>NC_137277.1:94762500-99562500 GCF_054371585.1 Giraffa tippelskirchi
TTTTGTCTTTTTAAAAATGTTCTTTCCTCTACCTTGTCTTTAAACTCAGTCCATTTCCTGGGACAGGTCTGTATCATTAAACTGCAGATGGTTCTTTTTCTATTAAGCAGCAGGTATCATTCTTGTCCTGACAGGAAGAGGCTCCACCTGCTGCCGGCCCACTAATACTTCCAGCTGACTGCTTTGCAGCATAGGAAGGGTAATTTGTAAGCAGTGTGCTAAGTATAACAGCAGACTCTAAGAAGCGACAAAAGAGCCGTTTTCTGCATGAAGATTGAGAATTATCAACACCTTTCGATGCATAATAGTTAAGCCTGTATCACTTGAAGAGCTGCTGATAAGGTTAAGAACACTAGACAAACTGCTCATTAGTGGAAAGGTTTGCCTTTTACATTAAAGACTGCTGGGTACTGAAGTTCCTCTAGTGAGCAATACATCCCTGGCATTTGAAAAGAATGAGCTGATCGGTGTACATAAATGAATATGGAAAAGGAGACCTGGAATGTTCTAATGATATTAGTGAGGTTTTTCTCAAGCTTAGAGAATGATAAGCCTGTGCATGTCTTCAAAAGCCGTGTGATCTGCTAGGTAAGGCCCTAGATTAAAAGTCATAACACCTACACTTTGTTCTGTATTTTACCACCAGCTAGCTGTGTGACCTTGGGTAAGTAATTTACAGTTGATGAAAACTAAAACATAAGATGATTCAAATATAGAATATCAGGATTCATTAGGCTGCATCAATAATCAATTTTAAACATCTCATGTACTAATATATTGGTAATAAATTCAGGAGAGAAAAGATTATTTAGGATACAGTCACTCATTTTATGTTGGTAGTTGGATTAAGGATTATTAGTTGGAATTTATTTCATTCATTTTTAGAGTTCTTGTGTATCTAGAGGAATGGGGCTATTATTTCTACATTTCTGCTATATAGTTTTCATATGAATAAGAAATGGCAAATGATAACTTCCTTGGGTGCTATTTAGAACACTGCACCTGTAGTTTAAGCCTCCCAGTCTTCATATAAAGTGAGTAATATTAACCCTATCTTAAAGATGAAGAAACTGAAGCTCAGAGTTTAAGTAATTTGCACTAAGACACATATGTGTGAGAAGCTCTAGTGGGGTTTGAACCCAGCTCTGATTTGAAAGTCTCTGTGTTTAACCATGTTTTGAAACTGAGTTCCATTTGTACAGAGCACAGTGACACAAACTGAATCTGATTCTTTTCCATCCTTTTCCTGATTGCCTGACTTGAAGTCCTATTCATCAATCGCTCTTTTTTTTTTTTTTTTTTTTTGCCTGCTTACCATGTTTATGAAACTCCAGGAGTTAGTGATGGACAGGGAGGCCTGGCATGCTGCAGTCCATGGGGTCACAAAGAGTAGGACACGACTGAGCGACTGAACTGAAAGAAGAGCAAGGCTAGACTTCTGTCACATTAGAAACAGCTCAGTCTACTGATCATATCAGGCCAATTCTGAGGAGATGTCCCTAAAAACAAATAGAGTTTCTACTTAATTTGTTGAGATGAGGCATAACATTTGAAGTCTCTGTGCTCATCTGCCCATCTGGATATGTCAATGGAGATATTCTTTTCACCTCTCAATGAAATATATTGTGAGCAAAGTTCCTTTCAGACTTATGTGTACCTGCACATTACCCCAAATACGCTTGTGCACAACTAATATAAAGTGTGCTGGCCTGAGGCAAAATTGGTTTGATACCCACAACCATATCTTTAAAAGATTGTTCCTTCTATGGCAATCCTTCCTCACTCAGGGATGAAAGCAAGTCAATATAAAGAGAGGGAATAAAAGGGCCAAAATTTTCAGCACCAGTTAGTTCTTCATTGCTAGGTCAAGCTGAAGAAGGAACAGAAGTATAGATTTAGAGAAGAGATCCCCAGAAAGCAATGAGGGAAAAGAGTACGCAAGAAGAAGTAACTGGATTGGAAGAGAGAAATACATGAGTATGCATGCATGTTGAAAGAAAAGGAAAAGCAAAGGAATTATTTTTCTTCTTTCTCTCATAACAGCTTTCTTTCTAATACATTGGTTATCTAAATTTTGATACAACTATCCAGCTCGTTTTTCTGTAGAAACTTAAAATTGTTTTTTAATTCTTTTTAATATAAATGACTGAATCATTAATGCCTAAAAAAACATATAGGAACAAGCCTGGTATTGTGTCATTGTCTGTTAGGCACTTCTGAGATGTTAAACTACTAATGCCTGTCCTGTACGGGTAAGCACAAGACCCCAACCCAGCTGATTTCTACCCCAAGGATTCCAGATTTCAGGATCTGTCAACAGTAGTCATATCATCAAGTTATTTTCTTTTCCCTTGAATCATTGCTAGAATAGACTCACTATTCCAATTTTTCTCTCTTAACTGACAATTGTGCTGCCAGACTGTGGGTTAACCATTTATAGATTTTTTTCTTCACAGAGATTTTGCATGGTCATGTAATTAATAAAATTATAATTTCTTCCTTAATGTCTGTCTCTACTTTCAGACTATAAACTCCTTTAAATCAATTTGTTGTCTATACCATGTGATTCCCAGTGTCCAGCACATACCTTGAGTCTGTCAGGATACAAAAGATATAAACAATCCTTTTAAGAAGGTGGTGATGAGGAAAGAGCAGGGAGATAATGCTAAAGGATCCCTACTAAAGTCCAGTAGTGAAAAGAAAACTTTATGAAGATGCACTGGAAACCTGTGCTCTGATGTTTTCAGGACAGGAGATCAGTGATAGAGAAAACTCTGGTTCTGCATGACTCAGATCTGGGCCTCTTGTCTTTTAAACATAGTGAATCTTAAAGTAAATATGCAAATACTGAGCTCTACCATAAAGAAGGCTGAGCACTGAAGAATTGATGTTTTAGAACTGTGGTGCCAGAGAAGACTCTTGGAAGTCCCCTGGACAGCAAGGAGATCAAACCAGTCAATCCTAAAGGAAATCAACCCTGAATATTCATTGGAAGGACTGATGCAGAAGCTCCAATACTTTGGCCACATAATGTGAAAAGCTGACTCAGAAAGACTGAGGACAGGAGGAGAAGGTGGCAACAGAGGATAAGATGGCTGGATGGTATCACCAACTCAATGGACATGAGTTTGAGCAAACTCCAGGAGAGAGTGAAGGACAGAGAGGTCTGGCATGAGGCAGTCCGTGGGGTCACCAAGAGTTAGATATGACTTAGCAACTGAACAACAACAACAACATAGGAAAGAAAAATGTCAAAACTAGTATTTAGCCATGAAAAAACTAATGAAGATGATGAACACCATAAAAATATATGGTGAAATGTAAGTTGTTTATTTACCATTTTTAATATAAATAACTAAACCATTAATGCTTAAAAAAAAAAAAATCCAGGAAGAAGCTTGGTAACATGTCATTGTCTGTTAATTCATTTTGAGGTATTATTTAATTTTTTAATACTACATACAATTTTATATAGTCTGTTGCCCATGTCGCATAATCATCATACTTTCAAACTAGAGAGAAAACTAAGGATAAATCTGAATTCATGATTCCCAATTACAACTGAAAAGTATTTGAATTTAATTCAATATTATATTATCAATCTATACTAAGAGGGTAATTTCTAGAAATACATGCTACAGTGTAAAAGTCTTCCATGAGTTAATCCGTAAGCCTGTTTTAGTTCTGTTCTCCAATATACCAGCATAATAAAAGTTCCAGTGTACTTAGAATCAAAGGCGCTGTACAAGTAGAAAATAGTGTGCGTATTATTAACCTTTCTGTGCTTGTTTCCTCATCTGTAATATGGGGTTAATGATATTTCTGCACCTCACAAGAATGTTGTGTGAATTAATGTTTGTAAAGCCCTTTAAGGTCCACGGATGAAAGATGCCATAAAAGTCCAAAGGTGAGAATATTACAGTTATTGAAATTAGAAACACAATAACGCTGGGAACTGAATATATATTTGGTTGAAGGCACCCCATGCATTATGAATTTGAAGGCACTTAAAGAAGCTTACCATTTCAAAATTAATGTTTGGATATATATAGAATAAATTCTGAAGAGATATTACATATATGTGATAAGCCAAATGGATATAATTTGCTCATAACTGGCAAAAGCACGGTATCAGAGTCTCCATTTGTTCCATGTTTTTTTAATAGGAAGTACTGCAGTAGAATATACAGGATCTATATTCAAAATTATATAATGTCAAAATGGTCTATTTAGAAAAAGGCAGTAAATTTAGAAAAATGGCATGTTAAAATGCCAGCATGATTTAATGAAATCATTATCTATACCTCTGTTAATACTGCAGTTATTTTTTAGTTTACATTTTGAATCTACTTGAATAATTTACAAATATTAAGCACAAAACACCAACAGCATTCTTTTTGAGGACAAAAAAATATAGATTATCAGTTGTCAACTGTTTGTCTGAATTAATTCTAATATGGGTATTAGATATTTTTTTCTAAAAGTTTAAAATGGTATTATACTAAATCAACATAATATAGAAAAGAAGAAAATAAGTTTTCCAAAATCATAGCTCTTTTTAAAAAAATATTCAAGTATCTCATGAGATTATTTACTTATTTATCCACTCATTCATTCATTCACTCAGTGTTTATTTGTACCATACACAATAATAATTCAAAAATACAAATCTTAGAATATATGTATGAATATGTGAATGTTTATATTTAGAGAAAACAGTCTAGAGACATGCTCACCATTCCATTATCAAACTTCATAATAATTACCTCTAGGAAGTGGTTTGGGATAAGGAAAATACAGAACTTTTTTTTTGTTTTACACCATTCTATACTGGTTGATTTTGTTACAAAAAATATGTGTAGCTTTTTAATTTTTAAAAGGCACATTCACAGAATGCAAAAGGTTAGAAAGACTCCAAAATAAAAGTAAAGATTGATGAGATAAAACTAAAGAAGTTAGAGTTTAAGAAACATGCTTAATTTATTGTCAGACTGAAAAGGAAAGACAAAGAGTTAAAGGGAGGATTCATCATCCTTGATCATAATTTAGGAAATTAACATGTATATGTATTTTTGCTTTTTAGACACGTCTTAAGATTTAATTAGAAGGAATGCAATTTTGTCTTTTAATCCATTGAAGAATGCTTTTCGACTAAGTAGAGAAAAGGTTAACTTCAAATAATAGTGGCAAACCAGTCAAGGAAAAACAACAAGACTTCACAATTAAAGTCAAGGAGTCAAACAAACATTATGTTTAGAAAGTCAAGAGCTTTGTTTTGGTTGCTTTAGAGATTTTCCCCAATTTATGCGAGGTTTAAGGTTACCACGGTCAGTATCTACAGCTCAAAGTCATTCCAGAGTTTATTCAATATTAGTGTTAAAATATTTAAGCCTGTATTGCAATGGAAAAAATTGAAATCTGGGACTACTGACATTATGAGTATACGTAAATTATAGTTAAAGGTCACATGGGCCAGCTTACCTCTAGACAGCTAATAAGCAGAGAAAGCTCTATTTAGAGGTTCAAAATCAAGAAACATTGTTCAGCCTAAGTCGTGTCCAAATCTTTGCAATCCAATGAATTGCAGCATGCCAGGTGTCCATGTCCTTCGACGTCTTCTGGAGTTTGCTCAAACTCCTGGCCGTTGAGCCGGTGATGCCATCCAAATATCTCATCCTCTGTTGCCCCCTTCTGCCCTCAATCTTTCCCAGCATCAGAGTCTTTTACAATGAGTCAGCTCTTCGCATCAGGTGACCAAAGTATTGGAGCTTCAGCTTCAGCATCTGTTCTTCCAATGAAAATTCAAGGTTGATTTCCTTTAGGATTGACTGGTTTGATCTTTTTGCTATCCAAAGGATTCTCAAGCATCTTCTCCAGCAACAGTTTGAAAGCATCAATTTGTCAGTGCTCAGCCTTCTTTATGTTCCAAATCTCACATCCATACATAACTACTGGAAAAACCATAGCTTTGACTAATTGGACCTTTGTTGGCAATTGATGTCTCTGCTTTTTAATATACTGCTTATGTTTCTCACAGCTTTTCTTCCAAAGAGCAAGCATCTTTTAATTTTGTGACTGCAGTCACCATCCAGAGTGATTTTGGAGGCCAAAAAAATAAAATCTGCAACTGTTTCCACTTTTTTCCCACCTATTAATCATGAAGTGATGGGACAGGATGCCATGATCTTAATTTTTTGATTGGTGAGTTTTAAGCCGCTTTTTCACTCTCCTCTTTAACCTTCATCAAGAGGCTCTTTAGTTCCTCTTTGCATTCTGCCATAAGAGTCGTATCATGTATGTATCTGAGGTTGTTGTTATTTCTCCCAGCAGTCTTGATTTCAATCTGAACTTCATCCAGGCCAGCATTTTGCATGATGTACTCTGCATAAGTTAAATAAGCAGGATGACAATATACAATGCTGACATACTCCTTTCTCACTTTTGAACCAATCCATTGTTTCATGTAAGGTTCTAACTGTTGCGTCTTGACCTGCATACAGGTTTTGCAGGAGGCAGATGAGATGGTTTGGTATTCCCATCTCTTTAAGAATTATCCACAGTTTGTTGTGATCCACACTGTCAAAAGCTTTAGCATAGTCAAGAAAACAGAAGTAGATGTTTTTCTGGAATTCCCTTGCTTTTTCTACCATCCAAAGGATGTTGGCAATTTGTTTGCTGGTTCCTCTGCCTTTTCTAAATTCAGCTTGTACATCTGGAGTTCTTGGTTCACGTATTGTTAAAGCCTAGCTTGGAGAATTTTGAGCATTACTTTGCTAGCATGTGAGATGAGCACAACTGTAGTTTGGGCTTCCCTGGTGGCTCAGATTGTAAAGAATCCACTTGCAATGCAAGAGAGATCCCTGGGTCAGGAAGGCATCCTGGAGAAGGGAATGCAATCCCACTGCAGTATTCTTGCCTGGGAAGACCCATGGACAGAGGAGTCTAGCAGGCTACTGTCCATGGGGTTGTAAAGAGTCAGACATGACTGAGCGATTAACACTTTCTCTTTGAACATTCTTTGTCCAAAGTGGTTTGGAACGGCAAACTACTTCAGTATTCTTGCTTTGAGAACCCCATGAACAGTATGAAAAGGCAAAAAGTTAGGACACTGAAAGATGAACTCCCCAAGTCGGTAGGTGCCCAATATACTACTAGAGATTAGTGGAGAACTAACACCAGAAAGAATGAAGAGATGGAGCCAAAGCAAAAACTACACCCAGCTATGGATGTGACTGGTGATGGAAATAAAGTCTGATGCTGTAAAGAGCAATAGTGCTTAGGAACCTGGAATGTTAGGGCCATGAATCAGGGCAAATTGGAAGTGGTAAAACAAGAGATGGCAAGAATGAACATCGAAATTTTAGGAATCGGTGAACTAAAATGGAATGGAATGGGTGAATTTAACTCAGATGACTGAGTTATATCTACTACTGTGGGCAAGAATCTCTTAGAAGAAATGGAGTAGCCATCATAGTCAACAAAAGAGTCTGAAATGTAGTACTTGGATGCAATTTCAAAAATGACAGAATGATCTCTGTTCGTTTCCAAGGCAAACCACGCAGTATCACAGTAATCCAAGTCTATGCCCTGACTAATAATGCTGAAGAAGCTGAAGTTGAACAGTTCTAGGAAGACCTACAAGACCTTCTAGAACTAACACTAAAATACATGTCCTTTTCATTATAAGGGACTGGAATGCAAAAGTAGGAAGTCAAGAAATACCTGGAGTAACAGACAAATTTGGCTTTGGAGTACAGAATGAAGCAGAGCAAAGGCTTGGCAAAGAGTTTTGCCAAGATAACGCCCTGGTCATAGGAAACACCCTCTTCCAACAACACAAGAGAAGATTCTACACATGGACATCACCAGATGGTCAACACCGAAATCAGATTGATTATATTTTTGGCAGCCAAAGATGGAGAAGCTCTATACAGTCAGCAAAAACAAGACTGGGAGCTGCCTGTGGCTCAGATCATGACCTCCTTATTGCCAAATTCAAACTTAAATTGAAGAAAATGGGGAAAATCACTAGACCATTCAGGTATGACCTAAATCAAATCCCTTATGATTATACAGTGGAAGTGAGAAATAGATTTCAAGAGATTAGATCTGATACACAAAATGCCTGAAGAACTATGACATTGTTCATGGCATTGTACAGGAGGCAGGGATCAAGACCATCCCCAAGAAAAAGAAATGCAAAAAGGCAAAATGGTTGCTTGAGGAGGCCTTACAAACAGCTATGAGAAGAGAAGCAAAAGGCAAAGGAGAAAAGGAGAGATATAGCCATCTGAATGCAGAGTTCCAAAGAATAGCAAGGAGAGATAAGAAAGCCTTCCTCAAGGATCAATGCAAAGAAATAGAGGAAAACAATAGTATAGGAAAGACTAGAGATCCCTTTGAGAAAATTAGAGATACCAAGGGAACACTTCATGCGATGATGGGCACAATAAAGGACAGAAATGGTATGGACCTAACAGAAGTGGAAGATATTAAGAAGAGGTAGCAAGAATACATAGAAGACCTATACAAAAAAGATCTTCACGACCCAGATAATCACAATGGTGTGATCACTCACCTAGAGAAAGACATCCTGGAATGTGAAGTCAAATGGGCCTTAGGAAAGATCACTACGAACAAAGCTAGTGGAGGTGATGGAATTCCAGATGAGCTATTTCAAATCCTAAAAGATGATGCTGTAAAAGTCTGCACTCAATATGCCAGCAAACTGGGAAAACACAGCAGTGACCACAGGACTGGAAAAGGTCAGTTTTCATTCTACTCCCAAAGAAAGGCAATACCAAAGAATGCTCAAACTACCGCACAATTGCACTCATCTCACATGCTCTCAAAGTAATGCTCAAAATTCACCAAACCAGGCTTCACAGAACATGAAACATGAACTTCCAAATGTTCAAGCTGGATTTAGAAAAGGCAGAGGAACAAGAGATCAAATTGCCAACATCTGATGGATCATTGAAAAAGCAAGAGAGTTCCAGAAAAACATCTATTTCTGCTTTACTGACTATGCCAAAGCCTTTGACTGTGTGGATCACAATAGAAAGAGATGGGAATACCAGACCATCTGACCTGTTTCTTGACAAACCTGTATGCAGGTCAGGAAGCAACAGTTAGAAGTGGACATGGAACAACAGACTGGTTCCAAATTGGGAAAGGAGTACATCAGGGCTGTATATTGTCACCTTGCTTATGTAACTTAAATGCAAAGTACATCATGAGAAATGATGGACTGGTTGAAGCACAAGCTGGAATCAAGATTGCTGGGAGAAATCTCAATAACCTCACATATGCAGATGGCACCACCCTTATGGCAGAAAGCAGAGAACTAAAGAGCCTCTTGATGAAAGTGAAAATGGAGAGTGAAAAAGTTGGTTTAAAACTCAACATTCAAAAAACTAAGATCATGGCATGAGGTCCCATCCCTTCATGGCAGATAGATGGGGAAACAGTGGAAACAGTGACAGACTTTATTTTGGGGGGCTCCAAAATCACTGCAGATAGTGACTACAGCCATGAAATTAAAAGACGCTTACCCCTTGGAAGAAAAGTTATGACCAACCTAGGCGGCATATTAAAAATCAGAGACATTACTCTGCCAACAAAGGTCCATCTAGTCAAGGCTATGGTTTTTCCAGTAGTCATGTATGGATATGAGAGTTGGACTATAAAGAAAGCTGAGTGCCAAAGAATTGATGCTTTTGAACTGTGGTATTAGAGAAGACTCTTGAGAGTCCCTTGGACTGCAACATCAAACCAGTCCATCTTAAAGGAAATTGGTACTGAATATTCATTGGAAGGACTGATTTTGAAGCTGAAGCTCCAATATTTTGGCCACCTGATGCGAAGAGCTGACTCATTTGAAAAGACCCTGATGCTGGGAAAGATTGAAGGTGGGAGGAGAAGGCGACGACAGAAGATGAGATCGTTGGATGGCATCACCAACTCAATGGACATAAGTTTGTGTAAACTCCGGGAGTTGGTGATGGACAGGGAAGCCTGGCATGCTGCAGTCCATGGGGTCGCAAAGAGTCGGACACAACTGAGAAACTGAACTGAACTGAACTAACTGGCATTTCCTTTCTTTGGAATTGGAATGAAAACTGATCTTTCCAGTCCTATGGCTATTGTTCATTTTTCCAAATTTGCTGGCGTAATGAGTCAAGAACTTCAACAGCATCATCTTTTAGGATTTTAAATAGCTTGATAAACATGAAAACATTTAATTTCTTGCCAAAAATTACATTTTTATATGCATATTTAACAATAAGATACTTCCTATAATACATAAATAAGTAAATGGAACTGATATGTCACCTGAATTCCATTTCTTCCACTCTAATAAATACTTTAAAAAAATATTAATTTATTTTTAGTTTTAGTTGTGTGAGTCTTCAGTGCTGTGCACAGGCTTTCTCTACTTGCAGGAAGAGCAGTGATACTCTTTAATTGCAATGCACAGGCTTCTCATTCAAGTGGCTTCTCCTTATTTCAGAGCAGGGGCTCTAGGGTGCTTGGGTTTCAATAGTTGTGGTGCAATGGATCAGCTGCCCCACAGAATGTGGGATCTTCTTGGACCAGGGATTGAACTTGCATTGCAAGGCAGATTCTTAACCACTGGGCCACCAGTGTGTTGGTCGCTCAGTTGTGTCCAACTCTTTGTGACCCCATGGACGATACCCGCCAGGCTCCTCTGTCCATGGGATTCTCTAGGCAAGAATACTGGAATGAAGAAGGGCCACCAGGGAAGCCCTCTAATAAACACTCTTACATGACTTTTTGTTTCACCTCTGCTCTTGACTTTCTGGCTTAATTATACATAGCTTTACTTACAAACTCCTTTCTTAATATTTGGAAAGACTATGATACCCAAGGAGATAAAGTGCAATAGAAATGCAAGAAGCTAGTGATAGTGTACTTAACCTTTTTATTTTGATCGGTTACATATTGACTCAACTTCCGTAGAATTTTCCAGAATTTCTTGTACATTGGTTAGTAACATTGTGTGTCAGTGTTATTACTGATTTCCAGCAAAATATTTTCAATGAAGAGATCGGTCTCTAATACAGTGATCAGCAAATATTAGTGGCCAATAAACATTAGTGAACAAATGAATTGCGTGAATGGACTTTATGTTCATATTGAAATTAATTGGTTGGCTTACCCATACTTCCCTGGTAGCTCAGATGGTAAAGCGTCTGCCTGCAATGCCGGAGACCTGGGTTTGATCCCTGGGTCGGGAAGATCCCCTGAAGAAGGAAATAGCAACCCACTACAGCACTCTTTCCTGGAAAATTCCATGGACAGAGGAGCCTGGGAGGCTACAGTCCATGGGATCGCAAAGAGTCGGACACGACTGAGCAACTTCACTTCACTTCACCCATACAAAGTAAGCTCTAGAAAAAATGTTAACTCCTCTGAGGACTATAGCTTTCTACTATTTTTTATCTTTTATCCAAGTTACCCTCCTATCTTTTTCCTTCTATTTATTAACAAATTTACTTAACGTTTTCTCAAGTAGAAACACTTTGTAGTTAATCCATCATCTATTGAATCTCCCTCTCAAGGACATGATAAACATAGTAAATACCAAACATAGATCTTTCTAATTACTTGTTTTCTATCACCTACACAAATTCTTCTTTCTTTGTCAATCCCTGATCTGTTTCTCTAAAGTTCTAGTCACAATTTTTCCTTCATTCTCTATCTACCTACTTCTAGTTTCCATGATCTCCTCCACTGACTTCACCAGTTGAGATTTCCAATCTCAAATATTCAGTTGAGTGATACTCATTATTATTCACATTTGTTCATTCATTCATTCATTCATTCATTCATTTGAAATTATTTGTGACTCTAGCCCTGCCCCTTTCTATCTCAATAAAGTAACTATATAATCCTGTAAGTCAAATCATGCCAGGTCCCTGATCAAAGCATCTACTGAAACTCCATTTCATTCAGAGTCCTTACAGTAGTCTACAAGGCCCTAAATTACCCTCCTGCCTCTTAAATGCTAATCTCACGCAATATCAGTATTTCTCTTCACTCCTTCTGCTCAGTCGTCTTGATTCTGTACAAACACAAAATACGCTCTTGCTGAAGAATTTTACACTGGCATTGTCTTCTTGGAACACTCACCTATAAGACTTAGTCCTTCACTCTCTCCTAGTCTTGCTTAAATGTTTCCTTCTCAGCATGATTTTACTGGTTCATCACATTTAAAACTGAAACCCTTCACTCAAGTACTCCCCATCCTCTTCTGTGCTTTGTTCTTCATTTCACCAATCATCCTCCTAACATAAAGCTTGGCAAACAGTGGCCCATGGGCCAAATCTAGCCTGCCACCTGTTTTTCTAAAGTATTATTAAAATACAGCCTAGCCCATTCTTTTATGAATTATCTAAAAATTATCTGTTTGTTTTGTGCTACAATGATAGAGTTGAGCAGTTACAATAAGAACTACCTGGCTCACAAATCTTAAAATTTTAGTATCTACTTCTTGTCAGAAAAGTTTGCCAATCTGTGCTCGAACACATCAAAAATCAGGCAGGATTTTTTTCCATTTTGTTCATTGCTATATCTGTGTTGCCTAGAACAGGTAGGCACAGGGTAAATATTTGTGAATAAACAAATGAATCTTCTAATGTATGCCAAATACTGAGCAGAGACCTGAGCATGCAGAGGTTTTATTCTCCCCACGCTGTCCTTGCAGTCCTACAGTTTTGTGATCAATTTGTGCTCTCTCAGTAAAATAACATAAAATCAAAAACGATGACAATTATTTCATGTCTCTCATCCTGTAAACCTCAATACCCCATTCTTTTTCACTCTCTAGCAATGACATTACTTAATATTTACCTGAGAAACAGAAATAGTCAGAACAGAATCACATCATAACCCACCAGTTATATATACCAACATATTTGTGTTCATCCCCATGTATTTCTATCTCCATATTAGAGTGGATGATCAGTTCCATATTCCCCACCAGCTAAAATCACCTTGCCTCTACTCCTCTTAGTAGCAAAACTCACATAAAAGTATCCTATACTTCTTGTCACTACTTAATCACTTCTCATACTTGCCATAATAAGATTTTCATCCTTACCACTCCAGTAAAAGCACACATATTAAGGTTGAAACAACCTATCCTGCCAAAGCCAATGTTCAGTTATCAGTCCTCGTGTTTCCTGACTTCTAAACATTTGCCTTTTCTCCTTTGCTTTTCGCTTCTCTTCTTTTTATTTTTTTGGGCTCCAAAATCACTGCAGATGGTGACTGCAGCCATGAAATTATAAGACACTTGCTCCTTGGAAGAAAATCTATGACCAACCTAGACAGCATATTAAAAAGCAGAGACATTACTTTGGCAACAAAGGTACATCTAGTCAACGCTATGGTTTTTCCAGTAGTCATGTATGGATGTGAGAGTTGGACTGTAAAGAAAGCTGAACGCTGACGAATTGACGCTTTTGAACTGTGATGTTAGAGAAGACTCTTGAGAGTCCCTTGGACTGCAAGGAGATCTAACTAGTCCATCCTAAAGGAGACCAGTCCTGGGTGTTCATTAGAAGGACTGATGCTGAAGCTGAAGCTCTAATACTTTGGCCACCTGATGCGAAGAGCTGACTCATTGGAAAAGACCCTGATGCTGGGAAAGATTGAGGGCAGGAGGAGAAGGGGACGACAGAAGATGAGATGGTTAGATGGCATCACTGACTCAATGGACATGGGTTTGGGTAAATTCCGGGAGTTGGTGATGGACAGGGAGGCCTGGCGTGCTGCAGTCCATGGGGTCACAAAGAGTTGGGCACGACTAAGCATGACTGAGTTGGACAAAGAGTTGGACATGACTGAACTGAACTGAACTGAAACATTTGCCAGAGTTCATCATAGCTTCCTTCTTAAAACACTTTCTTCTCATTCTATCCAGGACACATTATTCTGTTTTTCTTTCCATTTCATAGGCTATTACTTCTCAGTCTCCTTTACAGTTTTTTCATTCTCTTTCATTCTCTTCTCTTTCTTCATCTCCAACTTCATGAGGCTCTAGGCCTCATACCTCCTTTTCTCTTTTCACTCCTTGAAACTGTCATTCTTTCTATAGAGTTAAATAACATACGTATGCTTTATTCCACCAAGACTTTATCAGAAAGTGCATTCTACCTGAGTAATTTAAGAAGAGTTTAATTAAGGAACTATTTATTTGCAAGGTGTAGAAAAGATATAGAATACCATAAGGGATAATACAGTATCCTGGGATAAATAATAGCAGGGCTGTTTTACAATTTTATTTTTACAATGGTGTGGCAGAGCAAGCATGCGCTGGTTAGTGAAAACAGGCTAGTATAGTTTTGGAGGTTTGCAAGTCCTTGTCAAACAGCTGTTATTAAAAATTAAGCTATACAAACTTACAACTAAATCAATTATACTTAAAGGAAAAGTAGTAAATATTCAAAATTCATCATTTCTCAATTATTTTACTACATTTTACAATTACATATGTTCTTGAGATTTAAGTCTATTTCAACTGTATGACAGAAATAATACATAATAGGCTACTTTCCATCTCTTTCTAACTTTACATTCAGTGATACCACATTGTTAGCTTAAAACTAGCCATAGATAGAGAATTTACACCACAGAAATTAGCACAGATTTGACAAAGTGACAGAGAAAGTATTAGTTATATGGTTATATTTAAAGGTGTTTCATGTCTGTAGCTATTACATTGTGAATAATAACTTTTAAATTTGGTAATATATTCTTCCAGTAATCAAAAACTATCTGATTTATTTAAGAAGTCACTCACATCAGTTACAAACAAGTTCCAAAATCTTTTTTTTTTTTCTTTTCATTTTCATCAGAAGATACTATACTGGGAATATCAGATGTGATTAGTACCATCACTTGATTAAGTTTTGATAATATATCTTTATTCTTGAAGACCCATCTGACTTTTACATAGCAAGAGAGGAAAAGGAGGCTATCATAGCATTCACCATCTCTGTAATTGTTTAAGTATCGAGAGTGGTACATTCTCTTGGGATGAGGTATTGCTTTTGATTAATCTTGGCAAAGAGGACAAATCCAGGAGCTTCATCTGGCCCTTATTATGCAATAGAACTCAGTCCATACCAGGGAATTCTTTGTTAGGAAGTTTTCGTATTCTTACCATATGTTCTTGGCCTGTTAGAAAGAAAAAAAATGGTTCTGAAGTCTCTCCAGATACTTTCTGAAAATGGACCTGGCCCATCCGATAATACAGAATTATCAGATCTTCAAATATTCCAACTCTGTCCAATGGACTTCAGTGGTATTTCAGGTCTGCAGGCATTAGCATCATTTAAAAGACAATATCTAATAAACCCATGAGGTCTATCTGCTTTCCTTTTCAAGGGGAGTGATTCTCAGAGTGGCCTCTAAACCAGTAATACCAACATCACTTGAGAACTTGTTAGAAACATAAATTCTGTTTTTTTTCACCCCAAAGTTACTAAATCAATAGGACCCAGGGATCTGTTTTTAAAGTCCTCCATCAGTATGATTCTGAAGCTTAAGTAAGTTTAAGAACTACTGCTCTAGACCCAATCATTGCTAACTAGCTGCAGGTACTTCTAAGGGAGGCGTGGAGGGAGAGTCATGCTATATCTCTGACCCTATTACCAGGTCATTCCATATAGGCCCTGGCCTCCTTCTCAAACAAAGTTCTTCAGGTCTGCAAAGTAGCTTAAGTCTAGGAACAAGATAAGAATAAATCTTCATTATTGTACCTCAAGTTAATTTTATGCCCACTAGGCCTGAGATTTTTCTCCCTACACATGCCAAGAAGCTCCCTAGTTGACTGCCCTTTTGTTTTGTTTCTGAAGGCTCTATGGTCAGTGCCACCAAACATCCCCATAGGTCAAAATGTTCGGATTTTTATCACTGCTCTGTGGCTTATTATGATAATTGTGTCCACCTTGGTCTATAATGAATAAGGACCCCTAATTGGCCTCTAACTCTTTGGCATCCTATTATTTCCACTATCATCAAGGAATGCAGTTCTGTTGTTTCCATTATTCTCTGACATAGAATAATCAACATAGAGCATTACTTCAGTGTTCAATGATACTAGTACTTTTCCTCATCAAAGGATTCCTTAAGGTCTTGGTAAAGAGCATGTCCTCAGGGTCTTCTCGGGTAATATAAAGATTAGCTAATCAGTTACACATAATAAACTCCTTCCAGTATTATTATTTTTCTGAGACTTGATTCCTTTCCCTACATTGCACCAGGGAAGTCATGTTACCAGCCTCGCTGGATTGGACCCAACTGACCGAGTCTGGAGTTTGAATAGCCAACCTAAGAGACAATTGACACCACTCTTACGTTCTCAAGACAACACACTAAATCACAAATTCCAAGTGAATAAACCCTTATCAACCCAATCCAGCCTAATATTTTCTCTTCCTTGGTCTACACTCATATAGTTCACTCCCACATATACTCTGTAGACTCCTGCCAATAAAAATTAATGAGATTCTACAAGTCTTTCATTCAGTCAAGTGAATTCAATGGCAATAATATGGCTTAAACCTGTTTACTCCTTTTCATTTTCTATGATATTTTGCTGGCTAGGACATTTTATATGGTTTATTCAGTTCAGTTCAGTTCAGTTGCTCAGTCGTGTCCGACTCTTTGCAATCCCATGAACCGCAGCACGCCAGGCCTCCCTGTCCATCACCAACTCCCTGAGTCCACCCAAACCCATGTCCATCAAGTCAGTGATGCCATCCAGCCATCTCATCCTCCGTCATCCCTTTTTCCTCCTGCCCTCAATCTTTCCCAGCATTAGTACTCACTAATCTTATATATTGATTTTCCAGGTCATTTGAAAAAGTGCTGTTGCAGTATTTTCCTGAAGCCTGACTCAGTCAACTTAATTTGTCTCCATCCTTAATCATTCAGGTCTTTACCACTTGCATCTTCATATCTCAAATTTATCAAGCACACTCTTATCTCCACATTGCACTGCTTCTTCTTCTATCTTGGAGTTTTTCTTCTTTTCAATTTAAGTTTTCATTCATCTTTCAAAGGTAAACTTAGGTAGTATTTCCTTTATAAAGTATTCCTTAAATGTCTTAGTCAGACTTAATTGCTCCTCCTCTTTGACCATAATGCACATTGACTAAGCCTTATTCTCCCTTGAATTATAGTTAGTATGCTGAAGAATTGATGCTTTTGAACTGTGGTGCTGGAGAAGACTCTTCAGAGTCCCTTGGACAGCAAGGAGATCAAACCAGTCGATCCTAAAAGAAATCAACTCTGAATATTCATTGGAAGGACTGATGCTAAAATGG
Organism: Giraffa tippelskirchi; assembly: GCF_054371585.1. Classification (NCBI taxonomy): domain Eukaryota; kingdom Metazoa; phylum Chordata; class Mammalia; order Artiodactyla; family Giraffidae; genus Giraffa; species Giraffa tippelskirchi. Next base: position 94,779,861 of record NC_137277.1, read on the forward strand.
AAGCTCTAATACTTTGGCCACCTGATGCAAAGAGCTGACTCACTGGAAAAGACCCTGATGCTGGGAAAGATTGAAAGCAGGAGAAGGGGATGACAGAGGATAAGATGGTTGGATGGCATCACTGATTCTATGGATGTGAGTTTGAGCAAACTCTGGGAGATAGTGAAGGACAAGGAAGCCTGGTGTGCTGCAGTCCATGAGGTTACAACGAGTCAGACATGACTGAGTGACAACAAAAAATGCCTGTCTTTATTACTATCTTGAAAGCCAGGACCATGTCTCATTCACTTCTTTGATTTCCCCAGATCCTTAGCATAACACTAAGTAATGTATGTAATAGATGTGCAGTATACATTTGTTTAGGCTTTCCCTTGTAGCTCAGTTGGTAAAGAATCTGCCTGCAATGCAGGAAACTTGGTTCAGTTCCTGGGTTGGATGATCCCCTAGAGAAGGAAATGGCAACCCACTCCAGTATTCTTGCCTGGAGAATCCCACGTGCAGAGGAGCCTGGCAGGCTACAGTCCATGAGGTGGCAAGAGTCAGACATGACTTAGTGACTAAACCACCACCATACATTTGTTTAAATGAAATTACAACTAAATATTGGCTATTTTGTTTAATGCTATTAAGGATGATTTTTACTTGTTTTCTATTAACAAATTCAGAGTATTTTTGCAACCTTCCCAGTGACCTCCAAAGATGAAACAATGACTTCAAATCCACCAAAGTAACTTCTTACTTTTTAAAATACTTTCATGACTACTCACTGAATAGCTATAATCATCTCAAATGCATATCTACAAACATCTCAAAAGCCATTGATCTCAATTTTTCACACAAAGTTACTAGATTATTTTCCCCAGCTTTACTGAGGTGTAATTGATGTATAATATTTTGTAAGTGTAAGGTATGTGCTATGTGTGCTTAGTCGCTCAGTCATGTTTGACTGTTTGCAACCCTACGGACTATAGCCCACCAGGCTCCTCTGTCCATGGGGATTCTCCAGGCAAGAATACTGGAGTGGGTTGCCATGCCCTCCTCCAGGGGATCTTCCCAACCCGGGATCAAACCCAGATTTCCCTCATTGCAGATGGATTCTTTACCATCTGAGCCAGCAAGGAAGCCCAAGAATGTTGGAGTGGGTAGCCTATCCCTTCTTCAGAGGACCTTCCCAACTCAGGAATCAAACCGGGGTCTCCTACCATGCAGGTGGATTCTTTATCATCTTGAGCCACCAGGGAAGCCCCAAGTTTAAGATATGCAATATGTTTATTTGATACTTACATATTATGAAATGATTATCACAGCAGGGTTAGTTAACAACTTCATCACCTCACATAATTACCTGTTTTGGTATGTGTTAGAAGATCTCTCAACCTTCACTACTGTTAATTATAATCATAATATTGTACATCAGATGCCTAGAATATACTAACTGTAAAACTAAGCTGTGCCCTTTTATCAACATCTCCTCATTTTCTCCACTTCTCAGTCCCTGGTAACCACCATTCTACTCTCTGTTTCTGTAAAAGCTTAGCTTTTATAGATTCCATATACAGATGATATTATACAGTACATATATTTCTCTGTCTTACTAATTTCACATATCATAATGCCCTTAAGGTCCATGCATGTTGCTGCAAAAGGCAAGATTTCCTTCTTTCTCATGACTGAATAATATTTCATTGTCAAAGTTAATAGATTTTTAAAAATTTATTTATTTTAATTGGAGGCTAATTACTTTACAATACTGTACTGGTTTTTGCCATACATTGACATGAATCAGCCATGGGTGTACATGTGTTCCCCATCCAGAGCCCCCCTCCCACCTCCCTCCCCATCCCATCCCTCTGGGTCATCCCAGTGCACCAGCCCTGAGCACCCTGCCTCATGCATCGAAGCTGGACTGGCGATTCGTTTCACATATGAAAATGTACATGCTTCAGTGCCATTCCCCCCTATCATCCCGCCCTCTCCCTCTCCCATAGAGTCCAAAAAACTGTTCTATACATCTGTGTCTCTTTTGCTATCTCGCATACAGGGTTATTGTTACCATCTTTCTAAATTCCATATGTATGCGTTAGTATACTGTATTGGTGTTTTTCTTTCTGGCTTACTTCACTCTGTATAATAGGCTCCAGTTTCATCCACCTCATTAGAACTGATTCGAATGTATTCTTTTTAATGGCTGAATAATATTCCATTGTGTTTATGTACCACAGCTTCCTTATCCATTTGTCTGATGATGGACATCTAGGTTGCTTCCATGTCCTGGCTATTATAAACAGTGCTGTGATGAACATTGGGGTACACGTGTCTCTTTCAATTCTGGTTTCCTTGGTGTGTATGCCCAGCAGTGAGATTGCTGGGTCATATGGCAGTTCTATTTCCAGTTTTTTAAGGAATCTCCATACTGTTCTCCATAGTGGCTGTCCTAGTTTGCATTCCCACCAACAGTGTAAGAGGATTCCCTTTTCTCTGCACCCTCTCCAGCATTTATTGCTTGTAGACTTTTTGATAGCAGCCATTCTGACCAGCGTGAGATGGTGCCTCATTGTGGTTTTGATTTGCATTTCTCTGATAATGACTGATGTTGAGCATCTTTTCACGTGTTTATTAGCCATCTGTATGTCTTCTTTGGAGAAATGTCTGTTTAGTTCTTTGGCCCATTTTTTGATTGGGTCATTTATTTTTCTGGAATTGACCTGCAGGAACTGCCTGTATATTTTTGAGATTAATTCTTTGTCTGTTGCTTCATTTGCTATTATTTTCTCCCATTCTGAAAGCTGTCTTTTCACCTTGCTTATAGTTTCCTTCGTTGTGCAAAAACTTTTAAGTTTAATTAGGTCCCTTTTGTTTATTTTTGCCTTTATTTCCATTACTCTGGGAGGTGGGTCATAGAGGATCCTGCTATGATTTATGTCAGAAAGTGTTTTGCCTATGTTTTCCTGTAAGAGTTTTATAGTTTCTGTTCTTATACTTAGATCTTTAATCCATTTTGAGTTTATTTTTGTGTATGCTGTTCGAAAGTATTCTAGTTTCATTCTTTTACAAGTGGTTGACCAGTTTTCCCAGCACCACTTGTCAAAGAGATTGTCTTTCTATATTGTATATTCTTGCCCCCATTGTCAATGTTAATAGATTGACAATACAGTTCTTCATGGAAACTGAGACTTATCCTAATGCTGTAAGCATACAGATATGCCAGTTTTGGAAAAAGTTGTCAGAAATGGTAACAAACAATTCTTAAGAAATATGATTTAATTGCAGATCATCCCTTTTATGTTAGAATTCTTAATAAGTTACAGTATTTCTCAAAAAAAAACAAAAATGTATAAAGTGGATCTAAATATTAAATATTAATACAAGCAAAGAATCTAAGTTTATGTGAGTTTCATGGAAATTTTGAAGTGAGATAATTTAAGAGAATCATTTATCAGCCATATTGAATAGCCAAAGCTTAAGCTTTTGCATTAGTATTAAGCTAGCTTTCCGCTAGATCCTTAAGGGGACAAATGTCAAATGAGAGAATAAATTTCTTATTAAATCTAACATTTATTAGGAAACATCTCTCTTAACAAGGATGCATTGCTATTTATACAACAATTAGTGCCTATACATTCATATATAGTGTTAAATTGTTTGTGGTAAATTGGCAAGAATCTCAATCCAGTGTCTTCAGTTATATTCATCTTAATAGTTCTAACACAGACTTCTAGGTTTCCTTGGTTGAAAACAAAGATTGCTGTACAAGGTTTTTAGATGCCTTCCCATTGAGTTTTTAAATGTAGCCATGTTGGAGAAATAAATCTGGGCCACAAGTGACCTTATTATTATTATTCTATATTTAGATAAAGGTGGATTTCTGGAAAATCTATTCATATATTTTAAGTTCTGATATTACAATTTCTGAAGACCGGGTTTCACTTGTGAGGATACATTGAAAGTACATTTTTAAAAATCCTCTCCTAAAGTAGTCAGAGGAGTTATTGTCAATGTAATTGAAAGCATTCTTCACAGAACATGTCAATATTTTGGTTGGGAAATCTTCTTCATTAAGAACAGGTACAACAAGGGCAGAGTTAGTAACAGAGAAAGAAAATATAATTATATTAGCTGATGGGTCTTAAGTGGCAGAGCCAGACAATGGGTACTATTGGTCTCCCTCAGTGAAAGATAGCAGTCATGTTTTCTGAATCCCATAAGACATCAGGTAACAAATAGGGATTCAATACTATAATTCACTCCAGCTAGATGATTAGAATCTTGAAGAGACTTTTTAAATAAGTAATGATTCTATTTTTCATTTCAGTACTTTAAATGTCAAAACTTTAAAAGTTAATATTACGCCTGTGAATAGATACTGAGCAGAAAGAACTAAAAATAATGTTTTATGCTAAGTTTACCAGATGCCCAATATCATTAAATAACTCAGACTTGATCCCATCAAACTCTGATTCACTGGTGTTGTTGATATTTTGCAAAGCTTATGCTTTCCAGCATAATTTTGGTTAAGTCAGCAAAGCTACTATAATGTAAGTTAAAGACATGGAAATACCTTAGAAGGTAACTCTAAAAAGAGAGAGAGAGAGAGATTATTAAGAGTCCAAGAGTCCATTTACAGGTGAAATAGTTGGACTGGTAAAGAAGAAAAGAAAAGACTTAGAAATAAAACAAATGGAGAGAGATGGTATTTGTAGGAATGTGTTGAGAGATAGCTGCTGGTAATTTTAAAAATATTGACTGAAAAGGAGAAACTGCTCAAAGCAGATAAATTCCAAAAAATTAGAATATTAAAACAGCATGTCAGGTCTCTTATTTCCAGGAAAGAGCTGGAGAGACAAGTCTAACAACTTCTGGAATGCCAGAAATTAAAAAAAGCAGAGAGTAAAAGGACAAAATTTATTATCAGTTTTCTGAGAAGAGGGAAGACAGGGTTAATACAGAGTTTTTTTTTCCCAGGTAAGGGGCACCAGGCTAGTAACCCTGATTTTACTACCAAATAGATCTAGCGTAGGAGTGATAGAACAGGCTTCAACCCTAGAGACCTACTCTAGGAGTGGCATGATAGCTCTCTAGAGTTAAGGGAATAGTTGATGGAATGCAAATTATGATGGCTTTTTTTGCATTATATAAAAACTATACTGGGACCACTAAATGGGATTTAAATTGAGCTAGTGCTGCTTAGAGTTGTTATTTTAATTTTTTTATAAAATGGTATGAGGTATAAGTTAGAAATGTTCCCTTTGACATAAGAGGAAAAATATATAAAAAACATATAACAGTGAAAATGTTAAAAAATACATAAAACATATAGAATTTTCTAGCCTATGTGTCACATTTACAAAATTGCTCTTAATCATTAAAGTGCTGTGGCCAAGTTATCTAATATAAGCCTTTTCTCCCTCCCATTTAGGAATTCTGTTACTAATCAGGAATATTCAGGTACTCTGAATTTGGCTCTTGCAAATTTTTTCTCATGTTAACAAATGCATTTCTGTAGATCTTTTTATTCCTTCTAAATAAGATGCTTGTTTACATTAATACTGACTAAATTACAGCTTGTTTCCTTTTGCTTAAGTCTGTCACCATACAATAAGAGGCTTGTCAATTCCAATAATGTGTAAAGCATCGTCTTATTATTTTTTATCTGTAAAGAATTCTAGAATTTGAGTGGAAGCATTAGTAACAAAAATGGTAGGAAGAACTGAGAAAGATGCTGTTACATAATATGACAGTCTTTTAAAAAGTCATGGTGTGAAATTCAAGTTGATTATTTGGCAAAAAAGAATACAAAAACAAGGATAATCATTTTTACTGCATTCTGGAGAAAACATTAAACTATTTAATGTCTTGTATTCTTAGGTATCAAATGACTATTTTGTAAAAGGCTCATTTAAGAAGATAAGTCTGAATTAGAACCAAGCTCTAATTTTTTTTCTATCATATCTGAAAGAGTTCAATTCCGTAGTCATAATCTATTTGTATAAGATTAGTGTACTAGTGGTTGTAGAATAAAGTGAATATTTGGCTAATAGCTAATAAATTAGTTAAATTTGTAACTAAAACTATAAAGTTGTTTAGACACTAAGTAGTCAATGACAAGCATATGTGCAATGAAATAGTAACTATAACATTATTAATGGCCTACTATATCACTTTCTATTTGTGCTCCACAAGGCTTCCATAACACCATGAACTGAGCCACTGAGCAAACAATTTTTTGATGAGGAAAATTAATATGTGTCTATTTGGCTTTTTGCTTATTTTGTTTATGACAAAATGCATCATTGCATTAGATGTTTCTTCTTCTAGGAACACATTAATACATCCTCGGATATTTCTATGGTTGATTCTTTTGCATCATTTTGGTCTCAGTTTAAAAGTTGATATATATAAAAAATAGACAAGTGGGACCTAATCAAACTTATAAGCTTTTGCACAGCAAGGCAAATTATTAAAAACAAGCAAACAAAAAAAACGTCAAAAAGACAACATAAAGAATAAGAGAAAATACTTGGAAATGATGCAACTGACCAGCGCTTAATTTCTAAACTATACAAACAAGTCATACAACTCAATATCAAAGAAAAAAACAACAATCAAAAAATGGGCAGAAGACCTAAAGAGACATTTCTCCAAAGAGAGCATACAAATGGCCAACACATACATGTAAAGATGCTCAAAATCACTAATTATCAGAGAAATGCAAATCAAAACTACAATGAGGTATTATCTCACACTGGTCAGAACGGCCATCATCAAAAAGTCTCAAATAGTAAATGCAGGAGAGGGTGTGGAGAAAAAAGGAATCTTCCTACACGGTTGGCAGAAATGTAAACTGGTGTAGTACTATGGAAGAGTATGAAGCTTCCTTAAAAAACTAAAAATAGAGTTACCATATGATCCAACAATCCTACTCCTGGGTATATATCTTGAAAAGATGAAATGTCTAATTTGAAAAGATACATGTACCCCAACGTCTATAGCAACCTTATTGACAATAGCTAAGACATAGAAGCAACCTAAATGTCTGTCAACTGATGAATGGATAAAGAAGGTACACATACACACACACACAATGGAATATTAGTCATAAAAAGATAATGAAATAATGACATTTGTAGTAAAGTGGATGAACCTAGAGATGATCATACTAAGCGAAGTAAGCCAGACAAAGCCAAATATTATTTGATATCAGTAATATGTGAAATCTAAAAATTAATAAAAGAAAATAAAAAAATAATATGAATTTACCAAATAGAAACAGACACGAAAATAAACTCATGGTTACCAAAGGGGAAAGGTGAAAGAGGTATAAATTAGGAATATGAGATTAACAGATATATACTACTACATGTGACATAGGTGAACAACAAGGACTCACTCTGCAGCACAAGAAACTATATTCAATATCTTATAAAAACTTATAATGGAAGAGAGTCTGGAAAATAATATATGAATATCTATCTATATACATATGAATCACTTTACTGTACAGCTGAAATTGACACAATACCGTGAATCAGCTATAACTCAAAAAAAGTTTCTTTCTTTGACCACCAATCTAAATAATCTCCCAGTTACTATTTTATTTTCATTTTAGCACCTATATTAGTTTGCTGGAGTTGCCATAATAAACACAACAGATCAGGTGGCTTAAGTAACAGAAATTTATTTTCTTACAGTTCTGGAGGCTGCAAGTCCACACATAGTTGGTTTTCTCTAATGCCTCTGTCTTTGACTTGCAGATGGCCACCCTCTCACTGCCTCTTCACATAGTCACCCCTCCATGCACACGCAGGAGCATGCTGTCGCCCTGTGTGTCCTCACCTCCTCTTCTTATGAGGATACCAATCAGGCTGGATTAGGGGCTGCTCTAAGGGCCTCATTTTAATGTAACTACCTCTTTAAAGGCCCAGTCTCCAAATACAATCACATTCTGAGGTACTGCAGTTAGGGATTCAACACGTGAATTTTGGTGGGGATAAAATTCAGCTCATAAGATCACTTAAAATATATGAAATTATAATGTTTATATATATTTACTTGTTCATTATCTTTTTTCTCTCATTAGAATTCATAACATACCTCAACTGTATTGCTAATTTTTGTGTTCTCAGCACTTAGAACAGTCTGGTACTTTCAGTATGTATTTGTAGAATGAACAAACAGATAAATGAATGATGAAATGACTTAATTATCATCTTTTATATTTATACTACCATTACAATTTTAATAATTTGACATTTAAGAGTCATGAAAAGGGAGCATTTAGTTTTTTTAATCTTAAGAATGCTATGTAAATATTATTTTTCACACATACTCAAGACTCAATTTATAATTAAAAGATACCTTATGTTTACTGATTATATCTCAGAATCAGAAAGCAGTGAGCTTCTATGCCCTACCTTCAAAACGGATAAGGTGGCAAAGATTTCAATCTGCTCAAAAGGAATGAGTATCTTGGGAAGGTTAAGGCAGAAAAAAAGCAAACATTCTTTTTCTCTATTTATAGTGATTGCCACCTCTATGAGCTGAGAAAATAAAATCATGACTGTGACAGGCACCATGTTTTAGGTGAGTTCGTTGGTCAGTCATCTAAGTGACTACATTTCTTAGCTTCATTTGCTGCTAAATGTACGGGCATTTGATTTAGTTCTGGCAGAGATATATGGGCTTCCCTGGTGGCTTAGTGGTAAAGAATCTGTCTGCCAATGCAGGAGATATGGGTTAGATCCCTGGGTTGGGAAGATACCCTGGAGGAAGAAATGGCAAACTACTTCAGTATTCTTGCCTGGGAAATCCCATGGACAAAGGAGTCTGGACATGTGAAAGTGAAAGTCGCTCAGTCGTCTTTGACTCTTTGCGACCCCATGGACTATATAGTCCATGGAATTCTCCAGGCCAGACTACAGGAGTGGGTAGCCGTTCCCTTCTCCAGGGGATCTTCCCAACCCAGGGATCAAACCTGCAGGCGGATTCTTTACCAGCTGAGCCACAAGCTTGGACATGTGGTTCCTGAGAAATCCCATGGACATGGGACACACAGTGGCAGAGAGTCTGACACAATTTAGTGACTAAAAATAACAACAACAAACAAGTAATATGTATACATGTGAAAGTGTTCAGGGGTACATCAGGAGAGTCTCCTTAAAAACAAAAGAGGGTTGAATCTTTTTTCTTTTCTTCTTCTTTTTTTCTTGCCTGGAAGATAGATATGAAAGCTAGATTTTAACAGCGATCTTGGACTGTGAGATTCAGGACCACATCTTAGGAGTGGTGAAATATTTGTGCGGGAAGGAAGACGCTTGCATCTTTTGTGATTTTATGGAGCTGCTAAAGCAGCACTGGACTCCTTTCAGTCAGTCAGTTCAGTGGCTTAGTTTTGTCTGACTCTTTGCGACCCCATGGACTGCAGCATGCCAGGCTTCCCTGTCCATCACCAATTCCCAGAGCTTGCTCAGACTCATGTCTGTTGAGTCGGTGATGCCATCCAACCATCTCATCTTCTATCGATCCCTTCTCCTCCTGCCTTCAATCTTTCCCAGCATTAGGGTCTTTTCAAATGAGTCAGCTCTTCACATCAAAGTATTGGAGTTTCAGCTTCAGCATCAGTCTTTCCAATGAATAGTCAGGACTGATTTCCTTTAGGATGGACTGGCTGGATCTCCTTGCAGTCCAAGAGACTCTCAAGAGTCTTCTCCAACACCACAGTTCAAAAGCTTCTATTCTTTGGTGCTCAGCTTTCTTTATAATCCAACTCTCACATCCATACATGACTACTGTAAAATCCATAGCTTTGACTAGATGGACCTTTGTTGGCAAAGTAATGTCTCTGCTTTTTAATATGCTGTCTAGGTTGGTCATAGCTTTTCTTCCAAGGAGAAAGTGTCTTTTAATTTCATGGCTTCAGTCTCCATCTGCAGTGATTTTGGAGCCCCCACAAAATAAAGTCCGTCACTGTTTCCATTGTTTCCCCATCTATTTGCCATGAAGTGATGGGACTGGATGCCATGATCTTAGTTTTTTGAATGTTGAGTTTTAAGCCAACTTTTTCATTCTCCTCTTTCACTTTCATCAAGAGGCTCTTTAGGTGTTCCTTGCTTTCTGCTATAAGGGTGGTGTCATTTGGGTATCTGAGGTTATTGATATTTCTCCCAGCAATCTTGATTCCAGCTTATGCTTCATCCAGCCAGCCATTTATCATGATGTACTCTGCATATAAGTTAAATAAGTAGGGTGACAGTATACAGCCTTGACATACTCCTTTAATCTTAATCTTTTAATCTTAAATTAATGAATGTGCGAGAAAAAAATTGTTTAAACTACTTTTATTTAGGAGTTTTCTGTGACTTTAATGTAATGATCATCATTTCTTTCTATACTATTCATTAAAAGCCTGTATGGTCTACAACTGGGTGGTCCCTATGATCCTTGCAATCTTTGCTTTGCCTGAAGGTTTTTTCTTAAAGTCACACCTTTAATGACTAACACTGAAGCATTGACTTCCCTAGAATTCCCACTTTTACTATGCTGTACAAAACTACTTAAGTTTAGAGTTTAATTATTTTTTCCATCACTGAGGGCTGTCTTAGGTACTCCCATAGCAACATGAATTAACCCTTAGCTTATCACGAAGTCTTATGATTGGCAGTTTACTTTTGTGGCTTTCTCACTCTACTGTATACTCCTGGGCACAGGAGCCTGGTTTACTGTTGTAGTCCTAGCACTTAGTGAAGATCCTGGCTAAGAAGTAAATGCTCATTTAATGACTAAATGGGCTTTCTAATATTTTATCTATCTATTCAACTATTTTCCTCATATTCCAGGAAAGGAATGAAATGTATGAAAGGCAGATTTTATTACAATTCCAACAGACTGGGTTAAACTTTATTCATGATTCTGTAGTTCTATTTAAACTTTTTACAGAATTTGTTGTGCATTAGTAGAACCACTGAGCTCCTATACCAGTGAGCTCCTATACCAACAGCAGCAGCATTATAGCTCTAATGAGACTGTTTAAGAGGCTAGATATAAAGATGATGATAAACAATGTCACATAGTCATGGAGAGGCAGTATGGCATAGGATTTAAAGAACACAAACTTTGCCTTGAGAACTAAGATCAAAATTCCAAGTTTTCTTCTATTTCAGGGAAGTAATAATTCTTTTCTATAGAGGTGTTATCAGGATTAAATGATTTAATAATTAAATCACAAATGTGTATTTTTAAAGTGCCAATTCTTAATACAGCATATGGCACATAGAAAATGCTTGATAATTATTAGCCATATTGAACATAGTTTGCTGTTAGGAGTTTAACATAGAACTCAGTGTCACATTGCTTTCATCCTTCCATCTAGTACAGGATGCTTTCTTTCTTGATTTATTTTATCAATTCTTTATCAACACTACATTTTGTGATGTACTGGTTTAAGTGGTAAATTTGGCAACAACTTAGGCTTCCAATTTACTGATAAAAGTTAATGACCAACTGTAGGGTTTCCCTTGTAAAATAGAATTATATTGACTTTGCAAGGCAGCCTGTTTTTTTTTTATGCCTAATTTCTGCTTGGAGAAAACATAATTATAGAGGAACTTTCTATTTCATTTCAGACCTTAAATTTTGAACATCTATTAACTGTAAATTTTATATTTTTTAAAAAGGATTTTTTTTTCTGGAAATTAGATCATTTTCACCATGAAAATAAAAACTATCCTCAATAAATTCAAGTCTGCAAGAGTTTTCCCTTTAATCCCTCAAAGACTAAGAAAAATAGCTCTCAGTAAAATTTATCTCAAACATTGTACTGAGTGAGAATATCAGTCATTTAGCAATCTCTTTAATATAATTCCCTTAGTGAGAGCAAAAACGGGAAATTAGAAGAAAACTTCTAAATTTGGCCTGACGTGGGAATAAATATTTTTCATCCAATTTGTAATTGTTTTTTGTATTCACTGTACTGTGCTATAATCCTATATTTTAGGAATTCAGTCACTATGATGAAGTACCCGAAATTCATTTCTACAACTTTTCACTAAAATTAGTAAATAAATATAAAGTGGAATGACATAATTTTTCAGCTATGATCATAATTACAAGGGAATTAAATTTGTTAAAAAATGTAGATTGAACTTTGTTCTAATTTGTTTACATTTAAAGATTCTTTGATCTGTGATAACAGTAATATATATTAACATGTTGCATTTTAAAATGACACTGCCTTTCATTAATCAAGTGTCTGTATGGTTGATTAATTTGTACAAGATTTAAATTGCTATGAAAATTTATCATTCATAGCCATGATCTCCATTTACATATATGTTAATTATGCTAAATGTAATCTTTTTCTCAATCCTCTGGGCTGCATACTAAAAAGACAAAGTGATCAGAGTGACTACTTTTCTTATTACAAAGTGAACCCTTACTGTTACTCAAAACTGTTGTACTTGTCAAAGCTAGGCTAAAAACATTATAATATTTTCTGCTGAAGGCAAGTTCAAATTCTATAGATGATGTTTTCTATTCAAGTGATTTCTTTATTAGGCAGCCACAGTATTACTATGTTTATTTACTCTGGTATTTAGTACTGTCTCTGCATGCTGCCAAAATTTTCTTTTGCTTTGAAGCATTCTCTGGTATTAACTCTAATATTAATGAGCACAAAATAAGTTTATAATATATCTGTAAAGTAGAATGACTTGAAGTTAGTTGGAAAAGTCTTTGTAATAATTTAAAATTGTTAGAAACCTAAAAAAAAAAGAAGAAGAAAAAAAAAAGAAACACAGCATTTTAAGACTACTTGGAAAGATTTTGTTCCAAAAAGTTAACATATGAAAGTACTTCTGAAGTTTCTCCAAGAAATTGGATTGATCTTTGTTTTTTGCAGAAAAATATTTTGTACTTAAGAAAAATGAGTTGTTGATAGTTTTTATCATTTTATAGGCAAGCATCTAAATAGGATAAATGTAAATGTTACCATCTATGAGACTAAATTCCTACTATACATTTTTTTCTAGGAGTATTGTGTGAAACTGGAAACACAGTTCAGAAGTATAGGTCTGGCCTTACACAGCCCACTATTGGTTTTTTCCCTAGGAATGTTTTTTTGTATGTTTTATCTAAATCCAAGGCATGCTAACCAACAATTATCTTATTATTTTTATTTTTTAAGAAATGCATTCCATTTGTTCCCCAACGGTGACCTTCTCTCTTAACAAATATTGGTCTGGAGAGAATTCTAATATATTATAAGTGAAAAATGATATGGTAACTAATGTTTTAGAGTGACTATGATAGGCCTTGCTAGGCAAATGTTGGAAAATTTAATTATTCTTATTAAATGTCTATAATTTTATGCTTAAATTGTTAGTATTTACATAATATATTCACTTCATGAGAAGCCTCATTTCTTAGTCACAACTTAATAGAATTAAAATATCCATCTTGGAAACCTTTGCAAGCATAGCACCTCTGACTACCTGACGAGGCTATTTTTAAAGACACTTATTTGGTAATTTTCTTATACTCAGCCTAATCACAAGAGAAACAAACTAACATGGCACCTGTTCTGATAGATGGATGTCGTACCTTCATTCTCTGATCTCAGACCTTGCAAGACATATTTCAAAGAAGCATCACTTCCCTCACCACAGAAATGAACTCACCTCTAAACTGGAAATAGCAAAAGCATAGGGCAGAAGATGGGGAATATATTATTCAACTAAAATTACAGAGAAATTTTAAGTAGGCAGAATATAATTGCCCAATTTGGAAATTAGCCAGGACACAGGGTTTAACATCATCTTTACTCTTTTGAAAAGTGCCATGGGATTTTTAATAACTGCTGGTGGTCAAGACCTTGGTTTTACCCTCATCCATTAGACGACACCTCCAGCAGTGCAGTGCCCCCTCATACCATGCTGGGGCATCAGTTCAGTACTGACTCAGTGAAAATTGTGCCACCTACTGAATCATCCACAGCTCATCTTAGAGTGCCCCGGCTTTTAGGCTTTTCTCTGGAGAGTTGTTATGAAGGATGGGACCTGGCTCAATGATGCTTAATTTATGAGATTTCAAGGTTTTAAATGGTTAAGATCTCAGACCTGAGTTTTACTTTCAATCTAAGCCAAAAGATTTTTCATGATTTTTCCATACTTACGGGCTATAATAATGGTCTGGATCATTAAACTACGCATGATACACATCTCTCTTTGAAAATAAGGGAATAAAGATAATAACACATATACCTACATAAATATGTACTTATGTACACTGATACATGCAATAGAAAGCAGATTCCCTCATTTGTAATATATTTGATTCTTTTAAAATGGAAATAGTACCACCCTTTCACCAAAAAGTTTTTTAAAAAAGTAAACTATATTCCACAATGAGTTTATTTTCCTTTCTAGGTTTTTTAAGAATCTAGGAACAAATATTTTAAAAAGTAAAAGCAAACCTTGGAGGGAGTAGACTTCACTGGCCAAGTAAATAAAGTGAATTTTTGTAAAAGAAAACGTTTATTCTAGCTTTCCAAATAAAACCTTGCCATCTACAAAAGAATCTCAATACATCTTAACTGTTCCAAAAATAACTGAAAGAAAAATCAAGATTTTTAGATAAAATTCATATACGTTCAAACATAAATGGTGAAACACTGAATATTTCTAGCCTTTATGCTTCATTTTTACCATTTTTTTTCATCCATGTTAATGTGTGTACAATGTATACAATTTGTTTCTGAGGGAAAAGTGTTCATGCTATTTTCATGGTCTTTGAAATGATTATCAAAAATTCTTTTCTGGATGCTAAAAGTATCAGTATCCTGGAATTGAGAAACTGTTTCTGAAAGTGTTTTTTGAGGTGTTACTTTTGGAAATGACATTGAGTAAATCCTGGTGCTGTGTGAGAAAAAGAGAGAGCTGGAAATGGTTATAAAGAATAGATTGAAACAATATAGCTGGGACTGCAAAATAGATTCCAACATATCACTGTGTTTTCACTCACTCCTGTGTCAAAGATTCTCAAGTTAACACAGACAGACAGACACACAGTCTACATACACATACATAATCTTCTATTTTCCTTTTTTGCTCTCATCAGTTTCCAACATTCTTTATCATCTGTTTTTCCTTTTAAGAGCAATCTATAATGAGGAATCTTTGTTAAATAGAAAATCTTTCTCAACTCAATCCATTTCCCAGAATTCCCTTACACAGTTCTGCTGTGACTAGATCATTCCTTGCCAGTAAATTAATAACTCCAATATTGGAGGGTTGGAGATCAGGGAAAGAAAAACTAGTTGAGGCAACTTAAGTCTGATTTGGTGAATTGCTACTGCTGTGATAGAGTTAATATGCCTCCCTAAGTGCCTGGTTTGCTACCAGATGGAAAAATTAATGTTTTTTTTTTCATTATCAACACAAAAAATCATGGATGACAGATAGTCTTCCACTGTAAAAGTGAAAATCTGAGACACAAGAACTCTCTGGCTAGGTGAAATAGCTCCCAGCCAATCGATGAAAAGGTTTGTGTTAACTATGGACTGCTATGGCTTTGATACAATGTTTCATGTTGAGATAATCATAATTTCCTATAGAGTTTAGTTAAAAATAAAAATTGTCTTTTATTTCCTAATCAAACAAAACAGTGCAATAGATTGTGAATTTTTTCCATTTAAGTACTATTTTCCAGTATTTTTACACATTTTTATACATTTTTCCGGAGAAGGCAATGGCAACCCATTCCAGTACTCTTGCCTGGAAAATCCCATAGAGGGAGGAGCCTGGTAGGCTGCAGTCCATGGGGTGGCGAAGAGTCGGACTCGACTGAGCGACTTCACTTTCAATGTCCACTTTCATGCTTTGGAGAAGGAAATGGCAACCCACTCCAGTGTTCTTGCCTGGAGAATCCCAGGGACGGCGGAGCCTGGTGGGCTGCCATCTATGGGGTTGCACAGAGTCGGACACAACTGAAGCGACTTAGCAGCAGCAGCATACATTTTGCATGTATAATGTAGCTGTTTGAAGTCCATTACACTTTTGTTTCAAATGCTATTTTCCTTTTCTCAAAATGTCATTCTCTAAACCATAGTTTCCTTACCTAACGTTCTTTCTTCACCCTAGTTCCTAACTTCCAAGTACACTTCCGAAAGAAGATAATATTCATTAAATATAATTTTTAAAAAAAGAATAAAGAAAAAATGTAATCTTAGAAACAATCAACTCAGCTGTAATCTGTGAATATTTTAGCTAACAAACGTGAGTGTCTATTTCTATATGACTCATGCTGCTGCTAAGTCACTTCAGTCGTGCCCGACTCTGTGCGACCCCATAGACGGCAGCCCACCAGGCTCCCCTGTCCCTGGGATTCTCCAGGCAAGAACACTGGACTGGGTTGCCATTTCCTTCCCCAATGCATGAAAGTAAAAAAGTGAAAGTGAAGTCGCTCAGTGGTGTCCGACTCTTCTCGACCTCATGGACTACAGCCTACCAGGCTTCTTCATCCATGGGAGTTTCCAGGCAAGAGTACTGGAGTGGGGTGCCATTGCCTTCTCCATATGACTCATAATGATTATATATATGTGTATGAGAAAAAACATATTTATTTGTCTTTCTAATCTTTTATAAGTAAGGCTACCCTGTAAGTATAAGAAATAAAAAAAAAAAAAAAAACATACTGGATGTTCAATTTGCTAATTTCCCCAATTATTGCTAACTGTAATGTGTATGTTTCTCTAAAGTATTTTTTCTATCAAACCATTAATTATTTGTCAATACTTCAAATAAATGATTGCAACATATGGCTGAAGTTGATAGTCATTACCTCAGCCTCTTCCTTTTTAGATTATGAAAATGAGCCTATGATAAGGACAAAGGGTATATAATTTCCTACACACAATGTGAACCAAATATTTTCCTCAGTAAAATTCTTACAATCCTAGACCAGGTCATCAAAATTTTATAGAAATTCTTAATCATAAATCTGATAGATTAAATACTATTTTAAAGCTAAATGTTGAATATATATATATTAATCATTCAAGTTGTATTAAGCACCATGAATAATTTGTTTTTGAAAGGAAAACATATGAAAAATATAAAATAGCAAATGAATAAGTTCCTATATATATATATTGGGTTAAATGAAGATACACCAAAAGACATGTCCACATTGAATTCCTAGAAACTGTAAATGCTATTATACTTGGAAAAAAGATATTTTACAAATGTAATGAAACTAAGGTTCTCAAGGACAACATCTAGATTAACTAGTCAGTTCAGTTCACTCTCTCAGTCGTGTCTGACTCTTTGCGACTCCATGGACTGCAGCACGCCAGTCTTCCCTGTCCATCACCAACTTCCAGAGCTTGCTCAAACTCATGTGCATCAAGTTGGTGATGCCATCCAACAATCTTATCCTCTGTCGTCCCTTTCTCCTGCCTTCAGTTTTTCCCAGCATCAGGGTCTTTTCCAGTGAGTCAGTTCTTTGCCACCAGGTGGCCAAAGTATTGGAGTTTCAGCTTCAGCATCTGTCCTTCCAATGAATATTCAGGACTGATTTCCTTTAGGATTGACTGGTTGGATCTCCTTGCAGTCCAAGAAACTCTCAAGAGTCTTCTCCAACACCACATTTCAAAAGCATCAATTCTTTGGTGCTCAGCTTTCTTTGTAGTCCAGCTCTCACATCTGTACAAGACTACTGGAAAAACCATAGCTTTGACTAGATGGACCTTTGTTGGTAAAGTAATGTCTCTGCTTTTTAGTATGCTATCTAGGTTTGTCACAGCTCTTCTTCCAAGAAGCAAACATCTTTTAATTTCATGGCTTCAGTCACCATCTGCAGTGATTTTGGAGCCCAAGAAAATAATGTCTGTCACTGTTTCCACTGTTTCCCCATCTATTTGCCATGAAGTGCTGGGACCATTTGCTGTGATCTGTTTTCTGAATGTTGAGTTTAAACCAGCTTTTTCACACTTCTCTTTCACCTCCTCAAGAAGCCCTTTAGTTTCTCTTTGCATTCTACCATTAAAGTGGTATCATGTGCATTATTTGAGATTATTGATATTTCTCCCTGCAATCTTGATTCCAGTCCAGCATTTCGCATGATGCACCCTTCATATAAGTTAAATATGCAAGGTGACACTATACAGCCTTGATGTACTCCTTTCCCAATTTGGAATCAGTCTGTTGTTCCATGTCTGGTTCTGACTGTTGCTTCTTGACCTGCATACAACTTTCTCAGGAGGTAGGTCAGGTGGTCTGGTATTCCCATCTCTTTCAGAATTTTCCACAGTTTGTTGTGATCCACAGAGTCAATTTTGCATAGTCAGTGAAGCAGAAGTAGATGTTTTTTCTGGAATTCTCTTGCTTTTTCTATGATCCAATGGATGTTGACAATTTGATCTCTGGTTCCTCTGCCTTTTCTAGATCCAGTTTGAACATCTGGAAGTTCTCGGTTCATGTACTGTTGAAGACTGGATTGGAGAATTTTGAGCATTACTTTGCTAGTGTGTGAGATGAGTACAATTGTGCGGTAGTTTGAACATTCTTTGGCATTGCCTTTCTTTGGGATTGCCTTTCTTGGGATTACCTAGGTGGGTCCTAAATCCATAATATGTCCTTAAAAGAAACACCCAGGGGAGAGACACAGGGCAGAAGAGGAGAAGGCAAAAAGGCAGAAGCAAAAAGGTTAGTGAGGTATGGCTACCAATCAAGGAATGCCAAGGATTGCTGCTGCTGCTGCTAAATCACCTCAGTCGTGTCCGACTCTGTGCGACCCCATAGATGGCAGCCCAGCATGCTCTGCCGTCCCTGGGATTCTCCAGGCAAGAACACTGGAGTGGGTTGCCATTTCCTTCTCCAATGCATGACAGTGAAAAGTGAAAGTGAAGTCGCTCAGTCGTGTCCGACTCTTAGCGACCCCGTGGACTGCAGCCTACCAGGCTCCTCCCTCTATGGGATTTTCCAGGCAAGAGTACTGGAGCGGTGTGCCATTGCCTTCTCCGCCAAGGATTGCAGGCACCACAAAAAGTTAGGCGGGAGGCATGGAATGGATTCTCTCCCAAAGCCTATAGAGAAGCATGGCTGACCTTGATTTCAGGCTTCTAAACACTGAGAGGATAAATTTCTGTTGCTTTAAGCCACCTGGTTTGAGGCAATTTGTCTGAACAGTCTCAGGAAATGAATACTACATAATCTAGAGAGTACACAGAGTTGATCAGAATTTATAAAGCATGACCATTCTCCTTTTTTCAGTGAAAGGAAGTCAGTTCCTTATAATTACAAAGTTACAGAACTCACAGAAAGAACTGTTATATTGGGATTTGATTAATATTTAGATAAAACAAATTTTCACAATTGTATAACTGCATTGAAATACACAATTGTAATGATAGTGGCATAGAAAAAAAAAGCTAGTGAATCTGTCAAACAGATGAGTGACAGTATGAAGAGTTTATTTTATATATTTAATACAAAGTTATCAGAGTCTAGTGGATTAAGAGATCAAAATTTCCTATCAGAGGTAACATTCAACCATAAAAGCTAATAACTTACTTCTACTGTCCTCACAGTAAGTTCAGCGGTGAACCACATAATAAAATTTTACAAACTTGAACCACAAGCATCCCAAAGGCCCTGAGGAGAAAAAGAGCTGACACGTTTCAACAACTGAGAGGAAATAACAAAACCCCCAAAACTCATGTATTGAGAATGTGATGTGAGCAAAATGGAGCACATACAAAGAAGTCTAAGGGTTCAGCAAGATCCAAACCATGCAGGCCCAGATTCCTGAAGAGATAACAGTGGTCTATGCTGTTAGGCAAGTAGGAAGCTATCTTGGGACTCAGTCCCTATTTTACTCATTTTTTTATGTCCTTAAATCCTAACAGTGTTCTTAGGACATAGTTAACATTGTTATACAGTCTTAACGAAAAAAATGAATTTTTCAAATAAGACTTCATTGTTTACTTGAAGATAATCTAATTTGATCAAAACCTACTTACTGTTAGTTCCTTCCACCACATGGTAAGTTACTTAAGATCCTTTCACTATTATATCCTGGCAAGTAGTAGTAATGCTCACGAAATAATGTTGAATGAATAAATGAAACATACAATTATTTTTTAGTGAAATACTTCGTGCCCTTTTGGTAGTGACTAGGAGATCAGGGCTTGATGAGTGTCTGAATTAACTTGGGTTATATCATGTGCAACTGGTAATGTTAGTACTGGTCTTAGTGACATTGTTTGCATTGTATGTGAAATATCTTGTTGTTTATAAAGTGTCTTTTGGCTATAAGTATGATTTTCCTTGACCTGCTCTTGTTTCCTGGAGAAGGCAATGGCAACCCACTCCAGTACTCTTGCCTGGAAAATCCCATGGACGGAGGAGCCTGGTGGGCTGCAGTCCATGGGGTCGCTAAGAGTCGGACACGACTGAGCGACTTTACTTTCGCTTTTCACTTTCATGCATTGGAGATGGCAATGGCAACCCACTCCAGTGTTCTTGCCTGGAGAATCCCAGGGACGGAGGAGCCTGGTGGGCTGCCGTCTATGGGGTCGCACAGAGTCGGACACGACTGAAGCGACTTAGCAGCAGCAGCAGCAGCTCTTGTTTCCAGGCCTAACACCTCTACCAAGCCCAGGCTATCTGATGCCTCTTTCCATAGCCACTACACTAAATTTCTTATATAGTGTTAGTCACTCAGTTGTGTCCAACTCTTTGGAACTCCATGGACCGTAGTATTTTAAGTATTTCTTTCAGCATCTGTTTGGCTGTGCATGTATGTTTGTACATCCCTTCCTATTGTACACGTACCTTTTTCTTTTTGCAACTTTCTGAACTAAAGGGACTATAATGTAAAAGCTCCTCTGTCCATGGAATTCTCCAGGCAAGTATACTGGAGTGGGTAGCCATTCCCTTCTCCATGGGATCTGCCTAACCCAGAGACTGAACCCAGGTCTCCTGCATTGCAGGTGGATTCTTTACCATCCGAGCCACTAGGGAAGCCCTACATTGCTTATAATTGACAGGCTAATTACAAATGCTCCTTCAAGCCATTTTTTTATACTAGTCAATAGTTTTTTAGTCTAATTCTGGCAACCATACACATATCAACGAAATAAACTTGCATTTTAATGTAGCATTTTATTTATACTTTTCACTAATTAAAACTCTTTCAATTTGTTAAATTAAATGTTTATAATAATACCATTACACAGAGAAAATCAGAACTTCTAGAGCATGACCATAATTTCTCATTTTCTTGGTGAAAGAAAATCCATTCCTTACAATTACAAAGTTATAGAATTCACAGAAAGAACTGTTATACTTGAAATTCAGTAATATTTACACAACACAATATGTTTTTTTATTTGTATAGGTTGTTGAGGATCATTTCAGTTGCAAACTGATTCAAGCTTTTACATTATAGTCACTTTAGTGCAAAAAATTACAAAAATAAAAAGGTATGTATACAATAGGAAGGGATGCACAAACGTACATGCACAGCCAAACATGCTGAAAGAAATATTTAAAATACTCACAGAACTTTTTTCAACATTATAACGTTAAACAATCCTTTCTCAACCCTCAGAAAATCCTGTGCTTTTGGAGACAAAAATACTTATTAGAATTAAAAATTTTCATTCAAGAGTATGGTATTTATTTCTGTATATCTGGAGAGTTATATTCAAGCTTAAGCTTAAGCTTTAAGATAACAATAGTGTAAGCTCTAGGATGGAACAAAAGAAGGGGGAAAATCCCAGAAGTTCTCAGAGGTAGTTAGGGGGAAAAAAAAGGAAAGATAGGGGAAATGAGGGAATCAAAGAAAAAAGAATGAAGATTCAGGGATGGGTAAATCTCCTCTTTACTTAGCTTTTCAAAAGGTTTGTGATAACCAGCTTTTGTGTAAATGGATTTGATGGCTCTGGGCTGAAGGTGACTGACAGCTGAATCTAGGCCCCTAGAGAAGTGTCACTCTGGGGACTGCCATTGTTGCAGATTGTTTCTTCTGACTGAGCCAGAAGAATCATTATCTCAAGGGGACTCTAAAAACAACCGCCCCCACCCCAAGCAACCCAAGAGCTAGAAGTAAGCAACTTAGCTTCTCTTGAGCAGTAATTACAAAAGCTAACAAGGGGTGTAACTGAGTTAAGTCTTTCTCCAATCCCCGATTAAAAAAAAGATTAAAGTAGTCAAGTAGACAAAGATTTTTCCCTAGCAAAAATGTCTGATGCTGTTGCGGGAAAAATAAACAGACTTCCAGGTCCTCCTCCGGAAGCGCTTAACTGAAGAGGATATTTGTAGGTAAATGTTTCAGTTGTTTTTATTAAAGTGAATGTGTTTACTTTGGGACTACTTCAGCTACTTTGTTACTAGTGAGCTAAAATCTGGCTCTATTGCCTTAATATCATACAAAACAAATTCCTTCCAAACCTTGCTGTCACAATGGCAAGTTAATAGGGTATCCCACTCATCTAGCTACAACAGAATTCTGCCCCCAAACCCTGACTTTTCTGTGCCACCAGCAAGCCCCGCAGGGCTGGCCAATTTATGGTGGTGGCCTGCAGGGGGCAGTTATATCTTCTTCCTTTAAACCACTAAAAAGGCTCCACATGCACATACCATCAGGATAATAAAGTCGTTAGCATAACCAGACTAGTTAATCGAAAATTTAAAAACTGATAAACCTGGCATTAGGCTATAACCACAATTAGGCCATGCATAACAAATCACAAGCCTCAGGCAGAGAGCAGGACTTCCTGTCTGGAGAGGAACCAATCAGAGAAAAGAAGGGAAACTGCTAGGGCGGTTCTAGCCACCTGGACTTCTCTCGCGATGTTCCTGTTGGGCTGAAGACGTCCTTAAGGTAAAGACACAGAACAGTCATTTCTGAAACTAAACCTTACTCTTCCTTAGTGAAAATCAGCAAGTTTCAATTGTCTGTGACTTAAAATAGTTTGGAAGTTTTCTGTAAAACAGCCTGATGGAGCTTTTTTTGCTGCCTCATTTGGTTCTTCATCCCTACTTTAACTGCAGGTGTTTGTAGTTAACTTTTCTTTCCTCTTTTCTTTTTCTTGTTTGTATCCTCTTATTTCTGTATCAAAATACTCTAGAAAGTAAGCTCCATGAGGCTAGGACTTAGCATAATGCTAACATAATTAGAGATTAATATACATTTGCTAAATTTTGATTCCTGCTTTAAAATGAATTTTTCTTAATCACTTCTCATTTTTTCTAGTAACCTATTACTTTAAAAATTAAGCTATTATAGCCTTCAGATTTAAGCAATAAAAGAAAAGTCTAACTACTGGAAAAAATTGTCATTTTATTTTTTTTCCTTAAAAATAAATTGTTGTTAAGTTGTCTTGGGATATATTAGCCTTTGTGGGTAATTATATTTGATTGTTTGCAGAAATGTTTTTCTTTACAACTTGTAGTAGAAGAAAGTGGAGCAAGGTAGTGAAAGGTAGATTCTTAAACTTGGGACTAGGACCTTGATTCAATTGGATCCAAGTCTGGCAAATTACTTAACATCTCTAAACTTCAGTGGACTCACCAATAATCATTTTTTAGCAGGGTGGTGTGTGAGGGTTTAGAGAGATAACATGTAAAATTCCCTGGTTCATTGTAGATATTCAATAAACAATGCTTTGGGTAGGAGAAAACATTTGTGATAGTAAAATAATCTCGAAGTAACCTAGAAGCTTAAGAACCTAACTGGAAAGCAAAAAAAAAAAAAAAACAACTTGCAGTTTCAGTAGTACCACGGGTTGGGATATGGCTCCAGGAATATTACTTAACTTCTGTGTCTATTATTAGTATTTGTAAAATGGTGTAATAAATTTCACCCACCTGGCAAAGGCCCTGTGTACTGTTTAAAATAAGACAACAAGCCCCAGGTGGAGTGACTTGTTCTAAGCCTTACCTCATCAAACTGAGACTTAGTTACAGTTTTGGCTCTCCCAGAAAAGGAATGCTAAATCAGTCAATCAGGAATCACATGTGAGCGCTAGTTAGGTAATCTGCCTGATAGATCCTGTCATCCCTAAAGGAAAGTAACCTTGCAATAAACAACCTGGCTTTTTGGCCTAGTATAACTTCCTTGTTCTTGCTCCAATCTGCCCATAAAAGTTTTTCATTTTGTTCAGCTCCTCAGAGTTCTTTTCCGTGTGCTAGACTGGATGCTGCCTGATGAGTATCAATTTTTGCGTAAAATAACTCTTAAAATTTTTAATATGCCTGTTTATTTTTTAACCGTACATTATATACACCATAGTGATTATAAATATTATGTAAGTCAAATATTATTCTATTTTGTGTGATAAATTGCAGTTTTAAACAGTAGAATAAGTTGGTATGCAAAACATTATTGTGTTAATTAAGCATAGGATTGTGTTAAATCATTAGATTCGTTTTCTCTGAACATTCTGTAGTCTTTATATTAGAGTTACTATTAACTAACACAGCTTGACAAATACTTTTACTCGATTGGTATGTGGTGCTATTTTTAGTGAAAAATTATTCGAAATACACTGGTTAATAGAAATGGTGGTATTCAGGAGCTTTTAATGTGGCTTTAGACAGATCAGATCTGCTTGTGAATGTTCCTCTGAAGTCTGAAATAATGACCATGTTGAATTTTCGGTCTAGCAAAAATATCTGGGCCAGGCAACCCCAAGAAGGTTGAGAATTCCAACTCAGTAGGAGACTGACCTATTCCTCAGAAAGTTCATACTCCTGCTGAAGTCCTGTTCCCCCACAAAACACATGACTGAGCTGCAGATAAAAGTTGGGGTACCATTGTTGGAGGTTGAGGAATGAAGAAGAATTGGTAGAACAGGGAAAGCTGGTCTAGTAACAACGGCCTAATGAGGGGTTAAAAACAATATAGCAATTAAATCAAATATTCTATAGATTTGCCTTATTAATTGTTAACTTTGTTTAACTGTTGCCTATATGACCTTAGAAAGCTGTTCATCCTGTTGTGTTTCTTTACTTACCTGAAATAAGGGTGTAAGGTGAGTACTCTTCAATTAAAATACACCTTTTTAACACCTCATGTGTGTATAATATGTGAAGAATTTAAATTCTTAATACCTCTCTTTCAGCTTTTATGCTCACTAAAGGGTTGGGAGACTGGATTAGGCAAAAAAAAAAAGAGTATAAGCAGAATCAGTGTCCTCTTGATATATATCTTTTCTGAATGATTACTCCCTCCTCTTCGTCCTCTCATATTTATTTGCTTGTTTATTTACTATTTGGGGAGCAAGGTTAACAGAAATCTCCCTAGTGACTCTTACCTTCACTGAAGTGCTCGCCAAGGTAGAGTTTTAGAAGATAATTCTTGAGGAAAACTCAGAATGAGTACAAGGGTCTCTTTTCTCTCCATTCTTAGGGAAGAAGAGAGCTAAATATATAATACTTATAAAAATTGAGCTTAAGTTTATGAGCAGTTTAAAGTGCCAAGTAGAGCTAGAATGGTCTAGAGATAAGGTCTCTGGACATGGAATTGGAAGGCGTCAGTGTAAGGCTTGGCTGTATCACTTACTAGTGTGTGACCTTGGACAGTTTATTTCCCATCTTTGTATTTCCTATTTCTTTGTATTTATTGTGGGGTAACATCTATTTCTTATACCTCACCAGATTGTTGTTGAAATCAAATCAAATATTATGTGTAGAACAACACACACACTCTCTCTCTCTCTATATATATATTTGTCTGTGCTGTGTGTATGGAAAATCTAACAGTTAGGTAGTTTTCCCAGTGTCTCAGTAGGAATTCAGGAAACTGGCGGAGTTTTTGGAGGCAGCCCCATAGGCAGGTCTATGTTTCTTCCTCCCTTGGGGACAGCTCTACTTTTTATCTATAAGTAGATAAGCTGATGACACAACTTTCTTTCATTGATTTTTAAAGGCTCTGCTGCTAAGAACAGAGTTTGAAATGTACATATAACAAGTATGTTCACTCTTTAATCATAATAATATCAACTGCAGTGTGTTTAACACTATGTAGAAAGCATTGCAAACGTCAAAGGTACAGGCAAGGATGTTATTGTGAAGTAGGTCAGGTGACCATATTTATTTTAATACCTTTCAAACTTTTGGTCTCCAGACTACTTTATACAAAATTACTAATGACCCCAAGGAGTTTACCTAGAAAATCCCCTTAAATAGAAGAGTACCCATGTGTGCATGTTCCATTAACCACAGGGTGATGATGTCATCACATGTCATGTAGCCTCTGAAAAGTCCACTTGAACTCTCAGGAGACAATGAAAGTGAAAAAAGCAATGTTTTAGTGTCATTACAAAAATAAGTTTGACCTTGTAAGGCCCATGAGAGAGTCTTAGGGACCCCCAGGGGACCCAAGACCACACTTTGAGAACCACTGACACAGTATTTTGAAGGAAACACCAAGGTACTGAATTATACATTAAGTTGGGTGTGTATTTTTTCCATCTCTGCTTGAGGCTCAATCGAAATTGAAAAGATGATTGGGATTCACTTCGAGGAGATTTTATGTTTTCAGTAGTATCATCACTCTTTAAACCTGTGTTTTAAAATCTTTGTAAAAGTTATGTTAGGCTTCTTTCATTGAAGCATAGCAGCCACTTTTCTCTCCCAAGAAGCAAAAATCAACCACTAACTTCCGTTAGAATAGCATTTGGAACTCTCTTTTAGCCATTGAAAAAACATTTTCATTTGATTGCTTTTTTTTTTATAGGTTTATATATTCCGAAAAATTCTTTGTCAGTCAATAAAGCAACCTTTCAGAAAGTTAGAGGTATAGAGAATCATCCCACAGATATACACACTTTCCTTTAACAGAGTGGCTTTTATTTTAGGTCATCCTTGAGAAAAGCATTGTAGTATTCATTTCTTTAAGCAATTCATTATAGTGCTTGCTTAATATTTCAATAATACATTTTAATGGGACACAATTTGCTCCTTTTGTCTAATTTTTTTTTAAAGTTATCTGCCCATTTATAAGCAAAGACAAAAGCATGTTGGTTCCCAAAAGTACTTTTTCTGCTTCACTTTGAGGACATCTGTAGCCTGAATAGTTTTTAGTCCCTCCCAATAGGTCTCCTCTCCGCTGCTCTGTGTTTTTACATCTCTCAAGAGGGGTTAATTCTTTACAGCTGTATCCTGCCTTCCAAGAATCTAACATGTGCAAATTATTAATCTTTTTCTATTGCTACAGTAACTCCCCAGGCCATAAACACCCCCTACCTAAAACTGGCCCTTTTCCAAGAAAAACTTTGGTATTCTTTCCCTGGAAAGATAATTTGGTCTCCTTTGGCTTACATTGTTATTTAGAACAATTGGTAAAATACAGAAATTTACTTTCAAACAATTACTTACAAATAGAAATTTAATCTTCATTTTTCAATCTATCCACTGTTGTATACTTTGTGTCTGAATTTTGCATTTCATTTATTAGAGAAATCAACCTGCTTACATTTTCAAGAGTATACTTTTCAAGGTTTTTTTTTTTTTTTTTTACTAAGTATTATTCTAATTATATCAGGTAGGACTTTTTTAGTAGGAAAAAAAGTGTGTATCCTTTCCTTCAGTGTAAGTAAATCACGCTTTTTCAAGTATGACTTTCATGTACTTATACTTGCAATCTATATCATGTTTTTGTATATAAATATATTAATATTTATTTATAAGGATGAAAACAAACAGTATTATGGTAAGACAATTTATATTAATATACAAATATGTTGACTATTCATAGCCCAGCTTCTCAATTTACATCTAAAATATACTTTATTCTAGATTTATATATCCTTTTGGACTTACTGAAAGATGGTCACTGCTTGGCCATTTTCTCTGCCTCTATGACCTAAGTTTTGTTCATTTCTTAGCTAGTGGTTGAATACTCTTATGCCACTTCCAACCTTCAAAATAGATCATTTATTTTAAAAGTTAAATATGTCTTTATAAAATATTAAGAAATTCTAGGAATTGCATTTCTCAGTGATTACATGCCTCTAGTGGTGTTCTGAGGCACAAGGCAGAGGGGCCAGTGATTTTTACCACCTGACAAGTGCAATAATCCCCTAGAACTGCAAGGCCTGAAGCATCTTATTGCTGTTATGAAACAGAATTTATAAATAAAAATAAGGAAAACAGCCAGAGCCATGCACTTCCTGGCTCCACTGACATTGATATGACAGCCAATCAGAAATTTCCATTTATGCCAAGATTGCCAAACCAATAATTTTAGCAATAAAGCCTGCTCCAAGAAGTATTAAAATGGTTTGCTTCTAATACATGTTTAAACACAAAGGGAGTTTAAAGGTAGGTTCGTTATAATTCAGACATACAATCATTTTAATATATACAGAAAACCTCCCTGTAGACCAATTAAAAGGAGCTTCCAAACAATGCTGACTCTTAATTCACATAATATTATAACTCAAGCAAGTTACATTTCAACATTTTTAGATAAGCTATATAAGAGTAGAAAAAAAGGATTAGGACAATAGTGAGATTTGAATTGCATTTTGTATTATTTCAACTGCGTTTTAACAGTCTTTATGACTAAAAGAGGGAATAAGAATGCAGATGGGACAAACTTGTATAGATTATTTTTTCATTACATGCATTATTCCAGTTTAAAAATATCAGTCACTTGTCATGTTAACTAAGAATGCATTCACTACTGTACATATCTAAAGCTGGAGTTAAACTGAGAATTTTGCAAGGGACAGATACAAAGAAGTGATTTTTTCCTCTCTGTGTATATAAAAATAGAACTTTCAGAAATGTCATGGCTGACACATTTAGCTGCTGGACATTGAAAAACCTCTTTCTGACTCACAACCTGTGACTGGAACTCTGTCAGAGTAATCAAGAGATGTTATACTATAGAGCACAAACAGTAGAAGAGGCTTTGCTATTTGGCCTTGTTTTTAAAGCAAAAGTGATTTAAATTTGGATCATAAATAAATGTTTCTTATACTCCTCATCTTTAAAATACAGAAAAAGAATTCATTGTGTAAGATCTTTTACAGCTATCTAATTCAGTATTTTTTAGGAGAATATGGACTACTGAAAGCATAACATGATAAGAAAGAAACATGACTGAATAAATATGATGAATTATTTTTCTGAAATCTTATTGCAATTAGTGATGACCATACCAGGGCTTCCCTGATAGCTCAGTTGGTAAAGAATCCACCTGCAATGCAGGAGACTCCAGTTTGATTCCTGGGTCAGGAAGATCCGCTGGAAAAGGGGATAGGCTACCCACTCCAGTATTCTTGGGCTTCCCTTGTGGCTCAGCTGGTAAAGAATCTGCCTGCATGCGGGAGACCTGGGTTCAACGCTTGGGTTTGGGAAGATCCTCTGGAGGAGGGAAAGGCTACACATTTCAGTATTCTGACCTGGAGAATTCCGTGGACTGTATAGTCCATGGGGTCGCAAAGAGTCGGACAAGACTGAGCGACTTTCACTTTCACTATAAAGGAATACAATGAACCTTAAAAGAACACAACCATATTTCAAAAATTGAAAGGCAGCTTTTGTATAATATTTGTCTTTCTTTGATCTCATATGTAATTGGAGTTCCTCTTTTTTCATGAGAGATCAAGGGAACTATGGCACAGGGTATAACATATATTGCCCCCAGTACTCTATAAAATTCAGAAAAGCTGAGTATTCTTGTTTTATTATGTCTATGAAAATTTTCACCAGTTCATACTTGAATAAGGATCTTGTCATAACGTCAATTTTGTGAAAACAGAATATGACTAAATAGGCATTCACGTGAACATCCATGAAATGGTTGAAATAAGACTAGATGAGTTCTTAGTAAGCATTTACAAAATTCTTCCTAATATTTTAAAATTGCCATAAGATATGTCTTCTGACTTATATTTACTTTCAGAAACAGCAACATCTAAATTTTTCAAGGTGAATGAATGACCTTAAGATATTTTAGGCTCAATGATATAGTTGATTATGTGATACTACTATAATTTAGGGGAAGGTATTCCAATTTTCAGTTGTTAATTGACTTCAGTTCAGTTGCTCAGTCGTGTCCAACTCCTTGCGACCCCATGGACTGCAGCACGCCGGTCTTCCCTGTCCATCACCAACTCCTGGAGCTTGCTCAAACTCATGTCCATTGAGTTGGTGATGCTATCCAACCATCTCATCTTGCTGTCGTCCTCTTCTCTTCCTGCCTTCAATCTTTCCAAGCATCAGGGTCTTTTCCAATGAGTCCATTCTTTGCATCAGGTGGTCAAAGAATTGGAGCTTCAGCTTCAGCATCAGTCCTTCCAAAGAATATTCAGGACTGATTTCTTTTAGGATTACTGGTTTTATCTTTCTGCAGTTTAAGGGACTCACAAAAAGTCTTCTCCAACACCACAGTTCAAAAGAATCAAATTTTTGAAGCTCAGCTTTCTTTATAGTCCAACTGTCACGTCTATACATGACTACTGTATAAACCATAGCTTTGACTATACGGACCTTTGTCAGCAAAGTAATGTTCTGGCAGCCTCTTAGCCTGGTCAGTTAGATATGCCTTTTGCTCTTCTTGATATGCTTTTGTTTTTGTGCTTTTGCATTCACTTTATTTATTTTAAAAATTTGTGGAAAATTTGGTGACAAGGTAATTGATTTAGGGTCCAAGTTTTACATATTTATACTTCTTGGAAAGGGCATCTTTAATAAAACTGCAGAACTTGGTCATATTCTTGCAAATCAAACAAGGTATGTTCATTCTTCCCATGTCTGGTGATGTGTGGCTCTAGAGTTAGATTCAAATTCTGCCTCTGACAGTTACTTGTTGTGTGCCCTTGGGCAAGTTACTTAATCTTTATGAGCCTACATTTTCTCATCATTACAATAGGGGAGATACCTAGCAGCTCATGATGTTTAACAAATCAAGTAATAATGTGAGACTAGTACCTTGTCTGGCTTCAAAAGGGCATTTGTTAAAACAAAGGATTATTTTCTTCCTTGATTCCATTTCTAAAATTATTTTTGCACTTTCTTGTCCAAGCTGTGACATTTTTTCTATGTCCACATTTCCCAGGGAAATCATGTTTTGCCCTGATGGTCTAAGTCTACTATCCAAATGAGCGATACTCCATCCTCCTGTTTTCCTTGAATGTATCTGTTCCCTAGAGCGCAACCGTTCTCTTATCCACTCTCTCTGGTTTTATCTAAGTAGAAACTTAACCATTCTAGGAAATTACAGGCTAAAGTATTTTTATTAATAAGAAGAGTCACAGAATCTTGAGCCTGAAGGGACCTAATGAATTAGAGATCACAATCTCAAATGCCTACAGGGCTAAGCAGATATAGTAAATAACTAAAATGTGCTGGGTGAGTGCAGATGACTGTTCAAGGCTAAAGAGTAGAGGTAGGTGGGTGGAATGGTGAAAGGGATCGATTATTATGGTGACAGACGGTATCTAGACTTATTGTGGCATTCACTTTGTAGTATGTACAAAGATCGAGTTATAATGTTGAACACAAGAAACTGATATAATGTTCTGTAACAACTTTACCTCAATAAAAATAATAATTAAAAGGAAAAAAAAACAAAACCTGAAGAGAAGAACTGAAACCAGCTAAAGGGAGTTTACATCTGTAGAGGGCAGTCACTTTCCAGCTCAAGCAAAGTGTTGCCATATGGTAATTTCAACACTGTATTGGGACAGATTTTTGTGTTAAAAGAAGAAAAAAGAAATTTCATGTGAAAAATTTTAGTTGAAAATCCTGTTGTTGTATAAAAACACCAATATGAACCAAATATATCTACTGGCCAGATCCACACAACAGGTTGCCATTTTGGAACCTCTGTTAGATCATCTGATACTGATAACCTCGTGTTCAGATGAAGACATTGAAATTCAGAGAGTCAAATTAACTTTCCCAAAGTTAGATGTGGCAAAACAAGAAGTGTAACTCAGGTCTCCAGCCCCATGATGTAAGAATACCTGCCACATTTGGCCATTTTGCTTCTTCATTCCTTTCAACATATATGTGATGTTTTGAAAGTATATTTTTTTTCTTCAGCTTACAGGTATGATATATGATGATATTCTTTCCTTACACTAAGGAATCATCTAGTTCATTCCCAAGTGAAGTGTGTCTATAGTGGATTTGATCAAGAAACTGTTACCTAACACTCAAAACCAGTTTGTGTAGCTTCTCCAAATATATGAATTTATCTTCCCACCAACCTTTGCCACACTCTAGAATTATTTGCAATTATTTGCCTTGAGTTTATTATTATTACAATGATATTTTAATGTACTAGGACAATTTAATATTTCACTGGACTAAAATACATAATTTAACTCTTTGGGATTAACTCAGAATGTTTCAGATTAGGTTATGTATCTGTATATTTCACTAGGTCAAGTTTAGACTTTTAGAAATCAGAGATTAGTAAATGAGAGTATCTTACTGTGGAGAATATCAGCATGTTTTTCTGTAATATAAAAATGAAAGAAAAACCCTTTGTTGATTTGTGCATGGAGGTTTTTATATTGAGGGTGTCCTTAACCTTTAAAATCTAAAAGCTGATTGGCAGTTTGTAGACAAACTTGAGGCAATTTTGGCATTTTACCTTAGAGTAAATTATAACTCAAGTTTAAAATTCTTTAAGCAAATTTCTTATATTATTATTCATAGCTTGGTGCCAGTTGTTAAGAGAAATTCTGAATTCCCTTGAGGCTTCTTATTTGATTATTTCAATGTTAATGTGGCATGCCTTTATTTTCAGCACTAAATTCAAAGCCATCCTGGTCATGTACTAATTGAATAGAACTGTCCATTCTAATTGTGGGTAATAGGGATTAGGATGCCCAAAATATAGTGCCTTGATTACATCACATGGCATCATTTCAGGGCTGTGAAAAATTCTTCTCTCTGGTTTTGCCCTTCCTTTGAGTTGCCCAGTCTTCTATGTGACCCCAACTTGCTTCAGGATTTTTAACTGTGCTGCTAACTAAGGCGGATGCATTTTCTGACCTTAATGGTAAGAACAAAAGTTTCTCAAGTGCTGTAGGAACTAATTAATATGCATATTATTCCAGTAAAGAATCATTATTTCATGTGTTTCTTTGTGAGAGAGTATGGCTGTCATGATGGTTACTTACTCAGGCCAAACTCATTGCTAAAACAGAAAGAGATTCTTTAATTATGATATTTTAATTCTCTAAATCTCTTAACATAAATTTGTAAATGTGTATGTGTGCATATATGAAGAAGTTTTTAATACCACTCTTAAATTGCCTTTCTCTGATTGATAAGCAGCATATAAAAAATAAGCTCAGAAATTACAAAACTTTCTTAAGATTTGGGAAATTAAAAAATTTACATAGGGTTAAGGAGAGAATTAGGGAAAATAATTGTAGTGATTTTGCTTAACGTAATGCCACAAACACTTATTAGGTGATTGTAAAAAGCAAAACACCACACTGTAACAGGCATAAGAAATACCATGATAAATAAACTATGGTCTCTCTGAAATTTCCTCTTTATTGACCTTATTCACCTAGGGTGGAAGGTTAGTTACTTATGACAGGCTAAACCATTTGTCAGGCTAAACCATAAAGTGATATGCATAAGAGAGAAAACCCAGTATCAGAAGAGATTACTGATGGCTAGTAGGTGGTAGGTGAAGCATCCAGTGTCAGGGTGCAGCGGGGAATGAATACAAAGTTAGATAATCAGTTCAAGAATAGGACTAGGCCTTAGACTTTAATATGTAGCAGAATTTGAGACAGGAAAACTAGAATTGAGCAACAGGAAAAAGATTGAGTTTCTAGACTGGGGATATAGAGTGTAAATGTGAGCCAGAGATAAGTCAAACACCTGGTTCCTTTACTTGAAAACTAGCTCAACTTGACCCTTTACCTACACACAAGGGAAAAGCTGTATTGACCTGAGGAGTTTGAACACCTCTGTCTAGTCATTGGATGAGTACTACACAGATATACATGGGGTGACCCACTGGACTTCAGGCTAAAATTTAAAATTAGTATAAAATATACTGAACAGAGACATTGGTAGCCACACACTATGAGGGAAACAGCTTCCACAGATTAATTCCTGACTAGATACTAAAATAAATATACAAGAATGAAAGAAAAAATATTCAGAACAATAGTTCTCAGGGGAAATATATCATCCAGGGTTGCTACAATATGTAATCTAAAATATCTACCTTTTAATAAATGTAAATAAATAAAGAACCATGCAGAGAAAAGTGTGACCCACACTGAGGGAAAACAACAACAAGAAGTCAATAGACTGTCTCTGAGGACCTAGCTCTTTAACAAAGATGTCAAAGCAGCAATTGTAAATATTTCAAATAATTAAAGGAAATCATGTTTAAATAATTGAAGGAAAATATGAGAATGATTCATAGTATAGGAAATATCAATACAGAAATAGAAACATAAAAATAAATGGAAGTTCTAAAGTTGAAAAGTACAGTAATGGAAGGGAAAAATCCACTAGATGAAATCAATAGCAGATATAAGATGGCAAAAGAAAGAACAAGAGAACTTGAAGATAGATCAGTAGATGATGGATAGATCAGTAGAAATAATCCAGTTAAGAAAATATAGACAAATGTTAAAGAAAAATGATTAGCACCTTAGAGATCTGTAGGATAACATCAAGTATGCCAACATATGCATAATTGAGTCCCACTTCCCACAAGAGAGGAAAAAGAGATATAGGAAACATATCTGAAGAATAATGGTCAAAAGTCTTCTCAAATTTGTTGTTCAACCATATACAGGATCAAGAATCCCAGTGTATTCCAAATGAGATAAAGAAAAAGAGATTCGTGACCTGTCATAATCAAGTATTGAAACCCAATGCCAGAGAAAAAATCTTGAAAGCCTGTAAGAGAATATGGTCAGAAAATGGCTGATTTCTCATCTGAACAACTGGAAGCAAAAAGGTAGTGTAGTGACATGTCTAAAGTGTTGAAAAGAAAAATGAGTTTGTTGCCAGTAGGCCTATCTTAGAGACTTATTGTTGTTACTCAGTCACCAAGTTGTGTCCAACTGTTTGTAGCCCCATGGACTGTAGCCCGCCAGGCTCCTCTGTCCATGGGATTTTGCAGGCAAGACTACTGGAGTCGGTTGCCATTTCCTCATCCAGGAGACCTTTCCAATCCAAGGATCAAACTCATGTCTCTTGCATTGGCTGATGGATTCTTTAAGGAATTTCTTCAGGTGAAGAGAATTATAAAACCAGAGAGTAACTTGAATCTACATGAAAAAATAAATAGTGCTGGAAAGGATACAGGGAAATGTTTTTTTTAAAAAAAAAAGCAATATGTTTTTTCACTTCTTGTTTTGATTTATCTAAAGAATATGATTTTTTAAAGCAATACTTATAACACTCTGTTGGTTTGTAACACATCTAGATGTGATAAAAATAACACAAAAAAAAGTGGGAGGAAATGGAACTATACAGGAACATGTTGCTATATTTTACTAGAATTAAGCCAATGTTAAAACAGATTTTGATAAATTAAGATGTATGTTGCAATTTCTAGAACAACACTGAGAAAATATCATTATTAATAAAGGAATTAAACACATAATAGTAAAATATATTTAACACAAAAGGAAGCAGAAAAGAAGAATGAAGTTATTATATTATTAAAAAACTAATAGTGAAGTGACAAGTATAAATCCTACTATATGAGTAATTAATAGTAACAGATTAAACATTCCAATCAGAGTAAGAGATTGTCAGACTAATAATAATGCAAGAATCAACTATATGCTGTATAAGAGTCACTTAAGTTACAAAGATATAAATATGTTGATAGTAAAATATGGGAAAAGATCTATCATACAAACAGTAATCATAACAGAGATGGAGTAGCTATATTCAGTTCAGTTCAGTCGCTCTGTCATGTCCAACTCTTTGCGACCCCATGAATCGCAGCACGCAGGCCCTCCCTGTCCATCACCAACTCCCGGAGTTCACCCAAACTCGTGTCCATCGAGTCAGTGATGCCATCCAGCCATCTCATCCTCTGTGGTCCCCTTCTCCTCCTGCCCTCAATCTTTCCCAGCATCAGGGTCTTTTCCAATGAGTCAGCTCTTTGCATCAGGTGGCCAAAGTATTGGAGTTCCAGCTTCAACATCAGTCCTTCCAATGAACACCCAGGGCTGATCTCCATTAGGATGGACTGGTTGGACCTCCTTGCAGTCCAAGGGACTCACAAGAGTATTCTCCAACACCACAGTTCAAAAGCATCAATTCTTTGGCGCTCAGCTTTCTTCACCGTCCAACTCTCACATCCATACATGACCACTGGAAAAACCATAGCCTTGACTAGATGGACCTTTGTTGGCAAAGTGATGTCTCTGCTTTTTAATATGCTGTCTAGGTTGATCATAACTTTCCTTCCAAGGAGTAAGCATCTTTTAATTTCATGGCTGCAATCACCATCTGCAGTGATTTTGGAGCCCAAAAAGATAAAGTCTGACACTGTTTCCACTGTTTCCCCATCTATGTCCCATGAAGTGATGGGACCGGATGTCATGATCTTAGTTTTCTGAATGTTGAGCTTTAAGCCAGCTTTTTCATTCTCCTCATTCACTTTCATCAAGAGGCTTTTTAGATCCTCTTCACTTTCTGCCATAAGGGTGGTGTCATCTGTATATCTGAGGTTATTGATATTTCTCCCAGCAATCGTGATTCTAGGTTGTGCTTCCTACAGCCCAGCATTTCTCACGATCTACTCTGCATATAAGTTTCATAAGCAGGGTGACAATATACAGCCTTGACGTACTCCTTTCCCGATTTGGAACCAGTCTGTTGTTCCATGTCCAGTTCTCACTGTTGCTTCCTGGCCTGCATACAAGTTTCTCAGGAGGCAGGTCAGGTGGTCTGGTATTCCCATCTCTTTAAGAATTTTCCACAGTTTATTGTGATCCACACAGTCAAAGGCTTTGGCATGGTAAGTAAAGCAGAAATAGATGTTTTTCTGGAACTCTCTTGATTTTTCGATGACCCAACGGATGTTGGCAATTTGATCTCTGGTTCCTCTGCCTTTTCTGAATCCAGCTTGAACATCTGGAAGTTGATGGTTTACATATTGCTGAAGCCTGGCTTGGAGAATTTTGAGCATTACTTTACTAGCGTGTGAGATGAGTGCAATTGTGTGGTAGTTTGAGCATTCTTTGGTATTGCCTTTCTCTGGGATTGGAATGAAAACTGACCTTTTCCAGTCCTGTGGCCACTGCTGAGATTTCCAGATTGGCTGGCATATTGAGTGCAGACTTTCACAGCATCATTTTTCAGGATTTGAAATAGCTCAACTGGAATTCCATCACCTCCACGAGCTTTGTTCGTGGTGATGCTTTCTAAGGCCCACTTGACTTCACATTTCAGGGTGTCTGGCTCTAGGTGAGTGATCACACGATCGTGATAATCTGGGTCGTGAAGATCTTTTTTGTACAGTTCTTCTGTGTATTCTTGCCACCTCTTCCTAATATCTTCTGCTTCTGTTAGGTCCATACCATTTCTGTCCTTTATTGAGCCCATCTTTGCATGAAATGTTCCCTTGGCATCTCTAATTTTACAAAAGTAGAATTTAAGAAAAGAAATATGAGAAGGACATTTCATGATAATAAAAGGGCCAATATCAGATACATACAAATAACCATTATAACTATAAACACACTTATCAACAGAAACCCAAAATATATTAAGCCTAATCTGACAAAATTGAAGAAAAAATAAAACAACAAATTATGGTTGGAAATTTCAACCTGGTGTTTAATTCCCAAGCTACTCTAAATAACTGTAGAACAACTAGACAGACTATCAGCCAGGATATAGAGGACTTGAACTCAGCAAGGATATAGAAGGCTTGAACGTTTCTATCTACTTAACTGACTTGATAAACTTAGAACATATCTTTCAATATAGCAGAATACATATTTCCATATGCACACAGGACTTTTTTTCCAGGATAGACCATATACTTGACCACAAAAATTTTTTTCAGTATATTTTAAAAGATAGACTTCATTCAAAGTATGTTATATGACCATAATGGAATTAAATTTAAGAGATCATCAATAAAAATAATTTTTAGGAAAATTCCAAATATTTGGAAAGTAAGTGACACAGTTCTAAATAACCTATAGGCCACAGAAGAAATCAGAAGAAAATTTAGAAAACATGTTGAATAAAAATAGAAACAGCATATCACAGTGTAGGAAACATAGGTAAAACAGTGCTTAGAGAAAAATTTTATTTTAAATGTCTATGTTGTTAAGAAAGGCCTCAAATCAATAACCTAAGCTTCCATCTTAGGAAGAAGAAAAGGAGGGTAAAATGAACAGCAGTTAATTATTAGGAAAAATATAATAAATATCAGAGTGAAATCAATAAAAAAATAATAAAATGAGTGAAATTAAAAGTTGGTTCTTTGGGTAGTTAAGACTTCAGACTGCCCCTT
Source organism: Giraffa tippelskirchi (assembly GCF_054371585.1). Taxonomy (NCBI): domain Eukaryota; kingdom Metazoa; phylum Chordata; class Mammalia; order Artiodactyla; family Giraffidae; genus Giraffa; species Giraffa tippelskirchi. The sequence goes on from NC_137277.1 coordinate 94,818,354, forward strand.
CAGGGGGCACAGGTTCAATCCGTGGCCAGGAAAATGAAATCTGTTACGCAGTGTGGTGTAGTCTAAAAAAACCAAACTGGTTCTTTGAAAAGTTCAGCAAAGTTGATATACCTTTAGGTAGACTGACAACAAAGGTCCATCTAGTTAAAGCTACGGTTTTTCCAGTAGTCATGTATGGATGTGAGAGCTGGACTATAAAGAAAGCTGAGCACCGAAGAATCGATGCTTTTGAACTGTGGTGTTGGAGGAGACTCTTGAGAGTCCCTTGGACTGCAAGGAGATCAAACCAGTCCATCCTAAAGGAGATCAGTCCTGAATGTTCATTGAAAGGACTGATGCTGAAGCTGAAACTCCAGTACTTTGGCCACCTGATGTGAAGAGCTGACTCATTTGAAAAGACCCTGATGCTGGGAAAGATTGAAGGCAGGAGGAGAAGGGGACGACAGAGGATGAGATGGTTGGATGGCATCATCGAATCGATGGACATGAGTTTGAGTAAGCTCTGGGAGTTGATGGACAGAGAGGTCTAGCCTGCTGCAGTCAATGGGGTCGCAAAGAGTTGGACACTACTGAGCAACTGAACTGAGACTGACAAAGCAAAAAATAGACTCAAACCAGCTAAATCCGAAAATAAAGAGAGAATATATTCACCAACCCAAGCATTAGACAAATTGAACAGATTAGTCATCATTTTTAGAAGCTGACAAGCTGATTTCTGAAATTTACGTGGAAATTCAGAGGACCTAGGATAGCCAAAACAATTTTGAGAAAGAAAGACAAGTTGGAAGCCTTGTATATTATCTAATTTCTGCTGCTGCTGCTGCTGCTGCTAAGTCGCTTAAGTCCTATCCAAATCTGTGCGACCCTATGGACAGCAGCCCACCAGGCTCCTTTGTCCACGAGATTCTCTAGGCAAGAATATTGGAATGGGTTGCCATTTCCTTTTCCATCTAATTTCTAACTTTAGTATAAATCTGTAGTATCAAGGAAATATGGTCTTGCTATGAGATCAATAAGACAATGAAACAGAACCGAAGGGCCACAGATAAAGCTTTATATTTTTGGTCAATTGATTGTCTATAGTGTTGACAATACAATTTAATAGGATAATTAAGTTTTATTCAAGGCATGATTCTAGGAAAATTTAATAGCCATATGTAAAAATGAACTTAGACCATTACCTCACACTGTATGTATGATATCCTTGTGTATATGTGTTCAAAGGGGAAAGCAGTTCTAATGTTGTAGAAAGATGCAAGGCTGTGGAATAAAACATGTTGACATGATTAGGAGGCTAGTATCTGTAAATGTAGGTATGCAGTGTTAAGAGAAGACTTAGAATGACAAACTAGGTCTGACATTACCCTAAATTCCATGGGGAAGAACTAACCAAATAATCTCTAGCTCTGATCTCTCCTTCACACTAAGGAGACTAAAAAGTTGAAGGGTGAGATAGGGAGGGGATGGAAGGGAGGAGACATGGGTGTGCCTGTGGCTGATTCTTATTGGTGTCTGACAGAAACCACAAAATTCTGTAAAGCAAATATCCTTCAATTAAAAAAAAAATGAAAAAAAAAAAAAACCAGTCTATTTGCAAGACATCCCCACGTGGGATGTCCCCACACATCTTAAATTAAACATGGTCCAATTTGTTCCTAACTTCTTTCCCTGTTCTCTTTCTCAGTTGATGACCGGTATGGTCATCCGAGTTGTTCAAACAGAACAACTATTCTTAATGCTTCTTTGTTTGCTTCTCTATATCAAATCACTCAACAAGTTTTATTACATTATATATAATTCTATTTTTCTCTAATCTTTCTCTCTCTCTTTTTTTTTCTTTTTTACTTCTGTATCCCTGCTGTCTTGATTCAGACACTCATCTTTTCCCTGGACTAGTGAAATGATCTTTAAGTTACTGTTTTTAGTCTTGCCTCATTTATCATATTTACAACATTGCTTTCAGTGATTCATATGAAATTCAAACCTGATTGTGTCATTCCTTGCTTAAATTCTTTCAGCTGCAGAATGGAAATAGTTTGAGAGATTCATCTAGACTTTCTATTTCTGATCCAGGCCTACCAAAATTTATCCCTTCGTACTTTTCAGGCAGTGTTACCAGTCCATACTGTTTTCTTACCCTATTTTTCCTTTATGCCTTTCTCAGTTTTCCTACATCCACTCAATTTATCTCCACTCATCAGGCTTCCCTGGTGGCTCAGCTAATAAAGAACCCACCTGCCAATTCAGGAGATGCAAGAGATGCAGGTTAGATTCCTGGGTCAGGTAAGAGCCCCAGGAGAAAGAAATGGCAACCCACTCCAGTATTCTTGCCTGGAAAGTTCCATGAACAGAGGAGCCTGGCCGTCCATGAACAGAGGAGCCTGGCCGGCTTCAGTCCCTGGGATCGCAAAGAGTCTGACACAATTGAGCATGTGCATGCACACTCGCACACCCACCCATCCACACACAAACAGTATCGACAAGAAGCTCTTTGTGAACTCTTATCTCCTTTGTGCCTGATTAGATGGTCTTGTTATCAAGATTTAAAGAAAATTATCCTTTATCCCATGCTACATTGTAATGAAGGGTTTATGTGTGTCTGTCCTTCTAGGTTGTGAATCCCCTGAAAAAGAGCTCACATACAAAATGTGTTTATTGAATGAAATGGATGATGAGTGAAAGCAGATAATTGCTAGTGATGTAGAGAATGGACTGGAGAGGGAGACAGCTTGAGGAAATGGCACCTGGTGAAGTTTAATGATCACCATTTTTAAAATTTCAGCAGACAAAACATGTTTTGTGAAACTTTAAAAATGATTACTTTTTAGTACTTTTGAGCTTGACAAGAGAAGACTTAGTGCACAATGCAAAGTAAGTTTAATAGCATGCCATAGCAAACATGATAGGTGTGAATCTGAAGCATGTCACTGTGCTTTGTTCTGAGCTCGGGACGTCAAATTATTGCCATCTGAAATGCTAAATATCATTGATTAGTGGCTACTAAGAGTGCTGTGTTTAGGACTTTAAAACCAGGCCCAAGTTCTGTAGAGAAGATTGCCACAGTAAATAATTAATGTCCGTTGTGGCTACAGGACAGTAGTGTGACTTAATGAGGTTAAAGGATTTCACAAACCTGTCAATGGCCTTTGTCTTATTCAACACTATATGAATGACTAAAAGACACAAATGGTATGCTTATCACAATTGTAGATATTGCAAAACTAGGAAGAATACAAATATTTTGGGCAGCAATCACATCAAAATGAATTTATAGCTGGCAACATTGCTCTAATAAATTAAATGTAGCTGGAATTAATGTAGAATCCTACACTTGCATCAAAAAACCTACTGTACAATTTCTGGATGTTGGAAAAAAAAAAGTACTTAAGAAATTGATTTAACAACAGGCATGAAGTGAAAGTGAAAGTTGCTCAGTTGTGTCTGACTCTTTGCCAATTCTCTAGGCCAGAATACTGGAGTGGGTAGCCTTTCCCTTCTCCAGGGGATCTTCCCAACCCAGGGTTCTAACTCAGGTCTCCCACATTGCAGGCAGATTCTTTACCAGCTGAACCACAAGGGGAGCCCAACAACAGGCATGATAGGAGTAAATAGCATAATAAGATAAGACCACAATATCCTGACTATTTTCTGGTTCGTTCTGTGATGACCTGACTTGACAGGGCATTTGTCCTTAAATTTTGGCATTCCCTTTAAAAGGAACATTGAGAGGAAACATAAAACCATATTAAATTGGAAAAGTTAAATGAACCTGAGTAAAAAATGGAGCATAATCACATGGAACATAGATTTGACTTTTCCTAGATCTGAATTCTAGAGCAACACTGGCCACATGGTAAGCAAAAGAAAAGGAGACTCAGGTTTAGTTTCAAGGATTAGAGGAGTCTGAAAATAGAATTGGCCACCTTGAATATTTCAGGGCATCACTGGAAGTGCTCATGACAAACTGGAGACAGTTGCCGGGAATCCACTATGTTAATATTAATAGTTTCTGTCCAGACCTAATACCGAGGTGTATAACGTCAAATGATTGAATTTTTCATGAATACAACTATAGGTTTTCTTGCAGTGAGATGCTGGAGATCTAGTGATGGTCCTAGCCTTGCCACTGAAAAACAGTAATAAGAGTAATCTTTATAATTACAAATTATATTATACCATTTGTCTGTTCATAGCCCTCCAATTGCTTCTCATTTCATCAGAGAAAAATCTGAATCCTTTCTTACCTTCGAGGCTCTATAGCTTCTAATCTTTCTCTCTCTAATCTTCTTCTCCCTGCTTCATCTCCTGTTTGTCTCATGTGAATTACCCACAGACTTCTATGCTCTTCCTCAAATATTCTATACATACTCAGACCAGAACTTTTGTTCTACCTGAGTATTGTTTAAAATTTTGCATTATTTGATAGCATTTCAGGATACAGTTTTTACTTGAAATTTTAGATGTATGGCCTCCTTTGAAATATTCGGAAGTTTGACAGTGATGGACTCACATTTCCAGATAACAGCATCAGCCAAAGCTGAATGGTAGCTGTTTCCTTTAAATGGGACCTGCACTTTCCCGTTCACAAGTTCAAACCGGGCTGAGTCACTATTGATTATTGGCTTTGCCTCTATAAGCATTTGAGTTTGAGATCCCTGTGCTATTATACGTAATGCTGGTGCACTAACAGTGCTTCTTGAATTTTAGTGTGTGTAAGAATCGTCTGGATAACTCAGAGTTAAAATCACTGGACCAACCCAGGTAATTTTGATTAAGAAGGTCTGGGCTGGAGGCCCCAAATCTCTCAGAGGGTGCTGATGCTCTGCTCTGAGGACCAAACTGAAAGTGGTTTATGTTTTCATTCATAGTAGTTTTTCCCACAGAAATATTCACTTTTAAAATTAATAATCAGAAACTGGTAGTTTAAAAAATATGTGTTATTGGGGAAATTCCCTGGTGTTCCAGTGGTTAGGGCTCTGAACTCTCACTCCTGAGGACCTGAGTTGGATCTCTGGTTGGGGAACTAAAATGCCACAAGCTGTGTGGCTCGGCAACAAAAAAAAACATATTGTTGTCATTGTGCTTTCTTGTTTATAAATGGTAACAGTTAAGCTGCTCAGTCCCTTATATATTAGGCCATGAGATTTTTGTTCTTCTTCATCTCCCCCAGGGTACTTCAACTGTCTTCTGATTTTACCCTGAGTTATGAATTGGTCCTCTGGAATAAGCTAGGTAATCATTAGCATTTCAATAGCAGTTTCTATCCAAGTTATTTTGAAAATACCATCTGGTAGCAAATATTAACAACTTCATAGTAACAGAGAAACCAAGACTGGGAGGTGATAATCACCACCAAATGAATACTTATGGAGCACAGGAGGCCCATCTCTCAGACAAAGCAGGGACTAGCATTAACTGTCAGTATAAACAAGAAGCAGAGCTGGTGACAGAACTGAAGTATGAGGGGGCTGGGTGACTTGACCAAGATCACATAGGTGTCAGATACCCAATTGCTTTTCCAACAGTCCTGTTCTGCTTTCCACTGAAAACTATAAATCATTTAATTAACAGAATAATGTATGAAAGAAAATTAGAGGTAAAACTCCACTGCCTCTAATCTGCAGAAGTGGAATCGTTTCTTCAATTACAGGTTTCATACCACTTGCCTGGCCCTCAGCAGTGAAGCCACCAAGCTTACTGTGCTGCTCTGGGATGCTCACAGGCAGGTGTGGAGCATCTAGCAGAGATGCTGGGGAGGTGAATGTCTTCAGGAGCTGTGTCCTGCAGTGTTGGTAGCTGCCTATAGGAGAGATCATGAAAAACCTAAGGATCACTTCATATTTTAGTGGGTTGTTTAGGGTCATCTCTGATTATCTCATTCACAAGTTTCAAGAGTCAGAGAATTCACATGGCATTCAGGAACAGTGGTTGCTGACCCAGGCTGCAATCTGAGGAACTCATTATAGACCTGTGGTGGGACTGGGTATGGCTCCATAAATAAGACTACTTTTTCTGAGAGGACTTCTCTCCCATAAAATGGTGACACAGGCCTAGTTCTATCAAGATCTCGAGGGAAAACTCAATAAATTGATTCTCAGGGGCTGATACTTCTTAGAAACTATGACTTAGGAAAATAGAGCAGTCACTGACTTTTACTCAATTTGTTCTAGTTGTGAGAAAGAGTCCTGACCTTTGATACCAGAGGAATACGAAGTATACATTCTTTACTTGAAGTCAAGGCAAGTAGCAGTCTCTCATCTTGGTGTTCCTTCTATCAGTGTTTCTCTAGATTAGAGTCTGATACCTCTTTTTCTGGAATCATCCATTCAAGAGTCAATAAACAGTTACCTGCTGAGTGCCTTCCGTGTGTCAGACACTGTTCTAGGCACAGAAAATTCAGCAGAGAACAATAGTCATGCCCCTGTTTTAAAGGAACATATTAATATATTCTAATAGAGGAGATAATAAACACATAAATGAATAATGAAGCCAAGTCTGTTTGCTGAAAGTGCCTCCAATCAGATAAAATGGTAGTAAAGTGATGGAAAATGATAGAAGTGAAAGGGTGCTTTACCTGAGGTAGCAGAGAAGGTCTCTTTAAGGAGGGCAGTTACTTTGAGTAGGGGAATAGCAAGTAAAAAGGCAGTGAGAGAAGAACACTTCTGGACTTTTCAAGAGAGCAAAAGGACTTGGAAACTATAGGGAGATAGGATGGAGAAGTGAGTGGGACCAAGATCATTATGACCTCATAGACAGTGTCATGTCTTTGTTTTATTGTATAATGATGGGAATTCATGAGAGGTATCGAAGCATAAGACTAATATAATTTATATTTTAGAAAGTGCTGTGTAGGAAGTGAATTGTAGGGTACAAGGTGGAGTTATGGGGACCCATTAGGATCTAATTCAGGCTGTTGATGATATTGGCTTGTAATTTAATTTTAGCAGCTGCATTGGTAAGAAATGGTAGGTAACAATAGGACATATTGATGGATTGGATATGGGATGGTAGGAAAAGAGAGACATCAAAATGGCATGTTTTTAGATGGAGACCTTGTATGGAATCAGGAGTTCTTGTATTGGCCATACTATGTTGAGATGCCTAGTGCATGTCCAAATGGAGATATTGTGGAGGTAGTTAATATTATAAATCTGGAACTCAGAATAGGCTGAAGTGAAGTATAAATGTGAATCATCAGCATACAGGTTGTATTTAAAGGGATACATCTGTTATATGTTCCACTGGATTAAATAACCCTGATAGAATGACCCTTTCAGACTCAAGACACCTTGCTAAGGTTAATGCAGAAACGACTTTGGATTCAAGAGTTAAGATGAGGGAGCAGATATCAGGAACTGGGTCTTACAACTCCAGGAAACTAGCAGAATCATTTTTAGGTAGCAGGGCTTTGAACTGTTGATGGACATCTAGACAGGCTGAAGTTTTGAGTGTTCTTTGGTGAGGCAGGTTACATGCTTAAATATATAGGAAGAGTTAAACTTGGAGATAGTGAAGGACAGGGAAGCCTGGTGTCCATGGGGTTCCAAAGAGTTAGACACGACTTAGCAACTGAACAACAATGACGGACATATTTGACTTACCTGCTGGGGATAAATATCTGCTAGTATTTAACTTCTAAACTTCCATGGGCTTCGAAATAAAGATGGTGCAATATTATATCTTGGGCTTCCCTGATGGCTCAGACAGTAAAGAATCTACTTGCAATGTGGGAGACCTGGGTTCAGTTCCTGGGTCAGGAAGATATCCTGGAGGAGGGAATGGCGACCCGCTCCAGTATTCTTACCTCGAGAATTCCATGGACAGAGGAGCTTGGTGAGCTACAGTCCATGGGGTCTCAAAGAGTCGGACACAACTGAGTGACTAATACTTTTATTATACCTTGGTGCAGTGGTAAATACTGGGCACAGGAGACAGAGAGACCTAGATTCTTATTCTCCCATTTACTAGTAGGCAGGTAATTTGGCCAGTTTCCTCTTCTGTAAAATGGGGCTCCCTAATTTGTGTTAGGAAGGTTAAAGTATACAGTCTGGCACCTAAAAGTCTCCCAATATCTACTTTGATGGTAGTTACTATTTTTAAAAATGAGATGTAGACATTAGAGCTTGGATCAATGTTCTTTCTTGAAAGAAAGCTGTTCTTTGTGGAAAGAACAGGTCTTGTTTTAGAAACAATGTTAGTTATTAATCTACTGCTTTGATTAATAACTAACATCATAATACATAATTTTTTTCCTCTTGTAATTTTGAGCTGATTCTGTGACATCTGTCAACTGCTACTCAGCTAAGGATTGCAAAGCATTACTATTTGGCCACCTGAATCAGACCCAAAGAAGTGAACATAGCCCTTCAAAAAGTCAAGAGAAGCCAGGGAAGACAAAAGTTCCTCCTCTCCTCCCTTCTATTTCAAGAATTTGAGTTCATGGACAACAGCTATTCATGATAAAACACTAGCGAGATCTTCAGCCTTTCACATGGGCCCCACACTATGAATGCTGCAGATCCTTTGCTGGCATCTGTTCTTATGAAAAGACCTAGAAACACTGATGTGGGCTCTTTCCTTGCTCAGAGTCTGTCTTACTCAGTTGAGCCTTTGCTGCATTCCTTGTGCAGCTCAGAACCAAATGAATAATTAAACTCTTAGGCTGAGTAAGTGATTTTCAGCATGTGAGATTCTCCTACAAACCATGAGAGGATTTAGTTGAAATGGGTACTGCATGCAAATCTATTATTTTGTGGATCCTAGAGGTTCCTACAAAGCCTGCAAGCCTTCCTTTTTGAGTGAGCGGTGTATTCTAGTATTTAGAGGGTCACCTTAATAGCCTGAGTAGTGTGACTTCCAGAAGGGTCTCAGGAGCCCACTCAGCCTCAAAGCCCCTAAGCTCCTGAGGGGTTCCTTAGGCAGTAGCTGTATGTCTAGATACGCAGTGCCCATTGACTGCTAGGTAGGCTGTTGTATAAAGGGAAACGGGGATGACAGTTGCTACATGGCCTGATTTTTTTTCTTTTTTGAAGGCTGCTAGAAAGAACCCTGCTTGCAAGTATCATTTCAACTGCATTGTGTGAAATTTCCTATTAAAATTTATTTGTTCTTTTTTAAAATAAATCATTGCTCTTTTAGAAATCCCCTGTTAAAATTTAGATTTTCCTCTAAAAAGTAGCTAACACGTTAATTTGCGATCAGTCATTAACATCTTAGAGGAGACCGATATAGGTGGGAAGAAGATAAAAGCTAAATTTATTTTATGAGGCAGAGAATCTAGACTGTGGGTGCTAAGAAAAGCCTAGTTTTCACATATGAGAGAGCAAGTGTAAAGGATGCTGACGTGCTAGGTTGCTTCAGTCGTGTCGGACTCTTTGTGACTCCTGGACTGTAGCCCACCAGGCTCCTCTGTCCATGGGATTCTCCAGGTAAGAATACTGGAGTGTGTAGGTATGCCCTCCTCTACGGGATATTCCTGACTCATGGATCAAACTCACATCTCCTAAGTCTCCTGCATTGGTAGGCAGGTTCTTTACTGCTAGTGCCACCTGGGAAGCTCAAAGGATGCTGAGATGGTGCCAAATAGCAGTTTTCCTGCTTTATGGTTCAGTATTTGGACAGCTGTGGTGCAAAATAACAGTAGCATCCTGACTGAGCCAGTGTAGATAAACGGAATAGAGTGGCTTAGTTTGTGTCAGAGGACTTCAAACCCTGTGAGAAGAATAGAAAAATCATCCAATAAAGTTTGTATGTGATCGCTGTCCTTCTGCCTCCGTATAGTTAAGAGGTAAACAATGATAGCGTAAGACCTTCAAAGGGGGCCATATAAGAAGACTCATGGGTAGGAGTAACTGCTTCAATATTAAGTAGTTACTCTGAGTTCATGTGTGCTCAGTTGCTTAACTGTGTCTGACTCTTTGTGACCCCATGGATTGTAGCGGCCAGGCTCCTCTGGCCATGGAATTTCCCAGACAAGAATACTGGAGCAGGTTGCATTTCCTCCTCCAGTGGATCTTCCTGACCCAGGAATAGAACCCATGTGTCTTGTGTCTCCTGCATTGGCAGGCACATTCTTTACTTCTGAGCCACCTGGGAAGCGGAATAGCAATAGCCAATCTCTATATTCAGTCATTATTTATTGAACACCAAATACAATATTCCCATGTTGTTGGGAATACACTGGTGAACAAAAAGGGGAAAAAAACCCTCAAAAATCATTGTCCTTATTGATCATACACTTTACTGATGGAGAAATAAATGATAGGTAAGTTAATGAATGTTATGAAGAAAATTGTAGCAGAATAGAAGAGATAATGAGTCATCTGGTAAAAGTGAATATAAACTTTAAATACTGTAGTTCTCACTGAGATAGTGACATTTGAGCTGAGATTTGAAGGAGATTATCTGAGAGGGTATCTGGGCAAAGAGGGTTTAGAGGGACAGTAATACAAAGTTCTTGATTTGGCTGCCTGTTTTGTATATATGAAGAGCTATGATGAGACCAAGAATGTAAGATTAAAAGGAGAAGGCAGTAGAGGAAATCAGAGAGGTAACGGCAGAGGGAAGAAGTGAAAAGATAGAAACTGTAGAAAATTGAGGGCCATTACCCTTTTAAAGATAAATGATTATAGCCCATTGATTACATTCCAAATATTATTTGAACTCCTCTCCGTGGAGAGTCTAACCTCTGGGGATTGTTCCAGTTACCTATTTTGGTACAACAGACCACTTCAAAAGTTAGTGTCGAAAAGAATAGTAATCATTTATTGTGCCTTTGAATCTAAAATTTTGGCAAGGCTCAGCAGGGACAACTCGGGAAGCTCGAAAGAGGTTAGGGACCTGCTTCTAAGATGGTTTGTTAACATGGCTGCCAAGTTGATTCTGGCTTTTGGTTCCTCTGTCTGTTGACCTCTCCATGAGACACCTGGGCTTCCCCACAGCATGTTGGGTGGGTGTCAAGAACAAATGTCCCAAGAAAATTGGAAAATGAAAGCTGCTGGTGTCATTTACACCAGGCTCGATGGATCAAATATTTATAGAGTCCAAGAGGAGAGAATGTAGACTGCATTTATCAGTAAGTGGCATCTCAAAGAATCTAGGGACCAAATTTCCATAGGGGCTGAAGCAAATATAAAATTTAGGAAGTATGAGTCATGAATTTGGTAGCTTGGATGATGACACAGAACTTAATAGAGATATCTGAGACCATCTTTAGAACTGCCGTGACACGTACTTTGTCCTGATGCACTAAGAGGATCAATTCATGCCCTGTTTTGAAGCTACCAGACACATCCATTTGTTCAATGATCATGTAAAGAAATGCATGTGATATTTTTCCTGGTAGTTGAAAAAGTTCCTGACCATTAGGTGCATTCAAGAAAAAAATTTCAAGCTTTAGGTTTTTGGTTGAAGGGATTAAACAGACCCAATTCTGGGGAAAGGGAATGTAAAACTCCACAGTTTTAAAGGAACCTTACACATATATGCCTTGTATTCACAGCAGCAAAATTGTGCCATAACAATACGGCTGATTGCTCACTCAGAATGACCAGAGGCTGTAGAATGATTAAATAAATAAGCTTCTGTTTTTAAAATGCTTTAAAATGCTTCCAGTTTATGTAATTGGTCAACTTTGCTTAATCTACACATGGACAAAAACTCAGACAATTAAGCTTTGATAGTCATAGTTCTGATATCGGGGTGGCTTATAAAAAATGTAGGATATCTTCAGGAATAGAACTGATTGTGAGTAATACTGAAGTCTGTTTGATCTTTAGTTCATATTACCAGGAGAAAGGAAAGAAAAGGGAGGGAATTACCTTTCCCTGAATCCCAGGCACTGGATTGAGTGCTTTTGATCTGTGATCTCATTTGTCCTTCAAACAACTCTCTGTGGCAGTTATTATCAGCCGTCTTTTTACAACTGAAGAAAGTGAGGCTCAGAGCCTAAATAACTTGCCCCAAGTGACACAAAGTAGTTTTCACAGATAGGATTTGAACTCATGACTATTTGATTACAAAGCCCTTGTACTTTCCAAAGTATTAAACTGCCTCTGGAATCAGAAGGCTGTCCACAGAAAGAACTCGAGAACTTGGCTGGTGTTCACCTTGGTATTAAAGGAAAAGTTGTAGGATTGTGGAGTGTTAAAAATGTTGCCCATTAATGTATCATTGAATTGATAAATGTAGCCCATTGAAGCTAACATATAAGTTTACATCGTATGCCTTTTAGGATCATAAACAGTACTTCTACAAGAAAGTATACAAACATGAGTTGACTAACATTTTCACATTGTCTTTGGGAGAAGCAGAAAATCATGCTTTGAATGGATTTGTTTACCTGAAACAGGCTTGATCATCAAGTTTGTTGGAATCTCCACTGCAAAAATAGGCCAGTGGGGAAGAAAAGAAAGCTGGGAAATGATCTGATTTTAGTGGCAGCTTTAGAGAAAGGAAACAGCAGTCTAGTATTACAATTTCCAGAGAAACCTGGTGAACCTGAGATGATGTAGGCTCAAGTCATCCATTATCCAGTTGGAAAGAAATTAAGGTAATGGCCATGCAGCCAGTTTGGGAGAAGCATTGTGTTTTGGCATTGTCAGTCATCAGGAGAGGGAACCAAGCCATTGGATGGAGTCAAGGGACAGAGTCCAGCCTTTGCTACTCTGACAAAAGGTAGGAAGGCAACCAAAGACTCAAGTACATGGGCTGAAGTTAAGGGCTGAACTTTAATTCTGGAAGGTAATTGGAGCTCTGAATAGTAAACTTAAGGCTGATACCTAGGCACACAGACTAGGGAACATGACTGCCTCAGAGAAAAGCTGTATGTAATATGACAAATACATGAGTGCTTAGTATGGAATGCAGGCTCCTCACATACCATCAAATTAATTCCAGGCTCTAACGGCAGATGAATCTGAGCTCACATAATACTCTGCCTCCCTTACTCTGGATTAATTTTAAGACTTAGGGTTATAATACAGATTGGGCTGGAAAAGGTAGCAACTGAATAGGCAGAGTAGTAAATATTAACTTTCATCTAATCATTGCTTCAGTTCTTCATTCACTAAGCAGTATTTATTCCAGGCTTTTAAAGTGTACAGTGAATTCCATTATTATATAACATTTTAAAAGTAATTGCTGTTGTTCAGTCACTACTGCTGCTGCTGCTGCTGCTAAGTCGCTTCAGTCGTGTCCGACTCTGTGTGACCCCATAGACAGCAGCCCACCAGGCTCCCGCGTCCCTGGGATTCTCCAGGCAAGAATACTGGAGTGGGTTGCCATTTCCTTCTCCAGTGCATGAAAGGGAAAAGTGAAAGTGAAGTCGCTCAGTCGTGTCCGACTCTTAGCGACCCCATGGACTGCAGCCTACCAGGCTCCTCCGTCCATGGGAGTTTCCAGGCAAGAGTACTGGAGTGGGATGCCATTGCCTTCTCCGTTCAGTCACTAAGTCATGTCTAATTCTTCATGATCCCGTGAACTGCAGCACACCAGGCTTTCCTGTCCTTCACAGTCTTCTAGAGTTGGCTCAAATTCATGTGCATTGAGTCAGTGATGCCATCCATCTCATCTTCTGTTGCCCACTTCTCTTCCTGCCTTCAATCTTTCCCAGCATCAGAGTCTTTTCCAATGAGTTGGCTCTTCACATCAGGTGGCCGAAGTATTGGAACTTCAACTTCAGTCCTTCCAGTGAATATTCAGGGTTGATTTCCTACTTTCAAGAGTCTTCATAATCCAGCATCACAATTCAAAGCATCAGTTCTTTGGCACTCAATCTTCTTTATGGTCCAATTCTCACATCTGTACCCGACTGCTGGAAGAACCATAGTTTTGACTATATGGACTTTTGTCAGCAAAGTGATGTCTCTGCTTTTTAATATGCTGTCTAGGTTGGTCATAGCTTTTCTTCCAAGGAGCTAGCATCTTTCAATATCATGGCTGCATTGACCATCTGCAGTGATTTTGGACCCCAAGAAAATAAAGTTGTCCATGTTTCCACATTCCCCCATCTATTTGCCATGAAATGACGGGACAAGATGCCATGATCTTAGTGTTTTGAATATTTAGTTTTAAACCAGCTTTTTCACTCTCCTCTTTGACCCTCATCAAGAGGCTCTTTAAAGAATTAGACTAGTAACTACTACAATATTGCTTATGTAAACCATACATATGAACTTATCAAGTGGCACTAGTGATAAAGAATCCCCCTGCCAATGCAGGAGACGCAAGAGAAGTGGGTTTGATTCTTGGGTCTGGAAAGATCCCTGGAGTAGGAAATGGTGCCCAACTCCAGTTATTCTTGCCTGGAAAATTCCATGGGCAGAGGAGTTCAGCAGGCTATATATGGGGCTGCAAAGAGTCGGACACAACTGAGCAAGCACACACACAAGCCATACATAATTACTTTATTTGATCTAATACTTATTTCTAATCATTCAGCAAGAATATAATCAGTAAGTGCCTATTATGCACTAATTCCTTTACTTAACTAAGAAATCTTATCCTTTCTGATAGCTTTTTCCATCAGTAATTCCTTATCTGTCCTGTATATTCAGTTTCCCTTAAAATTCTCTTTTCTTCCCTCAGCATGAAAATATGTTCAATTGTCTGTGAAACAAAAGAATCCTCTTTTAATCCTTATCAAACATTAAAATAATGCCCAGTATGTGCTGGACACAGTTCTAAATCTTTTATATAAGTAACGCATAGCAGCCTTATGGAGGAGGTATTATTTCTGCGTTTTATGGATAAAGACCCTGAGGCAGAGAAAAGTCAAATGAATTGTTAAGGATTACACAGATAGTGAGAAGTTGAGCAAGAATTTAAACCCAAGCTATCTGGCTATACTCTGTGCTTTTCCCACTAAGTCAAACTCCTCTGCTGGACTCCTCTTTACCTTTTATCCAACTCCTCTCACTTTTCTTGAAGGAGCTGTCTGCGCTATCAGATTTCACTTTCTACCTGTATTCCACTCACTTTCTGTACCTCTCCAGATTTGTTTGGCCCTGCTGCCTCCTAGGTTCTTGGCTGCTTGCTCAGTGGAGAACTCCTGTATCCTAAGTTGCCTCCTCACCTACTATCTGTCGGGAATCCCTGAGAATGGAGGCTGGGTACTAGCACGGCCTGGATCGTAGGAAAGAGTCCCAGTTGTTCCAGTGCCAAGATCTAAGCTGACTACTATGTCCACAGTGCTCTGGTTTCTTCTACAACTTAGGACTCAGATGCAGAGCTGTGTGGCAGTGACTGCCCTGAAGGGCTGTGTAGCAGGAGACAGAGGGTGGAGTAGAGGAAGATCCAGAAGATGAATTTCTCTTTTTTTTTCCCTCTTCCATTGGATTGTTCCACACTATGGGTGGTTCCATATGGCTTATCCAGACACCAAGCAGCTGGCTAGCTGGATTTCTCAAAAATCTGTAGACTGTTTATAATGCACTCTGTATTTGCTTTCTTTCTTGTCTGCTTCGTGTTCTTTTTTTCCCCTGGTCTTGCTGCCTTGGGATTGTACCTCCCAATGATGCAATTAAGTTTGGGCTCTAATTTTTATCAATTGCCAGGACACTAGGCTTCTTCTACTGCAGTAGGCTTATATCCTCACTTCTCCAATCAAACTGTCTTCACCGAGGTTACCAGTGATCTCATTACTAAATTGAATGAACATTTTGCAGTCCTTATTTTATCTGAACTCTGCACTGCATTTACCCATTTTGACCATTTCTTCCCAGTACGTCATGATAATTTGATCCCCTGATTCTCTTTTCACCTAGTCAGTGTTGCCTTTTGTATCATTTGTGCACTGTTTCCTTGTTAGAGTTCTTCAGGATTCTTCCTTTGGCTCTTATTTTTTTTTTTTTTACCCTTCATTAGTTACTACATCTACTCTCATGGTTTCAACTACCTGTAGTTTAATAGGTCTAAATCCATTTGTTCAGCACAAATCTTCCTCCTGAACTCCAGACCCTGAATTTGTATCCTCAACTGAATATCCTATAAACATATGCCGCTTGTCATGTGCAAAACTAAACTCATACCCTCAAGTCTATGTCTGTGTTGGCTATCTTTCATTTATATTTCAAGATCTACTTTCCACCCATAAGCACCTGCTTTGTGCTCTGGAAGGTGGACCTACTTGGACAGCCACAATTGCTTTCTTGCTCTCCAGCTTCTGGTTGAGCTGCCACTTGACAAGCACAAGTAGGGCATGAGAGAGAAGAAGGAGACAAAAATCTGGCTACTTATGGCTTCAGCGTCCTCCCTGAGGGATCAACATGAGCTGGCTGCATCCGTTGATACAGGGTCACAGTTCTTGTCAGGCAGCCCTCTGCACAGTTCCTTTGGTTTCTCTTTATCAATACATTATAGGTTCTATCACATTACATCGTAATTATTACCTTCTCTGTGTCTCCCATGAAAAAATAAAATTTTGCCCTATGACCAGAATTGACAGTTCTTTTGGATAACTAAGACTAGTATGTGGAAACAATTAATTATTAGGAATTAGTAAAATAATAGATTCGTCAACAGTTCAAGAAATTGACCTTGTAGTATATGGAATTTTCTGTGCTATCAGGGGTCGGCAGGATTTTATAAACTCAAAAATAGTATTATGTTTTTGAATCTTTAACCTCCAGTTAGCAGCTTGTAAATAAATCCCACACAATCAAAACTCAAAACAAAACTCCTAAAAAGAAATAGCAATAGCAGCAAAAACCAAAAACACAACATCATCAACCTTTTCTCTTTCCAGTGCCTGCACTGTTACTTAAAAATAAGTGAAATTGACATTCTTGGTATTCATTCTAAGCAAAGAGATGACTGGCTATTTCCAAGGTTGACTTAAATGTCATTCAGAGTTCTCTCTGCAGGTATTGAACTAACCTGACCTATGGCTTTGGTTTTAAAAGATTATGGAAATTGGGGATGTTAGGGTGTGTATTTGTGTATGTGTGTGGGGGGGCGATAAAGAGGGAGAAGCCAGAGACTCTGTTCTAGAACCATCAAGATTAGAAGTAAAAATTCCACTAAGGCAGAGAGTTTTTGTGTTACAGTATGTTGCAAACCACCTTACCATTTAAAAGGCAATTAACATTAGCCCTGCAGTATAGCTTAACTTCTGCACATACTGTTTTCTACAAAGTACCAAAGAATTTTTCCTGTCCATATAGTTGGAGTGAGCTGGTTTTAGGAAACAATCACTCCTCTTCAAAATTGTCACTGATATACTCATTACAATAAGTGAGTGTGACACACACATTATCTTTCTATTTTAATTGTACAATTCTGTGCCTCTAAATTTACCAGTGTTTCCTACTAAGATCTGATGTTTGTGATAGCTCATCAGTGAAGTGAAATATTTAAACATGTTGAAAGTAAATGAAGTGATACTTATTAATCTTTGGTGCAGCATGGAATACAATGTGAACAAACATCACTGAAGGATAATAGCTGACTTTTTTATAGAATATTTGTATTAATATCTCTGAACTGTCAGCCATGTTCTTCCACCTGTGTGCTTTAAAGTTCTTCCAAGATTTTTAATTGTGGACTCCTTAAGCCTGCATCTGGTTCACCTGAATGCTTTCTACATGCCAATGAGTATATCTTCTGACCATTTTACCTGCCACATACATACTAACTTTATCCTGGATAATTCACAGATGTAATTTCCAAAAGCCCCAAGTCCCTCATTTAGATCTTATGTCATAATGACAGAGGCCATTTGTATAAGTACTGGCCTTATGCATTTTATGATCATCAGGATTAAAGACAGGAACTGAGATGGGGTAATTATTAGCAGTTGGGCATAGTGAATCAGTATAGAGGTGTGAACATGCTTTTCAAGTTATTTTAAATGAGTAAAAAATAGAGTGAATATATAATTAGAAGGTAAGAGTTATCCATTCATTTATTGAACTAACGCATGGAGTGTACCTCTTATGACAGATGTAAGCCCTGTATTGGGAAGCAATAATGAAAAATTTCAACAGTGATTGGAGAATTTAGTGTGGGGTAGACCAAACTGGTGCTGGAAATGATCAAAATCTGAAGATTTACAACACTTGGGGATTTGTGAAGGATCAAAAGAAGTCTAAAATTGATGCTATGAGTCAGTCATCTTAAGACACATGGTGAGAGACAGCCAGTTGGTATAGTGATTTTTTTGTGTGTGTGATAGAGGATAAAGGAAGAACTGGTACAGTGGAACAGTTGAAGTGGGTTGAGTTCAAGTAGGAATGACTGTGAGTTCTACTGCAGAGCCCACTATAGAGCCTCTCTGGATCCATTAATTTTATGAGACAGCCTTAATTTGGTGGAAGATAGATTAAAGCCAGAAATCTAACTTGTTTCATTGCAAATGAAAATATGGAGTTTGTTTTTATTCATTCAAGGAGCAAACCATTTGAAAAAGTATTTTTTTCAATGCCTATTATTTAGGTTTCTGAATTTTGTTTCTTACATTTTTCTTTATACTTGCTAGTGATTTTCCTCAAACTAATCATGATTTGGTCAAACATGATGACACACATTGCTAATTTTTATCATGGAGGATGACACTGACAAGTGATTGAGAACAGAAATCTTGCAGGATAGGTCACAACGAATGTTGAGACCTGGACTGACTTCAGAAATTTTCGTTCATAACTACAGAGGCTTTCTGCAGATATACTCACTCTGTGTTCTTTTACTCATGTTGACTTGAAAGTTTGGTGTGGTAAGATTCATATTATAAAGGCCTAGGTATCCAGGATGTCCTCCTAGATGTTATTTTCTAGGTAACTCCTTAGAGCGTTTCTTTTAACTTTTCTGCTCAGCCTCACGAGTGTACAACAGCTCTTGTAGTGCCTTGTTGCGTCTGTTTTCTACACACATCCATCTTGATAGAACTGTGTTGTGATAAGTGGTACTTCAGTCTAGTAGACCGACTACATTCCAGTGATTGATTCAATCTTGCCCTTCACTGTGAAGAATGTAACACCTCTCTTTCAAACACATTGCAGATTCAAGAGCACTAAGGTTGGGATACCAGAATTCCAACTGTAGAGCATCATTTTGGCATGTGTATGGAATGTGTATGTGTGTGTGTTTATGTGGGTAAGAGAGAGAGAAAGCGCCAGAGACAGAAAACTATAGAGGGCAGTGTCCCTAATATCTTTTGTAAGACAGAATAGAAATAATTTTAAAAATATACTCAGAATATATTCAATGACTAATGACACATTTTCTCATAAAATTGCAGATCCATATTTCACTTTCAGGAATAGACACACTATTTCCTTTTGGCATAGACAAAGGCTCTTTCAGGTAAGACAGTATTTTACCTTGCAATCATACAACGTCAAGCAAGAGTCATTGTTTTAAAGGAACTGAACCTTCTGCCACTTCAACAACCCTTAAGTGCTGGCCGTTAACTCATTTTTCTTTTCCTTTGATATGACTGTGACAAGAAGCAAATTCATAGAAGTGGAATTATCTGTGATGGTGGGTCATTGGATAGCTGACCCTGGAAAAATTAATGCAATAAGTGAGTGGTGGTAGTCACTACAATCAGACCTGTGCCAGAGTTGCAATCAGGAACGTAGATTTTTGTCTGTAACTAATTTGTATATTCCAGATACAGAGGTTGTTTTAAAGATTATTTGTTAGATTTGTTGTTGTTGTCACTGTTTGTTGTTTGTTTATACTGAAATTTATGGTTTCAGAACTTTTAAGAGTGATTGAAATTTTAGTTTAGGCAACCAAGAGACAGGGACTCTGTGTGTGTGTACACAAGTTTGCTTGCATGCTTGTTTTCGTGTGTGTGTGTTTAATGCACTAATGATTTCAGTAAGGCTCAAAGTGGAGGGATTCCTTTCTAGGGACAAGTACTTGGCTACCTCAGCAGTTATTTTGTATGGTTTTGGAATGCTTGGTGTAATTTCTCCAAGATAGTGTATTTATTTTTCTAATGCTATTCTTATGAAAGAAAGTGAGTTTCTACTTTCAGACCCTTTGCCTCCTCCACTTTGCATTTTTTGCCTAAACATCCTTTGTTCATACTCTGCAATCTCCCTGCTTCCACCGGTGTAAAAATATGCCGTGTACCCCTTTCTTCAGCTTCTGTATACTTATCCTTGCTCTACTTAAGACTGAAATCCTTCACTTTATTTTCTCAACTGACTTTGTGTTTCTTTTCCTTAAATATTAGTGGGTCTCGACTATACTGAACCACAAGAGTGAACCTATGAATTTAGTCAGTCAGTGGGTCAATTCAGTCAGATATTTGTTTGATCTGCTTATTATCTCCACTTAATTGATGAGTTGACTAAATCTACTTGACTGATAATTTTGCCGAAGACCTTATGTATATATAATATCTTATGTCTTATATCATGTATATATGTGTGTGTGTATATATATATATACATAAATATGTATATCTGATATGTTTGTATTTATTGGTTTTCACTTACACATTCAAGCCTGTCATTCAATCCACGTTCACTAATGCATCAAAAACACAAAACTAGTTGACATGACCTTGCTATTGAACAACTTAAACTCTAACGGCACTTTGGTTTTCCTGACAAGCTCCTATTGGCTAATAATAGTAGTTATAATAGCCAATATTTCTTGACCATTATTTATGTGCCTGGCATTGTACTAAGTGTTTTATATGCATTATCTCATTTGATATTTATGGCATGCTCATAAGACATGAATTACTTGGCTTTATTTTAAGATCATGGAGCTGAGGTCCAGAGAAATTGAGTAATCCATACTAAGTCAAGTAGCTAATGAGTGGTAGAGCCAGGAGTTGAACTAAGGCAGCCTAAGCCCTGGCAGCTAACCCTTAGTCACTATATCCACATTCCTTAGGAGGACAGGCCAGGGTGGCATGTGTGTAATTCTTTGCCATAGCACCTGGCCATTTAGAGCCTTTCACATGCATGTTGATCCTGACAAAAGAGAAATAGGTGCATAGGGTACTGAGTATCAGGGATAAATAGGCTACTTGAGATTAAGTATTTTCTAAATGACATTTCCAGTATGCAGATAATTAATAATATATTCTTTCTAATGTTACATACTTATACTTCCAATTTTTTACTTTATTATTTTAGAGATGTGAAGTGTCTTTCCACTATGAAACACAAGTATTTAATCCTGACATATACAGAAACCTAGCAGGAATAAAACTTTAATTTCTAAGAATATGACATGGTTTGTAGAAATATTTCCTAACTGTATTTTAACACTTGAAATTCCATTCCCACAGTTTTCCTTTTCCCTTAGGAATTTTATCTTCAAATTCATATAATGTTATTGTAACATTCAAATGGCATCTGATGTTTTTGTTCCCTATAATATGTATGTGAATATGTGAAAATATACACATAGTAAAAAGTATCATTAAAGGATAATGAGCCATATTTCAAATTTGCCTTTCTCTAGTTTATCTTAAATGAGATTTTTTTGTTTTGTTTTCTTTAAAGAAAAGACAGAATCTGAGTCCAGATTATTCACAGTGATCTAAAGGCAGCATTTTGCCTTTGGTGATTGCCTGGTTTTCTTTAAGATAATGCACATACATACTCTTGGCTTTCCAGGTGGTGCTAGTGGTAAAGAACCTCCCTGACAATGCAGGAGATGGAAGAGGCATGAGTTCAATCCCTGGGTCCAGAAAATCCCCTGGAGATGGGCATGGCAATCCATTCCAGTATTCTTGCCTGGAGAATCCCATAGACAGAGGAACCTGGCAGGCTATGGTCCAGTTCAGTTCAGTTCAGTCAATCAGTTGTGTCCGATTCTTTGCGACCCCATGGACTAGAGCATGCCAAGCCTCCCTGTCCAACACCAACTCCCGGAGTTTACTCAAACTCATGTCCATTGACTTGGTGATGCCATCCAACCATCTCATCCTCTGTCATCCCCTTCTCTTCCCACCCTCAATCTTTCCCAGCATCAGGGTCTCTTCAAATGAGTCAGTTCTTTGCATCAGGTGGCCAAAGTATTGGAGCTTCAGTGTCAGCATCAGTCCTTCCAATGAATATTCAGGGTTGATTTCCTTTAGGATAGATTGGTTGGATTTCCTTGCAGTCCAAAGGACTCTCAAGAGTCTTCCCCAACACCACAGTTCAAAAGCATCAATTCTTCGGTGCTCAGCTTTCTTTATAGTACAACTCTCACATCCATACATGACCACTGGAGAAACCATAGCTTTGACGAGATAGACCTCTGTTGGCAATGTCTCTGCTTTTTAATAAGCTATCTAGGTTGGTCATAACTTTTCTTCCAAGGAGCAAGCATCTTTTAATTTCATGGCTGCAGTCACCATCTACAGTAATTTTAAAGCCCAAGAAAATAAAGCTTGTCACTGTTTCCACTGTTTCCCCATCTATTTGCCATGAAGTGATGGGACCAGATGCCATGATCTTAGTTTTTTGAATGTTGAGTTTTAAGCCAACTTTTTCACTACCTTTTTTCACTTTCATCAAGAGGCTCTTTAGTTCTTTGCTTTCTGCCATAAGTGTGGTATCACATGCATATCTGAGGTTATTGATATTTCTCCTGGCAATCTTGATTCCAGCTTGTGCTTTATCCAGTCCAGCATTTCTCATGATGTACTCTGTATATAAGTTAAATTAGCAGGGTGACAATATACAGCCTTGATATACTCCTTTCCCCATTTGGAACCAGTCTGTTGTTCCATGTCCAGTTCTAACTGTGGCTTCTTGACCTGCATACAGATTTCTCAGGAGGCAGGTCAGTTGGTCTGGTATTCCCATCTCTTTCAGAATTTTCCCCAGTTTGTTGTGATCCACACAGTCAAAGGCTTTGGCATAATCAATAAAGCAGAAGTAGATGTTTTTCTGGAACACTCTTGCTTTTTCAATGATCCAGCAGATGTTGGCAGTTTGCTCTCTGGTTCCTCTGCCTTTTCTAAATCCAGTTTGAACAGGCTATTGTCCATAGGGTCGCAAAGAGTTGGACACAGCTGCAGTGACTTAACAGGCACACACACATACATACTCTAAGTTGCTATTTTAATTGAAATGCATGTTGCTTGAAAGATTGAGAATATTTTGATTTTTTTTTTTTTGGATTATAGGTAAGATAGGGTGTCTGTGAATTTGAACTCTTTAATTTGCAAAATTCTGAAGTGAACTTACAGTTGTATATTTCTATAGCTTTATCATAGTGGAAAGAAGCTAGGATTTATTAATATTTTGCTTTTTGAGTTTTTTATCTATTTCATTTTCCTTCAGCCTTATGAGAGTCCTAATTAGACCATAAATGATTTTAATATCCTTATTAATAATACAGAAAAGCACTCCAACTGTGATATCTATTTTAAAACATTTAGATTTTTCACTAAGATTTGAATTGAACTCATACTCTGCAATGAGTCAGTAAGCATTTTAGTGAGTATACTGTATGTTTTTTTCCCAGCAAGTCATAGATTGAAAAAGAGTTTAAAAAGTAATGCCCAAATTCTCAGAAAACTAGGGTATCCTTGTGGTTGTGGGGATGAGATTTATAAACTGAAAATGATTAGGAAACAATCTGTCTCTGAAATCTTAGGGTTAGTAACCCAATCTCCTAAGGCTTCAGTTTTCTCACTGATGGTATAAGTGAGATACAGGGTAATAATTTTACCTTACTGACATGCCATGAAGATTTAATGAGATAATATGTAAAACATTTCTTCTGAGTTAACCAGATGCATAGTTTCCTCTCTTTTCCTCCATAAGGTGGAATACCGTCTCATGCGTCATCCTCTTAATAGTCTTGGTGCCTAATACAAATTTTGTTTAGGCCAGGCACTAAATATGTGTTTAGTGAATAATGCATGTTCCTGCAGGATGCAGTGCAGACCACAGTAGCTTTAGGAATTTTTTTTTTTTTTTAAAGCCTGAAACAGAGCAAGATTTCTGGTTAAATTTAACTTTTAGTTGGCGCTAGATGGAAATGTACTATTTTTATAGGAGAAGATGAAAAGGAAAGAAATTCCAGGATGAAGATATATTGTAAACAAAGATACAGAAATGAGAGGAAAATAAGTATAGAGTATTTAAAAAAATGCCTTGCATTCATATACAATAAAATATTTATTGATGAAATAACAAATTTTAAAATTATCCCTAATTTTTTAAATTGTATGTGCCAAGAGAAATTTCTAAAGCTTAGAGCTTCAGGTTTCCTGCTAGCCTGTAAGTGCAGATAAGAAACTTAATACATTTTAGAGTAGCATTTTTGTCTTTAAAAGAGAAATGAGAAAAGTTATCCAAACCGACATTCTTTATTTTTCTATTTGAAGAATTATTTGCTACTTACAATGATTGTTGTTCAGAAGTGGAAAATTGATTGGAAAACCCTTTTCAATTGCCTCCTTTTGCATCACATTAACTTCTTGCATAATTTTAGTTCTAAGTTGAATATCTATGCCTCTGACCAAGTTCAAAGTGATGGTTGTTGTTGTTCAGTCACTCAGTTGTGTCTGGCTCTTTGTGATTCCATGGACTGCAGCACGCCAGGCTTCCCTGTCCTTCACTGTCTTCTGGAATTTGCTCAGACTCCTGTCCGTCGAGTTGGTAATGCCATCCAACCATCTCATCATCTTCTGTCGTCCCCTTCTCCTCCTGCCCTCAGTCTTTCCCAGCATCAGGGTCTTTTCCAGTGAGTCAGCTCTTTGCATCAGGTGGCCAAATTACTGGAGCTTCAGCTTCAGCTTCAGTCCTTTCAATGAATATTCAGGTTTGATTTCCTTTAGAACTGACTTGTTTGATCTCCCTGTTGTCCAAGGGACTCTCAGCAGTCTTCTCCAGCACCATAATTCAAAGGCATCAATTCCTCAGCACTCAGCCTTCTTTATGGTCCAAGTCTCATATCCGTACATGACTACTGGAAAAGCCATGATTTTGACTATATGGACCTTTGTCAGCAAAGTGATGTCTCTGCTTTTTAATATGCTGTCTAGGTTTGTCATAGTTTTTCTTCCATGGAGCAAGTGTCTTTTAGCCTTTTAGATTTGTGAACTGAAATGGAGGACCACAGTCTCAATTTTATTAATACCATATAGATTCCATTTTCCTTTTACATGCAAATCTACAATTATATAGTTAAAATCTCTTTGTTTCTGTTTACTTTCTAAATTAACAATTGTCAACACAATGATTTTGGAGGGAGAAAATAGGCATAGCCATTTAAAATATGTTGAGGACCAATGAATTGATTAATGGTCAAAGTAAAATCAGTAATGAGCTTTAAGTAGAACCAGAAATTGCTCTTCTCAGGCTCTGATTCAGAAAGCTTTTGGTTTTTAGCTTTAGGTGACTTTATGGTCACTTGCTTTCTGATCCTGCTTTGTGTGAGTCTGACACAAACATTTTGCATGTCAAAAGTTGACTGACACTTTCTCTATATACGTTTTAGTGTCAAGGCTAAACCCATCAATGAACAGAAAGTCTTCCTCAAATAACAGGGTGTTTGTTTACTGGTTTCTGCTGTCTACTTTGAGAATGTTAGATTATCAAAAAGATATTAGAAACCTAACCTTAGTCATAGGAATAAAATAAAACCATGATTTATTATTTTATAAGGTTCAATCAATATGATGTTGGTAGTGACAACTGAATAAATTATTAGAGAACTAAAGTATCAAACGTGGCATGATCTATTAACATGATGACTATTGATGGACATTCATTAGTCTTATCTGCATATAAAATTTTATGCAAGGTGTGAAATCATTGTTATCAGAAATCTAATATGTCTTGCATAAATTTTCTTTTAATTTTTAGTAGAATCCATTGTAAGATATTCAGGAATGTCTTTTTAACAAATACAAAAGGCGTAGAAAGATCACATCATTTTGCTCCATCTCCATCATTATAATACCATATTCTTTATGCATGTTATAGCTTTCAAAGCATTTTTACTCCATTATCTCATGGAGGAAAAGAAAGATCACTGGACAAGAAATTGATAACAATGATTTAATCTTGGTTCTGCTATTAAGTTGACTAACCGGGAGTAAGTCTCGTTAAGTTTTCTGGGCCTTTATTTTCTCATTAATGAAATGAAAGAATTTGACTAGATCATACCTCAGGTTTTTCTTATTGCAAAATAGTTGACTTCTAAAAATCACTCCTAAGGTAACCTTTTGCAACAAGACAAGGCAGATATTTTTGTCCTACTTTGAAAACAAGAAACCTGAGGTTTAGAATTTGTCAAATAGTCAGAAAATTTTGGAGCCTGGCTTCAAAACTAGAAATCTGAGTATTTTACTACTATAGAGGGTCTTTCATAAAATTTGTATACTTAAATGTGATTTGGCTAATCTGCTAAGTTATTGCTTTGAATACTTTAATATTTACACCTTAGATGTCATCAACAGTTTTCAACAAAATAATTGGAAAGCTATTAATATATGTGTGCTTATGTAACCTTTTAGTTACCTCTATAATTAACAAGAAGCAATCATATATGGAGAAGATTTTGGACTTTGTCATGGAAAACCAGTCATGTTGAGGCATTGATAACTAAAGCATAATGATAAGTCAATGGGAGCTAAAGTTGAAAACTTACTCTTTGCCCCTGAAGAAGTATTAATCTCTTTTACTCTACCCCCTCGAGCAAAGTGAGAGGAAACAAATATATTAGTATTGATAATTGTGTGCATACATGCTAAGTTGTTTCAGTTGTGTCCAACTCTTTGCAAACCTATGGACTATAGCCTGCCAGGTTCCTCTGTCCGTGAGATTCGTTAGACAAGAATATTGCAATGGGTTGCCATGCCCTCCTCCAGGGGATCTTCCTGACCCAGGGATCTAACTCATGTCTCATTTGTCTCCTGCATTGGCAGGCAGGTTCTTTACCACTAGCGCCCCCTGGGAAGTCCTAATTGAAAATTAGTTAGACTAAATTAATCTAGGAGTGATGAAATTTTTTTGCTTCCCAACGTACATATACCTAACACCTAACACCTCTGAGGCTTCCCAGGTGGCTCAGTGATAAAGAATCTGCCTGCCAAGCAGGAGATACAGGTTTGATTTGTGAGTTGGGAGATCCTCTGAAGAAGAAATGGCAACCAACTCCAGTATTCTTGCTTGGGAAATCCCATGGACAGAGGAGCTTGGTGGGCTATAGTCCATGGGGTTGCAAAGAGTCGGACATGGCTTAGCAACTAAACAACACCTCTGAAGGTAGTGGGAGGTCTTGATTTTTATCTTCCTGAGGTTTATTTTGATCCTGTTCTTAATCTTCGAAAATGTTCTTTAACCGTTTAACTTCTCACAATCCCTTTTATTAGTAATCAGCATTATAATGTGAGCTTTATGAGGACAAATATTTTGTCTTTTTTGTTCTTCTTGTATCCCCAGTGCCTAAACTGTGTCCAGCACATAGTAGGTGCTCAATAAGTATTTGTTAAATAAATACATAAAAAATCATCTCCAAATTAACTCTTATTATGAAAAGAAAAAAGAGACCCCTAGTTTCTTTTACAACTTAGAGGACTGCAAAAACATTTGTGAGTAGAAGTAACTTAAATCTGAGAGGTTTCTTTTCTTTCATTTAACTGAGTTTTTTCCTCCCTAACAAGTTGATGTGTGATATTTGAAGCTGAACTTTTTGTTGTTGTTATTTCAACATATCACTTGGAAGTTAAAGTATTTAAAATTAGAAACATATTTAATTTAGGTAACCATAATTTTGTTCTCTGAAAAGTTTGTGTCTCTTCCTTCATTATTTACATGGCTTTCCCATTGTTACACTGTTTGCAGAGAAGGCAAATTTAGAAATGACATTTTTCCTATCTTTTATAACTTATCAGGTGTACTAATTAATCTTTTTTCTCTCTTCCTTCACCCCAACTCCCACCTGTACTTCCTTTTTTTCTGATTGTGTGCTTTCCCCTCCATACAGTCAAAATGAAATTGACGTGAATGATGAAAAATATAACTAAAGGGGTGAGGGAGGGTCAGGTACCTGGGGACTTGAACCCAGGTCACCATCTTTACACTGCAGTCTGCGTTTCTGGATTTATACAGGTGAAGTGTTGACCTAGAAGTACAGTGTATGGAACAAACTACTACAGCTTTAAGCTGTGGAGGTTTATCAAAAAAGAGCAGAAACAAAGGCAAGCAGATGGCTAAAGATGAAGGTCACATCAGATTGAGAAGTTTGTCAAAATGTGATGACATAGGTAATCTGTAAACTGTTATTGCGCTTAGCTGGAGGTGCTGAAAAACATTTTGAAATTACAAAAAACACTGGAGTCGCCAGCATAGAGGCAGGAATGATAGCCTGGAGTGGTTCTGGTCTATGGATGAATGCCAGATGTGGAAAGCGACATATCTGGAATTAATGATATTAAACATGCTTTTCTTTTATGCTCAATAATAACTCTATTATGATTGATACAAACCGCAGACACTTTATCTAGTACAAATGGAATCGTCTGTCATTGACTATATTAAATCATCAATTTCTGCATGATGAGGATCGTTTAGGGTAACTAATCATCTGTCTCGTTCTGAAGTCTTTAAGGCTGATCAGATAACGTTTGAATACTGCCTGAGCAACCATGACAATCTAACCCTTCCATGTAAGGATTGAGAGGGGCCCATTATGCCGTCAAAGCCTGTGGAAATATCACAGCTCTTTCTCTACATAATACCCTGCTGTAAATAAATCACTCTCCACCGCAAACTTTATTGATCACAAGCACTTCCATGCTTGTGTCTAGTGAAGTCTCTACAGAATAAAATGCTGCTTTATATTTTGTCTTGTCAAAATATTAAACGGCTCTGTCAAGCGGAGTCAGGCTAGCAGTGATGGTGTAATTCTGCTGTAGCCCTTCTCATTCCCTCCTTCTATCTCAGCTGCCAAGCTTACAAAGCAGGATTTTTTTTTTTATAAACTTTCCAATTATAGTCGTGTAAGATTATGAAGCCTTAAGATAAAGTGTCCTAATTTAGAGTGGTGTGGTACTGAACTGCTAGGAGAGCGGCTGTTAGATAAAACAGCATTTCTCACAAGGAAAAAGATAACCTGGCTTATTTATATACACAACTTTAATAGGTAGTCGAGGTTAGGCTAAAAAAAAAAATCTCTTTAATTTCACTTTGCAAAACAGAGGAATCTAAATTAATTTGCACCAAAGCACTTATTGCTTATACTTAAAAATGATGTGCTATGATTTAAACCAGCTTGAGGGGTTGGGATTGAGTTAACACGGAAGTCCATCATTAATACAACACGTTTTCCAAAAGACATGGATAGGTTATCCAGCCCCTAAGTGGTACTACATACTGCAATATGTTTGTGGCAACACCCAGGAACAACAAACTGATTAAAAGTGTAATTTACTGCCTGCTAATGTTGAATTTCCTGGGCAGCATATGGTTTTAATGCAATGTAAAGTAGTTTCATCCTTTATCCTCTTTAAAGAGGTAGGATTTTAGTCTCAATAGGGAAAAAGAAAGAGACTGAAGTCACTTAGAGAAGAGTAAAAGATTTAGTGTACTGGGCCATTAGTGCCGCTTGGAGGACACCGAGTTTGATCTTTATTCCCTTTTGGAAGATCATTAACTCTTTTAGACGTTTAGCAAATAACCTCTTCAAGGCTTGGAAGAGTTTATATACCACCATAAGAGAACATTTTGCTCCTGTCTTGCCTGTTTCCAAGCCAGATATTTATTGAAGCTTCTGTGTGGCCATTTTTAAAAAGAAGTTAAGCTGTAAAATGAATTGATAATCGTAGACAGTAAATTTATTTTGGAGCCATAAAAATTGGGTGCCACCAAAAATGAGTGTGAGTCTCAACATGGACTTCTGTGTACACCTCTGTTCCTGCCTAGAAGAGATTCTAATGAAGAGAGAAGAAATCTTAGCTTAAGCACAGGGTTAAACCCACTGGCATATTTCAAAAACGCAAATAAACAGGTTTTTTGATGGTAATAAATTTGAACCATCAACAACCTTAGCTTAATTTAAGTTCTAATTCATCTCTGTCCCCTCACCGGTATTTTTTCAAGTACTATACAACAGGCAGTAAACATCAAAGATAGTGGTATCCATCAGTACTTTTTTTTAACAATAGGAAGCTCATTAAATCCTACTGAATTGTGTAGTCTTCTTCTAAGTAACTATTGCTGCCTAATTCTTGGGAGTAAAATGAAACGTGCAAGTGTATTTGTAAATGTATTCTTGAAAGTCGTTTGAAGTTGGAGCCACTTTTCCCATATTCAGCAAACATTTACTAAATCTCTCCTCATACTAGATACTCCTTGCCTCACTAGAAACAGCTTCTGACCTTGAGAGGCTCAGGGTTTATTGAGAGAGATACATTTGTAAACAAGCAACAACAATACAGTATCAGAAAACGTTGATGTGGGTGCCGACGCTGTTAGTGTTCATTTTGTATTTAACCCTAAGATGCATGTTAGTTATCCTCACATAGTAGTTTAGATAGATGTCTGTAATTTTTGCCTACTCATTTTCTTATAACAGCTGATTGATTTTTTTTTTTTTCTCTTTACTTATCTCAGACTAGAAGGAATGGATCTCACTTCTACTGTGCCTGCCCAGGGGTGGGGACATAATGCAGTCAGTCTACAGTCTTCCGGCTGCAGTAACTCATTCAGGGACTGACAAAAGTCACACAGTCAAGAAGGGGCAGAGCTGGGTTTTTAATCACCCATAAAGACCCTGAGCACATGCTCCTAGCCACTATGCTTTACTCGCTTTCTGTCTATCCAATGTAGAAGACAAAATGGGCGAAATATTGAAGATAAAAAGACTCAAGCCAGTTCACAGATTCATTGCTGGGACTTTTACTGAACCATTGTTTTTTGCTGATTTGCTAAGCTGATATGCCTGGGGCTATAAAAGGGCCACCTTTATGAAGAAAGAATCTACCAGAGAATGAAGCCAAATGCAGAAGAAAGGGGAGCTGAGAGGTGAAGAAGCGAGGAGTGGAGAAATTGAAATGAGCTGGCTGGTATTTGATCCCCTGACTCCATTCTAACATCTATCCCTGAATTTTTTAGTCAGGAGAGCCAACAATAATCACCTGCTTGTGCTGAAGCTAGTTTGAGTTGGGTTTCTCTACTAACTAATAATGTGGTTAGAAAGATAAATATATGTCTACTTTTAAGGTTCAATTGAGAAAAAAGTAAAGAAGCACCTTTAAATGATTTCAGAATACCCTTTGATGGGTGGTGGCAGAGACTGATAGGGAGAAGGACGCTTTCATGGGGAAGTTATCATTTATGATCTTCAAAACAGGACTTTAATTTTGTGCTGACTCTAGTGTTGGATCAGAGACTTTTATGTAATGAAGATCTAACTGATAAATGTTCACTGTAATTTCTGTTAGAAGATTTAAAAAATCTATTATCTAAATATTTGCCTTCCTTCTATTTAGTGAACAGTTTCTCCTTGTTTCTGAGTTCCCCTGGTTTGCACAGCAGACACTTAGAGAAGCTGAATAAATCCTCTTTAGGATATGAATGTATCTTTTAATATCCTGGGAGGTAGCTCATTTTAGTCACCAGAAAACCAGTTATCATACCATACCTGAAAGTGTTAATGCAGTTTCCTCAAGTACCTAGCATACTCCTGGGGAGTAGCTTACACTGTGGGAGAATCTAGGTCAATGTGTATGACTGAAAATAGCTTAACAGTGGATCCAATATGAATTGAAAAAATAATGAGATGAGATCCTAGCCAGGAGATACCCTGACTTGACTGATATTGGGTCTAAAAATCAAGCATCGTAGGTATTGGCCAGCCCATTTTCCTTTCTGGCCTTACTGAACTATTTTAAAAGAGCACCGGATGCTTAGATTCAAGTTTGGTCAAAGACAAAAAGACAAAAATCCTGCTCCATACAGAGGCAAGTTGCAGTTTGGAAAGGGGGAAATAAAAACTTCTAGTTAACCTACACTACATCTCTAGGCAATTTCAAGTTTTTGTTCAGAATCCCATTACTATCCCCTGAAGATATTACATTTCCTCAGGTTAATAATTTCACTGTAAAGAAAAAAATTCAAACCTCTCACTGTTCTGAAATTTGGCAAACAGAGAGATTATGTAGGAGAGTGAACAAAGCATTCTTTTTTATTTTGGAAAAAAAAAAATAAAGGCTTCAGAATGCTTTGTCAACCTTTATAATATAAAATGCTTGAATGACTGCTGTCATATCCCTGGTTTTTATTATTGGGAAATAGTTTACTGATAAGATAAATATACATAATGTAAGATAATTTATCTTAAGATAGTGTATATATATATATATATATATATATTATATATATTCACACACACATAGAAATCTTAAAATAGAAAGTATATATACACACAGAAATCTTAAAATAGAAAGTATATATATTACTATGTAATATATATAAGTATATTATATACTTATAATTTATATATAATTATATAAATTATATTATGTATATTTAGCTTATTTATATACACAAATATAGCACTTTCCCTGGTGGTTCAATTAGCAAAGAATCCACCTGCAGTGCAGGAGACCCAAGTTCAATCCCTGGGTGGGGAAGAACCCCCTGGAGAATGAAATGACAACCCATTCCAATATTCTTGCCTGGAAAATCCCCATGGACAGATGAGTCTGGTGGGCTACAGTCCATGGGATCTCAAAGAGTAAAGCATGACTTAGCAACTAAACCACCACACAAATAATATATAAATATATATGTACATTTTAAATATATGTATATATGTATTTTTTCCTTTGGCCATGCTGTGTTGTGTGCAAGATCTTAGTTCTTCAACCAGGGATCAAACTCACACCCCCTGCAGTAGAAGCATGGAGCCCTAACCACTGGACTGCCAGGGAATTTCCAATAATAGTTTATATCAACAAAATGTTTAAAATAGTGTTTTTTCACCAATACAAGACATGATTAAATATTTGGCAATAATGTCAATAATAAATGCTGCTATGCTGTCTAGGTAGTGTCTGAAAAGGGAAAGTGTGTTATTTTTGTCAAATCTAACTACCCAATTCCTTTTCAGTTAAATTCAGCAAATAGCTGTTGAGTTTCTGCTTTTCTCTGGTAAACTTGCCAGATAGCACTACCAATATTGTGTGATATACAGAGGTGCTTAAGACATGGTTGCTATGTCATAGAGCTTTCAGGCTTATTGTATCATTGGGGGTGGTTGGTAAGGGGGTGATGTAATAAATATAATGTAAAGCAAACCAAAATAAGTGCTAAATAGAGGCACAATTGCTAGGGGAGACACAATAAAAAGTAGTTAATTCTGACTGAGAGAGACATTACTTTGCTGACAAAGGTCTGCCTAGTCAAAGCTGTGGTTTTTCCAGTAGTCGTGTATGGATGTGCGAGTTGGAGCATAAAGAAAGCTGAGTGCCGAAGAATTGATGCTCTGGAACTATGGTGTTGGAGAAGACTCTTGAGAGTCATTTGGACTGCAAGGAGATCCAAACAGTCAATCCTAAAGGAAATCAGTCCTGAATATTCATTGTAAGGACTGATGCTGAAGCTGTGGCCACCTGATGCGAAGAAGTGACTCATTTGAAAAGACCCTGATGGTGGGAAAGATTGAAGGCAGGAAGAGAAGGGGACAGCAGAGGATGAGATGGTTGGATGGTATCACCAACTTGATGGACATGAGTTTGAACAAGCTCTGGGAGCTGGTGATGGACAGGGAAGCCTGGCGTGCTGCAGTCCATGGGGTCACAAACAGTTGGACATGACTGAGCAACTGAACTGAAGATACACAGGGATACCCTCACAGAAGTAGTCTTGACTTTGAATGTGTAAGTGTTTAAGATGTGGAGTAGGCCTCCCAAGTTGAAAATATAATAATCAAAGGCATGGAAACACAAAAGTAAATGTTGTAATTGGGGACACTGAATTAATCTGGTATTTTTGGAATTTATGAATTGAGGAAAATTGAACTGGGTAGTGGTAAAAATAGGTTAAGTTCAAACTGTTGAATGTCTTAAATAGGAGTCTGAGTATTGTTCTGTTGGCACTGGGGAGGCATGGATGGGGAGTGACATGATTTAGTCTGAATTTTTAGAATATTAGTCTTAACAATAAGATAGTAGTAGCTAGCATTTATGGAGTGCTTAGTGTCAGGTATTGTTGGGCATGTGTCAGTTCAGTCAAATTTGGAAAACTCAGCAGTAGCCACATAACTGAAAAAGGTCAGTTTTCATTCCAATTCCAAAGAAAGGCAATGGCAAAGAATGCTCAAACTACCGCACAATTGCACTCATCTCGCGCTAGTAAAGTAATGCTCAAAATTCTCCAAGCCAGGCTTCAGCAATATGTGAACCATGAACTTCCAGATGTTCAAGCTGGTTATAGAAAAGGCAGAGGAACCAGAGATCAAATTGCCAACATCTGCTAGATCACCGAAAAATCAAGAGAGCTCCAGAAAAACATCTATTTCTGCTTTATTGACTATTCCAAAGCCTTTGACTGTGTGGATCACAATAAACTGTGGAAAATTCTGAAAGAGATGAGAATACCAGACCACCTGACCTGCCTCTTGAGAAACCTGAATGCAGGTCAGGAAGCAACAGTTAGAACTGGACATGGAACAACAGACTGGTTCCAAATCGGGAAAGGAGTATGTCAAGCTGTATATTGTCACCATGCTTATTTAACATATATGCAGAGTACATCATGAGAAATGCTGGGCTGGAAGAAGCACAAGCTGGAATCAAGATTGGGCATGTGTAATGTATATTAACTCAATTAACCCTCACCATATTTCCTTATGTAGTTAACATTACTAGCCTCCTTTTACAATGAGACACAGGAAGGTTAAGCCATCTGATAATGGTAGAGTTAGGAAAAAAAGAGTCAGATTTTTGTCCAGGCATAATGTCTTCAGAATCCGTGCTCCTAACCATTATGCTATCTCAGTCTTTCCAATGTAGAAGATGAAGAGACTAAATGAAATACTGGAGGCAGACGGGCCAGTCAGTGAGTCTAGGAAAATGATGGTATAGGACTGAATGGAAAGTTAGCAGTAGATATAAAAGGGGAAAGATAAATTTGAGAAATACCACAGAGGAAGAAGTGACCAACTTGGACCATTAATTGGCTATCAAGAGGGAAAGAGAGGAAATAAAAATGACTTGCAGATTTCAAAAGGGAGGAAGGTGATGAATGCCAATAACAAAGATAGGGAATGCAGGGAGGAGGTTGAGAAGGGATAAAATATTTGTTTGCTAATTTGCGAAGTTAAGGTGTTTTATTTCTGTGGATATGTCAAGTGGGCATTTGAAAATGGAGATTTGATTTTCAGAAGTGGGATTAAGGCTAGACAGAGATTTTAGACAGTTGAATAGTCATTCAATCAAAACATATATTGAGTACCCACTATCTGCCTAATTCTGCATTACAGAAATGGTGGTAAACAAGTAGACATGGTCTCTGTCTCCATGGATCTTACCATGGAAGACAGATATTGTACAAATTGACATATAATTTAAATGGTTGCTAGTTCTATGAAGAAAAAGTTAATGATAGAATTAGGCATTATAGCAGAGATCTGACTTTAATTATGGGAAATTGAAAGATTTTTCTGAAGGTGTTTATATAGAAACCTGAAGAAAAAGAGACTTACCTGGGCTAAGGATGCTGGATATATAGTTCAGGCAGAAGGAACAGCATGTATGGAAATGCTGAGCTTAGAGAAAGCTGTAAGTATTCATGGAACTCGAAGAATCTGAGAGCAGCTGAAGCTTAGAGAATAAAAGGGAGATAAACTCTGAGATGAAATTGTAAAGAGAGTGAAAGACTAGATCATACAAGGCTTTTTAGACCATGCTAAAGATTTTAGGATTTAAGATAGTGACTAATTATAGATGACTTTTAAGATTTGTATTTTGTGTGTCTGTGTGTGCTTTCTCAAAGGTGGGGTGGATAATGGAGATCAAAAAAGGAGATAGTTCAATTAGGAGGTTATATCAGTAATACCAGTGAGAGAGAATTCTCTGGTGTTCCAGTTGTTAGGAATCTGAGCTGTTACTGCAGAGGGCCCAAGTTCAATTCCTGGTTGATAACTAAGATCCCACAGCTGTGGTGGCATGGCCAAAACTATAAAAAAAAAAAAATAATAATACCAGTGAGAGATGACAGGGATTGGATTGTCATGGTAGTAGTGTTAATGAAAAGTAGAGACAGAGTTGAGAGATTTGGTGATGAATCGTAGATGGAAAGTAAGAGAGAAGAAGGTATGAACGTGGATGGATTTCTTTTAAGAATAATTGAGTAGATGGGGATGCCATTGTCCTAGGCTGGAAAAATTTAAAAATAGAGCCCAGTTTTTGAAAATGTAAGTTTAAGGTGCCTATAACAATTCTAACTGGAGATAATATGTAGATGGCTTATGAAGTATTTTGAGCTCAGAATACAGGGTGTAGGCAGTGACAGAGATATAGAAATATATAGCACATAGAAGGTATTTAAAGACATACCAGTTGAAGATATTGCTGGGACAAGGTAGAAGAGTGAGGAGACAGACCTGAGCCAAGACTTGAGGCACATCAACATTTAGAGATAGGGTAGAAGGTAAGGTGACACTAGTCAAAGTGGAGTTAAAATTATGTAGAAGAGTCTGAGATGAACCAAGAGAGTCCAGTGTCATGGAAACAAGCTATGTACACCAGTATTTTACTTATGTTTCTAATAAGTCAGGAAAGATAAGTGCAGACCAGTGTCCATTAGATAGCATCATCGGTATTACAGGTGACCTAAATGAAATTTGTTTTGGTCTATGGGATCCAAAGTCAGGCTGGATTGAGCTGAAGAGTGAACAGGAGATGAGGAAGTGGAGGAAATGCAAACAGGCAGTGCCTTCCAGAAGCTTAATTTTAAAAGAGGAAAAAAAAAATATGAAGCATGTGCTGGAAGGAGATGTAGAGAAAAAGGAAGCTTGTTGTTGT
This sequence comes from Giraffa tippelskirchi, assembly GCF_054371585.1. Classification (NCBI taxonomy): domain Eukaryota; kingdom Metazoa; phylum Chordata; class Mammalia; order Artiodactyla; family Giraffidae; genus Giraffa; species Giraffa tippelskirchi. The sequence continues at coordinate 94,855,300 of NC_137277.1, forward strand.
GTTTTGTTTTAAATGGAAGAACAATAAAACATATTTGAACGCCTAGGGAAAAAATTTGGTAGAAAGGGAAAGATTAAATAGAACAGGAGGTGAAAACAGATGTACAAAGCCACGGAGAAGGCTGAAACTGATGAGATCCGTAAAGGTGGAGGAATGGGTCTTTGTTTTTTTACAGGAAAGATACATAACCTGTGTTGTACGGAATTGTTAAAATGAGGAAAGGACCGATGCAGGTGGGCTTAAAGATTGATGAGGGGAAGGTGGTGGTGGTGGTGTTCATTCACTAAGTTGTGTCTGACTCTTTGTGACCCATAGACTGTAGCCTGCCAGGCTTCCCTGTCCTTTTCTATCTCCCAGAGTTTGCTCAAATTCACGTCCATTGAGTCTGTGATGCTATCTCACCATCTCATCCTCTGCTACCCTCTTCTCCCTTTGCCTTCCAATACTTTGGCCACCTGATGTGAAGAGCTGACTCATTGGAAAAGACCCTGATGATGGGAAAGATTGAAAGCAAAAGATGAAGGTGTTCCTGCCTTAAAGCTTCTTTTACCCTCTGAGATATATGAAGCAGGGTTATACATGATGATATAGAAATGCAGCCTTTAAGAGTGCAAGAAGTGGTCTAAATCTAGAAGGTATTGAGAAAAAAAAATGTTCTGAGATGAGAAATTTAGAGAATCTCCACATTTAAGGATCCAGGGAAGAAAGAGAAGTGTGTGCAGAAGAATCAGATTGGATGGACACAGAAACAGAAGGAGAGAAAAAAGCCTAGGTTGTAACTGAAAAAGTTCCAGAAGTCTCCAAAAGGAGAGTCAATATTAAATGGCCTGACAAAAACTATTGGGATGGTAGTATTTTTTTTTTTAAAGTTTGTGTCATACAACCAGAGCTGTAGTAAGTGTTTCATATGAATTAGTTCACGCCAAAGGCTGTGGAGAATGTAATATTACCTGTAGATGTATCAAGTGACTTGTCTAAGCACAAACAACAAAGAGTTATAATGGAGCTTTTAATGTGAGAATGATAGAACCTGAAGCCTGTGAACTTAGCATTCTGGATACTGTCTCAAAAGGCTAATTAATATATATTGGGACCTCACTATTATCAGATATCTTACTAAACATTTTGTTTCTGGAAGGGTTTATAATCCTGTAGATAAGTAAAGAGAGCTGTACAGTATTGGAACTTACATAAGGTAGAAGAATATGATATGCTTCAAAATGATAGTAAAGGTGTCTTACTAAACCCATAAATAAACAATATGATTAAGTGCTTATTGTTTACATTCAGAATTGAAAGATGGGATGGGGGTTAATTAGAGTGAGACTAACATATTCTCTTACCTCTAAGAGTTTACAAGCTAAAACTGACTCCATGCAACTAAAGAACAATGGAACAATGATTAAAAATAAATATATGAATAAAATATTGATACTAAGTAAATGCAAAGGTAGTGCTGAGCAAATAGTACAGTTTAGGAGTTGTTGTTCAGATAGGATCAAGATTAGCATACCTTTGCCCTGAAGTAGGGCCACTTGATTGAATTCCTGGAGCACCGAGATATTTTTGCCTTGTCTTCCTCCCTCCCTGCATCCCCCTGGGCCCTATACCCGAACCCGAACCCCCACCATCATCTTAGGACAATTGCTTATTATCCTCCAGGGAGTTCTGATTCTAAACAAGGCCAGATTAGAATGAGAATATATGATATTGCTGATGCCTTATAAGGCAGGCCAGGGTGGGTAGTTCAAAGATGAGTATGAAATACTGGTGTTTAGGGCTGAGGTTAAGAACATTCTCACTTGCTGGTTCCAGATTCAAATATAGGACCTTTATGTGCTAATGGCACATGAAAGTAAAATGTGAGGAATACTTATCACTTTATATCTAGTTTTTTCTATATCTAAATCAATATCTACTTACTATCTTTATCAATCTATCTAACTAATCTATCTTCTGCCTATGATTTTTCGATTGACCTGAAACCAACTTACAAAAGAAAATATCTTTATAGATATATCATCAATGCCTTATACAACTGCAGACAATATGTTGCAGTTTCTGTTAGAAAATTATCTCCCTGTTTAAGTACATGGATCATGTACACAAAGCTTGGTTGATTTGACTAAGGCAGATAGTCTATATAAAAAGTCTAGGACGATCTGCTGAGTTGCCATCCATTTGACATTTCTCTTTATGAAGGAAAAAAAATCCAAGTTAATGGTGTTTGAAGAAGTATTCTTATTTGTTAATCATTGTAAAGTAGAAGTTTCAAGTCAGTAGTAACTCTAGAATGAGATCCTTCACATTTTGATTAGTAACTGCTTTTTATAATTAAACACTTTAAATACCTTCTGCTTGTCTTGCTAATAAGATCCAGGCACTGAGGGAAAGTAAAAATATATTGGTACTTGTGGGGTAAACATAGGCTTTCATGCAGGGAAAAATCTGTCTTATTCAGAAGACATTTCTTGTCCATTGCTAGCCTTTTTTTTTCTTTTATGAAGAAAACAATTTCTAGAAATCTATGCATGATATAAAAATCCACGGTGGAAGGTGTTGTGAGCTGCAGTGCAGTGGATTCACCTGTCATAAGAAGCACTCTGAGGATAGAAGGATTCTGGTTTAAAATGAAGACAGCATTGGAAGTGAGTGGAGTTCCAGGTAGACCGTCTGCCCCTGCCACATGGAAATATATCTTCCTATGACCCTTGGTTCTCCTGCTGAGACCTTCTTGAATTTAAGGCTGTGGTTTCTGATGGCTGGGAATGGCTAGCAAAGGAATCCTAGGTGATTTTCCTGTCCTTTCAAAATATTCTTTAGAGTCTGGACATGTCAGGCCACTGCTAAATCTGGCTGGTATGCATTCCTGACAGGCAAAATTACTGTCTTGGAGTTTGTCTTCACTAGCGCTTCTGTTTGAACTCCCTAGAAGCTGACATCCCCATAGAGTATGAAATCCACCACACCGGCTGTCAACAAGCTGGCAGCTTACTGACTGTGTGTATTACCTGCTGGGCTGTTCTTCCATAGTAAAGACTCCTGTCGGATGATTTATCCCAGCAAAGAGTGTTGCAGATTAACTGGGAATGAGCAAACGAGAATGATTCTAGCTCACCTACTTATTCATCTCCTATTGTTCAGTGTCTTTAGGACAAAAACCTAACGGGCTATCTTCTAGCAGCACATCATTTTCATTGTCTTACAGCCAAACTGAAGGTCCTGAAGCAAAATAGATCATTTGTGTCTACTGTGTGAAGTGGCAATAGTGACAATACTGCAGAGAGCAGCAAATCAATAACTATTTATAAGTAGATTTATCTGATTCATTTATCATCTAGAGTATGTGAGCCTATTTATGTATATATACCTAGCTAGTTGTAGATGAAATGCTGAAATATGAATTAAAAAATAAACCCAAGTGCTCTCCATGAGAAGTCACTTATAATTTATTAATGCATAGCCAGGTGGAAGGTAGGTAGGTAGATAGGTACCTACCTACATTCATACATGAAAAGAGATTGACACTGAATGGAAACTTGACTAAGGGCTTTGGAGGAGTACACATTTGTCTACTACAAACAAGATTTTACTGCTTCCTTTTCCCCCCAGTCATACCCATTTCTTCCCTGTCGCTTCTTTTTTCTCCCTCCACGGCTCCCTTTCCTGGTTCTCTGCCCCTAGGAGACTGCTGAGTGACAGGGCTGGCAGCAGGGAGCAGATTAGCAGCAATGTTTGAGAGACAGACTCCGCTGCTTTCCTTCATCACTTTGCTCTCACTTCCAACTTCATCCCTTCCCCCATCACCTGAAAGGCAGTCAGAGATTAAGTGAAAGAGAAAAATATATCAACATTTTTTTCTTTGAAAAGAGGAATCTATTTGTCTTACAGCTTGATAAAATGCCCTAATAGGTCATGTTTATTTAAGTTGTTTTTTTTTTTAACTTTTGCTTGCTGGTCCTTTGCTTCTGAAGCACTTCACATAGACCCCACAGACTCTGGCTGCAACCACTCCCAACCGTTATCTAGCATACAGCATGACTACAGTCTACAGAGTTTTACCCCCCTCTGGTGATCCCCAGCTAGTTCTTAGTAGGTGGCTTTGTGTAACAACATTGATTTTTAGGGAGAGACAGGGATGGAAGCAATATTTCTCTCTTATGTCCTACACAACACAGAAAAGAGCCAGTTTAAAAATATGCAGTTTCATTGTCACCTTAGTCCTCACACTGATTGGAACATGTAACTTGACTTTTTAGGTATCCAGTATAATTTTCTTTCTTTCTGGTGATGCTTCTAGCTATAGATAATTTCTGTTACAATCTAAAAGTTAGGTAGCTTTGAGCAAACACTGAGCCTCTTAGAACCTTGGTATTTTGATCTGTAAGTCGGGGTTGATGGTACTAGTTTGGGATAAGTGCCATCTGTAAGTTAACTGAAAGTGAAAGTGAAGTTGCTCAGTTGTGTCCCACTCTTCGCGACCCCACGAACTGTAACCTACACCAGGCTCCTCTGTGCATGGGATTTTCCAAGCAAGAATACTGGAGTGGGCTGCCATTTCCTTCTCCAGGGCATAAGTTAACTGGCCTCCCATAAAACCCTGTACATAGGATGTGTTCAGCCAGCATTAGTTTAATCAGATAGCATCATTCCTACAGATTCTAATGAATTACCCCCATTGACACTAACCAAATGAAGAGTTACTACTATCATGCACATTTATGCACAGAATAGCCTTTTGGTGGGTCAAATGCTTTAATCCTAAATCTTGATATTAATCGTAATAATAAGCAATCTTTATATACATAGTGCTTTACGGATATCAAAGATATGTGGTATCTATTATCTCACTTTACTCTTCCAATGATGCCCAAAACTATGTAAACATGATTTACTGAAACTCCTGGAGCTTGAAAAACTCACTAGATATGTATATTATGTGATAGAAGAGGGTCTGGAACTCAGAGTCCAGAACCCATTTAAGCTGAATCATGTTTATTGATTATAATAGAGGGCAAAGAAGGTAGGAAATAAAATGTTTATGCAATCAAATCAGGTAGATGTGTGTCTTCTCTAGCTTTAGCAGCAGCCATGTTATTTTGGGTCTACTAGAGCTAACATTCTCTACATTCTCTGGGCTAAGGTGGTTTTCAAGTAAGCAAATGTCCATTCGTATATATTGTGGTTTTTAATTTCATCTCATGATGTTCACATTCAACTATCTAGTTGAATTGACAGCATTTTTCTCTGTGAACTTTGGACTCTACATCTTCTCCTTGATCATTTTTTAAAAACAGCATAATGATGACATGTTTAGATAATACAATAATATTTTCAAATGACTGACTCATTGGGTAGGAAAACTATGTTTCAGTGTTAATGTGTGGCTGGCCTATATGAACACGTCACCAAAAATATAAGGGTTTATCATTGTTTTTACCTAGCATTAAGCTCTGAGAAACTAGGGTTTTCCTATTAGCGATGTAAGTGGAGCCCCATCCAGCACTCTGTTTGCATAATCCATCTGTTAGAGTTCACAGTGGTAGAAAGAAAGTGGTTTTAGAAAAAAGGAAACTATGAAATACATTTTATAATTTATCAATACCTGCACACCAGCATCTAATTTTTGACAAAGCTCCATTTTGAATGATTAACCTTTGTCCATTTTGTAGGATCAATAAATTAGTTAAGACTTGCTGACATACTCAGTGTCAATTCTGAACTTACTCAGTAAGAAATGTCTCAGTAGGACATTTATTCAGGATGGCTTATCCCAGGAATACATTTATAATGTTTATCAGGATTTGTAGTTTTTGAAAAGAAAAGAATGTCATCATTTTATAATAATCTGTATTAGTGTGAGAGGAAAAAACCTAGTGTGTAATTACATTGTCAAATTCCAACAATGCTCAAATTAATCTTCCTATTTGGTTTTGCATTAATCACATTTTTAGTAAAGATCACCTGACCCATTGCAGAAATTTCAGTACTCTGGCCTGATACCTTGTCTGAAAATGAACTCCTTCTATAGTGAGCCACATACTTGATTGTTCTCACATCAATGTAGCATGCATTGACAATCCTTTTAGAAAAAGATCTCAAGAAAGAAAGTGGTTTGAGGTTGATTGTTTGCTTTTGCTTAAAAAGTAAATAAATAAAGGTGTGGTTGACATGAATATCAACTCGAAAAATCTTCTTGAAGAGTGTGAATATTGCAAGACTAGATTTCATCAAATGTCAGTCACTTCATACCACTGGCCTTACCATAGCCCTGTGGAGCGTTATAAGATTTTTCTTATTTTTTTCACGGAACTACACCAGGAATTACACTAGGAATTATGTCAGCCCTGCAGCAATTTTCAAGAAGCCACAAGTCCATGATCCTGAAACTTTGACTGCTGACAAGAAGTTGCTTAGAGCAGCAGTGTTATTAACAAGCCACCTTTCCCATACCCCATCTGCACTGGAAGCCATCCCCAGCTCATCACCTCCATCTGTCTCTCTGTACGATGGGGCGTGCACACCAGCAGGCTCCGCCACAAGGTTCAGTTTGCTGCTGAGTTACTCATCAAACAGCGTGCGCTGCGTGGGCTCCTCATTCTCAGGATTGCAGGCTGCAGGCAGTCAGTCTGTGAGTCTGATAGAAGTGTACTTGCTTACTTTCTTTTATAATGAAGGCTCTTTAGGCAGGAATGTTGATGCCTTTAGGAATGAAGGTATTTTATGTATAAGCCCTGAGAGATCCATTTGGTGCTGTGGGCGTCTCCTGAAACTTATTACCACCTCTTAGAGGGGTGGGATCCCTTGATTTGATGCCTTCCAGGACTTTGTTCTCTGCACAGTGTCCTCTGAAGACTACCAGCCCTGGATTCTTCTAACGCCTTTTAAAAGTCCTCTGAGAACTCATAAATTCAGTGCTTCTGGATAAAAGCATAGGATATACATGTGCCTACTATTTAGTTACCCTCTGGTCTTTTCCTGGAAAAAGACTCTACTTTCACTCTTGCTGCTGGTTATCAAGTGGTGGGCAAATGACTTACTACCCATTAGGGATTTTTTTTTTCAAACTAGCACTGTAACTGTTGTTGTTTAGTCACTAAGTTGTGTCCAACTCTTGGGACTCCATGGACTGTAGCCTGCCAGGCTTCTCTGTCCATGGGATTTCCTAGGCAAGAATATTGGAGTGGGTTGCCATTTTCTTTTCCAGGGAATTTTCCTGACCCAGGGATTGAACCTATATCTCTTGTGTCTCCTGCATTGGCAGATGGATTCTTGACTGCTGAACCACCAGGGAAGTCCTAACTGCTACTTTGCTCCAAAATTGTGAATTATCAGAGTTACTCTTGCGGAGAAATCAATGCACCCCACTCTAGTACTCTTGCCTGGAAAATCCCATGGATGGAGAAGCCTGGTAGGCTGCAGTCCATGGGGTCGCTCTTCACGTTCATGCACTGGAGAAGGAAATGGCAGCCCACTCCAGTGTTCTTGCCTGGAGAATCCCAGGGATGGGCGAGCCTGGTGGGTCTATGGGGTTGCACAGAGTCGGACACGACAGAAGCGACTTAGCAGCAGCAGCAGAGTTACTCTTGAGAAAGTTAATTTTCATGTTTTTGTTGTTGTTTGTTTTGTTTTGCTTTAGTCTTCCTGTTCGGGGTAGAAGTGGAATGGTTGAGGGGCATTTCTTCTTGTATTGTTATTTCAGATCATTGTGTAGTACTTTCACAATGCAGAGAAATCTCAGTGACTGTTGCCAAAACACAATAGCTCCTGGAAGTTATTTTTTTCTTTTGACCCAACATAGGAGAGAACACATGGACAATAAAAGGGAAAGCATTACAATGTAATGGGTAAGAGCAAGTTATGAACATTGTGGTGAGAAACTAATTCAAAACCCCGCTTTGTCAATTAACAGTTGCATGACCTTCAGTAAGTTAAATGATGCAGGTCTCCGTTTTGTCATCTGTGAAATGGGGGAAATGACAAGTCTCTAATTCTTTGATTACTTTGGGGTGTGGTAGTAATGAAAGTAGGTAGTGCATAAACAGGGCTAAACTCAGAACATGGTATATAGTGAATACATCAATGTTAGATTCTGCTACTGTTATGACTGAGAACAGAATGTTCTAAAGTGAAAGTAAAAGTAGCTTAGTCATATCCGACTCTTTGCGACCCCATGGACTGTAGCCGGTCAAGCTCCTCTGTTGATGGAATTCTCTAGGCCAGAATACTCGAGTGGGTAGCCATTCCCTTCTCCAGGAGATCTTCCCAACCCAGGGATTGAACTCAGGTCTCCCGCATTGCAAGTGGATTCTTTACCATCTGAGCCACCAGGGAAGCCCCAAATGTTCTAAAAGCAGAGGAGAAAAACCAAATGATTTTTTTTCAATTTTACCGTGTCAATACTTTCTGCTTTATTATACCATATAGTTTTTAACTCACAAGTCGAAAAACAGTTCAGTTCAGTCTAGTAACTCAGTTGTGTCCAACTCTTTGCGACTCCATGGACTGCAGCACGCCAGGCCTCCCTGTCCATCACCAACTCCCAGAGTTTACCCAAACTCATGTCCATTGAGTCAGCGATGCCATCAAACCATTTCATCCTCTGTCGACCCCTTCTCCTCCCACCTTCAATCTTTCCCAGCATCAGGGTCTTTTCAAATGAGTCAGCTCTTTGCATCAGGTGGCCAAATTATTGGAGCTTCAGCTTCAACATCAGTCCTTCCAGTTAACACCCAGGACTGATCTCCTTTAGGATGCACTGGTTGGATCACCTTGTACTCCAAGGGATTCTCAAGATTCTTCTCCAACTCCATAGTTCAAAAGCATGAATACTTCTGTGCTCAGCTTTCTTTACAGTCCAACTCTCACATCCATACATGACTACTGGAAAAAGCATAGCATTGACTAGATGGACCTTTGTTGGCAAAGTAATGTCTCTGCTTTTTAATATGCTCTCTAGGTTGGTCATATCTTTCCTTCCAAGGAGTAAGCGTCTTTTGATTTCATGGCTGCAGTCACCATCTGCAGTGATTTTGGCGCCCCCCAAAATAAAGTCTGTCACTGTTTCCCCATCTATTTGCCATGAAGTGATGGGGCCAGATGCCATGATCTTAGTTTTCTGAATGTTGAGCTTTAAGCAAATTTTTTCACTCTCCCCTTTCACTTTCATCAAGAGGCTCTTCGCTTTCTGCCATAAGGGTGGTGTCATCTGCATATCTGAGGTTATTGATATTTCTCCCAGCAATCGTGATTCTAGCTTGTGCTTCATCCAGCCCAGCATTTCTCATGATGTACTCTGCATATAAGTTAAATAAGCAGGATGACAATATACAGCCTTGATATAGTCCTTTCCCGTTTTGGAACCAGTCTGTTGTTCCATGTCCATTTCTAACTGTTGCTTCCTGACCTGCATACAGATTTCTTAAGAGGCAGGTCAGGTGGTCTGGTATTCCCGTCTCCTTCAGAATTTTCCACAGTTTATTGTGATCCACACAGTCAAAGGCTTTGGCATAGTCAATAAAGCAGAAATAGATGTTTTTCTGGAACTCTCTTGATTTTTCAATGATCCAATGGATGTTGGCAATTTAATCTCTGGTTCCTCTGCCTTTTCTAAATTGAGCTTGAACATCTGCAAGTCCATGCTTCACGTATTGCTGAAGCCTGGCTTGGAGAATTTTGAGCATTACTTTACTAGCGTGTGAGATGAGTGCAATTGTGTGGTAGTTTGAGCATTCTTTGGCATTGCCTTTCTTTGGGATTGGAATGAAAACTGACCTATTCCAGGCCTGTGGCCATTGCTGAGTTTTCCAAATTTGCTGGCATATTGAGTGCAGCCTTTCACAGCAGCATCTTTTAGGATCTGAAATACCTCAACTGGAATTCCATCACCTCCACTTGCTTTGTTCATAGTGATGCTTCCTAAGGCTCACTTGACTTCACATTCCAGGATGTCTGGCTCTAGGTGAGTCATCACATCATCACACCATCATGATTATCTGGGTCATGAAGGTCTTTTTTGTACATTTCTTCTGTGTATTCTTGCCACCTCTTCTTAATATCTTCTGCTTCTGTTATGTCCATTCCATTTTTGTCCTTTATTGTGCCCATCTTTGCATGAAATGTTCCCTTGGTATCTCTAATTTTCTTGAAGAGATCTTTAGTCTTTCCCATTCTATTTTTTTTCCTCCATTTCTCTGCACTGATCACTGAGGAAGGCTTCATCTCTCCTTGCTATTCTTTGGAACTCTGCATTCAAATGGGTATATCTTTCCTTCTCTCCTTTGCTTTTTGCTTCTCTTCTTTTCACAGCTGTTTGTAAGGCCTCCTCAGACACCCATTTTGCTTTTTTGCATTTCTTTTTCTTGGGGATGGTCTTGCTCCCTGTCTCCTGTATAATGTCATGAGCCTCCATCCATAGTTCATCAGGCACTCTATCAGATCTAGTCCCTTAAATCTGTCACTTCCACTATATAATCATAAGGGATTTGATATAGGTCTTACTTGAATGAGCTAGTGGTTTTCCCTACTTTCTTCAATTTAAGTCTGAATTTGGCAATAAGGAGTTGATGATCTGAACCACAGTCAGCTCCCAGGTTTTTTTTTGCTGACTATATAGAGCTTCTCCATCTTTGGCTGCAAAGAATATAGTTGATCTGATTTCGGTATTGACCATCTGGTAATGTCCATGTGTAGAGTCTTCTCTTGTGTTGTTGGAAGAGGGTGTTTGCTATGACCAGTGCGTTCTCTTGGCAATACTCTATTAGCCTTTGCCCTGCTTCATTCTGTACGCCAAGGCCAAATTTGCCTGTTACTCCAGGTGTTTCTTGACTTCCTACTTTTGCATTCCCCTATAATGAAAATGGAGAAAATATCAAAGTTGCCATTTGGGGATTATATTCAGGAGGTTTCCCATAGGATTCAGCCAAGAATTCAGGAGTTTGGGTCCTCCAGTTGTGTCTCTAACTGTAAAACTGTTTCCTTTCACTCATATAGAACTATATACCCAAAGGGCACCCAATAAAAATAATGACAAATCAATCCATTGCTGCATAGAGGGGTGAGTCTAAAGATCTATCTCATATTATTTTAGTGTTCTTCAAAGCACCTGGTTTTGGGGGGACAAGTAAGCCATGTTATTTGCAACATTTTACGTCTTCTTGTTTAACGTTTGTCTTGAACTATGCACCATCACTCTCATGTAGCAAATCAGTTCTTAAAGTTAAATTTGATCAGACATAATAGCTAACTAAAGAACCAAGGGAGATAGTTAACTTTAAATTCAGGCACCAAATGGCACCCACCCATCACATACTTTAACAAAGTTTAATAAAAATAATTCTTATGTTGGAATATTGAAATCTTTAAAACATAAAGTGACATGTAAATGAGTGTAAGTTAAACTGGAGAAGTCTGGACAGGACTGGTGGATTGTATCAATGTCAATTTCCTGATGGTGGTTTTGTACTATAGTTTTGCAAGATGTTGCCGGTGAGGAAAACAGGGCAAAGTATGTGTCTTTGCTATTTCTTATAACTGAATGTGAATCTACAATTATCTCAGCAAAATTTTTAATTAAAAATATGAAAGATAGGCATCCTCTTAATGGCCTCATATTTATAAGGACTTTTCCAACACACCGTCAGCTGCTCATTACTTATATGAAGTCTAAATGAGATGTTTCATTGGTGGTATTTTCTACAATCATAACTTTTAGTTGGTCCATGGCCTTTAAATTTCATAGCAACATTACATTTAGTGACTGAGCTACTATAGCTTATTCTTTCTTTCATAAGAACCTAGGAAATTGGGACAGTCCTTACTTTTGAACTTAAAAAGAATTGGCTAGAAGATAAATAGAATCCACAAAGAAATTTGTGTATAAAGCAGCACAGAAATGTCTTCGAAAGAAGAGCATCTTCCATTGGTCTATTTTTTAAAATAGAATGCTATATTGTGACAAACTCTGAAAATTTAGAACAGCTTCCATCTTTCAGTTCTGCAATGTATTTATATAACTATTAGCTTATAGCCCTGATGGGAGCTTAAAAATAGTTGTTTTCTGATTGTCCTTTGTGATATTTTAACACCTGATGGTCTAGGGTATTATACCTTTGTTTATTTTTCATGTCAGATTTTCTTAATAGCCTTGCTAAAGTCATAGGGTACAGATTTATATTTCTCAAACAGATGATTTTGATCCACTCATGTCATCATCAAGGATTGTTATCAATACCTAAAGATCAGAATGACGCTAGAGCAATAATGGTGGTACACTTGAGTGTTAGCATGGCAGGAGCCAGCGGTGATACGTCTTTGTCTTTTAGACCTCATTAAAACCTTGTTGATTTTAGCCATGGGGAAGATTGTGAAAAGGGAGGAACTATGATTTCCACCTGTGTTTCTGTAACTCAGATTTACAACTGAAATGACTAATTCTCTTGCCTTTTTTGTTTGTTTGTTTGTTTTAATGAAAACAATAACAGTACATAATGTACAAGACCAGGTTTGATCATAGTGGAGTGTTAGGTATATTTGCTTTGACCTATGTTGTAAGAAAAGGAAGTTGAGGGGGGGAATGCTTTATTTTGGTTACCTAGCAATCATTTGTAGATCTATTTCCCATTATCTCATGTCCCAAAACAGACCCTAGAGATCAGGACAGATAGTAAATTTTACATTTTCAGTACTTCCAAGCCCCACTCAGTCTTTAAAAAGAAACAAACAAACTGAAAATCACATTCTGAAACTCGGAAGCATCTCTATCTGTTAACCTAGGTTGTTAAGTAATGAGTTAGAGAGAAGTGATGGGACACGCATCTTTTTCTCCAGTTGTAGCTCAGTGCCTGTGGTATGATTGCACAGACCTTTAATAATATTCATAGAGTCTTCACCTACTTTCCCTCCAATCTGCATGTTGGTTCTTTCATCATTCACTCACAGATTTAGTTGGAAATCTCCCAAAGTGTAGTTCATGTAACTCTTCTTGAAAGGCAACTGCCCAATCAACTGTACTCGACTTCAAGGAAGTTTTGAGGAAGCTAATCAGAGTCATGATAATCACCAAACACTTAGGTTAAGTAGGAAACCTGTAGAACTGTGTGATTGTACTAATGGCTTATTTATGGAATATGGTTTTTATTTTGGCATTTTTTAAATGGTTTCACTCTACACCTTTAAGAGGCATGACTATGCATTTGCTGCTCATTACACGCTGCTGTTCACGGGCAAAGCTGGGTACAAAGAGTCTCTGCAGGACAAACCCGATCGTTCTCTGTACACGTGTACCATGCTGACTGCTGTGTGTGGTAGAAAGAGGCTCTGCAGATTCTTAAAATTAAAGCAACAGCTCCTCTGAAAACAGTTGGCAGTTAGATAATGATGTATATGCTACAAATTCTAGAGCTATCAGCCAAGAAAGACAAAGAATGGCACATTAAAGAAAGGAAGGTGAAAATCTACTACCTTTCTTTTAAAGATAAACATATAAGATGCTTTTCAGTATGATGACAACATTACCTGAGCTATATCTTGCTGCATAATAAATGACACCCATTCCAAAACCAAATTCCTTTTGAAGAAGGTTAATAAGAAAGAAATTACACATGATGGGAAGAGCTGCAAAATGGAAGTTAAAATTCTGGCCTGATGTTGAGGTTTTCATTTTTGCTCTTGAAATAACTTCACGAATAGCAACTTGGTTCCTCTTTCATACAGTGAACATGGGCTGTTTTGTGGGCATCAATACCATTGATTAAAAAGTAAAAGTTCTGTCAAACAGTAGTTTGATCTTCATGACAGCAAACAGCCTGTTTGATGTTTTTATTGAATTGATTGATTTTTTTTCTCTGAATTGATTGTTTCACTGTCATGTGGACACTTTCTAAATCAACATGTGCCTCTATAGAAGTGTTTTTTTGAGAAGTTTGAATTCATGGATGTGTCTAGAGTGTCAGGCTAACAGAATCTTAACCTCAGATAGCACGAGTACTGAGACAAAGTAATAAATGACATCAGTCCTGAGAAAAAAGTCTTTTTTTTTTACTTTCTTAAAATTAGATTTGAATTTCAGAATTCAAGTACCTCAGTGTTAAGACTGACAAAAAGGTCATTTTTAACGTCTTATCTTGTTCAAGTATGTACTTTGGATGTTGACTGAGTTGTTAGATAATACTTTATCAATAAAGGGAAGTTGATTTGTCATAGATTTTTGAGGGTAAAAGTAAAACGCAGCAGGATCCCACCCCCTCTCTTCCTTACTCTGCCTCATCTCTTTGAATAGCTAGGTTGATATATTAGCCAGGTTTTCCTGTCCTTTCAAAGGGAGTTGTCAAATCAAATATTGATTCAAGGCAAGCTTTTTTTTTAAATGTCCACAATGTGAGTCCTGCAAAACTTCTGTTCTTCTTTGATAAGTTTAGATTTACCTATAGGCTTTTGTTTTAATGATGGAGTTTAGGCATCAAGACAAAGTCTGCTATACTCTGCCTACGAGAGCAACGTACTGGCCATTTACTCTGTTTATGGTGGGCAGAGAACGCGGCTACCATTTTATCTGTCTTGGTTTCAATGCAACATATTAAGCACTGCATCTCGCAGAGGCCAGATTAATGCTATTTGTACAATCAGTGTGTCTCTCTTCCACTAGGGCTGCAATAGGATGCATTTTTTTCAAGGTGGACTGTGCTAGCCCTAGAAATGTTGGTTTATAACACCTCTGACCTGTGAACTTTGAACACACATAGAATTGTTCAGGACTCAAGTTCGCTTAATAATGAGATTTTATTTGGTGAATCCTGTCCCTTCTGACACTAACCAAGTGTGTGTCTAGATTTTCTCCCATGTCATTTATTTATTCATCCATAGTTGTTGGCCACCAGATTTACTTCAAGACATCTTATTTACAGCAAATACTTTGTCTTTTGCTTGACTGATCAAAAGTATCTGACATGTTTTTCCTATTTTCTGTCTCACTCAAACTTATATCTCTATATAGAGATATCACAAATACCTCTATACTTGTGTCCTTCATACCATTTCAGTAAGTGTATATAATTTTAGCTCTCTTTCCTTTCTTTTTTTTTACCATTTAAGTAAAGTTTTACCAGGTAAAGATTTCCTTTTCCTTCTGCATAACTGCATTTTGTAATTATGCCCTTATTTTTCTGAATGAACATTGATTTCTAGTGGCTCTGTCATCACTGTCCACAAATGTTTTCACATCTTCCCTAATGAAAGAAAAATGTGTCTCCAGCTCGTGGTACTCTGGAGTTACTACTTTACTGCCAAGTTTCTCCAAAGGGAAATTTACTATTCCAGCCATCATTCCCTCACCACCCCCTCTCACTGACAGTTTGGCGTCTGGCCTCATCACTTTACAGGAATTCCTTTTCCCAAGGTCACCAGTGTCTTCCTAATTGCCAAACCCAACAGTGTGTTATCAGTCCTAATTCCTGAAATCACTGTAGCATTAAACACTACTTGACTTCTTTGACTCTTGCCTCTGTTTTGTTTTTTTTTTTTTGGTCCCTCAGAGAACTTGTGCATTCTCATTTCTTCAATTTTGAGTGGCAGGGTTGGGTGGAAAGAGCTTTGATATGAGGCAGATAACAATCCTGACTCTCTGGGACCTCCATTTTGAGGTTATATGAACTTGGATACATTTCTTCACTTCTTGTAACCTCAGTTCTTGCATCTCAGAAGTAGGGATGACAGTGCCTTCTTCATAGGATAAATAGGATTAAGTGAGAAGGAGCAGCACAATGATGCTCAATAAATATTAGTTTCTTTGACCCTTGTAAATGATTTCTCAAATTTCTAAGTTTGGGTCATACTTTTTTTCTTGGCTGGTCATTTCTTCTGGAAGCGCCCACTCCCACCTCAATTATGAATATTAAAGCACACACCATGTTTTCTCCCCCCATGACCACCACCCCAAACTGTCTCTTCTAAAATTCTCTTTTTGTTTCAGAGTCATCAGGGCCTTCACAGAGGCCAGAGACAGCTGCCAGGTCTTTGGAAGTTCTTGGTCTGCTGCCCCTCAAGGGATCACAGACAAGATTTTCTGAGGGAATCTCTGTATGTGGGGCTGCTGTTATGTCTCCTGACACCACTCTAGCTCTGTTTAAACCATTCTTCTTTTTCTTGCATGATGAGTTATCTTGTCCTCAACTTCTACTCTTGACTTTCTTCTGGACCCAATAGAAATACTTGGTCCTGGTTAGGGTTCATTACTGGCTCTCACATCAGCATTAATTAGCTTTGCTGCTTCCCCTAGGGGTTATCAAACCAAATGCATGGTCTTCCAGGCCTCCAGAGTTGCCTGTCTGGATGGCTCTCTGTTGCCCTCATCTGACACAAATCCACAGTTATCAAAGCCACTTCATTAGAACCTGCTTCGGAGATTCACGCCTTCAGAGTGTGACAAGTAATGTCATCACTTTCAGTCTCTCAGATTGGAGCCCTGAATTAGCTTTTCACATTTATTTTCCTCCTCTTTCTCTAAGACAACCCCCCAATCCATTCAGTCCTCAGTTACTTTAGCTTTGCAGTGCTCCAGACATGAGTGTTTTTTAAAATTAATATTGCTCCTTTACTTATTCCCTACTGGAGTGTGCATGCACGCTGTCACTTCAGTCATGTCCTCTTTGCGACCTTATAGACCATAGCTCTCCACGCTCCTCTGTCCATGGGATTCTCCAGGCAAGCATTTGGAATGGGTTGCCATGCCCTCCTCCAGGGGATCTTCCTGACCCGGGAATTGAACTCATGTCTCTTATGTCTCCTGCATTGGCTGGTGGGTTCTTTACCACTAGTGCCACCTGGGAAGCCCTTAATATTATTTATACCAATAGAATAACAAGGCCACTAATAATAATAATATGAAAATAATAATAACAACACTGATAGCTAACATTTGTTGAGAGACTATTATGTACTAGGCATTCTGAAGGACTCCATAAGCCTTAAATATTATAGAAGAGAAAATTGAGCCTTAATGAGTTTAAATACCTTACTGAAGGTCATAGTGAGGGTGGGAGCTAGGGATTTAAGCCCAGGTTTAACAGCTCTTCATCACTGTTCTGTATTCTTTGAAATGACCATGTTCCCTTGATGGAAGCATTTATGTGTTTTTCATAATTGTTTCTCAAGTTGAACAGCTTTCAGTCATACTCCAATATAAAATAAAATGGCAAGTGACAGATTTTATGAAATTGCACTGAGCAAGTGATTTCATGGATTTAGAAATAAATGGTAAGTAAATTTTATTTTAGTAATGGTTTGCCCAGTTTGGTCAAAAATAAGGAGAATCCCAGAGAGAGAGGGGCATAGCGTGATATGAAGAAAGCAAATGGGTGGAAATTTGATCTCTGATTTGTCAACGAAAGTGGAGACACTCTCTAGCCAGGAAGACTTCAAAGGGGGTGTCCTTGGAAAGAGTCAAAATGGAAGCAGAGCAAATGGTTTCAGGCAAGAGGAAGTGGAGGAAAGGACAGCTTGCTGCTAAAACACTCTCCTTAGCTTTAAGCCCTTGAACATGTGCACTATAACGTCAGAACAGTTGTATGGAAACTCCAGTGCTCGTGTGCTCAGTCTTACACAGAGCACTGGACTTGGTATCTGAACACTGAATTCTCTTCTTAGCTCTCTCACCAAACAGCTGTTTGACCTTAGACAAGTCTTCCAACCTTCTTGGTCCTAAGTTTTGTCATCTTTAAATCCCTGGGAGTGGGATCGGATGAGCTCTATGCTCTTCTCTGCTCTAGCATTTCTGGTATTCTGTATGTTCTAAACGTGGCAATGATTTATGGCTTAGTTTTGTGGCCTGGGCCCATGCTACTCACTTGCTAACATCACATATGGATGTCGTGGGTTGACATCCAAACTCATTAAGCCTCAACCAGTCACTCAGAATGTGGAGAAAATTTAAAATCATGGTAAGAGAGTCCCCAGATGGGGGATAAGCACATGACATCAGAGGTTACACACCTCTTGTAAAGTACCAGAGTGTGTTAGCACTCTGCTCTGCCACCAAGGTCCCTTTCTAATTCTTGAGTCAAGCCCTCTTCTGCCCCTGGGTGCATGGATTCCATCACAGCTGCTGAATCTAACTTTGATTAGCATGTGCATGGGCAGTCTGTGTATGAACATGTGAAAACTAAACATGTGAAAGCACAGTTACAATGGGACAAGGGAGTAATTTAATTTGGTCGGTAGTTTGGTGTCCCAAGATCTAAAGAATGATCACCTTCGGCTAGACTAGTAGACCCAAATTGCCCTTTTTATTGCTTCACTAAAACACACCACTTTGCCCAGTTCACTTATTGACTTTTTCATCTCAAACACAAATTCTTACCTGGGTAGAAGTTAAAGGTCCACAGCACACTAATTGTAAAAGCAAAAGTGCCAATTCAACAGAATTCCAAAACCACAGGAAATGCCTCTGAACTTGAGAACTCTAGTGTAAATTAAATCTTAAAATAGTTTCTTTTTTTTAAAGAGGCTTTGGATATTTCTTTGGACAACTCTCCCTCCCTGGTACAGCAGTTGTGTTTATCTATGGGAAAAAAATAACTTAGCATCAGTTACAGAAATGAGTAGGAAACACAGTTGCTTATTGGACACCAACCAAAAGTTAGTGGCTAGGGTTTAATTTAAATCTCACCGCAAAGACATCCCCCCAGCTTCCAGAAATATCCATCATACATCATTTGTATAAATAATCTAACTTTTCTCCCCCGTTAGTCAGCAGAAAGCAAGCAAGAGTTAAAACACAAAAGCAAATTTTAGAGGAAACCTCATGACTAGCAATCAGTGCTAATAAGATTCTTTTCCTCTTGCAAGATTCACAGAACGCCCTCGATCCATGCCGAGCACATTCAAAGACAAGGGACTAAGAGCTCCCCTTGCAGGTTCATTAGCATTCTCAGGTTATCCCAAGCCAAGTGAATCAGGAAAGCAAATGAATTAGTAAGAATTAAGAAGCCTCTGTGGTCTGAACCCACTCCAAATCTCAGCAAAGATGAAAGGTAGGCGCTGATGTCTTATGTCCCAAGGTTCTCAGCATTGGAGCCCCAGTGCCAAGCTGTTCCTGGAGAGCCTCGCAGAAACGTGCAGGCAGTTAATGTTGCCTAACGTCTTCTGACGGTGGATTCAGCCATGTGGGAAAAGTTTTATGAGGCTGCAAAACCAAACCCCTTTTCACTCACAATTAACTACAGAAGACTTACTATAGCACCTCGCTATCAATGAGTCCAGCATGGGCACTTTTATTCTTATTTTGGTCACTTACTAATAAAGATACCAGAGTAATGCTTCATTATATGAAGATATCAAATGGGATTTTTGAACAAGAAATTGATGAAATATTTGAACTGCTAAGTGTTAAGCTTCTTTGGAAGAAATGCCTTGAGAGGAGCAGAAGATTTAATGTGAATTAAAGTCCTTGGAATTACAGAAGTTTTGGTTGTTGTTTTTACTGTTGTTTTAAATGCCACTGGCAAATAGAGATGGGTAGAGAGGGGGAGGGGCTTGCTTTTGTACTTGTGATGGAAACAGTGATCCTTGGAGCATCTGTGGAATTTAGACAAAACATATAGTAAAGGTTTGGAAGTAGCAGTTTGTTTTCATTAAATACTTGTTACTGCTAATTATATTTGATCACTATAAAGAATACCGTTTAATGAAAGAAACACGGTGCTTAGGAAAATATTTGATTTCCAAAGAAGAACAATTTATCTTTGCATTAGTAAGTAGGGAAAAAACAAGTAATTGTGACTGTATGTTATTTTTCAGTATGTTATTGTTTTTCATGGAGAAGTTTTATTTATTCTTGGGGGAAAAATTCTTATTTTTGTTCCTGAAGTTGCAGTAAAGTGCTAATTTCATATCATGCTGCTTGCATGCATGGTTCAATTTATTTAACATAAGTAATTGCTTTAAAAATGAAACAACATTTGGCAAATGACATTAAACAACATATTCGAACATCAATCTGAGTCAACATATCTTCTTTCTCTTTGGAGACAGTTTCAGTGTTAACTCTTTCTGTGAATGTGGAAATGTGTTCTGACATTGTTTTCCCTGATCAGCATATGGTTTCCATTTTAATTTTGCAAGGTAATATTTCAGCAGTGGTCTGGAGGAAATTAATGCAAAATGAAGTCAGATAACTATCCCTGTAACTAAAACTTAGTTTTCATGTTGTTGTGTATCATTGTATATAATTGTTCTTTTAAGCAATTGCGCTAAGAACTTTGATTTTTAAAAATGCATCCTCTCTACATCAGATTGGTTTGGGTAAACTCCCTGAGTTCTACACATTTAATGAACAGTGGTGTATCTTATATAGCTGCTATTATCTTAACGAAAAGCACAAATCTAGTATTGTGTTTATGGTACGTAAATTTCAGGGATGACTCAAACTTAGGAGAAATTCCTTTCTTTGGAATCTTATCATCAAAAATAGTATTTTAAAAAAAATAAGTACCTTAATAGTTTTAAATCATATTTAAAAAAATAATTTTTATCTTTCTGTTTTAACCATATTCCTATAAATTTTGGAGAATATTTTGTTTGTAAAGTCTTTAGACTTTTTGCTGATTTTAACCATTTATTCTTATAACCCTCAAACACTGCATACTTTATACTTATTATGTAGTTTATTCTTATAACCCTCAGTACTATATAAATATGTATATTTATATGCTATTGTATTTGGATAATTGTATTTTTAAACAATTTTTCTTACCTCATTGAGAAAGGTGAGCCTAAAATTCCATGCTTAAAATATAGCTTAGATATACATGAAGTTTTATAGCTTGTTTTCTTATTACATTGCAATTTAAATGTTTGATTTCCCTTTAATTTTAATATGTAAAACTTAGATCAACCCCCTTAAAATAAATTCCCAATTATATCCAGGTAGAAAAGAGACATACTCTTGTTTTTGTGTTACATTCTGTTTGTTCTTATTTTCCATTATCATCCTTTAAATATCTTCTAATAAGTTTTTTCTTTTCTTTTTTTTGGTAAAACTAAAATAATTTGACACTTTTAGATGGAGGAGGGAAACAAACTTCCAGCTTTTTGTTAAATTATGTTAATGTGTATGAATACCTGCATGTTCCAAAGTGCTATCTGTAAGCAATTTTGCCTTGAAATCAGCTTTTACCAGATTTCTGACTAAAGCTCAGGAAAACAATTAGAGCAGTTTATGATATACAGTGGACAGCCTTGAGAGCAGCTTTCTTCATGCTTCCATCAAAGAAGAAGCACACCCTTGCTAATAGAAATATTATTCAAAATGCTCTGAATCGGCAGCAGCTTGCAGCAGTGGCAGCAACTAGCAGTCCTGTGTTAGCACAGAGGTCTGCCCTGCCCTTGTGCTGCCCACAAATGACCAGGGAAATCCCAGAGGTGCTCTTGGATTTCTGCATTCTCATTTCTAAGTCTGTAAAATATCTGTCACTCACATCCCACACTGGCCAAAGTGACACCTGCCAGTCTAAAGAACAAGGACAAATTATTGTCCATCTGCCAACCACATCTCAGCAATGAGAGCAGAGCAGTGGCAGGGATGTGCATGTGATGGTGTGTTGTTAAACTCAAATTTGTTTTTTGAAAGTTTCTTTCAAGGAGGCTAATTTTCAGCATATTGTTTAACATTCAGAAACTGCTTTTGTGGTCCATTGTATATCTTAATGACACATTTAAAAATCTTTACAAACCCGTGGCAACATAGACATTGAATAAGCTTAGGTGTTGCTGTACAGGGCAACATGATATTATTGTCATGAAATGGCTTTGGTCATCATCAAAAAGCCTCTAGGATCCTTTTAGGGCCAAATTCAAATATATTGCCTCAGACACGGCTTCTAAAAGTTTTGTGGTGTGTGTGTGTAGTGTGAGAGAATCTGTCATCATGTCACATGCAGTTATGCAACATTCTATCCGTTGTTGATGAAACGCAACATGACAGAATGTAATGTAATGTAACGTATCAAAAAATGTAAATAATATACTTTGCGGAATTAGATATCTGCTGTCAATTCCTATCGTGGGGATCTGAACAGAACCTACCCAGGCGGACAGAAGCTCAGTGAACGCCAAGCCGGCCGTGGTGTTGGAGAACCGGCACACACCCCAGTTCATTGATTCCCCAGTTACTTTGGGGTAGTTTGGCATGTATAGAAATGTTCAACAAAAGTTGTCTTGTTGGACTCTTCTGGGAAGTAATTTGATTGTTAATTACAAACGCTCAGGGTGATTGCTCTGCGTAATTGTTTTACTCCTTCAGTACTCTGTTAGAAGCCTATCTGCCAAAGGTTTATTTTTAGATCTCTGAATTTTTAACATCTTCCTTATGTCACACTGATGCAATATAAGTGACCCCTCCAGATAAAACCTTTTTAACCAGTCAAGGTAATCTAGTTCTCTGGTGAGAGGTAGAAGAAGAGAGATAGTATGACTACGTATATTTTACCTCCAACAGCATCTGTAATCAAGCAACACACGTTTCCAAATTCTATGCTTTTTGAGAAATAACTTCAGTTATATGCTCTACATTGCTTGGAAATTGTTAAGAGCAAAAGGCATATCTCAGAATTAAGCCAAATGCATTCCAGATACTATTTCTTTTTATTACCAAGCTTTAGGCTCTGGCTCTTAACAATAGACAGCACAAAACAAGTCCATATCGCCTTAAAGGTAAGTGGGCAGAAGCTCATTTGATACTGCATTCCTGAGAATGGAACCTTTTATTTGCTGTCATAGTGATGACTTTTAATTGTCCTAATAAATAAGCTTTTAAAAAGCTTCTAAAATGTTCTCTAATAACACACTTTGGTCTTTAGCCATAGAAATGCAGAAATAATTAGAAGTGGCATTGTGTACACTGCCTTCTGGACTGGGCTGAAGGTGAAGGAGAAAGTCTCATGCTATCCTTGTCAGCTGCAAGGGTAATTACTGCTGGCTGAAATTACTCAACATTTGTTTATAAGCTCCCCAGAGCATGCTGTAAATAGATTGTCTGTTATAGTCCAATCACATTAAAACGCTGCTCCTTGCAAACTGCTACCTCCTGTTTTCTGTAAGCTAGACAGAGAAAGCCTGCTGCTCACTTACTGAGCACTGAGCAGGGAAGAGCTATGTTTAATGTGATTGTTTTCATTAGATTCTTCTCTGGCCAAGATCACATTTGTTGTTCTCAGGATCTGTATGCTGGCGGGGTACATTACTTTCATTAGGACATTTTCACTTGTGTTGTGGAGGATGCACTTCTTTATTATTAGAATGTGCATGTCACAGCTTGGAAAGAAATGTAAGACAACACAGAGGAGTGACCATATACCTTCCCTTCCTCATAGGGGACTTGTTTATTTACATTGAGTTTTAGAGAGTTCATAGCATTTACTGGTTATATCAGTTTTATTTCGTTTAGTAAATATTTATGGAGTCCTCACAATACACCTAATATTGGACTCAGTACTATAATGACAAGTATTTATTGCTTTTAGGGAGACTAAAATCTAGCTGGGGGAAAATGACTTGGATATGTGATAAAGTTAAAGACATAAGATAAGTGATGAAGTGCAAGTTTGAAATATAATGAGTACCAAATGGATATGCAAGGTATGCATATGGATAATCAGCAACCTTTTGTGTTTGGA
This sequence comes from Giraffa tippelskirchi, assembly GCF_054371585.1. Lineage (NCBI taxonomy): Eukaryota > Metazoa > Chordata > Mammalia > Artiodactyla > Giraffidae > Giraffa > Giraffa tippelskirchi. The sequence goes on from NC_137277.1 coordinate 94,878,966, forward strand.
GAGTGAGTAGAATTTACTGTTTTCAAAAGGTAATAACAATTGATGAATGAAGTTATTTGTGTCCGCTTCAAAAGGGACCAGAGACAACTCAGAAAGTAGTTAGCTCATCTTTTTGATGAACCTTGGTTTTGGTTCACCATTTTCCATGGGAGAGATTTTATTCACCCTTTAGGTTGGCTTTTCTGAAAGGGTTTGAATATAGAAGAGAACAGGAAATCAAAGGTAGCCCAATAGAAAGAACCAGGAGATTCACTGAACCAAATCCTATGACAGTCAAAGTTTAATCCCTAACTAGTAAATAAACAAGTTTAGCTTTTTTTTTTTTTCTTCATACTGGGAAAAGAACTGGGAATAATTTCTGAGTTGTTCCCATTTGTAATTGACCAAGATTTCCAAAATCTGGGTGCTTGTATCCTTATAGCAGCCTCAAATAAAAAATTGCATTTGACTTCATCAAGAAAATGAATCCTCTATAAACCCATCTTGAAAAGGGACAGACATTGGAAGAAAATATGGCTGAGCAGGGATATTACTCAGTGGATGGGAAGCATAGTAACAAGAAATACAAATAGTGAAAATTCAGATCTGAGAGACAAAAGGACTAGTTGTGAAGCGGAGAAAAGTAGGTACATAGTTTTACTGTCCAGGAAATATTAAGCCTTTCCCTTCTTTTATACCATTCCAGATTTTTCTCAGAGAAATTTCTTCCTTTTTATCTAATCTGGAATTGATGTGGGGTTTTGGAAATTTCCCATTTCCTATTATGTATACTGATGTCACTGGCAAGCAGTACAAGAGAGAAAGGATGAGTCAATTACATTTTGCAATAATTCCTGAAAGTACCGTATTCGAGGCTTTAGTACAGAAAGGAACATCAAAAGCAGATCAGCTTTTGAGTAGGCATGTATATTGCCATGGAAAGCAAGAGATATTTAACACAGAAGGCTAAATGAACATGCAAATGCCAGTGGTGTGTTCATTTCAAAGTGTTTGGCTAAATTTATTTTGAAGAGAAAAGTAAATCTAAACAAAATCATTCTTTAGGACTAGCACACATTGCCTTAAAATAGACCGAATCCATTTGTAATCTAGGTAGCATTTTTATATGCTTTCCATTACTCACTTTACGCCATTAGGAAAGCACTGAATCTTTAAAGAGAAACTTCCTACAGCTAAAAAAGACATTAAGGGGGGAAAATGCTGGGAGCCATAGTGACAGGTACAACTAAGCTTGTATCCTTCGGTTCCCTGGAAACCAGTCAAACACTATCTCATCTCGCAATGGTTGTGTCTGATCCTCTGCTTCAGACATCTTCCTAATAATGGCAACTGCAGAGGTGACTCTCTGCAAATAAGGGCTTGCAGCCACTGGGCATCCATCACATTTCTCCAGAGCAACATTAGACCACCCTAATGGGTACTCCCGTCTTCATTATGATATTAATTCTCTAAATTTCCGAAGTGATTTCATTTGTAATATGACAAAGGCTGGCTGCTCAGGAGACAAACTGTTTTCATCCCCCTCCTGCATGCTCACAGAGGCTTGCTCTCTTTAGTCTTTGGGGGAAAAGGAATTTGATAGCATCAGATCTCCTGTGATACACAAGGCTGGCTAACAGCTACACCACCTGCCAGCACTTCATGCCTGGCCATCCAGCCTGAAGCTTTCTAAAGCGGTGGTTGATGAGTGGAACATGGATGGTGGTTTGGAAGAAAACAGCAGCAGAATAAAAAACTCGGCATGGAAGCTGAATGGGATTTGAGGGTAACAGTGGGGTCAGAGAGAAGCTAGAATTGGAATCAATTGCAATAGGGCCGGTTTGGTAGATGCTATCTAACCTTGTGCCTTTTCTTCCTTGTACATTTGTGGTCTTTATTGTGGCTACAAATTCCAGGGCTGCCGACTGTATACAACTCCAAAATATGGTAATTCATTTTCCTTTCAATTGCTAACCTCTGTGGACTTAATTCAATCTACCCGTATCAGAATTAGCTTGTTTTCTACAATGTTTACTAGATACATAAAAAAATACTGTCTTGAATATTGAGGATTTTCTTCTCACAGATCATTGTTGTTTCTAACTGGATTTAGCTTCATGGATTGAATGTCTAAATTGATGGACAAAATGCTGAATTACTGAGATATCCAGAAATAGTCAAAATATTGAAGCAGATTAAAATTTTCTCCTCTTCATGCCTTTTTCTGGCAGTTTCTTGTTCTTAACTGCAGATACCCATTTTTCTGAAAACATTCTTTTTGGAAAGTCTAAATAATGTTCTCATTTTTAATAAGGTACAGGCTAATCAGTAGTTCACTATTATTTAAAAACTCAGTACGCTAATTAGAGGTAGCACAGTTTACTGGTAAGCATCAGAAAAAGCTGAGTTCTCTTCTGCTGGTAAAGTATGCAGTCTTGTGCAACTGAATGAAAGAAATTACCTGGCTTTCTGTTTCTTCACTTTTAAAGTAAAGGAGCTGGACTGTACACTCTAAGAAGTTTTAGTCTTTTATATTACTTCATATTACATTTAAGTTAATATTTTAAATACATATCTGAATTTTTGTCTGTGTTCAAACATCTGGTGTCCTTGCAAGATACGTTTAGGCCATATCTCATAATTAAAATTTTAATTGAATATTCATATCACTGACCTAAAATTTCAGGATATTTGCTACAACTTAGAATCTGTAAGCCATTATTATATTTAGAAAAATTATATAGCTTTTTTGCTTGAGTATATTTCTTTTTGATTTTATTATTTAGAAATATCAAAATAAAGATGTATAGATTTTTAACAAAGTAAAGCACTTATTTGGCAGTGACAAATTATATACTCTTCCCCAGACTACAAATTCTTTAAAAGAAAGTTCTCTGGGACAAAAGAACACTACTGGGTATTTCATCTCTCCATCCAGTATTTCAATTCAAAGACTATCCTATAACTATCTTAATTTTTTTTTCCTTTTTCCTTTAAAAAAATATATTCAACACTAAGCTGTTTAGTTAATCTAAAACTTCTGTATATGTTGCAATGCTTTCCTTCAGAAATTGAGAAAGAGTTGATTGTTTTTTCTGACTATTTAATTTCTAGAATAAATCAATTGCCCTGTTTTGCTTCTCAAGATTTACAGAGGATAAAGAGTATGCACTAAAACTTAATATGAACCCATGTGAAACCCACTGTGAATTAGCAGTGTCTGATTTGAAATGGCTCATATATACAATTGCCAAACACTTTTGATTTCACTGCTAGAAACTTCCCTGAATCCTGTTGCTTTTCTCCTCTCTTCTGTAGCACTGGATCTTTGGAATCCCTTTTATGTCAGAGGGGTACAGCATGGAGATTCCTGATATTCTGAAAGGGTTTCACTGTGGGAGATGTCTTCCTTGGTTACCAAGTTGGAACAGAAGAACTGAGTTACTGGTCAATCATCAGGATTTTATTGAAAGCCTTATTATGTGTAAGCCAAAACTTCCTCTCCATGTGTTCTCTTCAGAATATAGCATGTCCCACTTTCTGCAAATCAGTGGGATTATACAGGTCCATAGCATATACCTAAAGCATAAGGCCTGTGCTGTTGGATTCGTTTTGGGTGGATGAGATTCACTATAATCTAAATAAAATATAAACAAATAAAATATTATAAGGCCTCTGACATCTAACTGAAACGCTAAGTCAAATCTAACTTCTTTGAATTCAGGGATCATTTCTATAATATTTTTATTATGATATATATTATATCTATATTATAATATATCTAATATAAAATAAATAATATTTTTATTATCTTCTTAGCACATAGTAGAAACTCAATATGTATCCATTGAACTAAGCTGAACGTATAACTTGGATCCACAACTGATACATTTCTGTGAGTTTACTGTATAGATATTGAAACTAATGATTTGGACATTTTATGTTATTAATAGGAAGTTTGCAAAGAATAATATCATGCTATTTTGCTGACAGTAAAATACATAGCATTTTTAAATAGTATCTTATTGGTGATAGGGATTTTTAATGATCAATAATTTAATTTTAGGTGTTAGCAAAAAAGTAACTAGGTAACTTTAAGTTTAGGTTAATCTTGAAAATCAAATTAATTTGAAGAACTCTTTAAAATTATTATATATTGATGTTTTATAACAGTTTTCAACTAATTTATTTATGAGATATTTCATAGATATGTTTTTTCACTTTAAGAATATGAGCAAAGATATAATGAATGACTATTTCTGCAGTAAATTGACATATTAGACATACACAAGATGGAGATCAGAATGGACTTAGCAACCCAGTGATTCTGCATAAACTGAGCCAGCTAACTTGGGTTCCTCTTTCCCATGATCACCATCTGCAAAGACCTTGAACAGGATTTAGACTCTATTGAGTGTTGTTACTTAGACATCTGTTTTTTTCTGATCCAAGAGGCTGCACTAATGCCTTTCTAAAGCATCTGTGAAACTCCTAAATTAATCTTGCCCTTCATAACCATAAACTGGGGCTTGGGGTGTTTGATATAGAGAGGTACAAATTAGCCTTCCTGATAGAACTCCTGTAGTCAAGGAGTGGAGGGCATAGTGGATACACTGAGAAAATATCAAACTCATTGCAGTCATTGTGTGTTAGCTCACAACATAGAAGTTAACAAGTCTTAATGGTAGTTTTTGATTTTTTAACTTCATTATTGGAATGGAATATATACAGCTGTAAGAGTATCAGTCTAAAAATTAGGAACCTTGGGTTCAGATTCTAGCTTGACCAATGAATGATTCTTTGTCCTTGGACAGGCCACTTAATCCCTCAAGAGTTTTAGTTTTCTTATTGTTCAAAAGTAAGAATTGATATAAATGATTTCTCAGATCTCTTTAGAAATTATTGCTATCTTAAAACACAAAGATTATGCTTTCTTAATTACTCATTTAGAACCACTACTTACTCTTTCTTTAAAAACGTAGAGTGTTCATTTTTTTCTATTATTTAAAAGGTACTCGCCAAAGGAATATGATTCTTTTTTGCATAATCATGCCATTGTTTGTTAGTCATTATTGTTGCTGTTTGCAGTAACCTTGCAATTTTTAGTGAGAGAGTTTTCTAAAATCAGTTTTTTCAATAGATACTTTCCTTTAGAATAGTAAATTTCTATTATCCTTGTTTCGGTGATAACAGAAGCATCAAGTCAAGTTGTAATAGTGAAGGAAGAGTTTGAAAATTACTGATTTATTTTTCACTTCATTAAAAAAAAAACAACTAAATGTAAAAAAATACAGAATTAAGTAATAAACCACTGGTAATTTTCTTCTATAATCAACTGAGGAAACCAAGAGTTATTCTAGAATTAGCACTCTTACCTCTAACAAAGCAACACTCTCTCTAAGAGGAGATCTCTGCTTGGGAAGTTCTTCCCACAGATCTGCCTGTGGTTCATCCTATTACTTTATTCAGGTGTGTGCTAAGATGTCACCCTGTCAGAGAGAATGTTCCTAACACCTGGTTGAAAATAGCATCCCCTGTCATTCTCGATCTTCTTCCTCTGCTTCATTTTTCTTTACATCATATTTATCACCACCTAAAATTATTTATTTTTTGTTCATATGCACTCATCCCCATCAAGATTGAAAGCTCTGTGAGTGTAGGCATGATGTATCACCAGTAGACACTGTTGTCACCAGTGGCCAGTTTAGTCCTGGACATCTAGAAGAAGCTCAACAAACAATGAATGAATGTTTGTGAAATTTTAGTGCTAAATCAAATCAGTCAAGTGAAATATGAGAACAATGTGGAGAGGAATAGCATGGAATAAAGAATATTTCTTGCATCAGGTAAAGCCTAGACTCTAGCTAGGCTAGGGCTTTCCAATCAAGTGTCTTTAGAGACTAAGAAGTTAATTGCAGATATGTGGGTAAAAGCATTAGGGAGTGGTGAGAACTCTTGCAAACAGGAAAACATATCCATATCTAAAGAAATCTATCAAACATCTGGAAGCCAAAACAAACACAGCCATGTGCTATATTTGGCGCATGGGCCACATGCTTCTAATGTGTGCTGGGTAACCTTTTTGGAACAATGCAGGTGGGAATGACCTTGTGCTCTATTATGAGGGGAGAAAAATGTAAACCAAAATAAATAAAACCTGAAATGGAAGCCACCTGAACATTTGAATGGCTATTGATGTAGAAGGTCACCAAAAAAACCAGGCAGTGTGAGCCCTGGGTATTGAACCTGATCGTGACATTGGGGTGTTTATCAATAATTAACTAGGTATTTCCAGGAGAACAATGGTTAATGTGATTCTAAGTATTCACTTTAAATCAATGTTTCTCAAGCTATACATCCCTAGCTTCTGCGAAAGCTTCTCTGTCTGCAATCGGATTCCTTTCAGAAAATGATATCATTACAGAAACCATATTTCTGATGTTTCTTTTTAAAGCAAAAATAACACACTTGAACATTCTAATTGCTATCTAGTCTTTAATTATAGCATTATTTAAGCCTTCTTATGGCTTTCAGAACTCTTTCCAGGAGTGCTGAATTGAAAATAAAACATGCAAATATCCAGAATATAAGTTACAGAAAAGTTTTTGCTCACAGATATGCTGCATTCCAGAAAGCAGTACTGACCACAGGGTACTAACTACACAATTTCAAACTACACTTAAAGGCAATTTAAAACCTGGATTTTCTTCTGCTTGTTTATATTTACTCCACCTTTCTCTCACCAAGTAATAATTGTTCAGATACCTATTTTCTCCCATATCTAGCTTAGCTTGGAGTTAAATCCAATATACAAATATAGTATAGAGAAAGTTCATCTTGGGTACAAGGAGTTCCTCTGCTTAGCTCTGCAGACACTTTATGCTTCTTGGGTCTTCTTAATGTCTGCTATAGTGGTTAATATTAAAAATGAGCTTAAAGGTCAAAATAGGGGTAGCCTGCTCCTAAAAAGCTGCCTACTTATAGGAACCTGGAGGGTTCAAGGTCAAGGGCATGGAGTTATTTATAGAATTCTCTTACCTCTCTAATGATTTTTCTTCCCTGATGCTTATCTAGTTCTTGGGCTGGAAAGGCAAATCTTCTTAGATATCCCCAAGTGAAAATAATAAACATAAAAAAGGGGAGTCAGACCCCCAATATTTAAAGAAGCTGCTGATGTTGCCAATGAATTCTGTAGACATTTATAGAAAACCTCCCATGTTCTGGATGCTGTGTGTTACTTCAGCTGCCAAGGTGTTCACAGTCTGGAGGGGGGATGAAAGCCCCTCAGAGCACATTATATGTATAGCAGCACAAAGGTCACCACCCACACTTGCCAATGGAAACATTGCATTTGGCCTTCTGAAGGCATTTTTTTTCCTTGAATGTGTAAGGTGGTATATCATCATATTATATTTTCTGTTTTTTAGTAAGAAATCCAGATTTTTAGCAACATACCCATCCTAAATCTCAATTTAAATATTGATGAAAAGGAAAGTAGTGGTCGAAGATACTAGAGTTTCTAGCTGAATGTGCTCATCAGAAAGGATGGGTTTTGTGATATTCCCCAAGCTTTATTCATCTGTGATGAAAATTCCAGAGGTAGCCTAGTTCCCCAGAGTTCAAACCTGGAAACTATTGACAGGAGTGCTGATCTCAGCCATCTTGAGGGTGTTAGGAGGAAAGGGTGTATCCCAGGCACTAAATATAGATTTACAGAGTTCCCATCAAATGGTGACATTCTGCAGGAGCGAAGACAGGCAGCAGATATCTGGGGAAGGAAAATGAAGTTTGAAGAAAGCCAGCGTGGATGGTGCAAAACATGCACCATTATCCATTATACACAACTGTGCACATACACGTACTTTGTAGCCAGAATGCAAAATGCATGAGTACCAAACTGGGCACACTCTTCCCTCAATACAGTGGAAGCAGAACTTCTAATGCATCCATGATTGTGGGTCAGTTGATATATACCTGGAGTCCTGTCAGCAAGAAATAGGAAAGTGCATAAAGCTCCTAAATTCAGTGCTGGATGTGGGTAGAATGAGCCACTCATCTGCCCTTTTCCCCTCCTCCTTGCTTCTCCATTTGTCTTTTTTTCTCCCTCTGCTTGCAAGAATTTATGATTCAGATATTATTCAAGCTGACTTCAAGCTCTGTCATTTCTTCATGGGTGTTTTTTATGCCTGTTTTTGGATGTTCCTCTTATTGCTGGGTCTAGAAGCAGTGGTATATCATTACATTAAAATGGTATGCTGTGCTGAATCTGTTGGCTTGGATAACTGCAATGTGGCAAAGCCAAACCAAATTTTGAATTGACACATTGGATCTTTTCTTCAAACATGAAATGGAGAAAAATAGTTTCGTCAATGGAATGAATGTTACATTAAAAATAAAGAGACAAATTTATCTCTTTAATTATGATTATGTTTATATTGCTAACATATTAGTTTTGGAGGTGCTTCTTCAGAAAGTTGATGTAAATGGAGATTAAATGCTGCTTGATTAATGTTTCTTATCTTGTCTTTTTCGTGGTCAGATACCCCATTCATTCTGTTCTCCCAATTAATGACTACACTTGCTGATGTGATTTTATACACACACACACACACACGCACACACACGCACACACACAAAAAGTTATTTAGTCTTTGTGATGTAATCTTCAGAACCAGGTAATAGGAGGGCAATTATCTCATCTTAAATAGCCTTAGAAAACCTTGAATATACATTCACTTTTTTCCTTTCCCTCCACCCCAAGTTTGCATATGCTTGTCTTGAGATAACTGTCTCTTCTCAGTGAGAACAAGATGATAACTAGCTGGGCTACTATATATGTTTAACTGCTTGTCTTCAGCGCTGGATGAAAAGGGTTTCCTGTAGTAGTTTGCTAAAGTAGTTTGTGCAATGCAGACAGCTATTAGGATTGCCACTTTAGTATATGTCATCAACACCCTGCCACTTGAGTACATTTTAGGGCATCTGTAGGAGTACATAATATAAATCTGAATTCTGAGCAAAACTATATGATAGGTTCATTTCCGAACTCTATTATGTATAAAATTAAAACCCTCAAGGTTTAAAATAACAGGTTCATTGTCAAGTGTGCTGGACTTTTTATTTTGAAGGGACAAAAGACTTTGAGTCTATTTAAGTCTTCATGAAAACTCTCCCCGTGGTCCTCAGAGCAGCACTATGCTTGGTGACACCTCTGCTACCTCAGATTGTTCTGTGGTCCTCTCCATCTGGATGGAGTAGGAAAAAGCTTGGTGAAAGAAGGAACAAAAAAAAATTTTTTTTAAGTCACCAGAGTCTTATTTCTGTGTGTGTGTATGTTTAATTTTATAACTTCATTGTGGTTGGTCTTTTGCAATCATACCTGAGAACTTACATGTTGAAAAATAAATATACAAGTGATGTCTAGAGAATCGTTTCCTGATTAAATGGCCACTTGTGACAAGTCTGAATTTGCCCTCTGTATATGGAAAGATACTTTCCTGTATGAACAAAGCTCACCTGGGAGCTTTACTATTGGCGGGTCTCTAGCAAATCTTTCCATGGAATGGTGTCATGGCAATTTGAATAGAGAGGGCTGCATTTCCCAGATTTACCTTCTAAGATTACATGAGTTTTTGGGCCTCCAAGAGTGAAGGATATACAGTGTGTCCTGGAGGTGGGCAGCTTCAGAGAGGAAAGAACATATCAATATTCTTAAATACCCCTACTGAAAACAGAATCTCTTAATGTAAGTTACAGCAAAGTTAAGTATTTATAATAAACTCTAAATTAATCTGTAATTAATGCAGAGATATTAATAATTATCTGTATTAATGCAGGGATATACATCTCTTAAGAACCATTTATATTAAATTTTGTCAATTGGCAATGGGTAGGTTGCATCAGATTTGTTATTTAAATTATGTTGCTCCTATGCTAATATTAGAATCTTTGTGGTCTGCATTTCCTGTGCAAGCAGTAATGAGGGGAGAAGGTGCAGAGCTGTATTTATGGCACTGGCACGTGGAAACCACTCTGATAGCAGTCATTTCTAACAGATACGCCACAAAGCAGGTAATTTACATGCAGGTGATCTGTAGATTACTAGAAATGACTGTAGGTGTATATGCTTAGCATTTATGTTTACCTGTACATTACCATCAGGTTGATTCCTGAAAAGAAATGTCAACAGATGAATGATGTTAAGGTAAGAGTATGTCACCTACAGCTAAAGGACCTAGATTTGAATCCATTTCTGATCTTACTAGTTTTTCATTGTGACTAGACCCTCAACATCTCTGAGTGTCAGTTTCTCTATCCACACCTGCCTATCTTATCTAATGTGTTTTGTATCCTGAAGTTAGGTAAGTAAATTACAAAGATGGGTAAGATACAGTCTTGTCCCGCAAGGATATCAGGGGATGGGCAGGGAGCAGACAAGTAAACTGGCAACTTCACTAGTGCAGGAAGAGTTATAAGGGAGGTTGTGTTGACTAGTTCCATAGCCTGTCTTGTAATAATACATATATTATATATTTTGACTATGAGCTATATCTTATGGGACAATGAATCCTTAAATTTCATGAGTCTTGTATAATTCACTTTTGAGTCGTCAGAAACTAGTTCAAGCTTAGGCAATAATTGGCACACACAGCACTTTTGTGAAATAAATAATTCTTAAATTACTCAGTTTAGGCAAAGCTTATAGTCTAGTTAGAACCAAATATTGTGTGTATTTTGCTGGGTATGCATCAACCTTACAAGTAGGCAGAGGAAGTTGTTTAATGAGGTCCTTTTCCATATATACATAGTGTAGTGTCTGGGATGGAGCTCACTAAATAAAACTATTATATATACTATGATATAGGGAGTGGAAGTCACTGAAATATCACTCCTGGCATCCTGTGTTATTGGTTGGTTGAAATTCCTACCCTTAGACATTCACTCTGACAACTAGGAAATTGCATTCCTGGAAGTCTTCCTTGAAATGTTGATGTCCCTGGGGAAAGATAAAACTTTTAAACTATGGTGAATTCCTAACACTGTAGTGTGAATTAATTTTTGATATCAACAAACCTAATATCAGAAGCTAAATGCTATATAAGATATAGTAGGAAATCTTAATAAGAAAGGAAGAAAGAGGGAAAGGTCTGTGGTCTAGGGCCTGGTTAGTGAGAGCTTAGCCATTAAGGTGGATCCTGGAGTGGTGTGAATTTTTCTCTTCAGACAAGCTCAATGTGATTCTATTGACTTCTCTGAGCTCAGTACTTGGGAAGGGTTCTGCTCTATCGTGGTGAGAGGAATCTGACTGCTGTTCGATTGTGTGACCCTGGCTGTTTCTGTGAATCTGCCCACAAGATAGAGAGGGTGAAGGAACTTCACATGAAAACTTCCTCCTTCCACCATAAGAAGTGAGAAATAATCATAAGAATTCATCAGAGTGGGGACATCCCTGGTGGTCCAGTGGGTAAGACTGTGCTTCCACTGCACGGGTCCCAGGTTTGCCAGGTGGTGCTGCCAAAAAAAAAAGAATACGTCAGAGTGGGAGTTTTGATACAGGGTAATATGGCCACATCTCTAAATTTCCTTTGCTGTTCCTAAGTTACCAGGAGAAGACATTAATTACTGAATTGGAAGAGTTGGTGTGGGGTAGGAAGCAAATAAAAAGGATCTCTGTAGACTCTTTGATTACCCACTTCCACTTGCAAGTCGGGTGTCAATCATTTAAGCATTCTTGTGGAGAAAGAGCTATCAGGCTGTCTTCCAAGGAAAATGCTAAAAAAAAAAAAAAATCAGTATGTACTTTAAATATTGAATGGAAGTCAAATGCTGGTCATAAAGATTTTTAAGCAAGACTAAGGAACAAAACTCCAAAGGCTGTAGGTAGAGATAAATCCTGTACTTTTCAAGGTTTAGCAGTTTGTGATTTTTCTCCGTGCTAGAAAATAATTTATTTTATTGGAGTGTTTGCAGCAGATACATGAATGGCATAAATTACATATTACAATTTGCCATGGAGATCTTACTGTCTCAATTAAGTGTCAGCACATTCTGCAGTGAGCTCCCCTTCTAAGGTCTGGTGGTATTTCATGGTACGTCAGTCAATAACCCGTGTCCCCAGCCTAATTGCCAAGGGGCTATATTCTGACTCCTAGCTAGGGGTTGGCCTTGGAAAGTATAAAGTTATGTTTGTTAAATGCAAGCCTCATGATCTCTGGAAGGCGTTAGCAATAATCTTCCTGCCCATTGCACAAATTCCTTCCTGTAAATGCCAGTGATCATGGTGTAGACAAGCATGGGCTCCAATCCCATGATTTTACTTGAAAATTAAACTTCCTGTCAGCATCTTAAGCCTTGATCACTCCTTTAATGTTAGCATTTTATTAAAGTAAATGGAATTAGAAGTAGAAATAAATCAGTTTAATCACACATGAAGCACGATTTTTCATGAGCACTTCAATCATTTTTACTTGAAACAATGGAAAACTGAATGTGTTACTTTGCAGCCAGATTGAAAAATTCTGAAAAATATTTAATTTTAATTCTGAATACTTATCTAGTTATTTAGAAGTAAGTCCTTTTTAGATTACTCAACTCTGAGTCTGGATTTGAATAATAAATTTTCTCTAACATTACTTATTCTAAAGAGAAATAAATTACTGTTGTGCATATGTATGCATATACATAAATACATGTTTTGTAGCTCTTGAAATTCAATCATAAATGTATCTAATTTATCTCCCAATACAGTCTGTCAGTGTAAGACAGGTAAGGGTTTATGTGAGTAAATTAATTTTTACTGAGAGAAAATAATCAAAATAGTCACTAAGGGTAAGTTTCCCAATATTTACCAGAGTTTCAATTTCATGAGCACTTATGTGATCTTTAAAAAAATGAAGCCTGAGTGAGAGTAAAGATTCCCCTAACTACTGAATGAAATAAAGAATCTACTCTTGAGGTATTCTGAAATTCTCATTGGATTTACTATTATTTTGAAAAGTGAATCCAGACAAATCATGTTTATTTACCACAATTTACTATCTTATCTGAAGACAGTAAATATATTCTATTAGAAACAACATGAACCCTTTGAAGAAAAGCTTTACATGTAATTTAATTCTTTGCTCAGCCCTCCCAAAATGATTCAGTGCTGCAGAAGACTGTGCATTTGTATACTGCATGAAAATGACTGAAGGTCTGGGCAAAACTGTAAATCCAGCCTCTTCTAAACTGAACAAGTCATTGCTTTGGGGGAGGCATCCTCCACCTCCTCTAATTCCCACAGAAATGTCTAATAGGCACTGTGTAGTTTTAATTCAAGTTTAACTTTCAATTATACAGTAAACCTTTTGAGACTATATCTTTATGGGACAGTTAGGTCAAAGTTTGAAAAAAGTAACTAGTAGAATGAAACTGACAAATTGACTGATTTCCTCCCTCTGCCTCCATTTTGTTGAATTACATCTTTGTCATAAATTACATCTTTGTCATAAAAGTCACAACTTCAGAAAAATCAGCCAGGATTAAGTTTTAATTCTTTTTCCTTCACATATTACCCCCTCCCCCGCTGCCACCAAAGGTGAGTAGTTTCATTTGGAGAAACTTTTGCCTATCTGTAATATCGGTCTATAACAAACATTCATAACAGATCCTTAGTATAACTCATATAAATTAATAGTTAAAGAATGCAGTAGCTATATATTTTTAACTGAATATATGCTACAAAATTATCTATTAACTTTCTACCATTTTTTTTTTTATTTTCTGAAAAAATAAATATTAGATGTATAATACTATGAGTTATGGCTGAGTTGAGGTCTGAGATTGACTAACATTTCATTTATGTTTATTTTAAAAATAGGTACCCCTTTAAATTATGATGAATGAAATATAGTATCTGCACTGACAGAAGTTAGGAATATAGCCATTTACCCTAATGATACAAGAAGTGGAATGAGACATCAGGGCATAGAGTAGTCACTTTCAAATTCCATCCAACAGAGTGTTAAGCAGAGAAAACTTGTTGAAAGGCCATTTTAAAATGACAAAATGTCAAGGTTAGAAGGAACCACATTTACCATATAGTGCCATCCACTATTGAATTCAGGAATATTTTCTATTGTATCCGTGACTAACTCTGAATAATAATAAAGTGCTGTAGGCTCATAAGAGTGATAATTCTAGTACTGATTGGCTATAATGTTTGTATGATCCTGTAGCAGAAACTTTCAACTTCTCCCTTCTTTGTGTCTATTCTCCACTTCTCTCTTTAATTAATGATCACACCTCCCTCCCACCCCAACACATTGACTTTTGGCTGGTTTATGCTGATGTATCTGGAGACCACATTTCTCAACTTCTCTAACAGTGAGATCAGTTCAGTTCAGTCACTCAGTCATGTCCGACTCTTTATGACCCTATGGACTGTAGCATGCCAGGCTTCCCTGTCCATAATCAACTCCCAGAGCTTACTCAAACTCATGTCCATCAAGTTGATGATGCCATCCAACCATCTCATAGTTGTCCCCTTCTCCTCCTATGTTCAATCTTTCCTAGCATCAGGGTCTTTCAAATGAGTCAGTTCTTTGCATCAGGTGGCCAAAGTATTGGAGTTTCAGCTTCAACATCAGTCCTTCCAATGAATATTCAGGGCTGTTTTCCTTTAGGGTGGACTGGTTGGATCTCCTTGCAGCCCAAGAGACTCTCAAGAGTCTTCTCCAACACCACAGTTCAAAAGCATCTATTCTTCAGCGCTCAGTTTTCTTTATTGTCCAACTCTCACATCCATACATGACTACTGGAAAAACCATAACTTTGACGAGACGGACCTTTGTTGGCATAGTAATCTCTCTGCTTTTTAATATATTGTCTAGGTTGGTCATAGCTTTTCTTCCAAGGAGCAAGCATCTTTTAGTTTCATGGCTACAATCACCATCTGCAGGGATTTTGGAGCCCAAGAAAAGAAAGTCTCTCACTGTTTCCATTGTTTCCCCGTCTATTTGCCATGAAGTGATGGCACTGGATGCCATGATCTTAGTTTTCTGAATGTTAAGTTTTAAACCAGCTATTTCACTCTCTTCTTTCATTTTCATCAAGAGGCTCTTTAGTTCTTCTTTGCTTTCTGCCATAAGGGTGGTGTCGTCTACATATCTGAGGTTACTGATATTTCTCCCAGCAATCTTGATTCCAGCTTATGCTTCATCCAGTCCAGCATTTCTCATGATGTACTCTGCATATAAGTTAAATAAGCAGGGTGACAATATACAGCCTTGATGTACGCCTTCCCAATTTGGAACCAGTCTGTTGTTCCATGTCCAGTTCTAACTATTGCTTCTTGACCTGCATACAGATTTCTCAAGAGGCAGATCAGGTGGTCTGGTATTCCCATCTCTTGAAGAATTTTCTACAGTTTGTTGTTATCCACACAAAGGCTTTGTTGTAGTCAATAAAGCAGAAGTAGATTGTTTTTTTGGAACTTTCTTGCTTTTTCGATGATCCAATGGATGTTGACAATTTGATCTCTGGTTCCTCTCCCTTTTCTAAATCCATCTTGAACATCTGGAAGTTCACGGTTCACGTACTGTTGAAGCCTGCCTTGGAGAATTTTGAGGATTACTTTGC
Organism: Giraffa tippelskirchi; assembly: GCF_054371585.1. NCBI lineage: Eukaryota > Metazoa > Chordata > Mammalia > Artiodactyla > Giraffidae > Giraffa > Giraffa tippelskirchi. The sequence goes on from NC_137277.1 coordinate 94,894,563, forward strand.
TAGCGTGTGAGATCAGTGCTATTGTGTGGTAATTTGAGCATTCTTTGGCGTTGCCTTTCTTTGGGATTGGAATGAAAACTGCCCTTTTCCAGTCCTGTGGCCACTGCTGAGTTTTCCAGATTTGCTGTCATTATTGAGTGCAGCACTTTCACAGCATCATCTTTTAGGATTTGAAATAGCTCAACTGGAATTCCATCACCTCCACTAGCTTTGTTCATATTGATGACTTCACAATCCAAGATATCTGGCTCTAGATGAGTGACCACATCATTGTGGTTATCTGGGTCATGAGGGTCTGTTTTTTTTTATAGTTCTTCTGTGTATTCTTGCCACCTTTTCTTAATATCTTCTGCTTCTGTTAGGTCCATACCATTTCTGTCCTTTATTTATCCCGTCTTTACATGAAATGTCCCCTTGGTGTCTCTAGTTTTCTTGAAGAGATCTCTAGCCTTTCCCATTCTATTATTTTCATCTACTTCTTTGCACTGCTTGCTGAGGAAGGCTTTCTTATCTCTCCTTGCTATTCTTTGGAACCCTGCATTCAAATGGGTATATCTTTCGTTTTCTCCTTTGCCTTTAGCTTCTCTTCTTTTCTCAGCTATTTGTAAGGTCTCCTCAGACAGGCATTTTGCCTTTTTGCTTTTCTTTTTCTTCGGGATGGTCTTGATCACTGCCTCTTGAACAATGTCACAAACCTCTGTCCATAGTTCTTCAGGCACTCTGTCTATCAGATCTAGTCCCTTGAATCTATTTGTCACTTTCTCTGTATAATTATAAGGGATTTGATTCAAATGTGGCCATGCAATTAAGTTTGGGCTGGTAGGATGTGAGCTAAAGTAATTTGTGGACTTCCAGGTCATCTGTTTATAGACAAGACTACTTGTCCTGAATATCTTGGTAGTTGGGATGTGGCAACAACTGCAGAGGTAACTTTAGACTTAGGAATGGAGCCATATGTTGGAGATGACTGGTTGATTTTCCAGTTTAAATACCTGGATAAATCATAGAGTAGATTTTTTCTACCTGTCTAGACCACCTTCCTACCATGGACCATTCCATCTCCTTCCAACACCACTGTATTTTGAAGTTTCTTTGTTGAAGCAGTTTAGTCTAAACCTTGACTAATAAATTTACATGTGATAACATCTGCCTCCTCTTCATTCTTTTGATTCAAATTATGGGCTCTAGAAAGGTACAGAATTAGTGGACTACCTCTTGAATATGATACTGTTTTGACTATAGAGGGATAATAACAAAGTGTTGCACATTTATTATTTCTTTTCTTCTTTCCTGCCTACATCTTCCTCAGACTTCTTTCATTCCTCAGTGGTTAAGATGTTAATCTCCTTAATCTGGACACTATATCTTCATTAATACATTTTACGTTTACTGCCTTATCCCATCGTCATGTTCTTTTCACGTGAAGAGAAGTCTCAAGTCTAACTTGTAATAATCTCCTGTTTAATACTTACATTTATCTCTGATAAATTTCATCCTGTTGATTTTATTCCCCCTCTTTGAACAAGTCGAGATAATTTTGAGCGAGTGCAGACTTTCCTAAGGCCATTGGTAAATGCAAACAAGTGATGTTACTGCTTTTCCCAGTAAATCGAAGGACTATTCTACCCATATTTTTGTATCCAAGATGAAATGCTCCATATTTTAAAATGTTTAATATTACTGCTACCATTCTTCCTAATCAATACCATTGCTGGATACTGTAAGTCTTTCATAAGTATTAGGTCACAACAGCCCTATTATTATTCCCATTTTGTTGGTGAGGAAATGTGTCTTTGAAAGAAAGGATGACTTGTCTACACAGGCAGGAAATATTGCCAAATTCAAACCCAAGCTGGCATGACATCCAGCTTAATTAACCACTAGACTGCTGTCTTTTGACATGCCTCACTTTCTGCGAAGTATAGGTTCCTGTCTTTTAAGAAGTTCTGTGTCTGGAAAGGATAAGACATATATTTAGCTGTGGTCACAAATGCATATGTTCTTCCATGTTCTACTTTGGTCACATTCTTAAAAGTAAGAGAATGAAAAAATTCAAATGATTTAGATAATCAGACTTATCTACACCATGAGGCCTGCTGCATACAAGCATGATTTTTGCATCTTCACCAAAAATACAGGATGTTTTCTCTTCCTAGTCTTGTTGCAATACACTTTTCACAACTAAGTTCTTTTTCTAATTTAATTCAATTAAAAAAAAACTATTGGGGCATAACTGATTTGCAATATTGTGTTAGTTTCGGGTGTACAGCAGAGTGAATCTGTTATACAAATACATAAATCCACTCTTCTTAAGATTCTCTTCCCATATAGGCCACTCCAGAGTACTGAGTAGAGTTCCCTGTGCTATACTGGAGGTCCTTATTAGTTACCTATTTTGTATATAGTACTGTATATGTGTCAGTCCCAACCTTCTGATTTATCATTCCCCTCTTACCCCCTGCTAACCATAAGTTTATTTTCTATATCTGTAACTCTATTTTGGTTTTGTAGATAAGTTCATTTGTAGCCTTTTTTAAAGATTCCACATGTAAGTGATATCATATGGTATTTGTCTTTCTCTTTCTGACTGACTTCACTCAGTATGGGAATCTCTAGGTCCAGCCAGGTTACTTCAAATGACATTGTTTTGTTCTTTTTTTAGGGATGAGTAATATTCCATTGTATATATGTACTTCACAACTGAGTTTGATCCTGAAAAAGGTCTTGGTTCCTTCCTCTGTTGGTTTCAATGTCTTACTCTAGCCAGGAAGACATTATTGTGATTCTCAGAATCACAGTGGGTTATTGTATTTTTTTAAAATTTTATCTATGTATTCATTTTAGACTTTATATTAGAGTATAGTTGATTAACAGTGTCGTGTTAGTTTCAGTCTTACAACAAAGTGATTCAGTTGTATGTGTAGATGTATCTATTCTTTTTCAAATTCTTTTCATATTTAGATTATTACATAATATTGAGCAGAATTCCTTGTGTTATACAGTAGGCCCTTTTTGATTATCCATTTAAAATATAGCAGTGTGTACATATCAGTGCCAAACTCGCTAACTATCCCTCCCCTGTACCCTTCCCCCTGGTAATTATAAGTTCATTCTCTAAGTCTGTGAGTCTGTTTCTGCTTTGTAAATGGGTTCCTTTGTATCATTTTTATTAGGTTTCACATGTAAGTGATATCATATAATATTTCTCTTTCTTTCTCTGACTTATTTAATTTAATATGACAATCTCTAGGTCCATCCCGTTGCTGAAAATAGCATTATTTCATTCTTTTTAATGGCTGAGTAATATTCCATGTGTATATGTACCACATCTCCTTTATCCATTCCTCTGTCAGTGGACATTTAGGTTGCATCCATGTCTTGGCTATTGTAAACAGTGCTGTAGTGAACACAGGGGTGTTTGTGTCCTTTAGGACCTCATTTTTCTCTGGATATATGCCCAGGAGTGAGATTGCAAGATCATAGAAAACTTAATTGTTTTTTGCTTGATGTCTTTTTGCTTTGGTAAGTTGGCTAGGAGATTTCTACATACCCTAGAATGCTTGTCAGTCCTTGGAGTTGATGTGATGTATTTGTAGTTCTTGTTTAGGGGCCCTCATCTCCACATTAAAATAATGTTCCCCATGTTCTGTAAATCTGATCATTTTCTCTTTATGTAAGCCCTGTTGTTATTCAGTTATTAATTCATGTTAAACTCTCTGCGACCTCATGGGCTATAGCACCAGGCTTCCCTGTCCTCTACTATCTCCTGAAGTTTGCTCAAGTTCATGTCTATTGAGTTGGTGATTCTATCTAATCATCTCACACTCTGCCACCTGATGCTGGGAAAGAATGAAGGCAAAAGGAGAAGAGGGTGGTAGAGGAAATATGCCCTATTATTACTCATATTCTTCTCTGCTAAAGCTCAAGAAAGAAAAGTGCAAGCTAAGGAATAGATGTCATATTTCAGACATTTATATATAAGGATTTTAAAACTTTCCTTTATCTTTAAAAATGTAAGTTGTTACTGAATAATAACAAAGAGAATATCAACAAGATCAGAAAGAGTTTAAAAATCATCTACTTCAATCTCTTCATTTTATAGGAGAGGAAATGGAGTCCCAGAAAGCTTAAATGAATTGCTGACATGAATTGCTGATACAGAGGCAAATATGAATGAGAGAACTTTGGTTATACCCTTAAAATTATATCCATTGGCTCAGTGGGTAAAGAATCTGTCTGCAGTGCAGGAGACACAGGTTTGATCCCTGTGTTGGGAAGAAGCCCTAGAGAAGGAAATGGAAACCCAGTCCAGTATTCTTGCTTGGAAAATCCCATAGACAGAGGATCCTGGTGGGCTACAGTTTATGGGGTAACAGAGAGGAGTTCCTTCTTTCTTGCTTAGAAACACATATATTTATTATTTGGCCCTACATAACCTATGCTTTTATTTGTAAACCAAAGTGTCTAATGATAGATATGAATTATTTAAACTTTTTTACCTGTAATTCTGTCTTCTGTTTCTTGTAGATGGTGATGTAATTAATAATGGTAACAATAGTAATGCTTAATATCATAGAGAATATTTATTGAGCACTTAATATAAACTAGGCACTATTATAAGTGCTTCATACTACCAAAGTATTTGATCCTCAAAAATCTTTATGAAATTGGTAAAAAATGGTCATTGATAAATGAGGAGATGGAAGTCCACTAGCTGTGTCTGAAGTCACACAGCTAATACAATGGCCAAGCCAAGAACTTTAGTTTGGAATCTGGCTTTGGGATCTGTGCTCTAAACAAGTGCAGCCTATTGCCTCTGTTTCAATAATGAGTTAATAGATGTGCATGTCTGTGGTTGTGTGTTTGTGTACCTGGTAGCGCTAGTGGTAAACAATCCACCTGCCAATACAGGAGATACAAGAGATGTGGGTTTGATCCCTGGGTCAGGAAGATCCCCTGGAGTAAGAAATGCATCCCATTTCCGTATTCTTGCCTGGAGAATCCCTTGGGCAGAGGAACCTTGCGGGCTACAGTCCATTGAGCCACCATGAGTCGAACACAACCAAGTGACTGAGCACACTCGCACATATATATATATTATTTATTACATATACCACATTGTATTGTATTAGTATTTCAGTCTAGTCTTTTTATATGTGTGCAAGAGTTTTCAGAAAAAAAATTGTTATGGTTATTTGTATTAATATTTACTTCACTATTATCTTCATAGCCTCAGAATTTGTTGAGAAAACTGAGTAAAACAGCAGAAAGATAGATTTTTGTGTAAACGATTTAATGACTACACTTAAATACAATTATTAGACTTGCATAACCACTGTTTAAAAAGAACTATCCTATGTGTTTTACAGAGTACTTGCTTATTAGAACTGTCAATCCATAAACCAAATGGATAGCAGGCAAGAAAACCTAAGACAGAAAGAAGAGATGAAAATCGGTGTAGTCTTTCCATCTCCCTAAGGCCACCACATGCTATTTTGGAAAGAAAAAAATTGATACAGATGATGCTTTTGGTCAAGAACGTAAGGAGATATTTTTGTCATTTTCGCCCCTAAAGCACCAATATTCTCAGAGGTCACCAGCCTCCTATCTCCTGGACCCGTTTATAAATATATAATTTGTTCTTCCTTTCAAAATGAAATCACAAAATTATGAAAGGAAAAGGGATTTTAGCAGTGTTCCCTCTTGCTTCTAAGAACAACAAATCTAAGTCTGGGTGTTGGAACCTCCAAGTAGTTTTAATAGTACAGCCAAGAAATTTGTGTGTAGGAAATCTATTCTGAATTTTATAATTGACCTTAGTGTAAACTGCAGATACATATGGCTTATTTGTTATTAAGTAAGGCTCTATGTCTTGTTTTCCAAGCATTTATACTGCTAATTTTAAGAACATGATCACATGTCTAACATATTAGAAAATAAATACCTAATACAACATGAGCCTTGTCATATTTAGGGTGTTACCAAGTATCCAGAATTGGAAATATTGTTGTTTTATTGACATCCTGTGATTCAGTTTAACCAGCAAGCTTTTATATGATTAATGTTTATAGTCAAAGTTATGTAGATTCTATATATTCCCTAAAAACAGAAGAAGTATCCATTATCATTGGTGAATCAGGAGAGAGAAATAGGTTTTAGAAGAAAAATTAGACACTAGTTGTTAGTTTATTTTAGCCTAGGAATTTTATTTTTTTATTAAAAAATTCAAAATACGACAGTGCATTCAGAAATATCAAATAAAGTTCAAACTGTTTAAACTTAATTAGTAACGCATTACATCAGCTCAAATTTCTAGTTATTTCTTCAGTCAACATTTATAATATGCCTGTACTCTATCAAAGATCTAAGAAATAGAGTGAAGGATTGATTTTACTACAAATGCATTGTCTGTAGTTATTATAGATATTAGCCTAGCAGACATTAGCATAGATTCATGTTAGTCAAACCAGTGTCACCGTATTGATACTCTTTTTCTAATTGGGAAATGGAACTGAGGTGACATTTTTATCATGACGTCCTTTATAACTGACACATGTCTGTGCTGAAATACATTTGTGTGCAAATTCATAGTGTAAGCAGGATAATTTGCCTTCAGATAAAGCCTTCTTTTAGAAGACTTGAAAATTCAAGAAAGGCAAAGGGATATTTGACAACACCCTCTTTGAAAATGGAAAAGGCAATAAAATACTAAATTGTTAGAAGTTACAGTTTAGAAATATGTATATACTTTGTTTATTATGATTGGAGAAGAAGGGATTGAATTAATTTTTGAAGCAGAATTGTAGCAAAATATCTGTGTTGAACATTAACTGCATTAAAAGAACCTATTATTTGTCTTTTGTTCTCTGTCCTTTTAAAAAAGATAAATGCCTCTTTATTATATTTCATTATCAAAGTTTTGTTCAGAGTTCAATATTTGCAAATTTGACAGGTTAAAAAATAAACTAGTCTACAGATGACATATTTGAGAACTTATGAACTTATGTCTCTCTAATCTAGATTTTATGCCATTCTCTAGATGATTTCTTTAACAAAGGTTCTTTCAAGTCCAAACACTTATAAAATTGCAAAATTAATGTCCAGTTTGATTCTTCTTATTGTTAATATTCTTCCTATTATTCTGCTTGTAATCTTTTTTATTCACCTCAATGAAAAAAAGAAAAGCAATGACTTAAATCTACAGGGTAAATGAGTGCTATCGTTGAATCTTTAACCTTTAAACTGACTATAGAAAAAACAATCTGATAACCTGAATGCCTTCCATATTTCTAGAAATTAATAAGGATAGTTGTATTTTTACTCATTTTAAACCAGTGCTTGTTGCAGAAATGCCTTCTCCAGTGTGTGTTTTGCAAACATAAAATTTAAAAAAATCAAAGTGGTCTAATTTTTGAAACCAAATCATAATAAAAATGAAAAAGAAGTTGCTCCCCTTTCTTCCACTGGTTTGCAATTGAGCCCCAATTTGCTGGAGTCCATGAAACCAACCGGTGGAAGTAAGAAGGAAAAAAGGACAAGGAGAGAAAGAAACACAGTTATACATAAAAAAAATATTGAAAAACAAGCAAGAGAGAAAATGAAAGCAAAAATTAGTCCTATAAAGATGGAGAGACTGAGCTGTAGAAACTGGTCACATAAATAGTCATGAAATGAAAAGTTTCAGATTTGTATTGAAGTTAAAAAAAAAAAAAAAAACTACTTAGAGAAAGGCCAACAGGCCAGACTAAATAATCCTCGACTTACCGTCCAATTCTGAATCCTATATTAGCTGCAGAGATTTTAATGTAAATATGCCATTACACTGTCATTACAGTGATCAGGCTTCATGGCTCACAGGTCACATCTCAGCCACTGTTAATTTTGCAGGCAAAAGCTTTTTTTCCCTTGAAATGTTAATAACTTTCTATTAGTTAATGTAGCGTGACTAAAATTCAGATTAGATATAATTCATTTTAATATCTGTGACTGGCTATCCTGATCATTTAGCAATGGTTTCCAGCTGAATACAAGATGCTAAATTGGACTCATTTGCATAGCTGTGTTAAAGCAATGCCATTCTAGAAATGTAGGCAACTTAAAATTAATTTAAAATATTTTTTTCCTCCTGGTTTTGCTACTAGGATAAAATCTTTGGTTGGCAACTAATTGAAGTTACCAAGGGCTGAATATTCATTCTTTTCTCTGTCCACCCTCCCATTTCCCAAGGGGAAAGAAAAACAAAACACTGGTCAGGAGTATTAATTGATGAGTGTGGAAGATACTCAGTGCCTCAGAACCTGGAGGGCTCAATTTACTAAGTCTAATGTTGTTACACAAATCTGAACTATTGACAAGGTCTGTAACAACCAGGTCTTGGAGATTTAGTTCCGCCTTTGCAATTTTTTTTTTTTTAAACTCTCTGTTTTATGTAGATACACTATATCTCTACCTGTCCCGTGGAAGGAGTCCAGTTTGTTGAACTGGATGATAAAATATGCTTTCCTAGGAAGCTTACACCAGAGTGGAAAGCACTGTTGTTATTAGTCATAGATGGAGTCTGTTCTTCTCTTCCTTTGCATATGTAACACCCATTAATGCTAATGGAAAACATAGATAATACATTCATGCAACAGGGGCAATCAGACCCTTGTATTATCAGTGCCAGTAAGTAGATGTTCACATAAACAGCACCTGTGGAGGGGATTAGGGATTCTTTGATTGTAACTTGATCTAATTTTTTTAACCTTTTCACATTTGATGGTTTCTTTTCCTTTCAATTAAAATACAAACAATTTATCACTTTGATATCTTCCCCTTTCTTTACAGGTATCACAAACTTTCTGTAAAATACATGTAAATAATCTTTTGCAGTTAGGTACAAAGTTTGATTCAGGAATACTAGAAGATTCCTAAAAAGCTGAAACAAATTTTACATATTTTTTTCTTAATTTTCACTAACTTAAGAAGTATTCAAAATTTTCACTTTCAGGATTTAATCATTATTCACTTACATAAAATATCTGTCTTTAGGTACTCACATTTCTCTTTAAAATATAATTTTCAGGATAGTTATTTTTATCCCAAAGCAAACAATATGTCTCAGATAAAGAGAATGTTCATCAAGGTTTCTTTTTATTAATTTAATTATTTCTGGAACACTAGAGAAAATACATGAGTTGGAAAAAAAAAGTATCTTTATGGTTCTACTCTCCTGTCCCTTTCCCTCTTTTTCTTCCTCTTCTTTCTTTTCCCCTTCTCCTGGGGTAAAATGTTAGATTCTCCTGCTGCTGTTTGTAATCTGAGAAAGTGAAGAACCGTTTTGTCATCCCTACTATCTCCCTCAACTGTTACCCCTTGGTAATTTAATGAGAAGTGTATCATTTGGCCCCTGTATCTGTGGGAGAGATGGAGAAACTTCTAAGAAAAATGAATTCTACTGGAGATTTTGAATAGGCACAGAATCAACAAAATTATTCTCTTCTAAAATTTATAAATGATAATTTTGAGTTGTGTGGTTCTTGTGGAAAATAAATGACTGGGAGATACTCGTAAGATGGCAGCCAAATATTAAACTTGGTTAATAACTGGCAGTTGGGCAGTTGAGTAGCTATAATGTCAGCTCCTGAAAATATGTGTAATTTTGTTTCATTCTCTCAAAGGAAAATAGTAATTATGAACTAAAAGTTTTGTTGTCAGCTTTCAATTCAGCCTACAAACATTGTCAAATAATGGATGTCCCTTTCTAGATGCTGTCTCTCTAGGAGCTTATCTACCTCTTTCCCTTCACAGCTAAACTTCTTGGTGGTGGTTTTATTGTTCAGTTACTAAGTCATGTCTGACTGTTTGTGACTCCTTAGACTACAGCATGCCAGATTCCTCTGTCTTTCACTATCTCCTGGAGCTTGATCAAATTCATGTCTATTGAGTTGGTGATGCTATCTAACCATCTCATCCTCTGTCGCCTCCTTCTCCTCCTGCCCTCAATCTTTCCCAGCATCAGGGTCTTTTCAAGGAGTGGCTCTTTGTATCAGATAACCAAAGTATTGGAGCTTCAGCTGCAGCATCAGTCCTTCCAATGAATATTTAAGGTTGATTTCCTTTAGGATGGACTGGTTTGATCTCCTTGCAGTACAAGGGACTCTCTAGAGTCTTCTCCAGCATTACAATTAAAAAGCATCCGGTCTTCGACACTCAATCTTCTTTATGGACCAACTTTCACATCCATACATGACTACTGGGGGTGATACCCATTCTTGAAAGAATGATTATTTCTATTTTATTTTTTCTCCTCACTCCTTAGTGCACTTCCTACCTTCACCTTCCTTCTAATGTTCTACAGTCCCATCTCACCATTGAACCTTCTCATGATCTACTACTGACTGAATCAAATTCATGTCAGTGTCTCCATCTCTAGTCTAGTCAGTCTGTCCAGCATTTGATCAGCTGCTCAAATGATCAGTTCCATCCTAAAATATCCATTCTCTTCCAAGATTCTAGGATAGGTACAGCAGGATAAGCTATAAAAACCTGAATATGTAGTAGATTTTGAAAAATTATGCCTATTAATTTTGAAATGACACCTATATTCTTGTCACAGTTCCTTAGACATGTTTATCTACTTCTAAGGTGTTAAATGCCAGCTCTGTTGGTGTCACCCAAATCTATAGCTTGAACTCGGGCTTCTTTCTTGCTAGTCTAAGTTAAATATCTAATAATCCACTGGCTATTTTCAATAGACTGTAAAATATATCAAGAGAGCAGTGTGAAAACTAGTTCCTTGTCCTTTATCTACCATAACCTGGTTCAGAATAGTAACCTTTACCTTGCTATCCAACTCAGAATGTGGAAGTCATACTACAGTTACTAACTCTATATATCCAGTTGGTCCTTCCATGTGTGTGTATTAAGATGCTTCAGTCGTGTCCAACTCTTTGAGACCCCATGGAATTCTGTTCATGGAATACTCCAGGCAAAAATACTGCTGTGCTCTCTTCCAGGGGATCTTCTCGATCCAGGTATCGAACCCATGTCTCCTACTTTGCAGGCGGATTCTTTACCATTGAGCCACCTGGGAAACCCCTAGTTGGTCACTAAATTGTAATTATGTTTCCTTAATAAATCTCTTTTTTTGGGCTTCCCTGATAGCTCCATTGGTTAAGAATCCACCTGCAATGCAGGAGACCCTGGTTCAATTCCTGGGTCAGGAAGATCTGCTGGAGAAGGGATAGGCTATCCACTCCAATACTCTTGGGCTTCCCTGTGGCTCACTTTGTAAAGAATCCACCTGCAATGTGGGAGACCTGGGTTTGATCTCTGGGTTGGGAAGATCCTCTGGAGAAGGGAAAGGCTACCCTCTCCAGTGTTCTTGCCTGGAGAATTTCATGGACCGTATAGTCCATGGCCTCACAAAGAGTCAGACACAACTGAGCAACTTTCACATTAAATCTCTATTTTGAATCTATCTCCTTCTTTATTTACCATATCAGGCCAGGTTTTTATTAATATAATTTCTTACTGGGACTATTCTTACTACTCTTAGCTGCTTTCCGGAGAAGGCACTGGCGACCCACTCCATTACTCTTGCCTGGAGAATCCCATGGGCAGAGGAGCCTGGTGGGCTGCCATCTATGGGGCGCACAGAGTCAGACACAACTGATGCGACTTAGCAGCAGCAGCAGCAGCTGCTTTCATTGGTCACCTCCAGTCCAATTTATCTTCATAGCCAGAGTTGCATTCTCACAGTACAAATCTCATTGCTCACTCTGTTAAAATCCTTTACAAGCCTCTTCATCACTCTTAGGGTCAGAAGTCTCTGTATGGCAAATGTTTCCCTTGATGGTTGGCCCCTTACCAACCATCCAACCCTACTCCTTGCATTGTCCACACTGTACTCTGTGCCTCAATCTGGATTAGTTATTCCCATTCCTGGAAAGGAACCATGGGATTTCTTGCTTCTCTGCCTTTGATCATACTGTTTCTCTTTTCTGAACACTCTCCTCTCACCTCTTGTCCACCTGGGAAATTGTTTCTCATCCTTCACTACTCAGCTCAATTGTTATCTTCTCTAGCAAGCCTCCTTTCAGCCCTATCCTGTGTCTTCAGATAGCATTAAATTCTCAGCCCTCTGTACCCCGTGGTACCTGGCTCATAACTTGAATGTACTAAAGTGAGAAATATATACATTATATACATACATACTTACTGTATTTGTATAGTGAGTACCTAGAGAATAGAGGCAGGTATTGGCCAGAGTAGACCTTTTGTAAAATTTTTTGTATTAATAAATGAATGGTAAGTGTATCTTTCCAGCAACAACTGTCTAGCTTTTGTAAAATTGATTCTAAATTTATGTTGTCTCCCTGAAGTTTCATTTCACCAAAAGCATCCCTATCTGATCTTTGAGCATAAAATCTCCGAGGATGCTCAGGAGAAAATTCACTTTGAATAAGTGACATTTCAGACTGGTGCTGAGATTCTTTAGTTGCTTCTAGACTTTTCCTAAAATCACCTGGTATTTCCAGGGTTTTGTGCTGTAGTTTTATTTTTTGTTTTTGATTTTTAGAAATTTTAAAACTCTTTAGAGGATATTTCCCTGAAAAATGATGTTGGATATTGCCTCTTAGAATAAAGATACTTGGTAATTAGTCTGAAACAAAGTTCCCCTTAATATAATTTTATTTATAAAGGCTTAAAAGGAAAAGCTTAGTTTGATTTCAAAATCATGATTCTATGTAGGTTTCATTATTTAAAAAATTATTTTAAGACACCAGATAGTTTGCATTAGATTTTAGAACTTCAAAAGCTACCAGAGTCCCTTGGGAGAGTGTCCCTGATAGAAGATTCCTCATTCACTACTCTGAATCCTTCAAGTTTGGAGAAATATAAATCTCTTACTTCTTTTATTATTTTAGGATTTTGTATATGCAATATACAAATGCAGTAGTATACATAAGCTGCACTAACATGAAACAATTAAAAAAATGAGACCTTAACATAAAAATTCAGCCACAAATTAACAAAACAGTCCCATAAAAAAAGAATCTGCATTTTCATCTTCTTGTTATATAAGTCCACTGACACCACACTTAGGCACCAAGCATGGATTAAAAATAAGGAAAGGATGGTTAAATGACGATTGACTATTTTAATAAGGCAAAGTTTCTAATTTCAGAGAAAGAAGTAACTTCCTAAGAGTGAGATTAAAGTCATATGGTCACTTTATTATAGTTATCTTATTAGTTCACCTGTTCATTTTTTTACTTTTCTTCTAGATTTTTCATGACTTAAATATTAAAGACTGACTATATCCATCAGTACTTATATTAAAATATTTTCCTGTTTGTCCCTGTTTCAAATTCCCTAATATGATGAAAGCTATTTGACTGTATCTTATGCAAATTTCATTTGTATACTTTCAATCTACAGACCTCTTTTCTTTATTCTAAGATATTAATAACATTTCTAAGCACTTGTACAATTACATGAGGTTATAATAACATCAGTGTAAGGATCACAAGAAATAACCATTGGTTTCAAAATGCTATTGTGATCAAATTTTGTTGGGACAAACATTTCAGAAAATGAATGGTGATAGGATTAAACATCCCTTTAATTAGTGGTTATCTAGAAACTGAGTGAAAAGGAGGTGGATATTGTGAAGGTGGTGAGGGTTGGGGAATGGATTCAAAGTAATGAACTCTGCACAGCCAACTTACATGAAATAATTAGAGCAAAATTCAGTTAACTCTATACAAGAAATCAATGCACAGAACAGAGCTATCAAAAAAGGTGTTCTGGAGGTAATTATACATGATGTGGTCCTTGAAGATGGATAAGGAAAGATAAAAGATATTCAGGAAGGTGGAAAAACATAAGCAAAGGGAACACTGGTTCAAGCAATTAAGTTCAGAGAAACTTTGATTGTTCAGAGGTCTACATTGGAAGGGATGGAATCAGATAATAAAAAGGCCTGGAATGTAAGCAGAGAAATCGACTCAAGCATAGCAAGACAACAAGCATATATAAAATGGAGATTATATACATTATCTATTGCTGTGTAACAACCCCCCATCCAAATTTAGCAGCTTAGAATATTAAATATTTATTATCTCATAGTTTTGTAAGATCAGAAATTTGGGAGTATTTTAGCTTGAGGGTTCCGGGTCAAGTTATCTCACAAAATGTCAAGATAGGTCTGCTGGGGCTTCAAAATCTACTTCTAAGCTTTGTCATATAGCTATTGGCAGGCTTTAATTTCTCACTAGCTGTTGGTTAAAGACCTCCATTACTTAACACAGACTTCTATGTAGGCTTCCTGAATGTTCTTACAGCCTAGCAGATGGTTTCCACCAAAATGAGTGATTCTAGAATAAGAGAGAAAATAAGAAAGTAGAGAGAATGTCCTCAAGAAGGAAGCTGATGTCTTTTTATAATGTAATATGGAAAGTTACATACTTTCTTTTCTCCCTTATTGTATTGGTCTTAAGACCAACTTTGATAATATGTTGGAGGAACTACACGAAGGTGTGAATATCAGCTGAAGATCATTAGGGGGCCAACTTGAAGGCTAAAATCAGGACAGTAACCATGCTATTAGATCATCGAGTAAGAACATGATGGCATGGCAATGAGGACTGAGAGAAAAAGACAAACCTATGAGATATTTACAAGAAAAAAAAATTTAATAGTGAATTTGACAACATTAAAATATCAAGGACTAAAAGGGGACTTCAGGGTTTTAAACGTGGATGTTTATAAGAGTGATCTGGCTATCAGTTGATTATTGGGTAGAAGTGGTAGTTGTTAAATATGAAATTGCAGACTTGTTGAGTTTGAGGTGGCATTTGTCTGCTTAAGTGAAGATAGCCTATATATACAGACGGGATTTGGAATAGTGCAGTGAAACATGAGAATGACATAGACACAGAGAAAGTTTAAAATATCTATAGTACAGCTAGATATTGAATTGAATTTGGCCGATAAGAAGCCAGGACAATCAGAAAACAGTGCTATGGGTAGTGTTTTGTACATTATTCACACAGTATATGTTTGATATAAGTTTAATTCTTGGTCTTCCCTTGTGGCTCAGCTGGTAAAGACTCTGCCTGCAACGTGGGAGACATGGGTTCGATTCCTGGGTCGGGAAGATCCCCTGGAGAGGGGAAAGGCTACCCACTGCAGTGTTCTGGCCTGGAGAATTCCATGGACTGTGTAGTCCATGAGGTCTCAAAGAGTGGGACATGACTGAGTGACTTTCACAATAAATCTATATTTTGAATCTATCTCCTTCTTTATTTACCATATCAGGCCAGGTTTTTATTAATATGTTTTCTGACTAGGACTATTTTTTACTACTCTTAGCTGCTTTCATTGGACCCCCGCAGTCCAATTTATCTTCATAGCCAGAGTTGCATTTTTATAGTAAAAATCTCATTGCTCACTCTGTTAAAAGCCTTTACAAGTCTCTTCATCACTATTAGGGTCAGAATAAGTTTAATTGACCTATCCTCCAAAAGAAAACTACAGTTCTCGCTCTCCCTCTCTCCTAATTTTCCTCACTCCGTTCCTTTCTTTCCTCCTTTCTTCCTCACTTTCTCACTCCCTTCTTTCCATCTACTTTCTTTCTCTCTGTTTCCTTTATTTATTCTCCCCCCTTCCTCCTCCTCCTCATCAAATATGTTTACTTTCTAGTTTCTATACAGAGAAAATAATCATTTAATTCAGAGCCAAAGTCGGAAAATTCCATTGTAGAGTATCTTTGAACGCTGTTCATTTTTATAAATTGTTATTTGAATTCCCAATGCTAAAGCATAAAGTGTCTGACAAAGATAATCCTATAAGAAAAAAAAGAATTATAAGATGGCTTTAAGAAGTAAATATAGAAATTAAAATTATTGTTTCACAATACCCAGTATTTTAGTTTTGATGTGATAAAAAATAATCTGGTAAAAATGAGTTACCTATAAATTTATGCAGACTGAGGTTTTATTCATATCATTTACAAGGTCCACATAGTATGGGAATCCCCAACTGAGTTAAAAGGAGATAAGGTCTGTTAACTCCAGAAAGAATGAAGAGACTGAGCCAAAAGAAAAACAACACCCAGTTGTGGATGTGACTGGTGATGGAAGCAAGAACTGATTCTGTAAAGAGCAATATTGCATAGGAACTGGGAATGTTAGGTCCATGAATCAAGGCAAATTGGAAGTGATCAAACAGTAGATAGCAAGAGTGAACACTGACATTTTAGGAATCAGCGAACTAAAATGGACTGCTGCTGCTGCTGCTAAGTTGGTTCAGTCGTGCCCGACTCTGTGCGACCCCATAGACGGCAGCTCACCAGGCTCTGCCATCCCTAGGATTCTCCAGGCAAGAATACTGGAGTGGGTTGCCATTTCCTTCTCCAGTGCATGAAAGGGGAAAGTGAAAGTGAAGTCGCTCAGTTGTGTCCGACTCTTAGCGACCCCATGGACTATAGCCTACTAGGCTCCTCCATCCATGGGATTTTCCAGGCAAGAGTACTGGAGTGGGGTGCCATTGCCTTCTCTGAAAATGGACTAGAATGAGTGAATTTAACTCAGATGACCATTATATCTACTACTGAGGCAACAAACCCTTAAACGAAATGGAGTAGCCATCATAGTCAACAAGAGAGTCTGAAATGCAGTACTTGGATGCAATCTCAAAAACAACAGAATGATCTCTGTTCCTTTCCAAGGCAAACCATTCAATATGGTAATCCAAGTCTAGCCCTGACCAGTAATGCTGAAGAAGCTGAAGTTGAATGGTTCTATGAAGACCTACGAGAACTTCTAGAACTAATACCCAAAAAAGATGGCCTTTTCATTATAGGGGACTGGGATGAAAAAGTAGGAAGTCAAGAAACACCTGGAATAACAGGCAAATTTGGCCCTGGAGTACAGAATGAAGTAGGGGAAAGGCTAATAGAGTTTTGCCAAGAGAAACGCACTGGTCATAGCAAACACCCTCTTCCAACAACACAAGAGAAGACTCTACACATGGACATCACCAGATGATCCACACCGAAATCAGATTGACTATATTCTTTGCAGCCAAAGATGGAGAAGCTCTATACAGTCAGCAAAAACAAGACCAGGAGCTGACTGTGGCTCAGATCATGAACTCCTTATTGCCAAATTCAGACTTAAGTTCAAGAAAGTAGGGAAAACCACTAGACCATTCAGGTATGATCTAAATCAAATCCCTAATGATTATACAGTGGAAGTGAGAAGATCATCCCCAGGAAAAGAAATTAAAAAAAACAATGGCTGTCTGAGGAGGCCTTACAAATAGTTGTGAAAAGAAGAGAAGTGAAAGGCAAAGGAGAAAAGGAAAGATATACCTGTTTCATTGCAGAATTCCAAAGAATAGCCAGGAGAAGTAAGAAAGCCTTCCTCAGTGATTAGTGCAAAGAAATAGAGGAAAACAATAAAATGGGAAAGACTAGAGATATCTTCAAGAAAATTAGAGATAGCAAGGGAACATTTCATGCAAAGATGGGCTCAATAAAGGACAGAAATGGTATGGACCTAACAGAAGCAGAAGATATTAATAAGAGGTGGCAAGAATACACAGAAGAATTGTACAATAAAGATCTTCACGACCCAGATAATCATGATGGTGTGATGACTCACCTAGAGCCAGACATCCTGGAATGTGAAGTCAAGTGGGCCTTAGGAAGCATCACTACGAACAAAGTTCTTGGAGGTGATGGAATTCCAGATGAGCTATTTCAAACCCTAAAAGGTGATGCTATGAAAGTGCTACACTCAATATACTAGCAAATTTGGAAAACTCAGCAGTGGCCACAGGATTGGAAAAGGTCAGTTTTCATTCCAATCCCAAAGAAAGGCAATGCCAAAGAATGCTCAAACTACTGCACAATTACACTCATCTAACATGCCAGTAAAGTAATGCTTAAAATTCTCCAAGCCTGGCTTCAACAATACATGAACCGTGAACTTCCAGATGTTCCAGCTGGATTTAGAAAAGGCAGAGGAACCAGAGATCAAATTGCTAACATCCATTGGACCATCAAAAAAGTAAGAGAGTTCCAGAAAAACATCTATTTCTTCTTTATTGACTATGCCAAAGCCTTTGACTGTGTGGATCACAATAAACTGTGCAAAATTCTGAAAGAGATGGGAGTACCAGACCACCTGACCTACTCTTGAGAAACCTGTATGCAGGTCAGGAAGCAACAGTTAGAACTGGACATGGAACAACAGACTGGTTCCAAATCGGGAAAGGAGTATGTCAAGGCTGTATATTGTCACCCTGCTTATTTAACATATATGCAGAGTACATCATGAGAAACGCTAGGCTGTAGGAAGCACAAGCTGAAATCAAGATTGCTGGGAGAAATATCAATAACCTCAGATATGCAGATGACACCACTCTTATGGCAGAAACCAAAGAAGAACTAAAGAGCCTCTTGATGAAAGTGAAAGAGAAGAGTGAAAAAGTTGGCTTAAAGCTCAGCATTCAGAAAACAAAGATCATGGCATCCGGTCCCATAATTTCATGGCAATAAATGGAGAAAGTGGAAACAATGACTGACCTTATTTTTGGGGGCTCCACAATCACTGCAGATGGTGATTGCAGCCATGAAATTAAAAGACGCTTACTCCTTAGAAGGAAAGTTATGACCAACCTAGAGGGCATATTTAAAAGCAGAGACATTACTTTGCCAACAAAGGTCCGTTTAGTCAAGTCTATGGTTTTGCCAGTGGTCATGTATGGATGTGAGAGTTGGACTATAAAGAAAACAGAGCACAGAAGATTTGATACTTTTGAACTGTGGTGTTGGAGAAGACTCTTGAGAGTCCCTTGGACTGCAAGGAGATCAAACCAGTCCATCCTAATGGAAATCCTGTGTGTTCATTGGAAGGACTGATGTTGAAGCTGAAACTCCAATATTTTGGCCACCTGATGTGATGAGCTGATGCATTTGAAAAGACCCTGATGCTGGGAAAGATTGAGGGCAGGAGGAGAAGGGGATGTCAGAGGATGAGATGGTTAGATGGCATCACTGACTCAATGGACATGGGTTTGGGTTGGACTCCGGGAGTTGGTGATGGACAGGGAGGCCTGTTGTGCTGCGGTTCATGGGGTCACAAAGAGTCGGACACGACTGAAATGAACTTCCAGAAGAAAAGTTATGACCAACCTAGACAGCTATTAAAAAAGCAGAGACATTACCTTGCCAACAAAGATCTGTCTAGTCAAGGCTATGTTTTTTCCAGTAGTCATATATGGATGTCAGATTTGGAGTATAAGGAAAGCTGATCGCCGAAGTATTGATGCTTTTTAACTGTGGTGTTGGAGAAGACTCTTGAGAGTCCCTTGGATTGCAAGGAGAGCCAGTCAGTCCATCCTAAGGGAAATCAGTCCTGAATATTCATTGGAAGGACTGATGTTGAAGCTGAAACTCCAAACTTTGGCTACCTGATGTGAAGAGCTGGCTCATTTGAAAAGACTGTGATGCTGGGAAAGATTGAAGGTGGGAGGAGAAGGGGATGACAGACAATGAGATGGTTGGATGGCATCACTGACTCAATGGGCATGAGTTTGAGTAAACCCCGGAGTTAGTGATGGACAGGGAACCCTGGTCTGCTGCTCTCCATGGGGTTGCAGAGTCAGACACAACTGAGTGACTGAAGTGAGCTGAACTGAACGTCTATTAATTCATTACCCCCATCTTTTTTTTTTTCCAGAAATATAAAAACAAATAGGAGAAATGATGGAATTTTTTTTTTTGCTTTATTTTTCAATTAGAAAACTCTGTCTTCCTAGAGGCAAATGAGATCAAATATGTTCACAGTTTAAACATTTGTGATCCTTGAAATACAAAACCTTAGTAATTCATGATATAATGGATAGCTCCACTGAGAATCTTCAACTTTTTGGATTTTTAAAGTTTAAACATTGAGAGTAAATTTAGACTAATATATCGTCAGTAGAAACTGATAGACCCAGTCTCTTTGCTCTGGGAAAAATAAATGCAATATGATAACATACAGTTAAAAAAAAAAACAAAAACAAATATTCATCAGGAATGTTATTTGCAAAGTCATTTCCCCTAGACAAATATGACCTTAAAATTCTTAGACTGGATAATCCTGCATTTGTCATCAACCTGTACTAAAACTGATTTTCCCTATTTTTTTCTCATTTCGTTTATTTTTCAAGTATCCAGTATGATAAAAACAAACCAGTAACACAACAATGAGTGATCAGTGAATTTTGCACTGTTCATTATTCTTCTTGGAGTTTACAAATGTTACTGTTTTTTTAAAATGGCAAATCTTTGGCTTTGTTGAATTTGCTATTGCACACTTTTTTATTTAATGTTTAGTAGTTTTATTTTTATTATTATTTGATTTTTGTTTATAGTGTTAGTAGCTCAGTCATGCCTGACTCTTTGCAACCCCATGGACTGTAGCCTGCCAGGCTCCTCTGTCCATAGGATTTTCCAGGCCAGGATACTGGAGTGGGTTGCCATTTCCTTCTCCAGGAGATCTTCCTGACCCAGGGATCGAACCCAGTCTCCTGCACTGAAGGCAGAGTCTTTACCAACTGAGCTACCAGGGAAGCCCACTTAACTTTTTGTTTACTTAACTGCTTTTCCCTGCCTAATTGAGAGTCATTTTCGGATCATTTATTTTGTACCTTTCTTCTTTTACAATATCCATTTAAGATGACAGATTTCATGTAAGTAAAGTTTCATCTGTATCCCACATATTTTGAGAATTCAGCTTTCTAATACATGTCATTAGATATGTATCTGTAAAGAAAGCTGAGCACCGAAGAATTGATGCTTTCAAACTGTGGTGTTGGAGAAGACTCTTGAGAGTCCCTTGGACTGCAAGGAGATCCAACCAGTCCATCCTAAAGGAGATCAGTCCTGAATATTCAT
Organism: Giraffa tippelskirchi; assembly: GCF_054371585.1. Classification (NCBI taxonomy): domain Eukaryota; kingdom Metazoa; phylum Chordata; class Mammalia; order Artiodactyla; family Giraffidae; genus Giraffa; species Giraffa tippelskirchi. The sequence continues at coordinate 94,915,501 of NC_137277.1, forward strand.
TGGAAGGACTGATGCTGGAAGCTGAGATTCCAATACTTTTGGCCACCTGATGCAAAGAACTGACTCACTGGAAAAGACCCTGATGCTGGGAAAGATCGTAGGCAGGAGGAGAAGGGGACAACAGAGGAGATGATTGGATGATATCACTGACTCAATGGACATGAGTTTAAGCAAGATCTGGGAACTGGTGAGGGACAGGGAAGCCTGGTGTGCTGCATTCCATGGGGTCGCAAAGAATCAGACCCAACTGAGTGACTGAACTGAACTGAATATCTAATCTCAATCAGTAGTAATATATATATATATATATATATATATATATATATGTATAAATTTCCATAGTGATTTCTTTGACCCATGAGTTATTTACTATTTTACTTCCTAATTACTTAATTTGGGGGGATTTTTTAGTAGTGTGTTATAATTTATATCAAGCTTTATTTCATTACCCTCAGAGTAAAATTGTTCACAATTGTTTTATGTTCCATAACAATGTCAATTTGTTAAATGTTTTAAGTAAGTGTGGAAAAAAAATGTGTTCTGTCATTTTGGAAAGCTTCTATGTGTTAATTTTTTGTTTGCTTGTTCTATACACAGACTAAATCTTTAACTTCAGAGATTTTTCTTCCTTTAAGCTGTGTAAAGTTTTGCTTTATGTATATTGAATCTTTCATGTTAATGCTTGCAAAATTAAGATTGTTGTATCTTCACATTTAACTGACCCTTTAATTGTTATGAAATTTTTCTCCTAGTCTCTAGTTATACTGCTTGACTTTAAATCTACTTTGCTAATATATGTGTACCAGCTTTTATTCTTTTTTTTTTAACTTTCAGCCTATTTCCTTATGTGAAAAGATGTCAGCAGCATACAGTTGTCTTCAATTTCATGTTTAGTCTCATATCTTGGATTTTAATATATATATATATTGTTCATTTTAATTCAAAGTAATTATGGATGTTGAGAGGCTTAAATCTACCACTGAAGTATTGTTTTCTATTTATCCTATTTTTTCTTTTTTCTTTACATTTTCCTGCTCTGTCACCTTTTTATTTATACATTAATATATTGATATTTTAGTAGTTACTTAAGAGGTTATAATGTACACACTTAACTTACTAGACTCTACCTTAAATCATTACTTTTTCCACTTGTTAGAAAATACAGGGGCTTTAAGGACTTCCCTTGTGGCGCAGCTGGTAAAGAATCCACCTGAGATGCAGGAGATCTGGGTTTGATCCCTGGGATGGGAAGATCCCCTGGAGAAGGGAAAGGCTACCCACTCCAGTGTTCTGGCCTGGAGAATTCCATGGATTATATAGTCCATGGGGTTGCAAAGAATCAGACACAACTGAGCTACTTTCATCTTAAGACATTTAACTCCATTTATCTGTCTTATTTCTGAATGTATTTTAAAGCTCCAACATCTTTTATCATTATTTAAAGTAGGAGTTGGGAAACTATTCCCCATAGGCAAAATTCTGCCCACTGCCTGATTTTTTTTTCAATGACTTGTGGGCTTCCCAGGTGGCTCAGTGGGTAAAGAATCCACCTGTAATTCAAGAGACACAGGCAGATGTGAGTTCAATCCCCAGGTCGGGAAGATCCTCTGGAGGAGGACACGACAACGCACTCCAGTATTTTTGCCTGGAAAATCCTGTGGATAGAGGAGCCTAGTGGGCTATAGTCCATAGGGTCGCAAAGAGTCAGACTCAACTGAAGCAACTTATCATGCAGGTACAGGCTGAGATTGGTTGTTACACTTGTAAATGGTTTTTTAAAAAAATCAAAAGAAATAGTATTTAGATATGTGAAAACTATGTAAAATTTATGTTCATAAAGTTTTATTGAAAAGCAATCACACTCACTCATTGTGTGTTTTCTCTGGCTGCTTTCCCAGCAAACAGCAGTTAGGCAGTCACTGTGATGTAGACTGTATATGATGCTCTCATCTCTCTGCATTGCTGCTAAGTGCACTGCACATTGCAGTTTTAACTCATCTGAGTTCTGAGAGCCATACACTTTGCTGAACTGCAACACTTTGTTTTCTTACACAATGGAGAGCCACCATGGCAAAAGAAAATATGACCTCTGAATGTCATGCATAAAGGCACAGTGGAGTGTGAATTATTTTGTTATCAAAGTAGATGACACAGCATTGTGTTTTTAGCAATAACACTATAACTGTACTAAAATAATACAATATACATTAATATCACCAGACTAAGCACTCATTACAATATTTACAACTGATAGGAAAGGAAAAAGTAAGAAAAATTAGAAAATTTGATATGAAATATTTCATCAAAAGAAAAATTAGAAAATTTGATATGAAATATTTCATCAAAAGAGAATTTTTTCATACCTATAAAAATGAAAATGATTCTGCAACCAGAGTGAGATTTTTAGAGATTCATTTGATGTTGGTTTTTTAAAATTTTAATGTTTTAAATCTGTCATTTCTTTTTTGATGGATTTCCTTGTTTATGTTTAAAGTGGAATATTTTTCTAACTATTCCTTTGCAACTACTGTCATTTTTATAAACCTACTTTTAGGAATTTATCTTTGTCCTTAATTGTTTTAAGTTTTAATGTGCTGTTTATATGCACACACACGTATATACATATATATATATGGCAATTACTCCTCTTAAAATTAGTAGACCTTCTTGTTTCTGTTTAGAAAACAAGGGCATAAAATTTAAGAAGGTACTCTTAAGGGGGCTTCCCAGGTGGCACAGTGGTAAAGAATCTACCTGCCAATGCAGGAGAGACGGATTTGATTCCTGGGTCAGGAAGATCCCTTGGAGAAGGAAATGGCAACCCACTCCTGTACTCTTGCCTGTACAGTCCCATGGGCAGAGGAGCCTGGCAGGCTCCAGTCCATAGGGTCACAAGGAATCGGACATGACTGAGTGTGTACTCGTTCTTAAGGTCGTGAGAGTTTCAACGCTGCAACTAAATGTCCCTACATTTGCATGAGCCTAGGAGTGAGTGCCTCCTTAAATTTTGTGCCCTTGGCTCCTCACTTGTCTCACCCTGCCATCAGTTAGTTCTACCTGGGGTGGGTAGACCAAAATTTATTCTCTTGACTTTGTAGTCATGGAAACAGGCATAGAAAGACAATGTGATTTCCCTAAGGCCATATTGGAACCTGGAAGACTGATCAAGGGAAATAGAAAATAAGTTTGGTAAATATGAGTAGAATACACAATTTTTTGTACAGTATCTGAAAACCAAGTGCAGTGCTTGTCAAACTTAGATCAAAGCCATGTGAATACTTTAGAGCAGGGGTAGTAAATGTAAATTTCATTGTATCAGTCCCCATATCACGTGCTTCACAACCTGAATAATATTTTTGATTCCTTGGTTGTACACATTGACTTTATTACTTCTTGTTTTTGTTGATCTCTACCACATCAATCAGGCTTAAAACTGAATTAACAGATGACAGTTAAATTTTGGTAAGCCTTAGCTATGAAATCAAACTATTGTTGTGTACTTGTATTTTATCTTAGCCAATGCCTCACTAATCTTTACAAACATGCTAATGAAGACACATGTAGTCAGCATCTACAGAAAAGGTCCAACAAGAGATTCATTTTACCTGCCAAGAGTGGGCGGTCTCTGTTAGAGAATGTGGAATGATTTACAGGTGTTAATGGGCCTGCATTATTGTTGAAAGCTGCTCAAGTAAGGCATCTGTGGAACTAGAGAAAGGATTGTGTTGAAAATGAGTGCACCTGTTTGCAACCTGCTAAAAGATGCATTGAGGATAAGATATAGTTATCCAAAACAAACAACAATAATAACAGAAAAGAGCAGGGATTATAAAGCCTTGTCTCTTTTTAGTCTTCTTTTTTCCTCTATTCAGCTTCTTTCTCAGGTGTGAACTGAAAGTTTCATTTTGGATCAGAATCATTTCACTTAGGAGCTAAGGTTGAGTTTAAAGTGCTGTCTTTTAACTGAAAGTCAGTGATTTATCCATTATAGCACCCAACTCCAAATACTTCTGGCAATTAATTATACCTATATCTGTTTTTATAGAGTGAAAGAATAAAGAAATGATAGTCAGCAGTTTTAGGAAATACAAGTTAAAAGTGTCTTATCTTTAAAAATGATATATCGTTTTGGAAAGAAAATTTAAAAGTTGGTAAATGCAATCTAAAATTAAATACAGATTTTGAATTTCAGGCTGTGGATCTGAAAAGATCAAATGAAAGTCTTTACAATACTTTGGAATTTAGTCTAATACTTCCTGGGAGGTCATTTACTCCCATAATTTAGTCTGACTTATTTTGGCTTCAGGTCTATTAAAAATGTGCAGCCAAAAAGGAGGCCTCTTTTTACTTTAATTTTTAACCACAGCTTGTCAGTAGAAAATAAAGGTGTCTGAAAGAGGATCATCTGTCATAATCCTAATATCATAGCTATTAGCTTTCAAATCTTTTGAATTTTTGAGTCTGATTGAGAGAGAAACTCACCTTGAAATGCCTGCATTTTAACTCTCCAGGTCTGTGGAAAGGCAGATGTGCTCAAATGCAGTCACCACCCACTATGACACCCATGGTTATCACACGCCAGCTAAGGAAATTTAGGTATCAAGAGGATTGGATTTGTCATTAGGTACAGTTTATTTTTGGCTTCGCTGATGGCTCAGTGATAAAGAACCCACCTGCCAGCACAGGAGACATATGTCAATCTCTGCATCAGGAAGATGCCCTGAAGAAGGAAGTAACAATCCACTCCAGGATTCTTTCCTGGGAAATCTCATGGACAGAGGAGCCTGGCGGGCTACAGTCCATGGGGTTGCAAGACAGTCGGACACCACTGAGTGACTAAACAACAACAACACCGTTTCTTTCTGTCTGCTGTTTTCAAATAATTGAATCCTACTGATGTGACTTCAACTCATCAGTGGGTAGTTGAGTACATTGAACAAAGTTCTATCCTTTTTCATTTCCTCCTTTTCTTCCTGTATCCCTTTCTCCCCCCCCAACCACCCCCCCCCCGGCTCTGTCTCTCCTCTCACCCTTCTCAGTCTCTGTCTTTCACTCACATACACTGGGAAGGATAAACAATATATATATATATTTAATTCAGAGACTATATTATGCAAAAACTAAAGTGCTTGGCTGGAAGTCAAAAAAGGAAGGAATCTTGTGTTCTATCTTCCTACGCCTGTGGGTTTCACTGTACAAGTCGTTTCATTTCTGTAGTCTTCAGTTTCCTTATTTGGAAAATAGAGGGGGTTGAGTTTGATGAGATTTGAACTCTTTCCTATTCCTGAACCTGTTCTGAGCATGCTTCCCCTGGAATACTAGTAATTACTATTTGACAATGACACATCCTGCAGAGAAGTGCTTGTCTCCTCTGAATCTGGGCCCAGAAAACTGACAAAGGATTACCTTAATTGTGTCAATATAGTTCAACTAAGCTTTCTAAATAATTTCTCATCACAGCAGATTTCCAGCCACTGTGAGGATGGTAAACGACGTTCAGCTCATGCTGAGTGGCTGCCTGGAGTCTTGTGCTGAGAAGGATTGTGAAGCGGGTTCCAGGGAGTGCAATGAACTCTGAACAGTGGCTTTCACTGGTGAGCACGGGTAAGTGGGGCTCACCTACCACTTGTTTGTCATCCTTAACCTCCCACATTGTCAGTTTTGTGGAAAATGCGCTAGTGCAAAGACCTTACCATAAATTGCAACTTGAATGAAATAAAATACAAGGCATAAACAAGGCTTTTGTAACCAGCTTTACATGGAGCTGCCAACTGCAGTTGCAACCTCTACAAACTTATAGATTTCTAATACTTGTCAATCTTGAAATTGTTATTTATGACTTCAGGAAATGCATTTGTTTATTTTTGACCCCCCTAAAACACACTCACAGAATGGAAGTTTATTTTGCTTAAAAATCTAGGATCTTCAGGGCATTTATACTTTGCTTTTTAAACATATTTTAGAGAGTTTCCTTACTAACCCATCTACTGAAATCCTTATACTTTAAACAATTCTTTGTCGACTTGGTTTAGATATGTCAAAGGGCCATTTCTTTGCCCACTTTTTGACTCAAATAGAATAAATTCCAGAATACCTGCAACATAAAAAGCGTATTTGCATCTTATGTGCTTCTTAACTTTTGCAGTTGAAAGGTTCTTACTCCCATAATGCAGCCTCTACTGTGTTATAATAAATATTTTAGCCTTAATTTTAAATTTGATAGCTAAGTGTCTTTAAGAAGGAATAGTTTTCCACCCTATTTTGCTAACCATTGTAATTTACATTTAAGATTTTTAGTTAATTTATGACAATAGTGATTTCAAATTCAACCATGGATGTTTTGCTTTCCCATGTCTTCATACCTCTTCCATGTGCTGTGGAAATACTTACCATTTATCTGAGTTGAGATATGTGGCTAAACAACTTTATTTTGGATCTACACATTACATTTTCACTCTGACCATTGTTGACATAGATGAGATAACTATTATCTTCTGATAAGTATACACCTGGTTTCATAGTTTTCTGTGATAGTGTGAAACAACAAAAGCTAAAGGTTCCTATGGTAGTGTAAAACAACAAAAGCAAAATTGAAAATCTGCAACCTTCTGTAAAATTTACTGGGAACTTATTGCAGTTTTATATGAGTGTCTACCAGTTGTCATGAGGCTGGGCATCATCTGTCAGAAACAAACACATCGAAGATACTGAGCTTGTTCATTGCTCACAGATTTTCTTTTATTATAGTATTAAGCACAGGATCTAAGAGATACTAAATGTAGTACATCAGAAAAATATTATCTTCTATAAATACAATGATGTGGATTTGTTCCTATTCAGAAGACATGCTGAAAATGCTGCTAGGATATTGTATACTGATTTCTTTCAGGCCCTAATAGCTAATCCCCCTTTTGGATTGGTGCAAGCAGTCAAATCACTCCCAGATCTTCAGGAAATGAAAGGCAAGATCACTAATCACTGCATGCATACTTCACTTTAATATTTCATTCAGCATTGATAGAAGATCATAATGGAAGATATTTTGAAAGGGCACAGCACAATTGTACTCAGTGGGCCATGTGTAATATTTGAAAGTGTAACATCTCTGTGGGTACTTTGTAAGCTGCAGTGGTTAGGTGAAGAATAAATGTTAAACCAGATTCTCCCAGTCGTCCAATCAAAAACGTTTGTTATGTGCCCTCTGTGTGTAAAGAATTGTATTAAGTGTATAGTTTTGTCTCTGCTCTTTTTTTTAAACTATGCTCCTGGTGTGTTTTAGGCAGAGCTAGGTGGGTCTTGTCATTCAAATAAAATAAAGGCATTTTTTCCCGGTTTCTAGAAAGTATTAGTTAGCTTACTGCTTAGTGTTTTATCAATTTTAGTTTTAGCCCTGCTAGTTTTCTTAAATGTTTGATACTTGATATTGCTTTTTTATGCTGTAGCTTATTTTAGATAGTTTTAGAATTATGACTTTTTAAGCTTAGTATGTTTTTTGTTTTATGTTCTAGAAACAACATCATGATCACCAGGTATTCTTTCTGTCATGTAAGCAAATTTGAATACCAATATGACTTAAAATGTCTTGGAGCAACTAATTAATTTGATTCAAGTTGCTAAAAATTTAGTATATTCAGACAATTGACAAAATACAAATTTCTAAAATATAATCATGTACCTTGAAAGAATTAGTGCATTGCTTTATGAAGTTGAAGAGTTGAAATAGGTTTAATCTCAGGAGGGTTTGGTTACTGTTGTTTTAACTTACACGATTTCTAGGGAGTGAAATTAAATCATGTCTATTTTTTTTTATGTCAATCTTTTCCTACAATTGCATCAGATCATCTGTAAATTTAGGCTTCATGGAATATATAATAAACTAAGATCATGGCATCTTCATGGGAAATGTTCACTTCATGGGAAATAGATGGGGAAACAGTGTCAGACTATTTTTTTGGGCTCCAAAATCACTGCAGATGGTGACTGCAGCCATGAAATTAAAAGACGCTTACTCCTTGGAAAGAAAGTTATGACCAACCTAGATAGCATGTTAAAAAGCAGAGACATTACTTTGCCAACAAAGGTCTGTCTAGTCAAGGCTATGGTTTTTCCAGTAGTCATGTGTGGATGTGAGAGTTGGACTGTGAAGAAAGCTGAGCACCGAAGAATTGATGCTTTTGACCTGTGGTGTTGGAGAAGACTCTTGAGAGTCCCTTGAACTGCAAAGAGATCCAACCAGTCCATCCTAAAGGAGATCAGTCCTGGGTGTTCATTGGAAGGACTGATGTTGAAGCTGAAACTCCAATACTTTGGCCACCTCACGCGAAGTGTTGACTCATTGGAAAGGACCCTGATGATGGGAAGGATTGGGGGCAAGAGGAGAAGGGGATGACAGAGGATGAGATGGCTGGATGGCATCACTGACTCGATGGACATGAGTTTGGGTAAACTCTGGGAGTTGGTGATGGACGGGGAGGCCTGGCGTGCTGCAATTCATGGGGTCGCAAAGAGTCAGACAAGACTAAGCGACTGATCTGAACTGAACTATCTTGTTTTTGTCAAATAGCATTAGCTTATTATTTAGTAATAATAGCAAACTCTTACTGACATACTTTGTGTCAGTAGCACATACTATATTCTATATGCATTGATTCTTTTAAACCTCATTATCACCTTATAAAATGGTACTCTTATTACCTCCTTTATTCAGATGAGGAAACTGATCCATAAAGCTAAAGTAAACTAAACTTAGTTTAGACAGCTAATATATCACAGACCAGAGATTTGAAGCCTGGCAGTTGGGCTACAGAGTCTGTTTTCCTGACAGTTGACCTGAACTAACCCCACTTTTTTTTCTTAATTCAAGAATAGTATATTATTTAGGATGCCTTTAGTTGCAAGTATCACCCTAACCTAAACTGCTAGCTAGAGTAAAAATAATTTACTGGTTCACATAACTAACAAGACTAGAAATAGCAGTTGCTTCAGGCAAGGCTTGATTTATTGATTCTATGATGTCATTAAGAACTCAGTTTCCTTCAGTCTCAAGAGTCTGTTTTCCCAAGATGGATGCCAGTCACATAAGAGGAAAATGCTTCCTTACTCACATTCAGCAAGGAAAAGTGTGTTGGTCTCAGTATTTCTTAGAGAAGTCCTGATTGTCTTCATGAATGAGCCAGTTTAAGTTGCTGATTGCCCCTAAGTCAGTTACTGTGGTCACAGAGATAAAATGCTCTGCTTGGTTTAAGTTAGATCACCTACGTGTCCTTGAAACCACAGAGACCCTAAATGGGCTTCTGATAAAGCAGAATATAGATATTCTGAAAGAAGTGAAAGTGTTAGTCTCTCAGTAGTGTCTGACTCTTCGCAAACACCATGGACTGTAGCCCACCAGGCTCCTCTGTCCATGGAATTCTCCAGGCAAGAGTACTGGAGCAGATTGCCATTCCCTGCTCCAGGGTATCTTCCCAACCCAGGGATTGAACCTGGGTGTCCCGCTTTGCAAGCAGATTCTTTACCATCTGAGTTACCAGGGAAGCCCAGATATTCCGAAAGCAAGCCACAAATGTATGCAGAATATACTATTTCTGTATTCAAGTGTTTGTGTTATATGTGTGATATATAACACATATAACTTGAAGCTGAAACTCCAATACTTTGGCCACCTGATGTGAATAACTGATTTATTTGAAAAGACCCTGATGCTGGGAAAGATTGAATGTGGGAGAACAAGGGGATGACAAGAGGATGAGATGGTTGGATGGCATCACCGACTCAATGGACATGAGTTTGGGTAAACTCCAGGAGTTGGTGATGGACAGGGAGGCCTGGAGTGCTGTAGTCCATGAGGTCACAAAGAGTCAGACGTGACTGAGCGACTGAACTGAATCTTCTATCATCTATCTATCCATCCATCCATTATCTATCTTTGCCTGATACTTTTCCTTGGAGATCAATCCTTGAACTGAGAAAGATACCATACAAAAATAATCATTTTGTCAGGTTACCATAAAAGTAGTAATGGCTACTGAAAACAAGATTTATTCAGATTTAATTTTTTGGACATTTGGTATAGTCGGTAAAATGGAGAAAAATAACATTTCATTGAAAATGATTTTTTTTTTTTTAAATCTCACTAACTGACATAGTTAGCTATAGTTCTTATAGGAATAGTTTTTTTTCTTTAGTACTGTTTTTTCTTTTTATTCACATTCTTTTAGACAGTAAGTACTTCTCTGCGGTATGGAACACACAGTGACTTTAGTCTGACAAATTTCAATGCCAAGGTTATATTGGCAGCTTGATATGGAGTTATGAAATTCTTGTCCAAAGCAGACATACATGCTTCACATCTGATGCTTAGAGACACCATTTAAAAAAAAAAAAACAACCCTCTGGATTCTCATGTCAAGGCTCAACCATTTAAAAAGTACAATAATAAACATGCAAGTAGAAGAAAAGACAAAAAAGGATAAGTGACTTTGGTATTTCTGCAGTTTCTGGCATCCTAAACAGAAATCCTCACTTAACACATCTCAATGTTACGATATATGACATAGACAGTCTAGTTGAACCTAGAAATTGTGAATGAGAAAGTGACCTTTCTATAATTGTGTGGAAATATTATCTTTTTTTAATTCTTGTGTTCCTATTTCAAATCAGCTGTGGTGATCTGCTTGAATTAACTATACTGTTTTATAGACTTATACTAAAGAGCCTCTTGATGAAGGTGAAAGAGGAGAGTGAAAAAGTTGGCTTAAAGCTCAACGTTCAGAAAACTAAGATCATGGCATCTGGTCCCATCACTTCATGGGAAATAGATGGGGAAACAGTGGAAACAGTGTCAGACTTTATTTTTTTGGGCTCCAAAATCACTGCTGATGGTGATTGCAGCCATGAAATTAAAAGACGCTTACTCCTTGGAAGGAAGGTTATGGCCAACCTAGATAGCATATTTAAAAGCAGAGACATTACTTTGCCAACAAAAGTCCGTCTAGTCAAGGCTATGGTTTTTCCAGTGGTCATGTATGGATGTGAGAGTTGGACGGTGAAGAAAGCTGAGCGCCGAAGAATTGATGCATTTGAACTGTGGTGTTGGAGAAGACTCTCGAGAGTCCCTTGGACTGCAAGGAGATCCAATCAATCCATCCTAAAAGAGTCCGTCTAGTCAAGGCTATGGTTTTTCCAGTGGTCATGTATGGATGTGAGAGTTGGACGGTGAAGAAAGCTGAGCACCGAAGAACTGATGCATTTGAACTGTGGTGTTGGAGAAGACTCTCGAGAGTCCCTTGGACTGCAAGGAGATCCAATCAATCCATCCTAAAAGAGATCAATCCTGGGTGTTCATTGGAAGGTCTGATGTTGAAGCTGAAACTCCAATACTTTGGGCACCTCATGCGAAGGGTTGACTCATTGGAAAAGACCCTAATGCTGGGTAGGACTGGGGGCGGGAGGAGAAGGGGATGACAGAGGATGAGATGGTTGGATGGCATTACCGACTTGATGGACATGGGTTTGGGTAGACTCCAGGAGTTGGTGATGGACAGAGAGGCCTGGCGTACTGCAATTCATGGGGTCACAAAGAGTCGGACACGACTGAGCGACTGAACTGAACAGCAAGCAATAAAAATATTTTATTGAATATGCATGTGAATTGTAGATTTTGGGGAATTTTCTCCACCTCTCAAAAAATTGTAGAGATTTAAGGTCATAAAATCTGATATATCCGGGTAGAATGCACCTCTTGAAATAACAATTGAGAAAAGTGAAAAAATAAAACATCTTAATTAAAATGTTATTACACTTATATTTTAAAAAGTAAAACTTTATCTTAAGATGGTTTTATATTTACAGAAAAGTTGCAAGATGATACAGAAAGTTCCTATGTGACCTACATGCTGTTTCCTATGTTATCAACATCTTATATTAGTATGCTATATTTGTTAGAATTAATAAACCAATATTGATATATTATTATTAACCAAAGTCCATACTTTCTACAGAGATTCTTAGTTTTTAAAATAAAATTTTATTTTAGAACAGTTTAATATATACAAAATTATTATGAAGGAGTACAGAGAGTTCTTATAGACCCCACACTGCATTTTGCCAATTATTGACATCTTACATAAGTATGATACATTTGTCACAATGAATGAGCCAATATTGATGCTCAATATTTTCAGTATTTGAAAGTTCACACGTCATTCAGATTTCCTCAGTTTCCCCTTAATGTCCTTTTTCTCTTTCAAGATCCCGTCTAGGATACCACATTACATTTAGTTCTCACATCTCTGTAGGCTCCACTTGCTTGTGACAGTCTCTCCAACATTTCTTGTTTTTAATGACCCTGACAGTTTTGAGGATTATTGATCAGGTAGTTTTGTAGAATGTCCCTCAGTGAGATTTTTCTGATATTTTTATCATGATTAGACTGGGTCTGTGAGTTTTGGGGGAGAAGACCACAGAGATAAAGTAAAATTATCTTCACGTATATCAAAGGTATATGTGAGCTCCCAGCATTGATGTTACCCTTGGTCACCTGGCTGAGGTAGTATTTGTCAGGTTTCTTCACTGTAAACCTACTCTTTTTTTCCCCTTCATTCTCACACTCTCCTCTTTGGAAAATTACTTTGTACAGCTTGCACTTATTGAGAGGAGCCGTTATGTTCTACCTTCTAAGGGCAGAGTGTCTATCCCAATTATTTGCAGTTCTTTTATACAGAAGAATTTATTCTTTATTTTTTCACACAATTATTTACTTACATTGATATTTTAGAAATACAATTAAACAAATAGCATAGCTCTTACTTAAATATTTATTAGAAAGAGTTGACCACATGGTCTGCTAGTCTAGCATTCCATGGTTGTTGTTGTTCAGTTGCTAAGTCGTGTCCAGCTCTCTGTGACCCCATGGACTGCCAGGCTTCCCTGTCCTTCATTATCTCCTGGAGTTTGCTCAAATTCATGTCCTCGAGTTGGTGATGCCATCTAACCATCTCATCCTCTGCTATTCTCTTCTTGTTGGTATTAATTGGAAATATCCAGTATTCCCAGGAGGGCATGACATCCTTCCTGGGTATACACTTAACTTCATCTCTGGATTATGGTGTCTGTCACATCTTTTCTAAAATCTTGCTGTTTCCTTTATTTAACACCACATCTTAGTGATAATGGATTACAGTAGTCTATAATCTTCTGGATAAAGTAGGAAATACTTAGATTTATTCTAATTGCTTTTCCCTGAACATTTATTAGCAACAACCACAGCAGCAGCAACAACAGTAATTAGTTGGATGATTTGTTGAATGAACCCCGTTATGCTAAGTGTTTGACATATACTGAAATTTAACATCTGTACAAATTACAGTTTATTTTTCTAATTTTAAAGAACAGATAAACTTCAGTGTATTAAATAATTTGACCAAGGTCACACAATTGGCAAATGACAAAATTGAAATTTAAAGTAAGAAATATAAGATTTTTCAAAATTGTAACTTACTGACTACCTTTTAATGTCTCAACTTACTGTATCACTCATGGTATTAAAGACTTCAAGGATTTCCCCTCTCTGGTTGACTGACTTTTTGAGTCTGCTGTACATTTGCATCATTCCTGCACTTTGATAGCTTAAGTTTTTTTCTGTAATAATAATATGTGTGAATCCAATAATATCATGTGTAAAATGCAATGATAGGAATTTTTTAGTGATTTGTTGCATATGCATTTGTGTTTTATCATTGGGATTAACATCATGTTGCTGGTTGTTATTCTGTTCTTCCAATAGATTCCTTGATGCCTATAATTTTATTAACATTTTGACAAGAGTATCCATTAATCCATACCCTCAGCTAATTGCCACTGACCACCTAAATATATTATAGGGGGATACAAGCTGAAAAAGATTAACGTTGCCTTGAGTAAAACTATAGGTGGATGGAAATAATGTATATATCAATACATTGCAAGGACAGAAAGTGGTAAAAATTATGAAAATTAGTATAAAGAGTTCAGGAAAAAGATTAATTATGAAGAGGAATATCAGAAAGGACCTCTTGGAGGAGGTAACATTTTTCTTAGGTCTTAAATGACTGGCAAGATTTGCAAACATGTATGGATGTGAATGGGACTTACCCAACAGCTCAGAGGTAAAGAATCCGCTTGCAGTGCTGGAGCCGGACACGACTGAGCGACTTTACTTTCACTTTTCATTTTCATGCGTTGGAGAAAGAAATGGCAACCCACTCCAGTATTCTTGCCTGGAGAATCCCAGGGACAGAGGAGCCTGGTGGGCTGCTGTCTGTGGGGTCGCACAGAGTCGGACATGACTGAAGCGACTTAGCAGCAGCAGCTGGAGCCACAGGAGATACAGGTTTGATCCCTGGGTTGGGAAGATCCCCTGGAACTCTGGTATTCCTGGAGAATACTGAAACCCAGAGAATCCCATGGACAGAGGAGCCTAGTGGGCTATATAGCCCATAGAGTCACAAAGAGTTGGACACAACTGAAGCAATTTAGCATGCAGACACGCATGAATCTGAGCACAGTATAAAGTAGAATTGATCACCAAGATTCTCTTTTCTTCTCCGTCTTTTAGTCTCTCAGACTCGTTTAGGTGTTCATTATCTTCTCCCTGACATTTAAATGTAAAATAATTGATTTCTGTCTGCAATTCTCTTCTCTGTTTCTTGTATATACACTCTGTAGCTTCAACTGTCAGTCACATGCTGAGAACTCCAGACTTTTCTATCCACCTGCCTACAAAATATCTCAACAGGCATCTCAAACTCAGTGTGTCAAAAATAACCCATGCTCATTTTCTTTGATATATAATAGTATCTAGAATAACTTACTTTTGAGTCAAGATTTTCTGGGTTCCAGTATAGCTTCTATCACATACTATCTGAGAGACTCTGGGCAAGCTAGTAAACCAATCTAAGCCTCATTTTTTTTTTTTTTTTACACTAAGACAAATAGTAATTGTGCCTGCTTTATTTAGATATTATAAAAATCAAAGAGATGATGAATGTCTAAGCTCTCAGGGTTAGTTGTTATTACCATTATTCACACAATTGTAGTCAAGAATGCCACCACCCACTTGATCACCCAAACTCCAAATGGCGGCCACTTCCAGTGAAACTCTTTGATGTCAGCTTCCACTGGTGCAGTCAGTTCTATGTCAGCAGAATATCTCTTCTCCATATGTCTCTTTTCTACCTTCTTCTCTGTCCCTACTTTCTACTTCCTTAGTCCAGGCCTTAGTCCTATAATTATGATAAGTGACAGCTGAATTATTGCTGTTGATTATATTTTGCTTTAATACTTTGTGTTGTTGCTAAACTAATGTTTCTAATATACAAATCTGATTTTTCTTCTCTGCTTTCATCAATGACTCCATATTCTCTGGTCTCTCCAAAACCTCCTGAATTATCTCTAGTAAACTCACAATCGTAAATATCATAGCTCCCAAATCTCCAAATATCCACCCCCACCCTCATGCCACTTCTCTTTTCCCCCAACATTTTATACTGTTTTACACGTCTACTGCTTGGAACCTTCTTCCAGCAATGTCTTCTCTACCCATGCTGCAATATGGGGAACATGTCCTGAACTCTGAACAATCTCATCTACAATGCCTTTTAAGAGAGAAACAGTTACTTTTGAATCTCTATGGTAAACTTTAATGCTGTTTCTGTAGGACCTTAATCTTCTGTTGCATTTATTCATTTACAAGCCTTTCTCTCCCACCAGACTATGCATTGCTTGAGGGCAGGAATTTCACATCTAATTTTGCATTCATTCTCAGATCCAAGTAAAGTGCTTGGTGAATAATAGGTATTTGATAAAATCTTGTATAAATTGTTTAATAAGTTGGACCCAAATGATCAAAGCTTATTCATATCCTCACACTTCTGTCCATTCATATTAATTTAAAGAATGTATGTATTTTTGAAACTTCATACTTTGCTAGAAAGAGAAGTTTGCATTGGAAACTCAAGGATTCTGGATTACTTACCCACCATAATTTTGTACTGATTATGTACCTCCCATAATTTAACATTTCCACTAGTATCAGACTGAGCTCTAAATATATCTTTCTTCATTTATCTTATCCCATTGTTTGTTGTTTCTAAACTAGGTCCTACCTATGTCAAAATAACTCCCCCTGATGGCATGGGGGCCCTGTTTTTCAGACATATTTTTGGAAAGGATAGTTACTTAGGGTTTTCCTTCATCTGATATAGAATTCAAAAATAAATTTATGTTTGATGGGCAGAGCTAGCAAAGATGCCTGGTATCTACTTACTTTATCCTGTCACCAGGTACACGCAATTACCCATTTATTAAGAAATAAAACGTAAGACTAAAAGCATTTAATTTTAATTGCCTCTGATGTGCACCATATTGTCACTTTTTACTGGCTCACTATGGCTGCCCAGCTAGAATTTCTCTTTCATGCAAACAACAGGACTAAATTGAATTACATAAAAAGAAGCTACACACTGACTCCCAGCAGTATGTTTTGACAAAACATTTTGTCTCCTAAAATGATTTCAGATGCTGCAGTCAAAAGCCTTGACTGCAAGTAATGGGTTCATAAAACCTATCTTTAAAAAATTTTACCTGACGGTAATGCTGTGCAAATACCTGCACTTCTAGTTCACCTTCTCCCCTTGTTTACATCAAGATTTTAATAGAGTGACTGTCACAGAACAATCACTAAAGGCCACTGTTTGATAAGTTGCTATAAAAACACACTGTTTAAAATGAGAATTTCCTTCCTAAACTCAGTCATCATGAAGGGTGATGGTGGTGGTGGTTAAAAAAAAATATTAAAGAAACATGTTTTCATGGAAGACCTCAATAAAATTCTGAGTTAAGTGACATTCTAAATAGCAGTGACTTCAGAGTCTAAAGTTTGAGTTGCTAAAGCAGCATCTGGCAAAAATACTGCACACAGTAGTTTCTCAATAAATGTATTCCTTTAGTAATTATGACACCTCTTCTTTAAAAACATTGCTTCTTAGCATCTGAATTTTACTCTATGATATTTAACTCTACCAAATAAAACACAAATTATTTCCAAAATAAAATTGCATTCATATTTTAAAGATTTAAATATATACTGCTTTACATGTTTTGCTTATTTACTCTTAAATCCTTGCTGTGATGAAACAAATAAGATGTTAATAATGAATTTAAGGTTTATTTAGTGCCTAACTATATGCCTTGCAAGATGTTAAACACTTTGTATAAATTTTCTTTTTAACCTTATCAATCTGATAAGATAGGTACTGTTTATGAAGAATCTATAAGAAGTTGTTTTATTTCTTAGAATTCATTTTTTCCATTAACTAAAAAAGTTATGTAATTATAACACCACAATAGCAGAGTAATATATGGGAAACATTCAGTATCTTCACAGAATTACTTTTTTGTTTTTTTACTTCTCAACAACATGTTTGGAGTGTGGCCTTATTTCTCGTTGGGACATATTTCAACACCTGATTTTTTTTATTTTTAATAAACTCTGCAACTTCTTTTAACATCTCAAATTCAGCTTCAGTCTTAACAAGGTGAATTCCACACCTGTTTTAGTTTGGCTTTTCAGTTCTGTGAAATAAACAGCAAAAATGTTAGCATTATCTACTTTTTAAGAACTTAAAATTGTCTATCATTTTAAATATCAAGCACCATAGTTACTATCACAGGATGAATTTGAAAATGCCAAAAATTAATTGTAGACTCTCATATATTTTGTCAAGATTGGATACTTCCATTTTATTTTCTACCTTCAAAATGATTGTGCTAAATCCTATTCATTTCAATCTATGTTCCTCAGTCCAACCTTTTTTCCCAAAGGCATTTGTTTCTTTGCAGGAGTTCCCAGAATGGTGTCAAATACGAATTGGTTCTAAATGACATTCTCTTTCTTGGCATACTTCCCCACTGTTAAAGAACTTTTGTAGTGTAAAATTATTGGTACTATTTTAGTTCTCTTCTATTCTAAGTAAAATATTTCATGTACTCTCTTGCTCATTTTATTTCATCAGTGTCTATAATTTGAAAATAGGAAGGAAATTAGATTTTGGCCTACAATGAGATGGTATTTGGGGGAATTATAACATCCCTTGTGATATTAAAGATTTACTCTATTGAAGAAGGGATGGCAGTCCATTTTTTATCCGTCTTATTCTATAATATTGCCATGAGTATGTATTCCAAATCTATGCTATTTTGACAAAGTCTTTAGGAAAGGCCTCTGTGAATCAGCGTTTGTAAATCCTTGAATCTTGAGATGGAGACAGCATTTAAGGTGTGCATCCCTGAAACTGTTTTGCTATTCACAAGACATCATTTCTTCACCACGGGGAGAAACTTCAGAAAATATTGAATCCAACACTCTCATAGCAGTATTTGTTTACTCTCTTGCTTAGGAAAAATGTTTTAGCATCTCTCACACTTACGACATTTCTGAGAAATGAAGAACCATAGTGTTAGAACTGAAGTGTATCTTAAATATGGTTTAGTTATTCAGCAGGACTAAATTGTGACTCCAATGTTCATCCACTTGGGGAACTCAGGAGGCAAATAAACAGAAGGACCCAGATGAAGTCTCCTGTCCATTTTTCTCTGATATTATATTTGAGACACCAAACCTGGTCATCTTTACCCCTGGACTCTAGATGCAATTGGTGCAGAAGAATCCCTCTCCCCTTCCCCTAGTCTCTTACCAGGACTAGGAACTCTTATCTTTTGCAATACTTCACTTCCCTATTTACTCCAGGTCAAGTGCTCTCATAGAAAGGGAGTCTGTGAGGATCAAGAGATTGAACATTAAGCAAAGACAATTGTGTTGTGTTGACATGCCTGGGGCTTTGTAACCTTGAGTAAATTATGTAGTTGCTTTAAACCACAGTTTGGCCATCTGTAAAATTAAGATAATTATATTTATTCATAGCATAGTTTGAGGAATTTATGTGCTAATTCATGGGATGCATTTATCCCAGCATATAGAAACCTTCAACAAATATTAAACACTGCTTCTGTTAGGAGAAGCACACTGACTAAAACTGCCCACCCTGGCCAGGCACCATAGTAAACATTTGCATGAGTTGTTTTACGACAGGAGGTCCTGGTAAGGAACATGGAACTAATAAGCTACCACCGACCGGAAGTGTTTGGGAAAGGTCAAAATGAGACACCACATGTCCCACCACCTCCCAGAATCCTTCTCTCTGGCATCCATCTTGGCTGAACAAGGCGTGCACCACCAGGAAGGACTCTGAGTCAGAATGATTGGCTAAAGACAACCCGAAAACTGACCCCATCACCATAAAACCTGAGACTGTGAGCCACATGGCAGAGCTGTTCTCCTGGGTTCCTTTACCCTACTGCTCTCCACCTGGGTGCCCTTTCCCAATAAAATCTCTTGCTTTGTCGGCACATATGTCTCCTCAGACAATTTATTTCCGAGTGTTAGACAAGATCCCAGTTTCGGGCCCTGGAAGGGGTCCCCCTTCCTGCAACACTTCTAGATTTGTTACACTGTGTCTGGTCAGTCAGAATGGGCAGAAGTGAAGATGGTGGTTTCTTGATATGTAATTTATTGTGTCTCAAAATCAGTAATTTATATGTTTCTATTTAAAATTCTTAATTTTTAAGTAAATATTTTATTTAATTATAGTATTACTGCAAAAGGGTAAATTGTATGTTTTGCATACAATTTTTCATAAAAATATCATGTAATTACCATATATCAAGAAATAGGACATAAGTGAGTGCCCACGTGCTTTCTTAGTCACTATTCTCCTAATAACCATTGACTAGTTTGCCTGTTTGAAAACTTTCTGTGAATGCAATTTCTGTGAATGGAATTTGTGTCTGGTTTGTGTTTCTAAGATTAACTTATGTTGCTAAGTGTATCAGTATATGTTTATTCTCATAACATGGAAATATCACAAATTATATATTCACTCTAAAGGTGATGTACGGTTGTTATTATGACTAAAGCTAATAATGTCTACTATTGTTACCTTCTAGTGTATTTTTCATTTCAGTTATATTCATCAATTATGTTTGTTTGTTTTCCATATTTTCTAATTCTTTGTTAAAAAATTATAATTTCTTGCCCTGTGCCTCCATTCTTATCCCAAGTCCTTTGATCATTTTTTTGATCATTACTCTAAACCCTTTCTCAGGTAGATTTCTTGTCTCCTATTGCCAGTTCTTCTTCTGGGGGTTTATCTTGTTCCTTCTTGTGTAATATATTCCTCTGTCATCTTGTTTTGTCTAAATTGCTATTTTTAAGTATGTGGTAGATTAGTTATGTTTTCTCACCCTGGAGAAGTAGCCCTCTGTAACAGATGTCCTATATATTCCAACAGTGCACTCTTTTATTGTCATCCAAGTGCCAGAGCCAGCTGGTCCCAGAGTAGTATCTAACCTGCATTTGTGGATTCTGTATATAGGTTGTGGGATCACAGTTTTCGTGCCTGTGGTATCTGTCCTGTCTTAGACAAAGTTGGTTTAGAGGTTTCTGCAGGCTTTCTGGCAGGAGGGGCTGGTGCCTGCCCACTAGTGGATGGAGATAGGTCTCGGCCCTCTGGCAGACGGCCATTTCTAGGAATGTGTCTAGTGGCAGCTGTGGGCTAAGGAAATCTTTAGGTAGTCTATCTGTTGATAGGTCTGCATGTGCCCCCACTCAGTTCTTTAGCCTGAG
Source organism: Giraffa tippelskirchi (assembly GCF_054371585.1). Taxonomy (NCBI): domain Eukaryota; kingdom Metazoa; phylum Chordata; class Mammalia; order Artiodactyla; family Giraffidae; genus Giraffa; species Giraffa tippelskirchi. The sequence goes on from NC_137277.1 coordinate 94,936,220, forward strand.
GCATTCCAGCACTGGAGCCTAGAGGCTGTTGAATGGGGCCAAGTCTTGCGGCTAATGACCCAAGCAAGATGTCAGCCCTCACGAGAGATGCAGATGAATACTCTCAGATATGTTCACCACCAGCATCTTTGTCCCCAGGGTGAGCCACAGCTGCTCCCTGCCTCCCCAAGAGGCCTTCCAAGATGAGCAGGAAGGTCTGGCCTATTCTGCTATGAAATTACTGCTCTTACCCTTTGTCCTGAGGCTTCCCAGGTGGCTCAGCTTCCCTTGTAGCTCAGTTGGTAAAGAATTTGCCCACAATGCAGGAGACCTGGGTTCGATCCCTAGGTTGGGCAGATTCCCTGGAGAAGGGAATCGCAACTCACTCCAGTATTCTTGCCTGGAAAATCCCATGGACAGAGAAGCCTGCAGGCTACAGTCCGTGGGGTCACAAGAGTTGGACACGACTTACCGACTAAAACACCACCCTTCTCTCTGGTGTGAATAAGATTTTGCGTGTGCCTTTGAGGGCAATCTCTATTTCCCCCAGTCCTGTGGGGCTCCTGCAATCAAGCCCCACTGGCCTTCAAAGTCAAATGGTCTGGAGGCTCCTATTCCCAGTGCTGGACCTGCAGACTGGGGTCCTGACACGGGGCTCAACGTTCTCACTCTGGTGGGAGAACCTCTGTAATATAATTATTCTCCAATTTGTGGGCTGTGCATCTGAGGATTATGGGGTCTGATTATATGGTGAGTCCACTCCTCCTACCAGTCTTGTTTTCATTTCTTCTTCATGTCTTTAGTTGTAGAAGATCTTTTCTGATAGGTTTCAGACTTTTTCAAAGATGGTTCTTCTGCACATTGTTGTGATTTCTGTGTGCTCATGAGCTTAGGGTCTTTCTTCGCCACCATTTTGACTGTTTTCCCTTATGCTGTTCATTTACTTAGTATAGTACGTTTTATTTTTTATATCCCTGAAATAAATCTAATTGGTTGTGGTATATTATGTTCTTATATATCACTGGATTTGATTTAGGATTTTTTATTTAGGATTTTTGCCTCTATGTTATAAGAAAGTTAGATTGTGATTTTCATTTCTTATATTATATATATTTATTTCTATTGCTATTCACTTGAAAAGAATATATACTCTGTTGGATTCAGTGATCTATACATGTAAATTAGATTAACGTTATTAATCATATTTTTCAGATCCAGATTTTTATAGATTTTATAGATCTATATTTTTAGAGATAAATTTGGGGGTGCTTATTTGCCGTTGTAAATATGGTTATCTTTCACTGTGAGTGTGGATGGATTTTTCTATTTAGTTTTGTCAATTTCTTTATAAAGTCTGAGGAGATGTTATTGGAGGCATATAAATTCAGAATAGTTATATATTCCTGGTGATTATCTCCTTTATCTTTATTAAAAATTTCTCCCTATTTCTGCTAAAACTTATTTTCTTAAAATGTCTTCTATATGCTACTAATGTATCATCAATAGCTTGCTTTAACTCAGTTTGAACATGTTAAATCTTTTTTCCATCATTTTACATTTAATTTTTCTATATTCTTATTAAAATTGAGTTTTCTTTCTGTGTTCTTACAAAAGTTGAGTTTTGAGTAAGGACTCTGAGTTTGAGTTTAAACTTTTTAACTTGTTAAAAAATATTAGTATTTTAATTGAAGTACTTTGTTTACACTTAAGGGTTTATACCTATTGTCTTCTATTTCCCACCTGTTCATATTCTTTTTCTCTCACTTTAATTTTTCTGACTAATCTTGCATTGTTATTTTACCCCAACCCATCAATTTATCATCAGTCAGTTCAGTTCAGTTGCTCAGTCATGTCCGACTCTTTGCAACCCCATGAACCACAGCACGCCAGGCCTCCCTGTCCATCACCAACTCCTGGAGTCCACCCAAACCCATGTCCATCGAGTCGGTGATGCCATCCAAACATCTCATCCTCTGTCATCCCCGTCTCCTGCCCTCAATCTTTCCCAGCATCAGGGTCTTTTCCAATGAGTCAGCTCTTCGCATCAGGTGGCCAAAGGATTGGAGTTTCAGCTTCAACATCAGTCCTTCAAATGAACACTCAGGACTAATCTCCTTTAGGATGGACTGGTTGGATCTCCTTGCAGTCCAAGGGACTCTCAAGAGTCTTCTCCAATACCACAGTTCAAAAGCATCAATTCTTCGGCGCTCAGCTTTCTTTATAGTCCAACTCTCACATCCATACATGACCACTGGAAAAACCATAGCCTTGACTAGACGGACCTTTGTTGGCAAAGTAATGTCTCTGCTTTTTAACATGCTGTCTAGGTGGGTCATAAATTTCCTTCCAAGGAGTAAGCATCTTTTATTTTCATGGCTGCAATCACCACCTGCAGTGATTTTGGAGCCCAGAAAAATAAAGTCAGCCACTGTTTCCACTGTTTCCCCATCTATTTCCCATGAAGTGATGGGACCAGATGCCATGATCTTAGTTGTCTGAACATTGAGCTTTAAGCCAACTTTTTCACTCTCCTCTTTCACTTTCATCAAGAGGCTCTTATTTCTTCTTCACTTTCTGCCATAAGGGTAGTGTCATGTGCATATCTGAGGTTATTGATATTTCTCCAGGAAATCTTGATTCCTGCTTGTGCTTCTTCCAGCCCAGCGTTTCTCATGATGTACTCTGCATATAAGTTAAATAAGCATGGTGACAATATACAGCCTTGACGTTCTCCTTTTCCTATTTAGAATGAGTCTGTTGTTCCATGTCCAGTTCTAACTGTTGCTTCCTGACCTGCATACAGATTTCTCAGGAGGCAGGTAAGGTGGTCTGGTATTCCCATCTCTTTAAGAATTTTCCAGATTATTGTGATCCACACAGTCAAAGGCTTTGGCATGATCAATAAAGCAGAAGTTGGTGTTTTTCTGGAACTCTCTTGCTTTTTCGATGATCCAGTGAATATTGGCAGTTTAATCTTTGGTTCCTCTGCCTTTTCTAAAACCAGCTTGAACATCTGGAAATTCATGGTTCACGTATTGCTGAAGCCTGGCTTGGAGAATTTTAAGCATTTCTTTACTAGCGTGTGAGATGAGTGCAAGTGTGTGGTGGTTTGAGCATTCTTTGGCATTGCCTTTCTTTGGGATTGTAATAAAAACTGACCTTTTTCATTCCTGTGGCCACTGCTGAGTTTTCCAAATGTGCTGGCATATTGAGTGCGGCACTTTCACAGCCTCATCGTTCAGGATTTGGAATTCCATCACCTCCACTAGCTTTGTTCATAGTGATGCTTCCTAAGGCCCACTTGACTTCACATTCCAGGATGTCTGGCTCTAGGTGAATGATCACACTGTCATGATTATCTGGGTCGTGAAGATCTTTTTTGTACAGTTCCTCTGTGTATTCTTGCCACCTCTTCTTAATATCTTCTGCTTCTTTTAGGTCCCTACCATTTCTGTCCTTTATTGAGCCCATCTTTGCATGAAATATTCCCTTGGTATCTAATTTTCTTGAAGAGATCTCTAGTCTTTCCCATTCTATTGTTTTCCTCTATTTCTTTGTAATGGTTGCTGAGGAAAGCTTTCTTATCTCTCCTTGCTATTCTTTGGAACTCTGCATTCAAATGGGTATATCTTTCCTTTTCCCCTTTGCTTTTCACTTCTCTTCTTTTCACAGGTATTTATAAGGCCTCCTCAGACAGCCATTTTGCTTTTCTGCATTTCTTTTTCTTGGGGATGGTCTTGAGCCTTGTCTCCTGTCCCAAGTCACGAACCCCCATCCATAGTTCATCAGGCACTCTGTCTATCAGATCCATTCCTTTAAATCTATTTCTCACTTCCACTGTATAGTCATAAGGGATTTTATTTAGGTCATACCTGAATGGTCTAGTGATTTTCCCCCACTTTCTTCAATTTCAGTCTGAATTTAACAATAAGGAGTTCATGATCTGAGCCACTGTCAGCTCCCGGTCTTGTTTTTGCTGACTGTATAGAGCTTCTCCATCTTTGGCTGCAAAGAATATAATCAATCTGATTTCGGTGTTGACCATCTGGTGATGTCCATGTGTAGAGTCTTCCCTTATGTTGTTTGAAGAGGCTGTTTGCTATGACCAGTACGTTTCTCTTGGCAGAACTCTATTAGCCTTTGCCCTGCTTCATTCTGTATTCCAAGGCCAAATTTGCCTGTTATTCCAAGTGTTTCTTGTCTTCCTACTTTTGCATTCCAGTCCCCTATAATGAAAAGGACATCTCTTTTGTGTGTTAGTTTTAGAAGGTTTTGTAGGTCTTCATAGAACTGTTCAACTTCAGCTTCTTCAGCGTTACTGATCGGGGCATAGACTTGGATTACCGTGATATTGAATGGTTTGCCTTGGAAACGAACAGAAATCATTCTTTTGTTTTTTAGATTGCATCCAAATACTGCATTTCAGACTCTTTTGTTGACCCTGATGGCTACTCCATTTCTTCTAAGGGATTCCTGCCTACAGTAGTAGATATAATGGTCATCTGAGTTAAATTCACCCGTTCCAGTCCATCTTAGTTCACTGATTCCTAGAATGTCAATGTTCACTCTTGTCATCTCCTGTTTGACCACTTCCAATTTGCCTTGATTCGTGGACCTAACATTCCAGGTTCCTATGCAGTATTGCTCTTATAGCATCGAATCTTGCTTGTATCACCAGTCCCATCCACAACTGACACACAAGGGCACACAAGGGCGGCTGAGAGGAGCTACCCCACGCCCGAGGTCAGGGGCAGTGGCTGGGAGGAGCTACCCCATGTCTGAGGTCCGGAGCAGTGGCTGCACTTTGCTGGAGCACCTGTGAAGAGATACCCCACATCCAAAGTAAGAGAAACCCAAGTAAGATGGTAGGCACTGAGAGAAGGCATCGGAGGGCAAACAGACTGAAACCACAATCACAGACAACTAGCCAATCTAATCACATGGACCACAGCCTTGTCTGACTCAGTGAAACTAATCCAGGCCATGTGGGACCACCCAAGATGGATGGGTCATGGTGTAGAGGTCTGACAGAGTGTGGTTCACTGGAGAAGGGAATGGCAGACCACTTCAGTATTCTTGCCTTGAGAACCCCATGAACAGTATGAAAAGGCAAAAAGATAAGACACTGAAAGATGAACTCCCCAGGTCAGTAGGTGCCCAGTATGCTACGGGAGATCAGTGGAGAAATAACTCCAGAAAGAATGAAGGGATGGAGCCAATTTATCGTGTTTACCCTTTTATTAACATTAGAGTAATTACTTAAAAATTGAGACACATATATTTGCCTTTTTAGCCTCTAACATAAATTAGTACCTTTCCCGCTTTATAGTTACTGTGATGACCTTAAAATTCTTGAACTTCTTTTACTCTTGCATAGGGTAAGTCAGTTATTAACAAAAAAACATAGCATCTCAATAGCATACAAAATCACAAGTGCTTTTTTTTCTCATCCATCTTCAGGATCTCAGGAGGGCTGCTCACATTTCTGGCAATTGACTAGGGCCTGGCTGAGCTCGACTGTGCTGGGCTAAAAGACCAAGTGTACTTGCCTGGCTTTAATATGCATATGCTTCATGTGTGTTCTTTCTGAAGTCCAAACCAAGAGGGCAGCATCTGTACAGGGGAAGCACAAGCACCTTTTAGATGACTTCTTGCATTGCTTCTGCTAGTATTCCAAAGGTAAAGTAAGTCATATAGCTGAGCCAAAAGTCAAGAGTACAGGAAATACACTATGTCTGTGTGTGTGAGAGAGAAAGTAAAAGTTATATGGTTAAAATGTGAAATCTGTGCATGGTAGATACATGGGCAAATAATTCAACCTACCACAATCCCTCTCCCTAAAGATTCCTTTAAAAAAAAAACACAGTTTTTTTTCCAGACTCCTAAGAAAACAAATGTATATATGGACCTCAGTATAAGAAGCAATAACATAACTGACTTTCTCTTTTCTCACAGATGGATTATGGTAGATATAGGAGGTTTGTGGTGGCAAGATGGTAGAATTTAGTTCAAGAATATTTTTAACTAGATTTCTTTTGTTTGAGATTCCTGTGGAAGGTGAGAATATGGTATTGTACATTTCCCCTATTTAAATGTAAGTGGTGAAATCCTTAAATCTGAATAATGTTCCAAATCTGTCTTTATGGATTGCTTTCTGAGTCTTCAGAGAATTATTATTTTAATGTGCTATATTGAAAGAGAGAGGAATTTGGCAGCAATAGAAAAGGACTTGGTGTATTTGGGAGATTTGGGGTTTGGAGAAGACGAGAGAACAGGGTTTTGGGGAACATAAGAGTGAAGGCTAGAACTGGGTGAATTATTCTCAGAGATGCAAAAGAAACACAATAAGCAATTTTGCCTGATAAAAGTGTAGCTTCCTTAGAGTCATCATGACCATATTTTTACGTGATATTAAATTGTCCACTAGCAAATCTTTATACTTGAAACATTGCAAGATTCTTTATGTATCTGCTTTAAAAATGTATGAGAAATCAGATTTTGAAAATCAATTTTCTGTTGACTTCAATTAAACTATTAAAATTTCCTTTTCTGTTTCTGTTGATATTTCATTGCCATTAATTTCCATCACTTTAGTTTTAAAGTTTCTCTTAAACTCCCCATCTCTGTTAAATAAGTTAATAATATACAAACCAACACTTTTGAAACCACTTACAAGGAAGGGTTGCTTTTTAAGGAGGGATAAGAACCCTTTTATTTTTTCCCTTAACAGGAGCTACTGGCCATTGGGATGACTACATATGAAAAGTAACTATTTACATGTTAAAAATGCATTAAATTAAAAAAAATGATACTCAATTTCCTATTGTTGCAATCAAGATATGTTGTTAACTTTAGTTTATCTTATACAACTGCTGTGTATCAATGTAAATTAGAGACAGATAAAGCAGTAAAAACCCAGAGAAAGATGAAGAAGGAAAGATAAAAGACCTAGTCAAGAAAAGACAAGGAAGCAGATATAGAAACAATGAAATTGAGGTATACTAGCACGAAGGAGAAATCAAAAATTTGACCAGTGTGAGAGGTAAGAGAACTCATAAAGAATTTTAAAAGCAAAAAAGATTGAAAAGGAAAATGATAGATATAAGGACACAGAGTATTGGTAATCCATAAGTAGGGACTCCAGTGAGAAAATGCCTTTTTTAGTTGTAAGCTAAAGAGTAAGACCACCTCTCATTTAGAGATTACTAAAATTTGATTAGTGATTTAACCATTGCTCACAGATTTTCCCCTACTTAAACCTGCTCAACATTGTTCAAGATAAACTACAACCAGAATGTGACTGGGGTAGGAATTATTCTTTGGATAGCAGCTGAGGTCAGAAAAATACTTGAAGACTGTTCAGAATTCTACTCATCTAGAGTTTGTAGTGATGATAATAAAGATCTTCTGTAAATAATTTTTGTCATGTTTTTGAGACTTGATGTTGTTTTCCATTAGTGATGTCTACCATGTCCTTACAAAATGTTATCTCATCTCAAATCTTATTCAGTTACAACAAATAAAAGGGACCCAATGTATAGGAGCTAAATATTGCTCTTCCTATTAGGCTATTATTTTCCAATCTGTAAAAAATCAATTTTATGAGTTTTTACCAGAAAAAAACTTAAAATATGTAGATTAGAAAGCATCAGAGTGCATCACACAGAATAATGGCAAACATTGTTTTGTGAAAATTTTACATTCTATATGGGTGTGGCTGTTGTGGATTTCAGTGCCTTTCTGATTATGGGTTGTATAATTTTGTGAGAGCTGCCATAACAAACTACCACTAACTAGATGACTTAGGCAACAGCAATGCATTTTTTCATAGTCCTGAGGCTAGAAATCTTAGATCGAGATTTCAGCAGGATTGGTTTCTTCTGAGGGTTGTGAGGGAGAATCTATTCCATGTGTCTCTCCTATTTACTGTTGGTTTCTTGGCAACCTTTAGTGTTCCTCAGCTTATAGACACATCACCCAGATCTTTGCCTTCATTTTCGTACAGCATTCTCTATATGTGGATTTCTCTTTCTGTGTGCAGATTTCTCCTTTTAATGACAGTCATGTTGTGTTCAGGCCCACTCGAAGACTTCTTAACTCATCTTCAGAGACCTTATTTCCAAATAAGTCCACATTCAGGAACACCTGGGAACTAGGAGTTTAACGTCTCTTTGGGCCCCAGTTCAACCCATGAGATAGATCATGATCAAAAAAGTTTGAAAGTCTCTGCACAGGCGTTCCTTGTTCACATTTGGCCCGTAAAACCAAGCTGTTCAAAAAAAGCAAAATTGTGTATTGATTTAAGGATGCAGTATGGTATAAAGTGTACTGATTTGGGGTGGTCCTCTCTGACCCTAATAACCACAGGCAAATAATTTGTATGATTCTAATTATACTTCTTTCTATTTGAGCAGCTGACACACATCTTTCAAGGTGTTTAGAAAGTTAATAAGAAAGCTGAATAATGATTTTAAGGTCATATTTATGTCTACCTAAACTAAATTTTTTATTGGACCTTTAAAGCATAGCCAATATTTATGTAACACTTTAGTCATTTATTAAAATATATTATCAAAATATGTTTCTATTAATCAAATATAATTCTTAAGACTGAGTTCTCTAGGGGGATGTATGTAAATGCTAGGTATTTACAACTAGCTGCATATATTTATTCCCTAATTCTTAATCACACTACTGTATGCAGTCATCAATTTTCTGACAACCATCTGCTTAGATGTCACTCATTCCTTCCGCCCCATCTAGTTGAAATTAAAATATTGACAGAAATAATTTTTGCATGGAAAGTAGAAAAGCTAATAAGGTTGGTAAAACTAGATTGGTTTTTGCATGCTTTGCCCCTGACAACATTCTGACAATTTTTAGCTTCTTCAAGTCATGTAGTACTATAGGAAAATAAAATATAAAGCAAAAATTTGAGCATAGTGTAAGGCTGATTTCTTCTGATAGTCTTAAAATATTCCTGAAACGTTAAAAACAAAGAAAGAAAAAAGACTGTAAAGCTGTAACTATCATATCTTATGGTGACTATATGTAGTTAGATGAGTAGCAATAGTTGACATAAAATGTTATTCTGCCCTTTTACAAATACATAATGACAATAACAGCAATAGAACATAAGTAATGAATGGAGAAAACCGTTCAAAAAACTTTACAGTATACCAATTACAAATTTACTTTGAAATTCTTTATACCCCTAGTATATTCCTTATTAAAAATACTTAATATTTAAATGATCCAATCTGAAATTTTTTTTGACCTTAGCAAAGACTATTCAGCCACTGAAAATTCTAAGCTTAGATTTTAGAATTTCCCTAGCTGGTACATTATTAAACTGAAAACTTGATTTCCTACTCTTGAAGACCTCACAAGCTCATAAATTAATGTATCAATAAATGGTTTGGGTTTATCCTCCTCAAAACATAAAGTAGTATCTCCCAGGGGAGTGGAAGACATAAATACTCACAATTTATTTGATTTAAAAATTTCATTCATGTAGGCAATAGATGACTACATGACTAATAGTGAAGTCAAGTGAATAGGATTATGTTAAAAGGTTGCATTGATAAGGACAGGGATTAAGAGCAAAGAGTGAATGCCTGTTTGAAGGAATCAGGTTTAGTCACAAGATCCATAAAAAAAACAGAAGCAAGAAAAATAGTAAAGTTGTTTCCTTTGTGTTCTTTTCTAATGCATTGGAGGATGTTTTTCATTCTTGAATCACAAATGCCTAGCATAGAGCAAATCTTTTGTCAATGATTCCTGGGTGTCTCAGAGACCTTCCCAGCATCATTCCACAACCCCCTTTTTCTAAGTCACATCTCTGGCCATATCTCTTACTACACCTTAGGATGTGTACTTATATATCTCCCTGTGTTGATTTTGTTTTCTTCTTGTCAGATCTCACTCTACTTTCCTTCTCTTCCTCCAAATATGTTTGTAGTTATTTATGCAGATGAGTAAGTTGTTTATGGGTAAATTCCCCAAGCCAGATTAAGGAGTCCTTAGAGACAAGGACAGCAAATTTTGTTTCTAGAGCTAAGAACATATAAGTCCATGATAAAACTGACTTTGTGAGTATTTTGCACTAGAGAAACTGCAACAACATACCCTAGTAAAAATTTTGCAGAGGTCATGAGAGCTGTATGCTGACTTATTTTGCACTCCAGTTTAGGCCATAATGTTCAGCTTTCAAAAGACTTTGGGAAAATAGTAACAACAACAACCCCATCAGCACCACCATCACTAAATAAACTTTTCCTCATATTCTCTTATTCCTAGCTCTATGTCTACTGACAGGACAGCTTTCTTTCAAAGCTATTACAGCTCCCTTCTGCTGCTAAGGATTTTAGGTCCTTACACTTTGTAGTTGTTTTATTGCTGTTGTTGCTCTTAGTCAGGCGAGTTGTGTGTTGGCTTTGAGGGTGGATCCATACAAAGGAAGGAGCTTCCCTGGTGGCTCAGATGGCAAGAATCTGCCTACAATGCTGGAGACTTGGGTTCGATCCCTGGGTTAGGAAGATTCCCTGGAGAGGGAAAGGCTACCCACTCCAGTATTCTTGTCTGGAGATTCCCATGGACAGAGGAGCCTGGCGGGCTTCAGTCCATGGAGTCCCAAAGTGTTGGATATGACTAAGTGACTAACACTTTCACTTTCTTTATACAAAGGAAGAGTCACTGGTTTTAAAAGAAAGTTAAAGCAAGGATATCTTGCAGCTCTAACATTAGAAATGTGTTTTATTTTATCATGCATTTCTTCATTAAAATGTTTGATGACTCAAAGCACAGATTTTTATTCTGTGTTTTTTCTTGAGGTCTAAGGGGACACGGTAATTGCCCTCTGCTCTTCCCCAGTAGCATGTTGGACACCTTCTGATCAAGGGGGCTCATCTTTCAGCATCATATCTTTTAGCATTTTCATAATGTCCATGGGGTTTTCCAGGCAAGAATACTGGAGTTAGTTATCATTTCCTGTTTCAGTAGACCACGTTTTATCAGAACTCTTCATCTTGACCCGTCTGTCTTGGGTGGTCCTGAATGGCATGGCTCATGGCTTAATTGAGTCATGTAAGCTCCTTTGCCACAGAAGCAGAAGAGATTAAGAAGAGGTGGCTAGAATACACAGAAGAACTATACAAAAATAGTCTTCATGATCCGATAACTACGATGGTGTGCTCACTCACCTAGAGCCAGACATCCTGCAGGGTGAAGTCAAGTGGTTCTTAGGAAGTAATTCTATGAACAAAGCTAGTGGATGTGATGGAATTCCAACTGAACTATTTAAAATCCTAAATCATGATGCTGTTAAAGTGCTGCACTCAATATGTCAGCAAATTTAGAAAACCTAGCAGTGGCCCAGGACTGGAGGATGTCAGTTTCATTCCAATCCCAAAGAAGGAGAATGCCAAAGAATGTTCAAACTATTGAACAGTCATGCTCATTTCACATGCTAACAAGATTATGCTCAAAATTCTTTAAGCTAGGCTTCTGCAGTATGTTAACTGTGAAATTTCAGATGTACAAGCTTCATTTTGAAGAGGCAGAGGAACCAGAGATCAAATTGCTAACATTTATTGGATCATAGAGAAAGCAAGGGAGTTCCAGAATAACATCTACCTCTGCTTCATCGACTTTGCTAAAGCCTTTGACTGTGTGGATCACAACAAATTGTGGAAAATTCTTAAAGAGATGGAGTACCAGACCACCTTACCTGCCTCCTGAGAAATCTGTATGCAGGTCAAGAAGCAACAGTTAGAACCGGACACGAAACAACAGACTGGTTTGAAATTGGGAAAGGAGTACGTCAAGGCTGCATATTGTCACCCTGCTTATTTAACTCAAGCGCAGAGTTGTTGTTTAGTCATTAAGTCATGTCCAACTCTTTTGAAACCCCATGGGCTATATACCCCACCAGGCTCCTCTGTCCATGGGATTTCCCAGGCAAGAATACTGTAGTAAGTTGCCATTTCCTTCTCCAGGGGATCTTTCTGACCCAGGATTGAACCTGAGTCTCCTGCATTGGCAGGGGAATTCTTTACCACTGAGCCACCAGGGAAGCATATGTAGAGTACAGCATGTGACATGCCAGACTGGATGAATCTCAAGCTGGTATCAAGAATCCTGGGAGGAATATCAACAACCTCATATATGCAGATGATACCACTTTAATGGCTGAAAGTGAAGAGGAACTAAATAGCTTCTTGATGAGGGTGAAAGAGGTAAGTGAAAAGGCTGGCTTGAAACTCAACATTCAAAAAGCTAAGATCATGGTATCTGGGCCCATCACTTCATGGCATACGGAAGGGGAAAAAGTGGGAGCTGTGATAGAATTTATTTTCTTGGGCTCCAAAATCACGGTAGACAGTGACTGCAGCCATGAAATTGAAAGACGCTTGCTTCTTGGGAGGAAAGCTATGACAAACCTAGACAGCATATTAAAAAGCAGAGACATCACTTTGCCAACAAAGATCTTTAGAGCCAAAGCTATGTTTTTTTCCAGTAGTCATGTGTAGATGTGATAGTTGGAACATAAAGAAGGCTGAGTGCCAAAGAATTAATATTTTTGAATTCTGCTGTTGGAGAAGACTCTTGAAAGTCCCTTGGACTGCAAGGAGATAAAAACTAGTCAATCCTAAAGGAAATCAACCCTGAATATTCTTTGGAAGGACTGATGATGGAGCTGTAACTCCAATACTTTGGCTACCTAATGGGAAGAACTGACTCATTGGAAAAGACCCTGATGCTGGGAAAGATTGATGACAGGAGGAGAAGGGGACGACAGAGGATGAGATGGTGGGATGGCATCACCGACTCGATGGACAAGAGTTTGAGCAAGCTCTGGGAGTTGGTGATGGACAGGGAGGTCCGACATGCTGCAGTCCATGGGGTCACATAGAGTCGGACACCACTGGGTGACTGAACTGGACTGCGATAGGTAAAGGGAGAAACAATGTAATATAAAGTCATAGTAAAGGCAGGAGGAGCAGAGAAAAAGTGGGAGTGCAAGAAAATGTTTCACACAAGAATTAATATTTCAGTGAGGTTTTGAAGATAAAGGAGAAATTAGAAAACTTGAACATAAATATTTTGGGCAGAGGGAATAGTATATTCAAAACTACAGAGTTGTGAAAAGGCTTAGCTTATTAGGGAAATAATACAGTGTGATCAGATCAGATATAGAAGCTGTTTATCTAGACAATAGACATCAAATAATGATATGTTAGTGTTTGTCCATCCTTTCTAGGTCAGGAAAGAGTCCTGATTCACATTTAAATTTCAGCTCACAAACACCACCCCATCAGCCACAGAGTTTTGAGAGGTCAGGTAGAAAATCCTGTTTAAGCTGAGAAGACATCAGTGCACATTTTGCTGGGCAGGTTCCCTCCTCTGTCATTGACTTAACTCATGAGGATGCAGAGTGGTTTATAGGCCACATTAAAGTATAGACTTTAGGATTTGGCACACATGATCAGGCCAGTACTTCACCAGTGGATTTTGCTGTCAAGAGGACTGTGCCTATGTTAAAGATGGAGTGGGAACTGAAAGGCTATGAATTATAGCTTTGTCCTATTGAAGACTGAAAAAGTGCTGAAGTTAGGAAAATTAAGTGACTTGTCCAAGGTCAAATAATTTATCAGTGAAAAGCTGGTACTGGAACAAGGGTTTCTGGCTCCTAGATCAGTATCAAACCCATTGTATCATCTGCTGGTCTCATCAGATGGAGGTATTTGCTGATATATGAGAGGACTAAGAAGTTTAATACATGAAAGAAATGATAAGTTCCCTGAGGAGCTTTGAAGTTAATAGACTTCTAATCAATTTTTTTTTCTGAGTAATCTTGCCTTAAATTTGTCCGTAATTCTGGATTCCCAATAACACAAATGTTACTGAATTTTCAGAAAAAAATAAAGTCATTCTTTTCTGGTTATTTAGATACCATCTAGATAGCACCAGTTTGAACCTGGTTGAGCCCATCTGATATTATCTGTATAATCCAGGTTTAGGGCAATATCAGCTTGCATCCCAGTAAGCAAAGGAGAGAACACTTATAAAGGGCAATAGAAGAGACTTCAGCAAAGGCACTATTTTCAAAGAAGTAGGTAATATTAAGGGAAACTAAGGGATAGTGAATCACTCTGGGACTAGCAATGGTAGGAGAAATGTTAACAAATGAAAGCCTAAAGAGGGAAGAAGAAAAAACTGTTTCTAGAAATATTTGTAGGTATAAGAGTTGGCCTTCAGCAATAAACTGTGTCTGTCAGTGTAGGAATATACTCATTGCCAATCTGAGGCACAGCAGGGAGAAAGCCAGTAATTATATATACTCTAGCTCCAGTTTCTTCGTGCCCTCTGATCTCCTCGGTGCCTCAGTTTGATCAAACCCGACAGAAAATCATAGAACAAGGCCATACAAGTTAGCCTCCAAGGGCACAAAGAAGAATAGATAAAGGAAGGAGTGGATATGGAAGAGAAAATGGAGAATATTCCAGGACAGAGCAAATAAAAACTATCCATGCCCTGGCGCAGGATCTCTTCAGTCCTCCCGTCCACAACCCTTCCTGGATATACAACTCTCCAAACTGCTCTGATTTCAAAAAGTCTACCTGATACTACTGGGAGCATTATGTAAATATGAATAGTTTGGCTGAGCAGTGACTAAGGAGAGAGGGAGACATGACCTCCATCTGCAAGCAGTGGTGGGAATGGAAATGATTTCCTGTGGGAACTCGGCTGGTATTATTGTTAAATCATTTGTATACTGTTAAATGAGTTACGGGCTGGTGGGGCAAAGAGGTCTTGGAACTGTGTTTGCTGGCATTCTCCCTACCTCCATCATTGTCTACAAGCTTTTGAAAGGTTGGAAAAACAGCAAGAGAAGGGTCTGATTCAAGGTGATAGAACCAGAAATAGTAAAGTAAAATTAGGAGAAGGATTTGTAAGTTAAAGAACACAAAAGTGCTCATAGCAGAAGTTAATCTTTTATTAAAAAATAGTAAGGGAATAAAATATGGGAAAGCTCTTATTTGCATATTTAATCTCAGAGTGAACAGAGCTCTAAAAACTCACTATTGAAGATAATCTTTGTGGAACAAAAAAATGATACAGTTTATTTTTTGTTTGCATATCTAACAAGTACACTGAGCAACATTAACAAGCTTTAGGAAGTTTCACATTTTCAATATGGCTAATTGATATTTACTTTTATTATCTGAAATATGATTTCTAATATTAAACATTTTTAAATCTCTAAAGATAAAAATTATTTTTCCCTCCTGGTAAAATGTTGAGTGTATAGTTTAAAAACAGAAAAACTTAATAAAATTTTTATGAAAAGGGGTTTTGGTATGAAGCTTGTTTTCAAAGAACATATTTAAAACATAGTGTAAGCCTTTCTTTAACATTTTCAGTTAAATTAAGCATATATCATGAACCTACTAAAACTAGTATTTTTTCTAGCTTAAGATTTTTTTACCTGACCTGACAAATTCTAATTCAAATTCTTCTGTTTTTGTTGTTATTGATTCTCCTACATAACCAATATAGTCCCTTGAGCATAAATTATAGTATAAAATTTGATTATACAAGGATGTGTAATCACAACAAAAATTAACATGACTGATCATACTGTGTCAGATGCTGTTCTAAGAGCATAAGATATATTAATCCATTTAAACCTCTTAAAAACTACATGAGACATTTCCATTTTTGCAGATGAGGCTTGAGAAGCTGTATAACTTGCTCAGGATATGCACACAGTGCTAGCAGAGCCAGGATTAAAATCTGAGAAATCAGTTCCCAGACTTTGAGTTTTTAACTATGATACCATACTAGCTTAAAGACTGAGATAAGGTGGAGCCAGAACATAAGGAGCCTTGAATGCTAGGACAGTAAGTTGTCAAGTGAGAACTCTTGTAGGTTTTCATATAACAAAATATCATGGTTAATTTTATCTTTTAAGCAGCTGAACGTGATATCTTTTTCTCCCCTGATGAATTGTACCAAATATTTATTTTTATTTTATTATTTTCAAATATTTTGTTTTCCAGTTTTATTGAGATATAATTGACATATAGCACTGTATAAGTTTAAGGTATAGAGCATAATGCTTTGATTTATATGTCTCTTTTAAGATTCAGTTAAGTCCGACAGGGAACTGAACAGGGACAGGGAAGCCTGGCATACTGCAGTCCATGGGGTCGCAAACAGTGGGACATGACTGAGCGTCTGAACTGAACTGGACTAAGTCAGACAGAAAAACTCTGCCTTAATCTTTTTACCTCAATTCACTGTTTACTTAACATTTATCCAGTATCTAAAATAAGCTATGAGAATAAAGAAAATATGAGTTTATTCCACAATCCAATGGTTTTTAAGCCGTTAAAAAATCTTTGATATGGACACTTAATAAGAAAAATATATTAAAGGGTTTAAATAATTTATTCTTGTGATCCTGGGAGGAAAGTTTTCAGAGAGAAGTGCTGCTAGGGAAACTGAAAGCAACTAACCTGTTTTTCAGTGGTTGTTTCCTGTTGTCTTCCACATTCTTCAGAGATGTCTGACTGACAGGGACTTTACTCACCATGGCAGGCTAATTTCTGTAACAAGCAACTGCAAAATTTAAGTGTATTTAACAAGTCAAAGACTTTTTTCTCCTTTCTCACTTTGTGGTTCAGTGCAGGTTAAAGATGGTAGGTTGCTCCACGTAGTTATTTAGAGAGCCTGGCTGATAGTTAGTTGTTCCACCATCTCCAATGCATGAAATTCAACATCCAACCCCCAATCAGGAAGACAGAAAGAATGGCTAAGTCACAGCCATTCTTAGCTTAATCATCCTGGAAGAGACAAGTCACTGTAGCTCCTAGTTCATTAGTGAGATCCAATTCATGGCTTCACCTTGGTACAAAGGGCTGCGGAGTATAATTAAGCTGTGTGCCCAGGAAGAGGCAATATGTCGAGTGTGTATCTCTATCACGGGGACTGCATTCCAAATTAAGATCTCTCTTGAGAAAAGCACTCAACATGAGTCACGCATGGTCCTTGCTTTCAATGAGCTTTCTGTCTAGAAGCAGAATTTAGTTAAATAACTAAAGATAAACTAATAATAATATCTAAACTTACCAGAGGCTTACAAGGAAAAGTTCTAAATGCTTTAAGAGTATCAATTCCTTTAATCAATGAGATACTATTAGCCCATTTCATAAATGAGGAAATTAAATCAAAGAGTAAATTGCTTAATGAAGCATGGCTATTAAGATGCAGAGTCTTGATAGGACTTCATCTCAGACTCCGTAACTGCAGCCTCCACACTTCTTAGAACAGTAAGCATTCCAAGTGGAATATAGTCATGGTATGTACGCAGCCTTGTGAGAGAGGAGGAGCTGTGACAGTTATAGGTGGCCATCAATCTTTGTTCTTCACTTGGGAGCACAGGTCGACTGTTCAATAAATGTCAGTTATTTTTATTATGATAGTAGGTTTCCAATGAAAGCTAACATTTTGGAAATGATTTTAAAGAAGATGGACCATTTGACAAATGAGAAATTAATGTGAATGGGACTTCTTCCAAAGTCATAAGAAGGCTTTTTTAAAAAAAGGAACAAAGACTAGAAAAACAAGCGCAAGGAGACTGAGAGAGCTCCATGTGAGGAAAGTGGGGAAGATGGATTTCTGTGCAGACACACTTGCTCCTTCTTACTTTCCTGCAGGCTTCTTCCCATTGTCCTTCTCTAACTTCAGCTTCCATCAACATATCCTTCCATTTGCCTTCCTCCAGTAGAATCCAGATCCAGTAGCTTCACAGTGTTCTGAGGAAACTTCAAATAGTAATCAGGAAACCAGGTTGCTCTGGCTCAGAGTCTAATCTTTTTTTGATCTGGGGCAAAACACTTAGACCCTTGGAGCTCAGATTCCTTATCTTTAAGAGGAAAACATACGAATCACATCATTTCCATAGCTCTTTCTAATATTACAGTTTTTAAAAATGTCTGCAATTCTAGAATCTTAGTATCGATACTTAGTAATTTTTTTAAAAAATGCTCCTTTTACTGTTTCATTTTGGGCAAAGTCATGCTATGTGCAGGATTAATTTTAAGATATAATTCTTAATGTTTTTATTTTGTGTAGAATGAAAGTGAAGTTGCTCAGTCGTGTCTGACTCTTTGCAGCCCCATGGACTGTAGCTTACCAGGCTCCTCCGTCCATAGAATTCTCCAGGCAAGAGTACTGGAGTGGGTTGCCATTTCCTTCTCCAGGGGATCTTCCCAACCTAGGGATTGAACCTGGGTCTCCCACATTGTAGGCAGGCGCTTTACCATCTGAGCCACCAGGGAATTCCCAGTCTGAGTTTAAATATTTTGTTACAAACTGATCTTGTTATACCACTAACTTTTTCCTTTACACATTTCACTGACTTTATGTTTTGTTTATAGGGCAGGGTTTTCACAGTATGATTTGGCTATGGAATCATGGAAAATTTTAGGATATTAAGACACCCATAGGAAGTATGAGTGGGAGTGTGTTTTCCTGAAGTTAATAGAAACAGTTTAAAAATCAGTGACAATAATGTTAAGAAACGGCACACTTTATTGATGAAAGATTCTGTGAATGTTTTAGTGGAAGATGAAAATTAGGAATATAATTATTTAGACCTGGGCTGTGAAAAGCAAACATTATTTCATCTGTTTTCTGTATTTAAGAAATAGAACTGTTTTATCTATTAAATTAAGCTAGAGCTTGCCATCATCATGCTACCACACAAAAGAAGTCTATAAAAACTTCAGTCATTTTCATCTCAGCATGATGATACCCCCTATGTGGTTTTATAATTCTCAATTAAAATGAGTAATTCCAGTGAAAGAACAAGTCCCATGAGGGGAGAGGCCAAGAAGGAATTCTAATGTTAAAGAAATATTTTGCCATGGTAAGCCTGGTATGGTTGGTAATGTTTCAAACACATCTATGCCCATGGTCTTTAATTTTCATCTTAGCACAGTAATACTATAAATTCAAAAACAAATTAAAAATCACTACCCTTGTGTTATAGATTGCATTTTTCTATTAAAATTACCCAATCCGATGAACTCATCTTTGGCTTATTTGTATGCTAGTAGTATATGTGGCAGAGAAGGCAATGGCAACCCACTCCAGTACTCTTGCCTGGGAAATCCCATGGACAGAGGAGCCTGGTTAGCTACAGTCCACGGGGTCGCGAGGAGGTGGACACGACTGAGCGACTTCACTTCCACTTTTCACTTTCATGCACTGGAGAAGGAAATGGCAACCCACTCCAGTGTTCTTGCCTGGAGAATCCCAGGGACAGAGGAGCCTGATGGGCTGCCGTCTATGGGGTCGCACAGAGTTGGACATGACTGATACGACTTAGCAGCAGCAGCAGCAGCAGTATATGTGGTACCAGATCCATAAAGCTATGAATTTTTCAACTTCCAATTTTACACATTGTATTTGTGTGCATGCTGTTTTTTCTGCCATTTTGCCTTAAATGTCTAATTTATTCTTCAAAATAATCCTGTATTCAAGTAAGTGGGGTGACATGACTAAAGTCACACAGGTTATAAGTATTCAGGATTTGAGCTGAAATTTTTTAAAAGTCTCTTTCTATATAGTCGGATATTGGCCTCTTCATTTTTTTATATCTTGAGCCAATGATTTTGTACAACCTCCACATTTTTTGAGTGCATAGACCCTGGATCAAATTTAAAGAATGTATAAAGTATATTGTTGAAGTACAAAGAAGAGCTGGAGGGACCAGCTCTGCCCTTAAGTAGGCAGACTTCCTGTCATAGTTTCCTGCGGCTGTAGAAACAAGTCAGAGCCATCAGTTAAAATGTTGAAATGCTTTCTAGAAAGACAAACACATTATGATCTTAACCATTAATATTTAGTTTGAATTATTTTTCAGATTTTATCTCCAAATGGAGCCCCAATGGCATGGGACATAAGTCAGGGAAATTGCAACAATGAGTTCAAAGATTCAGAATCTTGGGGAATGTTTGAAATTGAACAGCTAAGAGGCTGTCAAACTGTCAAACTGAGCTTCCCTTATGGTCACTGCTAGCACCTTTTTGTGAATTTATAAAAGCTTCCCTCTTTGAGGATAAATTATAAAAAGGCACTCATTCTATGTGGTTGAATTACTAAAAGACACTTTTCTTCCCAAATGATGTAGTCTCAAGCCAGGGCACAAAGTTGTTGTGGGGAGTCCGAGCTGAACTCCAGTTTCATGTATTCCTCCTTGCCTCAGTACCTGTGTGCACAACCTACACAACCTTACTTGGCAGCCCCAGCTTTCCCCAGTGGAGATCATAGGCCCCTGGGAAAATGAAGAAAGATATGCTTATTAGCAGGCTTCCCTGGTGGCTCAGATGGTAAAGAATCTGCCTGCAATGCAAGAGACCTGGGTTTGATCCCTGGGTTGAGAAGATCCCTGGAGAAGGGAATGGCAAACCACTCCAGTATTCTTGCCTGGAGAATTCCACTGGACAGAGGCATGCTACAGTCCATGAGGTTGCAAAGAGTGGGACATGACAGCGACTAATACTAATTATGCTTATTATCAACTTGAGAACCAGTTATTTAAGCCTGAACCTTCCACTTGTCTTTGGTGTAACCTGGCAGCAAGAAGTGCTAGCTGCTTCACACAGCTATGGGTTCACTGACACTCTACCCTGTAGAGTAGAAGCTGGAACTAATGTGAAAACTATGAGATTTGGCTCAGGAAGAATCATAGTTATTTGAAGATGTTGTCAGAGTGACCTCCTTCTAATAGTGAGCCTAGAAAACGATCTAGATGTATTTAGCTTTTTGCTGAGGGGGTATCAATTATCATGGCATTTTAACTAGTCTATAGGAAGAACTATTATAGCAGACTATGAAGATGTCAAAACTCTTTTTAAAGAAGGCATTATTTTAATTTCCAAGTAAGGGGCTCCAGGTTTCTCTTTAGGAACTGGGCTTGAATATTTCTTGAACCTGTTACTTAGTTAACAATATTGTATATTGATATATCATTTTACTATGTTTATCCTGCGAGCAGTAGTAGTCATTGTGAAAGTAATGTATCTTGTCATATAAAATTTTTAAAATACAAAAATATTGAGAATGAAATGGAAATTAATTTACAATCCCATTAAGAGATACAAGTCTTATCCCAAACATGTCTGTTTCTTTTTCTTTCCTATATAGTTAAAATAAGAAGATGCTGTTCATTTGTCTTCAAGACTAGAGTGTCTACTGCAGACCAGATATCAAGGCCAATCCAATCTGCGTGTCTTTGACCCATTCCCTGTTTCTTCTTTTATCAGCCTCAGATTACTTGACCATTGTCATCCATGAATTCTATTCAATCTTTTAAAGTTTTTTTTTTTTTTCAGATAACCAGTTTTGTTGCTAATAGCTTGGTTCTCACTATAACTTTTGGGAAAATAACTAGAGCCAAACAAATTCTATGAATTAGTTTGGTTCTTTCTAAAAGAATCTTCAATGATAGCCTCTCTCCATGCTTGGGAACAAAGCAGTTAGGCTGTTAGTATACACGCAGCTTCATTTATTTTAAATAATTCATTTCAATCTGCAAATCAAGCAGATTTTGAGGGAGGGCCCCTGCCTGAGGAGCTTTGCCACCATCAATGTGAACAAAGTCTGGAGTTTTGTGAGAAGGTGTGAGGGCCACGTCTGAGAATATGTGTGTAGGATGGCGATGGAGGTTGGGAGCAAGAGGTGTGTAGGAGGGTGGTATATTTAGACTAACTAGGCTTGGAGAAAGAATGAGAACATTTAAAATTCTCTATTTATTGTTCCCTGCCATGAGAACCATATGCAGATAAAAAGGCCAAAATAATCATGAGTTTTGTTTTAATTAACTCTCTAAGATTTGTCTACCATTTAGTTGCCCCCTCCCACCCTCATCTGTTATTTTATTCATTTTAGGGCCATAAATATTATTAATCCACAGAGATTTCTTTCTGCTTCCTTTAGTTAATTAAAGATACTCCAGAATTTATCTTATGCTCCCACCAGGAGGGCACAAAAAGTGAAATATTATATTGCTAGATAGTTCATTCATTAGCATAAAATAATCAGGGCAGTTGTATACTGGAGTTTCAAATACCTCTGCCAGATTTTCTTTTAGGGGACAAATGTAGTCAGCAGGAGAAAACAGAGAGGGAAAGAGAGGAGAAAAGAGTTAAAAAATAAGGAGACAGGCAACAGCAGGCATACAGATTAGTGTTTTTAAAGAGATAGTCTCACTAGATTCTAGTCTGGGAATAAACTGCAATAATTCCCTGCCCAGATATCATTAGTAATAGACACAATGGTCAAATCTTCATTTATCTGTTTTCAAGCTGTTTTCAGCCGGGAGAAAAAGGGACACATCAGGGCAGCTGTCAAAAAAAAAAAAGAAACCCGCTAAATGATATTCTTATATTTTACTTGCTTTATTTTATATTAATGGTTTTATTACAAAAAGAAACTATGATGTAAACTTCATGTATCATTCACTTACAACATTTTAGACCAAACCAAACAGAACCCAACACTCGACAGCTCCACTATTTATATTCCTCTAAGGGTAGCTCATCCTGCCCTCTTTTTCCACCCTCAGTGTTTTTCTTCCTTCAGGGAGAGATTCTGTATCAGTGTTTCATTTCTCCTCTGGGTGGGCTTAAAGGCCAGACACATTGATTATTAATCATTATATTGGGGTTTCTGTCCTTTCTTGACCAATGACACAATCTGCAGAGCATGATAGGTATACTGTCACTGACATCTGTACTGGAAAAAAATCAGGTTATGGCATATATATCTGCACTAATAAAAAAACCCATTTTTCAAATCCTCCTTTTGAAAGTCTTACTAAAAGACCACTGTGTTACAAATGCATAGGCATTGAGCCATAAATCCAGTAACGGAGACATATCTGAAAGCCCATTTTGGGATATCCTTTACTTGGACTCCTGGGACACTCCAGTCTTAACGAGAGTCACTTACTCTTTCTCTAGGTTGTGCTGCTGAGGAATACCAGGGAGAAAACTTGAAACATATGGAATTTTCTGGCACTGTTAGCTGGCTGTGCTATCTTACTTCATCTATATGGATGTATATTTTTCTTTGTGTAAATTTCTCGGCCTGAAATTATTTTGCCACTCATGCTTTATAAAACTCTTTGGCTTTCTGATGTCAGGGCACATATGAGATATATTTTGTTGATGTTCAGTCAATAAGTTGTGTCCGACTCTTTGCAACCCCACGGACTGCAGCACACCAGGCTTCCTTGTCCTTCACTGTCTCCTGGAGTTTGCTCAAATTCATGTCCAAATTCATGCTAGATGCTATCTAACCATCTCATCCTCTGCCACCCTCTTCTCATTTGCCTTCTGTCTTTCCCAGCATCAGAGCCTTTTCCAATATGAGATGTATGTGTGTCTGTCATTTTACAGTTTTCTATAATATGGCATGACTTTTCATGAATTGAAGAGCGATAAGAATCTACTGTAATGAATAAGAGCATTAATTTTTATTTATGGTGGCAAAAGTCTGAATCATGACACTCAACCTAAATGGGTGACTTTGGGCAAGTTACTTGACCTCTCAGAAGTTCAGTTTTCTTAAAGTGTGAATTGGAGATAATAGTAATACATGCCTCAAGCTCAGGGCCTGCCTTATAGTAAGTCCTCAATAAGTGGGATCATTATTACTAGTATCATTAGGATGGCCAAATCAGGATAATTTGGAGGTAAACAGGATCACTATATATATATGTTTTTAATAGTTACAGTGAAACAACAGGCATAAGCCAGTGCTATCCTGAGTTTAGTGGGTCATATAGTCAACCTGATTAGTGTAGGCTGTAGACAACCTAAATATGAGCATGGGGAAATTAGAAATTGAATTTCTCATTTTGTCCCAATGTTGAGAGGTACATAGGGCCACCAGGGTAACAAACCAGGGGATAGGTTTTATAGTTTTGCTTGTTTACATTTTTTTTTGCAAACGTTACAAAGGAACAGTTTGTAGTCATGCCTTTTAGTTTTGCACATGCATGCATTCATACAAGGGTAGTCCTCCCTCTAGTTAAAGCACTTGACTGTAAAGGACAATAAGGATTTATGCTTAGTGACCTCTTACAAGTTTTCTTTCTTTGTTGCAAAATTATGGGGAACAACAACTTGATTTATTCCATGAGTTTTGTACTACACTGCCAATAAGTAAATTGGTTCATGGTAATCACAGTATTCACTTCGATTAAATGATCATCAATTGAGTTATTTGCCTTTTTGCATGTAATTTATTATGGTCTACTTTTCTCTTTCAATTAGGAAGTTGGAATATATAATTTACTTGATTCTAGGGATTACAAGAGAACTAGAATTCTAAAATGATTATCTTAAATATTTAACAATTAGAAATATTTATGTTTCCTTATATTTTACTGACAGTACATAGGTAGGAAATTATTTTGTGGCATGCAATCAAAAACAACTATTTCCTTATGCAAAATCTACATCAGAAAAGGGAAAGATAAAGCATATGAGGAAACACATTTTGCCTAATGATTTTCTCTCAGGAAAAATATTGCTATCTTGATCCTTTTTAATTAAATAAGAATTTAGCACTTTTCATGTATGTTCTTAATGTCAGACTCTTTGGTTATCACACTTACACCTCTGTTATTAATGTTAGCCGTGGTTTGCAGATGAGGAAAAGCTAGTTATCAATGAATAATTCAGATTCCATAACTGTCAGACCTCATTATTTTAAATAGGGGATGGTAGTTTCAGTTGTAACCAGCTAATTGCCTCCTTTAAACTTAAACTGTTAGACTATTTCACATAATTCTAATTTTTAAAAAAACACTTTAAATACATTTAAAATTGCTGTAGCACATAAAGCAATTTGCTTTAAATCAGTCTAGAAGAATAAAAGGCAATATGCTGTGATCTATCTTCAAAAAAGAATTAAAATTTATTTTAATTCAATATACTAGCTCTTGTGAAATGCTTACTTAACATAAAATGAACCAAATGTTTTTAATTTATGAAACATAAGACTGAGATTGAATAATTCCGTTTAAAATTTGGTATCTTTTTGTTTAAACATATTGCCAAATAAATGTTGAAAACAAAAGTGAATGTGATGGAAGTGTTAACCAATGGTTATTGCTTTCACTTCCTCAAACCCTGGCATTTTGAAATTAAAATAATTATAACTTTACTGATGACTGTAATCTGTTAAGTCCCTGTGGAGACAATCCAGGTGAACTGGCTCAGCTCTTCCTTCAGGAGAAGCTGATCCTAGGGACATAGTTGGTAGACATTTTCCAGTGGTCACAACTTCTGATCTACCTAAATGTTCAGATTAAAGCCGCATTCTTCCTGGGCTTCGCCCAGCCAGTGACTAAGCATGGGGGAGTACTAGCACCAGGCTATCCAGGCAATGAGGCGCTCCTATGAAGGCAGTCCTTTTTCTGGGACTCTTCCTTAGCCTGGCCCAAGCTTTCTCAGAACTGTGCTTTTCCTATTCAGTTCTGCTTTCTTCTCTCTGTCCTTTTCCAGCTATCAGACCTGCATCATGCCCTGTAAGTTTAACATGCTTACTCCTGCTTGGGCTTCTCCTTATCTTTCATACGTGTTTTTCCCAATCAATCTCTTGAACATCTAATTTTGTCATGTTGTTTGCTCCTTGGAAGATGTGGACTAATATAGCAAGAATTCTACAATCTCTTTGTGGTCTCATTAAACAATTCTCTTAACACATCTAATCTCTTTTATTTGTCTTTGATCTTCCTTAGAGCTTTAAAAAGGTATGTCCTCTCAATAATGAAGACCTTCATGTAGTTGTTGAGGCCCATGTAGAATCATATTTTATTCCTTTTTCAGGTCAAATAACCCTACCTCTTATAATTCTCTTGTAGCCCCAATATGTGTTGTTGTTTTTTTCTTTAATCTCCTCCAGGTCCTCAGTATATCTCAACATGAATAGGTAAAGCCTCAATATGTATCTGCTATTTTTACATAAACACATTAAGTCTAGTTCAGTCCTATTTTCAATGAGATCACTGCCTTTTGGAAAAATAAATTCCATATATCCCAGGTCTATAAAACATGTTCCTTTGGTGTGAATTCTACCTTTATTTTGTAAATTTTGATTAGGAACAATGTTGTTCCTTATCACTGAAAATGGTTATGCTATGTGTGTGTGTGAGTTGCT
Source organism: Giraffa tippelskirchi (assembly GCF_054371585.1). Lineage (NCBI taxonomy): Eukaryota > Metazoa > Chordata > Mammalia > Artiodactyla > Giraffidae > Giraffa > Giraffa tippelskirchi. The sequence goes on from NC_137277.1 coordinate 94,962,443, forward strand.
CAGTCATGTCTGACTCGTTGTGACCCCATGGACTGTAGCCTGCCAGGCTCCTCTGTCCATGGGATTCTCCAGGCAAGAATACTGGAGTGGAACTGAGGGGATATCTCACAATTTTTAAAAGTCAGTAAAGCTTTATTGTGATTATTTCAGCTGTTCAGTAAGTATGATTTCAGATTTTTGGAAAATATTTGTTAAAGATTTATGCCTATGTTGTGTAGATGTAGAAACAACATAACTTTCATAATAAGAAGGAAGGAACACAATTCTGCCTTACTGTCTGCTGATGGATATATTGTCTGTGTTCTCCAACATCTGAAGTTTCTTGTGCTATTCCAAAGATAAGAAAAGGGCACCTGTGGGAAGTTATATGAACATTTTGAAAGAATGTACTGAGTTTACAGTGAAGTTTAAAATATGTTTTTGGAGTTTAATATCAAGATATCAGCAACAGTGTGTTGTACTCATTAAAAGAGGAAACTCTAGGGACACACACATTGTCATAGTTCAGTTTTAATACCCACCGTCATACTAGGTTGAAGACCTTGGTTTAGTCCAGGATGCTCTCTGGGCCTTCATTGTCCCACCTACGAAACCAATAGTTAATTGAAGCAGGGGATGAGACTAGACAAATTCTAAGGCTACTTCTAACCCCTTAAGTCTCTGAGTTTGGTAAGTGCAGTATATCCACACTTCTTTAAAGGAAATGTTCTCTGCATATTTGAAGAGAGCAAGCCTTTGTTTACTTTTTCTAATATTAACCTATACTGGCTGAAACACTACACAGGGTTGCCCAAATTTAATATCCATTTCTAGGAAGAGGTTAAAAGTAAACTCATTTTCCTCTGATTCAGATTTAGGGCATTTTTATTTACTTTTTTTTCTAACAGATAAGTCTTCTACCCTAGTCCCCCTTACTATAGTTAACAATATACTAAGGTTTGAGAAAGTGAAACTCAGATTACTTTTTTTTTAATTGGAGGACAATTCAGATTACTTTTCTTTTGTCAATTTACATGTAGCAAACAACTTCTGAAATATTAGCTCTTCTGAAAGGTTTGTTCCCCTTTGTTGCTCTGTGATCTCTGGACAATGACTCGTTTTTGTCTGCTTTGTAACATTCTGAAAGTATAATAGGCTACCGTGAAATAATACAGTAAATATTTCCTCTTCATGAATTCTTATATTCTGACAGATTTTTTTCCCCAGGGAAGATGAAATACAGACACATACAATTAATGTCAGTTACAGTTCACAGAAGCAGCACTTTTCTCCCATTGCAGTAACTGAACATTTAGAAACTGAAAGGGGTACCCTCTGTAAGCTGTGTGTCAGCTTAGCTGACTCAGATCAGGCTTTGTGCTTTAAATACTGTGCTCAGAGAGAAGCCCACCTAGGTCCCTGAATGTCATGCCTGTGATCACCCTCAGATACTGTGATAATAATGGAGGGCTTGCTTATTGGTCTTAAAACTCTGCCTTGGCTTTTCTCCTTTCTTATGATGTATATCTTTAATGAATTTAACCATTTTGGTTAGTAACTGCCTGAACTCTACCAAAAAAAAAAAAATTGTCCATCATTAATGTACTAGATTTGATATTTTCAGAAAATTACATAAATAAAACAATAAAGATTGCAAAGTATACTCAGAATTTATGCCCCTGACATATGGTTTGGAATTCTACTGTAACACTTTCTTGTCACGTGCATTTAATCCAGTTAATTTTGTTGCAGAATAATGATAATAGATGGCTTTTGGTTTTCTTTATTTTTTAAAATTTTAGGTTTTAGACTTTAAACCTGCAAAATTCGTTCTAGTAGAAATAGAAGACAGATTTGCAAGAAATACAGGAAAGAAATAAATGGGGTTATTAAATAACTCCATTGAAGTAGAGAAATATTTTGGGTTGTATATATTTTGACCACTATTTGGCATTGAGAAGACTTTGATAGCCTAGGACAAGTTTCTGAGAATTAAGTGGTCTTTATGCACATAAATTATACTTAAGTCACAGATTTACTTGAAGTCATTTGAGCCTGGTGAAAGTGAGAATCCAAAGGAACACTGCACTTTCTGATATGTATGAAAATCGGAATATTCTCAAAGACAAAGAGTGGATTGTTACAGAATGACTTCTTATGGTGACTATTATCACCTGTTCTATAGAAGACAAATTCCTTTCTTTGATTGTGATATTGTGATAAACAGAAAGTTCCAGGAAAAAAGTAACTATGGTTCCCTAAGGATTTAGTCAGACATCTAAGGTATATTAAGTGATTCTAACATATGGTACAGATGGATTGCAAGATACACCTGAGAAATTGACTAGTCCTAGCATTTGGTGTTTATGTTTTGACTTTAAAATAGCCATTCATTAGCTGTGTGTGTGTGTGTGTGTGTGTTTAAAGGCAGTTAAGAAAACCATTACTTTTATTTCTCAGAACATGGAAGGGACTACTTTACTGTAAAAAATTTAAGAGCACTCTTCACTGCTGTTTGTTAAGCAGCAACTCTTAACATGAGGAATGGATAGCTTGTGGAGATATTTTTTTTACTTTTCAGTGTTCTAAAGTGTAGAAACTCTACATTAGCTTTTTATTTATTTGTTTATTTATTTATTTATTAATAAATTTATTTATTTTAGTTGGGGGATAATTACTTTACAATATTGTAGTGGTTTTTGCCATACATTGACATGAATCAGCCATGGGTTTACATGTGTTCCCCATCCTGAACCCCCCTCCCACCTCCCTTCTCATCCCATCCCTCTGGGTCATCCCATTGCCCCAGCCCTGAGCCTTTGTCTCATGCATTGAACCTGGAATGGTGTTCTGTTTCACATATGATAATATACATGTTTCAATGCTATTCTCCCAGAAGGTCCCACCCTCACCTTCTCCCTCAGAGTCCATATGACTGTTCTATGCATCTGTGTCTCTTATTCTGTCTCGCATATAGGGTTATTGTTACCATCTTTCAAATTCCATATATATGCATTAGTATACTGTATTGTTGTTTTTCTTTCTGGCTTACTTCACTCTGTATAATGGGCTCCAGTTTTAATTCCCTAAAACTTCTAGTAGCAATAACAATGCACTCACAAGTACCTGCTGAGTTCTAACAGAGGGGAACAATGTTTGACAGTCAGCCAAATCTGGAATTTGTGATCTTGACCACCTTGACATTTAAAACTCCATTATTTCAGTTCTGAAATGTTTTTCCATTGGAAACAGATTGAGCTTTTTAAGTATAAAAATTAATACAGAAAAAATAATACAGCAATTATTAATATGTAAATTAGTACACATTAAAAACTCATACGATTACATTCATATCTGTTTTTCTGAGTTTTCTATAGATTCTACATGTTAGTGAGAACATACATAATTTGTCTTTCTTTGACTTATTTCTCTTAGCATAATACACTCAAGGTCCATCCATGTTACTACAATTGGCAGATTTTCCTTTGTGTCTTTTTTAATGGCTGAAGAATATTCCGTTGTGTGTGTGTATATACACACACACATATATATATACACATATATATATGTATGTCGCATTTCTTTACCCATTTATCTGTATGTGGGTACTTAGGTTTTTTCCAGGTTTTGACTATTGTAAATAAAGCTGCAGGGAACACGGGGGTGCAGATATGTATTCGGAACAGTGATTTCATTTCCTCCAGATATATACCCAGAAGTGGAATTGTTGGATCACATGGTAGCTCTATTTTTAATATTTTGAGGCACCTCCATATTAGTTTCCATAATGACTGTACCAATTTGCATCACCACAAACTGTGCACAAGGGTTTCCTTTTGCCCACATCCTCACGAGCATTTGTTATCTCTTATCTTTTTGGTGATAGCCATTCTAACAGGTATGAAGTTTTCTTCCAAGAACTATGTAGTCTCTCCTACCAACCTGGGGAGTTCATCTTTCAGTGTCCTATCTTTTTGCCTTTTCACACTATTCATGGGGTTCTCAAGGCAAGGGTACTGAAATGGTTTGCCATTCCCTTCTCCAGTAGACCACATTCTGTCAGACCTCTCCACCATGACCCATCCATCTTGGGTGGCCCCACATGGCATGGCTTAGTTTCATTGAGTTAGACAAGGCTGTGGTCTGTGTGATCAGATTGGCTAGTTGTCTATGATTGTGGTTTCAGTCTGTCTGACCTCTGATGCCCTCTCTCAGCGCCTACCGTCTTACTTGGGTTTCTCATACCTTGGATGTGGAGTATTTCTTCACGGTTGCTCCAGCAAAGCACAGCCACTGCTCCTTACCTGAGACGTGGGGTAGCTCCTCTTGGCCGCCGCCCCTGACCATGGACGTGGGATAGCTCCTCTCGGCTGCTCCTGCACCGTTGGCAGCCACTGCTCCTGCCAGGTCTGTGGGTGCTCAATATGCTACTGGAGATCAGTGTAGAAATAACTCTAGAAAGAATGAATGGATGCAGCCAAAGCAAAAACAGCACCCAGTTATATGGGACTGGTGATGGAAGCAAGGTTCAATGCTGTAAAGACCAATATTGCATAGGAACCTGGAATGTTAGGTCCACAAATAAGGCAAATTGGAAGCGGTCAAACAGGAGATGGCAAGAGTGAATGTCAACATTCTAGAAATCAGTGAACTAAGATGGACTGGAATGGGTGAATTTAACTCAGATGACCATTATATCTACTACTGTAGGCAGGAATCACTTAGAAGAAGTGGAATAGCCATCATAGTCAACAAAAGAGTCCGAAAGGCAGTACTTGGATGCAATCTCAAAAACGACAGAATGATCCATGTTCGTTTCCAAGGGAAACAATTCGATATCACAGTAATCCAAGTCTATGCCCCAACCAGTAATGCTGAAGAAGCTGAAGTTGAACGGTTCTATGAAGACCTACAAAACCTTCTAGAACTAACACCCGAAAAAGATGACCTTTTCATTATAGGGTACTGGAAGGAAAAGTAGGAAGTCAAGAAACACCTGGAGTAACAGGCAAATTTGGCCTTGGAGTACAGAATGAAGCAGGACAAAGCTAATAGAGTTCTGCCAAGAGAACACACTGGTCATAGCAAAACCCTCTTCCAACAACACAAGAGAAGACTCTACACATGGACATCACCAGATGGTCGACACCGAAATCAGATTGATTATATTCTTTGCGGCCAAAGATGGAGAAGCTCTATACAGTCAGCAAAAAGAAGACCAGGAGCTGACTGTGCCTCAGATCATGAACTCCTTATTGCCAAATTCAGACTTAAATTGAAGAAAGTGGGGGAAAACCACTAGACCATTCAGGTATGATCTCAATCAAATCCCTTATGATTATACAGTATAAGTGACAAATAGATTTAAGGGATCTGATATACAGAGTGCCTGATAAACTATGGATGGAGGTTCATGACATTGTACAGGACACAGAAATCAAGACCATCCCCAAGAAAAAGAAATGCAAAAAATCAAAATGGCTGTCTGAGGAGGCCTTACAAATAGCTGAGAAAAGAAGAGAAGTGAAAAGCAAAAGAGAAAAGGAAAGATATACCCATTTGAATGCAGATTTCCAAAGAATAGCAAGAAGAGATAAGAAAGCCTTCCTCAGTGATCAGTGCAAATAAATAGAGGAAAACAATAGAATGGAAAAGACTAGAGATCTCTTCAAGAAAATTAGAGATACCAAGGAAATATTTCATGCAAAGATGGGCTCAACAAAAGACAGAAATGGTATGGACCTAAGAGAAGCAGAAGATATTAAGAAGAGGTGGCAAGAATACACAGAAGAACTGTACAAAAATGATCTTCATGACTCAGATAATCACGATGGTGTGATCACTCAACTAGAGCCAGACATTCTGGAATGCGAAGTCAAGTGGGCCTTAGGAAGCATCACTATGAACAAAGCTAATGGAGGTGATGGAATTCCAGTTGAGCTATTTCAAATCCTGGAAGATGATGCTGTGAAAGTGCTGCACTCAATATGTCAGCAAATTTGGAAAACTCAGCAGTGGTCACAGGACTGGAAAAGGTCAGTTTTCATTCCAATCCCAAAGAAAAGTAATGCCAAAAAATGCTCAAATCACTGCACAATTGCACTCATCTCACACACTAGTAAGCAATGCTCAAAATTCTCCAAGCCAGACTTCAAGAGTATGTGAACCATGAAATTCCAGATGTTCAAGCTGGTTATAGAAAAGACAGAGGAAGCAGAGATCAAATTGCCAACATCCGCTGGATCATCGAAAAAGCAAGAGAGTTCCAGAAAAACATCTATTTCTGCTTTATTGATTATGCCAAAGCCTTTGACTGTGTGGATCACAATAAACTGTGGAAAATTCTTAAAGAGATGCGAATACCAGACCACCTGACCTATTCTTAAGAAACCTGTATGCAGGTCAGGAAGCAACAGTTAGAACTGGACATGGAACAACAGACTGGTTCCAAATAGGAAAAGGAGTACATCAAGGCTGTATATTGTCACCCTGCTTATTTAACTTATATACAGTGTACATCATGAGAAACTCTGGGCTGGAGGAAACACAAGCTGGAATCAGGATTGCTGGGAGAAATATCAATAACCTCAGATAGGCAGATGACACCACCCTTATGGCAGAACATGAAGAAGAACTAAGGAGCCTCTTGATGAAAGTGAAAGAGGAGAGTGAAAAAGCTGGCTTAAAACTCAACATTCAGAAAACTAAGATCATGGCATCTGGTCCCATCACTTCATGGCAAATAGATGAGGAAACAGTGGCTGACTTTATTTTTTTGTGGTCCAAAATAACTGCAGATGGTGATTGCAGCCATGAAATTAAAAGACACTTACTCCTTGGAAGGAAAGCTATGACAAATCTAGACAGTATATTAAAAATCAGAGACATTAATTTACCAGCAAAGGTCCATCTAGTCAAGGCTGTGGTTTTTCCAGTAGTCACGTATGGATGTGAGAGTTGGACTATAGAGAAAGTCTTATGGACTCTGAGGGAGAAGGTGAGGGTGGGACGTTCTGGGAGAATAGCATTGAAACATGTATATTATCATATGTGAAACAGAACACCATTCCATGTTCGATGCATGAGACAAATGCTCAGGACTGGGGTAATGGGACACCCCAGAGGGATGGGATGGGGAGGGAGGTCCAGGAAGGGGAACACATGTAAACCCATGGCTGATTCATGTCAATGTATGGCAAAAACTACTATAATATTGTTAAGTAATTAGCACCCAACTAAAATAAATAAATTTGTTAAAAAAAAAAAAAGAAAGCTGAGTGCCCAAGTATTGGTGCTTTTGAACTGTGGTGTTGGAGAAGACTCTTGAGAGTCCCTTGGACTGCAAGGAGATCCAACCAGTCCATCCTAAAGGAGATCAGTCCTGGGTGTTCATTGGAAGGACTGATGTTGAAGCTGAAACTCCAATATTTTGGCCACCTAATGCAAAGAGCTGACTCATTTGAAAAGACCCTGATGATGGGAAGGATTGAGGGCAGGAGGAGAAGGGAACGACAGAGGATGAGATGGTTGGATGGCATCACCAACTCAGTGGACATGCATTTGAGTAGACTCCATCAGTTGGTGATGGACAGGGAGGTTTGGAGTGCTGCGGTTCATGGGGTCGCAGAGAGTTGGACACAACTGAGAGACTCAACTGACCTGAACTGATGTAGTCTCTCTTCTTTGGAAAATGCATTTATTACTTAGTGTCATTATAAGAGATTTCTAGTGTCTTGTATTACTCTATATTTAGGAACACATCCAGTAATTGAGAATTCAGCCATGTGTGTATTCTCTCTAATTATATTATTGAGGGCATAATATATATATATATATATATTTTTTTTTTTTTCTTGTGTATGTGTCTTCATTAATTCTAGTTCTCTTTGCTGCGTAGGGTAAGATTCTCACTCTCCTGCTGTTGTCATTGGACTGTATTGAAGAAAGCTGTAAGCATCATATTGTTTCATCCATAAGTATTGCAGTCTATAGCCTTAAAATGTAAGAACTCTTTTATATAAGATAGAACATTGTCATATCTAAAATAGTTAAAATAATTCTTAGCATCACTAAATATACAGTATATTAATTTCCCTTACTGTCATATATATACACATACCTCTCTCCCTCTCTCTCTCTCTCTCTCTCTATATATATATATATATATATTTTTTTTTTTTTTTTTCCATTTGGTTTGTTCAGATCAGAGCCCAAACATGTTTCCAGTATTGCATTTGTTTCATGAAATTGCAACCCACTCCAGTATTCTTGCCTAGAAAATTCCATGGACAGAGGAGCCTGGTGGGCTACAGTTCATGGGGTCGCAAAGAGTCAGACATGACTGAACGATGAACACAAGATATTTCAAATGAAGTTTCCTCTCACTCTATTGCCATTTATTTATGAAAGAATTTCCTATGTATTGGATTTTGCTGATTGCATTTTTGTGGTGTTGTTTAATATGATCTGTCATCCCAATTTGACCAGACTCAGGATTGAATTTTCGCAAGGAAGCTATAAAAGTGGTGTATATTTTCCATTGTGATGCACCAGGAATCATATGTCATCTATTATGTCTCTTTTTACAATATTTAGTTTGGTCATTGGATTTACATACATATTATCAGTGTTATCTGTCCATTGTAAAGTTCTTGCTTAGCTTTTCAGTCAAAGATTTTCATAGCCATTATTGATGATAATAATAGTTTATTTAAGAGATCATGTATATTTTTGCTGTGTAAAAAGCACTGTTTCAGTTCAAACAGTATGTTCGTTGTGGAGACTCTGAGGACAGTGACAGTTTCTAGTATTTTGCTTCTTCTAGGGGTGAGAGAAAACGGAAGAATTTCATTAACACATTTTTTTGTGTGTGTTATTTCAATTAGTCAATGCTATAAATGTGGCTATTTTCTAATAGCTAGAGTCAACATTCTCGAAAATACTATGACATGATTCTAGCTATTGTGAAAAAAATGGTTTGCTTTAATTGCAAAGAATGATTCCTAGTCTAGGGCTAAATAGAGATAATGACTTGTTGGGGCATTCAGCATGATTTCTCATCCACTATATCATCCAATTCTCACAGTGACTGTATGTGATTAACAAGGAAAGAATGATTTTCTCTGTTTTATAAATATGGAAACTGAGGCTCAGAGAGCTGAAATTCGTTTCCATTGTCATCCACCAATTCAGTAGAGAAATTGGGATCAGATCTCAGATTCTTGTCTCCAAATCCAGGGTCCTTTTGGTTGTGCAATAGTTATCTTTAGATACAGGCTTCCTGGCTATTTGTTAAATTCAATAATAAGTACTGATAAACCAATAATTCAGTATAAAACTGTCAGTATGCTCTATATGAAGAAATATAATTAAAGTTGTGCTTAAAATTAAAAGTTTCTTATAATTATTTTCGTGGAACCCATGAAGGGTATCAGCTACCTACCAATTTTCATTTTTTATTGCTATTTTGTTGTATTAGCACATTCTCAAAGTGTCTTGTAAATCTCGAATATTTGACAGATTCAGGGAATAAGATATTTTCTCTGCACAGGAGGACTTGATAACATGGTGCAAGGAAAGAAGATAAACCACTAATTATAGCATAGATTAATAAGATGATGGGTTTTAGGCTTCAACAATTGTCAATTTTGACTTGACCCTAAATTCTGTCTCTTATTACTGTCAGTATATCAAGTGACCAAGTGTAACTTGTTCAAAATGCATAAGATACATTTTATAAATACCTCTAGTGGCTTTCTGTATAAATAATTCTATTTTTTTTTTTAAGGGTCAGACATGGATAATTACACCTCTGAAATTTTCCACATATTTTCCACCTGAAGAAACAACCTTCTTTAGTTGGTTTCCAAAGGTTGACTCTAAAGTGGCTGCTGTGTCTAAGGATGGCCTTAGCATTGGCCCTAGCGCCAAAGGGGACAGAAACCCAGTGTAACCTACCTAAGGAGATCCAGATGTCAAAGTTGGCACAAATCTGGCTTTCCACAGGCCCAAGTTGTCTGTTTATTCCTGGCCCTAAAAGAATCTGGGTCATATTTCAAATCTAGTAGATTTTAGTGTTTGTTACTAGAGCACAGTTTCTACAGCATCTCTAATGATATTTGATTCCCAAAGTCAAGGATAAAAGCACAATGCTTAAGGAGTTTCTAAGATGCTGGAGATTTATTTGAATGACTTGAGTGACATGTTTTCTTAAAAAAAGCTAATTTATCCTCTTGAAGGAAACTCCCTTTTTTTTTTTTTTTGCTTAGAAACAAATAACAGATGAGAATAAAGAATACCATGAAAAAAAATGTGAGAGAAAAAAATAATATGGACATGCTGTGAATACTCACATACAGTGTGCCTAACCTAATGCCCACATTGGTAAGATGAAGATTTTAGTTTTAGCAATGCTCTTAAGCAGATTGGAAGACCATCTGTAAGGTATGTTATTTTTCTTGGTGTCTTTATGTTGTGTTTTACATCAGCAGAAATTTTAATCAGATGGAAAACTCAAGACTTTCCAGTCTGTATATCATGACAAGTCTTAGAGAAGTATCTATATCTCCAAAGTGTCTTATCTTTGCTAGCATAACATGCGATGTCCTTCAGGATACAATTACTGGCCATGTTATTCCCACTTTCCTGATGAGGAAACCAAAGCTCATGAGCTAAATACTTTGGATATCTGAGTAGGAATTAAGAATTTGGTCTTCCTGACTCAAAAGCCAAAACTTTTAATTTGTTTCTCAAGTTCAAGGGGCTGATGTTACACTTGGATACTTTTTGACTTTATGCATGAAAGCAAAATACCAAGATTATGCCAGTTTTATGAATTTAAGATTTGAGATTAAAGGTAAAATTTGAAAAGACATAATAAGTTTATTGGGAGATATTTTTAGCAATAAAGTACATGGTTGTGCCTAGCTTTTCCTAGATTTATAAGTGCTTCTGTAGAAGAGACATTAGGAATCACCCAGTGGTGCAAACTCCCTACTAATGCAAGATTTCTTTTCATACCATCCTCAAGAGTACAGTTCTTCCTGAAACATACCAGTGAAGGGAGAATGTGCTTGGAGAAGCAATTTGGTCTTCATTATCTTGAACTACTGTAAGGTCCTTTCCTTTCTCTAACTGAAATCTGTCTTCTGTTAAATCTACTTCTTTGCCTTGGTTTGACTTGTACTATAATATACAAAACATACATTCTTCCATTTACACAGTGGCCCTTCTCACCTCTTGGTTATACACTTCCAGTATTATTCATTGTCCCTGAAACTCAAGGTTAAGTATGCTAACAAGGCCAACAGTGTTAAAAAGAAACTGAGGTCAAGAAGGGGAATGACGCATTGAGGAATCACAGAACTAATGGCCAGTTCTTCAAAACGATGCGGGCAGCATTCTGCGATCATCGGATAAAAATCTCCAGTATTTTTAAAACTACCCATATTGTTGACTTCATAAACCATTATCAACAAATAATATTTATTAAGAGTGCTTGGGAAAATGACGTAGTGTTAACTGAAGGCATGGCCTATTTTCAATGGCTTGTTTCCATGTGGGAATCTCTTCTTGCCAAATGATTAGAGAGCTCTTAAATATATTTGCATTAACATCATTATTTGTCTAAAAATTTAATAAGAAAGCTGAGCTCCTCTTAAAAAGAGATGATCTCATGTTGGAAGAAAATATTTTTTTCCCATCAGATTGATACAGTTTACTTAACTATATTTTTTATTAAGCACTAGTCTGCAAAATGAAATTATCATGAGCTCAAAATACCCTCAAAATTTTCTATAATATAGTCTTTAGTCATAAATCATTATGCAGGAGTAGCTGAACACATTTTTAGAAAATATTATTAGAAAATTTGCAGTAATTTCCAGGTAGATACTGGAAAGTTCCACTCTACTTCTCAGAGCTACACAATTTAACCACAGGCTGATTATATTTTTAAGTTATAAAACATTGTTGAGAAATCCTGTATCATCTGAAACCTGTGAAGTTCTGAAAGCTTCACAATCTACCAAATCCTAGTGATTTTAAAATAATATTTGAAAGGTTAATCATGAATAATAAATCTCCCAGTATAGCTAATCCTCATTACAGTGTAATTATAAAACTATATAAAATCATCAAATACAATAAGGAAAACATATATATGAGTTTAAAATCTCTTATCTCTCCAAATCTTTTACAATAGTTTCTAATAAATAGAAAAGTGTGTAAATGTTTACAAATTATACATTTATAATGCTGAAAATACAATTGCTTTTTGATTTTTCAGTCCGTGGCATGCCTGCATGCTCAGTTGTGTCCTATTCTTTGTGATCCCACCGGGCTCCTCTGTCCGTGGAATTTTCCAGGCAAAAGTAGGGTAGTCATTCCCTTCTCCAGGGGATCTTTCAGACCCAGGAATTGAACCTGCATCTCCTGTGACTCTTGCATTGGCAGGCAGATTCTTTACTATTGCACCACCTGAGAATCCTCAGTTAACCCCAAAATGAGTCATCCAGAACAGGCACACTTCTGAGAACAAGAAGCGAAGAAACTCGATTGTGGCAAAGGTGGTAGAAAATGAGTTCCTGCCTTTAAAAAGGATTTAAAATATGATGGCAACTCAGACTGCATGCACACAAAAATCACTGAAGACTGAGGCAGAAACTATAAAGCAATGTACATACATTCAAAAAATGCATAATGATGAATAATAATAAATGCTTAGAATCAGGAAGTGTATTTTTTAAAGAATTTGGGGGCAGGGCTACGTTTTCAAAAAAGTAAATGGGTAGAAAGATTGTGTGTTTGTGTATGTATAGAGTTTCAGTGTTAAGGAGAAATATTCAAAGTAACAGGGCTATGGCACAAAAGGAGACTAAGAATTAAGATGAATCAGAGGTAACTGAACAGCTAAAAAGAAACTTTATAAAGGAGGATAGTACCCTCTAACCCTCTAGTTATGTTGAACCATATGCAATTGTTGATATTAAACTATTTTGACCTGCAGATACAGCTGTTTCCTATAGTTGATTGTAAGTTCTCTTATTTGAGCTATAAGGGCTACCCTTATCAGGAAGGAAGTCTGTTGGGTATCCAGGCAAAACTACTGAAGAAGAGGAAAGTTTGGTGATTGTAGGAATTCACATCTGAATTAAGGTCTTTAGGTTATTTTCACATATGCCACAGTTTAGTAACCATCATTTGGCCACAGTCTTCACTGAAGAAATAGTTCTTGTAGTTCTTTTTGGGCTTTATCCCATAGGCCTGGTAACATGGATAACTGGACGAGTAGATTCCTAACCCTAAGTATCTATGATTTGTCCTTGAATGTAAATTCTGCCCAGAAATGTAAAATGGTGATCAACCAGCCCAGTTTTCTCTTTTTCAAAAATCTTAGCCAAATATAGGAAAATAATCAACTGGTAGTGGGTTTATTTGTAAACATAATGGAGGCATATACAAGGCATATTTTCAGAGTGTTAAAGTAAGAATCAAGGGTACCTACTGCTCAGGAATACTTGTACATTTTTGGAATTAATTATGTGTGTTGGAATGACATTTTTGGAATTTGTCATCCTACTAAAGCTGTTTGGACCCCGAAGATAGTCCTGTCTTCTTAAAGCCTAGCAACATGGTGGAACTTCTTGATATTCCTTTGTGTATCATTAAAGCAAGTTTCTAATGTATTTAAGTGACTAGAATGAGCTTTGTTCATCTCAATCGAAAGGGCACTCAGACATCAATATGAAGTCCAAACCAGGATTTTAAAGACTAGTGAAATGCTTTAATTTTAGAATTTAGAAAGGAGAGAAGCCAAGACACTGGTTATGACTGTATAATCAACCCTGAGTAACTGAGTTTGATATACCTTCTAAAATAGGGCTAAATAATGTTAACTTTCATCCTTTGCCTCCTCACTGACAATCTAAAACCTCTAGAAAGATGTCCTGTCATCTTGCTTGTTAATTTAAAATTAGTCCACACAGCCCCAACTTCCCTTGAACTTGGGAGCAAAATCTCCAGTAATGAGGTCACAATTTTCAGTGACATTCTTTGCCCATTGCTTTAAATGGTCAGAATTATTGTGATTAGGATTCCAGTTTTCTTTGGTAGCAAGCGCAGTGTTTAAGCAATAAGTAATATGCACAATAGTGACAGTGTCCTATTTTAGGGGACACATGGATAACATGTTAACGATTTTTGTAAAAAAGGTACTGAGGGAATACTGCAGTGGATAATATCACAAACATGCATATGCAATATTTCTGGAGAATGAAAATGTTTTACTTATTTTATTTCATGGCTTTTAAAGACCAAAATCCCCTTGCATTTTTCCCATATGAATTTTCATGAGTTATTCCAGAATTCTACTATGTACAATAACATCTGCTTTCCTTGATGTTCTAAGCCTCTGATAAAAATCTTAAGATTCTGAGCTTTAAAAATTGTACTATTCTGTTGTTTGTGAGTTTCAAAAGCTTCAGAGGGATAAAAACCTATGATCACTCAGAAAATCTTGCAGAAACCAGGCTCTTCTCTCTGTTTCTGCTGCCACCCCGTAATCTAAAGCATAACAATTCTTTACACCTAGAACTGCTTAAATGATTTCTCTGCTTTCATTTTTGTTCACCATAAAACATTTTCTACAAAGCAACCAGTGAATTTTTTGAACTCTAAATCTGGTTTTTGTCACAAATACACACCCTCATATCCCCATCCCCACATCCCTCACATACTCAAATTTATTCAGTGGCAATCTGCAGCTTTTAGAATAAAATCCAAATTTCTCTCTGTGATCCCATCTCTAATTTCATCTCATGCAACTCACCCCATACTCACTGGACTTTCGTTTTTTTCTCAGCTCCAGAACTTTGTACTTGTTTGCTTTGTTCTTGTCCTGGAACAGACAGAACTTGACTCAGGTGATAGAGGACTAAGTTCAATGTCGCTTCCTCAGAGAGGTCTTCTCTGATCAACCTGTTTAAAGTGGTTTTCCTTAGCTACTCTCTTTTTCATCAGACTGTTTTCTTCCTAAGACTTAACAAACTTTGTTGTCCTTATTCAGGCCCAGCTGCTGAGTGCATCCTTTTGATTTATGCTCTTATCTCTCTTCTCAGTGTGTGGTCCTGTGTAGCATGTCTGGTTTTCCTCAGTGCATGTAGTAAGAGTCACAGCAACTTCCTGCAGAAAGCATCACTTGCCTCACTTATGCTATGGCATGATTTTGAGGAAGAAGTTAAAAATTCTTATGGGACAGATTTTAAAATATAGACCTACCTGAACAAATCAGTGTCATATTTGTATTGCAAAAGGCAGTTTGTATTCTTTAAATTGATATTCCCAAGTAGGAATTTATCTGGAGGAAATACTTAGACAAATGTGTAAATATACATGAATATAAGATTCAGTGGGGGAGCATGCTTAAAAATTTTTCTGTAATCATCAGCTATGTAAATTATGAAACATGTATAAAAAGACATACATTGATATGGTAAAACCTTTACAAAATATTGTTGAGAGAAGTGGGCTGCAGAGCAGCTTATATAGAAGGAATTTGTTTACTTGAATTATGTACTTCCTATATGTTGATAAGTATATTTTTGTACTGAATCATAAACTGTTATAGTTATTCAGCAAAATTCCATTTGTGGTTGCTTGTGTTCATATTGTGGAATTTGAAGGGGTTTTTCCTTTATTTGTTATACCTTTCTCTATTTATTGATTACAAACCTGGTGTACACTTTTGGGGCAAACAGAAAAAGTGAAATAAAAAAGTTTTAGCAGAACAAATACTTTCAGAAACTATATAGCCAAATAGTGAAGTAGTTAAGTAAATAAGTAAAGGAAAAATGAAAGATTTCACTGTCATACAATGATTATAATTATGCCAACATATACAAGTATTAAAGACCTGAAAAACTGACACGAAAGTGACAGTTGTGTTGGAGTCAGTAGGATCAAGAACATATACTATTTTAAAATATTCAGTCAGTCATGTCTGCTCAATTGTGCCTGACTCTGCAATGCCATCGACTGTAGTTGCTTGGCTACTCTGTCCATGGGAGTCTCCAGGCAAGAATACTGGTTGCCATTCCCTTCTCCAGGGGATCATCCTGACCCAGGGATCGAGCCCACGTCTCCTGCATTGGCAGGTAGATTCTTTACCGTCTGATCTACCAGGCTATGTTATTTTCTGTAATTAAAAATATTTTAAAAGATTAATATGCATGTAGATATTGCTTATTTAGCAGCATTTGGCAGTTTTGTGGGTTGTTAATTTGGATAAAAAAGATTGGAATAGCAAATAGGCTATCATGTGCATATTACATGTTTAAATGCATTATTACACACACATACATGTGAATATACATGCATTATCATGAACTGAAATACAGTAAAGTCTGTAGAGAAGTAAAGTTAGTCTTGAATTCTACTCTAGTATGTCTACAGAGTCTTATCTTAAGGACTTCTTTATAATTGGTAGAGTGAAGAATTTCAGAATTTTATAATGTAGACTTCAAAGCTTCAGTTCATGTTACATTGGCAGAAGCACTTCCTCTCTTGGTTCACCACTTTGAACTGTTAGTAACTCATCTAGTCATCTTGCAGGATCTAATGGGGGCATATATGCCACAGATAATTCTTGGTACTTTAGAAGAACTTTGATCTTATACTCTCTTTTTCAGTGACTAAAAGAACCTTAAGAATGAACCTAGTAGAAAAGTTGCTGTACAGAACAGTTCTCTCAAAAAATACTATCGGTGACAATCATGTGTATTTTTTATTCTGGTTTTAACGAACTAGTGATTCCAATTTTGTTGCTGGATGTATGTTCTATATCTGCTAGTTTACCAGTATTATTTACATCTTACCAGTATTATTTACATGTGTAATTACTTATATGTAATCATAGCTATATAATATATCAATAATCTGGGGTTGACATCAACAGTTGATATTGTTTTAAAAATAGAATGTAAGCATATAAACCCATTTAGTTAAACATTTTTGGAATTGAAACTCAGATCTCACTCCATTGCTTTATAAATTGGTGAGCATTTGTTTATATTTCTTATAAAATGAATAAATGAAACTAGAAAGTCTGCACAATACAGAACAACTAGCAAAACACCCATAGTTTTATGTATCTTTTAATAAGCCATTATGTTTTGAGCATTAACTAGTTTTTTCTTTCTTCATATTCCTATTATCGCTTAGTGTATACAGTATCATAGTTTTGGAACATACTGAATAAATAATACAGTTCATACAAGGCAGTCATTTTTCTTATAAGCAGAACTAGCAAGAGAAAAAGTTGAAACAAATGTTTACTTAGCTCCTACTCTATACTAAGCATAAAGCATGGTAATGAAGATTTCAAGATAATGAGACAGAATACTGTCCTCATGGCCTACTAGGAAAGAACAAAAGCTCTTCTTTTGTGCAGACACACTACATGGTGGGAAGCTTCCGAAACATGGGAAGCTGTTGATATGTGTGGGTGGCAGGATATAATTTAATGCAGAAAATGCTGTAAATTAAGGTTTGTGTAATGTATTATCTGAATACAAAAGAGGAAGCAATTAATTTCATCTGGATAATTGTGAGAAAACTGTCCTCAAAGAAAGCTGAAAGAAGAGAAGACATTGGAGCAGGACCTTAAACAATGAGTTAGATCTTTGCTAGAAGGCACACACCAGGATGGGAAGAGAAGAATTGACTATGCCATGTCATGGAATATTCCATGTGATGGAATAAAAATGCCAGCATTCTTACTGATATTAATGCAGTGTGTTCTCAAATTATTAGATGACTTCAATGCTTTCATTAGCATATCATTTTATATTTCTCCTCTTTTTCTGAATTCTACACTAGCAGAATCCAATGGGGTTCTTTACTTTTTATGAATTTGGTGCATTGATAGCAGAGGTGGCTGGCCACAGATGAAATGCTCTGAAGAGCGATATATTCTGGTGATGACTGCAGAGGTTGATGGCACCTTGCTCTGCATAGTGGTTCTTACCTTTTTCCTGCTGGCACTGTCAGTGACTAGAGTCTGAAATGAAGAGAAAGATTGTAATCACTCAACACAGAGGTATAAAAAACTCCCTAAGAAAATTATTTTCTCAGTTGATTCTTCAGCTTTCTTCTGGTCTCAGTGGCATCATACTATGCTATAAGAGATCATAGTATGATTTGGTTTCTTCTAAAATCTGGGAAGTGTGCAAGTGCTAATAGATAATATATATATTTTTTGAGTCATGGTCCTAAATCATAAGGTAATGCAAAATGTTAAATGGACCTTGAGAACACTGCGTTGGGGTAAAAACACAAGTAGAATAAATTTGATATTGATGTCAGAATTAAGCTTATGTTGCAAACTCATGAGGCACAAAAAGGAGCAATTTTATTTAGTAAGGAAACTGTGTGTGTGTGTGTATGTGTGTAGAGTAAATATAGTTTTAGCTTTAATCTAGGTTATTCAGCTGTAATTTCATAGTCTTAATTTACAACTGGCAAGACAAAAGAAATATCTGGTGTAGATACTTGTATTTGATCATTGCCAGGAGGGATATACGGAAATGTCAGTTTAGTCTGCCTGAAACAACAATACTGGCTGCAACAGCAACAGTTCCAGGAAAATAGCTAGAAATGTGACACTGTAGTTGATAGAAACTTGTGTTCATTTTATATATCAAAAGTTCTTTTGTTACTCAGTCCCTCAGTATGTCTGACTCTTTGTGACCCCAAGGGCTGCAGCACACCAGGCTTCCCTGTCCCTCACCATCTTCCAGAGTTTGCTCAAATTCATGTCCATTGAGTCGATAATGCCATCCAACCATCTCATCCTTTGTTGCCCCCTTCTCCTGCCCTCAATCTTTCCCAGCATCAGGGTCTTTTCCAATGAGTCAGCTCTTCACATCAAGTGGCCAAAGTATTGGAGCTTCAGCTTCAGCATCATTCCTTCTGATTCAGCCCTAATGAATATTCAGGGATGATTTACTTTAGGATTGACTGCTTTGATCTCCTTGCAGTCCAAGGGACACTCAAGTGTCTTCTCCGACATCCCAGTTCTAACGTGTCAAATCTTTGGCGCTCAGCCTTCTTTATGGTCCAACTCTTACATCTGTACGTGACTACTGGAGAAAGCATAGGTTTGATTATATGGACCTTTGTCAGCAAAGTGATGTCTGCTTTTCAATAGGCTGTCTAGTTTTGTCATAGCTTTTCTTCTAAGGAGCAAGCATCTTATAATTTCATGGCGGCAGTCACAATCTGCAGTGATTTGGAGCCCAAGAAAATAAAGTCTGTCACTGTTTCTGTTATTTTCCCATCTATTTGCTATGAAGTGATCGGACTAAGTGCCATGATCTTAGTTTTCTGAATGTTGAGTTTTAAGCCAGTTTTTTCACTCTCTTTCACCTTCATCAAGAGACACTTTAGTTCCTCTTTGCTTTCTGCCATAAGTGTGGTGTCATCTGCATATCTGAGGTTTCTGATATTCCTCCCAGCAATCTTGATTCCAGCTTGAGCTTCATTCACCCCAGCATTTTGCATGATGTGCTCTGCATATAAGTTAAATAAGTAGGGTGACAATATACAGCCTTGATGTACTCCTTTTCCAATTTTGAACTAGTCCATTGTTCCATGTCCGGTTCTAACTGTTGATTCTTGACCTGCATACAGATTTCTCAGGAGGCAGGTAAGGTGGTCTGTTATTCCCATCTTTTTAAGAATTTTCCACAGTTTGTTGTGATCCATACGGTCAAAGGCTTCTGCACATCAAAAGTACTATGACCTTATTTCTACAGAAAACTATACAACATTGATGTCATCCTTGGAGTTTTCGGGAGAGCATAAAGGCTTATTAAAACTTCATTCATTAAGTAAAAGTTGAGCATTAGCTCTGAAATTTTTAAGGGAGGCTAGAGTTGATTTTAGATAGTGAAGGATTCCTATAGCTATTCAGGATTCTGTAAAAAGCTGCCATCCTTTGGAGGAGCTGTGAAATCACAGGAAGCTGTTGGTGTGTGTGGGTAGCAGGAGCAAGTGCTAATGGCTGAGAGTGCCACTGAAACATGTAGCATCCAAGAGACCTTGTTGTTCAGCAATACTCACCTAACCATTCACCCTGGGGGCTTTCTTATATAATTTTCACTGATGGAAGGGAAACAATAACGTCCCACCAGGAAAACAGACTAAACTTTGGGCTTAGGAACCATGGATGAAGATTGAAAGCAAGATTGGAGTGTAGAGAGAGAAAATTGGCCTTCTGATTCTAGGCTGGAAATATACAGCTTGTGAAAACACAGAGCTGAAATTATTTAACTTCCAAGTGTTCTTTTGTTTTTTTCCAAGTGTTTATAGGTACATGGCAACTGCCTGTTTACCACAAGTAGAACCAAGAAGCAAATCTATTGCCCTACATTTTAAGAGACTGAGGTAATGTTATTCTAAGCTAATGTTGTTATTAAACTTTCTCTTTATTTTAAGTTTATTTTTTGTTTATTTTAAGTCCATGTCTATGAGGAGACATAAAATAAATTTCTTTGAAATTATCTTATCTTCATCAAGTTGGCCTCAAATTTGCCCGTTTTCTTTCTGTGTACTGTGTAGAATGGCAAACCACATTATCTTCAAACAGAGTGAAGATAGTTTGGTTTAGAATAATTTCTGTTTAAGGAAGGGTTAAGAAAGAGCATGTATTCACAAGTGACAACAAGACCTTGGCTGCCTACTAAATTCTTACAAAAATCTTATAAAGTTGAGTATTCTTTACATGATCATGCTCCCAAATGATGATCAACAGAACTACTCTCTAAATATAACTGTTCTCAGAATGTTAATCTTGAAGGAGGAGATAAGTAAGAGTGCAAATGGCTGCTTGTCTATAAAATGGACTCAGGACCATTTGGAAAAGATAATTTTGTTTGTTTGTTTTACATAAACTTTCCTGTGGCCTAGTTCTGTGTGGAAGTGGGACTATCTGATTAGATTAAGGTCATGTTTAGACTTATGAATTGTTATGAAAGGATGGAAACTTTATTTTTGGCTCATTTCATTATTAAAGCTTATGTATCTGCTCTTAATCAGTAACACAAAATTTCAAGATTCCATCTCAGATTTGCTACAGTGAGTGCTGCACAAAGAATACGTGGTCCGTACTCATCAAAATCAATGTTTCCCAACCTTTATAAACCTATGCTCCTGCTTCATAAACATAAAAATCTCATACTTTCCTAGAATCTTCAAGGCTTATCTATTGAATATAATTATTTTCTGCATATTTCTGCCAGTCAATAAGTTGTGTTTTACTTTCTAGTGATATTGCATTCTAATAATAATATTATTTAATATTGTGAATGTTAAATAATAATTTTGAATATGCCTCATAATTCATGCTTCTATCCTGAGATCCTTGTACCTTGTAGGGGGCAAGCCGGTGATGAAGCAGGCAAGTGATGAAGTCTGTCACCAATTGAGAACCATCCACCGAGATATCCTAAATACTCTCCATGATAACCGTATCTAGCAGACCATCAGATAGCTGCCTAACTGGCTTGCATTCCTTTCCTACTTCTTCCATAACCTGAAATCCAATTAAAGAATTCTATTTTGAATTTTTGCATTGACTTGTGTTGAGAGACTCGATGAACAAAAACTATACAAAACTTGGTATTATATTTATTATAGGATATTGTTGAGGATAGAATCCACTACATTTTACATATCCTTTTCAGGAATAAATGAAGATGTGTATGTGGCTGTGGGGATGGGGGAGTGAAGATTTTACTTTTCCTAAGAATAAGTTTTGTTTGTTTCATCTGAACATCTTGTAATGTGGTTTATTGTTTTCTTTGGCCACTGGGACTCTGATTCCAAACATAAACTCCTTTTAATTGTATGAGACTTTATGATGTACACTTTATGCAATTTAATGTCTAGGTGGTTAAAAGTATCATCTTTGGAGTCAGCCAACCAGGGACTAGAATCCCAGCTTTTGATAATCATTAGCACTCTGAACTTAGACAAGTAACTTAAATTCTCTAAGGCTTCACTTCTTCATCTATAAGTAAGAAACTAAAAATACCTTCCTCACAGAATTAATATGAAGATTCAATAATATAATTTATAGTATTTAACACAGTTTGTGGCATATGTAACACTTGTCATTAGATTAATTATGATTTGACTGGTTTCCCTTTAGCCCTGAATCCTTTATCTTTGTATGTTTGTGTGTTTACTTGTTTGGTTTGTGCCTTGTTTCATTTTCTGTCTTGGTGTTGTAGTGTTTCTTTGTGCTAAGTCACTTCAATTGTGTCTGACTTTTTGTGACCCTATGGACCATAGCCTGACAGGCTCCTCTGTCCATGGGATTCTCCAGGCAAGAATACTGGAGTGAGGAGCCATTTCCTTCTCCAGGGGAACTTCCCTACCCAGGGATAGAATGGAGGTCTCCTGCATTGGCAGGCAGATTCTTTACCATCTAAGCCACCAGGGAAGCCCCTTCGAGGGGATTGGTCACATGCAATTTTGAAAAGTATATAATATTTAAATTAATTAGTACCCTTAATTTGTCCTCTTTAATTTCTCCTTTCAGGTTTTTATTTTTTGCTACTTTGTCCAGCCAACCCTCAACAGTCTCTCTCCTACCTTTAAGAATCTATGTCCTCCTTTTGATCTCTTTACCAAAGTGTCTGAAGCTATTTAAAGTACTGAGTAGGATGTCAGATGGGATAAGTTTGAGTTGAGAGTACCATCCATCCCTAAGGGAGCTAACTTTTGAAAACTGGCAAAGAACTGCCTCCTATCCATCCCATATGCCATCTGTGAAGTCCTGATGACCCATGAGTATTTAGGACCACTTCTGAAGAACAGAGTTTACATTCTCCAGCTACACAGTGTTTTCCTGGTATCAAAGCTAATACATAGGTAAGGCTCAAAACTGAAATAGAGTTTCAGCATATCTTAATTAGAATAGTTAAGTGCTTCAAGCTTTGTGTTTGAGCAAAGCCAATTGTATATATATATTTTTAATTTTATAATAATAATATCAAGATCTTGTGAGTAAAATTGCAGTGAATCACTAACCATGAGGGCATAAATTTAGATAGATTTTCTTCTTATATACTCCTATCAAAAGGTAAATGAAGTTGTATATAGAGCCGTTATTCAATTTAAACATACATTTTCTGAATATAGCTGCAATAGGAATAAACAAAATAGAATAAAATAACCACCACATATGGTCAGTCCTAGACAATAGAAAAACCATAAAAATAAAATTATTGAGGTGACTGTCTGATAGAGATGATGCAGTTCTCCTTAACATATTATCTTAAACCTGGTCCAAACAAGATTTCATTCCTGTCACTCCACAAAACTGCCCTTATCTCAGTTACCTATGATCTCCATGTTACTAAATGCCATGATCAATTGTTGGTTTTCATCTTGATTATCAACATTGTGTAATACAATGCTTCTATTTTCGTGTACTTCCCTTATTCAAATTCAAGAACTTCATACACTGTTTTTCCTACCTCATAGACTATTTTTCCTCCCTCATACACTATTTCCCCTGCCTCATACACTATTTTTCCTACCTCACTGATCACTCTTTTCTTATTTCTCCTCTTCTACTCAAATCTTAACATTGGAGAATCCTAAAGCTCTGTCCTTCTATCTCTTTCCTCTTCATTTATATTTACTTTCCTAGTGATTTCATCCAGAGTCATTACTTTGTATATTATCTATATGCTAATAAATCTTCCATTTTTTTGAGGACTCCCTAATTTGTATCTCTGATCTTGACCTCTGCTCTGGACTCTGGACTCATATATCTAACCACCGATTCAACATCTCTCTGTCCACATCTAATAGACATCTCAAGTCAGCATTCTTAAAATGGAATTCCTGATCTCTCTCATCCTCAACCCTATTTCTTCTGCCTTTGCAAGCTCAGTTGACCTCAAATCTTCCCTCTAGTTTCTCAGGCCAAAAAACTGGGAATCATCTATTACCCTTCCCTTTCCTTACTTCCACATTGTTTGTTAGGAAATCCTATTGATTTTTTCTTCAAAATATTTTCATAATATGATCACTTCTCATTTTGATAACATCTTGGTCCAAGTCACCAGTTTCTCTTATCTGTATATGACCATAATGATTTCTTTAATAGGCCTCTCTGCTGCTATTCTGGCAGCCAGTATTTTTTTTTTTTTAATCAAGCCTACAGCTAAACAGGTACCATGAAAACATGTCAGGCCAAGTCATTTCTCTGCCCAGAACCCACGTCTGGGACTCACATGCCATTCCAAGTAGATCTAAGTCATTGCAGTGGCTCACAAGGACCCATGCTCTAGCTGTCTTCTGCCGTCCCACCCTCATGGACCACTTATCTCTCCTTTGCTCATCCTGCTTGGACCATTCTGGCATGTATGTTGTTCCTTAAACAGGACAGGGCATGTTTTTACCTTAGGGCCTTTAGCCTGTAATGCTCATTGCATCAGTATTTGTGAGACTAACTTTCATACATCCTTCTTACTTTGCTCAAATATCTGATTATGAGTGAGGAATAACTTTGACTATCCTATTTAATACTACAGCCTGCCCCTTCTTAAGTATTCCCATTCCCTGTTATACTGCTTGACCTTCTCTTTCTTTAGCAGTTATCACCATCTAACGTACTATATAAGTAATTTACAGTTCACATTATTATTTATTGTTTTTCTCACCCAAATAGATGTAAGCTCTCTGGGGACTAGAGTTGGGCATTTAGTGTTTCTTTTACTTATTAGTTGATTGATTGCAATTTTATGGTTTACTAACATAAACACCTTTGTCCATAAATCTTCATCTAGTTAAAAGGATTATTTTCCTAAAATAGATTCCCAGTGATACAGTTACTGAGAATAGGACTCCTTGATAAATATCATCCAGGTGGATTGTACCAATTTACATTCTCACCAACAATGTAAAAATGCTTATTAAATATTTATCATTATTGAGAGTTTCATTTTTGACAGTTTGTTTGCCAAAAATATTATATGTTGGTTATTTAACTGCAATTCCTATGACATTAAAAATGTCTCATTTGTTACTTTCATAAGTTGCCTTTGTTATAATACTTTTATAAGTTGTCTGTGCTCTTTCCATCTTTATAAATCACCTATAATAATTCTTTGTCCAATTACCTATTAGTGTTTTGTGTTATCTCTGTCTTGTCAGTTTATCTATTTTTAGCTTAATATATCTTAAAATTGGTATTTATTTTATATGGCAATTGTACCATAGCTATAATACATAAGTATAATCTTGTGTATATATTGTCATTTAAAAATTGGTTTTAAGCAATATAAACTTTGAGCAGCTTTATTCAGAGGTATTACAGACAGAAAGAGATATTCATGGAAACTTTCAAACATTTGTAAAAATTTTTGCCATCTCACAGTACATGAAGCTCAATGCATATCACCAAATTAAATCTTACAGAAATGGTTTGAAGTATTTGTAGGAAAGGTTACTCTTGAGCACTGTCTAATGTCCCTACAAAAATGTGGCAAACGTGCAAAGTAGATGGAGCAGAGAAATAAACAGAGGTTTGGTGCATAGATGAACACGACTTAGAAATGCACTTCCATTGATAAACTGTCAGCATCAATTGTACTTTTAAATTTTCCTCTTAGAATTTATTCTCTGGTACCAATTTCTAGGCAAGAAGAATGACATTGATTGTAGATAATTGAGAATGAACTTTTGGGGTGGTTTTAAAGGTGACTTTAAATCTCTTCATATTTTGCTTGTTGGTATTTTAAAGATCTAATGATAATGATCTTACATTTGCAGCTAGGGCAAGCAAAAAAAAAAGTCTCCCATTACTGCAGAGAGCAGAGACCCTGTCAGAGACATTTCATTCTATTGGATATTTGTGTGTGTGTATCTTTAGTTAAGGATGTCATATGACTTATTTTGCTTTATTACATTATATGTTCTAAAACCTTTACCCCAAAAGTGAATTTATACTGATACTGTGCAGAAGGATCATATTTTCACCACAGAGACACTGCCATTCCCAGGGTTAAATGTGGACTTGATTTAGCTATATGCCAGCATCATCACACAACAGTGTGAGGTGAGAATGAAGGATCTCGTTGGACCCAGAGAGAATTTAAGTAGGCAGGATGTAATTACCCAAGCTGGACTTAAGCCAGAATGACGGGGTCAACATCTTCACTAACATCCATCCTAATTGAAGAAAATTGAAACTAACAACAGCTACTTTCCCAAAATGTGAGTCACACACCTTTTCCTAGTGTCTTTCATTTTCTCTTTATTGATAGAGTCTCCCAGGCAAGGACTGGATTTTATCTAAGTCAGTTGTCTGTTACCAGCAAAATTGTTGTTCTTTAAGGATATGACAGTACAATCTAGTTACTAAAAAAATTTATGAAATGTGAGAACTATAATTTCTCTTTTTGTTTCTAGGCTAAAAACAAAATAAAACACTATATACATGGCATGAAGCCCAGGTTTGTAGAGTTTGAGATTATTTTATTTTGTTCTAATGTTAAATCAAATAAAAGACTCTGAATAATCTTAGCTTTAAAGTGTTTCACACATTCTATAAAAGATAGTAATATATCTTTAAATGTAATATGTTTGAGTCATTTGCTTGTATTACTGTCCTCCTACACTAAAATATGAACTCTTGAGGTTATGGACTATTTTTCCTTCATCTGAACAGTATCGTCACATAGCACATACTCCTGGCACAAAATAGATGCTCAATATGAATACTGACTACTACTGATTTACCTTATTTACTTGCATTATAACTAATTAGCCAGCTTACATGAAAGTAATAATGTATAATCTCTTCTTTTAGAAATTTAGCTTTTCTTAGATTCATTAATCCCTATTTTCTCCTTTTGTTAAAGTAGTCCCAACTCCTGTTCCTCTTAATAATCAAGTATTTTATTATTTTTTAGTGGAAGAAATTGCTCTCTTATAATTAAATGCATTTAATTAACAATGGGAGTTTTTAATTCTTATTCTCTTGGAAATTGTTTTTAATTTTAATCCTAGTTGAAAGTGCTGAATGCAAGAAAGACTTTGTTAATGCAGGGGCATGTTAATTTGTAGCCCAAACTCACTTTCCACTATTTTTTCTTCAAATGGCTCCTTAGCTTAATATCCTAGAGTTATGCTATAGCAGGGGCTGGGAGTAGAAAGAGGGCACCTGAGGAACTTTTGAAGGTGAATATCAAGGGAACAGATGTCAGCTCCTGTGCTTTTTTTTTTTTTTTGCATGAATATTACCTTTCCCATGATGCTTGGCAGTTTTGAAACTCTGTTATAATATGGTCTGTAGCACATAGTAGAAAGAGACAGAGATGTAAGTGTGGTATGGTATACAAGCCCAGAGATAAAAGGAACATCTACAAATTGAAGTGACAAGATTACATGGATAACTTATTTATTTGAGGTTTTTAAAATAGGTTGTTACAATTTGGCTTGAATAAAGGAATTTTTAAACTTTTAGCTTTTGTTTTTGTTTTTTTTCCCAAGGTTCAAAAAGTTTGGTAATTTATTTGATGCTGCACATTTCATGAAGCTATGCATGCATGGCCTGGATTAAGACAGGCATCAGTCAGAAATAAGGCAGTACTGTAAAAAATGCTCTTTCTGCAAAATTTCTAATCCAATTTAAACATATATGTTCTTGATATCTTATAAGAAATATTTAGTATCATGGGATTTGCAGCCCAATTTTCTGACCGAACAGGTTCAGATAGTTTCTAAAAAGCTTAGGATAAGCAACTTTCAAGTTGTACCAAAATCTCTCACTAAATTTAAGTATCCTTCCAAACCACAGCAAACTACTTTAGTAAATACTCCTTAATCCTTGATTAACCATTATTTGACTAAGTCTATGTAGATGGTTAATGACACCCAGTACGCCTCTGAGCTATCTTCCCCTACTGGTCAGTAGAATGGGCTCAAGGAATTACTAGTTTTGTTTTATGTTTCTTACTAAATGTAAGTATAACCAGGGGATAAGTTTGCTATACAAACCACGCAGTGCCTTCCAAAGTCAAATGTAAATGGCATTCATAATATTGGCAAACAATTCACCTCTTACACCCTAGAGAGGAAGGCAAGTGACCTATGTGTGTCCAGTCAGGCACTCCTACCCAAGTTTGAATATTAGGTACCTGAAACAAAGATAATAAGTCCTACTGAAGTTGTTTTTATAGCAAAATCAGTGGTGTTGAGGATTTATGGTTTGATCCCTCAAGGGTTCTTAGGTGTCCTTAGGTGACATCTTAAACAGATGGAGAGGATTTTGGCTATTCTTTAGTCTCTTGGAGTCTTGCCAGGCCTGTGTTCCGGCCTTTCTGATTCTCATTTATGCTAATTCACACCCTTCTAATAAATTCCTCTTCAGTTTAAGTTAACATGAGAAAATTTCTGCTGTTTGCAACTAAAAAGCCTGGCCAAAATGTAAAGAAAGATGATGCCATGGTGATATGACTTTGGCATTATAAAACTATAAATATCAGTCTAAATCATCTACAATTGCCCAATAAATACGAAGACATCTAGGTGAAATTAATATAAAAGAAAACTCAGCACATTTTTTGCCTATTTCTATCTTTATGAAAATAATTTAACAGCAGATTTAAGAAATTTATTTTAAAAGCCAGTTTTGACATCTGGTTTTGGTCCTAGCTTGAGGGAGTGTGGAAGTTGTCCCTCTGCCCTACCAACAATGAAAAAGCTGAACAAATTGAAAAATCAACAACTCTTTCTAGATTTGTCAGAAAAATGAGGTCACAAGGCAAACCGCTATCCCTAAAAACAAATGAATACAGAGAATCACAGCATATCCCCTGGCAGAAACCTCTCTGGGAAGCAGTGTCAAGGTAGGAAAACTTGAAGTACCCATGAAGAATTGCCAGCAGCTTAAAGTGGATAAGACTGAGAGTTAAAAATTCTGGTCCTGGGAAGAGTCCCAAAACTTTTGTGAGTTTTACTTGCACAATCTTGATTAGGCTCTTCTGGTGAATACTAGAGAAAAATTCCCTCTGGAGGGAAAGGAACCATATTATATCCGAGCATTCTGTTCTTAGTAAGACCTGACCTCAAGAGAAAATATTTTACCAGAGCCTAAACTATTAGGCTTCTGTCAGAGCCTAACTGACTCAAGGGTGAGAAATACTGAATCCCAGTTGGCTTTAGCCATCAGTGTAAGAGAAGGAAATATGCAGTTCCAACCCCCACTATGCTTTTAGATAGGAGAAGGGAAATACCCAGCCCCAGTCCACCCTAGACATCTTGTCCCACCTAGGGAGTTGGGGGGAGGGGAGGACTGAAAAACCCTTGTTCACAGTCCAGAGTCACAGGATCACTAAAAGACTGAGATCTAACTATAACATCACAGAATGCTTGCTCTGCCCCTCATATCTTACCACCACATTACTAAAGGCCTGTCTACCTCAGTGCCTTTCTTAGTCCAGTCATCAAAAAAAGTTACAAGGCATAAGAAAAGGCAAAAAGCACACTGTTTAAAGAAATAGAGCAAGAGTCAGAACCAGGCTCAGATTACCAGAGATGTTATTATCAAGGGGGGAATTTAAAACAATGATGATTAATATGCAAAAGACTCTACTGGATAAAGTAATACAAGAACAAATGGGCAGTGTAAGCAGAGGTATGAAAATTCTAAGAAAGAATCAAGAAGGAATACTAGAGATCAAAAACAGTGTTACAGAAATAAAGAATGCCTTTGATGGACTCATTAGTAGACTGGACTCACTGAGGAATGAATCTCTGAGCTTGAGGATGTATCAACAGAAACTTCTAAAATGAAAGAACAAAAGGAAAAAAGACTGAAAAAAAAGAAAATATCCAAGAGCTGTGGGACAACTACAAAAGATGAAATACACATGCAATGGGAATATCAGAAGGAGAAGAAAGAAAGGAACAGAAGTAATAAATGAAGCAATAATGACTGAGAATTTCCCCAAAGCTAATGTCAGACACAAAATCACACATGCAGGAACCTCAAAGAGCTCCAAGCAAGATAAATGCCCAAGGAACCTACAACGGAGACATGTGATATTCAGTCTTCAGAAAATCACAGCTAAAAGAAAAACCTTGAAAGAAATCAGAAGAAAAAACACCTTACTTATAGAGGAGCAAAGAAAAGAATTACATTCAACTTCTCAGAAGGCATGCAAGCAAGAAGAAAGTGCACTGAAATATTTAGGCTATTAAGGGGAAAAAATACCAGCTGGCATTCTGTACCCTGTGAAATTATCCTTCAAAAACAAAGCAAAATAAAGACTTCCTCAGGCAAACAAAAGTTGAAGGAATTTGTTGCTAGTAGTCCTTACTATCAGGAACTATTAAAAAGTCTTTCAGAGAGAAGGAAGATGATACAGGTTGGAAACTTAGGTCTACATAAAGAAAGGAAAAGTACCAGAGAAGGAAAAAGTGAAGGTGAAATAAAAGTTTACATATTTTATACTTAGTTTAACAGGTGATATATTTTTTTCAAAGTAATAATAGCAGCAGTGTATTCAATTATGTATTCTTACATGTATGTATACTTTTATTATGTATGTTTAATTTATATATGTATCTACATATATATTTATGATGGGTGTATACTTTAAATATGTATCGTTGTTGTTGTTCAGTCACTCAGTCGTGTCCGATTCTTTGCGACCCCATGGGCTGCAGCATGCCAGGCCTCCCTGTCCCTTACCATCTCCCAGAGCTTGCTGAAACTCATGTCCATTGAGTTGTCCCCTTCTCCTCCTGCTTTCAATCTTTCCCAGCATCAGAGCCTTTTCCAATGAGTCAACTCTTCGCATCAGTTGGCCAAAGATTGGAGCTTCAGCTTCAGCATCAGTTCTTCCAGTGAGTATTCAGGGTTGATTTCCTTTAGGATTGACTGCTTTCACCTCCTTGCAGTCCAAGGGACTCTCAAGAGTGTTCTCCAACACCACAGTTCAAAAGCATCAATTTGGCACTCAGCTTTCTTTTTGGTCCAACTCTTACATCTATACATGACTACTGGAAAAACCATAGCTTTGACTAGACTTTGTTGGCAAAGTAATGTCTCTGCTTTTTAATAAGCTGTCCAGGTTTATCATAGCTTTTCTTTCAAGGAGCAAGTGTATTTTAACTTCCTGGCTGCAACCACCGTCCTCAGTGATTTTGGAGCCCAAAACGATAAAGTCTGTCACTGTTTCCATTGTTTCCCCATCTATTTGCCATGAAGTGATGGGACCGCATGCCATGATCTTAGTTTTTTGAATGTTGAGTTTTAAGCCAACTTTTTCACTCTCCTCTTTCACCTTCATCAAGAGGCCCTTTAGTTCCTCTTCACCTTCTGCCATAAGGGCGGTGTCATCTGCATATCTGAGGTTATTGATATTTCTCCGAGCAGTCTGGATTCCAGCTTGTGCTTCATCCAGCCTGGCATTTTGCATGATGTACTTTGCATATAAGTTAAATAAGCAGGGTGACAATTGTGTATAGACAATTAAGTCTATATATGTATACATACATACATACATACATATATATATACATACATATATATATATGTAAGTGAAATGAATGACAGTATGGATACAAGGACAGAGTAGAAATTAGATTGTTTTTTATTGTAAGGTACTTGTAGAATGTGTGAAGTGGTATAGTGTTTGAAAGTTTACTTGGATTAGTGAAAAAGATACATTGCAAACTCTAGGGCAGTCACTAGAAAACTTCAAAAAGTTATATCTGATATGCTAAGAAAGGATAGAATTCTGACTCCAGAATTCCACCCCACTTCTTGTGATTTATATGTAACTTTAGTCAAGTTATTTGATGTCTCTAAGCCTCAGATCTCTCACCAATAATAATTTTTTGTACCTCATGGACTATTTTAGAATTTAAATGCAATTATTACTTCTTTTTTCTAGGGGATCTTCCCAAACCAGGAATCAAACCCACGTCTCTTGTGTCTCCTGCATTGGCAGGTGGATTCTTTACCACTAGCATTACTGGGGAATCTCAATACATGTAAAATGCTCAGCATTCTGAGTATTATTGTTATTGCCTTGCTTTCACACAGTAATTTCATTATTATTGTCTAATTTAGGTTCACAGATTTTTGGAAAGCAAGTTTTTA
This sequence comes from Giraffa tippelskirchi, assembly GCF_054371585.1. Taxonomy (NCBI): domain Eukaryota; kingdom Metazoa; phylum Chordata; class Mammalia; order Artiodactyla; family Giraffidae; genus Giraffa; species Giraffa tippelskirchi. The sequence goes on from NC_137277.1 coordinate 94,994,610, forward strand.
TTCTTGGGTTACCCTCTTCACTATCTTCAATTTCTTCTTATTAAGTTGCGCCATGTTCCTTTTGGACATGTCAAACAAACTCTCTCCTGTCATTAATGAACTTTGTGAAAATTTCCTACTACCTGCCACCTTTTTCCATTGACACTCAACCCATCCCAACATGGTCACTCTTTCTCATTGTATTAAAGTCAATCTCATCAAGATTGCCACTAAGCTCTCCATTGTCAATGTATATTTTAAACTATGGCTGATTCTTGTTGATGTATGATAGAAAAATCACAAAATTCTGTAAACCAATTATCCTTCAATTAAAAAATTTTTTAAAAAGACACCTTAAATAATAAATTAATGTCCCTATAATGATTGAGTATAGAAATCAAGCATTCCAATGCTTTCTCCATTGACTTCAGCAACATAATGTTTTGCTGTTTCTCTTATATTTATTTCTCTTATCCTTATTATTGGGGCTCTCCAGGATTTTGATTCTTTCTCATTCTGCATCTTCTTCCTAGTGACATTATTAACTTTTTCAGCCTCACTTATGTCCTGTTCATTTAAAGTAGATCCCCAGTTCCAGGGCCAGTTGGGTATTGTTGTTCAGTCACCAAGTTGTATCTGAGTCTTTGTGACCCAGTGGACTGCAGCATCCAGGCTCCCCTGTCCTCTGCTGTCTCCTGGAGTTTGTTCAAAAGTTGGCTATTGCCACCTCCAATATTTGCCCCAAAGGTTCTCTCTACTTCTACCCTCATTAAGTAAGAAACTCTTTCATCATTCTAAGATACTCTCTAAGTGTCTATCACGACTTAGATGCCCCTCTGTAACTCCTCTTGACAATCATGATTTATTGCCTGCTATTTCTTGCTTATTATTATAGCAGTCTTCGATATCAGAGCACTGACAGTATCCAGTTAACTGTGGCCAAACTTACAATTTTGTTATAACAAATTACCCCACATTCAGTTGCTTAAAACAGGAATAATTTATTCGCACGGATCAGTGGGTCAGCTCTTTATGTTAGACGGAGCTCAGGGGTTTTGTTGATCTTGGCTGGCTTATGTTTCCATCTGGTTGTTGGTTGATCTAGACTGACATAAGCTTTGGGGCAGTTTGACTCTGCTCCACCTGTCTTTCTTCCTCTTCCTAGGACAAGAATATAGCCCAGGCACGGCAATTGTAGTGTCACATGAGTGAAAGCAAAGACTCTGAAGGCTTCTTGTGTTCTAGGTTGGAAATTAGCCCACCACTTATAGTTTGTTTAATTGCTAAAGCAAGTCATGTTGACTTGTACTCAAAGTCATGGAGTGGGGAAATATACTCTGCTGCTTTTGTCATATGACAAAAGCAGTGGATACAGGGATGAATGAAGACTTGGAACCAATGATACAAGCTACCAGACTGAGTAGCTCCTTCCCAACCCAAACTATTTTCCTTATTAACCACTAACTCTTATACATGTGAACTTTATCATGTTAATTCCTGGCCTAAAATCTGTTGGTTTGCATTTTGGATAAAATATAAACTTCTTCCCTGAGCTCATCAGACCCTTTATCTGACCTAAACTCCTTTGCTAACTGGAGTATCTATTTGTTGTTTTATGTGCCCCACACTTCCATTTCCCCTGAGGGAATAGGGCACCTCTCCATCATTACACAGTGTCTGTGAGAGGTACAGAGATGGGCTGCAGGTTGAACAAACCCTATTGGCCTTTTCCTTGCAACAGGAATTCTTCCATTGATGGGAAATATTAGAGTATGGGAGAAACAAATTTCTCTTTTTACTGAAGCTATTGCAATCATTTTACTCCCTCATGAAGAGAGCCTGTCTGCAGAATAAAGGCAACATATATAGGAAAGCAGAGATGAGAAATGGAGAATAATAGAGCAAACTCTAAAAAATATTTTCTGATCCTGGATGCAGCCATGTTTGCTCTCCTTTTTAAATAAAATCATTTGAATTTAGTTCTGTATCATATAACCAAAAGCTCCTGGCCCAACTCCACCCACGTGCACATGCTTCTTTGCCTTTTCCCTGTCAGGCCGTGGACGGATACTCTCACATGTTTTGTAAGTGTAATGTATTACAACTCTCCACTGACACTGACTTTGTCAAAGTTTTCAATGATTTACTAATTGGAAAACCCTGTAATATTTTTTGCTTTCTCTCAGTCAGAAATTTTAGTCATTCTTTAAGAAAAACTGTCAAATGCTATTTTTCCTGTGCAGTCTTTCCTAACCTCTCAGACAAAATTAATCTGTGGTGTATGCATGTTTAGAGGTGGTAAGAAGAGAGAAAAAAGAGACCCAGACTACGGTTGCATGTTTTGTAATATGATAAATATGATATTAGAGTTACTCCTCCTATCCATCAGTAAATGAAGTCAGCTCTACCTTCAAAATCTACCCAGAATCAGATAACTTCTTTTTAAAAAGCATATTTATTTTTTAATTTATCTCGGTTGCACCTGGTCTTAGTTGTGGCACACAGCGTCTTCAGTCTTCACTGTGGCAAGCAGGATTTTTAGTTGCAGAATCTTTAGCTGCAGTGGTGGCATGTGGGATCTGGTTCCCTGACCAGGGATCAAACCAGAGCCCCTGCATTGGAAGCATGGAGTCTTAGCCACAGGACCACTGGGGAAGTCATAACTTCTTGCAACTTCCAACAGCACATCTCTCATTGACTGTTACAAGAGTGCCTACTGCATCTCCCTGTTTCTGCCCTTCGCTTCCTGTACTCTATCTTCAACACATTCTGTCCCTGTAATACCAAGTGACATCTGTTCACAGGCTTGTCTCTGGGGCCCTGAACAATCTTGCCTCTCTTCTATCTCTTTGATCTCATCCCCTTGCTCACTCTGCTCTGGGTATAAGAAATTTCTGCTTCCCACAATCATCACACATGTTTCTGACCCAACGACTTAGTAGTTGCTGTTCTTTCCATGAATTCTCTTTCTCTAAATACCTGCCTGAGTTTTCTCTCATCTTCTTCAGATCTTTGCTCTAATGTCATCTTAGTGAGGTCTCATGAGATAAATGTATTTAAGGCTTGGGCCTCCAACCTCCTTCCTTGCACTATATTCTGTGTAGAACTTATATAACATGGCTTCCCTGGTGGCTCAGACTTTAAAGAATTTGCCTGCAATGCAGGAGACCTGGGTTTGATCCCTGGGTTGGGAAAATCCCCTGGAGGAGGGCATGGCAACCCACTCCTGCAGTCTTGCCTGGAGAACTTATAATATATAACATATATATAACTTATAATTATATATATATATATAACATATCATATATCATACTTATATATTTTGGTTTTTGTCTATTTCTGTTCACTGGGATATAAGCTCAATGAGGTGAGATTTTAATTTTTGTTTGTTTATTTATTTAACTCTTCAGTGTTCTTGCCCCATTGCCTAGAATAGTGTCTGATACACAGGAGGCTCTTAAATTTGCCTAAAATAAATAAGTGAAGGAACACACTTACCTTTGTATATGTCTCACCACTGTACTATGCTGTGACAGTCAGGGACTACATGAAATTTATCTTTTTCTCTGCCTTCTACCCCCAGTGGACACCAGAGCCCTTAATAGGTATTCAATGAATGGATTTGTGTGTGTTACTTTTGTTGTTGTTGTTGTTTTTGTTTTTAGGTACCTATAACTAGTGAGTATTGACCTGAAAATAAAACCTACATATTTTAAAACCAAGTCTTTTGATGGCTGTTTTCTTCATATGACAATGAATCTCAGCCTCAGAAAAATCTGGCTAAGGATATCTGAGTGTGATCCTTTGACTTTTCAGAAACAGTATCAAATGGTGATTTCCTGACTCTATCAAAAACAGGTTTGATGTTTGAATCATATGTGAGAATTTAAGAAAATTATAAAAATCAAAGGGTGAAGAAATACTTGGTTGTCCCTTAAGAGAATGAAGAAAGCAATCATAATATAGAGTTTTCAAGATAACTCAGCATCCTTTTCCAGAATCCTAGTCTTACTATAAGGAGACTAATATCCTACTATTATTATTACTCTTTCCTCTGCTACTGTTAGTTACCATTATTGAGCTGTCTTACTTGCATATCTTATTAAATTTTCAAAACGTTCCTATGAGGTGATTACTATTTATTAAGCACATTTTATGGAATAAGAAATTGAGACTCAGAGTAGTTATACAGTGTTCTCAAGGTTGCAGAACTAGTAAAAGTTGACATTAGAATTTGAGTACAGACTCATCTTCTTTTTCTTTTAATGTATGATATGAAACCTATGACATTGCTCTAAAGTCTTAACCTAAATAATTTGAGTTCTTCCAGGGTATAATTTAGCATTCTACTGAAGAAATTTCAATACAGCTCAATTAATTGATTCAGTATGTTATGTCAGCATTTTTTTCTTACATTACAATATTTTAGAAAATTAAAAAAGAGAAAACTATAACAAGATTATCAGAGACAATAGGATTCTATGTGTTTTTTAAAATTTATTTATTTGGCTGCACCCCGTGACATGTGGGATCTTAGTTTCCAGACCAGAGATCAAACCCACACCCCCTGCAGCAGAAGCACAGAGTCTTACCACTGGACTTCCAGGAAGTACCTTATATGTTTTTAAATTGTAATGATAAGTGAAGACAATTCAGTGAATTTTCTGAGGATAAAGTAACACAAAGATTCATTTTGAAATCTGGTCTACTATAAGGTATTATATGAACTATTAGGCTTAAAAATTAATAAACATAACTCTGTTTTCAGGAAAAATTAATGTTGTACTAGTTTAAAGTAGAAATCGTCCTTGAATTGCTTTTGAAGGTGATTAAATGGGGAAAAATAAAATTTTATAATGGCAGGCATACATCTTTTTATATACCTGATTTCTTCACAAAAGCCCTTTAAACTGGGCACTTCATTCTATTTTGAAAGATAAAGAAGCTGATGCTCAGTGGGATAAAATGATTTGCTGAAGGTTTCCAAACCAGGTAATTATAGAACCTGGATACTGTCCCAAAATTACCCTGGCATTGGTCAACTTGATTTTCTTGTTCTGTGCTGCTAAATGTTGAATTTGTGGTGAACTAGAGAAAGAATGGTGGGGGATGAAATCACATGAAATCAGTAGCTGGGTCAAGTAGGTCCTTGTAGGCCATTAAGAGTTGGACTTGAGTTTGAATGAAATGGAAAATCACTAGAGGCTTTTGAGTAGAGACACAACTCAATCTGACTTAGGGGTAACACTATTACTCTTAGTGTTCTCTTAAAAATAGACTCTAGGATAATAAAGATGACATAGGGAGACTAATTATGGACTGTTGCAGTAATTTATGTGAAGAATCTAATTTAAATCATATTTTTATGATAGAACCAAAAGGACTTGTTAATAGATTGGGTATTCATAGTATGATGCTGTATGTAATATCTATCTTCCCTGTTTTCTCCTCCACTCTACATAAACACATTATACTTTTGTCATAGTCAGATTTGTATTTTGTAAAGGAAAATGGGGAGAAAGTATTAGATGAAAGTATATATAACTAGAAGTAAGGAGACCAATAAGGAGGAACAGATTAAGTCTGTTGCAATAATCATAATGATAGATCATGGTGACTTGAACCAAGAGAATGGTGATGGATCTGGAGGGAAATCCATACATTTAGGATAGGGATTAATGACTGATTTGTAATAAAGCATACAAGAGAAGAATGATTCATAGCTTTCTGACTTAAGTAGTGGTTTGGGTGGTAATGCTTTTCTAAACTGAGGATACAGGAGACAGACATAGGTTAAATATGGAAGATGGGGGAGGACAATATGAATTCAGCTTTGGAAACAGTGAATTTAGGATTTTTATGGGGGATCTACGTGGTTTTCAATGAAAGAGTGAGTTCCATGAGCTTGGGCTCAGAGGAGAAATCAGGACTGGGGTAGCCTCATCATTATACAGATAATTAAAGTCACGAGAACAGATGATACCATCCAAGTAGAAGGTTTAGAACAGTCAGAACAAAGGTTTGAAGACAGATTTAAGAGGAATACTTCCATTTTAGGAGTGGGCTAAGACAAAGGATTCTAAGAAGCAGAGTGAAAAAGAGTGGCTAGAGGGGTCTGGGGTAAAGTTATGAAGATTCAGTATGGGAAAGCCAAGGGAATGAGAGTGTGTCTGGTTAACAGTGTCAAATACAAATGTCAAATGTAAAACAGTAACAGTAAATCAAGGATTGAAAGTAAATCTAGAGGATTTAGCAACATGGAATTAGCCATGACCTTGCTAACTTCAGTGGTGAGGAGGGAGCATACTGTAGTTGGCCTGTCTACTTGACAAGGAGCTCCTGTAGCATGGTGCTGAGTTCTTGAATTTTTGTTCAAATCTTGTCTCCCTTTCTCATCTCGTGGCATATCAAACGGTAGAGATTTGAGATTTGACTGTCCATCTGAAGTGGTGACTTAAACTGCAACAGTAAATCATGGACTCCACGTTGTATGTGCTCTGCCCCTTATGCCTCTTAAAAAATATTATCCTCAATTAATTTTCACTGAGAGACTAAGACAAGTGGAATATATAGTATCTTGAATTGCATTTGTCATTTCCTGCTTAATCGTAGATGTCTCATCTTATTTTTAGTGCCACCAAGAATTACTATCTTTGGGAGCTAATCGCAGCAGAGTCACCGAGTGTCAGTTATTTGTGACTTGTACAATCTATTTTGATGACCATACAACTTACATCCAAGGAATGCCACATTCCAGTGCTCTGTTGGAGGACAAGATCATTTTACACTGAATTCCAAGTCTCTACACTCTACCACTAATATATCTGGATGTGAATACCCTAATTTGTGAGCTACATAACTCCTTTGTTCCCTTGCAATAGATGTTGTATTAAACTGTCCTTCATCCCCCAAAGACAGTGTTCCTTCCCTATAAAGCACCCCTTTATACCCGAGTGCAGTGTAAGGCTTTTGTAGTCTCACTTAGACCTCCATTCATGTCCTCTCTAATAAAGACCTCTTTGTAACACACACATTAGTAGAACTCCTTAAAATCTCAGGTTCTCTGGAAGAATTCTAAAGAGAAGAGGGGGAAACATTAGGATTTATATTTGGTACAAATAAAAGACTGATCAGTTCAAGATATTGTACCCTTTACAGTAAGGCCAATGAGATGAAAAATCTGTGTGCCTGTTTTTTTTTTTATTACATTGTTCTGATGATAGTGTCTCTCCTCTTTGCCTGCTTTAATGGTGTTTACCTACTTATTTTTTTTTTATACTTTCCACCTTTGGCTTTATTGTTTTCAAGAAACTTATGCACACCCAGAGACCAAACATTTCCATAAGCTGGCTGCTTTTAATCAAATAAAACATTTGTATAAATAAAAGAAGTTTTGGATTTTAGAGTTAAGATTCCTACCCCTACATACATAACATTTCAAAGGAGATTAAGTTTGGCTTTGAAAGCAAACATATCTTTTCCTTGATTTTGTCTAATACCTAATTTGATTTTTTCTCATTTTTTTCTGTTTGTTAAAAAACAATTGAAGAAAGAAAGGAAGAAAAAGAGAAAGAAAGAAAGAAGGGAAGGATAGTAGGCAAAAGAAAGGAAGGAAAGAAATCAGAGTGGAGAAAAGTCAGGCCAGAGATTACATTAGGCTGAGGCAAATGGTATTCACCTTTTATAGTCCCTATGTTTTATAATGAAGATACTTCATTGAAACAATGATGCATACTTCAAGGGTTCCCTGGAGAGCCGTGAATCCTGTTTGGAGAGATTCATGAATATGTGCATTAGCACAATCCAACTGGAACTTGCCCTTAAAAACGAACCACAAGAGAAGCTGATCAGTTTCCGCTTATGTATATAATCAGAAGGTTATCATATTATCTCCCTCTCCACGGGAAAAGCAGATGCGTACTTTTCTACCACCTTAAGAGGAGAAATGCCAAAGGGAATAGCAATTTTTTCCCCTCTCTGTGATGTTCATTATGTGAAACCCACACAGAAACCTTTTAAAACTAGTCTTTGGCAAAAAGAGTGGAAAATGAATATAGGCTTGATTTTTCAAAATGATTTTTTTTTTTTTTTGCTTAAGATGAATCATAGCACAAACCTTCAAAACATATTTCTGCCCTAATTTGCTGAAAGTCATTAACAAAATTGCATTGAGTTCAGAGATTGCTAGAGACTGCATATGAGACAGATATTTCAGAGTCAAAGCTCCCAGAAAGTACGAGATTCTGTGCCTTAAAGATGAATGAAGGACACATGGTAGATCTTGAAGTAGTAGTTTATTTAAAGTACAGTGAATTCCATGAAAAATATTTCTAACCAGCAGTTGGTGCCCAAGTTTCAATAAAAATGGCAGACCACCACTAAGCTAGTGACAGTGATAGAGTATCCAGGTTTATTTGCAGATTTGTCTTTATCTATGAATTCCAAACAAAATGGAGAGTTTAAAAAGAAGGAAAAAACCCCCAAACTTTAATCATCACATAAAAACAGCAGAGAAAAATTTGTTACCTATAGACAGATGTTTTTAAATTATCATCTATGCTGTGCTAAGCAGAGATAGTATTAACAAATGTGAAAAATTACTATGGAAAATTTGAGCTTTACATACAGATTTGAGAAAAATGGTGCTGAGTTACTTAGTAAAGACCTTAAGTAGTTGTGTATGCATTGTTGTTATTGTATGTTCTGGGTTGTGGGTTCAAGCCAGTGAGTGTTCACAGCATATTGTGGAAACACAGAGGAGCAAAATAATTGTTTCAAAAAGAAGAGTATAATTATTTTAATGTTAAAAACTAAATTGCTGTCAGACAATATCTTTAACTTGTCAGTCACTACTTAGGCACCTGGTAATGAGTTGCCAGAAACTGTTTCGATTTATCGTTTCTAGTCCCCACATTCACGGAGAAAACAGTGTTAAAACTTGTCCCTTATGTTCTCAAACCTCTAGATTCAAAGGCTTCCTGGACATTTCAGGCCTTCCTAATGTAATTTGAGTCTGCATGCTCAGGATGTAGGGAAGGGCTAAGGGAACATTGTTAATTTGAGAGGGTACAATGGTGTAGTCCTGCATTTAAATTAGTTCTAACTTTCCACCAGAAGTTGTGTTCATGTTTTGGAAAATTAGTACTTAGCCAAGCTCCGAGGAAGAAAGCATTTTATTTAGTAATAGTTCAAATAATGCAGTAAAAATGTCTCTCTGTGCATTTGAACTGGCCCTGGTGGCCTGATTCAGTATTTTGCCCATTTTCTTGGCTTTTCAAGCTTCACACACACAAAAAGAAATTGTACGAAACACTTAGCACTATTTTTTCCATACCTGGTAATGGGGCTTTCACAGCACAAAGGCAAGGAAAAATTATTTGGAAAGGTGAACAGGTTTTAAGAAAAACTAGAAAATTCTCCTCATACATTTTAGACTCAGCTTTCTGCCCCTTTTCTGTGTTTTACATCTAGTCACTAGAACACCTGCAAGAAATTCTGAATATAATCATACAAACTGACCCACAAAAACAAATTCCATAGAAAATGGTGTTAAAAGAAAGATTGCTATTTACTGACAGAGTTTTATGTGTGTGTGTGTACTTTTGTGTACAATCTCTGTCTCTCTCTGTCTCTCTATCAATCTATCACCCAAACTATCTCAGCATTCACATAGGCACCAGAGAAAATGTAGCTTTGAGCTCCTTTTGCAAGTAAGTCCCATCCTAGGATCTTGGAAGTTTTATCTTGTGCAAAAAGGGAGTTTTCACCAGTGACACAGTCATCTGTTTGGTGAAAACAGGGCTAGATAGTGAATTGCAGCTTCTGTGTGTGACTGTGTGTGCGTGTGCGTGTGTGTGTGTGTGTGTGTGTGTGTGTGTGTGTGTGTGTGTGTAGGAGAGGTGGTGGTGAGAGAGGGAAGGTCAAAGGGTAAATTCCAATTGCTGCCACATATTTTTATGAGCTGAGTTATACCCAGCTTCTAGCCTGGAAAGGGGAAGAGGATCTTAGAAAGGGAAGTAACCTGAGTGGGCAGGTCAGGAAAATCCTCAAGAAGAGCTCTTTTAAATTCCCAGTTAATTGCTCCCCAACCTGCCATATTCATCCATTTTAATTTTTATTTTATTGTTCCAGGACTTGAAAAGATCCGTTTGCTCTTACAGGAATCCCAGTAAAATCTGCATTGCCAACGATGAAGTTCTCTTGGAGGATTCACTTCCCATTTCTCCCTTTGGTATTTTTTCCCCTTGTTGGAGAGGTGAGGCATGAAGCATCCTGGAAAGTCAGAGAGGAGGTGGAGACTACGCGGGGAGTTAGTTCCCAGCCCAAGGCTGACAAAGCATTGATGCTGCGGGAAGGAAAATGCTAAACAGAGCTGGGGAGAGAAAGACAGGAGGGGCCCCAGGAACCCAGCTTTGTCAGAAGCTTTCCGCATCCCACCCTACCCTCCTCTCCCCGCGCCCTCGCTCTCTGGCAAACGTAGAGGCTATTTTCTGCCTTTTACAAGAGGTACTGCCAGGAGGTGGTGGTGGGGTTAGGGAGGGAGGGCGGGAGAAAAAAAGCTGATGCTGAAATCAAGGAAGAAACAGTAGAAGGGTCAGGGGCAACAGTCAAGGCAGAAGCAGCTGCCGCGGCCGGCCCAACACCGGCATAAACCCGTCCTGGTGGCGCAGGCGGCGGCCGCCGCGGTGACAGCCCGAGTGGCAACAGCTGTGCGGAGGCCCGGCTTCTCCTCGAGGCTGCAGCGCCGGGGGTCAGAGTGGGGAGTCCCTATCGCTCCCATCTTCTGAGCAAGCACATTCTTCTCATTCCTTCACTCTCGCCTTCTCAGCGTCAGCTGACCGGCTGCAGCCTCTCCCTCGCCTTGGGGATTGGCAAAGCCGCCTTTCTTTTTTCCGCGGAGCACGCCAGTGACACCCGGATTTGTTCTAGTAGGTGTCCCTGCGGCCTCAGGCGTGAGCTGCCGGAGCCAGTTAGACCTTGGGCCTCTCTCGCATCTGTCTGTGGGGTGGCCCATCAAACCCCAAAGCATTTGGTGGGTGAAATTGCCGGGGACTAAACAAGACCTTAATTTTCACAAGTTGATTGGGATAAACCTAGGCATCACTTGAGAGGGTGACCAGCTCCAAGCCACCGAAAGATGAACAAATGAGGCAATTTCAGTATTATCAGATACAACATTATGACCCTTTTTGTTGTAAAAGGAACACAAATGTAGCTACAGATTGAATGAAGTGGTAGGCCATTAAAGGCCAAGAGGGAAGAGGGAAGGGATAATAGGCACCGTCCATTTGAGCCTGTTACACTTACTGTTTCAAATCTATTCAGACCATGTTAGTGGCAAATACACCGTTTACCAGCAATAATAAATGAGGGAAGGAGTAAAGATAAATCTTAGGGAGTGCGGCGTTACATTTAGAGTAGTGGCAATTGCTGTTTATTTGGTTTTCTTTTATGAAAATTAGTCAGGGCAGGGCTATATGTGAGACATATCTTTATATATATATATATTTTTTTTCTCATATTTTTGGAAGTCAGGGTGAGTGGAGGCATTCAATTTTATTTTCCTTAATTAGGTAAACAAAAACAATAAATAAGCCTTTTTAGTATGGATTTCTCTCCTCTAGTAAATATTCAAGCAAAACTAACTGTACATTTTTGGCTTTTATAATCAACCTGTTTGCCTTCATTAAGCCTATCCCATATGACTTTTAAATTCTACCCTACAAGTCTGCAGTATTTCCCATATATGCAGTTTAACCCTGCTGTACAGTTACAATGTCTTTATACACTTGGTCACTTAACAGTTGAAGAGTTTAGGCAAGTTGTTCACTTGCTGGAGATTTAAATTAATTGATTTTGAAGTATAAGTGCCTGAACAGCAAAACTGGGGATTTCTCCATAGTTTGGAAGCTACCAGCCTCACAATTAGCCATAAGTAGGTGTATTTTTGGGTGGGAAGGACAAATAAGCCAAACTTCAAAATTTCAACTTGTGCAAAAAAGATAATTGGTTTCAATTAAATGAAGAAATTAAAATATTTTAAGTGCGAAAGAAATTGGTGCTTTAAATTAGAAGAGGTAATTACTTTATGTGACTGAAGTATACAGAAGAAGCAATTGTCTATTTTGAAGTTTTAAAATGCATTACATTTTATTATTTGGTTATTTGAAATGGAGTAAAATAATTACAAGTAACATTGCATTTGTCACAGAAGTGAATGTGATCAAGATACTCATTTGTATTATAAAAACGATTATACTACATTTAGGTAAATTATTTTATATATTTCAACAACATGATGTAGTGTTTTAGAAAATTCTAAAAATAATTCCCTTAAGACCAGTTAATTAATAGACTATCAGATCATTTAAATACTTTTTTCAATGTGAAATTGAAGGAATTTTTGTAAAATGTTATGTTAGATTATATGAAAACTTATATTCCGTTAAGAATATTCTTTAAGTAGCTATAAAAAGAGGAAGAAGGAGAAAGTCTTTATATTTCTGTGGTGATATGAGTAAATAGAATTATTGTGTCTCCAATTTCCTTTAGACACTTTATATTTTTGCAGTGTAATTTTAGGATTTAGATGTAGTTTATGATGTGTCACTTAATATGGACATGCAATTTTGTTCTTCATTGGCTCTTTTCGCTAGAAGAAAATCAAAGATTTATTCATTCATGGATTGATCCTAATTTGTGTGTTATTTTATTGTGTCCCAGATCTTTTCTAGACACAGTGATATTTCGTGAAATTCATATTACAGTATTCTTATAAAATAATATATACTGAGAGACTGATTTCACATGACAGAAACAAACTTTAGCATCACATAGTTTTAAAATGTGTCATTTTAAATGTACACTAAAATTGCATTTTATTTCTTTCTAGTCAAACAAAAGCTCTCTGAATGAAGATGCAGAGATTTCATGGGCTTTGTCTAAATTCAAAGTGCCCTCTACTGTCAAAAATGTGTACTGCTGAGAAAAAGAAAATTTGACAAGTCTGAAATCAAAATCTAGACAGTGAGAGACAGATGGAAGAAAACCAAGAGAGGTAATGGCACTCAGCCCTGGGGCAATTCAGTTTGGAATGTTCCATCAGTAAATAGTTATGCTCCCATTCCAAGTTAAAAGTTACTTAAAATTATTTGTATTTTGTGACGGCTGCCTCATGCTTCTTTTCTTTTAGTTTTGATTTCAAAAGTGAAATTTCACTTTAGTGTCACTGTATATTTTACTATAATGATCCAAACAGTGTATGTTATAAATGCCAGGATAAATGTAAAAACTACTTATACCCTGTTACCTTTATACTACTCTTGAGGAATATTGTTCAGAGGTTCTTTTTATATTTTTAAATATTAGAACACTTTTATTTTAACTATTGATTGTATGTACTTAAAATGCAAAATTCATCATTACTGTGATAAAATAAAGCTAAGTGGTAAGTTGATCCAGTGTGGGAAAAAAATCAGCCAGACTTTAAAAAATATCATGCAAACAAATAAAATGGTCATCTATTTTGTTCACTCTTAAGATATTTAAACATTATGAAAATAATTGTAAGCATATTCTATGTGTTTAAGTGTAAGCTTGTTACAATCTTTTAATTAAATTCAGTGACCCAAAGAACATTTTGCCATAAGAAATTCAGGCTATTCCATATTGTTGTTTTATAATATAATATTTTAATATTTTTACAATGTACCACAAAGCTGTGAAACTTCAAGTTTGAGATAGATATACAATTTTAAAAATGGTTACTGACTTGTTTTTTATTTATTATATTAAAAAGAACATTTTGATTGAATTTTTAGCTTTTTACAATAAAATCAATAATTTGAAGTGAAATTAAAGAGGCACAACATAACTGAGGGAAGGAAAAACTCACAGTTTATCATGTCCAACACGTATAACAGTTGTTGGTTAACTAGCTCTATGAAATATTTTGTCTATATTTCAAGCAAAAACAAGCTACAAATACAGATAATTGGGAGTGGGAAGTTGATACAAAAATCAGGGCTTTAAAAAAAAATCAGGGCTTTAGCTTTTATGTAAAATGCACATAGATTCGGTTTTTCAGTTTCATCAGCCACTAGGGATTTTAGGTGAGATTGTTGAGTGGAGAAACCCAGAGTGAGTTTCAGTAGAGTTGACCTCAGGCAGCCTCCCTGTTTCCAGAGCTTGCCTTCTCTTTGCCTCTTAAGTGCCTCTGTTAGGTTTCTAACACACATCCAGATGTCCACGCTGCCTTTTGTGAAGAACAAAGGCACTCAGGTAGTACTTATTATTAACACTTTCTTGATACAAAGGGTTATATCTAGTAGGGGGGTTTGTGTGCTAAAAACCAATGAATGGACAAGTAAACAAACGGACACATGAATGAAAGAGAGAGGCAAAAATGGTGGTTCTCTGGTCATAGAATTTAGAGGTGATTTGAAAGAGAATCTTGTCGAGTAAAACAGTATTGTATGCCATCAAATTTAAAAAGTTTCCTCTGTTTGAAGAAAATAGCACACAAGTCTTCTCAATTGTTTGAAAAATCCAGGAGATATAATATATCTAAATGTTTCCTCTGGCTATTTTCAGTGCTTGAAAGCAAATCTATTAACCCAAGTATCTACTTGAGCCTAATTTCTGTGGAATCACCATTTCTCTTGATCAGTGGTCAGTTAATTTCCACTCTTTGGAAATGAATTGCATTTGTAATATTAATCCTAGGCTCCATAAAAGATGTGTTCACATTACAAAAAGTCTAATACAATGATAATGCTAAAAGACCAACTAAATGTTTGATGCTTCTCCTTCTGTTGCTTTTTAGAATCAACTCTTCACTTCTGAATTCACCTTGCATGCCTAAGTTGCTTTTGTCATGTCCAACTCTTTGAAACCCTATGGACTGTAGCCTACCAGGCTCCTCTGTCCATGGGACTCTCGAGGCAAGAATACTGGAGTGGGTTGCCGTGCTCTCCTCCAGAGGATCTTCCCAACCCAGGGATCGATCTAACTTGCATGTCTTTTATCTCCTGCATTGGCAGGCAGGTTCTTTACCACTAGTGCCACCTGGAAAGCCCTGAATATACCTTGAGATAGTCTAATTTCTAGTCAATCTAATCTTATCTAATGTAATTAATAACAGATCCTTGTTCTTCAAAATAAATACTGTTCATAATTATGAGTCCGCTTAGGAAAACTTTAAATAAGGGGGTTCAATGCCCTCTAGCCTATATCTTCAGGTAGGCCCATGGAACTCTTTCTTCTTCTAACAGGAGAAAATGTTGCAAAGATAGGAAAAAAAAAAACAAACAGATGCAAAACTGGCTCCTTGAAGAAGTTGCTCTTTATTTCTTATGGAACCTGGGAGCTACTCTCTTCTCTTGTTCTTTTTAGGGTCTGATTGTCCAACTGTATAGTTTCTGTGGAGTGCACAGTATCTTTCTGATAAATTCCATTCCTCTGTAAGCTAGCCAATCAATTGTCTTTGTTGGTAACCAAATAAATCTAATTGTCACAATCTATGCCTTTCTCAGTGAGCAACTTATAGATTCATAGGTGATGTTTACAGAAAGTTCATAGACTTTCATTTCACGATACAGAAGCTTGATGGAGTAGGGAACTTGGCCAAAGCCGCATAGCATCAAGCATGCTACAATGAACTCAGACCTCGCCTCCTAATGGCCGCAGAATTGTGCCAAAGCATGAATTAATCACCTGCATTCCCATGAGCCGCTGGGTTTTGTGTCTAGTTTTGTTGACATAAATTCCTGTCTTTCTCTTCCTCACAAACTAATATTGAGAATACTTTTGGATACATAAAAATGAAAATTATGTAATGGAGATCAAACAATTTTAGGAAATAAATATTATGATAAATTGATTTATTTGTAGTATATGTAGGACTCTTAATGTTACATGGTTTAGTGCAAGAAATTTCTTCCCTCAAGGAAGCAAAATCCAGTGTATTTAAATAAGGGAGAGGCCATGCTTGGATTGTATATGTTTAGGTATCTGCTGAAATAACAACTATCTGTTTACAACTTGATAGATTTACAATGAAACCTTTCTCTTTTTCTTAACAAAAGTTGTTGCAGATAGAAGCAAGAATTGTGGAAAATTGTCTTTTTTTAAAATACATCAATAGTAACAAAGCATGTCACAAGCATTTAATAAAGGGATTATTGTAGACTTTATACATTTCTAGGAACCAACAGAAAAATCTCAAGGGACAAATCATTAAACCCTATTCTTCAGTATTAACTTGGACAACAGCTCAGGAAACATCTCTAAGGGTGCAAGGCATTTATTAGAAGCATGTTTAAGAATCTCCGACTGTTTTACAAAAACCTCTTCTGCAGAAAACAACAGGATAGTTACCAAGCATTTTTGGAAACTGTATAACTGAGGAGATTCAGCTTATTAGAAAGGTGATAAATTATAAATGGTAAAGGCTGAAAAAGGGTAAATTGTAGAGGAAATGTAAATTACATATGAAAAGTATAATGTAACCATTAATGATCACTCAGTATGTATTACTTTACTTTGCTATATTCTATATTATACTTTTTGAGATAAGGCAGTTTACCACAGTATTATTTTATGCCTCGCTTACTTTATACAGGAAAAAGCAAAGAAAAAAATTTAAACTAGAATGTGCAAACTGTTTTTTTTCTTACTGTTATTTTTCTTTTATTTAAATATAATGATATTCACAATATAGAGTATATTTATGGATCCTTAATTGGCTGTAATTAATTCCCATTACTTTTTTCTTTCTGAAAAGGATTATTATGAAAACCATGATTTTTATCCCAAATCTTTGTCTTTCGTTGACCCAGAACTTTACATTTTCCAATGGATTCCAAATAATAAATAGAATATCTTTCATCCCTGTAGTGATTCGGACTTAGTATTAACTTTCATCCTCAGAGTTTCATTTGTTTCTCCTAAGGGTTCTGTTCCATAGTTGGCAGAGATTTTGACTGATAATTTGTTTGTTTGATTTTGTAAAAAATGAAGTTTAGTGTTTAGCCTAAGATAACCCATATATTAGGGAATTAAAATAGGTTTAGAGCTCAGATCTTGGGACTCGTAGTCTGGCACTCATTTACCAAATCATTCATGTGGATATTTATTTTTTCAACAAACATTCACTGTACACCTACTCTTGAATACTCTTGTTAGCACCAGTTATTGTTACTTGCTGTCTGAAATAGCTTTTCCTTGCCTCAGGGTGAAACAGGCAAGTTTATTAGGGCCAGTTGCTGCTTAGGCCTCAGGGGACAACCCTTTTATGACTAATTACTTTTAACTAATTTTCATGAAAGATAATATTATTCCTTTTTGTTCTTCAAGAATCCTCTCCTGGACTCTCCTCTTTGGCTGCTGCTGCTGCAGAGTCACTTCAGTCGTGTCCGACTCTGTGCGACCCCATGGACTGCAGCCTACCAGGCTCCTCCGTCCATGGGATTTTCTAGGCAAGAGTACTGGATTGGGTTGCCATTGCCTTCTCTGCTCCTCTTTGGAATTAATGCTTATTATGGTTACATAACATCTAGGCCCAAATTTGTTCCAATTACTCATGGACATCCACACCCAGTGCTCAGGAACCTGGACATGTGGACACTTCCACTGTTGCCCTCCACCACCCCTGATGTCACCACCACACCAACCAACCACGGCCTATCTGGGAGGGGTGTTCTTTATGAGACCACACATAAATCTGTACTTCTGAACTCCAGGGAGTATCAGCTTCTTTTCTTTTTTCCCTTTTCCCTTTCTCTTATTCACTCTTCCCACCCATTCCCCCCACCCTGTCCCCACCCCGTCCCTTTCTCCTCTGTGCTTTCCTGCTTCCATAGGTAGACTTTCACCCAGTTGCCTTTTCTGGAGAAGGCAGTGGCGCCCCACTCCAGTAGTCTTGCCTGGAAAATCCCATGGACGAAGGAGCCTGGTAGGCTACAGTCCATGGGGTCGCTAAGAGTCAGACACGAGTGAGTGACTTCACTTTCACTTTTCCCTTTCATGCACTGGAGAAGGAAATGGCAACCCACTCCAGTATTCTTGCCTGGAGAATCCCAGGGACGGTGGAGCCTGTTGGGCTTCTGTCTATGGGGTCACATAGAGTCGGACACGACTGAAGCGACTTAGCAGCAGCAGCAGCAGCAGTTGCCTTTTCATTTCCTTTTCTATAATCCTCTCTTCTACTCACCTCTTCCATTAGTTATATCACTTATATATGATGTTGGGCAAGTCATTTAACCTCAGTGAGTCAGATTTTGTTATCTGGATAAGTAGAAATAACTTACAGAGCTGTGTTGATGTTTAAATAATGCCTTTAGAAGTGCTGAACTCCATGCTTTTTATATGTTCATTAAGATCAGTGAGTACCTTATGAACATTAGTCTTCCTGGGATTTTGTGGGTAAAACATACAGACACTTTTTTTTTAATTATTGATTTACTTATTTATTTATTTATTTTTGGCTGTGCTGGGTCTTCATTGCTTTGTGGGGCTTTTTTTAGTTGTGCTGAACAGGGACTACTCTTTGTTTTGGTGTGTGGGCTTCTCATTGTGGTAGCTTCTCTTGTTGCGTAGCACAGGCTCTAGGCACGTGGGCTTAACTAATTGTGTCTCACAGGCCCTGGAGCGTGGGCTCAGTTTTTGTGGTGCACAGACCCAGTTGCTCTGAGACATGATGAATCTTCCTGGACCAGGAGTAGAACCTGTGTCGCCTGCATTGGCAGGCAAATTTCTATCCATTGCACTACCAGGGAAAGTAGACACGTTGTGAGGTAACTTTCAAAGTTGTTATAATCAAGAGTTCACTCTATTCAGGCAATTTACTATGTTCTATTTTATTAGTATTTTATACTTACTTCTTAGATATCCATGTGATATTTGTTATTGTGATTTTTAATTGACCACTTTCTTACATCTTGAAAACATTTGGTAACCAAATAGAAAGTTGTGTGTTATTATTCCTCTAACCCAAATCACTTAATTAGAGGGCCTAAGCCTCAGTGTTCTCTTTTTGTAGTTATTGGATAGGAAACCTTACCATTTATTCTAAATTTTTTATATGCTGACAATTGTCAGATTTTTATCCCTAGCTTGATCTAGTCCTTAAACTCCAAACTCATGTATTCATCTGCCTAAGTGATATCTCTACTTGCATATCTACTGTGTATCTCAAACCTGTATGTCTAAATCTGATTTATTGATATTGATAACTTCCCAGAAATCTTTTCCCTCTAAGGTATTTTTGGCCTAATTACTTAGACCAAACACTTTGGGCTTTCCCCCCGCCCCTAATATCTCAGTCTAATCTTTAATTAAATTCTGTCAAACTCGGTCTTCAAAATGTATCCCGAACTAATCATTCCAATGTTATAAACATAGTCCAATCCACCATGAGCCTTACCTCAACATCTACAATGCTCCTAGCTGGTATCTTTGCTTTCACTCTTGTCCCTTTGCAGTCTGTTCTTCATGTAGCAGCCAGAGGTATATATTAAATTATGTCCCTCCCCTACATAAAAGTTTTCAAGAGCTTATTTTTATATTTAAACTAAATTCCAAAATTCTCATGATGGCTTAAATGGTTCTACCTATCAAACAGATAATCTAAATTAATGAGAAATACTCCTGGCTATGTTTTACAATTTGTTTCTTACTACCCTTCCCACTTTTTTCCACTGGCTTTCTTTTAGTTTCTCAAAAACACTCCCAACTAGGTCCATTGCTCATGTTATCCCCTCTGCCTAGAATGTGCTCCACTCAGCTATCTCTAGGTTTCACACCTTTATTTCATTAAAGTTTCAGTTCAACTATCACTGGTTAAAGAAATGTAGTTTGACTACCCTACATATTTCATTTACCTAGATAATTCACCTTTTCTCTCTTCAATCTTGATTTTTCAGGTTTCCCTCTCCTGTTATTTCCTTTCCACTTGGAGAACTTAGCATTCCTTTTAAAGCTGATCTACTATTAACAAAATGTCATAAGTTTTCCTCAACCTGAAAATTCTTTTAGTTTGTTTCCATTTCTGAAGGATATTTTCATTGGATATAGAACTCTGGATTGACAGTTTCTTCTTCTCATCACTTTCTAAATATTGTTCCATTGTCTCATGGCCTCCATGGTTCCTAATGAGAAATCTATAGTCTTTCCAATCATTATTCCTTTTCTCAGTAATGTATTCTTTTCTCTGACTGCTTTTAAGTTTTTATTTGTTTATTTATGTCTATCCTGTTTCTGGCGTAGGGTTTGCAGAGTTTCTTGGATCTGCTAAATTTGTATCTGTCATTAAATTTGGAAAATTTTCAGCCACTCTTCTTCAAATGTTTTCTGTGCCAATCTATTACTCCTTTCCTTCTGGGACTCTTTTATGATGTGAATGTTAGACATTTTGATGTTTTCTTACAGGTAACTGAGGCTCTGTTCACTTTTAAAAGTTGTTATTCTCCTATACATTTCAATATGAATAATTTTATTGTTCTATCTTCAGGTTTACTAATTCTTTCAATTCTTTTATTGAGTTCCTCAGAGGATTGTTAATTTTTGTTGTGGTTAGACAGCAAGACAAAAGAGTTTGAGGGCCTCCAGAGTTGCCTTTGCTGCCACTGCTGCTACTGTAAGAGCTTAGTTGGGTGGCTGGCTCTTATTGAGAGATCTGAAAGAGAGCCAAGAGAGTCAAAAGAACTTCACCTTTCAGGCGCTGCTGTTACAGAGTGGAGTAAGGAGGTGTTGCCACCCCACTGCTGGCACTACCTGGAGTAGGACAGATAAAAGAAGTACTCTTCTGCTTCCCTAGTAGGAAGGGAAAGGGCACTACTTTGTGTCATCACTCACTTACTGTAGGGTGAGGAAAGTCAAAACAGATTGCCACTACTGTCACCACAACCACATGCCAGTGAGAATGTGGCAGGATGCATAAATGTCCTGTCTAATGCCTCTCTGCAATTGTCTACTATCAGCCTAGTCGCTATTTCACAGCAGTTATTACTACTTGAAAAAAAGAATATGTTACAGGAACAACTAGATACTAGAGGATAACAGGAGTACTCAAGGCCTGGTAATAAGCCTGGGGATGGCACACTGGTTGGCTACTGCTCAAATAGCCATAGCTTGAGGAGAGTAAATTAAAAAAAGGTGAATACCAAAGGCCTGTTTGTGTGTCCTGACAGGAGGTTTAGGAGAAACCACTTTCTAATTTTTTGTGTATGTGTTTGGAATTTTACTTGGGCGATACTCACTTTTTTTCTTTGGAAATGCTGGGTAGTTCTTTTTCTTCCCACTGAGAACTTAGAGACACTATTGAGAAGGAATTATGGGTTTAGAGTCAAGAGATTCAGCACGTAAGGTTTTGGATATACTAGTAAATCTATAAATAAACTGTCTATTTGGAAGATACAATTATGAAAGAGTGGATTTTTATAAATGAAAACAGTGCTTATATTACTGAATAGTGCATGGTGTGTATGCATGCTCAGTTGTATCCTACTCTTTGCAACCCCATGGACTGTAGCTGTCCAGGCTCTTCTGTTCATGGAATTTTCCAGGCAAGCATATTGAAACAAGTTGCCATTTCCTACTCCAGGGGATCTTCTCAGACCAGGGATTGAATTCGTGTGTCTCCCGCAGTGGCAGGCAGATTGTTTACCACTGTTACTGAAGCCACGTTACTGAATGGTGGCAAGTAAAAGAGTGTTGCTGAGAAGAGACATAGCCATAAGCAAAACTGCCACAACATATTTGTAAAAAACTAAGGGCTACCATATTTCACATTTGAGCAGTCAGTCAAAACTTTTCCACATCTTTCTCTTTTCCTGTGAAAATTAAACTGATAAGGTTAAATAAATATTCTCCCTTACAGGAGAATTTTTCAGGTGGTCCTCATATAATGGGTGTACATATCTAATTTTTAGCAATTAAATAATGACAAAACTGCACATTTTTTAAGACATTAAAATGGGGAGTTGGTTACCCCTTTGTTTTCTTCCACTCTCTGTTGTCCATTTCTGAAGCTGTAGTGGTTTCCTCGGAGACTAGTAAGGAATGAACTTGATTGGCTATATTGGCAGAAAGATTGTTGGTGTACATTTTGAGAAACATATCAGGTACACACAAAGAAGAAATGCTTGACACATGGAAGAATTTTTTTTAGTTTCAATATGAAAATCTTCCTTGATAAACTAAAATTAAAGATAGGACCAATGACCTAGTAGATCATCTTTTCAATCATCTTGCTATTTATACCTTTAGATATTGTCCTCCTTATTCTCCTCCTCTTTAATGTCTTTATTCTTTTAGCATAATTTCCCAGCTAGGCTATTTTATTTACCAATTTGCTGTATATTTGCTACATATGCTACTTCTTTCTTTAACTAGTTACCTTGCAAGATTATCAGAGGGTGAAGACGTACAAAAAAGGACTCCCTCAGTATCTCTCTGAGCTAGAAGGATACATGAAAGAGTTAAAACAAAGAAATAGACCTAACTCTAAGTTCATGTTATACAGTGTTCTGCAAAACTATTAGCACTGGATTCAGTTTATTTACAGGGAAGTTGCATAAAGCAGAGGATAACTTCAAGAGATATATATATAAGATTCACATTTATTTAAAGCTCACAGATGGGACCACATCTTCAAATCTAGGTGGGCCTTAATTTGCAAAAATATATGGAGAAGTAGCCTTAATTTTATAATTTTATTTCAAGATTTTTGTACACTATTTTTTACTGCTATCCCATATGGTGACTGCAGCCATGAAACTAAAAGACACTTACTGCTTGGAAGGAAAGTTATGACCAACCTAGATAGCATATTAAAAAACAGAGACATTACTTTGCCAACAAAGGTCTGTCTAGTCAAGGCTATGGTTTTTCCAGTAGTTATGTATGAATGTGAGAGTTGGACTGTGAAGAAAGCTGAGTGCCGAAGAATTGATGCTTTTGAACTGTGTTGTTGGAGAAGACTCTTGAGAGTCCCTTGGACTTCAAGGAGATCCAACCAGTCCATCCTAAAGGAGATCAGTCCTGGTTGTTCATTGGAAGGACTGATGTTGAAGCTGAAACTCCAATACTTTGGCCACCTGATGCAAAGATCTGACTCATTTGAAAAGACCCTGATGCTGGTAAAGATTGAGGGCAGGAGGAGAAGGGGACGACAGAGGATGAGATGGTTGGATGGCATCACCGACTCGATGGACATGGGATTGGGTAGACTCAGGGAGTTAGTGATGGACAGGGAGGCCTGGCGTGCTGCGATTCATGGGGTCACAAAGAGTTGGACACGACTGAGCAACTGAACTGAACTGAACTGTCCACTCCATTCCAAAAACATACTGTACTGATAGTTAAAGCTTTGGGATGTTTTGCTCTGATTTTCAATGTGATGGAAAAAAAAAAGAATTATTTAGCTAAAATAAAGTTAAATTTTTATTTAAAATTTTATTAAAATTTATTTAACTTTAAAAAGTTAATTTTTTTGTCATTCTTCTCCAGCGACTGTGTTATAAAAGAAGTTAAGAAAATAGTGAATGAGTTTGGTATATGAAAATGTAATTAAAGTATTAAACCTTTAAAAAAATCAAATTGACACTGCTAGCATGCTCGTGGGTTATGCTCAAGATACATCTAAGGCAAAAGGTTTGGAGAAGATGATTCCTCCTGAAATGTATATGAATGATTTTTCAAGAGAAAAAAAGGCAGAAAGGGAAGAGAAGTGGTGGTATCCAATTTAGTGTCCTCTGGGATGAACAAATGACTTAATTTTAAAGTAAAATTAGCCAACATGGAATAGAATTTTATATTACACAATAAGATACACTGTCTTGAAGGAAGAATTCAATGTATAATAATACTAAGAGAAAGCATTCAACTAGAAGAATATTCAAGCAGAAAAACTTGGTAATGAGGTGAGCCAGAAAGAAGCCCAGTGAACAAGTTATGAAAGAGATAACTGCTGACAGGGTAAGAAGGCAAGCAAGATGTGGTTTGCTAAAAAATAAATTTTGAAAAACAAAGAAAAAATAGAAACAGAAACATCAGTCAATTTTGTGGAAATTCATTCACTGAGACTTGGTGGTAAAATAGTCTCAGTGAAGACTGTAAGAGTCAAGAACTGACTATTATCCCTGTCCCCCTCCAGACACAACAGCACTGCAAGTCATTTTACAATTATCTTAAAAAAAAAAAAAAAAGCAGCAAAGCAAGGTTAATCAGATTATTTACCTGTACCATCAGAGTAGGTAAGGATTAATGAGTTAATTATTGTAAAATATTAAAGCACGTGGGATATCTGAATGAAAAATGAAAATAATTATTTATGGCTTTCATAGAATGTCTCAGTAATCAGAGTTACTTTTTAGTACTCATATATATGTTATATAAAAGCAGTAAAAATTAAACTTTTGGCATAATTTGGCACCAGAACAGATATTTGATAGAACTAAACTACCTAGGTAAGATAATGCTAAAAATAGCTTGCCTTTGATTTTTTCCTGGTAAATGATTATTTTCTGCTATTAACCTAGTAATTTCCTGGTCTATGACTATGTTTAGATGATGAGAAAGAGAATATATAGACCAGAGGTTGCTTCTTAAAATGGAATACATTTATGGGCATTTGGTTATTTTCTCTTTTAGTTATACTTGAAAACATTTTGAAACAATTTGGTGGAAAAAAATAAATAATTGAATGAAAATGAGTAACAGTTACTAAATTTACAAAAACGAAGTATGCTTGGTATTTGTTGAATTGAATGCAATAGGAAAAGACAAGTTAAGCCTTCACAGATAAAAGGAGAAACAGCCATAGAATTTGAGAGTTGGGAAGGACTTGGAGAGGTCATGGAGGTTACCACCTTTCTGGCAGGACCACACTAAAAACTACTAAGCCTGTAAGAATTCAGTCTAATGTTGAAAACCATGCAAAACAATGTTAAAAACTAAAATCCCATAGAATGGGAGATGGATTTGGGTCTCTTGAATTTCTCTTTATTTTTTCCAGAAAAAATAATTTTTTCATATGTTATTTTGGGTTTCAATATTACTCCTTAAGAAGTATTGGCCATCTTGCTACAAATGTACCAACTGTATCCTTCTATAACATTCATTACATTGGTTAAATAAAATAAAAGCTTTGGGTTCAAAAGAACAGCCTTTATGTCTCTCTTGTTCACATTGGCTCTTTGATACTAAACTTTGGCAAATTCTAACAAGCTTTTTTAAAATCACTTTATAATATTTTCTAGATGGGGAGGGATAGGTATCCTTTGACACAGATGTGACATAAAAGCAACTAAAGTTATGTTGCTAACAAACTGCTACTTATCCATGCTTCTTTTTTTAAGCACATTTCTTCTCATTTTTCTTGCAGCATCTTCATTCTCTCTGCTTTACCTATGGCCCTCCTCCACCTCCTCCTCCTCTCTTATTTTCTTTCTTCCTCCTTCCCTCCCTCTCTTCCTTCCTTTCACAAACCTCACCTTGTCATTAGCAGGAATCTTGTTTGCACTTTAGGTGAAAAATATCAGCACGCTGTAGTCTTGTGATTCGAACTGTACTTTGAGAACAAGTGGTGTTGACATCATACAGGAGCTTGTTAGAAATGCACAATTGTAGGCCCTACCACAGAGCTTCTAAATCAGGATCTGACTTTTAACAATATCCTCAAATGATTCACGGAAGCATATTCAAGTTTAAGAGGGGCTGATTTAGAGTACCTACATTCCAAGAGATGCTCCAAACTTCACACACTGTTCTCCCTTAGGTAGAACAGTCCCTCTCCCTGCATTCTCTATCCAAATCAGAAGACAATATATTCATAGGGTAGATCAAGTCAGAAACCCAGGAAACCTTTCTCAATCCCTTTCTCTTACTTGCCACCCATATATAATGGCCAATCTTGTCATTTCTGTTTTCTGAATATTTCCTGAATATTTCCTCAATGTGTCCCCCAATTTCCACTTCGATAGAGCCCACATTTTTCACATGGACCTAAGTATAACCTTTTAACTAGTCTTACTGCTTCTAGCCTCATCTTTCTCTAGTACCATCTCCTTGATAATTCAAGTTATTCTTTTACAATTTAAATCTGATTATAGCCTTGACCTGCCTCTTGAGAAACCTGTATGCAGGTCAGGAAGCAACAGTTAGAAGTGGACATGGAACAACAGACTGGTTCCAAATAGGAAAAGGAGTACGTCAAGGCTGTATATTGTCACCCTGCTTATTTAACTTATATGCAGAGTACATCATGAGAAACGCTGGGCTGGAAGAAGCACAAGCTGGAATCAAGATTGCTGGGAGAAATATGAATAACCTCAGATATGTAGATGACACCACCCTTATGGCAGAAAGTGAAGAAGAACTAAAGAGCCTCTAGATGAAAGTGCAAGAGGAGAGTGAAAAAGTTGGCTTAAAGCTCAACATTCAGAAAACTAAGATCATGGCATCTGGTCCGATCTCTTCATGGCAAATAGATGGGGAAACAGTGGAAACAGTGTCAGACTTTATTTTTGGGGGCTCCAAAATCCATGCAGATGGTGATGGCAGCCATGAAATTAAACAACGCTTACTCCTTGGAAGGAAAGTTATGACCAACCTAGACAGCATATTAAAAAGCAGAGACATTACTTTGTCCATGAAGGTCCGTCTAGTCAAGGCTATGGTTTTTCCAGTAGTCATGTATGAATGTGAGACTTGGACTATAAAGAAAGCTGAGAGCCAAAGAATTGATGCTTTTGAACTATGGTGTTGGAGAAGACTCTTGAGAGCCCCTTGGGCTGCAAGGAGATCCAACCAGTCCCTCCTAAAGGAGATCAGTCCTGGGTGTTCATTGGAAGGACTGATGTTGAAGCTGAAACTCCAGTACTTTGGCCACCTGATGCAAAGAGCTGACTAATATGAAAAGACCCTGATGCTGGTAAAGATTGAGGGCAGGAGGAGAAGGGGACAACAGAGGATGAGATTGTTGGTTGGCATCACCGACTCAGTGGACATGGGTTTGGGTGGACTCCGGCAGTTGGTGATGGACAGGGTGGCCTGGCATGCTGAAGTTCATGGGGTCGCAAAGAGTTGGACTTGACTGAGTGACTGAACTGAACTGAACTAGGTTTGTCATAGCTTTCCTTCCATGAAGCAAGTGTCATTTAATTTTATGGCTGCAGTCACTCTCTGCAATGATTTTGGAGCCCAAGAATATAAAATCTGTCACTACTTCCACTTTTCCTCTTCTATTTGCCATGAAGTGATGGAACTGGATGCCATGATCTTAGTTTTTTGAATGTTGAGTTTTAAGCCAATTTTTTCACTCTCCTCTTTCACATAAAACATTTAAATATCTTAATTTCTCTTTAATCTTCTAATTAATCTTTTTAAGCTCTTTTGTAAAATGATCATTTTAATAAATTTCTTTTGCCTTGATGGATATATTAGTATCTACTTTTAAAATACAATTGAGAATTCTCTGATGGTCCAGTGGTTAAGACTCCCTGCTCCCAATGCAGGGGGCACAGGTTCGATCCCTATTTGGGGAACTAAGATCTGCATGCCACATGGTACGACCAAAAATAAATAAATGAAATTAAAAAAATAAAAGTAAAATATTAAATTTATGGTCATAGTAAATTAAAGTTATGATGTAGATTTGAAGTTTGGGGAAATTTGAAATCATTTCCCCACTTACTGGGACCAAAGTCTCTCAGATATATTCCTTCGTTTTGATTGCCATAATTGTTGCCCCAGTCCTAACCATCATCATATTACAAAATAACATCTTAGCTGTTCATTTTCCTTCTGATCTCTCTTTTTCAAGTCTATCCTTCCCAAAGATGCTTGAAAACTCAGTTTTAATGACTTCATATCATTTTAAAATAATTGTGATTACAGGACCCTGATAATATAAGAAAAATATGCAAACTAAGGCTAAGAAGAAAGCATATTCATCACTTGTCAGTTATAGAATTTATACCATGAAAACTTAAAATGGATAGCTAAAAAAGAAAAAAAAAGGAAGATGCCATGCAAAATAGTCTATCAACATCAACGTGCTGGAGCAGAGAATGGAAGACTGAAACATTTCCTTAATTCTGTGCCTCAGTTCAAATCTTGTACTTTGAAGAAATTCTGTGTGTGTGCATGCTCAGTCACTTCAGTCATGTCCAACTCTGCAACCCTATGGACGGTAGCCCACTCGGCTCCCTTGTCCATAGGATTCTCCAACCACGAATACTGGAGTGGGTTGCCATGCCCCCTTCTAGAAGTTCTACTTCTGTTTAAAGTCTCACAAATGTTCTTTTGATGACAGATCTATCGGCTTCTGGCCCTTACTCTCTTATATCTTATTCAATAATATGACATCTCAACTCTGTCATGCCTCCTAGATAAGAAATTTCTTTTAAAGTTTCCTTGGTCTCAAATATAGAGAATATGTATATTTTTGCATCTGAAGGAGTTCTAGTTTCCATTTTGGTAGGAAGTCTTTGGTTTTTATTTGTTTATCTAAAAGGACCATTTTAGTGTGGTTTTCTCAGAAGAAATCCGTCCAGAATTCTCCATCTCTTGTCAGATAAGAAGCTTTTGCAACTTTAAAGTGATACTTTTAGTTATTTTTTTTCCCCCCTAAGTTTCTACCTACCAAGGTTCCCCAAATTATAGGCTTCTAGCTTCAGTCCGGGCATCGCAGATATTGTTTGGGACTCAGTGTAATTCTTGAATTAAATGTTTCACTTGCCTTATGACGGACAGCAGTGCTTGGGGCAGGCATGAGTTCCTTCTAATCAGTATTGCCTGTAAAATCGATTCTAAAGAATAGGGTCTGAATGGGGATGTCAACTTAAGAGACTAGAAAGGAGATTGTTTCTTCATAGTCTAGTTGAGGCAGTAGGACATAACGGAAAAGAACAAGAGTTTAAAGCAGCCATCTCCAACCTCCAGGATCTAATGATGATGATCTGAGGTGGAATAAAAATAGAAATAAAGTTCAAAATAAATGTAATGCTTTTGAAAGGTGAAAGAAATTGTGAAGTTGCTCAGTCGTGTCCGACCCTTTGCACCCCACAGGCTGTAGCCTATCACGCTCCTTCGTCCATGGGATTTTCCAGGCAAGAGTACTGGAGTGGGTTGCCATTTCCTTCTCCAGAGGATCTTCCCCACCCAGGGATCGAACCCAGGTCTTCCGCATTGTAGACAGATGCTTTACCATCTGAGCCCAAATCATTCTCCCTCCACCCACCCCAAACCCCCCACCCCAGTCTCTGGAAAAATTGCCTTCAATGAAATTGGTCCCTGGTGCTACAGAAGTTGGAAACTGTTGGTTTAAAGTCAAATGGACCTAATTTTGCATCCCAGCTCTAATACTTGTGATCTGTGTGGCCCTATTTAACCTTACTGAGTCTCAATTTTTTTCATTCATAAAATAGGAATAATAGTCCTATCTACCTCATATTTACTCTGAGGACTAAGTGAGACATATGTTGGAAAAAATCCTGATGCTGGGAAAGATTGAAGGCCAGAGGAGGAGGGAGTGGCAGAGGATGAGATGGTTGGATAGCGTCACCAACTCAGTGGACATGAATTTGACTGAATTCTGGGAGACAGTGAAGGACAGGGAAACCCGGCATGCTACAGTCCATGGGGTCACAAAGAGTTGGACGTGACTTAGCAACTGAACAATATAAAGCATGTTGCAGGTAGTGTCTAGCATGTACTAAATTCTAGGTAGCCCTATTTTTAGTTACATCTTGAAATCAGAGCTGGTATGTCAAGAGAACATTTTTAGCAATTTTGGCAATGAAAAATTTTAACATCAAAAGGACGAGTTTCAGATGTTAAGTAGAAGGCCTGAAGGAGTGACCAGAAATGACGCCTCCTCTTCCAAACAAACAAAGGAAGGCAATGTGTTAGTGGCTGGTTCAGAAAGAATTCCATTAACTTCAGTAACTTTAGTTTGGTAAACTGGACTGCCTCTGGGACTCATTTATAAGGCATTAGCATTATACTAGACACAGGTAACAGATACATGAGGTGATAGATGTTATAGACAAATGAACTTGAGTTTTCTATATTTCAAGTATGTTAGTTTGAATTTGGTGTCAGTTCTTGATATTCAGAGCCCGGTCTTTTACAGTCAACTTTGAACTTCCCAAAGTGCTTGATGTATTGGGTGCTCTATTTGAACAGCTATGTTATTTGTGACTATCTACAGAAATGATATCTTTCTCCAGCTGGGTTATAGAAGAGGAGAACAATGCTCTAAAGAGGGTTTAAGATAACCGTTTGGAGAATGCACCCACCCAATGATTATCCAGTTACCTATTTTCTTAAAATAAGATCTGTTTACTTTGGGAACAAGCTCTTTAATTCTCTTTCATTTTGTTCTCACAATTTATTGCCAAATGCTTTAAAGATCTAACATTACTATATTTATTCCATTATCCTAGACTCTAATTTTTAGCTCATCTTATGCCAAGACATTGCTATTAGTTTGATGTTTCAAAGGAAAAACTCTAAAGAGGTCCTATTTCGTGAATTATAGATTCTGTTTTTTTGATTCACTTTGTATATAATGTTCTGACAATCAATACATACAATTAGGCCCATAAAAATTTAAAGCAGCTACTATTGTAAACAGCAAATATACTATTAAAACATGACTATAATAAAAAACTATCAAGCTATTTAAAAAAGTAGGTTTTTAGTATATCATATTTTATAGATGATAAATCAGTACTTTCCCATGTATTTAATATTGAGGACATAAATATTTATTAATAGTCAAAGTAACAGATGTGCATATCACTTATGGATTTTGGATTTCCAATTTTTAATAACTCTACTATAAAGATACTTAACACTGAATTCATAGCAATTCTAGTTCATCTGTTTTTTTCCCTCAGAAGCCCAAAAAGTTATAATAATTATAGTTGTCCTGATAAGTCCCAATTACCAATATATACTACTCAGCAAACCGTTTTGGTCACTTGAAATTTCTGAATTTTGAATGAATTTGGATTTGAAATTTGGGTTAAGGATGATTTACATGTAAAAAACTAAAAATTATGTTGATACCTTTTATACATTCTTTCATAAATAAAGCTGAAGACTGGAGAAAAACAAGAAATTTTGAATCAGATAGATTGGAAATCAAATCTCAGCTTTTCAATTTATCAGTCACATGGCATTGAAAAAGTCACTGGACCGACTGATCTACAAATTTCTCATGTCTAAAATGAGAATAATTTGATTCTGTGATATGTGAAAGCTTAGAGATAATGCATGTAGAACCCCTGGCACAAGACCTGATTTACAGTAGATATTCAAAAGTGGTGCTACTGATATTAAAAAATAATATCATTAATAAAGAAATAATGCAACATAACAATACTAAAATTATTAATTTAGCTAATCATAATATGTCAAGACATAATTTCAGTGATGAAATGGTTGATAGCATCACCGACTCAATGGACATGAATATGAGCAAACTCCAGGAGAGAATGATGGACATGAGATAGCCTGGAATGATGCAGTTCACAGGGTTGCAAAGAGTTAGACATGACTTAGTGCCTGAACAACAGCAACAAGGCAAAAACTAGCTCTAGATCAATACTCAGCTTTAATATGAAAAATAAATAGAACTGTTTTTTTGTAAACCATAAAAATGTTTTTATTGAATCAAAATTCCCATATTTTAACAACAAAAGTTCTCATTTATCCATTCATTTACTTATTCATCTTGAAATCCACAACCTTTCATAACTGATGTTCCTCTACTTCTCTGAATTTGATTTTCCTCTCCAAAGGGGCAATAAGGGTTGCTTGTGAGATTCTTACTTAGTATATGCTTACTATTGCTTTTATATATTTGGAAAATATCCAGTTAAAATAAACAGGCTTAAGACATGATAGATTTCCAGTAAGACAGAGGAAAAAGTAATTGTGATTTTAGACTAGCTTATTGAAGAGAATATTTATATAGATATATCCAGAGAGATTGATTACATTTTAATTGATTATCCTCATTAAAAAAAATGGAGATTAAAATACCAATCTCGGAAGGTTATTTAGAGAATTAAATGTCTAAACAATGTAGGCAATGTTTAGTTCCTGGCAAGTAGAAAGCATTCATTAATTATTAGTGATCATGATAATTACAGAGTGATGATGATGATGATATAAAGAAGTACCAGGAGAATTTTGAAATAAGAGAAGGATGATTTGACATGATGCATTTAGAGCTTTGTTAAAGTTTTCCTAAATAAACGGTGTTGTGTTCTGGTATTCCTGCATAGAATGGATGTCCACAACAAGCATCCTGCCCCTAGATAATACATATTTTAACATCTAATTATTTAGATGTACCACATAATTAGAAAACAGGAAGAATAGATCCATAAGTGTGTAAAAAATACAAAGGAAATTATCCATCTGAGATGCAGCACATATAACACACATACAATTGAAGCAGCACAAAGTATGATGTAAATCATTTTACTAAGTCAGATTAAAGGTGCTATTACTCATGGTTATGTAATACTATCTGTAATTTCTGTGTTAAACTTGACATTATAAATCCTTTAATCTGCGTATTTAAAAGCTGTTCTATGGCTCATTTTTCAAACAGATTCCCGTTAACACATTTACTGCTAATGAACCACTAACGCGTTCTCTCTTTCTTAGATAAACGCTGTTGACCAACATTATTATTTGCTCCTCATATAATTATTTTTTTGGCTTTTTAATTTAATTGCTTCAATAAAAAATACACCAATAATGCATTTTTAATTACACTTCCCAGGTGACCTATGTAAAAAAGAGGTTTTATAATGAAGCCACAATAATTAGCCTGTCACAGTCCAGTTTGGGGCTATTGTCTAGTTGTCCTTTCCATGGCTTGTTGTGACATGACTAGAATTCTAAAGACCTTGTGTATTATCTCCCATAATACTTAGGAAGGTATTAAAAATGTGTGCAATACTGGCAGAAGCAGGCTTTCTAATTATTGTCAGCTATTTCTAGTGTGACGTGGTAAATTCCCTTGAGAACATCAACAACAGCCCACTCCAGGGTTTGTAATAGGCCCTAGAGCCTAAGTAGTTGTAGACAGAGCAGTTTCCCTCCGGAGAGATAATTGGTTTACAGAGCAGCTCAACATCTGAACCAAATCCATTTTTTTTTTCCTATTGTGATTTCACTGTTTACTCTAATATACATGAACTATTTTGTTGTATTAAGTAACATATGACTCATTCTTTAAGAGCTGAGTAAATTCTCATGTTCTGCCTCACCTGGAATACTAATGACAATTATGTCTGCCCATTTCTCATGCATGAAATATTAAATATTTGGTTTGTTAAGCACACATGCTTACTGTAAATAATGTGTTCTGGCGACTTACTAAATACAATTATCCTTTAGTTTTGTTTTTTTTTTAATGGATGAAATCTGGCTTTAACTTAAGGAGAAATGCAGATGATTTCCCAGAAATGTAAAGGATTGTTGTCCTTATTAGCACAGAGCAATCAATTACTGAGAAATATTTGTTAATGTTTGCATGCTACTGTTAATAGTAATATAGTGATACTTTATTCTGCAAACAGAGTATATCAGATTCTCCCAGGTATGCAGATACCTTGCTTCATAGCAATAAATGAACGTATTTTGGCACACTGAAGTTTCAGCTAGACTTGGTGTTAATATCTCTGGGCTTTAATCGATACACTGTTGTTGCTGTGTATTGTATTATAAGCAAATCCTATTGTAAATGCTTTTCCTTTTGAATTATATCAGATCTTCAAAGTCACCACTCTTGTCCTCAATCCCAAAACAAGTAAATGTAAAGGCATTATACATATTAGGCCAGGCTTCTTCAGTAGAATCTGGAAACACCTTCTACTGTCTTATACTCCTTTCCACCAGTCCTCTTTGTTTTTCCTCCAATTGAGCAGTATAACAATCATTTCTGTTCCTAGTCTAAATAAGTCTTTCCATGTGTGTAATCTTGTATAAGGCATTTATTACTACTCAATAGGATAGATCCATAACCATCAGTATTTCCTTCTCTATTACTAAAGAGGCTTTGTTAGATAATTTTGGGGAATTGGAATGGTAGGATTATTTGGCCAAATTGTATTTAGTGTCACATGAGTGGGCACAAAGATTAAAGCCTATGACTTTCTGGTTTTTGTTTTCACAGAAATAAACAAGTTATCTTCAATGAAAAAGAATCTAAAGTGGGAACTAAAACACTATGTTGTTTCACAACAAATTGATTGTTTTTCTTTGTTTTGCCATCATGTCTAATAGAAACAGAATCCTACTCCAGCTCACAGTAAATGGCACAAGTAAGGGGCACCATGATTTAAGGCAAAATCCTTAATCTATTTGAATCTCAACTCTCTTACATGTAAAAGAAGAATAAATCACATCAATTTCATAAGGGGGTGACAATAGCTTCTTTAAAGTACACAAAACATTGTGCTTGAAACAGGATAAGCACTCAATAAATGTTAGTTCCTTTTCCTTCAATTAATATTTTTTTACATTCAATTCTTTTTTAATGAAGTTAAGACAAAAATCTTCTATAAATAGACATATGATAATTCTAATTAGAGATGCAGACTTTGCCCTTTGAAAAATAATCTTCCAATTACTTGTAAGCATTTGACGTTATAATGAAATGTACATACCTGTATGCCATTTTGATTTTTTAAATACATATGTTTGTATTTTAATGAAGATTCAATGAGGATTGATCCAAAAATATTTAAGCAGATGATAAATAACTAGAAAATGGCAAAACAGAGTAAGATTAGAAAACTTTGCTTCATTAAAAAATAATTTCTTGGAGCAGGAAAACAAAATAAAAAAAATTAGTCATGTGAGTGGTCAAATATCTAACCTTTTGGCATTCTAATAAACTGTTGCTTAGATAGAAATATAAAGCTATTACTAATGGCTATTAACGTGTACATGCTTCATGTAATTTTATAGTATCTTATTTTAATATCTGTAATTTTAATGAATTGCAATTTAGGAAAGAAACAATTTTCATTTACTTTATATAACATAATTATGGATCAAATTAACCCCGCACTAGTCTTAATTACATTGAGTTTCATTTGGCTGATCAAGCAATTAACATGCCAGTGTATTTTGGAAGTAAAAACCAAGATGTTATGGTTGTTCTTCCAAAAAAACATGTACTTGTTCATCTGAAGTGTAGCCAGTGTGTAAAATTATTTCTTGAAGTATTTTTTTTTTTCTGGTTTACTGTACATTCAGTATATTGGTGTTCAAGAATAGGTATAATGAGAAAGCACTGCACCTGGAGGCCTGTTATATGCTACTGCTTAATAATCTCTCATGCCACCCTTTATCTGCTATGTTCAGATTGGTTTTCATGCATTTCTCTTCTAATTGGAACTAATTTTACGTTTGCCATCACTTGTGATTAAACAGCCTCTTTACCACACATATATTTTCTTCCGTTTATGTATTGTTACTTTCACAGTTTTCGTGATAAGAGAATGATTTGTCAGTAAGAGACCATCTTTTTACTCCATTAGCTAAGTTACATCTCTAAGAAGCATAATTTTAAGAGCAATAAAAAATATTGGGTTTAATAATAATAGCATTCAGGACCATATGAATATCACTGCAACTAATCCTTTTCAACTAATTGAAAATGAAAATGGCCCTTTGCAATATGTATGTGTATTGTGAATAATCCTAATTAGGGTAATGCAAGGTTATTTTAGCACAGTTCAGAGGCAGGGTACAGTCTCAGAAAAACAGCTCAGCTGAAGTGAAGTCCATTTAGAATTACCTTGGAGCCTATGAGAAAGCACAAACTTTGAATTATGAACACCACAGATGAGAGGTCCTTTAGAAATCATGGGTTTCCAGTTGTATTTTAAACAGGTTTAAAAACAGAAAAGGGCTTCAGGTTGTGATATTTCTGATGCTTTCTGGTGGAAAAAATAATTTCTAAAATCCCTGATATTAGCCTAATATCCTTCATAGTACATGTATCAAAAGGGCTAAATATAAGATATTTGAACAAACTCTATGCTGGTATATTGTTTGCTCATATTCTAAAACCTTTGTTTTTATATTTCATGATAAGTATTTTTTTTTTCTTTTCAGTTTGGATAAAGAAGTAGTTTTCCCTTATTTCCTGTGACATTTCATAGTGTGACTGGATTTTTCAGATTGCATCAGTCACATCTGATTATATTATATCATGTCAAAAACAATGAAAAATAAAGTATTTTTCTACTATTTACTGGAAAAAGCAGGATTTATAGTTTACCATATTTCTTATGTAAATATTCCTTTTCATATATAATGATAGAAACAAAAATATATTAAGTAAATAATGAAGGAAACCATTGACTGGCAATTTAAACAACACATGCTCATTGTAACTAATTTTATTTCACTTGTGTGACAAAAAATTATAGCTCCATATAGATTTAAATCTATTAGTTATTTATTGCTTTCTTAAAATATGGTTGAAGTTTGAGTGTTTGAAATTGGTAGTGACTGAAGATCAATGTATTTATTATTAATTTGACCAAGCATGTTAAGAAGTTATGTCATATTCTTAATAAGATACTCACAATAAGAAGTGAATTTGTTATATCATATTCACAATAATAAATTCTGTCTTATTCACAATAAGATTTTTCGCTCTTTCCACTATTCTCACTTTGCTTTCACAGTGAATTAATCATCCAAGTAGATACTTTGTCAGTAAATAAGATATTTGACTAATAAGTGCATATTGGCTAATTTGAATTTGCACACTTGACTAATAAGTGCATATTGAATATTTTAAATCAAGTTGGAAAAAAGCAACACACAGTCTTCATTAACTTTAATTTCTCATTTAAAATGAAACAAAATGGATAAAATAGAGAAACAAAATCTGGGAATTCTCTTTTCTCTCAATGATCCCCAGGCAAAGACCACCCGCAACACAGTTATGCTTTATGTTGTGAATATTACTTGTTGTAACAAGAGAGAGATAGGGTATGTGTGTGTGTTGGGGGTGTTGATAACCCTGGTATGGTAGGCTGCCTTTTTTCTAGCTCTTCCCCTGAGGGTTGTGGTGATAGATTCAACATTAGAGCCCAAGGGTTTCCGTGCTACACATAAAGCCAAATACATATGTCATGAATTTTCCTAGTTATAAGTGAAAAGAAATGAACTTTATGGAGACAGATTAACCTTGACAATTTTGAAGCAAATGTATAACCTATTCATTATAATTTCTATTGAGTAGAAATATAGTCAATAGAAAATTTAGATATAGATGAAATAACACTACTGATCTTATAAAAGAATGAAACCCATATTCAACTGGATATTGTCATTTAAATAATATTATTTTAAAGCAGTAGTCTAGAAAGTGGGCTTTACTGGAAACTTGTTAAGTGTGAAGATTGTGTCTTGAGAGTTTGTTAAATTTTGAGGAGTATGTCTTGGAGAGAATTACACTATTGGTGATACATGAGTTAAAGGCACAGTTCACATATATGTGCAAAAGATTGGTCCTAGAGATCTTTTAGCTCTTAGTTCCAGGTTGTTTTTTTATATCATGCTGAGAAGAAAATTGGTAGGAATCCTCCATTATTAGTACTTACTTATATGACAGAAGAGCTTAAATAGTTGTGCATATGAATATTGCTGTTGTTTAGTTGCTGAGTTGTATCCAACTCTTTGTGACACTATGGACTGCAACATGCCAGGCTCCCCTGACATATATGTGTACATAAGCTATCTTTTAAAGCCTTATTATGTAACTATATGAAATAATGCATCAGGATGATAAAAATTATATGGGATTTAAGGAATAAATGAATTTCAACCCATGATTCTGGAGTGAGGGACATTATGGGAGACTGAGAAACCTAGGAGCCTGAATCTTCCTCAAATAGATACGGTATTTGTAAGGAATAAACACAATTCATGAAAGAGTAAAGGCTTCATTAATTTGAAGGAGATAAACTAATAATTCCTCCCACTCATGCTATCAACTTAGCAATGGAGAGAAACATTGTCCTGCAGTGACAGCAGTCACATAACGCTGAACTTGTTTTCCTTGTCAGCTCCTGGGCTGAGTATGTGGGCTGTTGAATCCTTTAAAATTAGCATCTGGCCATATATAAAACAAAGTGGTTGCAGATATCATGATACTGCTAAATGAAGTTGTTTTACCAGCTATTTAAAAAACATAACGTTTTAACAAGTTCACATGTATAATTTATAAATATTAAAAAAATAAATAGCAAATATTCACAAAGTCTTTATGGATGATAATAATTTCATCTTCAAAAATACATGTGTATACGTTCTCATGCTAGCTAAACCTTGTAAGATTCCATGAATTCATTTGCAGTACATGAACTGAGACTACTATCTTTAATTCTGTGATTTATGGAGACAGATAAGGTTCTTTCAGAATTTTAGAGTGAAACATTGAGATTTTCTATAGGATATGAGAAAAATAGTTTGAAACATAGATAAGAATCTCTCCCTATAAATCTGTGCGAGTAGATGTGCTATTGGAGAAGGCATTGGTGACCCATTCCAGTACTCTTGCCCGGAAGATCCCATGGACTGAGGAGCCTGGTAGGCTGCAGTCCATGGGGTCGCACAGAGTCGGATACGACTGATGCGACTTAGCAGCAGCAGCAGCAGATGTGCTATATGAATGCCTCCTGCATTCCTACCTCCCACATTATGAGAGTCACCAAATCATTTGGGGACAAGAAACAAATAATCAATTTTGACACTCTTTAAAGAATCTCTTAAGAGGAAAATGTACTACTGATTGTAGGTTTGTAATATTGTACAGGAACAGATTACTGTAAGTGAGTTTCCCTGGTGGCTCTGATGGTGAAGAATCTGCCTGCAATGCAGGAGACCTAGGTTTGATCCCTGGGTCAGGAAGATCCCCTGGAGAAGGAAATGGCTACTCACTCCAGTATTCTTTCCTGGAGAATTCCATGGGCAGAGGAGCCTGGCAGGCTATAGTCCATGAGGTTGCAAAGAGTCTGGCACTACTGAGTGACTAACACTTTTCAGATTTCTATAAACTACAATCTTGGAACCATAGATTGTTAAGGTTGGAAGGGTTCTTTAGAGTATCTTACCCAACAAAACAAAATCCCATTGTCCTTCAACTTGCTTTAAGGTAGTCATTCAGTTTGTATTTCATATCTACAGTGACAGAAGTTTCATCACCTTTTGAGATAGTCTACACTGTAACCACAATTATCGTGACCAGTTTGACCTCATGAGGTTAGAATAAAGTTAAATCCATCTATGTAAGAAAATGCCATATCACATCATGTTGGTGTTAGTATTTCCATGTAAAATGCTCATTTTTCTATTAATTGTTTCTCCTGGAATGGTTTCAAATTCCTTTCTCTTTCTAGCCAATTATTTCAGAATTAGAGGAGGTAAACTCTTCATTTACCCACCCCTTTGCCTGCCTCTTTCACTTAAAGATGCACACAGCAGTAATTTTGTCGTGTATTTCAGTGTCTCCCAAAATGGATTCTGTCAAGCATTATTCTGATAAACATACTGTATGAAAAAATTTTCACAGGACAGATATATTAAAGAAATGTTGCAAATCTGTATGCTTCTTATGATTCACAGCAAATGTTTATCATACTAAAAGTTCTAAGAAGATCTTGAGAAAAAAACCTGTTTGACTTTCTGCAGTCTAGTATTCCCCAGACTTCTTTGATCTTGAAACACTTTTTCAAGTTAACATCTGCTAACATTTCTTTCAGCCATTTGTTAAAAATGTATGTTGATTCTCTATATCTGTATCTCTATTCCTGCCCTGCAAATAGGTTCATCTGTACCATTTTTCTTGGAGAAGGAAACGGCAACCCACTCCAGTACTCTTGCCTGGATGGACGGAGGAACCTGGTAGGCTACAGTCCATGGGGTTGCGAAGAGTCAGACACGACTGAGCGACTTCACTTTCACTTTTCACTTTCATGCATTGGAGAAGGAAATGGCAACCCACTCCAGTATTCTTGCCTGGAGAATCCCAGAGATGGAGGAGCCTGGTGGGCTGCCGTCTACGGGGTCGCACAGAGTAGGACATGACTGAAGTGACTTAGCAGCAGCAGCAGCAGTACCATTTTTCTAGATTCTGCATATATGAATTAATATATGGCATTTGTTTTTCTCTTTCTGACTTACTTCCCTCAGTATGACAGACTCTAGATCCATCCATGTCTCTGTGAATAACTCACTTTTGTTCCTTTTTATGGCTGAATAATATCCCATTGTATATATGTACCACATCTTTTTATCCATTCAGCTGTTGATGGACATTTAGATTGCTTCCATGTCCTG
The DNA here is from genome assembly GCF_054371585.1 of Giraffa tippelskirchi. Taxonomy (NCBI): domain Eukaryota; kingdom Metazoa; phylum Chordata; class Mammalia; order Artiodactyla; family Giraffidae; genus Giraffa; species Giraffa tippelskirchi. Next base: position 95,034,984 of record NC_137277.1, read on the forward strand.
GGGACTGTAGACATGGTGGTTGGGGAAGGGGAGGATGGGAAGGATTGAGAGAGTAGCATTGACATATATACACTACCATGTATAAAATAGGTACCTAGTGGGAAGCTGCTGTATGGCCCAGGGAGCTCAGCTTGGTGCTCTGTGATGACCTAGATGAGTGGGACGGGGGATGTGAGAGAGGTCCAAGAAGGAGGGGATGTATGTATACATATAGTTGATTCACTTCATTGTACAGTAGAAACTAACACAACAATGTAAAGCAATTATACTCCAATAAAAAATGATGTATGTTGAGAAATGCTAGCCATAAATCTATTGAGATGTCAAATTAAAGGAGGAAAATGGAACAAATATTTCGTCAAGTAAGTTTTTATTAATGAAAGATGTCATGTAATAATAAAAAGTCAACATTATCACCACAGAGCATTGTTTTTTAGCTTTGCTTGCTTGGTTTTGCCCAAGCTCTCCCCTGTAACTCACTGTCTCACTATTTTGTCCCTTGTTGTCTTGAGCTGCATGAGTGTTATAGCCTTATGTAGAACTACAAGTCAGAGAACATTTCTAAGAGCTCTATGGAACCTTAAACATCATAAAAAAGATCAAAACTGTACTGTCATTTTAAAAGAAGCGAAATGGATTGGGAAGAATTAGCCAGAGCAAGTATTATAAACATTCATCCTCCTTCATTATACTTTAGAGACAAATGGTTGTATGTTAGTCTTCAGTCGTGTCTGACTCTGCGACCCCATGGACTATATAGCCTGCCAGGCTCCTCTGTCCATGGAATTCTCCAGGTAAGAATAGTGGAGTGGGTTGCCATTTTCTTCTCCAGGGGATCTTCCTAACCCGGGGATCAAACCCAGGTCTTCCGCATTGCAGGCAGATTCCTTACCATCTAAGCCACGAAATGTTATATGGCACCAATTCCTTGCCAGACAAAATTAATATAACCCAAATCCTCTGTTAATATTTAATAATTGAAGATAGTTTATTGTCAAGTAGAATTTAATAAAGAAATTGCTAGGAACAGTTACTTTCATTTGGATGGCAAGCAATGGGAACAATGCAGAATCTTAAGCCACTACAAGAAGAAAAAAAATCCTGTTATTTAAACTTTATTTTACAAGTAAATGCTAGGAATTGTGGCTTTCAGTTGATATTTCCTTGTTATAATTTGGCGGCATTTGCAACAAGGGTTTAATACTTTTGACCTGTGTTTTATTGCTTAGTAGTAGTAACTAATAACTAAACAAAATCAGAATGAGCACACATGGTAGAATTTAGAGAGAATACAGTGCGTTTACTTCTGACAAGGCAATATAAAATCGTCTGTTGCTATAAACGGTTACACTCAAATCAAGGTTTTTCTGCATTGTTTGATTAGACAATATTTTAAGAATTAAGAGAAAACGTTCCTATAATAATGTGATGGTTTGATAGAGTAGGAAATGAGGTTTCCTTTTCTAAATCTCCTTTTTTTAGAACATTAGGCAATACTCTCCATAATTATAATTACTATATTTCTAAATTGAGGAAACTGGTAGAAAATAAAATCTCCTTTGTTGGCAGTCAGTAAATGTTGAAAAAAAACCAAACCTGAAAACAGAATCAGCAGGATTCCTCAGAATGTGGAACTGAGAAAAGGGGATTGACTAAGATGTTGCCCAACAATATATGAAGTGCAGTGTAATGTGTACATATTATTCTTTCTCTCTCTCACACACACATATGCATGCACATCATCTCTGAGAATATATGTTGAAATTTGATAGGAGAAAAAAGTGAATGCAGCCTTCCCTTATTTTATGATCTCTAAAATTGGAATTTATAAGAAATAATTTCACATAAAATACTAAGAAAGAGATGAGAATGTCTCTGCTTTATTTCAGTGTTATGACTGAAACTAGAAGAAACAGACTGGAAGATGTTATTATACTAAGAGACATTCAATAAATCATGTGAAATGTATTGGTATTTTTAGATTGAGGACTATTATATGTAAATTTTCCTAAGCATAAGCATCTACTTAGAGCTACCAGCTTCCTGTCTTAGGGAGACATAGTGTGTGAGTTTGAATCCCAGTTCTCCCACTTATTAGTTATGTGATTATAGGCAAGTTATATACACTTCTGAACCTCAAACACTGGTTATTTGTATATAAAAGAGGTGTTACTATGCCATTTGCACTGTGCTGATATCATGGTTTATACAAGATTCCAAAGTGTCCCCCCTATTGTAAATATGAATAAATTCTATGCTTTTTCCTTCCACCTTGTCCTCTTCCCCCTCCTTCTTGTCTTCCTCTTGCCTTTGATTTTTCCTTCTTCATCATCTTATTATTTTTAAATCCCCTGCCACTGCCTCCCCATTTAGAATTACCATATGATTTCAGCTGTCTCTTGACTCAGACTTCACTCGATAAAAGGCAAATGTGACACAACTGCAGTGGTCAAAAATAGAATTCTCTTGATAAGCTAATGGAAGAGAAACACAGGAGAGAGAACTGGTGCCTCAGTTTCTCAGTCTTTCTCCTTTCATTAACTCCACCTTTAACATATGTCTAATGATGCAGTGAAATGATTCTGAAGGAGCCTCTCAAAGAAGCCGGCTGGAAGACGATGATGTGAAGTGGGTCTCAGGCTGACTGGCCTGGCTACCAGCAGAGCTGTGTATGTGGTACTCTCAGGAGGGGGTGGTAGCAGGGGGTGTGGGGAAAGAGTTAAGAATTCAGTAGCAAAAGTTGAAGAAATTATGAGGATTCTGACATTTAAGAATTTCTTTTTTGCTGTGCCTTATAATTTTTAAATGTCAGAGAGAATTGGAGTGGCTATTAAGTCTGAGATCTTAGTACAGAGTTAAGTCAGTTTTATTTTTTAAAAATGGCTTATTTATTTCTAGGAAGTAAGCATCACACTCCAAAGTGACCATTGTTTTTCCTCATCTATAACTACTCTATCATTGGTTTTAATACCAAGGGCAATAACTTCAAAGACAAAGCAATAAGAACAAAAGCAGATTCACTTTATTGGCTATAGGGGTTTTTGTCTATTAGGGCAATAAAACAAGAGAGAAACTCACATGTTTCTTGTCTTTCACATCCAAATAGCTTTATTATTGAGAATGTTATCAATAAGTAGCATTAGTGCACCTATTCAGAGACCCCCAGGTCACCTTTGGAGTAATATTGATATTTAGGTTTTCTATACTAGTCAGCTAGGCAGTAATATGGTATTTTTTCAAAAGTAAATCCAAGGGGGAAAAAATCCAGTAAATTTTCATTTAATTTGCTATCAATACAAGGCAAGAACTTTCTAAAATGTATAATAAACAGCAACTTACTTAGTATGTGACTTGCTGGTAGAGGAAGAAATTCTGATACTGCTCTTGAATTTTTTCCTGTGATCTTTGTAGACAAAGAATTTTGGAATGGTTGTTCCCCATATTTAAGGCTTCGTTCAAAGATCATATTGTTAGTGAAGTTTTCCAGGACTCCCTCAGGTGAGAGCACTATCATCTCCTTACTCTGAATTTCTAATGTTTCATCTATACTTCTCATGCATTTCTTATTAGGTTCTACCTTATGCTATCATTTTTTCCATACAATTTTTATTTTTCCTATTTAAATGTTTGTCCAGGGAAAGAGGATTTTTGTGTTGTTCACTTTTACATTCACCATACTGCTTTACCAAAAATAAATACTAAGATTATTAAAATGTGTAAATGAGTCAGTGCCTCCCCACTTGAGGTTTGTCACTTGGGGACTAACTGCTAAAGCGTCAGTCAGGCAGTTCAGTTCAGTCGCTCAGTCATGTCTGACTTTGCAACCCCACCGAGTGCAGCACACCAGGCCTCCCTGTTCATCACCAACACCCGGAGCCTACTCAAACTCATGTCCATTGAGTCGGTGATACCATCCAACCATCTCATCCTCTGTCATCCCCTTCACCTCCTGCATGCAATCTTTCCCAGGATCTTTTCCAGGGAGATAGTTCTTTGCATAGGGTGGCCAAAGTATTGCAGCTTCAGCTTCACCATCAGTCCTTCCAATGAATATTCAGTACTGATTTCCTTTAGGGTTGACTGGTTTGATCTCCTTGCTGTCCAAGGGACTCTCAAGAGTCTTCTCCAACACCACAGTTCAAAAGCATCAGTTGTTCGGACCTCAGCTTTCTTTTTTTTATTTTTATTTTTTTGCTTTTGTGTAATAAAGTTTTATTAAAGTATAAAGTCCAACTCTCACATCTCTACATGACTACTGGAAAAACCATAGCTTTGACTAGATGGATCTTTGTTGGCAAAGTAATGTCTTTGCTTTTTAATATGCTGTCTAGGTTGGTCATAACTTTTCTTCAAATGAGCGTCTTTTAATTTCATGGCTGCAGTCACCATCTGCAATAATTTTGGATCCCAAGAAAATAAAGTCTCTCACTGTTTTCATTGTTTCCCCATCTTTTTGCCATGAAGTGATGGGACCGGATGCCATGATCTTAGTTTTCTGAATGTTGAGTTTTAAGCCAACTTTTTCACTCTCCTCTTTCACCTTCATCAAGAGGCTCTTTAGTTCTTCTTCGCTTTCTGCCATAAGGATGATGTCATCTGCATATCTGAGGTTATTGATATTTCTCCCAGCAATCTTGATTCCAGCTTGTGCTTCATCCAATCCAGCATTTCTCGTGATGTACTCTGCATAAGTTAAATAAGCAGGGTGACAATATACAGCCTTGATATACTCCTTTTCCTGTTTGGAACCAGTCTGTTGTTCCATGTCCAGTTCTAACTGTTGCTTCTTGACCTGCATGCAGATTTCTCAGGAGGCAGGTCAGATGGTCTGGTATTCCCATCTCTTGAAGAATTTTCCACAGTTTGTCAATAAAGCAGAAGTAGATGTTTTTCTGGAACTCTCTTGCTTTTTCGATGCCAAAGTGAAACACATACATACACCTACATCCACACATTTGACACAGTTTTTCCATAAAGAGGTTTTTAAATGTCAGAATCAAGAGTGATCCCAGAGGTTATTCTTTTCCACTATTTGTCCATATTTTACTAATTAATGAAGCTCAGAGAAACTGAATATTAAAAGCAAAATAAACAATAGGTCAAAAAACACATAGTGAAAGTGCTTCTGAACTGGAAGAAGGCTTAGATATTGCACTGTTTGATACCGTCACTATTTTTTGAACTACTTATGCATGTGTGGATGGATGGATGTCTGTATATATGCATGTGTCTATTATTTTTAATCAAATGACAAGCCCAGTGAAGCAAATGACTAGTGAAGGTCATATCAGGAATTATTGGCAGAGCCTGGACTAGAATACCACTCTCCCACTCACACATTATACATCATAGAAAAGATACTGTTTCTCTCATGCATGGACCCAGTAGATACTTCTCCATTTGGCACAAACAAACGAGCTCACAGATGTTATATGGGAACTGGAACTGTATGAGAATGCCCAATATAAATAGGTCTCTAAGACTTAGGTGAGATAACACAGATCTCCAAGATGGCAAAACAATTTAAAATTTATGCCCTAATTTCTACCTTTATGTTAAAATCTAACTTTCCTCTTTTTTCAAAGAAACTTTCTAGATGTAATTGCATCTGATCTTTACAACTCTGAGGAAGACATGCATTCTTAAATTCACTTCTCATCTTTCAGGAGACACAGAGAGGTATTTCAGGTTATAAACTGAATTGGAGATCAAACCAGAATTTGAAACTAAATCTTTATTTATTTTTTCCAAAGACTATTTTATTTATTTATTTTTTAAAAATCCATTTATTTATTTATTTATTTATTTTATTTTACAATATTGTATTGGTTTTGCCATACGTTGACATGAATCCGCCATGGGTGTACGTGTGTTCCCCATCCAGAACACCCCTCCCACCTCCCTCCCCATCCCATCCCTCTGGGTCATCCCGGTGCACCAGCCCTGAGCACCCTGTATCATGCATTGAACCTGAACTAGCAATTCGTTTCACATATGATAATTTACATGCTTCAATGCCATTGTCCCATAACATCCCACCCTCGCCCTCTGCCATAGAGTCCAAAAGACTGTTCTGTGCATCTGTGTCTCTTTTGTTGTCTTGCATACAGGGTTATTGTTACCATCTTTCTAAATTCCATATATATATGCGTTAGTATACGGTATTGGTGTTTTTCTTTCTGGCTTACTTCACTCTGTATAATAGGCTCCAGTTTCATCCACCTCTTTAGAACTGATTCGAATGTATTCTGTTTAATGGCTGAGTAATATTCCATTGTGTATATGTACCACAGCTTCCTTATCCATTCGTCTGCTGATGGACATCTAGGTTGCTTCCATGTCCTGGCTATTGCAAACAGTGCTGCGATGAACATTGGGGTACATGTGTCTCTTTCAATTCTGGTTTCCTCGGTGTGTATGCCCAGCAGTGGGATTGCTGGGTCATATGGCAGTTCTGTTTCCAGTTGTTTAAGGAATCTCCATACTGTTCTCCATAGTGGCTGTACTAGTTTGCATTCCCACCAACAGTGTAATAGGATTCCCTTTTCTCCACACCCTCTCCAGCATTTATTGCTTGTAGACTTTTGGATAGCAGCCATTCTGACTGGCATGAAGTGGTACCTCATTTTGGTTTTGATTTGCATTTCTCTGATAATGAGTGATGTTGAACATCTTTTCATGTGTTTATAGCCATCTGTATGTCTTCTTTGGAGAAATGTCTGTTTAGTTCTTTGTCCCATTTTTTGATTGGGTCGTTTATTTTTCTGGCATTAAGCTACAGGAGTTGCTTGTATATTTTTGAGATTAATTATTTGTCCATTGCTTCGTTTGCTATTATTTTCTCCCATTCTGAAGGCTGTCTTTTCACCTTGCTTATAGTTTCCTTTGTTGTCCCATTTGTTTATTTTTGCTTTTATTTCCAGTATTCTGGGAGGTGGGTCAAGAGGATCCTGCTGTGGTTTATGTCAGAGAGTGTTTTGCCTGTGTTTTCCTCTAGGAGTTTTATAGTCTCTGGTCTTACATTTAGATCTTTAATCCATTTTGAGTTTATTTTTGTGTATGGTGTTAGAAAGTGTTCTAGTTTCTTTCTTTTATAAGTGGTTGACCAGTTTTCCCAGCACCACTTGTTAAAGAGATTGTCTTTTCTCCATTGTATACTCTTGCCTCCTTTGTCGAAGATAAGGTGTCCATAGGTGCATGGATTTATCTCTAGGCTTTCTATTTTTTTCCATTGATCTATATTTCTGTCCTTGTGCCAGTACCATACTGTCTTGATGACGTGTGGCTTTGTAGTAGATACTGAAGTCAGGCAGGTTGATTCCTCCAGTTCCATTCTTTTTTCTCAAGATTGCTTTGGTTATTCGAGGTTTGTATTTCCATACAAATTGTGAAATTATTTGTTCTATTTCTTTGAAAAATACCATTGGTAGCTTGATAGGGATTGCATTGAATCTATAGATTGCTTTGGGTAGTATACTCATTTTCACTATGTTGATTCTTCCGATCCACGAACATGGTATATTTCTCCATTTATTTGTGTCCTCCCTTATTTCTTTCACCAGTGTTTTATAGTTTTCTATATATAGGTCTTTTGTTTCTTTAGGTAGATATATCCCTAAGTATTTTATTCTTTTCGTTGCAGTGGTGAATGGAATTGTTTCCTTAATCTCTCTTTCTGTTTTCTCATTGTTAGTGTATAAGAATGCAAGGGATTTCTGTGTGTTGATTTTATATTCTGCAACTTTCCTATATTCATTGATTAGCTCTAGTAATTTTTTGGTGGAGTCTTTAGGGTTTTCTATGTAGAGGATCATGTCATCTGCAAACAGTGAGTGTTTTACTTCTTCTTTTCCAATATGATTCCTTTTATTTCTTTTTCTGCTCTGATTGCTGTGGCCAAAACTTCCAAAACTATGTTGAATAGTAGTGGTGAGAGTGGGCACCCTTGTCTTGTTCCTGACTTTAGGGGAAATGCTTTCAATTTTTCACCATTGTGGATAATGTTTGCCATGGGTTTGTCATATATAGCTTTTATTATGTTGAGGTATGTTCCTTCTATTCCTGCTTTCTGGAGGGTTTTTATCATAAATGGATGTTGAATTTTGTCAAAGGCTTTCCCTGAATCTATTGAAATAATCTTATGTTTTTTATGTTTCAATTTGTTAATGTGGTGTATTAGATTGATTGATTTGCAGATATTGAAGAATCTTTGCATCCCTGGGATAAAGCCCACTTGGTCATTATGTATGATCTTTTTAATATGTTGTTGGACTCTGTTTGGTAGAATTTTGTTAAGGATTTTCACATCTATGTTTATCAGTGATATTGGCCTGTAGTTTGCTTTTTTTGTGGCATCTTTGTCAGGTTTTGGTATTAGGGTGACAGTGGCCTCATAGAATGAGTTTGGAAGTTTACCTTCCTCTGCAATTTTCTGGAAGAGTTTGAGTAGGATAGGTGTTAGCTCTTCTCTAAATTTTTGGTAGAATTCAGCTATGAAGCCGTCTGGTCCTGGGCTTTTGTTTGCTGGAAGATTTCCAATTACAGTTTCAATTTCCATGCTTGTGATGGGTCTGTTAAGATGTTTTATTTCTTCCTGGTTCAGTTTTGGAAAGTTATACTTTTCTAAGAATTTGTCCATTTCTTCCAAGTTGTCCATTTTATTTGCATATAGTTGCTGATAATAGTCTGTTATGATCCTTTGTATTTCTGTGTTGTCTGTTGTGATCTCTCCGTTTTCATTTCTAATTTTGTTGATTTGATTTTTCTCCCTTTGTTTCTGGATGAGTCTGGCTAATGGTTTGTCAATTTTAGTTATCTTCTCAAAGAACCAGCTTTTGGCTTTGTTGATTTTTGCTATGGTCTCTTTTGTTTCTTTTGCATTTATTTCTGGCCTAATTTTTAAGATTTCTTTCCTTCTACTAACTCTGGGGTTCTTCATTTCTTCCTTTTCTAGTTGCTTTAGGTGTAGAGTTAGGTTATTTATTTGACTTTTTTCTTGTTTCTTGAGGTAAGCCTGTATTGCTATGAACCTTCCTCTTAGCACTGCTTTTACAGTGTCCCATAGGTTTTGGGTTGTTGTGTTTTCATTTTCATTTATTTCTATGCATATTTTGATTTCTTTTTTGATTTCTTCTGTGATTTGTTGGTTATTCAGCAGCGTGTTGTTCAGCCTCCATATGTTGGAATTTTTAATAGATTTCCTCCTGTAATTGACATCTAATCTTACTGCATTGTGGTCAGAAAAGATGCTTAGGATGATTTCAATTTTTTTGAATTTACCAAGACTAGATTTATGGCCCAGGATGTGATCTGTTCTCGAGAAGGTTCCATGTGTGTTTGAGAAAAAGGTGAAAGTCATTGTTTTGGGGTGAAATGTCGTACAGATATCAATTAGGTCTAACTGGTCTATTGTATCATTTAAAGTTTGTGTTTCCTTGTTAATTTTCCATTTAGTTGATGTATCCATAAGTGTGAGTGGGGTATTAAAGTCTCCCACTATTATTGTGTTATTGTTAATTTACCCTTTCATACTTGTTAGCATTTGCCTTACATATCGCGGTGCTCCTATGTCGGATGCATACATATTTATAATTGTTATATCTTCTTCTTGGATTGATCCTTTGATCATTATGTAGTGTCCTTCTTTGTCTCTTTTCACAGCCTTTGTTTTAAAGTCTGTTTTATCTGATATGAGTATTGCTACTCCTGCTTTCTTTTGGTCTCTAATGCATGAAATATTTTTTTTCCAGCCCTTCACTTTCAGTCTGTATCTGTCCCTTGTTTCGAGGTGGGTCTCTTGTAGACAACATATATAGGAGTCTTCTTTTTGTATCCATTCAGCCAGTCTTTGTCTTTTGGTTGGGGCATTCAACCCATTTACATTTAAAGTAATTATTGATAAGTATGATCACGTTGCCATTTACTTTATTGTTTTGGGTTCAAGTTTATACACCCTTTCTGTGTTTCCTGTCTAGAGAAGATCCTTTAGCATTTGTTGGAGAGCTGATTTGGTGGTGCTAAATTCTCTGAGCTTTTGCTTGTCTGCAAAGCTTTTGATTTCTCCTACATATTTGAATGACATCCTTGCTGGGTACAGTAATCTGGGCTGAAGATTATTTTCTTTCATCACCTTAAGTATGTCCTGCCATTCCTGTCTGGCCTGAAGAGTTTCTATTGAAAGATCAGCTGTTATCCTTATGGGAATCCCCTTGTTATGTTATATCTTGTTTTTCCCTTGCTACTTTTAATATTTGTTCTTTGTGTTTGATCTTTGTTAATTTGATTAATATGTGTCTTGGGGTGTTTCGCCTTTGGTTTATCCTGTTTGGGACTCTCTGGGTTTCTTGGACTTGGGTGGCTATTTCTTTCCCCATTTTAAGGAAGTTTTCGACTATTATCTCCTCAAGTGTTTTCTCATGGTCTTTCTTTTTGTCTTCTTCTTCTGGGACTCCTATGATTCAAATGTTGGTTCATTTAACATTCTCCTAAGGTCCTCATTTCTTTTAATTCTTTTTTTCTTTTTTCTCTCTGTTTCATTTATTTCTACCATTCTATCTTCCACCTCACTTATCCTATCTTCTGCCTCCATTATTCTACTGTTGGTTCCCTCCAGAGTGTTTTTGATCTCATTTATTGCATTATTCATTATATATTGACTATTTTTTTTATCTCTTTTAGGTCCTTGTTAAACCTTTCTTGCATCTTCTCGATCCTTGTCTCCAGGTTATTTATCTGTAACTCCCATTTGTTTTGCAGATTTTGGGTCATTTTCACTATCATTATTTGGAAGTCTTTATCAGGTAGATTCCCTATCTCTTCCTCTTTTGTTTGGTTTGGAGGGCATTCCTGTTCCTTTACCTGCTGGGTATTTCTCTGCCTTTTCACCTTGTTTATATTGCTGTGTTTGTGGTGGCCTTTCTGTATTCTGGCAGTTTGTGGTTCCTCTTTATTGTGGAAGTTCCTCGTTGTGGGTGGGGTTGGACGGGTGGCTTGTCAAGGTTTCCTGGTTAGGGAAGCTTGTGTCGGTGTTCTGGTGGGTGGAGCTTGATTTCTTCTCTCTGGAGTGCAATGAAGTGTCCAGTAATGAGTTTTGAGATGTCAATGGGTTTGGTGTGACTTTGGGCAGCCTGTATATTGAACCTCAGGGCTATGTTCCTGTGTTGCTGGAGAATTTGTGTTGTATGTCTTACTCTGGAACTTGTTGGCCCTTGGGTGATGTTTGGTTTCAGTGTAGGTATGGAGGCATTTGATGAGCTCCTATCGATTAATGCTTCCTGGATTCAGGATTTCTCTGGTGTTCTCAGGATTTGGACTTAAGCCTCCTTCCTCTGGTTTTCAGTCTTATTCTTACAGAAGCTCAAGATTTCTCCATCTATACAGCACTGATGATAAAACATCTAGGTTAATGATGAAAATGAGGGACACCTGGAGAGGTACACAGAGTTACATGGAGAAGAGAAGAGGGAGGAGGGAGATAGAGGTGACCAGGAGGAGAAGAGGGGAATCAAAAGCGGAGAGAGCAAGCTAGCCCGTAATAACTTCCCTATGTGCTCTCCACAGTCTGGATCCCTCAGAGATGTCCATGGAGTTACACAGAGAAGAGGAGAGGGAGGAAGGAGACAGAGGTGGCCAGGAGGAGAAAAGAGAGAATCAAAAGGAGAGAGACAGATCCAGCCAGTAATCAGTTCTCTAAGTGTTCCCTACAGCCCAGAACACACAAAGAGATTCACAGAGTTGGGTAGAGAAGAAAAGAGGGAGGGGGCAGATAGAGGTGACCTGGTGGAGAAAAAAGAGAGTCAAAAGGAGGAGAGAGCAATCAAGCCAGTGATCTCGCTCCCAAGTAAAAATGTGTACTGAAAATTGGATTCTTAAAGATACAAAGTTGATAACAAATACCAAAAAGCAAAGATTAAAAATCTAGAGTAGAGGTTAGATTCTCAAAAATACAATATTAAAAAAAAACCAGAGTCACAAAAATTATAAAATATATATATATATATATATATGAAGTTTATTTTAAAAATAGGGTCTTTTTTTTTGCAAGGTAATAGTAGCTTATAAAAATGACAATTGAAGGAGTAATAGGGGACTTAAAATTTTTTTTTAAATAATTTTTTTTAATTTAAAAAATGATAATAGTAAAAATATATCTAGGAATTTCTCTGGAACTGTTGTGGACAGTGTAGGGTCAGTTCATTTTCAGATAGTTCCTTGGTCCATCTTGTACTTCTCAAGCCTCTAGGCCCCTTCCTATGTAATTGGTGCTAACTACAGAATTTTAGTCTATTGCACCTGTCACTTCCAAAGCAGTTCCCTCTGTTTATTTTAGCTTCTTCTGTTTGCTGGTCTCTTCAGTGTCTAATTTCCGCCCTAAAACAAGGGCGGCGGTGGTGGTCACTTTTTTTAGTCTCACTTGTTCAGTCGTGCTGTGGGGAGGGAGGAACACTGCAAACAAATATCACTGGCGTGTGCTCACAGTGATTCAGCCACCCTGGGTTTGTCCCTGCTCACGGTGTGTGTGCTTTCCCAGTCTACACTGCTCAGGCTCTAGGTTGCTCTGCCGGGAACTGTCTGAGGCAGGCCCCTGGGTTGCCTGTACTTCCCAGGTCTAAGCCACTCAGGTTCAGGTTCAGGTTCTTGGGTACTCCACAAAGGCGCAGACTTGGTTGGGCCTGTGTTTTGTGCCCTTCCCAGTTCCGAGCAGCTGAGGCGACCAGGTGTTTGACGAGTGCAGTTGGGGGCTGAAACTTATCCCTTCCTCCATCCCAGCCCCTCAGTTTTCTAGGTGTACAACGGGTGCACCTTCTCAGGTGTGCCGTGTGTCTATTCTGGGGAGCTGATCTCTGGTTGCGATGCTCCAAGCGGATGTTGACCGTCCAGAATCCTAAGAAGTCTTGGATAGCAGCAAAGTCTGCTTGCAGTTTGGTATAGGATGTCTCTCTGGGGCCGCGATTGCCCCCTTCCGGCTCTGGCTACCCTCACCTGCCTGTCTCTGGCAGGGGATGGGCCGGTCCGCAGCCAGCTATCTCTGCTCAGTCCTTTGTTCTGTGAGCAGGCCTGATGGTGTCTTAGGTTACGGCTTTTGGGGGGATAGCTATCCCACAGTCTGGATTGCTGTCTCAAGCTAGTTCCCTCAGATTGCCCTCGGGGCATTCAGGCCCAGTCCTTACCAAGCAATGCAGCCTGCCCCTCCTTGTCCAGCCCCCGCTTGCTAGTGGGGGATGCGCGTGTCTGGGCTGCTGCTCTGCTGAGAGTTGCTGTTAGGCACATAATTTGTGGGTTTTAATTATTCATTTATTTTTCCTCCTGGTTATTTTGCCCTCTGAGATTCCAAGGCTCGCCACAGGCCCACTGGAGAGAGTGTTTCCTGGTGTTTGGAAACTTCTCTCTTTTTTAAGACTCCCTTCCCAGGACGGATCTCCGTCCCTACCTCTTTTGTCTCTCTTTTTATCCTTTATATTTTGTCCTACCTCCTTTCAAAGAAAATGGACTGCCTTTCTGGGTGCCTGAAGTCCTCTGCCAGCATTCAGAAGTTGTTTTGTGGAATTTGCTCGGTGTTTAAGTGTTATTTTGATGAATTTGTGGGGGGAAAAGTGGTCTTCCCATCCTATTCCTCCACTGTCTTAGGACCACCCCCTGAACCTGTATGTTTAAAGTTATAGCCCGTTGTCCTTTTCATTTTCGGTTGTTGTCTCTGCATTTATGTGAATGTACATACATAATGAGGAATGATTTTGTTTCTAGAGACATACTAACAGTTATCCTAATGAAATATTTTTTAATTGAGAAAATCAAAATAATTTGTGAACTTGCAACATGGCGATGCCAGTGGCCATAAAGTTAGAGAAGGCCCATATTGTGTTCTTTATCCAAGAAGAGGTTCAAGTCTAAACCTTCAGCCTATATCTGTTTAGTGATCCTGCTTTTCCATTGTTTATTGGGTTTCTTAGTAGCTTTTTATGTAACTAACAGTAACAACAAAATCAGACACAGAGAGGTATCAATAGTATGTGGAGACCTGGATAAACATGGCTGAGAGTCTGTGCTGTCTTTCCAAATTCTTTGACACATATATAAATACATATCTAAACATAACCTCTAGGGATATTTAAAAATTTAACCATATGTGTATCATTCTATAATTGGCTTTGTAACTTCATGGTATAGTTTCTATAATATATTTAACCACACTCCTATTAATGGATATTTAGGGTTTTTTTTTTTCCCCTTTCCTTTTATAGACTAATATGCAATGGACATTTTGCCCCTTATACCTTTATAAACCTGTGTCTGTTTCCATATGGTGAAATCTTACCTGTAGAATTGCTGGGTGCTGCATGTTAGGTCTCCCAATAGCACTCTCTAAGATAAGATTGCACTTAGGAGGTATATCAAGAAGTTTTTCTGGGGCAATGCCTGTGGATTGGAAGGGAAGGAAGCAGAACTGATGAGCAGTTAGCTGCCATGCAGTCTTAAGGAAACCTTAGTAGACCTTCCAGGGAAATTTTAAACTGGGATGGCCCTGGGATAGCTTGAGTTTTCTTATGCTGGAGTGAGGTAGATGATGGATGCAGGCTGCCCAGGGAAGGAGACTGGCCCTTGAGAAAGGTGGTTCTCTTCAGACACCCAAAGACTGTTGACAGCTGAAGGCTTCCTGCCAGCAGCAGTCCTAGCAGCTGGGGCAATGAGTTCCTGAAAGGGGGCTCTGTGTGTGCATCACTGCACTGAGTCATAGGCAGTGCATGTCATATAACTTGATACATATATAAATTGATAAATTGTACCAGATCCAGATTACCATCCCAAAATTTGCTAAAATATACTAATTCCATCAACGGTGTGTGGAATGTTTGTTACCCCAAACCTTTAACAACATGAAGAACTATCAATCTTTGTAATGTTTGCCAACCTGATAGACAACATCCTCACTGTTGTTTTAATTTGCATTCGTTTATTAATGAGATTAATATCTTTTCATGTATTTAAAGGTCATGCATATTTTTTCTTTAGTGACTTGCCAGTTTATGCCCCTTTTGTCATATTCTATTATGCTAATCTTTATACAATAAGGATATTAACCATTTCTTTGTCACATATGTTACATGTGTTTTTCTGAGTTTGTAATTTCTTTTTAATATTCTTTATGTCTCCTTCAGTGTAGTCTTTTATACAGTCAAATCTATAGGTCTTTTCTACCCTTTAAGGTGTGCACGTGTGTGCATACTCAGTTGCTCAGTCATGTCTGATTTTTTGTGACTCCATGGACTATGGAGGCTCCATAGTCAGTGGAATTTTCCAGCAAGAATCCTGGAGTAGGTAGCCGTTCCCTTTTCCAGGGGATCTTCCTGACTGAGGATCGAACCCACGTCTCTTACATGTCCTGTATTGGCAGGCAGATTCTTTACCATGAAGGTCCTTTCTTATTCAAGATTATAAATATATCTTCATATGTACTTCTTATTCTTCATGGTATATTAAATCCATTTTGAATTTATTTTTATAAATATGTGTAGGAAGCTCCTACAATTGGAAGTTATATTACCGTGTGAAGATACAATAGATCCCTTATGCTAAAATATCTAGAGGGACCAGAACATTATACAGCCACTAAAATTTTATATTCTAATGATTTCAGGACTCTTAAACTTCTTTACTGCATCAAGGATAGAATAAAGGTCAAAAGTTGCTGATTAAAAGAATGAATATTCTTGAGACAGAGTTCCTAGTGTACCATGCATCTTACTATCATTGTCAAGGGGAGGGATGATGTAGGTGGGTCTCCCTTTACTTTAAGGAGACCATTTAGCAAGTTCAGTTTGTCTTAAAATTTCAGGACATGATGGATAATAATTATCTGATGCATGGTGGAGAACTTAAGGGACAGGTGACTAGTTTAATAGGTTCTTTGATGTTAGAATGAAGGGAAATTGCTGCCGATTGGCTGACTTGCATTCCAGAGTAGACAAAATTTCTCAGAGCAGAGGTTCCTGAGTGTTTCCTATGATCAAAAATTTCTTCATCATGCCCCTCAGCACAAAAGCATACTAGGTAGGGTCAGCTTTGGTCTTGTCCCTAAGAGTCATCAATTTGGGCAGACAGTTATCAACAGACTTCAGATCACATTTAAAGGAAAAAGGAGACAAGACAAAGTTAGTTTATAATTGTAACCTATGAGTCCTGTTTTTCCGACATATTAGTAGTAGAGTGATGTGAAACAAGGATCTAACTCTTTTTCTCAAATTTTGTCAGTTTTTCAATATTATTTATAAGTGATGTGCCCTTTCATTCACATATTTGAAATGCTGTCATTTTTAATATAATAAATTTAAGTTCCTATACTCTACATTGTTTCAAGGATATAATCATTATTTTGCATTGTCATATTTTTTTAATAAAATGAGTTTATAAAATATTTCAATATCCAGTTAGAGAAATCTGTTATCATTTTGCTCCAAACATTTTTTGTCTATACTATAGCATTTCTTTTCTTTCAGGAATGAACAAAATAAACTTCAACTTGATCAACCTCCCAAACTGTAGGCATTTTATTGGAATTACAATAATTTACAGAATAGTTTTTGGGGAGATTTGACATCTTTTCTAAAATTTAGACTTCCTGCCTACTTTATAAGTCTTCTACTATATTCCTCAGTAACTTTTTATAGCTTCATAAGAAGAAAGAAATTCTTACTATACTCAAACCTCAACATCTTGTATTTTAATTGTTACGAATTGAATCATTCATTCTCAAACTTGCAAACTCCATTTTATAATTATTATAATTATGGGTACTGGTAAATACTTAACAGGTAAATCTCTGGAAGAATTACAAAATCCCTAATTTTAGAATTTGCTGATTTTCATGGTGTAAATATTTCTGCCCTGGCAAATTTCAGTTTTTAAACATCCATACCACTAGATGTGGAATTAGGAAAGCATGCTGAATTTATTCTTGTGAACTGTTATAAACTGATTCCACTACATCATTGTTGCTTAGATCTTTTCTAGTCAAGTAATTTTTAAAATGATTACAAACAAGTATTTGTAAAGTTTAAAGTGAACTGTATAAATAAGAATTTAGAACCTAAGAGTTAGAGTCTAAGAACTTAAGAATTAAAATTTAGAAAAAATAAAAATATACTTAAATATATATTTCTTTGAATTTATTACTCACCAGTACTTCTGGTATACATTAGTTTGGGGGATATTTAAAATAATGTGTCTTGGTCTCCCTCTTGGGGGCTCCTGATTTTGTGGTTTTCCTTTTCCTTTTGGTGCTTAGTCTCCAGTTGGACTTGAGGATGAATGTAGTTACTGCATTCAGTGTGGAAGTCCACCAGACTCAACATGCTTAAAGGCTCCACTGAAATGTTCAAGTTCTCTATGCCAAATAGACTTTGAGAGAAGTCATTTAAGATATAGAGTTCTTGTAAAATTCTCAAAGCTTCTTGATGTGTTTTCTGTTGAGTCTGCTCCCCAACATTCCCTCCAGCTTCTTCTGGTTGGATTTTGTAGGTGTCTGCATCAGGTGACAGTGGAAACTCACAACACTAGGGATGTTATGGAAGTTAGCTGGAGTTCTGAACATTTTGGTTTTCTGTAGTCATTTTTTATGATAACCCAAATTTATCTATTATGCTGCTAGCCTCATTCTGTCTTCTCTTTGTGTCTCCATCAGAAGTCATTAGTGTTCACTTACATTAAGTGAAATATACAGACAAATGCTGCATCCACTTGTCTAGGGCTCAACTATTAACATTTGATTCCTCTATCATTTTTCTCTGCTACCTTTTTTTTTTTTTGCCACCCCAAACTGAGTTTATAGTATTGTTTCAAATATGACGCCATGCTTGAGAGTTTTCCAGACTTTTGTTTGGAAAATGCTTCCAATTACTTTTGAGGTAAGCCCTTACTTTGCCAGGCTTATGAGTTTGCTTTGACTGTTGTAAGAAACTACCAGAAACTGGTTGGCTTAAACAACATAAATTTATTTCCTCATAGTTTTGGAGACTAAGAGTCCAAATCAAGATATCTGCGGGGTTGGTTTCTTTTGAGATCTACCTCTTTGGCTTGTAGATGGCCATCTTCTCCCTGGGTCTTCAAGTGGTCTTTCCTCCCTCTATATCTGTGTCTTCATTTCCTATTCTTTGGATTAGGATTCACCCTAATTATCCTGTTTTCACTAAATTGCCTCTTTAAAGACCCTGTTTCTAAATAATTGTTACTTTCTGAGGTACTAAGTGTTAGACTTAAACATATACATTTTGAGAACCAACAATTCAACCCATAACACCAAGGTTGAAATTAAAACTAGTATCTATTAGTTGGTAGTTTACTTAATCTGCCTGCTTGATAAGATGTAAACTGGTTGCCATCCTTAATTCTGTATTTCTTATTTCTATATTTCCTTAGACTTTTCAACAGTATTTGAGGAAAGGAGGAAGTTAAACATATAAACTTGGATTGATACCTTTATATTGAAGTCTTCTGTTGTTTTTCAATGCCTGTGTAGGAAACAGAGAGGAGAAAACATATCATTAGTTATTGCTATAGTGTACTTATCTACCCCAACCCTGAAGGGCATGAGCTGTGTATGTTCATGTGCTTGAATCCTCAGTGAAGAATAAAACTGAAATTCTGTCACATTTGGTACTCATTTGAATTGCTCCCAAATGTTTATATCCTACCTTTTAAATTAATTAAATTTAAATATAATGAAATAGCAATACTATTTTCAATTTAACTATAGAATATAAGAGGAATATTTATGAATTTTCTGAGATTATTGACAGTATATCACTATATTACTTTTCCTTACTATTTACATATACATTTAAGATATTTCTGTCTACTTGCATCTAATTGTTGTCTTGTTTTCTAGTCATATCAAGACATAAATCTTTATAAACTGCACAATCACTGTTAACAAAAATGGTTAAAAATGGGTATTAAGGTTTCATATTGTAAGAACATCTTCGAAGAATGTATTCTATTCTACCCTCTTGATGTCTCAGCCCACACAAATAATATAACTGCTTCCTTTAATTAAAATAAGAAAATATATTACTTATAAAGCTTTGTCTTAAGCAGAGACACATACAAAATCTATAGTTCCCATAATGGGAGATACACTGTAAAATGAAATAAAATGATAAATTGATAAATACATTGTATTATTACTTGTTCTCTTGTTGCTATCTATCTTTATCACAGTGGCAGGAAAATACAAAAGAATTATAAAGTCTCTGTTTAATAAAAGGAAAACTGTGAATCATGTAACTTATGAGATCTTATGGTCTAAAAAGTTCTTAAAATTCTCTGTAGATCTTTTCACCTTTGACATAATTTTTTTCTTCTCATTATAATAATTAACAAAATCCTTTTGGATAGTTTCTCCAGTTATTTGTTTCACAAGAGCCAAATTATTGAAGGTAAAAATAGTTTTTTAATGACACATACTTTATTTTATATTTGTCCATGGATGTTTTGGTCATACATTGGAAAAAATGAGAACAAATATATTATGAGATAAACTTTAGATACCAAATAAGTATTCCCTGGAGGGGAAGAAAAAGAAATATGAGCTGCTTACTCTGGGAGGTTTTTAAATCCTCTAATCTGTTTGAAATTACATTGATGCTGTTATTTAAAGATTAGAGATTTGTTATTGTTGCAATCAAGCCACAGTCTGGTTTCCCTACCTGTACTATTTTAACAGTTGTTAAGACTCTGGAATCAAGATGTCCTTTCATTCTGCCTGAAGTACAGTTGAGTATTTTTATATACCATTGCATTTGCCTCAATTGAAATTTTCACATTTCTTCTTATAAATTATATATTTCCTGGGGGGTGTGGAGGGAGAAAAGAATGTGGAGGTATCAACCTAAATGGGCTAATATGCTCACATGTATTTGACCATATGAACGGGAGAAAATCCTCTTTGCTTCCATAGCTTTGTGGATAGGTTTCATGTTAAATGAAAAGACAGTAGGTAGAGAGCTCTATTTAGAAAGCTATTCACACTCAAAGCATTTGCAAGATGTTTCTGCCACAATATAAAAATAGAAAAAGTGCTCTATTGCTTATTGTGTTTATTTATCCAAGAGGCTAATGTGTAGGAATGTAAAACCTAATGGCTGCTCCTTAGGGAAGCAGGGGATCTAATATGTATTTCATTTTAACTGTTTAAAATAAAACGTCAGGTGCTGCTCAAGCTTTAGGAGACTCTTGGCATAAGCCCCACCTATTAAAGCAGTTTTAAAAATTCAGCGTCACCAAGCTTGGTCCTGAGGACCATATAAGACTAGGTTGAACCCATCCTAATTCTTTGTGTGATGGAAAGCCAAATAATCAAAATAGCACCTGCCTACTAAATGTCAGATACATTTCTCCACTTCTTACAACCATCAGCTTCTCTGTTAAAGGAGGATATTTCAGCCTCTTTTATAAAGGAAAAAGATGGACTCAGAGAATAATGGAGGTGCCAGGATTTGACCACAGGACTGACTGTTTTACTTAAAAGCTTTATTGCTGATTCCAACTCATGTAGTTATCTCTGAAATATCAAAAAAGCCTGTACTGATTCCATAGCTGTAGTGACTGCAGTACATGTGAAGTCACAGAATGAGGGTGAAGTACCGCTGAGGTGAATTACAATTCTCAGCTTCCCTTTGGCTCCTCAAAAGAGATTCAGTCAAGTAGTAGTAACCAAAAAAGTGAATGCAAACATCTATATATAAATTCTACAGCCCATCACTCAGTGACTTCCCATCCACCATGCCCTAGAAATACCTCAGATGAATAGCAGACATGCTGAGATTCATAGATATGAAATATCTGAGTAAATTCTTAAAGTAGGGTGTCTACACCCTGGCCCAAGATGCTTATTTATCCTCCTCCCAGCCACCCCACTATGCTTATAAGCAAAGGATGGTGGTGATTTAGTCGCTAAGTTGAGTTTGACTCTTGCAACCCCATGGACCAGGCTCCTCTGTCCTTAGGATTTCCCAGGCAAGAATACTGGAGTGGGTTGCAGTTTCCTACTCCAGGAGGATTTTTCCCACCCCTGGATTGAATATGCGTCTCTTGCATTGCAGGCAAATTCTTTACTGACTTAGCCACCAGGGAAGCTCTGTAGGCAAGAGGAATCCTCTACATTTCAAGAACATCCTTTGCCCGACTGCTCCGGTTCTGTCTTCTGCTTCTCTTCATTTGGCATAGCAATATTCTGGCACTAGCATTTCCAGGACACATCATGTTCTTCCAAACAGCTGTGTCTTTCATCAAGATGACTTCTCTGTTTGAGACACTAACACTACTAACACATTCTTGCTAAACTTAGCTTGTCTGCTTGGGGTCCAGATCAAAGACAATCATCTCTCTGGCTCCTTCTGAAAGTTTCCAGATAGACCAAAGCAATCCTCCTAGGTTCCTGCACACTTTGTATTCATCTTCATTATGAAAGTACTTTTCCAAAACAATGGCTTGTTTTGATTTTTCATGACTATCTTCTCATTTTATTCTAAAACACATTCTGTCAGAAAAATACTCTCCCTACTAAGTTGGTGACTAGATCAAAGTAGACCTTCACTAAGATTTATTTAATTAATTGTTGTCATTCAGTTGCTCAGTTGTGTCCAACTCTTTGTGACCCCATGGACTGCAGCTCACCAGACTTACATGTCCTCCATCATCTCCTGGAGATTGCTCAAACTCCTGTCCATTAGTCAGTGATGCCAACAACCATCTTTTCCTCTGTCATACCTTTCTCCTCCTGTTTTCAATCTTTCCCAGCAACAGGGTCTTTTCCAATGAGTCTGCTCTTCACACCAGTTGGCCAAATTATTGGAGCTTGAGCCTCAGCATCAGTCCCTACAATGAATATTCAGGATTGATTTCCTTTAGAATTGACTGATTTGGTATCTTGCAGTCCAAGGGACTCTCAAGAGTCTTCTCCAACACCACAGTTCAAAAGTCTCCATTCTTTGGTGCTAAGCATTCTTTATGGTCCAACTCTCACATGCATACACAACTACTGGAAAAACCATAGCTTTGACTATCCAGACATTTGTTGGCAAAGTAATGTCTCTGCTTTTTAATATGCTGTCTAGGTTTCTCATAACTTTTTCTCCTAAGGAGCAAGCATCTTTTAATTTCATGGCTGCAGTTACCATCTGCAGTGATTTTGGAGCCCCAAAAGTAAAATCTCACTGTTTCCATTGTTTTCCCATCTGTTAGTCATGGAGTGATGGGACTGGATGTTATAATCTTCATTTTTTGAATGTTGAGTTTTAAGCCAGCTTTTTCACTCTCCTCTTTCACTTTCATCAAGAGGTTCTTTAGTTCTTCTTCACTTTCTGCCATAAGAGTGGTGTCATTTGCATATCTGAGGTTATTGACATTTCTCCCGGCAATTTTGATCCCAACTTGTGCTTCATCCTGCCTGGCATTTCATATAATGTACTCTGCCTGTAAGTTAAATAAGCAGAGTGACAACATAAGCCTCAACATACTTATTTCCCAGTTTGGAACCACTCCATTGTTTCATGTCCAATTTTAACAGTTGCTTCTTGAACTGCACACAAGGTTTCACAGGAGGCAGGTGAGGTGGTTTGGTATTCCCATCACTTGAAGAATTTTCCATAGTTTGTTGTGATTCACACAGTCAAAGGCTTTAGTGTAGTCAGTGAAGCAGAAGTAGACATTTTTCTGGAATTCTCTTGCTTTTTCGATGATCCAACTGATGTTGGCAATTTGATCTCTGGTTCCTCTGCCTTTTCTAAATCCAGCTTGACTATCTGGAAGTTCTTGGTTCACGTACAGTTGAAGCCTCACTTGGAGAATTTTGAGCATTATTCTGCTAGTATGTGAGATGAGCGCAATTGGGCGGTAATTTGAACATTCTTTGTCATTGCCCTTCTTTGGTACTGGAATGAAAAATGACATTTTCCAGTCCTGTGGCCACTGCTGAGTTTGCCAAATTTGCTAGCATATTGAGTGCAGCACTTTTAGAGCATCATCTTTTAGGATTTGAAATAGCCTGAATTCCATCACCTCCACTAGCTTTGTTTATAGTGATCCTTCCTAAGGCCCACTTGACTTCGCACGCCAAGATGTCTGACTCTAGGTGAGTGGTCACACCATCGTGGTTATCTGGGCCATTATTTCTTTTCTGTATAGTTCATCTGTGTATTCTTGCCACCTCTTCTTAATATCTTTTTTTTGTTAGGCCCACCCTGTTTCTATTCTTTTTTGTGCCCTTCTTTGCATGAAATATTCCCTTGGTATCTCTGATTTTCTTGAAAGATCTCTAGTCTCTCCCATTCTATTGTTTTCCTCTATTTTTTAACTTAGGAAGGCTTTCTTATCTCTCCTTGCTATTCTTTGGAACTCTGCTTTCATGTGGGTATATCTTTCCTTTTCTCCTATTTAATTAATAATTGAATAACTAATATAGAAAATAAAGTTACAGTCTCCTCTTCCATTTGGTTTTTCTTTTGCAAAAGAACCAATATCTGTACCATCCATATTAATAATTTCATTAATAATGAAAGTCCATTCTCAGTATTGTGCACTACATTATACATAAAAAGTGTATACCATAGGATTCCCTGGTGGCTCAGTTGGTCAAGAATCCACCTGTAATGCAGGAGACTGCCTGCAGTACAGGATACATGGGTTTGATCCCTGGGTCAGGAAGAGACGTGGGTTTGATCCCTGGGTCAGGAAGGTTTCCTGGAGGAGGAAATGGCAACCCACTTCAGTATTCTTGCCTGGAGAATCCCATGAACAGAGGAGCCTGGTGGACTATAGTTCATATGAATAAACCACCACCACCATAGTGGCAAGTTCCCATTTTATAAGAAAATTAAAAAAGATAAATACTACTTAAGAACTGTTCTGTTTTTCAAAAGTTTAAAAACAAGAAGAAATCATCCTGTATTCTTCAAGCAAATTGTGTTTGTTCTGTGATATTTCGTTTCAGTGCTCTTTTAATTTAAGCATTTCAAATTAAGTGGCAGCATAACTATAAAGTCAATGGACAGAATGTTTACTACTTTTCATTAAACAGTAGAAACTACCAAATTTTTTTGTTGTTTAGTCACTCAGTCGTGTCTGTTTGTGGCCCCATGAACTGTAGCCTGCCAGGTTCCTCTGTCCATGGAATTCTCAAGGCCAGAATACTGGAGTGGGTTGCCATTTCCTCCTTCAGGGTATCTTCTTGACCCAGGGATTGAACCTGGATCTCCTACATTGCAGGTAGATTCTTTACCACTTAGCCACCAGGGAAGTGTGATTATATTCTAAAATGTACCTTAGCATTGACCATACTACTCTTTTCTAATCACATGAGGTTTTCCAATCACATGAAGTTTTCTGCTTAAAGATCTTTAACGTTTCTTACAGCTAAAACATTTTCTGGTTTTATGATCCTGCATTATAACATTATTGCTATCAGCATAAACCTTCACAAGTTACTAAATGCACTGAATGCTTATTCTGACTCTTTATATGTTCTTATGAAAGTTATATTTTTGGTCCCTTCAATGATGAGACCATTAAAACTTAAAGGCAGCCTTTGCTTCTATTAAGGATTGGAAAAAGTTCTGAAACATCTTGTCTTTTGACAGAATGGTAAGTGATTGTCTTGCCATTGCTCCGCTAGACAGAGGCAGAAAAAAGTACCAACAGAATGTTGCTTAGTAAGCTCTTCATCCAAAAAAAGAATTGTTTTCTTCTGTACTATCGTGTCAGTTCTGGTAGTCCTTTTAGATTTTTTTCTCATGATTTTTCTCCCTTTGATATTCACCTTACCTCTATTTGCTGTCATGATTATTTTACGTGAATCATAGACACCAGGACTATGGGGAAAATGACAGGTCATTGTATTCAGACCTCTGTACCGAAAGCATTCTATTGCCAGTTTTATTATTCCCTTTAGAAATATATTTAATCTCTTTCTGAATGTCTTATTGATATTTCCTCAATGACCTCTTTGGGTGGCTATTCCATTGTTAAACTGCTCTTGCCTTTAGGACACTTTCTCTTATAAGTAATTTAAACATGTTCTTCTTATTTCTTGTAAAACATTCAAAGTTAGCCACAAATGAATTGTCCGTCTACTGTATATTATTTTTTTCTTCTCTAGTAAAACATCACGTGTCATGGGAGGCAAGTTCTCAATTCAACATGTAGGCCATTCATTGGAAACCTAACAGATTTATGTCATTCCCTTATCTGTAAAGGAAACAGCTAAATGTTCCTAAAATTCCTCCCAGCTCTAATATTCTGTGACCCTATGATTTCTACATTTGGTTGTGGTATTTCTAAATTAGTCTTTGTGCCATAGTTTGCTATGCCTTGGAACTTCTGTCTTGTGTTCTTAAATATATTGTTTTTAACCTTCAGCCGTCTGAAACTGAATTTCATCTTATATAATTAATAATACCTACTTTAGTGAGTACTTATTATGTACTACATTTTATTAATATTTATATATTTATAATTACTCTCCTAATGAAATTTGCTAAGGACAGAAATAGTATGCACTGGACAGAAGCAGGAGATATTAAGATGAGGTGGCAAGAATACACAGAAGAACTGTACAAAAAAGATATTCACGACACAGTTAATCACAATGGTGTGATCACTCACCTAGAGCCAGACATCCTGGAATGTGAAGTCAAGTGGGCCATAGGAAGCATCACTATGAAAAAAGCTAGTGGAGATGATGGAATTCCAGTTGAGCTATTGCAAATCCTGAAAGATGATGCTGTGAAAGCACTGCACTCAATATGTCAGCAAATTTGGAAAACTCAGCAGTGGCCACAGGACTGGAAAAAATCAGTTTACATTCCAATACCAAAGAAAGACAATGCCAAAGAATGCTCAAACTACTGCACAATTGCACTCATCTCACACACTAGTAAAGCAATGCTCAAAATTCTCCAAGCCAGGCTTCAGCAATATGTGAACCGTGAACTTCCAGATGTTCAAGCTGGTTTTAGAAAAGGCAGAGGAACCAGAGATCAAATTGCCAACATCCACTGGATCATCAAAAAAGCAAGAGAG
Source organism: Giraffa tippelskirchi (assembly GCF_054371585.1). Taxonomy (NCBI): domain Eukaryota; kingdom Metazoa; phylum Chordata; class Mammalia; order Artiodactyla; family Giraffidae; genus Giraffa; species Giraffa tippelskirchi. The sequence continues at coordinate 95,061,054 of NC_137277.1, forward strand.
TTCCAGAAAAACATCTATTTCTTCTTTATTGACTGTGCCAAAGCCTTTGACTGTGTGGATCACAATAAACTGTGGAAAATTCTGAAAGAGGTGGGAATACCAGACCACCAGACTGGCCTCTTGAGAAAGCTGTATGCAGGCCAGGAAGCAACAGTTAGAACTGAACATGGAATAACAGACTGGTTCAGACCTGCCTCTTGAGAAACCTGTATGCAGGTCAGGAAGCAACAGTTAGAACTGGACATGGAACAACAGACTGGTTCCAAATAGGAAAAGGAGTACGTCAAGGCTGTATATTGTCACCCTGCTTATTTAACTTATATGCAAAGTACATCATGAGAAACGCTGGGCTGGAGGAAGCACAAGCTGGAATCAAGATTGCCGGGAGAAATATCAATAATCTCAGACATGCAGATGACATCACACTTATGGCAGAAAGTGAAGAAGAACTAAAGAGCCTCTAGATGAAAGTGAAAGAGGAGAGTGAAAAAGTTGGCTTAAAGATCAACATTCAGAAAACTAAAATCATAGCATCTGGTCCCATCACTTCATGGCAAATAGATAGGGAAACAGTGGAAACGATGGCTGACTTTATTTTCTTGGGCTCCAAAATCCCTGCAGATGGTGATTGCAGCCATGAAATTAAAAGATGCTTACTCCTTGGAAGGAAAGTTATGACCAACCTAGAAAGCATATTAAAAAGCAGAGACATTACTTTGCCGACAAAGGTCCGTCTAGTCAAGGCTATATTTTTTCCAGTAGTCATGTACGGATGTGAGAGTTGTAGTATAAAGAAAGCTGAGCGCCGAAGAATTGATGCTTTTGAAGTGTGGTGTTGGAGAAGACTCTTGAGAGTCCCTTGGACTGCAAGGAGATCCAACCAGTCCATCCTAAAGGAGATCAGTCCTGGGTGTTCTGGAAGGTCTGATGTTGAAGCTGAAACTCTAATACTTTGACCATCTGATGCGAAGAGCTGACTCATTTGAAAAGACCCTGATGCTGGTTGAGATTGAGGGCAGGAGGAGAAGGGGATGACAGGATGAGATGGTTGGATGGCATCACCGACTCAATGGACATGAGTTTGGGTCCGCTCCGGGAGTTGGTGTTGGACAGGGAGGACTGGCATGCTGCAGCTCATGGGGTCTCAAAGACTTGGACACAACTGAGTGACTGAGCTGAACTGAATGATATTTTCTAGAGTTTTGTTGGAGTTAAATGCATACATATACATATACATACACATACATATGTATAGAGTACATACATATACACAAAACGTGGTCCACTGGAGAAGGGAATAACAAATTCCTTAGTATTCTTGCCTTGAGATCCCCATGAACAATACATACATAGGCACAAACACAGAATATACATTTAATTTATTCCATTGGAACCATTACAATACATTCCTTTCAAAACATCCCTTTTTCCTCTTTTGCCATCACATCATTTTTTTCTTTTTCTTTATCAAGAATTTATGAGGACATCTGTCCCACAAAAACACTTTACAGAGCTCTTGTGCTATTCTCTACAACACTATTTTTTACTTTTTTATGGCTACCAAGAATGCTGGTTTCTTTCATATATTTCTGAGATGTCTAGAGCTAGCTGATGTTTTCAAAACAAGAAATCTGTTTTACTCTTTTGGAAACTTAACTTGGAAAGTGGACTGCTTAATTGATAATCTCATATTGAATAGTTTCTTTGTTGTAGTTTTTGTTTTATTATATATTAGACGAAGCCATCTGTTAATAATAGGGACTGGGTTCTCATACTGCCTACATAAGATAAGGTCTAGACCTACCACGAGATTTATTTATTTATTTTTTTGTTATTGGAATTGAATGAAAAACATTTCTTGGTGTGCTCTTTATGCAACATTTCCAGGTGTTTTACTGAACAAAGTAGGAAACTAGCATGTTCTTAGGGCATCTGACATAAAAAATCATTTCAATATAGTCCCCAGCTTTATACTGGGTAAATCTGCAAACCTGGTTAATTTTAAGTCTATATGTGCCTTAGTGATTTGGAGTTGCTTCCTTAAAACCATACTTGTATCTTCCTTCTCATAGCCATCTCATCTCACTTTGTTTTGAGGGTTCAATTTTTGGAAAGACTATTGAACAGTGAGTGTTTTCACGGCCTCTCCTCCTAGTCCTGTATCTTCTCATTATACTCATCTTCCCACCTCACTACCCTACTCCAGGTCTCCACTGTCTCAAACCATCCTCAACAATGTGGTTTCTCTGTGTTTAAATCCAATGGATGCATCTCAACCCTTATCCTACATAACCTACCTGAGCACTTTTGCCGCTATTGACCATTATCTTCTTGAAACTTTTCCTTACTCTGGTTCCTGTGACCTGATTTCTCCCTGGTTTTTATCCTACTTAGGTGAAATAGTTGTTAATTGTTCTGACTCTGGAAACAGACTGCCTGTGTTCAAATTCTGACTCCTTCTATTGTTTTGACTTCAAGAGTACCAATCAGTAACCCTGGTAGTTCAGTCAGTAAAGAATCTGCCTGAAGTGTAGAAGACCCAAATTCAATCCCTGGGCTGGGAAGATTCCCTGGAGAAGGAAATAGCAACCCACTCCAGTATTCTTGCCTGGAAAATCCCATGGACAAAGAAGCCTGGCAGGCTATGGGTCACAAGAGTCATACACAACTTAGCGACTAAATCACCAACAAAGATGCCAATTAGATTTCCTGTGTAAAATAGTGAGGGTAACAATGGTATCTACTGTTGTGAAAATTGAAAGAGCACATCTAGAGGCATTAAGAACATTGCTAGGTTCCCTGATAACTCAGTTGGTAAAGAATCTGCCTGCGATGCAGGAAATCCCAGGACGATCCCTGGGTTGTGAAGATCTGCTGGAGAAGGGATAAATTACCCACTCCAGTATTCTTGGATTTCCTTTGTGGCTAAGCTGGTAAAGAATCTGCCTACAATGCAGGAGACCTGGGCTTGATCCCTGGGTTGGGAAGATCCCCTGGAAAAGGGAAAGGCTACCCACTCCAGTATTCTGGCCTGGAGAATTCCACTGACTGTACAGTCTATGGGGTTTCAAAGAGTCAGACACGATCAAGTGCCTTTGATGTAGATTTGCATATTGATGCAAAATCTTCTGCTCTCAATGGATGTTGAATAATGCCTCTGTATTTTATAGTACATGGGTATAGAGTGGCTAGAAGAAGATAGTAAAACACTGCCTAACCATGCAGAAAGGGTGCAGAAAGCAGGAAGTGGAGGACAGGACTGAAATCTATTATCACATATCAAATAATAGTAACATATTTAAGAAGGTAAAACATAATGGCAACCAAGAAATGTCTCTTATTCATCCACTAGGAGGCCTGGATTCCTGTCACCGTGGTCAGTCAGTAATTAATCACTGCTGCTGCTGCTGTTAAGTTGCTAAGTTGCATCCAACTCTTTTGTGACCCCATGGACTGTAGCCCACCAGGCTCCTCTATCCATGGGATTCCACAGGCAAGAATACTGGTATGGGTTATCAATTCCTTCTTCAGGTTATCTTCCTGACCCAGGGATTGAACCCATGTATCCTTCTTGGCAGGCATATTCTTTGCCACTGAGCCACCAGGGAAGCAAAAATTCAGTCAGTTCAGTTCAGTCGCTCAGTCGTGTCCGACTCTTTGTGACCCCATGAATCACAGCACACCAGGCCTCCCTGTACATCAGCAAATCTCGGAGTTTATCCAAACCCATGTCCATAGAGTTAGTGATGCCATCCAGCCATCTCATCCTCAGTCGTCCCTTTCTCCTCCTGCCCCAAATCCTTCCCAGCATTAGGGTCTTTTCCAATGAGTCAACTCTTCACATGAGGTGGCCAAAGTATTGGAGTCTCAGCTTCAACATCAGTCCTTCCAATGAACACTCAGGACTGATCTCCTTTAGGATGGACTGGTTGGATCTCCTTGCAGTCCAAGGGACTCTCAAGAGTCTTCTCCAACACCACAGTTCAAAAGCATCAATTCTTCTGCACTCAGCTTTCTTCATCGTCCAACTCTCACATCCATACATGACCACTGGAAAAACCATAGCCTTGACTAGATGGACCTTTGTTGGCAAAGTAATGTCTCTGCTTTTAAATATGCTATCTAGGTTGGCCATAACCTTCCTTCCAAGGAGTAACAGTCTTTTAATTTCATGGCTGCAATCACCATCAGCAGTGATTTTGGAGCCCCAAAAAATAAAGTCTGACACTGTTTCCACTGTTTCCCCATCTATTTCCCATGAAGTGATGGGACCAGAATCCATGATCTTAGTTTTCTGAACGTTGAGTTTTAAGCCAACTTTTTCACTCTCCTCTTTCACTTTCATCAAGAGGCTCTTTAGTTCTTCTTCACTTTCTGCCATAAGTGTGATGTTATCTGCATATCTGAAGTTATTGGTATTTCTCCCGGTAATCTTGATTCCAGCTTGTGCTTCTTCCAGCCCAGCGTTTCTCATGATGTACTCTGCATATAAGTTAAATAAGCAGGGTGACAATATACAGCCTTGACGTACTCCTTTCCCAATTTGGAACCAGTCTGTTGTTCCATGTCCAATTCTAACTGTTGCTTCCTGATCTGCATACAGCTTTCTCAAGAGACACGTCAGGTGGTCTGGTATTCCCATCTCTTTCAGAATTTTCCAGTTTATTGTGATCCACACAGTCAAAGGCTTTGGCATAGTCAATAAAGCAGAAATAGATGTTTTTCTGGAACTCTCTTGTTTTTTAAACGATCCAGCGGATGTTGGCAGTTTGATCTCTGGTTCCTCTGCCTTTCCTAAAACCAGCTTGAACATCTAGAATTTCACGGTTCACGTATTGCTGAAGCCTGGCTTGGAGAATTTTGAGCATTACTTTACTAGCATGTGAGATGAGTGCAATTGTGTGATAGTTTGCGCATTCTTTAATCAAAAAGATTAAAATTAAAAAAGATTAAAAGCAAAAATTAATCACTGCCTAATCACTTAGAAAGGACCAACTTTCTCTCCCTTTCCAGTCTCTGTGGTCTGAGGGGCTTTCAGCTCCGGAAGTATAGGCTTGACACTGATATTGATTTGAATACCCTTCTAATTACCATGACTATATGGAGAAGGATGAAGAAACTATAGCAGCTTCAAGTGTATGAGTTAAATGGAAAATAATTCTAGTGGTCCAGGACTAAAAGCTTGGCCACCGTCTCTCCTTGCCAGATTTACGGCTGTATGTGTTTTCTTGGTTTTACTGTTAAGTCCATTGTGTAGGTGGAGAGAGCCTCTAGGCAATCTCAAAACTTTTTACTTTGACTTGAATTCTCTATTACCTACTACTACTGTTTGAGGAGAAGTCTGAATCCCTCCAAGTATACACATGTTCTGCCCCATGGCCAAAAAGATTATATGTTTGCCTTGTGTAACTGCCAGGTTTCTCTCTTCTTAACTAATTATATGAGAAGAATCATTTCATGGGTGAGTCAAAAAGCCATTGCATAGTCCCTTCCTGTCTTCTGGATGTCCTTGTTATTGCAGTCTGTCCTCCTTTACCATGGGTTTGTGACAACTGTCAACCTTTCCTAATATAATATTGGAGTTCTTAAGACAAATATTTAGGCATTAAGAGTTATTTTCATAAAGAATCAGTTTTGATGTACATACTCAATCATCTTTTGTTGTTAATAAGATACATATTAGGGTATAGCCAACAAATTACAAAAACTGGTTGTATAACTAAGAAACACTTCTTAATCATTGATAAAATGTTTGCAAAGTTTAATAATTTCCAGAGTCTGTAGCTATTGGTGGTTAAGGGGAAGTAAAACCCAGTTGGATAATTCACCAGGAGATGATTTTTATAGCACCTGCAAAATACAGCTGTGGGTTCTTTCTTTAGGTAACGTATGTTTCTGTGTTTTTGAACTGATGACCTGCTTTACACTTCTCAAATAGTAGCAAAACAAAATTCCCTCTGAATCAAATAAATTTTAAACATGTCAAATAGTATGTGAAATTGAGAATTCTTTAAGGCAGAGGAATCCACTTTTTAAGAGGATAGAGAAATAAGCAAAATGACCCAGACAGAAAACTTACCCTAAGAGAGAAAATAGCTGGGAGTGGAAAACCAATTCTTCAGAGGACAAAGATACGGAGGATAATTGGTTCAGAAGAAAAACTTCTACCTGAAGTAGAGAGGAAGCAGGTTGATAACCCTTGTGGAACTGTGAAGGAAGAGAACCAGAGCTGTCTTCATAATCATGGAGAGTGAAATGGCCCCCAGTATTGAGACTCTATTGTGGGAGTTAAAGGATGGAAGAAAAGGAAGTCATTGTTCACTGGGAAAGGAACGAAATGTTTTCAGGCCAAAGAAAATTCAATACTGGGGTTGAAACTATTAGAAAATAAAAAAGATACATGAAACACTAGATGGAAAACCAACAATTAATAACTTTTAGAGAGGTGACTGAAAGAAAGATAATGCATATTTTCCAAATCATTGAATTTATTCACATTTCTGTTTCTATCAGACCTAGGAGAATCATTTCAAGATAAATGAAGTCATTGATCATTTTTCTTTTTCCTACATGTCAGTTTGTAGGTATGCATTGAACACTTATACATATCCAACATGATGCCTGCAGAGACTACTCAATGTTATGTGAGATGGTTAAGCAGTTAATCTTTGAGCTGCTACAGTTGGAGAAGGGGATGTGCATATGTTTAAAAGTATTATGTTGACAGTGGAATGATATCTACATTTCTTTATAAATCTAAGAATTTTTTCTGTTTGGGCTACATCTGGAATTTTTTTTCTTTTTAAAAGCAAAAAGAATAAAACCTTAATACTGCAGATTATTAAATTATAGACATAGAAACAGAAATAAGAGCATTTCAAATAGATAAGCAATTCGTAGAGAAAATAAATGCCTTTAAATATCATTTTAAAGCTTATGTATTAAAATTGGAGAGTGAAGGTTTTCAAACTGATTTTAGTGGCACTATGCAAAAGGAAAACCATCTCAATATAGGAGGACTTTGGACAAAGAAAGTGGACATTTAAAGAGAATCATTAGAAGCTGAATGATTCAAGGGGAAAATGCGTATCTAACTCACTCTCTCATAATGTTATCTCCCAGCCATTCTGTGTAAAGACTTTCTGTCAATGTATGGCAAAAAAACCACAATATTGTAAAGTTAAAAAAATAGATAAATAAACTAATTAAAAAAATAAAGGAAAATCAGTGCTTTGTGGGTGTGAATTTAAAACTAAATACAATACAGTAATGCAGTTCAGGAGACATTGGGAGTTCCTCTGAGCTTCAGAAATCAAGTGAACTTCTCCTTAAATTCCTGTCTATTCCAGAGTCAATGCAAATCAAAACTCCGCTGGAGTAAATGATGTTGGTGCCCTGCCCATATCACCTCATTCAACTTTCAACTTCCAGCACCTGCATATTTACCTCTATCTCTTGGGGCAAAAGTGCAAAGAAATAGCCTCTGGGAGTAGTCCTTAACCAATGATTGACAGCAGTGATACATAAACACCCCAGTCCTTTGGGGAGAATAACTCTGAGGTGTGTGTTTCACACTGGCTCCCTTTTCCCCAACAGGATTAAGTCCAGTCACCCACAGTGGTAGACGGCTTAATAAAGAACATTTTGGGGCTATCTTTCCTTCCTTGTCTCATTTCCTTGCTTCCTACATGGGGTTTCTTCTCCTTCCAAATAAACTATTTGCACTAGAACCCTTGTCTCAGCATCAGTCTCTGAGGGCACACAAACCATGGCACCCTCTCTGAGATTTATATATACTCCCAGGGCTGTTACATTTTTAGAGGCCCTGTGTCCTCATAAGCTATACAGGGGTAGAACTCAACCTCTTCAGTTCCCAAAATAAATACTCACAACTTTTACAAATTTGAAAGACTTTGTTGAGAATTTAGAAGACTCCCTAAGAGGAGTCACTTTGTTCCAAGTGCAGCTTTTCTCTCTCTGCTTTCCTTTCTTCCACCTCCCTTGTGCGGCTTGCTTGGGGGGACTTTAAATTCTTCTCCCTTTTGATTACATAGAGCAATTTTTTCTAATTTCTTCTTCCTATCATGGCTTAGTGCTGGCAGCCAAGGTCTGGGAATCCTATCCACTATTTCAAGAAACTCTACTTTCTTAATGATAGCTTTTCCCCCTGAAAAGACTCTAGAGTCAGCGGTTGAAACAATAGCATTGCTGCACGTTGTTATGGTCACAGTCCTACTGTATAATCCCTGTATTCGTCTAGTTACTGTCATTCTTAAGAATAAAGTAGTTTTTCTTAAAGTTCTGAATAGTTATCTAAATCAGTCCACCCTACTTGACCAGGGGTGCAATTAAGTTCCATTGGGCTTGAAGTTGATACAATTTGGGGTAGGTTTTAAGAAGAAAAAAAATACAAAATATGTTGATGAGCCTTGGGAAGTTAGAAACAACTCAGGAACAACATTAAATACATTCACAGTAGATCAGCTTCGGTACCTGGCTTTGTTACAAAGAATTGGCAAGCTAGGAATATAGCAGCTCATAAAATCACCTCTTATAAAACAACCAGAACATTGAGTGCTTACGGTCTTCCAGGGATTATTCTAAGCAGTTTACTAGGATTAATTTCTTTAATCTATTTTTACCCCAGATTTAAAGATGAGGAAACTTCCGAACAGATAGGTTACTTAACTTGACGGAGGCCATGCAACTAGTAAATGGAAAAGCTATAGTTTGGACTGTGATAGTATATCACAAACAGCAGTCCATATAGCCTCTATGCTATAGTATCTCTGAAACCTTCGTCTTCTTGACCCCTAAATAGCTCACCATCTGTGAAACAAAGTATGCATCAAGATAAATGCAGCGTGAACAATCAAACTGTACTTGCTTCTTTCATATTACCTTCAGAGATAATTGGGTCAGCATGTACTCAGGCAGATGATATCAAAAGGTCTACTTATCTCACAGTCTTCCTCACAGGGCAATCACACCAAAAGGAAGCACACTACTTGATTCCCTTCACAATACAATTAAGTGTCCTGAAGCCAACACCAAGAAAATTAGAGATACCAAGGGAACATTTCATGCAAAGATGGGCTAAATAAAGGACAGACATGGTATGGACCTAAAGAAGCTGAAGATATTAAGAAGAGGTGGCAAGAATACACAGAAGAAGTATACAAAAATGATCTTCACCACCCAGATAATCATGATGGTGTGATCACTCACACTTACCTAGAGCCAGACATCCTGGAATGTGAAGTCAAGTGGGCCTTAGAAAGCATCACTATGAACAAAGCTAGTGGAGGTGATCGAATTCCAGCTGAGCTATTTCAAACCCTGAAAGATGATGCTGTGAAAGTGCTGCACTCAATATGCCAGCAAATTTGGAAAACTCAGCAGTGGCCACAGGACTGGAAAAGGTGTTTTCGTTCCAATCCCAAAGAACGGCAATGCCAAAGAATGCTCAAACTACCGCACAATTGCACTCATCTCACATGCTAGTAAAGTAATGCTCAAAATTCTCCAAGCCAGGCTTCAGCAATACATGAACCATGAACTTCCAGTTGTTCAAGCTGGTTTTAGAAAAGGCAGGAGAACCAGAGATCATATTGCCAACATCCGCTGGATCATCGAAAAAGCAAGAGAGTTCCAGAAAAAATCTACTGCTTTATTGACTATGCCAAAGCCTTTGACTGTTTGGATCACAATAAACTATGGGAAATTCTGAAAGAGATGGGAATACCGGACCACCTGACCTGCCTCTTGAGAAACCTGTATGCAGGTCAGGAAGCAACAGTTAGAACTGGACATGGAAAAACAGACTGGTTCCAAATAGGAAAAGGAGTATGTCAAGGCTATATATTGTCACCCTGCTTATTTAACTTATATGCAGAGTCCATCATGAGAAATGCTGGGCTGGAGGAAGCACAAGCTGGGATGAAGATTGCTGGGAGAAATATCAATAACCTCAGACATGAAGACGACACCACCCTTATAGCAGAAATGAAGAAGAACTAAAGAGCCAGCCTCTTGATGAACGTGAAAGAGAGTGAAAAACTTGGCTTAAAGCTCAACATTCAGAAAACTAAGATCATGGCATCTGGTCCCATCACTTCAAGGCAAATAGAAGGGTACACAGTGGAAACAGTGGCTGACTTTTTATTTTGGGGGGCTCCAAAATCACTGCAGATGGTGATTGCAGCCATAAAATTAAAAGACACTTACTCCTTGGAAGGAAAATTATGGCCAACCTAGAGAGCATATTTAAAAGCAGAGACATTACTTTGTCAACAAAGGTCATTCTAGTCAAGGCTATGGTTTTTTTGGTAGTCATGTATGGATGTGAGAGTTGGACTATAAAGAAAGCTGAGCGATGAAGAATTGATGCTTTTGAACTGTGGTGTTGGAGAAGACTCTTGAGAGTGTCTTGGACAGAAAGAAGATCCAACCAGTCCATCGTAAAGGAGATCAGTCCTGGGTGTTCATTGGAAGGACTGATGTTGAAGCTGAGACTCCAATACTTTGGCCACCTGATGCAAAGGGCTGACGCATTGGAAAAGATCCTGATGCTGGAAAAGATTGAGGGCAGGAGGAAAAGGGGACGACAGAAGATGAGATGGTCGGATGGCATCACTGACTCAATGGACATGGGTTTCGGTGACTCCAGGAGTTGGTGATGGACAGGGAGGCCTGGCGTGCTGCGGTTCATGGAGTCGCAAAGAGTTGGACACGACTGAGCAACTGAACTGAACTGAGGCCAACAAGGTGTCCATTAGCATAGGTCTACTAATCTGTACAATGTTATAATAATGCAATTACTATAGGTCCAAATATAGACTCTTTGAGACAACCCAAATTCCCGGGTTAGTAAATGGGCCCAGAGTTAGTAATAAACCCCTATTGAGATTGTAATAAATACCCCTTACACTATTTTTCCAACTTACGCATACCAGTACTGCAGTTGCCTTTTGTCAGCTATACTTGAGTACATAATCCATCTTCCTATTCCTGTTGAACCAAAAGAGAACTCTTCAACCTGAGAAGAAAAAATATTTTTCTTCCCATGAAACTCATAATTGATTTTAGTATATCCCTGTTGAGTTAGGAGCAACTGTGAACTTACAATTTTGGGGTGACATTCTTCATGCACGACACACTTCATGGTGGTGACTGAGAGGCAGGGAAAACCAGTTCATAGAGAGAGAAACCACCAATGAAATTTCTTTTTCATAACGTTCAGCTGCATATTTTCTCTCTTGGGGTTATAATGTACTTCTGATTTATTTATAATTTGGGGATTTATATCTTAAACTAACAAGTTTGTTTCTATTAATTGCATTTTACAGTCCTAATTAATACAGAGATACAACCCAAAATAAACTTAGGTTTACTTTATGTTTTTAAAAAATCTTTTCTTTAAGTTTGTCACTGTTTGGAATGGAATTGTAACTAAAAGTGCTACAACACTTTTTAGAATATTATTTGCAAAAGCCATAATGTCCAGATTAATCTATGGCTAGGGATATGTCTCACAGTGATGTGGCTAGGATGGTAATTTCTGAAGGCCATGTAATTTCTCAAGTTAAATTGTATTAAATGTGTCTTTGGTAGATAGTTCCATAATTCCACGTTCTCCTTTTAAAGACTGAGGTCATCTTATTTTTAGTCTCTTCAAATCATTAATATTTTTCTGTTTCCTTTCACAGAAACTTTTGATAATGAATCCTTGCTTTATTAGAGCTTGGGGCTTTTTAAAAGTTCAATTTCACTGTGAAGTCAAAGTCTTAAAATTTTCTTATGACTAAGTGATTTTTGCTTTATTTTCATCTCATTTACTAGATAAGTTATAGCCTTAACTAAACTTTGACTTCATATTTCATGTGTATATGCCTACGAACGTATGCATTTCTGTATGGATTTATACATGTAATAGTAACTGTCTAAAATAAATGATCATACTGAAAATAGAAGCAGGTGAAGATCATTAACTTATTAAGTAAAAATAATTTTTAATCAGGTATAATCCATATATGAATATTGTTTTGAAGTCCAAAGCAAGTTTTCTCTGGGGTACAGAATTTTTCCTTATTAATGATGCCTATTTTGGTTGTCTACCTGACTTTTGTTAGGTTTTCTTTTGGTAAGAAATAATGCAATTTTAGAATAAATGGAAAAAATATTTTAAGACGAATAATGTCACTTGTTAATTTATGCAAGCAGATGGTGATATATTTTAGTCACAAAAATTAAAAATGAGTTTGTATTCTCTTCAAATTTTATGCCTCCTGAATAGGTTGAAAGGTTTACTATCCTTATACCTTTTAAAGGACAGTAAAACAAAACTACAAAAAAAAAAACATAGATTTGACTCTTCCAGGAAGAGTTAAAGTATCTGTATATCACTATGGTCTCCACTGTTATTTCTCTCTTTAAGCACATATTTAAATTTGGAGCTGTATTTATTATTTAAAGTAACATAGTGTAACAGAAACTGTAGGAACCCTCAAGCCATGTCTTTTTACAAATCTAAACATAAAAATTGTGTTCTTGCATGACACTAATAAGACTTACTACGGAAAATGAAATTTTATCTTAACTGATTGTAATTTTCTTGTACCAAGCTGAGCAAACCATATATAAAAATTAGGACTACAGTTAAAGCTTAAAGAGCATGCAAGTCAGAACAACCATTATGCAATAAATATTTTACTTGTGGAGCATGTTTTTTCATTGATTTTGACTGTTCTGTGTAAAACATATCGTGCGTGAAATATGTGTAATGTATGGGAACAATTCACTTCTCTTATTATGGTTTTATCACGTAAGTAGTCACCCTGGTTTTAATTTTTTAATTTTACTTTTTATTAGTTTTTAATTTTATGTACATTAAATCATACTGTCTGTATCTTTTAATGAATTGCTGTTTTCCATTCAACTTTATGAGTTTTAAAAAATGTGTCAATTTGTAGATCATTTATTTTTGCTGCAAGCGATAGTATAATATTTAAGATACATTGTTTCAAATATACCATTTAATCCATTATACTCTTGGTAAATACTGTTTAGATTGTTTCGAAGTTTTAAAAATTCTTTTATTTTTAGCATTAATGTATTGCTGTGAACATCTTGTATATATCTCTGAACTCTACATCTGGAATTGAAATTTCTGAATCAAAGAATATGTGTACTTTTAAATTTATTAGTGTAAATCTTTTTGCAAAATTATGCTACTTAAAGTTTCATTCATATATGAGAGTTTTTCACTATTCTAAATCATTGTCAAGATTTTGGATTACCAATATTTTAATTATAATCTGATTGATACCAATCAAATTGATAACTGCACTGTGAAACACAGGACATATTTATGAGTTTAATTTTCTCTGATTACTAAGGAAGTTGAATATCTTTTAATATATTTGTATGTCATTTGTTTTTTATTTTCTTTGAAATGCTTATGTCATTTGTTCTTTATCTTATTGAGCTTTTGACCTTTTTATTGATTTGTGGGAGTTCTTTATATATTGTACATGCTAATTCTTTGTCTTGTGTGTTTCATAATTATCTTCTTTCAGTCCTAGTTTGTATTTGTATAGTTCATATTCTTTATGTCATCTTCTCATTTAATGAATATAAAGTTTCCATTTTATAAGGAAATGGAAGCTTAAGGTCGAATTTATTTTTCCTTTATGTTTTGTGCTGCCTAACAGATGACAGTTTTTTCTAAAATATATTAAAAAAGATTGCTTTGGCGTTATGTTTCTAATCTTCTTGTGTTTTAAAGTAGCATTTATTTTTTGTTTTCATTTATTTCTGAAGGATAACAATAACCAAACCATTTACTGAGTAGTTCATTCTTTCTCTACTGATCTGAATGTTTATCTTTCTCATCCCTTAAATCTACATATTTTCCTGAATTCTACATGTTTACTCTCAAACTGTTACATCAGTCTATTCATCTATTTCTACACCAATATGGCACTGCTTTAAATGTTAGTTTTGTAATTAATATTGGTATCTAATAGGAAGCCCTCCAACTTGTTCTCTTAGGAGAATATTGGATATTTTCTATCTTTAATCTTCCAAATGTATCATAGATTTAGGTCATCATCCTTAATTAAAAAAAAAAAACTGTTGTGATTTTGACTGAAATTGCATTGTATCTATCGATCAAGTTAGATAGAATTCATATTTTTACAGAGTTGATTCTTTCTACACATGCACATGCCATGCTTCTTTATTTAGTTAGGTTCTTAAATTGCTTCAATAACATTTTATGGTATTTCCTGATAGCGCAGTTGGTAAAGAACCTGTCTTCTATGCAGGAGACCCTGGTTTGATTCCTGGGTTGGGAAGATCCCCTGGAGAAAGAAGAGGCTACCCACTTCAGTATTCTTGGGCTTCCCTTGTGGTTCAGCTGGTAAAGAACCTGCCTGCAATGTGGGAGACCTGGGTTTGGTCCCTTGGTTGGCAAGATCCCCTGGAGAAGGGAAAGGTTAACCACTCCAGTATTCTGGCCTAGAGAATTCCATGGACTGTATTGTTTTCTACACAGAAATATTTCTACATAAAACATTTTATAGTTTTCTACATAAAGTTCTTACACATAATTTTTAGATTTATTTATGGTACTTTACTTTCTAATGCTTTTGTAAATTTATCTTTATATTATGTCATTTTGTTGCATTGATTTGTACTTTTACACCTTTGTATATTGAATTTTAAAATATTTGTAACCTAAAAATTTTTTTCTTAAATTCCAACAATTGGCCAATAATATGTAAAAATTTTCTTTGAGAGAAATCATATCATTTGCAAATAGTAAGTCTAATATTTTCTCTACTCATTGGGGAGTTATATGTTACAATCTCATTAATTTAGAAATTTTTACATATATATGTATTTTAATAAAAACCTATATTTAGTAAAAAAAAGTTACCCTTCTCTCAAATAATGCTAGAATTTAGAATGTTTAGACTCTGATCACCTACTTCCTAAGATGTTATTGTTGTATAAGATTTTTATTATGTCTTGATTTTATGCCAACCCCACAAAGTAGTTGTTATTACTGTTTTATAGAACAAATATATTTGTTTTATCATTTTCCTTCATGCAATTGCATTTTTCATCTCAGATCTTTCTTCTTCTTGAAAAAAGTACATACATCAAGATTTCCTTAGCTTTTTTTTTTTGCAATTAAAAAAATATTTACTTTTTAAATTAAAGGATAATTGCTTTACAGAATATTGCTGGTTTCTGCCAAACATCAACATTCAATCAGCCATGGGTGTACGTATGTTCCCTCCCTCTTGAACCTCAAGGATGGCTTTCCTTAGCTTTTGACTCTCAGTTTTCTTCTCTTCTTCTCCCTTCTCTTCAGCCCTCTCCCCCTCCTCTCTTTTTCTAAAACTGGAATTAAATGAGGGACCAAATCAAGCAATTAACTGGAGGAAACATATTCTGGGAAAAGAGAATAACAGTTCAAAAGTCCTGAAATGGGAGCTTCTTGACAAACACTGGGAAACTATATAACACTTACAGGGGAAAAGAAGGAAAAGGGAAAACTTTTCCAGCACTTGGATCTATAGGACAGATGTGTTACTAACACCCTTTCTCAATTGACACCGGAATGTGTTTTTTTTTTTTCTTCCAGTTTTATTCATATATAATTGACCTACAGCATTGTAAAAGTTTAAGGTACACAGCATAATGTTTGACATGTCCATCATGAAATGATTACCACAGTAAGTTTAATGAACATACATCATCTCATGGATACAAAGTTGAAAAAAATATACATTCTTTCCTTGTGATAAGAATGTTTAGGATTAATTTTTCCAGTCTTCTTACTGTTAAAACTACTTTTTTCTTCTTTGAAGAAATTAAATGTATTTTCTGGGCATTTAATTCCTTATGTACAGTTATAATGTTATTTAAATAACTCTTTTTACCTCCTTTATATCTGTTTTTCCTAATAAGAAACCAGTTCAGTTATCTGTGCAATTATTGCTTTATGGTAGTCTATTTTATACCTGGCTGCTTTAAAAATCTTTCAATTTAATTATTTCCCTTTTAACCTCGTCTATTTGTTGTTGTTGTTGTTATTTCCTGAACTTCTATATGTATTTACTGTGTATTATCTTTTCTAGAAGGTTTCCCAGATGGCTCAGTGGTAAAGAATCCACCTGCCAAACAAGAGATGTGGATTCAATCTCTGGTTCAGGAAGATCCCCTGGAGAAGGAAATGGCAACCCACTCCAGTATTCTCCCCTAGGAAATCTCATGGACAGAGGAGCTTTGTAGGCTCTAGGCCATAGGATTGCAAAAGAGTCAAACATGACTTAACAACTAAAAACAATAATCTTTTCTACAAATTCTTTTCACACTTCTGCAAATCTTCACTCTCTAATTCTTCATCACATGAATAATTCTATTTTTTAAAACAAATATGGTAAACATTCTTATTTATATTCTTTTTTATGGTTTATGCCAGCAAATCTGGAAAAATCAGCAGTGGCCACAGGACTGGAAAAGGTCAGTTTTCATTCCAATCCTAAAGAAAGGCAATGCCAAAGAATGTTCAAACTACCACACAATTGTACTCATCTCACACGCTAGTAAAGTAATGCTCAAAATTCTCCAAGCCAGGCTTCAGCAATACGTGAACCGTGAACTTCCAGATGTTCAACCTTGTTTTAGAAAAGGCAGAGGAACCAGAGATCAAATTGCCAACATCCGCTGGATCATCGAAAAAGCAAGAGAGTTCCAGAAAAACATCTATTTCTGCTTTATTGACTATGCCAAAGCCTTTGACTGTGTGGATCACAATAAACTGTGGAAAATTCTGAAAGAGATGGGAATACCAGACCACCTGACGTGCCTCTTGAGAAACCTGTGTGCAGGTCAGGAAGCAACAGTTAGAACTGTACATGGAACAACAGACTAGTTTCAAATCATGAAAGGAGTACATCAAGGCTGTATATTGTCACCCTGCTTATTTAACTTATATGCAGAGTACATCATGAGAAACGCTGGGCTGGAAGAAGCACAAGCCGGAATCAAGATTGCCAGGAGAAATATCAATAACCTCAGATATGCAGATGACACCACCCTGATGGCAGAAAGTGAAGAGGAACTAAAGAGCCTCTTGATGAAAGTGAGAGAGGAGAGTGAAAAAATTGGCTTAAAGCTCAACATTCAGAAAACTAAGATCATGGCATCTGGTCCCATCACTTCATGGGAAATAGATGGGGAAACAGTGGAAACAGTGTCAGACTTTATTTTTGGGGGCTCCAAAATCACTGCTGATGGTGATTGCAGCCATGAAATTAAAAGACGCTTACTCCTTGGAAGGAAGGTTATGGCCAACCTAGATAGCATATTTAAAAGCAGAGACATTACTTTGCCAACAAAGGTCCATCCAGTCAAGACTATGGTTTTTCCAGTGGTCATGTATGGATGTGAGAGTTGGACTATGAAAAAAGCTGAGCGCCGAAGAATTGATGATTTTAAACTGTGGTGTTGGAGAATACTCTTGAGAGTCCCTTGGACTGCAAGGAGATCCAACCAGTCCATCCTAAAGGAGATCAGTCCTGGGTGTTCATTGGAAGGACTGATGTTGAAGCTGAAACTCCAATACTTTAGCCACCTGATGCGAAGAGTTGACTCATTGGAAAAGACCCTGATGCTGGGAAGTATTGGGGGCCAGAGGAGAAGGGGAGGACAGAGGATGAGATGGCTGGATGGCGTCACAGACTTAATGGACATGAGTTTGGGTAAACTCCGAGAGTTGGTGATGGACAGGGAGGCCTTGCGTGCTGTGATTCATGGGGCCCCATAGAGTCGGACACGACTGAGCGACAAACTGCAACTACTGCTTTACAATGCTGTGTTGGTTTCTGCCATACAACAGTGCAAATCAGCCATAATATACATTTTTACCTCTATAATATGTTCTTTCTACCTGTTTTAGTGATTTTTTTTTTAATTTATGAGACTGTGTCTATAAATGCTATCTATGAGAATACTTTGGGGACTGGGTTAAAGATGTACCTTCCATAGAAGATTTGTATATGCTTCTACTAGGAGCCTGGAGGATTATTAACTGAGTAACATTTTAAACTTAACATTTGTCTTGAGATTCCAAATTGGAATTTGAATTCAAGTTCCCAAAACATATGAGTATAGAATGATAAGTAGAAATTTTCCAAGGGAAACTTTTTCCCCCAATTTCTCTGACTTCAGTCAGAAGCAAAGAAAAAACTGGTAAGTGTTCTTTAAGTAATAGATTGGTTTTTAAGTCACTTGCAAGAGGCTCTATACTTTTGGGGCATCTAGCTTCTTGAGAATAATATCTGACTGCTTCTTAACTTTGGTTCTGCTTTCCCAGGTGGTGCCAGGAAGATCAGTAAACACCCTGAAAACAAAGACATCAAGACTTCCTTACTACTTATTTCCTTTGGAAACCTCTTATTTTCCCACTGTCTTAGATATCCTTGTTTGTTTTTTGATATTTTATCAAACTTTTTTTTGTTTTTCTCTGCTGCAGAATCTCTCTTTGCATGCTTAAGTCTTATATTATGAGAAGTTAAAATGCATAGTTTTTCTTTCTTTTTCTACCAAATTGAGGCTATTTGTTTGCATAGAAGTTTACAAGTTTAAGCAGAAACATGGTTCTGGTGCCATTCTAGTTTGGTTCAAAATTGTGCTTTGGGTATTCGTTAGTAGTATGATCTCAGGAAAGTTATTTAACCTACTTTAACCTTAGTTTCCTTGTAGGGTTAATAATCATACCTATCTTACAGGATTATTAAATTAAATGAATTTAATAATTAGAGTGGTAACTTACACATAGTATGTACTCAGTTAATAATAATAGTATCAGTGTTGTTATTTCTGATAAAGTGGAAAAAAATAATGTTTTCTTGCTAGATTTGTTTGCATACTTGGGGCTGGTTAAGTTAGGATAGGGAAAATTAATAAAATTTGACTTCTAGAATGAGTTAAAGATGAAGGTCTTATATTTAGAAAATAGTAATAAAGGCTGTACCTTGGAAAAGGATTCCTGTCTCAAATTGGTTCTCAGCTTCCTTCCCTGATGGATCAGATGGTAAAGAATCCAAATGCAATGTAGAAGATGTGGGTCCTATTCCTGGGTCAGGAAGATCCCCTGGAGAAGGGAATGGCTACCCACTCCAGTATTCTGGCCTGGAGAATTCCACGGACAGAGGAGCCTGGTGAGCTATAATACATGGGGCCATAAAAAGTCAGAAAAAGCCAAGTGATTAACACTTTCACTTTTTACTCCCCTTAAGGGTCAAACATTTGATGTTCATGGTAGTAGGCTCACAGTGCAAAGTAACCAAAACTTCATGATAAAAATAATTTGCATCTTTGTTTAAAATGTTTATTTTCAGAACTCTTCTTTAAATATTAAACATAGAAGCAACCTCAAAGAGGGAATTCTTAAGAGTCCTCATTTTTCAGAAATTTATAATTCTAGTCAGATAACAGAGGCTCTGAGAAGGTTAAAACTATTTGTTAAATCTCAAATGTCTTCAGCCTCTAATCATCGTTATACCAACTGTGGAGTTACATGTGGGTCCTCACAGGCCCTAGGAAAAACCTATGGCATTCAGTTCACTTCAGTCGTTCAGTCATGAACATCTGGAAGTTCATGGTTCACATATTCTGAAGCATGGTTTGGAGAATTTTGAGCATTTCTACTAGTGTATGAGATGAGTGCAATTGTGCAGTAGTCTGAGCATAGTCAATAAAGCAGAAATAGATGTTTTTCTGGAACTCTCTTGCTTTTTCAATGATCCAGTGGACGTTGGCAATTTGATCTCTGGTTCCTCTGCCTTTTCTATAACCAGCTTGAACATCTGGAAGTTCATGGTTCATGTATTCTGAAGCCTGGCTTGGAGAATTTTGAGCATTTCTACTAGCGTATGAGATGAGTGCAATTGTGCAGTAGTCTGAGCATAGTCAATAAAGCAGAAATAGATGTTTTTCTGGAACTCTCTTGCTTTTTCGATGATCCAGTGGATGTTGGCAATTTGATCTCTGGTTCCTCTGCCTTTTCTATAACCAGCTTGAACATCTGGAAGTTCATGGTTCATGTATTCTGAAGCCTGGCTTGGAGAATTTTGAGCATTTCTACTAGCGTATGAGATGAGTGCAATTGTGCAGTAGTTTGAACATTCTTTGGTATTATCTTTCTTTGTGATTGAGATGAAAACTAACTTTTTCCAGTCCTGTGGCCACTGCTGAGTTTTCCAATTCTGCTGGCATATTGAGTGCAGCACTTTCACAGCATCATCTTTCAGGATTTGAAATAGCTCAACTGGAATTGCATCACCTCCACTAGCTTTGTTCATAGTGATGCTTTCTAAGGCCCACTTGACTTCACATTCCAGGATGTCTGGCTCTAGGTGAGTGTGAGTGATCACACTATCGTGATTATCTGGGTCATGAAGATCTTTTTTGTACAGTTCTTCTGTGTATTCTTGCCACCTCTTCCTAATATCTTCAGCTTCTTTAGGTCCATACCATTTCTGTCCTTTATCAAGCCCTTGTTATCTCTAATTTTCTTGAAGAGATCTCTAGTTTTTTCCATTCTATTGTTTTCCTCTATTTCTTGCATTGATCACTGAGTAAGGCTTTCTTATCTCTCCTTGCTATTCTTTGGAACTCTGAATTCAATCTTTCCTTTTCTCCTTTGCTTTTTGCTTCTCTTCTTTTCCCAGCTATTTGTAAGGCCTCCTAAGACAGCCATTTTGCTTTTTTACATTTGTTTTCCATGGGGGTAGTCTTAATCCCTGTCTCCTGTACAATGTCACGAACCTCTGTCCATAGTTCATCAGGCACTCTGTCTATCAGATCTAGTCCCTTAAATCTATTTCTCACTTCCACTGTATAGTAATAAGGGATTTGATTTAGGTCATACCTGAATGGTCTAGTGGTTTTCCCTACTTTCTTCAATTTAAGTCTGAATTTGGCAATAAGGAGTTCATGATCTGAGCCACAGGCATCTCCCGGTCTTCTTTTTGCTGACTGTACAGAGCCTCTCCATCTTTGGTTGCAAAGAATATAATCAGTCTGATTTCGGTGTTGACCTTCTGGTGATGTCCATGTGTAGAGTCTTCTCTTGTGTTGTTGGAAGAGGGTGTTTGCTATGACCAGGGCGTTCTCTTGGCAAAACTCTATTATTCTTTGCCCTGCTTCGTTCTGTACTCCAAGGCCAAATTTGCCTGTTACTCCAGGTGTTTCTTGACTTCCTTCTTTTTCATTCCAGTCCCCTATCATGAAAAGGACATCTTGTTTGGGTATTAGTTCTAAAGTAAATAGAACCGTTGAACCTCAGCTTCTTCAGCGTTACTGGTCGGGTCATAGGCTTGGATTACCGTGATATTGAATGGTTTGCCTTGGAAACGAACAGAGATCATTCTGTCGTTTTTGAGATTGCATCCAAGTACTGCATTTTGGACTCTTTGGTTGACCATGATGGCTACTCTATTTCTTCTAAGGGATTCCTCCCCACAGTAGTAGATATAATGGTCATCTGAGTTAAATTCACCCATTCCAGTCCATCTTAGTTGGCTGATTCCTAGAATGTCGACGTTCACTCTTGCCGTCTCCTGTTTGACCACTTCCAATTTGCCCTGATTCATAGATCTAACATTCCAGGTTCTTGTGCAATATCACTCTTTACAGCGTCGGACCTTGCTTCTATCACCAGTCCCATCCACAACCGGGTATTGTTTTTGCTTTGGCTCCATCCCTTCATTCTTTCTGGAATTGTTTCTCCACTGATCTCCAGTAGCATATTGGGCACCTACTGACCTGGGGAGTTCCTCTTTCAGTATCCTATCATTTTGCCTTTTCATACTGTTCATGGGGTTCTCAAGGCAAAAATACTGAAGTGGTTTGCTTCCCTGCTCCAGTGGACAACATTCTGTCGGACCTCTCCACCATGACCCTTCTGTCTTGGGTGGCCCCACACGGCATGGCTTAGTTTCATTCAGTTAGACAAGGCTGTGGTCCGTGTGATCAGATTGGCTAGTTTTCTGTGATTATGGTTTCAGTGTGTCTGCCCTCTGATGCCCTCTCGCAACACCTACTGTCTTACTTGGGTTTCTCTTACCTTGGACGTGGGGTATCTCTTCATGGCTGCTCCAGCAAAGCACAGCAGCTGCTTCTTACCATGGACGAGGGGTATCTCCTCACGGCCACCCCTCCTGACCTTGAACATGGAGTAGCTCTCTTGGCCCTCCTGCGTCCATGTAGCTCCTTGGACGTGGGGTAGCTCCTCTCGCCCACGCTTCTGCACTGTCTGTTGCATACTGAAATAAAATGCAGCTTGTAATCTTGTTTTGATTTCACTACGATAAAATGCTCAAAAACATTTTGAGATAAAATAACAAATCCAATTGCAGCTAAATAATATTCTAAGGTACATGTTAAGTCGCCTCAGTTGTGTCCAACTCTTTTGCAACCCCTTGGCCTGTAGCCGGCCAGGCTCCTCTGTCCATGGGATTCTCCATGCAGGAATACCAGAGTGGGTTGCCATGACTTCCTCCAGGGGATCTTCCGGACCCAGGGATCGAAGCCATGTCTCTTATGTCTCCTGCATTGGCAGACAGGTTCTTTACCACTAGGGCCACTTATGTCCTCTAAATGCATCTAGCAAGATCAATAACCCTTTCTTAAACCCTCTTGTACCATAGCACAATTTTCTCTTCTGTGTTTTCCCTCATATTGACCTCATTTTTCCTCCTTATGGATATGTTAAAAGTAAATCTTTAGTGACTTTACTTGGAAGTTGTGTGCCATGCAGAGAGTGAGCTCACAAATAGAGAACAGCCAGCTCTTATCATGTGTCACAGGGTGGTTGAATCCAGGGTGAATAACAAAGCTTGTCTTCTTTCACATTGTGGATAGCTTTGTGAAGAGATAAATTGTACTAGATTTCCACAACTCATAATTGCAGAAATATCTCATGTATATGAGCAAAATAGCTCTACTCACTAACATAAAGATAAACCTTCTGGTTTCTTGCTCAGTTGCTAAGTTGTATCTGACTCTGCAACCCAATGGACTGCAGCACGCCAGGCTTCCCTGTTCTTTACCATCTCCTGGAGTTTGCTCAAACTCATGTCCATTGGGTTGGTGATGCCATCCAGCCACCTCATCCACCACACCCTTCTCCTCCTGCCCTCAATATTTCCCAGCATCAGGGTCTTTTCCAATGAGTCAGCTCGTCACATCAGGTGGCCAAAATATTGCAGCTTCAGTTTTAGCATCAGTCCTTCAAATGTATATTCAGGGTCAGATTCTATCTAATACATATTCCTGATTGTACTTCACCAACTGCTTATGAGTTGAAGTTTTCACCATGGCTCTGTCACTTTATTTAAAATTTAGGTCTATAAGGCACCAGGTACAGATATATTAAAACACTCAGTTGAAAATATGTTCCCAAACCAATAAGAAGTAATACACTTTAGATATTTTCAGCCTATTTACTGATTCCCTAGTGGCTCAGTTGGTTAAGAATCCTCTTGCAATGCAAGAAAATGCCTGCCAATGCAGGAGACTGTCTGCCAGTGCAGGAGACCTGGGTTTGATCCCTCAGTCAGGAAGATCCCCTGGAGAAGGAAATGGCAAACCACTCCAGTATTTTTGTCTGGAGAATTCTGTGGACAGAGGAGCCTAGTGGGCTACAGTGGGCTACCCTAGTGGGCTACCTGGGATCACAAAGAGTCAGACATGACTTAAAGACTAAACTACAACCAGCATCATATATGTTAATTGAAAAATGGATAAGATGATGTGGTTCCTGCCCTTCTCATTAATGTAATCCTGCTTCCCAGGTCCATGCCCCCAACCAACACTAATAGAAAATAAAAAAATAGAAATGACTTTTAATAGAAAGTACCTTATTTTCTCCATACATTGAGTCAATTTTGATTATTGAGTGTATCCCTATGGCTCTTTCATATCTAGCATTGTGAGTTCTGAGTAATGAGCAATTAGACTTCAACAATGGGATTCCAGAACATAATGAACAATATGCCAGGTATTTAGTTTCAGTATCTTCATTTCTATTCACATCTCTATGTACTGTGTGATTTTTGCCCTAATTTAATTTTAGTGCCATTATTGTATCTTCTGTTTAATTTTTTTATAGCTTGCTATAATTAAGCTTTTATTTGGAAGTCATTTTAAAACCACTGCATCGTTGTCATGGAATTGTTGGTAATATGTGATTACATTATGTTGTCTTTTGCCAGGACACTCTTGTAAATGAAGCATTATCCTCAGAGATTTTCTTGGCTGAAAATGTAAGTAATTAAAAATGTAAACAAATATTATCTGTTACGTATGCTGCAATAATAAATACTTCAGTATAATACAAGTTAATGTCTCTTTTGGGATACAATTTAATCCTGCTACAACATGTTTTATAAACGGACAAATAAACAGTTAAGTACTTAATACCTTATCTACTATGGTATGCAGATACCCAGGGCTTTTATATGCTTCTCTCTTTGTGTATTTATGCATTTCTTAAGAGGCATTATCGAGAATCTTTTAGTATTATTGTTATTTTATAGCAATGCCAGCTGTGAAGATGTGAAAATTCAATCAAAACCTCCCAATTAACATCTAGTATAAATGATAGCCTAAGAAAATGGGCACTTTTTGTCTATAGATTTTTGGACAAAAGTTACTACATCCTGTTTGGAAGCCAGTTTGGCAATATGTATCAAAAACCTAAAAATGTGCACAACTTTTACTCATTAACTTATTTCTTAGAAATTATCCTAAAATGGTTGAAATGCATGCAAAAGAGAGTGTACATAATTTTCATCATTTTATTATCGTCAATATGAAAATATTGTAAATAACCTAAGCATATATCTGTAGAGAATTGGTTTAGAAGAATATAGTAAATTCATAAAATGGAATGCTATGCAACCATAGAAATAAAATTGAGAGATTTCCCTGGTGATCCAGTGGCTAAGGCTCCATGCTCCCAATGCAGGCGGCCCGGGTTTGCTCCCTGGTCAGGGAACTATATCCCACACTGCAACTGAGACCTGGCACAGTCAAATAAATAAATAGAAATAAATATTATTTTTAAAAAATCAAATTGGTTGAAAAAATCAAATCAAAAAGCAAGTGACATGATAACATAAAAGTTTATATTTATGGATAAATAACAGCAATTAAAAATAGACAACAAAAAATAGCATTCCAATGATTATTTACATTTGTTAAAAAAGAACTCATGTTGGGGTTCTTATAAGCATTATCTATTGTATATTACTGATTATGTCCTTACTAAAGGAAACCATATAAAGAAAAGTATTAGATTAACTAGTTGAATAGGCTGATTTTTTAAAACAAATTGATCGAAATATTTGGTATAGATAAATAGCTTGAACTTTTTCAGACCTGTTCCCAGCCTTTAAATAATATACATGAAAAAATATATTGTACTAAAAATCTAGGCAACTGAATTAAAATCAGATTTTTTTAAAGGAGATAAAATATCATCAGAGAAATTCCTGTGGCATGTCTAGAAACTGTATCTGCCTTTTATATATAAGGATAACTTTACATAAGTTTGGTTAAAATAGAACATGGTTTTTAACTCTGCCCAGGTGAGCATATTATCAAATATTATCAATTTTTTCTTCAAATAACCATAAAACTAGATAGAAACAACTATTTCAGCAAACAGAAAATTGACAATTGCCATAAAACAATCTGAGAAGAATTTATGCTTAAAAATGTGCTGAGTTTTGGGCAGTATTGTTTTGAATCTGTAGCATTCTGGCTGAGGTATTTTCCTGTCTCTTCCCACCCCCACCAGTTACCCCTAATGGGATAAGATATTTTTGGCAGCTTCTTTGCAGTACACTAAATTTAGCGTGGTGGGTGGTACCTACCCCCAGCAGCACTGTTAGTAGACATGACTTCATGAAGACAGGTGAAGAGGGGAGGGTCAGTGATTCAGTGTACTTAGCCTATGTTTGCCAGTCAAGTACAGTTTAATTCTGCTGACTTTGTATACGTGCTCTATGGAGACTGGAGAAGCTCCAAGATATTCATACACTTCTGGCCAACCCAGAGGCTGTGCACATGCACATAGGAAGCCTGCAAGAGCCCACATAGAAGGTAAAACCTGAAGTAGATCATAAATATTCTCACCAAAAAAAAAGAAAGAAAGAAAAGAAACGGTAATTATATGATGTGATGGTGATGTTAGCTAATGCTATAGCAGTAATCATTTTACAGTGTAAATACATGTATCAAATTAAGGTGCTGTATGCCTTAAACTTACCCAGTGTTATATGTCAATTATATCTCAGTAAAGCTGGAAAAAATGTCCTGAAATCTGGAAATGACACATACATATCAGTAAAGAATGGTAGCCATACTAACTAATCACTGATGGATCAGATTGGGATTCTCAGTAAGCAGAGAGAGATATATATATATGTATATATATATGTACACACACAGGTATATATTAATTATATGTATATATGTACATATCTAATGTGTGTGTATTATGTATACATATATAATACACATACACATATTTTAGAAATTCTGGAGTTGAAGAGTATTGTAATTGAAATGAAAAACTCAGTAAACAGTTCAACAGCAGACTCATGATGGCAGAAAACAGAATAAGTGAACTTGAAGGTAAATCAAGGAAATTATACAATCTGAGAAGGAAAATAAAAAAGAATGAACAGTCTTAAAAACCTGTGGGTCAACATAAGGTGTACAATGTATATATATCCAGAGCCACCAGAGTCCTAGAAGGACAGAAGAGAGAGAAAGGGCAAAAAAAATAATTGAATAAATAATAAAATTTGATGAAAAACATAATCTATACACCCAAGAAGATCAACAAAGCCCAAGAAGGATAAGTAAAAGAGGTAGTATTAGAAGATGTGATGTATATACACATCATAAATTTTTGAAAGATAAAAGAGAAAACAAATGAAGAAAGAGAAAACAACATATCACATATGTGGGAGAATAATGACAATTAACAGCTAACTTCTCATCAGAAACAGTGGAGGCCCAAAGTATGGAATAACGCATACAAAATTCTGAAAGAAAAAGCGGGGAAACAAAAACAAATGTAAATCTGTCAACCAAAAATTCAATATCCAGTAAAAACAGTATTCAAAAATAAAAGCATGGGGAGGATTTAGTAGACATACTCCCTCTCCATACTGCTAAAAATTTAGAAATCATGTATAAAATAAACATTAAAAGAATTTGAAAACTGTAAACAATAAGGCACCTGCTTAGAGATTTTATGCCCTAAGGACTAACATAGTAGTGTCCCACGTGGTTGCTTTATATCTCTCAGGATGAGTGGCAAAGAAGGTGACAACAAGGAATGACATTAGTCTCAATAAAAAACTTCTCTTTCCAGACAAAGAACCAAGAAGGGTGAAGTCTTGTAAGACACAAATACTTTTACACAGCAACCACACTACTCCAGCCAAACACTATCCCCATCACAGCCAGTAGAAGTCAAGTGAAGAATCTAGACTTTCACCACTGCCAGGATGTAATGAGGTACCCCAACATTTCCCATTGCTCTGAGGTGGTATCAGAGAAACCTTGTTGAGGAGCTGGGACTTTCATCCCCATGGGATGATAAGGAGGCCTTTCACCTCAGTGTAAGTGAAAGACAGCATAGGTAGCAATAATAAGGTGCCTTGTCTCCTTCCCAATATGGTGTATTAATGCAGGTCTAGTGAGAAGCCTGAATTCATACTTGTGCCCAGTGGTAATAAAGAGCCCTCCCTTTCAAGAGTCATTGGAGTCAGAGTGGAAAAACAGTACTTGGACCTGTAGGAAGAATGTGGTGCTGCCTTTTCCCCTGTTAATCATTGTAGGAGGTCTGCTAAAACACAGATTTAAATAAGACCAAAAGTATTATATAATAATTCACAAAATGTTTAGGTTTAGACTGTAAGTTACTTATACAAATAAAAAGGTAGATGTCAACGTGAATAAGAAAAGATGATCTTAATTGATGATAACACCAAGATGACACAGATGTGAGCAGTGTCTGAATACTTTTAAAGAAGTTAACCAAAAATACTTCAACTAGCAATTATGAACTTGCTTGAAACAAACTAAAAAATGGGAAGTCTCATCAAAGATATAGACTCAGAAAACAAATATAAGAACCAAACAGAAATTTTAAATCATATAGGACATTTTAGAACATTGTGTAAAAAAAAAAAAATCACTATAACTAAAATGAAAACTCAATAAATGAGCTCAACAGTAGGAAGGAGAAAACAGAAGAATCAGCTTGAGGACAGCAAAACAGAGACTATCCAATCTGAACAATAAAGAAAATAGACTGAAAAAATGAGCAGAATCTTAAGAAAATTTACTGTAACAAAAGTTCTAACATTTGCATCCTAGTAGCCTGAGAGTGAGGAGATAAATTAACGTATCTGAAAAAGCATTTAAAAAAATAATAGCTGAAAATTTCACACATTTTGTAAAAGACATAAACCTACAGATTCAAAAGCTGAGCAAACTGCAAACAAGATAAACTCAAGTAAATCAATGGAAAGACACACCTTTTTCAAATTTCTGAAATCCACAAGAAAAAATTCTTGAAAGCAGCTGGAGAGAAATCATGGCGATTCCTAGAGGGAAGAAACAACCAAATGATAGTGAATTTCTCAAAAGAAACCATGGAAGTCAGAGGAAGCGGCACAATATTTTTCAAAGAGCTGAAAGAATAGACCTGTAGACTCAGAATTTTGTATCCAGTTACAATTTTTCCTTTACAAACAAAGGGTAAATTTAAAAATTCTGAGATTCTGAGAAAACCTAAACTAAAAACTAAATGAATAGTTAAAAGAAATTCTCTAAGCAGAAAGAAAGTGATAAAAGAAGGAACCTTGGAACATTAAGAAAGAAGGAAAGACAACAGATTTAGTAACAGATTTTCCTAACTGAATTTTGTAAATTATGTTAGATGATTTAGGGAAAATTTATAATACTATCTAATATAATTACATTAAATAAAAAGCATCAAATGCAACAATTAAAAGATAGATTGGTAGAGTGGATAAAAGAAACATAATCAAATTATATGCTATCTACAATAATCTCATTTTAAATATATTCATATAGTTGAGATAAAAGTAAAAGAATGGAAAGAGATAAATCATGCAAACATTAGTCAAAAGAAAGCAAGAATAGGTAATATCAAATAAAGTGGATTTCAGAACAAAGCAAATTACCTGGAAGAGACAAAGATATTAATGATAAAAGGGTAATCCCTCCCCCCAAAATATTATTCCTAAATATGAATACATCAAACATAAAAAATTACTGTAAGTGTGAAACAAAAAGTAATAAAACTGAAAGGAAAAATATCCAAATTTACAATTATACTTGGAGATTTTAACACTCTCAACAAACAATAAAAAGACTAAAGATAAACATAAGCTATAAAAGAGTTCAATAACATGATCAACCAATAGGATCTAGTTGATATTTATAGAATGTTGCACCCAACAACTAATATTCCTTCAAGTGTCCTCAGAACATATACCAAGGTAGACTATATACTTCAGAACATATACCAAGACAGACCATATCCTGGGCAATAAATAAATCTATCTCAACAATTTAAAATAATTGAAATCACACAGAGGTTTTTGACCACAGTGTTAGATATAGGTTGTGGAAGGATAACAGGAATATTGCTAAACACTTCAAAAATGAAACTCACACTTCAAAAAATTGTATAGTTCAAACAAGAATTTTCAATGTAAATATAAAATAGTCCATTAAATTGAATGAAAATGAAAACACAGAATATCATTATTTTGAGACAGCAACTAGAGCAGTGCTGAGAAAATTTTTGCTTACATTAGAAAAGAAGAAATTTATGACCTAAGTTCTCCCGTAGAGACACTAGGAAAAAATCTATAATCTAAGCTCTTCCATTGAAAAACTAGAAAACTAGGAGCAAAATAATCTCAAAGCAAGAAGAAAGAAAGGAAATAATAAAGAGCATGTATCAATGAAATGGAAAAAATAAAATCAATACAACAAATAACTCTTCTTTGGAAAAAACCAATATATTTGACCAACCTCTTGCTGGACTGACAAAAAAAAGAGAGAACTCAAACTGTTAATATTAGGGATGAAATTGGGCATGTTATTACAGGCCTTTCAGATAGCAAAAGCATAATAAGGGAGTACTATGTATATCTCTACAAATATAAATTTGATTCATTTAGGTGCAATAGACTAGTTCCTCAGAAAATATAAACTGCCATAACCAGTATAAAATAGATCATTTCAGTAGTTCTATAACTATTAAGGAAGCTGAATTCACAATTAAACTTTCTGAAAAAGAATTCTCTATTTTTACTGGTTCACTGGAGAACTCTACTAAATGTTTAAAGAGGACTTGTCACCAATTTCATACAGTAAATGGTAGAAAATAGAAGATGAAGGAACATATACCAATTCATTTTATGAAACTTGGATTACCCTGATAGCAAAACCAGATAAGGATAGTACAAAAAAAGAAAACTAGAGACCAATATCTTTTATGAACTTTGACTTAAAATCTTCATAAAATATTAGCCAATTGACCCATCAATGTGTAAAATGAGTAAATGTATAAAACAAAACAAGACTAAGTGATACTATAAAAGTATGCAACACTGATTCAACACTCAAAAAATCAGTGTAATCCACCATGTCAATAGACTAAAAAAAAAAAATCACTACTTCAATTGCTGCAGAAAAATTATTAGACAAAAATTCATCAGTTATTTATTATAAAACCTCTCAGCAAAAGAAGAGTAGAGGTAACTTCTTCAACTTAATACAGAATATTTACAAAATAATATAGCAAACACATTAAATTATGATGAAAAGCTGAATATTTAACCCTTAACATGAACAAAGCAAGCGTATCTAGATTTATCACTTTTATTCCACACAATGCTGGAAAATCTAGGTACTACAATAAGACAACACAAAGGAAAAAAAGGCACACATTGCAAAGGAAGAAGTAAAACTGACCTTATTTGCAGATGACATAATAGTTTACATAGAAAATCCCAAGGAATCTACAAAACAAAAGCCTGTGAATAATAAGTGAGTTCAGCAAGGTTGGGGAATACAAAATCAACACTCAAACATCAAGTTAATGTTTTATATACTAACAATGAGTATGAGGAAACTGAAATTAAAAACATAATACCATTTAGAATTCCTCAAAAAGAAAATGAAATGTGTAAATGAAATGTTTGTATATATATGTGTATATCTAACACGTTTATCTGGAGGAGAACACGCACCCCACTCCAGTATATTCTTGCCTGGAGAAACCCCATGGACAGAGGTGCCTGGCAGGTTGCAGTCCATGGGGTTGCAAAGAGTCAGATATGACTGAGCAACTAAGCACAACACATATATAAGGTTTATATAATGATGATTCAGAGCTCATGAAAGAAATCAAGAGCTAAATAAATGGAGAGACATAGATGTTTATGGATTGATGACTCAATGTAATAAGGATGGCAGTACTCCCCAGATTGCTCCATGTGGCCAGTGTGATTCCTATTAAAATCCCAGCAATAGCTTTTGTATATAGAGATAAGTTTATATCCAAATTTATATAAAAAGGCATGTTGTTGTTGTTCAGTTGCTCAGTTGTGTCTGATCCTTTGCGACCCAATGAACTGCAGCATGCCAGGCTTCCCTGTCCTTTATCATCTCCCAGAGTTTGCTCAAGAGTCTGGTAGGCTGCAGTCCATGGAGTCACTAAGAGTCAGACACGACTGAGTGACTTCACTTTCACTTTCATGCATTGGAGAAGGAAATGGCAACCCACTCCAGTGTTCTTGCCTGGAGAATCCCAGAGATGGAGGTGCCTGGTGGGCTGCCATCTATGTGGTCGCGCAGAGTCGGACACGACTGAAGCAACTTAGCAGCAGCAGCAGCATCCGTTGAGTCGGTGATGCCATCCTACCATCTCATCCTTTGTCATCCCCTTCTCCCCCTGCCTTCAATCTTGCCCAGCATTAGGGTCTTTTCTAATGAGTCAGCTCTCGGCATCAGGTGACCAAAGTATTCGAGCTTCAGCTTCAGCATCAGTCCTTCTAATGAATATTCAGGGTTGATTTCCTTTAGGATTGACTGGTTTGAATTCCTTGCAGTCCAAGGGGCTCTCAAGAGTCTTCTCCAACACCACAGTTCAAAAGCATCAGTTCTTCAGTGCTCAGCTTTCTTTATGGTCCAACTCTTACATCTGTACATGACTACTAGAAAAAACATAGCTTTGACTATACGGACCATATCTATCTATCTATCTATCTATCTATCTATCTATCTATCTATCATCTATCTATAGAGAGAGAGAATGCCAAAACAATATTGAAAAGTAAAAATGAAGTGGATGAGTCATGAACCTTAAGTGATGTAACCTTAAGGTTAAATAATATTGATACATAACTATAGTAGTCATGACAGTATGGAATCAGCGGTTGGATAGATACATAGAACAATTGAACAGAATGGAGAACAAAGGAAAAAGTCCCCACAAATATGTTCAATTGATTTAACAAAGGTACAAAAACAATGTAATTCAACAGAGAATGGTACATATTTCAACAATGATGATAGAACAATTGCAAAAAAAATAAAATAAAATGACCTAAGCTTTTACTTCTTTTACAAAAGATAGCCCAAAATATATTACAGAATGAAAAATGAAAAACTATGAAACTTTTACAAAAAAAAGAGAGAAAATTTCATTATCTAGAGCTAAATAAAGAGTTGCTAGACTTGACATCAAAAGCACTATCCATAAAAAGAAAGATTAATATTTTAGACTTCATCAAAATTGCTTTCTGAAAGACTAAATCAAGAGAACAAGAAGATAACTTCAGACTGGATGAAAATATTTGCAAAGCATTTGGTTAACAGTTTCACAGCTTCTTATAAAATCAAATGTACATTTACTCTGAGATTGAAAGAATTACACTTTGGGGCATTAGTCCAGAGGAAGAAGAGCTTATGTTCATACAAATACCTGTATATGAAAGTTCATAGCAATTATTAATAAAATCCCCCAATTGAAAACAATCCAGGAGTCCTTCAATAGGTAAGTAACTAAACAAGCTAAGGTATGTAAAGACCATGGGATTCTCAGTTCAGTTCAGTCGCTCAGTCGTGTCTGACTCTGTGACCCCATGAATCGCAGCACGCCAGGCCTCCCTGTCCATCACCAACTCCCGAAGTTTACCCAAACACATGTCCATCGAGTCTGTGATGCCATCCAGCCATCTCATCCTCTGTCATCCCCTTCTCCTCCTGCCCCTAATCCTTCCCAGCATCAGGGTGTTTTCCAATGAGTCAACTTTTCACATGAGGTGGCCAAAGTATTAGAGTCTCAGCTTCAATATCAGTCCTTCCAATAAACACCCAGAACTGATCTCCTTTAGGATGGACTGGTTGGATCTCCTTGCAGTCCAAGGGACTCTCAAGAGTCTTCTCCAACAACACAGTTCAAAAGCATCAATTCTTCGGCGCTCAGCTTTCTTTATACTCCAACTCTCACATCCATACATGACTACTGGAAAAACCATAGCCTTGACTAGACAGACCTTTGTTGGCAAAGTAATGTCTCTGCTTTTTAATATACTATCTAGGTTGGTCATAACTTTCCTTCCAAGGAGTAAGCATCGTTTAATTTCATGGCTGCAATCACCATCTGCAGTGATTGTGGAGCCCCTAAAAATAAAGTCAGACACTGTTTCCACTGTTTCCCCATCTATTTCCCATGAAGTGATGGGACCAGATGCCATGATCTTAATTTGCTGAATGTTGAGCTTTAACCCAACCTTTTAACTCTCCTCTTTCACTTTCATTAAGAGGCTTTTTAGTTCCTCATCACTTTCTGCCATAAGGGTGGTGTCATCTGCATATCTGAGGTTATTGATATTTCTCCTGGCAATCTTGATTCCAGCTTGTGCTTCTTCCAGCCCAGCGTTTCTCATCATGTACTCTGCATATAAGTTAAATAAGCAGAGTGACAATATACAGCCTTGACGTACTCCTTTTCCTATTTGGAACCAGTCTGTTGTTCCGTGTCCAGTTCTGTTGCTTCCTGACCTGCATACAGGTTTCTCAAGAGACAGGTTAGGAGGTCTGGTATTCCCATCTCTTTCAGTATTTTCCACAGTCTATTTTGATCCACACAGTCAAAGGCTTTGACATAGTCAATAAAGCAGAAATAGATGTTTTTCTGGAACTCTCTTCCTTTTTCTATGATCCAGTGGATGTTGGCAATTTGATCTCTGGTTCCACTGCCTTTTCTAAATCCAGCTTGAACATCTGAAAGTTCACGGTTCATGTATTGCTGAAGCCTGGCTTGGAGAATTTTGAGCATTACTTTACTAGCATGTGAGATGAGTGCAATTGTGCGGTAGTTTGAGCATTCTTTGGCATTGCCTTTCTTTGCAATTGGAATGAAAACTGATCTTTTCCAGTCCTGTGGCCACTTCTGAGTTTTCCAAATTTACTGACATTGAGTGCAGCACTTTCACAGCCTCATCTTTCAGTATTTGAAATAGCTCAACTGAAATTCCATCCCCTACACTAGCTTTGTTCGTAGTGATCCTTTCTAAGGCCCACTTGACTTCACATTCCAGGATGTCTGGCTCTAGGTGAGTGATCACAGCATTGTGATTATCTGAAATTCTACTTAACAACAACAACAAAAAGAAATATATATACTCACATAACATGTTTCAATTTCTAAGATGTTATACTGACTAAAAAAGCCAATCCAGAAAATTTACATACTGTATTATTCCATTTATACACATTTTGAAAAGACCAAATTTCAGTAATGGAGAACAGATTCATGGTTGCCAGGTATTAGGGCATGATGGGAGGTAGGAGGAAATTGGATGTAGTTATAAAATGGTAACACAGGCGATCCTTGTTGTGATGAAACTATTCTATATCTTAACTGTGATGCTTGACACACAACTGATGTGATGAATTATACACATACACACATACAAACACAAATGAGTGTAACTAAAATAGGGGACATCAGAATAAGATAGGTGGATTGTATCAATGTCAATACTCTAGTTGTTATATTGTAATATAGTTTTGTAAGACATTATCAGTAGAAATTGCACAAAGAGTATGAGCATCTTTTCATATTATTTTTGTACAAATGCTTGTGAATCTACAGTGATGTCAGTATAACATCAAAAAGTTATACCACAATCAAGTGGAGTTTAGTCCAGTGATGCAAAGCTGGTTTACTATTCAAACTATCAGTGGAATCTACCATACTAGCAGGCTAAAAAAGTAAAATCACATGATCACATCAATCAAGACAAGCCATAGACTGGAAGAAAATTAGTCAAGTTATATATATCTGACAAGGGCTTCCCTGGTAGCTCAGCTAGTAAAGATGCAGGAGACCCCAGTTCAATGCTTGGGTTGGGAAGATCCCCTGGAGAAGGGATAGGCTACCCACTCCAGTATTCTTGGGCTTTTCTGGTGGCTCAGACAGCAAAGAATCTGCCTGCTATGTGGGAGACCTGGGTTCGTTCCCTGGGTTAGAAAGATCCCCTGAAGGAGGGCATGGCAACCTACTCCAGCGTTTTTCCCTGGAGAAGAGGAGCCTGGTGGGCTACAGTCTATAGGGCTGGACATGACTTCGCAACCAACCACACGCACGTATATCTGATAAAGGAATTGTATCTGGAATGTAGAAGAATATTAACAACTCAAGAGAAGATATACAATTCAATTTTTTAAAAAAGAAATCACTTTTTTAAAAGAAGAAAATATATGAATAGATAATATACTCAACATTACTAGTCATTATATAAATGTGAAGGAAAATCATGAGAGACCACTACAAATCCATTCAAATGGCTGTTATCAAAGAAACAGACTAAAACCAAGTGATGGTGAAGATGTGACAAAAGTGTAATTTTCATGCATTTCTGATGGAAATTTAAAATGTTACCAGCATTCTGGAAAATATTTTGGTAGTTTCTTAAAAAATTAAATATCGATTTACCATATAAACCAAAAATTTTTCTTGTAGGAATCTAAGAAAAATGAAAATACATTATCACACAAAGACATGTCCACAAATACAGCAACATTACAGTCAAAATAAAGTGTAGAAAAAATTCAGTTCATTAGCTGATAAACTGATAAATTGTGGTATATCCATACAATGCAATATTGAGCTACTAATAGTTGCTTGTCAAAAACATTATGCTCAGGAAAGGAGCCAGAGGCAAAAGATTGCATATTATGATTTCAGTTACTTGAAATGTCTAGAAAAGGCCTACTATAGAAGTAGAAAAACACATCAGTGTTTGCCTAAGACTTGGGAGTAAGAACATGGGTTAACTGTGAAAAGGCACAGGAAACTTTTGGTGTTGATGAAAATGCTCTAAAACTAGACCATGGTAATATTTTCACATCCTTATAAATAATCTACCAGTATCACTGAACTGTGTATTTACAATGGGAGGCTATTAAGATATGTCAATTATTTATTGCAATAAACCTGTTCAAAAAGAAACATTGATATATTAGTACATGTAGCAAGTATTTTGGGGCTTTCCTGGTGGCTCAGATGGTAAAGAATCCACCTGCAATGCGGGAGACCTGGATTTGATTCCTGGGTCTGGGAGATCCCCTGGAGAAGGGCATGGCAACCCACTACAGTATTCTTGTCTGGAGAATTCCATGGATAGAGGAGCCTGGCAGGCTCCATTCCATGGGGTCACAAAGAATCAGACATGACTGAGTGCCTAACATATAAGCAAGCATTCTATCTGAGCAAATGTAAAATAGACTATTAAAAAATTCTAAGTCCTTCAGTCAACACATGTATAATGCAGAATTATGGTGACTATTCTTGATTTTGTTTCTTATATTTTGTGATGCAAATTGTTACTATTTTCAAGACAACAGATTCCCTTGAGAAGTGCATAATACATTCATAAAATTTAGTTTAAGAAAACTTACACTTTATATTCTCTTGTCAAGTTGTGTTCTTAAAGAACCCATTGATTTCATCATTTTTAGAAACATAGTTCACACTCTAGTGTTTTCTGATGCTTCGGTAGTTCTTCGAGCAGGTGAACACACAGATGTATAGCTATCTTTATCAGGAAACATTTGTTTAATGTCCACCTGTGCACATGCATATTAAATACTCAGTTTATTCATTTTATATTTTGCATCCTTATAGGGTAAAAAATGCTGTAACAGTACTTTCTCATGTGATATTCTAAAATTGTAAATTAAAGGGAGTCTCACTCACCAGTGTAGTGTCAGATGCAGAGAGATTGAACAGGAAAAGCTAGAGAAAGCCTTGCAGTCAAAGATGCGTTGCGTATCTTAAGTGTGGCTAGAATCAAATCATTTCTTCTGGTCCTTAATATCTAGCTCTAGTTTGTTTCTTTTCTCTCTGACAATGCACACACTTTTAGTATAAGATCATCAAAAAGACCTCTTTATGTATCTTACCTATACCTAATGGCATGCAGAACTGGTTAAACATATGTGGTCTTTGACCTTAGAGCAAATAGTTTAGAACAAGTAACATATAAGAATGGCATATGAACAACTAAATACATATGATTCTAATATTATGCCATAGTCTTTAAAAATATGCTTGCTTGTCATTAATATTTTGTGGAGATGATAATGGGCATTCATACAAGTTTGAATCATTTATTTTACATTAATCTTCATTCACTTTTATAACTTCATGTGAGGATTTCTCAGGCTGTGTTTTAAAGGGGTATAAAGAAAAGTAAGGGCTGTCACAAGTAATTTATATAAGAAGTTTAAGAGTTAGGCTTCCTTTTTTGGATTGTTGTTAATTTAAAAGACTTTTTTTATTTCAAATCTTTGAGAAGAAGGCTAACTAGATTTAATGGCCCCAATAAATATCCAGGTGTGTCCACTAGTGTTGAGAGGCTTATGTCTTTGTGTATGTGGGAGTTTGCTGACCAAGCAGTGACTCACACAAAGGAAGAGGAGAAAAAGAAATCCTATTGGCACATTGGAGTTAAGTGCTCATTTTGTGGTCTTCTCCACAGCAGAAAAAATTGGAAAATGCTGCCATTAATTAAATCCCTGTCTTATAAAGGCAAAATGCCTTCAAATAAAGTTTAACAGAAGTAGAATTTCAGTTAAAGAAACATATGTTCAACATATAGATAGTTCTACCTCCACTTCTCCAGTTTTAAAAGAGTTACAGGAATCTCGGCTGGCATCTGTTATTACTGTTTCAAAGCAATAACAAAGAGAGGAAGAAAAGCATTATTAATCAGAGAAAGTTCTTAATCACTTTTTTAAATAAAGGAAAATAGTGAAATATGTCAGTAGAATTCACTGTGGCGTTTGTATTATGTTCATTCAATATCACAAATACTTAGATTAAGTTAAGAGAAAGGGGCTAAACCTCAGTAATGAGTGTCTTTCATTTGTATGCCGCTTCCCAATACAGGGTAGGCCCCTGATAAAAATGGTACCTATTTTGTTTTTTCTTTTCATGATTTAAAAAAAAAAAAAGTGTTATTTTTGGAATATAATTGTTTTGCAATATTGTGTTAGTTTCTACTGTGCGACAAAGGTATATATATTCATACACTCCCTCTTGAGCTTCCCTCCCACCCGATCCCCATCCCACCCTTCTAGGTTATCACAGTGCACAGAGCTGAGCCCCCTGGAATGAATTGGGAGAGCAGCATTGAAATAGGTATCTATTTTCTAAATCAGCAGGAAGGATTTCTGGAGGAGATATCCTTTCAGTCCTCATTAATTTTGAAATTGCTATTTTTTCAAGAACAGACCATGCATCAGACATTAGTCCTCCTATACTCTCTATTTCCTTCCCTCTCATCTTCATTGCTCTGTGGATGATAAGGGATACCAAATCGATAGCTGAGTAGAAGAAGCAGATATAACATTCCCAGAGACACTAGAGACAGGAAATAGAAGCAACAATTCATTTTTCTGTCTCAGTTTAGATTGTATTTATACCACCTGCTATGCCTGTGGGAATAGAATCTATAGTAGTGTCTTCAGACACAAACTTTCTTTTAGTGACTTTCCTTTTTCTATTCAGTGTGATAAGATTTTTTTTCTGGTAGAAGTAGCCTATGGCACTTGGCTGAAGAGATGAGCCTTCAATGAGATATAGGAGACAAAGAATGACAAATTAAAATGACAAGGTTGTCTTATAAGATTGTGATCCAGTGAAATGAAGTATTTCTGGCCCAGTCAATGTAGACAGCATTATGCTACGTGGTAATAGATTGCAAGACCTGGGCAGCCTGTATATGTCTTTGAGATAACTGAATTTGTCACTATCAACACTCTCCCAAATTGTGTCTTTCCTGACTTTTGAGAATAGGAATATGGACAAAGCTATACATATAAGTCAAGTATTTAGGGATATTTTATTTTTCCAAGAAAAAAATACCTTAAAATTTTAATAATGTATTAGTCATTGGCATGAAATTAATCCAAAGACAAGCCTTAAATTAATGATTAATAACTCCAAAAGTGATGTGACCTTTGGCATTCTGTTTATCGAATGTCTTGTTACATCTGTTCCCTCATAATCCTGTCTGGTAGTCAACCACATATTCTCTCCTGAGCTTCCATCCTGCCTGCTGAACATCTTTACCTAGTGTTAAAAACTTCCATCCAAATTGAATACACATTCGGTTAAATTGTAGACTTTCTTACATAAAAACTGGAAATGCAACTGCAGATTATCAGGTGAAAGTTTGTTTAATCTGTATTTAGCTGCTTGGTGCTAAATGAGGAGGTGACAGAGAATAGAGAATTATAATCATACTTGAGTAGGATAAAATTTAGAGTCATCTCTAATATGCCATTCTTTGACTTCTTTTACAAAATGTCACAGAGTTGTTTCTTTTTTGTTTGTTACAAACATCTTCCCCCTTTCTAATCATTCTGTCACCTTCCTAACCAGATCCTCTTTTCTTTTTAAAATGAGAAATATAATTTATTTATGGTCTCTAACCATATTATAAAATACTTTCTGTGAAATACTGAGAATATATAAGTGAATAATATTTTTGCTTGTATAAAAGTTGTTCTTGACTGTGGCCAAGTATGTTAACAAATTGGGGCTAACCATTGTAGGTTGTATTTGTTGTATATTTTGGAAATATTCTAAGATTTCTTGAGGATTGAAGCCAAGAAAATGTTACCTCCTCATTAAACAGTTGATGTCTTCATTTGTGGATGGCCATGTGTTTCATCTTT
This sequence comes from Giraffa tippelskirchi, assembly GCF_054371585.1. NCBI lineage: Eukaryota > Metazoa > Chordata > Mammalia > Artiodactyla > Giraffidae > Giraffa > Giraffa tippelskirchi. Next base: position 95,101,458 of record NC_137277.1, read on the forward strand.
TGGCTGGTTGAAGATTTTGCATTCTAGTTTATTGATGAAATCATTACAAAAACCTAGAAAATGGTCTGCTTTTTTCATATCTATGTGACACTTGTAGGATGGCAAGATTGTCATATTTGTGTCTTTATTTAAATCTCATGCCCATTGCCCACAGTTAGATTATGTTTCCTTTTTTATTTATATAGTATGAGAAATATTTTAGATGATTTCTGTTTTCCAAACCAATTTCCAGAACCTTAAATAATTAGGAAAAAAAAGGTGAATGAATGATGTCAAACCTGATTGTTGCATAAATCTTAAACTCCTTAAAGTTCAGGGATCTTGGGGCAACTCTTTCATACCCAACTATAGGGAGTGGGTATTAATTACAGCAGCCCTCTGGATGCAAAAAATTTGAGTGAAGGAGTGTCTTGTAATTCAGAAACACAAAGGAAAGTTAAGGTAGAGCTATAATTCCATACAGTCAAACAATAGAATGGGAAAGACTAGAGATCTCTTCAAGAAAATTAGAGATATCAAGGGAAATTTCATGCAAAGATGGACACAATAAATGATAGAAACGATATGGACCTAACAGAAGCAGAAGATATTAAGAAGAGGTGGCAAGAATAAACAGAACTATACAAAAAAGATCTTAATGACTCAGATAACCATGATGGTGTGATCACTCACCTAGAGCCAGACATCCTGGAGTGCATAGTCAAGTGGACCTTAGGAAGCATCACTATGAACAAAGCTAGTGGAGGTGATGGAATTCCAGCTGAACTATTTCAAATCCTAAAAGATGATGCTGTTAAAGTTCTGCACTCAATATGCCAGAAAATTTGGAAAACTCAACAGTGCCACTGGAATGGAAAAGGTGTTTTCATTCAATCCCAAAGGAAGGGAGTGCTAAAGAAAATTAAATTACTGCACAATTTCACTCATTTCACATGCTCTCAAAATAATGCTTAAAATTCTACAAACTAGGCTTCAGCAGTACATGAACCAAGGACTTCCAGATGTTCAAGATGGATTTAGAAGAAGCAGAGGAACCAGAGATCAAATTCCCAACATCCACTGGATCTTAGAAAAAGCAACAGAATTCTAGAAAAACATCTACTTCAGCTTCATTAGCTATGCAAAAGCCTTTGACTGTGTGGATTAAAGAGATGGGAATATCAGACTACCCTACTTGCCTCCTGAGAAACCTGTATGCAGGTCAAGAAGCAACAATTAGAACTGTACATCGAACAACAGACTGGTTCCAAATTGGGAAAGGAGTACATCAAGGCTCTTTATTGTCACCCTGTTTATTTAACTTCTTTGCAGAGTACATCATGTGAAATGCTGGCCTGGAAGAAGCACAAGCTGGAATCAAGACTGCCAGGAGAAATGTCAGTAAAGTCAGATATGCAGATGACACACCCTTATGGCAGAAAGTGAAGAGGAACTAAAGAGCCTTTTGATGAAAGTGAAAGAGGAGAGTGAAAAAGCTGGCTTAAAACTCAACGTTCAAAAACCAAGCTCATGGCGTCCGGTCCCATCACTTCATGGCAAATAGATGAGGAAAAAAAGGAAACAGTGACAGACTATATTCTTGGGCTCCAAAATCACTGCAGATGGTGACTGAAGACATGAAATTAAAAGACACTTGCTCCTTGGAAGAAATGCTATGACAAACTTATACAGAATATTAAAAATCAGACGCTTTACTTTGCCAACAAAGATCCATCTAGTCAAAGCTATGGTTTTTCCATAGTCATGTATGGATGTGAGAGTTGGACCATAAAGAAGGCTGAGTGTCAAAGAACAATGGTTTTAAACTGTGGTGTTGGAGAAGACTGTTGAGAATCCCTTGGACTACAAGGGAGATCAAACCAGTCCATCCTAAAGGAAATCAGTCCTGAATAGTCATTGGAAGGATTGATGCACAAGCTGAAGCTCCAATACTTTGACCACCTGAGGCAAAGAGCTGACTCATTGGAAAAGACCCTGACACTGGGATTTTATGTTGGAAGAGAAGAGGACGACAAAGGATGAGATGGTTGGATGGCATTACTGATTCAATGGACATTAGTTTGAGTAAGCTCCGGGAGAGAGTGAAGGACAGGGAAGCCTGGTGTGCTACAGTCCATGAGGTCACAAAGAGTCAGACACAACTGAGCAACAGAATAACAACAACAATCACTCTTGGGAATAAAAAAATCCCTTATGCCGAATCAGGAAATCATATATACATATTCCCATAACATGAGAAAATATAAAGTACCTCTCAAATTCCCCATGTTTACCCCATTGTCTTATTTTTGAAAAAAAAAAAACAAAACTAGATTTTATTCAGTTCCCATTTTTAGATTTTTCCAATGTGTTAAGTAGAGGAAAATAAAAAAGTAAATAATAAAATTGCAAAATGAAATTTAAAATTCTCAAATGAAGTTCAAGACCTGAATGTGGCTTACTTTTTAGATCCATGCACATAAGAATCAATAAACATAATCTGTCCTGTAAAGTTATGCTTTTAAATTATATAGTGCTCAATATACTATTTTACCTCTAGGGCCAATGGTAAGAAAATAGGTGACTTCAACATCAAAGATAATAGTATATGAATGAGCTCAGTGATGGCCAAAGCAGACACAATATGGTTTAAGATGAATAAACAATTTCAATACATTGAATTAATTAGATTGGGCTTAAGCTTGCAAGCAGTCTGTTTTCTCAAATCATTACAATAACTTGTTCAAAAAGTGCTGGTGTATAATTGCCTGAAGTCAGAGGATAAAAAGGAGAAAAAGCTGAAAATCCATTATGTCTGTGTTAACAGTCTAACTAAACTAATTAACTGCTATCTGGATTTTCACACCTCTGTTTCATGATCTTTCTTGTCTCAAACCTCCAAGCTTCAAAAGCATCAAACAAACAAAAAAATCATTTGAAAGAAACAATACTAAATATAATACAAAATGTTACATTTTGCAGAGAAGGCAATGGCAACCCACTCCAGTACTCTTGCCTGGAAAATCCCATGGATGGAGGAGCCTGGTAGGCTGCAGTTGATGGGGTCGCGAAGAGTCGGACATGACTTGAGTGACTTCACTTTCACTTTCATGCATTGGAGAAGGAAATGGCAACACACTCCAGTGTTCTTGCCTGGAGAATCCCAGGGATGGCCGAGCCTGGTGGGCTGCTGTCTATGGGGTTGCACAGGGTCAGACATGACTGAAGCAACTTAGCAGCAGCAGCAGCATTACATTTTGAAAATCAGTTGCTCTTATTTCCTCTACCTTCCTATGTTTACTGCTGCTGCTGCTAAGTCGCTTCAGTTGTGTCCGACTCTGTGCGACCCCATAGACGGCAGCCCACCAGGCTCCTTCGTCCCTGGGATTCTCTAGGCAAGAATATTGGAGTGGGTTGCCATTTCCTTCTCCAGTGCATGAAAGTGAAAAGTGAAAAGTGAAAGTGAAGTCCCTCAGTCGTGTCTGACTCTTTGGGACCCCATGGGCTGCAGCCTACCAGGCTCCTCCATCCATGGGGTTTCACAGGCAAGAGTACTGGAGTGGGGTGCCATTGATTGCTTGACAAACAAACTTGTCATATATAGTCTTATGTCTAATCACTTGCTGCTGCTGCTGCTGCTAAGTCGCTTCAGTCGTGTCCGACTCTGTGCGACCCCATGGACTATAGCCTATGAGGCTCCTCCGTCCATGGGATTTTCCAGGCAAGAGTACTGGAGTGGGGTGCCATTGCCTTCTCCGTCTAATCACTTATGTGCACACAAATAAAAGAGTAAAATATTTTCTGTACAGCTAGCATCATAACCATGTCATATGTGTAGCCACTTTAAAATTTAATACCAAGAATGAGAATTCCTAATATTCTATAAAAGCTTAGAAGATCTGCAAATTCAAACTTTTAAAATAATAAAATAAAAATTCAAATCAAATACCAGTGCCCAGCTCTTCATAATTGTTACGCAAAAATATTGAAAATGTTTCCTTTAGTTGCTACCTGGATTTAAATATATTAAACACTAAGTTATAGTTAGAATCAATTTATCCACATACCCTTCCTTCACTAGGATCTGCTCTTCTATATATATGTATGTCTGTATATATATACATTTTTCCCCAAAAGCTCTACCTCCAAATACCTTCACATTAGGCATTTAGGATTTTTTAAAGATCCTTCTTAAAAAACTGAGGTATAGTTGGTGTACAATATTATATGTTTCAGGTTTACAACATAATAGTTCACAATTTTTAAAGGTTATATTTCATTTATAGTTATTATAAAATGTTGACTATATTCACTGTGTTGTAAAATTTATTGTTATAGCTTATTTGCTTTATACATAATAGTTTGTATTTCTTAATCCTCTATCCCCTGCCCCTATCTTGCCTCTCCATTTTCCTCCTATTTTATATTTAATTTTTAAAGAGAGAGACATGAAAAATAAACACTTTTTTAAATTAATAAGTTATGCTTATATAATAGGAAAGTGAGCAACAGCCAACTAAGATCAGACAAAATATATTGAACCATAATTTGATTTTTTTTCTTACATAAATGTTTAATACAGTTCAATCAGATTTTATTTGGATTTAAATCAGAATTCATCATTTCTTATACATTCCAATTGATAAAGCTGTATAATATAAGATCCTCCAAAAGCCTGACAGTTTTCAATACTATTTAATATCAATTTTACCCCTGGAAATTTGAAAAACATATTCTTAATATATACTGATCTCTAAATAGCAGTTTTCTAAGTCACTATAATAAGATGTATTTTATTGAAGGTAGTTATTCACATAGAATATTATCTTATTCTCTTGTAGAAGATATTCTGATTTTGCTCAACAACTGGTTTTACAGATACGTATTTCACTGTGATTTACTTTGTATAATATAATTTAATTCTATTCCATTTATAACAGGAGATGATAGTGATAGTTTTTTCTATCCCAAAACATATATTTGCCTTATATTATTTAATATAACCCAAGGTCAGGGGTGGCAGACGAGAGTGCCAAGCTGCGATGGCACAGGAGTAGCGGAGAGGAGCTACCCCACGTCCAAGGTCAGAGGCGGCAGGCGAGAGGAGCTACCCCACATCTGAGGGCAGCAGCTGGCGTAGAGGAGCTACCCCACGTCCAAGGAGTGCGGCTGCAGGGGCGCAGGAAGGCCGAGAGGAGCTACTCCATGTTCAAGATCAGGAGGGGCGACCCTGAGGAGATACCCCTTGTCCAAGGTAAGGAGCAGCGGCTGCGCTTTGCTGCATCAGCCGTGAAGAGATACCCCACATCCAAGGTAAGAGAAACCCAAGTAAGATGGTAGGTGTTGCGAGAGGGTATCAGAGGGCAGACACACTGAAACTAAAATTACAGAATATCGCACAGGAACCTGAAATGTTAGGTCCATGAATCGAGGCAAATTGGAAGTGGTCAAATAGGAGATGGCAAGAGTGAACGTCAACATTCTAGGAATCAGCCAACTAAGATGGACTGGAATGGGTGAATTTAACTCAGATGACCGTTATATCTACTACTGTGGGCAGGAATCCCTTAGAAGAAATGGAGTAGCCATCATGGTCAACCAAGGAGTCCAAAATGCAGTACTTGGATGCAATCTCAAAAATGACAGAATGCTCTCTGCTCGTTTCCAAGGCAAACCATTCAATATCATGGTAATCCAAGCCTATGACCCGACCAGTAACACTGAAGAAGCTGAAGTTCAATGGTTCTGTGAAGACCTACAAGACCTTTTAGAACTAACACCCCAAAAAGATGTCCTTTTTTCTATAGGGGACTGGAATGCAAAAGTAGGAAGTCAAGAAACACCTGGAGTAACAGGCAAATTTGGCCTTGTAGTACAGAATGAAGCAGGGCAAAGGCTACTAGTGTTCTGCCAAGAGAATGCCCTGGTCATAGCAAACACCCTCTTCCAACAACACAAGAGAAGACTCTACACATAGACATCACCAGAAGATCAACACCAAAATCAGATTGATTATATTCTTTGCAGCCAAAGATGGAGAAGCTCTATACAGTCAGCAAAAAGAAGACTGGGAGCTGACTGTGGATCAGATTATGGACTCATTGCCAGATTTAGACTTAAATTAAAGAAAGCAGGGAAAACCACTAGACCATTCAGGTATGACCTAAATCAAATCCTGTATGATTACACAGTGGAAGTGAGAAATAGATTTAAGGGACTAGATCTGATAGACAGAGTGCCTGAGGAACTATGAATGGAGGTTCATGACATTGTACAGGAGACAGGGATCAAGACCATCCCCATGGAAAAGAAATGCAAAAAGGCAAAATGACTGTCTGAGGAGGCCTTACAGATAGCTGTGAAGGGAAGAGAACCAAAAAGCAAAGGAGAAAAGGAAAGAAATTCCCATTTGAATGCAGAATTCCAAAGAATAACAAAAAGATAAGAAAGCTTCCCTCAGTGATCAATGCAAAGAAATAGAGGAAAACAACAGAATGGAAAAGACTAGAGATCTCTTCAAGAAAATTAGAGATACCAAGGGACCATTTCATGCAAAGATGGGCTCGATAAAGGACAGAAATGGTATGGACCTAACAGAAGCAGAAGATATTAAGAAGACGTGGCAAGAATACACAGAGGAACTGTACAAAAAAAATCTTCACTACCCAGATAATCATGATAATGTGATCACTCACACTCACCTAGAGCCAGACATCCTAGAATGTGAAGTCAAGTGGGCCTTAGAAATCATCACTACGAACAAAGCTAGTGGAGGTGATGGAAATCCAGTTGAACTATTTCAAATCCTGAAAGATGATGCTGTGAATGTGCTGCACTCAATATGCCAGCAAGCTTGGAAAACTCGGCAGTGGCCACAGGACTGGAAAAGGTCAGTTTTCATCCCAATCACAAAGAAAGGCAATGCAAAAGAATGCTCAAACTACCGCACAATTGCACTCATCTCATACGTTAGTAAAGTAATGCTCAAAATTCTCCAAGCCAGGCTTCAGCAGTACGTGAACCATGAACTTCCAGATGTTCAAGCTGGTTTTAGAAAAGGCAGAGGAATCAGAGATCAAATTGCCAACATCTGCTGGATCATCGAAAAAGCAAGAGAGTTCCAGAAAATCAACTATTTCTGCTTTATTGACTATGCTAAACCCTTTGACTGTGTGGATCACAATAAACTGTGGAAAATTCTGAAAGAGATGGGAATACCAGACCACCTGCCCTGCCTCTTGAGAAACCTGTATGCAGGTCAGGAAGCAACAATTAGAACTGGACATGGAACAACAGACTGGTTCCAAATAGGAAAAGGAGTATGTCAAGGCTGTATATTGTCACCCTGTTTATTTAACTTATATGCAGAGTACATCATTGAAAACGCTGGGCTGGAGGAAGCACAAGCTGGAATCAAGATTGCCGGGAGAAATATCAATAACCTCAGATATGCAGATGACACCACCCTTATGGCAAAAAGTGAAGAAGAACTAAAAAGCCTTTTGTTGAAACTGAAAGAGGAGAGTGAAAAAGTTGACGTAAAGCTCAACTTTTAGATAACTAAGATCATGGCATCTGGTCCCATCACTTCATGGCAAATAGATGGGGAAACAGTGGAAACCATGTCAGACTTTATTTTTGGGGGCTCAACAATCACTGCAGATGGTGATTGCAGCCATGAAATTAAAAGACACTTACTCCTTGGAAGGAAAGTTATGATCAACCTAGATAGCAGAGACGTTACTTTGCCAACAAAGGTCCGTCTAGTCAAGGCTATGTTTTTTCCAGCAGTCATGCATGGATGTGAGAGTTGAACTGTCAAGAAAGCTGAGCACAGAAGAATTGATGCTTTTGAACTGTGGTGTTAGAGCAGACGCTTGAGAGTCCCTTGGACTGCAAGGAGATCCAACCAGTCCATCCTAAAGGAGATCAGTCCTGGGTGTTCATTGGAAGGACTGATGTTGAAGCTGAAACTCCAATACTTTGGCCACCTCATGGGAAGAGTTGACTCATTGGAAAAGACCTTGATGCTGGGAAGGATTGGGGGAAGGAGCAGAAGGGTACGACAGAGGATGAGATGGCCTGATGGCATCACCGATTCGATGGACTCGAGTGTGGGTAAACTTCAGGAGTTGGTGATGGACAGGGAGGCCTGGCGAGCTGCGATTCATGGGTTGCAAAGAGTTGGACATGACTGAGCGACCTAACTGAACTGAATATATCATGTGTAAAATGTTATAATCATAATATTCTTACATTGTTTATTTCTTTATAGTTTGATACGCTATATTTAATTTACTCAGTTGTAAACAGAACTACCCATCAACAATTTTCCTATTCTTGTTAATAAATAATTCTTTCTTGATGAATTTTCATTCATGATTCATGAATAACCCTGAATCTGAAATTACATGATCAATTTAAATAAATTAATGATTCACAAACCACAAATCATGTTATAGTCTGTGAGCTATACCTGCTATGAGTCAGTGTCAAATTCCTGCACTGAAACGTTAGAGAATAATCAGACCTTAATTTCTTGTATTGCTATCCCTCTTTCATGCTCTCTTGTGTGTAGATTATCTTGTTAATTTCTACAGTTGAGTTCTGACTGCAAAGTGGCATTGAAATTCAGCAGGACACATTTCCTGTATGTATCCAAGGTTGGTTGTGCAGTTGGTGAGAACACCTGGCTAATGAATCCAAGGTCATAAATCTACTACTTTGTGCACCCATTTGCTTAGTTGTATACAAAGATTATGGATTGCACCCTTTATCACAAGTAACTTTCCTATGCATATATATTGTCACTAGAGATGTCTATCTGATTGTGTTTTGAAGGATCAAAGGAAATCCATGTGCATGGTTGGGAAAAGCATTCAAAGTGCATGTTTGCTCAAGACTAAGTCAGCGTCTTCTTCATCCAGGATTCCTGCTGTTCTGTGTTGTATGTCCACATACCTTGACACTCTTCTCCATATCTCACACAGGGTAATGTTGGGACTCCTCAGGTTTATGGGAGAGAACCCCTTACTAATCATGTTCTGCTACCCTGCTACACCCATGATGACAGAAAAGTGAACCTAACACTCAGAGTTACTGTAACAAACCTTATTCTTCTAGCCTTTTGTTAAGATCATGAAAAACAAATTTTTTTTAATCAAGCATCATAAACTCCACATACTTATGCAATTCTTATATATTATGAAAAAAGTTATAAATCAAAAAGCAATTTTTTCTTTATGCTGCTGCTGCTGCTAAGTCGCTTCAGTTGTGTCCGACTCTGTGTGACTCCATAGACGGCAGCCCACCAGGCTCCCCCATCCCTGGGATTCTCCAGGCAAGAACACTGGAGTGGGTTGCCATTTCCTTCTCCTTCTTTCTAGTTATTTATAAAATCATTTTATAAGACTATACATATTATCACCATCTAGTCCCTCCTAGCCTTTAAGGTGTAATAGCTGTTTTTTATATCTGTATACAAATATATGGCTTAGAAGATATATATATTTATTTTAATGTAAACAGGAAAGTAACCAACAACATGAAGGAAGATACAGAGTTTAGAGCTAATATCTACTCCATTAGATTTCATCTTCTAATGAATTAAGCCTTTGCCTATAAGTATTTATGTTGTTCAGGTAGCAATAAAAATTTAACAAGCAGTCTCAGGTTAGTGCTAGAATGGAGGCCTTCCAGTGTAAAGACAGAATAGCTGCCAGCCCAAATAATGAAATATAAATAAGGCAGAGAATATTTACAAATACATTTCCAAGGTCTAAAAGTAAAAGTATTAAAATATTATCAACCAAGCATGTGAATCTTGAAACTTCTGTGTAAATGTCAAAAGTTATGTAATGATCATGTAGGATAAAATCCTTGTACTATTGAAGTACAGATGGATTTCTTGTACACACTCCCAAAATACAAAACTGCATTGTGGTTTGTACCAGTTAAAGAACTCCTGTAAAAGAAAAAGACAAGAAACTAACTAGAAAAATGGTCCAATAGAGCATTTCTACTGGTAAAGAGAGAAACGCAAGTTAAAATAAGAGAGTCTACTTGCAGTAACATTTGACAGTCCTCAGTGGAATTTAATGTGCAGATATCTCTGCCATATGACTCTACTGTTTCATCCCTAAGTGTGTATGACATTCAGAGAAATGCTTGCTTAGATTCATAAGGGGATATGTATAAGAGTGCTTACTTCAGAGTTGTATATGTGTGTGTATGAGAGAGTTGGAAAGAATCTAAGGGTCTATCAATAAGGAGATGGGAAGGTAAATGTGTGGATGTGCATAGTGAAATAGTTTGTGCAGTAGGGGGCAACAAGCTAGAAATACACAGAGGAAGAGGAAATCTTAAAACTTACTGCTGAGTAAAAAAAAAAAGTAAAACAAGAGCAGAAAAGTAAAAAAAAAAAAAAAGTAAAAGGAACTATATCATAATAGGTATTATGTAAAAGTAAAAATCCCAATATACACAAAACAATCTTTTAAGGATTCTTACATATTGTACAAATTTACTTTCATATTAGAGTGAGTACCTATTGGGAAGAGGCAAAAGGGAAGAAAGATGAGGACAATGGAGAAAGAAAGAAAAGCAAAATAAATGACTGTTGATCACTGTTTCAGAGATGGACAACAACAAGGTATCATGAGTTAAAAATTTAACATATTCCTTCACATCTAAGGTTATACAAGAGAAAGAAAATGGAAGAAGAGGAAAGAAGTGACAGAATAAAGAAGACAGAGAGAGTATAATTCTAAATTGCTAAGGATGTTATTTTAAGTAAGTTCTTAATTCGAAGTAAAAGTGAAGTCAGTGTTCTCAAAACATCTTGACACCAGTACATTCAGCAGATAGAAGTGACTAGTTTATCTTATACTTTCAGCAAAGGCACTGCTGGTTCTCATTCAGCACATGCTTCTTACATTCTGGCCATGATACTCTCAGATTTTATTAATAAGGGAATTGTTTTTCTAATAAGGCTATTCATGTGATGACAAGCCCATGTGACTTCAGATACATTTGGTGAACTATTACAATCTTAAAGGAATGCATTGCGCATATTGAGCTTGATTAGAAAAAGTGCCACTGATTGCCCTACAGCTAAACTCTTTATTAATTTGTGCCATGCAATTTCTAGTTTGAAATTCATAGGCATTTAGAAAATTAATCCTTCACAGAGAGAGGATAATTCAGGTGGTGAACTTAGTAGAAGGAAGGCCTTTTGGGTATTTACTTTGGACACACTATCCCCAGCAGACCTAAATGAAGAGCACTCTCTGAACCATTTGCCGCAAAATCCTTTCAACAGCACAAGTTCAGATGTTGGCCTTCATCATCTTATGATGCATGAATAGCTGTTGCATTTACAATAATCCTTTGCAATTCAGACTTAAAGTGTTTTACATAGTACTAGTATGTAAATCAGTACTATTGATTTAAGTAGGTGTAAATAGGAAATCTAGGGGGCTAGACATAAAACAATTAATACTATTAACCTCACACACACACAAACAAAAAAGCCACCCTTCTTCCTCCATCATAGAAATCAGTGTTCCCAGGAAAATCTTTCATGGAAAAGCCAACCGTGATATCACAAGTATAAGATTATAAGTAAATTTTCTGCCAGCCAGCTATGTGGAAACTTTAAGCTGAATTCTATTCCTGGTAATTTCAGTTCAGTCTTCAGAGTTTTGTGGTATACATATCAAAGTGCAGAATCAACTCCAGAGCATAAGTACATGAAATAAAAGCTGGTTTCCATAGAAAAGGCAGTGAGATGATTCAATTAAAATAACATTATTTAATAATTTCATGTTTCTTTCACATAACTCAAAGAACCAAAATAAATTCATATAGCATTATAAATAAGTATATGTCTGGCTGGAAACATTGTTCAAAGGGTGATTATCTCTAAAAAGTCTTTTCAAAGTAAATATGAACAAGTTAACACTTTGGAAGTCAGTCTTAACCTGTATAATAATAATACAATAACAGAGATGCATGTAGTCCATACATATCCATGTGTACATGTGTGTATACACATACACACAACAGGTATAACTACCTGTAGAATAAAAGCATACATGTAAATGAAACTTGAATTTAACAAACATGTACATATCTTCCACTTTGCAAAGTATCTGTCCTTGGTTGTCTAGAAAAAAGTAAAATGTATGTGTCAGGTACATTTTTTTTAAATGAAGTTTTACGTATTACCATTGCCCTTCCTGACAAAAGTTCTTAGGAAAATTAATGGATGATACTTTAAAACATTTCAAGTCCGTGATTTCTCCTTTCTCCATCAGTATGTTCTAATATTGTGGCTAAAACTGATTGTGAAGACTGTTTTGGTTGATGATTATGGTACCCACAAAGCTGTTGGCAAAATCAGAACTGTTTCCTGAGCTGGGAAAGTGACCAACTATGTCTCTTTCCTTTTTATTGTTGCTGTTTTAAGAAAAATAATTGTATCTCAATAATAATGACAATCCCTAATGAGAACTTACACTGGAGACTGTATCTGTGCAGGTATAAACTAATAATTTGAGCAAAATTAGGCAGTTGATTGACATTAGCTGGATGTATAACATTCAAGGGGAGTCTTTGCACATTTTGGCTATTTATTTATCAGTAGTTTCTGGACTGCATACAACCTCCTAGCCTTCAGCTAAGTTTATATCTGTTAATATCTGCATATAGGACAGAGGGCCCTGATTCCTTTCTGATAATAAGGTTAAGAGCTTAATACTGCAAGTTCATCCTCTGCCAATCTTCATGCCTAGCATTTGATTTTTGATATTTTCTTAATCTTAATTTAAATAACCTAATATGGCCTACTAATAATATGGTCTGTGATTTTCATAAATAGGTATCTCTGGGAAGGGGTCAGTTTTAGAAATAGTAGGTTATAGATAAGTAGGTTATAGAGCAGGTACCCACTCCAGTATTCTTGCCTAGAGAATCCCGTGGACAGAGAAGCCTGATGGGCTGCTGTCCATAGGGTTGCACGGAGTTGGACATGACTGAAGCAACTTAGCATGCATGCATGCATTGGAGAAGGAAATGGCAACCCATTCCAGTATTATTGCCTGGAGAATCTCAGGGACAGAGGAACCTGGTGGGCTGCCATCTATGGGGTCGCACAGAGTTGGACACAACTGAAGCGACTTAGCAGCAGCAGCAGAGGAGGTACACTTGGGTTTTGAGGCCGTTGCACATCTGTGGCCAATTCTGAACAGATTTTCACCACCTTTCAGCCACAGCCGTGATTCTATGCTGGCAGGTTTGTAAACATCTTTAAAACAACAAAGTGGGTGAGAGAGGTTAGGAATAGTGATATAGTAGCAACCAGATTGACAAACACACCACATTGTTATCTTTTATTCCTGATTTAAAAAAAAAAACAACTACAGGTTATTAATTTTCATAGCACATATAGAGGAACAAAAGAAATGACTTAAATGTCTATTACCACCTATTATCTGGGACTACATTAAAGAGGTACTGGTAAACTTGGCTTCATTTGTCCTCCAGACTCTGCAGAGATGTGAGGCCAGGCCAATTGGGGTTAAAGCAGACAGGGAACTGATACAGCTGGGAATAGTTAAAAGTGATCGAGGGCCAGCCCAAAGGAAAAGTCAGCAGAAAACAGGGCTGAGAGCTCTTTACAAGCAGAACGGCAGGGTCGTGTGTATTCAGGAAACAGCCTAACCCCATCTAGAGAACTTTGTTGATTTAATTAGATTTTGTTTAAAATTCCAAAGTAGAAGCAGCTTGGTCAACTTTGATTCTAAATATGCCAGGGGAAAAGAACTGTTAATTTTCAAAAGTAATATTATTGAAGCATTTATGAAATAGTAAAAATCTTGGTCATGGTAAAATTATATATATATATATATGTGTGCATATATATATATATATGAATATAGGGCACAGATGTTTCCTTGCTAACAACATGTTATCATCTTTATCTTGACCATTTCCTACATAGATTGTGGGTTTTAGCGGGAATCTGTTTATTCATGTACTTTTAGGTTATTGGTTTTTCTGTTTCCGGCTCAGATTTTCATTCCCTCACAGTATTTTTCAGAGAAGGCGATGGCACCCCACTCCAGTACTCTTGCCTGGACAATCCCATGGGCAAAGGAGCCTGGTAGGCTGCAGTCCATGGGGTCTCGAAGAGTCGACACGACAGAGCGACTTCACTGTCACTTTTCCCTTTCATGCACTGGAGAAGGAAATGGCAACCCACTCCAGTATTCTTGCCTGGAGAATCCCAGGGACAGGGGAGCCTGGTGGGCTGCCGTCTATGGGGTCGCACAGAATTGACATGACTGAGGTGACTTAGCAGCAGCAGCAGCAGCACGGTATTTTCTGGATGACTTTCCAAATAAATTATTTGCTCTCAAATCCTTGTCTCAGAGTATATTTGGTGAAACTAAACCAACACATACAAATCCTAGTAATTACTTAAATTTGATCCTTGACTCACAGAGATGTTCCGAAGATCATGTTTGATAATGCATGCAAAAATAGTTTTTAATAGTTAAGTGATACAAGTGGAAGTTATTCAATTTCTTCCACCAAAACTATGAATTTTAAAGACCAAAATTTTTTATCTTTCTACCCTTTGTAATTTGCAGAATTAACAAAATAGAGGAGGAATTTAATAAATATCCATGAAAAAAATGCTAGAACTCTGAGCCTTACTTGGTCACCAAAAATATTTTGAAAACTAAAAAAGGATTTGGTATTCTCATGGGTACATATTTATGGGAGATGCTGCTGCTGAGTTCTACCTTCCGCTCTGCTTCTGTGAGAGTGAAGGCATAACACAGATCTAGGGAAGGGAGGCGGTGAAATGGGCATTTAGTACGGATATCAGTCTTCCCTCAGTATCCTTGGGGGATTGATTTCAGGATCCTAACAGAAAGAAAATTGGGATTCTCAAGTCCCCTACATAAAATTGCATGGTATGTGCATATAACCTATGTGCTTCTCCCTACATACTTTAAATCATTTCTAGGTTACTTACAATGCCCAATACAATGTAAATGTAAATAGTTACAAATATAATTTAAATGTTGTATAAATAGTTACCAGTGTGTGACAAATTCAATTTTTGCTTTTTGGAACTTTCTGAAATTTTTAAAAATTATTTTTGATTCACAATTAGTTGAATCCTTGGTTGGAGAACTCAGGGACATGGAGGCCTGACTGTATTAGCTAAAACTAGATCCATACCTATACTGCTCCTTGCCTACAAAAAGCATAGAAAGACAGAAAAAAATTCTGAGTTCTGCATTCCAGTTATTTTCTAAGGGTAGGTTAAAATTAAGAAAGATGGTAAAGGAGGAGATGGACTCAGTCTCAGTTCATTCCCAGTATTTTTGTCAATTTTCCATGGAGCCCTGGAGGTTCTATCTCTTCTAGAATTTGCCAGTTTAGGCATGGCTTACACAAGTGGTTCTCAAAGTGTGGTCCTCAACCACACACATTAACATTATCTGAGAGCTTCTTAGAAGTGAAAATTCTTGTTCTTAATTTGATATGTGTATATATTACAGAATAATCACCACCATAACGCCAGTTAACATCTATTACCATACATATAGTGACAAAATTTTTTCTTGTGATGAGAATTTTCAAGATCCATTCCTAACTTATTTTGAAATATGCAGTACAGTATTATTAACTATAGTTATCAACCTGTACATTATATTCCCATTATTTATATATTTTACAACTGAAAATTTGCACCTTTTGACTCCCTTCAACCCATTTCATCCACCTGCCACCTCTTGCTTCATACAGTCACTGATCTGTTCTTTATATCCATGAGCTGTTTTTTCTTTTGTTTCTTTTGTTTTTAGATTCCATATATAAGTGAAATCATATGATATTTATCTCTCTCTGATTTATTTCACTTAACATAATGCCTTCAAGTTTCATCCATGTTGCTTTAATAGGCAAGATTTCATTTTTGTTTGTAGAGATATATAAATGTCTCAGATATTCTTTATCCATACACCACCAATGTACATTTAGTTTGTTTGAATGTCTTAGCCATTGTAAATGATGCTACAGTGAACTAATTTTGAATTATGTTTTTGTTTTCTTTGTGTAAATATTCAGAAATGGACTTCAGGATCATATGGTAGTTCTATTTTTAACCTTACTGTTTTCCATAGTGGCTGTACAAATTTACATTTCTATCAGCATTTCATAAAGGCTCCCTTTTCTCCACAACTTTACCAATACTTATTATTTCTTGTCTTTTTGATGACAGCTGTTCAAGCAGGTGGGAGGTGCTTTCTCATTATGGTTCTGATTTGAATTTCCCTGTTGATTGGTGATGTTGAGTATCTTTCCTTGAATCTATTAGCCATCAGTATGTCTTCTTTGGAAAGATATCTATTCAGATCCTCTGCTCATTTATAATTGGATTGTTTTGCTATTGCATTGTATGAGTTCTTCATGTACTTTAGATATTAACCTTTATCAGATATGTAATTTACATTTTCTCCCATTCAGTAAGTCACTTTTTAATTTTGTTGATGATTTCCTTTGCTATGCAGAAGGGAAATTCTTGAGTCCCACCATAGACCTACTGAATCAGAAGCTCTGGATTTGGAGCTCAGTAAAGTGTGTTTTAACAAATCTTCTAGGTGATTCTAACATACTCTAAAGTGTTAGAACCTCTGACCCACAGTGATGTTTTTGGATATGCTGAGAATTCTTCTAGTTTGACGTAAAAATCCTAGAACCAATTTAGTCTCTTAAAATTTTATTAGACCAAAATTTGCCTGTGTCTGTTTTAGAGCATCTGAAACTGATGATCTGAGTTACATTATTTGAGCTTTCACGTGCCAGAGCAATAGGAAGAAGCATTCAGGATTTCTAGGAACAAGGCATTAGAAATCAGGTCCTATAAAACTCGATGAGGGTAAGGGAGAGCAGAACCCTGTGTGCATTTCCAAAGGAGGATAAAGCTAAGTTAGTCTTAAGAATGGATGTTTCTCTCCCAAATGGCTGACTAGGCTGTCTAGAGAGAGAGAAAAAGGTCTTGCTAATGTACAGCTTATTTCACCAAATCCGTCTCAATGATACTCAAATGTATCATTTTCTTGGGAAACAATACCACTTATTCTTGACCTTGTTTATGTTGCTTGATAAAGGAACCAGTGTGATCTCTTTGGTGACCTCCAACATTCTTAATAAATACTGGCTCTTAAATAAGTAGTACTTTCTATTTTATTTGTAAAGTTCATGGAAATTGGATATAATGGCAGTTTATTTATATTTAGTTTTGTATTTTAATGATTATTAATATGTTCAAACTCAGTATTTCCATGACCAATCTGATGCTTGTACCTTGGTATTCCACTTGGGACTGTCTCAGTGTTTGGGATCCTCGCATTAAGCTAAATGTCAAAAGTCAAAGCCAATATAAGGAAAGAAGAGGAAATAAGCAGAAGATTTGAAAGTCAACTAGTGAGGAAGGTTAAGGGAATTCAGATTAAATGATTTAGAAAAGGGAAGGGTGAGAGACATCCTATCACTCTACCTCAAGTTTATGGAGAAGTCACTCGTACTTCATCCTTTCAATGACAAGAATAAAAAGATGAGCTTAAATTGCAGTAGGTTGGATATAGATTAACTGGAATGACCTTGGAATTAGGGTTAATTGGAATGTCTCATAATCAGTGGAACTGGATTTCTTCAGTGGCAAACTGAGCCGTGATTTAAAGAGAAGTAAGCCTAAGCATTTTCATTCCTAGTCCAAGTTTGGGAATGTATTGTGGATTCCCACTATAAAAATTCAATAAATTGCAAGGTATTATGGGAAGTGACCAGTTCTAGTTCATTAATGACTTCACTCCAGTTATTCATGGATGTTAAAAGGATATTTACAATCTATATGTTAGGAAATCTTTAAGTTAGTGACCTACCATTTAGCCAAAGCTTTATATTTTTTTCTAAATTTGACCATTATACTTTCCATCATTTCCAAATGTTGGCAATTCTCCTTTTGGAAAATATTCCATTATAAAACAAACTACTGAATTTTGTAAAAAAAGTTGTTGTTAAATTGTTTTGTAAAAAAATTGTTAAAATTAAAAAAAAAATACTGATGAGGTTCCAAATAGCTCCTTTATCAAAAGAAGTGTTCTTTTCATGATAGAAAGATTGGGATTCATTTCTGAGAGAAGTGGCATTCAAATTCATGTAACTTTTAAGCTCAATAGAAAAGCTGAAATGTTGTATTTATATTTCAATTTATTTCTTTTATAATGAAGGAGTTGAGTTTACTAGCTAATGAATTTGTTTCAATAAGAGAAAAGTTTGGTATTTATTGTATTTTTAAGTGAAAAAAAATTATGTTTTTTTTTTTTAGCAGTTTCGGGGGAATTAAAATCTTATGTGTGCCTGTATAGGTGGGACGATAGCTAGATATATGGTTATGTATGTGTATATATGAATACACAGATGCACACTCATATTTCAATTTCTAAATTATTACTACAACAGAATCTCTCCAGGAGAGTCACCCAGAACATGATCGATATAGATGAAATCTTTAGACTTGGTAAATGATGAAACATCAAAGAAACTTTGGCTCAAGTTTATGTTATTAAATCTTTGATTTTTAAATTGAGAACAGTCAGTGTTATATAACTAACCTTAAAATTATAGACTCTAAAACTACAGTGTGCTTCCTCCTTAAAAGTAATTGTATTTCAAGCTGATAGACATATAAACATGTATTCTGTAGTTGTAAGAGTTAACATAGCAGTGTTGCATGTCAGTTTAGATAGTAATGATTTGAATATGCTTATAATTATCATTGCATTATTTTATTAATCTTTGCACATCTGTTAAATAACACAACACAACTATATAAATCCATTAAATAGATAAATGTTTTGATTATCTTTTATTGTTTATTTTTCATCTTCAGGGATTCATTACATTGACTATACCTTTCAAAACATAATCTACAGCTTAATTAAGCCTTACAGTTATAAATTTTGAGCCAGCATATTAAGAGAGAAGTTATTGCTTTGGGGGTACACTATTACTAATGAATGTTTTGCTCTGAAACACCACTCCTGGTATAAAATTCTAAGTCTATCCAAAAGAAGCTGTCCTTGATTTCACTGTTCACAAATTCATAAGTCAACTTTTTATGTTTTATAAGCTTCTTAGGAACAAAATCCAAACCCATTTACGACTGAGCAAATTTCACAGCTTGTAGAAAAGACACATATCATTGTAATGTGTGAAATTTTAATCAAAAATGTTATGAAGGAGAAAGGTAAACTGACTGCTATAATTAATGTGTTCTGACACAGAGATTTAGCTGGCACATTTGTGGACTGTGCTATGCTACGTTAACTGTTCCATTGCTCAAGGACTGTCAGTTTGAGGTGTTCCTATGCTATGGTTTTACCACTCGACACGTTTTCCTAGAGCATCAGCTTTGTCATGAACTGAAATGTTAAATCATTTCTTCCTTGGCTTTTCTATTAATATTTATTTAGGTGTCATGTGTGTCTGGTGATAGGGTATGTTATCTTCCTTTAAAAAGCAGCTTCATTTAAAATTAAACTATATAAGCATTGCTGTTAAAATGAATCATCTTGTGTTTTGTTTCTCTTCTATTTAAACATCATCCAATGCCTTAAAGGTGAGAGTATTGAGTAAAACTAATTGTGGTAATGAAGAAATTAGGAACTGTACCCACATGGAACATATCCAAATAAAATATTTTTATTTTATATAATACATTATACAACACATATTTCATAATTAAATAATTCTTGCTTGACTTCACAAAGTAAACAAAATATTCTCCATATAAGAAATAAGCTCTGATTCTAAAAGGACACTTGCTATGTATTTATATTTTGGAAATAGGATCAAATTCATGAACTATTTGTAAAATATTGCTAAAATATTCTTTCATGCCAGACCCTGGGTAAATAATAAGTTTCATGCCAGACATTGGGTTAGATAGTGGCTCTATATTTCAGAGAGATTCTTCTGAAAATTATAGATTGGGTTCTTGGCTCTGCTGTGTCAATCTCCTTGCAGAGATCTACGGCAGGCTCTCTCAGAGCACTGCCAGTGTGGTTGTGCAGTAGACAAAAGACATACCTGAAAGGGGAAGACAGAATGCCACTTAAATTAAATA
Organism: Giraffa tippelskirchi; assembly: GCF_054371585.1. Classification (NCBI taxonomy): domain Eukaryota; kingdom Metazoa; phylum Chordata; class Mammalia; order Artiodactyla; family Giraffidae; genus Giraffa; species Giraffa tippelskirchi. The sequence continues at coordinate 95,121,646 of NC_137277.1, forward strand.
GGAAATGAATTGGCCAGCAAGTTGGCATGTCTGCTGAGACAAATCATGGACAACATGTCTCTCAACAACAAAACTTATTTGTTTTCTCTTGCCAACAGATTCATCACTGCCCAGGCAAAACAGGCAAAATACATTAGTGTCATGGTAAACTGATAAAGAGAAGTGCCTCAATCTAGCATCCTCAATGGCGAAAGTCTTAGGGCAGTATTGATCTGTGTTATATAAATCTTGTTTTCTGTCTGCAGAAGTGAATCAGGAATGACCCGTAAGGTTAACAAACATTGTAATGTCTTTCAACCGGGGCGGATGCCTGTGAGTTCCACACATTGTATTTGGTCAAGTTCCATCTTGTCATTTTTACCTCCAAGAAGCTTAACTAATTGCTGGAAATCATAAGAATGTTTGACGGAAGGAGAGAATTCCTACAATTTTTAACCCCTCTCCCATCCCCTCTTTTTTTTTTCCTGAAGTCTTAACAAGCAGTCAAAGCCAAGTAGCGGAAAACAATCAACACTGAATTAGTCAGCAGGAGTCTTCACTTAGTTGAAAGTTTATGTAATTGGCATGTCATGTTCCTGCATTGCCAAGAACAGACATGATTAAGCTGATGCACTTTGTTTCAGTAAAGTATGACAAAGGGAGCTTCTCATCCTTTTGAGTTACATGTCAGGGTATGTGCTTAACATGATTTTCTTCTGTTAAGAAGGGACCCAAGGCTAACTGTATATGCTGTGAATGATGAAATAAAAATTCTCACCAAACTAAGACTTGACAAAGTCAAAGTTCTGGGGACAAAACAAGAACAGATATCAGTAGTGAAAGATAATTATCAAAGAAAATTTATCAGCAAAAGTTCAATTACCCATAATAACCTGCTTTATTTTACAGACAGTGGACTCTTAAAAGAATGACAAATTCAATCTTATGTTATAGTGGGGGTTCACCTGACCACAGATGCTTTCTCCATATGAAGTGTTTTATGCTTTTACTTATTAAAAAATTGTCTCTGTAGCCTTAACAAATTTTTACCATAGAATTTCTCTTTAGAGATTAATCAGACATTTGAATTTTGTCTGCTAACTTTTTACAATGCTTTATTAGGCTGTGAATGATGGATTTTGCCCTTATTTGGAAAGTCAGCCTTTATGGTGAAAAAAACAAATGCCTAGCGTTAGAAGAGACTCTATAAAGCTTATGATATTTCATTTTTATTTGCTCACACTAGTGTTCCTCTTGTCATAACCTTAAATCAAATGATAGATTTTAACTTAGCTTAGATTATTAAAGCTAAAAGAGAGCAGTTGCTGAGGGAGCAGTCCACGCATCTCTTGCGTCACAGTTGACAGTATAAAGACAACATTCAGGGAACTAATGGAGTTTCTTTTTCTTCTCCCTTTTTGTCATAGAAAGGTCAAACTAGTTTTCAACATTTTTATGTATGTCATTCTCAATATAGCAACAGAATCTCTTATGGAAAACAATGTAAGTAAATGTCTCCACGATGCTACTAGTCACCTGATCAAAAGCCAATGTTAAAAAACACTTCTAATGACTGTCTCTTATGCATCAGTGCACCTACTAATGAGCTGCCAGAAAAGGCTTTGTAAAGCTTTACTAAGATAGAGCAGGAATGTGAGAAGCCTGAGATATAACTTCCCTGCTGTGATCCCTGCCTTTCTATTAACAGGGAGCCTAGACTTGGAGCTGCTAATGAGCGTGCTGGAAAGAGTGTCCAAACCAGTGCAGGCTGGAGACAATTCACCTGTCTGCTTTCAGATCTGGGGTATGATGCATGACAGTAAGACATTTGGTAGTAGCTTTTCTTTAAATAATTTAGATATTTATTGATTTTTCCCTCTCTATCCCCATATTTTTAGTCTCTGCATTTTACTTTCAATGATTTCTAGCACCATCAGAGAAAAAGGATTATTCCTTCCATTGCCTTACTTCCCCACCCACACAGATAAGAAATTAATGTCATTATGTCATATAATAGTAAAATGGAATACTAAATTAGTTCTTTGCAGGGAGGAGAAATATATGCTTTTCAGAGATGATATTTATAAAGTGAGTCAGTTGACATTAATACTTTTTAAAAGCCAAAAGATGGCTTATTTGAATTAAAGGAGTTCAAAATATATTTTGACACTTAAAACAATGCAGAGCTGAAGTTAAAGACCTTTCTTCCTCTAGCAATACCTGGTACAGCATCTTTATCCATGGGCAAATCCCAGCAAGATCTTTATAAAGAATGCTTACTTAACTTGGTAGAAATTCCTGGCCTATAAATGAAATAGTTAACTGCAAGATACCTTTCAAGTTCAATGCTAAGCTGTTCACATTACACATTTTGTTGTTATGCTTCCTTTGAGTTTTCCTAGAGGCTATTTTATTAGTTAATTTTTTTAGTCAGACAAAATTGCAGAATACAAACTGTGTAATTTCACCAATTTGCAATGCCACAGTTATCCCAGAAAGAGAATCAACATCCCCATCCATTAATTACAATCCTGACTATCTTCTAGAGTCCCAGGAGGCAGCCTGTGCGGTTCACATGGGCTTGTGCTATCTGTCCCTTCCAGTTGCCAATGTTCCTATTTTCCACAGCTCACCCTTGCTTTTTCTCGGGTTGATGCAACATGCCATGGGAAATCGCAGGCTCCGTGGCAACTAGGGAGATAAGAATGCTGTGTGCCTCAGCAGCCCCTTTTATCCAAGGATCTCCAAAGAGCTTTATAAAAATCTATTTTTTAATCCTACAGATACCCCCTTAAATAGATATTAGCCTGACTACACAGCTAGCAGAGTGGAAATCAGGGAGCATCTACCTGCATCTCAGCCTTGAACCCTTCTCACTATTGGATCTAGTATAAGGAGAGAGCTTGAATTCTGAACCCATTCTAACAATGTGTGGAGAGGACTGGAATACATCTTTCCTGCTAGAAAACTCATGAGACCCCAAAGAAATTGAGCTGCACATAAGTACATTTTTAATGTGTACTAAACTGAAACACAGATTATATCATAAACATTTGAGGTAACAACTGTATTCCAGTTGGCCTGATTTGGAACTTTGTTACCAAGGAATCCTTCCTCTCTCAAGCTTAGTACTCTAAGTACCCTATTTTAATTCTTTACTGTGTAAACAACTTGCTGAAAGGGTAGGGGGAAGAGAGATTACCCAGTAAAGATTTTGGAGCAAATTTCAATTCTGCACAGCTTATAAAAATTAGCTTCTTGCTCTCAGGAGACATAATCTAAGAGGAAAGGGAAGAAATTGTTAAGCTTATAAGCATAAATGATATGCATATCATGAATATAACCTGCTACTGCTGGAGAGTTACATTTTGAGAATTTCACTATTTGTTTTTATAAAATACTGAGAAAAATATCTCTTTTTCTGATACTTCCTGTGGAATTCTTTCACTGCATATCCACACCTATTAGAAAAATAAATTCTTCATTAATGTAGTATTTTCTAATTAAGTGGTCTTGAGATATCATGGAATGTTCTGTTAAAGCCTGCCAAGCTACCCTAAGGAGCAAAGTAGATACACTGTAATCATCCTTCAAAATTTTACATACACAAAATTTTGTTTTAGCATAAAGTTTTATCTTTTAATCTCAACTATCTTTCAAAATATATATACATTTTAAATATATAACTTTCTTTGTTTTCTGATCTTAAATATTCTTTACCACTCAGTGACCAAATATTCAGAAACTAGATAAATATCTAAAAAATAAATTATCAAACCAAACTATAAGAAAACCTGCTTTCCTTACTCTTTATTTTCTTTAGCATCTGTGTTTGTGGAGAAATGCGTATAAAGCACAATATTATCTTAGCCAATAGATCAGCGATATTCTTCTCTAAGCAAGTGAGTTTACTGATAGTAAGTTAGATACTTGGAAAGAGATGTTCATGTTTTGAGCCACTGGAGTCTGTTATAGGACTCTGAGTGGTGACTTATGCTCAGTTTCAATTTTTGTATTTCTCAATTCTATCAGTAAAATATTTGAGGAAGCATCCTTAATATATATGCATTTATGTGTAAATTGTATTTCTGCTACTATACTCAATATATAGATATTCTAAAATACACATAAAGAAAATATTAAGAAGGATGAGAAAAAATAAAATGTACATTTCATTTATTATCTGGGTAAAATATGCTTTGTTTCTAGTAATGATATTAATTATATAATATTTTAGTAAATGATATATAATTGGCTATGATTCCTTAGTTTTATCTTTGGAATTCTTCGTTAAACTCTTGGTGGTATAGCAGTTTCCAAAGACTGGCTCTAGATTCAGTTTATTTTGATGCTCAGTTTTAGTTGTTAACAGAGCTGGAAATAATACCTTACAGAGTTATTATGAAGGAAGTGAATTTATGAAATCATTATAGTGATTTTTAAATTCCACTCCCTCCCCAAAATAAGCAAAAACTTTCATTTTAATGTTGACAGTAAATTTCCATCAGTCTGATGACAATTACTTTTTCATTTAATTGGTTTGTGTCATTTTAATGTTTTTAATGAATAGCTTCAACATTGCTAGAATTCTTCATTTGGAAGACTACAAAACATGTTAGAAAATTCTTTCCAAGATTTTTTTTTCTTTTTAAGTAGACAAATCACCTTGGCCAAAAAAATCCAGAATGGCAAATCATTTCTAAATATCTATTTTTATATTTTTTCATTATATTCATGTTTGTTTCAAAATAAAATTTCTCAGCCATTGATATAAAAACACTTTTATTTAAAGAGATATAATAAGTTTATATACTATATTTTATATATTATTTATTATATATTATATTTTTTACATATTATAAAACATAATGCATAATATGTTTATTTCTTAAAAAAAACAAAGCGGCTAGTTATCATATTGCTTGAGTCATTTGTCATCATTAAAGACTTGCCTTTTTATAAAGTAAAAACATATCTCTTCTAAGAACTTTCTTGTAAGATAACCAGTGAAGATTTTCATGGTATTCTTCATTCATTCAAGATTGATTTAAAGAATCTACTTTTTAAATGGATTGCTTTTTATGAAATAAATCCTACTCTTTTTGTTTTGCAGTATAAAAACTGCAATTTTTTTGCAATATGTTGAAGGCAGATAACTGTGTAAGGCCATCTCTTTCAACCACATCAAAGAATTTCATTCATTCCTGTTTGGAGTACATAACAATGAGCCTCTTTCCTTTGGACCACTGCTGATATCTAGCAAAGCATAAATTCTTTATGTTTCCTAGATTATAAAACTCTGTTACAGGGGCTTGCTTCCCTGGTGGCTCAGTGGTAAAGAACCTGCCTGACAATGGCAGAAGACGCAGATTCGATCCCAGGTCTGAGAAGATCCCACTTGCCATGGAGCAACTAAACCCATGCAGCACAACTATTGAGTCTGTGCTCTAGAGACCAGGAGCTGCAACTACTGAGCCCACCTGCCACAGCTACTGCAGCCTGTGCAACCTACACCCCATGCTCTGCAACAAGAAAAGCCACACAACAAGAAGCCCTCACATGGCAATTAGAGAATAGACAAAAATTTCTACTACAATGTCTGATTTTTGTTTATATCCTGATTGCATGATGTGTCCACTTTGGAGACCATCATTCCAGACAGTCATAGAATGGGATGAGGATGATTAGAAAGCCTAGGGATCTGAATCAAATTTTATTTGAGGCTAAAGCACTATCCAAAAGGTCAGTTTTCTTTCCAGTCCCAAAGAAAGGCATGCCAAAGAATGTTCAAACTACTGCACAGTTGCATTCATCTCGCATGCTAGCAAAGCAATGCTCAAAATTCACCAAGTGAGGCTTCAACAGTACATGAATGGGGAACTTCCAGATGTTCAAGCTGGATTTAGGAAAAGCAGAGGAACCAGAGATCAAATTGCCAACAATTGTTGGAACATAGGAAAAGCAAGAGAATTCCAGAAAAACATGTATTTCTGCTTTATGGACTATGCCAAAGCCTTTGACTGTGTGGATCACAACAACCTGTGGAAATTCTTAAAGAGATGGGAATACTAGACTATCTTGCCTGCCTCCTGAGAAATCTGTATGCAGGTCAAGAAGCAAGAGTTAAAATGGGACATTGAACAACAGACTGGTTCCAAACTGGGAAAGGAGTATGTCAAGACTGTATATTGTCACCCTGTTTATTTAACTTACATGCAGAGTACATCATGCAAAATGGTGGGCTGGATGAAGCACAAGCTGGAATCATGATTGCCACGAGAAATATCAATAACCTTAGATATGCAGATGACACCACCCTTATGGCAGAAAGCAAAGAGGAACTAAAGAGTCTCTTGATGAGAGTGAAAAAAGCTGGCTTATAACTCACCATGCAAAAAATGAAGATCATGGCATCTGGTCCCATCACTTCATGGCAAATAGATGGGGAAACAATGGAAACAGTGAGAGACTTTATTTTGGGGGCTCAAAAATCACTGCAGATGGTAACTGCAGCCAAGAAATTAAAAGACACTTTCTTCTTGGATGAAAAGCTGTGACTAACCTAGACAGCATATTAAAAAGCAGAGACATTACTTTGCCAACAAAGATCTGTCTAGTCAAGGCTATGGTTTTTCCAATAGACATCTATGGATGTGAGAGTTGGACTGTGAAGAAAGCTGAGTGCTGAAGAATTGATGCTTTTGAACTGTGGTGTTGGAGAAGACTCTTGAGAGTCTCTTGGACAGAAAGGAGATCAAACCAGTCAATCCTAAAGAAAATCAGTCCTGAGTATTCATTGGAAAGACCTTTGCTGAAACTGAAAGTCCAATACTTTGGCCACCTGATGCAAAGAACTGACTCATTGGAAAAGACTCTGATGCTGGGAAAGATTGAAGGTGGGAGGAGAAGGGGATGACAGAGGATGAGATGGTTGGATGGCATCACCGACTCTGTGGACTTGAGTTTGAGCAAGCTCCAGGAGTTAGTCATTCATGGACAAGGAAGCCTGGTGTGCTGCAGTCGATAGGGTCACAAAGAGTCTGACATGACTGACCAACTGAAATGAATGAATGCACTATCCAAACATAAAAAAATATAGGTTATTGAAACATTTTAGAAACATTAGGAGAATACAGAAGTCAATAGATTTCTCACATATTGAGAATATACCGAGTTAGAAAATTGAGTGACTTAAGTTGTCATTTTCAGTATTAACTCAGAGATATAACACCAAAAAGTAAACCTAAAGAGAAACACTCAAGATCTACAGAAACAGATGTGTAGCATGTTCTGAAGGACATAGAAAAAAGACTTTAAAAGTGTAAAGAGCTCTTGGTTCTTAGAACGAAATGCAGATATGTGGTGGTATGGAGATAGTTGTTGCATCTAGGAGCAGGAACACAGTCACCGGTGGGACAGTTACTTTATAATATATATCTTTTCGGTTGTTTAAACTTTATCCATGGGCAATTTCTATTTTCAAATAAGTATTATAATAACTTGTACTTGTGATATGCTTATTATATATGGCAGGCAGTGTTCTGAGTACTTTACAAATATCAATTCATTTAAAACTCACTACAACCTCTTGAGTTGAATATCATCATTCTTATTTTACAAAGATTAGGAAACGGAGGCACAAGTAGGTTTTAGTCATAGGTCACACTGTGGGTGGAATTTTTAATTCAAGTTGTCTGGTAAATTAAGCCCTATCATTTACTTCTTCTCTAGAATAAAAAATTATTTGTTCCCAAATTTGAGGTGATTTTAATAATTCAAAATAATCAATGAAATGTATACTTATGAACATACAGTTTAGTTGTACTAAATACTGAAGAAACACTATTTATACTGCAGTACATCCCTTGTAATCACAAACCCTTCTACAGACCAACAAGCAAAAAAAACAAAGTTCATGAGAATCCATGTAGTCTCAGTCAGCACGCAGAAGATATCTTCTATTTAATAAGAAAAAATGAGAAAATTGTTAAAAACTTTGTCTTAAAAATGGTTTATTATTTTCTAACATAGAACCCTTCAATCACATATACTTGCTCCTGCCTTGAGGGCTTTTCTCTGAGTCAAAGCCCCCCCCCCCAAACACCCTCATAACTAATTTTGCTCATCTTTGAAGTATCTTCCAAAAATCTTACCAGATTAACACATTTTATAGTTATTTTTCTCTAATGTAAATTTCTTATCAGACATGCGTGGCCATTCTTGCTCAGATTTTTTCTTAGAAATATTTTCATTTATATTATTTCTCTTTTTTAATTTTGAACAAATTCTTGATAAATGATTTAATTTTCTGTTTTCTATACTGCCTTTAAGTATGGAACTCAGTAAATAATACATGGTGAGGTTGTTAAGGAAATGAATAAGATATTATACTTACTGTCTGAGTATTTAAAATTTTGTAGAGAAGATGTTTGAAAGTTAAACATTGTATTGCGAGTTAAACATAACAGTAAGTGGTTGAGAAAAAACTAAATATCTGTATATACAGTCAGTTCAAAGCCATCTTCCTTAGATTGTTTTTTGGACCCCTGATAATACAACTTACATACATATTTCTAGCATTTTTCATAAGATTTAAAAATTCCTCCAAAACAGCATGATATGTTATGTTTAAAAATATGTCAGTCTTACATAATGTACATTTGTTTCACAATGTTCATTCTTAAACATTTCAAATTACATTTTTTTCAACTCCTTTTTGTCTGTTAGGATCCCAAATACTTATGTTTTGTTCTTTCTTTTAAGTCATGTAGCATAAGTTCCACATGGCTAAATAACAAAGTAGCATGTATCAAAATAAAACACGGCTTACTTAGTTTTTTCTCCTTGGGTGTAATTTCATGGTGCAATAGTTAGATAAGGTTATCGTTTTAAGGAAACTCAATATATGTGTGTTAAACTTCTAAGATAACGTAAAATAGGATGCTTGTGGTTTAGACATATTTTATGCAGTGATAAGTAATGGAGAAATCACATATTTGATCCCTGTTTACTATCCCTTATACTGTATATGCTTCCCTGTGGCTCAGAGGGTAAAGTGTCTGCCTGCAATGCATGAGACCCGGGTTCAATCCCTGGGTCGGGAAGATACCCTGGAGAAGGAAATGGCAACCCATTCCAGTATTCTTGCCTGGAGAATCCCATGGACGGAGGAGCCTGGTAGGCTACAGTCCATGGGGTTGCAAAGAGTCGGACACGACTGAGTGACTTCACTTCACTTCACTTATACTGTACACAGGGCTTCCCTTGTGGCTCAGCTGGTAAAGAATCTGCCTGCAATGTGGGAGACCTGGGTTCGATCCCTGGGTTGGGGAGATCCCCTGGAGAAGGGAAAAGCTACCCATTCCAGTATTCTGGCCTGGAGAATTCCATGGACTATACAGTCCATGGAGTCGCAAAGAGTCAGACATGACTGAGCGACTTTAACTTTCACTTTCACTTTTTACTGTATACAAGCTATCTTTGAGGATATGGAACATTTTGGGGGGCCTTCATCAAGCTACATCATGCAAACAACAAAATGTATATGCTGAAATTGACAATAGTTTGCAAATAAACAGTGAAGTATCAATATATGATCTACTGCTAAGGAGCAGAGGGCTCCACAAGACTGACTGCCATTTTCTCCATGTAGCTTTCTTCCTTGGCTTGGAAATCTGTCTCCTACATTTATAACCATACTTTGAAAACAAATATTAGAGTACAGAAAAACATATAAATAAAAGTGAGTTTTCCTACCAATTCTTTTCTCACCTTTCCTCCATAACACTAAATACTAAGCTCTTAATTCTACTAATATGTCAACCGTAAATGGCTTCTATTGGTTTCTCATTAAGAAAGACAAAGAATTGATCTCACTAATATTGTCTTCTTCTTAAACTACTTCAAATTCCTATATTTTTACCTTTAGTTATATGCTGCTGCTAATTCACTTCAGTCGTGGCCGACTCTGTGCGACTCCATAGACGGCAGCCCACTGGGCTGCCCCGTCCCTGGGATTCACCAGGCAAGAACACTGGAGTGGGTTGCCATTTAGTTATATGGGTTACCTCTAAAAATCTAATTACTAATGTTTTATTTCTTGATCCATAACTTTCCACTGTTAATAACACTTCATCTATACGCGAGCAGACATTGATACTCTGTCTTTTTCTCCATCCCGCTTTCTTTTACCACTCTCAACTTTTATTAGCTGGGTCATTAGTTTGTATTTTTCTTTCTCTTTCTTTCTCTGCCTTTTGTCCTTCTTTCCTTCCTTTCTCTTTTTCTTTTTTCCTTCCTTCCTACCTTCTTCCTTTCCTTTTCTTTTTCCTCCTCTTACTCCCTCCTTTCTTATTTCTTTTCTTTTATATAAATTTATACTATGTAATAATACTACACATTATATAGTAATAGCACAAAATAAAATCTATATATATTTATACATAATAATTTAGTTTCCTATACTTTGTACCTATATTAATTCTAAAAGTTTCCATGATTAGTATTTGAAATATTATTATTGTTATAAAGATAATGAGTTCTATAGAGAGCATAGAATGCAGTATGTAGTCATTCAGTCACTAAGTCATGTCCAGCTTTTTGCCATCCTGTGAACTGCAGTGCGTCAGCCTTCCCTGTCCTTTACTATCTCCCAGAGTTTGCTCAAACTAATGTTCGTTTGAGTCAGTGATGCCATCCAACCATCTCATCCTCTGTTGCCTTGCCCCTTTCTTCTCCTGCCCTCAATCTTTCACAGCATCAGGGTCTTTTCCAATGAGTCAGTTCTTTGCCTCAGGTGTTCACAGTATTGGAGCTTCACCTTCCGCATCAGTACTTCCAATGAATATTCTGGGTTAATTTCCTTTAGTATTGACTGGTTTGACCCCTTGTTGTCCAAGGGATTCTTAGTCTTCTCCAGCACCACAATTTGAAAGCATCAATTCTTTGGTGCTCAGCCTTCTTTATGGTTCAACTCTCACATCCACATTGGTTCTGTTAGAAAAGCAAAAATTTTTGAATTAAATATACAATCTAAATATCAAGGTCAATATCTGTTATTTTCTTACAATTAATCAATGCCCCTAAATTTGGAGCTATGACTTTCTTGAACAGGTGAACAAGTAGAGTTTCTAATTGTACAGTTTTCTCATTACAAAGGTCTTGTAGGTCTTCACAGAATCGTTCAACTTCAGCTTCTTCGGCATTACTGGTTGGGGCATAGACTTGGATTACCATGATATTGAATGGTTTGCCTTGGAAACAAACAGAGATCATTCTATCGTTTTTGAGATTGCATCCAAGTACTGCATTTCGGACTCTTTTGTTGACCATGATGGCTACTCCATTTCTTCTAAGGGATTCTTGCCCACAGTAGTAGATATAATGGTCATCTGAGTTAAATTCACCCATTCCAGTCCATCTTAGTTCGCTGATTCCTAGAATGTCGACGTTCACTCTTGCCATCTCCTGTTTGACCACTTCCAATTTGCCTTGATTCATGGACCTAACATTCCAGGTTCCTATGCAATATTGCTCTTTACAGCATCGGACTTTGCATCTATCACCAGTCACATCCACAGTTGGGTATCGTTTTTGCTTTGGCTCCATCCCATCATTCTTTCTGGAGTTATTTCTCTACTGATCTCCATTAGCATATTGGGCACCTACTGACCTGGGGAGTTCATCTTTCAGTGTCCTATCCTTTTGCCTTTTCATACTGTTCATGGGGTTCTCAAGGCAAGAATACTGAAGTGGTTTGCCGTGCCCTTCTCCAGTGGACCACAGTCTGTCAGACCTCTCCACCATGACCCATCCATCTTGGGTGGCCTCACAAAGCATGGCTTAGTTTCATTGAGATAGACAAGGCTGTGGTCCGTGTGATCAGATTAGCTAGTTTTCTATAATTCTAGTTTCACTGTGTCTGCCCTCTGATACCCTCTCGCAACACTTACCGTCTTACTTGGGTTTCTCTTACCTTGGGCCTTGGGTAATTCCTCTCGCTGCCGCGGGCCCCCAGCCCCCGGCCCGGCCTTGCCCCTGTTGGCCGCTGCCGCCCCCAGCCCCCGACCCCCGGCCCCGCCTATCCCCTGTCGGCCGCGGCCCCCGGGCCCCAGCCCAGCCTAGGCCCTGTCTGCCGCCGCCCCTGGCCCCTGGCCCGGCCTAGCCCCCGTCGGCCGTCACCCTCGGCCCCAGGCCCAGCCTGGCCCCTGTCGGCCGTCGCCCCCGGCCTCCGGCCCGGCCTAGCCCCTGTCGGCCGTCACCCCCGGCCCCAGGCCCAGCCTGGCCCCTGTCAGCCGTCGCCCCTGGCCCCCGGCCCGGCCTGGCCCCTCTCGTCCGCCGCCCCTGGCTCCCGGCCCCCGGCCCGGCCTAGCTCCTCTCGGCCACGCTTCTGCGCCAAGCAGCCTCAGCCGCCTCGCTTCTGCGCCGAGCCGTCGCAGTGGAAAATTCTGAAAGAGATGGGAATACCAGACCATCTGACCTGTCTCTTGAGAAACCTGTATGCAGGTCAGGAAGCAACAGTTAGAACTGGACATGGAACAACAGACTGGTTCCAAATAGGAAAAGGAGTACGTCAGGCTGTATATTGTCACCCTGCTTATTTAACTTATATGCAGAGTACATCATGAGAAACGCTGGGCTGGAAGAAACACAAGCTGGAATCAAGATTGCCGGGAGAAATATTAATAACCTCAGATATGCGGATGACACCACTCTTATGGCAGAAAGTGAAGAAGAACTAAAGAGCCTCTTGATGAAGGTGAAAGAAGAGAGTGAAAAAGTTGGCTTAAAGCTCAACGTTCAGAAAACTAAGATCATGGCATCTGGTCCCACCAACCCAGATAGCATATTTAAAAGCAGAGACATTACTTTGCCAACAAAAGTACGTTTAGTCAAGGCTATGGTTTTCCAGTGGTCATGTATGGATGTGAGAGTTGGACGGTGAAGAAAGCTGAGCGCCAAAGAATTGATGCTTTTGAACTGTGGTGTTGGAGAAGACTCTTGAGAGTCCCTTGGACTGCAAGGAGATCCAATCAATCCATCCTAAAAGAGATCAATCCTGGGTGTTCACTGGAAGGTCTGATGTTGAAGCTGAAACTCCATGCACCTCATGCAAAGGGTTGACTCATTGGAAAAGACCCTAATGCTGGGTAGGATTGGGGGCGGGAGGAGAAGGGGATGACAGAGGATGAGATGGTTGGATGGTATCACCAACTCGATGGACATGGGTTTGGGTAGACTCCAGGAGTTGGTGATGGACAGAGAGGCCTGGCGTGCTGCAGTTCATGGGGTCGCAAAGAGTCGGACACTACTGAGTGACTGAACTGAACTGAACTCATTACAAAAGAGAACTATATACTCTTTATACTACTGGAATCATCATGAAATTTGGACTGGTTTTCACTTCAGGGAAATAGATATCCAATAAGATATTAAGTATTTGTGAAGAATAGAATTTGCATTATCCAATTTGCAACTAGTAGTATTATATGTATATTCTGGGATACAGCTGTAAGTGAAAATTTTCTAGACAGCATCTTATGATCTCAAACTTAATACCTTTTTTAGAAAAATGGGGATGTAGGAGAAGAGTTTGGCATGTGTGAGTTTCACACTTAAAGAAAACCACCTATTTCATATCAAAGTCTTATGTAATTGGTTCATTTAGACCTATGGCAATGGGGTCTCACATGGAAAAAATGTGTCTGTTAGTAATAGAAAATCAAATCTGCTTTCTTTGGAAATGTTTTTACACTGTAATGGATATTTAAGTGAGTTATAACAAGAGAAAACTTAACTAAAACTTCTAAGTTATATTTGGTTGCCTATTGTGCTTTGACACAAGTGGTGGTTATTGATTGTTAAGATTCTTTACTGGCCCTGCTTCTAGAGTTCCTGAAGCTTTTTCTCTTTTAATAAATACCCTTAGCTTGAATTTAACTATGACAAATGACCATTGGTATATCTGTTTGTTTCCAGTAATTGAGCAGGCAGTCTATAACTCCATGTACCATAGATTTGTTGTGTTATAAAAATCTAATTATATTAATATTAGTCATTTACAATGCTATGTTCTGATAGTGATGTCTCCTTGACTTCTGGAAAAGATGTAAATCGATCACTTAATCCAACCAGCACATACACAATGGTCTTCTGAATTGCTACCATAATCAACATATCCAGAAAATAAAGACTTTAAATATCTATCTTTAAAAGATCTGAATCTCTAAAGTTTTGGTTCAAGGAAAGTATTTTGAGGATTACACTACTAAATTGATCAATCTGAGCTATTTACCATTTTCTAGGTTCACTGATTTTTCACCTATAAAACAAGTTAATTTACTAATTATTATTTCATATACCTTCTAGATTTAAATTTTCTATGATTGTGAGATTCAAAGCTAACAACAATACAATAATAATATATATTAACATATAATATATAAACTTAAGGATATTTAAATTTAGATGTATTGCCTCTTATATGTTTAAAATTATGAGGACAACCCTGCATTAGTGCTCAAAGTTTACATTTGAAAACTCTTGAAATTATATTAATGTAAAGCTTTCTTGAAACTCTTCTTCAATTTTGGCAAAAAAACTTAATTTTTTTTCAGTATGATACTAAAGAACATATATATTATATGGCTGAAAATGATTAATAAAAGTTGAAATCAGTTAGTAATTTCATTAAATAAAATGGGAAATAAGTGGCACAAAAGGTGAAAAGTAAATGCCTCTTCCATGTCCTCATTTAACTCATAAATAATGCAAGTAGAATTTTGTCTTAAATGTTTATTGATACTATACACTCTTGGAGAACTTTTAGACTTTTCTCTCCTTGTGCTTAAATGTTCAATTTCATTAATATACACTTGACATGAGTAATAAAGTATAAATATTTTACAGAACCAAAATTCTAAGAAGGAACTATGTAACAGTTGGTATGTTTCTTAAAGAAGTTCCCTCCAAATTAATTTAAATTGGCTCTGGAATAAACACTGAAAATTTGCTTAAGGACCATAAGATAAAGGTAATTATAAATGGCAGAGCATCCCACTTAGGGGAGTTGTCTGGTGGGATGTTTGGTGTTCATCCAAGTTTTTGCTAACAACTTTATTAATTATCTGGAAGAGGAAATAAACAGCATGCTAATTAAATTTGCAGCTGATAATAATTGCAAAATGTTGCCAACTCCAATGTAAGAAAAGAAAAAGAAACGAAAAAAAGCATATTGGGTTGATACATGATCTGAACTGATATATGATAAGGAAACAAGAAATAGCAAATATGATAGAGGAAAATAAAACAATATAATGATGAATATCAACCATAAATTGATGAAAAGAATACATTATTAAATACTTTTAAAGATTTCTATATCTATAACTAATTATATTATGCTATTCCTTTCTCTGAAGATCTTCCTGATCCAGGGATAAAACCTGGGTCTCCTGTATTTCAGGCAAATTCTTTACCATCTGAGCTACCAGGGAAGCCCAATATAACTAATAAATATTATAAACTTAAATGTGATAGAATATGTACATGACCATCTGTAATACTTTCATATCATGAATATGTGTGAAGTCGCTCAGTCGTGTCTGACTCTTTGCAACCCCATGGACTGTAGCCTACCAGGCTCCTCTGTCCATGGGATTTTTCAGGCAAGAGTAGTGCAGTGGGTTGCCATTTCCTTCTCCAGAATCTTGAATATAGACATCATCAATGATCAATTCAAGAGGAAGCCTTAATAGAAAGATGCATGAAATCTTGGTGGTTGCGATTTGGCAAGATCAATGTGATAGCCAAGGTAAGAGTATTGTTTATCAAACTGAGTCATATTTAGACTTTATTCTATCTAATCTTCATTTGAACACTGTATCCATCAGTTTTTACACAGTATTTATTCTTGAAGGCTAGATATCGGGATTTTAAAAAAATCCTAGATTTCTTGCTTTTTGAATGACAGCTGTATTATGTGCCATATGCCGTGCATACTGTCAGGGGTTTTGCTCACAAAGAATACGTTCTGTCAAATAGTCAAGCCTAGCTAGCCACAAAATAGAAAAGAGACAAGGAAAAATAGCAAGTAAATAAAAACCTTTAAAGACAAGTTTAAATAAAGATGCAGTTTTTTATTTCCTTGCTCTCCATAATGTATTCTCCCATGATATCCAAATTACAGGAAGACTTCATAGATTAAATTATCACAGTATCTTAAAATAGATCCTTTACATTGCATATCACATTATATGTTTACCTGTCTCCCTTCACCATATGGAATTCTTGAGGACAGAAACCTTATCTTAAACATCTTTGTAATTTTCAGCATCTAGAGCCATGTCTGGTTTCTAATAAATGCTCAGATGAAGTTTACTGATTGAATATATGCTACATAGTATTTTGGAAATCTTCCTTGATTACATTAGCTCTCTGACATTGAAACGATTTTTACCTCTGAATCTCATTCTTCTTATTCCTAAAAGTGGAGAAAATATCTTGTTTTACATGAATTTGGATAAATCCTATGTGTAAAATATAGTGCTAGTGCCTAGCCTATAAAACAACTTCAGCTTCCCTCCCTTTTTCCCTTTGTTTTTTATTTTCTTTCAAGGATCTTACCAAAACCAGTCTGGGTAGAGATTATTCCTCCAAAATAATTTAGTTAATTAAAAAAATTTAGAGTATTTATGAATATCAGTAGTTTAAGGGAATAGATGCTTCCAAGAGAATTAGGCTTAAATATTATTAAACTGCTATAATGGTCATATATGTTTAACACTTTTTTCCTGAAATTTGTAGTTTTCTTTTTAGATTTTATCCAAATTATATGTTCAACTCTATATGCTTTGTTAAGTAGGTGTTAAGTGACTTACCTTGACTTCTCATAATGATAATATGTGAAAAGATCTTATGATTTATGTATTTGGGAATTTTAAGACAATTATTAGTTAGAACACTGTATGACCACTCCATAAAATATACACATCACCATAAAATAACTGCATATGGAGCATTTAATCCTGAACTTCTAAAGATGAAAAGTGAAAGCAGTTACAATAATCATTATTTTCAATTTTATGTAGTTAAGTGGTTTTACACAAGAAATTAGCCTTCCAAATGACATAGTTATAATGCGTTAATGGTAGCATAATGTGTTATTACATTATGCAACATAATTTCATGGATATTATGTATGGCATTTTAGAAACTCATGTACTTATAGTTATTAGAAGATACTCAATTTTTTAGACCACTTTCTTAACCCTATTACTTAATGTAATCCTTGAATGGTTCCTCTGCCTTTTGATGAGGCCTTTGTATGGATTGTATAACCTATTTTCTAAGTTTAACTTACTGCTCCCCAGTTGCTTTATTATCAACTTTTTGTCTTATTCTCTTTCCAACTAAATATTTAGAATATTGCCTTAAAAGGATCTAAAAGTCAAGAAGTAGTAATGATCTAATGTATACAGTTTATAAAAATTGTTTTGGTTTTGAAAGTTAGCTAATTTATATAGTAAATCTTAATTTATTTAGATGGAATTGGATATTTATTTTATCCTCATTAACACCAAAAATAGTGCTTTATTCCTCATGATTTATTCAATTCTTTAATAGCAAATTATCATTTATTAAATGCTCGACATTAAGTTAAATTCACTACTTGCTGAGCACCTGCTTTTTGTGAGACCATGCACATAGTTAAAAACAGACCTTCCTTTAATACACAGTGGGATTGAAATCCCAGATTTGACACAATTCCTGTGTGAATTTAGGCAAATTAATCTCTTCCTAGACTCATTTTTTATATGTAAAAAAAATTTAGTCATATCACTCCAAATATTTTTTAAGGATATATTGAAATAAGATAGTTAAAATGTTTAGCATATGGTACTTGTTCACTACATGATAAGATATATTGTTATTCTAATTAATAATTAAATGTATCGAGTGGTCGTATTACAAAAGTAAATGAAGAGTTCATAGTTTTATGGATTTAGGAGCTGAAAAGATTACATAATCAAGTAAAATTAAAGTCTCTGCACTCAAGAAATCCCATGTAGGTTTTGTGGAATAAAGTTAAGAACTGAATACAAACATTTGTACAGCAGTAACTTCAGAGGAAGTCAGTATGTTAATTCCTATCCTCAAATATAAGAAAGTACTATGGATATTCAGGAGAAGGGAATTGAATGATTATGGCTGAGGAAGATGAGAAAAAGTTTAGAGGGTTGAGTTTGAAAGATACGTGGAAATCAAACTTTTGAAGAAGGCTGGAAGGGTTTTTGAAGCCAAGAAAGAACTGTGGACAAAGTCATGAAAGCATTAAGCTATTGAGTGTTTACAAAGTCAAGATCCCTAGTATCCTATGAATGAGAGGTTCAGAGTTCAGGAAATTGAACAAACTGGTGGAGATTATGCTGAGTGACATCAATGAATGTGACAATATATATGATTTTTTTTCTGCAGAAAATGGGGAAATATTCAATGTCAGAATCATCTCCCCAACTTTAAAGGTGTATTTCTGTATTTGCTTGTGTATGTGGAATATTTGTCTGTGAAAATTATGGCAGTGTTTTAGGTTCTATTCACAACAGCCCAGAACCTGCCCTCTAGCTTCTTATAATCTATTTAGATGTCCATTGCAATAGACAAATGAAGGACATACAGAAGGTGGTCTGAAAATGATCGACATGTTTGAGATGGTAAATTAGAAGGAAGAAGATAATTCTGATGAGTGTTTGGATGCAGTAAGGCAATATTTACAGTCTGAGAAGACCCAACAAAGAGTGGGCAAGTACAAGCAAAAGACTTATTTCTCAAAACAGAGGTGATGACAGCACTGTTCCCGGCTTGTTTCCTCTATTAGCTAGTAGTCCTTAATACAAGCATGATGTTTTTACCCCAAGTTTTTTCTCTTCATTCTCTCCTTCAGGCCACTCTATAAGTTTTCCTTTACTTCTTTGCTCTCCTGCTTTTCCTTGGGTATGGTCAAGAAATGTCTCTGGCAAGAAACCTGAAATGAAGGGAATGTCAACTAATAATATAATCTATATAGGGTATTGAGTCAGTATGGTCTTTGACCATGGTTCTCAGCTGTTCTGAGCTGCATCATCTCTTAAATGGGGGTATTAATAATACCTCCATTACAGGGTTCCTCTGGGGATTAACTTCAATAATGCATGCAAAGAAACTAGCACAGTTCCTAGCATGGGTATGTGCTCAATACAATTTAACATTTATTGTTGTCTTAGTGGTGAAGGTGCTAGACTAGTGCTTTTGGAAATTCTAGTTTCTTCTGTGTTTTCTACTTGTGGACTGACTAAATTAGAGCATGTCATTTAACATTTCTGACACTGAGATCTAAGTTGGTTAACATCTCACCCAGATGTAAAGAGCAAATAGAACAATATGTAAGATATTGCTATTTGAAACATGGAAAGTTTTGCAAAGGTAAGACACTATCTTTATCAATGTGGTTATTAATAATAGTAAAAGATGGAGGCGGTCCTAAGATGTTGGAGGAATAGGATGGGGAGACCACTTTCTCCCCCACAAATTCATCAAAAGATCATTTGAATGCTGAGCAACTTTCACAAAACAACTTCTGAACGCTGGCAGAGAACACCAGACACCCAGAAAGGCAGCCCATTCTCTTTGAAAGGAGGTAGGACAAAATATAAAATACATAAAGAGAGACAAAAGAGTTAGGGACAGACACCCGTCCTGGGGAGGGGGTCGTGAAGGAGGAGAAGTTTCCAAACACCAGGAAACCCTCTCACTGGCAGGTCTGTGGGGAGTTTTGGAATCTCAGAGGGCAACATAACCCAGAGGGGGGGAAAAAACCACAGAATGTACGCCTAACTGCAACTCCCAGTGGAGAAGTAGCCCAGATGCTCATGTCCACCACCAGCGAGTAGGGGCTGAACAGGGAGGCATGGGTTGCCTGATTAGGGTAAGGACTGGGCCTGAATGCCCTGAGGCCAATCTGAGGGAGCTAACATGAGATAGCAACCCAAACTGTAGGATAGCCAGAGAGAAAAAAAAAAAAAAAACAGAGAGAGAGAGAGAACTTTCTCGTGGAAAGCTCTAACCTAAGGCACAGCCTGGCCGACTCACAGAACAAAGGATTGAGTGAATACCAGAGGAGAGCTAGCCAGCTGCAGACAAGCCCATCCCTCCATGGGAGTCAGAGAGGCAGGTGGGCAACACTCAGAGCTGGAAGGCAAGGGGCAATCTCAGCCCTAGAGGTGGCATCCTCCACCAAATTGTGAGCAGGCTCCCAGTTGCTAACCAAGTCTTCCTGTGATCCTGGACGTTGACATCTGCCAGGAGGGTTGCAGCCTGAGATCAGCTCCCCAAAGGAGACACATGGCACACCTGAGATGGCACTCTTGCAGTGCACCCAGGAAACCAAGCGGCTGGGACTGGCAGGTGATTAAGATAAACAGACCACCTGGGACAGTGAGCTCACCAAGCACCTGGTCGCCTGAGCTTCTCGGACCTGGGAAGAGCACAAAAAGCATGCCCAACCAAGTCTGTGCCTTTGTGGAGTACCCAAGAACCTGAAATTGAGCAGCTTAGACCAGGGAAGTGCGCAAAACTCAGGGCCCTCTTTGGACAGTTCCCCTGCAGAGCAACCTGGAACATGAGCAGTGTAGACCGGGAAAGCACACGTGCCATGACCTGGGGCAAACCCAGTGTGGTCCATATCCTGTGAGCACTCCCCACACACACCAGTGATATTTGTTTGTAGTGTTCCTCCCTCCCCACAGCACAGCTGAATAAGTAAGCCTAAATAAGTGACCATCTTTGTCCCCTTGTGTCAGGGCAGAAATTAGACACTGAAGAGACTTGGAAACAGAGGAAGCCAAAATAAACAAAGAAGAGGGAACTGCTTTGGAAGTGACAGGTGCAACAGATTAAAACCATGTAGTTAGCATTGACTAAGCATTAGAAGGGGCCTATAGACCTAGAGAAGAAGTATAAGCTGGAAGAAGGAACTAACTGAAACTGAACTGACCCCACACTGCCCTCAAGAGCTCCAGAGAAATTCCTAGGTATATTTTACTATTATCATTTTTTTATTTTTAAGTTCTTTATTACTCCTTTAATTTTCATTTTTATAACCTACTATTACCTTGCAAAAAAAAAATACCCCATTTTTAAAGCAAATTTCATATATATATTTTTTATATTTTTGTGATTTTGTTTTGTATTTTTAATATTGTATTTTTGAGAGTCTAACCTTTACTCTAGATTTTTAATTTTTTCTATTTGGTGTTTGTTATCAATTTTGTACCTTGAAGAATCTAATTTTCAGTACCGATTTTTACTTAGGGGTGTGATTATTGGCTTGATTGCTCTCTCTACTTTTGACTCTACTTTTTCTCCCCCAGGTCACCCCTATTTCCTCCCTCCCCCTTCTCTTCTCCAATTAACTCTGAATCTCTCTGGGTGTTCTGGGCTGTGGAGAACACTTAGGGAACTGATTACTGCCTAGATTGGTCTCTCTCCTTTTGACTCCACCTCTTCTCCTCCTGGTCACCTCTATCTCCTTCCTCCTTCTTCTCTTCTCTATGTAACTCTGTGAATCTCTCTGGGTGTTCCAGACTGTGGAGAGCACATAGGGAATTGATTGCTGGCTAGATTGATCTCTCCCCTTTTGGTTCCCCCTATTCTCCTCCTGGTCTCCTCTGTCTCCCTCCGCCTGCTTCTCTTCTCCGTGTAACTCTGTGAACCTCTCTGGGTGTTCCTCACTGTAGAGAATCTTTTCACCATTAACCTAGATATTTTACCATCAGTGCTGTATGGATAGAAAAGTCTTGATACTACTGTAAGAATAAGACTGAAAGCCAGAGGCAGGAAGATTAAATCCAAAACTTGAGAACATCAGAAAACTCTTGACTCCAGGGAGCATTAATCGACAAGAGCTCATCCAAAAGCCTCCATACCTACACTGAAACCAAGATCCACCCAAGAGCCAACAAGTTTCAGAGCAAGACATACCAAGCTAATTCTCCAGCAATGCAGGAACATAACCCTGAGCATTAAAATACAGGCGGCCAAAAGTCACACCAAACCCATAGACACCTCAAAACTCACTACTGGACACTTCATTGTGCTCCAGAGAGAAGCGATCCAGCTCAACCCACCAGAACACCGACACAAGCTTCCCTAACCAGGAAACCTTAACAAGTCACTTGTCCAACCCCACCCACAGGGAGGAAACTCCACAATAAGGAGGAACCACAAACTTCCAGCATAGAGAAAGGCCATCCCAAACAGAGCAATCTAAACAAAATTAAAAGGCAGAGAAATATTCAGCAGGTAAGGAAACTTGATAAATGCCCACCAAACCAAACAAAAGAAGAGGAGATATGGAGTCTACCTGATAAGAATTCAGAATAATGATAGTAGAGATGATCCAAAATCCTGAAAACAAAATGGAGTAACAGATAGATAAACTGGATAGAAGGATTGAGACGATGTAAGAAATATTTAACAAGGACCTAGAAGAAATAAAAAAGAGTCAATCAATGAATAATGCAATAACAGATCAAAGGCACTCTGGAGGGAACCAACAGTAAAATAACTGAGGCAGAAGACAGGATAAGTGAGGTGGAAGATAGATGGTGGAAATAAATGAAGCAGAAAGGAAAAAAGAAAAAAAAATGAAAAGAAGTGAGGACAACTTCAGAGACCTCTGGGACAATGTTAAATGCCCCAACATTCTAATCATAGTAGTCCCAGAAGAAGAAGATAAAAAGAAATACTTGAGGAGATAATAGTTGAAAAATTCCCTAAAATGGGGAAGGAAATAGCCACCCAAGTCCAAGAAACCCAGAGAGTCCTAAACAGAAAAACCCAAGGTGACACCCCAAGACACACAGTAATCAAATTAATGAAGATCAAACACAAAGAGCAAATATTAAAAGCAGCAAGGGAAAAGCAACAAATAACACACAAGGGGATTCCCATAAGGATAACAGCTGATCTTTCAATAGAAACTCTTCAGGCCAGAAGGGAATGGCAGGATATACTCAAAGTGATGAAAGAAAAAACCTACAACCCAGATTACTATACTCAGCAAGGATCTCATTCAAATATGAAGAAGAAATCAAAAGCTTTACAAACAAGCAAAAGCTGAGAGAATTCAGCACCACCAAACCAGCTCCTCAACAAATGCTAAAGGATCTTCTCTACAGAGGAAACACAGAAGAGGCTTATAAACTCGAACCCAAAACAACAAAGTAAATGGCAACGGGATCACATTTATCAATAATTACCTTAAATGTAAATAGATTGAATGCCCCAACCAAAAGACAAAGACTGGCTGAATGGATATAAAAACAAGGCCCATATGCTGTCTACAAGAGACACATCTCAAAACAAAGGACACATACAGACTGAAAGTGAAGGGCTGGAAAAAGATATTTCACACAAATGGAGACCAAAAGAAAGTAGGAGTAGCAATACTCATGTCAGATAAAATATACTTTGAAATAAAGGCCATGAAAAGAGACAAAGAACGACACGACATAATGATCAAAGGATCAATCCAAGAAGAAGATATAACAATTACAAGTATATATGCACCCAACTTCTGCACAATTGTACTCATCTCACACGCTAGTAAAGTAATGCTCAAAATTCTCCAAGCCAGGCTTCAGTAATACGTGAACAGTGAACTTCCAGATGTTCAAGCTAGTTTTAGAAAAAGCAGAGGAGCCAGAGGTCAAAATGCCAACATCAGCTGGATCATCAAAAAAGCAAGTGAAAGTGAAGTCGCTCAGTCGTGTCCGACCCTTAGCAACCCCATGGGCTGCAGCCTACCAGGCTCCTCCGTCCATGGGATTTTCCAGGCAAGAGTACTGGAGTGGGGTGCCATTGCCTTCTCCAAAAAAAAAAAAAGCAAGAGAGCTCCAGAAAACATCAATTTCTGCTTTATTGACTATGGCAAAGCTTTTGACTATGTGGATCACAATGAACTGTGAAAAACTGTGAAAGATATGGGAATACCAGACCACCTGACCTACCTCTTGAGAAACCTGTATGCAGGTCAGGAAGCAACAGTTAGTACTGGATATGGAACAACAGACTGGTTCCAAATAGGAAAAGGAGTATGTGAAGACTGTATATCATCACCCTGCTTATTTAACTTATATGCAGAGTACATCATGAGAAACACTGGGCTGGAAGAAGCACAAGCTGGAATCAAGATTGTTGGGAGAAATATAAAATAACCTCAGAAATGCAGATGACACCACCCTTATGGCAGAAAGTGAAGAAGAACTAAAGGGCCTCTTGTTAAAAATGAAAGAGGAGAGTGAAAATGTTGGCTTAAAGCTCAACATTCAGAAAACTAAGATCATGGCATCTGATGGTTCACTTCATGGCAAATGGATGTGGAAACAGTGGAAACAGTGAGAAACTTTAATTTTGGGGGCTCCAAAATCACTGCAGATGGTGATTGAAGCCATGAAATTAAAAGACGCTTACTCCTTGGAAGGAAGGTTATGACCAACCTAGACAGCATATTAAAAAGCAGAGACATTACTTTGCCAACAAAGGTCCGTCTAGTCAAGGCTATGGTTTTTCCAGTGGTCATGCATGGATGTGAGAGTTGGACTACAAAGAAAGCTGGGCACCGAAGAATTGAAGCTTTTGAACTGTGGTGTTGGAGGAGACGCTTGAGAGTCCCTTGAACAGCAAGGAGATCCAACCAGTCCTTCCTAAAGGAGACTAGTCCTGGGTGTTCATTGGAAGGACTGATGTTGAAGCTGAAAGTCCAATACTTTGGCACCTGATGTGAAGAGCTGACTCATTTGAAAAGACCCTGATACTGGGAAAGATTGAGGGCAGAAGGAGAGGGGGATGACAGGAGATGAGATGGTTAGATGGCATCACCAACTCGATGGACATGGGTCTGGGTGGACTCTGGGAGATGGTGATGGACAGGGAGGCATGGCGTGCTGCGGTTCATGGGGTCACAAAGAGTCGGACACGACTCAGCGGCTGAAATGAACTGAACTGATTCACCCAACATAGGAGCACCGCAATATGTAAGGCAAATGCTAACAAGTATGAAAGGGGATTTTTACAGTAACACAATAACAGTGGAAGGCTTTAACACCCCACTCACACCTATAGATAGATCAACTCAACAGAAAATTAGCAAGGAAACACAAACTATAAATCATGCAATGGATCAGTCAGACTTAATTGATATCTATAGGACATTTCACCACAAAACAATGAATTTCACCTTTTTCTCAAGTACACATGGGACATTCTCCAGGATAGATGACATCTTGGGCCATAAATCTAGGCTTGGTAAATTCAAAAAAAATTGAAATTATTTCAAGCATCTTTTCTGATCACAATGCGGTAAGATTAGATGTCAACTACAGGAAAAAAAAACAATTAAAAATACAAACATATGGACACTAAACACCATGCCTTTGAATAACCAACAAATCACAGAAGAAATAAAAAAGGAAATCAAAATATGCATAGAAACAAATGACAATGAATACACGACAACCCAAAACCTATGGGATTCAGTAAAAGCAGTGTTAAGCAGAAGGTTCATAGCAATACAAGCTTACCTCAGGAAACAAGAGAAAAATCAAATAAATAACCTAACTTTACACTAAAGCACGCAGAAAAAGAAGAAATGAAGGACCAAAAGGTTAGTAGAGGAAAGAAATCATAAAAATTAGAGCAGAAATAAATGAAAGAGAAACAAAGGAGACTATAGCAAAAATCAACAAAACTAAAAGCTGGTTCTTTGAGAAGATACATAAAAAAGACAAAACATTAGCCAGACTCATCAAGAAGAAGAAAAAAAAAGGAGAAGAATCAAATCAACAGAATTAGAAATGAAAATGGAGAAATCACAACAGACATCACAGAATACAAAGGCTCATAAGAAATTACTATCAGCAACTATATGCCAATAAAATGGACAACTTGGAAGAAATGGACAAATTCTTTGAAAAGTATAACCTTCCAAAACTGAACCAGGAAGAAATAGAAAATCTTAACAGACCCATCACAAGCACAGTAATTGAAACAGTAATAAAAAATCTTCCAGTAAACAAAAGCCCAGGACCAAATAGCTTCACAGGTGGATTCTACCAAAAATTTAGAGAAGAGCTAACACCTGTCCTATTCAAACTCTTCCAGAAAACTGCAGAGGAAGGTAAACTTCCAAACTCATTCTATGAGGCCACCATCACCCTAATACCAAAACCAGACAAAGATGCCACAAAAAAAGAAAACTACAGGCCAATATCAGTAATGAACATAGATGCAAAAATCCTCAACAAAATTCTACCAAACAGAATCCAGAATCCAACAACATATTAAAAAGATCATACATCATGACCAAGTGGGCTTTGTCCCAGGGATGCAAGGATTCTTCTATATTTGCAAATCAATCAATGTAATACACCACATTAACAAATTGAAAGATAAAAACCATATGATTATCTCAATAGATGCAGAGAAAGCCTTTGACAAAATTCAACATCCATTTATGATAAAAACCCCAGAAAGCAGAAATAGAAGGAGTATACCTCAACATAATAAAAGCCACATATGATAAACCCACAGGAAGCATTATCCTCAATGGTGAAAAATTGAAAGCATTTCCTCTAAAGTTAGGAAAAAAACAAGGGTGCCTACTCTCACCATTACTATTCAACATAGATTTGGAAGCTTTAGCCATAGCAATCAGAGAAGAAAAAGGAATAATAGGAATCCAGACTGGAAAAGAAGAAGTAAAATTCTCACTGTTTGCAGATGACATGATCCTCTACATGGAAATCCCTAAAGACACCACCAGAAAATTACTAGAGCTAATCAATGAATATAGGAAAGTTGCAGGATATAAAATTAACACACAGAAATCCCTTGCATTCCTATACACTAATAATGAGAAAACAGAGAATTTAAGGAAACAATTCCATTCACCGTTGCAACGAAAAGAATAAAATCCTTAGGAATAAATCTACCTAAAGAAACAAAAGACTATATACAGAAAACTGTAAAACACTGATGAAAAAAATCAAAGATGAAAAAATTGATGGAGAAATATACCATGTTCATGAATTGGACGGAGAAGGCAGTGGCACCCCACTCCAGTACTCTGGCCTGGAAAATCCCATGGACGGAGGAGCCTGGTAGGCTACAGTCCATGGGGTCGCTAAGAGTTGGGCACGACTGAGCGACTTCACTTTCCCTTTTCCCTTGCATGCACTGGAGAAGGAAATGGAAACCCACTCCAGTATTCTTGCCTGGAGAATCCCAGGGACGGCGGAGCCTGGTGGGCTGCCATCTATGGGGTCGCACAGAGTTGGACACGACTGAAGCGACTTAGCAGCAGTAGCAGTAGCAGCATGGATTGGAAGAATCAATATAGTGAAAATGAGTATACTACCCAAAGCAATCTATAGATTCAATGCAATTCCTATCAAGCTACCAATGGTATTTTTCAGAGAACTGCTGCTGCTGCTAAGTATAAATATCTACTTCTTGACTATAGTCTACATATTGACTATGCCAAAGCTTTTGATTGTTTGGACCTCAAAAAACTCTGGAAAATTCTTAAAGCGATTGGAATAACAGACCACCTGACCTGCCTCTTGAGAATTCTGTATGCAATTCAGTAAGCAACAGTTAAAACTGGACATGGAACAACAGACTGGTTCCAAATAGGGAAAGGAGTATGTCAAGGCTGTATATTGTCACCCTGCTTATTTAACTTATATGCAGAGTACATCATGAGAAATGTTGGGTGGGATGAAGCAAAAGCTGGAATCAAGATTGCCAGGAGAAATATCAATAAGCTCAGGTATGCAGATGACACCACCCTTATGGCAGAAAGCGAAGAGCCTCTTGAAAGTGAGAGAGGAGGGTGAAAAAGTTGGCTTAAGGCTCAACATTCAGAAAACTAAGATCATAGCATCTGGTCCTATCACTTCATGACAAATAAATGGGGAAATAGTGGAAACAGTGACACTCTTTATTTTTGGGGGCTCCAAAATCACTGCAGATGATGAGTGTAGCCATGAAATTAAAAACACTTGCTCCTTGGAAGAATAGTTGTGACCAACCTAGACAACCTATTAAAAAGCAGAGACATTACTTTGCCAACAAAGGTTCATCTAGTCAAAGCTATAGTCTTTCCAATAGTCATGTATGTATGTGAGAGTTAGACTATAAAGAAAACTGAGCACCATAGAATTGATGCTTTTGAACTGTGGTGTTGGAGAAGACTCTTGAGAGTCCCTTGGACTGCAAGCAGATCCAACCAGCCAATCCTAAAGGAAATCAGTCCTGAATATTCATTGGAAGGACTGGTGCTGAAGCTGAAACTCCAATACTTTGGCCACCTGATGTGAAGAACTGACTCATTTGAAAAGACCCTGATACTGGGAAAGATTGAAGGCATGAGGAGAAGCAGACGACAGAGGATGAGATGGTTGGATGTCATCACCAACTCAATGGACATGAGTTTGAGTAAACTCCGGGATTTGGCGATGGACAGGGAAGCCTGGCGTGCTGCAGTCCATGGGGTCCCAAAGAGTTGGACACAACTGAGCAACTGAACTTAGCTGAACTGATATCTTCTTTGGAGAAATGTCTGTTTAGGTATTCTGCCCATTTTTGATTGGGTTGTTTGTTTTTCTGATATTGAGCTGCCTGAGTTGCTTATATATTTTGAAGAGTAATCCTTTATCATTTGTTTTATTTGCAATTATTTTCTCCCATTTTGAGGGTTGTCTTTTCATCTTGTTTATGGTTTCCTTTGCTGTGTAAAATCTTTTAATTAGGTCCCGCTTGTTTATTTTTGTTTTTTTTCCCATTACTTTAAGAGAAGGGTCATAGAGGATCTTCCTGTGATTTGTGTCAAAGAGTGTTTTGTTTATGTTTTCCTCTAAGGGTTTATATTTCTAGTCTTAAATTTAGGTCTTTAATCCATTTTGAGTTTACCTTTTTTGTGTGTGTGTACGGTGTTAGGAAGTGTTCTAATTTCATTCTTATTTATTTTGCTCTTCACTTTTCCCAGTACCACTAATTGAAGAGACTATCTCTTCTCCATTGTATATTCTTGCCTCTTTTGTCAAAGATAAGGTGCCCATAAGTGCATGGGTTTATCTCTGGGATTTCTATCTTATTCCATTTGTCTATATTTCTGTTTGTTTGTTTGTTTTTCCCTGTACCATACTGACTTGATTACTATAGCTTTGTAGTATAGCCTGAAGTCAGGCAGATTGATTCCTCCAGCTCCATTCTTCTTTCTCAAGATTGCTGTGGCTATCTGGGGTCTTTTTTTGTTTCACAAATTGTGAAATTTTTCTACTAGTTCTATGAAAAATGCTATTTTTAAGTTGATAGAGATGGCATTGAATCTGTAGATTGCTGTGGATAGTATAATCATTTTCATAGTATTGATTCTTCCAATCCAGGAAATGGTATGTGTCTCCATCTGTTTATGTTGTTTTTGATTTCTTTCATCAGTGTCTTATAGTTTTCTGTATACAGCTCTTTTGTCTCCTTAGAAAGGTTTATTCCTAGGTATTTTATTCTTTTTGTTGCGATGGTGAACGGAATTGATTCCTTATCTTCTCTCTCTGATTCTTCATTGTTAGTGTATAAGAATGCAAGGAATTTCTGTGTATTCATTTTGTACCCTGCAACTTTATTAAACTCACTGATTACCTCTAGTAATTTTCTCATAGCATCTTTCGGGTTTTCTATGTATAGTATTGTGTCATCTGCAAACACTGAGAATTCTACTTATTCTTTTCCAATCTGGATTCCTTTCATTTCTTTTTCTTCTCTGATTGCCAAGGCTAGGACTTCTAAAACTATATTGAATAATAGTGGCAAGAGTGGGCATCCTTATCTTCTTCCTGATCTTAGAGGAAATGCTTTTAGTTTTTCACCATTGAGAATAGTGTCTGCTGTGACTTTATTTTATATGGTCTTAATTACGTTGAGTTAGGTATTTTCTATGCCCATTTTCTGCAGAATTTTTTTATCATAAATGGGTACTGAATTTTGTTGAAAGCTTTTCCTGCATCTTTTGAGATTATCATATGATTTTTATATTTTAATTTGTTTTTTTTTTTTCTGTTTCACATATGATAATATACATGTTTCAATGCTATTCTCCCAGAACGTCCCACCCTCACCTTCTCCCTCAGAGTCCATAAAATTGTTCCATGCATCTGTGTCTCTTATTCTAATTTGTTCTCTTATTCTAATTCTCTATTTTAATTTGTTAATATGATGTATCACATTGATTGATTTTCATATATTGAAGAATCCTTGCATCCCTTGGATAAACCCAACTTGGGCTTTCCTGGTGGCTCAGACAGTAATGAATCCACTTGCAATGCAAGAAACCTGGGTTTGAACCCTGAGTTGAGAAGATCCTCTGGAGGAGGGCATGGCAACCCACTCTAGTATTTTTGCCTCAAGAATCCCCATGGACAAAGGAGCCTGGCAGGCTACAGTCCATGTGCTGGAAAAAGTTGGACACAGCTGAGTGACTCAGCACATAGCACATGATCCTTTTAATGTGTTGTTAAATTCTATTTCTTAGAATTTTTTTGAAGATTTTGTATCTATGTTTATCAGTGATATTGACCTGTAATTTTCTTTTTTTGTGACATCTTTGTGTGTTTTGCTATCAGGGTGATGGTGGCCTCATAGAATGGGTTTGGAAGTGTCCTTCCTCTGCAGTATTTTGGAACAGTTTGAGAAGGATAGGCATTAGCTCATCTTTAAATGTTTGATAGAACTCACTAGTGAAGCTAACTGGACCTGGGCTTTTGTTTTTTAGGAGATTTGTTTATCATAGTTTTGATTTCAGTGCTTGTGACTGGCTTGTTCATAGTTTCTATTTCTTCCTGGTTCAGTCTTGGAAGGTTGGACTTTTCTAAGAATATGTCCATTTCTTCCAGGCTGTCCTTCTAAAATGATTTAAAATTCTTCAAGCAAAATTATTTCAGAAAATAATGTTAAATCCTTAACTATTATGTAAAACCATTCTGTGACACTATTTACATGACAAAATGATACTTTGTTATGCTTTGAAGTTTTTACCACTTTTCTTTAGATATCTTGTTTTTCTCCTTATACTTCTCCTTAAAAGATGTCAGTCAGGTATAAAGTTATTCTCTTTGCAGTTTCCCGTTTGTGATGAGAAAATTACCAACCACAGAATTAAATAAATTATTTGAAACATTTTAGGCATTGCATATTTTTGCTCAACAAATACCTAAAGAGATGAAATCAACTGAAACAGCAAGTAATTTGTTCTCACCATCTGTTCTATTTATTTCAACAACTGTGCACCCTCATCATGCCTTAATTTCAGCTTTTGTTGTATGTCTTGTGAATAAATAAGCTATAGAACAGCTCATATTCCCTATGTACAACTGTGTCAAATGGGTAGTCTAGTAGGTGCATTGACAGATTAAGGAGAAAGAATAAAGATCTTTAGCTAAAAGCCAGGAAAATCCAATTTATTTTAAATAAACCTCATTTAAACCTATAATTCATTAGACATTGCAACTTAAAATAGATGATTCTAAATCATCTGTCACCTTCTGCCAGAAATATGCTACAGACAATTCTTGAAATGTGAAGAATGGCCTAATGAAAATGTATTAATAAAAGCAATTAGTTGATGCTCTACCTTTCTTTCCTCCACTCAGAGGATTAAATTGTCTACCTCTCACAAGGGGCAATCATATGAAAGCTTCTATAGATGACTTGTTTACTGATTACCTAATTCCCTTCTCAACTCCCTTCTCCCTGTCTATGCCTCACTACAGAGACTGAAAGGTCTAGCTAATTTCTTTCTCAATCTCTTGTAGACTAGAAATAGTCATATGATCAGTTCTGGCCATTGAGCTATTCAAGGACTTGTGCTCTGAACCTTCTGAAATGAGTTTTCTTCCTTGATGAAAAAAGAGAGGCCCTCCTGTAGAGGTCTCATGTATGTCACTCTGTTTCCCACCTTTGGATGTGGGTGTATGATAATATAATAATTAGAACTGTAGTTATTAAAAAAACAGAGGAATACATCAAAAAACTGAGTGTATTAAAGAGATGGATATAAAGTTTCTGGGTTCTTGATGATAACATTGAGCTCATTAAGTGACCCTGGTATAGCTTGACTCCAGACTGATCATCCAGTCAACAATAAACACCAAATTTCTGTATACAACAGGTTTCAGAAACTCTTGCTGCTAAAGTGTAGTCATCATCAACATCATCTGGGACTATGTAAAATGTAGACTCTCCATAACCTCCCCAGACCTACTGAATCAGAAAAACACTTTAATAAGATATCCAGGTGATTTGTATGTACGTTCAAGTTTAAGAAGCTCTGATGTAAGCCCCTGTAATGTGGCCGTGATAAAGAAACTGGCTGTAACGCAAGAGACCTGGGTTTGATCCCTGGTTCAGGAAAATCTCCTGGAGAAGGAACTGGCAACTCACTCCAATGTTCTTGCCTGGAAAATCCCATGGAAAGAGGAGCCTGATGGGCTGTAGTCCATGATGTCACAAAGAGTCGGACACAACTGATAGACTAACACACACACACAAGGTGTCCATGGTGTTACTTGCAGTTGCAAGTTACCTTAAGTGACAGAACTGCTAAATTGCCAAGGTCCTGTGGTCCTCTCTATTTAGTATATGTGTGCACTTAGTCGCTCAGTTGTCTGACTCTTTGTAACCCCATGGACTGTAGCCCTCCAGGATCCCATCCATGGGGATTCTCCAGGTAAGAATACTGGAGTGGGTTGCCATGCTCTATCCTCCAGGGGATCTTCCCAATCCAGGGATCGAACCCAGATCTCCTGCATTGCAAGCAGATTCTTTACTGTCTGAGCCACCAGCAAAGTGCATTTAGTATAAGGTACACCACATTTTCGGCATCCCTGGTCGCTCAAACTGTAAAGAATCTGCCTGAAATACATGGAACCTGGGTTCCACAGCACATTTTAACACTTCTATTTTCCCATGTTAGAATCAAAGAAATACTATACTTTTGTGGTTCTCAGTTTTTCACAGTAAAGGATTCATATAATTTTAGCTTTTCTTTCTTCTCTATTTTCTTTTGCTTCTTCCTGCTTACTAGAAGAAAAAAGCTTTCACTCTATTTTTCTTTCAGTTCTGTTCAGTTCAGTCACTCAGTCATGTCTGACTCTTTGTGATCCAATGGACTATAGCACGCCAGGCTTCCCTGTCTATCCTAACTCCTGAAATTTGCTCAAACTCATGTCCATGAAGTCAGTGATGCCATCCAACCATCTCGTCCTCTGTCATCCCCTTCTCCTCCCACCTTCAATCTTTCCCAGCATCAGGGTCTTTTCAAATGAGTCAGTTTTTCACATCAGGTGACCACAGTATTGGAGTTTAGCTTCACCATCAGTCCCTCCAATGAATGTTCAGGACTGATTTTTTTTAGGATTGACTGGTTGGATATGTTTGCAGTACAAGGGACTCTAAAGAGTCTTCTCCAAACACCACAGTGCAAAAGCATCAATTCTTCAGTGTCCAGTCTTCTTTATGTGAAAGTCCAACTTTCACATCCATACGTGACTACTGGAAAAAACATAGCTTTGGCTACACGGATCTTTGTTGAAAAAATAATGTCTCTGCTTTTTAATATGATGTCTAGGCTGGTCATAACTTTTTTTCCAATGAACAAGTGTCTTTTAATTTCATGGCTGCAGTCACCATCTGCAGCGGTTTTGGAGCCCAAATAAAGTCTGTTACTGTTTCCATTGTTTCCCCATCTATTTGCCATGAAGAGATGGGACCAGATGTCATGATCTTGGTTTTCTGAATGTTAAGTTTTAAGGCAACTTTTTCAATCTCCTCTTTCACTTTCATCAAGAGGCTCTTTAGTTCTTCTTCATTTCTGCCATAAGGGTGTTGTCATCTGTGTATCTGAGGTTATTGATATT
The DNA here is from genome assembly GCF_054371585.1 of Giraffa tippelskirchi. Taxonomy (NCBI): domain Eukaryota; kingdom Metazoa; phylum Chordata; class Mammalia; order Artiodactyla; family Giraffidae; genus Giraffa; species Giraffa tippelskirchi. The sequence goes on from NC_137277.1 coordinate 95,155,632, forward strand.
TTCCCCGGCAACCTTGACTCCACTTGTGCTTCATCCAGCCCAGCACTTCGCGTTATGTGCTCAGCATATATGTTAAGCAAGTAGGGTGATAATATACAGCCTTGACGTACTCCTTTCCCAATTTGGAACCAGTCTGTTGTTCCATGTCCAGTTCTAACTGTGGCTTCTTGACCTGCATGCAGATTTCTCAGGAGGCAAGGAAGGTGGTCTGGTATTCCCATTTCTTGAAGAACTTTCCACAGTTTGTTGTGATCCACGCAATCAAAGGCTTTGGCATAGTCAATATCAGAGGTAGATGTTTTTCTGGAATTCTCTTGCTTTTTAGTGATCCAACAGATATTGGCAATTGATCTCTGGTTCCTCTGCTTTTTCTAAATCCCGTTTGAACATCTGGAAGTTCACAGTTCAAATACTGTTGAAACCTGGCTTGGAGAATTTTGAGCATTACTTTGTCAGCATGTGAGATGACTGCAATTGTGTGGTAGTTTGAACATTCTTTAGCATTGCCTTTCTTTGGGATCGGAATGAAAACTGACCTTTTCCAGTCCTGTGGCCACTGCTAAGTTTTCCAAATTTGCTAGCAAATTGAGTGCAGCACTTTCACAGCATCATCCTTTAGGATTTGAAATAGCTCAACTAAAATTCCATCACTCCACTAGCTTTGTTCATACTGATGCTTCCTAAGGCCCACTTGACTTCGCATTCCAGGATTTCTCGCTCTAGATTGGTGGTCACACCATCTGGTTATCTGGGTCATGAAGATCTTTTTTGTATTGTTCTTCTGTGTATTCTTGCCACCTCTTCTTAATATTTTCTGCTTCTGTTAGGTCCATACCATTTCTGTCCTTTATTATGCCCATCTTTGCCTGAAATATTCCTTTGGTATCTCTAATTTTCTTGAAGAAATCTCTAGTCTTTCCCATTCTATTGTTTTCCTCTATTTCTCTATGTTGATCACTGAGGAAGGCTTTCTTATCTCTCCTTGGTATTCTTTGGCACTCTTTATTCAAATGGGTATATCTTTTCTTTTCTCCTTTGCATTTAGCTTCTCTTCTTTTTTCAGCTATTTTTCAGCTAAGCCCTCCTCAGACAGCCATTTTGCCTATTTGCATTTCTTTTCCTTGGGGATGGTCTTGATCCCTGCCTCCTGCACATTGTCATGAACTTCCATCCATAGTTCATCAGGCACTCTGTCTATCAGATCTAATCCCTTGAATTTATTTGTCACTTCCACTGTATAATTGTAAAGGATTTGATTTAGGTCATACCTGAATGAGCTAGTGGTTTTCCCTACTTTCTTCAATTTAAGTCTGAATTTTGCAATAAGGAGTTCATGATCTGATCCACAGTCAGCTCCTGGTCTTGTTTTTGCTGACTGTATATAGCTTTTCCATCTTTGGCTGCAAAGAATGTAATCAGTCTGATTTCAGTATTGACCGTCTGGTGGTTTCAGTATTGACCATCTGAGGATTTTTCTTTCTTTGCATCTTTCTTTGCCTTCTTCATTCTTTAAATAATTTTCATTATTTTGGTCTCATACCAATATACACGTGTGTTTTATATATATATATATATATATATACACACACACACATACGTACATATATATATACATACATATATATATACATATATTATAAACTATGTTTATATACAAATATATTAAATATGTAATGGATTATATATTTATGTGGGCTTCCCCAGTGGATCAGTGGTAAAGAATCTGTCTGCAATGTAGGTTCAATCCTACATCATTGGATTGGAAAGATCCCCTGGAAAAGGAAATGGCAACCCACCCCAGTATTCTTGCCTGGGAAATACTATGGATAGAGGAGCCTAGTGGGCTGCAGTCCATGAGGTAGCAGAAGAGTCGGATATGATTTAGTGACTAAACAACTATATATTTTTTATAATATAAAACCTACAGATGTATGCTAGCATTGCCATTAAAAATTAAATAAGACCTGGATCTTACTTGTAATCAAGATGCTAGTCTTCCCTTATGTTATTAAACTCATCTTTTTTTTGAGGAAACCCAAATATAAATTTTGATAAAAGGAAAAGAAATGCATGAAACTAGGAAAATAATGTGTCACAGTGAAATAGAAATAAAGTAGTCCACCACCAAAGCCTTATATGGATTCCATGTAAAATTTTCACAAGAGATTTCATTTTCTGGTCAGTTATTTTTAATTAATCTTGCTGTTTTGCTCAAGAATCAAAATTAAAGAGACATAGTACTTACTAAAATTTATTTTTTCAATGATATCTAAAAGATATGATATTTTTAAGAGGAATTTACTTTTATCCCTGAAAGATTACACTATTTTAAATTCATAAAAGCTAATGATTTTGTGGGTTGACCTGGAGCCTTCATCTCTATGAATATATCTTTGAAAGCATCCATTCCAACTGACTGACTCATAAACAAGTTTGGGGAGTTTATTTCTTTGGTAGCAAGATCGACTCCATCACCTAGAATTTTGGTATTTGCAAGTTTAGTACCATTTAAATCAAATTGATTGGAACTTATTATTTACTATTCAGAGTAAAGAAAATCACCACTTAGGGAGGGTTAATTTTGTTCAACTCCAATTCAACACACTCTGCATATATTCTGTGTGTTATTCTTCACAATATCACTATATTAGGAACTAGTGTCAGAGGTGATACAAACCAGGATAACAAATGATTACATAACAAAAGAGACTTGTTCATTTCCATTATGAATATGAGTTTCAAGAACCAAAGATATGTATTTTTAAAGTGAATACTTTTGTTAGGTAAGCAATTGTATTTATTTATTTATTTATTTTGGTGTTGAGGAAAGCTTCCTTTGATCGAAACTGATAATGCTATGTGACTCCTGGCAAAATAATTAATTTGTGCCTTGTGAAGCTTTATGGGCTTCTTTGGCTTGTCCCTTGAGACAGAGTTGGGAGGTAGGCAGAGCTATTCCAAAAAGCCTACAGAATCAGGCCCGCCATGGCTGGTGCCCTTTCTACCTGCTGTTCTGGACACCAGATGCTTCTCTCTGCTGTTGTGACAGTTGGGAAGGCACTGTGTCTTGATTCTTTTCATCATCCTGCTGAGCCTGTTCCTGAACTTTTGACAGTAACTGCTGCTTAATGACAGCAAGGCTGTTGGTGAAATGGCTGTTGCTTGTGTTAAATGATCTATGAATCTATGATCAAACACTGTGGTCTGGAGAAAGTGGGTGTAGAGCTAAATGTGACCTGACCATTTAATAAGATGAATTGGGAAAATGTTGTAAGAGAAACCAAATACAAACAAGGCTTAACAGGATGGTCATCACAATACAAAGACTTCCTTATTATAGCATGGGAATGACCTGGCTGATGTTTTCAAGTTCAGCAGTGAGTCACATTTTTGATTGAGTCTCAGGAGTCAGAGGGACTTCCCAATGAGCCCACTTTTTAGTGGCCAAATGCTACTTACACATCTCTTCTCTGCATGCCACAGGTCCCTATGATTTATATTGGGTGAAAGAAAGAAAGAAAGTGAAGTCTCTCAATCGTGTCCAATCCTTTGCGACCCTGTGGACTGTAGCCTACCAGTCTCCTCTGTCCATGGGATTTTCCAGGCCAGAATGCTGGAGTGGGTTGCCATTTCCTTCTCCAGGGGATCTTCCCAACCCAGGGATTGAACTCAGGTCTCCTGCACTGCAGACAGGCTCTTTACTATCTGCGCCACAGGGAAGCCCAATGTTGGGCAAAGCAGAGATTATTCTCTACTTCATAAAAATTTGTTATTAAGAAGGTTTTATGTTTTACCATTATAAAGATTTCAAAAAGGGCATTGCAAAGAGCTGTGTAAATATGAAAACTGTAAAGATTGAGGAGAAAATCACTGTTATTATTAAGCTATAAAATCAATGATGGGATTTGCACACTGCAGAGACTTAGTCAGTCAGTCAGTTCAGTCGCTCAGTCATGTCCGACTCTTGCGACCCCATGAACAGCAGCACGCCAGGCCTCCCTGTCCATCACCAACTCCTGGAGTCCACCCAAACCCATGTCCATCGAGTCGATGATGCCATCCAACCTAAATGAAACTCAAAACTTTTCCCCTCTGCTTTCAATTAAAACTAAATGTTTTAAAGCCAGTCTAAGATAAACAGAAATAAGGGCTTCCCAGATAGAACTAGTGGTAAAGAACTCGCCTGCCAATGCAGGAAACATAAGAGACCCAGGTTCAATCCCTGGGTTGGGAAGATCACCTGGAGAAGGAAATGGCAACCTACTCTAGTATTCTTGCCTGGAGAAGCCCACTGACAGAGAAACCTTGTGGGCTATATAGTTCATAGGTTCACAGTTGGACACAACTGGAGCTACTTAGCACACAAAGGGAAATAAATTCATGCTTTGTAAATCTTGACCAGACCTTTGGTACACAACCTGTGAGTGCTGGTTAGGACCTGCAGCATCCAGTAGATTGAGTTCTTAAGACTGCATATGGACAGAGAATGGCAATGTGACCTTCATTGTCAAACTGCCTACAAGTTGACTTGAGTCATATTACACTAGCTTTACTCTAACAGATGTCAGTTGACCTGCAAGAGAAATGTATTGGCTTGAAGAAGTTACATTAGTCTGAAAATAATTTTTGTTTTGTGTTTTTTGGTTAGAGGAGTGTTAGAGGCTAGATTTTAAACAGTGTCAGAGAGCCAGAGAAAATGAGGGGCTAGGAAATAAGTTCCTCCTAATCGATTCCATAGCCAGTTGCTGGACAGGCAAGACCATTTCCATAAAATTTAAATGAGACATTTAAATTGGCTCACTGTATAAATTACTCTACATAGATATTCTCTTATCTGACATACATGCTGATTTAGATCAGTCTTGCTGCTACACGGAGTGTAGTTTATGTAAAATGGGTAAGGATTTTAAAAAAAAATTAGGTTGGCCCAGTGAGCAGGTTAAACTAGAATAAGAGGAGAGAATATTTCTCTCAAAGCTTACATTGCTCATAAAATTAAATGCAAAAATCTTACATTAATGAAAAATTAAGTTTGAGCTCTTCATTACAGAGATATAAGGAATTTACAAATTACAATAGGATGATTACATAATAGGAAAAACTCTGGGTTCCAAGAGCCTATAGTGCTTCATTTGAGGGAAAAGAAAAAAAAATCATCAGCAACTAAGGACAAAATGGAACCTAAGTTTGGAGATTGAGTTTCATGACTCTCCTGAGCCCCATAGGTTTCCTCTGCTGAGAAGTGGAACACCCTTCAAAGAGCAAGGGGTGAATAGTGAGGGGAGTAAACTCACCCAATCTATCATATCCTTCCTTTGGCTTCCTGCCTTCCCCAAATACACTGAAGCTGATTTTAATCTTCCTTTCTTGCCTCACCTTTGTTGCAGAAGTAGTACAATAGCTTCGCATCTGAAACTTCAACTTAATTAAAAACAAAAATGTCTGCCCTGAGGTTAGTGTTAAAAAAAATGGCATGAGTTCTTCCAAATAAACACTTGGTCCCTACATAATTTCATCATTAACATGAGAATACTGTAAAAATAGAGGTGTTTTTAATTACTCTATGTTTGTTGCTTTTTAAAATGTGAGTTCTTTTCTTATTGAAATACAGAAAACAAGTCTCATAATTATATTGATTCTTTGAAGAATTAGAGTATTCTCATGTATTTGATTCTCCAAAATATTAGAATATTAGAATACACATTCCTCACAATTAACATTTTGCATCTTTAGGTACTTTAAATTTATATTTGGGAAAGTATTTAGAAATTCATGTAGTAATCTTTTTAACTTTTTATTTTCTATTGGGGTATAATATGTAATAATAATAATGAGCTATATTATATTCTCCAACTGAATGATATATATATACTGACAGAATACCAAGGAATTAGGGAATTTTGAAGAATATAAACATTACAATGATTACAAGTCAGATAGTTTAATTATATCTGAGGGAATATGGAACTCAAGATGCTTGAAGGCCATATAGACTCCAGGAGTTTCATATGTCTCCTCTTAGGGACTGAACTGTGTCTTTCCTAAATCTCTATGCTGAAGTCCTACCCCCACCCCTGACTACCTTGGAATGTGACTGGATTTGGAGATAGGGTCTTAAAATGTAATTAGTTTAAAATGCGGTTATTAGAATGGACCTTAATCCAATCTAACTTGTGTCCTTATGAGAAGAGGAAGTTTAAACACAGACACATATAGAGGGAAAACCATGTAAAAACCCAGGGAGAAGACAGTCATCTACAAGCAAAGGATAGAAGCCTCAGAAGAAACCAACCTTGACAATATCTTGATTCCACAATTTATAGCCTCTATAACTGTGAGGAAATAAATTTCTGTTTTTTAAACCACTCATTCTGTAGTTCTTTGTCATGGGAGCCTTAGCAAACTAACAAAGTACTCCAGGGATTAGAAAGAAGTTACGTCTTCCCCCAATTGCCTTGCATATTCCCCCCAAAATAATAAACTCTGAGACAATCTAGTTGATTAACTCCCCCAGTAATTCACTAATTAATTCATACTTTCAACAAATAAGCACTAATTGATTATATTCTATCCACTAGTCACTTGCTAAATTCTGGAGTAAGGATAGCTTCTCAAGTAATTCAGAGCCAGCAAAAGACACAGACATGCAGAAATAATTGCTGTCAATGTGGGAGATGTCAAAGAGAATGTATTTATCTCTTTATACATTCACTCATTTTCCAATTCCAATGCACACTTGTTGAGATTTTAACATGCGCCAGCATTGAGACGGAGGAATATTGACCTCTCATTGGGAGATATTTCAATAAAGTTCTCTCTAGTAATGTGTTCATTCTCTAATGAAGAAGGAAGATTTCATTCAAAGTATTGTAGTGGCTGTCATCTGGTTATCCCACCAGTATCACATGCTGAAACCTCCGTAACTGTGCTTATTATCTTCCCCCAGCTGAGTCTGTTCTTGCTGATTCTCTCATCATGTTCCGTGGCTCATCCATCCAGTCACTCAAGTCAAAACCTGAGCTTAACCTTGAGACATGTTTTTACTTTAACCCCTATCTATTAGATCATCAAATCTGAGGACTTTCCTCAAATATCTCTAAACACTTCCTTACCATACCCGATTCTCCATTGCAAGGCTTCTTCATCTCTTGCTTCAATTAGGTTAGACTTAATTATTGTAAATCCAAAATCTGTGATTTAGATTATTATCTTCTTTAGTAGGAGGACTTCTAACTCCTACTGTCTCTCATGCTAATCAACCTTGCATGTTGACTCCAGAATTATATTTCCAAAGCAAAAATATAGGTATGTAACTTCCTTTCATAATATTTTCATGAATGCTGATGAAATGTAATAAGAATTCCTTAATCCAAAATACTATATTACTATACATGATATCAGCCACTTACCAGAACACATCTTATACTCTTGTCATAAGAAAATTAAGATTTTGGGATTTTAAATATAAACTGTAAGCCTGAATAGAAATAGGGGGGAAAGGGAGGATTTTTTTTCAGTAATAGTCACACTAAGGAAAAGATGATCGTCTTAGATCACAATATTTGTGTGCCTTTTTAATATATATGATTTGGTGTTTATTAAACTACATGTTCTTGTTTAGCTCCTACTTATAATTATTACCATCATCATTCTCCCTGCAATATGCATATAAAACTTTGATCAACAGAGTAAATCAGTTCAAAATGTTTTCCTCAATTGTATTTGATTTTCTGGGAGAAATCTAACTATGTAAAATCATATAATGGACCCATTAAAAATGTTTAATTAAATTAAAAATCTCCATATTCTTTTCTCACATGATAGGAGTTTTCAGTAAAGAATATTTTAAATGAAAATTAAAACACTCAAACTTTTAATTTGATGAAAGCAATAGCAAAAATTGTAGTAGTGTTTTCATGAATAGTAATATATGTATTACTTTTCATATGGGCTTCCCTGGTGGCTCAGAGATAAAGAATCTGCCTGCCAATGCAGGAGAAGCAGGGTCCATCCTTGGGTCTGGAAGATCCCCTAGAGGAGGAAATGGCAACCATTCCAGTATTCTTGCCTGGGAAATCCCATGGACAGAGGAACTTGATGGGCTACAGCCCATGGGGTCACAAGAGTCAGACATGACTTAGGGACTAAACAGCAACAATATATGTATTATGTCTTATGATATCCAAATTTTATGTGCTGTATATAACTCCAGAAGGAGAATCAAGGAGTTACTGAATATAGCTAATATTGTTTCCCCTTACATTAATTAGTTTGCAGTTTGCTAAAATATAATTCAGCAGCCATTTCTTCAGAATAATAAATATTCAGAAAAAAATGACATATTTTAAGTCAATAACCTCAGATACGCAGATGACACAACCCTTATGGCAGAAAGTGAAGAAGAACTAAAGAGCCTCTTGATGAAAGTTAAAGAGGAGAGTGAAATAGTTGGCTTAAAGCTCAACATTCAGAAAACTAAGATCATGGCATCCAGTCCCATCATTTCATGGCAGATAGATGGGGAAACAGTGGAAACAGTGGCTGACTTTATTTTTCTGGGCTCCAAAACCACTGCAGATGGTGACTGCAGCCATGAAATTTAAAGACGCTTACTCCTTGGAAGGAAAGTTATGACCAACCTAGACAGCATATTAAAAAGCAGAGACATTACTTTGCCAACAAAGGTCTGTCTAGTCAAGGCTATGGTTTTTCCAGTGATCATGTATGGATGTGAGAGTTGGACTATAAAGAAAACTGAGCGCTGAAGAATTGATGCTTTTGAACTGTGATGTTGAAGAAGACTCTTGAGGGTCCCTTGAACTGCAACCAGTCCATCCTAAAGGAGATCAGTCCTGGGTGTTCATTGGAAGGACTGATGTTGAAGCTGAAACTCCAATACTTTGGCCACCTGATGCGAAGAGCTGACTCATTGGAAAAGACCCTGATTCTGGGAAAAATTGAGGGCAGGATGATAAGGGATGACAGAGGATGAGATGGCTGGATGGCACCACTGACTCGATGGACATGGGTTTGGGTGGACTCAAGGGGTTGGTGATGCACAGGGAGGCCTGGCATGCTGTGGTTCATGGGGTTGCAAAGAGTTGGACACGACTGAGCGACTGAAATGAACTGAACTGAACTGAACTGAAAGAATAATTCTCTTAATTATTGATAGCAAAAACTGACAATCTGAGTCTTTACACATTGCATTCTTGTTTTTTTTCCCATCAAAAATCAAATTACTGGTATTTCTAGCTTCCCATTTTGGCATTGTTAGAAATCAATAAATATTAAGAAATTATTTTCAAAAGACCAACAGTTTCTGGCCATCCAGCCGTGAACATTGTGCTCAGATATTCAAGCCTTCAAGAGCCACCATGGAATTCATGTGTGTTCTGGGAGGGAACCATCGAAAGACTGTAAGGATATCTGAGAATAAAGGCCCTGAATATTATGCTAAGAAGCACTGATCATCAAAGAGATAAAAAGAACTCACTTGATTTTAATGAAATCTTTTTAAATTGTAGGAGAGGTGAGGAAATGTGGAAAACATCAGTGATTTGGGAAGCAGATTGGAGGAGACCTCTATTTTATTCAGAAGACTACTTGGTGTCAGAAAATAATTAGATAGTCTCTTGGAAATGACTTAATGGATGACCCTTGTTCTGGACTGATAAACTCTTGTCCAAACCCGAAGTTATTACCCAAACTGGATCTGTTAAAACCCTCTTTCCTACACTAGTTGGGATTGGAGATAGATGTCTCTCATTGACATTTCCAGGGCTTCTTCTTTTTTTTTTTTTTTTTTCTTCCTTCATTGTGCATTTATTTATTTATTTTTTTAATTTTAGTTGGGGGCTAACTACTTTACAATATTGTAATAGTTTCTGCCATACATTGACATGAATCAGCCATGGGTTTACATGTGTTCCCCTTCCTGGACCCCCCACACACCTTCCTCCCCATCCCATCCCTCTGGGTCATCCCATTGCCCCGGCCCTGAGCCCTTGTCTCATGCATCGAACAAGGAATGGTGTTCTGTTTCACATATGATAATATACATGTTTCAATGCTATTCTCCCAGAACGTCCCACCCTCACCTTCTCCCTCAGAGTCCATAAAATTGTTCTATGCATCTGTGTCTCTTATTCTGTCTCGCATATAGGGTTATCGTTACCATCTTTCAAATTCCATATATATGCATTAGTATACTGTATTGTTGTTTTTCTTTCTGGCTTACTTCACTCTGTCTAATGGGCTCCAGTTTCATCCATCTCAGTAGACTCCAATAATGAGAAACAGAAAGAGAAATTTAAGGAAACAATACCATTCACCATTGCAACAAAAAGAATAAAATACTTAGGAATATATCTACCTAAAGAAACAAAAGACTTATATATAGAAAACTATAAAACACTGATGAAAGAAATCAAAGAGGACACAAACAGATGGAGAAATATACCGTGTTCATGGATTGGAAGAATTAATATAGTGAAAATGAGTATACTACCCAAAGCAATCTATAGATTCAATGCAATCCCTATCAAGCTACCAATGGTATTTTTCACAGAACTAGAACAAATCATCTCACAATTCGTATGGAAATATAAGAAACCTCGTATAGCCAAAGCAATCTTGAGAAAGAAGAATGGAACTGGAGGAATCAACCTGCCTGACTTCAGGCTCTACTACAAAGCCACAGTCATCAAGACAGTATGGTACTGGCACAAAGATAGAAATATAGATCAATGGAACAAAATAGAAAGCCCAGAGATAAACCCACGCACATATGGACACCTTATCTTCGACAAAGGAGGCAAGAATATACAATGGAGAAAAGACAATCTCTTTAACAAGTGGTGCTGGGAAAACTGGTCAACCACATGAAACTAGAACACTTCCTAACACCATACACAAAAATAAACTCAAAATGGATTAAAGATCTAAATGTAAGACCAGAAACTATAAAACTCCTAGAGGAAAACATAGGCAAAACACTCTCCGACATAAATCACAGCAGGATCCTCCATGACCCACCTCCCAGAATATTGGAAATAAAAGCAAAAACAAACAAATGGGACCTAATTAAAATTAAAAGCTTTTGCACAACAAAGGAAACTATAAGCAAGGTGAAAAGACAGCCTTCAGAATGGGAGAAAATAATAGCAAATGAAGCAACAGACAAACAATTAATCTCAAAAATATACAAGCAACTCCTGCAGCTGAATTCCAGAAAAATAAACGACCCAATCAAAAAATGGACCAAAGAACTAAACAGACATTTCTCCAAAGAAGAAATACAGATGGCTAACAAACACATGAAAAGATGCTCAACATCACTCATTATTAGAGAAATGCAAATCAAAACCACAATGAGGTATCATTTCACACCAGTCAGAATGGCTGCTATCCAAAAGTCTACAAGCAATAAATGCTGGAGAGGGTGTGCAGAAAAGGGAACGCTCTTACACTGTTGGTGGGAATGCAAACTAGTACAGCCACTATGGAGAACAGTGTGGAGATTCCTTAAAAAACTGGGAATAGAACTGCCATATGACCCAGCAATCCCACTGCTGGGCATATACACCGAGGAAAACAGAATTGAAAGAGACGCGTGTACCCCAATGTTCATCGCAGCACTGTTTACAATAGCCAGGACATGGAAGCAACCTAGATGTCCATCAGCAGACGAATGGATAAGGAAGCAGTGGTACATATACACAATGGAATATTACTCAGCCATTAAAAAAAAATACCTTTGAATCGGTTCTACTGACAGGGCTTCTTTTAAAAAAGCTTTTCCTGCTTTACAAGTTTTGAGGCTAAATGGAAGTTTCCAGCCTCCAGGGCTGCTAATTTAACAGCTTTTGTAAGTATTAGAGTTCAAGGAAAATAATCCCTTAAAAAAAACTGCACATTAAGTGATTTCTCGCTAAATTATGAGAAAGGCCTTGTCTACCAATTACTAAGTATTAAAAAGTTACCAATTATTAGGGGCTTTCCTGACAAGGTCATTTATAAAAGAATCATTCAATCTAGCTAGAGAAACCACTGCTGAGAACATAACTAAAAACAGTTCCTCAGCTAAATTCTAAGGAAATTAATGTTTCTCTTATCTACATTTATATTTAGAGAAGGAGCAGTGAGAATGTTTCATCCTTGAACTGAGAAACTACCTCTGAGCTCTTTGCAGAGAAAAAGAAGAAAGTTTGATTGCAACGGCAGGCTAGAACAGTTTGGATGTGCAGGGTATTGATTTCTCTCCTGTATTTATTCTATTCTTGTGTTAGGAAACGTTAAGTATCTGGAGAGAGATGGCAAAGTGGACATGTTAAAAACAGTTTGACATGATTGAGTCTTCATATTTGTCAAGGTGTTTACCAGCTCTATAAAACTGTTTTGTTTCACATTTTTGTTCTCAATAGATGTCATGTCCCTGAAATGTGGCAGATTCATGTATCTGAAGTATCAGTTTCTCAGTTTAACACCAGATGCAGTCAGTTCTATATTAGGAAGCAGTGGTTTGTTGATATTCCCACAAGTTTTTGCTCCCTTTTTTACTAATAAAACAGTTGGTAAGTGTAAGGAATTGTCTATATTGTACTGTTAAGCACACAGATCAAACACCATTCTTAGCACCGTATTCTACCAGCCATGGCCGTTCTTTAGTCATGTCTCAAAAGGTACCACAGTTCCCAAGTTGGTTTCTCTGGCAACTGTAGAGACAGTTGAATTACAATTCATAATTGACCAGTCACTAGCCCTAGGGATTTTTCTTTATCCGCCAAGTTTCCATGAGTCCTGTGGAGTGTGGAAAGTGGTGGCCCCTCCCAGTTTCCTGAGTCCTTTGAGACAGAGCCAGTGAACCACAACCCTCTGTGTTCTGATCACTGGAAAGGTTTTTTTTTTTTTTCTTCTTTACAATTCATTCAGAACTGCTTTGATTTTCTTAAAAGACTGTTATCCCAGAGAACAGTGCTGATTGTTTTGGATTGTTTTGTGTTCTTCATACCTGTTGAGCTCAAATTATGCTAAAGCTGCCAACTCACTTTATAAAGAGTTATCTGGAAAACAATTTGAAAATGTCACTTTTTTGCTTCCTTTACAAACTTCACTCCAATATGACTCCAATATAACCCAATATAATGGGTATGATAACTTGTTAGGTTCCTAAAATGTCTCTTAGTTATGCCTCGTGTGAAAGCTATTTCAGATAACTGTTTTGAGTTCAAGAAGTTACCAGACCACGTCTTAAATAAATTTATGGAGAACTCCTCAGCTCTTGAAAGAATATTTTGTATATTTCTTTCTAGGTTTATGTATAAGAAGTGTTGGCATCTGAAAATGTGCTAGTTAATTTAGGCACTGAAAGTCTGTTAAATTTGTCACAAATATAGAATAATTCCAAATGAGCCTGATAGCCAGAAACATTATGTATTTTGGGATATATCCAAGTACATTCCTCCATTGGTTGATATATAAATAAATTACCAAATTTAGATATCTAGGGTAGTTGCATTTGGAATTATAATTACTCAGAGTTGCATTAACATTTATTTTTTTATTTTCCATGAATATCAGTTTCATGTAATTTGATGACAGTGGTAGACTGATATGACTACTTACCATTTTAAATTCACATCAGGGTCTGTACAGTGCCTGGACTATGTTCAGGTCAGAGAGAGTGTGGAATTGCCATTCTTCAGAGAAACAGAGCCTGTAGGCACCAACATCACAGAGGCAACTCTAATGCCACTAGGAAAGAAAGACTTCTTTTGCTCACCATCGTCAGTCACCTTATTGATCACTGGTACCCTGAGAGGAAATGTTACTATCAGTGGTACAAATTAAGCTAGAGAAGTAACTCAGTTAACATGATTCCAATGCCACAACCGCTTTTTCACGATATGGTCTTGCTCACTCAGTGACTTTCCTGTTTCATTGATTCTGGGCACTTGGGTTCCCTAAGAATATATATGACCAAGTGCTCTTTCTTTTGCTCTCATGGTTTACCATAGTACAAATTGTTGCAGATGTGGTGTTCTTATTGGCATACATAGAAGAATGACCTTACTTTTTACTGCTATTATAAAAGCACGGTTTAAACCAGCCTTTCAATTTTTGTGTGACAGAAGAAGGGGCTAATCTTATGGGTCTTGACCTCTCTTGAGTGTTCAAACTATTGATGACAGAGCACAAGGCTCTTTACATTCCCTGCTTGTCATTTTCTTGGCCTTAGATGTCTTCCAACCCATTTCAGTGCGTATGGCTTATTGATGTCCTGTGTTGGCGGGCCATGCCTCTTCTCAGCCTCAACATCTCTGGTCTACTCTTCCATAAGGATTAAGGAAAGAAACAACCTTCCTGAGCCCCAGACTTTCTACATCTCCAATTCACAACTGTAAAAATACTACTAGTGGTGTAACATCTCCTCGCTTATTAATAAGAATACCTCATCAATGCATTATTTCAAGCAACTAGTTGACCATCCAATTTCATCACTCACATTTGTTCACTAAACTGTTGGAGACAGTTTTAATTTCTTTCATTGCAGATGTTTCAAATCAGTTTTACATTAAATTTTTCCTGAAGTTTAAATGAGGATTCCAGCTCCTATGTTTATTCTTCCCTTATTCATTATCAATACTCTATACAGATGTAAGCAGGAACATTTTCTAATGCCTCATAAGGATGCACAAATGAAAAATATAAACTTCTTAGGGATATACTGAAGGCAATAAAAAGAAGTTGTAAACAATACTCAAAGGGGGCACCCTAAGCCATCTGTCAGTTTCATGGTTTTCCTCGGAGATTCCAAGGTCCCTGCTACTCCTGCATTCCCTCAGAAGGGTTCCTTATGCAGGTGACATCACCACTTTTACCATATACAATTAGCCCCAGAGTGTGTACTGGACACAAAGACACCCACATAGAGTCTGGTCAGCAGAGTGTACGTTGTCCTGGCGAGAGCACTTTTACCAACTGGGTTGCCTTAAAATGGATGAGACTGACAGACCCAATCAGATTTTCATCTCTTTTGTGAAGTTTGAATGGGACATTCAAAGAAAGGCTGAAGACAATAGGGGGGTAAAGTTGCTGAGAGATACACAGAAAGGAAGCAGTAAGCAGAAACTATGGGGATGTAGGACTCAGGGTTAAGAAAATGCCTCAATAGAGAAAAGAATAATGAGGGTCAGCTTGCAAGTGACAGCAGGGGCTGTAGATGCAGAGAGAGAATGAGTGAGTTGGCATCATGTGCAACAGTAAAACAGGGAGGAGAGGTGACTTGTGCTGAGGAGACAGCTTGCTTCTCTAGAGCTATTTTTACTTTAAATGATCGTCCAGTTCTCCACGGGACCTGGCTGTGTGGTTGTGGTATATTCTGACAGTTGTTTCTGTCACCATGAACCAAGTTAGGCATCTATATTGCTCTTCCACGTTTCCCAATTTATCTTCTCAAAAATAAATAAATAAATAAATGGTCAGAGGGTATGACTATTCTTAGGAGACAGGAAAAACTAGCACATAGTCATAGTCACTTTTGGTGCAGGGCAAGGAGTGTAGATGATCCCTAGCTTAGATTACTTGCAGTCATATTATTGAGAAAAGTTACAGATTTGGCCAAAAATTGTTTACGTTAAAAGTGGTAGTAAAAGAATTGTCAGGGTATGTATTTCCCAATTGTTTCCTGAGGGACATGTATTGAGGCAATTCTTAATAATGAGAGTTTAGAATGAGGGTAGTGTGTTAAGTTTGGAAAAGATTTAGCATGTGTATATTAGCTTATTAAAAGCTCTGTAAAGTCTTGCAATGAAGAACAAATATCACTTCTGTTTAACCTACCTTTTCATTTCATTAGAGCAACAGATAATATCTCATCAAATTATTTTTTCTGTGGTATGCAGTTTTTAAAACTTCAGTTTATATAAATGATCTTAATACATTACATCTTATAAAAAGATAGCTGTCCTTGAGATTGTACTTAGCTATGAATTATTCTGAACTTTGGAATTTTTATTGCTTCTGATATCATGCAAGAGGTCTTAGAAATTTCTATAAATACCAATGTGAAAAATTTCTTTCTGTCTCTTGCAACCCACCCTCTGGTTTTATGTAGTAGAAGGAGATTTCCTTTGTGGATTGTTAGCGCAGTTTAAAGCTTTTGTAGGTACACTTTCTAACCTGAGAAAACTGGAAGAGCAGTAAGAACAAGATGTGAATATAGTCGTCTTAAGCTCTTCGAAACAATGTGATAAAGACTGAAGGGAAAAATAGGGATTAGATAAACACATACTTCATAGCCCTTATGTGGCTATTGTTGGATTTAAATACTACTTGTCACAAGATATTAAAATACCGGGTATTCTGAGTTATGCAACTTGACACGAAAAGTAAAATATTCAAATTTAACATTGCAGTAAAGAAGATGGTAATTAACACTATTTTAATCAGTCTAATTAAGGGGAATAAAAGCAAGAGGAAAGGATTTTAATTATAAAAGCAATTATTGGTTTAGTCTAAATAAGATTTTTAGTAATGTGAAAGTAGAAAATCAGTTATTAAATTTTGTGATATCTCCTTTAATAACTCTAAAAATAGAATGGTCAATAAAATATAGTTATAGGCAATCTTTATATAATCCAGTAGCTTTTTAATCTAATAATATTTATATGTAGAGTTGTGTGGGAGAAGGCAAGAATATTAATTTTTTCTGACTGTTGAAATAACAAATGTACATCTTGAAAATTTGGAGCAGCATAAAAAAGAAATTGCCACTCATAATTATAGTGTTTAGCATTATTGACTCTTTTCTATTTGGGAGATATTTTCTTCTAGTCTTTTTTTATGAATATAACCTTTTACAAACTTGAGATACTGACTACATAATTTTCTAGCTTTGCCTGTGCTATTATTTTATCAATATTTCCACATTTTTCATACAACTTAACCAAATAAAGATTATCAAAAACTCTCCAATCCTTATCTTAAGAGTTACATAATAGTCAATTGTAATTTATTTTACATTTCTCTAGCATTGGTTAATTCAGGTTGATTTCTGTCTGAATAATTTAAAATATGTTTTACCAATGATACTGTGAGGTGTGTAAATATTTTTTTCTTTAAAAAATCTTTACTTTGGGGTAGATTCCAAAAAGGAGGTTAATGGGTCAAACGTTTCAATGTTTCAAAAACCTGAGATACGTATTTCAAATATTTTGTTATAACTCTTGTAAAAATTTACATTCTTTTCTATAACATATTAGGACCTTTACATTTACTCTTTGTGAATTTCTTATTCACATCCTTTCTCCACTCACCTATTGGCTTTGCATTTTTCTTGTTGGTTTTATACAACTCTTTTTTTTGCATATTAAATAAAGGTATTGCTAAATATTTTCTTAGATTATTTGCTTTTATGTTATTTTAGTAAATATAATATTGGTGATTATGTTCTAAAAGCTATTGATATTTCTGTATATTTTTTCCTTGTAAGCTTAGTATATCTAATTGTCCTAGGACTCATGCAAATTAGGGATGAATTGTCTCTCTAGGCTCTTATACCTGCTGCAAGAGAGAATTTTCTGAATGCATATGGAGAGACTAATAAATAGGTCTTATTGCTTATTTCTTAGAATTTTTTTTTTTTTTTTTGGAGATGAGGAAGAGGTTTTCTGCACTTACTGCTCTATGGTATCATCTCATGAAGATTTTGAACTTTTCAGTGCAAACAAAGTTTTCTCTAGCCTTTCACAGAATCAAAGAGAATAACCTGAAGTACATGTAAACAATGAAGATTTGAACATTAGATTAGATAGAGGTTGTTCTCTCTCCCATAAATGCAGTCTACCACTTAGAAAAGCAGCATCTAAATCTTGGGCAAACTTGTTTATGAAAAGTGGATGATAGTTACAGATTGTTTATTTCATCTGATTCATAATACTACCTCTTATATTAGCTCCTTTGCAAGGTCTGTTTCTAGACTATTTTATTCTATATAATTAACCTGAAATTTATTCTAATATTATTATCACATTTTTTATTGTGTAATTTTATAGTTAAGTTTAAAAATCTTCTATGGTACATTCACTACCATTAATTTTCTTTTTACCATTTTCCTAACTATTCATGTTTATTTAATCTTTCTAATAAAATATATCAGTCTCTAAAATCATCCCTTTGGGATTTTTGTTGGATTTTTATTAAATATATACATTGATTTTAGAAGGATACTATAATAATATCTTTTAATAGGTAACAGAATTTACAAAAGCCAGAATTTGTGATTCTGTAAAGTATAATATATAGTGGATTGAAGTTCATTGTAGTTGAAAGAATAGTGGATTAGGCATAGGAGATCTGGTTCCTGGGATTTTCTGCTGTTGTGAACCTGGGAAAATTAATTGACTGCTCTGTGGCTCAGTTTCTTTATTTGAATACTGAAGAGGTTGTACAACACATGGCATTAGAATGGTCAATGAGTTCCATTCCAAATTGTGAATATAATGAACATCTGATATTATTAAAAATAGTTGTTTTCTGCCTGCTGGCTTCTTCAGAATACCATTTTAGTTCAACAACCACTCCTTCTCCAATTTTAACATTCCTCTTTTAAGTAAAGATATATTCCATAGAAATGGATAGAAATTACTATGTATTAGAAAATTATGCTTCCCATACAAATAGATTACCTAATTTCAAGCGGAATGGCTATGTACATTATACATATCAAACTAGCATCCTGATTTTGATTGGCTTGGTTTATAATAATATAACCTCACTGTTCCTATGATATCTTACACAGAATTCCAGTATACAGAAATTAATCTGATGGAAGGTAGTCATAAGTAACCAAAAAAAGAGTTGCAAAATAAACATAGCTAGTTAAGAGGCTACAAAATGTATTTAATGTAAAACAAAACGTGGTTAAAATGGTTAAACATGGTTAAAATCCAATATTTAAAGCACATTTATAATTTTAAAGACATCAACCTAAGATATAAAAATAATGCTTTATAAATATTAAGCAAGGTGTTCAAGCCATTGTAACAAAAGAAACCAGATTTTCAGTGTCTTAATACAGTTAAAATTTACTGCTCTCTATGTCATCATTCAATGTGGGGTTGTTCCTTGCTGTCATTGAGAGACTCGGGGTCCTTACTTCCTATATATCCAACATCTTCTAGGTCCTCACTTTTCTCTGCATTTAATAGTATGGATGAGAAAAAGATGTAGGAGAAGGCATACCCACTCTTTTCCACCTAAACCTGGGGATGACATATCACTTTTCCTCCTTCCTTTCTTTTCCTTTCAGCTTTTCCTCAGTTGTATGGTTCTACATAACTGCAAGGGTATCTGGAAAATAGATACCAATGCGGGGCCAAGAAAGAGTGAACAAACACATTTAATGGTAAGAATTAGCAACCTATGCCATAGTCAGCCATTTTGGTCATGAAATATCTCTTTTTCTCAACATGATGAGCGTATACATCTCTCTTCCAATATTGAATGCTGAATTCAGTCTTTGCCCCCAATTCAAAGCCTAAGCCATCTATAGGATGGACAGCACTCTGAATCAGTCCAATTATGGCTCTAAACCTATGCACTAAACAGATAAGTTTCCTGGTCTTTCCATATCCAGTGGGCAGGTGTGCTTAGTGTTACCTACCCTAGTAATCAAGATGTTAGTGCTTTAGTTAGGGTCATGCTACTCTCTGGAAGAGACTCACTCACCCATTGCTATTGGTGTTCCTTCTCCCTTACCTCTGAAAGTTTTTTCTTCATCAGTTATTCTCCATACCACATCTGAGGTGGACATTTGGGAGTGTGTCCACCTTGGAGACTGTGCAGTATTTTTTCCAATTGTTTTTAGTGGAGTGAGCTTGGGTGCCCAAAATTTGGTTGACAGTTTGAACAATCCAAGGCTCTGTTTAGCCTGGGCTCATGGTTTTATTATTACTGTTTGAGCGAGTTTTGACAAAACATGATATGACTAAGACCCATTGACTTCTAATATGATGCATGTGCCAGTAACTATATTCCTTCCTAGAGAGTTCTTCAGCTTGATTTATTTCTTGCTTTTTTTCCCCTCTCCTTCTTCTGTGCCTCAACAGTGCTAACTAGAGATCATCTGGAATCAAACTCTCATCTTTACCACATTGCTGAATGGCTGCCTTCAACTGCTAATACTTCTAAATCGTCATTATTCAGTCTTTTCCCATATTACCTCTTGTTATTGGCGGCCTAGAATCCAGTTCCAAAACTTCTCATCTTCTCAGCTCCATTTCTGTCAACTAATTATTTCTATAGCTCATCTATTTCATTTACTACCTTGCCAAAGTCACCAATAGCCATCTAATAAACACTAATACAGTGCTTCTTTCCAATTTTCCCAGAGCTGTCTGTTCAATGGTGCAAGACCTACCTTCCAGAGTATTATGCAGGCAGTTTTACCAAATATTTTACCAAAGAATATCAAAGCTTTCCAGCCTATTGGCCTCCAATACTGATTGGTTCTTCATTACACATGGCACACTCACTTGCTGAATATTTTTGTATATTTTGTATTAACATCCCTCTTTTAGTATTATCTTCTCTCTTGGTCAGTGTATGTTAATGGCAATAACAACTCCACATTTTTAGTATCTTAAATCAATAAAGCTTTATTTTTGAAATATCAAAATCCAATATGGTTGCACTAGAGCTCTGCTTCACAAAAATAGAAGGCTCATGTGGCTCAACCATTTTCTAGGATGTTGTTCTTTTCTGTGCTGAATAGATGGATGGGGAAATAAAGTGAAAAGAAAGTACACACATTTTTAATTGCCTTGATCCCCAAAATGATACCTATCACCTCTATTCACAGCCCATTGACTAGAAACCCACTGCACCACTGTGATAACTGCAGTAGACTCTGGGGAATGTATTCTAGATGTCTTCACAGGGAGAAGAGTAACCCAGAAACTCTGCCACAAGCCTACAAATACTTAATGAAAAGGATAAAAATATAGTGTTTGTTAAAACTGTCTGTTACTATCACCTCTTCCTTGGCTCAGCTCACTTCTAATATTAGAACAGAAAAGTGTACAGCAATACTATAGTTCCATTTCTCTACTTTCGTATGACTTCCTTCCACATTTAATCGTTCAAGTATCACAGTCCTGAAACCTGGGAACCTCTAGTTGTTCCTTGCTTGCCACAACCCCTACTCCATTCTCAAAGAAAATTGTTGGTAAAGGCAGGTGGCACTGTTACTTGGCAGATGCGGGGAAAAGAATAAATGATGGCTGTTTTAGGCCACTGAATTATAGGATGTTTTCTTAAGCAGGAATAGTTGATTGATACATCCCTTAACAGGTAACAAAATGGACTCTCATAAAAGTTACTTGCCAAAATCAAGAGCCGGGGCATATAATGGGATGATTTTATTTTCAGGTAGGTAAGCTTTATAACATTACCTTCAGTTCAAACTTAGTTTCTATGGGAAAATACCCTATGCCATGGCTTAAGTTCCAAATGGCAAAGTTTATATACTCTCAATGTAAGCAGAATTAAAATGCTATTAGAGAATGAAGCTTTGTTTATGCTTTTTGTTACGGTTTTCTAGAGTGTACTTTAAGCATTGGCTATAAGCCACATTGGGACATTAAGTAATCACAATACTAACACATTTCAACATTCAGCTGGCAACAAGGCCTACAATTATAGTTAAGCTTTTATTCTCTGTGTCTGCAATTATCTAACCAGTGAAAGGAGATTTTCATGATTGCCATTAAGGGTTTAATTATGATGAGTCAGATACGAGAACAGTTCTTAGCGAGACATCCAGGCATCCCTGTGGGTACATTGGCCCATCTGAGGACATGCCTGGAAGGATAGACCAAAACAGTAAAGGCAGCCAATCTGCACTACTGTGAACTCAGGACACATCACTGCTGCTCTAGTTCTCTCTCAGCAGCTTCATAAGGTACCGGCCATCAGTGGCCTTAGTGCCTTGAAAGGACCAGTTGACCTCAGGTGAAAAACATTCTTGTCTGATGCAATTCTCTTGCTCTAGGAGTCTGACTACTTACCCCATAACAAAGGGTAAAATAAAAGAAAATTCTTAGCATCTAAGTAGTAAGAAACAAAGTAAACACTTTGAGTTACTAGAAAAAGACCTGGAAGACTGGATATCACTAACTCACTGATTTTGTTTATTGAATGTTCCTGTCACTTTGATAGACCATTTACAAATGTAATCAAACATGGAATATTTTGTAACTTTGTCATAAATCATATCAAACTATTTAAATCTAAGCATGTCAGAGAAGAATGTCATTGGTTTCCTTTAGCTGTTTGACAGCTGTGTTGTTGGCAGATAATAAACCAAAAGTGCCATTGTTTTTTAAAATCTGTGGAATCCAGACAACACTATGAACAAAGGAACAACTAGGAAACAGCTGAGAGAGAGTTATTATGGAGTGTTTTCAGAAGATAGTAAGAAAGTATGCTAAATCATAATGAAACTAAGCAAAGGTGATCTTTTTTTATCTGAGTATCTAAAGTACATATTGTTCTGATTAGATGTTTGTAAACAGGACAGTAGTAATTACAATACAGACCAAAAAAAAATCCTTCAAGTTTTTGTTACATCAAGAGAAGAAACATTATTCATTGTCCATATGCTGAATTTACTTTAACAAGGACCTGTTGAACCACTTTTATAGCACCAGGATATTTTTTTCTTCAGCTCAAACCTGTTCTACCATATCAACTATTTCAAAAATAAGTTTGATGAGTTTTAGAATATGCTAGAGCATGAAAGATTCTCAGTGGGAATTTCATGCTAAGATATATTTTTAGAAAATGTGTAAAGTTATCTTAAGCCTGGGAAACATGAATTTAATTTTTCATATTTAAATTTTTCCTTAATTAATTAATTTTCATTAAAATTAATTTAAAACACAATTTTAAAATATTTTGTCAATGATCAAGTTGAATCAGAATTATGCTTTAAATCAATTTTAAAATGTTTAAATTAATATTTACCAAGTTCTTAAAAGAGTTAGAGCATGCCACTGTGGACAGTATTTCAAGAAAATTGCATATTAAATTTAAAGTGAAAATTTTGCAACTCTATAATTAATCGTAGAAATAGGAAAAGATAAAATGCCCCAAATAGCAAAGTCAACATAAAGTCACATTAGAAAGATGGTCACATGACTGAAAAAGGGCAAAAGTCTTAGAAACTAAAACATGAAAAGAGAGCAGCATCTACATTACACAAAGTGATAAGATACAATGTATATGAGAGTAAAGAGGCCACTCTCCAGAAGTCTTCAAAAATAGACATCATTTCTACTATACAGAATTTAAAAAGAAAGCATGATTGCATTGCTCATCTAATTATTCTTTTTTTGTTTTTGTTTTCAGCACACACTTTTGTAGCCCTCACTATAGATAGGTTATAGCCACTAGCTAGGTACTTTATGGCATCAATTTTTGTAACCTTCTAAGTAACCCTTCTTTAGCGTTACAGATCTGGGCATAGACTTGGATTACCGTGATATTGAATGGTTTGCTTTGGAAACGAACAGAGATCATTCTGTTGTTTTTTTAGATTGCATCCAAGAACTGCATATCGGACTCTTTTGTTGACTATGATGACTACTCCATTTCTTCTAAGGGATTCCTGCCCATAGTAGTAGATATAATGGTCATCTGAGTTAAATTCACACATTCCAGTCCATCTTAGTTTGCTGATTCCTAGAATGTTGACGTTCACTCTTGCCATCTCCTGTTTGACCACTTCCAATTTGCCTTGATTCATGGACCTAACATTCCATGTTCCTACACAATATTGCTCTCTACAGCATTGGACCTTTCTTCTATCACCAGTCACATCCACAGCTGGGTATTGTTTTAACTTTGGCTTCATCCCTCATTCTTTCTGGAGTTATTTCTCCACTGATCTCCAGTAGCATATTGGGCACCTACTTACCTGGGGAGTTCATCTTTCAGTGTCCTATCTTTTGGCTTTTCATACTGTTCATGGGGTTCTCAAGGTAAGAATACTGAAGTGGTTTGCCATTCCTTCTCCAGTGGACCACAATCTGTCAGACCTCTCCACCATGACCCATCCTTCTTGGGTGGTCCCAAATGGCATGGCTTAGTTTCATGGAGTTAGAAAAGCTGTGGTCTGTGTGATCAGATTGGCTAGTTGTCTGTGATTGTGGTTTCAGTCTGTCTGCCCTCTGATGCGCTCTCTTAGCACCTACTGTCTTACTTGGGTTTCCTTACCTTGGGCATGGGGTAGCTCTTCACGGCTGCTCTAGCAAAGCGCAGCTCCTCTAGGCTGCCGCCCTGGACCTTGGACATGGGATACTTCCTGAACTTTTCATTTTGGGGGACTGGAATGCAAAAGTAGGAAGTCAAGAAACACCTGGCATAACAGGCAAATTTGGCCTTACAGTACAGAATGAAGCAGAGCAAAGGCTACTAGAGTTTTGTCAAGAGAACGCACTGGTCATAGCAGACACCCTCTTCCAACAACACAAGAGAAGACTCTACACATGGACATCACCAGATGGCCAACACTGAAATCAGATCGACTATATTCTTTGCAGCCAAAGATGGAGAAGCTTTATACAGTCAACAAAAACAGGACCGGGAGCTGACTGTGGCTCAGATCATGAACTCCTTATTGCCGAATGCAGACTTATATTGAAGAAAGTAGGGAAAACCACTAGCCCATTAAGGTATGAACTGTATCAAATCCCTTATGATTATACAGTGGAAGTGACAATTAGATTTAAGGGACTAAATCTGATAGAGTGCCTGATGAACTATGGATGGAGGTTTGTGACATTATACAGGAGACAGGGAGCGAGATCATTCCCAAGAAAAATAAATGCAAAAAAGCAAAATGGTTGTCTGAGGAAGGCTTACAAATAGCTGTGAAAGGAAGAGAAGAGAAAAGCAAGGAGAAAAGGAAATATATACCCATTTGAATGCAAAGTTCCAAAGAAGAGCAAGGAGAGATAAGAAAGCCTTCCTCAGTGATCAGTGCAAAGAAATAGAGGAAAACAATAGAGCGGGAAAGACTAGAGATCTCTTCAAGAAAATTAGAGATATCAAGGGAACATTTCATGCAAAGATGGGCTCAATAAAGGACAAAAATGATAGGGACCTAACAGAAGCAGAAGATATTAAGAAGAGATGGCAAGAATACACAGAAGAACTGTACAAAAAAGATCTTCACTACCCAGATAATCACGATGGTGTGATCACTCACCTAGAGCCAGACATCCTAGAATGTGAAGTCAAGTGGGCGTTACAAAGCATCGCTACGAACAAAGCTAGAGGAGGTGACGGAATTCCAATTGAGCTATTTCAAATCCTAAAAGATGCTGCTGTGAAAGTGCTGCACTCAATATGCCAGCAAATTTGGAAAATTTGGCGGTGGCCACAGGACTGGAAAAGGTGAGTTTTCATTCTAATCCCAAAGAAAGGCAATACCAAAGAATGCTCAAACTGCAGTCATCTCACATGCTAGTTGAGTAATGCTTAAAATTCTCCAAGCCAAGCTTCAGCAATATGTGAACCGTGAACTTCCAGATGTTCAAGCTGGTTTTAAAAAAAGTGGAGGAACCAGAGATCAAATTGCCAACATCTGCTGAATCATCGAAAATGCAAGAGTTCCAGAAAAACATCTATTTCTGCTTTATTGACTATGTCAAAGCTTTTGACTGTGTGGATCACAATAAACTGTGGAAAATTCTGAAAGAGATGGGAATACCAGACCACCTGACCTGCCTCTTGAGAAACCTGTATGCAGGTCAGGAAGCAATAGTTAGTACTAGACATGGAACAACAGACTAGTTCCAAATCATGAAAGGAGTACGTCAAGGCTGTATATTGTCACCCTGCTTATTTAACTTATATGCACAGTACATCATGAGAAACACTGGGCTGGATTAAGCACAAGTTGGAATCAAGATTGCTGGCAGAAATATCAATAACCTCAGATATGCAGATGACACCACCCTTATGGCAGAAAGGGAAGAAGAATTAAAGAGCTTCTTGATGAAAGTGAAAGAGGAAAGTGAAAAAGTTGGCTTAAAGCTCAACATTCAGAAAACTAAGATCATGGCATCTGGTCCCATCACTTCATGGCAAATAGATGGGGAAACAGTAGAAACAGTGGCTGACTTTATTCTTTTGGGCTCCAAAATCACTGCAGATGGTGACTGCAGCCATAAAATTAAAAGATGCTTACTCCTTGGGAGGAAAGTTATGACTAACCTAGACTGCATATTAAAAAGCAGAGACATTACTTTGCCAACAAAGGTCTGTCTAGTCAAGGCTATGATTTTTCCAGTGGTCATGTATGGATGTAAGAAGGCTGAGTGCAGAAAAATTGATGCTTTTGAACTGTGGTGTTGGAGAATACTCTTGAGAGTCCCTTGGACTTCAAGGAGATCCAACCAGTCTATCTTAAAGGAGAACAGTCCTGAATGTTCATTAGAAGGACTGATGTTGAAGCTGAAACTCCAATACTTTGGCCACCTGTTGTGAAGAGCTAACTCATTTGAAAAGACCCTGATGCTGGGAAAGACTGAGAGAAGGAGGAAAAGGGGACAACAGAGGATAAGATGGTTGGATGGCATCACTGACTCAATGGACATGAGTTTGGGTAAACTCCGGGAGCTGGTGATGGACAGGGAGGCCTGGCGTGCTGCGGTTCATGGGGTTGCAAAGAATCAGACACGACTGAGTGACTGAACTGAACTGAACCGAAGTAACTGTACCAAGTAGGCATTGGTATTGCTACTTATGCACAGAACAGGTAACAGTTTGCCCAGAATCACACTGAAGTAAACGCTAGAGGTGATACTCAAATCTAGGCAAGCTGTTCCATAGTAAATGAACAGAACCTCTATGCTGCACTGACTCTACAATAGCTCAACAAGTAGCTACTTCTTTGTCTACATGTATTGCCCCACCTATTTCCAGATTTCCAAGTTGTTGGAAATTAATATATAATAACATATAATATACACACTAGATATATCAATATATATACTATATACACAGTACATTATAATAGTGTATGTATAATAGTAAACTAAACTTCTCAGTCAAAATAAGTTTCATGCTATTTGTTTTCGAATGTTGAAAAGTGAAAGTCACTCAGTCATGTCCCACTCTTTGCAATCCCATGGACTCTACAGTCTGCGGAATTCTCCAGGCCAGAATACAGGAGTGGGTAGCCTTTCCCTTCTCCAGGGGATCTTCCCAACCCAGGGATCGAACCCAGGTCCCCTCATTGCAGGTAGATTCTCTACCAGCTGAGCCACAAGGGAAGCCCAAGAATACTGGAGGGGGTAGCCTATCTGTTCTTCAGCAAATCTTCCCAACCCAGAAATCAAACCGGGATTACCTGAATACAATTGAGAAATTGTGGTTCCATTGGTTGAATAAGATCATGTGTGTCCCAAAGCAAAAATATTTTCCCCCATTTTTTTTTCCTTTAGAAGAGAGAGTACACCTTATAACTGAGTTCTTTCATTATCAGTGTTAGTTTTAGATAATTACAGAGCTTACCTAAAATCTCTAGACTTTTTCAAGGGTTTAAATACAAGTTTACTTATTATTCTTGGGACTAAAATCTCTCAATTTTTTTAGATTCCATTTTATATAAATCTTTTACAGATCACTTTCAAAATCAAGATAGTGCCTGACTGTGTTACAGAGATCAAGTACTATAAAAATCCATTACTGAAAAAAAACTGTAAAATAATGACAGCAACACAGAAATCAGAAACTTTCTAAATGTTATACAAATAGGAAGTAATAACTTAGGATGAAAACTCCAAAGACAGCATCACACATTTATTCAAAAACTCTCTATATCATATATACTACCTAAACAAAAAGATAGAACTTTCTAGGACATCTTTACAGATGACAAAGATCCAATTCAACTGGCAACAAAGTAATCGATCTTGAAGATGCACAAAATGCATAAGAAAATCGTTTTGTGGAATGTAAGAGTGGAAGATGTTTCTAAGTTAAAATATTGTTTTCAGCATGTGGAATTAACTCATATCCATAATTAAATATTTAAAAGAAAGATTGCAAATAGATACCTGACTTTCTATTCATAATCTTAAAAGCTTATATCCAAAATTTTTTCTTCTTATATGTGTTAATTATATAGTTTATGACATGTAGAATTTGTGTGTATGATCTTAAATATTTAACACTTTGAAGTTATTATCTTTAGCTGCTGTTCTCATTGTTTGACCAGTAGAAATGAAATTAGGAAATTTGCTCCACTATATTTTTATCTCATTCTCTGTTCCATTGAGTACTGTTTATGATTAAGAACCTTAATAAATATTAAGTGATAGTATTGACTCTTGTACTCTACCTTTAAATATACTTTTGAAATTTGCATTAAATGAGTATATATTTATTTATATTAATGTATACTTATTTTTCAATCAAGAGTTTTCATATGTTTGCATATATATAGAGAGAGTCGGACATGACTGAAGCAACTTAGCAGCAGCAGCAGCATATATATTTGTACATGTGTTGTGTATATTCTTCAGTATTCCCAGTTTTAAGTTATTAGAAGATTTGTGCTCACACATTTGTTCTCTGAACTTGTGTCAAATACTAAATGTGTTACACCATAGGCTTGAAATGTTTGAAAAGCACAAAATAATAAAGCTCTAATATTCTTATAAAAAGAAAAACAGGCCCCTCAGCAACTGTAGGCCATGCTTTGTAAATAACAACCTTATCATTAGATATTTTACAAATATTTCATGTAAGAATAGTGTTTATGAATGTGCCACAAAATACAGACTTATGTGCTAGAGAAACATAAATTTAGACTCATTCAAGAAGATAATCCCTGAGAAGGAATTTAAAGAAATCGATTAACACCAATGAACAATCATTCTCAATCATTCTCAATCATTCTCAAATACTATTACAAGTATCAGGGAAAGGGCCTTACAAGTAACAGGAATTCCCATAATGTCTTTAAATGATAAATAATGGGACTTGTTTAGCTGGAGAAAAAAAAAGTCACTGTGTGTGTGTGTGTGTGTGTTTACATACACCAGTGTCTTGGAATTAAGATGGGGATGGAATTGAATATCAAATTAAGATTTATATTTAAACTAATACATAATGGGATGTCCATGGAAGATGTTGATTGATAGAAAATACTTTACAGAAATGGTGATGACATGAAAATGGCCTTAAGTAAAATGATTCCTTTGACTGGGTGTATGATGAACTAAAATAGGAAGAAATCAGATCTCTGGTGAAACAGAAAAGGGAGATGGTCATATCAGTATAATGCAGTCCATTCACGAGATGATAAGAGGAATAGGTGAATGGTGTCCATCTTGGACAAAAGTGTATATGTTGTCAAGACAATAGGGATAGCTTAGAGGTTTAATTTGTAATAACTAATTATATACAAATATCCATTGGAGAGAGGAGTTTGGTGGCCTATAGTCCATGGGGTCACAAAAGAGTCGGACACGACTTAGCGACTAAACAACAACCATCAGTCAGTAGGCTCCAAATTTGCATTTTCTTCAAATTAAGGAAGCACTATTCCATACTTAATTACCAGGTTGTAAGAAAAAATTAGATACAAAGTTTTTATAAGAAGGTGAATTATATAAATCAATCTTGAAGAGGTACGAGAGAAAAATACTTAAACACAAACACTCCTAAGAGACTGGTCCATAGTGCCATCTTGTGTTGATAATCTGTTTCTGTTTTTGTTTTTTTTTTTTTTGGTATTGTTTTCAAAGTCTTCTTGGTGCTAAACCACATACAGAAGTTAATATGGGTGATTTTGCCCTAATTTCAGATTAGTGAAGTATTGAAATATGTAGCAAATACATACTTACAAATAATTCTTGTCCACTAGTCAACTTCTCTGCCCACACTGTCACAAATTATTGTATTTTTTTTTTTCTTACTAAAATGTGTTCAATCTACTGGGGTCTTAGAAAGGAGTATTGGGAACAGATGGATTCCGTACAGAATGTAAGGGTAGAACTAATCAAAGTGTGTTGTTTTAAAGAATTTGCAATCAAAGAAGGTACATGATGAGGGTATGCGCATTCTAACAAAACACTGCAATCAATTTTCATTGGGTAGTTTCTATTTTTTTTAACAATTATTTTTTAAATGGTTACAAGTTACTGATAACTGTAATTTTAAAAACTTTGAATTCACTGTTTTGGAAATAATTGAAATAGTGACTGATCAAATCTGTCTTTAGCAAGTCTTTCATTTTATCTCAGCCTTCGTTATTTGAACCAAGAGTTGAGTACTATTTTTAATCGCTGTCCAAATGAGAGATCTTCCATGAATCTCTGGGGACCTAGTATATAAAACACTTGAGGAAGATTATGAAGACAATAAACTGCAAGCCCTATTTCTAAAGTGACTCTCCAGAATTGTCTCATGGCCTACAAGTCTGTGGGTGCCTTCCATTGAACACTTTTTCTTCCTAGAGTATCATAGCAATTGTTTCTTTCCTATCTTCTCTGTCACAATGACAGATTCATTTAAGGGAAAATAAGCTTGAATTGGCTTTTTGTACTTTCTTTTTTCCTCTTGTGGGGTGACCTTTATGTCCTTAAACAAAGCCTGTTATTAAATTAGAAAATAAAGATAGCATACATAATTTATTTAGAATGTAATCTACCAAAATACGATACCCGTCCCTGAAAAAAAAAAGTAGACTCCTCAGATTCTAACTTAATTCACTTAAACCACTTAATTACAAACTTAGACATACCAACATGACTCTGGAGTCTTTATTTTTTATAGAGAAACAAAAGTGTTAATGTCATGTATACACACACACATACATACACATATGTGTGCGGTATTGTGTGTGTACCTAGTCGTTCAGTCTTGTCCAACTCTTTGTGACCCTATGGACTGTGCACCAGGCTCCTTCATTCATGGGATCCTCCAGGCAAGAATACTGGAGTGGGTAGCCATTACCTTCTCCAGGGGATCTTCTCAACCCAGGGATTGAACCCTAGTCTCCTGCATTGCAAGTAGATTCTTTACTGTTAGAGCCACCAGAGAAGCCAATAATACACACAAAGGTGGCTCAGTGATAAAAAAAAAAAAAAAAAAAAATCTGCCTGATAATGCAGGAGACGTGGGTTTGATCCCTGGGCTGGGAAAATTCCCTGGAGGAGGAAATGGCAACCCACTCCAATATTCTTGCTAGGAAATACCACGGACAGAAGAGCCTGGCAGGCTACAGTCCATATGGTCACAAAGAGTCAGACAGGACTGAGCACAAAGTACATATACACGATATATATTACAATGTTTAATTACATGTAAACTTAAAATGTTAGGTTTTACTGTATGTTTAAAGTATATATACACATGTATATAACATATGTATATAATTCTACAGAAAATTTTGTATTTCTGTGGTTTTGGGATATATAGATAATAGTATTATACATTCTATATCTTCAGCAGTATGGATAATGACATTTTTATAGTGTCCACTAGGCAATGACTAAAGCATATTATCTGTCTAATAAGGATAATTTTTGATTCTATGTAAGTTTTACTATAGGCAACATTCTCCCCTCTAGCACTCAAGTCAAAAATGTTTTATTTTTAGCGAGTTGGAGTATATTCATTAAAAAATCATTACTCTTATGACCAATTCAACAATACACTTAATTATTGTCAGAGTCTTAGCTCTTTATAAAAGTACATTTCTTAAATGACAAACAAGACATTTGTCACTAACAATTATTCAGGTTGTCACGTCTTTCTTTTTCACCATAAACATTTCTGTCATTCCTTTGCAGAATACATATTTTTGTCTGTTTGAAATACATTATTTTTAGGAGGAAAGCTGCTCAACAGATTAGGGAATTTGAACTAGCCAGTGGAGAACTTAACTACATAAGCCCACTACACCTAATTATAAAAGATGAAGGTTTTAAAATTTGCATAATTGCTACTATTGGTAGGGGTCGGTAACATATTTGCATTATCTACTTATGTTCCACACCAACACTTTTAAGCACCACTTTAAAAAGTCTGCTAAGTCAGATGCTTGTAGATGTCAGAACATTATAACCTAAAATGCAGGCTATGCCTTTTTCTACCTGCACCCTTGGGTTCTAACAGCTTTCTAAAATCAACTTCTAGGTTTTGGTACTATTTCATCTTCCAAATTTTGAAACATTCTTTCTCTCTATTGTGGCACACAGCAAGAGAAATGCCTGTGCCTCTAAACCACATCCTAAGTGCTCATTTATTCCTTTTGAAAATAATCATTTTGTTTGCTATAATTCGTAATAACTAATACTTACAGAAATGGCATTCACACAATAAAAGTGCAGAGATAGTCAAGAGAAGTGGTTGGTTATAGAAATTTCCCTTTGTCTATCCAGTAACATGAGAACATTTAGCTCTTATTAGGAAATGTTTGTTTCATACCTCTTGAATGTAATATTTAGATTTGATATTTGTGTTTATGCATAGAAAATAAAAAAAATCTCTACATACCATTAGAATACTCCAAAGAAGGAAAAGTGATGGCATCTCAGTCTACAAAAATAGAAAAAGCTACAAAAAAATATGATTTTTAGTTTTTATATTTCTCCATCAGTTTTCATTGAAAGCAATTAGCAATAACTATAAAAATGTTTTTGATGAAAGAGGATAGTTAACATTGCCGCTAGGTATATGCTAGTCATCTAATTATTGCTCCAATTGTGGTTTTAGTTTGTCTATTGTATTTTTGGTAGTGTCTTCTTAACATTTTCTTCTCAAAGTACTGTATCTCAGAGCATGGTTTGTACTATTTAATTGAAAGTGAGTAATTTGATTTATTTTAGTCAATCCATGTTAGTAATTTACCCATCCTCAGAACCCTGCTGTTTACCTTTTGTATTGAGGCATTTTCCCCTAAATTCCTATTCTGATTATTTGTTTGCTCATTTTTATGAAATTCCATGTAACCTCCTACCTATTATTTATAACTGCTGTAATAATGTTTAGTTTTTATTGCAATACTCCAGGCTCTGCTCACTTCCTATTTGATATTCCCACTATGGCTATAGCAGCACATTGCACAGAGCAGGTAGTCACTGTTAGTTGAATAAGTGAAGAAATAAATGAAATGCACTTGCTATTATTTTGAAAGCAGCTAATCTGTACTAGTAAAAAAAAATTGAAGTGATGATCTATCATATTAACATTAGATTATTAAGGTTCTGCCACAAAGGTATTATTCATAAAATATAGTTGTAATTTTGTGTGAAGAAGGAAATGTGGAATAATAGAAAAACCATGGGTGGACTCCAGAATCAGAAAAAAGCAGATTTAAATCCAGGTTTAATTTCTATCAACTCTGTAAACTTGGGCAAGTTATTGAATTTCTCTGAGCTGCAGGTTTGCCTTTTATAAAACAGGGGCAAAACTTATATCTTATTGGGTTTCAGTGAGGATTAGAAATACTATTGCTAAATATTATTAAATATATCTAAAATAATATTTCTAAAGAGTCTTGATCCTGCATATATGCTCGTGCTCAGTCACTTCAGTCGTGTCCGACTCTCTGCAGCCCCATGGACCACGGTCCGCCAGGTTCCTCTGTCCATAGGATTCTCCAGGCGAGAATACTGGAGTGGGTTGCCATTTCTTTCTCCAGTGATAAAGTATGAAGTAAGTGGAAGTGAGTGAAGTGAAGTCACTCAGTCGTGTCCAACTCTTTGAAACCCCATGGACTGTAGCCTACCAGGCTCCTCCGTCCATGGGATTTTCCAGGCAAGAGTACTGGAGTGGGTTGCCGTTTCCTTCTCCAGAGATCCTGCATATAGAAGCTTTTAAATTAATGGCAGTTATGATCATCATAATTTTTACTATCATCATAGCAAATACTCAAAGCCAATTTATCAATCCCCCATTTCCATTTTCTAATTCAGTTATTTCAAATATTATTTAGCTGTTTGAACAATAGCAGCTACAAAAAGATGTTTACTTTCCTAAGGTACAGGGATTCTTTTAGCCTCCAAATATAAAGACTCTTATGATGGGTGTACAGACTTCCTGGGATACCGTTAGCATTTCTGGTCTCCATACACTTAAGGATTTTCATGCGGATGGAAGAGAACTGGCTGAAAACTGCACCAGGCATTTTTCTGAATGTCTCTGCCTATGATGGGAAATTTCCCCTTTCTTCTATTCTCTTTCCCACTGAAATTTATGACAGGCTCCTCTTATACTAGGAAAATGTTATGATGGGATGGGGAGAAGAAATGGTATACAACATAAAGGTGATTTCTACCAAATATAAAAGTCCAAGTATTTAATTCAAAGTGTGTGATGTACAGGGCACTGATGCAATCACAAACTTCCATTCTCTAACACACGGAGTCACAGGAGACATGTTACTTTGGCATGATTTTTGAAAATTTTCTTAATATAAGTTTAAACTTTCGAAATTATCATAGATGTGCAAAGAAATAGAAGAGAGAACTAAAACCATCGACTATTAAATCTAAAAATGACCATTATTAGAAATCATTTCATAGTGGAGATAACAATTTTCAAGGGATTGGGTGACTTCCTTCAGCTGATTTCGCTAAATGAAAATGGTGAGGATTGGAATACAGGTCTTCCTTTATACTGCACTAGGTGTCTTCAGCTGGGCTATATTTAAGCACATATCTGTGAAGCAAATAAAACTCATTATCCTCCAGGATTAGTGTGACTTGAGACAGTAACTCAGGGAAAGTTCAACTCAGATATGGGCATCTCCAAAATCTCTCTTGGCCTCTGTGTGACCGGGCTAGCTACTTCTGTTCTGTCTCCGAACTGATTCACATAAGCCATTATTGATGCAACAGTGTGTGTGTTTTAAAGTTGTGTGCCTCTTTGATATTAGAATATTTCTAAGAGGAAACATTTTAATTCTAGTTTATATTTTTAAAAAATGTGTCATTCTTGGCCAGTACAACATTTAATCAGATGTAAAGACTTAGAGAAACAATTTAGAAAAAGGAGACTGTAGGAAAAAAAAGCAAAAGGCATTTTATTTCCACAATGAGTCATGCTTTGTAGAGTAAGAGTGTGGAGAGTCAAACGGTCATTTTTTTTTTTTTTTAACAATACAAATGTAGCTGGAAGATAAGTTATTCAGTCATAATACTGTATTCATAAAAAAGCCAAACAATGTTTGCTTACAAATAAAATATGACAAGAAGATACATTTCCCCAAATTAAAATTGCTTGTGGTATGCTGGCTATTCCCAGTAATCAAAACTGCACAGGAAGTAAGGTTGTTTGAGCTAGCTTTTGGTGAATGCATACATTTACTTCACACTTACAGTAAATATTGAGATTTTTTACTTGCACTACCCAGGTTCCCTTCAGTTTCTGCTCTCCTGAGGTAACTCCCAAGCCTGACAGTTTCTGTAACTTGACTCCTCAACACTTTCCAGGAAAGAAGGCTATCAATGGGCCTCTGGTTTTATTGTTAACTCTTTCGTAATAGGATAAAGTCTTTCAATCATTTTCAGCTTTTCTAGTCATAGAGATAAAAAGAAAATATCTGGACACATTTTCCTTTTTACATGCTGCTGCTGCTAAGTCGCTTCAGTCGTGTCCGACTCTGTGCGACCCCATGGACGGCAGCCCGCCAGGCTCCCCATCCCTGGGATTCTCCAGGCAAGAATACTGGAATGGGTTGCCATTTCCTTCTCCAGTGCATGAAAGGGAAAAGCGAAAGTGAAGTTGCTCAGTCGTGTCCGACTCTTAGCGACCCCATGGACTGTAGCCTACGAGGTTCCTCCATCCATGGGATTTTCCAGGCAAGAGTACTGGAGTGGGGAGCCATTGCCTTCTCCACTTTTTTACATAAGGTTAGACTATCACCCCTCAGTATAATAAAATCTGTACTCAGATTTCTCAGAGTGAGCATCAGACGTAAGTGTAAGTGTGTGCACGTGTACATGCCATGTATTTCCTGTCATATCCTCACCTTGATGATAACGATAGTGTATGGCTCCACGTGAGTGTTTTTCTCACTGCAGATCTTTATTTTCTGGTTTTTGAACTCTTGAAAAATTTGGTGACACTGTGGCTGATCCACTTTATCCCTGTTTTGTTTGGGGATGGTCTTGCTCTCTGAGGCTTCACTTTCCCCATTTTCATTGACTTCAGGAAAAGATTCATTAAGCCTGATCTCTCTCGGTCTTTTTTCTTCCTCCCCTTTCTTCTCTCTTCTCCACACTGGACTCTGGGGCTCTTTATTCCTCAGATCCCCTATAGGTTAAGCCTAAGCTCTTATCCTCTCTTCTCTTTAACTCACAGTCGGCACTGGCATCTGTATTCCATAACCCTCCATATGAATAAATAAAAGCAGGTACCAGCCTCCCAAATCTCCAGGTCTGGCCAGACAAACAGCCTGAGTCACAGCTCCTGTCAAAGTTTTGTATCACCTTGAAGCAAAAACTCCCCAATGCCATTGAGACTCTTCACTTCAATTCCCTGATGTTTAAATTTGCCAGACTCCTATGGAACCTCAAATAATTAACATCAAAAGAAAGACAAATTATGGACATAAATGAAGCACACTAAGGCAGAAGGAATGGATGTATTAGTTTCTGGGATTAAATAACAATATCTTTGGAGATTCTTATGCTCTTCAGAGGGTCTGATCTGTAAGAAGGCAACTAGGGTTCCAGCCAGTTTGAAAAGTTGGAGAGGTAGTTTGAACTTGCCAAGATTTTCCACTCTTTGTTCTGTGTATCTGTGCTTCTGGTTCTTATAGAAATGTTGCATTTTTAAAATAGTATGCTACTGTTAGGTAGTTAGAACTGGAAAAAGGAGTCCAGAATCGTGGTGGCTAAAAGACAAAGAAGGGAAAAGCCTGCAAAAATAGGACAAAGGAAGGTTTGAGGACGGGAGTGAGAACCTAAGGTAGAACAAACAGCACTCCTGACTAGCCCAATTTACATAGGGCAGGCCCAGGGGGGAGGAGTAAAAACATATAAAAAGAGGAGCCAAAGGGCCGGGTATCTCTCTCTCTTCGAGTCAGCATACCCTCACGCCTCGAGGATGTATTTTCCTTTATTTTCTAAATAAAACTGAGCTGTAGCACGGAGCTATAACGCTGATCTGTCCAAGAGCTGTGACACGGTCTGTCTGAGAGCTGAGATACAGTTTGTCCGAGAGCCCTGACACACCGAGGGCTTTAACGTCAGTCGTTTCAAGTTTTTGTTGTGACGAGACAGAATTGAGGAAATTACACACTCCCCTGACACTACTTTGAAATTATTCCAAAATAATTGTTGTCTGAAGAAGAAACTGGTGATTGTGGGGAGGGTTAGTATTCCAGATCTTATAAAGTTTTCCTTTTGTTTCTGTTTTTAAACTTGAAATTTAAACAAAGCTGAGCCATTCATATTACCAATTCACAAAACATTATCATCCTGGATGTATACAAATCCCCTCTCTTGGTAAGTTGGTTGGTTGTTGATTTTTAAAAAAATTCTTTTTTTTTCATCCCTTAACCACACCCATCACTCCCTGAATGGGCAACCATATGGATGTGTAACTTTTTATTATATTGTGTTCTTGCAAATTGTGTATTCTGTTATGTGCATGTATTTTAATACAACTGATACTGCTACATAACTCTGTTTTCTACTTGAATCTTCTATGTTTCTAGCATCCATCCCTTTTTTTAGGTATAACACCTGCTCACTGTTTTTAACTGTTCCAAAATGCTCTTGATGTGTACCTACCACATTTGCCTATTTATTAGAGGTCTGAGTTTCACTTCTGAGTCAAGAAAAATAAATACCCTAAAGTTTGTTTCTTCTTTTTCTGTTTGCTCTTGGAGATATTTTTCTGTGTCTGTGCTGGATAAAGAGGATATGATGACCTAATTTAAGGATAAAAACAAAAGGAGAAAGGGTGTGATCAGAATTATGAGTCATTTGCAATAAACAAGATTAAAACTAAAGTCTTTTAGATTCAATACTGTACAGTAATATGATCCACAGGCTTTCATCTCTCTGGACTTGCTGAGTGCTATGTGTGTGTTTGCTCAGATGCTCAGTCATGTCTGACTCTTTGTGACCCCATGGTCTGTAGCCTGCCAGGCTTCTCTGCCTATGGGAATCTCCAGGCAAGAATACTGGAGTGGGGTGCCATTTCCTCCTTCAAGCAATCTTCCTGACTCAGGGATCGAATCCGTGTCTCTTGTGACTTCTTCATTGGCAGTCAGATTCTTCACCTGGGAAGCCCCCTGCTGAGTGCTAATCTTGGCTAATCTACTCACTATCTCTAAATTCAGGAAAGTTACTTCACCCTGTGAGCATTGGTTACTTCATCTGTAATACGGATACACACAAAATACCTTTCTTTTACTAATTTAGAGAGATTATACTGAGCTGCTGTAACAAATCAACCTCAAATCTTGAGAGATTAAAACCATTGAAGAGACCTTTTGCTCAGGTTAATGCCTCTCAGGTTCAGCTGGGAGCTCTGCTCCGTGTTGCTTTCATCTGCACTGCATGGCCTAGTTTGATAAACTGACCACTGACCACCACAGAGATTTCTGACTGCTGAGATGAAGGGAAAAGAGAGCTCTGGAGTCTTACACGTGGGGTTCAACACTAAGCCCACAAGTAACAACTATAATTCTGCATAAAAGTTATTGGCCATAACTGGTCTTATGACCTTACTCAACCCCAGAAGATCATAAAAGAAAATCTTACTCTGTGCCCAGAAGTTGGAGAATCTGAAATATTCAGTGAAGCATCCTAATGATTACCATATGCCTCATGTGGTCTTTGTAAGTATTAATGAAGTTATTTCTTATCAAGTGGTTGTACAATACCTCAGGCACAGTAGACACTGAGTGAATATTAGCTATTATTTTATAATCCTAGGAAGCTCTCTAAGGCCCTCTCCAAACTTAAACACTGCATTTTATTACTTACAAATCTTTCTTTTTTCCCTGTATATCATCAGAAAAATATGCCAACACTTCCTTCATGTTGCAGGTGAGTGGTTATTTTCAGTACCTTGATCCTTATTCCATTTCTTTTGGCTTTCCTAGCCACTGGTTCTTTGCCAATTCTGTCATTATAACTGAATCATACCTCTTGGATCTACCTGCCCTACCGGCCTTGATGACAATTGGTGACAATCACAGCTGCCTTTGTTATGGCTTTGTTTGTATATTTTGTCATACAAGTAAAGGTATTATAAAAATGAGCACTTTTTTAAAAGTGAAAGAGGGGCATAAAGTCAAAACTAGGATTGTCTCAGGGAAACAAATGGATAGTCAGTCTATTTATCTCAGCAATAAACCAATGAGCTGTTTTCATAGCTTCTTATGGTCCCCTTATTTCATATGGTGCCAGCTCACTAGGCTTATCCTAATTTTGATGATTTCCTTCATTTTTCAAGATATCTCAATCATCACTTTTCCTGGGCATCTTTTCCTAGTTGCCTCATTCCTCCAAAGTTAGTACATTCTTCCTTTGTGTTCCCAACGAAACAGGAGTCTACTTCACGTGGTATGAAAATTATTTATTTACATGTCTATCTCATAAACCTGTGGGGTCCTGGAATACAGGGATCTCATTTCATTTGTCTTTGTATTCCCAGGAAACTGCAGAGTCCTGACACACACTCTGCTATCAATGTTAGTTGCACGGATGAATGCAGTGCTAGAAATGTAATACCTTAATTAAGAAACCAAATCTTTCACGGGGTGGGAAGTGGGTATTTGAGGCATTGTGGAAGGACAGCTGGATAGGTTTTGAGAAAGAAAGGTATTTCACGTTTTCCCTAAGAATTTGCATCAGTCAACTTTGTTGTTTACATTTGAATGCTGGCTCTAATTGATTTGTAGCATTTGGTGTCACTTTATTAGAATCACAGTGCTCTAACACTATCTCTATAGGATAGTTTTAGATGTTCTAAAAACTGCAGATATTTCATTAATAAAACAGTAGCAATAATAATCACATATGTCTTTAGAGGATTTAAGCCCTTTAAATACCTATACGTTTTTAATTAAAAAAAGTCCCCAGTTCCATCTCTCTCTTTAGCAAGCTTACTAAAACTCCCTCCCAAAATGACTGGTGACAAAAGTTTTAAAAATTTGCACAATGGTTCCATAGCCTCTATAACTCTTATTGGGATACACTTTCTCTATATTCCCTTTTTTCCCACCTTGGACATTCATTATGGTAATAATGACTTCCCTAACTTTGGTCTCTCACGTCTCCAAATGTGTGCATGTACAGTCATATGGCCAGAGACTGTGGAATAATAATTAGATCATATGATTCCCTCTATCAAAAATTGTTAATAAGGTAGATCCCTGTGATTTGAAAATTAAAGACCGGTCAATGGCACCCCACTTCAGTACTCTTGCCTGGAAAACCCCATGGATGGAGGAACCTGGTAGGTTGCAGTCCATGGGGTCGCTAGGAGTCGGAGACGACTGAGCGACTTCATTTTCACTTTTCACTTTCATGCATTGGAGAAGGAAATGGCAACCCACTCCAGTGTTCTTGCCTAGAGAATCCCAGGGACCGGGGAGCCTATTGGGCTGCCGTCTATGGGGTCACGCAGAGTCGGACACGACTGAAGCGACTTAGCAGCAGCAGCATGTCCTTTTAAAATCCTTTCAAAGTCTCTCCTCAATGAGACCTAGGTTACCTTCCCAGACTCGGGACCTACTACTGCTCAGCACACTTCCTACTCTTCAGTCACACAGTTGCCTGCTTGAATGTAATGTGAACTTGCACAACAGTATCTTTTTTACTGTTCTTTTCTTCCTTACTTTGTTTTTCTTTATAAAAAAAAAACTCAATTTTTCATTATCTAACTTATAAAGTCTCTTATGATGGATGCACAGACTTAAATGATGCACCTTCCTTCCATTTCCATATATTTAAAATTTTACCTTAGTTTAGCTTTTATGTCTCCAGCAGATTTTCAACTCAGTGGAGTCTTTCATGTCCTGTTCATATTTATTCATTTTAGCAATTACCTACAATCCTGCAAATCATGACCAATTTTAAAATTTTAATTGAATTAATCATTGTAAAATAGCTTACTGCATTAGAACTCTAGTTATGAAATAAGACATTATTTTTTAAGCTATAAGTTTTGGGGGTTGGACTGGACTTTCACAGTCCAGTCTTTTATCTTTCTCAAATGATTTTACACAGGTTCATATGTATATAGACGGAGGACAATATTTTTTATTTTGTGATTTCAGTTTCTTTCTATATATCAAGAGTTATAAAGCAATAATGGAATGTACTTTATAAAAATATAAAAATATTTTGCAAAATATACTCAATGATGATGAACACAAAATTGTTAGTATTATTTGAGCTAAAATTTCTAATAATCTTACTATAACCTGATGCATAATGCCTATAAGAGTGACATCTGGTGGCTCATAGGGAATGTTACAGTTCAGTTCAGTTCACTCAGTTCAGTTCAGTCTCTCAGTCGTGTCCGAATCTTTGCGACCCCATTGGATGGCACCACACCAGGCCTCCCTGTCCATCACCAACTTCCGGAGTCCATCCAAACCCATGTCCATTGAGTCGGTGATGCCATCCAGCCATCTCATCCTCTGTCCCCTTCTCCTCCTGTCCCAAATCCTTCCCAGCATTAGGGTCTTTTCCAATGAGTCAACTCTTTGAATCAGGTAGCCAAAGTATTGGAGTTTCAGCTTCAACATGAGTCCTTCCAATGAACACCCAGGATTGATCTCCTTTAGGATGGACTGGTTGGATCTTCTTGCAGTCCAAAGGACTCTCAAGAGTCTTCTCCAATACCACAGTTCAAAAGCATCAATTCTTTGGCGCTCAGCTTTCTTCAGCATCCAACTCTTACATCCATACATGACTACTGGAAAAACCATAGCCTTGACTAGATGGACATTTGTTGGCAAAGTAATGTCTCTGCTTTTAAATATGATATCTAGGTTGATCATAATCTTCCTTCCAAGGAGTAAGCGTCTTTTAATTTCATGGCTGCAATCACCATGTGCAGTGATTTTGGAGCCCAAAAATATAAAGTCTGACACTGTTCCCACGGTCTCCCCATCTACTTCCCATGAAGTGATGGGACCAGATGACATGATCTTAGTTTTCTGAACGTTGAGCTTTAAGCCCACTTTTTCACTCTCCTTCTTCACCTTCATCAAGAGGCTCTTTAGTTCTTCTTCACTTTCTGCCATAAGGGTGGTGTCATCGGCATATCTGAGGTTATTGATATTCTCCCGGCAATCTTGATTCCAGCTTGTGTTTCTTCCAGCTCAGCATTTCCCATGATATATTCTGCATGTAAGTTAAATAAGCAGGAAGACAATATACAGCCTTGACGTACTCCTTTTCCTATTTGGAACCAGTCTGTTTTTCCATGTCCAGTTCTAACTGTTGCTTCCTGACCTGCATACAGGTTTCTCAAGAGA
Organism: Giraffa tippelskirchi; assembly: GCF_054371585.1. Lineage (NCBI taxonomy): Eukaryota > Metazoa > Chordata > Mammalia > Artiodactyla > Giraffidae > Giraffa > Giraffa tippelskirchi. The sequence continues at coordinate 95,198,170 of NC_137277.1, forward strand.
CAGGTCAGATGGTCTGGTATTCCCATCTCTTTCAGAATTTTCCACAGTTTATTGTGATCCACACAGTCAAAGGCTTTGGCATAGTCAATAAAGCAGAAATAGATGTTTTTCTGGAACTCTCTTGCTTTTTTGATGATCCAGCAGATGTTGGCAATTTGATCTCTGGCTTCTCTGCCTTTTCTAAAACCAGCTTGAACATCTGGAAGTTCACGGTGCATGTATTGCTGAAGCCTGGCTTGGAGAATTTTGAGAATTACTTTACTAGTGTGTGAGATGAGTGAAACTGTGCAGTAGTTTGAGCATTCTTTGGCATTGCCTTTCTTTGAGATTGGAATGAAAACTGACCATTTCCAGTCCTGTGGCCACTGCTGAGTTTTCCAGACTTGCTGGCATATTGAGTGCAGCACTTTCACAGCATCATCTTTCAGGACTTGAAATAGCTCAACGGGAATTCCATCACCTCCACTAGCTTTGTTCATAGTGATGCTTTGTAAGGCCCACTTGACTGCATATTCCAGGATGTCTGGCTCTAGGTGAGTGATCACAACATCGTGATTATCTGGGTCGTGAAGATCTTTTTTGTACAGTTCTTCTGTGTATTCTTGCCATCTCGTCTTAATATCTTCTGCTTCTGTTAGGTCCATACCATTTCTGTCCTTTATCAAGCCTATCTTTGCATGAAGTGTTCCCTTGGTAGCTCTAATATTCTTGAAGAGATCTCTAGTCTTTTCCATTCTCTTGTTTTCCTCTATTTCTTTGCACTGATCGCTGAGGAAGGCTTTCTTATCTCTCCTTGCTATTCTTTGGAACTCTGCATTCAGTTGGGAATATCTTTTCTTTTCTCCTTTGCTTTTCGCTTCTCTTCTTTTCACAGCTATTTGTAAGGCTTCCTCAGACAGCCATTTTGCTTTTCTGCATTTCTTTTCCTTGGGGATGGTCTTGATCTCTGTCTCCTGTACAATGTCACTAACCTCCGTCCATAGTTCATCAGGCACTCTGTCTGTCAGATCAACTCCCTTAAATCTATTTGTCACTTCCACTGTATAATCATAAGGGATTTGATTTAGGTCATACCTGAATGGTCTAGTGGTTTTCCCTACTCTCTTCAATTTAAGTCTGAGTTTGGCAATAAGGAGTTCATGATCTGAGCCACAGTCTGCTCCCGGTCTTGTTTTTGCTGACTGTATAGAGCTTCTCCATCTTTGGCTGCAAAGAATATAATCAATTTGATTTTGGTGTTAACCCTCTGGTGATGTCCATGTGTAGAGTCTTCTCTTGTGTTGTTGGAAGAGGGTGTTTGCTATGACCAGGGCGTTCTCTTGGCAAAACTCTATTAGCCTTTGCCCTGCTTCATTCTGTACTCCAAGGCCAAATTTGCCTGTTACTCCAGGTGTTTCTTTACTTCCTACTTTTGCATTTTAGTCCCCTATAGTGAAAAGGACATCTTTTGGGGGTGTTAGTTCTAAAAGGTCTTGTAGGTCTTCATAGAATTGTTCAAGTTCAGCTTCAGCGTTACTGGTCGGGACATAGACTTGGATTACCATTATATTGAATAGTTTGCCTTGGAATTGAACAGAGATCATTCTGTCGTTTTTGAGATTGCATCCAAGTACTGCATTTTGGACTCTTTTGTTGACCATGATGGCTACTCCATTTCTTCTAAGGGATTCCTGCCCACAGTAATAGATATAATGGTCATCTGAGTTAAATTCACCCATTCCAGTCCATCTTAGTTGGCTGATTCCTAGAATGTTGACGTTCACTCTTGCCATCTCCTGTTTGACCACTTCCAATTTGTCTTGATTCATGGACCTAACATTCCAGCTTGCTATGCAATATTGCTCTTTACAACATCGGACTTTTCTTCTATCACTAGTCACATGCACACCTGGGTATTGTTTTTGCTTTGGCTCCATCCCTTCATTCTTTCTGGAGTTATGTCTCCACTGATCTCCAGTAGCATATTGGGCACCTGCCGACCTGGGGAGTTTCTCTTTCAATGTCCTATCTTTTTGCCTTTTCATACTGTTCATGGGGTTCTCAAGGCAAGAATACTGAAGTGGTTTGCCATGCCCTTCTCCAGTGGACCACATTCTGCCAGACCTCTCCACCATGACCCTTCTGTCTTGGGTGGCCCCACACAGCATGGCTTAGTTTCATTGAGATAGACAAGGCTGTGGTCCGTGTGATCAGATTGGCTAGTTTTCTGTGATTATAGTTTCAGTGTGTCTGCCCTCTGATGACCTCTCGCAACACCTACTGTCTTACTTGGGTTTCTCTTACCTTGGACATGGGATATCTCTTCACGGCTGCTCCAGCAAATTGCAGCCACTGCTCCTTACCCTGGACAAGGGGTATCTACTCATGGCCGCCCCTCCTGACCTTGAATGTGGAGTAACTCCTCTCTGTCCTCCTGTGCCCATGCAGCTGCCGCTCCTTGAACGTGGTGTAACTCCTCTCGGCCGCCGCCCCAGGCCTCGGGCGCAGGGTAGCTCTTCTTGGCTGCCACTCCCAGCCTCCAGCCCGGGGGTGTCTCCTCTCGGCCAGTCATGTCCAACTCTTTGTGACCCCATGGACTGCAGCACACCAGGTTTCCTTGTCCATCACCAACTCCTCGAGCTTGCTCAAGCTCATGTCCATCGAGTCAGTGATGCCATCCTCATCTCGTCCTCTGTTGTCTCCTTCTCCTCCTGTCTTCAGTTTCCCCCAACATCAGGGTCTTTTCCAATGAGGCAGTTTTTTGCATCAGGGCCCAAGTATGTTACAGTAATCTACCAGTTTTAACCTCTAAAGAAATTTGTATTTTAGTAACACAGTTGCCTCTGTACTAGTAAATTAGTCCTAATTATTTTGATATTTGCTCATGCCTTATGGAGAAAACTAATATGCTGTATGTTTTATTGTCTAACATATACAAGTTTTAAGTTCATATTTTCAGCTAGTAAAAGTTGGCTAAGTTGCAAACCTTGGTTCTTCTTATGCCTGAAAAGGGTGGAAGGTAGAAGAAGGCATTAAAGCACCTGTAATGCACACCACTGTAACTGAACTCAACCCTCCCTAAACTACCCTGGTCCTCCCTAGAACATACATGTCATCATTTATCCTACGTACCCGGTGTATACTGTGGTGTAACAAATAACAAAAGAATGGAAGCTTGGAGTTCTAGACCAACCTTACCACTATGAAACCGTGTGACCCTGAATCAGTTATTTAATTCCTTGGGCCTCAATTTCCTCACTTGAAAAACTGAGACTAGATCTCCTCCATCTTGAAAATTCTTAATGACAGGGATTTAATAGACGGTGGTGGTTAATTACAATGATATGCCTCTCCTCTGATATTTGTCTTTAAGTGCATAGAGGATAGGTATTTTAAAAAATGATAATAAAGGTTTTTTAAATTTATATTTAGTATTCATATAACATCCATTATCAGAGTACCCAATGGGATAACTCAAGATTCCCAGGACCACTGGCAAGGAGCCAAAGCTATTACAGTCACATTTGTGAATAAATTAGAAACAGCTTAGGCTCAGTTTCTCACACTCAAGAACTGACTAAATGTACCTACTGTTCTTTCCCTATTCAGTAATTTCCAAAGTGTCAGGGAATAGACTCATTAGAATCATCTGGACACTTGTTAACTTACGTCTTTCTCATACTTCCCACTAAATCTACTGAAGGGAGATGACTGGAATCCACATTTTTAACAAGCTCTCCTGGTGATAATCATATTTATCTTGGTTTAGAAATTGCTTACTATCATGACTCAGAAATCACAGATTCACACAGAAAGAGATATTGGTACAATCTAGTTGATGAAAAATAAAGTCTTTCACATGAGGATTTGTAAACTCAAGTGTCTATAGGGCACACACAAGTAACATAAATTTTTAAAACTGGCCAAATAGGAATTAAGAGGAACTCTAGCAAACACACCCCATTGTAAAATGTGTTTATTTTTGTTTTAGTTGCTAAGTCATGTCCAACTCTTTTGCAACCCCATGGACTATAGCCCCCTAGACTTCTCTGTCCACGGGATTTTCCAGAAAGAATACTGGAGTGGGTTGCCATTTTCTTCTCCAGAGGATCTTTGAGACCCAAGATCAAACCCATGTCTCCTGTCTTGGCAGGTAGATTCTTTACCAGGGAAGCCCCCCTCCACCCATGTAAAATAGATAGCCTTTAATTAGCTGTAGTTGTTGTCAGGAGGGAAGCTTCCCCGGCTGCCCAGTGCTTTGTAAAAAGATGTAAATAGGGTTCGTATGTGAAATCTCCAATTTGTAGGGCTTGCAGCTAATTCACTGTGAGCTTAATGAAACACCTGTGGCTTCAGGTTTACATTGTCTATTTTATATATGGTTCTCATGTGTGCCCCCTGTATCACACTTCTGTTTGTCAGCTCCAGTGCAGCTTTCCATCCGATTCATTTAACCAGCCAGATGAACCCACAGAAAACTCTATATTATGGTCATTTTATATTTTCTGCTGTCATATCCTTATAAAATTTGTCAAATTCTTATAAAATTTGTCAAAATCTTGTCTCTCTCATAAAGCATTTGAGAATTTTATTCTCCAAATGTCTGCAAATGTACTCTTTTCAGGTACTTCTCCCAAATAGCTTTCCCATCTCCATATATTTAACACATTACTGAAGACATTATTCATTTTCTTAACAGATATTTCTGTTAAGGCTTTAGCTTAAATAAGTGAAGATAACACTTTCAATAATAATTTTGTTAATCATTAAGTGTATTATATACAATTAGCTTTCATATATAAATTGAAATATTTAAACCTTATTATTTATTCATTATTGAGTGTCTATTACTTGCTTAACATTACTGTTATTAAAAGCAAGCACTGTGTGCATCTCTCTTAATTCTAAAGCAGTAGTCAGAATGTTTAAAGTAAGTGAATAAAAAAAGGAACTTTCTCAATGATAAAAAAAAAAACCTTCTGATGAGGTGTTCTTATGAATCTGGATCCTAAGACAGCTTGAGAGAAATCCCATGGGACAAGTGGCAGAGCGAAGAACTTAAAGAGAAATCCAGCAGAAACTTTTCATAAAATAAATACTTCATTTTATATGAGTAAGGAGTTTCAGTAATTGGCGAGAGGTAGTCAAGTTTTTCTGTTTTTTGTTAGGTGTTTTTGGCCATGATGAGTGACAAGTGATGCTTCTAGGTACAGGGAAACACTTGAAGTCTCACGAAGAGAAAGGAAGGAAAATTAAAGCATATAACTCTTAAAGAAAATCCATAACAGATGTATAAGGACTCTGAGACACACCAAAGTACTATTAATTATCTCCACATATTTGAATTGGTCATCTAAAGGAACTTAGGGATTTATTGTAACCTGGAACACATCCAAAAGCCACTATTTCTGAATATATGACATATCACCAAGACTCATATCATTGTAAAACGATATGACTAAATTAATTTGAATGAAGATAAAAGAGATCTAAATTTTATGTCCTATAATAAGCATCACTTATATGACACATTAGTGGAATTTATAGAGGGTGATGATTTATTGAATGTTAGTTATCATCATGGCCTCAGATGAGATGATGGAGAAAGAATGAAAATAAACACAAGTGATTATCTCCACTCTGCAGTAGCTTCAGTTCTATTTAAAGAATACAAATAAAGTACAGGCATTAAAGATGCTTCAGAACAAGGTAAAACTCTGAATACATAGTGTATTTTAATGTGAACTTGGTCCAATGAGTTTTAAGGAAGTAATGATTCAGAGTACAGTGGTGATAGCTAGGGAAATTAAATAAGCTATTTTTAACTTGTCAGCATAGCTAACTCACTTTGAGTTTTTTAATTTAATTCATTCAACCATTTATTCACTCAACAAGCATTTGTTAAGTTCTTCTCTGTATTTTTATTAAAAGGTAATATATTCACATGGCTCGAAAATAAGTTATTCTCACTACTGTCCCATCCCTATCTACTCCCTTATATGATTGATTTTATTAGTTTGTTTCTTATCCTTCTCATTTATGCAAATGCAAGAAAGTATTAATGTGATTTAAGAGTTTAACCCTTTTAGTATATAAAAAGTCACATATTATATATCCCAGTCTTTACCTTACTTCCATATTATGAGAATTCCCTTTAAAACTGAATAATATGCCAGTCTATGCCATTGTTTAACCCATCTCATGTAGATGGATACAGGTTATATCCAATATATCACTAATATGAACAGTACTAGCATTGCTGCCATAATAATCTTGTAGATGATATTGTGTTCATATTGCTTGTCTTTTCTCACCGAACTTTCTGATAGACTCTAAACCTAATAATATGTAAATCATTTTTGGTTCAAGAGAAAAGACAATTGTGATCTATCTATTTATTCACCTATAATTTTATACATGATTATATAAAACATTATATATAGTTATGAATTATGATTATATATAGTTATATAGATCTAACTATATATGTACCTGTTATATGTTATGTAATATATAATTTTAATTTTCTGTACACTATTAGTGTTGGTAACACTCCCTAATGTGAGTCACAGAATAGATTATCGTCCATTTCCTCTGAAGCAATTTTAAGATACTCTAAGGCAAATAAAGAGATATGCCATTCTTTGGCTATCCATCCCTCATACTGTAATATTTTTCCTGGTAATAATCAGTTTTTCTGTTTTAATTTCTTACTAGTATTAAGTTGTAGATTATTAGCCAGTCAAAACATTAACTGAATCATGCCATGTCCCATGGAGTTTTATCATGTTTAAATTTTCAAAACTTAACTACATATAGGAAAATGAAAGGTGTTTAAAAAAACTAGAGCTCAGGTTCTTTCCCAAGCTCCGACAGCTTGAAAGGAACTCCAACAGAGAAACAGAAGTAAAACGAAAACTCCTGGAGCCTTGGCCCACTCGTACAAGACTCTAATTGGCAGCCTTCATAGGGAATTTGTCAGTCATTCAAGTTCTATATACTGCATTCCCGATTAGATTTGAAAATAGGGACACCAGTCTAATACTGTAAGTTGTCTCAAAATTAAAGTAACAAGTTTCATATTTTACAAAAGTTTGAATCTAATATGCACATTTCTTTTAAAATATATTCTTATTTATTACCTTTTAATATAACTGTTGCTTAAATATCTTCAAACCGTAGGCCTTGTACAAATTAGATCATGTTTATGGTATTTTAATTCATGGCTCATTTAGTAAATTTATCTTTTAAAAATTCCTCTGTCTAAATGTAAAATATTTCAAAGCCCTTCTCTCCAATGTGGGTACATAATAGAACACACTTGACATATACTTTTGAAAACTTTTAATATCCTTTGCTAATTGAAAAAAAGAATAATGCTGCTGCTTCAGAAGCTCTCAAAGAATTTTAAAATTATCTGGTTTTAAAATCCTGTATGCTGGTGTGGGATCAATATTATTTTGAAGAATATGTGACTTATGAAAGCTCAGAGTTAGTGGTGGAGCTCAAAATAGAACCAATGAATCTTGACTCTCAATTTATGTCTCTAGCTAACCACATTAACTGGACAATTTTCTTTCATCTGTGTATTATTAATAACATAATATCCTGTGACACAACAGAATAATAGCCTCTCTGTAGAATTACCTTAGAGTTATGTGGCACATGTTTTCAAAGAACATGTTACGTGCAGGTATATATAACTTATGGACTGTCACATAATTAAGTAATTGCTGGCTATTTAGATCAGGGATTTAGCTTCCAGTAGTCTTAGTCTTATAGATACGGGCCATTTAGAAAAATGATGCATCTTAAATTTACAAAGTAGCCTTTTAAGGAGACTTCAGTTTTCTCTTACCCAGATACCTCATGAAAGGGAGGTAGTTATAACTTTTACATCCCATCTTTATTTTAGATCTGGGATTAGGTCTGAACTGAATTAACTATTGCTTCTGGACCCAAAGGAAATTCATATTGGACAGTACTTTGTATCCCAGCTACTCAGCTTCAAATCAAAATCAATGGATTTTCCAACTTACATGGTTTTTGGTTAATGTTATTACTATTAACCATTCAAGTATCACAGTAACTTTGCTATATTTCCCTGCATTTTAACTTCTTCCCTCCCTTAATGGCAATGACAGGGTGCTGTCAGGGTTTGCATTTTATTACTCTATTTCTAACTTCTTATATACCTTAAGGTTTTCCTCAGTGGTCTCCTCTTGAACTTCTTCCTCTCTTTCTGTCCATGGCTTCAGTTGTTGATTATATGAAGCTCATTCCTATATGTACATATAGCAATAGCTTAACCTTACTCCTGAGGTTTACCTTCTAGTCATTTCTTCCTGGATTTTCATTAGCAGCTCAAATTCAACTATTTTAAGCTTTCCTTAATTTCTTTACTGTTGAAGGTATCAACCTCATACACCATATTATCCTGAATACCCCAAAGTCTGTTTATTTTCCATATTATCTTATCAGTTCAGTTCAGTTCGGTTATTCAGTCATGTCTGACTCTTTGCAACCCTATGGACTGCAGCACATCAGGCTTCCCTGTCCATCACCAACTCCTGAAGCTTGCTCAAACTCATGTCCATTGAGTTGGTGATGACATCCAATCATCTCATCCTCTCTTGTCCCCTTTTCCTCCTGCCTTCAATCTTTCACAGCATCAAGGTCTTTTCCAATGAGTCAGTTCTTCGCATCAGGTGGCCAAAGTATTGGAGTTTCAGTTTCAGCATTAGTCTTTCCAATGAATATTCAGGACTGGTTTCCTTTAGGATGGACTGGTTGGATCTCCTTGCAGTCCAAAAGACTCTTAAGAGTCTTCTCCAACTCCATAGTTCAAAAACATCAATTCCTTGGTGCTCAGCTTTTTTTATGGTCCAACTCTCATATCCACATAAGACTACTGGAAAAACCATAACTTTGACTAGATGGACCTTTGTCGGCAAAGTGTCTTATAATTATGTCTTTATAGGTCTTTTATCCCAGCTAAATTGCAAGCTTCTCGTGAACAGGGCCTTATTCATCTTTGTGGTCCTGGTACTCAGCACTATATAGCACCTGGCAAGAATGCATGAGTACATTACCATTGTGTAAAGGTCTGGAAAACTTTCAGGATATTTGAGATGAAAAGAGATCTGTTTCATGCAAGAAAAACAATATACACTTTGTTTCATAAACTATTTCCAGAGAATAAATTATTAAAATCTACTGTATTAATATACTGCAATACCATTGCAATATGTATCATTATTATTTGATTTGGGGATATAAATAATAAAATTACATTTTTTGATGGAACAGCTTCAAAAATAGTCTTACAAACTTTATGTTCTATTAATGTTTATGTTACTAAAGTGTTAGGTATTTATAATTATGAAGGAAATACAGTTAAGACCAAAGCATTTCCAATCAAATAGGATTTGATTATCCATTAATACTAAATGGGAGGTTCATGACCTGAGCCTAATGGGCCCTCTACAAGTTGTAGTGGACAATTAAACGACTCAGTAGTGAAACTGACATTGAGGAGCAGATTTTGCCTGCCAGCCACTCTCAGGGTTTGAATTTCACTGGATCATATTCCAAAAGGTCAGCACTGGCCAGATGACCAGTCCAGAACTGCAGATGGTAATGTGGTCACCTGACCACTCTGGGGCTCCCCAACCTGCTGCACAGGCTCAAGTTCACTGAAAGGTCATGGCAAGCTCTGTGCCACTACTCTGGAATACCATAATTCCCAGGTACTCTCTCTTCTACATTATGTAGAATAAAATACTTTTGGTTTTCCAGCCAGAGGATAAAATCATGACATTGTTGTCACATTTGAAGGTTAGCAACTTAGCTATAGAAAGCAGCTCAGTGTGAGACAGCTTTTTCAGAAGAATGTTTATGTTCTTTAAATGAAACAGCACTTACATACTCACCAGATCTTGGGAGACATTCAAGACACCAGTGTTCAAGTCGGACCATGCCAATTACTAGCTACATGTCCTTGTGCCTGTCATGTCATCTCCTTGAGCCTCTGTTTTATTTCCTGCTATAAGCTGGAGAAAACAATGCTATACCTATCCTACCCTGCCAACTTCAGAGAGTTGAGAAATACAGCATGTAAGTCATTGGCAAACTATCTGGTGATACACAAACATACTATCCATTTTCCTTCTGCTTGAATGAGAGTCTTTTTGTGACTCTCCAAAGAAAAATGTGGAAAAGTTTTTATTCTTATTTTTGAACCACATGAGTTAGACTTAGTGATTAGATTGAAAAAAAAGCATTTATTGCCCCTAAACCTTTTTTTAAGAGGGCCCAAAGGAGGAGACGATCTAAAAACATCTCTTGCCAATAATTCTATTGCTCAAATTTTGCCCAATCTAGCAGGAAAATGAGACTAGCTTTAATTTGAAATATTTTTATACTCTTGCTAGGGCTTCCTAGGTGTCGCTACTGGTAAAGAACCTGCCTGCCAATGCAGGAGACACAAGAGACGTGGGTTCAGTTCCTGGGTCAGGAAGATCCCCTGGAGGAGGGCATGGCAACCCACTCCAGTATGCATCCCTAGAGAATCCCATGGACAGAGGAGCCTGGTGGTTCATTGTCTATAGGGTCGCAAAGAGTCAGACATGACTGAAGCGACTTAGCACACACGCACACATACTTCTTCAGAGTCAGAATTAAGGAATGTATGTTTGAACATGACTTGAAGCTATTGTATTACTTATGCTCAAGTAGCATTTCAAAAAATCTTATAGGATACAATCACATAGTCTTTCTCCAGTGTTTTTATTCTTTGACAGCACAGGTTGATTGGACTGAACTCTCACTGTTTCAATGGGGTGTTTCATTTGCCCAGAGATCCAACCTCTTGGACATTACACACTCAAGGTAAATGGGGAAAGATTATGTCCATAATATAAAGTACTCATCTACACACAATAGAGAAAAAAACAAAACAAAACTGGGCTCACAAGTGATGCTGAAATCTCAAATGATGAGCTTATTTTTTTCTGAATAGCCTCCTAAGAATAATAAAAAATGGATAGTATATATGAAAAGAACTCCTACAATACTTGCATAAGCCCTTAGCATGGATTCTACAGAGTCTGTGCACAAATGTCATTAGGAGGCAAATGACTCCTGGAGGTAAGATTTTAACCTTGCTTTAAATTGTAACATCCTAAAGAAGGGCTTGGACTTTCCTGGTGGCTCAGTGGTAAAGAACCTGCCTGCCAATGCAGGAAACCTGGGTTCAATCCCTGGGTCAGGAAGATCCCATGGAGTAGGAAATGGCAACCCACTCTAGTATTCTTGCCTGGGAAATCCTGTGGACCATAGAGCCTGGTGGGCTACAGTCCATACATGCGTGTTCAGTCACTAAGTCATGTCTGACTCCTTGCGACCGTGTGGACTGTAGCCTACCAGGCTCCTCTGTCTATGGGATTTTCCAGGCAAGAATACTTGAGTGGGTCGCCATTTCCTTCTCTAGGGGATCTTCCCACCTAGAGATCGAACTTATGTCTCCTGAATCTCCTGCATTGGCAGTCATATTCTTTACCACTGAGCCACTTGGGAAGCCTGGGCTACAGTCCATGGGGTCACAGAAGATTTGGACACGACTTAGTGACTAAGGCTTCCCTGGTGGCTCAGATGGTAAAGAATCTGCCTGCAATGTGAGAGACCCAGGTTCAATCCCTTGGGTCAGGAGGATACACTGGAGATGGGAATGGCCACCCACTCCAGTATTCTTACCTGGAGAATCCCATGGAAAGAGGAGCCTGGTGGGTTACAGGGCTACAGTTCATGGGGTCACAAAAGAGTTGGACATGACTGAGTGACTAACACTGTCACTTAGTGACTAAACAACAACAACAAAGAAGGAATTAAAATGTTTGAATTTAGAACAAATGTGAAAAACAAAATTTTTGTTTTGTTGTTTTGAGAATATTTTCACCAGATGAAAATCAAATTTGCCTGGTGTTTCCTTATTTTGCCCAATTTTATTTCTCTGCATGCAACAGCTAAGAGAACAGAGGCATGTGTCTGCATCTAATAACCTTCTCTGAAAGTTTTCAGAAAAACAACCAAGAGCACAATGGAAAAGAGGGCAGATGTACAGTCCTCCAGCCTCCCGTTGGCTTGGCTTGGTTTCAGGTCCTGAGAAACTGAGAGAATGCTGATTTGCGTGGTTGATGCAGATCAAAGGGAAAGCAGAGTGCCCTGTTGTTTGTGCACTTTGGATTCCTTGGAGCAAAAGCAAGGAGACAATAGGTAGATAAGTTGTCTCCTAGAAACTATAACGCTAGTATTCCTACCTTGTTTTTGTGAAAATCTGAAAACAGGGTGAGTTTTGTAGCATTCAGGAAAGGAATACAGTCATGTTAGAATACAGTAGAGATAGAAAGAGACAGTTGTTGCTGTTTCTTTAAGTGTTCCCTTGCAGCGTGGGCACTCAGCATTCAGAGTAGCTTATGTTTGTGTTGCACCTGCTCTGCTGTTGGTTTCTAAAAACTGTCTGCACATCTGTGGCTAAAACTTTCCTCTCTTGAGTATCTCCTGAAGATTTAGCTCCAAGCACCTGGATTCCTGTTTGCTCACCCAGACACCATCCCCAAGATAGTACCCACAACTGAAACTCATCACTTACCTACTATCTTCATATCTGGCCCCAATACATCAGTCACCACCAGTTTTTGCCACCCTGATTTATTTGCCCTGAGGGAACTATTGGAGCAGCTGGTGGGGACAAACTGTACTCTCTAACTTTTTCTTTAGTTTGCACTTTAAGGATGCTTTGGCCTTCCCTGGTGGTTCAGATGGTTAAGAATCTGCCTGCAATGTGGGAGATGTGGGTTCATTCTCTGGGTTGGGAAGATGCCCTGGAGAAGGGAATGGCAACCCTCTCCAGTATTCTTGCCTGGAGAATCCCATGGAGAGAGGAGCCTGGCCATCTACAGTCCATGAGATCTCAAAGAGTGGGACACAGCTGAGTGAAAAACACTGTGACTTTCACTTAATACACATTGGTTAGAAAAGATATGCTCCATATGCCTAAGAGTGCTTCTCTGGAGACTGCTCTAGAAGCATTTGAACTATATGTAAATCTGTCACTTATCTCCATTTCTAAAGCTGACTCCCCCCGAAACACACCCCCTTTCTTTTCAGCCTAGGTGCCTCTATGGCCCCACACAACCCAAGTCTGGCTTGCAGGGTCAAGCTGTCCTTTCACAGTAGGAAAAAGCTGATGAAAATCCTTCACATAGAGGTGTTAAAAGCTTAATGATGAACACTCCCTTGAGTATCTTCATTTTGAAAGAGATTGCCTGGAGAGGTTATTGATTTACACGGAGAAATGGATTTCTAATCCTGGAATTTCTTTAGGAGGAGGGAAAGAGATTTACTTGGGTGGGGATAGAGACCATTTTTTGGGGGGTGGGGGGGTGGAGAGGGGGGTAACTCCCGAAATTAAATAGAAACAGCCACCTGATTTGTCCTCTGATAAGATGGCCCAGATTATACCAGTGCCTTTGACCCAGATATAGTGATAAGCTTTGATAGAAAAAAAAAAAACAGAGAAGAGAAGCAGGAGAGGAAGAAAGATAGGAGAGAGGAGAGAAGAAAAACTGGAGATGCACAATCACTTTACAATAATAGAAAGAGGACAGAGATTTCCATAACACCCACTTCTGCGAGGAAATGTGTTTCTAGAAAAATATTAAAATATTTAGATTAATTTGGCATAGTACAGGAGAAATGGGCTTTAGCAAGTGAACTATATTAAAATAAATATGTATTAGCAGCATAAAGTACAAATAAAGAACTGTCTGAAAATACAGAATAAATCTAATCAAGTGTAGCATCCTTCTCTTGCATGTGCTTCCATAAGATTTTTTAAAGTTTCAATTGCTAGAGATTATGACTCCAAAGAGAAACAAAGAAAAAAAGGAAAAAACAAACATACTAGGGCAAAATGAGATCATTGTTATTGAATATCAAAGATGAGTTTTAAAAATAGCCACCTTGTATCCAGATAAAAACAGTATGAGTAAGCCAGAAGTAATATTGATAAAAATATTTAAAATAATGGTAATGTTACGGACGATCACATGGCATTGTTCTAAATCCTTACAAAACTAGATTGTCACAACAATTCTATGAAATAGATACTATTAATATTAACATTTTAATCAGGAGGAAAAGGAAGCACAAAATGTTGATGTAGTTAAAATTAAGAACTAGCAGAACTCAGAAGTAAGCCAAGTACAGAGTTCTAAGGTTTTTCTTTAGTGTATTCTGAGGCTACATATTAGCATTTCAATGCAAGTTTGTCAAAAACTTTTGCTGTGCTTTTGAATTGTCCTAATCCACTCCTTTGTTTCAGTGCTGTGGTAGTTCCTGATGACCGACTCCAAACAATGACACATCTTCACAGCATTTACAAATCCTGCAAATCAATACTTCAAAGGGAGTAGGAACCGGTTGCTTTGGGATTTAAACAAATGGAGGACAGTGGCTTAAATCAATCTCTCAATTGCCATAATTTCATTACATTAAATAACAGCTGTAACAATACCATTTAAAATTCTAGGTTTGGAAGAGACACTAGAGAAAATTTTATCCCTCACCCTCACTTTATGGATGAGGAAATGGAGTCCTAAAAAGGGCATTAGCTAAATTGCTCAAGGAACATAATACTGAAAAGGACTGATTTTCCAAAACGCAGCTTTAAGTGACATTAACCATTTGTGCTGTGGGGTGATTTGTGATATAGTTGACTTAATCTAGGATACTGAGATGGCTGACATAAAATAAGCATTTTGTCACTTTTTGTTAACCTTTATACTTTTAACCAACTTTGACTTTTGCCCAGAGGCTCTAGAATCCTCACTTTTGTTACAGCAGAGTAAATAATGGACTTGGAGATCTCTCTTCCTCCTTTCCTGTTTCCCCTCCCACGTTCATTGTTATCCTCCACTGAGGGATGAAAGCCTTTTACAAGTTTATTTCTTAGGGAGGAATCATTCTTTTCTTTACTTCCTTTACTTTGTTTTTTTAAAGAGTTCCATGTCTAGAACCAAGACAGAAATTCTGGGTTGACATGCTTAGTTGATAATTTGTACTTCTTTTCCTACAATCCGCTCCCTGGTTCTAGAATTATTAACTTACATATTAAATTTTGTTTTCTAGTATGTGTGTGTATGTGTTTATACATGTAAATATATGTTTATGCATACATTTTCTATGTGTGTATATGTGTATGTGTACTAGTACTGGTAATGAAAGCTGCTCAGTCGTGTCTGAGTGTATACAACCCCACGAACTATACAGTCTATGGGATTCTCCAGGCCAGAATAGTGGAGTGGGTAGACTTTCCCTTTTCCAGGGGATCTTCCCAACCCAGGGATCGAACCCAGGTCTCCCGCATTGCAGGCAGAGCCACAGGGGAAGCATGTGTATGTGTATATATGTATAAATAAATACCCACCACCCCACATTTCTTGAAAGCCTAGTGCCATCCTAGATTTTGGATTAAAATGTTAGCTCCAGCTCTTAGTGGCTACCTAACTTTACACAATTTACTTGCCTTCTTAACTCTCTTTTTTCTCCCGATTTAATACTCTCTATATAATAATACTAATAGTATTGTTTTTCAGAGCAGCTTTAAGGATAACAGATATATGTGACTGTATAAAGATCTAGCACAACATCTGGCACATAGTATGTGCTCAATAAATGTTACTCATTATTATTTTTGCCTGGCCTATAGTAGATATTCAATAAATACTGCATGCATACTCAGTTGTGTCCAACTCTTTGCTACCCCATTGGGCTGTAGCCTGCCAGGCTCTCTGTCCATGAGATTATCTCTGCAAGAATACTGGAGTGGGTTGCTATTTCCTCCTCCAGGGTATCTTCCCAACTCAGGGTTTGAATCTGTGTCTCCTGGGCCTCTTCTATTGCAGGTAGACTCTTTACTGCTAAGCCATGGCCTGTTCAATAAATATTACTAGTGCTTCTATTGGGGCTTCCCAGGTGGTGCTAGTGGTATAGAACCTGCCGGCCAATGCAGGAGACCCAGGAGACATGGGTCCAATCCCTGGGTTGGGAAGATCCCCGGGAGGAGGGCATGGCAACCCACTCCAGTATTCTTGCCTGGAGAATCCTATGGACAAAGGAGTCTGGTGGGCTATAGTCCATGGGGTCACAAAGAGTCGGACATGACTGAAGTGACTTAGCATGCACACACAATGCCATTATCGTTATTATTATTCTGTTTCTCTGAATGTTCATAATTTCTCTCACTACCATAGCAACAATGCTTTGTAACTACCACCACATAACTTCATTCTTAAAGTAGAAAAATAGGAGCATGTAATATACTTATAAAGATTATCCATACACAACTATCATATAAAGTGTACCATAAATGGCAGATATTTTTATGGTTTTGTTTGCCAACATCTTTGTTGTACAAGGCTTGCTATGTAAATCTTCCTTCCTATCTGCTCTCGCTTCTTAATAAAGCTAGTCAGCTTAGCTCTTCAATTGTAAGAAAAATAGAAAAGCACTAATGAGACAGAAATCTTAGTTCTGGCAATACTCTCCATTGTGGCTTTGAGCAGGTCGTTTGTCATCTTTAACATTAGTTTCTCAATTCTAGAATGAAGTGTCTAAATGAGATCTTCAACATACCTTCCACAATTTCATGTAGAAATCATTCTCTTTAATCTGTAACATGAGTGAAAGCTATAGGACACTCACCAGTCACCACAAAAGCACGTGACCAGCATTTTGCTTTCAGAATCTGATTTTGAGATAATCCAGTGAGATTTCTTATAAGAGAGGCACATGCCCATTGGAAGTCAAATACTGAGCATCCCTGTTTTAAATAGTTTTTAACTTCATTTATTTCTTTAATTTGCCGGCCTTGTACAGTATCAGGATAAAAGGCAGTGTATACATTACATAGACAGCAAGGATCACAACGTTAGTCATTTGTTTTGTTAATGTCATTGCAAATTTTCTACAATATCAGCTTAGACCTTATTATCTGTGGAACCGCAGAGTGTCATATCTGATGAGCCATAATGCAACATACTTTTGTCAAAAGCTCTATTTGTTGAGTAAAAGGCATTTAAGGGTTCTTGTTTAAAATATATGGTGTATGGTGACATCTATCGGAGATTGTGTGTAATGAATGACACACAGCTAAAATCAAGATTCTCTGGGTGTGGTAAGCTTTTAGTTTGAGGAAAATGTATTAAATATAACAGGAAAATATAAATTCACTGTTAACGCATAAGATGGGTTTTTCCCTGAAGTATTGAAGATGCTCAGTATATATCCCATAAAATAAATTGCTTCAAATGACTGGAACAATTGAAGAGGAAGAGAGCAATTTCCATGGTAACCATGTAAAGGGGAATTTCTCAAAGGAAGAGTAAGGTGAAGAACAGAAATATTTTAAAAAGGCTGGACAAAAAAGGAGAATATACTTGCCAATCAAAGAAGTAAGTTTAGAAGTGGTTCTTTAGTTAAAATATCTTTATAAAATACTGTTAACTATTTAATTCTCTAAAACAATAATACTAATAAAACAACTGTGGATATACAGTTATGTCATGTACTATACCATATAAATTATATCCCCCCTAAAAAATTATATTTTCCAGCTAAGAGTGATATGTCACAGATACATCTGAGGAAGTGGGGGCAACATGGCTTGGATGGAAGAGGGAACTGGTGGTCACAAGTGTGGTTCCAGATCCCAGGTCGGCTGAAAAGTGAAAATGAAAGTCGATTCAGTCCTGTCCAGCTCTTTGCAACACTATGGACTATACCCCCGAGGCTCCTCTGTCCATGGGTTTTTCCATGCAAGAATACTGGAGCAGATAGCCATGCCCTCCTCCAGGGGATCTTCCAAACCCAAGGATCACACCCAGGTCTCCCTCACTGCAGGTGGATTCTTTACCATCTGAGCCACCTCCCTGGAATCCCTGGACCTTAGTTATTTTACCTATAAAATGAGAAGAGATGACAAGACAATTTCCAAGACTAAACCCAGCTTTCAATTTTCTAAGTATGATTTTTAAAATCGTGGTGACTTTTCTTTTCTAATGATTCTATTAGTGGTTAATGATATGCAACCTTGCAAGAAGCTGTAACCTATTTCTACCACCGTTTCCTCACTTACCATCGCAGGTGTTGGGACTAGGTGATGTTTAAATTGAAATCTCTCAAAAGTTATTATCCTCAAACACTTTACCATATTCCCAAACCCATGTGGGGCTGAATGAATTCAAATTCTACCTTAAGGTAGAGTTAAGAGAATCAATGAAACCTGATGCCTATAGAAAAAAAGATTATTTATATTGAACATGGACTGCTGCCTCTAAAATGGCAGAGTAGAAGGATGTGCAACAGAGGGGGAGACGGTTAGATGACATGAGTTTGAGCAAGCTCCAGGAGATGGTGAAGGACAGGGAAGCCTGGTGTGCTGCAGTCCATGGGGTCGCAAAGAGTCAGACACAACTTAGCGATTGAACAATATTGAACATGAATATATCTCCAAATATATTTAAATAAACTTGAAGAGACTATTTTGATTTTTAAATGCCTATACACCCACACCACTGCTGTTTTTTGTCCATAACTGTGGCCAGTAACAGAAAAGTTAATGTGTCTCTGTTGGTTTTGTCTCCTCTTCAACTCTACTCCTAATCAGACTTCACATTTGGACCAGTGGCACTAAAGAGAAAAACGAGGCTAAATTTCTGAGTTCAATTCCCCAGATCCTCCCAAAGCCTTTATAGCTTAAGCTAAGATTCACTGAGGGACTGTCTGAGATTTTGAAACACAACTAAATATGCATCTCCTATACCTGAAAAGAGACACTCTACCATGACTAATTACACTGTCTATGTTCAAACATTACTCATTCTGGAGAAAGCTACATGTTATTAGAATTCTTCATATTCAACAAAAGAAAAACCTTTTTCTGATGTTTGGATTTAAAGCCATGTTTGGAATACACTCAATAGTAAATTAAAGATCAATTTTTCTGGGCCCATATCATGTGCGAAAACTGATGTTAAAGCTTCAGGCACAGTGTCTCATTCAATCTTTATAATTAATTGAAGTTTTTATAACATTTTAATAAATGAAGACAATAAAACTTTAAAAGTTTAACATGATAAACTTAACATATTATAAATTCACAATTATTATGCTTCAATCTTACACATATATATTTTGTGTCACACATGCACATACACAGATTCGCTTTAGTGGGTTCCTACCATCATTATAACAGGTTTAGTATTTTAGAATTTATATTATGAGATAGTAGTCAGTGGAGTGTTCAGTTTCTATAAGAGAAGGGTTAAATTGAATTTAGGGCTAACAAATAGTTGTATTTTCTAGTTTTGGCAGTGTTGGTTTGCCATGGGAAATAAAACTCTTTCTAGAGTTCCTTAGATAAGGTAAAGAAATATAAGCTACCACTGACAGAAGTGAATGGAGAAATTCAGGCACATTGAATTAAACTTAAAATATTTATCTTGAGTAATATGTGTTAAAATTTAATTTCAAAAAAAATTTATTCATTTTGGCCTTTTTTATTATAGAAGATTTTCAACATATTGAAGTAGAACAGTAAAATGAACCTCGACTAACATGAACCGGTGGGCAATCCTGCTTCAACCACAATCCAGCCACTTCCCTCAACCACTTTCATTTCAGTGTAAATCCTTAGCATCACATCATTTCATCTGCTTATGTTCCAGAATGTGTCACTAAATATAAGGAATTTTATAAAATCTAAATACACATTTATCACACACATCCCATAACAATAATTCCTTATTAGTAGATATTCAATCATTATTTGAAATTCGGTTGAATGTGGGAAATATTTTAGATATGGAAAGAAACTTTCTTAATCTAATAAGGGTGTATTTTTAAAAAGACCCAAGATATATCAT
Organism: Giraffa tippelskirchi; assembly: GCF_054371585.1. Taxonomy (NCBI): domain Eukaryota; kingdom Metazoa; phylum Chordata; class Mammalia; order Artiodactyla; family Giraffidae; genus Giraffa; species Giraffa tippelskirchi. Next base: position 95,218,134 of record NC_137277.1, read on the forward strand.
AATTACTGTTGAATTATTGAAAGGTTTCTCTCCTGGAAATCAAGGACAGGAAATAGATTCATGCTATCACTGCTTGTAGAAAACATAATATCAGAATCCTAATAATGTAAAATATCAAGGACAAAAAAACATTAGTTTGCAAAGCAAAAAATTAAGCTATCAGTGGCATGATTGTATACACTGAAAATACAGATTCTTAGCAAGGTAGCTAGATGTAGCACAGTTGTTATTTGTTCTTTCATCACTAAGCCATGTCCACCTCTTGTGACCCCATGAACTATAGCCTGCCAGTCTCCACTGTCCATGGGATTTCTCAGCAAGAATACTGGAGTGGGTTGCCATTTCCTTCTCCAGGTGATCTTCCCAACCCAGGGATGGAACCCACATCTCATGCATTAGAAGGTAAATTCTTTACCACTGAGTCACCAGGGAAGCCATGATGTAGCACAGTAGCTGAATACAAAGCAAATATAAAACAGTCAATTATGTTCCTGATTAACAGAAATAAGCAGATGGAAACTGAAAAAAAATTAAATAACATAAAAAACACAAAGTACTGTGGGAAAAATTGATTAAATAATGCAAGACCTCTACATTCAAAGCAACAATTACAATTAAAAGAAATTAAAGAAGGCCTATACAAATGGAGAGAGGAACAATGTCCATGGATTGAAACTCTTTATATTACAAGGATATCAATTCTGAATGATAGGCATTTCTAATCAAAAACACAAACTAATGTCATAGAATTTATATCTGGTTGTATATTCATTTGGAATAACACCAATTTTACAAAAATAGATTTACACAAAATACTACATTTTAGAGAACATCATAAAGGTTCACAAATATAAAACAAGGGGAAGTCTGACAATTTTAGCTAGTACAGATACAACGAGTCACTTTTAGATGTAGGGAGTTTATTAATTACATGGACAGCAAGAAAAATGAGTGAGCCAAAGGTGCCAGCTCCCTGACTCCCTGAGCAACACATTGAAAAGAACAACACTGAAACAAAAATAGGTGAATGACTGTAATACAAGTTGTAGGATAATATGTTGCCACAGAACAAAATCTAGATTGCAGCTATGAGATTTTCTATTCTGTAGCTATATACCTAGGGGGATGGGGCAGAAAGCCCCATAACTCATCTGACACAGGAGGGGATGAACAAACAGATTCATAACAACCTTCCTTTCATTAAAAAACCACTATACTTTAATGATGGAGATGATGTTCTATAAAATAAGGGAAAGCATCAATTCAAGTTTTGGCAAAAGGATGCTTTGATCATAGGCCTCTGATTTCCATACACTTCTAGGCTTTTTCTAGGATAATTATATTCTAGAAAAGATAAAATGTTGGGGATGGAAAATGATTCAGTGACTTTACCCTAGCTAATCTACTCTATCTAAAAAAATACTCAGGAGATTATTATAATAAAATGACAATTAAAACAGATTTCACAGTAAGTGGTGACCAATAGGATAGGACAATTTTGTTGACATTGCATCTCTCTATCTACCTACTTATCTATCTAAAATGACTATGCTTTTGAAATAAGAGCTTAAAGGACTCTTTAAATATTTAAGAAACACTATGCGGAAAAGTATTAAGAAGCCTGGAATTGAATATGAAATTGTTTTAAGAAAATATGGCAGGAAATAAAGAGATGAATGGGCAGTGACCTTGTAGGAGCTCCTGAAAGTCCTCCCATACTTTCTTGTCCACATGTGATCATGAGGTGTACTCCCCAAACTTAAATAAGCTGCAGCTCAAGGCTTTGCATATATGAATATATGCCAAGTCACCAAGGTGACATGGGGAGCCATTCTCCTTTGTTAAAAAATATAGTAAGCAAAAAAGATACACAGACAAAAAATAACCATATGAAAAGATGCGTTACATCATATGTCATCAAGGAAAAGCAAATTAAAACACAATGTGATACCACTACGTATCTATTAAATTGTGAAAATTCAGAATACTGTTAAAACATTAAATCCTAGCAAGGATGTGAAGCAACAGGAGCTCTCATTTATTGCAACTAGGAACAAAAAGTGGTACAGTAACTTTCAAAGAAAATTTGGAGGGTTTTTTTTTGTTTGTTTTAAACAAAAATAACCATACTTTTATCTAACAATCTTGTTTCTCGATATTTATCCAAAGGAATTGAAAACATATCCACACAAAAATCTGCACACATATGTTTAGAGCAGCTTTATTCATAATTGCTAAATTCTAAAGGCAACCTTTGAACTTTGTGGAAAATTCTTAAAGAGATAGGAATACCAGACCACCTTACCTGCTTTCTGAGAAACCTGTATGCAGGTCAAGAAGCAACAGTTAGAACTGGACATGGAACAACAGACTGGTTCCAATTTGGAAATAATGGAGTATTTCAGGCTGTATATTGTCACCTTGTTTATTTAACTTATATGCAGAGTACATCATGTGAAATGCTGGGCAGGATGAAGCACAAGCTGGAATCAAGATTGCAGGAGGAAATATCAATAATATCAGATATGCAGATGACACCACCCTAATGGCAGAAATTGAAGAGGAACTAAAGAGCCTCTTGATGAAAGTGAAAGAGGAGAGTGAAAAAACTGGCTTAACACTCAACATACAGAAAACTAATATCATGGAATCCAGTCCCATCACTTGATGGCAAATAGATGGGGAAACAATGGAAACAGTGAGAGACTTTATTTTCTTGGGATCCAAAACCACTGCAGATGGTGACTGCAGCCATGAAATTAGAAAACACTTGCTCCTTGGAAGAAAAGTTATGACCAACCTAGACAGCATATTAAAAAGCAGAGACATTATTTTGTCAACAAAGGTCCATCTAGTCAAAGCTATGGTTTTTCCAGTAGTCATGTATGGATGTAAGTTGGACTATAAAGAAAGCTGAGCACCCAAGAATTGATGCCTTTGAACTGTAGTGTTGGAGAAGACTCTTGAGAGTCCCTTGGACTGCAAAGAGATCCAACCAGTCCATCCTAAAGGAGATCAGTCCTGAATATTCACTGGAAGGACTGATGCTGAAGCTGAAACTCCAATACTTTGGCCACCTGATGCGAACTGACTCTTTGGAAAAGACCTTGATGCTGGGAAAGATTGAAGGCAGGAGGAAAATGGGACGACAGAGGATGAGATGGTTGGATGGCATCACTGATCACTGACTTGAGGGATATGAGTTTCAGCAAGCTCTGGGAGTTGGTGATAGACAGGGAACCCTGGCATGCTGCTATCCATGGGGTAGCAAAGAGTCAGACACGACTAAGGGACTGAACTCAACTAAAAAGCAGCTTAGATATCTTTAGTAGGTGAATGGATTAACATGGATTAATGTAAGTTTTGGTACATCCAGACAATGGAATGTTATTCAGTGCTAAAAAGAAATGAGCTACCAAGCCATGAAAAGACATGTAGGAATGCTAATTGTATATTACTGGGTGAAAGAAGCCAATCTGAAAAGGTGATGTACTGTATAATTCCAACTATAAGAAAAGGCAAAAGTTATAAAGATAATAAAAAGGCCAGTCTTTCCAGGGAGAGGGGAGAATAGTCACAGCACAGAGAATGTTTATGACAGTGAAAATACTCTGTGTAGTATTATAATGATGAATATATGTCAGCATACATTTGTCCAAGATCATAGACTGGACAATATCGAGAGTGAACCTGAAAGCAGACTATGAACTCTGTATGATTATGACGTGTCAGTGTAGGTTCATCCAGAATGTACTATTCTGGTGAGTGATGCTGATAATGGAGAACAATGTGCATATGCAGGGCAGGGGTGAATGGAAAATCTTTGAACCATTCTTTCAATTTTGTCGTAACTCTAAAACTGCCCTAAAATAAAGTACAATACATAATAAGAGTTAAATATTAAAAATCAAAAAAATACAAAATATGTATTTAGTAATTTAAAAAAATTAAGTCTATTCTTGGGATAGGAAAGAAGTCATAAAGGAAATAATTACTTACATTTCAATGCAGGATTCTTATGTCATTGTTAATGTAGTATTTTTAAAAATTGAAGTTCTACTTCTAAATATATACACACACATATTATATATATATATCTGAAAATAAGAAAAAATAGACATGAGCTTAGCATTTAAATCAGAAAAATTGAAAAGGAGGAAGAAAATAAATTCAAAGTAATGAAAAAAGAAGAATTTTTAGATCTAAACATCAGTATCCACATTAAGTTAAATATTAATTCTTCCTGATATATCCAACACGATTTTATTACTACATGGATCAGTCCCCTTGCTTATCTATAAGAAACCTAATTCCTGCATTCATAACCTATTTACTGAATAGTTCAATCTTATTATCTTTGTATACCAGTAGAATTATAAACCTGCACCACTGTGAGAAACAATGTTATCAACTAGGTACAATACTGATGTGCAGTTCATTGTGCCTTTAGGCTTACAGGCTCCATTCCTATCTATAATGGAACTTCCCTGTGGCTCAGGGGTAAAGAATCCACCTGCAATACAGTAGCTGCAGGAGATATAGGTTAGATCCCTGGGTCGGGAAAATCCCCTGCAGAAGGAAGTGGCAACCCACTTCAGTGCTCTTGCCTGAAATCCCATGGACAGAGGAGCCTGGAAGGCTACATTCAATGGGGTTACAAAGAGTTGGAGAAGACTGAAGCAATTTAGCATGCATAATGTATGCGTGCACGCTAAGTCGCTTGAGTCACATCTTAAAACCATAACCTGAAAACTGTAATCTCAAGCTAACCATGAGAAAAACATCAGACAAATTCCAACAATGAGCAGCCTACAGTGTACCTGACCAATACTCCTCAAAACTTTTGGGTCATAAAAACAAGGAAATTCCGAGAAACTGTCACAGTCAAGAGGAACATAAGAAGACATGGCAAATAAATATAATGTGGCAAAAGAAAAGATATTAGATAAAAAAATAAACTGTGAACTTTAGTTAATAACTTTTAAAAGGAATGATATGATAAGAAAAGAACAAAACGTGAAAAAAAAAACTGATGTGATTAGTTCATGCCCACCTGGGGGCTCAGCAGCAAAGAATCTGCCTGCCAATGCGGATCCCTGGGTCAGGAAGATCCCCTGGAGAGGGAAATGGCAACCCACTCCAGTATTCTTGCCTGGAAAATCCTATGGATAGGGGAGCCTGTCGTGCTATAGTCTATGGGGCTGAAAAGAGTTGAATGTGACTGAAGCAACAATACCACCCAGATAATTCAGGATAATCTCTCCATCTCAAGTCTGTAACTTCAGTCTCATTCAAATTCCCTTTGCCATATAATGCAACAGATGTACATGTTCCAGAGATTAGGATATGGATATGGATATGGTTATGGTTAAGGGGGCAACATTTTTCTAACTACCAATGGAATATAAAAGTAACCTTGAATAAAAAGAGAAATACACTATATTTTTAACAGAATTAATACTTTTAGTCAATTAATCTGTGTATTAATCAATTAATACAAGGCAATTTCAACACAACTTTTGGTGGATATTGAAAGAACTCCGTAAACTTATTCTAAAGTATATGTTTATATAAAAATGTAAATGACCAAGAATAGCTAAAAATCACTTTTGAAAAGCTAAAGCAAATTGAAAGGAACTGTACTTCATATTGAATGAATCTAAAGCTTACATAAGCATATGCAATGATGTACTTGCATGAGTAGACCTTTACGGATATTGAAAATCAGCTTATGAGAGATATGCCACAACAAATTAGTAAAGAAAGGCCATATTTTCTTACAGGTAATGATGGAAAACTTTCTTACTACATGGAGAAAATTAGTTTGGGATGTCTAATTTATATCATTTAAAATTTCCAAATGGATTAAAGACCTAAATTTAAAAGTAAACTTTAAAGCTGTTAAAATCATATTTGGAACAGCTTTCTAATGCTATGTGAATTAAGATATCTTATACAGTACCTGAAAACAAAATATAATGGGAAAATTTGTGGATTTGATGACATTAAAAACAATGATTTCTTTTCACTATAAACACACATAGATTGAGAGAAGATATTTGCAATGATTCAAATCAGAGGAGTATTAATAGTTGGCATAAACATATTCTAAAGTCAACTAGAAAATTATAGGAAATTGGTTAGAAAAAAAAATGGGCGAAATAAAATGGACAACTTGGAAGAAATGGACAAATTCTTAGAAAAGTATAACTTTCCAAAACTGAACCAGGAAGAAATAGAAGATCTTAATAGACCCATCACAAGCATGGAAATCGAAACTGTAATCAGAAATCTTCCAGCAAACAAAAGCCCGGGACCAGATGGCTTCACAGCTGAATTCTACCAAAAATTTAGAAAAGAGCTAACACCTATCCTACTCAAATTCTTCCAGAAAATTGAAGAAGATGGTAAACTTCCAAACTCATTCTATGAGGCCACCATCACCCTAATTCCAAAACCAGACAAAGATGCCACAAAAAAAGAAAACTACAGGCCAATATCACTGATGAACATAGATGCAAAAATCCTTAATAAAATTCTAGCAAACAGAATCCAACATCATATTAAAAAGATCATACATCATGACCAAGTGGGCTTTATCCCAGGAATGCAAGGTTTCTTTAACATCCGCAAATCAATCAATGTAATACACCACATTAACAAATTGAAAGATAAAAACCATATGACTATCTCAATAGATGCAGAAAAGGCTTTTGACAAAATTCAACATCCATTTATGATAAAAACCCTCCAGAAGGCAAGAATAGAAGGAACATACCTCAACATAATAAAAGCTATATATGACAAACCCACAGCAAACATTATCCTCAATGGTGAAAAATTGAAAGCATTTCCCCTAATGTCAGGAACAAGGCAAGGGTGCCCACTCTCACCACTACTATTCAACATAGTTTTGGAAGTTTTGGCCACAGCAATCAGAGCTGAAAAAGAAATAAATGGAATCCAGATAGGAAAAGAAGAAGTAAAACTCTCACTGTTTGCAGATGACATGATCCTCTACATAGAAAACCCTAAAGATTCTACCAGAAAATTACTAGAGCTAATCAATGAATATAGTAAAGTTGCAGGATATAAAATTAACACACAGAAATCCCTTGCATTCCTATACTTCAGTAATGAGAAAACAGAAAGAGAAATTAAGGAAACAATACCATTCACCATTGCAACAAAAAGAATAAAATACTTAGGAATATATCTACCTAAAGAAACAAAAGACTTATATATAGAAAACTATAAAACACTGATGAAAGAAATCAAAGAGGACACAAATAGATGGAGAAATATACCGTGTTCATGGATTGGAAGAATTAATATAGTGAAAATGAGTATACTACCCAAAGCAATCTATAGATTCAATGCAATCCCTATCAAGCTACCAACGGTATTTTTCACAGAACTAGAACAAATCATCTCACAATTTGTATGGAAATATAAGAAACCTCGTTTAGCAAAGCAATCTTGAGAAAGAAGAACGGAACTGGAGGAATCAACCTGCCTGACCTCAGGCTCTACTACAAAGCCACAGTCATCAAGACAGTATGGTACTGGCACAAAGATAGAAATATAGATCAATGGAACAAAATAGAAAGCCCAGAGATAAATCCACGCACCTATGGGCACCTTATCTTCGACAAAGGAGGCAGGAATATACAATGGAGAAAAGACAATCTCTTTAACAAGTGGTGCTGGGAAAACTGGTCAACCACTTGTAAAAGAATGAAACTAGAACACCTCCTAACACCATACACAAAAATAAACTCAAAATGGATTAAAGATCTAAACGTAAGACCAGAAACTATAAAACTCCTAGAGGAAAACATAGGCAAAACACTCTCAGACATAAATCACAGCAGGATCCTCCATGACCCACCTCCCAGAATATTGGAAATAAAAGCAAAAATAAACAAACGGGACCTAATTAAAATTAAAAGCTTTTGCACAACAAAGGAAACTATAAGCAAGGTGAAAAGACAGCCTTCAGAATGGGAGAAAATAATAGCAAACGAAGCAACAGACAAACAATTAATCTCAAAAATATACAAGCAACTCCTGCAGCTGAATTCCAGAAAAATAAACGACCCAATCAAAAAATGGGCCAAAGAACTAAACAGACATTTCTCCAAAGAAGACATACAGATGGCTAACAAACTCATGAAAAGATGCTCAACTTCACTCATTATTAGAGAAATGCAAATCAAAACCACAATGAGGTATCATTTCACACCAGTCAGAATGGCTGCTATCCAGAAGTCTACAAGCAATAAATGCTGGAGAGGGTGTGGAGAAAAGGGAACCCTCTTACACTGTTGGTGGGAATGCAAACTAGTACAGCCACTATGGAGAACAGTGTGGAGATTCCTTAAAAAACTGGGAATAGAACTGCCATATGACCCAGCAATCCCACTGCTGGGCGTACACACCGAGGAAACCAGAATTGAAAGAGACGCGTGTACCCCAATGTTCATCGCAGCACTGTTTACAATAGCCAGGACATGGAAGCAACCTAGATGTCCATCAGCAGACTAGTGGATAAGGAAGCTGTGGTACATATACACAATGGAATATCACTCAGCCATTAAAAAGAATACATTTGTATCGGGTCTATTGAGATGGATGAAACTGGAGCCCATTATACAGAGGGAAGTAAGTCAGAAAGAAAAACACCAGTACAGTATACTAATGCATATATATGGAATTTGAAAGATGGTAATGATAACCCTATATGCGAGACAGAATAAGAGACACAGATGCATAGAACAGTCTTATGGACTCTGAGGGAGAAGGTGAGGGTGGGACGTTCTGGGAGAATAGCATTGAAACATGTATATTATCATATGTGAAACAGAACACCATTCCAGGTTTGATGCATGAGACAAATGCTCAGGACTGGGGCAATGGGATGACCCAGAGGGATGGGATGAGAAGGGAGGTGGGAAGGGGGTTCAGGATGGGGAACACATGTAAACCCATGGCTGATTCATGTCAATGTATGGCAAAAACCACTACAATATTGTAAAGTAATTAGCTCCCAACTAAATAAATGAATTTATTAAAAAAAAAAATGGGTGAGAAATAGAAATAGTAACTGCAGAAATTATGCCTGGGTAGTTAGCAGGTGTTTGAAGTGATGCACTGGCTCATTAGCAATCAGAGAAAGAAAGAATATTACTTTCATACTGTCAAAAAATTAGAATTTATTTTCCAAGTGTTGAGAAGCGCAATAGCCGATGGGTATGTAAACTGATGTGGCCATTATACATAACATTTTGACAGTTTCCTTCTTTCTCTCCCTCTCTCTCTCTCTCTCCAACAAGCAAACAAGTGATCATATATTATATATATATACTATGTATCAGGGTACAATTGCAGTCCTCATGGTACCTATATTATGGTGGTGGTGGTGGTTTAGTCAGTAAGTTGTGTCCAGCTCTTCTGACCCCATGGACTGTAGCCTGCCAGTCTCCTATGTCCGTATGGAATTCCTATGGAATTCCCAGGCAGGAATACTTGAGTGGGTTGCCATTTCCTTCTCCAGGGGATCTTCCTGACCCACAGATTGAACATGGGTCTCCTGCTTTGCAAGCAGTCTCATGCATTGCAGGCAGATCCTTTACCAACTGAGTCACCAGGTAGAGATACACAGATCTATAAGTTCATATACTAAACATATTGGAGTTTGGGCTTAGATAGGGATAAAGAGAACAATTAGTCAAATTAGATAAAATATGACAAGGGCCTTTCACAGACTCAAATGATAGTGTTCCATGAATTACCCCTTACAAATATAATGCATTTACCATTGTGAGTCTGGGTTTGGAATTTATAATGTATCATGAGATAAATAAAATTTTAAGACATATTCAGAAATAACACCCTAGAAACATTTTTCTAGTCAGTACACTGAGGCAAAATGTATTAACAGAGAAAAACCAAGTCTAGTTGTAGCAAAGCAACAGAAATTTGGAAGGAGTAGTCATGGATAGATAATTCTATATGCTGGGCAAAGAAACATGGATAAAACATACTAGAATTTCCAAATACACCCTTAACCCATCAGATATGGTGTGGGGATTGGGTGTTGATGGAGTGACTTCTGCAAGCCTGGCTATGAGGGAGGATCTGTGCAACTGATGTGTTATCAGTTCAGTTCAGTTGCTCAGTCGGGTCTGACTCTTGGCGACACCATGGACTGTAGCTCACCAGGTTTCCCTGTCCATCACCAGCTCCCGAAGCTCACTAAAACTCATGTCCATCGAGTCGGTGATGCCATCCAACCATCTCATACTCTGACATCCCCTTCTCCTCCTGCCTTCAATCCTTCCGAGCATCAGGGTCTTTTCTAATGAGTCAGTTCTTCACATCAGGTGGCTGAAGTATTGGAGTTTCAGCTTGAACAACAGTCCTTTCAGTAAATATTCAGGACTGATCTACTTTAGGATGGACTGATTTAATCACCTTGAAGTCCAAGGGACTCTCAAGAGTCTTCTCTAACACCACAGTTCAAAAACATCAATTCTTTGGTGCTCAGCTTTCTTCATAGTCCAACTCTGACATCCATACATGACCACTGGAAAAGCCATAGCTTTGACTAGACAGACCTTTGTTGGCAAAGTAATGTCTCTGCTTTTAATATGCTGTCAGTTGGTCATCGCTTTTCTTCCAAGGAGCAGGTGTCTTTTAATTTCATGATTTTAGTCACCATCTGCAGTGACTTTGGAGTCCGCCAAAAAATCTGTCACTGTTTCCATTGTTTCCCTGTCTATTTGCCGTGAAGTGATGGGACCGGATACCATGATAGTTTTCTGAATGTTGAGGTTTAAGCCAACTTTTTCACTCTCTTCTTTCACTTTCATCAAGAGCCTCTTTAGTTCTTCTTTGCTTTCTTCCATAAGGGTAGTGTCATCTGAGTATCTGAGGTTATTGATATTTCTCCCAGCAATCTTGATGCCAGCTTGTACTTCATCCAGCCTGGCATTTCACATGATGTACTCTGCATGTAAGTTAAATAAGCAGGGTGACAATATACAGTCTTGACGTAATCCTTTTCCAATTTGGAACCAATCTGTTGTTCCATGTCCAGTTCTAATGTTGCTTCTTGACCTACATATAGATTTCTCAGGAGACAGGTAAGGTGGACTGGTATTCCCATCTCTGGAAGTATTTTCCATAGTTAGTTGCGAGCCACACAGTCAAAAGCTTTGGCATAGTCAATAAGGCAGAAGTAGATGTTTTTTCTGAAACTCTTTTGCTTTTTTGATGATCCAATGGATGTTGACAATTTGATCTCTGGTTCCTCTGCCTTTTTAAAGTCCAGCTTGAACATCTGGAAGTTTGGAGTTCACATACTGTTGAAGCCTGTCTTGGAGAATTTTGAGCATTATTTTGCTAGTGAGTAAGATGAGTGAAATTGTGTGGTAAGGAAATCCAACCAGTCAATCCTAAAGGAAATCAGTCCTGAATATTCATTGGAAGGACTGATGCTAAAGCTGAAACTCCAGTACTTTGGCCATCTGATGCAACGAGCTGACTCTTTTGGAAAGACCCTGATGCTGGGAAAGATTGAGGGCAGGAGGAGAAGGGGACGACAGAGGATGAGATGGTTGGATGGCATCACCGATTCAATGGACATGGGTTTGGGTGGACTCCAGGAGTTGGTGATGGACAGGGAGGTCTGGCATGCTGCAGTTCATGGGGTCACAAATAGTCGGACATGACTGAGTGACTGAACTGAGCTGAACTTGAACATTCTTTGGCATTGTCTTTCTTTGGGATTGGAATGAAAACTGACCTTTTCCAGTCCTGTGGCCACTGCTGAGTTTTCCAAATTTGCTGGCATATTGAGTGAAGCACTTTTACTGCATCATCTTTTAAGATTTGAAATAACTCAACTGGAATTCCATCCCCTCCACTAGCTTTCTTTGTAGTGATGCTTCTTAAGACCCACTTGACTTTGCATTCCAGGATGTCTGGCTCTAGGAAGAGGGTATAGGAAGAATGTGTTCCTGAATACTATGGTCAGAATCTCCTTATCTGCTTTCTGTCAAATTTATACTGCTCTGAAAAACTTTATTTTCTGTTCAAATTAATTAACTTTCTTTTCTCTCCCTGACCTCTTCTCAATTCTATTTGTTAGGCTCTGTTATGTCTAAATTTTTGCAAATACAGAAAGTATAAAAATCATACATTCTGGCAAATGTGTAAGAGAAGCCCAAGTTAAATAATTTTATTCTTTTCATAAAGACAACTAGTGAAGTGAATAATCAATTGTCACTTAATATTTATTCCCTGGATAAAATGGCCACAATCTTCAATTAGCATTTTAGAAAGGATTTTTTTTCCACACCGCATGAGATATTTTTGAATAAACATAACATGAAGGTGACTCTGCCTTTGAAATACTTTTGGGAAAACATTTAAAATAGTTGCAGAATTTATCAATTAAAGGTATGATTGGAACAGTAGAAAATAAAGACTAGGATTTCAGCCCCCGAGTGAGGAGTTGGGAGAGAAACGTATTTGTTTCAAATATTTTTTCTCTTCCTTGATCTTTCTTCTCCTTCTGGTATTCCCATTTCATGTATGTTACAGCTTTTGTAGTTGTCCCACATTTTTTGTATATTCTGTTCCAACTTTTTCTTTTCTTCTCTTTGCTTTTCAGTTCGGGGATTCTTTGACATATTCTCAAGCTCAGAGATTCTTTCCTCAGCCGTGTCCAGTCTACTAATGAGTCCATCAAAAGCCTTCTTCATTTCTTCCTGTTACAGTGTTTTTGATCTCTAACCTTTCTTTCCCTTTCTAAAAATTTCCATCTCTCTGCTTCCATTACTCATCTGTTTTTGCCTGTTGACTGCTTATTCCATTAGAGATCTTAGCACATTAATCATACTTGTTTTAAATTCTGGTAATTCCAACATCCCTGCCATGTCTGCTTCTGATGCTTGTTCCTCTTTGAACTGTGTTTTGCCTTTCGGTATGTCTTTATAATTTTTTGTTGAAAGGCAGACATATTGAGTCAGGTAAGTAGAACTATGGCAAATAGGCTTTTACTGGTGTAAGCTGTAGGAGGAGAGGAAGCATTCTCTGGTCCTATGATTAGATCTGTCTTTTAGTGAGCTGTGCTCCTGGGCTGTGAACTTCACAAGTGCTTCTCAGTTTATTTGTTTCATCTTAGTTCAGAATGACCAGAGGGTTCTGGAGTTCTATTTTCTTTCCTTCAGGTGGTTTAGTCTCTAGTAAAACCTAAATAGGTAAAGGTTTCTCCTGAGGGTAAGCCTGGTTAAGGATAGATCCCTCTCCTATATTTCCCAAATGGTAATTTCTCCCCTCCTCTTGCTGGAAACCCCAAAAGGTTTTTCTCTGATCTCACAGGTTCTCACAGTGAACCAGCTACAGCTTCAGAAGTTAAAACTCATAAAAATATGGCTGAGTCCCTCTGACTGGGTCCCCTGGAGTTTTTGTCTCTTAGACTTGTCTACACTGAACTTTTAGCAATTTGTTCAGGCTTCCCAGGGAAGTTTCTGATAGTGAATTTCTACTCCAGGAAACTGTGATTCTCTCTCTCTCTAATTTGGGGGTAGTGGTTTGTCCTGTGGCCTCACTTCTCTGATGAATCTAACAGGTATTGATGTTTTTACTAGTTCAGTTTTTTACTTGTTAGGATGAAGTGGTGACTTATAAACCCTTTACATGCCTGACTGGAAATGAGGAGTCCTAAATCTATAAACTCTTTTCTTTTCTTATATTTAATTATGTAATAGGATTTTTCTAGTCTCATAAAATTAATTCAGTTCAGTCACTCAGTCGTGTCCAACTCTTTGAGATCCCGTGGACTGCAGCACGCCTGGCTTCCCTGTCTATCACCAACTCCTGGAGCTTACTCAAACTCATGTCCATCAAGTAGATGATGCCATCCAACCATCTCATACTCTGTTGTCCCCATCTCCTCCCACCTTCAATCTTTCCCAGCATCAGGGTTTTTTCCAAGAGTCAGCTCTTCACATCAGGTGTCCAAAGCACTGGAGTATCAGCTTCAGCATCAGTCCTTCCAATGAATATTCAGGACTGATTTCCTTTAGAATTGACTGGTTGGATCTCCTTGCAGTCCAAGGGACTCACAAGCGTCTTCTTCAACATCATAGTTCAAAAGCATCAATTCTTCGGTGCTCAGCTTGCTTTATAGTCCAACTCTCACATCCGTACATGACTACTGGAAAAACCATAACCATAACTTTAGGTGGACCTTTGTTGGCAAAGTAATGTCTCTGCTTTTTAATATGCTGTCTAAGTTGATCATAGCTTTTCTTCCAAGGAGCAAGCATCTTTTACTTTCATGGCCGCAGTCACCATCTGCAGTGATTTTGGAGCCCCCCAAAATTAAGTTAACTAAAATGAATTAGCTATTCCATTATCTTTCCTCCCTAGCCCCTCTTCGGTTTGAAGGAAGAATTATTTACTCCTTAAATGTTTGATAAAAGTCACCTGCAAAACAATATGGGCCTAGGAGGTGGGTGTATTATGATTATTTAAAATATTTCTTCAGGTTATTTGTATATAACTCAAATTATTTGATTTCTTAGGTCTCTGAATTCAACCAAAGTGCAAAAAAAAAAGGTGTCTCAGAAACATTGAGTTTTGCACATGCTATTTCTTTTTTGGAATACTTTTATTTTCACTTATTTTGCCAGCTAACTTTGATCATTCTTTAGTTTTCTTCCAACTTATCAGATGGTGATAATTTTATGTTATATAGAACCATGTCTTCAAGAAAGCCTTCCTTCATCTTAGGTTACATGTCCATGTTATGTGAGCACATGAAATCCAGTGCTTCTGTTTTATATTCCTGACTAGATAGTATTGTCATTCCCTTGTGAATACATCAGTATGTCCCACAAGTTCATAATCTCCTTGAAGGCAAGAATTGCATTACTTCTTGATTCCTCAAAATCAACATTTGTTGTCTTAAAATATTTCTTAGATAAAATAATTATTTTATAACACTATAACTAGATTATGGTTTTAAAGAGGAAGCAAATAACTTTCTCTATACCTTGATTTTGATATTGCCGTTTCTGGAAAGAATTTAGTTGGTCAATGTGCATTTTAAAACAGATAACCACTACCATCTGGTGGCAGTTACATGAATTACAGCCCACAGCCTCAAAGGGACTGCAAGTGGATGTATTCTTTTACTCCAGAAGTTCTCACTTAAGGGGTTGGAAAATCAGATTGGGAGGAAGGTGAGTAGCAAACACTGATTCTCAAAATATTTAAAATTTCAAAGTTAACACATTATTTTTTAAATATAATGGAAATGCTGCTGCTGCTGCTGCTGCTGCTAAGTCGCTTCAGTCGTGTCCGACTCTGTGCGACCCCATAGACGGCAGCCCACCAGGCTCCGCCGTCCCTGGAATTCTCCAGGCAAGAACACTGGAGTGGGTTGCCATTGACTTCTCCAATGCATGAAAGTGAAAAGTGAAAGGGAAGTCGCTCAGTCGTGTCTGACTCTTCGCGACCCCACTGGACTGCAGCCTACCAGACTCCTCTGTCCATGGGATTTTCCAGGCAAGAGTACTGGAGTGGGTTGCCATTGCCTTCTCCATAATGGAAATATTCAGTGGTAAATCTGTATCTGCACATTTTACTCATATTCCCAAAGCTCAAATATTCTTTGAAGATATTTTGTTAGGTGAATACACATGTATTATAGTTACATTTCCTCACTGAGTTAACTTTTTCATCATTATGAAATGTTCTTTGTTTCTGGCGACTCTCCTTGCCTTATGTTCTTCATTGATATTAAATATAGCTATACCACTTCCTTTTATTATTTCCTGGCCAGTCTTTTTCTATCGTTTCACTCTCAGCTGATCTATATCCTTATATTTAAAGTCTGTGACAGTCTCTCCATCTGTTAGAATGGCTGTGGCTTACATGTTGGGTAGCCCACTGGAGGGCACCACACCTATTTTTCTAGGGGCTTTCAAAGCAATTACTTCATGTCTTGCCTTTAACAGTCTGTGACATTGTGCTATCTTGGTTTGGCCTAAGCTATACCAGAAAAGGATGGCTATTACTTGCGCAAATAGAATGCTCTTTTTGTTCTGCCTATAGGCCTTTGCCTGTCATCTGCTTATGGCCATATGGGGAAAGCCCTGAACAAAATCACATTTTAGGAATGCAGTGATTATAACCTATACAGAGAGAACATAGGTGGAAGATGTGTAATTTATGTCATGAAATCCCAAATGGGAAATTTAACATGAACAAAAATTATTTTTCACATTTTACTGCATACCCTGGAAAATTATCAATGTTGCTCAGTTAACAGCTAAATACTAAAAGCTAGTGTACAAGGTCAACAAGCTTCCCTGGTAGCTCAGATCATAAAGAATCTGCCTGCAATGTGGGAGACCTGGATTTGATCCCTGGGTTCAGAAGGTCCTCTGAAGGAGGGCATGGCAACCCATTCCAGTACTTTTTCCTGGAGAATCCCCATGAAGAGAGGAGCTAGGTGCACTACAGTCCATGGGGTCGCAAAGAGTCAGACAGGACTGTGCAACTAAGCACAGCATTCAAGGTCAACATAATGGATGGTGTAGCATCACAAGTAACAATGTAAACAATATTAAATTAATTGTTAGAAGTATTAAGTAAATTAATGGTACAGAGTATTGAAGCTCCAATACTTTGGCTACCTGATGTGAAGAACTGATTCATTGGAAAAGACTGATGCTGGGAAAGATTGAAGGCAGGAGGAGAAGAGGACAACAGAGTATGAGATGGTTGGATGGCATCACCGATTCGATGGACATGTTTGAACAAGCTCTGGGAGCTGGTGATGGACAGGGAAGCCTGGAGTGCTGCAGTTCACGGGGTTGCAAAGAGTTGGACACAACTGAGCGAATGAACTGAACTGAACTGAAGACACTGAAGAGGCAAGACCTATACTGTTTCCATATAAACAGTTTGCAAAGAGCCACAGCATTGTAATTAATAACAATAAAAAATAACAATGGTGCTTCCTTTTTCTTGACATTGGAAAAATGAAGCTAGCCAGGAACATCCATTTGACAATACAGAAGACTGAAAAAAAAAATCATGAACCTAAACAGAAAGAGATTGTGCTGGTACACTGTAAAAGATGTGTACAATATAAAAATACATAAATGCATTGTCTCCATACACTGGTAAAAAAAGTTTCATTAAGAACAACTGTACTTTAACGATGGAAATGATGTTCCATAAATTAAGGGAAAGCACCAATTCGAGTTTTGGTAAAAGGATGGCTTGACCACAGGCTTCTGATTTCCATACCCTTCTGAGAGTTTTCTCAGGATAATGATATTCCAGAAAAGGTAAAATGATGGGATGGAACTGATTTAGTGATTTGCTACTATCTGATCTACCTTATCTGAAAAAGTACTCAGGAGATTATTATAATTAAATGACAATTAAAACAGATTTCAAAGTAAGTGGTGACCAATAGGAGAGGACAATTTTGTTGACATTGAATCTCTCTATCTACCTACTTATCTTTCTAAAAGGATTGTGCTTATGAAATAAGAACTTAAAGGCCTCTTTAAATATTTGAGAAACATTCTAAGAAAAAATACCAATAGAAGCCTGGAATTGAAATATGAAATTGTCTTAAGAATGCATAGCAGGATTGATTTGTGTGTGTTGAAATTTATATCATTTATATTATATAATGTTAGGAATGACTTTTTTTTTAAAAAAGGATCAAATCTCATTTTGTTACTGTGAAGGGAAGATAGAATATTTTTTAAGTATGAAAGAAAGTGAAGATAAAATGATCCATTTTTGCAAAACCAAGCAAACCAAAGCTCTGTATATGTGTATATCAGTTCAGTTCAGTCACTCAGTTGTGTCCAACTCTTTGTGACCCCATGGACTGAAGCACACCAGCCTTCCTTGTCCATCACCAACTCCCAGAGCTTGCTTGAACTCATGTTCATCAAGTCGGTGATGCCATCCAACCATCTCGTCCTCTGTCATCCCTTCTCCTCCCACCTTCAATCTTTCCCAGAATCAGGGTCTTTTCCAAAGAGTCGGTTCTTCGCATTAGGTAGCCAAAGTATTGAAGCTTCAGCTTCAGTATCAGTCCTTCCAGGGAATATTCAGGATTGATTTTCTTTAGGATTGACTGGTTGGATCTGCTTGCAGTCCAAGGGACTCTCAAGAGTCTTCTCCAATATCACAATTCAGAAGCATCAATTCTTTGGCACTCAGCCTTCTTTATGGTCCAACTCTCACATCCATACATAACTACTGGAAAAACCATAGCTTTGACTTGATGAGCCTTTGTCAGCAAAATAATGTCTCTGCTTTTTAATATGCTGTCTAGATTGGTCATGGCTTTTCTTCTAAGGAGCAAGCATCTTTTAATTTCATGGCTGCAATCACCATCTGCAATGATTTTGGAGCCCAAGAAAATAGAGTCTGTCACTGTTTCCATTGTTTCCAACTCATAGCAAGCTAGGGCTATAAAGTTATTTCTTTAACAAAGAATACCTGTGAAAACCCATGGCAATAATGTTTAATAAAAAATATTTATTAGTGAAAAAGTAATTCATCCTTGGGGTAAAGATAAGACATATGTAGATGATGGCAGAAGAAATTATAGCTGAGAACATCAGAAAAGGCTGAAATTAGAAAAAATGAATTTGATGAATTGTAGATTGATCAAGTATGACTTTTAGATAAGAGAACAGCAGGAGCAAAACCATGGAGGTAAGAAAAGACAGGGTATGTGGACTAGCAACTGTTTAGTTATAGGTGGTTGCATAGAGGTTCCAAGAAAGATGAAAATGGATAAACAGGTGGAGGTTAGCTTGAGGAAAGTACACTATTGTATCAATATCAGTCTTTCTTTTTATCAGTTCAGGACACAAATCTCAGGGAAGAATTTAAAACAGAAATACATTTTACCTGCATTAGTATCTATTTTTGCTAACTGAAAGAAACCTGAAGAGGATTTTCATTTTTACAAAAAAAGACAAAAAGTGGAAATAACATTCAGCCTGTGTTTTGCAGCAAGCCATTATAGAGGCAGCACGGAGTCAAGCAGTGAAAGTTGTACCACCAAGCTCCTTCCTCTGAAATGACATTTAACATCTCAGGATCAAACTTCATAGCTTTGAACTCTTGATATCAGCATCTGTGCTTTATCTCCATTTATTTTATGCATCTCAGCAAGATGTGTCCTAAGTCAATAACTTCTTTGCTTTACATCATTAAGAATGCTATACTTCTGGATTGTAGGAGAAGCCTGCATAGACAACTCATGAATGGTGCATACAAAGTTGCTTCAGTTGTTTCCGACTCTATGCGACCCTGTGGACTGTGTAGCCCACCAGGCTCCTCTATCCATGAGATTCTCCAGGCAAGAATACTGGAGTAGGTTGCTGTGCCCTCCTCCAGGGGATCTTCCCAACAAAGGGAGCAATCCTGTGTCTGTTTCATCTACCTGCATTGGCAGGCAGGTTCTTTACCACTAATGCCACTTGGGAAGCCTGCATAGACAACTCACTTCTCACTAATTCTGTGCAATATTTCCTTAATAGGCCTATTAATTTATATAATACCTGTAAACTTATATATATATGAATGGTGAGCCTCAGTTTTCTTACAAAACTCTAATAATAAGGAGCTTATCCTGGAGTTACAATGTGACAAAGTCCCACTTTCTGGGAAATAGATCTGAACAAAGAAAAATGTAAAGGAGCTCTGAGGTGCTTGAATTTTTTCAAAGTGAGGCCATGTGGACCAATGGCTGGAGCTTTGAACCCCATCAGCCTTGTCCAGTCTCATCATCTCTATCTGTTCCCCAACTGGAAATAAAAATAAAGGAATACATGTGATATACAGGTATAAAAGACATTAGAAATGTGACTCCACAAGATTTGATTATATTTAAAAGTTGAGGTAGAAAACGGGTGTCAAAATTATTCTGAGATTTTTCACCCCATTGGTTAATAACTAACAAAATTAGTGTTTATGAAAAAGACAATATCCTGGGAAGCCCTTAAGTTAGCATCCTCTGGTTGACTGAAACATTTATATTTTGGAGTTTATTACAAGTACTCAAAATTTTGTGTTCTTACATCTAGAAGAGATGGCTGAAACAATGGATTTATTCCATTGTCTGGATGTACCATAGTTCATTTATCCATTCACCTACAGAAAGATATCATGATTGCTCCTGGAATTTGGCAATTATGAATAAAGCTGCTATAAACATTGGTGTGTAGGCTTTTGTATGGACAAACGTCTTCAACTCTGATTCTGAGGAAGGAAATGCAGCGATACAGAGAGAGATGAGAGAACAAAAGAGAGGGGAATACTGAATTCAATATATTGAGAAATATAGACAGTGAAAATCTAAACGTCACATCATATGGCATCAGTAAACTGCAAATTAAAACATGATACCACTGTGGCCGAAATCCAGTACACTCACATGCCAAATGGTGTGAGGACGTGAGATAAAAGGAACTTTCTGGGTCGGGAGATTCCCCTGGAGAAGGAAATGGCAACCCACTCCAGTATTCTTGGCTGGAGAATCCCATGGACGGAGGAGCCTGGCAGGCTACAGTTAATTCATGGAATCACAAGAGTCGAACATGACTTAGCACTATCTGTCTTTCTCATTCATTGCAACTGGGAGTCAGGAGAAGACAACTATGGAAGACAGTTTGGTGGTTTTTACAAAACTAAACATACTTTTATACATGATCCAGCAATTACCTTCTTTGGTATTTATCCAAAGGAGTTGAAGACATCTGTCCATACAAAAGCCTACACACCAATGTTTATAGCAGCTTTATTCATGATTGCCAAATTCCAGGAGCAATCATGATATCTTTCTGTAGGTGAATGGATAAATAAACTATGGTACATATAGACAATGGAATTATTATTCAGTGCTAAAAAGAATTGAGCTATCAAGTTATGAAAAGACATGGAGGGAACTTAAATGCATATCACTAAGGGAAAGGGACCAATCTGAAGAGGTTTTAATAGATTTGATTTCAAGTATATGACATTCTGGAAAAAGCTAAAACTGTGGAGACAGTAAAAAAAAAAAAGAAAAAAAATCAGTCATTGACAAGGGTTGGAGAAGTGAAGGAAGAATGAGCAAGTGTAGCATAGAGGCTTCTATGGCAGTGAAAATACACTGTGTGATGCAGTAATGACGGAGACACGTCATTATTCATAGATAAATGTCTAAACCCATAGAGGTACAATACCAAGAGTGAATAGTAATGCCAACTGTGGATTTTTAATGATTATGGTGTTTTAATACAGGTTTATCAATTGTAACACAAGTACCTCTCTAGTGAGGAATATTGATAATGGGGGGGGCTATGCATCTGTGGATAGCATTCAAATATATAAATATAGACTTAAATATAGTCTTACAATATCTGAAGAAAGAAGATATATAGATCAGACATCTATATCTTAGACATCTTGGTATTCTGTTAATGCATTAGTACACTGCACTACAAAAAAATTCTGCCTAACAAGTATTTATTAAATTTATGTAAAATCTAAGTAGATTTATCCTAATTTCTCAGTCTATTTCAGGATAACATAATTCATTAGAGAACAAAGGTGAGAGCCTGAGAAAAGTTATAATCAATAACAAAAGTAACAAGAACTAGAATAATTATGAAAAACAGTAATAAATATTTTTAAAATCAAGCTATTATATGTTAAGTATAGAGAACCAATAGTCATCCCAACAACCTAACAGCTCATCAGGGGTTTATTGGATTCCAGTTTGGAACACTATTGATGGTGAAAGCTGTGCCCAGGAATCATTAAGAAATTAACTTAAAGTTCTTGCCTTTGATTTATATTTTTGTAAAAATCATTTCATAAGAGAATACATTACAAATATGTCCAATAAAGTCATCAGTGTTTATTCAGATTGAGGTGTAAGTAGAATGGAATGAGGGATGAAAAATATGACTGATTAGAATTTATATATACATTTATAATGCATTAATATATATATAAAATAAATATATGCCTATTTCTAAAATCTTCCTTTATGAAAACTTTTATAAAAAAGACTCCAAAAAGAGTTAGCTGAAAGTTAATTGTACTTTAAAAAATAAATAAATAAATAAATAAATAAATCAGCTAACAACCAGGGATGGGCTTTGGGAATAATTTTTCCTCATGAGCATATTTTTATTGACTCTCTAAGTTCTGGCAGGGGCAGCAAACACTAACAGCTTTAAAGCAAAATAAGAATATGTGTAACATATTTGTAATGTCCCCACTAGGTACACATACACATGCACATCATTCTGGCAGAAAGCAAACCAAATTTTAAATATTAAATTCATTTATGGAGAATACAACATTTTCCAACAATAGTCAAAAAGTAAGTTCTTACTGTATATATCATCAGCTGTTCAAGTAACAAACTATTGAAAGGCATTCATCAAATTTGTACTTTAAAACTGCATGATTTTTTCTTAAAACTTGGAGAATATTTATTTATTTAAACATTTAAACATGTTTCTACTCCCAAAGAGTCACATAATAATAAGCTTGAATCTTCTCCATCGTTTTAGAAATTTTCTCCTAATTTATTATTCTATACTTTACATTTTAACAAAAGCTCAATTTATCCCTTCCAGCATCTCATTCTCTTCCTACACCACAACTTCTTTATTTTAAAAAGAGGTAAGATTTAAGTGGGATTATTCTGAAGTGATTCGTGATTATTAAAAGACTGTGAAGTTATAGTTTCAGTTATATGAAGTTCTCAGATTTCTCTGAGAACCAAATCCGTGACCTAGATTGAAAGTTTGCTTTATAAAGAAGTGTGCCCACATACTTGTGCTCTGTTAATATTACATTGCTATAAAAAGTCAGACTAACAAAATCCCAGTGGAATATGTACATTGCAGCAGTTGCTAAGGTAACTCTTTTAGTCTCTAAATAGAAAAAATTTAAAAATACGTTCTTTGAGGGCAGATAAGTAAAGGCTGTCCCAAGGCTTCCTAAGACTATTTTTGTGGCAGAAGTAAGTGACTAAGGAAAATAAGTACAACCTAAACTGAGACCTAGTCACAAGTAAATAATAAGTTGGCCATTATAAATGAAATGAAAACAGCATAGAATAAAGCCCTTCTGAAATTCCCTTTAGGTCCCCACAGGGAAGAGTAGCCTCAAGCCTTTAGGTCTCAAGAAGACCTAAAAATGAGGAAATTAAACTGCATTGTCATATTCATCCTTTAGAGTGCATTCACTATTAAGACAGAAAGAATCTGAGAATATTAATAATTTGCTCACTATGTGGTATTCCTATTGAAACTTCATCTTTCCTCTGGGGTGAACATTGAAAGTATAGATTTATTATATAAGAGCCTAGAAATACCCAGAGAACAAGTTTCAGAACAAGATTAAACCACCCTCTCTCAAAAAGTATAAAATATCTAAATATATATTAGTCAAAGAGACAGCCACTGGATGTCATTGTAATGCTATGAAAATAAAAGTTTCATAAATTTTTGCTACAGAAATGCTATCAAATGCTACAGAAATTTAATAGCATTAAGCACAGTCCAGTCTACCTCACCTAAAACATCATCAAAGATAGGCTTTCCAGATTTGTTTTATGTGGTTGTGACAGTGATATTTATTAAAGGATTTAAATGTATTATTTATTTTTCATTTTTCTGTTTTATTTGTCAACTGATAAGTAGACTGAAAATATTTTATACCTTTCCTGTTATCATACTTTGGATATTTAAGTCAAATTGGTTTATATTGTTAACTAATGAACAAACATTTTATTAACTAAGACATTATTATGGTTCAGTAGAACCAGAAAGTGAAAGAAAGTATTAGTGGCTCAGTCGTGCCTGACTCTTTGCAACCCCATGGACTGTAGCCTGCCAGGCTCAGAGGTCCAGGGAATTCTCCAGGCAAGAATACTGGAGTGGGTTGCCATTTCCTTCTCCAAGGGATCTTCCTGACTCAGGGATCAAACCCGGGTCTGCTGCATTGCAGGTTGATTTTTTTTACCGTCTGAGCCACCAGAGAAATGATAAAGATGTGAGGCCCAACCCCCGTGGCATGCTTTATGTTGTCTTGAGGCTACTGAAAATAAATGATTCCTAAGGGTTTCTCGGGTGATGCTAATGGTAAAGAACTCCCCTGCCAATGCAGAAGACATAAGAGATGCGGGTTCGATGCCTTGGTCAGGAAGATCCCCCAGAGAAGAAAATGGCAAACCAGTCCAGTATTCTTGCCTGAAGAATCTCGTGGACAGAGGAGCCTAGCAGGCTACAGTTCCTGGGGGTTGCAGAGTCAAAGATGACTGAAGCGATTTAGCATGACAGGACTGTAGGCAAGCTGTACGCTTATGGAGATTAGGCAGTAGAATATCGCATCTGCCAGTGAAGTCAGTTGCCTGGACTACTTGGAACCCCCTAGATTGCTTAGGACATCCTGTTCAGAATACCAGTTGAACAGAGAAGCTCCTGATAGGTTTCCACAGCATAAGTACAATTTTAACAAGTCAAATTGAATCAGTCTCTTTTCCACCCAGCTCAAAATGCTATCCCTTACAAAAATAACATTGGAAAAGGAAAAAAAGTTTGGATGAGGTGATCCTTGTTCTATTTGAAATCAGACTAAAAAGTTGAGACAGTTGAGAAGGTGCTTTACCCCTGTCTCTGATCACCCTAGCTCTCTTAATAATAACTCACAATAAATCTTATTTATCAAAACAAGTTTACCAAATAAATTCACTGAAAATAGAGTTCTCCCAGATTTTATGTAAATAATTCTCAGGGTTCAAGAGTTAAAAATCAAATGAGTCTATAAATCTCTTGGAACTTTACAATAAGTTTATAGTATCAAAGACTCTGAGAATTCTTACAGTAAAGGACTCACCTACATATATTTTAATATAGACTTAATGCCTTTTAATTCCTATCATAATCAGTTCTAATATTACATCTATTGTGTCATATGTATAATTTATTAACATATTTCCTAGAGAAACTCCTATATTAAGTGTACACACAATTATTAACCAATTATAATATTTAATTATTCCTAGACTTCCCCTGGAATAGGAAATGGCAACCCACTCCAGTATTTTTGCCTGGAAAATTCCATGGAAAGAGGAGCCTTGAGTGCTACACTCCATAGAGTTGCACGGCATTGCAAAGCATCTAACACAACTGAGCACACAGCATACAGACTTAAATGCTACTCTCTTTTTCAATAGAAATATTTAAGTTTTAGTCTAGAGCTAGCTTCTTCACATACGGAAGTAAAGTTTTTCTGAATTACTTGGGGATCAGAGTTAAAAAGTTTTTCCTACCAAGTAATATCCTTTTATCATTTTCTGTACTGATGCACCATTTCAACGACTGATGTTTTTCAGTTACTCAGGGTATTTTATTTCTACCATGCTCTCATTCTGGAAGCTTTGGAGCAGGTATCCTTTTAATCTTATTGTAAGACAGCAGAAGAAAAAACCCAGTATAGGTTTCATACTCTTTCCTTAGAAAACCGGTTATAAACTTTAGTATGCATCAGATACACTTGGAAGGCTGTTAAAACTGAGATTACTAGGATACACTCCCAGAGTTTCTGGTTCAGAATGTCTGGGCTGGACCTCAAGAATTTATTATATCTCATAAGTCCTCAGGTGCTACTGATGCTGTGGTCCAGGAACCACACTTGGCGAATCACTGCCTTAGGTCTTCTCTAAATGGTTAACAACAAGGACTTGAAGGTGGCTAGCTGAACAATCAGGAAAAAACCGTTATAGCACATTCTGCTAAACAAATTTTTAATTGACTGAATGAATTCATTGTTCATGGAACTCATTAAAAATCTATCGACTGGTTAACTAAACATCTCTTGTATGAATATTCAAGGAAAATTTATCGGCTTTTTATCAGCACAAAAATCTTATATTCACTGTTCATGAAAGTGTTATCATATATTTGAGAAATAGACTCATTCTTGTGTAACTTGTTGTCTTTGACAATTATACAAGATGGTAGAAGCAGTGTAAATAGCATCAGAGTAAAGCACTTCATTTCCATACTGGTGTGTTTTGAAACTAGTATCTTTAACAGCTGTAAGATTGGCAGTAAGATCCTGAGGTATGTTTGACACAATATCCATCTGTTTCTTTTTTGGCTAAATTTGAGGTTATTTTTCTTCATCAAATTTCTTTATTGAATCACTGAAAGTCGTGTAGCATCTTCTGAAAATCAAAAGAATGAAAATATGTCACTTGGTTGATATTTCATGATGCAAAATGCATCAAAAGTTATTTTGGTTTTGAGAAGTCTATGGTCTTATTATAGAGATCTGGCAATGTGTATGGTCTTTAATTGCTCTGTTTAGAATGTGGCAAACAATTATTTTGATAATAGGTACCAATGACAAAACAGTGAGTTTTGACCTAAACAATAGGGCTCAGTGACAGAATAAAACACATCTTAATTTATTTGTGAGTATCTTGTGTCTTGAAATTCTGAAAGCTTCTTGGTTGTTTCTTCATAAGAAGACATAGAAATGTAGCTTTTCTCTAGTAATAGGTGTTTATATTACATAAGTGTATTCTTATGTTCTTTCTGTTTCGAAACTTCATATAGTGAGAACTTTTAAAGAACATTTTAAATGGCTTTTAAGTGTACAAGAATAAATATAAGCTGTATGTGATTTTATCAGTGCTAATAACCTAGATGACAGTCTGTTCAGATTCTTTTTATGCACAGCTGACCTACGTGTGTGGGTGTGTGCTCAGTTGCTCAATTGTGTCTGACTCTTTGTGATCCCACAGACTTTAACCCAACCAGGCTCCTCTGTCCATGGAATTTTCCAAGTAAGAATCCTGGAGTGGGTTGCTGTTTCTTTCCCCAAGGGATCTTGACATAGATGTATCAAAGTTAGCAGTATATCTTTCTCTTCTGTCTAAAGATTGGTATAAAGATACTAGGAAATATATATTCATGTATATGGAATCAAGGAATTATGGTATTAAAAAGTAGGAACATATATAAACTACTAAAATCCATTCTTAAAATGTCAGGAATTGGTAAATTTTATACTCTATCTATATATTTTCTCTTTATGTCTTTATAGAACAGAGATAGTGATGTGCGTTCTACTGTTGCCAGGACTGTTCAGCAGAGTTTCTTCCTGGATATTAACTAATGTCATCTCTTTACCTTAGTTTGAAATTACTCAAATGAATTTGTTTTAGGAAATAAAAAATGATATCAAAACAATTCACAGTCTAAGTAACATATAATGTTGCACATGTGTGTTAGTCACTCAGTCATGTCCAATTCTTTGTGACTCCATGGACTGTAACTCACCAGGCTCCTCTGTCCATGGAATTCTCTAGGCTAGAATACTGGAGTGGGTAGCCATTCCCTTCTCCAGGGGATTTTCCCCACCAAGGGATCGAGCCTCAGAATCCTGCATGGCAGGCAGATTCTTTACAATCTGAGCCACCAGGGAAGCCCCAAATATTATATGTACATGTAATGTAATTTTTAAATTCTCATTTATTTACATTTAGATGAAAATATTATTTTGTCTCTATATTAAAAGAACAAAAGAAAACCGAAGAATCATTGCATAGACTATACAATAAAATGAAAAGAGACATAAACTTAGAGTTTAGTTACAGAAAGAATTGTAGGGATAATCTGGAACTCTCTTTTACAGCAGAGAAATTTTGAATCCCGAGAGAGCAAATGAATTTTCCTAAAGCCAGTGATCATGGATTATAAAATCATAAAGATAGTTAGGACAAAGTCAGGACTAGAACTTTTCTGCCAAAGGACTTTTCTACTAAATATTCCAAAAGGATGTTCAGTTAAGATGATAGAGTAGGTATCAGTAGCATTTTCTTCTCAGGTGACTACAGACTAAATATTAATATATTTTTCCCCCTGAGCCTTTCCTCTATAGCTCCCTTTCCTTCTGTTTCCTTGTGCATAACACCCTCTCTGTGAATTATCTCCTTTTTCTTCTTCCCAGTCTGCATCCCTCATGGTAGAAGAGATAATTTCCCGAGCAAGGAATGGTCAGGTGGGAAGTAGTAATGCTTGTGGAATGGGTGATGGAGGAGACAGTGCATTTGGGGAGTTGGGGTAGGAGCACAGTCAAGAGAATGGAAATTGATACTGCTGAATTCAAACGTTCAAGCTTATTCATAAAAGTCAGCAATCATTTCCTCCCCTCAAGGAGGCATCTCCAAACACTTTGTATTTTAGCATCTTATCCATCATGTCAGCGTGTGTATGTGTGTGTGTGTGTGTGTGTGTGTGTGTGTGTGTGTGTGTGTGTGTGTGTGACAGAAACAGATAAAGAGAGAAAGGGAAAGAGAGAGAACTTTGTTTTTCTTCCACTTGTAAAATCATGAATTCCCTAGCATGTAAAAGGGCTTGGGATCACATAGCACAGTACTGAACACATAGTAGAGATGTTATCAATTACCTTTTGATTAATAATTTTATGCATATATTTTATGTTCTCAGATTTGGTATTATAAATTTATCCAGTTATTTATTGTTTGAAGGCTAAACAATTCACTCATTATTTCATTTATTCAAAAAACATTAATTGAATGCTTATTATTGGGTTGGCCACAAAGTTCATTCATTTTTTTCCATACCATCTTACAAGAATACCCAACTACACTTTCTGGCCAACTCATTCAATATGTGCCAGGCAGATATTGTGCTGTTACTTCCTCTTTCATATCCTCCATCACCACCACTAATGAAGATGACACAGTAGTTGGTGATGCTGCTGATAATAAAGATGAAGATAATGATTTGCTAACACATGTTGAGTGCTTACTGTTTTCCAGGCATTGCTCTAAATGTTCTACTCATTTACTCTTTAGAACAAATGCAGGAAGTATCTACCATTATCTTCATTTTATAGTTAAGAAAACCAAAGCAACTGGTACAGTGACACAGCACAAATAGTTGTTGCATCTGGGGTTAGGTGACACATCCGGGGATGTGGACCCCAAGTGGAGCCACTCCAGAGACATTATGCTAAAAAGAAGGGCTCTGCCTTCATGAGTTAGCAGTCTGAGGGAGGGGCAGGATACATGTGTGGACATGAGAAGTGCCAATTATGATTTTCAAATTAAGTGCAAGTCAGTAATGCATAGACAGGCATGCTGAACCCTCCCTGGAGAGTTGTGGAGGCTTCATAGAGCAGAAAGTAGTAGGTAGGTCTAACAGACGGCAGCCCACCAGGCTCCCCTGTCCCAGGGATTCTCCAGGCAAGAACACTGGAGTGGGTTGTCATTTCCCTCTCCAATGTATGAAGGTGAAAAGTGAAAGTGAAGTCGTTCAGTCGTGTCCGACTCTTCGCGACCCCATGGACTGCAGCCTACCAGGCTCCTCCTTCCATGGTATTTTCCAGGCAAGAGTACTGGAGTCGGGTGCCATTGCCTTCTCCGGAAATTTCAGTTAGAAGTTAGCAAAAGTAAAGGTATTATTTTTACCCATCCACATTCATACATACATTGGACCCCAAGTTAAGAAGTCCTAAAAGAATAAAGAAGCTTTTTTTTTTTTTTTTTTTTTATAATGTGGACAAGGTGGCATAACATGCTATGCTGTGATTTGGGGAATGTCCTGTTGAGGGCTGTCTTGAGTTTATAGTCATAATCAAAAGTCCTTCCCCAAAGTATAAGCAGCATAGTATTATTTTAACACCGTGAACTGCAAGACGGCCTGCTGAGAAACACCATTAATTAAGACTGAACAGTAAGCAGTTTACTCCCTACCAACTTAGTTCCTCTTTCACTACAACCAACTTACAATTTACAGGCTCTTGCCATCCCTATCTTGTAGATTTCAGTGTCTTAGTGGCTTGATTAAAAAGTGAACATTTGATTCCAGTGAAGGTGTAGTATCTACCTGAGCAGCCTAGGGGAAAAAAATAAAAGATCCAGAATGTGATAATAGAGTCCCCAGTCATGCTGGGACCAGTGTTTTGGCAACCAACTGAATGAGAGAATTTAGTGAATGTCTAATTTGAGACCCAGGTTGCATCTTGGAAGGATGGAGGGAAGATAAGAAAAAAGAGGGAAAGGGAATCTGCTTACTCTTTGAAAACGAGGTCACCATTAAAATGTTATGGACATGACTGAAACTCAGTGCTCAAATGTTTACCACCTAGTCCTTGCTACCAGGTTTTGGTGTGTGCTGAGAAGTTTCCCACAGCACATGCAAAGCTTCCACATAGTTCATTAAGGCTTCTCACCTCTTTCTTGCTCACCCTCATCTCTGGAGGTGTAAATTAGAGAGGCAGATGTACAATCTGGGAAGTTTTCCAGCTATATATTTAGAACTTGGAGTGTTCAGCACTGTGGGCGTTGAGCAGCTTTTTCAGTCCATCATACATCCAGCGTGGGTGCCAAGAAAACCCCTCAAATGGCCCCTGCACGCTTTGTTTTAGAAGAAAATAGCAACCTTTACCAGGACAAGCCACAGTTTGCTTTTTAATTTTTATTGTATAATGAATTGCTATTGAACACAGTGGAAGAAAAAGGGGACTGTGATGAAGTCCTGGAAGCCCTGAGTTTCCTGGCTAAATGATATTTGTTAGGAAAGAGCCTTAAAGGGTCCCTTTCTTGAAATTTGCAGAAAATAATTGTGCATCAAGGAGGACATTAGATACTAAAAGCCTGAGATGGTATGAGAGCATACTTATATTTGAAAAGTAATTTTCAATTGAAGAGTGCTTTCATAAATTTTTATCTGATTTTATCTTTACTAAAACCTCATATCTACAGGACAGATGTTATTTTTCCCTAATTTGATAGGGAACCAGACTCAGGTTAAGTAAGCAATGTTGTGAAGATAAGTTATGGTGGAATTAGGTGTTAATCTCTTCATTCGTGGAACTATTCAGTAGCTACCATTTGTCAGGAGATCATGCAGGGAAACAAAATAATACAGAACCCTATTGTCATCTAATTCCTCCACTATCTTCTAAATAACCTAATATGGAGAAGAGTTATCTAAGAAATAGAAATAGGTAAGTATTAATGAAAATTAAGGGCAGTCTCAGAAAAAAGCATGGAAAGTTGGGAAAATTGTTCTGGGGTGTGCTTTCCGTGCATAGAGATGTATCCATCTCACACTCATTTCACAGCACAGTTGAGTCCTCTGGTCTTCTCTGCTCTAAATTTCTCTTCTATTCTTTTAAGCTGTAAAGAGTCAGAGTCCACTGATGGTAAAAATGCTCTCTTCTTTTGTCCCTTAAGTGGACAATTCTGAAACAGATTCTGTAAAGATCTTCAGAGGCTCCTAGTAAGATTGAGGGCCAGTTGCTTACAGTGGTGACCATTTCAAGCTCACACGCTGGTAATGACTTTGTTGTTGTTATTAAGTCACTCAGTCACGTCCGACTCTTTGCAGCCCAGCGGACGGCAACATGCCAGGCTTCCCTGTCCTTCACTATCTCCCAGAGTTTGCTCGAACTCATGTCCATTGAGTCAGTGATGCCATCCAATCATCTCATCCTCTCTCACTCCCTTCTCCTTCTACCCTCAATCTTTCCCAGCATCATGGGCTTTTCCAGTGAGTTGGCTCTTCCCATCAGGTGGACAAAGTACTGGGGCCTCAGCTTCAGCATCAGACCTTCCAATGAATAGTCAGGGTTGATTTCCTTGGTCATGAGTGTCCTTTATTTTTTTTCTCTCTTTCTCTCCATGTTCTCCATTTTTGTTTCTTTTTAACTTTTAATTGAAGGATAATTGCTTTACAGAATTTTGTTGTTTTCTGTCAAACCCCAACATGAATCAGCCATAGGTATACATGTATCCCCTCCCTTTTGAACCTCCCTCGCATCTCCCACCTCATCCCAGCCCTCTAGGTTGATACAGAGCCCCTGTTTGAGTTTCTTGAGACATACAGCAAATTCCGGTGGGCTGTCTATTTTATATTTGGTAATGTAAATTTCCATGTTACTCTTTCCATACATCTCACCCTCTCCTCCCCTCTCCTCATGTTCATAAGTCTATTCTCTATGTCTGTTTCTCCATTACTGCCCTGTAAATAAATTCTTCAATACCATTTTTCTAGATTCCATGTATGTGTGTTAAGATACAATATTTATCTTTCTCTTTCTGACTCACTTCACTCTATAATAAGTTCCAAGTTCACCCACCTCATCAGAACTGACTCAAAGGCATTCCTTTTTATGGCTGAATTATATTCCATTGTGTATATGTACCACAACTTTTTTATCCATTCATCTGTTGGTGGACATCTAGGTTACTTCCATGCTCTAGGTATTGTAAATAGTGCTGCAGTGAACAATGGGATACATCTGTCTCTTTCAATTTTGATTTCCTCATGGCATATGCATAGGAGTGGGATTGCTGGGTCATATGGTGGTTTTATTCCTAGTTCTTCAAAAAGTCTGCTTGCAGTCTTCCATATTGGCTGTATCAATTTACATTCCCACCAAGAGTGCAAGAGTGTTCCCTTTTCTTCACACCCTCTCCAGCATTTATTGTTGTTAGACTTTTTGATGAGGGCCATTCTGACCAGTGTGAAGTGATATCTCATTGTGGTTTTGATTTTCATTTCTCTAATAATGAGAGACGTTGAGCATCTTTTCATGTGTGTGTTATCCATCTGTATGTCTTCTTTGGAGAAGTGTCTGTTTAGGTCTTTTCCCCACTTTTTGATTGGGTTGTTTGTTTTTCTGGTATTGAGTTGTATGAGCTGCTTTTATATTTTGGAAATTAATCCTTTGTCAGTTGTTTGATTTGCTATTATTTTCTCCCGTTCTGAGGGTTGCCTTTTCATCTTGCTTATAGTTTCCTTTGCTGTGCAAAAACTTTTAAGTTTAATCAGGTCTCACTTGTTTAGTTTTGTTTTTATTTCTGTTACTCTAAGAGATGGGTCATAGGGGATCTTGCTTTGATTTATATCATTGAGTGTTCTGCCTATGCTTTCCTCTAAGAGTTTTATAGTTTCTGGTCTTACATTTAGATCTTAAATCATTTTGAGTTTATCTTTGTGCATGGTATTAGGAAGTGTTCTAATTTCATTCTTTTACATGTAGCTGTCCAGTTTTCCCAGTACCATTTATTGAAGAGGCTGCCTTTGCCCCATTGTATATTTTTGCCTCCTTCATCAAAAATAAGGTACCCATAGGTGCATGGGTTTATTTCTGGGCTTTGTATCTTGTTCCATTGGTCTATCTTTCTGTTTTTGACCCAGTGCCATACTGTGTTGATGACTGTAGCTTTGTAGTATAATCTGAAGTTGGGAAGTTTGATTCCTCCAGCTCCAGCCTTCTTTCTCAAGACTGCTTTGGCTATTTGGGATCTTTTGTGTTTCCATATGAATTGTGAAGTGTTTTGTCCTAGTCTGTGAAAAATGCCATTGGTAATTTGATAGGGATTGCACTGAATTTGTAGATGCATTTGGTTTATAGTCATTTCTGTAATATTGCTTCTTCCTATCCAGGAACATGGAATATCTCTCCATCTGTTTATGTCATCTTTGGTTTCTTTCATCAGTGTCTTATACTTTTCTGTGTACAGTTCTTTTGACTCCTTAGGTAAGTTTATTCCTAGATATTTAATTCTTTTTGTTGCAGTGGTAAATGGGATTGGTTCCTTTATTTCTCTTTCTGATTTTTCATTGTTAGTATAGAGAAATGCAAGTGATTTCTGTGTATTTGTTTCATATCTTGCAACTTTGCTAAATTCACTGATTAGCCCTAGTAATTTTCTGATACTATCTTTAGGGTTTTCTATGTACAGTATCATGTCATCTGCAGAGTGAGAGCTTTACTTCTTTTCTGATCTGGTTTCCTTTTATTTCTTTTTCTTCTCTGATTGCTATACTAGCACTTCCAGAACTATGTTGAATAATAGTGGGGAAAGTGGATACCCTTGTCTTGTTCCTGATCTTAGGGGGGATGCTTTCAGTTTTTCACCATTAAGAAAGTTTGCTGTAGGCTTATCATATATGGCCTTTACTGTGTTGAGGTAGGTTCCTTCTATGCCCATTTTTTGAAGAGTTTTAGTCATAGATCAGTGCTGAATTTTGTCAAAGGATTTTTCTGCATCTATTGAGATTATCATATGGTTTTTGTTTTTCAATGTGTTAATACAGTGCATCACATTGATTGATTTATGTATTTGAAGAATCTTTGCATTCCTGGAATAAACCCAACTTGACCATGGTGTATGCGCTTTTTGATGTGTTGCTGAATTCTATTTGCTAAAATTTTGTTGAGGATTTTTGCATCTATGTTTACCAGTCATTTTGGTCTGTAGTTTTCTTTTTCTTTTTCTAGTCTTTGTCTGTTTTTGGTATTAGGGTGATGGAGGCCTCATAGAATGAGTTTGGAAGTGTTCCTTCCTCTGCAATTTTTTGAAAGAGTTTTAGAAGGATAGGCATTAGCTTTTCTCTAAATGTTTGATAGAATTCTCCTGTGAAGCCATCTGGTCCTGGGCTTTTGTTTTTTGGGAGATTTTTGATCACAGCTTCAATTTCAGTGCTTGTAACTGGGTTGCTCATAATTTATATTTCTTCCTGGTTCAGTCTTGAAAGATTGAACTTTTCTAAGAATCTGTCCATTTCTTCCAGGTTATCCATTTTATTGCAAAATAGTTGTTCATAATAGTCTCATAATCCTTTGTATTTCTTCATTGTCTGTTGTAACCTCTCCTTGTTCATTTCTAATATTGGTGATTTGATTTTTCTCTCTTTTTTCTTGATGAGTCTGGTTAAATGTTTGTAAATTTTATTTATCTTCTCAAAGAACCAGCTTTTAGTTTTATTAATCTTTATTATTGTTTCTTTCATTTCTTTTTCATTTATTTCTGCTTGGATCTTTATGATTTATTTCCTCCTACTAATTTTGGGTTTTTTTGTTCTTTTTCCAGTTGTTTTAGGTGTAAAGTTAGGTTGTCTATTTGATGTTTTTCTTGTTTCTTGAGGTAGGATTGTATTGCTATATACTTCCCTCTTAGAACTGCTTTTGCTGCAACCCATAGGTTTTACATTGTTATGTTTTCATTGTCATTTGCTTCTAGAAATTTTTTGATTTCCTTTCTGATTTCTTCAGTAACCTGTTGGTTATTTAGAAACGTGTTGTTTAATCTCTATGTGTTTGTGTTTCCTACAGTTTTTTTTTTCTTGTAATTGATATCTAGTCTCATAGCATTGTGATCAGAGAAGATGCTTGATACAATTTTAATTTTTTAAATTTACTGAGGTTTGATATGTGACCCAAGATGTGGTCTATCCTGGAGCATGTTCCATGTGCACTAGAAAAGAAGGTGTATTCTTCTGCATTTGGATGGAATGTCCTGAAGATATCAATGAGGTCTATCTTATCTAATGTATCATTTAAGACTTGTGTTTCCTTATTCAATTTCTGTTTTGGTGATCTGTCCATTGGTGTGAGTGGGATGTTAAAGTCTCCTACTGTTATTGTGTTACTGTCAATTTCTCCTTTTATGTCTGTTAGTGTTTGTCTTATGCATTGAGGTGCTCCTATGTGGGATGCATAGATATTTGCAATTGTTATGTTTTCCTCTTAGGTTGGTCCCTGATCATTATGTAGTGTCCTTCCTTATCTCTTGTAATCTTTATTTCAATGTCTATTTTGTCTGATATGAGGATTGCTACTCCAGCTTTCTTTTGCTTCCTCTTTGTATAGAATATATTTTTCCATCCTCTCACTTTCAGTCTGTATATGTCTTTAGGTCTGAAGTGGATTTTTTCTAGACAGTATATATATGGGTCTTGTTTTTGTATCCATTCAGGCAGTCTGTGTCTTTTGGGTGGAGCATTTAATCCACTTACGTTTAAAGTAATTATTGATATATATGTTCCTATCTCCATTTGTTTGGGGTTGCTTTTGTAGATCTGTTTTCTTCTCTTGTATTTCTTGACATTATAAGTTCCTTTAACATTTGTTGTAAAGCTGGTTCAGTGGTACTGAATTCTCTTTAACTTCTGTTTGTCTGAAAATCTTTTTATTTCTCCATCAATTTTCAATGAGATCCTTGCTGGGTACAGTAATCTTGGTTGTTGATTTTTCCCTTTCAGTACTTTAAATATATCCTGCTATTCCCTTCTGGCCTGCAGAGTTTCTACTGAAAGATCAGCAGTTAAGTGTATGGGGCTTCCCTTGTATGCTACTTGTTGCTTCTCCCTTGCTGCCTTTAATATTCTTTCCTTGTGTTTAGTCTTTGTTAGTTCTATTAGTATGTGTCTTGCCATGTTTATTTAAAACCCAAATTTATTAAAACTCAAATTTATTTAAAACCCAAGTTTAAACTCCTTGGGTTTATCCTATATGAGACTCTTTGTGCTTCTTGGACTTGATTGGATATTTCCTCTTCCATGTTGGGAAATTTTCAACTATAATCTCTTTAAAAATTTTCTCATACCCTTTCTTTTTGTCTTCTTCTTCTGGGACCCCTATAATTAAAATGTTGGTGCATTTGATATTGTCCCAGAGGCCTCTGAGAGTATCCTTTATTCTTTTCATTCTTTTTGTTCTGCTCTTCAGAAGCTATTTTCACCATTTTATTGTCCAGCTCACTGATTCATTCTTATGCTTCAAATATTCTGCTATTGATTCCTTCTAGAGTATTTTTAATTTCAGTAATTGTGTTGTTTGTTGCTGTATGTTTATTCTTTAATTCTTTTAGGTTTTTGTTAATTGATGCTTGCATTTTCTCTATTTTGTTTTCAAGGTTTTTGATCATCTTTATGATCATTATTCTGGATTCTTTTTCAGGATGTTTGCCTATTTCCTCTTCATTTATTTGGACTACTGTGTTTCTAGTTTGTCCCTTCATTTGTGTAGTATTTCTCTGCCTTTTCATTATTTTTTTTAACTTATTCTGTTTGAGGTCTCCTTTTCCCAGGCTTCAGAGTTGAATTCTTCCTTTCTTTTGGTTTCTGCCCTCCTAAGGTTGGTCCAGTGGTTTGTGTGAGCTTCAAATAGGGTGAGATTTGTGCTGAGTTTTTATTTGTTTGTTTGTTTGTTTTTCCTCTGATGTGCAAGGCTGAGTGAGGTGGTAATCCTGTCTGCTGATGATTGGATTTGTATTTTTGTTTTGTTTGTTGTTTAGATGAGGCATCCTGCATGGGGTGCTACTGGTGGTTGGGTGATGCTGGGTCTTGT
Organism: Giraffa tippelskirchi; assembly: GCF_054371585.1. Taxonomy (NCBI): domain Eukaryota; kingdom Metazoa; phylum Chordata; class Mammalia; order Artiodactyla; family Giraffidae; genus Giraffa; species Giraffa tippelskirchi. The sequence goes on from NC_137277.1 coordinate 95,255,382, forward strand.
ATTCAAGTGGTGTCGTTTGTATGATTTCTCACTATTTGATACTCCCTAGGGTTAGTTCTCTTGTAGTCTAGGATCTTGGAGTCAGTGCTCCCACTCCAAAGGCTCGGGGCTTGATCTCTGGTCAGGAACAAAGATTCCACAAGTGATTTATTATGGCATTAAGTGAGATTAAAGCAAATATCCCAAAATGAGAAACCAAAGATGAACCCTAGACAAATGCAGTTGCAAAATCAGGCAAATAATAATTAAAATAATGGAGTATACACCCATGAGCAAAGTCAAAACAGTCCAACAAAAATAAAGTACAGTAGATTGACCCGGGGCACAAAGGAAATCAAAAATCATATTTACCAGTAAGAACAAAACTAACTAAAGTACAAAATGAAAACAAAACTAAAGCAAGGTGCCAAGTGGGGAATAAAACAATGAAAACAAAACTAACAAATATGTTGAGAGGAAAAGAAAGAAAGAAAAGATATGGAAGTTAAATAGAGGTAGATGAAGAAGATTTATATACAAGATTAACTGCAAGGGGAAAAGAACAGTAGGAAAAGCAAACAAAGGAATACATGTAGAAAATATGATAGGTTTAAAAAAATTAAACATTAAAATTATAAAAAAGAGAGGAAAAAAATGGAAGAAAGAAAAAAGAAAGAAAACTTCCTAAAACTGCAAAAGCCCAATGTAGAGGCAGGAGTTTATAACAACAATAAAAAATGTGACTGAGGGGAAAAAAAAGAAAAAAATGCTCAAAAGCTTAGTTAGATTTCATAGTGCCAATAAAACTGACAACTGCAACAAGGAGGGGGATAAAAAAGAAATCCAAGTGAATCTATAGAACAAGTCAAAACATAAGAATAATAAATGTTTTTCTTGAGTCACTGCTGTCAGAGTCCTTTCCCTCGCTGGGAGTCAAAGTCCACCTGACCTCCCTAGGATGCCCTCAAACACTGTGCTGATCTCTAGACCCATTGTGGGGGCAGCTCGGATTCTAATCTGGTCCTACTCCTCTGTGTTCTTGCCTCCAATGTCCACAGCTGTCAGAACTACCATGTCTTCTTTTGTGGGAGTGCTCAATGACCTTTTATATATTCCATAGACACAGAGTCTGCCCAGTTGATCCTGTGGGTTTAATCTGCAGCTTGTACAGCTGGTGGGAAGGTTTTGGGTCTTCTTCCTTAGTCACACTGCCCCTGAGTTTCAATTGTGGTTTTATTTCCACCTCTGCATGTGGGTCGTTCACTGAGGTTTGCTCCTGAGGCTGCCCTGGAGGACTTTGGTTTGCTCCTGTGAGGGCCAGGGGTGGAGGTGGTGCAGCTGCTTGGGTTATAGGATTTCTGGCAGCACTAGGTACTCAGGGGAGTTGGCAGCAAGGGAAGCAGGAAATATAGTGCTCTAGAAGGGTATGGCAACCAGTATTGGCCAATATGCTCCAGTATTCTTGCCTGGAGAAACCCCCTTCCAGACAGAGAAGACTGGCAGGCCACAGTCTACAGGATTGCAAAGAGTCAGATACTACCGAAGTGACCCTGCATGCATAAACACAAGACATTTTTTGCCTATGGCACCTCTGCCCCAGTTAGAGTTGAGCATGAAGGTGGCACAGCTGCTTGGCTTGCAGGAACCCAGACTGCCTCCACCACAGGAATTATGGCCCTATCAGAGTCTTTTATTCCAGGCTCTTGTAGCTGGCAATCAGAAGGCCTCTTTGGCTAGTCTTTCTCCATAGCTCCATCCGTTCAGGCACTTAGAGGGCTCCCTTGCCTGGGATCCTTCTGTTGTTCAGCATGTCAGGCACATAGAGGGGTCCCCTGGCTGGAGTCCTACTCTGTAGATCAGCATGTCAGGCACTTAAAGGGGCACCCTGGGTGGGGTCCTACTCTGTAGTTCAGTGCATCAGGCGTTTGATTGGCCAGCCTCTCTATTGTTCAGCTGCCAATGCTTGCGTGTAGAGGGAGAGAGGCTATGGTGATGGCTCCACCCCATACACATGACTCTGCAGGCTACATGTGGGCTGCCCGGCTTTCCTCCACAGGCATTTCCCACCAAAATCTCCTCCCTTGCATTTCCTGGATCTGTCTCTCCACAGTCAACAGCAGCCCTCACCCTGGGATTGCTCCATAATCTCTAAACTCCGGCTCCCAGCTGCTGCACCTTCCAAGGGATCAAAGTCCCTGTCTGGGGTATATATGGCTGCAGCAAGGATTGTCTGATTCTCATTCCATTTAGGCTGCCACAGATCAACTGTTTCACTCTTAACCTTAAATGTTTCTCCTCTGACTCAGACAATTGCCCCGATGTGGGGATCAGACCCCTGCTTCAGTTCCCCCACTCGCTGAGGGCAGGTCCAGTCCTACTAACACTAATGTTTTTCCCCCTAGTTCCTTCATCCTACCGAGTTTTGCGTGGTTCTACATATTCTTTTCTGCTGGTCAGTTACTCCTGTCCACTCTCAGCTGGTGTTCTGCATGCACTTCTGTGACTGAAGGTGTACTGATGCATCCATGGAGAGAGATGTACTACATGTCCACCTACTCCTCCGCCACCGTGTTCTGCCCCTTTTTGTTTTTCATTCTTTCTAACCTCTTGCTCTTTTTCTGTGGGGTCACTTCCAAAATAAGTCACTCATATAAAAGCTCTCATTAAATCTCTGCCTTCTGGGAAAAGCCTAGGTGAATGCAAGGTAACTATAGGCCTTTGATTTTGTGTAACCTAAATTCCCTGATTGGCTCTATGTTAAAAAAAGAATTCTAGGTACTACCAACTCCAAAAATTAGTAGTTGAACCAAAACACTTTAGGGAAGGAAGTGAATACCATGTGTTCCAATTTTGAAGGAAACTAGAACGAGTGGAGCCCAAGTTTCAACTGCTCACAACCCACACCCCAGAGTTGAAAGAACATCTTATCATTATATTTTTCCATCTCTCCTAATTAGAGCTCTGTGCAGAAAAATAAAAGGGAGAGGGGGAGAGAAAACACCTCTGCCTACATGTTTTACCAGCACAGACTCAGCCTTAAGGCAGATTTACCTTTCAGTTATGTAGGCCCCCAACTGAGGCTTCCATTCATGTGCTCTGTTCTACTTTCATCATGAAATTCAGCTTCCCTTTCTTAGTGTGATCCGTTCCACGAGAACATGCTGGGAATTTCCCATCCCTTTGACTTTTCTGTGGCATCAGGACACACATGGTCCGGTCGCTGACAGCCACACTGCCATTGGCATCTTCCTCTTACTGCACACTCTGTTGTGTCAAGGAGCAACGCTCCTGTCCCCAGGATATTATGTATTGGCCTGCCCTGGTGGTTCAGTCAGTACAGAATCCGCCTGTAATGCAGGAGACGGGGTTTGATCCTGGGGTCAGAAAGATCCCCTGGAGAAGGGAATGGCAACCCACTCCAGTATTCTTGTCTGGAGAATCCCATTAACAGAGGAGACTGGCAGGCTACAGTCCATGGGGTTACAGAGAGTCGAATATGACTGAGTGACTAAGCACAGCACAGCAAGCACTGGCTTTGGGAATGAGCCACAGTCTAACATCTGGACACTTCTGATTTACATTACCCTAAGGGGAAAAAAATATTCCCCCAAACCCTCATTCTTTATTTAAGTGATTAGCAGTTAGCTTATTTTTCAAAAATATAGGGATCAGCCACATGACTGGACTGCACCACGAAATTACTCACAAGAAGTTGGAGAGCTGGTCATTCAGTCTCTGTCTCCAATTATATGCTTAGGGGAAGACTTCATGTGAAGGCTTTTGCTTTCAATATGATCCCAATTTTCAGAAAGAACTTTAAAGCTTTGGCTATTGTATCTTATTGTCTGATGTTATTAAAAAATTGGAGCTTCATTTAAACTTAATTCAGCGTAAGGTCATTCCCCTCTTCAAGGTATAGTGGAGCTTAAGAACAAAAATAAATATCAGACAAAAATGGGTGCAGCAACTGCAAAGTCGCTGTATTTGATACCTTTAAAATATTAGACAAGTGCCGTGCCATGCTAAGTTACTTCAGTTGTGTCCAACTCTGTGTGACCCTTTGGACTGTAGCCCGCCAGGCTCATCTGTCCATGAGATTCTCCAGGCAAGAATATTGGAGTGGGTTGCCATGACCTCCTCCAGGGGATCTTCCTGACCCAGAGATTGAACCCACATCTCCTGTGGCTCCCACATTTTATGTGGATTCTTTACCCCTGAGCCACTGGGGAAGCCCATTAGACAAGTAGGAAATCATAACTTTTAGTTGATGGCAGTTTATTTGTGGGTGTGTCTGGAGTAAACAAAAGCACTCTTCACCTGATTTTTGAACAAGTGAAATAACAGGTTTTGTGATTTATATTCAAGACAAGTATAATCATATACAAAATAAAAAATCAAGGGGAAACTTTTGCCTTTTTTTGAAGCTACCACTAGATGGTATGCAAATACTCTTTCTTCAATGCTGGTTCTACTATTTTTCAGATTGTTAGAATATGGGATGGACTTGTTTATGTGATGCTCCAATTTAATTTTATTCTTATCTTTGAGACTGAGTGTAGGCAGAGGGATGCTGCTGAAATCAGGAATTTTTCATTAACTATTGTCAGCTCTATAGGACCAGTTTTATTCCCCTAAATGTTAATCGTGACACTTTGACTTTATTAAGCTTTACATTTTCTTATACCATTTCTCCAGTATACCTAAGAAGAAACTATTAAATAATAGAATTTAGGGATTTTCTGCAAGTAAACTTCATATCTAGAACTTCTTTGGACTTGAAGAATTAAAGATATTTTACATTGGTGATTTTAAAAAGTTACTTAGAGGTTTAAAAAAAAAAACTACATAGTTACCAAATACAAATTTCACCTCATGCTAGGGAAAAAGAAAGAATGTATTTTTCATATAAATTGTCTAATACTTTTAATAGCTAAAATTAATTTCCAATTTGGCCTATCTAAATATCTACACCTTTCAGTATATGTGAGAATACTAAATGTCCCTTTATCCAATTGAGATTCTGATCTGTTTTCTTGTAACTTATAAACAACATTAGGCTGCAATTCCCAATGAGGTAATGACATTCATCATCATATAACAATTCTGTGATGAGTCCAGGTCTTTCCAAAGCAATTATTATTTGAAGCACCAATCAACTCTAGCTTATAGTATTAGATAGCATGTTCACTATTCCAACTTCATTATTCCTGCTGTAACTCAAAAGAACTTCTGAACAAAAGCCACCTACAAGATTTCCCAATCAGTGGCTTCCAGTTTGGCAGTCATGGCCTTCCTGCCGTTCTTCTGGATGGGCGATTAACGAAAGACCAGTAAAGTGTAGGGAGGAAAATGAAGGTGACGTGAGATGGCCATAGGAATCACTGACTCAGCTGTCAATATTTAAAATAAATCTTTTCTCAGAATATGTAGCACAGTCCTTTGCATTAGTTCCAGAGATTTCAGAGGTAAAGTGCATCTGATCTCAGTATATTATTTAGTTTATATAACTACATATACCTACATGACTATACCTATCATAAATGTAAAAAGTCATCCACACACATAACCATATATGTTATGATATGTTGAGATATAAGGAATGGCCTTATATCTCAAATTATCCAAATTTTGCTGATTATTCATTTTCAGATAATTGAGATGTCATCATCAGAACTTCATGTTCATCAATTTTATTCTTCTTATTGCTCCATTTTTTTCTAAACCTTTGTCCTTTGAATCTCATACTTGCTTTCTCTGTTTTTGTTCTGAATCACAGAGAATTGCAGAGGAGGATAGACAGCCATGTAGATTTCATGCGGTACGGAGACCAGATCAGTAGGAGTCCTCCTGCTTGCTGGTTTACCACAGAAGACCCACAAGTTATTTTACCCTTCCTCTAAGTTCGGAACTCACTGATTTCACACATGCGCTATTTGTGGATGAACTAACCTCTAGCTTCATTGAAATGGAAACTTGTGGATCTGTTCTCCTTGACCTGTTTTCATATTTTCTGAAAGATAATTGCAGGAGAAGGTGTCACAATCTTTGTAATCCATAATCATTTGCTCTCGATCTCATCATTTCCTGACGTCAGGAAGCTGTGCTCCTTTATCTGGTTCTGCACTGTTATTTCTCTTGAGCAACTCCTTCTCCTTATTTAATGCATAATATTTCTTATCTTAAGACAACAAAGAAACAAAAACTAGTGAATCCTTCCTTTGCCCCGCCACACTTATACCTAGTTACCAATTTTTATCTTTTATTTCACTGAAAATGTGTTAATATTTCAGCATTTTAATTCCTATTTTTATCAGCTGTAACCTCTGCAATTTTACATCTGACCTTATTCTTCTGAAAAATGCTCACTTTCCAATATTCTATTTATTGCTACTGTAATGACATTTCTTATCTGTCTAGACCTGGGGACTATATTATTTTTTTGACCAAAATTTCCTTTGTGAAACTCCCTTGTGCTATGAACTTTGTGATCACTACCTTGATGTGGCTTCCAGCATTCTGATAGCATATCCATTTATTCTAGGTCTTCAGCATTTCTTTTTTCTTCTTAATTATAAACATTTCTTGGGGCTCACTGCATCCTAATCCCTTTCTATTTATTTTCCACATATTTACTTTTTTATTCACCCTTTCCTTTTTTACAGTTATCATACCAGTCTACTCATATACCATTACTAAATCTGTTACAGTTTCTTGAGGTATAATTACAGAAGAGTTAATTAGCAAACATAAAAAGAATGCTGGGGTTAGAAAATCATTTTGTAATCATATAAAGTTAAGTATATAAACCATGTAACCTTAGCAAAGATTTGTTCAGGCAAGAATCACCAATAGATGCTAAATCTAGAAGAAAATTTTGATGAGGTATAAGATATTTACCTTATCTTTCCAAATATTAATTGTTATTGATTATCTTAAGCTGTCCTTCCAAATTTTGATTAATAGCAGGAGAATGTAGGCATCATATTAGATGAGTGATAACATTAACATCACAAAAGGTTAGGGTTAGGGTTACCAGATATTATGCCCAGGTACAACATCACTTAAGCCATCACTTCAGATTCCTTAGCAATGAATTGAAGACATGCCTTCTGAATTCAAGGACTCAGCACTGTGCCTGAATCCTTGTAAGCATTCAGTAAGTGTTAATTTCTTATTTCAAATTCTTCCATACTATGTCTTCATACAACATTGCTCTTTATCTTATTCCTCTTCATTATGTCCTCTTCACTCCAGTCATATGTGTATCTTCTTTCTCCAGCTAGGTTGTCAGGTAGCATTTAGTATTGTGTCTCACATACAGTAGATACTAATACATATTTGTTGTTGCCATTGGTGTTTGATGACTGTAGGTACTATTTTATTTGATAAATTGCACAAGAAAGGACTCTTCTAAGTTTTACACAGTCTGTTGCTATAGATACAACATTTCCTCTAGATTTTCATTTTTTTACTTCTCTACTTCTCTTTGTGGTACCAGTAAATTATTTTCATCACATCTCTTTTGAACTTGATTTAGCTACACAAATAACAAACAAGAAATGCAATGATTTAATTTAAAAGACAATCTAAATTCAATACTTATAAACAATTGCTTTCAAAATAAAGTTTATTTGTTAATAACCAATAGAAGACATATTTATTGATTATGCTGTGGTGCTTTAGCTTAAGGCTACACTAAATTTTAAAGAAGTTCTTATCTAATAGTGGCTAAAGAAGAAAGTTAAGAGTGTGTACATGATGCAGTCTAATTAAATATTTTTAAATCTCATCAGTTACATTAAAACTGTATTGAAAAATCATGTTTATTGATTATACAGAGAAATACAAGATAATTATAGATTTTATACTAAAGTTATTTTCCAATTGAGTCTAAGAAATAATTAAAGAGTTAAGCTTTAATGCATGATTTATTTTCATTAAATTGCATTAGAAGTTCATCCTTTACATTAAAATATGTTTGTCAAATAAGGATCTTTGATTTAGAGACCAATAAGAAATACTGTTTTAGTTTTTATTATCTATTATAGTTAGCATAGAGTTTGTGCTCTTTAAAGCATATTATGATTTGTCTATATTATATCATGAAATAAGGAAAAAGACAATTCATTCAATACAAATAAAATGGAATCAGATTCATTTAATATTTTGTGTAATTTTCTCAGTTGATTGCTTAGTAATTTTGTGATCTTTGTTTAGTGATTTAAATTTTTAGCTGAGACAAAGAATTTTTAAGTTTTTTCTTAGGCAACCTTAGTGAACATATTAAGATAATAAATCTTTCAGAGATTAAATACATATTCTTCAATTAGAAAATATTGCACTAGAACTTGAATTCTCTGCATATATAGGTAAAAGCAACCACCTCATTTGGTTAAAAAATTAGAAAAAGAAATTAGCTTCATGACATCCCAATCCATAACATTTTATAGCTTATTTTTAAATTCAGAGTAGTATTGAATTCTTGCAATAAAAAGCATTGAATAGCAAATAGAACAATTTTGTTTATTTTCTTTCTTTCATGTTATTTAAAGACACAGTGGTATACAGAATAACTAGGGAAACAACATAACACTACTCTTTGTTAAACTTACCTGTAGTTTCCATAGCTATCAATAACCAATAAAAATTTAAAATGTATATAAATAGTATATTCACTAAGTCTGGAGGGTAAGAGAAGTACTATTTACCATATTCTATATCAGTAAATTAATAACATATAAATGGCACCTTACATACATCAATTTTCACTCTTAACTATATTTGACAAGTAAGAAAATAAACTTGTATTATCTTTATTTGACAAATGAGAAAGTAGAGACTTCTAGAGGTTAAGTAATTTAGCCAAGGTCATGAAGCAAGTATAAGCAGAACCAGAATTCAAAAATAGATCTGTCTGGGTTTAAAGTCTGTAGTTTTATCTGGTATGCATATTGCCTTCATGGATGTGTTTATATTTCAAGTGTGAAGGTCAAGCAAGTTTTTAGTTTCTGTTGTTCTCCTTTGTTGTTTAGTTGCTAAGTTGTGTTCAACTCTTTGTGACCCCAAGGACTGTAGCCCACCAGGCTCCTCTGTCCATGGAATTTCTCATGCAAGAATACTGAGTGGGTTGCTGTTTCCTTCTCCAGAGGATCTTTCCAACCCCAGGATCAAACCCAGGTCTCTTGCATTGGCAGGCAGATTCTTTACAATTAGTGCCACCTGGGAAGTCCTGTTTTCCTTTGAACATAGATATATTTTACTTTCTTCTCACCAGAAAATTGGTCAAGAAAAATATGAGAAGTTTCACATAATATATCATCTTTTAACCCTATATTTCATAGAAAGAAATCATGGATATATGTTAGTTGGGCTTCCCTGATGGCTCAGACATTAAAGAATCTGCCAGCAATGCAGGAGACTCGGGTTCGATCCCTGGGTTGGGATGATCCCCTGGAGAAAGGAATGGCTACATCTTGATACTAATTGTTTCCATTTTAAAGTGAGGAAAATAATTCTTGCTGTTCAGTCTCTCAGTCATGTCCGACTCTTTGTGACTCCATGGACTGCAGCACGCCAGGCTTCCCTGTCCTTCACCATCTCCCAGAGTTTGCTCAAACTCATGTCCACTGAGTCAGTGATACCATCCAACCATCCCATCCCCTGTTGTCCCCTTCTTCTGCCTTCAATCTTTCCCAGTATTAGGGTCTTTTCCAGGGAGTCAGCTCTTCACATCAGGTGGCCAAAGCGTCTCTCCTTCCAATGAATATTCAGGGTTGATTTCCCTTAAGATTATTGGTTTGTTCTCCTTACTGTCCAAAGGACTCTCAACACCACACTTAAAAGGCCCTCAAAAGTTTTTGTAAGTATTAAATGAGATAAGACATCAGTAAAGTTATATATAAGAAGTTACTCGTGTGTTCTACAAATATGAGCATTACTTTTACATTTCTCTATGCTTTTTATGAGTGTTCAGTTATGACCTGAAAAAGGAGCTTCAACTTTTGGATAAATAGTGCCACAAATTAATTCTTAACTGTAGTGCACTAAAAAGTTCTGCATTTTCCCTGCAACATAAGGCAGATATGAGTAATTTTAAGGAATTCTAGCAGGCTATGGTTTTTCCAGTAGTCATATATGGATGTGAGAGTTGGATTGTGAGGAAAGCTGAGCACCGAAGAATTGATGCTTTTGAACTGTGGTGTTAGAGAAGACTCTTGACAGTCCCTTGGACTGCAAGAAGATCCAACCAGTCCATCCTAAAGGAGATCAGCCCTGGGTGTTCATTGGAAGGACTGATGTTAAAGCTGAAACTCCAATAGTTTGGCCACCTCATGAGAAGAGTTGACTCATTGGAAAAGACCCTGATGCTGGTAAGGATTGGGGGCAGGAGGAGAAGGGGACGACAGAGGATGAGATGGCTGGATGGCATCACTGACTCGATGGACATGAGTTGGGGTAAACTCCAGGAGTTGGTGATGGACAGGGAGGCCTGGCGTGCTGCGATTCATGGGGTTGCAAAGAGTCAGACATGACTGAGTGACTGAACTGAACTGGTATTCTGATACTCTGATACACTGACTGGTTTAGATCCTCTGGGAAACTAAACATTTAATGTAGTAATTGATTAGAATTTGAGTGTGTGTGTGTGTGTGTGCCCTTGATTTGAAAGTAGGTATATCTATATCTATCTATCCCTATATATGTTTTTTAATGGATATTGTATGAGTCAGCTGCGTGCTCACCTACCATAATAAATAACTTGCAAGGTGACTGGTTCATACATCCTTTTTCTGATACTGTAGACTGCCATGTATCTCTATGGGAGGGCCCTTTTGGGCAAGAATAGAAGTAATACTTTAAAATTTTTTCAACAGAGTGCCAATTCTACCACCTGCACATCTGGTATCTAAAGCATATGGATCTCTCTAATGAATTACATGAATATTATCACTTTAGGCTGTTGTCACAGAATTCAATCATGAACTGATTGTGATTTAATACTTGCCAAATGTTCACTTGAGCTGGAATATTTTACAGGTGGTACAGGTATTCAATAAGTATCCATTCCTCTGAACTCCCTAACTTCTTCACTTTTCCCTGTATTATATTAAGCCATCACAAAGTAATATTGGGTCTGTTTAAACATTTAAGCTTCTCATAAAAGACTTGAAATTGGGAATAGAGGCCCTACCCCTATGATTATAGAGTGCCACATATAGATTATTCTTCTTCCTTCATGAAAAATAACAGTTTTATACTCTGACATGTAAAGAACTTGGAATCCTTACTCCTATTCTCACAAGAAAAAAAAAAAACAGAAATATTAAAAATCAACACTTAGAGACCCGGTTATAGGCCCTCCCACTTTCATTAATTTCTGGAACTCTACCAGGTTCTCACCATGGATTGGAGAAAAGTCTTCCTGTGCTTAAGGCTGGAGGAGAGGAAAAGTAACAATTCTGAGATCCACCTAGAACATTCTGACGTCCCTGATGGATAAAGGTCCATTCTTAAGGGAAACTACTTTACCAGATCCTTACCTGACATGGGGAAGGACAATAAGGTAACTCCAGCCCCCTCAAGCCTTCCTGTCTCATATAAGCCAAGAAATAAAAAGGCTAAGAAACTACTCTGAAGGTCATAATCCAGGGATCCTGCCCTCCCCCTTCTTCCAGATGAAGATTTTATTTTAGTATTATAGAATGCCTCCCCATTCCCAATACTTCACATCATGTCATCAGGGTGCTTCTATCATTGTAGAAGACTACAACTTAAGAGAGTTGTAAGACATAGACTTCCTTTAAGAAGTTACTAGGGAAATCCAAACACAACAGAGTAAAGAAATATGAGGAACCTAGAGGAACTGAAAGCCCTGACACCTACGGCAAACATGAAACACAGCCTAACTCCTATACAGATAAACATGAAACCACTAACTAAAGGCCTGCTTTACCTCAGTTCCTATTAGACAATTTGTTGTGTCCAATAGTCAAAGAAAATTACAAATCATGCTAACAGGCAAGGAAATAGGCAGTCTGAAGAAACAAAGCAAACATCAGATCAGACTCAGATATGGCAGATATTTGAGAATTAGCAGAACAGGAATTTAAAGCAATTAATATGCTAAGGGATCTAATGGAAAAAATGGACTATATGCAAGAACAGATGGGTAATCTAAGCAGAGAGATGGAAACTCCAATAATCTAAAGGAAATGCTAGAAATAAAACACACTGTAACAGAAATGAAGAATGCCTTTGATGAACTAATCAATACAGTAGACTGGAAATAGACAAGTGAAAAATTAGTAAAGTTGGAAATAATGTCAATAAAAATGTCTAAAACATGTCTGAAAGTTCAAACAGAAAAAATGAATTAAAATAAAAAGGAATAAAATATCCAAGAAAACTGGGGCAATTACAAAAGAGAATGGGAATGGGAGTACCAGTAGGAGAAGAAAGAGAGAAAGGAGCAAGAGAAATATCTGAAGGCATACTGGCTGAGAATTTTAAAAAATTAATGACATACGTTAAAACACAGATCCAGGTGCTCAGAGAACCCCAGCAGGATAAATGCCACAAATGTACACCTAGGTATATAATACTCAAACATGAGAAAGTCAACTACAAAGAGAAAATCTTGAAAGAAGATAGGCTAAGGGGGAAACATGCCTGTAGAGGAACAAGGATAAGAATTACATTGAACTTTTATTCAGAAACCATGCGAGCAAGAAGAGAGTGGAGCGAAATATTTAAAGGCTGGAAAGAAAAAAATAGCTCACCTATCCTAAATTCAGTATCCAGTGAAATTGTCCTTCAAAACTGAAGGAGAAATAAAGACTTCCTCAGACAAACAAAAACTATAGAATTTGTTATCAGTAGACTTGCCCTACAAGGAATGTTAAGAGAAATTATTTTGGTGTATAGACAGAGACTCAGATTTGCATGAAGGAAAGAAAAGCATTAGAGAAGGAATAAATGACAGTTAAAAAGAAAAAACTTTTAAAAATTCTTAACTAATTTAAAAGATAACTTCAAAATAATACAGCAACAATGTATGGGATGATTATATCTTATGAATAAGCAAGATGAATAACAGCAATGTTGTAAAGGATGGGAGAAAGAAATTGAGAATACTCTATTATACTCTGCTACCCATGAAGTTGTATAGAGTTATTCAAAAGTGGATTTATATAGTTGCGGAAGTATACTACAAACCTTAAGGCGGTCATACACATTACACACAAAAAATGAACATGAAAAGATAACATCAAAGTTTGTGAGATGCAGCAAAAGCAGTGCTTAGAAGAAATTTGAAAGCATTGAGTTCTTATACTAGAATTGAAATAAGATATAAAATCAATCATCTAAATTACTGCCTTAAGAAACAAGAGAATGAAGACCAATGTAAACCTAAAACATGAACAGAAATAAAAATTAGAGCATAAACTAATGGAATTGAAACATGAATATTATAAATAAAACCAAAAGCTAGTTCTTTAGAGGTAACAGTAGAATTGATAAACCTCTACCCAGGCTAATTAAGAAAAATAGAAGACTAACCGCTGATATCAGAAATGTAGGAAGACCCATTGCTACTGATTCTGTGATATTAAAGTATAATAAAAATAAAATGAGCAACACTGTGCCCACAAATGTGATAACTCAGATGAACCAATTCTTTGAAAGACGTCTACCAAAATTACACAAATAGATAGACCATCTGAACAGGCCCATGTCTGTGAAAGGAAGTGAATCAACAGCCAACAATCTTACAAAAAAGATAGTATAAGGCCTAGTTAGTGTCGCTGATGAATTCCACCAAAGATTTTTTTCCTAAGAAAAGTAGACTGCCACACACAACACCTCATTTGAGTGTGTCCAAAGTCTCGTAAGCTTGACTTCCCTGTGTTCTCCTACAAATGTATGTTGAGAGCTTACTTGGTCTACCAATCATTTGAGAAAGAAATGATACCTATTATCTACAACATTATCCAGAGAATTGAAGCAGAGTGTATACTACATAACTCATTCTAGGAGGTTAGCATTAGCATCCTAATGTCAAAACTGAAAAAAGACATTACATGAAACTACAAATCAACATCTTCCATGAACACAGATGCAAAGATCCTCAACAAAATATTAGTAAATATAATCCAACAATGCAAAAAATATTATACAGGAGCACTAGGTTGGGATGAGATGGATGACAGAGGATGAGATGTTTGGATGGCATCACCGACTTGATGGGCATGAGTTTGAACAAGCTCTAGGAGTTGGTGATGGACAGAAAAGCCTGACGTGTTGCAGTCCATGGGGTCGTAAAGAGTTGAACGTGAATTTCTATTTTCCCCCTTTTTGCCCCATATGTTCCTTTCAGAGAAGTTAGAAAATATAAGTAAAAAATATTTTAATTACCCATATCACCATTTAAAAATAACCACTGTTAATATTTTTATGGCTGTGCTTCCTGACTTTTTCTTGTGTTCAAATCTTAGCTTCATCATTTAGTATGTGATCTTGGACAGGTAACTCAACCTTTCTGAATAAGTTTTATCTTCAAAATGATGATAATAATTTTCTTCATTGAACTGCTATGAAGTTTAAATGAAATAGTGCATTTTAAGTATTTAGAATAGTGCCTGGTACTACCTTATAAACTTAAATGTGCTCATAGCCTTTGCTATGCTAATTATCCTTCTAGATATTTACTTATATCAGTTCAAGCCCCCTCCCCATAAGGCATAAATATTGAAAACAATCTGGATATCCAACGACAACAGAGTGAAAAAAATGTGATGAAGACCACCCAGCATGAAAAAGCACAAACTAGTAATAAGCTCAACAATATGGCTAATCTCTAAAGCATTTTTACTAAGTGAAAGGAGTCAGAGGCAAAGGACTACATAATATGTAATCCCATTTCTATGAAGTTTAAGAAGGAGCAAAACTAAAATGGTGAAATCAGAAGAGCAGTTACATTTGGGGATGGGGTTAGACTAGAAATGGCATGAAGAAAATTACTGGGCTGCAACTCAGTTGGAGTGATAGTTATATGGAGGTGTACATTTGACATAATTCTTCTACTTTCACTCCTAAAATTGGTTCTTCAGTTTTGTGTGAGAATTGTCCCTCAATTTTTTAAAAAGTCTTCATCCTCACATAATACTTGACTGTCATGCTATCTCCAGCCGTATGTCTGTCATTGCCATATCCCATTAACAGCTTGTGGAAATCACCCTGTTCTCTTCATCTGCCCTGGCACCTCATGTGTTCAGACTACTGTTTTCTCTCATCTGATTTATCCAACTATCTCTTAATTAAGATCATTGTCCTCAACTTAGCTGGATGGGTTTTTTTAAATGCAAAACAAATCACATCACATTATTACTTAAAAATCCTCCAAGGACTGTCAAATCTTGAGACAAGTTTCAATCTCTTTCTGTGTCTTTCTGGGGACCATTTGACCAGGGCCCCCACATCCCACTTTACTCTCATCTTCTAGTATTTATCCACTAGAATGTTCAGTCCCAGATATTAGAAATGTTTTTAGTTTAATCTCAAACCCCTTGTCCCCTCTTTTTTTTTTTTAAATGAGGAGCTTCTATAGGATAGGAAGCACAGTATATACCTGGCTCTAAGGCATGATGTGAAAAGAAATAACCAGGGTCAGCTGGAGTCAATCCCAGTTCTGCCCCCATGCTTTTTCTTTGACATGGAGCAATTCTATTTTCCTCTTACTTGGCTAGTCCTACTAGATCATCTGGTTTAGACTTAATTCACTTTTTGTTCTTAGGAAGCTGTCGCCAACCACATATTCTGTTCAGGACGTAAGTGCTACCATATTATCCTGTACTTCTCATTCTATACTTAATTACTTATTTGTCCATATCTATTTCTAGACTCTATAAATACATGATTTGAAGGATCATATCTGTCTTGTTTACACTAGCATCCACAACATTTGCAACAATCCCTGGTCCATAGTTGGGTCTCAGTAAATATATAACTATTACTGTCATTAAATAATTGAATGAATCCATGAATGATGAGTAAAATTAACAATGAGTGAATGTTATATTCTTGCCCTTTTTTAAAACAGAAACTCTATAAAATAGCCACTTAAAGATTAGTTGGATAACATTTGTAAAACTGTAGTAAAAAGTTTCACACACAGAAGTTTTATGGATGCTTAAGTTTGCCAACATTTGTGTCAGTTGTTAACAAAAACCTCTGCCCAGTATAGGGCAACATGAGTGAGTGAATGAAACTCAGTTGTGTCCGGCTTTTTGTGACCCCATGGACTTTAGCCCACCAGACTCCTCTGTCCATGGAATTCTCCAGGCAAGAATATTGGAGTGGCTTTCCAAGCCCTCCTCCAGGGAATCTTCCCAACCCAAGGATTAAACCTGGATCTCCTGCATTGCAAGCAGATTCTTAACTGTCTGAGCCACCAGGGAAACCCATAGGACAAAACAGTCATGACAATTTCTACTAATAATTTCTGATATATTAAATATATTGTGAGAAGGTTAAAACTGGCCTGTTCTTATGTAAATAAGACAGAGACTATCCTGTTACAATAGGTGTTAAATAGTTTAAAAGGAAAATAAACAGTTTATAAGTCAGTCTCCCAAAGGAAACTTAAAGGAAGCAACATAGTTAATATCCTCTTATAAACCATGTTAGTTTTTAATTAAAATAAAATTCTCAGTAGGTAATTTGGGATATAATTCATGGCACTTCTCAGGTAAAACAAGGAATCACAAATATCTGATGACAACTATCTAAATTATTTCTTGTAAATTTATAGCCATATTATGATTTCTCATTACTTATTAAACCCTCACTATTGCCCTGGTTGAAGCCTGGAAAAACCACCAGGCATAAAAACATTTGATAGATAAAGTTTTAAAACAGTTAAATATTTTTTTTGCTATCTAAATGTTTTCAAATCATTTTTATAGCAATAGGTTATAATGCTATTAGCCACCATTTACCACATGATTATTTATATATCAGCTTAATGTTCAGTTCCTGAGCACTGAGAGGTCTTGTTTCATCTTCTCAAGAACTCAGTTATGAAAATGAATGCTAGAAATATGTCTATAATTTATTATTGAAAAATGAACATATTATTCAAAAGCATACTGACTACATTTCTGATCATTTAAAATTATAGATATTCTGTGTACATGTAGGAAACCCTAGGCAGATTCCTCACCAAAATGTTGACAATGACCATGTATTACTTTAAAAACAATATTTGCAGTGTTACAAAAGGCATTTTATGATGATCACACATTACTTTATTCATCAGTAAAACCTCTTTTGTCTACACATATCTTCACTTTGAAGAGAGATACTAGACTTTTATCATATTTATAATCTTTCCTCTATTTCCAGGTTCATAAATAGAAGCCTCCTATTTTTTCAAGCTTTATGGATTCAGAGGGGTTTTTTTTCCTATAGTTTTTAAGTCTCAATCATGATATTTTACCAGAATAAGAGGGAGTGGGAATGGCTCAATGAAAGATAAATGAATCATTTTAAATGGAATAAATTGTAATTCTGTTTTGACTCTAATCTCTTCTCCTCATAAAAACAAATTAGTTTAGTTTTAAAATATATTGGATCAAGATGTCCCAACATAGCCTAAGAATGTAATCATTAATCAATCACATTTCTTTACTCTTGAAAGTTGGAATGTACTTAAGAAATTGTTTAAAAACAGTATTTTCACAGCAACTACACTAAAAACTGAGTGTTTTAAACATGAGAATTTCCCAGTTTTGAGACAGACAATACAAAATCACTCCATCCAAGGTCTACTCAACAATTTATGAAGCTGAAACTTGAGAGTACAGCTTGCAGATAACATATTCTGGTATGCTCAACAAAATCTGTGAACTTCAAGTTCAGATATTCTACTACAGTCATCTAGAGATTTTCTTATTGGTTATACTTATGTGTAAAATTTTATAGCTTTCATGTTCATGCTTCTCCAGGTTTTAGGGCAAATTTGGAGATCATTTTGAGAAACTATTTGGAACTTATTCCTACAGTCTGCCTTCTCACAAGAGTACAATGGTACCATATGTTCAATGATGTATGTTGACACAATTACTTAATGAAGTATTATCTAAAGCAAGTGAAGTCTCTGTTCAACCATTTAAATAATTTCCGCCCTTTAGATATTGACAAGAGAGCTTCATTCTTCTTTACTGACTCTTCCTTTGTGTCAAACAAACATTTGAAACAAGTGTTCCTTGAGAAACAACAAGCAGAAAACATGCTATTTCTACTATCGGTGACTAACTGTGCTCACTTTCTTATGAAAAGGCCACTTGTACAAATAAATTTCTTGAAGGTAATTTCCTGCTTCAGATGGGGAACCTTAGGGAACATGATCCAGTGAATGACATGACCCAGGTTCAGATGACAAGAGCAAGTGAAAACTTTTAAATCCACCATCATGGTTATTTTCTTGATTCCTTAGACCTGTTATGCACTTTGATCCTGTGTTTTACATTAGCAACAATGCTGAGAACATGAGGTGTGGTGTCTCATCTTCTATCATCTCAGTACACTTTGTCTTAGAACTAAAGATGGTGTGAGAGAATATCTTGTCTTACAACTAAGGATTATAAGTGAAAGGAGGTGGTGGGGTGACACTATATTTGTATTTTTTTATTTATAGTATTCCAACAAATAGGTTTCATTCTTTTTGAAAATTTAGAATTTACTTTTAATATTGGAAATTGATTGTTTTGCAAATTTGTACAAAATACTGTACTCTAAAAGACAGTGATATTTTTTGGCTAACCTTTTATTCTTTGGACCAGCACAGAGGGCTTTCTTCAGAAATGTCTATTGACAGGAAGGAAAGTTTGTTTGACTTCTACCAAGGATCAGCTGAGTAAACAAAACCTTTTCCATCATATATAAATATTTATTTCTCCTTAAATAAATTGTTATTCCTAAAAGGAATAAGATAGAGAGGAATGATAAATTACTCCAAGAATTTGGACAAGAAAATGTCTCTCTCTTGACAATCTTTCTCCAAATTGGTCTAAGGATACAATGAACATTCTTTGATAATCATAGTATACCACAAATTAATATTATATCATTGTATATATAATTTAAAAGCCTTATTATAGTATAATTCCATTTATGTCTCTCCTATTTTTTGAGCTATATTGTCATTAGTTTTACTTCCATATATGTTCCAAATACCACATACATTATTATTATTTGTGAAAATAATCAATTTACTTTAAAAAAATTTAAGAAAAGAAATAATATTCATCATTCCTTCCTATATATAAGGATTTCCATTCTGGAGTCATTTACCTTTAGCTAGAGAACTTTATTTAGTCATATTTTAGTGTATATCTACTGTAGTGCTATCAACTTTTCTTTACCTGAAAATGTCTCTTCTTTTACCTTGAAATTTTAACTATTTTTCCTGGATATAGAATTTTTTCTTTCAGAATTACTGTTATTTCATTATCTTTTGATTTACACTAGTTCTAAAAAAGATGCAGGCAATATTTTAATATTCTTGTTCCACTGTACATAATTTTCTCTCACTAACAATAGTTTGACTATGATGTACCTAGATGCATTTTTTTTTAATGCTGTTTTGGGTTCACTGAATGTCTTGTATTTTAGTTGCTCTTTTTGATCAAATTTGGAAAAAGTACAGCCAGCATTTCTTTAAATATTCTTTTCTACAACCTTTATTCTTCTCTTGAGACTTTGATTACATGTATGTTATACCATTTGATGCTGTCATATTGGCCACTGAGGCTCTATTATATTTTTCAGTCAGCCTGCTCACTGTATTTTGGTTTGGATAATTTCTGTTGACTTCTTTTTATGTTTACTGACCATTTCTTTCCTTCTGTGCAAACTGTTGTTAGTTAAATGCAATGAATTTTTGATTTCAGATATTGTTTTTTTTTTCAGTTTTACATTTTTCATTTGTTCTTTACAGTTCTGTATCTTTTCTGAAATTTTCTATTGCCTCACCAATTCTACCCAAATTTTCCTCTAATTCCTTTAACATATTTATCATAATTATATTAAAGTCCTGACTGCTAATCCCAAATCTGGGTCACATGCAGTTTTATTTTTAGTGAATTATATTTCCTCTTTCTTCACATATCTGGGTTTTATTTCAATAGTTATGAACTGTAGAGAATCTGGAATCTGTTATTGTATTCTGAAAAGTGCTGTATTTTGTAAAAGCATGCAGTTAAACTACATGCCGTTTACTTGATCTTTGAAAGAATTATTCGTAGGCTTTCTTAGAGTGGTCAATTTTTTTTTTTTTTTTTTTTTTTGAGTCTTCTAGTAAACTCCTCAGTCTTTGGATGCAGTCTTTTTTTTAATTAGTTAATTTTTTATTGTGCTATGACATACCTAATATTAAATTTACCATATTAACCACTTTTTTTTCTCATTAGCTTTCCATTTTATACATAACAGTGTATATATGTCAATCCTAATCTCCCAATTCATAGATACAGTTTTTATTCAGAAGGTGTTACCCTTAGGTTGTTTCACTGGAGACCCTGAGATATTTACCAATCCCCTCAAAGTGTTGAGATTGACATGGCAAGCCTATCTCTCCAACAGAGGCAGCTACTAATATCTAACACAGGTCTTTCAGCCTTCTAGATGTTCTTTTCACTAAATGGGCCTATTGATATCTTATTGTGGACTTCCCTCAGAGCTCAGTTGGTAAAGAATCTTCCTGCAATGCGGGAGTTTGATTCCTGGGTTGGGAAGATCCCCTGGAGAAGGAAATAGCAACCCACTGCAGTGTTCTTGCCTGGAGAATCCCATGGGCAGAGGAGCCTGGTGGGCTTTGTCCATGGGGTCACAAAAGTCGGACACAACTTAGCGACCAAACCATCACTACCATAGTTTAGGGTTCAGTGATTTGAGAGGGCTTGTTTATAAGCACAATTTCTGTAGTTCTTTCCTTTCTGGGATTCTTCTATGACATTCTGCTCCCTCTTAGGTCGTGAATCCTATTGTCTGACTCCTTAAACCAATAGATGGTAGGTTTTTTTTTTTCTCTCTTGAGTTCTGTCAAAGGCATGTCATGTAGACTTAAGAGTTCCCTCAGGGGAAAATTCACATAAATGGAGTTCTTACACAGAATTTTTCTACTCTTCCAGGGTTAAACCTCCTCTAGTTTGTACTTGCTTCTGTTACTCTCTAGTTACTTTAAGTATATACATATTATATTTTGCTCATAGTTTGTAATCACTAGCAGCAGATGAGTTCATCCATTATATGTTTTTCTATCATTGCTAGAAGCCAGAAGCTTTCAATCACTTTTGTTTTCTTAATTTTCAAATTATTAGTAAACTAAGATATTTAAAATATTTTACTAAAATTAAATTCATTTGCGTGCAAATTACCTCTTAATTATGTGACTGTTTGTACAACAAATGAATAAGAGCTTCAGAAGTTAGATATGCCATTATTTTAAAGAATATTATTCATTATGCAATGAGCATATTAAAATTTACACAAACAGATACTTGAAAGATGGCAATCAAGAATCTCAAGTCATATTTATTCAAGTATTTAATGAAGTTGCTAACATTTTTCTGATATCTCTTGGTACCACTCTTGAATTTTAACTCTATAATTGTTCAGGTTAATTTGACTATTTAAGGCAGCACTAAATGTCTTGGAAAAGGATCTATATACTTATTCAACAAAAATAATTATCCCTAAGATATCTCACATTCATAAAATATAGTTTGCAAACAAACCTCACATATGTTTACCTGGTCTAATTCTCTTAACCACCCTCTGAGGTAGCATGCCAGTACCTCCATTTTATAGATTATAAAATTAGAATATTAAAGGGATTATGGTGACTTTCCAAAAAAGAAAAACCAAACCCACAGATAGCAGGTGATGGAGCCAAGTCTTGGACTTGGATATTCTGCCTTCCAATAAAACTTTGTTTCCACTAATCCATCACAGTCTCCTTAATTGGATCCCCTCTAATTCTGCTTTGGATCTCAATGCCATTCTTTGTGTAAATCAAATATAATACTTTGTGTAATCCTTTTATAATACAGAGTGATACAGGATATTTGATGCTAACTTTTAGTCTGAAACTAGTTACCTTGATGAGAAAATAAAATTCAGAATAGATTATGGAGCATGTAAAGACTGACACAGCTCATATTAGAATTTGGGAATCCTAATTACTAAATGTTCCATTGGTTCATGCTTGGCACAGTTAAAGAGATGCATTCTAGCTCATTGTTTTCTATCACTCATGTTTATATTTTAAAATCTTGATCAACTTTTAAAATCTTGTAAACCCATGGCTGATTCATGTCAATGTATGGCAAAAACTATTACAATATTGTAAAGTAATTAGCCCCCAACTAAAATAAATAAATTTATTAAAAAATATATATATATCTATCTTCAGCAAAAAAATAAAAAACAAACAAACAAACAAAAAAAAAATCTTAATACAAACAATTCATTTGCATTTGAGCAGGAAATTTTTTGTAGGAAAGAAGTCGATAACTGCAAATTTGGAAGTAAAAATGTTAGACAAAAGTCTGTCTCTCTTAGCATCCAATGTCTTTTATCGGGCTTGAAACTGAGTTTAAAAATTACTTGCTAATAGCCTTTTATCTCTGAAATCTAGAACTAGTCTCATTTGTCCTGTGGGAAAAAAAGAAGATGAACATCATTCAGTTTTTTATTTACAAGTCTCATTAATTTAACCACACGTGAAAATTAAACTATTTTTTAACTTCTAGCTCTGAAAATAAAACTTCAACCTCTCAAGCCCTATACAATGTGCAGCATTTTGGTGATATATTGATTATTATAGGCATCTCCTTCTAGGTGACTTTTTTGAATTTTGCCACCGAGAATCTATTTGGCTTAAGAAATTTGCTTCCTGAGGATCTATTTAGCTTTTCCCTTCTCTATACTATAATTACACCCTTACTTTGATTATTAGATACCCTGTGAAGAAAATGGAGCTGATTCTGAAAAGCTCTTACCTTGCTAATACACTGAAAGCTTGTGATTGTAGAGAGGGAGCTCTTTGAAAAACTATCATGTGACTCTTGTTACCAGGAAACCATATTCCCACATTAAATCTCTCATACAGCCATTGCTCAATATAGACATATATAAATATGCTGTACATACATATGCATATGCATATCCCAAACTTTGGACATATATAAAAAACACCTTAAAATAAGATCTAGCCTTACAGAGATATGGGTCTACAAATCTAGTTAGACTGAAAAGCAAGTCACTTTTGAGATATAAAACAGTCAGATGATTCATCTTACATCTTAGATTCTTGATCTTAGAAATATACAGAATGGAAATTAAAAGAATAAAACAACCTAAATTTGAAACCTTTCACTTTCTGTTTCTTCTGTATTGAAAATATGTGTGGAGGGTAGTGAAGAGAGACCTTTGGTTCAATTGTCAAAGCTGAATTTAGATATATTACAGGATTTACAAATTTATTTTCTTTTAAGAGAGTGAGAAAGACATTTCTTACTCTCTTATAAGAAAATTCTTTGGCCACCTTATGTGAAGAGTTGACTCATTGGAAAAGACCCTGATGCTGGGAAGGATTGGGGGCAGGAGGAGAAGAGGACGACAGAGGATGAGATGGCTGGATGGCGTCACCGACTCGATGGACATAAGTTTAGGTAAACTCTGGGAGTTGGTGATGGACAGGGAGGCCTGGCATGCTGAGATTCATGGGGTCGCAAAGAGTCGGACATGACTGAGCGACTGAACTGAACTGAACTGAAGAAAGACATATATATATATCAATGTGGTCAGTTTCCTGAAACTTAAAAAGTGTTATATGCCATTCAGACAAATTTTCCTTCTATTACTACCCTTTTTATAAAATTACAGAAAGATGCCTTTTGCAATTGGTATAATGGTTAGGTGCATCAACCAAAGTACTGTTGTTCAGAAAACTTCCTTTTGATGAGGACTTTTCCTAAAATTAAACCTGACGTAGAGTAATATTAAAATGGAGAATCATTTTGACCCAGTGGCCAGAAGGACATTGAATTTCTTGGGACCAGAAGGAAAGCTCTACTAATAGGAGCTATCTCAAAGAGCAAAATGGTTACTAGTTCAAATATACTTGAAGAAAGTGTGTTAGACTGGTGCAAATGTCATTGTTCAGTCACTTCGTTGTGTCTGACTCTTTGTGACCCCATGGACTGCAATACACCAGACTTCTTTGTCCTTCACTATCTCCCAGAGTTTGTTCAAATTCATGTCCATTGAGTCGGTGATAATAATAATTTATAATAACAATTTTATAATAATAATTATACATATTAAAAAAAATGAATCCATCCAATCATATCATCCTCTGTTGCCCCTTATCCTCCTGCCCTCAGTCTTTCCCAGGATCAGGGTCTTTTCCAGTGAGTCAGTTCTTCACATCATGTGGCCAAAATACTGGAGCTTTAGCTTCAGCATCAGTCCTTCTAATGAATATTCAGGGTTGATTTCCTTCAGAATTGACTGGCTTGATCGCCATGTTGTCCAAGGGACTCTCAAGAGTCTTCTCAAGCACCACAATTCAAAAGAATCAATTCTTTGTCACTCAACCTTCTTTATGGTCCAACTCTCATATTTGTACATGACTACTGGAAAAACCATAGCTTTGACTATATGGTCCTTTGTAGGCAAAGTGATATCTCTGCTTTTTAATGCGCTATCTACTGGTGGAATATAAAAACCTAAAACCATTGTGAAGAATTCATCAAAAGAGAAGAAATGACTTATTTGAAAAGACCCCCGATGCTGGTAAAGATTGAAGGTGGGAGGAGAAGAGGATGACAGAGGATGAGAGGGTTGGATGGCATCACCACTCAACAGACATAAGCTCTGGGAGTTGGTGATGGACAGGGAAGCCTGGCATGATGCAGTCCCTGGGTCGCAAAGAGTCAGACACAATTGAGCAACTGAACTGAACTGATCAGTAGCTGAAAAGTAATCACCAATGAAATTGCTCTTTTACTTCATAATCTTATGATTTATCTTTGAAATACATTCAGGAAAACAAAACTAAGCAAATATTCACAGAAACATTAACTGCAGCAATACTTCTAATAGCAAAGTGTTTATTTCTCATTTATAAAACTTGGTTGAATAAAATATGTTAATTCTGCACAAATGGACAATTTAGCAGATGTAGTAAAAAGGAAAATGATCTCTATGAATCAATCATGTATTTTCAGGGTATATCATGAAATGGAAAAAACAGATTTGGAAAATATATTAGTTGTAAGACTTTTTTCTAAATGAAGGTAATAAAATATTTATACATATTAAAAAAAAATTCAGAAAGGAACAACCAGACAGTAAAGAAAATGGTTAAACAGAGGGAGTAGCAATAATTAGGTGAAAACAAATGGGTTGGGAATGAAACTCTTCTAATCATATACTTTCACATTGAATTGAAAGTATTAGTCACTGAGTCATGTTTGACTCTGCAAATCCTTGGACTATAAACCACAATTCTCCTCTGTCCATGGAATTCTCTAGGCAAGAATACTGAAATGGGTTGCCATTCCCTTCTCCAGGGGATCTTCCTGACCCAAGGATGGAACCCAGGTCTCCTGCCTTGCAGGTGGATTCTTTACCACTGAGCCACACAGAAGCCCCATGTTTACACATTGGAACTATATAAATAATTTACTGTATACTGTGTAAATAATTTAAATATTTAAAAATAAGTCAAAAAGAGTACAAAAGAAGCAAATACCTACATGAAAAACAAATAGAAACAAAAGAATGAAATATAGCAATATTGGTAATTAAATGAAATATTTGATCCTTTATTGGATCATACATTGAAAAGGAACAGAGAATAGGCATTATTGGAATGATAGGAAAAATTTGGATATGGACTTCTTTTCAATTTCAGGAGAATGAGGGTTGCATAAATTGAAATTAATTTAAATGAGTTATCTAAGAATTAAAATTACTAAGGAAAGGTGCCCTGATTTGGCATTATTGACAACAGAACAATTTTTTTTTTTTACTTTTTATTTTATTAGGAGTATAGGTGATTATGGGCTTCCCTGGTGGCTCAGATGGTAGAGAATATGGCAGCAATGAAGGAAACCCAGGTTTGATCCCTGGATTGGGAAGATGTCCTGGAGAAAGGAAAGTCAACTCTCTCTAGTATTCCTGCCTAGAGAATTCCACGGACAGAGGAGTCTGGCGGACTATAGTCCATGGAGTAGCAAAGAGTCAGACATGACTGAGCATCTAACACACACAGACACACACACACACACACACACACACATGCAAACTTATGGGCTTTCCAGGTGGCTCAGTTGTAAGGAATCCACCTGCCAATGCAGGGGACTTGGTTTGATCCCTGGGTTGGGAAGATCCCCTGGAGAAGGAAATGGCAACCCACTCCAGTATTCTTGCCTGGGAAATCCCATGGACAGAGGAGCCTGGTGGGCTGTAGTCCATGGGGTTGCAAGGAGTCAAACACAGCTTAGCGACTAAAACAATAACCACATGCAAACTTATACACTAATCAATCCAACCCCAGATCTGTAATTCACACAAAATTCTTAATACTCTTTAAAATATTTCATAGAAATATTAAAGTAAGAACTTACCTTTACTTAACATATTTACTTTGAAAATATTTGGACTTTAAAACCAGTTTCTTTCTGTATGTGTGTGAAAATAATATGCTCTCTGCATATTATAGGAAAAACAGAGCAGGCTTTTCTGTGTTTAGGCAGCCAGTAAGACAGAATTCAGGCATTAATACGGTTTAATTTTTTTCATTTTAATTTAACTGTAAGAGAAGAAAAAGATAATTATTTTCCTGTTATTTTCCCCATATGTTCCCCACACCCCTCCAGTGTAAGGAAAACCAGTTCTGCCCAGTAAAGTTGGTGGCATTAATTATTGCTGCATCACTTTCAGCTGCTATAAGAAGCTCTGCGTAGAGATGGCTGGCTGCCGGCCAAAGGGCAATCTTCCCTCTCCTTGGCCTTTCTCATTCTTCTCTCATTAGCTGCGAATGAAATTGTCACATATATTTTTATAAGGAGACTTTTTCATGAGAACCTAACTCGTTCGATATTATATCTGGCCTGAAATTCTAGCGTCACATGCTCCTATGTATTTCTAGAAACTTTATTTTTAGCTTGTCTCTTTTTGTGCCCTGTCAGCACTTAGGGCTTTCCTCCCTCTGTAGCTGGGTGCTTAGGAAAGGCTAGAAAGACAGATCTATTCAGAAAGAAGAGTCTCATGAAACTTGAGATAACTATTTCTCTTGCTTTGCCAAATATTTATGTAGCAGCCTATAAATGAGCATTGTTCAACTGGGGTTCTTTCTCTTTCCATTAACACCAAAGGTCAACATTTCCTTTTATGGATATTTTTTGAATATGCGTTTACACTCATGAAATCTGGATTTTTGTTTCTGTTCCTTCATCTACCAAAATGCTCCAGCAACAACGTAGTTCTGATATTCTGAATAAAAGTTCTGCTAGACTTTAGTGATAATGCTGTCCATGAATTTGGCAGGTTCTCTTGAGTAACACTGTGTCACTCTTACTTTTTGAAAATATTTTGTCAAATTGATTGACATACCCTGGAAATATAAATTACTTGTAGGCTTGTTCTGGGTGGAGAGCATGGTAAGGAAAATAATTTACCAAGGTCAGTGCAAAAAATAGTTTTGTTACTACTTTTGGAAATTGATCTGATTTGAGCCTACTTTTTTAGTTTAAGGAAGAAGCTAGGTTCTCACACTTCACTTTCTCTGTGCCTTCCTTGGTCTGAAGGACAAACCCCAGACTCTCTGATTAGCAACTTTGAAGTGAGAAGATTTGAGATATTCACTGGCAGTGCTCCTTGGTGAAAATAATTAAGAGGAATTGAAAGAATATTGAAGATCATATTGTTTATTGTTCAATGTGATCCAAAGAATTAATGGAAGTAAACATTAGAAATATGGATTACCATCCTAAATCCATCATAAATACATGAATGTTCATGTTCATGTTTATGTTTATGTTCATGCTTGTGAACAATGAGCAATATGTCTCTTTCCCTGAAAATATTTTTTCTGTAGTGAAAATTATTTTATTGGCTTCTCAGATCTAGATTTTGAGGCACTTTATTTTATTTTATTTTATTTATTTTTTTATAAATTTATTTATTTTAGTTGGGGGCTAATTACTTTACAATATTGTAATAGTTTTTGCCATACATTGACATGAATCAGCCATGGGTTTACATGTGTTCCCCTTCCTGGACTCCCCACCCACCTCCCTCCCCATCCCATCCCTCTGGGTCATCCCATTGCCCCAGCCCTGAGCCCTTGTCTCATGCATCGAACATGGAATGGTGTTCTGTTTCACATATGATAATATACATGTTTCAATGCTATTCTCCCAGAACGTCCCACCCTCACCTTCTCCCTCAGAGTCCATAAAATTGTTCTATGCATCTGTGTCTCTTATTCTGACTCGCATATAGGGTTATCATTACCATCTTTCAAATTCCATATATATGCATTAGTATACTGTATTGTTGTTTTTCTTTCTGGCTTACTTCACTCTGTATAATGGGCTCCAGTTTCATCCATCTCAGTAGAACCAATTCAAATGTATTTTTTTTTTTTAATGGCTGAGTAATATTCCATTGTGTATATGTACCACAGCTTCCTTATCCATTCGTCTGCTGATGGACATCTAGGTTGCTTCCATGTCCTGGCTATTGTAAACAGTGCTGCGATGAACATTGGGGTACTTTAATATGCTTCAAAAATTCAACTTTGACCACCACTATGAATTACGTGAGGGACACTTTAGATAGTCCATTTTATATTAGTTAGTTTATTTTATATTGGTATACATTTAACACTTTTCATTACTTGCAATTATTTGCTTTTAATAGAGAAGGAGAGTGCCAAACTTAAAGCCTAACTAGGTAGTGACCAGTAGTACAGTATCTAGTTAGGTTTTGAAAACATTATTTTTGTGTTATTGTATTTATTTTACAATTATCTTCCATTTATGGAAATGTTACTATCCTCTTTTTATAGTAGTGATATACATTTTCTTTATGTATTTAAGTTTAGAAAGTGAGTCATTTTAAAGAAAATAGTGAGTGGATAATAATGTACATGAGGTGTGAATATCGTGAGACTTTAAAGGTAATATTCAAGAAACAGGGATGCTAAACCTAGATTAAACATGTGGTCTGAGCTACTCATCCATCAGTAACCATAAATTTGCCTCAATCTTAACCAGACTTTTTAGTTTGTTTTCTCTGGTTATACACAGCCTCTTGCCTTGGTGAGAAAATTGGTGGACAGACTTTGATTATAGAATAGGGCTCTAATTGTAACCTATGCCTTAGTAGTGTGATGATCTAGCTGGGCAAGGTAAATAATCTGGTTATGATTAGTTGGTAACCCATATGGTTTAAAGAAACTAAACCACCCCCAAACTTGTAAAAATCAAATGAAAAGTTGGCCAAGGGACAGATTAGAAAAAATTACATAATCTACAGAAGCGATCGTGATTAAATCTAAAGAATCACCCGGAACACTTGTTTTAAATTTCATGCCTATGGCCTACTCTGAATAATGAGTTAGAATTTGTAGTGGTGGATCCTCTAAAAATGAGTTGGAAGCAAATTACTACAGACATATGATCTTGACAATATGTTCCTGAAATATACTGGAATTAATGCAATCTATAATATATTCCAGAGAAAAAAGGCTTGTTTTAGATCAAAAGAAAGAAAAAGAACATAAGAATTAGATGATCAGGAAATGAATCTTAGATATAACACATATAAATATCTAAGTTATAAGATATTTATTTCTTTTATTGGTTAATATTGTTAAAACACTATATTGATAAGAAGTAGAACTATTTGGTTTTGCCTTTTTTGTTGTGTTACTCTATATATTGATGAAAGAACAACATTTATAAATTCTGAACAAGACAGTAATTTCTTCTATTTCCTTTGCAAAAGTTCAGCCATATGGAATATTTCTAGTCACCATAACTATTTAAATGAAATATTTACTGAAAATACTTTTCTGAATGATTGGAAGAGTGGAATGAAAACAGGTTACCATTAATAAAAGTAGACGATCTCCGTGCTAATGATTTGGATAAAAAGTTTAATTCATTGTCAAATATAAAAGAATATAAGACATGGGATCCCCATCCACCTAGCCAAAATGCCATGCAAAACTCTTGTTTTCTAATCATAAAATACATGCATGTTTATGCTGTGCTTAGTTACTCAGTCATGTCCGACTCTTTGTGACCCCATGGACTATAAACCGCCAAGCTCCTCTGTTCATGAGATTTGCCAGGCAAGAATATTGGAGTGGGTAGCCATTCCCTTCTCCAGGGAATCTTTCCGACCCAGAGATTGAACCTGTGTTTCCTACATTGCAGGCAGATTCTTTACCATCTGAGCCACCAGGAAAGCCCCACATAAATTTACACATACATATTAAAATATTTTAAAATGCAGCTTTGTTGTTGTTATTTAGTCAGTAAGTCGTGTCTCACTCTTTGCGACCCTATGGACTGTAGCCTGTCAAGCTCCTCTATCCATGGGACTTTCTAAGCAAGAATACTGGAATGAATTGCCATTTCATCTCGAGTCTCTGGTGTCTCCTGCATTGGCAGGTGGATTCTTTACCACTGAGCCAACAGGGAAGTCCAAAAGAAAGCTTATACACTCACGTAAAAGAGAAGGTTGTTTAGAATCAAAATAATTTTAAGAGAAAAATAGAATAGTGGATTTCCTCAGAAATTAGGTTGGTTGAGTATAGAAGAGAAATTATGACTATGTTATTAGTGCTGTCTACGTCTACTAAAGAAAGACAAAACTTGGCATTATATAACACTTAATCTCATTAAGAGAATCCTTGAACTCGATTTAATGACTTCCTCCATCTCATTTCTCATAAGAGAAAAAAATAAATAGAAAGGAGAAATTAGCCTTTTACACAATTAGACCTCATGATGTCATGACTGTGCATATATTACAGATATGCATATGGAATAAGATCTTCGAGAATCTTATGATTATAAAATAGAGTATAATATAGTCATTCCACCATAAGACAGCCATATAACATATCTAGATTTTTTTAACTTCCTCCTTTATAAGAAGAAGCAATGAAGAAATAGATCTTAGATAAGTAACATGAAAGTGAGCTTTACTACTATAGATTTTTTGTTTATTGTTTATTCATTTATTTTTGTTCTTGGATGCTGGAAAGCACTAGTGAGAGTTGGACTGTGAAGAAAGCTGAGTGCCAAAGAATTGATGCTTTTGGGCTGTGGTGTTGGAGAAGACTCTTGGGGGCCCCTTGGACTGCAAAGAGATCCAACCAGTCCATCCTAAAGGAGATCAGTCCCGGGTGTTCATTGGAAGGACTGATGTTGAAGCTGAAACTCCAATACTTTGGCCACCTGATGCGAAGAGCTGACTCATTGGAAAAGACCCTGATGCTGGGAAGGATTGGGGGCAGGAGGAGAAGGGGACGACAGAGGATGAGATAGCTAGATGGCATCACCGACTTGATGGACATGGGTTTGGGTGGACTCAGGGAGTTGGTGATGGACAGGGAGGCCTGGCGTGCTGCTATTCATGGGGTCGCAAAGAGTTGGACATGACTGAGCAACTGAACTGAACTGAACTGAAAAGGCAGTGGTTACTTGTTCTGCCATGAAATTACGGAAGTGGTAGAAACTATAAATTCTCTGATATTGCTTGAGTGCTGCAATATCTGTATCTTTAAAGCCCTACCTGCAGACACACATTCTGAAAATAGATATTTTAGTAGTGTTTTCAGAAAATATCTTTATTTCTTTTGCTTAGTTGTGGGAGGGTCCAAGCTCTTATGTTCATACTTTATATTTGTAAAATAGAAATAAATTCAGACAGTGGCTTTTAGTTCAGTTCTACCAAATTCAAGTTTTTTTTCACCTTTAATACTTTTTGAAGTTAATTGAGTATCAGTGAATAAAATGAAACAGAAAGTCCTTATATTCTACCTTTAATCACCCTTCATATTAAACTAGGGTTTAAGAATCCTCACCAGTTATTTTTACTCTTTACTGTACTGACTGTGTTTTTTAAGGAACAGACAGTACTCAACTAACTTTAAGGCATTACAGGCTAATTAAAGAAGGGAGATTTACAACAATGAACTAAGTCAAGAACTTTAAAAGATATATGCATCAGTGTTAGCTCGTGCAGTGTACGCACAGGAGGTGTAAGAAAAGGAAAATGATTTTTGTGAATTAGAAAAGGTAAAATGTGAGCTCTTGTGATGGAGTAGATACAATGTTAATTCAAGGGCAGATGGGAAAACTGTATAGTCAGGGGGATGGAGATACTAAACAAACTTTATAAACAAAAAAGAGGTCAGCTTTATTGGTAACTACTGCTGTTCCTCTTTAAAAGTTGAGAAAATTGAAGCATAAAAATGTAGTAGATTTGTCAAGATCACACATCTTGACACAATAAGTGGCACTACATGAATTTCAAACTGTCAACAGGACTTTGCCAATAAGGAGCCCAAGGTTTGCCCAGAGGAGCAGCGAGAGACAGTAATATGAATAGAAAGGGTTAGGTCTCTTCTAAAACTCTGTTCCTCCTACTCACTTCTACTTCTCAGTTCTAGTTTCCTTTATTTTCACTTCAATATTCTCTCCTTTGAAATTTATTTTTCATTCTAGAATTTTCTCAAAATAAAATTCTTATCTTTAACTAGATTTCAGAATTCTCCAGCCACTGCCTGAGAAACATCAAAAATACTTTTTCTCCTACTGAACTTTTTTGTTTCTGCCTCATTCAGAGAGTTTCTCTGAGAATTAAGGACAAAGAGCAAGTGAAGAGCTGCAGACACAGCTGGACTGGCTAATTATCATTTCAAAGGAATTCAGTGGGAGGATTTTTGTCCCCCAGGTTCAGAGCTCAACTGTTTCGCATCTGTAATCATAGTAGTTTACACACAGAACCATAGAAATTGCTCACTCTAGATGTCTACCTTTCTGTCACATTCTGTTCTGTCTTCCTTCTAAGCACCTCTCCCTTGAGTTTTCATTGTAGTCTTTAAATGTTCTTTCTCTCAATCTCTCATCTTGTTATATTTGTTTTTCCTCCTGACATTTTATCATTTCCTTTCTTTCTCCCTCAAAAATGTCTAATGTTGTAACATATAGTTGAAAAATACTTCTTGTATTTATTACAATGCAAATTATTTTAATTATTAAAAATGATCTCTAAAAATTTTAAACATGGTTTAAAATTTTATCTCTCAGAAAGAATTTATCTATAAGGATTTATCTTGGATCTCCATCGTGTTAAAAGATAAACTGAACCATATTAAAATTTTTGAGTTTATTTGAACAAAAATCAATTTGAATCAAGTAGCATCCAATACAGCAGACAGAAAGGAGCTCCTAAGAGCTATACCAAACAAAGGACTTTTATAGGCAGAAGGGAGCAGGAACAAGAAATTTACAGGAGACAAAAAAGCAGATTGGTTGTTGAAGATTACTTTCCTTTAGGGCATGGCAGAGATCTGTCAGGCAGATTGCCTAACTAGTGCTGCCAGGCCATTCCTGATTGACTGATTTAAGATGTCATTTTTTGGGAGAGCCAAAACTGTGATTAAGTCTCAGCTTGGTGACATGGCACTTAGCAGAAATGACTACATTTGGGGCTTATTGTCTTTTTTTCTTTTTCTTTTTTTATTTAAACAATCTCCAACACCCTTTTTTTCAGCATTTCAAACCCCTACAACAAAAAAAATCTTACTTTTCCTTCTTTATGAGTAATATTTGG
Source organism: Giraffa tippelskirchi (assembly GCF_054371585.1). Classification (NCBI taxonomy): domain Eukaryota; kingdom Metazoa; phylum Chordata; class Mammalia; order Artiodactyla; family Giraffidae; genus Giraffa; species Giraffa tippelskirchi. The sequence goes on from NC_137277.1 coordinate 95,289,294, forward strand.
AACTTTTTTTAAAATTAATTCATTTTTTTAGTTGAAGGATAATTGCTTTACAGAATTTTGTTGGTTTCTGCCAAACTTCAACATGAATCAGCCTGCCTGGGTGCAAAAGCCCTCTTTCCCCTGTAAAATCTCTGTGCTGTGCTTAGGTACTCTATGACTTTTTACGACCCCATGGACGTAGCCAGCCAAGATCCTCTGTCCATGCGATTCTCCAGGCAAGAATACTGGAGTGGGTTGCCATGCACTCCTCCAGAGGATCTTCCCAACCCAGGGATCAAATCCAGGTCCCCCGCATTGCAGGCGGATTCTTTACTGTCTAAGCCACCAGGGAAGCCCTCTACTCCTGTTTAAAATTTTCGAAAACACTAATATATCTACATTTGTTCCATTATTTAAATAACTACTTGGCTTTCAGTGTTTTTCCCTAGCATGGGACTTTCATTTCATGTTACACTATATTTGCATACTCACAAAGCAATCCTACATTGTGAGATAATCAGTGATGAATGCAACAGATGGTTCGCTGCAAGATTTCTCAAAGCCTTTAATGTAGTAATGTGCATTGTGAATTCTCTTTAATTATTTTTAAAAAATTAAATTAAAAAACTTTTCCTCCAATTTTATTGAGATATAATTGATATACAGGGCTTTCTACTGTGGTGCAGTGGTAAAGGATCTGATTCCCAATACAAAAGAGAGATGAGGGTTCGATTCCTGGGTCAGGAAGATCCCCTGAAGGAGGAAATGGCAACCCAGTTCAGTATTCTTGCCTGGAAAAATTCTGAGGACTGAGAAGACTAGAGGGCTACAGTCCACAAGGTCCCAAAGAGTAGGATAGAACTGAGTGACTGAGCACACATGGGTAGACAAAATTGACATATAACATTGTATCTGTATAAACTTAAGGTGTACAGATTAATGAATTGACTGACATACAACATGACATGATTATCATAGAATGTTTAGGGAACATTCATCATCTCATATAGGGTATATATTTATAATGGTGTACATTACATCTCTAGTACCCATTTATCTTACAACTGGGAAGCTTGTACTTTTTAACTGCCTTCATCCAGTTCACTCTCACCCTAGCCCATACCTCTGGTAACCTCAAATCTGAATTCTTTTTCTTTCAGTTTGTTTGTTTTTTAATTATAATTTACTTACAACACTATGTTTGTTTCTATTGTACAATATATAATACAATATATATACAATATATAATACAATATAATGATTTGTTATTTCTGCACGTTTCAAAATGATCACTAGGATAATTCTAGTTATGCCAGCATACAAGCACATTATGTAATTATTGACTGTATTCCTCACACTGTACATTTCATACACATGACTCATTTATTGTGCACCTGAAAGTTCATATTCCTTAATTTCTTTCATCTATTTATTTCTTCTCCTTACTCTTGTTACCTCTGGCAACCACCTATCTGCTCTCATATCTATAGCTCTGTTTTATTATGTTTGTTTGTTTATTTTTTTTTAAGATTCCATATATGAATGGAATCACACAGTGTCTGTCTTTCTCTCTCTGACTTTTTAAACTTAGCATAACACTGTTTCAGTTCAGTTGAGTAGCTGAGTTGTGTCCTACTCTTTGAGACCCCATGGACTGCAGCACGGCAGTCTTCCCTGTCCATCAGCAACTCCCAGAGTTTACTCAAACTCATGTCCATCAATTCGGTGATGCCATCCAACTGTCTCATCCTCTGTCATCCCCTTCTCATCCTGCCTTCAATCTTTCCTAGCATCGGGGTCTTTTCTAAGGAGTCAGTTCTTCACATCAGGTGGCCAAATTATTGGAGTTTCAGCTTCAACATCAGTATTTCCCAAGAATTTTCAGGACTGATTTCCTTTAGGATGGACTGGTTGGATTTCCTTGCAGTCCAAGGGACTCTCAACAGTCTTCTCCAACACCACGGTTCAAAAGCATCAATTTTGGGGTGCTCAGCTTTCTTTATAGTCCAATTCTCACATCCATACGTGACTATGGAAAAACCATAGCTTTGACTAGATGGACCTCTGTTGGCAAAGTAATGTCTCTGCTTTTTAATATACTGTCTAGGTTGGTCATAACTTCCCCTCCAAGGAGTAAGCATCTTTTAATTTCATGGCTGCAGTCACCATCTGCAGTGATTTTGGAGCCCAAAAAACTAGTCTCCCACTGTTTCCATTGCTTCCCCATCTCTTTGCCATAAAGTAATGGGACTGGATGCCATGATCTTAGTTTTCTGAAGATTGAGTTTTAAGCCAACTTTTCCACTCTGCTTTTTCATTTTCATCAAGAGGCTGTTTAGTTCTTCTTTGCTTTCTGCCATTAGGGTGGTATCATCTGCATATCTGAGGTTATTGATATTTCTCCCAGCAATCTTGGTTCCAGCTTGTGCTTCATCCAGCCTAGCATTTCACAAGATGTACTCGGCATATAAATTAAATAAACAGGGTGACAATATACAGCCTCGATGTACTCCTTTGCCATTTAGGCTCATCATGTTGTTGAAAATGACAAGATTTCATATTCTTTATAGCTGAGTAATATTCCATTGTATACATATATGTCACATCTACTTTTACACTTAGCTATTAATAGTTACTTAGGTTGATCCCATATCTTGGCTATTGTAAATAATGATGCAATAAACATGGGGGTTTGAATACAGATTTTCTGATTAGCATTTTTGTTTCCTTTGGATAAATACCTAGGTGTGGAATGTCTGGATCATATGGTAGTTTTACTTTTAATTATTTGAAGATTCTCCATATTTTTTCCATGGACCAATTTATATTCCCATCAATAATTGCTGCTGCTGCTGCTGCTAAGTCGCTTCAGTCGTGTCCGACTCTGTGCGACCCCATAGATGGCAGCCCACCAGGCTCCCCCATCCCTGGGATTCTCCAGGCAAGAACACTGGAGTGGGTTGCCATTTCCTTCTCCAATGCATGAAAGTGAAAAGTGAAAGTGAAGTCACTCAGTCGTGTCTGACTCTTTGCGACCCCATGGACTGCAGACTACCAGGGTCCTCCATCCATGGGATTTTCCAGGCAAGAGTAATGGAGTGGGTTGCCATTGTCTTCTCCTACCAATAATTGAGAGGATTCCTTTTTCTCCACATTCTGCTAACACTTGCTATTTTTTATTTTTTTGATAATAGCCGTTCTGACAGGTGGGAGGTGATATCTTACTGTGGTTTTGATTTATGTTTGATGATTAGTGATGTTGAGCATCTTTTCATGTGCCTGTTGACCATCTATATGTCTTCTTTAGAAAAATATCAATTCAAATATTTTAAAAATCAGGTGGTTTTTTGATGTTGATTTGTGTTGGTTATTTATATATTTTGAATGTTAATTCCTTATCAGATATACTATTTGCAAATATTTTCTCCCATTCAGAAGGGCTTTTCACTTTGTTGATAGTTTCCATCATTGTACAAAACTCTTTAATTCTTTATTTTCTTTTTCATGATAGAGCTGGTATTCTACACACATAGTGTGTCAAAATCATTGCATTTCCATACGTGTGTGTATTTACGTAGTCAAAACAAACATCTCTATAAACAGTATTTGCTTTCTTTGCATAATAAAGCAAAAAAGTGGAAGTGAGTGATAGTTGCTCAGTCATGCCTGACTCTTTGCAACCCCATGGACTGTAGCCTGCCAGGCTCCTCTGTTCGTGGAAATCTCCAGGCAAGATTACTGGAGTGGGTTGCCATTTCCATTAACTCTCTATCAGAAAAAATATTGAATCTAAAATAAGAAGAGTATATTGATATTCTTGTGTGGTCTAGAAGTACCTTAGAGAATCTATTCTAGGTTTCATGCTCATTGGTTTTTACGTTAAGAGTTAAAATATAGACTTGGGTTATAAACAGAGCTGACATACTAATAAAAATAGAATGGTCCATGTCTATTTTTCCAAGATAGTTTGAAAGGAAATTTCACACGGTAAAGATTTTGAGATATAATTTAGAGAGTAAAAAGAGTAACATTGATCTATTAATAATTGGTACATCTGACTCTTAAAGTTTGGCAGTTATCTTTGTGCCACCTGATGTCTTTTTTCCAAAATGGAATTTAAATCTGACAACCATGTGTTCTCAGGATAAACACAGATATATACAGGAATACACAAGGATTATAACAAGATTGCTTTATTGCCTTCTGCTAGGTCTGCATCAACTGAAAATTAAATTTTTTGAAGTTGGCAATTTAAATGGGAAAGCCATAAAAATTGTGTTGAAAATAATATTTCTCTAATCTATGAGTCACTGATGATAAGACATTATTTCTTTTAGGCACTCTGATAGTGGTTATTTAGATCTTCTCATTCTTGAAAAGAAATTATGTGTCTCTAATTATAAAATTGGTTGTGTGTTTGCTGAGGTTTAAACAGATTGTTAATAAATGTGCTGTATTCAAAATTTGTCATCTTTCAGTTTAAGCTTCCCCTTGAAAGTGGGGGTCTGCTCATACCTTTCCACTTTGGATTGTCAATCTACATTTAAACTGACCTTTGCCAAAACTAATTAAGGTATTTTTACCTTCAGAAATAAACATTAAGCATAGTATATGTTGGGATACTGACCTAATTTTTGAAACTTCAACACCAGTGACATCTTTGCAATTAATACAGCATCAAGCTTCCTTCAAAGAGTTTCAAATGGGCAGGATGGGAAAGTCTGCAAAGACCTTCCAAGGTGGAAATTAGAAAATTAATAGAGGTGACCATCGGTTCAAGAGACTATATATTTCTGTTTTCTTTATTTGCTCCTCTCCTAGCTCCTATTGGGAAATCCCACACAGAGATGTTAATCAAAATTCCATCAGAAATTGCCTCAATCTTTTCATGGCGACTCATCAACAAAAAGTCTAATGTGTGGACTGGAGTTTGAAAACTTGAGTTAAATTGAGAAAGCCCATCTCAGAGCTGAGAAAGGGGGTAGAAATTTTCCTTAACATTAGTCTGTCATTTGATACTAACACTCTAGATTCACATCAGAGATTTATATCTTATGGAACCCAATATATTTTGAAAGCTTTAACTCCCTTTCCCCCTCCTTCACAGAATCATTTCAACAGGGGCATGAAGTATCATTTCTATTGTAAGAGAGGTCACATTGCACCAGGGAGTTTTTAGAGAAGCTGGCCTGTGTCATTCTAAATTTAGTAAGAAAATCCCACTCTGCACAGACATTTGGTCTACATAATTGCCGAGTCTCAGGCTTTGTTACAGAAGCTTATGAAAACAAATGTAACTCTCTACCACAGCAATGGCCAAGTACCCTTGAGCATCTCTAGACTTTAACTGACGCTTTTCCCAGTAAAGCACCTGCTCCTTAAACATGCAAAATTCCAGCCATATCTACACAGAATAATCAGGCTGCAAAAGAGGGAAAGTGTAGAGAGAGACCCCAAGGCAGCATGAGTTCTGTACAGAACCTAAAATCTGGCATTTCTGCCAGAACTAGAAATAAAGGATTCCTTTGACAATAATAATTGGGACTAGCTGCTGAACTGTGTTCTCTTGAAAGTGTTTCAAAGTTGCCTTCAATGGGAAGAAATACATGATGTTAATAAGCTTTAAATGATAATGAGACAGTATTTTGTAGAGAATAATGTAAGAATTGTACCATTAAAAACAGATAGCGATTATGAATCAGGAGACTGCATAATGAATCACATGAAAAAAATTGGTTTGTCCTTCCCGCTTGCCTTGTTTTTATTTGAGTTTGTTTCTACCATGTAAGAATTGGGAGTGTTTCACTCAATTTCTGCCATCTCCTAAAAGTTGGAAGATCTGAACAACCTAAGAGTTCTTCAGTGGGTAAATGGATAAATAATTTGTGATAACCACACATAAGAATGTTATTCATTCATCAGAAAGATGGAAATCTTGTCATCTGTGACAAAATGGATGGATCTTGAGGATACTGTGCTAAGTGAAATAAGCCAAACAGAGAAAGACAAATGCTGTGTGATCTCGTATGTGAAATCTAAAAACAATGAACTTATAGAAACAGAGAGTGGAATGGTGGTTGCCAGTGATTGAAGGGTGGAGAAAATGGAAATATTGGTCATCTTCTAGTTATGAGATGAATAATTATAGCATTGTTAGTATAGTTAACAATACTGTATTGTATACTTTAATAGAGTACTTATAATACAAGGAGAACTGTAATGTTCTCACCATAACAATAACAATAAAATGGTAATTGAGAGAAAGAATGTGTTAACTAACCTTATTGTGGTAAACATTTTGCAATGTATATGCATGTATCAAATCATCACATTGTACACCTTAAACTTACACAAAGCTGTCAATTATATCTCAATAAAGCTGAAAAATACATCTATTTTTTTAAATTGGAGGACCTGATGATAGTGAGCCAAACATTTCTTAGTGTCAACAATGAACTGAAGCTTACATCTCCAACTCCTTGTACTTGGTCTGTGTTGCATATCACTTGGCATCAGAGTTTGCAAATACCGCTCTAAAGGAAGTTTGAGATATAAAAATGCATTTGGTTTTCAGGCATAGAAGAGTGTAAAAAGAGACCCCTAGGAGAGGAATCAAGAAACATCAGTTTTTAGGTCATTGTAATTTATCACTACTTCTGCATATAATGAGCTCAGAAACACGTGGTGTACAACTAATGTGAGTATATAAGCATTAGAAGGCTCATATTCAGAAATGACACAGGCGCTGTGAATCCATGAACTGAATCCTCACCATGAATTTCCACCTACATTCATCTACTCTAACTTAAGGAAAAGCCATGGGACTTTGGGAAGGCTCCTGGGTTTGGCATACAGTATAATGATCTGTCTGTGTTATAGTTTGTCTCTTGAAACAAGCAGGCATTTCTCTTCACTGAGATCTTAAGTCAAAAGATTTTAAGTCAATAATTACTGTCAGTGAGATAGAAGCACTTAATATGTGAAAATTATATACAATAGGCTTTCATAACATTTTACAACCTGGTAGCTCAGATGGCAAATGATCCACCTACAATGGAGTAGACCTGGCTGGGTTCGATCCCTGGGTTGGGAGGATCCCCTGGAGGAGGGCATGGCAATCCACTCCAGTATTCTTGTGTGGGGAATCCCCATGAACAGAGGAGCCTGGCAGGCAACACTCCATGGGGGTCGCAAAGGGTCGTATATTACTGAACGACTAAGCACATATATGCATTAACTCCTTCCTTTTTAAAAACAGCTCTAAAAACAGTAGCCAGTTCTTTTAGGTCTTTGTTAACAGATTCTTGCATTTTCTCCATTTTGTTTTCAAGGTTTTTGATCATCTTTACTATCATTATTCTGAATTCTTTTTCAGGGAATTTTCCTTTTTCCTCTTCATTTATTTGGACTTCTGTTTTCTAGTTTGTTGTTTTATTTGTGCAGTATTTTTCTGCCTTTTCTTTCTTTCTTTCTTTTTTTTTTTAGTTATCGTGTTTTAGGTCTCCTTTTCCCAGGCTTCAAGGGAAGTTGAATTCTTTCCTTGAAGAAGGTTGAATTCTTTCTTCCTTTTGATTTCTGCCCTCCTAAGGTTGGTCAAGTTGTTTGTGTGAGCTTCAGATAGTGTGAGATTTGTGCTGAGTTTTTATTTGTTAATTTGTTTTTCCTCTGACAGGCAAGTCTGAGTGAGGTGGTAATCCTGTCTGCTGATGATTTGGTTTGTATTTTTGTTTTGTTTGTTGTTTAGATGAAGCATCCTGCATGGGGTGCTACTGGTGGTTGGGTGATGCTGGTTCTTGTATTCAAGTAGTTTGCTTTGTGTGAGTTCTCACTATTTGATACTCCCTAGGGTTAGATCTCTGGTAGTCTAGGGTCTTGGAGTCAATGCTCCCACTCTATAAGCTCAAAACAATTAATCTACAAGCAATAAATGCTGGAGAGGTTGTGGAGAAAAGGGAACCCTCTTACACTGTTGGTGGGAATGCAAACTAGTACAGCCACTATGGAGAACAGTGTGGAGATTCCTTAAAAAACTGGAAATAGAACTGCCATATGACCCAGCAATCCCACTGCTGGGCATACACACCGAGGAAACCAGAATTGAAAGAGATGTGTGTACCCCAATGTTCATCGCAGCACTGTTTACAATAGCCAGGACATGGAAGCAACCTAGATGTCCATCAGCAGAGGAATGGATAAGGAAGCTGTGGTGCATATACACAATGGAATATTATTCAGCCATTAAAAAAAATATATTTGAATCGGTTCTATTGAGATGGATGAAACTGGAGCCCATTATGCAGAGTGAAGTAAGCCAGAAAGAAAAACACCAATACAGTATACTAATGCATATATATGGAATTTGAAAGATGGTAACGATAACCCTATATGCGAGGCAGAATAAGAGACACAGATGCATAGAACAGTCTTATGGACTCTAAGGGAGAAGGTGAGGGTGGGATGTTCTGGGAGAATAGCATTGAAACATGTATATTATCATATGTGAAACAGAACACCATTCCATGTTCGATGCATGAGACAAATGCTCAGGACTGGGGCAATGGGATGACCCAGAGGCATGGGACGGGGAGGGAGGTGGGAGGGGGGTCCAGGAAGGGGAACACATGTAAACCCATGGCTGATTCATGTCAATGTATGGCAAAAACTACTACAATATTGTAAAGTAATTAGCCCCCAACTAAAATAAATAAATTTATTAAAAAAAAATAAAAATAAAATCGAGAAATCAGCTTTGAAATGCAAAACAAACAAACAAACAAACAAAAAACCCCATGCACTTATAGGTACCTTATTTTTGACAAAGGAGGCAAGAATATACAATGAGGCAGAGACAGCCTCTTCCATAAATGGTGCTGGGAAAACTGGACAGCTACATGTAAAAGGATGAAATTAGAATACTTTCTAACACCATACCCAAAGATAAACTCAAAATGGATTAAAGATCTAAATGTAATACCAGAAACTATAGAACTCTTAGAGGAAAACATAGGCGGAACACTTGATGACATAAATCAAAGCAAGATCCTTTATGACCCACCTCCTAGAGTAATGGAAATAAAAACAAAAGTAAACAAGTGGGACCTGATTAAACGTAAAAGAAACGATAAGCAAGGTGAAAAGACAACCCTGAGAATGGGAGCAAATAATAGCAAATGAAACAACTGACAAAGGATTAATTTTCAAAATATAAAAGCAGCTCATACAGCTCAATACCAGAAAAACAAACAACCCAATCAAAAAGTGGGGAAAAGACCTAAACAGACATTTCTCCAAAGAAGACATACAGATGGCTAACAAACACATGAAAAGATGCTCAACATCTCTCATTATTAGAGAAATGAAAATCAAAATTACAATGAGATATCACCTCACACCAGTCAGAATGGCCCTCATCAAAAAGTCTACTAACAATAAATGCTGAAAAGGGTGTGGATAAAAGGGAACACTCTTGCACTGTTGGTGGGAATATAAATTGATACAGCTCCTATGGAAGACAGTATGGAAATTTCTTAAAGAACTAGGAATAAAACCACCATATGACCCAGCAATCCCACTCCTAGGCATATGCCATGGGGAAACCAAAATTGAAAGAGACACATGTATCCCGTTGTTCATGGCAACACTATTTGCAATAGCTAGAACGTGGAAGCAACCTAGATATCCGTTGACAGATGAATGGATAAAGAAGTTGTGGTATATATGCACAGTGGAGCATCACTCAGCCATAAAAAGGAACACATTTGAGTCGGTTCTAATGAGGTGAATGAACCTAGACCCTCTTATACAGAGTGAAGTGAGTCAGAAAGAGAAAGATAAATACTGTATTCTAACACATATATAAGGTATCTAGAAAAATGGTACTGAAGAATTTATTTACAGGGCAACAGTGGAGAAACAGACATAGTAAAAAGATTTATGGTCATGGGGAGAGAGGAGGAGAGGGTGAGGGTGAGATGTATGGAAAGAGTAACATGGAAACTTACATTATCATATGTAAAATAGAAAGCCAATGGGAATTTGCTGTATGGCTCAGGAAACTCAAACTGGGGCTCTGTATCAACCTAGAGGGGTGGAATGGGGAGGGAGATGGGAGGCAGTTTCAAAAGGGAGGGGATATATGTATACCTATGGCTGATTCATGTTGAGGTTTGACAGAACACAGTGAAATTCTGTAAAGCAATTATCCTTCAATAAAAAATAAATTAATTAAAAAAAAAATAGTAGGCAAAGCAGATATTTGCTGCTTTTAATAGTCTCTGACAGTAAAAATGACTTTTGTCCAAGAATAAAAACATAATTTGAAAAACCATGAACAGAGCTCTGATCTGTTTTCTACCAATAATAAAATTTTGAAGTGTGTTCTTTAAATACCTAAATTATCAGCAATTGAGTAAATATTATACAAAAGTTCAGTTGTTAAGAAGGAAAGTTCTGGAAATAATAGAGCTAGGTTACTACTCTGGGTGTGATGCTTAATACCTCTGAGACCTTGGGCAATTTAATAATATGTATTATTTTTTCTCATCTGTAAAATATAAATGATTGCAGTTACCTTACAGAATTATTGTGAAAATAAATGAGACAATTCCTATTAAGTACTTGTAATAGTGGCTAGTACATAATAGAAATTCAATGCTTAATACTTAAAAGAATTATATTAAGATTTATAACAAAATACAGAATTTAAAAAAGTGATTTAGGCTATACTAATATAACTTTCTCTTTATGAATTCATTGCATGTATGGAAAGAAAAATCAATGTGGTATTTAACTTAGGTAACTGAATATATGTATACAAAACTCCTATAAAGATGTCAGAATGGTATTTGGGAAAAAATTGCCATTGGAGGCTATTGATATTATTTGTTTGTTGTGCTACAATTTTTTTGAAAATAATTTTGTTTATTTATTGTCAGGATATTTTTATTGGAGTATAATTGTTTTACAATGTTGTATTTCTACTGCTGATTGACTTCCTTGACAGAATATTTTAATACTTGAAACGTTCTCAAGCATAATGCTTTTAAAAGATCATTTCTCATTTGCATTGGCAAATGGAAACATTCTAAACCGATGCTTTCTCCATTACAAATGTAAAATTTTTGTAAAGCTCTTGGAGAGTTGCAATCTGCTTTTTGGTTTACAGGAAACTTGACTTTTTGTTTTTGTTTCTGTCTTTCAGAGTTGCTATAATTCTTACTGGGTAATGAGAAACAGGTGCACAAGAGTCAAAGCTCATTAAGATGAAAACCAACTGAGGTTCATATTTCTCTGTAACAGATACAGGGCTCTAACATTTAAATAAGTATCACTCTTAATTTGTTGCATGATTGTTGTTAATTAGAAATGAATCCTGATAACAAAATTGCAATAATATTGATTTTTAGTCTATGAACTGTATCCTTTCCAAACACAACTAAACTGCATCTTCTTTATACTGCACTGCTCACATACTTCCCAAGTTCCAGTGGCGATAATACAGGCCGCTCTAAATTGCTTTCATTGTATTCATCGAATATCATGTCTATTTAAATACCTTTACTATTGTAGGATTTCATGTAAAATTCCACTGTTCTATATTCAATTATTCGAAACATCTAAATCATTGATAATTATTTGGGGTCTCAGCTTAACTAAAGCATTGAAAGTTTAGGTAAACTCATTGGTTTTTAAGGTTTCTATTTCTTAGTTTGCTTATAGTTTATTTGTGTACATTTTTCCAAAAACAAAGTTTAATACCTCTCAAAACTTGGTAGTGTGTAATGGGGGGCCTGGGAGGGAATATTTGTATACATATTTCAGATTTACTTTGCTGCCCAGCAGAAACTAATACAACATTGTTAAGCAATTATACTCCAATAATAAACAACAACATCAAAAAAATCAAATCATCATGCTGTACACCTTAAACTTATATAGTGCTGCAAGTCAATATATCTCATTAAAACTGGAAGAAAATCTTTTTAAAAACTTGGTAGTTTTAAGAATTATTTATAAGGTCAATGTGTTCTTTCCCTTTAAAAACAGTCTTTTAAAATATTTAAGGATGAAATAATTTTTTATTTCAATCTGCAGCTCTCTCAGATTCAGAAACTTTTATAATCACACAGCAAAAAGGAAAGGATAAAATCCTCTTTCAGAGAGACACGTGTACACCAATGTGCATCGCAGCACTGTTTACAATAGCCAGGACACGGAAGCAACCTAGATGTCCATCAGCGGATGAATGGATGAGAAAATCGTGGCACATATACACAATGGAATATTACTCAGCTATTAAAAAGAACACATTTGAATCAGTTTTAATGAGGTGGATGAAACTGGAGCCTATTATGTAGAGTGAAGTAAGTCAGAAAGACAAACACCAATACAGTATATTAATGCATATATATGAAATTTAGAAAGATGGTAACGATGACCCTATATGTGAGACAACAAAAGAGACACAGATATAAGGAACAGACCTTTGGACTCTGTGGGAGAAGGTGAGGGTGAGATGATTTGAGAGAATAACATTGAAACATGTATATTACCGTATGTGAAATAGATCGCCAGTGAAAGTTCAGTGCATGAAACAGGGCACTCAAAGCCCATGCACTGGGACAACCCAGAGGGATGGGATGGGGAGGGAGGTGGAAGGGGGTTTTGGGATGGGGGACACGTGTACACCCATGGATGATTCATGCCAATGTATGGCAGAAACCACCGCAATATTGTAAAGTAATTAGCCTCCAATTAAACAAATGAATTTAAAAAATCCTCTTTCAGTGGTAGTGCTAGCAATTTTTAATTGCACTTTAATTAGCTTGATAGCTTACATTTCATTGCATGCTCCTGCTTGGCCACTCAGTCATGCCCAACTTTTTGCAACCCTTTGGACTGTAGCCCGCCAGGCTCCTCTGCCCATGGAATGTCCCAGGTAAGAATACTAGAATGGGTTGCCATTTCCTCCTTCAGGGAATCTTCCCAACCTGAGAATCAAACTCGCATCTCTTTTGTGTCCTGCATTGCAGGTGGATTCTTTACCGCTGAGCCATCAGGGAAGCCCTACTTCGTTGTATATATTTTTTCATCTGGCAAATTTTATATAAAATCCCAGTGTTATTTTTACAGATTTTATTGACTCTATCAAATTGTTTTTCAGTTACTAACATATGCAAGTTATTTGAATATGTACATGTTCATATCTTGGTCTTCATATGTATGTTTGTATGTGCTGTGATCTTTCCAATAGCTTTTATTAAATCTGTGACCATAATTAACATATTCTCCATATAAAGAATAGCAAATAAGCAAATTCTTAAAATATCTAGTATTGCTCAAGCAGTTTTTTATAAGCTACAGGGCTTTTATGCATTTATAAAAGAAGAAATTGTATTGTACAAAGGATCTACCCAATGAAGCAGCATTAAATTATTACTTATTCTGATTCATTGCAGTATTTGTTTATAAATTTTCTCACTGCACAGCTAATATAATGGGACTAGAAAAGCTAAAAGTAGTGTGAGAAAAACTAGTAGCCAAATATGAAAATTAGCCAGGTTTGAAAGAAATAAGCAACAGATCCTTATTAATTGACTCCTTGTATAATGCAACTTGTTGGAGGAAAACAGACTCTTGTTTGCACGTATTCTCTAAGAAATATGTTTAATGAACTACATTGGAGTTAGTAATACCTCACTATTTGTGATAGAAAGTATCAGTAACAAGCAACTGAAATGCAAGTAACAAATATTATAAATTGGAATTATTGGTTATTCTTACATGGTGATTTGTTTTTCTAGCTGCTTTATACAACTACATTTGTAATCTTCATTTAAAAGTTATTTGGAAATGAAAGAGTGCCCAGTGCTTTACTCAAATATTAAAAAAAGTCACCTATGCCTACTACTGACAAAGGATCCATGCGTGCCTGAGTGCTTAGTTGCTCAGTTGTGTCCAACACTTTTGCAGCCCGCCAGGCTCCTCTGTTTTGGGGATTCTCCAGGCAAGAATACTGGAGTGGGTAGCCACTCCCTTCTGCAGGGGAACCTTCCTAACCCACAGATCAAACCTGGGTCCTTCATTACAGGCAGTTTCTTTACCGTCTGATCCACCAAGGGAAGCCCCAAACTACCCATGAAGAGTAAGCATCTCCTCTTCAAAGTGTCTTCAGAACAGTATAAATTTTTTTAACTTCTCCTCTTAAATATATATTTTTCCTAGTCCTAAATTTTAATTACAGAAAATTTTATATATATACTGTAAAAAGAAAGTTGTAATATACTTTCTAACTTATCACAAAAACAAACTGTAAATGAATTTATTTTCTAATTATTCATTGCCTATTTCCTTTTAAAATTTCTATTCAAAAAGAGAAAATGCAATTTATTGAATAAATCAGGTAGTCTTATATTTTCCTTGAATTTCATAAAATAATTTGGATCACAGAATTTCACCACTGTAATGTTTTAAACTATATTGGTAAGATTAACTTAATTGTTGGCATTTGTGTACTGGAACAAGATAACTATTTCAGATAAATGTATATTCATTACTAACACTATCATTATGACAGCTAATATTTATAAAGCATTTTCTCTATGTCAACCTTGTACTTTAATACATGATTTTATTTTTTCCTTTCAATATTACCACTATATGTCTTCAAATACAAGATGCTATCAATTATCTGAAATATCATCACATGATGCTTCCAATCAGACTATGTTTCAATGCTAAAAAAATCACAGGCTGTAAGATACATCTTGATTTTAGAGATGTGGAAATGTAGAAAAATGTGCATTTAAAATATATCCAATGTAAATACTCTAAAGAAACAAGGATGCTTTCATAATTAATATTTTACAACACACATACACAAATGAACACATCTTAGCCTTTATAAAATGAATTGCAGCACTTTGGTCTAGTTACCTTTCCAGTTACCTGAAATTGATGACTGTACATAATTACACCATAGGCATCTGTTGTTTTGCCACCCATTTTCTCAGTCATCTGTTAATGGCACCGTCAGGAAGATCTCCTGGAGAAGGAAGTGGCAACCCACTCCAGTATTCTTGCCTTGAAAAGCTCATGGACTGAGAAGCCTGGTGGGCTACAATCCATGAAGTAGCAAAAGAATCAGGTATGACTTAGCAACTAAATAACAACAAACATTTGCTTTGGGGGATCTAAGAGTGGTGATTACAGGCACTCTCTTTGGATTTGGAAGGATATGTGTGTTAGGTCACTTCAGTTGTGTCCGACTGTTTGTGACCCTATGGACTGTAGCCTGCCAGGTTCCTCTCTCCGTTGGCTTCTCCAGGCTATGTATCCAGAGGATCTTCCCTACCCACGGATGGAACCTGAGTTCTTACATTTCCTACATTGTCAGGTGAGTTCTTTACCACTAGCACAACCTAGGAAGTATGAACAACATCAAAAACACCAACCATGATAGATAGCATCCTGAAAAAACGGTCAGCTTCTTTCATATTTTGACAGCTGCCTTGGACCTGACACTTCTAAGCCCAGTGATTTTGTGATTTTTTTTTTTTTCTTTCTTAAAATCTGTGAGCTACCTTACTTCTTTCCAATCTATTTTTCTCGTTTCTCTTACTTGCAGCTAACGGACCCTGAGTTAAAAAACTATCAAGATAGTCAAATGATCTTCGATACATGATTCTGTGGTCATTTAGATATTACAAACAATCCAATGGAAATAGAAAATTTAATTTATATGCATACCTATAGATATATATCTTTCAGTTGGTTTTCCTTTTAATGAATTCATTTATTAATTGATTAATTAATGTTTTAATTTTATTTATAGTAGTTTGTTGGTTTTAGGAGTTCTTAGCAAAGACATCATCTGAGAACTTACCAGAAATGCAGATTCTCAGGCTTCACCCCAGATATATTGAATTAGAACCTACATTCTTATAAGAGCGCCATTCTCAAATGCTAAAGTTTTAGAAAAGCACTGTTTTAAGTCATTCTGAGTCAAATGCATGAAACAGAACTCTGTCTGCTAAAGCAAATAGAGGTCACTTTCAAAACTATTAAATCCATTATACTGAGAGGCATCCATGATTATTGCTAAGTGCTCTTGGAAAACCTACAGTTTTGCAAATGGCTAATAGAGGAGGGCATGACAACCCACTCCAGTATTCTTGCCTGGAGAATCCCCATGGACAGAGGAGCCTGGCGAGCTGCAGTCCACTGGGTCACAAAGAGTCGGGCATGACTGAGCTTGCACAGCACAATATTCAGTTAAAACAGTCTTGTCTGTTTATTATTTTTTAATTGCAAAATGTACTGATTCTTAAACTCAGAGAGCAGGACATTGTTGTTCAGTCACTAAGTTGTGTGCCACTCTTTGCAACCCCGTGGACTGTAGCACACCAGGCTTCCCTGTCCTTCACTATCACCCAGAGTTTGCTCAAACTCATATCCATTGAGCAGTGATGCCATCCAACTGTTGTCCTCTTCTCCTCCTGCTCTTAATCTTTCCCAGCATAGGGTCTTTTCTAATGAGTTGGCTCTTCGCACCAGGTGGCCAAAGTATTGGAGCTTCAGCTTCAGCATCAGTCCTTCCAATGAATACTCATGGTTGATTTTCTTCAGGATTGACTGGTTTGATCTTCTTGCTGTCCAAGGGACTCTCAATAGTCTTCTCAAACACCACAGTTTGAAAGCATCAATTCTTCTGCATTCAGCCTTCTTTATGATCCAAATCTCACATTCGTACATGACTACTGGAAAAACCATAGCTTTGACTATACTGGCCTTTGTTGGCAAAGTGATGTCTCTGCTTTTTAATACACTATCTAGGTTTGTCATAGCTTTCCTTCAAAGGAGAAAGCATCTTTTAATTTTGTGGCTGCAGTCACTGTCTGCAGTGATTTTGGAGCCTAAGAAAATAAAATCTGCTGCTGTTTACATTTTTACCCAACTCTTTGCAATGAAGTGATGGGCCCAGATGCCATGATCTTATTTTTTTGAATGTTGAGTTTTAAGCCAGCTTTTTCACTTTCCTCTTTCACTTTCATCAAGAGGCTCTTTAGTTCCACTTTGTGCCATTATATTACATTCCATTCTTCCATTACAACACATTATTCAACTATAAGTTTGCGATGTTAACTATTTTTAATTTTTTTAAAACAAATCAAGCATAAATATTCTGTCTTATAAAATATCACAATGATAAAAACAAATATAGTGAAATGCTGGAGATTCTTTGCACATTGCTTACCTCAATAATTCCTTATCTCTCCTTATAGTTAGTAATTAGTGACATGCCCTTTCAGATATTTTTTTATTCCTATGTGTGTAGCTTTTAAATAGTTATATATGTAGAACCTGGAGGAGAAATGGCAACCCATTCCAACATTCTTTCCTGGGAAATCCCATGGACTAAGGTGCCTGGCAGGCTACAGTCCATGGAGTCGCAAAAGTGTCAGACATGAATTAGTAACTAAACAACAACAATGAGATGTAAGATAGATGAATGTTCTATATGCAAATTTAGATATACAGATAGAAACTAATATATGAACTTTCAAAATGTCTCCCAAACCTTGTTGTGGAGGAAAAAATGCTCTCTTTACTTTTTTATACCTGAACTTTATATGTATCCCTATTTTTCCCCAGTAAAAGAAAATTAATTTTTCAAGTTCATGGTAAACTTCGTCAGTTCAGACATTTCTCAGCTGATTCAGAGAAAACTTACATAAAATCATGATATCAGTAGAAGACTAGTGCTTGGTCATCACTTCTCCATCTGCTCGGATATTAGGTCATACTCAGAACCTAATATGATATTCGGTCATACTCAGAGCCTAATATTAGGCTTCTTTGCTGTTTGCAGCCATAAGGGAACATGTTTGTTTTCACCTACTTCTCCCACAGAGGTCTGTGGGGACTCTGAGATCGGAAGAGGTCCATTTGCCCAGGCACGCCCAGGTAGCCATTTCTACTCTATTCTCCTGTGACATGAAAGCATGGAGAACTTCAGGAACATTTACCTAGCTCTTAGGTCCCTAGGCAGGAGATGGAATAAAAGTCTCTCCCACTATCTGGTCTCTGAACTTACCTAGCAGTTCTGGTGTTCACTTCTGATCAACACAAGCGTAGGTAGAGAGTCCTTTCTCAGCAGATCTTGCCAGTGTCAACATTCTTACGACTTTCTCTATTGAAGTAAATTTTCTCATTTGGAGAGAGGGAAAATCTATCTATCATTGTCTCTTCGCAGTTCTAACAATTATCTCTTTATCGCTTTTCTTTTTTAAAAATGGAATTAGCTAGAACCTCTCATATCTGTTGAATACAGTGGTGATAGTGTGCAATTTTGCTTTTACTATTTAGTAGTTGGGCTCCTCTGTCTTTTGAGAAAATGTCACTTTATCAATTTAAGAAAGTTTCCTTCTGTTTCTGATGTACCATTAAAAAAATCTGTCAAATTCCTCATGCTGGTTTTTCTCCTTGTAACTATTAATTTCCCTATACATTCACTAGTGTTGAATTATTCTTACATTCTTAGGACAGATGCTACTTGGTTACAATACCAAATATGTTAGTACACTGTTCAACTCAATAATATTTTATCTAGAATCTTACATATGCACTCATAAATAAGATTGTTCTACTTTTCTCTCTTTTATTAATTTTATATTTTATTTTAGTGTTGTCCAGCACTGTTATCAATATCCTTTGTATAAGAATATTGTATATGTCTCTACTGAAGGACTAATGAACTATGCCTTATAGGGTTCTTTGAGTAATCAAATTTTATAATATATATATGTATATAAAATATATAGATTATATATTATGTTATATATATTCACATATATTTATATGTAGAAATATAAACCATATGAACCACATATATGTGTATAATATATTCACTAAGTAGTGTGCAACTCTTTTGCGATCCCATGGACTGTATCCTGCCAATCTCTTCGGTCCATTGGATTTCTCAGGCAAGACTACTGGAGTGGGTCGCCATTTCCTTCTCCAAGGGAACTTCCCAACCGAGGGATCAAACCCAGGTCTCCTGCATCACAGGCAGATTCTTTATCCCTGAGCCACTGGGGAAACCACATATATATTTAAAAGTATTAATCTTTCTTTGGGGGGAGGAGGGAGTGTTCAGCCACCAAATCCCCATGGTTCTCCTTTGTTTTGCTTTCTATTAAAATCAACTGAGTCTGGTACATTGTCACCTTGCACTTGAACTCTATTATTTATTGTACTAATTTTATTCTATATAATTTTACAAATAGGTGTGTCACCAGTATCACTGTTTTCTAAAATATTTTTCATATACCATCCTTAAAGTAATCTTCCCAATGGAATAAATATCATTTTTGTAAACTACAAATTCATTTTTTTATGTATTAAGGAATTATCTTTTTAACTCTTGAAGTTTACTTAGGGGTAGATCTTAAATCAAAGAATTTGACATCAGTTGCTACATTTATTTAGGTGAGGAGCTGAAGGTTGGACTAACCAAGCTTGAGGGCCTTGGTATCTGAAAGACCTACACAATTTTGAAACAATCATTCAAATTCTTATGGCCTTTAAGAAAGCTTCTAACATCAGCATGTGTCAACTTCAGCTAATTTGACTACAGTTGATCCTTAGACAACAGGGGTTTGGACTGTGTGTGTCCCCTCTATGCAGATATTGTTTCCAATACATACATTGTACAGTATGACTAACACACACACACACACACACACACACACACACACACACACACAGAGTCCATGATTGTTTGAATCCACATATGCAGAACTACAGATTTTAAGGTCCAACTGTAAAGTTTTACTTGGATTTTAGACATGGTAGAGAGATCAACATCTCTAATCCCCAAGTTATTCAAGGGTCAACTAACTGTATATCATTTGATCCTCACAAAATAAATTTGAGATATACAGGAAGAAAGGTAATCTTCCCAATCTTTGCATTGTCATATTTTCTTCCCTTTTCAGAATGTCTCTCCAATACTCATTCACTTGTGAATATTGTACTTTATTCAGGGTAGAGACTGGATACATTTATTTCTTTATATTGATTACTACAATAAAAATAAGCAAATATTAAATAAATAATATAAATTATTAATGTTTAATTCTGAATGTATTTTAGAATGTATTAGAACTGTATTAAGAAACTTCATCACATAGTTTATTTTTGTATGGTGCTGTAAAATGGGGGTGAGATATCTTATGGTTTGGGATCCTAGATAAACTAGTTTTCTCTCTCAAAGTTCAAGGGAAAAATTTGACAAATATGTATAAAGCAACAATAATATATTTTTCATGCTATATGAACATATGTGGTATTTGCATTTAAGAGTTTAGAAAAGCAAATATTGTTAGTTGTAATGTATAAAGAAAATGTGTATATTTGTCAGTCATCAAAAATTTGGAGTGTTTTAGTGCATGTCATCTTGAGAGAATTAAATGAATCTTAGCTAAATATAGATTTCAAGTTTCTTTGAGTTTACTGAGTCTCATCTGTCTTTGCAGAATGTACAGCTTTCATTCATCTTGGGAAAATATGCCTGTATATGTGTATGTATATGTGTATGTATATATATATATATATATATTTATATATATATATGTATGTATATATACACACACACATATATTGGCTTCCTTTGTGGCTCAGAAGATAAAGTATCCGCCTGTAATGTGAGAGACCTGGGTTTGATCCCTGAGTTGGAAAGATCCCCTGGAAAAGGGAACAACAACCTACTCCAGTATTCTTGCCTGGAGAATCCCCATGGACAGCGGAGCCTGGCAGGCTACAGTCTATGGGGTCGGAAGAGTTGGACATGACTGAGTGCCTTTCCCTTTCACGTACACATACACACTAACTAACGTGACAAATAATTAAATGTATTTAGCTAAAGTGAGGGAACAGAACGCATGAAAACGCAAGGAGTAGTGGAAACACAGAGGCAACTGGAATTTCTGAAATATATACTGGAAAATGTAACTTGATATAAAGGAGCTCTTAATTCCAGCATCAGAAATATATACACAAGCCTCCCTGGTTGGATCTATTTTAGTCTATAGCCTGCATTTTTATTAATATACCAAAGTGTAGCTAAGTTTAATAATTCTCTCTTCTCTGTTACCAGTTGTAAAACAACACTTCAGGAAGCATATTTTTATATGCTTTTCACTGTGACCTGTTTAATATTTATTTTTAAAGTTTAGCTTTATCATATGATTCAAATATAAATTGATACAAATTGATTTCTTTTAAGCAATAACTGGATACCCAACCTCACCCCCTTTCTTACACATTTGCACTGTATATTAACTCTACACACTGATATAGAACCCCATGTTATGGACACAGGGCACGAAAGAACTACTAAAATTAAATTTCCATACAATTTGTTAGAACACCAGCAGAAATAAAAATTAAGTACAGTTATAGAAACAAAATGTAGTTCTTACAGGTCTGAAATTCATACCCCAGGGAACCGTACAGTTTGTTGTTGTTTTGAGAAGGGAAATGTAAAGGAAGCGACATTCCAGGCAAGAATAACACCTATGGAAAGGCAAAAATATAAAATCGAATATTTCATATTGTGCCCAGACACTGCATGGCCCCAATACAAAGTAGCTGCAAAGTAAATATTTACTGAATGTGCCAAATTTAGCATTGACACAAATAGCTTATAAAATATTTTGCTTTTCTCTATGAAAACCCTATATGGCTAAGTCCAGTGTACATTTAAGAGAACTACCTGTTGACTTTTCAAATGATTTTCGTATATTCTCACTTTTATTTCCTACCCTGGACTTAAAACCGAAGGTCCAAAATGAAATGGTTTACCCTTACCTCACCTAATCCAAACTGATTTTAATTTCTAACTCTTTCTGTCTGCATCTCTTCAACTACAGGACACCATACATCCAATACCCAGGTCGACATATATCTGCAACTTCTTGGGCCTCTTAATCCAAGTGTGTCTGTATTTCCACAGCCACCTACCAAGGATAAACCCTTTATTAGCTCATAGTCAGATATGTATGATTCCACTCAGTTGATTTTTTATGATTTTAGGCTCTCTTCTATCTGGTGTCGGAGAAGGCAATGGCAACCCTCTCCAGTACTCTTGCCTGGAAAATCCCATGGACTCAGGAGCCTCGTAGGCTGCAGTCCATGGGGTCTCTGAGAGTCGGACACGACTGAGCGACTTCACTTTCACTTTTCACTTTCATGCATTGGAGAAGGAAATGGCAACCCAATCCAGTGTTCTTGCCTGGAGAATCCCAGGGACGGCGGAGCCTGATGGGCTGCCGTCTATGGGGTCGCACAGAGTCGGACACCACTGAAGCGACTTAGCAGCAGCAGCAGCTATCTGGTGTATCTACAGTATTTCTGTTATGAAAGTGTCACTCAGTTGGTCCGACTTTGCAGCCCTATGGACTGGAGCCTCCCACACTCCTCTCTCCGTGGAATTATCCAGGCAAGAATACTGAGGTGGGTAGCCATTTCCTTCTCCAGGGGATTTTCTCAACCCCGTGATCAAACGCGGTTCTCCTGCTTTGCAGGCAGATTCTTTACCGTCTGAGCCACCAGGGAAGCCCAGTGTATATATTTCTCAAGAATCTTGTCAGTAATTTAAATATTTTCAAGATTTAATAAATTTAATATCATACAGTCTCCAATATCTTGTATTCTATACTGTATAATTTTAGTTTTACAAAGTTTTCTATCATGTAGCCTTTAAATTGGTCCTTTTCCATATTTTCTACATATAGAACTAAACACTACTTCTTTGCCTTTTTGAAAACAGTTGAGATTTCTACCTCTATATTTGAATTTTATTGACCTTTACATAAATTATTATTTTTTGTATTTGTTTCTCAAATCTAGTTAGTTCTATGACCTCATAACACTCCTTATAAAAACAAATAACTTTTCTCAACATATGATTATGTGTCCTAATTAATTAATTAATTAACTAACTAATTAATTAATTAATTATTTTTTATGGTAGTTGGGATAACTTTGACCTTTACACTTCAGTTTTTATTACTAGAACTTGTTTGTATTCTGTATCTTGAGATTTTTATTTAAAATACAAATAAAATAAATTTGCTATTAAAAGTGATCACATTCTGTCACTATAGTTTTGAAGGCTGGGTTCAAAAGATATTGTTATTCCCATGTAATAGCCAGCAGGAAAGATGTGTGCAGGGAAATGCACAAATTTGAGGATAAATGCGTGAAAGAGAACTTCAAAAAAAAATTTGGAGTATAATTGGTTTACAGTGCTGTGTTAGTTACAAGTATACAACAAAGTGCATGTACCTATATTCATTCTTCTTTTCCAGATTCTTTTCCTGTATAGATTTTAGAGAATATTGAGTAGAGTTCCCTGTGCTAAATAGCAGATCCTTTTTGGCTATCTAGTCTTCCCTGGTGGCTCAGAGGTTAAAACGTCTGCCTGCAATGCAGGAGACCTGGGTTCGATCCCTGGGTTCGATCCCTGGGTTGAGAAGATCCCCTGGAGAAGGAAATGGCAGCCCACTCCAGTATTCTTGCCTGGAAAATCCCATGGACAGAGGAGCCTGGTGGGCTACAGTCCACCGGGTCGCAAAGAGTCGGACACGACTGAGCGACTTCACTTTCATTTTTGGCTGTCTATTTATATATATAGTAGTGTGTATATGTTAATCCAAAACTCCTAATTTATCTCCCCCCAATCATATTTCCTCTTGGTAACCATAAGTTTGTTTTTGAAATCTGTGAGTCTGTTTCTATTTTGTAAATGAGTTCATTTAGATCATTTTTAAAAAATTAGATTCCACACATGAGTGATATCATGTGATATTACTAGGACTTTAAACAAAATGTTTCAATGAGAGTTCAAATGTATAGTAGATACATTTTGAATTCTTATGACAATATGTTAAGGAAATAAGGTGAGAACTATCTCTATCTAAAATGAAAGAAAATGAAGCTTAGCAAAGTTGGACAGTTTATCAAAAGCTACTTAGCTGATGGCATATTCAAAAAGAATATACAGTTTATGCTGAACATTTGTTGTCCAAACTTCCGTTTCTCAACTATAGCAATATCATACCACATGAATAGAACATTAATCAAAAATTCAGATTGAAGTGGATTTACATCTTAAAAATAGCTCATGTGAAATTCTACTTAAGTAGCATCTGTTTCCACCCACTACCTCTTCTGATTCTCTTTCCCCAAAGTGCAAGGAAATGATGATTGAGGACACTCAGCAGTGTTTTCATGTGTCTTACCGCCAAATTCGAGGTTTAAATTGAACTTGTGATGTGAGCTACATTGTCTGATAAGGAATCAACTATATAGTCTATAGTAAAAATTCCTTAAAGCAAAATAGATTTAATTCTAAGGTTTTTAAAATTAGAATTTGTTATTCAGCTAACAATTTCTGATGGCAACATTATAATGAGATTTTACTGAACATGCAAGTATATGTATATTTTTTATTTTTGTCACAAATATAGTTTGTTTGCCAAATATGTGATCTACTCATTTTTGTTTTCCATTGCAAGATTTTATTTTATTTGCATTTTGCACAAGATGATGATCTAAAGACAATTATGTTTAGCACTCTATCACCTACAAAGCCTTTAGCTTATAATATCACACATGATTCCCAACCTCTTTTTAATATGTATTACCATTTATCACTAAGTCATTAAGATCTACAGAACTGTCATAGAGGTTAGGAAGCATCTAGAAATGTGTGCACCACTGGCAGGGCTGCAGCTAATAAAAATGGGCCTCTGTGTATAGTCTCCTGTGCTTCTCTCTCTCCAGTTCAGCTCCCTACTTTCTCCTGCAAGCAGGAAAAGCAGGTTTGGATATTTATGGATAAGTTTCTCGGGATTCCCTGGAGGTAGAAGGTGATATCCTTCTTATTTCTTCATTAGTAAGCACAAACTTACCAAGAAAACAAGGTCTAGAATTGAGTGCCAAAAATAAAATTCCTAGTCCTTGGTGCCCCTTTGAGGATTTACTTCTGTAAACCAAAGAATAGGGTATTTCTTCTTAGTAGTCAGCATCCTTTTTATCCTACAAAGAAATATAGACAGATCTGAATCCAGATTATGGCCCATAGACTCATTTTCCTCATAGAATCTTTCTCTTACTTATTCCTTGCTTCTACCTTTATTTAAATTATCTTCTCTCAAAAATTTTAAAAGGTAACAGAACTTTTCAAGTAGGGGCTAATATGATAGATATTCCTCTAATTGGAACATACTGAAGTTAAACTTGGACCAACAGGCTTTCATGTTAGACAAAGTTTTTGAGGTCTCTCAGAACTCAGAGTTTCTAAATTTGTCCACAGATTTTATTTTCTTTGGTTGTATCAGTTTCTATTCTACTCAGTAACTGTTAATGGGCATTTAAATGTTAACAGACACTTCCAGGCATTTTATACTTACCAATTTTTTAATATTCACAGTGACTCAAGGAGGTTATTTTAATTCTCTAAATAGTCATATTGGTGGCAGTTTATATTAATTACAGTTTAATCCAAATCACCTTACTTTTTCAGTAGGAAAAACTCCGTCATGCCTTGTCTTTAAGTGCTATAATAATTAAATTATAAACAAACAATAAAATAATTCAACTAAATTAAACCAAATTAATTGACTCAAAACCAAAAATAATCTGTTAAAAATGAAAATATCAAGTGAAAATTGGGCATGATGAATCAAGAGATGATGTTATTATAATCATTTTTAATAGCTCTTCCTTTGGAGTTTTCCTGAAGGTCAATGACCAGTGGATTGCATTGGTAGGAAGTGATCTTTACCCATGAATTGATTATTTTGCTATTGATGAAGAGAAAACTTAGTCCATACATAACTATATTTTAAAAAGGGAAAATGTATTTAAGAAACTGAGCATTAGTCCTTATTGTTTTGAATGCAGTTTGAATCCATCCTCACGTCTAAACTCAACTGCCACTTTCTTACTGAGTCAGTTCACCCACCAGAACAATTATTGCTGATCCTCAGTTCCATTCTTTCAATTCTACAATAGTGCTTCCACTCAGCTTCTAAAACTGCCATTTTCTTGCTTAAATCCATGCCTAGGTAAGTTTCCAGCTAGAATGTAATGGTAACCACATAAATTTGAATCTCTTCATACACCTTCCAAAAACCACAAGATCAAAAGTGACAAGTAAAACAACACAAACAAAGAACAGAAAATTCAGTTCAGTTCAGTTCATTTCAGTTGCTCAGTTGTATCTGACCCTTTGCGACCCCATGGACTACAGCACGGCAGGCTTCCCTGTCCATCACCAACTCCAGGGACTTACTCAATCTCATGTCCATCAAGTCGGTGATGCCATCCAACCATCTCATCCTCTGTCGTTCCCTTCTCCTCCCACCCCCAATCTTTCCCAGCATCAGAGTCTTTTCCAAGGAGTTGGTTCTTCACATCAGGTGGCCAAAGTATTGGAGTTTCAGCTTCAACATCAGTCCTTCCAATGAATATTCAGGACTGATTTCCTTTAGGATGGACTGGTTGGATCTCTTTGCAATCCAAGGGACTCTCAAGAGTCTTCTCCAACACCACAGTTCAAAAGAATCAATTCTTTGGTGCTCAGCTTTCTTTATAGTCCAACTCTCGCATCCATACATGACTACTGGAAAAACCATAGCTTTGACTAGACAGACCTTGGTTGGCAAAGTAATGTCTCTGCTTTTTAATATACTATCTAGGTTGGTCATAGCTTTTCATCCAAGAAAAAAGTGTCTTTTAATTTCTTGGCTGCAATCACCATCTTCAGTGATTTTGGAGCCCAAGAAAATAAAGTCTCTCACTGTTTACATTGTTTCCCCATCTATTTGCCATGAAGTGATGGGACTGGATGCCATGGTTTTAGTTTTCTGAATGTTGAGTTTTAAGCCAACTTTTTCACTCTCCTCTTTCACTTTCATCAAGAGGTTCTTTAGTTCTTCTTTGCTTTCTTCCATTAGAGTGGTATATCATCTGCATATCTGAGGTTATTGATATTTCTCCCAGCAATCTTGATTCCAGCTTGTGTTTCATCCAGCCCAGCATTTTGCATGATGTATCCTGCATATACGTTAAACAAGCAGGGTGACAATATACAGACTTGATGTATTCCTTTCCCAATTTGGAACCAGTCTTTTGTCCCTTGTCCAGTTCTAACTGTTGCTTCTTGACCTGACCTGCCTCCTGAGAACAGAAAATTACTATTGGCCATTCTTTAGATAGGCTAGGGGACAGTGGATACCACAAACTTTTAATTACTTATAAGTAGACAAATGTAAAACAAATTCCAACAAGGTTTCATGGCTGGTGAAAGTCTGTAAGTATGAAGAGTTAGGGAAGGCAATCCTAAGTGATTCTGTGGAAAAGAAGAGTAGAACAGGAGATGGGGCAAACAAAATCACTTCCAGGAAGTGAAATTTCAACAGTAAGTACTAAAATGCTAAACAAAATTTGAACAATGGCAGTTCCCAGCATCAGTTACAAGAATTGGGCTTGCAAGTAAGAGGAATTAGGTATTAGTCCTTGGGAAACATTACCTTTGGGGTAAGAATTTGCCAGATAGAGAAGGGATATCAGTGAAAAGAAAAAAGGGACAAATCAAAAAAGGGAAGAAGAGAATGTTAAGGATCCCACAGAAACCAAAGACAAATATGACAAAGCATCTCTCTGCTCTTCCTGTCACCATCCATATCATCACCAACATAATCACATTTTTAAAATACATTAAAAAATACTGGTATTAATAGAAGAGGACACTCTTGAGCCAGGAAAGTTATTAACAAAGAGCCTAGAATTTAAAAAGAAGTTAATGCAGTATAAAGTACTACAAAAAGTAAATAGAAAACTCCAATTAAAATATTTCCTGTGATAGATATTCTTTCCAAAATCAATAAGGGAGCAGATGAACATGGTAACAAACTTCTAAATTGAATTAAATATTCTTAAACAAGCCATTAGTTTTTAAACAATTTTTAAAATGCACTGAAACAAATTTTAAAAACTAATGGCCAAAAAAAGAGAAAACACAAGGAAAAATGCAATGAAAGTCAATCAAGCTCAGAGAAGGAATTGAAGAAAAAGTTAACCAGAAAATGAAAAACAAATTAGAATGTGCCCAAGGGAGTACAGATTGGAATAAAATTTTAATAAGGAACTTTGAGGAAAGGCAGGAAAACAAGCAAGAGAGTACATTTGCAATTTTAAAAGCTGAATGAAAAAGTTTAAGGACAAAACAGATGAAATGCCAGGCAGGCAAGAAAAAATTTTTTGCTCTTTTTATAATTAGAATTACTGGAAAAGTAAAAAGAAACACAACAGAAATAAATATTTAAATCTGTAAGACAAGAAAACGATTTGGAAATAAAAACTAGCTTAAATTTACATGTGGAGACGGCCTACCTATGCTAGTAAAATGATTTGATTTTAAGAAAAAAAAAATCATCAGGTCCTCCAAACAAACAATGAAATTATAAGGAGAAAAATATTAGTCTAGCACTAGCCTCTCAAGAGTACAATATAATGCAAAGTAACAGTGGAGCAACATTTTCAAAATATTTCATAGAAGAAAAGTTAACTGGGTTATATTCAGTCAAACTGTCTTTAATGTATCAAGTCTATAGGTGAACAGTTTTGCCTGGCAATAACCCAGACACTGTTTTGTAGGTGAGTCATTCATGAGGAATGGACTATAGAATGAGTTCATGTAAACAGCACATACTGAGGAAATCTTGGTAATTAGATTGCTGGTGGTTATTCCATTAAAACTAGGAGGAGAGGGAAAGGGGTGAAATTTGACAAAGGTAACTATTGTATATATGAGTGTCAATGAGTTCCATTTAAAGCTGACAGACTAAATATTTAAAAAAAAATTTTAAGAAAAAATTAAAGGCTCTGTAACTGGTACACATATAAAGATTACTAGAACAAAACAGAATCTTTCTGAAAAACCAAATTAAATCATAAAAGAAAATTTTGTTATGTTTATTGTAAATAAAACATGTCAGTTATAGCATAAAATAATGTTAGATTGAAGTAAAATGTACTTATAACATTAAAAGTACCTGGGCAAGAATGTCTTCATTCAATACTTTTTTTGACTTTAAATTGAAAGTCCCAACTAATGCAACAAAACAAGAAAAAGAAACAAAAGATTTACAAAATGGATAGGAAGAAATAAAATTGTTTATATTTGCAGATATATTAATGGTCTAAGTAGAAAATGCCAAAGAATCTTTAAAATAACCTGGAGAGCTAAAAAGCAATTTTGGTGAGCTGCAGGATACGAAGTCAATATGTAAAAGTCAGTTGCTTTCCTATGTACCAGTAATGAAAAACTGAAATTAAAAAAATACCATTTACAAAAGTATCAAAAAGTCAAAAACTTAGGCACAAATTTAACAGCATGTGTACAGAATCTATATGTGAAAAACTGTAGAACATTGCTGAAAGAAATTAAAGATGAAGTAAATGAATGGATAGATATTTATGTTCATGGATTGGAAGACTCAATATAGTCAAAATGTACATCTTGATCTATAGGTTCAATGCAAAAAAAAAAAAAGTGAAGTCCCTCAGTTGTGTCTCACTCTTTGAGACCCCATGGACTGTAGCCTGCCAGGCACCTCTGTCCATGGGATTTTCCAGGCAAGAATACTGGAGTGGGTTGCCATTTCCTTCTCCAGGGGATTTTCCCAACCCAGGTATCAAACCCGGGTCTCCCGCCTTGTAGGCAGATGCTTTTACCATCTGAGCCACCAGGGAAGTCACAGGTTCAATACAATCCCAATCTAAATACCAGGGATCTACTTTGTCAGTGTTGATAAACTGACTCAAGTTTACATGGAAAGACAAAAGACATGCAATCCTTTTTAATGTAATATTCTCTCTACATCAGTTACCATGTTTCCTTTTAAAAACAGATTGTTTTTAATCTTAATTCCAGACTTCCATTTTAGTAAAAACGTATCAATAATATCTCTGGAAAGGTAAGCTGACAATTAGAAAATTACCTTGGAAACCAGACTCAAGTGTATCGTCATAGGATACACTTTTGCCATTCTTAAGGAAATTGGAAAAAAATCAATTAGTTGTTGATTTTTGTTGCTCTGGGATTCCATTTTAAACTTTCCACCATTGTCTACTCTAAAGCATTACACATGCCTGATGGTAAGTGTGCTGAGTGTATACAATTTGCTTTACTTAATTGCTCAAATGTTTAGTACACATCTTGGGAATATATAAACTGAAATTCACAATTTGTTTTTTATTGAACATTAAGGACTTATCAATACTGATGATTCTTTTCATTCAGGCTTCTGGTCCTGGTACAGTTTTTGAGACAGCTGACCAATGAATGGGTGTCATTTGAAAATCTATTTTGATCCCCAAGGAAGGCATAGTGTTGTGTTCTTTTTATACCACAGGAAACTTCTGAAAAGCCTGCAACTACTCCCTTTGATTTCTTGAATGAGAATGGTATATTTAGAAAACATGAATTACAAACCTAGAGAGACAGAAAGAAAAGAAAGAAATAGGTCCCTTCTATTATAAAAATTTCCAAAGGCATTATAGATCTATTTAATAAATTTAGAAAGTTAAATACTATGATAGAACTAAACAATCTGGTGAAAATTTATTAAATAAAAACAAAACTCAAAACAGCCCAGTAGTTCAGTCTGGCAATAGAGTCAGTAAAATCAGATTGAAATTCTATCTTTACCTAATCCTGCACATGAGTTGATAAGCTAAAATTTATGAAATTTTCTATTACTGATCATTACACTTACCCAACAAAGCAGCTAAGTTTTTTGATTTGTATCATAGGCACCTGGAGAACTTGTTAAACTAATAAATGCCGCCCCCCCACCCCCAAACTACCATATGAAATCTCCTGGGCATTGGTCTTTTCTTTTCTTAGCTAGCTCCCCAGGTAATTTTGATGCACATCAATATCATGAATCACTGTCTGAGCACATAGTAGGCCCTCTAATATGGTGTATGAAGGGAATTTACTATGATTGCTCATTATCTGTATCCAGTATATAGAGGACCAATTTCTTTTGGTGAAACTACACTTCTTTGTCATTTTCTTAGGATTTCACTTCACATTAATACGTCTATCCTGTAGGAGTAAGAGAAGAGAAAGAAAGGTCAAACAAAAATTTTCCAATTTTTCTTTTCAAAGATTTTGGTAAAGATTGAGTGAGAAATAGATTAAAGTCAATATTAAGACTTGTCTCAGGATGTTGTTGTCTATACTTTCCATGTTTTTGGTTATAATAGATTAATAGAGGTGATTATATTGCCTTTGGGCTTCCCTAGTGGCTCAGTTGGTAAAGAATCTGCTTGCAATGCAGGAGACATGGGTTCGATCCCCGGGTTGAGAAGATCCCCTGAAGAAGGAAGTGGCAACCCACTCCAGTATTCTTGCCTGGAGAATTCCATGAACAGAGGAACTGGGCAAGCTACAGGCCATGCAATCGCAAAGAGTTGGACATGACTGTGCAACCAGCTGGAGAACAAAAATGAAGAATGTGTTTTAAATTGCTTCAGAAAGAGTTGGCCCTAACTTCTACCTGCAGGTTCACTGATCTAAGCACACTGTCATGCCCCAGTCTCTTTTCACATTCTATTTCTTTTACTTGGAATTCTCTTCTCTTGCTCTTGACTTTCTTGACCTCACCTACCATGCAGTTTTCCTTCTCTGACTTCTGAAAGTGAAAAGTGAAAGTGAAGTCACTCAGTCATGTCCGACTCTTTGTGACCCCATGGACTATAGCCTACCAGACTCCTCTGTCCATGGGATTTTCCAGGCAACAGTACTGGAGTGGGTTGCCATTTCCTTCTCCAGGGGATCTTCCAGACCCAGGGATCAAACCAGGGTCCCCTGCATTGTAAGCAAACACTTACTGTCTGAGCCACCAGGGAAGTCTCTTGACTTCTAATAGGGTGTAATTTAATTGTTCCTGTGCTTGACTGCTGCATTTCCTCCCAGGCAGAGATCATATTTGACCCATCTTTAACTCACCATTTCTTATCACCATGCCTTGCATATACTGGTACTTGATGTTTGCTGAAGGAATGAAAAGTTAAATGGAAAAGAAAAAACAAAACTCAAAAACCTCTTGACTAAAGAATTGTAGGTTAACAAAAACAAGTCACTGGTGAAAAAATAAAACTGTCTCTTTTTACCAGAATTGTCTAGAAGGTAAATATGTGAAGCCTCTGTTGCTTTCTTCTTACTTATTCTCCCTTCCAAGGATACAGGAGAGGCAACGAGCATAGCTGTGGTGGGTGGCCTCTGAAAAGCTGCTGCTTTGGTTGGATCTATCACTTTCTGAGTTTGAACACAGAATCTGGAGGCAGACTGTTTAGAGTGATGCTTTACGTTACAGTCCCTGCATAACTGAATGGCTTGGGCTGTAAGTTGCAACCTCTTGTATCACAGTAGCACCTTCATAGCCTGGAACCAGACAGCCTGAAAGCATAAAAGCTGGCCTCTAACCAGGGAAAGATCAACTCCCATCACAACAGACAGAAAAGAAAACACATTGCGCTTTGTTTTAACCAGAGCTTCCTCAAGTTTAAAGTGTGGAGGGAGCTTGTAAACCCACATTCCTATAAGTAATTGATTCCGGAGGTGTAGAAAACTGCCCAAGAATCTGCCAGTGCCTGGTAATTCTAATGCAGTTAGCCTTTTGAAAATTAATGCTATAAAGCCTTGTTGTTGTTTAGTCACTAAGTCGTGTCTGACTCTTTGCAATCCCATGGACTATAGACCGCCAGGCTCCTCTGTCCATGGGACTTCCCAGACAAGAATACTGGAGTGGGGTGCCATTCTATTCTCCAGGTGATCTTCCTGACCCAGGGATCGAACTTGTGTCTCCTGCATTGCAGGCAGATTCTTTACCACTGAGCCACCAGGGAAGCCCATAGAGTGTTGACTACAAGGGGAAAATTTCTGCTAATTACATGGCAAAATTCTAAAAATTTACCCAAATAAATAAAAATGATTAAAAATTTCAGCTTCTATGGAATTCATCAAATAATGGAGGAACTTTATTTAATTCTCATTCTTTTCCAGATAGAGGCTCACAGTATTAGCAGTTCAGAGACTATGCTCTGGCTTCTTCCTGTGCCTTGAATTACAGGGAATTTTGTGGAAAGGTGTTTAAATATTTTGCATCTTTATTTCCTCCTTTTTAAAGAATGGGAATAATAAAAACACTTTCAGAGCTGCTGTAAGGATAAAATCAGTTTATATGAAGTGCTTAGTACCTGGGCTTCCCAGGTGGTTCAGATGGTAAAGAACCTGCCTGAAATGTGGGAGACCTAGATTCGATCCCTTGGTCAGGAAGATCCTCTGGAGAAAGAAACGGCAACCCACTCTAATATTCTTGCCTGGAGAATCCCATGGATAGAGGAGCATGGCGGGCTATAATTCATGGGGTTGCAAAGAGTTGGACTCAACTGAATGACTAACACTTTCACTTTCTTTAGTACTAAGTACTGCTTCTAGGAAAAGTTAAATAAAGGTTATCAGCTCTGATGCTGTTGTAATGTACAGTTTCAAAGAGTAGGTAATACTTGGATAATAATGGATATAATACAAATGGGATTGGGAAAATGTAAAATAATTCTATGGCACCCCACTCCAGTACTCTTGCCTGGAAAATCCCATGGACTCAGGAGCCTGGTAGGCTACACAGTCCATGGGGTCGCTAAGAGTCGGACACGACTGAGCGACTTCACTTTCACTTTTCCCTTTCATGCACTGGAGAAAGAAATGGCAACCCACTCCAGTATTCTTGCCTGGAGAATCCTAGGGACGGCAGAGCCTGGTGAGCTGCCGTCTATGGGGTCGCACAGAGTCGGACACGACTGAAGCGACTTAGCATAGCATAGCATAGCAAAATAATTCTAAATATCTCTATTAGACAAGAGCAATGGGTTATACAAGGTATAAGTCAATTCCATGACACAAGTAAAGATACAGTTCTGTGGAAGTCCAGAAGAGAAATAGTGTATTCTCGTCTATCTAGTGTTAGTTGTTCAGTTGTGTCCAACTCTTTGTTACCCCCTGGACTATAGCCCACCAGACTTCTCTGTCCATGGGATTCTCCAGGCAAGAATACTGGAGTGGGTTGCCATGCCCTTCTCCAGGGGATCTTCCCGACCCAGGGACTGAACCTAGGTCTCCTGTATTGCAGGCAGATTCTTTACTGTCTGAGCCACCAGGGAAGCCCAATGTTTTCTGCTATGGAACAAAAAACAGAGAAGGCATTGCAGATGGAACAACATTTGATTTGGGCCTTGAAGGATCAGTAACCTATGAACATATGGACAGTAACATCTCTGCCAGATGAAATCTTGAGCAAGTTTTAGAAGCACTGAAACACACATGGTGTGTACGAGTGAGAGAGTGCCTGTTTTGATTTATCAGTGTAGTAGAAATATGATAGAAATGTTTCATGAATCTGAAAAATATAGAAATGAAAGCCTTGGCTTATTTGATGGCTTTTTCCACACAGGTGCATCTAACATGAACAGAGCAGCAGACACTTATTTGCAGCTTGAGAAGCAGTTCCAGAGGTGGTAACTGGAATGCCAATATCATGGCCTTTTCAAAATGCAGTGAGTCAATTGGAGTCTAGAGAAGAGGTCTTTATTAGTCGTGGATAAATATTCAACTGAGACTGTCACATGAACCTAACAAGAAGGGAGATGCCGAGAGTATTGAACAGATGCAGGCTTTTCACACTAAGGTCTCCAGCTTTTTTCTAAAGGGAATATTAAGACAATGACAGCATTTATAACCAGAGAAGACTAACACCACAGCCTTTGGTAATGAGCGCCATAACATAAGGCCAACAGGATCTAATCCTGGCTCTAGCATTGACCCTTCCTATGCTCTGGGGGAGATTTTAAAGTATTAAGGCCACGCTCCTTCCAGGGCTGTGACTCCAAACCAAGTTGAAACAAAAATCATTATAGTAAAAATTTCAAGACCTTGCTTTAGGCAGCAAAGTTGATGCTATTAACAAAGAAATATTAAACGAGTGCTGTGTTTTTGGACTTAAGGTAAAAATATGTATATGTTAGCCATGCAAGCATCTTTGGAATATCAAGTTACTAAAGATAGTTACACCCACAATAGAGACTTGCTGATAATATGATGTGTTTATTCTTTTCCTTCAGGAAAATTACATAATAGAAAAAAGTATGGAGCCAAGTTCAGATGTTCTAAATTTATCACAGAGACTCTTGTTTGTTTCTCTATGTATTAAAAACTCATGTGCTTGAAATTTATGTATGCATATGTTTAAAATATATATGCTCAAAACATATATACACATGTATGCACATGTATTTAAAACAATAATACAAATGCTTGTAGGATTTCCTAAAAGGATTTTCATTCACATATGTTACTGACCCCATTAAGAATCCAGAATTGTACATGGTGTTTACATACTGAAAAGGAAGTTATCGAGGATGCCTCACTGAATAGACAACCCTAGATTATTTCTACCTTATAATAGTAGTGAGCCAGCCTCATGTAAAGTGTAGACCAAGTTGTTGTTCCTGAATAATATTAACATGTCAGATGTAAGGACATGGTTTGTGGAGTGACCTCTGGAATTCAACATGGCAACCTTTAGCTCTGACACTTTTGCTGACTAATATACTTGGTAACATTACTGACTTTTCAAATGACATATCGTTTAAACTTCCAAAATGAACACACACATTGGGCCCACATCAATTATTGACATCATCAGAATGACAATACACCAATACAGTATCACCATAGAGGTGTCACATAAAAAAGATAAAAAGATACCCAACCTATTTATTCAAAAATTATCACTAGAATAAACATGCCTTCATTCAAGTATGAAGCATAATAGTCAGGTGAACCTAGGGTCAAGTGGAAGAGTCATGTCTGTAAACATCTGACTTAATCTTTAGTATAAAGGAATGAAAGGAGCAGCTGAGTAGGTCAGAAGGGGAAAACACCAAACAAGCTTTGATTTAAATTATTTAATGAGTTCTATGATTTCATTATTGCTAATGTTTTTATAGAGAGAACAGGCCTTGTGGTATTAAGTAGTTGGGAAGCCCACATCCTAGTAATATTTTTAAATCACCATTTATATTCTGGAATATTAATGAATGAATATTTTATTTGAGAACATTTTATGTGCAGAAGTAATTCCTAATTTTCTTAATTGATAAAATTTATTGCCTATAGAAACGTGTATCCTTTAAAATAAGCTTAGGAAAATCCCAACTTTACTTTTTTTATAAGTAATGTCTACTTCTGGTCAGATAGCAGGGCATCATGAATTTGGCTAGTTTTCCCAATAAATAAATTATGTCCTGAGGCAAATTTGCATGCTTTGGGACTTTGACTCAACGAAATTGTGTTATGTGTCTCTTTATTCCTCCTAAAACTTAATCCTCAGAGCTTGTAAGCAGAACTAAAATGGCTATTTAATAATCGTGTACCACCTTTTGGCTTTTTGTTGTTTTATTCTGTATGAGTATGTGCTCTATTTATCAAAAATATATAGGATACTGGGGGGAATAATTTACCATGGCCTAAAGAAATCTAGTTTGACAAAGATTTGCTATATACATACTGTGAATTAAGAAATGTTTACTTGAATTTTTGTTGATATATAGTATTCAAGAGTCTCAGGCAGAGAAATTAGTCTGGATGCTGTGTGATTTGTGGATTTGAGGCAATCACCTCATCAGGAAAATGATGCCATGGTCCACGTTAGAAATGTCCAAACTTTACTCAGACTCTGAGCAAGATGATGGAGAAAGAATCAGAAAAAAATTCAAGGAATACTAAAGATGTAAATTGACTCCTTCTGATGATTAATTGTATAGAGAGACAATTGAGGGAATGAAAAGAGCTGAGGATGTTTCTAAGATTTTTTGCGTCAGTTGGAATTGTTAATGATATCACTAGATGCAATACAGAAGGTATTGCTTGGAGGCAGAGGAACATGATGACTTAATCTTTGGAGTATTTTAATTTGAAGGTTCTTCAAGACATGCAGGTAGGGCTTTCCACCTGAGATGTGAAATTCCAAAGCTCAAAGAAATCTCAGGGATCGATATAGACATTTAGTCAGGATCCGTATATGGTAGTAGAGCAGATGAAATCACTTCTGGAGGGAATGGAGAGGAAGAATAAAAATAGTTTGATGGCAAAACCTTGTAAATAGTATTGATGTTCAAGACATGGATAGAATAAATGGTACTATAAAGGAAAAGACTAGAAAGATTGGAAAGGTAGAATAAGAACCAACAACATGGATTCAATGAAGAAAAGTGGTTTCGTGAATAAACCAAATTGAGTGTTCACTTAAAATATCAGCTCCTTTGGAGCAAGATACTTGCCTGACTTGCTCTCCGCTGCATCCCCAGCACCAGGAGTAATGTCTGAATCTAAATGGACACTCAAGTTAAAGGAGTGAACAACCAGCAATATAATGTGCGCTATAGAGATTTATTCAAATAACCACTAAAAAGCCCCCATGGATGTGGTGATTGAGGACATTGGGAAAAGTGATTTCAATGAAATGGTGGGAGCAGAGGTCAAACTCTCAGGCAAGGTAAGTAATACAAGCACTGAGGGATGACTTCTTTTCAATACAGTTGTATATAATGGAAAAGTAAGAGGAAGACATTTCTTAAGTTAATAAAAATAAAGCTGGGAGACAGAAGATTATCAAAAGAAGAGAGTTTTCAAATGTCAGCACATAAAGAATTGGGGTCAAGTCATCCTAAATAGAGTATAGAAAGGACAATCCCACAACCATATTGTAATTTCTTGATAACATGGACAGTATCTCACTGAAATACATGTGGATTCTGACATAAAGCAGGTGCTCATGTTGGGTGCTCTTGCTGAATCAACTTCACCTAAAATATATAACTGTATGCCAAGATGAAAACCTATATTAATCTGTACTTATCAGTCCAGTCCTTTCTCTCTCTCCCCTCTGCCAGCTTGGCAACACAGAGATCTCAGGAGCTGGGCTCACACTTAAAGGAAGAATGATTGAAATGGGCAGAGAGGCTATTAGCACAATCCATAGAAAGGGCTTAATTATGCTCCATTCCTGGGAGCTCTGAGGAAATCAGATGAAACCACCGCTCTTCATTATGAAAATAATTCTCACTCATCTAGAGACCAGATGTGTTATGTGGCACTTGAAAATTTTTGTATGATTCAAGGGTTTGAATCAGATGCTGAAACTATTTGATATTGGTAAAGTACATATTTTAGAGCTGTTTGTGGACTCAAAAGTTTGTTCCTATGGATATAATGAAATTACTTTCACATGTTTGCCTGTATATTGAAAAATAGTATTATTTTAAAACCATGATGAATGGATGGGTGGATGGATGAATGGATGGGAGGGAGGGAGGAAAGGAAACAAACACAAATGATGGTTTTAAAATAATACTGGTTTTCAATATACAGACAAACATGTGAAAGTAATTTAATTGTATCCACAGGAACAACCATCTTTATCTTAGGATAGATATTTATATGAGGAGGGTATGGCAACCCACTTCAGTATTCTAGCCTGGAGAATCCCCGTGGACACAGTAGCCTGGCAGGCTACAGTCCATAGTGTCGCAAAGAGTCAGACACCCCTGAGCAACTAAGCACAGCACAGCACAGATATACATATTAGCTGGATGCTTTCATTTGGGTGATTATATTCCTATCTTGTTTCATGTTTCTCTCTTGCCTTTACACAGCTGGTTTACAGTGTTTGGGTACATTCTTTGGTATCTGTATTTTGTTATATAAGTTACTGTTGCTCTGAAGACCATGAGCATTTGGAGCTTTGTCATTGACAGTTGCAGATATCGGGAGCTGTTTGATCTAGGTTTGCAGGATGTCTCAGCAGATCTTTAATCCGATGTGATTGTGCCAAAATAACCTGGCACCATGCATGTACAATATGTCTGTGCTAAAAATTTCCACAAAAATTTTGGATGAGTAACCTCGCAAAGTAACTGGGATCTACTATTTTAAAAGCAGAACTAATGCAATTGTGTTTATTGTTTTACAAATCACACAGGTATTTTATCACCAAATATGCTCCTTTGCTTAATATACTCTCCATAAATATGTGTTATGCATGGTTTCCCTTAAAAATGTCAATTTAACATATAGGTGCTTATTTATTTTTTCTCTGTAGTCATGACAGTAAAGCCCCCATTGCCTATTTAAATGTTCATTTGTGATGGGAAACTACTTAGACTATCTCCTAAGACTCTTTTTGATCACCTCAGAAAAGTCTGTGATATAATCAGCTTTAGAATCAACTATAAAGATCATTGGGCTTCCCTAGTAGCTCAGCTGGTAAAGAATCCGCCTGCAATGCGGGAGATCTGGCTTCTATCCCTGGATTGGGAGGAGCACTGGAGAAGGGAAAGGCTACCCACTCCAATATTCTTGCCTGGAAAATTCCACGACAGAGGAGCCTGGCAGGCTACAGTCCAGGCAGTCGCAAAGAGTTGGACACAACTGAGCGACTTTCACTTTCATAAAAATCAAAGGGCTTCCCAGGTGGTGCTAGTGGTAAAGAACCCACCTGCCAATGCAGGAGATGTAAGAAACATGGATTCTATACCTGGGTCAGGAAGATCCCCTGGAGAAGGAAATCTCAACCCACTCCAATATTCTTGCCTGGAGAATTCTAAAGACAGAGGAGCCTGGTGGGCTACAGTCCATGGGGTCACAAAGAGTCAGACACGACTGAAGTAACTTAACATGCACTCACATAAAGATCAATAATTAGCTAGAAAGGGGCGTAAAAGCATTGACTTGATTTGTGTTCATGTTTCTCAAACTTTCATGGGCCTAAAAGTCACTTTGGAGGCTGAGTAAAATTGTAGTTTGATGAGCTGTATCTCATGCCTACTGGATAGGAATCTATGGGTATGGAGACTGGACCAGGAAATCTAATAACTGCCTTTGGTGAATTTTATGTCAATAGTCCTGGACAAAAACTATGTCCAGGCATAGTTTTAAAACTTTCTGGGATTCAATGCCAGATTTTTTTTTATCTTAGTTTCTTTCACTTTCTATTCACATAGGAAGGTATTGTGGAATTATCAATAGACCATCACAAGTCTGGCAGCTGAGAGTGAGTGAAGTTCAAGAGAAGAGAAAGAGGTTCCTCCCTTTTCTCTTTGGACAGGACGTGGTGATAAGCTATCCATACTTAAGCAAACTGAACGGGAAAGTGAAAGGAATTAGATCATTCCCTGAGCAGGTAAATTTGCTATTTGAATTATCTAGGGAATTGACCTGATTTTTTTCCTTGTTAGTGGAGTCTTGGTCTAAATTTGTCCTCATTGCTCATGCACACCAAGTATAATAAGTAGTCAGATAAATCCACTGGTCCAGAGAGCTCTTAAAACATTTGCATTAGTCTTTCATTAGTGACAACGTTGAATTTTATTATTAGTTTAATTTTAGATATTATGAAGACTTTTCATGGAAATTGCATCATTTAAGCCTTAATATTAAGTTCAGTACAAGATTTTTGTTCCATGTTCATGCTTAAACGATTGAAAGTCCAAAAAAAAAAAAAAAAAAGCCAACAGCTTGGCTACCTGGAAATCAGGGACTAAAACCCAGGTTCCCTGACACATTGCTTAGTGTTTTATCTTTGTGCTTGATTTAATTTTAAAATGTTGATATGTATTCATATGAGTCTATTAGAATATTTTAAGTTGCAAGTTACAGAAAGTCTCAATCTGGCCTAAACAGTAAAGGCGATTTATTGAATCTTCAAAGCAAATGATAATATAACAACTATTGCTTCAAAGAAGCTTCATCCTGGAACTCAAGTAAGAACTTAGTATTAATATTATCCTCCATTTCCTCACCCCCCTTACCACTGTCAACTCAATGTTGATGTCTTGCAGCACCATCTTTCTTTGTGGCCATAAAACAATGGCCAGGAACACCCAAATCAAAACTTTTCTTATCCAGCAGGACAGAAAAAGCATTTTGCTCTTTTTTGGGCCCATGGCAGGATTAAAATTTCATTGGCTTGGTTTGGGTCATCTATCCAGTTCTAAGGGCAGAATAGATGGTATGATGGTTTGAGTCAAGCAGAGTTCACACTGGAAGTTAATTCTCTTAAGCCCATTGTTAATGGAAAAGGATATTGTGGATATCAAAAGAATTTTGCTTATCAGAATTCTGTTTTCAAAGTCTCAATATATTTTACTATTGATTTTTAAAATATTTGCCTGGTCAGCTGGAGGCTTGTGATAATGAAGTCAAGAGACAGAGTAACAAACTGATTAGGCTAGTTTTATTGAGGAAAAATTCCATGATTCTAATAATTTTGGCCAGCATTCTGACAAAGCTTTACTTTTGAAAATGAAATGAACCAGGATGGAGACTGTGCATGATGCATAATAATCTTTCTTTTCTATTAACATGTAAGATGATATGGATACATAAAATATATAATAATAAAATAGGGTATACTCTGTACCGCTGATCTCTTAAGGACTTGGTGGGCCATTTCTTTGGCTTTATTCCAGACCTGCTCTCCAGAGACTTACTAGGATGAGGAAAGTTAGCTTCTTTGAAACAGCATTGGCACTAATTACTAGATACACAAAAAAATGTATCAGTGGAATAAAAATATGGAAGCAAGCAAAAGACAAATGAGGAGAATAATTTTCATGATCTCCTTTAGAATTCTCCTATGCCAAAAGAAAAACTCTGAAGTTAGGAAGATTTGGTTATCTTGAGAGAAATCATTCCAATTTTAAGAGCAACAGGAGCTTACACAGAAAAAAGTAAGCATTAAAGTGTTCATTCAATGAACAAATATTTCTTAAGCAACGATTCTGTGCAAAGGATTTATTTAAGCATCCTGTTAAATTACTGCAGAGGATAGATGGAGTCTTGCTTTTCTTTTATGTTTGATAAGTTTATGGATCGAGTAGCCTCTAATCCCAAACTTGCTTTAGGAGGATATTGATTTGCTTTTTGAAAATCATAACTTCTTAACTCTCAGTTCAAGTGGTTGCCATGTATTAACCATACCTCAGTACTAGCAATGACCCATGACCAACTCACCTGGCCAAGAACAGAATTTCTGTTTCCCTGTGCACACTAACTGGTTCAGAGATTTACCCACACCAGATCAACAGCAATTATTTCAGGACATTTTGCTGAAGCTATTAAGAAAGGGAAACTGGTGTTACTTTTTACATGAACTACTAAGATATGGGGGCTTCTCTGATGGCTCAGTGGTAAAGAATCCACCTGCAATGCAGGAGACACATTTTTTCCTGGTTCAAGAAGATCCCCCAGAGAAGGAAATGGCAACCCTCTCCAGTATTCTTGCCTGGGAAATCCCATGGACAGAGGAGCCTGGTGGGTTACAGTCCGTGGGGTTGCAAAAGAGTCAGACATACAGTGACAAAACACACACACACATGCACCCTGAGATACAGGCATCAAGCTTCCGGGGGCCACCACTGGGAAGGGAACTGGCTGAGAAGTAAGCAACATGGAAAAGAGAAGAGCTGAGAGATGCAAATGAAGATCTAGTCCTGATGATAACATTTGAGTGGCTGAAATGTTGCTGTATACTTTTACTATATACTTTTCAGTTGGGCAAGCCTGTACATTCTCTTTTCTATTTAAACTAGGTTGATTGTGTTTCTTACACAATTAAATAATAGATTAACATAGTTTCCAGGTCTCTAAATATAAACCCTTGCTTTTCAAACAAATCATTGAAAGAAACTATATATGATATAAAGAGAATGCAGCAAATTATAGTGGACATTGTGTTAAACTAAATAGAAATAGTTTCTATACATGATTGAAATTTTCTAAGGGTTAAACTCAGTTTAACTGCAGAATTTCCCAGTAGAAAACATATACCCCTCCTATATCAAAAGGAGTCTGAGATTTCATCCCCTTCATGCAAAGACTAATGCAGAAACAACGCCTCTGTATACTTCTGTTGTTTTTCAATAAAACGTGTCTATTTCACATAGGATGCTACTCCAGAATCAGGAAATTTTATAGAGATGACCTCAGGCATTTACTTTTACCTTAGCGCTTCCCTAGTGGCTCAGTAGTAAAGAATCTGTCTGCCAATGCAGGAGGCACAGGTTTGATCCCTGATCCTGGATGATCCTACACACTTTGGAGTGACGGAGCCCAAGTGCCACAACCACTGAGCTGGTGCTCTAGAGCCCAGGGGCCACAACTACTGAGCCCATGTGCCCAGAGCCTGTGCTCAGCAACGAGAAACCACCGCAGTGAGGACACGTGCACTACAACCAGAAAGTAGCCTCCGCTTACCACAACTAGAGTAAAGCTTGTGTAGCAAGGAAGAGCTGACAGAGCCAAAAATTAAATAAATAAAGAAATACATTCTCATAATTTTACCTTAAAGAGGTTAAACAGGGAATTTGAAAGTTGTAGATTTTTGGTCTAGCATGTTCATCTAAGTGACTTTCTGTTTGTGACGTTTGGAAAGTGCAAACCGTGAAGCAACTGAGTGTTTTGATAACTCCTAAAATAAATGGTCAGAAACCATAAGAGGGTGCCAAACTGCACTTTTAGTTTAGGTTCTAGTAGGGAAAATCATTCTTTCTTACTGAGGTAAAATTTGCATACAACAACAGCAACAAAAAACCCTCCATAATGTAGTTGAGAGCTGTGATAAATATATATACTAAATATATCATAATAACCACCACACCAGTAAAGATACAAAATAATTTTCAGTTACACAAGAACATACTCTGATAAAGGGTTCCAGTCAAACAATATCCCTTTAAACAGTCACTGTCTGATTTTTAATTTTTTCTTTATTCAATTTTTAAAATTTTTATCTTTATTTTTTAAATCTCTGTAGAATATTTGCCTTTTCTTGAGCACCATATACATGGAATAATAAGAATATTTACTCTTTTGTGTCTTACTTTATTGCTTAACATAATGTTTTAGAAATGTACCGGTATTGTTGAGTGTATTAGTAGTTCATTTTAAAATCAAGTTTATTGGGTTATGATTTACATAAAATAACATTTAAGATTTTAATGTATAATTCAGTGAGTTTTAACAAACTTACATGGTCATGTAACCATCACCCAGACAGTGATATAGACTATGTCCAACACCACAAACATTTCCCACATACATTTTTATGGTCAACACCTTTCCCTACCCTGAATTCCTGCCAAACACTGATCTCTTTCTGTCACTATAGCTTTGCCTTTTTTAGAATTTTATAAAAATAGAGCTACAGATTGTGTGAAGTTTTGTGTCTGAATTCTTTAGCTTAAAATAATGCTTTTACAATTCACTCATTTTGAAATGTAGTAATTTGCTCTTTTATGCTGCTGGATATTATATTATTGTATCTTATTATATGACTATACCATGCTTTGTTTGACTATGGGCCAGTTGATAGATATTTTAAGCTTATTCCAGTTTGAAATTATTAAGAATAAAGCTTCTATAAACATTAAAGTGCAAATATTTTACAGATAATTAGTTTCATTTTTTTTTTCTATTTACACAACTGGCTAGTTGTATAATGTATGGTAAATTTATATTTAACTTCATAAGAAATAAACAAGTCATTTTCCAGTTTAGCTGTACCACTTTGTATTCCTGTTGGAGTAGGTCACTGAGAGGACATGACAGCTGATTGACCTGCAAGCTGGACTCCAGCAATTTGAGGCTCCTCACCCCCTCCCTTGTCCTTGGAATGTATCAATACATTCCATCCACAATTTCCCACACTAGACAC
This sequence comes from Giraffa tippelskirchi, assembly GCF_054371585.1. Classification (NCBI taxonomy): domain Eukaryota; kingdom Metazoa; phylum Chordata; class Mammalia; order Artiodactyla; family Giraffidae; genus Giraffa; species Giraffa tippelskirchi. Next base: position 95,334,188 of record NC_137277.1, read on the forward strand.
TGTCCCAAGAGCGCAGCCTTGAGAAAGCAAGGTGTTGAGATCATCTGGACTGAATCTGCTGACTGAACCCCGTTAAATTCAGTTCAGCCGCTCAGTCGTGTACGACTCTTTGCGACCCCATGAATCACAGCACACCAGGCCTCCCTGTCCATCACCAACTCCTGAAGTTTACCCAAACTCATGTCCATCAAGTCAGTGATGCCATCCAGCCATCTCATCCTCTGTCATCCCCTTCTCTTCCTGCCCCCAATCCTTCCCAGCATCAGGGTCTTTTCCAATGAGTCAACACTTCACATGAGGTGGCCAAAGTATTGGAGTTTCAGCTTCAGCATCAGTCCTTCCAATGAACACCCAGGACTGATCTCCTTTAGGATGTACTGGTTGGATCTCCTTGCAGTCCAAGGGACTCTCAAGAGTCTTCTCCAACACCACACTTCAAAAACATCAGTTTTTTGGCTCTCAGCTTTCTTCACAGTCCAGTTCTCACATCCATACATGACTACTGGAAAAACCATAGCCTTCACTAGATGGACCTTTGTTGGCAAAGTAATGTCTCTGCTTTTTAATATGCTATCAAGGTTGGTCATAACCTTCCTTCCAAGGAGTAAGCGTCTTTTAATTTCATGGCTGCAATCACCATCAGCAGTGATTTTGGAGACCCAAAAAATAAAGTCTGACACTGTTTCCACTGTTTCCCCCTCTATTTGCCATGAAGTGATGGGACCGGATGCCGTGATCTTAGTTTTCTGAATGTTGAGCTTTAAGCCAACTTTTTAACTCCCCTCTTTCACTTTCATCAAGAGGCTTTTTAGTTCCTCTTCACTTTCTGCCCTAAGGGTGATATCATCTGCATATCTGGGGTTATTGATATTTCTCCCAGCAATCTTGATTCCAGCTTGTGCTTCTTCCAGCCCAGCGTTTCTCATGATGTACTCTGCATATAAGTTAAATAAGCAGGGTGACAATATACAGCTTTGACGTACTCCTTTTCCTATTTGGAACCAGTCTGTTTTTCCATGTTCAGTTCTAACTGTTGCTTCCTGACCTGCATACAGGTTTCTCAAGAGACAGGTCAGGTGGTCTGGTATTCCCATCTCCAGTAAAGCCTCTGTATAAACTTTCAAGGTCGGTGGTCCAGTGCGGAGATCTCGGCTTTAGATTGCTAAAGACAAGCCTTCTGTGTAAATTCCCTGCTTATTAAATGTGTCACCTAATGATCTGAAGTGGCCTGGTTTCTTTGGTCTCAGACCCCTGTCCTCTGTGTACTATGGGGCCTAGTTTGCAGACCAACAATTCTCACTAGCCACATGTAAGAATTCCAGTTTCTCTACCTGGTCACTAATAATGCTTGGTACTGTCAGTTTGATGTGTGCCTGTGTGTAAATGTTTGGTTCATTTTAGCCATTATAAGAACGGTGGCATAGCTATCTAGTGTTTATAATTTGCATTTCTTCAGTAGCATGATGTTGAACATTTTTCCGTGTGATTATTTGCTATATATACTACTTTGATAAAGTACCTGATAAGAGATTTTGTCTATTTATATACTTTTAAGTTGTTTGTGTTTTTAAAATGTTTATGTGTGTTAATCACTCAGTACTGTCTGACTCTTTGTGACCCCACGTACTGTAGCCCTCCAGGCTCTTCTGTCCAAGGGGTTCTCCAGGCAAGAATACTAGAGTGGGTTGCCATTCCCTTCTCCAGGGGATCTTCCTGACTCAGGGATTGAACTCGGCTCTGCTGCGCTGTAGGCAGATTCTTTACTGTCTGAGCTACCAGGGAAACCCCAGGGAAAGTTTTTATGTAAATCCAAGTTATTCATGATTTGTTTTGCAAATATCATGCTGTTCCTTTTTTAAATAGTATATTTTAATGAGCAAAACATTTTGATTTTGATGAAGTCCTATCTATTTATTTAGTTCATGATTTGTATCCTAAGAAATATTTGCCTAATCCAGTTTTCTCCTATGGCATTTTTTTCCAGAGTATATCTTTAGCTGTTACGTTTAGGTTTATTATTCATTCTTATTCTAAATTCATAGTGGTGTAGGTAAGGCATGAGGTTCATTTTTGCATATGGTTATCCAATTTTGTCTCAGCACCATTTGTTTAAAATGCTATTGTATTTGTTTTCTATTAGTGCTGTAACAAATTACAAGAATTTTGCTAGCTTATAAATAGCACAAATTTATTATCTTATAGTTTTGGAGGTCAGATGTCCAAAATCAGTGTTACTGAGCTAAAAGTTTTGGCAATGTTGATTTCTTCTGGAATTTCTACTGTGAGAGAATCCTTTCATTATCTTTGTCAGATTCTAGAGGTTGCCAAGGCTCCTCTAGCTACTTCCTGCATCTTCAGAGCCAGCAGTGTAGCACTGTCAAATCTACTTTACTGAGTCAGCTTCTGTTCATGTTGCCTTCTTTCACTCTGAATCTTCTGTCTTCCTCTTATAAGGATCCTTGTAATTACATTATACCCACCAGAATAAAATCATTGTGCATGTTCAGTTGATTAGTTGTGTCTTGACTCTGCAATCCCGTGGACTATAGCCTGCCAGATACCTCTTGTCCATGGAATTTTCTAGTCAAGGATATGGGAGTGGGTTGCCATTTCCTACTCCAGGGGATCTTCCTGACCCAGGGATTGAAACTTTTCCTCCTGCATCTTCTGCATTGGCAGGCAAGTTCTTTACCATTGCATTACCTGGGAAGCAAAAAAAAAAAAAAAATTGTGCCCACCCAGAACAACCCAGAAAATAAAGATCTTTTTTAAAAAGTAAGTTTTATTTATTTTTAAATTTTCGGTTGAGCTGGGTCTTTGTTGTTTTGCATTGGCTTTCTCTAGACGTGGCAAATGGGGATTACTCTTTGTTGAAGTATGCAGGCTTCTCACTGTGGTGGCATCTTGTTGTGGAGCACAGACAGGCCGTAGGCACACAGGCTTCAATAGTTTTGGTGCATGGGCTAGTTGTTTCTTGGCACGTGAAATCCTCCTGGACCAGGGATCAAACTGGTGTCCCCTGCATTTGCAGACAGATTCTTATCCACCACTAGGGTAGTCCAAAGATCTTTAACAACCTTAGCAAAGTCCTTTTTGCCATATAAGGTAATATTTGTTAGGTTTAGAGGATTAAGACATGCTCATCTTTGGGAGGAGACATTATTCAGCCTACCATACCCATCATTTCATTCACGGAGTTACTTTTGTTGTAAATCAATTGACCATATTTGTATTTGTCTGTATCTGGACTCTGTTCTCATCCAATGATTTATGTATCTACCCTAGTACCAATGCCACACTGTCTTAATTTACTGTAGCCTGAAAATGATTAATGAATTCATGTACTGTGACCCCTCCAACTCTATTCTACTTTATTGCATGTTTGGCTATTCTAGATCTCCTATATCTATAAATGAATTTTTGAAGTGGCTTTTTAATATCTACATCAAAGCCTATATATCATTTTGAGGAGCATTAATAGCTTAGTGATATTAGATTTTTTGATCAGTGAACATATTATTTAAGTCTTCTATAATTCCCTGATCAGGTTTTTTATAGACTTCAGACTATAGACTTCAGTATTAGATCTAGGGGCTTTCCCAGTGGTTCAGTGGTAAAGAATCTGCCTGCAGTGTATGAGATGTGGGTTCAATCCCTGGGACAGGAAAATACCCTGGAGGAGAAAATGGCACCCCACTCCAGTATTCTTCCCTGGGAAATTCCATGGACAGAGAAGCCTGCTGGGACACAGTCCAATGGTGTTGAAAAGAGTCAGACATGACTGAGCTACTGAGCATACACAAATAGATCTAACCATATTTTGTTAAGTTTATTTCTATGTATTTTCATATGTTTATGATGTTAAAATGGTAATTGTTTTTACATTTTAATTTCAAATTGTTTGTGGTAAGCATATAGAAATACAATTGAATTTTCTACCTTTATTTTATATCTTATAATTTTGACATAAATCCATTTATTAAGATTAGTAGGTTTTGTATATTCTTTAGAATTTTCTATATTGATAATCAAATTATCTTGAATAATGACAATGTTATTCATTCTTTTCAATCTGAATGCTTTTTACACTTTTCTTTGATTTATCGCTCTGTTTAGAAGTTCCAACATTATGCCAAATCAAAATTGTGAGAGTTGGACATCCTGCTTTGTTCCCAATCTTAGGGGATTTCATTATAAAGTATGATGCAAATGAAGTCATGCAGGTTACTCTCTTGACTCAAGATGTTCCTCTGTATTTTCTATTTACTGACAGTTTTTAATTATGAATTCATGTTGAATTTTTTATATATCTTTTTTTGCATCTACTAATATGATATTGCTTTTTTGTCTCTTGAGGTAAAATACATTGTCTGGTTTTCATCTTTAAACCCTCAAATTTTGAAATTCATCTGCATTCCTAGGATTAACTCACTAAGTCTGATGTATTATTGTTCCTTTTATATAGACTTTTTTTTTTTTTTTACTGTATGATCTTTCTTATATGTAAAATCTAAAGAACAAAATCTCACAGATACAGAGAATAGACTGGTGGTTGCCAGAGGTAGGAGCTGGAGAGAGGGGAGCAAAATGAGTGAAAGGGGTTAAAAATAACAACTTACAGCTATAAAATAAGTCCTGAGGATATAATATATAGCATGGTGACTGTAATTAATAATTTATTATGTACTTAAAAGTTGCTAAAAGCAAATCATAAAAGTTCTCATCATAAGAAAAAAAATTGCAAGTATGTATGGTAATGTTAACTTGTCTTACTTGTATGTTGAGAAATGATCACAGTATCAAATTGTGATGTACCCCGAAACTGTTATATCTGTTATATGTCAATTATGCCTCAATTAAAAAAACTACTTTGAGTTATGATTGGCACAGAAAGCTTGCAAATATTTAGTGTAAACTTTGTGATGAGTTTGCGTGATTTTAAATCTTTGTACTTACTAAATTTGTAAAGCTGTGTCTTGGAAGAGATCTGATATTTTCCTATTTGTCCTGTGTTTCACAGACAGTTTCCCACATTCTTGTGTTATCCTGTATGCAGGTCAGGAAGCAACAGTTAGAACTGGACATGGAACAACAGACTGGTTCGAAATAGGAAAAGGAATACATCAAGGCTGTATATTGTCACCCTGCTTATTTAACTTATATGCAGAGTACATCATGAGAAATTCTGGGCTGGAGGAAGCACAAGTTGGAATCAAGATTGCTGGGAGAAATATCAATAACCCCCGATATGCAGATGACACCACCCTTATGGCAGACAGTGAAGAAGAACTAAAGAGCATCTTGATGAAAGTGAAAGAGGAGAGTGAAAAAGATGGCTTAAAGCTCAACATTCAGAAAACTAAGATCATGGCATCTGGTCCCATCACTTCATGGCAGATAGATGGGGAAACAGTGGCTGACTTTATTTTTCTGGGCTCCAAAATCACTGAAGATGGTGACCGCAGCCATGAAATTAAAAGACACTTACTCCTTGGAAGGTAAGTTATGACCAACCTAGACCGCACATTAAAAAGCAGAGACATTACTTTGCCAACAAAGGTCCGTCTAGTCAAGGCTATGGTTTTTCCAGTAGTCATGTATGGATGCGAGAATTGGACTATAAAGAAAGCTGAGCGCCGAAGAATTGATGCTTTTGAAGTGTGGTGTTGGAGAAGACTCTTGAGAGTCCCTTGGATTGCAAGGAGATCCAACCAGTCCATCCTAAAGGAGATTAGTCCTGGGTGTTCATTGGAAGGACTGATGTTGAAGCTGAAACTCCAATGCTTTGGCCACCTGATGCAAAGAGCTGACTCATTGGAAAAGACCCTGATGCTGGCAAAGATTGAGGGCAGGAGGAGAAGGAGATGACAGAGGGTGGGATCGCTGGATGGCATCACTGACTCTATGGACATGGGTTTGGGTGAACTCAGGGAGTTGGTGATGGACAGGGAGGCCTGGCTTGCTGTAGTTTATGGAGTCGCAAAGAGTCGGACATGGCTGAGTGGCTGAACTGAACTAAACTGTGTTATCCTAAGTCGGTGGTTTTTCTCCCTCCATTGAAGGTATAAGTAACACCCTGGGAGGAAAAGAGGAGTTGGCAAGTTTGTAACCATCATAGTGTGGATGGGCTTGAGCAAGAAGCCCCAATAAATGTTAAACTAGAGAGGCATTACTTTGTCAACAAAGATCCATCTAGTCAAGGTTATGGTTTTTCCAGTAGTCATGTATGGATGTGAGAGTTGGACTATAAAGAAAGCTGAGCGCTGAAGAATTGATGCTTTTGAACTGTGGTGCTGGAGAAGACTCTTGAGAGTCCTTTGGACTGCAAGGAGATCCAACCAGTCCATCCTATAGGAGATCAGTCCTGGGTGTGCATTGGAAGGACTGACATTGAAGCTGAAACTCCAATCCTTTGGCCACCTAATGTGAAGAGCTGACTCATTTGAAAAGACCCTGATGCTGGGAAAGATTGAGGGCAGGAGAAGGGGACAATAGAGGATGAGATGGTTGGATGGCATCATCGACTCAATCGACATGGGTTTGGGTAGACTCCGGCAGTTGGTGATGGATATGGAGGCCTGTCGTGCTGCAGTTCATGGAGTCAGAAAGAGTCGGACACGACTGAGCGACTGAACTGAACTGAAGAGAGGAAGTAGGTTGGGAGCAAGGTGTTTCCCTGGTCTCTATTTCTCTCCAGTGACTGCTCACTAGTGGTCAGAATTTCAGTGAAATAAATACATTCCTAGTATTCAGAAGGCAGAGAGGATAGACAGAGACCTACCCTGTACCTACTCCAGACTTTGCACCATGATGGCCTAAATATGCAGCATCTAGACATGGCCCCCTGTATGATAAGCCCTACCTGTAGGGCTGTAAGGGTCTGAAGCTCAGCAGTGGGACTTGTTTTCTGCTGTCACACTGCACATGGGGTAACCAGAGTGGGGGCTGCATCCTCTGGGTCTTAAAGTTTCCCCAGCTGAGAAGTGTGAGTTTTGAATGAGATGATTTGCATCTGACACAAGCCAACACCTCTTTTTCTACATGCAGGGAAGCCCAGCAGACACATAGTTGATCAAGGAGCTTTGTAAACAGCTGAAAGATTTTGAAAATCTCAGAAGGCTGGTTTTCTGCAAGGCAGAGTTATATTCCTGGGGTGGAATCAATTAGCTGATGGTGAGTGGTTAAACCTGCTCAGGGACCTGCCTGAACTAACTAGTTATCGTCAGTGAGGTGTGGTGAGTCGCACCAGGAGCACGCTTCAAGTCAGGAGAGCCTTGGTGGCCCATAGTCCATCTTCATGTATCTGGACCATATTTTCAGGTACCTACCTAATAAGGGGTCAGATAGAGCCTTAAATGTAGCTGTCATGGGTGGTGAGGGGCTGCCAAGCTCAGCATGGGCAGCAGGTTCAGAGATGTTGGAATTTACTTGGTTGTGTCACACAAAGGTCCGTCTGGAGAGCTTTCCCTTCCCAGAGGCTCTTTGACTGTAAAATGCACCAACAGATAGGAAGGCTGGGCAGCTGGTGACAGACTGACCTCTGAGAGGTTCTTAAGGCCTTGTGCAGGACTCACTCTTCAGGCGCCTGGAACAGGGCTTGGCAAGCTAAGTCTTCCCTCAGCCTCCTCTGTCTTCCTCTCCTGCTTCTCCCTCATGCAATCTTCTGAAATTTGTAGAGGTGTGTGTGTGTGTAAGACGTTGAATTATATTTTCTCGTAATATTTCTAATTTTGAAATCGGTATAATGATGGCCTTATAAAATGAAAAACTGTAAAACTGGCGTTGTTTGTGCCTTATATGATTGGTAAAATTCACCAGTGGGTCTAGAGTTTTCCTTCTTGGTAAGTTTTTTAATTATGAATTTAGTTTCTTTCAGGGCTAACAGGCTATTCAGGTTTTCTGTTCTTGATCTAGTTCTGATAATTTGTATCTTTCAAAGGATTTGTTCATTTCATGCAAGTAGTCAAATTTATTGGCATAAACTTTTTTCATAAAATTCCCAATTATCAGTTATCTGTGGTAATGCCCCTAATTTATTTTCTGATATTGGTAATATGCATTTTCTTCTTATAGTGGTAATATGCGTCTTCTTCTTTTTTAACAATCGATTTATTTTATCCATTTATTGTGCTTTTTAAAGAAACAGCTTTTGAATTCATTTTCTCTTTTTTGATTTTCTATTTCACTATTTTCTCTTATTATTATTTCCTTATTTCTACTTACTATAGATTTAGTTTGATTTTTTCCCCCTAGTATCTTAAGTTGAAACTTAAATCACTGCTTTGAAACTTTTCTTATTTCCTGAAATGGTCACTTAATTTAATGCTATAAAATTCCCTGAAAGTAATGCTTTAACTCTGTGCCTCATATTTTTGTATGTGATATTTTTCTTTTCATTCAATTTCAATGATTTTATGTCTTGCCTTGTAATATCTCTTTTGACTATGAGTTTTTTCAAAGTGTGTTATTTAGTTTTCAAATATTTGAAAAGTATCCAGATATCTTTTTATTTTGTTTTGTTTAGAGAACACACTTTGTAAGCATTCAGTCCTCTTAAATTTCTTTTTAATTTTTTATGGGCCAGAATATGAACTGATTTGATGAATGTTCTGTGTACACTTTAAAAGAATGCTTATTCACCTAACATGGAACAGAATGTCCTATAAATACCAGTTCTATAAATGCCACAAAGCTGAGGATGATATTCAATTCATATGTATGTTTATACTTGTTCTATCAATTTTTGAGATATAGGCATTGGAATATACAGTTGAGTTGATTTCACACTGATCAACTTAACTGTTCAGTTATCAACAGGACTAACAGGTCTCAAACTGTTTTTACTCACAAAACAACTTTTTAGTGAAGACCTCAAACCATCCTAAGATTGCCTATAAGCAAAGCACCTTTGTACCAGGAAGCCCAAGGTCTATCATGGTGAAGGTTTTTTGAAGTAGGCTGATTTGTAGGCATATTCTAATTATATGACCAGCCCTACTGGAGCCCCTATTACCACCATTTACTGAAACCAGGTACAAATTATAAATCCAATTAGTATTTCTAAACAACATTGTCAAGCTGTTAAATCCTGTTCTGAAACAATTCACAGACCCATGGTTGCAGATTATTATCTTTACAATAGATTCCATAACATTGCCCAAGGGTAAGTAACTCTGAAGATAGGCATGATATCAATTCAGACCAGCTGAAGTAAATCCACATAGTACCGGTTAAGTGTAGGTATCAATTTAAGAAGACAAACTAACACAATTTCTGTGAAAAATGTTACCATATTTTTGCACCAACTTAACTATTCTTACTGTCTTTGCCTACTGTAATTTGAACTTTGTTATAAGCTTATGCTTATAGATTATAATGAATAACTCATTATTAATAAGATAGAGGTCCTCTTCAGGTCCACATCTTCCACTGAGACTGCATCCTTAGCAGATTTTAACTCAGTTTCCTTGTGCATTTGATCAACTATGTCTGTATTACCATGTCTTATTTTCACCTATCAAATTGATAGGTAATAGTTGATTAACCAGTTGACCAATGATCTCAGTATTGTACTAAATTGCAGTATCACTATAAATATTAAAAACATAGTTTAAAAAAAATCAGAAATTATGACTGTAGTATTTGTTACTTCCCAATTGAAATAACTATTTCCTGTGTGCCAAATATTACTGCTGCTGCTGCTAAGTCACTTCAGTCGTGTCCAACTCTGTGCAACCCCATACACAGCAACCCACCAGGCTCCGCCGTCCCTGAGATTCTCCAGGCAAGAACACTGGAGTGGGTTGCCATGTCCTTCTCCAATGCATGAAAGTGAAAAGTGAAAGTGAAGTCGCTCAGTCGTGTCCGACTCTGTGCGACCCTATAGACGGCAGCCTACCAGGCTCCTTCGTCCATGGGATTTTCCAGGCAAGAGTACTGGAGTGGGGTGCCATTGCCTTCTCCGGCCAAATATTATTACATACACACATATTATCAAAGGCGATGTTTTTGTAAAATGTGGATTTCTTAAGTGTTCTGAATGAAGATAACTTCCTTCATCACAAAGGATCAGATCAAAATGGGTTTCAAATGAAAGGAATCTTTTAAGAAAGCCCCTTAACTGTCTCTTTGTAGGATTCATGTAAGTTAAAATTTTTTCTATGCTCACAAGTTGTATAATTGGAGTATCTTACTGCGGCCTATAGATGTTGCTGGAGCTGTTAAAAAGACTGATATAAAATATATTCCCCTTTTGGAAACTGTGTTAATGAGGGGAGCCATATAGTTCCATGAATGAACTACCTGTATTTTGTCAGTTGTATGCCAGGCCAATGGGATTGCCTTTTTTTGCCTCTATTTGACATAATATACCTAAAACTCTTGCTTGCGTCATAGTGCAAAGCTTTTTTTCACTGTTGGTCAAGCCTGTTGTCTTAACCTTGTTCCATTTGTAAAAACTATTTAGTTGAAACTGCATAATTAAACTAAACAGCTTGATGTCTACTTCATAAAATTTGAAAACTCCCCAAGTCACCTTTATTTGCAAGATTTTTTTTTCTTCTTTGAGAACTCTCTTCATTAAAGCAAATTTTGTTCATCTGAACATTCCTAGGCTTAGGCTTTCTCTTATTCCCCCTAAAGTACTCTCTGGTCTGGTAGGAAATGTTTTAAGCATCATGTTTGTCGTTCCTACTGTGTGCTAACTGCCCATGTGTAATTGGGAAGCGTATCTTGGAACCATATATGTCCTATTTCCCAGGACCAAGTCATATGGAAAGTGAGTACTCCTATATATACCTTTGTGGATACCAGAATGTCTGCCATAGGTAGTCTGTCTAAACTGCAGATATTGTATCTCTGGTATACAAAACCACTATGTTAGCAGTATGGATTGGTCAACTTCAGTAACACCAATGTTCTTTGTTCTTTTAGTTTTCCTTAAAGGTATTGGTATATAACACTATGACATACTAGGCAAATAATGCCTTTCATTTTAATCTTAACATTTCATAATATGATATAATCATAACCTTAGCATTTCATAAAAATTTATAGGTACACGATGATCTTCAGTTTCAGTTCTAACATAAAACAGAGTGAATGATGTTTGACCAAGGGAAAGAAATTCCCATAGAAATTATCTCATTTGGGGTCCTAATAGTAAATATCTATAAAATGAGAGCCAAAGACATACCATGTTAGGGTTTTTCTGTTTAGACATCAGGAGAATTTCTGTTATTCTATTGAAGCATATGACATTGCCATTCCAATAATGATGTTGTTTAATGCTATCTCCCAGGTCATGGCATTTTGTTCTAGTAAGGATGGAGCATCTGAGATATCCTTACAAACATCTGAGTCAAAGCTAAGAAATAAAATAATTTTTTGGATTTATCTTTCTCAAGATAACAAAATAATGTTTATTCATTTATGAATAATTCCTTTATTAATTCTTTTACCCTCAGTGATTATTTTAGTTCTTTCCATTTACTATAACCCAAACTTTTTCTCCCCAAGTATGCGCTTAGTTTTGGCCCCTGAGTGCATGTTACTGGAAGAAATATATGCCTCCCTCTTCATTTATTGCCTTTCATTTGAGCAAGGAAAAGAAAAATGTAGGCTTACAGACTATCCACCAGGTAATAAGACACTTATTCTTACTGAAGCCAGTTTGGATTTATGTATTTTGAAGATTAGGGGCATATATATTCAGAATTTTGTGTCTTTTGATGAATTGTGCCATTTTTCCAGTTTTATTGAGACAACTGATATACAGCACTAAATAAGTTTTAAGATCAGCAAAGTGAGTTGACTTGTGAAATGATTACCACAATACATTTAGCTAACATCTAGCATTTCATATAGATGCAAAAAAGTTTTATTTTTCTTGTGACAGCAACTTTTAGGATCTGTTCTCTTGGCAACTTGCAAATATACCATATAGCAGTCTTAACTCTATTTATCGTGTTGTACATCACATCCCCAGTATGTTTACTTATTATCTTATAACTAGAAGTTTGTCTTTTGACCATCTTAACTCAATTATGAATTGACCCTATAAGATTATGAAACATAACTATTTATTCTTCATAATATTCCTTGGTCTAAAATGAAATTTTATCTAATTATTTTTATAGCCATTCCAACTTTGTTTTAATTTGTGCTTACATAGTATATCACTTTTTATCCTTTTACTTTTAACATATCTTTGTTCTTAAAGTAGATTTCTTGTAGACTACATGAAGTTGAGTCTTATTCTTCTCTGTTTTACAATTGGAGCACTTGGATCATACACATTTGATGTAACTATCAATATACTTGATTTACATCTATAATCTTCCTCTGTTTTCTGTTTTTTGTAATGTGTTTTTTTCCCTATAGTTGGCAAAACATTTGGTTATTTAAATTTTCCTAAAATATAAAAAACAGAATGGTTTCCTGAAATATAGTTTTTGGCAGTGAGTAAAGGTTACAATAAAAAACATTAAACCCCAAGTTTCCATAGCAGCTTTTATTTTTCTCTAAAAATAAAGTTCATTTTCCTACAGAGACATTCATTTAGAAGTATATTCTAATACACATGAGATTTTTTCCTAAAGTGCCAAAACTCAATTTCCATTATTTCAGAGGAGAATCATAAGTCAAAGAATGGATCAGCTTAAATACTCAAGGTCATCTTAAATCCTGAGGAGTCCCTGGATGCTGTAATAGGAAATTATTTTGATAGGAAATAGTTGGACTAAAATTCAAACAATATATGCTAAATCTACATCTCCTGATTCTTAATTTTTTAAAAAATGTAACAGATTGCTTTCATATCTAATTATGTGGTAAAAAGACCTGAGAATGTTTTGTAAAGATTGGTTTTAAAAATTCCTACATAAACCTTGCCAAATTTTGATTCTACTGTCTACATTTTTCTTTGTTTTGTATGTCTTTTTTCCTTTCCACCAATTCCCAAGGACAATCCTTAAAAAAAAAAAAAAAAGCCTATTTGTCATATTGTTTAGGGGGAGGTAAGCTTACTCCCATAATCATAGGGTCTGTGGCTGTCTAGAGTGTAAATTTGATCAGCCAAATGGTCTGCAGTGGTCAGAGCAGTGTTATGTGAAGTGGTCTGGTCACTGCTCACTCCCACCAGGCTCAGCACCTCCAGCATCATGACACTCAAGCCACTGAGCCACTGCTTGGCATTTTCACTGAGCCACAGTGCAGGGAATCTAAGACAGCCAGAACATCTTTCTTTCCCATGGACATTGTTGTTTAGTCACTAAGTCGTGTCTGACTCTGTGACCCTGTGGACTGCAGCACGCCAGGCTTCCCTGTCCTTCACCATCTTCTGGAGTTTGCTCAAACTCATGTCCATTGAGTCAGTGATGCCATCCAACCATCTCATTCTCAGTTGTCTCCTGCCTCAGTCTTCCCCAGTATCAGGGTTTTTATCCAGTAAGTCGGCTGCTCATATCAGGTGGCCAAATTATTGGACATGGGCATGGATTGTATCAAATATGTGTCCATATAATTCTAGAAAAATAAAGATGCAGATAAACAGATGGATCACAGGAGCCCTTGAAAGCACACCATCCAAGTAATGTTCCTCAATTAAGTGTCAACCCTGAGCTAATTTAGGCCAGTATGCAATTCTTTATAAGCAGGTGGATAATGACAAGAAGTTAAGAAAGCTTCTCCCAGAGCTATGCATTTTATTGCACTCCTGGTCCCATATGTCGTTAACAGTCCAACCTGCTCCATGTATCAGAACAGCTCCAGTGTCACAGAGTTATAACGTGTGTGAAAACAACCTGGTTCAAAGGCCAAAGCAATGCTCCAGGTACACTGCAGACACATCAGTCAGGTTCCAATGGACTTGTGCAACCATACAAGGAGCATGTAGGGCTTTAGAGTGTGGGACACCAAATCCATGATCTCCAGTGCTACAGGCTAGTGGCTCCTGAGCCTGATGGCCACCAGTTCCCCTGTGACATGGGCACCAAGATCCTGGAGCAGCCCTAGGAGTCAGGCAGCTATGCCTGCCTCACACCCAAAAGTCCCAAATGAGCCTAGGAGGCATGGTCCTCTTGTCATGGGTTCTTTGTTCTTTTTTTTTCCCTCATGCCCTGACTTCTTTTGGTTAGTTAATACTTCTTTTGATTCTATAATGTCATCATCATTTATCTTCTTAGATCTGTCTCTGTATGTGTGTGAATTCTCTGGGAAAGCAAAACCGATAGGCTATATTCAGAGACTGATTTTGAGAAAATTGCCTATGTGATTGTGACGGTTGACTAGTGGTAAATCTGGATGCTCCCACAGGAGTTGTTGTTCTGAAATCTGTAGAATAGGCCAAGAAGTTGGAAATTCAGGTTGGATTTTAATGTTACAGTCTTGAGGCAGGATTCTGTCTTCTCCAGGAAATCTCGATTTTTGTCTGAAGACCATCAACTGATATAGATCATGCTTATCCTCACAAGAATTCCTCATGTTGCCACTATAGCCATACCCACTTCTCTCCTGTCCCTGGTCTCTGTTTAACCAGTATCAACCACAAACATCTTCTCTATTTCTATATCTTTTCAAGAATGTTATATGAATGAGATGGTACATTATGTACTTTTAGAGATTTTTTTTTTTCCACTCGCATAATCTCTAGGGTTTTATTCAGGTTTCCTATGTCAGGTAATTCTAACATTTCTATCATTTTGGTCTTGACATCTAATATTTGTATTTTTGAAAACTTCAATCTGGAATCTTCCTTGTTCTTGGTATGAGGCATGATTGTGATCAGTTGAAATCTGGACATTATTTTTGTTATGGTCTCAGACTTTGGATCTTATTTAAAGTTTGTGTTTTCTGTTTCATCAGAGAAAGAAGGGGACTGTTGCCTCATTACTTCCAGATGGAGACAGAAGTGCAGGTTTGGCACTTGGCCTTTATTGACAACCAAAGAGCAAAGCTCCTTGTTACAATCTGGACATGCAAGTTTGAGCTCCCCACGTGGAATTCACTGGTCTTGTGGTGGGATGGCCTCATTACTGCTGTGTGAGAGTCCTGAGTCTATGCAGGGTCTGCTATGACACTCATGGGGGGGTGCCTCATTACTGCTGTGTGAGTGTGAAAGTCCAAGCTGTGGCCTCCATTAACTCTGGGGGGCTCACTACCAGATAATGGAGATGAAGATCCTACCTCCTTACTTGACCATCTCTGACACCACCTCAGAGGAGTTGTTAGAGCATTTCATTGCAGCCTCACAAGAATGCAAGCATAGTTTTCCCACTCAGCCTTTGCTGGTGTGGATGGGGTATGGCTATAGTTTTTCTTTTTTTTCCTCCTTCATTTTTGATTGGAGTAGATTACTTATTATCTAAGAATTTTCTCCTTCTAGATTGCCCTTTCCTGGCACCTTGGCTAGAGAGAACAGGCTCTTAGGGCACTTTTTTTTTTGTCTGTACTGTTTCATTTTTTAGGCTACCAGCTTCTTCAACTCCAAGTCTAAGATATGAGCAAAGAGAAACCCCGGAGAACTTACCATCCTCTTATCCCTCTGGTCCTGAAGTCCCGGCTTCTCTCCCTTATTCTTGCTACCTTTCAGAGTCTTCTTAGAGTTTCTCAATCTCTCTCTCACATACACACATTCTATCTGATCTACCTATCTTACCTATCTATCTTTTTATCTACTGCCTATCTTAGTTTTCTAGAACTTTCTTAACCAGTACGATATACTGGCTGGCTTAAACAACAAATATATTCTCTCACCATTCTACAGTGTAGAAGTCCATGATCAGGGTGTCAGCAGATTTGGCTTCTCAGGCTTCTCTCCTTGGCTAATAGGTGGCTCTGTGTGTGTGTGTATATGTATATAAGTAGACACACACATTTATCCAGAAATTTAGTTGTAGTTAGAGGAGGAAATAAGGAAAAGTATATACACTCTATCTTCCCAGAAATGGAAGTCTTTATTGTTATTTGTCTTAATGTCATTACATTAAAGATGTCATTATATTCTTGTCTCTATTGTATTTAGTAAAATGTCATCCAACATTTGTAAAGTTGTATCTCTCTTTGTATTATAATATATATATATATATATTTTTTTTTTTATTCTGGTTTTCAGCAGTTTGACTGAATGTCTAGATACGGTGTAATTTGTGTTATACTATTTTGTATTTGCTAAGCTCTTTGTAGTTTACGTTCTTCACCAAATTTTGAAAAAAAAAAGTTAGTTCTTAAATCCTCATGCACTTTTTTCTGCCTCATTTTCTCTCTCCAGTCCTTTTGGAACTCCAGTTGCACATAACAGATTACTTAATTTTGTGTCACAAATCACTGAGGCACTTCTGTTTGCTTGTCATTTTCCTGTCTGAATTGTCAGATTAGATAATTTCTGTTGAACATTTTCTACATATATTGATCCCTTTCTTTGGCCATCTCCAACCATCTGTGGATCAGTGTCAGTGAACTTTTTATTTTCAGAATGTGTGCTTCTAAATTCTAAAATTTCTATTTTTTAAAATGTATTTCCCATTTCTCTACTGAGATTGAGGCAGGAGTTAGATGAACACTTCCCCCAGGGTAAAGTGACTGGAGATTCATTCCCTGTGGATTGAAACTCTTAAGACATGAGTGCATGCTAAATTGCTTCAGTCATGTCTGACTCTGACTCTTTGCAACCCTATGGACTGTAGCCCACCAGGCTCCTCTGTCCGTGGGATTCTCCAGGTAAGAATATTGGAATGGGTGGCTATGCCCTCCCCCAGGGGATCTTTCCAACCCAGGAATCAAACCTGTGTGTCTTATGTCTTCTGCATTGGCCAGCAGGTTCTTTACCAGTATCACTACTTGGGAAGCTCAAGACAAGAATAGCAGGACGATTAAGGGAGGACCACATATTTCTTGCTCTCAAAGTCATACTTCCTAAGCTACATTTGCGTAGAAAAGCTTCTTGGAGTTCAAAAGGGAGTGATGCTAACTAATACCAGGCTAGCCACAGGCTTCTTTGGCAGAATACAATTTGGCTAAGAGATTCGTGTACACACATTGGAGGACTGGAGGATCCTGAGATATATCAAATATGGACTATGATCCAGGAAAATCAAAATGATTGGCCAAAGGAAACCCAGAAGAAATATCCCATAAAAGTAATTCAAACTGCCACAAGTGTGGGACTCAGGGACTCTCCCTCTGAGTCTGCCCATGTGTCTTTCCACATATACTGTGCTTTTTTCTCCTCTTATTAAATACTTGTTTTACTACTTTCCATCTTTGCAGGAGTTCTTTTCTGCATAGTTGAAGGGCCAGGGCCCTTGTCACTGACCACTGATCTAGTGGCTAGGATCTGGTTCTTTCACCACCGCAACCCAGCCCAGTCACTGGCTGGGAACCCAAGCCCTGCTTCAAGCCATTGCAGGCCAAGCCCACCCGAGACCAAGATCTTCCTTATATTCACTCATTTTGATAATAGTTCCCATTTGATTTTTCAATAGGTTTTACATAACTGCTATAAAGTTCTAGAAATTCCAACTTCTGGGTTATCTTGAAATCTGTTTTTATTGACAAAAAAAATATGGGCCCCATGTCCCTGCTTTTTAAAATACATCTCAATATTGTAGATAATACTTGATAAAATTTTGGATTCCATTAACTTCCTCCAAAGAATGTTGATTTTTATTTTTCAGTTGGTAAATTATTGGCTGTTAATCTTGAATTATGGAGGCTTGGTTTTATGCTTTATTAGAAGAGATCGGTTTTTGTTTTATCTTTGTTCAAGATAGATATTTTAGTCCGCGATATCATCTATAGCCTTAAGGCATGATCCTATTGTATTTTGCTAAAAAGAACCCAAATTCAAAATTTTATTTTTCTTCTGTGTGAAGAAACTGAGATATGTGTTCAGTTATTTCAGCCTTACACTTGATGACTTCCACTGTTATTGTTGAAGCCTTCTTCATATGTGCATAGTTTAGGAAACAGTCAATGATATGAGGATGGTTATATGCAGATCGGACCTATCCTCTCAGTGCCCTCTTTTTATGCAGGATTTTTATGCTCAATTTCCAGCAACTCTGGCTTCCGTGACCTTAAACCACTGAGACAGCTTTTTTCTGCTTGAGTTCTAGTCACTTCATGCCATATGGACTAAAGCATGTTATAGTTAAAGGTAGAATTCACTGTTAAAATATAAGCCCTCTTAAATTTCAAGTCTTCATTTGATTGCCCATTCCTTCAGTTAGTTATTTAAAAGGTATTTTGGTAGAGTTTATAATTGTTATCTGGGAGATCATGAAGTTATATCAATAAAAGCTATTCCTACACACCAAAACCAAAACTTGTCTTAGTTTATATTTGTAATTAAAAGAAAATAACCAATTAAAAAAATGAAAAGAAGATAGAAGGAAGCATAAATTATAACAATTTACTGATTATTAGAATGGTATATTTAAAGTTGGAGAAGGGAATGGCAACCTACTCCAATATTCTTGCCTGGAAAATCCCATGGACAGTGGATCCTGACAGGCTGCAGTCCATGGGGTTGCAAAGAGTCAGACATGACTGAGCAACTAACACAACACAATATTTAAAGTGCCTCCCTAATGGATTTTTTAGTTTTAGCCATTTGGTTTTGTTTTTATTTGAATAAATGTTAAGAATTTCAAGTAGTTCAATCAGACTATGAAAAAAGCCAACAAAAACAGACAAAAGTCAGAGAAATATGGAATTTTACTTTAATGCTGTATGCTGAAATTGGAGTTTTAGATTGAGTCTCACACCAAGTTTGCTACTTCTAAGCCTACACGGAACAATTTCAGTTACTATATCTGAAACCTCAAAGGAAAAATAAAGATGGACTTTTAACATTTTTTATCAGATTCTATGAAAATCAAGATTTCTCTTATGACTACAGAATTATACTATCAATAATAAAATGTCAGTCAGTGATCACTGTGTGCAACTGCATTTGCTAAACATAAAAACTGCATGTTTAGGGGATATTCATAAGGAACAATTGGTGTCTACAGATGAAATTTTATGTTCTTTTTCAAAATCCTTGTTCTCTTCAAATTACTTGAAAACAGTTTTCACTGCCAGAGAGTAGAGTAATCAGCTAGTTCACCTTGACTGGGAAGGGAGGCTCAGTTTCATAAAGCCAAATTTCTACTCTTGTGATTTCAGGGCAATTTTCTTTTGCTTCCATACATAATTTCAGGAATCAAAACTAATTCCTCCTTATAAGTATTCCTATAAAACCCATTTTAGTAAATAGAATTACACACAGAAAAACAATTATGTTCGAAGAATAAAATAATAATCTCTCAGCCTAAACTAAATTTCCTAACTATGCCAATGTTGTAGCCTATCTTTTCTGTTATTTAAGCTTGGTACTTTTTTCTTAAGCTCTCTTCTTATTCGGCTTGCAAATATACAGAAAGGCTGCCGCTAGGAGGATTAAAAAGTAATTTTCTGGGAAAATACTTTTACACAAGTAAGTGCTTCTTTTAAAGATAAATATTAAGAATTATGTGCATAATTATAGTCCTTTAAGCTAAGCTACTATACTCTATTGGATAAATCTATATTCATACTTTATTTTTTCAATGCATTATTTTTTATAAAATAGACCAGAAATATTATGCAATTTAAGTTTCAAATGTATGTTATCTATAAGAAAAAAATCAATATTATTAAGTTGGCTCTTCATAAAATAGTGTGTTTTTTTCTTTTTAATTTGTATACGTATTTTATTCCTAACAGTTTCATTTTGGGAGGATTTCTATGCAAAATAGAGTTCAAATTGGAACTCTGACTCAACATGGTGCTGGCTAAGAACTTTTCAATATTGGTCAAATAGATCAGATATTTGGACATTGTCTCTCTATGTGGCTCCATTATAGCATTTCTTTCCATGAAGATGGGAATGAGTATTTTGATATTTATCTTACACACAGTATATATACATGTGTGTGTCTTTTTCTCTTATCCTAATCATATGCCTCTTGCTCTCCCTCTCTTTCCAATTCCCCCTTCTACCTCAGTCTATCATTTCAATTTCATAAGTGTTGATTTTGCTAGTGACCTTCTTTCTGATTCATCACACTCTCTGGGTACACATTCATCCCTTCACTAAACACAGTCTTCTTTCAAATACTATTTACTGTCAAACATTTCCACACACAGACACCCCTACTCGCCCCCCCACCCCACCCCCGCCTCCCTGGTTATCAATCAAGTAGAGCAATACTGGACTTCATGATATTTCTTTTACACCTACTGGTTCAACAAAGAAAGAGAGAAAGAAAGTATGCATTGGGTGAAGAAAAATGTACAACTTGGCTCTTTTGCGAAAATTTTTATGTCAGGTCCTCATCTTTCTTAATATTCATTGTGCTGTCACTGTTTCTGCTAAAGCATGTCTACAGTTTTCAGGAATTTGTACCTTGTTGAACCTTTATTGCAGTGTATATGACAAAGGATTGTAGTTGTATGTTGACTCTTAAGTCCTACTATCTGCTCCTACACATATTAGTGACTGTTCTGTTTTTTATTTTGGAATAGTTTAACACATATTTTATCTAAGATACCTAAAATAATTGTGCTATTTATATAATAACAATCGCATTAATAAACTTAAGCAACAGCAGACTTTGATTGAATGTCTTGTCACCTGTTCCTGTCACCTGTCCATCCCATAATATTTGCCCAGCTTTGCATTGCATTTATATAATGTGACTGAATAGTTTTCATTCAAATGCCACATGCAATATGGCATTTTGTTACTTGTAGCTTCCTCAGATTTAAGAGGGTCAAGTTTATTTAATTCATAATTATCAGACATCCAAAGGGACTTGCCACTTATTGTAATTTATTTACCACTGTGCTTGCCTGCTAGAACTAGAATCACATTCATCTTGTTTAAATCCTCTACATTTGTTGAAATATTTAAGAGGCAATGTCAACAATGATTTAATTTAAAAATTACACCAAGAGATGTTTGGCATGGTGTAATATCTAGGTTGTGATTAGGTTTTGTCTCTTGATTATGGGCTAAATTAATTCCATCAGCATTGCTTCTGTACTGTCCCATGTTGAGTAGGATATCAAGGGCCTGCGCTTGAAAAGAAATAGTAATGGATTAATAGTCAAGGGCAGCCCTTGAAGAAAAGGCAGCTCTTTTGCTGTTCACTTTCAAACATTAGTGTGTACCAAAGCTCTATTGATTTATACAGTTTGTTCACTTTCCTAACAGTATGAGACCATGAGCTCATGACTGTAGTTACACCTTAAATTATTCACAGATATTATAAACAGCTTACTAAGGAGAGTTTAAAATAGCAAGGTAGAAAATATTTAATAGTGTTAAATGAAGTTCTTAGTGTATACATTAAGATAGTGTATATATATGTTAGTGAGACTAACATATATAATAAGAAAGGGTTTTCCATAGTTCAAGTTATCAAAAGAAAAAAATTCTAAAAAACTCACTTGACAGATGTGAAATATTATTTAGTATTCCTAAACAAAGAGGAATGAAGAAATGATGAAATATCTATAAATTCAAATTTTAAAAATAAGGAAGATATAAAGAGGTTAGTGTTGAACATTGAGTTGTATATCATCATTGTGTGTGTATTAGTTGCTCAGTCATGTCCAACTCTGCAATACCAAGGACTATAGCTCTACTGGCTCCTCTGTCCATGGAATTCTCCAGGCAAGAATACTGGAGTGGGTTGCCATTCCCTTCTCCAGGGGATCGTCCTGACTCAGGGATCAAACCCAGGTATCCTGGATTACAGGCAGATTCTTTACTGCCTGAGCCACCAGGGAAGCCTGTATATCATCAGCATGCCTACCAAATTATCAGTCACTCAGCTTCTTTTGGCTTCCCTCATAATTCAGTTGGTAAAGAATCCACCTGCAATGCAGGAGACCCTGGTTCAATCCCTAGGTTGGGAAGATCTGCTGGAGAAGGGATAGGCTACCCACTCCAGTATTCTTGGGCTTCTCTTGTGTCTCAGTTGGTAAAGAATCCGCCTACAGTGTGGGAGACCTGGGTTCGATCCCTGGGTTGGGAAGATCCCCTGGAGAAAGGAAAGGCTACCCACTCCAGGATTCTGGCCTGGAGAATTCTGTGGACTGTATAATCCATGGGGTCGCAAAGAGTCAAACACGATTGAGCAATTTTCACTTTCAGCTTCTGTTTGGACTCTGGGAATGATGAGAAACTCATTATGCCATGAGCAAGCCTACACCCTCATTAAACAAATTTAACTGTCATTTAAAAAATAGTTAGCTGACATTTATTTTTCTAGAATTTCTGCATGCTGCTAGACTTATATGAGAATAAAAAGCAAATGACAAGCTAGAACTATCATTCTTTACCATAATATATATTTTATTGTCTGATTTTTTTAAGAGTAAAATTCTGCTTTATTTCTAACTACATGAGGATACTGACACTGTTGCAGTGAAAAGGAAAAAGAGGAATGAGTTATTTTTTCTTTCCCTTTCCTGAGAACAAAGAAGATAAAGAGAACTGTGAGCAGGCCTGAACATTCCTAGATTTTTTACTCTTAACTGCTTGCAACTCTGCATGTCTATAACTAAGTTTGCTTTTCTGTCCCCTAACTCAGCAGGAGCTATACTTTGCACCTATTTTCCTTTGACTCTATGCTAAATGCATCCTGTATCTGGTGTTTACCCTTTTAACACCCTTCCCCTGGAAGTTACACATCTGAAAGAAGGCCACAAAGTCATCAAACTGCCAGACTCAATTACTGGCTTACTGACTGTCTTTGAAACAATGCAAGAGGAAGAAATCAGGATCCTAACACCTTTGTTCCTCATCATGACTCCTAACTGAGAGCCCTTAGCTTATACAAGCCCCTAGACTCCTTATTGGGGTGGGAGGTAGTTCTTGAGGCATGAGCCAACTGTGTTCCCCTCTCTGCCAGCTGAGAATTAAAGCTACCTTTCTATTGCTTCCAAACTCTGGCTCCATATTTTTTATTCAGCTTCAGTGGGCAGAGAAAGCCAAGATTTTGGCCAGCAACAACATGAAAACAAACAGGAAAGGAAATGAGTGATCTAAGACTATGACTTTTCAGATTCATCCAGGTTGGGCTTGGTTTAAGTTTGAGATGAAGTTATGTATAGTCCTTTTATTGTAACCCATCTTCAGTTCAGTTCAGTCACTCAGTCATATCTGACTCTTTGTGACCCCATGGACTGCAGAACACCAGGCGTCCCTGTCCATCACCAACTCCCAGAGCTTGCTCAAACTCATGTCCATCGAGTCAGTGATGCCATCCAACCATGTTATCCTCTTCCGTCCCCTTCTCCTCTTGCCTTCTTTTTTAAGTGACCCATCTTACTGATCAAGAATTTCATAATTTTTCATCCCTTTACTAAATAAGTATAGGGATTGTGGTTTAGTAGCTCAGTTGTGTCCAATTCTTTGCAACCCTATGGACTGTTGCCTGACAGGCTCCTCTGTCCATGGAATTTTCTAGGCAAGAATACTAGAGTGGGTTGCCATTTCCTTCTCCAGAGGAACTTCCCAACCCAGGGATGGAACTCCAGATTCCTGTATTGCAGGCAGTCTCCTGCTTTTCAGGCAGATTCTTTACTGACTGAGCCACCAGGGAAGGCCCAGTCTTCTTGCTATATGAGTTGTAAGATATAATTGTTGGTCTGTTGCAGGAAGGGGGACACATTCCAGGGTCCAAGAGTGGACTCTTGTCTAATACTTGGTAATGCATTGTCCAAGGAGACACACATATTGACAAAGAAAAAGACTTTATTGAGAAGCGACGTCCAAGCCAAGAGCAGCAGGGTAAGGGAACTACGCTGCAATATGGCGTGCCTTCTCAGGTTTAATGGTAATAGAGTTAGCGTTCAGATTGTCTCTGATCAATCGTCTTGCTTGTTCCATATCTGGTCTGATGCAGGGTCCTTCCTGGTGGCACGCACATCTCCAAGCCAAGTTGAATTCCTGCGTGAGGGTTTCTAGGAGGTTGGCAGGACATACCTTCTCCGCCCTCCTCCTTTTGTCCCCTCTCAAGTTCTCCCCTTTGGAGAAAACTCAGGCAAATTGTTATTATCATGCTTGGCTGAGGCAAGTGGTTTTGGTCAACGGTTCCCTAAGAAGTCTATTATCAATCTTGAAATGTACCTTGAGGCCTTATTTGTTGGGATATGTATAGCTAATTTAACTTAGCTCAGTAAACACTCTTTCCTGGCTATTCTAAGCCTTTACCTTTTTTAACTGATAATAAAGTGACTTCCTTCATGGCACTAGTGGTAAAAATCTGCCTACCAATGCAAGAGACTTGAGAGACTTGGGTTCAGTCCCTGGGTTGGGAATATCCCCTGGAGGAGGGCATGGCAACCCACTCCAGTATTCTTGCCTGGACAATCCCATGGACAGAGGAGCCTGGCGAGCTACAGTCCATAGCATCACAAAGATTCTGACATGACTGAAGTGACTTAGGACACACTCCATAAAGCGACTTTGTGATTGTGGCTCAACTAGTGTGCAGGAGTGGATTACACTGTCCTTCCCTTCTTTCCTCATCACCTGCTTCCATCCATTAGTCTCTAAATATCTGGTATTCCTTAGAACATTCCAGAGACTTTCTTGTTGCGATTTCCAAAAGGTCCTTTTACGTAGCATCATTATTTCCTATTGAGTTCTGAATAATTTGAGAAGTAGAAAAAGAATGATAACATGAGAGCCAAAATATCACCTTTGTTACTGATAATGAACAGATTATGGTAGTAGATTCTGTTCAATTCAAAAATAAATGGTCCCATCACCCTGCAGGTGATAATTGGAAGAGGCCGCCATCCCAAAGAGACAACAGCCTTGGGGCAGCAGTGGAAGGATTGTTTCTGAAGCAGACAGCTTCCACCTGAGAGGAAGGGAGGAGGAGTGAGTTAAGTGCCTGGTGAATTGGCTCAGATTTACACATCAAATAGATCATTTCACCTTTCTACTGACAAAAATAGGTGAACAGTTCTTCCTCACATCAGACAACAATAGTGGTGAGGGAACTGTTCTCATTTAACACACTCATGGAGAAGAAATAGTGATGGGTGAGTCTTTCTATGCTGGTCACAGAAGCTTCAGAAAACCAATTTCCTTCAAAATGCTTCTCTTCCTAAAGAATATCAGGTGAGGTTAAAAAATACTAGTTGGCACTATTTTTTCACACTATTTTGACTAGTTTTTCTTCTAGCTTATACACTTTATTCTTCTAGTACATCATGCAAAATGTTGGGCTGCTTGAAGCACAAGCTGGAATCAAGATTGCTGTGAGAAATATCAATAACCTCAGACATGCAGATAACATCACCCTTATGGCAGAAAGTGAAGAAGAACTAAAGAGCGTCTTGATGAGAGTGAAAGAGGAGAGTGAAAAAGTTGGCTTAAAATTCAACATTCAGAAAACTAAGATCATGGCATCCGGTCCCATCACTTCATGGCAAATAGATGGGGAAACAATGGAAACAGTGACAGACTTTATTTTCTTGGTCTCCAAAATCACTGCAGATGGTCACTGCAGCCATGAAATTAAAAGATGCTTGCTCCTTGGAAGAAGAGCTATGAACAACCTAGACAGCATATTAAAAAGCAGAGACATTACCACACAGACAAAGATCCATCTAGTAAAAGCTATGGTATTTCCAGTAGTCGTGTATGAACGTGAGAGTTGGACTATAGAGAAAGCTGAGCACCAAAGAATTGATGCTTCTGAACTGTGGTCTTGGAGAAGACTGTTGAAAGTCTCTTGGACTGCAAGGATATCCAACCAATCAGTCCTAAAAGAAATTCAGTCCTGAAAATTCATTGGAAGGACTGATGGTGAAGCTGAAGCTCCAATACTTTGGCCACCTGATGCAAAGAACTGACACCTTGGAAAAGACCCTAATGCTGGGAAAGATAGAAGGTGGGAGGAGAAGGGGACGACAGAGGATGAGATGGTTTGATGGCATCACTGACATGATGGACATGAGTTTGAGTAGACTCTGGGAGTTGGTGATGGACAGGAAAGCCTGGCGTGTTGCAGTTCATGGGGTCGCAAAGAGTGGGACATGACTGAGCAACTGAACTGAACTGAATGGCAGTCACAGGCACCCAAACTCCTGAACAAGCGCCAGGCATTGCCACTGTGCTCCAACCTTATGCTTTTGTAGCCATTTATTAATGGTTACTTACTTCCTTTATTGTTTTGTATTCAGATCACATTTTAAAAAATTTTAGCTATTTATAATGAAGTTTTTAAGTATGACTTCCTTAGAGCAAGAGAGATTCTTAATAAACATCGCTGTATACTCACATTTTCTTTGTTTTGCTAAGTTTATAATATTTATTTCTACACACAATTATAAAAACATATTACCATGACATACTTTAAAAATTCAAAGCTATATTTTAAGTTAGAAACTGAAGTCCAGAGACACAGCCTTATATGAGGTCTCAAAATTAAGGTAAATGAATTTTTGAAAGAAAACAACCACTTCCTGATTATAAAATGTGTTAAGTAACTAACATATAAACTAACATATATATTTTAGAATACATAGAATGCATTTATTTTACAAATGTATATCTCAATTTATACAACTCTTAAAGTGTGTAATATCATTGTTCCAACTTTCCAGATAAGGAACTGAGGTTCAAAGGAATTATGCTGGTGTTAGAATTGTTGTTTGGATTTGTAATATAAGAAATGAGAGGTGGAGTATATAATTTTTCTCAAACTGGTGTTCAACTAATTTTTCATTTTGCTAATGTATTTGGAGACTTTCTGGGATTGGATAGCACAAATTCCATTGCTCTCAGCTTCCTATACATTAGGTTTTGAGACTTGAGCTTTCTTAGGGTAGCCAATTAATTACCCCTGTTTCAACTGCTTTCCAGCATCCAAAATTTGGTTGTTTTCTACTCTACTGTTCTTTGACTTTTTAATTTAACTTTCTTTACTTGTAATTTAGTGAGATTTTAGTAGGGAGCAGAAGGAGGGAGGTGGGTTCAATCTGTCATCTTTAACCAGAAACTATATTTGGTGAAGATTTTGGTTTTGATTAAATTAAGCCAATAAACAAAACTCAAGAATTCTTCAACATAAATTATTTTTCATATGTTCCTTGTATTTTGTCTCTAGATATTTAAAGACTTTTTCATTTTATACCTATTGTATATTCAAAGAAGGCATTGTTAGAATAACAAAAGTTAATAATTTTCTGATATTTTTGTGCCCAGACAGTTAGAGAATTCTTTTACTAACTTTAAACTGCTTAGTTTTCTTGGATAGTTAATAAACACTTTGTTAAGATGCTTTACTTTTGAAATGTACTTTTATCTGATGTTAAATTAGATATAAACATTTGAGTTATGAGATAAATACCTTCCACATCTTTATTTTACTTAAATTATACAACTTGGCATTAGTTGAGCCTTTAAAGTTTGAATATGTTATTTATAAAATTGTCGAACTCTGGAGAGCATTCTTGAATTGATATCTGATGTTAAAAAATTCTGCTGTTTTATTATTATTTCTTTTTCTCACTCTCTCTGTATAAATAATACAAATATATTTATATAATATATATAATGTATTTGATATATTTCACATATAATATAGAAGTTTTAAAAATTTTACTCAAATTTTAAAATATTCCGTGTATAATTATATATAATATAAATTACGCTTTTATAATATCTTGCCTACACTTCTTGTTACATTACCTGATGACTGTATTATCTGTTTCTCTCCTTAATTAGAATTTCCAGATAACTGTATTTTTTGGGGGTGTAAAAACTCATTTATCTATCCACCTACTGTTTTGTAATGCATTTCTTCACATTTTGTCTTTACTATGTTCCCTTGTCATTTTCTTCATCATTTGTTAAAGAGTCAAATATTTATCTCATTTATTTCAATTATTCATTTTTACAATAATATAGTTAAAAGTTAAGAATTAACTTAGGAATTAAGTTAATTAAGAATTAACTTACCCAAAAGTTAAGCTTTGGGTACTATTCACATTTTTGTCAGAAAATATGGTTTTCTTCTGAATTATTTGGAATTGTATTGATGCTTTTGTTTTGGGCTGAATTGTGTTCTCCTCAAATTTTTATGTTGAAATCCTAATCCTCAGTACCATGGAGTGTAATGTTATTTGGAAATAGGAATATTGTGGATATAGTTAAGATGAGGTCATGCTGGAGTGGGGTAAGCTCCTAATCCAATATGACTGGTATCCTTCATAAAAGGAACCTCATATGGATGGGTAGACATGTAGACAGGGGGAACACCACAGGAACATGATGACAGAGATCAGGGCAATGCATATCTAATCAGGAAACAACAAAGATTGCGAGCAAATCACCAGAAACTAGGAGGGAGGCGTGGAATAGATTCTCCCTCACAGTCCTCGGTGGGAACCAATCCTGCTCAGATATCTAGCCTTTAGGACTACGGAACAATGAAAGTAAAAGTGTTAGTCACTCAGTCACGTCCAATTCTGCGAGGACCCCATGGACTGTAGCATGCCAGGCACCTCTGTCCATGGGAATCTCCAGGCAAGGATACTAGAGTGGGTTGCCATGCCCTTCTGCAGGGTATCTTCCCAACCCAGGGATCAAACCCAGGTCTCCCACACTGCAGGCAGATTTTTTTACACTCTGAGCCACCAAGGAAGCCCAGTGTATTGTATGAGACAATTCATTTCTATTATTTAAGCCACCCAGTTTGTAGTACTTTGTTAGAGCAGCCTGGAAATCTAATACAATTACAATTTTCCATGTATTGTTTAAGATCTTATACTGCAAAAAATTTTTTTTCATTGCAAAAAGAATTGCAAAATATTTTGAAGTTTCCTGTTTAGATTAGCACTAAGTTCTCCTGGAGAAGAAAATGGCAACTCACTCCAGTATTCTCATCTAGAAAATTCCATGGACAGTGGATCCTGGTGGGCTACAGTCCAAGGGGTCACAAAAGAGTTGGACATGATTAAACAACAAAATATCATTATGGTTGGAAATATTCTGAAGTCACTTGAAGTTTTATTCTTTCAAAATATAAAATGTAATATCAAATTCTTTCTTTAATACATATTTGTCTAGCTTATAATGTACGAAGCATTACTATGGGTGCTGGGAAAATGATAATGAACAAGTCATATAAGGTCTGTATTTATGTATGTAAGTAACAGAGGAAAACAGATAATATACACATAAATATAAATAGTTTTTCAGTTTGTGTTGCATCCTATAGAGGAAATATGCAGAGCTGTATATTGTACAGCAAAAACGGTAAGGCATGGTGAAGGTCTGTCTGAAGAGATGACATTCAAACCAAGAATCAAAGATTGAGAGGGAGCCAACTAGCTGGAATAGTGAGTGCACATTCTGAGCAGAAGCATCAGAAATGCAGTCCATAAGACCAGAATAAATATGACCTGTTCAGAAATGGAAAGGATAGGTTGGCTGGAGAAATGCAGAGAGTAGTTAGGGAAGCAGACCAGAAACAAGTCATATACATCCAGGAAGTGGACTCTGCTGTGGGTCTGGCATCTAGTGTATCATTTCTACTTTTCCTGGTAAGGAAACACATTTTTGTTCTAGGGGAATACTTTCTTCCCCCGATCTCAGTCCTGAGCAGAATCAGCTTGGGTCTCTTCACCCAGCGTTCCCAGAGGTGGATACTTGACATGGGTCTGGCCAAGAAGCTTTCATATTACTTTGTCATGTTCAGTTCAGTTCAGTCACTCAGTTGTGTCTGACTCTTTGTGACCCCATGAACTGCAGCACGCCAGGCTTCCCTGTCCAACACCAACTTCCGAAGCTTGCTAAACATGTCCATCAAGTTGGTGATGCCATCCAACCATCTCATCCTCTGTAGTCCCCTTCTTCTCCTGCCTTCAATCTTTCCCAGCATCAGGGTCTTTGCCAGTGAGTCAGTTCTTCATATCAGGT
The DNA here is from genome assembly GCF_054371585.1 of Giraffa tippelskirchi. Classification (NCBI taxonomy): domain Eukaryota; kingdom Metazoa; phylum Chordata; class Mammalia; order Artiodactyla; family Giraffidae; genus Giraffa; species Giraffa tippelskirchi. The sequence goes on from NC_137277.1 coordinate 95,364,162, forward strand.
GGTCAAAGAATTGGGGTTTTAGATTTAGCATCAGTCCTTCCAATGAATAATCAGGACTGATTTCCTTTAGGATTGACTGGTTGGATCTCCTTGCTGTCCAAGGGACTCTCAAGAGTCTTCTCCAACTCTGTCATGTACTTGTGATCAAATCAGAGGAGAGACTCATGATGGTGAGACATGCCCTCTTCTGCAGTGTGAGAACCAGGCATTTCATCATCATGCAGATACCAGTTATGATGCAGAGAATCAACCAAGAATCGGAATAGATTTTGGCATCACCTAAGTCCTTCATTCAGGGAACTCTGAAGCCAGATCTGTCCTAATGCGACACCTATTTTTGAGTTTGGCTTTCTATTACAGTCATAATAGAAAAAAGATTATATATAATGATTCTTAATTGTATTGTTTAAATCATTTTTTTTTTTACTTATTCAGCTTTTGAATGATACCAGTATTTTAAAATCTCTCACTGCAATTGTATTTGTCAGTGTCACATTGCATTTCAACAATTCAATATATATCTCTTTGTTACAACTTACACCATTCTTTATATAAAATGACCTGCTTTGACTGGTTTGATTAATTTTTTTTGAGTTCTCTTTGCTAGTAGTAGAGGCCCAGTTTTGCTTTTGCTTTTTTTAAAAAAAATTTAGACCCTTACATATTCTTTTGTTTTTGTAATTTCTTTCTTTCATTCTTTTTGAAGTAATTCTTGTGAATTGACAATTGTTAGTTTTGTTTTTTTTAAGCAATCTGAATTCCAACCCTGATGTGCCAGGCCTTACATGACCCGGTTCTTCAGTAACTTCTGACTTCATGGGCAGATATTCTCAAGCTCACTGCTATAGCTATAGTTGCCTACTTGCCAGTCTTCAAATACCCCTGACACATTTTCTCTTTAATATGTGCCATTTTCCAGCATACTTTAGCAAAATGAACATGCTTTGAGGGAAGAGATTTCTGTCTACTAACCATTTTATGGGCTCTCCTGGTGACTCAGTGGTAAAGAATCTGCCTGCCAAGGCAGGAGATGCAGATTTGATCCCTGGGCTGGGAAGAAGATCCCCTGGAGAAAGAAATGGCAACCCACTCCAGTATTCTTGCCTGGAGAATCCCACGGACAGAGAAGCTTTGTGGACTACAGTCCATGGGACAGCAAGAGTCAGACACAACATAGCAACTAAACAACAACAATAACAATCACTCTATACATAGGACCAGAAATATTGCCTAGTGTATCATAGATACTTGTTGACTGAAGGAATTGGAGAAACTATTTGGTTTTTGAAGCTATAACATTTAATTTTGGCATGTATTTCTTTTATTTTGTGCTTCCTACCTGTTTTTGTTCCCCTATATAAGTAGTCTTAATCCTATTTCCTTATTAACTTCTGGAATTATTTCAAAGTTAGTCTCATGACTTTTAATTAAATGAGTGGATTTCCTTAAAACTTTTCTGTGAAATTTACAGGCCAACATTATACTGTGGAATGTGGAGATTAAAGTTAAATCTTTGCTTTAGTACCTCTCAAATCTGTGACTTACGCAAGTTCTTTAACCTGTGACAGCTCAGCTCCACAACACAGGGTAAAAAATGGTGGAAGAAAAACACAATACCTGTAAGAATGGCACCTGCTTGAAAAAGAGCAGAATAGGAAATACAGCAGTCTCTTCTCCATAGTATGTACTTCCTGCTAAATAGAAATAGTTAAGAGTCACTGCCTGCCAGGGGAATAGGATTCTGCACTGATTCTGCTCTCAAGGAAGAGGCTCCTTTTCCATTGCCCTCTGTGACCACAAGAGAGAGGTTCTTTCTCTGTCTATGCTGCTTTAGGAGCCCCTTCCTGCTGTGGTGAGTCAGGGGCCCTAGGATTGCACACTTACACACTGCCAGGTCTTTAAATATCTTTCATCAATAGAATTCCCTCAAAAACTTAACAGTATTCAATAACACTAATTTGTTGAGCTAGTAACTGCAACCAAGATCTTGACTACAATCCACGTTATCCCCACAGCTAACATTTAGTTTAATGACCTCTGCCTTGAGTCCAGAAACGAATAAGCAGAAATTGGATTTTTCTTAATCAAGTTTGTTTGTTCTCCCTGGTGAAGAATGCCCAATGAGGGAACCTGGATTAGGCTTGGGTCTCACTCTCAACGATCATATTTGCTGCACAATTGCTTACTTCCTGATGCTCTGAAGGTATGAGCTTCAGCTCAAGGATAGAGAAATTAGTTTTAGAAGCCTGGAAAAGCATCAGATGAAGGGATTGAGTCTACTTAGAAAGCCGGTAACAGACAGAAAGCATGTTCTTTCTCAAGGTTGTGTTTTCTTTCCTTTGTCTTTTAAGTTCAATCTTTCTTTCAGCTAAATTTCTCTCTGTTGTTTTGTCCTTGCTGAAAGACACAGTGTGAACGCAACTCACCAAGCATTTCGAATTTTCATTTTATCTTTTTTCTACTTGTATATCTCTCTAGTAGGAGACCTGTTATTCTAGAAATAAAGCAGAAATCATGGTGGGGAGTGTGTGAGAATAGACAATGACTATTGATTACAATGGTCAGCAACGTCTGCTAGACTCAGGGCTTAGTAAATGTTTGTTGAATCATTTTGCTTGTGTTCATAGTTGCTTATGACAGCTCTTAATATTAAGAATGTTTTGTTACTTTAGAAATCTTTTCTTAACTCATTTTCCCCCAATGTTAATATGCCTGCATTAATTAGCATATCAAGGTGCTATATAAAATATCACAGGTTGAGCAGCTTAAAAAGGAGAAATTTATGTTCTCACGCCTCTGGAGGATAGAAATACAAGATCAAGATGCCAAGAGGGTTGGTTTCTGATAAGACCTTGTCCATCTGACTTACAGATGGCTGCCCTCTTCCTGTGATTTCATGTGACCTTTTCTATACGCTTGAGTGGGGGAGAGAGCTCACTGGTGTCTTGTCCTTGCTCTTCTAGGGACACTAGTCATTGGATGAGGGCCTGCCCTTTTAACTTCATTTAATTTTAATTACCTCCTTAAGGGGCCTATCACCAAATATGGTCACACTGAGGATTGAGGCTTCAACATGAATTTTGGAGAGAGATGGTTCTATCCATAACAGCCTCATTTTAAAGCAGAATTTTAGTAATAAGTGAGTTTCTCTTGGGATTCCTACTACTCTCACTGTGAATGACACCTCACCACATTTAGGTCAGAGGAATTTAAACATTAAAATAGGGATTGGCAAAATCCAGCCCATTGCTTATTTTTGTAAATAAGATTTCACTGGAGCAGCAGAAACATGTTTGTTCCTTTGAAACCCTTTTTGTGACTATGGCAGGGTCTATATGACCCTCAATACTGAAAGTATTTATTCTCTTGATCCTTTAAGAAAAAAAGATGATGATCTCTGGTTAGGTGAATGCCAGAAACAACATGCAGCTGACCAAAGCAAAAAAAGAAAAAGAAAAAGCACATATGCACACACCTGGAACTTCCACCAGTACTACTGATGAGATGGGAAATCTTTCACACTGACGCAGATTAAGAAAAATGGACATAGAATGTATTCAGTGAGAGGGTTAGAAAGGTATAATCGTGTGATTATTGTGCTTGAAAATGCGAGTTGAGTTGCTAGAAGTACAATTTACCAAATTAATAGAGGTAAAAGAGGTCTTACTAAGATACAGGGAGACACAGGAGGGAGTGAGAAGGCACTGTGAGGATTTCTGCATTCTGGTAACTGAAAATGAAGCATTCTGGGACATATTATCTGACTAAGTTAGGGTAAAGGTTTCAGTTAAGACAGGACCACGATGATTTCATTCCTGGTTTCCTTGGTTATCAGACCCCTTTGCCAAGGTAAGCCATTTGTTTTGAGGGCCTAGTGCATTCTGGGCACTGAGGATTGTGCAGTGAATTAGATGCAGGTAACACCATGACCCGTACGTATCTCCTCAACCTCTGGCTGCAGAGGAAAGTTCTTAGGCAGGCTGACAGCTTTTCCACTCCAATAACTTTGCTTCTTCGTCTAAACATTAGGCTCTCTCCAGAACTCAGGAAATTATTCACCCCACACAACTGACAGCCCAGGAGAACTGGGAATGGAACATTATCAGGAGAAATCTCCTCAATGAGAAAATTCTGAGGTACCATCAGTTCTGCTATAATGATTGTTTTGAAAATGTGGATTTATTCCAACACAATCAGCCTGTGAAGGAATGATTTGAGCAGATCTCAATCTTTTGTTTTGTTTATGCATGATTTCTTCCATGAGAAACATTATATTAGGGATTGGCAAAATCCAGCCCATTGCTTATTTTTGTAAATAAGATTTCATTGGAGCAGCAGAAACATGTTTGTTCCTTTGAAACCCTTTTTGTGACTATGGCAGGGTCTATATGACCCTCAATACTGAAAGTATTTATTCTATTGATGCTTTAAGAAAAAAAGATGATAATCTCTGACTAGGTGAATGCAGGAAACAACATGCAACTGACCAAAGCAAAAGAAAAGCACACATGCACACACCGGGAACATCCACCAGGGACCTCGTGCACTGGATAAATTATACATTGCACTCAGTCACTCCAAGGCCTTCCAACTTTTTATCAGATTTCACATAGTTCTTCTTCTACCACTTTGTAGTAACTCACAAACTGCAACCCTTCCAGCATGCGCTACCACAAGCAAACATCATGCCTTTGAAGTCAAATGCCATATTTATTGTAGATTTTACTTATTTCTTAACTATTTAGCATGTGTGACACTGTGTTACCATTTTTAAGGATTCTATCCTTCTTATGTGTGACTGTAGCTTTTGAGAATTGTGCTTCTAACTTCACTTTTCTCCATAAGCCCTGTGATTTTTATTGCATGGTTTTTGTATAGCAGAGCAATTTTTTTTTTTAGGAACACATATGCCACATTCTATCAGAACTGACTGTAGTTTCTACACTCTGTTTCTAAGAAGTTCCCCAGAAGAGTGAGTCCCAATTGGCCAATCAGTGACTTGCTTGATAACAGACAGGTTAAATGGCTTTTCTTTCTTCCCTGCCTCACTTCTCTCACTCCTTTCTTTGTGCTTCCTTGGATCACTTTTCACATCAACTTTCTCCCAAGTGCTTATCTCAGGCTCTAATTCTGGGAAACAAGTTTAGACAGATTCCTGGCCGCAGGGAGCATACATCCAAATTTGGTAGACAAACTATGATCAAGCAAATAAATGAACAAACAAGCAAACAAGATAAAGACAGATTGTGGTGTTTTATGTAGGAAGAAACCAGGGTGATCAGAGAAATTAAAAAAAAATAGGGGAGGTACTTTAGGGATGATTCAGGGCAGGTCTCTGAGAAGGAGACATCTGACTCCATTCGTGAAGGATGTAAATGAGCCAACCTGGGTAAAATAGTAATCATGTTATAATGGGAAACACTAGCATTTTCAAAGAAAGAATCAACAAGTAGGTAGGATAAGAGGTCAACAAGTGTGATATAAAAATGCAACAAGTGGTACAGATAAAGCATCTAAAATGACCCTGGGAATCCTTAAGTCCCCAGTAGAGGCTCTCAGGGAATAATGATGGCTTTAACATTGCATTGACAGTTGTGATGGAGGGTGGTCACAATCATGATGTTGATTGACTAACAACTCTTAGTGCAGAAAAAATGAAATATATTCTCAGGCTTAGGTTTCTTGCCAATTCGGAAGAGACACGAATTGAAACATTCATTATAGACTGGCTCCTAAAATTAAGGTATCTTATTCAAAAGAAAGAAACAGAGGGAAGAAAGGATAGATCAAGAGAAATGACATTCTGAGTGTCCACATGTCATCACTCTTTGGCACATTTTACATGTTATCCTACTCATGTCACAATAATCATATGTGATAGTCTGTCCAATTTTTATATCAAGGAAACTGAATCTATAATTTGCCCAAGTTCACAGAGCTCATTCAAACCAAATTGTATCTGACTCCATACTAACAGAAAAAAATCAGTCAACTAATACAGACTGAGTGGATGTGAGTAATTTTAAAGAAAGAACAAACATGGAAAAACTGAATACCATCGTTAGGACTTCGTTTAGAAAATGTTGGAAAGCAGAGAAGACAAGAAAGGCTACAGTGGGACATGAGGTCATCTCACATGGATCCTATGGTCTTTAGCAGTGAATTCATTCTTGTGGATCATCACCTCTGCTAATATACAGTGTCGAGCTTATTGTCAGTAGTTAAACATTTGTGCTGATTTTGAAGAATTTTATGGACACAGTAGGGAAGCCAAACTGACTTAACTGTTTTGCTAATTGCTAATTAGCTTCAGTATAATGGCAGGTGTTTGCATTTGTGTAGTTAGGAAGAGAGCCAGAATATCATTTGTAAGAAATCCTACACTAAAATTTGAAAAGTGAGAACTGGTATCAGTTGAGCAGGTTCTGGACAATAAAGCAGGTGCTTTGAATTTTTTTTTGTTATAAAATTACATTAAGATACAGTTTAGCTCTTTTTCTACCCTTTTTATGAGTGAACTGATATATATCTAGGTCTTTCTGTCTTTCTATTTTTTTGCACATTTAGGAATGAGGCTGTTAGTAGGCTAATGGGATTAGTTCATATGGAAAAGTATGGAACTAAGGTAAAACCCATCAGTAGCCACAGCTCTTCCCCTGTTCTTCTCTTTTTCTTACTTTAAACTCTTAAATTTATCTCCATAATTTTCAAATTTAACTTCATTAGTTTATCTTCATAAATTTAACTTTTTAAAACAATTTATCTTCATTATTTTTATTTTATTTTTTAATTAGTTTATTTTCTATTTTTTAACTTTAAAATATTGTATTTGTTTTGCCATACATTGACATGAATCCCCCATGGGTGTACATGTTTTCCCCTTCCAGAACCCCCCTTCCACCTCCCTCCCCAGCCCATCCCTCTGAGTCATCCCGGTGCACCAGCCCCGAGCACCCTGTATCATGCATTGAACCTGGGCTGGCGATCCGTTTCACATGTGATAATTTACATGCTTCCATGCCATTCTCCCATATCATCCCACCCTCGCCCTCTCCCATAGAGTCCATAATACTGTTCTATTCATCTGTGTCTCTTTTGATGTCTCGCATACAGGGTTATCTTTACTGATTGACTAAATACCATATATATGTGTTAGTATACTGTATTGGTATTTTTATTTCTGGCTTACTTCACTCTGTATAATAGGCTCCAGTTTCATCCACCTCATTAGAACTGATTCGAATGTATTCTTTTTAATGGCTGAGTAATATTCCATTGTGTATATGTACCACAGCTTCCTTATCCATTCATCTGCTGATGGGCATCTAGGCTGCTTCCATGTCCTGGCTATTATAAACAGTGCTGTGATGAACATTGGGGTACATGTGTCTCTTTCAAGTCTGGTTTCCTCAGTGTGTATGCCCAGCAGTGGGATTGCTGGGTCATATGGCAGTTCTATTTCCAGTTTTTTGAGGAATCTCCACACTGTTCTCCATAGTGGCTGTACTAGTTTGCATTCCCACCAACAGTGTAAGAGGGTTCCCTTTTCTCCACACCCTCTCCAGCATTTATTGCTTGTAGTCTTTTGGATAGCAGCCATTCTGACTGGTGTGAAATGGTACCTCATTGTAGTTTTGATTTGCATTTCTCTGATAATGAGTGATGTTGAGCATCTTTTCATGTGTTTGTTAGCCATCTGTATGTCTTCTTTGGAGAAATGTCTGTTTAGTTCTTTGGCCCACTTTTTGATTGCGTCGTTTATTTTTCAGGAATTGAGCTGCAGGAGTTGCTTGTATATTTTTGAGATTAATTGTTTGTCCATTGCTTCATTTGCTATTCTTTTCTCCCATTCCGAGGGCTGTCTTTTCACCTTGCTTATAGTTTCCTTTGTTGTGCAAAAGCTTTTAAGTTTAATTAGGTCCCATTTGTTTATCTTTGCTTTTATTTCCAATATTCTGGGAGGTGGGTCATAGATGCCATTCTCATTTATATTATACTAACTTCTTTACTGAAATATATGTTTAGTCTTCAAGTTAAATTTTCTGTGACAATAGGGATTCTCTGTACATAAATGCTGTTTGAAATTCTTTATTTTCTACTTGAAAAACAAAGTCCTATTACTGATACAATGTGCTCTTAGTCGAATAGGTTAATCAAGATATCAAGAAATTGGGGAAATTGCTTCAGACTTACACTACACTGTATTATTTTTTTTCATAGCTTTATTTTACCAATATGAAAAAGACGAAGAAACTGTGTTGATCTTTATCTGAGTCATTTACTTCCAGGAAACATCAGAGAGTTAAGATGTCCTCTCACCATTTTGTATGTCCTCATCATTTTATGTTTCAACAAATGGCTAACCTAACAACAAAGGACCTGCCCTCTCTCATACTTCAAAAAATGACTCACCTCCATCTCCACCTCTCCTCAGTGATTCAGATTAGACCAACCGCTGACCTTCTCCATAACTCCCATAAAACTCACTGGTAATTTACTTGCTTACCTGCCTCTGAAAAACTGTTTTTTTATTAATGGACATTCTCACTATCGTAAAAGCCTTACTAGAATCACATCCTTAATTGTCCAATGCCTTTTATCTTCCAAAGAAGGTTGAATGACTTGGAGAAGATACTCGAATTTACACCTGGCAAAGGCTTTAAGCCTGTCCATTCTTTTTTGATCTTTAGGTACCCAGATGACTGAAGAACATAGCACACAGCAACTAGCTGGTTTGATTCACACGCTCTTGGCACAAGTATGGCTCCTAAAGCAGATGAGACAGTATTGAAGTTCATCACCACCAAATGATACGAGCTGAGTATTCTAGGATGACCTTCTACTCCAAAGTGTCTTATCCTTACCTACTGGTACACCCTCACAGACCTAGCAAAGAACACATGAAAAGGTTTTAGTTCAGTGACTAACACATAGTGAATGCTCTATTAATAGTATGTGTGTATATGTGTGTGTGTGTGTGTGTGTGTGTGTGTGTTAGTTACTCAGTCGCATACAACTCTTTGTGACCCCATGGACTGTAGCCTGCTAGGCTCCTCTGTCCATGGAATTCTCCAGGAGGAATACTGGAGTGGGTTGCCATTTACTTCTCCAGGGGATCTTCCCAACGCAGAGACTGAACCCAGGGCTCCTGCATTGCAGGCAGATTCTTTATTGTCTGAGCAACCAGGGAAGCCTCTATTAATAGTACATTTTGCTATTATTGTTAACCAAGTAGTCATGATTCTTCTGGTAAATTACACTTTCATTTCTTTGTTTGGAAGGCCTTCTACATATGAGATGCTCATAGTAGATGCAGATCCTCTTCAGAAAATATACTTTGCTTACTTTCTATAGTGTATTGCCTTAAAAACATCCCACCACCACATTACATGTATATCCATTCTACTGGTATTAATAAATAAATTATATATATACACATACACACATATATATATACACAATTAATATATATATATTTAATATATAAAGATATATCTTTTCCATATGTATCTATTCTAGGGGGTGGGGCGGAAACTAGCTAGAGGTAATTCAGTCTGGAAAACTCAATCCAATCTTATAATTTAGTCTCTGTCTCTTTCAGGTCAAAACAAATTTTGAAGATACCTTCTTCCTCCTCCCTGCTCCTTTCCTAGATAGATTTCCCCAGAAGGCAAAATTGCCCGTGGTTGAGAGTAACTAGAATTGTCACTGTTTAGTCCTTTGCAACCTTGGTTCTGGAGAAGGCAATGGCAGCCCACTCCAGTATTCTGGCTTGGAAAAGACATGGATAGAGAAGCCTGGTGGGCTCTTGTCCACGGGGCCACAAAGAGCTGGATTCGACTGAGCAACTGAACACCACCTTGGTTTGGTTACTCTACTACTCTAACTCTTAGATACTTCATCTATAAAATATATATAATAATAACTATTGCAGAGGAGTGTTACAAAAACTAAGTGACAAAGAAGGTTTGTGTGACATTGTATCTGAGGGGAGTGGGGAATGATGACTGGACCTTTGATTCACAAGGTACCCTATATGCTCCTGGGCAGATGCTGTGGTGAGGCCTATCTAGGCTGCCCTCTGAATCAGTAAGTGCTGGTCCTGTCCAGCCACTAAAGCCATCTTTTCTCAGCCCCTTATCCTTAGTCAGAAGGTCCTCACACCTCACATGGGGTGGCTGCTTTGTCTGGATTCCAGGCCTTTGCAGATTTACCAAACTTAGCGGTTTCTCTGGGCTTTTCAACCAGAGCATACAGAACACCTGAACTCCCTATGCTTCACACAGGGCTTGGAAACCCAAGCATTTCAAAGATTTTTCTAGACACTTCCTTTTGTTCATGCTATTGTTCATGACAACACTCCCACATCATAATAGATGTGACTGTGTTGTTACACATAGAGGTTTGTGTCCTTCCTTGAAAGATATGCCACTGGCCATTGCCAATGCTCTCCAGTCCCCCATCCATGTCAGCATGTTTCTCCCATTCTATTTTCACATCCTTCATGTCCCACCTTGAAAGACAGAAAGCAAGGACACACATGTCTGATTTTTCTACACTCTCCACATGTATGTCTACTTTTAGTTAGTTACCATAAACTGGGGTTGTAATGGGTGAAATGTCTTTATTTTTACCATCCCCTTCAAGGCAGAAACCACCAAACATTCCATTTTCAACTGGGACAGTGGATTCTAAAGTCTCAAGAGACCCTTCTGGCTAGGACAAATGGGCATCTCCATGATAAGCAGCAGGAGAGAAAAAGAGATGGAATACTCTCAAATGCACTGTATGAGACTCTTGGTATTTAACATGATTCTCTGGAGTAAAAGAAACACTAGAAGTAATTGAGCTCTAATTTCCCAGCAGGCCAACCAGACAAGGGCTCTTTTTTGATCTCCATTGAATTTAATTAAATTAAAAGAAAATAGAGAATGAAGACATCTCTTGCAAAGCTTAATTTGTGGACAACTCACTTTTGCCAAATAATGTCGTTCCTCTCCACTATAAGTTCAAATTTTTTAATGATCTTCCTAATGTTCATAAAGATTAATGATATAAATTTAGATGTTTATACTTTGAATTGAAAATAGATTTCTTCTTCCTTAAAGTGCAATTTTAATTGATGTACACCTTGCATGCTTTGCATAAACTGTTAATAGTTATTTATTCCTCTGAAGGAAATTGAACTTTTGCAATTTATTATACAAGAATATCCTTGAGTTTCCCCATCATCATGTGGTATGATTAGTATATCATATTTGCTGTATCTATATTTTTAACAGTTGTGACTTTTATGAATTTTTTAGAGACAAGATGTACTCAACTCACATATTAATTCTTTATACTGTGCAAAATATCTAAATCAATAAACATTTCAGAAGAAAAAAAATCAATACTGCCCAAACTCCAGGCAGTAGACTATGTCCTTGTGTTTTAGGTAAGTGTTGATGATTTGTAGGGAGATCCATAATTGGGTTGATTTTGGTTTTGGCTTTGTGGTACATCTTGATTATGATACATGTCATATTACCAGTGTCACTCTTTGCCATAAACCTGTGCTTTCAGGATCAGAGTCCCGTTTTCATTGTATGTGTTTAGTGTGTGAGGGATATCTGGGGTCATCGGCTTAAAGATACAAGGAAATGACTGTAAGAACAAATGTTAAAGGTGTTTTGTAAACCGCTTTATTTATATATTTTTATTTACTAGATCATGGTAATAGAAAAGTATAGCATTTTACCCAATCCTGGAAAAAAGAAGGAACATCAGAAGTAATTGACTTCTAATTCTTTCACAACAGACCAGATGAGGACCCTCCATTGACCTCTACTGAATGCAGTTTAATTAAAAGAAAATGAATAAATGATACATTTCCTGAAATCCTAAACTCAAAATGCTAAATGTGTTATAACTGGATAGATAAAGGAGTACAGCTATAATTCATTAGGCATTATTGTTCAGTTGCTCAGTCGTGTCTGACTTTTTGCAACCCCATGGACTGCAGCATGCTAGGCATCCCTGTCCTTCACCATCTCACAGAGCTTGCTCAAAATCATGTCCATTGAGTCAGTGATGCCATCAAACCCTTTCATCCTCTGTAGTCCCCTTCTCTTCATGTCTTCTATCTTTCCCAGCATCAGGGTCTTTTGCAATGAGTCAGTTCTTTGCATCAGGTGGCCAAAGTATTGGAGCTTCAGCTTTAGCCTCAGTCCTTCCAATGAATATTCAGGATTGATTTCCTTTAAGATTGACTAGTTTGATCTTCTTGCAGTCCAAGGGACTCTCAACAGTCTTCTCCAATGCCACAGTTCAAAAACATCAATTCTTTGACACTCAGCCTTCTTTATGGTCCAACTCTCACATCCATGCATGGCTACTGGAAAAACCATAACTTTGAATATAGGGACTTTTGTTGGTAAAGTAATGTCTCAATAGACATTACCCCCCACAAATTTTTCTTCAAGTGTTAACAGATATATATATATATATTTTTTCTATAGTTTTTAGTCAATTGTTTGCTTGAAACAATAAATACTGGAGAGGGTGTGAAGAAAAGGGAACTCTCTTGCATTGATGGTGGGAATGTAAATTGATATAACCACTATGGAAGATGGTATGGAAATTCCTTAAAAAACTAGGAACAAAACCACCATATGACTCAGCAATATCACTAGTAGGTATATACCCTGAGGAAATCAAAACTGAAAAACACACATGTACCCCAATGTTCATTGCAGCACTATTTACAATAGGTAGAACATGGAAGCAACCTAGGTGTCCATTGACAATGAATGGATAAAGAAGCTGTGGTACATATATAAAATGGAATACTACTCAGCCATAAAAAGGAACACATTTGAGTCAGTTCTAATGAGGTGGATGACCCTAGAGCCTATTATACAGAGTAAAGTAAGTCAGAAAGAGAAATATAAACATATACTGACACATATATATGGATCTAGAAAGATGGCACTGATGAATTTATTTTCAGGGCAGAAATGGAGAAACAGACATAGAGAACAGACCTATGGGCACAGAGGGATGGGAGGAGGGAGAGGGTGAGATGTATGGAGAGAGTAACATGTGCATTTACATTACCATGTGTAAAATAGATAGCCAAATGGGAATTTGCTATATGACTCAGGGAACTCAAACAGGGGCTCTGTGGCAATCTAGAAGGGTGGGATGGGGATGGAGATGTAAGAGAGGTTTGGGAGGAAGGGGGCATGAGTGTACATATGGCTGATTCTTGTTGATACATGACAGAAAACCACAAAATTCTGTAAAGCAAATATCCTTCAATTAAAAAAAAATAAAGTAGCAAAAAAAAAAAAATAGGGTCAACTGTTTGCTTGAAATGTTAAACATCCCTAACTTCTCTAGCCAGGGTTGCTGAATGTATTCTTTTCAGTTATAATTAGGCACAAAGGTGCACCCAGGTGGATCAGTTGGGTTTCATTACCTGCTGTAGACTTAATTGCATCTCCCCCAAAATTCATTTTTGAAACCCTAACCCCCAATGTGACTATGTTTGGAGATGAGGCTTTTAGGAGACAATTAAGCTTAAATGAGGCCATAAGGATTGAGTCTCAATCTGGTAGGATTAGTGGCCTTAACAATAAGAGGAAGAGAGAGAGAGAGAGAGAGATCTCTGTCCCTGTGCAAGTATCAGGGAGGAGCCATGTGAACACACTGAGATGGCAGCCATCTGCAAGCCAGGAAAATATCCCTCACGAAAATTCAACCATGCAGGCACTCTGCCAGCCTCTAGACGTGTGAGAAATGAACTACTCTTGTTCAGCCCTCCCAATCTATGGTATCTTGTTATGGTAGCCTGAGCTAAGACACCACCATTTTGTAAAAGCACCATTGTGCATGCATATGTGCTCAGTTGTGTCAGACTCTCTGGGAGCCCATGGACTGTAGCCTAGCAGGCTCCTCTGTCCATGGGTTTTTCCAGGCAAGAATACTGGATCAGGTTGCCATTTTCTACTCCAGGGGATCTTTCTGACCCAAGGATTGAATGTGCATCTCGTGTGTATCCTGAATTGGTAGGTGAATTCTTTACCACTGCACCACCTGGGAAGCTCTCTAATCACCGTCTATTGCCTCTGCTAATGTGATGCTGACTCTTTTTGCCTGCTGGCCCTTGGTCACAAGGAATCCAACAGCCATGGTTGCAGCTGTAGCTTGTAGTTCAGAGAACCCCTTGCAGTGTTCCAAGACTGCACCTTTTTAAAGAGGCTATATCCTCCAACTGGAGAAGGCAATGGCACCCAACTCCAGTACTCTTGCCTGGAAAATCCCATGGATGGAGGAGCCTAGTAGGCTACAGTCCATGGGGTCGCTGAGAGTCGGACACGACTGAGCGACTTCACTTTCACTTTACCCTTTCATGCACTGGAGAAGGAAATGGCAACCCACTCCAGTGTTCTTGCCTGGAGAATCCCAGGGACGGGGGAGCCTGGTGGGCTGCCATCTATGGGGTCGCACAGAGTCGGACACGACTGAAGCGACTTAGCAGCAGCAGCAGCAGCATATCCTCCAACCCTATAGCAACCAATGTTGCCAGGATAGAAGGCATGATTTTTAAGCAGGTATTTGGGAGTGACAGTAAGAGGGGCCAATCCTCATAGCACCCCTCCGTTCTCAGATCTATGTATTCTTATTGGGATCACAGTTCCATGTACAACTCTAATGTACTATGTATTTATGAGTCCTGAATGATGACACCAAATTCTTGCAGAGTATTCCTTCCAATCTAGCACTTTTAATAGTAAGCAATCCCTATATGAGACGAGACTAGATGCTTCTGTATGTTGCAGTATGTGATGTAACTAGTGGGTCACAACCTTATAGGCCCATTCTTGTAAAATGCGTCCTTTGGTTGAATACTGTATTATGTACAATTTAATGCCTGAAGATCAGACATTCCTTAAACCAGTGGATAGTGGTTTTGGCTAAAGATTTGTAGGCAGGAAGGGAAAAATCCATTTCTCAGAGAGGTATCCATCTCTATAAGGATAAACAACTGGCACATCCAAGACAGAAGATCCAGTGCAGTTAACTTTGCATCAAGTGACCCCTTCATCACCTAGAGGAACTGTGCCATCTTATTGGCTCAGTGTCAGTCTTTGTTGCTAACATGTTAGACATTCAAGGGCAGCAGAAGCTAGACTAGCCTTGGCAAATACACCATTAGGGTTAGTGATATTTTAGGTACCTGCATGCTGGAATTTTATCCGTTTCTTTTTTTCAATTATTAGCATATCTTTCAACCTTCATGTATTATATTTCCAATTTTTTTTAATATACCCTTTTAGCATGTAGGCTGAAAAAATAATTACAAACTGGAGAGGTACCGTGCTAAAAAGATTCATAGGTTTGGCAGTAATGTAAAGGTTTTGTGCTTCGAAGCAAGAAATGTCACCAACTGACTGGGTGTGCTTTGGTACCTTAATGTCTATGTTTTCCCACATCAAATATATGTGTTCAGTTCAGTTCAGTCACTCAGTCATGTCTGACTCTTTGATCCTATGAACCGCAGCACTCCAGGCCTCCCTGTCCATCACCAACTCCTGGAGTCTACTCAAACTCATGTCCATTGAGTTGGGGATGCCATCCAGCCGTCTCATCCTCTGTCGTCCCCTTCTCCTCCTGCCCTCAATCTTTCTCAGCATCAGGATCTTTTCCAGTAAGTCAGTTCTTTGCATCAGGTGGCCAAAGTATTGGAGTTCAGCTTCAACATCAGTCCTTCCAATGAACACCCAGGACTGATGTCCTTTAGGACGCACTGATTGGATCTCCTTGCAGTCCAAGGGACTCTCAAGAGTCTTCTCCAACACCATAGTTCAAAAGCATCAATTCTGCAGCACTCAGCTTTCTTTATAATCCAACCCTCACATCCATACATGACTACTAGAAAAACCATAGCCTTGACTAGACAGACCTTTGTTGACAAAGTAATGTCTCTGCTTTTTAATATGCTGTCTAGGTTGGTCATAACTTTCATTCCAAGGAGTAAGCGTCTTTTAATTTCATGGCGGCAATCACCATCTGCAGTGTTTTTGGACCCCCCCAAAATTAAGTTTGCCACTGTTTTCCCATCTATTTGCCATGAAGTGATGGGACCGGATGTCATGATCTTAGTTTTCTGAATGTTGAAGCATATCCAATCTTATTCTTGGAAGTTTTTATGAGAAGTCTTACCTAATAGAAAATAAGACATATTTTTTCCTGTTAGTTTTTCAATGTGAATACACTTTATTCTTATGGTTTAATAGATACAGAAAGGAAATATTTTTTAAATTTGCCATTGTTTGCTTTGATGAAATGGTCTATATAGTTATTTTTTTTGATTAAGCATTCTTTACCACTCTATATTCAAGCTTGCTCCTTGGAAGAAAAGTTATGACCAACCTAGACAGTATATTAAAAAGCAGAGACATTACTTTGCCAACAAAGGTCCATCTAGTCAAAGTTATGGTTTTTTCTGTAGTTAAGTATGGATTTGAGAGTTGGACTATAAAGAAAGCTGAGCACTGAAGAACTGATGCTTTTGAACTGTGGTGTTAGCGAAGACTCTTGAGAGTCCCTTGGACTGCAAGGAGATCCTGGACTGCAACCAGTCCATCCTAAAGGAAATCAGTCCTTGAATATTCTTTGGAAGGGCTGATGCTCAAGCTGAAACTCCGGTACTTTGGCCACCTGATGCGAAGAACTGACTCAGTGGAAAAGACCCTGATGCCGGGAAAGATTGAAGGTGGGAGGAGAAGGGGATGACAGAGGATGAGATGATTGGATGGCATCACTGACTCAATGGACATGAGTTTGAGTAGACTCTGGGAGTTGGTGATGGATAGGGAGGCCAGTGTGCTGCAGTCCATGGGGTTCCAGAGTCGGACACGACTTGAGTGACCAAACTGAACTGATATTCAAACTACCTCTCACATCTATTGGCTTTAAACTAATCTCAGCATCTGTATACATGGTTCTTCACTGTTTACAGTTTCCTTTGTATATAGTTTCATCCATCTGTGAAAATTCCATTTTTCTTTTACTGCTTTATCTCCCCAAGATAAATTTTCTCCTTCTATTAGAGTAAAATTCATCAAAATAGATATTTCATTTAAAATATATGAGTGGCAATACTTTTCCAGCTTTCTTTTTTATTACACAAATTGACTTAGAAATACTAACACGTCTATTTTATTTATTGTTTACAAATATATGTTTAACATATCTTTACTATGACTTGCTCTGGAAATCTGTTTAAAATTTTAAAAATTTTTGTTTGTCAATGCAAGATGTACTCTCTTAAGAGAGTGCTTTGACTTCTTAGGAAATCTAGAAGTACTATGGAATTTAAATTTAAGTAACATGGCTATAAGCTAATTAGTTACTATATTAACTAATTATACTAATTACTATATGTGTTAAAAGGAAATATTTTTCTTATTTAAAACTGAGAAAAAATATATCTCTTGAGGAAAGAGTTGTTTATAAATAAAACCTCTACTTCATCCGCCATTTATTCTTTATCTCAGTCCATTCTGAATTTTCCTCTACCATTCAATTTCATTACCTTTGTCAAGGTCACAAATGTTTCCCATATCCAGTGAATATTTATTAGTTTTATTTCACTCAGTGGACTTAGGTTTTCACTGCTGAACTATTCTTTGTGAATCACATTTCTATCTTGGCTCCCATGATGCCATATTCCAATGTTTGCTTTGTTTTTCTCCTTTCTTACCTCCCCAGCTGCTATAATTTGATCTCCATTTCTGACTTATCAAAATGTGTTGTAATATTCTATGAAGCCTAATTTGGTCTCGTATACCTTGCAATTATGTTGGCCAGCTGTTGCTGTATAACAAACAAGTACCAAACTCCATTGGCATGCAATATTAAAGTTTGTTTCATATGTGTCTGTGGATTGGCTGGAATGGCTCTGCTGATCTTCGCTGGGCTTTTTCAGGCATCCATGGACTGGGGCTTGCATGGAGTAGGTAGATAGAATTAGCTTGCCAGCATTGATTCAAACTTAAGGTCTGCCAATAAGGCAGGTGGCCTTGTTTTCTGTGTCTCCCATCCTTCTACACTAGTGGACTGGATAGAGCATGAAGACTGCAGGAGTATAAGGGGGAAAGCTAGAGCATTCAGTGTTTGTAAGGATTAGATTCAGAACTGGCACACTACCAATTCCATTCATATTCCACTGACCAAAAAAAGTCACATAATTGAATGCACAGTCAAGAAAAATGAAGATATACCCAGCCTTTAGTGCAAGGAAATGCATTATTATGTGACAGCAGATGTGGCTATAAGGATAAAGAATTGGAGCCAATAACTCAGTTGATTTAATACCACACTTTAACTTAGGTTTTGGTAATCAATTCTATAAATAGATTACATTTTCCCCATATCAGTATCTTTGCACATAATATTCCCACTCTCTGGAATGTCGTTCCATCTGGTATTTGGGTGACTGTGTTTTGTGCAAGATTCATCTCTTCAGAAGTATCTTTTCTGACCCTTATGGGATAATCAGCAAATTCCTCTTACTTTTTCACAGTACCCTCTTGTTTCGTACTGCAATTTTGTAGTATGCTGTGTATTATTTTATTTGTGTTTTTGGATGTTTCTTTCTCCAGAATTCGAGCTTCATCAAAGCAAAGAGTAGGTTTGTCATTTTATCACCGTTTCTCAGTACCTAATGCAAGTTCTTGTGTATGGTATTTAATCAATAAATATTTGTTAAGTAAATAAAATAAAAAATATGATTGGGCTTTTTTTTTAATTTTAAAATTACAGAAAAGAGGTAGAATCAAAACATTATGCCTAGATTTTTATGCCCCAGATATTTCTTTGCTGTGGTTGAAAGGGGGAGGCTGATAAGGTGGTTATTAAGCATAATGAAGATTATTTTTTCTTTTCTTTTCTTTCCTTTTAGTGTCAGACAGCCCATTACTGTTAGAAAAGTCTCATTATTTAGCCTATGGTGTAATAACATCAAAAAAGCCAAGAGACCAGTTAGAACATTATTGGAATGGTGGAGATGAGATAATGACTTGGAGTAGATTGGCAAAACAAGAGATTTAGGAGGAAGATGGGAAGTTCTATCTTGAACATGTAGAGTTTAAGGGGATTATAAAACATCTAGAAGATCATTGGAAATGTAAACTAGAAAAATGAATTTGTTAGAAGCTAAATAGATAGTAATTGTAGCCATAGCAATAAATAATATTATCTCTAGGGAACAGAGAGAGAATGAAAGATGTTTTAGAATTTGGCCCTAAAATGCTCCAACATTTAAAGTTTAGTTAATGAAGATGAAAGAAGAAAAGAAAATGAGAATACACAGTTAGAAAGGTTGGAGGAACACTATGCTATCACAAATCACAATGGAAGACATGTTTTCTGAAACATGTGACTGCTGTTAAAAGGTTAAATACAAAGTGAGAAATAGTATACATTGGATATGGACACACTTATGCTAACAAGAGCATATCAGAGGAGTCCTGTGGGTGGAAGCTAGAATGGAACGGTCACGCGCGCTAAGTCGCTTCAGTTGTGTTTGACTCCTTGCAACCCTGTGGACTATAGCCCACCAGGCTCTTCTGTTCATGAGATTCTGCAGGCAAGAATACTGAAGTGGGTGGTCATGTCCACCTCCAGGGGATCTTCCAGACCCAGGGTTCGAACCTGCATCTCTTACGTCTCCTGCATTGGCAGGCAGGTCCTTACCATTAGTTCCACCTGGGAAGCCCCCAAATGGAGTAGACTGAACATTAAATAAGGGCCAGAAATAAAGTCAGCAGGTGTAGATTTCTCTCTGAAAAGTTCTCCCAGGAAGGGGAAGAAGTACACATGTAAAATGATCATTTCTCCATATGTCTTATATCACTCCTGGACTATCATTTTTTTTTTCTTCTTATTTGTCACATGAAGTAGTCAAATATCTAGATGTGGGCTAGTTAACCCCTGGGCTTGAATCTTAGACTGACCAATTACCAGTTATTTTACTTAACCTCTAAACCTCATTTCTTCATATGTAAAAATGGGGATAATAATACCAAATTTACTGATGTCCACAAGTGTCAAAAACATAATTAATGAGAAAATGACTGTAATAGATAACATGGTTTGTAAAAATTTGATTTTAAAGTGGTAAATTTCAAATACTATAAAAACAGAGTACACGTTGCCAAGGGCTTCCCAGGTGGTGATAGTGGTATAGAAACTGCCTCCTAGTGTAGGAGACATAAGAGATGCAGGTTCAGTCCCTGGGTTGGGAAGATCTGGAGAAGGGCATGGCAACTCATTCCAGTATTCTTGCCTGGAGAATCCCATGGACTGAGGACCCTGGTGGTCTACAGTCCGTGGAGTCACAAAGAGTTGGACATGGCCAGAGTAACTTAGCATGTAGGCACACTTTGTCAAACAGAGGGCCTTTTAAGATATTGTTAAAATTAATATATTTTCTTGTCTTTAACTTTGGTTCTTTGATTCTGTACTTTGTTTTACTTTTCTGTAATAGTATTTTCATTTCTCTTCATTTTCACTCTCTTCATTAGTATCTATTCCATCAAGATTTGGAAACACTTTATGCTCTTTGTTCTCCCTTTGACTTTCTGATTAGCTAAACTTTTCTCCCTGGTACCCTTCTGTATCCTTACATAATAGTTGCAGTTATCCAGTGATGTGGATGATTCTCCAAACTGCATTTCCTTCCCTTAATCCCAGTCTCTCTGGGTAGGTGTTTATTTCACTTGGTACCTATCTCTTGGGGGGCCTATTAATATTAAACACTAAATAAAATGGTTCAGTAGCTTACTCTCACATAGCATATATTTTATGCTGGACACTTATTCTTTGTCAAACACTGTCATGTGTAACACCCCTTTTCCCTTATAATAACCCTATGAAGTATGTAGTTAGTATTATAGTCATTTTGTCGATGAAGAAACTAAGGCATAGAGAGGTTGAGAAACTCATCCAATTTACACAGTTACTAAGTATTGAAATTATGCTCTGTAGGTTCATAGACTCTTGTTGCAACTCCAAAATTCAAAAGTTCTAACAACTATACATTTTAAGATTCACTTCTGGCAAAAAAAAAAACAAACCTGACTTTAGCATGAGAGTCCAGGTGCTTAAGATGGCAGTACTATCAGGAAAAACTTGTCTGGATAAGGAGACCCAAACATGTTTGCAGGTGGCAGAGAAGGTCCTTGTGGAATAAAAGAAAATACATTATTTTGACACATATATTATTTTAAATTTATTTTTGAATTGGAGGATAATGCTTTATAATATTTTATGTTGGTTTCTGCTCTACATCATTGTGAATCAGCCATAGGTATACATATCCCCTTTCTCTTGAACCTCCCTCTCACCTCACACCCCTCTAGGTTGTCACAGAGCATGGGGTTCGATCTCCCTGTGTCACACAGCAAATTCCCACTGGCTATCTATTTTACATATGGTAATGTATATGTTTCAGTGCTATTATCTCAATTCATCCCACCCTCGACTTCCCTAACTGTGACACATATATTTTTTCACTATATTATTTTTCCTACCTGACACTGTACTAGCTTCTGAGTATTCAGTGATGAACTCAATATAACCTCTGGCCTCATGGAGTCCATATTCTGTAGAGAATAGAACAAGATTTCAAGGGAAGCAGGAGGAGATGGGATTTAAGCAGTGTTATGCAAAGTATGGTCCACTGATGGCAGCATCAGAATCACCTGGGAGCCTGGCAGAAATATAAACTCTCAGGTCCACTGCATCAAAATCTCTGCTAATGAGACTGTGGAATCTGTGTATTAACATACTTTTTACCTGATTCCTATGCACATTGAAGTGTGAGAATCACCGGTCTTGAGCACATGTAACTGGATCAGCCTTATTTGGGAGAAAGAGACAAATGGGAAGAGACAGTGAAGTTCTGAGGTGTGCTGAAATGAGACAAGGTAGATTACATCAGAAGATGTTCATTTCTCATTGAAAAAGGCATGAGGTCACCTGCTGAGCATATTCTGCCTACTTTTCATCTCTCTGCAGGTCTGTCTCCACTATGCCCCTGCATAATTTGCACTCTAGCCAATGTTTCCTAACCACAACAGCACCTTTCTGTCTTGTAGTCTTTCCCTTTTATCTTAAGTGCCTTCTTTTTCCTCTAAATTTATCAAGGCGTTCCCTTCCCTCTTGAGTCAGTGTGGCCTTCTCCTAGAAATGCCTTTCCTATAAATTCCTGATGTAGCCTGTAGAATATAGGTTTCCTACAGCACAGACTCTGGAGCCAGGTGAATGGGCTTATATCAGCACTACAATTTAACATGTGATTTGTGAAAAGGTTAGCTAAGTTTACTGAACTTCAGTTTCTTCATTGCAAATTGGAGATGATAATAGTGTCCACCTCACAGGAATACTTGGCACACGATAAGCAAACTTTAAATATTAGCATTTATTTTTTATTACCTATTTTATACTTGCCCTCAGCATATGCTACCTGTATGGTTATTTTCTATATATCTATATGCAAACATGTGTGTCTCATGTGTGTGTGTATATATATATATATATATATGTATATATACATGTTATATGTGTGTGTGTGTGTGTGTGTGTGTGACATACATACATGCACACACAGATTCTCTTTCCACTGGAAAGCAAACACTGAATTTTCATTGCACAACTCCATCTATCTCTAGATAGCCATCTGGGGACTTCACAAATGGGTTGAATAAATGATGATGTAATTGTTTTCCATTTGCTGTTTTCTATTTTGAGTTCTGGGCCAGACCATCCCTGTTAATGTATCTAACACAGCATCTCAAAATTGTGTTCATATTGTTGCTTTGATGATTTCATTATTAGCTTCAGAGGAGAAAACAGTGATATGATAAGAACACCGAGCCTTGAATTTGAACACATTTATTTCAGGGTTTTTTAAGCTCAACACTATTGGTGCTTTAAGGCACCAATTGTATTGCCACTCTTTAATTATACAGAAGACAATTAGTTGTCCTCTATCACAGGATGTTTGGCAGTATCCATAGCCTCTATATCCTGGATGCTACTAGTTCCCCTGTTTCAGTTGTGAAAACAATAAATGTATCTAGACATTACCAAAGTCCCTTAAATGACAAAAATTGCTCCTAGTTGAGAACAACTGGTCTACAATTGATCTATTTCTATCTGAGCTTTGTCATTTTTTAGCTCCTTGAAACCTTAATTAGGTCACTCCACTACTCTCAGCCTCAGATCCCTCATCTATAACATGTACAACATAATGTGTATAACATCTTTTTTTCCTTATAACACTATGAGGACTTATTGTGGTATATTTTATAGTTATATATTGCACAGGAGTGTTGTGAGGACTAAATGAGATGCTATATTGCAGTGTCTCATACAGAAGTTTATCAATAATACAGTTTGTTATTGTTATTTGTTATCTCAATTTGTTATTGTTATTTATTATCTCAATTTCAGACACCTCTATTGTTTATTTAGGCAGAACAAGAGAAAATGCCAAAGACACCTGAAGGGTGGGAAAAGATCATGCCCATTTCTAACACTCCTACTTCTCTCTCACTTTGGTATCACTTTCCTCTCAATTTGACCTGCATTTGCTGTGGGAGCTAAAATTGGCACAGTATTAAGTAAACC
Source organism: Giraffa tippelskirchi (assembly GCF_054371585.1). Classification (NCBI taxonomy): domain Eukaryota; kingdom Metazoa; phylum Chordata; class Mammalia; order Artiodactyla; family Giraffidae; genus Giraffa; species Giraffa tippelskirchi. Next base: position 95,387,847 of record NC_137277.1, read on the forward strand.
TCATGCACCACCTGTCTCTTCTGGCAGTCTAAACTTAAAGAGAGACAGGTCAGAAGTGGAAGGAGAAAAACAAAACACAACAACCAAAACACAGCAACAGCCAGGAGTAGTGGAATTTTGTAGTTAGAGTGAATTCTTTGTCTTTAGGAAAAACATTTCTCTAGCGGCTTCAAAAGTTTCAAGTATCTAGACCAAATTTGAGGGATACTAGTTTTGATACTTGAAGAAAATAATATTCCTTAAATGGAGAACTTAATCATTATAGAAGGTAGAATATTAACTATTCCCTTTATAGCTTAGTAGATTAATGTAACTGCTAACCATGTAGAGTGAAATTATTCTTAAGAAATTGCTTGATTCAGCAAACCAATTCTATCTTCTTATGGTATTGAAACTATAAATAAAATATTACAATTATTTAAATAATCATGAATGCCTTTGAAATATAGACTGAAATTAAGTATGTCAAAGGACATAGATATGGGGTCCTTTCCCAAAGGATGTGGTAGTTCTTAGATGTAATGGAAAACTTGATAGACCAAGTTGCTGAAGAATTGAGCTATACTGTTCAACTTGAATAAGTTTAAACAATTTCCAAGTTGTTGAGTATACCTGTACATTTTCCTGACTTAAGAAAGAAAACAACCTGAGACTTTCCTTGCCAACATATGTTCTTAAAATGCTTCAGGGATCTGCAGTCTCAGGAAGACTGAGTAACGAAGAGACTGAAAACATTCCATCAAAAGAGCTGGAAAACTGTGTTCAAGGTTAAGTTCCAGAGACCCACTGATTTTCTTATATTTATTTCTGTTTGACAGAAGCCAAGCACAAAATTTTCTAGATAATTTAGAGTTTATTAAAGTAAGGTTGATTTTTTTAAAAATCAGAAAGTATAATTTAAGATCATTAGAGTTCTTTCTGCAATAATCAATTGCTGAGCTGGTATTAAAATATTTGTCTACTTAATACAGTTAGTCTAAATTCCTAAGGGAGCCTTGTAAAAATGTACATGAATATAGTGTTCTATAACTTCTCCTTTCCTTTCTCCCTCCATCCCTTCCTCTCTCCCTTTCTTCTTTCCTTTCTTCCATTCTTCAAGCGTATCTAGATTCCACAAATATTTATTGACTATGTCAACCTGTTTCAGATAGTTTGATCACTGTTGATAAAAAGTAAGTTATTTCAACAGTAAAAAATAGTGTCTTTGATACTAAATGTGCTATAGACACATTGCTGAGATACAAAATATGAATTTTATAGTTACTCGATGTCTAGCAGTATTCATTAATTTTAGAATAGAATTCAAACATAAACTGCCACCAAAAAAATTTGAAACTATTTTATTTTGTTTCAAAATAATAATTTGAAAGGCCTCATCTGTCTTTCTTGATTTCAAAAGGATTATAAGGAGAGAAAGGAAATATTAATAATCTCATGATTGATCATAAATGACAGGTAAAAGAGACTTCCCTGGAGGTTCAATGGTTAAGACTATGTTTCTTGGCAGGGGACATGGATTCGATCCCTGGTTGGGGAACTAGGATCCTGTTGCACAGAGTGGCCAAAAAAGGTAGGTAAATTGACACTGTCACCCTGCCCTTACACATACACACATACATACACTGAAACATACCAGCAAATACACATAATCCTCTACTTCACTCCTGTTCTGGTTTATTATATAATGATTTTTAAGACTAGCTTATTGCTACAGTGGAAAACTTTACTTGATAGAGAAAGCACAGGTTTGTCTGTGCTGCAAAAAGAATTTTCATCCTGTGGTTTAATTAATAATTTGCAGTTAATGTTCTCTCTGATTCCAACTACTCATTTTTATAATTACTTCTCTATATTGCTCTGCGGAGAAGGCAATGGCACCCCACTCCAGTACTCTTGCCTGGAAAATCCCATGGATGGAGGAGCCTGGTAGGCTACAGTCCATGGGGTCGCTAAGAGTCGGACACGACTGAGCGACTTCACTTTCACTTCTCCCGTTCATGCACTGGAGAAGGAAATGGCAACCCACTCCAGTATTCTTGCCTGGAGAATCCCAGGGATGGCGGAGCCTGATGGGCTGCCGTCTATGGGGTCGCACAGAGTCGGACACGACTGAAGCGACTTAGCAGCAGCAGCAGCAGTAGCAGCAGCATATTGCTCTGGGACTAGAATTTCTTGACCTTTCATATGAGAAACAAAAGTGAAGTATTTTGCACTTGACTTTCCTATTTTACCCGTATTTTACTGAAATTACTAAGAAAACTTGCTCAGATTGTATATCATAGACTTCATAGGAAAGTAAATAGGAATGACCGTGGCCTTTCCCATAATTGCTGTATATTAGAAATATATTTAGTTCACTGTCATTTAATTAGAATGTTGTAAATATTTCCTGCTTCAAATATCTCTCAGGCACACACTCACACACACACACACACACACACACACACACACAGGCCAGATAAAAAGTCTGACTTAAGAATTTATACTAGAATATATTCCGACTTTATGTAGTCATTCTGTATATATTTAAATATTTATAAACAAAAATATTTAAACATTAAACAAAAATATATAAACATTTTGTATATATGTATATAAATTATATATTTGCCATTATCTGTCATATATTTACAATTTTATACCTGTAATTATATATGTCAGGGGACGTTTAACTTTAAGGAATCCAGTATGTTGTATCTTCTTTCTTGGTGTGCCGCCTGACATATATATATATTTGCAATTATGATTATGCATAAATACATAATTATATATTTGCAATTATATATGTTTGCACATATATTTGCAAATTATACTTGTTGCTACATTTTATACATTTGAAAGTATTTTTCATATAATTTAAATCTCAAAAATTTTTTTCCCTGCTTGATAAAGAAGGAAACAAAGTATAATTCGGTTAAATAGTTTATTTAGGGTCACATAAGCAGATATGCTTAACCTGAGACTAGAATTTGAAGTTTCTGCTTCCTAGCTTCATGACATTTCTGCTACAAGTTTTTTTGCTGGTTGAGGATGTTATAATGCTTGTGGGGGCAGAACTCAGGAAACTGACTTGTGTCCAATTAGGCAAGCTGGATATAATCAATGTATAATGGATAATATAATCTTGGTATAGAACACTATTAACTTAAGTCACATTTTGTGTATATCCTTCCAATGACAACAGGTAGGCAAATTTCTTTCATTCTCTGAATGCCATTTTTTGGATTTTAAATGTTTTGCCTCTCTATTCTCTTCATCTCCCCATATTGCATGCCCCTCTCCCTGCCATACCTTGCCTTTTTCTGGGCAGTGTCCCCAGTTTAGAGTGTGTGTGTGTGTGTGTATCTGCATGTGTGTGCACTCAGGACTGTGTGTGTGCATGTGTTTCTGCTTGTTTATTGTGATGTACTGCATCCCAGATTCTGTTTTTGATTGGAGTGCTTTAGAAATTGTTATTAACATTCTCATTAAAGCTCTTTACAAATAGAATGCAAAATTCAAGCTTCCTATCTGCCATGAAACAGGTAGACAGAGAGGTTAATTATTTATCTTTGCATTTCTAATCTTCCTCAAGGAAAAATAAAAGAGGTGTGAATTTAGAAAACACAGACAAGGTGAATACAAAATGCTCGCTATTCTGAGACAGATGTCAGCGAATCAAGTCAATTGAAGAATAAGTATGAAACAGTAAAAAAAAAAAAAAAAAAGCTATTGTGCTGGGAAAACAGAACCAACATAATCCTGCACAACAACTTTAAAAAAGCTGTTTCCTGTACTAATCTACTATTGTTCTTTTATATGAGATGCAAGCTTGGGTAATTTGAAATGAGAGCCAGAAGCCTTTACTTGATCTTAAAAAAAGGGAAAAAAAGTAAAAGCTAAAATAATTTTTTTATTTCACTTGGCAAGAACAAATTATGCAATTTTTATCACTTACTGAACAACTCTAAACTCAGCGGAAAATATCACTTAACCTCTCTAACTTGTTGAGTAACATTTGAAAACAGAACTGTATCATCTTCGTGATTGGGCTGCCATAGGTGCCATAGATTGTGGCTGACCCATCTATGAGTTGGACTTTGGTCATAGAAGCCATGCATTAGGGTTCAGAGAATTGTGGCTGTCATCCAGATTTGTCTGAGTCGTATTATTTCATAGAACTGTGTGTTCACTGTGATATTAATATGCCAGGGGTTTTAGTTTAAATCAGTAATCATAAGTAGATTTAGCTTTAGTGATACAGCTGATATTTTAATAAAAAATAAGGTCCTATAAAATATCTGGGGAACATTTGGCTATATAAAAGAAAGTATAGTCAAATTTTTGTTATTAATATCATTAATGTGATAGATTTACACTGGTGATCTGATAAATCTTGCCTAATCTCTCAGTAAAACACATATAATCACCCTGAGAAAATGCTATTTGACACTCCCAACTAGGAATAGTTGGTACTTATGAAAGCTTTCCAAGATATGTTTCTAACATTTTTTCCTTTGTTCTTATCTGATTCACATTTTAATAACTTGAATCAAGGAGGAAAATGAAAAACTGGCTACCAGAGGTGTCACAACTTACTCTCTGGAAATAAAACCAATGTATCATCTAATTTCAAAAATATTAAAAAAAATTCTATTTCTGTACGTGAGTACTTTTAAGCCTGACAAGTATGAACAAGGTAATGATCTTTTAGCGACAGTCATGAGATAGACTGTGTGAAGCAAAAGAGAAGTAAGGAAATTCGACTGTAGTTCAATAAAGCAGCTCATTTGTTATTTTCAAGTTTCTTCCTATCTCAGTAGCTAGAATCAAGGATTGTTCTAACCATGGGAGTCTAGTAGATTAGCCTGATCTCACAGAGGTACTCCTTGTGAATAGCCTAAATTCTGATAAGTCAATTCAACAAAAATTAAGAGGACATCTCATTTATGTCAGGCCTTGCATGGGAGCTCACGGTCATAGCTGCTATTGTCCTGATGGCAGTAAAAGGAGTAAAAGAGCATAGGAATTCCTTTATATGTAGTAGTTAGACTTTTGAGTATTGACATGGCCTTCACCCAACCTAATACTGCAAACAGCAGTGAGCTATCAGCAATTCTAATATCCCAGGAGCCTCATTCTGCATCAGCTATGCTAACCACAAAACTTGGGAGAACTAGGGAACTCTAGTTCCTAGGGGCGGTGGGTGGGGGCGGGCGCTACATCTACTTGTACATATGTATCTTTATCTCATACACTGTTTTCACTGTTTATAATCTGCTAGTAAACTGAGGTGAAATCAATGTGCAGCAGGTGAAAATCATTTTAACCATGTTCTGAATGAGGTAGATCTTCATGGTTCACTTTGGCACACATTTTTCTGGGTGCTCCTGAATATGCAAGAACATGGGTTCTAAATGACCAATACTTAAGCTTTGACATTTGCTGTTCAATTTACACACAAAGATTTTATTTTGGTCAACAAAATGAAAGGAATCTGTCAAATAGTTTTTTTTTTAATTGAAACTGACTCCAATTCATCATGTGATTAATTACACATAAACACTTAATATAGGAGTTATGTACAGGGCTTTCCTGGTGACTCAGACAATAAAGAATTTGTCTGCAGTGTGGGAGATCTCTGTGTTGGGAAGATCCTCTAGAGAAGGAAATGGCTACCCACTCTAGAATTCTACCCTGGAAAATTCCATGGACAGAGGAGCCTGGTGGGCTACATACAGTCCATGGGGTCACAAGTAGTTGGACATGACTGAGCGACTAACACTTTAGATGTATAGACTCCTCAGCTTTCTCTTTGATTCTGTATGATTCTTTAAGACCACAGTAGAATCAATTGTGATATCATAAATAAGCTTTTCTGGCTCACATTTTTGATATTTTAGATGGCATATTGTTTTCAACAAGTGAAAATCTTTTTATCTGGACATAATTTTTTAATCTAATTATAGTGTATTCGATATTTACATACAGACACATTATTTAAAGAAAAAAATAGAGTAAGTGTACTATATGCTTAGCTGGTGAGTATACTCTACCCTCTGGAGAAAATGTCCCAGTGCCTCTTTCATCTTCTGTTCCTAATCTGGAACAGAAGAGTTAAATTATTTGCCCAAGATAGCAAAGAGGCCATCAATCTAGTCTAGATTATAACTGAAAATTCTCACAAAGTACTCTTTTCTATTTATACTATGTGCTAAGTAGTACGAATATATTCACCATATTTGAAAAACTAGTTTATTGAAATACTAAAAGCCAAACTTGACAAAGGCAGGGAATGCCAAACCTGAAACATAATCATTATCAAAGCTAATCATATCACTTTTATATAAAGATAAATTGTAGTTTAGTAGATAGGTTTATTCATTAGAATAAATATTTTTATCTACTTACATGGTTACTTCCCATTATTCAAAGTAGTATAATACCAAAAAGGATCAAACCTAGTCTTGGACACTATATAAATTTAGCAAGAAAACTTAAAATTCTAAAACTAAACCAGAAAACTTTGCAACCCCATGGACTGTAGCCCACCAGGCTCCTCTGTCCAGGGAATTCTCTAAGAAAGTATACTGGAGTGGATTGCCATTTCCTTCTCCAGGGCATCTTCCTGACCCAGGGATCCAACCTGGGTCCCCTGCACTGCAGGCAGATTCTTTACCATCTGAGCTACAGGGAAGTCCAAAGTCTAATTATATTATTTAAATGCTTAGAGCAATACTTACAGTTAACTGTCAGTCAAATTCTGAAGACTCTCCTCCAAAGTCCTAGAGTTCTTTAGTGTAATTCTTTTATTTAAGCGGATGTTTTATTTGTTAAACGTCTGCCTTAAATTTATCCAAGGCCACTGCTAGCCTGGCTTCCCAGGTGGCTCAGTGGTAAAGAATCCGCCTGCCAAGCAGGAGACATAGGTTTGATCACTGGGTTTGAAAGATCCCCTGGAGAAGGAAATGGCAACCCAATCTAGTATTTTTGCCTGGGAAGTCCCATGAACATAGAAGACTAATGGGCTACCATCTAAAGAGTCAGTCACAACTTAGCAAGTAAACAACAACTGCTTGACTTAGCATTCCATTGCTAGCCTATCTGGTATCTGTGCAGCTAGAAAAAGTACCTATTCTGGGTAATTAATTAGTAAAAGGCCTTCATTTTGGTAGAAGCACTCTCATGGACACAGTGCTTGGTGAGCTGAGCACTGGCTAGATTTGAGTCCCCAGTCATAGCCCCAACTGGTGCCTTTCTGCTGTATTAAGTATGCATAAGGGTCCTGAGTTCACCCTCTGCTATATGATCATTATCTGCATTCTCAATTTTTAAAAAAATTCTTGTCCTTTCGTAAGAAACCCTGGATAACCAATAGATTCATTACCCTTATTTTAAATCTCTGCAGCCAAGATTCTAGCTTTATGCATGCTTGTATTTATCAAGAAAGGGACAGCAGCAAAAAATGTGGAAATTTAAAGAGAATAAAAAAGCAGAAATCACCACTGAGACCAAAGAATGAAAACTTTTAAATATTTTAGCTTAAATTCAATCCCATGAAGGTACACATGAAATATTTATACTTAAATGTCCCCAAAGTAGTTTAATCTCATCTGCCAAGCCACAGCCACAGCAGAGTACTATGTCCCACGGTTGGCAATATGCTGAACTCAGCAGGTTGGGCTCAGTTTCCATAGACAAGAGGCTATGTCCTACAGGCTTAAAGGAAAAGTCTATAAATGAGCATCTCCCTCAGCCCTCACCTGCAGAGCTCTCTTAGAAATGTAAAGAATTTTCTGTTTAGATCCCTGGATTTATTATTCCTTCATTGACACTAGTGGGAGAGTCAGTATTTGCAGAATTACTACACAATTGCTATACATATACACACAAACTAGTAACCAATTGTCACAATTTTGAAGTACCATCTATAAGTAAAGTTATAAAGTTGCTGCAAAATTTAACTGTTATTAATAGCTAGCAATGAGAAGAGTTTTTAGAATGGAAGGATAGTAGAGTAAATCAACCTTAATTCACTTATCAGTTACTTAGAATAACACCATGATAAATAATTATCACCTAAAGGTGACTGGTTGTACCATTTCCTTTCAAGTGATATTTGTGACATATTATCAGTGTACACAACTTAAAAGCTTACACATGTTTTTCTCATTTGTATAATCTAATCAAAGGTGCAAACCCTGGGTCTATGCCAATGCAAACCCTCCCTTGTTACCAAGTTGCAGCCTTCACGGTCCATCTGGAGTTGCTGGCCTGCTTGATGTCAAACGACAGGTCCTACCAGCTCAGAAGATGAAAGGATGTTCAGGCCACGTGTCTGGGGATGACAGTTCTCTTTGTGATGAACCACAGAGTCATAGCTTGTTAAATAAGCCTGTGACAGTGATAAAAGACAAAGCCATCAGTTCATAGCAGAATATGGGCTATCTGCCCATGACAAACCATGCTATCTCTACTCACACAGGCTGACATTTCATAAAGCATTCCCACAAGTGGTAGCTAGAAATAGTCTCTGAAGACAGCCCCAAAAGAGAGTAATAGCTTGCCGCTTATCTTAGAGCAAATGAATGGAAAAAACCTGGAGTGCACAATGTAGTTCTCTTAGCCTCAAAGATAAAGGTGACTTCCTACTTAGAACATTTTTTATGGTAGGCCTATGTCACATAGGCCTAAATGTCACATAACATTAAAAATTTGAGCAGTGTCATAAAGATGGCTATGAGGCCTTTGCTTTTAAATACATGTTGATTTTAAACTCCTCTCCTATTCTCATAAGTCCATAGGCCCACTTTACATGACTGCTTCTGTTTATTCAGAAACAATGTATCTATTAACCAAATAATATTAAAAAAAAACAATAATAAGACCTGTTACCTAGTCGGTGCTTACAATGTGCTAGACAGAGTGCTAGTCACACAATAAACAGCTCAATGAATCCTGTAACCCATCTATCATCTAAAAACAACTGGATGTATCATTTCATCTCAAGTTAGAACAGTATTGCACCTGTTTTGCAAATCAGGAAACTGAGACCCAGAGAAATAATTTACCCAGGTTAGTTCATGGATGATTCAAAAATTGGAATGTGAGACTCATAATTTACCATTTCTATCCCACCAGAATAGTAACAAATACCGTGGACCACATTATAAATATATGGATAAAAAAATGTGAGGTCTAAAGCCTTGTACCTCATTTTTGATGAACTGAGAGTTGAAGTTGTTAGGTAAGTTCAGATATATCAAATATAACTGACATATCTAATTATGCCAGAGAAACATCTTCCAGATGTTTTGCAGATGGTTATTCAGAATAAAGAAACATTTAAATAACATTCAGGGACTTGTCTGGTGGTCCCATGGTTAAGACTTTGCCTTCCAGTGTAGGGTGTCTGGGTTCAACACCTAGTCAGTCCCTAAGATCCCACATGCCTCTTGGCCAAAACCCAAAATGTAAGACAGAAGCAATGCTGAAACAAGATCAATAAAGACTTTATAAATGGTCCACATCAGAAAAGTAAATAAAGTAACATTCAACCATCCCTTTTCCTTGACTTCTTTTTCCCTCCCTCCCATTTCCCTAGTTTCTTTTTAGCCATCTTACTTTCCATGACCCCATTGTTTTTCACTTGATTCCCTCACACCTTAGGCTGTCCATGATGCCTTTGAACTCTGGTCCCTTATCTTCCTGATCATCTATTTTACATACACACACACACACCTTAAAGGCAGGGTGTTAAGTTCTATTTAATCACAAGATGGTTTCACATAGTTCCATAATTGTTTTATATATGCAAATTTTGCCTCTCTTCCCTATAAATTTCTTGAGAATGTAAATGGATCAGATGCTTCCTTTGTCCATGTATCAGACTTTGCAGAGCCTCGGACAACTAGAAGAAACTGAGTGAATGGTTACCCAAGTGAAGTGCTTTTTTAGCAAATGGATTCAAAGACCAAAGAGGAGACTGTACCTCTGTTGTTAGGAAACGATAATACCTGAAAAATATAAATTCTGAATAAGCTCTCAGGAGCAATAGAAGTTTGCTTTGGGAAAAAAAATGACGTTATGGTACACTAAAATTGGAAAAAAACATCATTTCATTCCAGTGGTTCCTACTGTTCTAAAGGGATTGCTGCTATTTTGGTTTTGATAGCCACCTTAATTCAACATGCTAATGATAGGCTTGTAATAGAAATTAAAGACATATTAGGATGCAAAGATTAGTACCTAAGAATACTGTTTTAATTAGAAAATGACAAAATAAGAAATTTTCATGCTGGAATTGAACTTTTAGGTCTAAGTACTTAATCTCAACTGATTCCCACCTCCATATTTCAATCAATTCAATCAAATCATATATACACACATGCGCACGCACACACACATGAAAGAAGGGCTTCTCTGGTGGCTCAGTGGTAAAAAAAAGTCTGTCTGCCAATGCAGGAGATGTGCATTTGATCCTTGGGTTAGGAAGATCCCCTGGAGAAGGGAATCGCTACCCACTCCAGTATTCTTGCTTGAAGAATCCCATGGACAGAAGAGCCTGGTGAGCTGCAGTCCATGGGATTGCAAAATGAGTTGGACATGACTTAGTGACTAAACAACAAGAAGAAGAATATTACAAGAGAGAATGAGAGAAGGAGGGGGAATGAGGTGGGACTTAAATGCCAAGGCATTTAAAAAAATATTTTCAGGTGATTTTGATGTGTATTCCGAGTCAGCAGTGATGTAGTTTAATCACAGATTGGTTCTAGAGTCTCTTCTATAACATGCCTTCCCAAGATCAAGCAACCTATTCTTTTTAACACCTTCAAACGACAGAACAGTCAGTGTACATCATTACGCTCATGAACTAAAAAACTTGGTCACTTGTAAAATGTAGTATTTACAATCAGAAAATCACCTCTGATTAAAACATACAGGCTTTATATCTCAAAATTAGTGTATTTTAAACATTTACATCATAATTTAAAAAAATATACTAGATAATATGACTTTAAATCCAATTTCTTATTCTCAGTGAGAGAACTGGAGAAATCAAGTGGAAAATGACTAAGGAAAGATTCTCAAAAACAAAACAACAGGAAAAGGAGAACAAGAGATTAAGTTGGAAAAATAATCATTACCTAGCACATTATTCTGCATGTTTGATCATATCCTTTGCTTAATTTTCAACAGCCAGCTTCAAGTCACAGAAAAAGAACACGAGAAATCTGAGTTGTTTAAGAATGCTGGCCTGCCTGATAAACTCACTTGCAAGTGAAATGAACTAATACTTCTTGAATATCTGCTATGTGGAAGACACTGTTACAAAAATGACTTCCTGAAAGGCAGCAGGACTAGCTGGTATATGGAGGCCCTGACAAAATTAAAAAGGCTTGTTGAGGAGGACTAGTCAGGTTTGAAAGAGACCAGAGACACCCTATAACTGGAGACAGAGACAGAAAAATCTATCAATGTCTGAGTGGAATGGTGAAAGCAATGAACAATGATTCTAAGTGGGTTGGGAGCTTGGCCTCCTGTCATAGAAGAAGAATAAAGGTCATTAGAAAATATTAATAATTACCCACTTAGGAAGACACCCTTCTGAATGACTTGATAATATTGAACTAATGATTTCTATCTTTTCCTTGACCAAGAATCATATTATTATCCCCAAATTGGAGTTTACAGAAAGGATGGGAAGGATGATATTGCAAGTGGAAGATAATGTGAATTTCAGTTGTAGTTATTTAAAGTTCTCCTGGATAGGGCCCAAGAAGATCATCAGACACTGTGCTATATATAATCAAAGATATCAAAGGGATTAAGGTATTCTTTTCCAACAGACATATTCATAAGGAGATAATAAGAAACAATAAAGTTCAACTCTCATAATAGAAAAGTTGTCATGAGATTACAGAATATTAATTGCATAAGAATTTGAGTTGTTCAGATAATATTGTTTCTGAGTCTCAAAGAGGTACATACCCCTTCAATTGGAAAGGACAGAAATCTGAAGGCAAAGAACCTCATATAACTTGAAGGCAACATTCCAAGGGAGAAGCATTTTGCCATTAAATGCTTAGAGGCAGGGTCTAAAACAGCCATATTAAACGATTTATTTGTTAGGAATGGGATATTTGGAAAGGATAGCTAGGTTTAGGTACTTGAGCACATGCTGAATAGTTTGGGCATTATTTTAGAAACAGCAGGGACCCATGAAAAAGAAAGTGTTAGTTGCTCAGTTGTGTCCGACTCTTTGTGACTCCATGGGCTGCAGCCCGTCAGGCTCCTCTGTCCATGGAATTCTCCAGGCAAGAATATAGACCCTCCTTTTAGAGGGAAGTTACTTGTGATCCAAATAGTATTAGAGAAAATTGACTTAATAGTTTATATAGGATTAATGGGAGGGGAGAGAAATCAGAGCACTGAAAATCAGTTGGGAAATTGCCACAAGAGACTAAACTTAAGGGTCTGAATTTGATCACAACAGTGAAATAGAAAGAAAAGGTCCCATGCAGGAGGTATTCAATGAGTGAATTGAGATGTTTCAAATGCTTCTTATTAACTTTGGTACTTGTATCATTGAACTGTGATCAGAAGTCTCAAATAAGTTGATCCGGTGAAATATTAGCATAGTTGAAATGTGTGACAATTTGCCACTTAAAAAGTCACACAAGTCAAACCTGAAAAGCTTTCTTATCTGGATATAATGATTCAAACACTGTTTGGAAGCAGCATTTTCACTTAGATGCCGCCTACCAAAATATAGCCAGCCCTCTTAATTAGGCCTTTTTCACCCATGGATTTCATCCAAGTCAATAATGTTCCTTGGCCTCTGATGTCCTTTCCAAATACTAGCTGACAAGGAGAGAACCTTCTGTCTATACCGAAGAGAGAAAATAGCATTAAATTCTAAGACAATACAGATTCATTACCATTTAAAAGGATTTTGAAAACACAAAGGTTATGAATTTAAAAGCTCTACTTAGCTGGTCGGGTGCTTTAGGTGGTGGTGTCCAGAAAGGTCAGCTTTGTAAGTGGCAAGAGCAATGACAGTTATGAGGAAAAAAAAAAAACACCAAACCTGTAAAAGTCCTTAAAACAAGATAAAAACTGTTTAACTTCTGGATTTTTCCAATAATTGAATATTTCCCAGGTAAATTATGTTTATTGGGAATAGTTGAAATTCTTATTACCTAAAATACATGAATTTTAGAAAAGTATATCCCCTAATTATTTTCCAAAGATCCACTGTTAGATGATGTAGGTAGAATCTTCATTTTGGTTCTATTTGCCTTACCTTCCCTGAAAGACCTCAGGTTCATAAGGTGTAGCTTTCTTATTCATCAGTGATCTACTCTGTAATTTGTTCTATGTAGAACATTCTGGAATTATACAGGCATCTTCAGATCATCCTGAGGGATGATAATCCTTCATAGAAATGTGACATCTTAAATTTGGAAAATCCTTTTGAAATTATATAGCCACCTCCCACTCTAAATGGAAATACCTTCTCTGACAAAGATATCCCTGACAGAAATGATCACCCAGACTGACTTTGCAAGTATTCCATTCTATAGCAATCTACTCAAAAAAAGTCTTTCTTCTATATTCCTATCTAAGGCATTTGTAAAATTGTTGAAAAAGCAGAGCCAAATGCTAACTCCACAGTACTGGAGACCTATTAGAAACATCACAATTCCATTTTTTATTTATTTATTTTTTTGTATTTGACCATATCTCATCATCTCGCCCACAATGACATAAGAGATTTTAAGACCTAAGTTATTAGATACTTTTGAAGTAAAAGCATTTCTAAACAGAAAAATCCAGGTGCCCATCTAAGGAATTCTCATCTGCTGGAAGGCATTCTCATCTGGTTTTCTGTAGAAAACCATGAGGTTTTCTAGTCATTTTATTTTCAAAGTGCAAATAACTGACCTATTTAATAATTTATTCTAGAATTTTTTCAAGGCTTCATATTAAATTCTACAGATACATATTTATGCTACAATTTATTGATTCATTCAGTTAGATAAATATCATTAAGCATCTACTTTATACCAGCTACTGATCTAGGTTCTAGCAATGTGATGGTAACTATATTCTCTACATTCTAGGACCTTACAGGCTTACGAGCAAAATCAAAATTTAAATAGACAGTTTAAACACACTGGTAGAAGAGATAAGAAAGGAATAGTAGGAATTTTGACAGCACATTGAAGGATCATTTATTGAGGCTAATAAAGGTTTTTTAGAGGATTTTAGATCTCAACTGATATACAATCAATAGGTGGCAGTTAAGTAAAGACAAGGATAATCAATGTGGAGGAATCAGCATGTTTGGAGGTCCTAATGATAGATTTTCAGTTCAGTGAAGAAGGTCAGAGTATATAGAGAGAGGGTGTTGGGCTAGATTGTGGGGAAGGTGGTAGGGAGGCTGTCAGAAGAAATGAGACCAAAGAGAAGAGTATACAGAGGAGCCATAACAGCCAAGGAACATACTGGGTGTATTTAAAAGATACTGAGATATAGAAATGAGAAAGACTGAAGGAAAGCCAGGACAGTGCGGTGGCATGAATGCCAAAGGAAGACCATTTGCAAGCAGGAGTCAATTATGCCTCAGATGTATTTTAAGAAATTAATCAAGGTTTTGGGAAGGGTTTATTGGATTTACCTACACAGAGGCTCTTGGTAAACTGGAGTGAACACTATCAGTGGAGGTAGATTTGCTAAATCCTAATTGTTATGGGTTGAGGAGAGACTGCAAGGGGAAATGTGAATGTAAGTATAGAAAACCCTATGGATAACTTTACTGTGAACAGAGGATTAGGATAATACAGTAGCGAGGAAGAAATTTCAAAGGAGAATTTTTTTAAGCATAGAAATATTAAAGTTGGAAAATGTTTAAATCTGGGTATAGAATTATACCAAGGAATAGAATTAGGTATAGAAAAAGGAACAAAAATAACTTATATAAGAAAGATTTAAAAGAGAATAAGATCAAGATCAAGTAAAATCACGATAGATAAGAAAAGATACATTTCATTTTAAAAGGAAAAAAGGAAAAAAAAAGGAAAAAAAAAATAAAAGGAAAAAAGGGAGAAAAAAGATGAATGTACATGCAGGGAAGTTTATAAGTTTGTTCATAGCTATAGGAAATCAGGAAATGCTAATCGGATGCTTTCTACTTTCTCAACTGCTTAAATGGAGATATATATTTAAATTCAATGTCTACAAGAGGGGAGAAGACCTTGCAGTGAAGAGATCTGGAAGTTGGAATGGCTTGTTTTCCAATTCATTGGAAATCTTGAGAATATTAAAGCATTGAGACATCATAAAAGTATCATCTGGTAGCACTGAAGTCTCATTTGGGGATGATAACCATAAAGTTATAACTTGTGCAGTTTTGTGAAACTTATCCATCAGGATCATCGGATTGTGGAAAAAAAGCAAACATTTAGATTAAAAATTTCTAAGAAACATTGGCTAAAATAGAATAACGGTGAGGGTTATTGGAGTTAAGATCAAAATACTAAGAGACTGAGGTAGCTGAATGATTTGTCATTGTGGAGGCAGATGTCCCTCAGCATGATGGAAGAATTGGAGTGGAAAAGAAGACAAACACTAAAATCTCCAGTGAATGAGGAACACACACACACACACACACACGCACACGCACACATACGTATATGTAAATATAGTGGGGTTGTGTATGAAAGCAGTGAGGAGGACAGGGAAAATGGCTTGTATTATTCACCTCCAAAGATGGGCTGTTACAAGGAAATAGAGAAACGATGTCTTGGAGTCAGTAATTGAAATCCTGACAGGAGCAGACCTTGAGATGTGGGTGAAATAGTCTCCTTTTGAGGAGTCTGAGGAAGGACGGACGTGGGTGATTACATTTTACTTTATTTTAAAAAGTAGAAATTGGAGTTGCAGATCCAATCTCTGGTTCCTCTGGGTTTGATCAAAGATGGATGATAAGGCATTTGAAAGGTGACTGAGGTGTCCAGGATCCTCACAGTTGTGAGTGCTAAACCATTATAAGTGATTGCTTAATGGCTACTAGCAGGTTTTGCCCCACCCCATATTAAAGAATGTTCTTACTGATATAAAGGACAAGCTAGACTAGAAAAGTGTGATTCTGACTGAGAAATAATTCTTTCTCACTACTGGTTCTAATATAACACCATGTTCCCTGCCAACTCACCAAGACTCTGTCATGCACCCTCACCAACACATGTGTCTTTACATGTGGCTTCTGGTTTGCATCATTTCCTTTTTTTGGTCTAGTTTAGACATCTGTGGTGGAGAAGGCAATGGCATCCCACTCCAGTACTCTTGCCTGGAGAATCACATGGATGGAGGAGCCTGATAGGCTACAGTCCGTGGGGTCGCAAAGAGTTGAACACGACTGAGCGACTTCACTTTCACTTTTCACTTTCATGCACTGGAGAAGGAAATGGCAACCCACTCCAGTATTCTTGCCTGGAGAATCCCAGGGACGGAGGAGCATGGTGGGCTGCCACCTATGGGGTCGCACAGAGTCGGGCACGACTGATGCAACTTAGCAGCAGTAGCAAACATCTGTGGAGTTCCCTGTTCTCAGCCACTGCACCAGTCTTAAGTGCCATACTAAGAAACAGAAATATAAGATAACTTCACTGCCTTCCAAGGAAATTAGAAACCTAACAGATAACCAAGTAGATCTTCTCAAGGCTCTCTGATCTGGAATCTTATAAGCAGACACCTGAACTTAAAAAATAGATGGTAATTGTAATTTGTGTGGGTGTCCTCAGTCGTGTCTGACTCCTTGTGACTCCAGGGACTGTAGCCTTCCAGGCTCCTCTGTCCATGGGATTCTCCAGGCAAGAATACTGGAGTGGGTTGTCCATTTTCTTCTCCAGGGGATCTTCCCAACCCAGGCACTGAACCCACAGTCTCTTGCATCTCCTGCATTGGCAGGCAGATTCTTTACCACTGTTCCACCTGGGATTTTTCTTTGAAACCCTGAATTTCAATGATTTTGTGATCTAGACTTAGGGTAACACTATCTTGTTCTCCAACATGCTCCAGACTATTGTGATTTTTTTGAAAATTCGAATCCCTAGTATGTAAGTGGGAATTAAACCTCTTGAGATTATGGGCCAGAATACTTATAACTCTTTGAAGCTGATTGCATTTTGCAAGCCTGCAGAGCTTGATAAGCAAGTAAGCATGGATGGAATATGTTAATACAACAAATTTTCTCTGGACATGAAGTAAACATTTATATGCTCACAGAAAAAGAAATATTTCTACACTCCAAAACGACAACCTATTTAAACATTTCACTTCTTTCACCCATTCATCTTATAAGTATTTTTAAATGATTACTATTGGCAAGGAAGTTGGAAGGGTACAAAAAAGAACTCACAAAAATACAATTATAAAGATGATTTTCCCCCATAGTGAAGAACAGATGTGAATGTGAATAATTATCATTTGTGAAAAATATTTTAAAGGCCTTAGGAATCTCAGCATAAATTTAGCTACAATATTTAATGCTGACTGTGGGATTATAATTACTGTTCTCAATTTTTTATATACTGATGGATACAAGAAACTGGCAGCAATTTTTCTCAGTGATAGGCTGGTAGGGAAGAGTTGGAAGGAGAACAGAAGAATATTTACCAAGATCTCTGTGGGTAGGAGGCATGGTTTTTAAAAACTTCCAAGGGATTAGTATACAGTACCGCCCTCCCCCTGCCCAGAAAAATCCCATGGACTGAGGAGCCTGGCAGGCTACTGTACTAGGGTCTCAAAGAGTCAGACATGACTGAACGACTAAACTGCCACACCACCACCACAACCACCACACACATGAACAGGCACAAGTGTGCATCTTTTGAGGACTTCTGGGCAAAACAAACAAAAGCTATACTGAGATATTTCTTTATTCATAATTTGGGAAGACTGTCTGGTGGCTAAGAGATTATCATTGGGTTTAGATTATTATTAATCTAATTATTATTTAGATAATTATTGTTGGGTTTAAATTAAATTTGAGATTTAGAGTTCACTGCTTCTTATTAGAGAGTTTCCAAACTAGAAAGTATATTTAGTTAAAATTTTTAATGATTAATGACAAAATACTTTTCCAATTTTCTAATTATTATAAATATTTTTAAAATACAGATTAGATCCTGGGTAGAAGAGGGAAAGTGATGTGAATTTCAGGTTAAAACTGTATAATGAGTTTATGAAATATAAACTGAAGAAAAAGTTGAAACAGAAAACAACTAGACCTAATTGGGTGAATATCTTGAATGTTATGGATCAAGAAGAAAATTCTTAAATATTTCAAGGTGCTCATTGCCATGGATTTAATGAGAGGAAAGGCATATCTACCACATATAAGACAGTAGTCAGTCATTTCAGTCAGTTCAGTTGCTCAGCCGTGTCCAACTCTTTGTGACCCCATGGACTGTAGCATGCCAGGCTTCCCTGTCCATTGCTAACTCCCTGAGCTTACTCAAACTCATGTTCATTGAGTTGTGATGCCATCCAACCATCTCATCCCCTGTCCTCCTTGTGTAGAGTCTTCTGTTGTGTTGTTTGAAGAGGGTGTTTGCTATGACCAGTGCGTTCTCTTGGCAAAACTCTGTTAGCCTTTGACCTGCTTCATTTTGTACTCCAAGGCCAAATTTGCCTGTTACTCCAGGTATCTCTTGACTTCCTACTTTGGTGTTCCAGTTGTGATATTGAATGGTTTGCCTTGGAAATGAACAGAGATAATTCTGTCGTTTTTGAGATTGCATCCAAGTACTGCATTTTGGACTCTTTTGTTGTCTGTGATGGCTACTCCATTTATTCTAAGGGCTTCTTGCCCAGAGTAATAGATACAATGGCCATCTGAGTTAAATTCGCCCATTCCAGTCCATTTTAGTTCACTGATTCCTAAAATGTCGATGTTCACTCTTGCCATCTCCTGTTTGACCACTTCCAATTTGCCTTGATTCATGGACCTAATATTCCAGGTTCCTATGCAATATTGCTCTTTACAGCATTGGACTTTACTTCCATCACCAGTCACATCCACAACTGGGTGTTGTTTTTGCTTTGGCTCCATCTCTTCATTCTTTCCAGAGAAGGCAATGGCACCCCACTCCAGTACTCTTGCCTGGAAAATCCCATGGACGGAGGAGCCTGGTAGGCTACAGTCCATGGGGTCGCTAAGAGTCGGACACGACTGAGTGACTTCACTTTCACTTTTCCCTTACATGCACTGGAGAAAGAATTGGCAACCCACTCCAGTATTCTTGCCTAGAGAATCCCGGGGATGGCGGAGCCTGGTGGACTGCCGTTTATGGGGTCTCACAGAGTCGGACACGACTGAAGTGACTTAGCATCAGCAGCAGCTTCATTCTTTCTGGAGTTATTTCTCCACTGATCTCCAGTAGCATATTGGGCACCTACCAATCCGGGGAGTGCAACTTTCTGTGTCATCTTTTTGCCTTTTCATACTGTTCGTGGGGTTCTCAAGGCAGGAATACTGAAGTGGTTTGCCATTCCCTTCTCCACTGGACTGCATAGAAGACAGTAATAGAACCAGCTTTATTAGTCCACTTTTCCCAAGTGCAGAATAGGATGCTGATGAAATGCTCTACGCAAGTAAAGGGAGAGCTAATTAATGAGAAGTCTCATCCTGCAGGCCCTGGAGGAAGGTGAGATAGGCAGGAGGTTTAGATTTGGAGCTCCAATGATCAATTACTTAACAGAAGAGTCCTGTGTTCTATAAGGATGTTTATCTGCCCTTGTGCTCTTGATAGTCATATTGCAGAAGCAGGCATGTAGAGTCAAATGGCAAGGATTTCTATACTTGTATGATTGCATGTAAGAGTTAAGAAAATGTCCAGAAACATTCTCCATGTCCATTTACCTCTGTGTGACAAGACAAAGCAAATCCACAATTTCCAATACAATTAACAAAAATGGCCCTGCCTACTTATGGACTTTTCTATCCTCTCTTTTTCTTCCCATCACTCTCTTTTGCCTTCTTTTCTTTTTTTATTTTCTATTTTTTAACTTTACAATATTGTGTTTGTTTTGCCATACACTGACATGAATCCACCATGGGTGTACATGTTTTCCCCTTCCAGAACCCCCCTTCCACCTCCCTCCCCATCCCATCCCTCCAGGTCATCCTTTCTTCTTTCCTTAGTCCAATATGCACATCTACCAGATTTACAGAGTTCATTTAGTTTATTCCATATAGTTTATGACAAAAAGCAAGAAAAAAGAAAAACCAGGTCCATGAAAATACATACATATATATGTAAAACAAAGTAATAATGACAGAAATGGGATTCAAATGATGACTTATAAAGTTAAAAATATCAGTACTTAGGAAATATAGTAAAATATATTTCGTTTACAACCATAACAAAAATATAATTTAAGAATAACATGAATATTGTGGATTTATAGTAAAATAAACTAATAAATAAAAGAAAATAAATTTTATTATGGCATATAAAATAAAATTTGAATACATGGAGGCTATTGAATTAGAAATTTCAAAGCTGTAAAGAAGTTAATACATGACATATTGATCTAGAAACCTAATAAGTTATTAAATCCCAAAGTATTAATTGTTGTATTTTTTTAATATCTAAAAGAAAAAATCTCCCATTGTATTTTTTCCCAAGCTTTCATGGATATTCTTATTTGTGCCTTATATTAACTTATTTTTAGGATTATCACATCAAATCACTAAGCAAATGACCAATTTTTTTTGATAGAAGATTACGCAAAGGTTTAAATGTAGAATGCAAAGAAAAAGAACACAAATAAAATGGCCAAGGAATATTTGTAAGGTACATTTGTAACTTCTATCATATGAAAGGCAAATAAGAACATGTGTGACTTCTTTTTCCACCTCAGAATGACATTTTAAACATCATAATACTCTGTATTAGTAAGGGTATGAGGTAATGGTGCCCTATACTGCTGGTATGAACATAAGGTTATAAAGAGCAAAATCCTTACCCTTTAATATAGTAACTCCCTGCCCCTTCCCCTGTGTCCCAGCAATTCAACTTCCAGGAAATTATCTGAAGGAAATAATTGAATGAAAAAAACCAAAGATATTTATGAACCTATTTAGAATATAACACTTCACAGAGGACAGGTCATCAATCAGAATTTTAATGGATTAGGGACAGTTACTTAACTCCCCAAGTCTCTATTTTCCCACCTTTGAGATGGGATCAAAATCACTATCATTCAGGATTGCTGTGAGGATAACTATGATGATGTAGGTAAAACACAGAGCTTATTCTGCACAAGTAAAGTAGTGCTTGACAAGGGCATTTAAAGAAAAAGATACATAAATACATTGTTGTTATTGTTTAGTCACTAAGTTGTGTCCAATTCTTTTGGGACCCCATGGACTTTTCCCTACCAGGCTTCTCTGTCCATGGGATTTCCCAGGCAAGAATACTTGAGTGGATTCCCATTTCCCTCTCCAGGGGATCTTCCCAATGCAGGGCTCAAACGTGGGTCTCCTGCATTGCAGGCAGATTCTTTACCATCTGAGTGTTAATACTTGATATCTGTTGATCTAGAAATCGAATAAATTATTAAATCCTTCCTGCATTGGCAGGAGCATTCTTTACCATTGAGCTACGTGGGAAGTCCATATAAATATATTATTTATTCATATATAAGATTAAACATTTTTGTATGTGCTTATAGACTGTTTCAACAGAATATTGTTTTATTTTCTATTCAAATATAGCTTTAAAATGTTATTAATTAAAATGTTTTAAATCATTTACTTTTTCCCTTCATAAATAGAACTGCTGAAAATGTAGCTATGTCCCAGTACATTTATCTTTTTCTGTGTAGGTGAAAACATCTTAGTAAATCATAATCTGGGGAAAAATGAAATTGTTAAATATTTAATTTCCCTTCAACCTCCCCAACCACTTGTTCTCAGAACACACACACACACAAACACTCACACACATTGTACTGAGGTATACAGTAGTATTTAGTCTCATGCTCTACAACCTACTATTTCTTATTTCATAGGCTTCCCTAAAATCATCTAATGTATCCTCACGATTGCATTTTGCCTAATATTGATATCTTTAGTGCATACACTAACATTGCTTTAGAGCAAAAGAAAAATATAGACTATGACTTGAGACTGACTGCTTCAAGGAAGGACAGGTGTATTGTTGGCTCCTCTGTTCCATTTCTTTGTGTTCTTGGCAGAGCCGCTTGCCCAATATAGCAGCCTGGGACTGTTTGATTGTTTACACAAAAACCTCATTTTAGTGTCTTACAAACTACACTGAAACCAAAGTCACACACAGCAGTGACACAAGTTAATTACACCATTCTCAACAGTGTCAGAACACAGGGTAATGTGGGAGGAAGGCTACTTGAAGGAGAACTCTATTTAAACTTCTAAAGACAGCAAAAAGTAGGTTGCTTACTCCTGTTATCACTAACCAAAGAAGGAGTCAACCTCTCTATAAACTCCACTATTTAAAAGTCTTTCTGCAGCTTGGTGTATTTTAACCTAGAAACAATGCAATCCAGGTGCAAGCACTGTGTCTCCTTTACATTTTTCTATAAATACAGAATTTATGTATCATCTCTTAAGACACAAATTGAAAAAAGTAAGTGATTTTGAGTTGACATAAAATGTTCCCAAATTTCTTACTGACCAACCAAGACTATTTCTTAACAAATTTATTAGACTTAAAATTTCTAAAGCTGAACTTTCAGGTCACATTTTTTTGGATGACTAAATCCTTCCTAATTATTCCAGTCTCCTCCAGAGTGAAATGTAAGCAATGTGCTGCTCTATTTCCAATGTGGAGGTCGAATTCCTTTGGGTTTTGGTTCTCTTAGCTAGAAAGTAAGCCACAGTAACCAGAAGTTCTTGCCCTGGCTCTTTTTGCCCAACTACACTGAAAACCCTCTAGACTATTGGAAGTTCAGAATATAAGGTTAATGATCCGAAGAACTGAACAGGTTTGGTAAGAAAAATCACAATAGGATGTGCCAGAATGGGTTGTACATTTTTGTAACCCCAGTGTTATGTGGAGTGCTGAGCAAAAATGTCATTTTGCATTTTAATAGTTAGCTTCTGAAAAGAGTGCATTGTATCCCAGCATTAAGATGAGAATCAGAAGTCTCCAATGATCTCTGGGAGATCAAATGTCTCACTTAGATTAAATGAGACATTAACATGCCATTACTTTAGCATTTCAGGTTTGGAAAATGACCTACTGTGTTTTCTATGTTTCTTACTGTAATTCTGGAGTCCATTCACTTGGAATAAACTGATGGACTGACAGATAAAATGGCACTGTGCAAAGGGCTATAGCAAAACTAGAACCCTCTGGGGTCTAAACTGAAGATGTATGACAACTGAAGCATAATAAGAAGCAAATTGTTTATAGTAGGAACATTCACATTTAAGAAATGCTGTAGACTGTTCCCTGAATTGCAGTAGATGTGAATCTATCTTGAAGATATTCATGACCTGAAATGATCACTCCAGCTCCCAAAATCATCCATATTGGAGTTGAAATATCTTGCACATATTTTGGACAATGTAAGTATCTTTGGAATTGTTACCGTGAATTGTCATGTCTTGATTGAGAGATGGAGAACAAGAAACATGATAGGTAGCAGAGAATGACCAGAGGGAGTAAAAAGTATTTGATTAGTTTGTTCCCACAGGGAATAATTCATGGATAACTTAAAAAGTTGAATTTTTAAATTATTCAGATGAAAGATAACATCTAAGTCTTTTATATTGCTGTCACTAATATGATTATATTAGTTCTTATATTGCTATCACTAATATGATTACATCAGTTCTAGATATGGGTAGTTAATTTAGAGCTCAAATAATCTAGCTTCCTATATGATATTTGAGGAAGTTAAGTGAAATAATTTGCACAACAATTTGCACAATCACATGCCCAGAATCAAGAATGGAATCCATACATATTCTTCCACTATAAAAGATGGTCAAGAGGCTTGATCAGGACTTAAGAGCCCTAAGTGAAATTTTCCTAAAAATATAAATACATGCACAAACTGCTATTGGTGTAGTCAATGAAGCAGAAGTAGATTTTTTTTTTTTTCTGGAATTCCCTTGCTTTTTCTATGATCCAACAGATGTTGACAATTTTATGTCTGGTTCCTCTGCCTTTTCTAAATCCAGCCTGTACATCAGGAAGTTCTTGGTTTACGTACTGTTGAAACCTAGCTTGAAGGATTTTGACCATGACCTTGCTAGCATGTGAAATGAGTGCAACTGTGTGGTAGTCTGAACATTCTTTGGCATTGTCCTTCCTTGGGATTGGAATGAAAACTGACCTTTTCCTGTCCTGTGGTCACTGCTGAGTTTTCAAATTTGCTGGCAAGTTGAGTGAAGCACTTTAACTGTTTAAGATTGTATTTTTATGATTCATCGATTCTTATCTTTTAATTTTTACCATATCTATGTGCTTATATTAAAAACATTTTTTGTCTTATCAGAATAGTTATTCTTGATTTCACTCTAACAAGTGTAATACTTTAATTAAAATACCAATTCCGTTTTCCTTTAATGTAATTATTGATAATTCTGTTGTTGTTGTTTACTCACTAAGTCATGTCCTACTCTTTTGCAACCCCAAGTAGCCTGCCAGCCTCCCCTGTCCATGGGATTTGCTTTCCCTGGCAAGAATCCTGAAGTGGTTGCCATATTCTTCTCCAGGGGATCTTCCTGACCCAGGGATTGAACCTGTGTCTCCTGCATTTGTAGGTGGATTCTCTACCACTGAGCCACCAGGGAAGCCAATTACTGACATTTGTTGCTGTTGTTTAGTTGCTAAATTGTTTCCGACTCTTTGCACCTCCGTGACTCTAGCCTGCCAGGCTCCTCTGTCCATGGGATTTCCCAGACAGGCATACTGGAGTTGGGATTTTCCCAACCGAGGGATTGAATCCATGTATTTCTTACATCTCCTGTATTCCATATCTCTTACATCTCCCTTATGTTCTTTACCACTAGCGCCACAAAGATTTAAATCTGTGATTTTACTATTTTCTCTCCATTCTGTCTCATTTATTCTTTTGTTTCTCCTTTTAATTTTTCTTGGATTTGCAGAATGTTTTTATTAATATATTTTCCATCTCTATTATCTTGGAATTATACATTTTAAAATTTTCTCTTTTAGTGCTTACTGATAAAAGATTCATCCTTGACTTATTACCAATAAATACAGGTTTTTAATAGTTTCACTTCCCTGTAATGCTAGCATCTTAGGATACTTTTAAGAATTCACCTCTCGTTTGGATCATTGTTGTAATGCATTCTAAGTTTGTATTTATGCTACAAATTTTATGGTATTAAATTATTCTTTTATACAAATAGTCTATATTTATACAAATATTTACCATTACCAATGCTCTTAATTCCTTTATGTGTTCCATTCATTTGCCTGGAATTATTTAACTTCTGCTTAAGACTCCTTTTAAATGTTTCATAGGGGAAAGGTTAATAGAGTTTTGCCAAGAGAACAAGGGTCAAAGCAAACACCCTCTTCCAACAACACAAGAGAAGACTCTACACATGGACATCATCAGATGGTCAACACCGAAATCAGATTGATTACACTCTTTGCAGCCAAAGATGGAGAAGCTCTATACCATCAGCAAAAACAAGACTGGGAGCAGACTGTGGCTCAGATCATGAATTCCTTATTGCCAAATTCAGACTTGCGTTGAAGAAAGTAGGGAAAACCTCTAGACCATTCAGGTATGACCTAAGTCAAATCCCTTATGATTATACAGTGGAAGTGACAAATAGATTTAAGGGACTAGATCTGATAGACAGAGTGCCTGATGAACTATGGACAGAGGTTTGTGACATTCTACAGGAGACAGGGATCAAGACCATCCCCATGGAAAAGAAATGCAAAAAAGCAAAATGGCTGTCTGAGGAGGCCTTACAAATAGCTGTGAAAAGAAGAGAAGTGAAAAGCAAAGGAGAAAAGGAAAGATATTCCCATCTGAATGCAGAGTTCCAAAGAATAGCAAGGAGAGATAAGAAAGTCTTCCTCAGCAATCAATGCAAAGAAATAGAGAAAAACAACAGGATGGGAAAGACTAGAGATCTCTTCAAAAAAATAAGAGATACCAAGGGAACATTTCATGCAAAAATGGGCACAAGAAAGGACAGAAATGGTATGGACCTAACAGAAGCAGAAGATATTAAGAAGAGGTGGCAAGAATACACAGAAGAACTGTATAAAAAAGCTCTTAACGACCCAGATAATCACGATGGTGTGATCACTCACCTAGAGCCTGACATCCTGTAATGTGAAGTCAAGTGGGCCTTAGAAAGCATCACTATGAACAAAGCTAGTTGAGGTGATGGAATTCCAGTTGAGCTGTTTCAAATCCTGAAAGATGATGCCATGAAAGTGCTGCACTCAATATGCCAGCAAATCTGGAAAATGCAGCAGTGGCCACGGGACTGGAAAAGGTCAGTTTTCATTCTAATCCCAAAGAGAGGCAATGCCAAATAATGTTCAAACTACCACACAATTGCACTCATCTCACATGCTAGTAAAGTAATGCTCAAAATTCTCCAAGCCAGGCTTCAGCAATATGTGAACCGTGAACTTCCAGATGTTCAAGCTGGTTTTAGAAAAGGCAGAGGAACCAGAGATCAAATTGCCAACATCCGCTGGATCATCGAAAAAGCAAGAGAATTCCAGAAAAACATCTATTTCTGCTTTATTGACTATGCCAAAGCCTTTGACTGTGTGTATCACAATAGACTATGGAAAATTCTTAAAGAGATGGGAATACCAGACCATCTGACCTGTCTCATGAGAAACCTGTATGCAGGTCAGGAAGCAACAGTTAGAACTGGACATGGAACAACAGACTGGTTCCAAATAGGAAAAAGATACGTCAAGGCTGTATATTGTCACCCTGCTTATTTAACTTATATGCAGAGCACATCATGAGAAACGCTGGGCTGGAAGAAACACAAGCTGGAATCAAGATTGCCAGGAGAAATATCAATAACATCAGATGTGCAGATGACACCACCCTTATGGCAGAAAGTGAAGAAGAACTAAAGAGCCTCTTGATGAAGGTGAAAGAGGAGAGTGAAAAAGTTGGCTTAAAGCTCAACATTCAGAAAACTAAGATCATGGCATCTGGTCCCATCATTTCATGTGAAATAGATGGGGAAACAGTGGAAACAGTGTCAGACTTTATTTTTTTGGGCTCCAAAGTCACTGCTGATGGTGATTGCAGCCATCAAATTAAAAGACGCTTACTCTTTGGAAGGAAGGTTATGAGCAACCTAGACAGCATATTAAAAAGTAGAGACATTACTTTGCCAACAAAGTTCCTTCTAGTCAAGGCTATGGTTTTTCCAGTGGTCATGTATAGGTGTGAGAGTTGGACAATAAAGAAAGCTGAGCGCCGAAGAATTGATGCTTTTGAACTGTGGTGTTGGAGAAGACTCTTGAGAGTCGCTTGGACTGCAAGAAGATCCAATCAGTCCATCCTAAAGGAGATCAATCCTGGGTGTTCATTGGAAGGACTGATGTTAAAGCTGAAACTCCAATGCTTTGGCCCCCTCAGGCGAAGAGTTGACTCATTAGAAAAGACCCTAATGCTGGGAAGGATTGGGGGCAGGAGGAGAAGGGGACGACAGAGGATGAGATGGCTTGATGGCATCACTGACTCGATGGACATGGGTTGGGTAGACTCCGGGAGTTGGTGATGGACAGGGAGGCCTGGTGTGCTGCGATTCATGGGGTCGCAAAGAGTTGGACACGACTGAACGACCGAACTGAGCTGAACTGAATGCCTTTTAATGACATTCTCTTAGTTTTTCCTTGCTAAGAACACCTTAATTTCATGTTTGCCTTCGAAGAATATTTTTCTAAGCATATGTTTCTAAACTAAGAATTATTGCAATACTTTAAAAATATCAACTACTTACTTTCCAACTTCTATTATTTCTGATGAGAAGTCATCTGTCAGTTTATTTCTGTTCTTTTGGGAATAATATCTTTTTTATTAACTGCCACTTGTCAGACTTTCTCCTGGTCTTTAGTTATCTGCAACTTGACTGTAAAATTCACAGTAATATATTTGCAAATCTTGCTTGTGGTTTGCTCAGTTTTTATCTGTGTCGATGATGTTCAGCTGTTTTCTAAAATTCTCAGCTAACATTTCTTTGAAAGTGTTTGTTCTGCCCTATTTACATGTAGATTGGACTTTTATAGAGTCCCTTATGTATATTATGCTCTTTTTTTGTTATTCTGTACTTCAGACTTGGTATTTCCTACTGTCTAAACTTAGGTTAAAATTGTTCATTATTTTATTAATTTTCAAATGTTGTGTTTTCTTTCACAATATTTATTTTATTCTTATAGTATATTGAGCTTCTGTATGTTACCAATTTTCCATATTGCCCATAATTTCTTGATTAGTCACAGTCATTGACTTCTGATTTCAATATTTGATCACCTGAAAGTCTGATTCTACTGTCTGTTTTTCTTCTTGGTTACTGATCATATGGTCTTATCTTTTTCTTTATTACATTAAAAAATGTAAAGGTTCATATTATAGATGCCATTTTTTTCATGAACAGTGTTCTAAGAAATGAAATAATGACTTTAATTCAATCAGAAATGGTGCCAGGTCAAACGTGCACTTGATTTTCAAGATTAACTCTATTTCTACTTTGTCTTTATTCTTAGAGTACACCCACCAAGACCTTTTAATTGAGAGTCTGGAAAGGATTTTTCTTCTCACCTCTGGGAGACTGTTAGGAATTTTGCTCTGTCTTTCAAAGTTTTTCTTGAAATTATTCTTGTCTTGGGCAACTTTTGAAAAGCAGTTATGAGAAATTCTGGCTATGTGCTTGATTGACAAAATCCTTGTCTGGTTTTTATTGTGTTTGTCTTGTTTTGTTTTGTTTTAAAGCCGCCCCACATGGCATATGGGATCTTAGTTCCCCAACCTGTGCCCCTGCAGTGGAAGTTTGTAGTCTTAGCAATTGGACTGCCAAGAAAGTCCTCTCCAGCTGTATTCAGAATAAGCAAACATTCCCAGAGAGAAAAGCTAATAGAATATCAGCGTCAGTTCACTGCTTTCTCCAGAACCTTTAAAAATTATTTTATGGACCTTTCCTATAGCAGAGAGACTTCAGTAAATTTCATTAGTCAGTAAAAAATTAAATACAGTTTCCAACTGAGTTGTTTAAATACTCACCCTGCCCATCTATAAATTATGTTCTTGTGAGAGAAACTGGCCATGTGTTTGAGACAATTTAAGTCTCCAGCCCTGGATGACTACTAAAACCCTGTTGGTTTATGTATCATTTCTCATTGGTTTTCCCTCTGAAGGAAGCCCAGATTCTCAAGCTCTAGATGACACTCAAAATTATCACATGGTCCCATGAAAAGACAGCTGAAAATTCTGACCTCATCTCTGAATATTTTGCAAATTTTTTCTCCAAATATTTGGTTCCTCTAATCTTCCTTGCATTCACAGCTCTCTGATGTCTTTAAAATATGATTCGTATAATTTATCTGATTTTCTTGGGTTCTCACATTAAGAATGTTAGCCTTCTGAAAATTATATTTCATCTTACTTGGAAATGAAAGACTCCGTAGATCTTCATTTCAATTTGAATACTAAAAAGAAGAGCAATTGTTCTCTAGTTTTCCAAAGATTTTGATGAGCCTCTATTGTCTAAAATTCACAGCCTGATACATTGTAGAGGAAGTTTGTGATCACAATACTAAAAACACTATATATTTTTTTTTTGTCTCTTTTGCTGCACAGTTTGTATCCTTTTTTTTTTTTTTTTTGAGGTTCACTTCAAGCCAAACTCCTCTGGGACACCTTGTCTTACTGGTAAGAGATATCTAACTTTCAATAAATTCCTTGACACTACTCTTTTCTGCCATACTACTCAAAAATAAATATTTTCAAAGAGCTCATGTGTTCCAAAATATAAAAACATACCTATTGCCTGAAATAGTTTAGATATGAATAGAGGACCAGGGAAGAATGGAATTTGACTCTTGCCAATTTCATCTCACCCTTATAATTTTGTTTTATAAGTCTTTACTAGCTATAGATTTCATGGAAGACAAGCAAATAGGTTTTTGAAAGAAGCGGTTCTTAGAATACTTTGGAAAATGTATACTATAGGTCTCCCCAGTGCTATCCTGTTTCTGCAAACTGAAGGCAATAAATAAAGAAAAAAAAGTGCACCCAGAAATCAGTTGTTCCTAATAGCAATATCAAATTTATCCCACTGGATCTGTTAAGTTGTTCACTTGACTATTCTGCATCTGGCTATACTTAAAATCCCTCAAGAATCAGAGTTGGGTGAAAGACCCACGATCCTATTAATAAATTTTATCTTCCCAGTTTAGGTAACAGTATCCCTCTCAGCCTACAGGCAATCAGCTAGTGCCCCAAAGCACACAACTGAAGTATACAATTACTAATGTTAATAAAATGATGGCTCTTAATTTGAAAAATAGCTTATAGCACTATTGATAATATTCCAGCAGCAGACTTTGGAAATCCAGCCACAATACCTTAATATTATTCTGCATATTCAATAGTGTATGTTTATCAATACATCACCACATGATTTATTTATAGCACTCATTCACTGTCCTCTAGCATTGTTCTCAAGGCTGTTTTTTTTAGCTCTGTAGTGAAAACTCTAGAGCTCAAAATCCTGATCAAATGTCACCACTACACCAGATCAGAGGGGTTAAGGTAAGATAAATTATTTGGGGCTTTAATTATAAAATCTTACCCAGAGCTAATATTGAAAAAAGGAGAAAAAACAACTCAGTGAGTCAGAAGATTTACTGTAATTCTCCCCTCATCAGTGTAGATTGGGTTTATCCTTCTGAACCATGTGTTCCAATTTTTTTTTTTTTTTTAAATGCTGTTGAGAGGGTGTTTAACCAGGATGTGAGTTTGGAAATGCATTTACAATGGAAAGTAAGAAAAACAAACAAACAAAGTTAATTAAAGAACTAAAAAAAAATATCATTTAAAATGAGGCTAATTTAAAAATAGAAACAACCTTGGAATGGTAGTAGTGAGACCCTTCCTAAATTGCTCCATTTTGTGTGTATATAAGTTGCTTCAGTCGTATCCAACCCTATGAACTGTAACCCTCCAGGCTCCACTGTCCATGAAATTCTCCAGGCAAGGATACTAGAGTGGGTTGCCATGCCCTCCTCCAGAGGTTTTTCCTGACCCAGGGATTGAACTTGTGTCTCTTGGTCTCCTTCATTGGCAGGCGGGATCTTTACCACTAGTGCCACCTGGGAAACCAATATTGCTCTACTATCATTGTTAAATACTTAGAAACAAGCTCTGATTTGGATGAGTAATAGTCATCCAAATGTTACCATTTCTAACACCATAGGCCCCGAGGCATGAAAATGACTGTTTCATAAGCAAAAATGAAAAAAAAAATTCCGAGGAGACCACTGAAGTATTTTTGGTCAAATTCTTCTTGGAGGAGATCTTATAAACAAAAGACCTCTGTCTATATGGTGGAGTTGGAGATGGTGGTCAGTTCAATTCAGTCACTCAGCTGTGTCTGACTCTTTGCAACCCTGTGGACTGCAGCACGCCAGGCCTCCCTGTCCATTACCAACTTCTGGAGTTTACCTCAAACTCATGTCCATTGAGTTGGTGATGCCATCCAGCCATCTCATCCTCTGTTGTCCCCTTTTCCTCCCACCTTCAGTCTTTCCCAGCATCAGGGTCTTTTCCAATGAGTCAGTTCTTAGCATCAGGTGGCCAAAGTATTGGAGTTTCAGCTTCAACATCAGTCCTTCCAATGAACATCCAGGATTGATCTCCTTTAGGATGGACTGGTTGGATCTCTTTGCTGTCCAAGGGACTCTCAAGAGTCTTCTCCAACACCACAGTTCAAAAGCATCAATTCTTCGGTGCTCAGCTTTCTTTATAGTCCAACTCTCACATTCATACACGACTACTGGAAAAGCCATAGCCTTGACTATATGGACCTTTGTTGGCAAAGTTATGTCTCTGCTTTTTAATGTCTATGTCTAGGTTGGTCATAACTTTTCTTCCAAGGAGTAAGCATCTTTTAATTTCACCATCCACAGTGATTTTGGAGCCCCCCAAAATAAAGTCTGCCACTGTTTCCAGTGATTGTGTTGGGGTGTGACAATTTGCTTTTAAAAGATAGCAGAATATCTAGTTTCTATATTGCTTTATTCAAACAAAAATTTCCATCATATATTTTTAAGAACTTGGGATGCCAATAAAGTCAATCCTCTTGTTTATATTTTTACACTTCTGTATTGACAGTATACACACATCTATATAAGAATCAAAAGTAATATATAAGAAAACAAGATCCCATATGCTTACAAACAGTTACTGAAGTTGACCAAGGAAAAATCAGACTGTAGCTACAATAAATATTCACAAAACTGACAGGACACCATCTAGCAATGAAACATAATCTCTGAGTTTAATTAATTTTTAAGATATAATAGTATTTTCATTAAGGTTAGGAAACACAATTTGGTAATCTTAACATAATTCATTGGTTAATGTTGTTTGGAATTATAATCCAGGTAACTGTATTAATCATGATTAAACAAGAGAAGCAGAATGCTTTCCTTTTATAAAGGAAAAGTAAATTAAGAGATTTGCTGTCGGGAACTGACTGACACCGTTTGGGGGACTGGCTACGCATGTCTGAAACTTGTACGGCAGGCTGTCAAGAAGGTCAGGCTGGAAGACTCAGGCACAGACAGGATAAAGGCCTTGTCAACATAGTTTCTTCTTATGAAAGCCTCAGCTCTCCTTTAAAGCCCTTTCAGCTGATTGAATCAGGCCCTCCCAAACTATCTAAAATAAATTCTATTTTTAAAGTCATCTACAAAAATCTTCACATCAACCCCTAAAATAATGTTTGAAAAAATAACTGGAGATTAGCCAACTGACCCATCAAAAAGACTACTACAGTACTACATGTAAGTTTAAGTATTGGTTGATTTACTCAAATCCCTAAAAGCATTGAAGATTTCTTATTTGATATTCAAACTCTGCTCTCTTTAAGAAACCACGAAATGTGGTATGTATTATATTCTCTGATCTTTCCTTCTTATCTGGCTTTCTTGAAAATCAAGTTAAATTAAAGAAAGCTCAGATCTTTCTTACTATAAATTTTTGTCTCAATTTTAATAAATATAATGTGCAGAGGAGGTATTTCTGGATAAAGAATTTCCTATAACATGAAGCCATATGAAAGAAAGAATATGACTTTCTACTATTTCTCTTTTTAAAAATAAAAATAAAAAATAGAAGGGATAATTCTGTTCACATACTAAGTGCAATTGTTGATAATGGATAGCGTTAACTCTTATATACTGATATATTAACAGAGAATTAGAGAACTTGTTTTCATAATCCTTAACTAGTATTGTAGGAATCTTAATGTATAGGAAGATAGGGGAGATTTCAGTTATTGAAGAAGATACACCGTGATCTGTCTCCAGCATTTTAGAACGAGTGACACAAGTTTCATTGTTTGATTTTGGTTTTGTGATTTTCACTGTTTAAAATTGCGTGGTGCTCACTTTGACAGTATGTTTACTAAACTTCTATCAGCAATACAAAAAAATCAGAAAACCTCCCTACAAACAAACGTCCAAGACCAGATAGCTTGACATATAAATTCTACAATATATTTAAAGAAGAGTTAACACTATCCTCTATTCTCTTAAAGTATTCCCAAAAATTGCAGAGGAAGGAATACTTCCAAGCTCATTCTAAGAGACCAACATCACCCTGATGCTAAAACCAGACAAAGGAATCCCCCCCAAAAAGAAAAGTACAGGCCAATGTCACTGATGACCATAGATGCAAAAATCCTCAATAAAATACTGGCAAACTGAATTCAATAATACATTAAAATAATCATTCACCATGATCAAGTGGTATTTATTTCATGGATGCAAGAATGGCTCAATACCTGAAAATCAGTCAAGGTGATACATCACATTAACAAATTGAAGAATAAAAATTATATCAACATCTCAATAGATTCAGATAACATTTTAGACAAAATTCAACATCCATTTATGATTTTAAATGGACTCCCAACAAAGTGGCTATAGAAGGCACATACTGCAATATAATTATAGCCAGCTATGATAAACCTACAGGCAACATCATACTCAATGATGAAAAAATGGAAGACTTCTTTTTCACATCTGTTTTTTAATCTCTAATCCTTAATTAATGTCTGAACATTACATTCCTAGGAAAACTCCACTTGACGTGGGTATTAGTCTTCTTCTCTATGACTTCACTGAGTTTTCACTTCACAGGATCCCCACTTCTCTGTCCTCTGGCTAGAAAGCCAGAGTTTTATTTCTCCCAGTCTGTGGCATACTGTTAATAATTGTGACTGCCTTTGAGACTAAGTGATGAGAGAATGGAAAGAGAGAATAAAAAGTGATAGACATCCTCTCCACACGTTGGGGAACACAGTTCCTCTAGACAGAGAGAAGGGTTCACATCTTTATAATTATAGAGTTTCTGGAGTCTGATCAAATATTGATTCCATTGCTGCTCCCACTGCCATAGGAATGCCTGGGGCTACAAAAGAAGAGAATGGATGGAACAAAAATATAGGTGTTTTCCTTCACTCTCTCTGACTCATTAGAGCTTTCTTTCTCATTCCTCAGATCAGAGACTGAGACCTTCCCTTGCCCACTTTCTGTATACATATAGGGCACTTCATCTAAAAGCAGCAAAATACATTCTTTTCAGGAAACATTATTTTCAAGTGAGCATGGGACATTCTCCAGTATAGTTCATGTACTAGGCCAATCTCAATAAATCTAAGAAGATTGAAACACTGTCAAGCATCTTCTTCAACATAGTGAGTAGTTACAGGGCTCAGATTTCCTTTGAGTCTAGCCTGGGAATCACTGGAAGAGAAATGAAATGGGAAACTCCTCTCCAGTTCAATGGTATTTCAAATTATGGTTTCTTTTTCCAGTCCACTCACTAATTATTTTTCAGAGCTTTTAGAGGGCTTCTGCCTGAATTGTATTCAGAGATTTTAGTTTCATTTAGTATGAGAGATAGAGCAAACATTTCTTACTCCATTTTACCCAGAACCAGCATTTACACAGTTTTTTTTTTTTTTTTACTTAGTAAACGAAGTACGTTTCATACCTCTGAGTAGAATTTGTTGTTGTTGTTGAGTCACTAAGTTGTGTCTGACTTTCATGATCCCAGAGACTGTAGCAAGCCAGGCTCCTCTGTCCTCCACTGTCTCCCACAGTTTGCTCAGATTTATGTCCATTGAGTCAGTGATGCTCATCTGCTGCCACTCCCTTCTCCTTTTGCCTTCAGTCTTGCCCAGCATCAGTCTTTTTCCAATGAGCTGGCCTTAAGCATCAGGTGGCCAAACTATTGGAGCTTAAGCTTCAGCATCAGTCCTTCCAATGAATATTCAAGGCTGATATCCTTTAGGATTGACTGGTTTGATCCCCTTGAAGTACAAGGAACTCTCAAGAGTCTTCTCCAACACCACAATTTGAAAGTATCAGTTCTTTGGTGCTCAGCCTTCTTTATGATCCAACTCTCACATCTGTACATGATTGCTGGAAAAACCATCATTTTGACTATATAGACCTTTGTCAGCAAAGAGATATCTATACTTTTTAATACAGTGTCTAGATTTGTCATAGCTGTTCTTCCAAGGTGCAAGCATCTTTTAATTTCATGCCTGCAGTCACCATCCACAGTGATTTTGGAGTCCAAGAAAATAAAGTCTGTCACCGCTTGCACTTTTTCCTCTTCTATTTGCCATGAAGTGATGGAACCAGATGTCATGATCTTAGTTTTTTTTTTTTTAATGTTGGGTTTCAAGCCAGCTTTTTCGCTCTCTTCTTTCATCCTCATCAAGAGGCTCTTTATATTTTACTTTAAAGTGCATTTTGATCTTCAAAAGAGGGTCATTCCTATGTAGAGTTGAACTGCACAGATTTTTAATTTACAAACTTCAGTCTTTAGAAATTACAGCAGAAAAAGATGCATATCATAGATTTAAAATAATGAATCAGAGTCACAGATCAGACTACATATATAACAAAAATCTGATTTCTTTTTAGTTTAGGAGTTTGAAAATAATTGCCTTTCCCTAAATTCTCATTAATAAAAACCACTTATTATTGGGAACAGCTTGTGAGGCTATCATCAGATGCAGCTCATTATGTGGCCTTGTGTTGCTATTATCCACTTTGGCTTAGCATGATTTACTCTTAGCAGGGTGGCAGCTTCTGCACTGTCGTCATCTAAGTGCTTTATGTGAGGTAGCAGGGTGACGGTGGAAAGAAACAAGAGGTTTAGAGTGTGAGCAAACATTCAGACTTGAATTTTCCCCTTGAAAGGAGTTATTTCCCATCTGGCACCTTTTAGCTAAAAATATTAGATGCTTGCTTTCATTATTACCTCTGTTGCTGAGCCCCGAGGAAAGAAAAAAGAAAAGTTAGGTATCTATAAATTGGAAGACTTCTAGGTTCATGGGAACTGCAGGCTACCTAAAGAAGTATTTGGCATGCCTGGGTCCAAGTTGTCCAGGATCTCAGTTCAGTTAAGTAGTCACTCAGTGATGTTCCAACTTTTTGCAACCCCTAGGACTGAAGCACACCAGACTTCCCTGTCCATCATCATCTCCCAGAGCTTGCTCAAACTCATGTTCATCAAGTCGGTGATACCATCCAACCATCTCATCTTCTGTTGTCCCCTTATCCTCCTGCCTTCAATCTTTCCCTGCATCAGGGTCTTTTCTAAGAAGTCAGTTCTGCGTATCAGGTGGCCAAAGTATTGGAGTTTCAGCATCAGTCCTTTCAATGAATATTCAGAACTGATTTCCTTTACGATGGACTGGCTGGATCTCCTTGAAGTCCAAGAAACTCTCAAGAGTCTTCTCCAACACCACAGTTCAAAAGCATCAATTCTTTGCTGCTCAGCTTTCTTCACCGTCCAACTCTCGCATCCATCCATGACTATTGGAAAAACCATAGCTTTGACTAGATGGACCTTTGTTGGCAAAGTAATGTCTCTGCTTTTTAATATGCTATCTAGGTTGGTCATAGCTTTTCTTCCATGGAGCAAGTGTCTTTTAATTTCATGGCTGCAGTCACCATCTGAAGTGATTTTGGAGCCCAAGAAAATAAAGTCTCTCACTGTTTCCATTGTTTCCCCATCTATTTGCCATGAAGTGATGGGGCCGGATGCCATGATGTTAGCTTTTTGAATGTTGAATTTGAAGCCAACTTTTTTACTCTCCTCTTTCACTTTCATCAAGAGGCTCTTTAGTTCTTCTTTGCTTTCTACCATAAGGGTGGTGTCATCTGTATATCTGAGATTATTGATATTTCTCCTGGCAATCTTGATTCCAGCTTGTGCTTCATCCAACCCAGCATTTCACATTATGTACTCTGCATATAAGTTAAATAAGCAGGGTGACAATATACAGCCTTGATGTACTCCTTCCCCAGGATCTATAAAATGACTATGAACAGAACTCCCTGGATCAGGCAGCACAGTGCTGGACAAAGAGAATGAGCTAGAACAACTGGATTCTAGACCTGGTTTTACCATAGAGCAATCAATGCCTTACCTTTCTATTGTGGGTTAGAATTTTGAAACACTCAAACTCCCATGGTCTCATTTGATCTTCCCAATCTTGTTTTCAGCCAAGGAGAACTCATATTGTTTTCTCAGTTCTCAGGATGAGAAGCAAAGGCTCAACGCAGTTAACATCTACTCTCTGTTAATCTTAGATTCTTTCCACTTGAATGTCATTATTCATTTGTGTTTCTAGAAGACTCAGTTTTGTGATCTGTAAATGTAAAGATTTTCACGGAATTTTTTTCCAGGTCTTTTCAAGTTTTATCTAGTCACATTCTCACATTTTAGACACCTATCTCTTCATAAATGATTTATTAGGAAATTTTTCACAATTGCTCAACCTATAAGATGTCCCACATTCTGTCACTAAGATATAAAGTGTTTCTTCTGATCATACTCCAGTGCATAAGTACCAGCTGTGTATAAGAAGAGCATATTTCTTAGTACAGCATCTGATTTC
Source organism: Giraffa tippelskirchi (assembly GCF_054371585.1). NCBI lineage: Eukaryota > Metazoa > Chordata > Mammalia > Artiodactyla > Giraffidae > Giraffa > Giraffa tippelskirchi. The sequence continues at coordinate 95,426,065 of NC_137277.1, forward strand.
TCACTGTGTGTGTGCTAAGTCATGTCCAACACTTTGTGATACTATGGACTGTAGCCTGCCAGGCTCCGCTGTCTGTGGGATTCTGCAGGCAAGAATACTGGAATGGATAGCCAGGCCTTTCTTCAGGGGATCTTCCTGACTGGGGATGGAACCTTTGTCTCCTGTGGCTCCTGCTGTGCGACCAGGGAAGGGTCCAGTTTCTCACTGTGTATATAGAATTGTATAACTTGAGAATTGCAATCTATTTTACAGTCTATTAAATTCTGTTGATTTCAACCACTCACTGAAATTCTCTTGACTTAATTTGTCTCATTAATATAAACATCCAGTAGAAAGGCAAAAGATATAAATGGCCAATTCATTAAAGAAGAAAATAATTAGACCATATATAGATAGATAGGTACTCAGCCTCATTAATAGCCAAGTAAGTGCAAATTTAACAGTAAGATGCCATTTTGCACACATTAGACAGGAAAAATTGTAAAAGATTAATAACATACCATGATGGTATGCATATACAGAAATGAGAAAGCTCATACACTGTGTTACTTGAGTAACAGTTCATGCACTGTTATTCCTTGTGGTTCAGATGGTAAAGAATCTGCCTGCAATGCAGGAGACCCGGGTTTGATCCCTGGGTTGGGAAGATCCCCTGGAGAAGAGAAAGGCTATGCAATACAGTATTCCTGGAGAATTCCTGGACTATATAGTCCATGGGATTACAAAGAGTCAGACACAACTGAGCAACTTTCACTTTCACGATTTTCAAGCCCTTCACAGTGTCTGGCTTATAGCAAGCATTTAAAATGCTTGTTAAAAATCAATCAATAAAATAAACTGCTACTGCAAGTGCTAATTGTTTCAAATCTTTTGGAAAGATATCTGGAAATATCTAGAATCATTAAAAATTCATTTAAACTTTGAGTAAGTATTGCTGCTTTTGGCAAATACCTCACAGAACTAAGAGCACCGTTATTTAATAAAATATATGTAGAAGGATGTTTATTTCAGCAAAAATGCTGAAAATAAAATGATTTTTAATCAGCAAGGGAATAATTAAATAATTTTATCAGAGTCCCAAGAAAACAAATAAGTCATGGAAATTTGAGGGAAGTTTATTCACAAAAGGGGTATTTTTAAAGTATAATCAGTATGAAAGCAGTCATAGATTTTATTTTCTTGGGCTCCAAAATCACTGCAGACCGTGATTGCAGCTATGAAATTAAAAGACACTTGCTGCTTGGCAGGGAAGCTATGACAAACCTAGACAGTGTATTAAAAAGGAGAGACATCACTTTGCCTGAATGTTCATTGGAAGGACTTTTGCTGAAGCTGAAGTTCCAATATTTTGGCCACCTGATGCAAAATGCCAACTCATTGGAAAAGACCCTGATGCTGTGAAAGACTGAAGGAAAAAGGAGAAGGGGGTGGCAGAAGATGAGATGGTTAGATAGTACCACCAACTCAATGGACGTGAATTTGAGTGAACTCTTGGAGATAGTGGAAGACAGAGGAAGTGGCATGTTACAATCCATGAAGTCGCAATGAGTCAGACACAACTTACCTACTGAAAAATGACAGCAAGGGAAAAGCTATTTCAATAACGTAGTTTGAATAGGAATAGAGCTATTACCTTCCTGGGCTCAAAGTGAAGAATCTGTGACCAGAGCTCAGAAGGAAAGTGCAGTAGAGGAAGCCTCCTCGGGAGAAGTGGTCTTCAGCTGAGGGACACAGCCAGGCAGAGGCAAACTTGGATGAGAGGATCCAGGAAATAAATACCCTGCCCTCAGCCTTTTTCTTTCATCTCCTGCCAAGGCTGCCTATTTGTTACCTCAGTCAGAACCAACCAAGAGCAAAGGAAGCCATAAGAGTCTGCCTCCCAAAGTGTAGAGTAGAAACAGGGGGAGCAAAAGGCATCTAATGCAATACTCATGTCACATAGCGACTGTGGAATAATACACAGACAATGGAAATATTATGGACTGACATGGATGGCCCATTTCATGGATCCATGTATGCTACATATTTGGGGAAAATGGAGTGTGAAATTTTGAATATAATTTAATTTTAAAAGCAATAATGGTATGTATGTAAATGTATATGTGTGTATATATGTACATGCTAAGTCACTTCAGTCATCTCTGACTCTTTGCAGCCCCATGGACTGTAGCCCACCAGACTCCTCTGTCCACAGAATTTTCCAAGCAAGAATATAGGAGAGGGTTGCCATTTCCTCCTCCAGGGGATCTTCCCGACCCAGGGAATGAACTCTCATCTCCTGCATCTCCTGCTTTGGCAGGCAGATTCTTTACCACTAGTGCCACCTGGGAAGCATGTATGTATGTATACATGTATAAAAGTGTGTATATATATAAACATGCATGTGAATATGTTAACTTTTTATATTAGTGTTTCTACAAAGTGCTTTGAAATCCATTAGAATGATAGGATGTCAGAAAGATTGTGATAGTGCTAAATGCACTTTGCATGTTCATGGCAGGTGATTAGTAATATAGATTGGTTGATGGAGATGGCTGAAATATTATGTGTAATTTGCATAAACTAAATTTTTCCTTGTAATAATGACTAAACAGTGTACAGATAAATGCACCTTCACAAAAATAAGATGCCAATTCTATGTTTTTCTCATATCCACATGGCTGGAGTTGAAATGGAGCAAAGCATAATGGGATCTGACCTGCTTTTGAGTCAGGGAAATTTAACAATCATTTGTGTATGTGTGCTAAGTTGCTTCAGTCATGTCTGACTTTTTGCGAACCCATTGAGTGTAGCCCACCAGGCTCCTCTATTCATGGGATTTCCCAGGCAAGGATTCCCTTCTTCAGGGCATCTTCCCAACCCATGGATCAAACTTGGGTCTCCTAAATTACAGACAGATTCTTTACCATCTGAGCCACCAGAGAAGCTCCACAATCACTTGTAGTCAACTCCAAAGTCAGGAATTCAATGAGGCCCCCAGCTCTGTGGCTACTTATCTCAAAGTCAAATTTTTACCCTCAAATCTATAATATTTGTTAGATGTTATCAGGTAACAAATCTGATTTCTACTGTTCAGCTGAGACTCTCTAAATATTCAGGAACTTTTTGTTTACAGAAAGATTTTTTATAAATATCCCCTCTCCCGTTTTTAATGGACGCGTATGTTTACAACACATTTCTCATTTTTTAAAAATATTTTCAAATGTCACTGACTATCAAATATTACCTTTTCACAAAGCTACTTGCAGACCTTGCTGTTCTTAAAACACATGCCAGACTTGGACTTGCTACAGATAACACACCACGCTTGCACAGCTGTTTCATCAGCCTCACCTGGGATCCTTTTCAAAATTCCAGGGCAGGACAGGAGTCCCACAGCCTGGTGCCTGGAACACAGCCAGTCTCACAGCACTGAGTCAATATGACACACAGTCAGTCAAATGTACATTTTATTCTTGAGTCTAAAAGACACAAAACATCTGGTGTTCTGTCTTTCTTTCTCTCTGTCTCTCTCTCTGTCTCTCAATCTCTCTCTGTCTCTTTGAGAGAAATATGGATGCTCTGGCATTATGGGCACAGAGTCTATTGGGAATAGTCCTAAGAGAGCCAAGGTTTATATGTGAGTGCCTGGGAAGGAACATGAGTCACACTTGGATCCTTTCAAGCCTGGCTGCACACGTGCTGAGCATTAGCCATTATTAGTTCTGGTTTCTGATGTGAGAAGCAGCAACTCCATAGCTGCTTTTTAAAAAGAAAAACTCAGGTTTGACAAAGAATTTGCTAAAAGGATAATAAAATAGAACTCTTACTTTCTAACCTGCAGGAGTAGAGCCTTACATCAAGGATATTTGTTGGTACTTAGTGATGGATTAGGAGAAAGCAATGGCACACCACTCCAGTACTCTTGCCTGGAAAATCCCGCGGATGGAGGAGCCTGGTAGGCTGCAGACCATGGGGTCGCTAAGAGTCAGAAACGACTGAGCGACTTCACTTTCCCTTTTCACTTTCATACATTGGAGAAGGAAATGGCAACCCACTCCAGTGTTCTTGCCTGGAGAATCCCAGGGACGGAGGAGCCTGGTGGGCTGCCGTCTATGGAGTCGCACAGAGTCAGACATGACTGAAGCGATTTAGCAGCAGTGATGGATTTGTATCCATTTGCCTGAGGAACAAGCCCTTTGGTTCTAAATTCTGATTACCTGAATGATCTACCAGATGTAAATTATACCCTTGACACTGTAAAATTATAACTTGAACTAAGTATCATATAATTAGTAAATTATGAATGTTGTGTTAATAAAAAATTCCATGTAGCAAGTTAGACAGCAATAATAGTGAACGAGATGGTCTAATAATTGCTTATTCTATTTTCATGATTCATCTTTGTAACTCTGGATGCTTGAAGGTGGTGGTATAGCTAGAATTTCATAAGGTGTCTGTAAGCTTTCATCACAAATAACAAGCTGGTAATTATTACTGAAAAACTTGCATAAATCAGGTCAAAGTCTGAGAATAATACATTTTCTCATGTCTCCACTACCCACTACTTTAGAACATGGGAGGTTTCCACGCTGGTAGGAAATGGAGCAGAAAGCAAAACAGTAGCAAAATAGAGCAATAAAAAGTTAAGTGAATAGATAAGCTGTGGGGTAAATCTGACAAACTTCCTGTGAATTACAGCCGAAAAGCAGAATGACAGATCAATACTGAAGGTAGGATGCTGGAAAAGGGGGGCTTTATCTGAATAAGAATCTTTCAACTGTTTTCTAAGTGCAGCATTACACTCAATCCATTTTATTCTTTACTCCTACAGTATTACTAGTAAAGGGAATCTGCTGCTGCTGCTGCTAAGTCGCTTCAGTCGTGTCCAACTCTGTGCGACCCCATAGACGGCAGCCCATCAGGCTCCTCCATCCATGGGATTTTCCAGGCAAGAACACTGGAGTGGGGTGCCATTGCCTTCTCCGAAAGGGAATCTACCAGGCAGCAATTTTGACAGTGTCTTGTAACAGTGTGTTTGCAGATTGGAACCTACTGATAATCCTTACGGAGCTAATACTAAATATTTACTGGCAGCCCATGACTTAGCACTGACCCATAGATAAAAATGCCTGTCATTTTCCCTGCTGCCTCTCAACACCACTGATTTTCTCAGTGTCATCTGTCCTTTTCCCTACTCCTCCCATACTGTGTAGCTCCTCAGGAAAAGCTAAGAATTTGCTACCCAGTTAGGGAGCCTGTGGATTCAGAGAATTTTCTGGTGGCTCAGATGGTAAAGAATCTGCCTGCAGTGTGGGAGACCTGGGTTCGATCCCTGGGTCAGGAATCATTCCCTTCTCCCTCCCCTGGAGAAGGGAATGATAACCCACTCCAGTATTCTTGCCTGGAAAATTCCATGGACAGAAGAACCTGGTGGGCCACAGTCCATGGGGTCACAAAGAGTCAATCCTGAGTGACATGAATTCAGAAGCAGAGGGATATATGAGAAGGTGTGAAAGCAAAGAAAAAAATAAATAAAAGTTATCTTAGGGGAAGTAGTATTTCACACTCCTAGATTGGGCGGATATGTCTACTTGGTGATTCACTGCCAAAATTTCCTCCTGAGCTAGCTGAATTTTCCACTTAGCATAATATTGGATCAAAAGACAAAAGCCTCTTGTTGGGTTGCAAAAATTACCAAAAGTGTCCAATCACTGTTGAGAGACTGCTATGTAACAAGCATTTTGATAGACATTTTATTCTTACAATTAGCCTGTGAGTTATGATACTATTAATCAAATTTAAGCAAGCAAAAGCTCAAGAAAAGGTTAAGTGATTTACAAAAGCCAAGGTAATGGAGTCAAAATTCAAAGACATGTCAAGCCCTAGAGAGTTATCTCTGCTGCTGCTTCTGCCTTCTACATTGTCTTCTGCATTGTTAGCAGTGTTTCATATTTTAATTTGATTTAACTCAACCTTGATCCATTCAATTAGCCAGCATTCCACAGGCATTTGTAGAGTGCTGTGTGGGATACTCTGTTACTTCCTGAAGCTTCCTGAGATGAGGTACACTGGGGAATTGTTTGATATGCGGGTGGGTCAAGTGGCTGCAAACTGATTGTTTAGCTCAGGCATTTGATAGGCATTTCCTGGTTTGGACCCCCAGGGACTTTGTGGTCTGAGAATTGGAAAAGAACTAGGTAACGGAAAGTGAGAAGGTACTAGTGACTAGTTTTACATCTTTAATATAATCACTAGGTTACATAGCCTTTAAATGTGTTAATTGAACTACATTTCCCATAGTTCTCTGTGTGTTTCTGTTTAGGGTGGGAAAAAAAAATCTTTTCATGGGCGATTTGGAAGGCAAGAGTGAAGCAGCAGCCATTTTTGTCTTCATGCTCAGGTCAAGGCATGTGCTATTGTAGTTCATGCATGTTGTCACTTAGCTGATGGCTCATCTTGGGAGGAGTGAGTAGCCAGGCCCACAACTGCCTCACCTTCCCCTCATTCTCCTTCAGTGTTTCTGACTCCTGGGACAGAACTGTGCCTAGCTCCGTGATAATTGGGTCCCAGCTTCATAAGGTTGTCTTGCCCGGTAGCTCAGACGGTAAAGCATCTGCCTACAATGCGGGAGACCTGGGTTCAATCCCTGGGTTGGGAAGATCTCCTGGAGAAGGAAATGGCACCCCACTCCAGTATTCTTGCCTGGAATATCCCATGGACGGAGGAACCTGGTAGGCTACAGTCCATGGGGTCGCAAAGAGTCGGACACAACTGAATGACTTCACTTCACTTCTGTCCTCATAGAGTTATAATTGGTGGGTGCTGATAGATGCCAGCTGGTTCTTGAACTTATCACTTAGAGTCATCTTCTCTTCCAGACCATCTGCAACCTGTGTGTTTCAATCTCCAGGATCCCAAAACAAAGGAAGTAGTCTGACACTGCTTTCACATTGTGTGAGATCAAATTTCTGTATCAAAATCTGCTTCTCTGGTTCACCTCTCACCAATATACTAGGAAAGGAGGGGCCTAAAAATTTTCCCCCTCACTTCTAGATTGCATAACCTGACTGCATCTAATACTCTTGGAAACTCAACTGTTTAGCTGCCTCAGGGATTGCGTGTCTGTGAGCCAGGAAGCTTGTTCTCACCATACACCAAATCTCCCAACATCCTGATCTTAAACTTCCCAGCCTCGGAAACTGTGAGAAGTAAATTTATGGTGTAGAGATGGGAATACCAGACCATCTGACCTGTCTCTTGAGAAACCTGTATGCAGGTCAGGAAGCAAGAGTGAGAACTGGACATGGAACAACAGACTGGTTCCAAATAGGAAAAGGAGTACGTCAAGGCTGTATATTGTCACCCTGCTTATTTAACTTCTATGCAGAGTACATCATGAGAAATGCTGGGCTGGAAGAAACACAAGCTGGAATCAAGATTGCTGGGAGAAATATCAATAACCTCAGATATGCAGATGACACCACCCTTATGGCAGAAATCAAAGAAGAACTAAAGGGCCTCTTGATGAAAGTGAAAGAGGAGAGTGAAAAAGTTGGCTTAAAGATCAACATTCAGAAAACTAAGATCATGGCATCTGGTCCCATCACTTCATGGGAAATAGATGGGGAAACAGTATCAGACTTTATTTTTTTGGGTTCCAAGATCACTGCTGATGGTGATTGCAGCCATGAAATTAAAAGACGCTTACTCCTTGGAAGGAAGATTATGGCCAATCTAGATAGCATATTTAAAAGCAGAGACATTACTTTGCCAACAAAAGTCCGTCTAGTCAAGGCGATGGTTTTTCCAGTGGTCATGTATGGATGTGAGAGTTGGATGGTGAAGAAAGCTGAGTGCCGCAGAATTGATGCTTTTGAACTGTGGTGTTGGAGAAGACTCTTGAGAGTCCCTTGGACTGCAAGGAGATCCAATCAATCCATCCTAAAGGAGATCAATCCTTGGTGTTCATTGGAAGGACTGATGTTAAAGCTGAAACTCCAATACTTTGGCCACCTCATGCTAAGAGTTGACTCATTGGAAAAGACCCTAATGCTGGGAAGGATTGGGGGCAGGAGGAGAAGGGGACAACAGAGGATGAGATGGTTGGATGGCATCACTGACTCTATGGACATGGGTTTGGGTAGACTCCGGGAGTTGGTGATGGACAGAGAGGCCTGGCGTGCTGTAATTCGTGGGTTCGCAGAGAGTCAGACATGACTGAGCGACTGAATTGAACTGATTAGTCATACTGTGATTTCAAGTGCCCATTCTAAAGCTGTATGAGCTAACAAGTATCCCTCTGTATTGGGAGGCCAAATTTCTCTTCTGCACTTCAAACTTGTATATTGGGTTGTCTACTGAGAAAGCCCAATTAGATGTACTATATACAAAGTGAAGTGAAAGTTGCTCAGTCCCGTCTTACTCTTTGTGACCCCATGGACTACATAGTCCATGAAATTCTCCAGGCTAGAATACTGGAGTGGATAGCCTTTCCCTTATCCAGGGGATCTTCCCAACCCAGGGATTGAACCCAAGTCTCCACATTGCAGGTGGATTCTTTACCAGCTGAGCCACAAGGGGGCCCAAGAATACTGCAGTGGGTAGCCTATCCCTTTTCCAGCAGATATTCTGGAACCCGGAATCAATCCAGGGTCTCCAGCATTGCAGACAGATTCTTTGCACTATATACAAACTAGGATTTAATTTATTCAATATCAAACTGATTATTGCTCATCTCATACTCTGAAAATACAAACTAATAGACAAATACCCCAAATATTCTCTCAATGTTTTTTTTTTTCTTTAACTATTGGAACAACTGTCAATCCAGTGCTCGAGTCAGAATGCTAGCAATTCTCTTTTATTCCTTGGTATTCTCTTATTCTTTATATTCAATCACTCAGCCATAAAATTTCAAAACTTTCGGGGAGTCGGGAGGTGCCTCCCATCTCCCCCAGACTCCGCTGTCCCCCGAGGGGCCGGGGTGGCGCACCATGGTCACCGCCGCCGCCGCGGCCGTCGGGAGGGGGCCTGCCCGGCGGTCGTCGTGGGGGCGGGCTTTGGCCGTGTGCGGTGCTCTGCGTGCGCGCGACCCCCCGCGTCCCTGGGGGAGGGTGGGAACCCCCCGGGTGCCTGTGGGGTGTCAAAAAAAAAAAGAAAAAAAAATTTTCAAAACTTTCATCAAATCCATTCATTTCCTTCCACAGCCGCTATTTCAGCTTAAGCCACCCATTCTCCAAGAATTGTTAATAAGTTTGTGTATCATTAGATATAATGTAATATATGCTTTTGCTACATGTACATTATATATTAATTGGCAATATATACTTTATATATATTTGCATGTATGATATCAAGTTATACATACTTTTCTGAAACTTACTTTTTACTTAATGTCTTATAAACTATTTTTTATCTAGTGCAAATATGTGTTATGGGTGTACCATTAGTTGTTTAAATTATACAAGTAATAGATGCACATAGTCAAGAATGCATGCAGAAAGCTATGAAATATAGAATAAAATATTCCTTTTCCCATGGCCCCATTTCCATTCTGCTATTGCAATCTATGCTAATAAGTTTATTGCATTAGTCACACCGAGTTTAATATTGCAACTTTAAATCTTGTGCTATACCTCTGTTTTTTCATCTGTCAACATTAAAGATTATTTTATTTACTCCCTTAAATAAAAGATGAGGATTCACTGCATTTATATCATCTTCCATTCCTCTACCACAAACTAGGCAACATTTTCTGATTTAGTTTTAGTTTTTCATGTATTAATTTTAACTTTAAACTGTATTCTTAAGCTTTTATTTCTTCCTTTATCAACTTTGACAATATCTACTGATTCCACTTTATGAAAAGTGAGAAAATTAATTAACCTGCTGATCTTTTCCTAGATCTTATTTTTCTCTGTATCATATCTCAATTTCTATTGATTAAATCATTTTTCCAACATAGAGATTAATAATATTGCCTAGTATGTTGAGTTACATCATTACAGTTAAATATGCTCTTTTTATTTCTAGGTTTCTTCTCAAAGGTAAAAACCAATAAATAATGTGTGTTTTACCCACATCTAACAAAATAAAATATTTGGACCATAAAAGGAGCAATAAAATGATATGTAACTGGAGATTCCAAAAGACAGGCCTCATGGCTTCTCTTTTATTTTCATTTTGAGTATCCATTTCTTCTGGATATTTTTCAAATACTCCTGTTTTTTATATCCTGTTAATACTTCCTTAGATCACCAGGAACACATCCAACTGCTGAATATGTTGAGTTTATTACTTGTTGCAGTAGGGAAGACACAGACCAATGGGAATTGCTGGATATCTCAGTGAGAGGGCATTAAAATGAACTATCAGAAATTTTCTGAGTTCCTTAATATATCCTAAGTTTTATTTTCTTCTCACACTTGATTAATGATTTGACTAGGTATAGAACTGTAGGCTTAGAATTTAAAGTACTCAATTACCTTCTATAATTCAATATCATATAGCTGATGAAAAGTCTGTGGTAAATGTGGTTTTTATTTCTTGATATATGTTTTTTACTCTCCTTCTTTCTCTTAAATCTTTCAAGATTTATCTAGGTGTGGATTTCTTTGAATTTTTTTCCATTAATTCCATGGGTCCTTTCAACATAAATATTTATGCAATCCTTCAGTTTAGAAACTTTTCTGTTAGTTTTAAATGTTTTCTCTTCTCCATTAACCCTGTTTTCTGTTAGTTTTAAATGTTTTCTCTTCTCCATTAACCCTGTTTTCTATGCTCTATGCCTTTGGAATCTACCCTCCATAAAATGTTAACTTTTCTTGGATACTTTCTTACACTTTAACTTTTATTGTATATTCTAGGAAACTTCTTTAATTTGGATCATATATTTCATCTTCAGTTATTTTGTTAAGCAGAAAATTCACTATTTTTGTTTTTGAAAATAAGAACTTCCAAAAACTTTACATTTTCCTTTGATTTTCTTTTCTTTATCATGTCATCCTGATTTATTTAAAAAGTGAAGTACCATTTGAAAAGCTATGAAATTATTCATTGTGTATTTTAATTACCTTTTTTTCTTTCATTGATTTGTTTCCTAGGCAGTTTTATTATTGCTGTCACTCAGGATGTTGATTGTCCTCTGCTCTCTGCTTAATCTTGATTGCTCACTTATAATTAATTGAATGACTAAATTGATTAATATAGTCAGGGAGCCTGGAGACTTAACCAATTGCTAAAAGGAGGGGTTGACTCTGGAGATAGAGCAAGATAAGTTATTTCCCTCAACAACAGATTGGATTTTTCAGTTCCTATTATCTGGGCTTCCCTGGTGGCTCAGATGGTAAAGAATCTGCCCATAATGTGGGAGACCCTGGTCCAGTCCCTGGGTCGGGAAGATCACCTGAAAAAGGGAATGGCTACCCACTTGCCAGGAGAATTCCATGGACAGAGGAGCCTTGATGGCCACAGTCCATGGGATTGCAAAGAGTTGGGCATGACTGAGTGACTAACACTTTTAAACTTTCATACATTTTCTGATATGGCAGTCAGGACTTGCTCAAACCTCCAGTGTGCCTCTCTCCTAGGACCTTAAACCCTCCACAGACAGATTACAAACTTACTTTAGTTTGTGTCAGGATTTTATCCAGAGGGCAAAATACTTTGTGTCAAGTCACTTTTCTTTCTTTTTTTTTTTTTTTTTCAGTACAAGAGAGGAAGGAGTTACTTAGCTTTTTTGTTATCAATTATGTAATGACTTTTTCTGATGGCCCCATGGCCCACTTCTGTTCTTAGGATTTGTTGGCTTTAATTTAGCACTCCTTTAGGAATCACTTGGGAAAACTAGTACTCAAGCATCATGGGCTTCTCTCTCTAGGGCCTCTCTGGATGTTTGTGTAGGATGAACTGAGCACATATCTGTGTGAATTGGAGACCCCCAGAATTGCAGTGTACAGCTTGAAAACTGAGCTTTGCTATTTCATCTGTACTGAGTCTCTACCTAGCTCCTGAAATGTCTCCAAATTCTTATCTTCATGGATTCCCAGTGATATTCTTTTTTGTCTTAAAAAATATTTTAAGTACTTTAACGTGACTTTGAAAGTACAGAAAAAACAAATATTCTTAGATGAATGACTTGAATTGGAAACCATGTATTAGTTTTATTATTTCTTCTAGATATTATCTGTATTTAGATTAATACTCTAAATATTATAACTCTAAAATTGATGGAATGGGGAAAATAATCATGTTTCTTACAACATTTATGTATAAAAATTTCAATTCTTTTTGAAAAATTATGATTGCCTCAGGTTAACTCAGGGTGAGAAATTTGGAGGGAACTATCTTTATCAGATTCTGATCCTTTAAACATATAAATACATTAAATAAAGGTTTATGTATATAAGTGAGAGAGAGTCATAAGGATGAAAATTATTTTAAAAAATAAATGATAATATTTATGCTTGAGAAATTCCTCTACTTACAAATTTCAGGTTAGATAACTAAATTTGATTTAAGGGCAAAAGGATTAGAAACTTGTAGTTAAGAAAGAAGAAATAAAGAGATAGAAAGGAATAAAGACCTGATTACTGACTGTCTCTTTCTCTCCTATTGTAGCCAATGTGAAACAGTCAATTGTGTCCTTGGTTTAATATTTGTCAGCCAAAGAAGGATAAGGTATGTGTCTCACCGGTTGGGTTACCTGAGAAGCAGACTCTGAAATGATCAGCAGGATATTTATCAGAGAGTGCTCTTAGGATAACACATATGGAAAGGAAACAGGGGGACATAGTTGAACTAGTTTATAAGCCCCAGACCTCAGCACACCCCAGATATAGCTTTGGAACTCATCTGCTCTTTCAGAGATGTCTTGAATTCGGATGAAGGAGCTGAGGCTGTATATCCTGGGGATGATCATCCACTGGATATGAGCACACCTGAAAAGAGGTGTGACTTGATAAATAGCTTTCTTCTCCTGTGGATAGCCCCCCAAAACACCAATAGTTGACTACTATCCTCTACCATCACACCCATCAGCCAGGGAAGTATTTAATATTATAATAAGCCCTTTATTTCTGAGAGGAGCTCAAGGCATCTTACATCAACCATAATATACCCTTTCTACCACTTGGAATCACTTCTTACAGGTTCTTGGAGCATCTTCCTTCTCTTGGTGAAAGGGAAAATAAAGCAGAAAGATTAGTGGGATAAACTAGCCCAGGGTAGTAGCCTCAGGTCCCAACAGCACACCAGGAAATATTTCTCAAAAGCCATAAATCTCAGCTGTAAATGCAATGGCCTTGCTCCAAAACCCTAGAAGGGTGCATGATATTCTCCCTCTAGGGCTTATCATAAAATCTATGGGTATCCCTTCCCACCACTAATATCTCTAACACCACAGGGTCTACTGAGTCATATGTCCACCACCCAAGCAGCCGAGTTACTTGTACTGAAGCCCGGAATTGCCACAGAGCCCTTCCGTGCTCTGGGATCCACTCATAGCTGCCAGCATTTCAGACACTAGCTATATCCCCAGGTGGAAAATATGCTACCTCTGGGTCTATCAGCCACTGTGTTTCATTCTTCATGGTGGGAGGCACAAGATGCACTAGTTTGTCCTTTACTTTGGAGAGAACTTCCTCACAGAGATCATAAATATTTTTATTAACTTGGTGGGCCTTGGAATCTTCCTACGATTTGTTTTGTGCTTTCTGGAGGACATATGGCTTACAAGACTTTAATCATGCTGGCTACTTCTTGCTCATGCAAGTCCAATTAGAATAATGTCATTTATATGATAGTGAAACAAAATGATATTCAGACATCCTGAAAACTATGTTATGACAAAGGACAGATAAGCTACCAGAGCCCTAGCACAAAACTGTAAATATATTCTGGTATTTGGTTCTTTCTTCTGACAAAGATACAAAGGAAAACATTCACCAGATCAAATTAATGAACACTTACCAAGTTCCTGAGGTCATGCTAATTCGTTCTAACAAATATTTCACATCTGGCTCCACAGCAATATTTGGAGCTACTATTTTCTTGAGTTTACAGTTATTCACTTTATTCTCCAATATTTGTTGTCTTTGGTTTTGCTCTTTGTTATAGAAACATGACCTGTATGAAACAGAGATAGGAGGATAGCTCTTACTTCTGCACCCTTTAGGTATTTAAGGGTGATGCTAATTTCTATTCTTCCCCTGCCATGGGAGATGTGATTTATTTGCTCTCCTAGCAAGGTGTATAGGTGGCACAGTTTCAGAGACATCCTCTTGGCCTTCATAGCTCTTACACTGCAGGCCAAGAACCCATTATATGGGTTGGTGAAAGTGAAAGTGTTAGTCGCAGCAAATATAACCATTATACATTTAGGGACTCTAGAAACTGCCATTGGATGAGTCTGCAAATCCAGTCAACCCACTGTGAACTATGACTGGGCTAGAACCCTGTTTATTATCTATCCTCATATGATCCCACTATAACAGACAGCATGTGTGATAAGTCGCTTCAGTCATGTCTGACTCTTTGCAACCCTATGGACTATAGCCTGTCAAGCTCCACTGTCCATGGGGATTCTCCAGGCAAGAATACTGGTGTGGGTTGACATACCCTCCATGGGATCTTTCCAACCCAGGGATCATACCCATGTCTCTTATGTCTGCTGCATTGGCAGGTAGGTTATTTACAACTAGTGCCACTTGGGACTATAATAGAGTTCAAATCAGTTCAGTCATTCAGTAGTGTCTGACTTTTTGCGACCCCATGGACTGCAGCACGCCAGGCCTCCCTGTCCATCACCAGCTACCAGAGACTACTCAAATTCATGTCCGTTGAGTCTGTGATGCCATCCAACCATCTCACTCTCAGTTGTCCCCATCTTCTGCCTTCAATCTTTCCCAGCATCAGGGTCTTTTCCAGTAAGTCAGTTCTTTGCATCAGGTGGCCAAAGTATTGGAGTTCAGCTTCAACATCAGTCCTTCCAATGAACATTCAGGACTGATCTCCTTTAGGATGGACTGGTTGGATCTTCTTGCAGTCCAAGGGACTCTCAAGAGTCTTCTCCAACACCACAGTTCAAAAGCATCAGTTCTTCGGTTCTCAGCTTTCTTTATAGTCCAACTCTCACATCTGTACATGACTACTGGAAAAACCATAGCCTTGACTAGACAGACCTTTGTTGGCAAAGTAATGTCTCTGCTTTTTAATATGCTGTCTAGGTTGGTCATAACTTTCCTTCCAAGGAGTAAGCATCTTTTAATTTCATGGCTGCAATCACCATCTGCAGTGATTTTGGAGCCCCCCAAAAATAAAGTCTCTCACTGTTTCCCCATCTATTTGCCATGAACTGATGTGACCATATGCCATGATCTTTGTTTTCTGAATATTGAGCTTTAAGCCAACTTTTTCACTTTCCTCTTTCACTTTCATCAAGAGGCTCTTTAGTTTTTCTTCACTTTCTGCCATAAGGGTGGTGTCATCTGCATATCTGAGGTTATTGATATTTCTCCTGGCCATCTTGATTCCAGCTTGTGCGTCATCCAGCCCAGCATTTCTCATGATGTACTCTGCATATAAGTTAAATAAGCAGGGTGACTATATACAGCCTTGATGTACTCCTTTTCCTATTTGGAAACAGTCTGTTGTTCCATGTCCAGTTCTAACTGTTGCTTTCTGACCTGCATATGGATTTCTCAAGAGGCAGGTCTGGTGGTCTGGTATTCCCATCTCTTAAAGAATTTTCCACAGTTTGTGGTGATCCACCCAGTCAAAGGCTTTGGCGTAGTCAGAGAGACCAACTTGGGACAAGGGGGCTTTTTCTCCTTATTTATGAGTCTTTGAATAGAAGCTTTTCCTGGAAGAAACTATGAAGTTAAATGAAGCAATTTTCTTTAACTAAAGGTAATTCTAAAGAGAACTGAATTTGAAGACATATTCCAACAGCTAGGGAAAAAATCCTTCACTCAAAAATGTGATCTAGATGATGCATTATAGCATCTATTTCATGATATGATCCATTATAGCTGAAGTAACATTTTTCAAATTGAAGATGGAAAAAAAATTTGTGGCAAAATAATGTTAATAGTTCCTATTCTAGTTGTTTTCAAAATGTGACTAGAATAAAATTATTTAAATAAGAAAGACACTCATCTGTAAAAATGTTTCATTTTAGACTCTGTTGGAATTCAAATGTAAATAAAAGTCCTACTTTCAAGATTATATTTTATGGGTGTGTACAAATAGTAAATACATATGTTAATAAATATATGGGATAATTTCAGAAATTTAGTAATGAGGATATGTTATCTGGATAATTTAGGATATTTCATCGGGCAACAGTTCTATGCATATGTTAAGTATTGAGTGGAACACAGAAAAAAAAAAAAATTCTGTCTTTATCCTCTGCTAAATTAACTAAACATAGAGGTTATTAGACTGATGTGATTCTAATGGCCTGATAATAAACAAACTGAAATCTAAGCCTGTAAATGCCTCAAAATGCTAGGGATACATAGAAAAGAATAACATAATGTAATTTGCAGCAATATGGGTGGACCTAGAGATTATCCTTCTAAGTGAAGTAAGTCAAATGCAAATATCATATGATATCACTTATATGTAGAATACAAAAAATGATACAAATGAATCTATTTATAATACAGAAATAGACTTTCAGACATAAAAAACAAACCTATGGGTGTGTGCTTAGTTGCTCAGTTGTGTCTGACTCTTTGTGACCCCATGGACTGTAGCCCACCGGGCTCCTCTGTCCATGAGGATTCTCCAGGCAAGAATACTGGAGTGGTTCCCATGCCCTCCTCCAGAGGCTTTTTCTGATCCAGGGATCGAACTCAGTCTCCCACATTTCAGGTGGAGTCTTTATCACCTGAGGAGAGGGATAAATTTGGATTTGAGGATTAACGGATACACAGTACTGTATATAAAATAGATAAACAAAAAGGACCTACTGTATAGCACAGGGAACTATATTCATTATCTTGTAATAACCTATAATGGAAAAGAATCTGGAAAAGAATATATGTGTGTGTGTTTGTGTGTAACTGAATCACTTTGCTGTATGTCTGAAATATTGTAAATCAACTATGCTTCAATGTTTTTTTTTTACAACATATGATAAATAAAACATGGCTTCTTCCTTTAAAAAAACCAGGGACAATCAGTCACAACCAACCAACCAGACTTTAAGCTATAACAAATCAAGTGATTTCCTCTCTTTACTCACAATTTCCTGTCTGTCTCCTGTCCCTGGAGGCTCCTAACCACATCCTGTTTTGTTCTATCCCATTTGAATAGACTAGTGCTCAAATAAATTGGTAAAAATTTTAATATGCTTCAGTTTATCCTGAATACTTCAATGAATTTACAGTCTTACTGGAGAAATCAGAGACAAATACAGACATATCTCAGAGATACTGGGGGTTCAGTTCCAGACCGCCACAATAAAGTGAATATTGCAATAAAGAAAGGAACATTAATATTTTGGTTTGCTAGTGTTTATAAATGCTATGTTTACACATAGTATTCTATTAATATTAAGTGTGTAATAGCAGGTCTAAAAAATATATATACCTTAATTTTAAAATGCTTTATTTCTTCAATTAAATAAAAAAGATATTTGCATCTAAGGGCCTGTGAACTTAAATATAAAATGTGCTGTAGTGGGATTAATCTTTTAGGGAAAATTGAGGGGTGACTGTAAAAATGATTTTTGAACATACTCCCATACAAATACTTTATTACTAAAGCATGCTAGCCATTATCTGAGACCTCAGCAAATTGAACTCCTTTTGCTAATGGAGGGTCTTGCCTCAATGCTGACAGCTACTTGCTGATCAGGGTGTGGTCGCTGAAGTTGAGTGAGGCTATGGCAATTTCTTAAAATAAGACAACAGTGAAGTTTGCTTTTCCTTTCATTTGAATGCTTGGGAGCCATTGTAGGATTATTATTAATTTTTTGTTGTATAGTTGACTTACTACATTAGTTTCAGGTGTATAGAGTGGTAATTTGATATTTATATAGGTTATACTCCATATAAAGTTATTATAAAATATTGACTATATTCCACATGCTATACATTACATCCTTGTAACTTAAGATTTTATACCTAGTATTTTGTACCTCCTAATCCCCTTCATCTCTTTTATACCTCCCCTCACCTTGTCCCTTTTAGTAACTAGTTTGTTTTCTGCATCTGTGAGTCTGTTTCTATTTTGTTATATTATGTTTGCTTTATTTTTAGATTCCTCATATAAATGAAAATACACATTATTTGTCTTTCCCTGACTTATTTCACTAACCATAATACCCTCTAGATCTATCTATGTTGTTGCAAATATTAGCTGGCTTAATTTCAATATTGTGTTTTAGGGAACATGGCGCCCCAAGGAGAGGGAGAGAGATGGAGTAGCAGTCAAAACATATGCAATATTTGCCTATTAAGTTTGCTGCCGTATGGGCCACATTCCTGGTGCCTCAAAATAATTACAATAGTAGCATCAAAGATCACTGATCACAGATAACTACAAAACTAAAACAATAATGAAAAAGTTTAAAATTTGCAAGAATTATCAAAATGTGACACACAGATATGGAGTGAGCAAATGCTGCTAGAAAAATGGAACTGATAGACTTGCTTAATGCAGGGTTGCCACAGACCTTCAGTTTATAAAATGTGCAATTTATCTGCAAAGCTCTGTAAAGTGAAGTACAGTAAAATGAAGTGTGCCTAGAGGAAATTTACAATCTGCAAATGAGAGTGATTAAGACTCAAATAAATGAACTAGACATTAACTGCTGTGCTATGTTTCTGAAAGTGTACTCACAGATTCACCAGAGTAGATCAACTGCATTTTTTGTTAAAAATGTAGATTCTGGGGAGCTACCTCAGATTCAAAATTTCTAGAATAGATCCTGCATTCTACTAGCATTGCAAGTCGTACTGATGTACAGTTATGTGTGAGAGGAACTTGTGAAAATGGCAGCTTATAAGAGGTTACAATAATTGTCAGAATGCAATAAAGAATCTAGGAGTTATGAGTCTTGAGGCAAACCATGAAATGGATGGAATTTAGATCAAGAAAGAGGAGAGAATATTTTAGACAGGGGAACTGAATCCTAGAGATAAATAAATGATCAAGAGATATTTAAGATGGATTGAATAGAATAGACAATTATGAAGTACAAATTAGAGAACAGTAGGAAATGAAGTTGGGCAGAGAGTTTGCACCAGGTGGTAGAGAACTCTGAATGCCAGACTTAAAGAATTTTTAACTTTATTCTGGAAGTCACAAGGAATATTTGATTTTTACGAAAAAGAGAGTATTGGTACAAGCAAAGTTTTGAGAATGTCAACCTGGTGTGGTACATAGGATAGCTTGAATTGAAGAGATACTCTAAACAGGATCTCAGTTAAGAGATCATTGAGATAAACAAGGTATGATGTCAATGGCCTAGATTAGCAAGAGAAAATACAAGAGGTAGATGGATATGAGAGATTACAGAAATACTTCATATGTTTTCATTCATTCTTATTTTTATGAAAGCTGAGAGTTATTTATTCTCCTGAAGGATTCAGATAAACTTAAATAAGATAAATATTTGATATCACTTATCAAATGAGTGATATTCGATAAGTGATAATGTGGGCCTTGTCTGATCACTAACATGGAGCTGATGCTCACTGAGTGTCAGCTCTAACACTGATTATTATTCATATGTGGCACAAGTTTGTGCTATCAGGAAAGGACCATAATTGACTCGAGTCCAAAGTGCTGGGCTCAAATGCTGGCAAGGTCTAGCTTTTTGCTGACCCACCTATGGTATGCAGAGAATTAGTTACACAAGAGAGCTTTAAGGTCCTCTAAAGTTCTGAAAGTCTATGATTTTAAGAAATGATAACATAATAGATCTTGTAATAGATATCCTATAAAAGAATATGTATCATACATTATGAAAATAGTAGCAGTTTCTTCAGTCTCTTCTAGACAGAGATAATCTCCTTCTCATATTAAGGTTTTCTTTTTTTAAATTCCTTTATTTGTGCTATTTTCAGGATATAGTAAAACATTTGAGTGTGAAGGAAAGAATTTTATTTAAAAATTACATAAGAACCAAGTTTTAGTGTTCCATGAAAGAAAATAAACAGTGTGGTAGATCAAAGATTAGAACTAGGCATCTTTCATTTAGTTATACTTGTAGGAAATCATTTTACAAATCTAGTTGCTAAGAAAAAAGACACAGAAGCATAAAGGTATTTACAGATGAACTTGCAAGGCAGAGAAATTGTTGGACACTCAGCTTTGCATGTTCAGTTTAAGAACCAAAAAATATGATTGTGAACTGTCTTTTACATTACCCATGAAGAAAATGATGAACTGATTTGGACCAGACTCGTCCTATTGAAAACTGTATGCTGCAAAGACAAATACCAGTATTTTTAAGTTTGGAAAACAAACTACTTTCTTCAGTTTAAAATCATTGGTTTAAAATAAAAACAACTTGCTTTCCACAATATAATCTCTTAGGGGAAAAAGAAAAGAATTGGGGTAGGAATCTGTGCCTTGAAATTTAGCAATTAGGTAAGCATTTCTAGGGAAATCCTTTTTTTATTAATATTAGTAGGCAATATGTAAATAAAAAGCAGCTTTAAAACAAATTAAGTTTATTTAATGGCACTCAATAACTATGAAAAGTTTTTGTGTCAACAAGGACTTATTTTAAAATAGATTTGTTTTTGACTAAAAAATACTCTTCCTGATGCATGATTAATAGATTGAAATTATGGTTTAGATTTTGTGTTAATCATTTTTATGGAAATATTCACCCTAGGAATAATTTGAATAGCAAATTTCTCAAGTATATTAAAAATAGATTCAATTACCCAAAATGTATTTATATTTGTTTCTAAGGTTTACATTTAGTGAGTTTATATATACCTGTATAGTGAGTCCTATGTATTGAATATTGAATATTTGAATTCAGTTCAGTTCAGTTCAGTCGCTCAGTTGTGTCCAACTCTTTGCTACCCCATGAATCGCGGCATGCCAGGCCTCCCTGTCCATCACCAACTCCTGGTGCTTACCCAAACCCATGTCCATAGAATCAGTGATGCGATCCAACCATCTCATACTCTGTCATCCCCTTCTCCTCCTGCACCCAATCCTTCCCAGCATTAGGGTCTTTTCCAATGAGTCAACTCTTCGCATGAGGTGGCCAAAGTATTGGAGTTTTAGCTTCAACATCAGTCCTTCCAATGAACACTCAGGACTGATCTCCTTTAGGAAGGACTGGTTGGATCTTCTTGCAGTCCAAGGGACTCTCTAGAGTCTTCTCCAACACCACAGTTCAAAAGCATCAATTCTTCAGCGCTCCACTTTCTTCACCGTTCAACTCTCATATCCATACATGACTACTGGAAAAACCATAGCCTTGACTAGACGGACCTTTGTTGGCAAAGTAATGTCTCTGCTTTTAAATATGCTAACTAGATTGGTCATAACTTTCCTTCCAAGGAGTAAGTGTCTTTTAATTTCATGGCTGCAATCACCATCAGCAGTGATTTTGGAGCCCAAAAAAATAGTGTCTGACACTGTTTCCACTGTTTCCCCATCTATTTCCCATAAAGTGATGGGACCAGATGGCATGATCTTAGACTTCTGAACGTTGAGCTTTAAGCCAACTTTTTCACTCTCCTCTTTGACTTTCATCAAGAGGCTCTTTAGTTCTTCTTCACTTTCTGCCATAAGGGTGGTGTCATCTACATATCTGAGGTTATTGATATTTCTCCCGGCAATCTTGTTTCCAGCTTGTGATTTTTCCAGCCCAGCATTTCTCATGATGTACTCTGCATAGAAGTTAAATAAGCAGGGTGACAATATACAGCCTTGACGTACTCCTTTTCCTATTTGGAACTAGTCTGTTGTTCCATGTCCAGTTCTAATTGTTGCTTTCTGACCTGCATACAGGTTTCTCAAGAGACAGGTCAGATGGTCTGGTATTTCCATCTCTTTCAGAATTTTCCACAGTTTATTGTGATCCACACAGTCAAAGGCTTTGGTATAGTCAATAAAGCAGAAATACATGTTTTTCTGGAACTGTCTTGCTTTTTTGATGATCCAGCAGATGTTGGCAATTTGATCTCTGGTTCCTCTGCCTTTTCTAAAACCAGCTTGAACATCTGGAAGTTCATGGTTCACATATTGCTGAAGCCTGGTTTGGAGGATTTTGAGCATTACTTTACTAGCGTGTGAGATGAGTGCAATTGTGCGGTAGTTTGAACATTCTTTGGCATTGCTTTTCTTTGGAATTGGAATGAAAACTGACCTTTTCCAGTCCTGTGGCCACTGCTGTATTTGAATTAGCTACCTGAAATTTAACAAAGAAATTGATTAACCCTGATATTATGCACCAGGCAAATGATATAAACCCAACGAGAATAGAACATGTGCATAAAGTTTTTTTAATTTATGTATTATTTTCATAATATAATGACATTTATCTTGTTTTCAAATCAGTTTTAAGAGTTTTAGAATAAATGTTCTTTTTATGTTTTAGTCTCAGCAATATAATGTTTAGTTATAATCAGTATAAATATGGAAAAGCATGTGAGATATGTAATTTCATCACCAGCTTTGTCTTTGTAATCACACTAACAGAACTATTTGGCAGAGAAGGAGCTGAGGGAGGTAGGTGTGAGGTCTGTTATGTAGTCACTGCTGGGCCATGACTGGAAGGCAGCATTAGTGTTGAGAAGTACAAACAGATCACAAAGCCACTGCAAGGGGACTCAGAAGAAGCATCCAGAAATAGGGAGGCCTAAATAGATTTAGGCAAGAAGTCCTTCAGTTGCCCTTGGGGTATCTTAAAAGTATGATAAGGGCCCTGTGGCTGGGAGACTTAGATTTTTCAGACCTTGAAAAACACACTTGAAGATTCTCTTCCCTCCAGACCCACTTAAGAAGAATCAGTGCCCCAAAACAATTTTGGGGGAAAAAAAAAAAAGAGAGAGAGGAAAAAATACCCCAAGAGGGATTTTAATAACTTGTAGAGCAGGTTTTGAATTTGGGAGGCACATGTCAGAACTAAATATTCCCATTAACCCCATAACTAGTAAAAACAATTCCTAAAAGAAGACTGCAAAATATCAGAGGATTTGTAGACTGATTTCACATTTTCAGACCTTGCTTATTTTTTCAGCAATGTTTATTCCCAAATGAATATTTGACAAGGTAGGAAGCTGAAAGCTGTCTTCATTATGTATTTTTCTTTTTCAATTCAAGCCAAGAAACTATGGAAGATTGGAAAAGTGACAGTAAAGAAAGAGCTGGAAATCTGGGTCAGACATAAATGCATGGTGATAAATACCTGAACATCTTTGAATTATAGCATTTTGAGCAGGTGATAAGGATTGCTGAATTATCAACCTGCTTTTTCTGAAGCCTTAATTTGTTTCACTTTGAGAGCCTCATTTTATACTGCACTATGAACTGAGTTTTATTTCATTAATGACTTAATTAGAGAAATAAGCCCATTGACAGGTGAGATGAATAGAAAAATTCACAGCCACTAATTAACAAAATTTTGGTTGCTTCTTTCTTTCCTTACTTTTCAGGATATTCACTGTACACAGAATTGCACAATTCTTGAATGTATTTTGTTGAATTTTATCCACGTTTAATTCAAAAGTTCTCCCAGTTTAGGGAACACATACTATATAAATATGCAGTCTGTATAATATAGACCCTTGAGGCATGACCAGCAGATTGTTTTCAAACCTAGTGAGTTGGAACTAGGATCTATGTTCTAATGGCTGAGGAATGCATGACAAAACATATTTTATGTGTAGATATAAAATCCATTTGTTTCTGCTCCTTTTACTGATGAAAAAAACAACAAAACAAAACAGATTATGTAGCATGTAAGACCCATAATCAAAAAATTGCTGCTTTTAACGAAGCTGAGGATTAACTAAATTGGCTGCTTCCTGGCTAGCCCCTAACTCCTCTGACACCAACCAACCTCCAGGAATCTATAAAGCAGGGAAAGGGTGCATCTGTGTAACACAGATGGGAAAACAAGTTGAAATACACTCCCAGCTGATGGTAGTCTGTCAGGGATGTCTTTTCATAGGCAGTGTCTCATGCTTATCTATTTCTTGGTCTTTTTGAATTCTGTGCTCAAATATTAAACTCGTTTGAATGAATCTTAGAAGAAAACAAAAAAGGGACAGGAGGTCAACTCTTCAAACTGTAGAGCTCTCAAAATCTAACTTTTAAGAAAAATTTACATTATCAGTTTTGAGAGTTTTGTTTTGTTTTTAGTAAAACTCTTTTGATTAGGGATCATGTTTTATACTTAATTCATTATCCACATTAGTCTCATAAGTATCTTATTAAAAGAAAGAAGGTATAAAGCAGGCCTTAGGTAGAATTTTGAAGGAGTCAAGTTTACATGCACGACTTTTCTTCCTTATCAGCATCTTTCCTAGATCATTTGAAACACACTCCCCACATTCTATTTGCTGAATCCCTGAAGATCCACATGAGCCAACAATCCAAGTTTAACCCTTCATAACATCCTCTGTTCTTCCACCCAATCTCTTTCATTGATCCTTAAAAGGATCAATGCCTTTTAACTTAGATCCCCATCAGAATATAGTTTCCAGGAAAGCAAGGAATTTATTTGTCTTGACAATTTTATCTTCAGTCTTGGTATCTATAAGTAGATCAATACATTTTATGTCAATGATGATTCATTCATTGCAACTGGTTTGAGCTAGTCATTTTCTAACACTCTAAACACTCCTGATTTAGCAACATCTCAAATTTGATCGTAAAGGCAACTTCATTTCTTTAAGGTGTTAAAGAAACTGTTACATGACCCATGTTAGAGTAAGGAAGACTTTATTGAAGACGGCATTATGACAATAAGTATAAAGACCACTACAAGAGGGTTTTGCAATTGGGAAAAGAGATTGGGCTCAACTCTAAATGCAACAAGAAAAATCGGAATTTATAGTCAGAGACCAGGGTAGGGGTTAGTGGATGAAAAATTAACTAAGATGAATCATAAAGGATAAGGAGAGATTCAAGCTAAACTGACCTAACAGTATTTTTGCTGGAGATAGAAAAATAACAATGAAATGCCATTTCATATAACTATATTCAGCATTGTACTGAGTAAATTTCTAATCTTACCATCACCATATTTGTTCACTTGATTGTCCAATATATGGTAATCAGAATGCACATAATGAGGCCAGCTGCATTTGTGTGTATTTGTGAATGCGTGAGCTGCTGTATATCACAACAACAACTTGGCCAAGCCTGGACACGGAAAAACTGGCTGTTTCCTCTATCCGTTTTGTCATCTCACCTGTAGCAGAGAAGGTTTGCAAAATCATGTCAGAATAACGGAGCCCAGAGTGATGAATGCATGAAATGAGTTGGTCCTGCAACTATAATTGAAACTGCTAACTTGTTTTAGGATTGCAATTACAAGCTAGAAATTTCTGGTCTCTCTGTTTTTTGTTTGTTTGTTTTAAACTGAATGGCATTTAGAAGGCCAACATTAATACACATTAAGAACAAAAACCATTTAGTAACCCTCTCACCACCTTGCCAATTTACAAATTAAATCTGAACTTTTTTTTTTTTTTTTGCTCTTCATCTTAAAGTATTTACAAACAGGTCTTTACAATTCAGGCTTCCTTGGTGGCTCAGAAAGTAAAGAATCTGCCTGCAATGAGAGACCTGGGTACCATCTGTGGGTTGGGAAGATGCCCTGGATAAAGAAATGGCTACCCACTTCAGTATTCTTGCCTGGAGAATCCCATCAACAAAGGAGCCTAATGGGTTACAGGTCATGGGGTCACAAAGAGTCAGATGTGGTTGAGTGGCTAACACTTTCACTACTTTACAATTCATTGTGTGGTTCCCCATTTTCACTGAGGCAGTGGAGTGCAGTGGGATTAACACTGGACTGCAATCTGACATTTCTGGATTATAGTGTTGGCTCTGCCAGTGACTTGGTGTGTAAATACAAGCTGGCCATTTACCTCCATGAGGCCTCATTCTTCTCATTTGTAAAAAGACATGCTTTCAAATAAAAAAAAAGTGAAGGACACAGACTTATTTTTATGCTGAGATGGAATAGATATTCAAAGTATTAAGGGAAATAATGTCAACTCTTATGCTAAACATGAACTGATTATTCCCAGAGAGGTCTGATATACCTTTACATTTACATGAGCTGTTATAGCAGTTTTGGGGTTACTTCTAAACAAGGAAGTTAAAAATAATGTTTTTGTGTTGACCAGTGACTTTTATATCCATGAATGTGAAATCATTTTAGAAATTTAATGGGAAGTTATGACCAGGAAAGCAAGTTTTAAATGGTTTTTAAGAAAGGCATTATATCTTACTGTCTTGGTAAGCAAATTGAAAGCATAAAATTTTCCTGTTCTGTTTTAGGTAGTAGGAGTCCAAAAAGAAGAAATGCAGAAATTCTGTCAATTAATACAGGACTCAGTTGTAGAAGTCAGAAAGAATTAAAAAGGAAGGAAATAACTGGTATTGAATTTAATAGTATACCTCATGAGAAATTAACAGATTTGTTTTCACCAAAACAATCATGGCATTTTGAACAATTAAAACCATTCATTCATTCAACTCAAAATGACTTATTGAAGTGAAGTGAAGTCGCTCAGTCTGTCTGACTCTTTGCAACCCCATGGACTGTAGCCCACAAGGCTCCTCAGTACATGGGATTTTCCAGGCATGAATACTGGAGTGGATTGCCATTTCCTTCTCCAGGGGATCTTCCCGAACCAGGGATCGAACCTGGGTCTCCCACATTGTAGGCAGATGCTTTACCATCTGAGCTACCAGGGAAGCCCAAAATTACTTATTGGAATCTTCTAAATGTCTAATCCTCTTTTGGGTGGTAAGGATAGAAAAGTGAACAGGTAAAAAACATATCTACCCTCATAAAATTATATCCTGGTGGGTTGAGAGAACAATAAATGAGTAAATAAATGATACAAGATCTTTCAGAGAAAGACATTATGATTTGAAAGAAATATACTATGGGGATGTAGTAGAGAATGGCTGTGATGTTGGTGAGATGGTTTCATTATGGAGGCAACATTTTCTGAGATCCAACTAATGGGAGTAAATCAGCGTGTAAGGAAGCGAGGCGGCTGCGATGGGTCCGCGCGGCTGAGAGGAGCTAGGCCGGGCCGGGGGCTGGGGGCGGCAGCGAGAGTAGCTAGGCCGGGCCGGGGGCGGCGGCTGAGAGGAGCTAGCCCGGGCCGGGGGCTGGGGGCGGCGGCAAGAGGAGTTACCTCAGGCCCAAGGAGCAGCAGCTGCGTGGGCACAGGAGGGCCGAGAGGAGTTACTCCACATTCAAGGTCAGGAGGAGCCATCATGAGTAGATACCCCTTGTCCAAGGTAAGGAGCAATGGCTGTACTTTGCAGGAGCAGCCGTGAAGAAATACCCCACGTGCAAGGTAAGAGAAACCCAAGTAAGATGGTAGGTGTTGCAAGAGGGCATCAGGGGGCAGACACACTGAAACTAAAATTACAGAAAACTAGCTGATCTAATCACACGGACCACAGCCTTGTCTATCTCAATGAAACTAAGCCATGCCATGTGGGGCCACCCAAGACGGATGGGTCATGGTGGAGAGGTCTGACAGAATGTGGTCCACTGGAGAAGGGCATGGCAAACCACTTCAGTATTCTTGCCTTGAGAACCCCATGAACAGTATGAAAAGGCAAAAAGATAGGACACTGAAAGATGAACTTCCCAGGTCAGTAAGTGCCCAATATGCTACTGGAGATCAGTGGAGAAATACCTCCAGAAAGAATGATGGGATGGAGCCAAAGGAAAAACGATACCCAGCTGTAGATGTGACTGGTGACAGAAGCAAAGTCCGACGCTGTAAAGAGCAATATTGCATAGGAACTTGGAATGTTAGGTCCATGAATCAAGGCAAATTGGAAGTGGTCAAACAGGAGATGGCAAGAGTGAACGTCGACATTCTAGGAATCGGCGAACTAAGATGGACTGGAATGGGTGAATTTAACTCAACGACCTTTATATCTACTGCTATGGGCAAGAATCCCTTAGAAGAAATGGAGTAGCCATCATGGTCAACAAAAGAGTCCGAAATGCAGTACTTGGATGCAATCTCAAAAATGATAGAATGATCTCTGTTCGTTTCCAAGGCAAACCATTCAATATCAGAGTAATCCAAGTCTATGCCCCAACCAGTAACGCCGAAGAAGCTGAAGTTGAACAGATCTATGAAGACCTACAAGACCTTCTAGAACCAACACCCAAAAAAGATGTCCTTTTCATTATAGGGGACTGGAATGCAAAAATAGGAAGTCAGGAAACACCTGGCGTAACAGGCAAATTTGGCCTTGGAGTACAGAATGAAGCAGGGCAAAGGCTAATAGAGTTTTGCCAAGAGAACGCACTGGTCATAGCACACACCCTCTTCCAACAACACAAGAGAAGACTCTACACGTGGACATCCACCAGATGGTCAACACCGAAATTAGATTGATTATATTCTTTACAATCAAAGATGGAGAAGCTCTATACAGTCAGCAAAAGCAAGACTGGGAGCAGACTGTGGCTCAGATCATGAACTGCTTATTGCCAAATTCAGACTTAAATTGAAGAAAGTAGGGAAAACCACTAGTCCATTCAGGTATGACCTAGATCAAATCCCTTATGAGTATACAGTAGAAGTGACAAACAGATTTAAGGGACTAGATCTGATAGACAGAGTGCCTGATGAACTATGGACAGAGGTTCGTGACATTGTACAGGAGACAGGGATCAAGACAATCCCCATGGAAAAGAAATGCAAAAAAGCAAAATGGCTGTCGGCGGAGGCCCTACAGATAGCTGGGAAGAGAAGAGGATCAAAAAGCAAAGGAGAAAAGGAAAGATATTCCCATCTGAATGCAGAGTTCAAAAGAATAGCAAGAAGAGATAAGAAAGCCTTCCTCAGCCATCAATGCAAAGTAATAGAGAAAAACAACAGATTGGGAAAAACTAGAGATCTCTTCAAGAAAATTAGAGGTACCAAAGGAACATTTTATGCAAAGAAAGGCTCGATAAAGGACAGAAATGGTATGGACCTAACAGAAGCAGAAGATATTAAGAAGAGGTGGCAAGAATACACAGAAGAACTGTACAAAAAAGATCTTCATGACCCAGATAATCACGATGGTGTGATCACTCACCTAGAGCCAGACATCCTGGAATGGGAAGTCAACTGGGCCTTAGAAAGCATCACTACGAAGAAAGCTAGTGGAGGTGAAGGAATTCCAGTTGAGCTATTTCAAATCCTGAAAGATAATGTTGTGAAAGTGCTACACTCGATATGCCAGCAATTTTGAAAAATGCAGCAGTGGCCACAGGACTGGAAAAGGCCAGTTTTCATTCCAATCCCAAAGAAAGGCAATACCAAAGAATGTTCAAACTACCGCACAATTGCACTCATCTCACATGCTAGTGAAGTAACGTTCAAAATCCTCCAAGCCAGGCTTCAGCAATACGTGAACTGTGAACTTCCAGATGTTCAAGCTGGTTATAGAAAAGGCAGAGGAACCAGAGATCAAATTGCCAACATCTGCTGGATCATCAAAAAAGCAAGAGAGTTCCAGAAAAACATCTATTTCTGCTTTATTGACTATGCCAAAGCCTTTGATTGTGTGGATCACAATAAATTGTGGACAATTCTGAAAGAGATGGGCATATCAGACCATCTAACCTGTCTCCTGAGAAACCAGTATGCAGGTCAGGAAGCAACAGTAAGAACTGGACATGGAACAACAGACTGGTTCCAAATAGGAAAAGGAGTACGTCAAGGCTGTATATTGTCACCCTGCTTATTTAACTTCTATGCAGAGTACATCATGAGAAATGCTGGGCTGGAAGAAACACAAGCTGGAATGAAGATTGCCGGGAGAAATATCAGTAACCTCAGATATGCAGATGACACCACCCTTATGGCAGAAAGTGAAGAAGAACTAAAGAGCCTCTTGATGTAAGTGAAAGAGGAGAGTGAAAAAGTTGGCTTAAAGCTCAACGTTCAGAGGTCTAAGATCATGCCATCTGGTCCCATCACTTCATGGGAAATAGATGGGGAAACAATGGAAACAGTGTCAGACTTTATTTTTGGGGGCTCCAAATCACTGCTGATGGTGATTGCAGCCATGAAATTAAAAGACACTTACTCCTTGGAAGAAAGGTTATGGCCAACCTGGATGGCGTATTTAAAAGCAGAGACATTACTTTGCCAACAAATGTCTGTCTAGTCAAGGCTATGATTTTTCTAGTAGTCATGTATGGATGTGAGAGTTGGATGGTGAAGAAAACTGAGCACCACAGAATTGATGCTTTTGAACTGTGGTGTTGGAGAAGACTCTTGAGAGTCCCTTGGACTGCAAGGAGATCCAACCAGCCCATCCTAAAGGAGATCAACCCTGAGTGTTCATTGGAAGGACTGATTTTGAAGCTGAAACTCCAATACTTTGGCCACCTCATGCAAAGAGTTGACTCATTGGAAAAGACCCTAATGCTGGGAAGGATTGGGGGCAGGAGGAGAAAGGGACGACAGAGGATGAGATGGTTGGATGGCATCACTGACTCGATGGACATGGGTTTGGGTAAACTCCGGGAGTTGGTGATGGACAGGGAAGCCTGGCGTGCTGCGATTCATGGGGTCGCAAAGAGTCAGACACGACTGAGCAACTGAACTGAAGGAAATTAATGGCCCTGAAAGATGCTCATGGCCCAGTCCTCAAAATATGTGACCTTGTTAGCATACATAGTAGAAGAGACTTTGCAGATGTGACTAAATTGAAGGACTCTGAAATGGGGAAATTATCCTGGATGGGCCCTGTCTAATCAATGAGTCCTAAAAACAGAGGATGACGACAGAATGGTGGGTCAGAGAGATGAGACAACAAGTCAACTTGCTGTTGCTGATGTTGCAGATGAAGGAAGAGGGTCAGGAACAAGCCATGCAGCAGCCCCTAGAAGTTGAGAGTAGCTCTCAGCTCACAGACTGCAAGAAATGGGAAACTTGGTTATAGAACTGTAAGGAACTAAATTTCGTCAGCAACCAGAGGACCAGGAAACAGATTCCCCCTTGGAGCCTCCAGAAAGAAATGCAGAAATAAAACTCAAGGGCTTTATTTGCTCTAGTAGAGAGCTTAGGTTTGTTCTAAATGAAGTTCAAACACACCATGGTCTGTGGTATGTAGCCCACCAGGCTCCTCCATGCAACAATACATGGCAAGAATACTGGAGTGGGTACCCATTCCTTTCTCCAGGGTATCTTCCCAACCCAGGGATCAAACCCAGATCTCTTGCACTGCAGGCAGATGCTTTACCATCTGAGCCACCAGGGAAGTCCTCAAAGACACGAGAAGTCTTTAGATCACATTATGGCATAATTTATTTTTTAAAAAAGCATTAGTCTAACTGTCAGGTGGTAAGTAGGTTGTAGAAAGCAAGAGAGGAAGTGCCAAGGGCTACTAGGAAATATCAGAGTCATCTATGTAAGATGATGGTGTATGGGGGAATAGCAATAAATAAAGCATAGATGGATCTAGGATCTAATTGGAGGTGGAGTCAGCAGCATGAATTGGTGGTTTGGTGCAGGAAGTCAGTGAAGGGAAAGCGATCAAGAATGACTCATGGTTTTGCTTCAAGCAATTGGCTGGATGGCAGAGTTTTTTTTGTTTTTGTTTTTTTTAACATGGGGGAAACTGGAGAAGAAAACATAATCCCTTTTGACTAGTGATGATAATCAGTCAGGAAGATGGACTCTCATCGATTGACCAATGGCACCCCACCCCAGTACTGTTTTGCCTGGAAAATCCCATGGACGGAGGAGCCTGGCAGGCTTCAGTCCATGGGGTCACTAAGAGTCGGACACGACTGAGCGACTTCACTTTCACTTTTCACTTTCATGCATTGGAGAAGGAAATGGCAACCCACTCCAGTGTTCTTGCCTGGAGAATCCCAGGGACGGAGGAGCCTGGTGGGCTGCTGTCTATGGGATCGCACAGAGTCGGACACGACTAAAGTGACTTAGCAGCAGCAGCAGCAGTCTAGGGATGTTTGGATTTCATATTTATTACTCAGGGAATGTGGGAGTCTCACTTATCACTTTTTTCAGCATCTTGGTGAAACTTTAGAACATTTATTCAAGTGTGGGCTCTACAAAACTCAACTCAATCCCTTTAGGCATCACTGACAATATGGCAGCCAGAGCCCATATGCTGTGGGTTTATCTTGCTTTACCTCCAGCAGCTGTGGCATTTATCTTACTGAAGTATATGATATACTAGCAGATTTCCTTTGTGAACTGGCAAGACAAATTTTAAAAGTACTTGTCAACTATGCTCTCAAAACGGAACTAGAAAGGGTAATTAGAATAATAGTTATAATTTATTGAGATCCTATTCTGTGCCAAGCACTGAACTTAGTGGTTTACACCTGTTTGTTTGTTTGTTTGTTTGTTTTTTGAGATATATCCTACCTATTCATTTACTATGTGCAACACCAATGTTCAGGGGAGTTAAATAACTTGAAGTCACAGAATGAGCAAAAGTGGAGTTGTGAGCAAACATAAGGTTGCAATTCTTCATAAAATGATATTTTGTGTAATATAGATTTATACTCACACACATACACATACACACAACCTCAATTAAGAATCATAGCAACCCTTAAGGAAAGCATTATAATTCCCTTCTTTTTTCTGATGGAGAACTTGAAGCTTAGAAAGCCTAATACATTTTTTTTTTTTTAGTTCTACAAGTTTATTGCTACCAACCCATTTCCCTCCACCCTCATGCACGCGTGCTCAGTCATGTAACCCCATGGACTGCAGCCCACCAGGCTCCTCTGTCCATGGACTTTTCCAGGCAAGAATACTGGAGTGGGTTGCCATTTCCTTCTCCAGAAAGCCTAATACATTTTTTCTAAGCTCACAGAGCTCGCATTTGGAGCTTCCAGGATTTGTTATAATTCTAGATCTCAATCCCACTTTGTTTCTTAGGCTTATTTCTCCAATATAAAAAGCAGAAAATAGAGGACATTTATTAAAAATGATTCAATACTAACATATGCAGGTACTTTTCTAGGAATTTAAACAGTGTTTTAAAAATATCTAATTGCTAAGACTTCTGCTTCTCATCATGATAGAGGAATAGGTACCTAACTTACCTTCCTGCCCATCATCAGTACAAAACTGGACAAAATGTAAGAACCTGCATGTAAGAACCTATACTGCCTATTTGAGGCATTGAATATCGAGCAGTGCAGTTCTGTGATCCTTCAGAGAGGAGAAATGCACAAAACAGGAACCAAGTTCTTCCAGATTTCTGCCTGGGAGAATTTTCTGTACACAGAACATGAGTCCAAGGAAAGAATAGAAGTACTGGTAAGTTGAGAAGTCAGAGATCTGAATTTGGACTCACTGAAGTGTCTAGAATTTGTGCAACAGGGCAATTGAGAGAAGGAAGAAATACAGGCAGGAGTGCAGAATCATGCTTGTGGATTTCCTCTGGTCCTAGGTATGTACTAGGTTGTGCATGAGCAGAACAAAATTCACTGAGGCTTAACAGAGAGCAGATGTAGTACAACTGAAACTCGAATGTGACTATCAGAGATAACACACAGCCAAAGTTGCTGAAATTCTGGCTCATCCAAAGTGGAGAAATGTCGCAAAGTACATTGGGCATTCAAATAAGACCCTAGAAAGAATAGATTTTAGGATTAAGGATCCTACCCTAGAGTAAAATAATACCATACAACTGAGGACAAAACTGAAATGGCCCCTTCCCCCCCAAAAAAGGAAAACTGATAGTTTCAAGAGCATCTCCAATAATTTATCTATGTGTTAGAACAAAAAAAAATGTTTTTTCTAGGAAGAATACAGTACTAAATGCCTATTATCATCCATCATCTCCAGTAATACATTTAAAAAAAAACTACTAGACTTTTAAAAAAGCAAAATAATGTAATAAATAATTTTTAAAATGTTATAAACATATAACCTGGGCATATATCCATAAAAGATGAAAGCTCCAATTCAAAAACATAAGTGCACCCTCTGTTAATACCAGCACTATTTACAATAGCCAAGACAGTAACAAGCTAAATGTCCATTGAAAGATGAATGGATAAAGTAGATGTGGTATATGTATACAACAGAATATCACTCAGCCATAAAAAGAATAAAATAATGCCATTGGCAGCAACATGGATGGACTTAAAGATTATCATACTAAGTGAAATAAGTCAGACATAAAAATACAAATATCATATGATGTCACTTCTATGTGACCTCTAAAAAGTTGATACAAAGGAACTTATTTACAAAACAGAAATAGACTCACAGATATAGAAAATAAACTTATGTTATCAAAGGGGAAGGGAGGGTAATTAAATTTGGGGGATTAGAAGATACACACGACTATGTTATTTTTTTTAAAGAAACTGTTATAGTTAAAAACTACAATATTGGAAAAGAAGAATTTAGTGGATATACTAATGAAAAAATCAGATACTGCAAACAAGAAACTATGATCAGTGAACCTGAAGACAAAGCATGGGAATTGTTTAAAATAAAAACACAGAGAAAGATAATTTCAACCTCTGGAACGACTTTTGTGGAACTCCATGGACTCACACTCTATCTAAACAATAGGTGAAAAATATATTTTAAAAATGTTTAAAGTCTCTGGAAATTATCCTAAGGGTACACGGAAAATGGAGCTACATTTTTTAAAGGAAATCTACTAAATTTTGCGAATAATTGTCCTAGGAACTTGAACTTCAACCTGCTCCATATCCACGTCAGTGTGACAGAAGCTCTGCTATGTGTGAATGTGGCCAAAAAGATGGGAACAAGTGATTCCTGTCTCCTCCCAGCGCCTAGTCAAGGGATATTGTATCTTTCCAGAAAGAGAAGCATGTCTCCAGCACTTCTTACACCCCACTGCACCTTGAGTTGCAAAGGCTAACTTCCTGGTATATGTAACCAAAAGGTTGGTGATTATTTTTACCACCTATCTCTACTCAGAGGATGGATGCCAGGTGGGGAATACTGGTGCCCTAATTACCCTTACCCCACTTTCTCCATAGCTCAGTTTTTAAAGAATCTTGCCTGCAATGCAGGACACCCCAGTTAGATTCCTGGATGGGGAAGATCTGCTGGAGAAGGGATAGGCTACTCACTCCAATATTCTTAGGCTTCTCTTGTGGCGCAGCTGGTAAAGAATCCACCTGCAGTGTTGGAGACTTGGGTTCGATCCCTGGGTTGGGAAGATCCCCTGGAGAAGGGACAGGCTACCCACTCCAGTATTCTGGCCTAGAGATTCCATGGACTATATAGTCCATGAGGTTGCAAAGAGTAGGACACGGACTGAGCGACTTTCATTTTCACTTTCTCATAGGTGGCTCAGTGGTAAAGAATCTGCCTGCTGATGCAGGAGACGTGGGAGACATGGGTTTGATCCCTGGGTCAGCAAGATTCCCTGGAGAAGGAAATGGCAACCCACCCCAGTGTTCTTGCCTGGGAAATCCCATGGACAGAGGAGGGCTAGAGTCCATGGGGTCGCAAAGTGTCAGACACAACTGAGCGACTAGCACTGTCACTTGTTTGCTTTCTCATAGGTTGGAGGTTTCCTGTTGAAAAAGACAAGCCGAGAAAACTAGAGACTATTACCCTAACCCAGTATAGTGCTTATGAACTAAGAGAAGCAGATCACTGTACCCACAGCCACTGCAGAGATTTTGCCCTAGGAGAGAGGCAGGCCATAAGAAATGAGTGATCCAAAGTTCTCCCCAAAGAAATCTACTTTATTTGAAACAGAGTGTGGAAAAATTCAAGCCTAAGGGCACGCTTAAAAATAATGAAGATTTTGGTGGTAAGCAATTAAGAAGTGGCTAGTAACTCCATAAGAGCTAAACTGTCGGCAGGATAGTTTACCAGAGAGAATCTGGAAAAAAAGACAATTAAGAAGAGCCCTACTAGAGTGAGGGGAATAAAGCCTCATTGACTGGCCTTAAAAGCTACCCTTGCAAAGGAACCTGGGGTTTAATTTGACCAGACTGTGGAGCATTGTGTTCCAGGGCATTATTGAAAACAATAGGACAATCAGCTGGAAATTAGTGGAGCCTAATGACTGGTATGATGTCAACAGAAACATCAGCTCAGTTCAGTTCAGTTCAGTCGCTCAGTCGTGTCCGACTCTTTGCGACCCCATGAATCGCAGCACGCCAGGCCTCCCTGTCCATCACCAATTCCTGCAGTTTACCCAAACCCATGTCCATCGAGTCAGTGATGCCATCCAAACCTCTCATCCTCTGCCGTCCCCTTCTCCTCCTGCTCCGAATCTTTCCCAGCATTAGGGTCTTTTTTAATGAGTCAGCTCTTCGCATCAGGTGGCCAAAGTACTGGAGTTTCAGCTTCAACATCAGTCCTTCCAATGAACACCCAGGACTGATCTCTGTTAGGATGGACTGGTTGGATCTCCTTGCAGTCCAAGGGACTCTCAAGAGTCTTCTCCAACACCACAGTTCAAAAACATCAATTCTGCGGTGCTCAGCTTTCTTCACCGTCCAACTCTCACATCCATACATGACCACTGGAAAAACCATAGCCTGGACTAGACAGACCTTTGTTGGCAAAGTAATGTCTCTGCTTTTAAATATGCTATCTAGGTTCTCAGCTTTCTTCACCGTCCAACTCTCACATCCATACATGACCACTGGAAAAACCATAGCCTGGACTAGACAGACCTTTGTTGGCAAAGTAATGTCTCTGCTTTTAAATATGCTATCTAGGTTGATCATAACCTTCCTTCCAAGGAGTAAGCGTCTTTTAATTTCATGGCTGCAATCACCATCAGCAGTGATTTTGGAGCCCAAAAAAATAAAGTCTGACACGTTTCCACTGTTTCCCCATCTATTTCCCATGAAGTGATGGGACCAGATGCCATGGTATTAGTCTTCTGAACGTTGAGCTTTAAGCCAACTTTTTCACTCTCCTCTTTGACTTTCATCAAGAGGCTCTTTAGTTCTTCTTCACTTTCTGCCATAAGGGTGGTGTCATCTGCATATCTGAGGTTATTGATATTTCTCCCGGCAATCTTGATTCCAGCTTGTGCTTCTTCCAGCCCAGCATTTCTCATGATGTACTCTGCATATAAGTTAAATAATCAGGGTGACAATATACAGCCTTGATGTATTCCTTTTCCTATTTGGAACCAGTTTGTTGTTCCATGCCAGTTCTAACTGTTGCTTCCTGACCTGCATACAGGTTTCTCAAGAGACCGGTCAGGTGGTCTGGTATTCCCATCTCTTACAGAATTGTCCATAGTTTACTGTGATCCACACAGTCAAAGGCTTTGGCATAGTCAATAAAGCAGAAATAGATGTTTTTCTGGAACTCTCTTGCTTTTTCGATTACCCAGGGATATTGGCAATTTGATCTCTGGTTCCTCTGCCTTTTCTAAAACCAGCTTGAACATCTGGAAGTTCACGGTTCACGTATTGCTGAAGCCTGGCTTGGAGAATTTTGAGCATTACTTTACTAGTGTGTGAGATGAATGCAATTGTGCAGTAGTTTGAGCATTATTTGGCATTGCCTTTCTTTGGTATTAGAATGAAAACTGACCTTTTCCAGTCCTGTGGCCACTGCTGAGTTTTCCAGATTTGCTGGCATATTGACAGAAACATCAGAGATAGACAACTATCATCCTGGTAGACACTGTCATACCAGGATGACAGCAAAATAAAAATGTAAATTTCTTCTTCTGTATTCTCTTAACTAATTTTGAAAGCAATTGTATAAAACAGTACAATTGAATCGTTTGACCCATAAAATATAGAAATGAAATACATTTGATAATACATGAGTGAAACAGAAAATGGGCGCAAAGCTTCTATTTCCCTAATATGAAAACACATTCTTGGTGGGACAGAATTACCATTCTGAGGCCAGTATTATTCTGACTTCAAAACTAGATGAAGACATTACAAAAAAAAAAAAAAAAACATAGTCCAATACCTTTTATGAATAGAAATGTAAAAATCCTCAAAAAAAAGAAAAATACTAGCAAATTGAAACTAGCAATATACAGAAAGAAAGAATCTTACACCGAGGCTAAGTCGCATCCCAGTGGTGCAAAATTGGTTGAATATGTGAAAGCTAGTTAATGCAATACACTATATCAATAGAATAAAGAACAAAAAACATGATTACATCAATAGGGGCAGAAAAAAGTTTTGACAAAGTTCAAAAGCTCTTCATGATATGAGAAAAAACCCTGCAGTTAACTAGGCATAGAAGAGGGATTTTTAACCTGAGCAGTATGGTGGAAAACATAATCTCAATAATTATATTAAATGTAAATGAACCATACCCTCTAAATAAAAGGTAGAGATTATCAGACTAGGGAGAAAGGAAGGATAAAACTGTTTATAATCTTTAAGACATGTATTTGAAATATAAAACCATAGGTAAATTGAAATAAATTATGAAAGAACTACATTTGGAAAAAAGTTCAGTGAATATCATCTGAGTCATTTAAAAAATTATCAAAGTTTCAAAGTTATCAAATTTTCTATAAATGTGTTTTTGAATTTGTTTCTAACACTAAGGTAAATTTTCTTCCTTTCATAGATGAACTTTGCCAGAGTGTAAGAGCATTATGATGACCATACCATAAAATATTTCAAATTACCTTGATATTTGAAAAATGTATTACTTTTCCTGTGTTATCACCCATCTTTCACCAGACAGATGCCATTCACAATAGAATGAACTGTACAGTCATATACTGCCCACAAAAACGTCAGTTTTACTTCAGTGTGGGTGAATTAAATATGCACATACGGTAAGATTTTCTCCTTTAATTATGATTTTAATGCATGCTTCTAGAGCCAAGTTATTTAATAATTAGTGAAAGTTATACACTTTTAGTAAAAAAATATACATACTTAAAAATGTACACACAGACATACATGGGACTCTCTTATAGTTTCAGATTGAGGAGCAAAACACTGAAATCCATCCTTGGACTCTAGCTTAAGAATCTACCTTGAAGTTAACATCACATAGAAATGAAACTGCTGCTGTGCAGGGATTGAATTTCTCTTCATGCAAGTTCATAACTGAAGACAAATGCTTTCCTGTAGAAACTATACAGAATTGTTTACTCTTAAAGACAGATTTGGTTTTCTGTTAAAATGGCATTTTTATCTTTACAGAGAAATTTTGTAAAATTTCATTAAGTAGAAATGAAAAGGAAATTGTCGTTTTTCACTGCAGTCCACATATGTGTGTATGTGTCTGTGTGTATACATGCCAATGGTGATGCCACACTGGGTGTGCTGTTGGTAAAGGCTGAACAAAACTAGAAATATTTTCTGTCACATGGAGTTTGACATGTAATGAGAGATAGATATGAATACAAACTCATTAAAATAATAACTGGGTTGAAGGAGTTACTCAGTAGTGCTCTGAGGGAAGCTTAAACAAAATTTGACCTAATTTAAAAAGGTAGGGAAGTCTTTCTTTTAAAAAGAAATGTAAATTGAGCTGTGATATGGCAATCCACTCCAGTATTCTTGCCTGGGAAATCCCATGGACAGAGGAACCTGGTGGGCTACAGTCCATGGGGTCTCAAAAGAGTCAGACATGACTGAGCAACTGAACAACAAATGGAATAAAGAGAGGGAGGGAGAAGGGGAGTTACACACGTAAAGAAGAAAGGAAACATTTTTGTAGAAGCAAATTTTTGTACGAATACTCCATGGCTTGAAGGATTGTGAAATTGAAATCTTTTATATAATATGCTTATTCCTTTCTATATACACAGACAGTAAAGAATCTGCTTGTGATGCAGGAGACCAGGGTTTGATCCCTGGGTCAGGAAGATCTTCTGGAAAAGGGAGTAGATTATTCTTGCCTGGATAATTCCATGGACAGAGAAACCTGGCAGGCAACAGTCCGTGGGGTCACAAAGAGTCGGACACGACTGAGTGACTAACACACACACGCACACACATATATACAGAAGTGTCAGGGGCAAGTAATAACCCTTGTGTTAGTATTGTGTCTGTAGGTTCGGCATTGAGTAGCTTGTAGGTTGCTCAAAGTAGTCTTGGTTACAGTTGTGATATGTTGCTAATAGTGTCCCTTTCATTCTCAGAAGTGTCCATCTTTAGATAATGAATGGAATAAGCATTTACATCTCTTCTGAGTATCTGAGGACCTCTATAAGTCTGAATATTTGATCTTTAAGGCTCTTTTTAGCTATGAGTACTGTTGCAAGGGACTTCCCTGTAGCTCAAACAGTAAAGAATCTGCCTGTGAACCTGGGTTTGATCCTTGGGTTGGGAAGATCCTCTGGAGAAGGGAATGGCAATCCACTCCAGTATTCTTGCCTGGAGAATTCCATGGACAGAGAATCCTGGCGGGCCACAGTCCATGGGATTGTAAAGTGTCAAACATGACTGAGTGAGTAACACACACACTATTGAAATAGTTTTGATAGCCGTGAATTTCTGGCTATTTCTGTTTCCTTATAATTTCAAAATTAGTTTTTTCTTTGGTACACTATATCTGTAATCATTGCAATAATATTCATTAGCAATGATGCTACTGTTTAACTAGAAGTAAAATTATTCTGTATGCTTCTGTATGTGTTCATAGATGCACTTCTGCATGTGTCATTGTATGCATAACCTATTAATTGGCACTGTCTATACCTTCTGAATATCCCTATATGAACAACCTGGCCTTTGATGATTGATTCATTTGTAGTATCCTCAATCTTTTTTTTTTTTTCACCTATTTATACTAAAATGTGGAAAATTACATGGTAACCTTATGTGTTTTCTCACTGCCACCTGGTGGCAAGAGTATAGAAAAGACAGCAAAACAAAGATGGATGACCCACCAGATGGAAAGTCATTTCCCATAGCATGAAAATCACGTCATGTTCTCGAACATTTTTTTCAGACTCCTAGTAGAAGCATTTTCCATATCTGAGGTTTTATTCTTTCAATGAAGTATACACATAATCCTAAGTAACAATAAGGAATGAAATCGTATATAATTATTGAAAAAAAAAGAAAATACTAACATTTTAAAAGATCTACTTTAATTATTAACATATAACTTCAGAGTGCTTTCTTTGAGTAACTTTTAAATTTCAAGGATAAGCTTTGTTGAAAATTCTCAATTTTGTGTGACTTCACTCTTTGTAAATAAAGGAAATCAAGTATCCTGATATTTTAAAATATATAATAATAAATAAATTTTTGAAATTAAGTAAATATAGCTCCTGTCTTCCCTTTGTGGCCTAAGTCATTTCTAAACTAAAATCTTCATAACTTAAATCACTATTTTTAGCTTTAGTGTCTAGTCTTCATTACTAGCTACTCTAATTTTATTCTTTAATGTCTAGAAATTTCATTATATCCTTTGAAAGAATGTATATTTAAAAAATAATAATACTGAATATCACTTTGACTCTTATTGCTCAAAGTTTTCTAATAGGTTTTGCTTTTAATAAATGAATTTCATGGATTATTAGGGTTGACTTCTATGGTCTACTCTTTCTATCTGAGGAGCTTTTCAGTTCAGGATTCAACATTTGTCTTAATTATTTTGTATGTGCCTACTGTAGTTGCCCAGGCTCCTCTGTCCATGGGGATTCTCCAGGCAAGAATACTGGTGTGGGTTGCCATGCCCTCCTCCAGATGAACTTCCCAATCCAGGGATCAAACCCGGGTGGATTCTTTATCATCTGAGCCACCAAGGAAGCTCCATGTAGCAGAGATATTCTATTTAAGTTATTCATATGTACTATGATGTACTTCTATATTGGAGTTATTGAATCCACATGCTGTATACATTTATTATCAAATTAGTGCATAATTTTTATAGATTTATCAAAATATAATTGACATATAACATTGTGTAAGTTTAAGGTATATAAAATAATGATTTTCTGTAAATCATTGCAAAATGTTTACCACAATAAGGTTCAGTTCAGTTCAGTCACTCAGTCATGTCCGAT
This sequence comes from Giraffa tippelskirchi, assembly GCF_054371585.1. Classification (NCBI taxonomy): domain Eukaryota; kingdom Metazoa; phylum Chordata; class Mammalia; order Artiodactyla; family Giraffidae; genus Giraffa; species Giraffa tippelskirchi. The sequence goes on from NC_137277.1 coordinate 95,468,206, forward strand.
TCTTTGCAACCCCATGGACTGCAGCATGCCAGGCTTCCCTGTCCATCACCAACTCCCAGAGCTTGCTCAAACTCACATCCATTGAGTTGGTGATGATATCTAACCATCTCATCTTCTGTCATCCCCTTCTCTTCTTGCCTTCAATCTTTCCTAGCATCAGGGTCTTTTCCAATGAGTCAGTTCTTCACATCAGGCTGGCAAAGTATCGGAGTTTCAGCTTCAGCATCAGTCCTTCCAATGAATATTCAGAACTGATTTCCTTTAGGATGGACTGCTTGGATCTCCTTGCAGTCCAAGGGACTCTCAAGAGTCTTCTCCAACACCACAGTTTCAAAAATATCATTATCATCATCATCAACTCTTTGGTGCTCAGCTTTCTTTATAGTCCATCTCTCATGTACATGACTATTGGAAAAACCATAGCTTTGACTAGACAGACTTTTGTCGGCAAAGTAATGCTTCTGCTTTTTAATATGCTGTCTCTGTTGGTCATAGCTTTTCTTACAAGGAGCAGGCGTCTTTAATTTCATGGCTTCAGTCACCATCTGCAGTGATTTTGGAGCCCAAGAAAATAAAGTCTGTCGCTGTTTCCACTGTTCCAACAATAAAGTTAGTTAGCACATTCTTCACCTCAAATAGTTACCATTTTGTTATTGCCATTATAGTAAGAACTTTAAGACTCTACCCTTATGGTAACTATCCTGCTTTTACCAGTTTTCTTTACATATTTTATTGCACCTGGTTCTCAAATCACTCAAGGGAGAGAAAGATGGGGGAAATAGAACTAAATAACCTTATCTCATAAATAAGAAAATAGGAACATAAACTGGACAATTGAGGAATTATTGAAACTAAGTATTCTAGTTCCAACACCAGACTTTGTTTCAATACAACACAACAAATGATGGGAGCAATTCTTCTCTGCTTTGTAAATCTCCACTGAAATCTAACATGGCTAAGGAAACTTAGCGAGCTCCTGAAGACACCCAGAGGAGGTATGAAAGAGGGAAAGAAAATTGTATTGGATTTTGCTAGGTGTACGGAGAAGGCAATGGCACCCCACTCCAGTACTCTTGCCTGGAAAATCCCGTGGACAGAGGAGCCTGGTAGGCTACAGTCCATGGGGTCGCTAAGAGTCGGACACGACCGAGCGACTTCACTTTCACTTTTCCCTTTCATGCACTGGAGAAAGAAATGGCAACCCACTCCAGTATTCTTGCCTGGAGAATCCTAGGGACGGCGGAGCCTGGTGAGCTGCCGTCTATGGGGTCGCACAGAGTCGGACACGACTGAAGCGACTTAGCATAGCATAGCATAGGTGTATGGCATGGCCTCTGCTGAAAAATTAGAATTATAACATATTATTCTGTTTCATAAGATGATTGGTGTTAATTTATGCAAAGCTCCTAGCACCATGCTGGTCAGATAGTAGTTATTACAAACAGCTATTATTAAGAAGAAAACATGAAGCTCACAAGATTCTTGCAGATCACTAGACCTGTGCAGCAGGCAGGTCCCCTAAGATAAATTGAGTTGACCATGGATTACCTAACATTATATTGCCAGGTATTACTCCTGAATTTCAAAGCTACCCTATATTCTATTTGGCGCCTAGCAATGACTTTATTGCTGTGATATTAACACTAATTGGGAACAATATGTGTTACTAATGTTTGCAAATTGAATTCCCTTATCTAAAGTTACATATAGTTACAATTACTTTTCATTCAACCAGTACATGAGGACCTATCTTATTCCTAGCACTGTGCATGAGAGTTTTAATAAAATAAACAAGTAAACAAATAAAGCTCAGAGCAATACCAAACTGAATTATAGGAGAGAAGGAATTGAAGAAAACAACAAATTAAAAACTCAGCCTTATAAATAGATAACCATTCCTGGATGTTGTATGTGTGTGTGTGTGTGCATGCATGTGTATGTGTTTTAATGAAATAGTATTCATGTCTGATCACATAAGCAAAATCAAGCTATGTAACACTATTGCTTGTAGGAAAGAGAAGTGAGTGGGTTTTTGCCAGGACTCAGAACTGAGAAGAAACTGCCAGGTGCCAAGAGATTCTAACCAGCTCAGTATCTAAGAAAAGAATAGGGAGGGCAATAAATGGCCTGGGGAGAAAAACAGAAAGTATCACCTAGTAACCACTTAACAGTAGCTTGCAGAGGCTAAAACATTCTCAGGAGAGCTGAGACTTATGCAAAAAATATAGAAAAGGAAACTGTGCTTGGCGGGGGGGGGGGGGGGGGGACGGACACCTATGCTAAAAGCTACTGTTTTAGAAGAAGGTATTCAGAATAAAAGGGGAACGTTTATGTAAAAGATGCAAGAGAATCTGATAAACTGAGTAAAATCAATTTTGAAAGTCCAGGAAATATGAATAGTTAATGTAATGAAAAACTTTATATTTCTATGCAATACTGAAATGGTGCATATTTTATTCAATATATTTATTGGTAACTCTGCTCATAAACAGATGAAACTGTCTATGAGTGAATATATTATATAATATAAAAATTATAAAAATATATTTGAATCTAATTTGGTTATTTTTTATTTATTTTATTTATTTATTTATTTATTTTAATTTTCTATACATTGTATGGATCACCTCTTTTTCTTGGGTGTCTTTTTTTTTAATTAGTTTATTTATCTATTTTTTAACTTTACAATATTGTATTTGTTTTGCCATACATTGACATGAATCCACCATGGGTGTACATGATAATTGAGTTTTTAATTAAACAAACACTGAGCATTTTCTTTACAAAGTAAGTTCCATTTGTGTGTTTAAGTTTAATTTTCAAAACATAGTGTTTTATAAACAGCTGTGGTTGAAAAGTCTACTATAGTTTCAAGCATGAGAAGCATAATAAAATAAAACCACACACTCAGATCATGATTTAAAGTATTGCAGAAATTCAAGCATTATAATAGATGGTCTACAAGTTAGACAAGGAAATTGCCTTACTAAAAAGAGAATATCATATATCTCCAGGCTGATAGAAAAATGAAAAAAAAAAAGTTAAAAGATTCAGTCTTTAGGAATCTGAGTCATCAAATGTTGAATTATTGAACTACGATTCTTCTCTGATTCCATAATACAGAGACAGGAGTAGTCAGTTCTTACTCAAAATTGATCTTTAACAAATAAACCACCAGAAGATTGAATGGAGATCTGTATGGTCTAGTTATAGTGAACAGAAAACTTGAACAAGAAGTAAACACATCTGTAAGAGAAAAGGGCATCTAATTATAACTCCACCCAGAAACGTATGGAGAATGATGTATGTACAAAGGAAACTTAACTCGTAAAATGGATGTCTGACTTTATTGAATGGTTTATTTTTTAAGAAGAAAAAATGAATATGTGTTGAGGGATTGTGGGTGTAGGTGTGTATTTCTCATACAACTATGATTTCCTACTCTGGCTTCACATGTCATCTGGATCACTTGGAAAGCTTTTTAAAAAGAGGCATGCTTGTGTCTCACTTTAAAATAATTAAAATAAAATCTCTGGAGGTAGAGCATTTTAAAACAGTTCTTCAGCTGAAAATGTGGTGCAGCCCTGGCTAACAAACACTGACTAATAGCAACAATAATAGTAATTCACTCTGTATGTATCAGGCACTGTGTTATATAATTGATTAATATTCTGTTAATAATCCTCACAACAATGCTGGTGGGTTGGTATGGTTTTTATTCCATTTATATGAGCAAGCAGATGATTTGGAGAGGTTAAGTAACTTGTTCAATTGTAGGGACTGGAAAGGAGAAAAAAATTTTTAACTGATTTCAAGAGGTTACAATCTGTTATTACCAAATCTACAAGTTCGTGCAATTATTTTCTTTGCTCATTCATTTATTCAATGATCATGTTTCAAGATAATATTATGTATTAGAACTTGGAAATATGGATAAATAAGATATGACCCATATCCTTGGGACATTCATCCCTAGAATCTTCCTAGCTTTTATGCCTAGAAGGTAACTGTGACTGCCATTGTCCCTATGCTGCTCGTGTACATTTTTCCTATCTCTCCATAGTAGCTCTTCAAATAGGAATTCCACAGCAGCTGTAGAAAGGCATTTTAAGTTGGTACATGTGTAGCATTCTCTACTTGGACTTTTTATCTATAGCTTTGGTAGTTGTTGGCTCATAAGTAGTACGAAGGTGGGTTTTAAAGAATTAACTCCCCCCTCCCCAAGAGGTGTATTTGGCACCTGTCTTAGTTGGATATACTTGCTAACATTTAGACCTACAGCACTGTAGCATAGTTCCTATCTAGTATGTAATGGAGATTGAATAACTTTCTTTAATCTAAGTAAAGTCTGTTTAGTCAAAGCTATTGTTTTTCTGATAGTCATGTATGTGTGTGAGAGTTGGACTATAAAGAAAGCTGAACGCCGAAGAATTGATGCTTTTGAACTGTGGTGCTGGAGAAGACTCTTGAGAGTCCCTTGGACTGCAAGGAGATCCTTCCAGTCCATCCTAAAGGAAATCGGTCCTGAAAATTCATTGGAAGGACTGATGCTGAAGCTGAAACTCCAATACTTTGGCCACCTCATGTGAAGAACTGACTCATTGGAAAAGACCCTGATGCTGGGAAAGATTGAAGGCAGGAGGAGAAGGGGAGGACAGAGGATGAGATGGTTGGATGGCATCACCGACTCAATGGGCATGAGTTTGGGCAAGCTTCAGGAGTTGATGATGGACAGGGAAGCCTGGTGTGCTGCTGTCCATGGGGTTGCAGAGTCGGACACGACTGAGAGATTGAACTGAACTGAACTGAACTGAACTGACTGAATCTAAGTAAACCACATTAAATTGGAGTAACACCTCAAGATGCCCGAGTTACTGAAGATTTCATAGCTTTAGGTTTCTTTCTCTTTTCATAGAATGCAAACTTTTCACTCCAAACTTCTACTAATGGTGCTATGAAGGCATGATGGTGGTTCAGTCACTCAGTCGTGTCTGACTCTGTCACCCTATGAACTGCAGCCTGCCAGGAGGCATCTTTTTCCATGAGATTTCCCAGGCAAGAATACTGGAGTCGGTTGCCATTTCCTTCTCTAGAGGAACTTCCCGACCCAGGGATCAAACCCCACTCTCTTGTATTGCAGACAGTCTCCTGCATTGCAGATAGATCCTTTACTGACTGAGCCACCAGGTTGGGAGAGGTCTTATTAAAATAAATAATGAGTCTGTTTTGTGTCTTCTGCGAGGATCTATTTTTTCTCATGATTTGATCCATATTTGTGTATTCACAGGGGTAAGAGGTTTAAAAAAGTGCCATGTACTCTACCGTGTCCCTCATTAAATATTAAGCAGATATTATTGGAATTAAGCATTACACTGATTCCAGAAAATTAAAATTAGCAGTCATCATTTGATCGCTGAGCTTTTGTACTTTAAAGCTTATACATACAGTTACAGGAAAGACTTTGGGCAATTAAAGCTCTTAACTTTGGGAGAGAAAAAAGTTGCAGCGAATTCTCTGATGGAAGAACACAGATATTTCCCCACAGAAATGTGCACTAACTCTTGGGATTTCACTGCTGAATTTTGAGTTCTGTCAAGAACTATCAGTGAGGGAATCTCTCCCACCAGACAAAAATCTGAAAAAAAAACATGTCTCCTTCACGAACCCATAGTTTTCATGTTTTCTTCCCTAGAATCCAGGTAGAAGGAGGAACCTGAAAATGAAACTTAATCTTTTATATTTGCATAGAAATGACTGTTTCAGGGTTTTATTTAGGAACGTGTGAGTGAAGGGAAATAAATTCATCTGAGACATTCTTACTTGTGCAGATCTTATTTGAGCCACTAGCCTCATCAGTGAAAAGCTGTCAGAAAAAACTCCCAGATCTGATAGCAAGGACCGGCCACAAGCTTCAACAGGCAATGAACCGGCTGGTACATTTAATTTTAATTAAGCCAGGAATGAAGACTTTGGGGGCAAGCTGGCTTTGGGGGTGCCGTGTGTTCATGGAGTTACTCTCTATTCATGGAATCATTTGAAATCATAGCAGCTGGTGTGGATATTTAACTGACCGATTAAAAGAATTTTATCATTTGACTCTTGCCAAATGTTTGACATAACTACAAAATGATCTCTGAATTATGCACACCTTTATGGCTGTTTGTTCTCCTGGGAGGTGAAGCTTTCATCCAGAATTACTGTCTCTCCTGAATTCAGGCCAGCTCTTCCTCTTTTCGTTTCCTGTCATAAGTAATAAATGAAAAATAAATCATTCCATTCTTTTTTTTTTGCAAAAACACTAAAGACTCAGAGGTAATGTTTTTACCCTAACTCCAAAGAAGCGGAGGAGGCCAATTACAGTTGTCGAAGACAAGCTGGACTCTGTCCTTGCAGGTAATACCATCTGCCTGACACTCACCATCTGCACCTTCATAGCACCAGTTGCTATCAAATTACATTTCCCATAAAGAAATTAAAGAAAAAATCGAATCACACACAATGTGTAGATCTATCTCCCCAGTGTTACTCACATTTGCCTTTGCCATCATGACTATTAGGAGGAAGGATATTTGTGACCGGCTCTACAACTAAACTATATCCGGATGACCACTAACAAAATACCTTATGCCTGTAATGCCACCTTTGCATATCCTTAGGAAAACAGGGGGCCATAGGTTCAGTGAGCCATTTATTCTCATTCTAGAGTACAGAGGAGGTTTTGTTTTTTTTTTAAAGAAAAGAAAGAAAGAAAAGAAAATACATCCAAGTTGAGAGTCCTATGACAAGTATTTCCCTTCTGAGGCAAAAAGTTCGTGCAATTAATAAAGAATAGAACTGCGAAGCAATTCGCTTTTGTTAATAGCACGTGCCTGAAAATATCCAGAGACTTTTTTTTTTTTAGCTATAAGGCTGCAGCTTGCAGTACAATAAGGAGAGGAGGGGGAGGAAGTATGTGAATTGGGAACGCTTACAATCAAGATTCATCTCTTCCTTGTTCCTATTCATAAGGCTTATTGATCTTAACCTCTCAGTACATTGCTTCTTTTCCCTAGGAATATTTACATGCTATAATTCCTTTTCTCTCTTTTTTTTAAAAAGGTCCTTAGGTCACCTCAAGTCCCTGTTCTGCTCATGAGTTATGTCTCCTTTTACCTTCGTCACTGTGGCTTTGAGAATCCCCATTTGCTCAGTTTCCCTCCACGCCTCTCAGTTAACTGCAACTTTGCTCGTTTATCCCTAGCATTCCATTAAATGGAAACATTGCTCATTCAATGCACAGTTTAGTCACCATGCTCTTAACTCTGCCCCACTAACATTTTATTCTCCTTTCTTATTTAAATTCTAGCCATATTCACTGCTTCATTAATATTCTTTCTTGGTTTTCCTTCAACCTCTGTGATCTCCTCTTCTCACTGCATCGTCCTTCTTTTTTTCATTCCTATTGTGTGACCTTAGAGTAGGACCTTATCATTTTTTATCTATAGGACTTCAAAACTCTTCCAATTAGTATCCTTCTACTGGTTGGCTGAACTTTCAATCCTTCTTTCTGCTTGTTGCTTTTCCTACTGGCATGTAACAACACTCATTTCATCTCCCTTGCTTTACTAAAATCCTTTACTGATAGTTAGGATAAAACCCAAACTTCTTATCATATCCTGCTTTAGTTTCCAGCTTCATTAGACACTCATCTATAAACAGGAAACCAAATCAAATTGTTTGCAAGTGACTTGACTGCTTCGTTTTTCTCTCATAGTTTAAACATTCTGTTCATTATTTTAGTAAATTCCATATACCTCTTTTTCACCTGGTTAAGCCCAACCTATATTTTATGACATATTTCAAATCATATCTCCCTGGGAAATCAACACAGATATCATATGCAAACAGCCCAATGTTCTCCTTCGTTGTTTCCTTTGCAACTCATACATGCCTGTGTAGTTACTTATTATCCTGCTTTGCAGTGGACTGAATCCTGCTAGTCGACTCATCTCTTTCTAGCAATGGGCTGTTTTTTTCTACTGTTTTATTACTTTTTAATTGATGTATTCTTAGTATTTAGAATAGAGCCAGATGCTTGTAACTCAATAGTTATAAGAATGCAAGGACATAAGAGAGGAGGAAAGAAAGGAAGATAAAGAAGGGAAGGCAGAAAGGCAGGCAGGAAAAAAGAAAGGAAGAGAAAAAGAGAGGGAGGGATGGAGAGAGATAGATGCATTATTATGCCAGCCCAGCATTCATTCACCCACTCAGCCATCCGTCTGGTAGTAGTTTCCATAGAAATCACCCTCTCCTATTCCTAGTCCATCTGATTCAGGTGGAGTTAATTCCATACTTGGCTTCAAGGATGGACATATGGATTTTGAAAATATAAGAATTAACTTTGTCTGCCAATTCTGAATGTGGAAGCTTTGAAATCTAAAATGCTTCAGATTTGGTGTGTGTTTTCTAAAAATATGTCAGATTGGAAGTGAAATTGTATACTCCTTTAGCATATATATCAACAAAGTTAAAATGTCTATTAAATATCCAGCAGGTGTTATAGCCCAAAAGTCTAATCTGTGAATTAGCTCATTACTTTCAGTGATATATAAAGTCATTTATCCATGCAAATAAGCCCTTGGATGCAAGTTTATATGCTGTTTGTAAAACGTACTTGAACTTTTGCCAGGAACATCTTTATGCCTACCTTATATGTTAATATTATTTTGTTCATGACAGAACAGCTATTTTTGACCCTTTTTCATTTAGTCAGTCATAAAATTCTCTCTCTGAGATATCCCAGGAATTCCATATTTCCTCTCCATCTCCACAGTTCTCATTTCTATCATCACCTTTCTTAGTTCTCTAGTGGTACTAGCTCCTGGAGAAAAGCAAGTTATACTCCACACTTTCTTTACCCAGAAGCACAGAGGTGGCAAGTTGACAAAGTCAAAAACTGTATCCAGCCCACAGATGTATTTTTTAGAAGCCAAATTGTAACAATTTAAGAATTTAACATAAAAGCTAAATTTTGAGCTTCTCATGAAAAATAATTTCCAACAAACCTAGAGCCCAAGTTCTTTCCCGGTAACTGTTGCAGTTTAAATTGCATCTCCCCCAAAGATAGATTAAAGTCCTAATTCCTGGTACTTATGAATGTATCTTACTTGGAAACAGACTTTGCAGATGTAATCAAGGTAAGATGAGGTAATACTGGATCAAGGTGGGCTTATGACTGGTGTCCTTTTTTAAAGGCAAATTTAGACCCAGACACAGAAACACAAAGAGGAGAATGCCATATGAACATACACAGATACAGGGAGAGCATCATTGTGCCAGAGATACATCTACAACCAAGGACCGCTGAAGATTGCTAGCTAGGAAGCGGCAGGAAATGATCATCTTCCCCTGAAGCCTTCAGAGAAAGCATGGCCTTTCCAATACCTTTATTTAGACTTCTAACCTCCAGTGCTCAGTAGCTCAGTCGCATCTGACTCTTCGAGGCTGCATGGAGTATAGCCCACCAGGCTCCTCTGTCCATGTGATTCTCGAGGCAAGAATACTGGAATGGTTTCCACTTCCTATTCCAGGGGATCTTCCCAACCCAAGGATTGAACCCTTGTCTATTGTGTCTCCTGCATCGGCAGGTGGATTCTTTACCACTCGTGCCACATGGGAAGCCTCTTAACCTCCAGAAGGGTGAGACAACACCTTTCTATTGTTTTAAGCCAATCAACAACTTGTGGTACTTCATTATGCCTCCCTAGGATACTAATAAAGCAGAAATGGGCTAGGAATGAATAAAGGTAGATGGGGCTTGTGATCTTCAATTGAAGGAGATAACTCTATCACCCCCTATATTTTATGGGTCACCAAAGCTAAGTGTTAGTGGTCATTTGTCATCTTACTTTTCCTTACTCACATTACATCTTTGGTCTCTGTAACACTTTAAGCTTATGACATCTTCAGTTCAGTTCAGTTCAGTCACTCAGTCATGTCCGACTCTTTGTGACCCCATGGAATGCAGCATGCTCGACCTACCTGTCCATCACCAACTCCCAGGGTTTACTCAAACTCATGCCCATTGTGTTGGTGATGGCATCCAACCGTCTCATCCTCTGTCGTCCCCTTCTCCTCTAGCCTTCAATCTTTCCCAGCATCAGGGTCTTTTCCAATGAGTCAGTTCTTCGCATCAGGTGGCCAAAGTATTGGAGTTTCAGCTTCAACATCAGTCCTTCCAATGAATACCCAGGACTGATCTCCTTTAGGATGAACTGGTTGGATCTCCTTGCAGTCCAAGGTACTCTCAAGAATCTTCTCCAATATCACAGTTCAAAAGCATCAATTCTTCGGCACTCAGCTTTCTTTATAGTCCAACTCTCACATCCATACATGACTACTGGAAAAACCATAGCCTTGACTAGATGGACCTTTGGTGGCAAAGTAATGTCTCTGCTTTTTAATATGCTGTCTAGGTTGGTCATAACTTTCCTTCCAAGGAGTAAGCGTCTTTTTATTTCATGGCTGCAGTCACCATCAGCAGTGATTTTGGAGCCCCCAAAAATAAAGTCTGCCACTGTTTCCACTGTTTCCCAACTATTTGCCATAAATTGATGGGACCGGATGCCATGATCTTAGTTTTCTGAATGTTGAGCTTTAAGCCAACATTTTCACTATGACATTAAGTAGTATATACTCTTTACTACAATTCTCGTCAATATGTTTTGTTGCTGCTGCTGTTCTCAGTGTAATTGATGACATTTTGAATATTGACTTCATCTTGTCAAAAAAAAGAGGAAGAGAAATATCTAGGTCTCCACCTAGATGTTGATATTTTGTGGTGGATAATTCTTTATTTGAGAGGTAGTCCTGTTCTTTGATAACTTTCCAGAAGGTTCAGTGATAAAGAATCTACCTGCCAATGCAGGAGACATAGGAGATGCAAGTTCAATCTCTGGGTGGGAAAGATCCCCTGGAGAAGGAAATGGCAACCCACTCCAGTATTCTTGCTGGGATAATCCAATGGATGGAAGAACTGTATACAGTCTATATGGTTGCAAAGTCAGACATGAGTGAGTATGCACTCACACCTGTGCTTTGAAAAATATTTATTGGCATCTCAGGCCTCTACTCTCTAGATACTTGAAGCACCTCCTGTAGTTGTGACAACCAGAAACGACTCTAGATATTATCACACATTACAGGGATCTAGGGAGGGGCCAGGAGGAGGAGGAATGAGAAAATCTCCCTCACTGAGAACTGCTTTCCTAGGCTGTTTTTCCTCTCCAATTTCATAAAAATAAACATAGTAGCACACTATAATAAATGTTTCAACATAAAATATTTACACTTCTATCTTGTCACCTGCTTTATGTCTTGCTGTTAAGAATTCTCTTTTCTTAGTCTATGACAAAGAGTGTTCATTGCTTCCCAGTATCCCTTTGGCTATGCCCTTAATGAAAAACACTGATGCTATTTATATATTAATATTAAATATTGACATTTTATTTGGGCACATTGCCATACAGATAAGAAAATTCAGAGTGTGGCCAGTGAGAATATGTGAATAGATACTGGCCTGTAAGATGTGAGTGGGAATCGATGTGAAATTTTCAGAAAGTGCCATGAGAGAAAGGCCTTACTCTTATGCATTCCTTTTTTTTTTTTTTTCCTGCTACCAGAAATATGACTGTGATGATTGGAGCTCTGGCAGCCATCCTGAGGCAATTCACTAAAAATAGAGGAAGAAACAAACCATGGATCTTCCTTAACTTACAATGGGGTTACATCCCGATAAACCCATCCTAAGTTGAAAATATAAGTGAAAAGTACATTTAATACCCCTAACCTACTAAACATCATAGCTCTGCTGGCCTACCTTAAATGCACTCAGGACACTTACATTAGCTTGCAGGTGAACAAAATAATCTAACATGAAGCCTATTTTATAATAAAGTATTGAACATCTCACATAATTTTTTGAATACTGTTCTGAAAGTGAAAAACAGAATTTTTGTGAGTGTGTTGGTTGTTAGCCTCCTGATCTTGTGCTGACTGTGAATTCCACTCACTGCCACTGCCCAGCATCAGGAGAGAGTGACATGCTGCATATAGCTAACTTGAGGGAAAAAAAATCAAAATTTAAAATCTAGTTTCTACAGAGTGCATATTGCTCTCATACCAACATAAAGTTGAAAAATCCTAAATTGAACCATCATGAGTTGGGGACCTTCCTGTGGAAGTCTGGGTCCCTGAAACAGAGGAGCTGTCACATAATTTCTGCTCTGCCTCCAATAGAACTTCAATTCAGGATAGAAAAATAAAAAATCTTATGTCATTGACTTCACTCTTATTTCAGGTATTCTGCCCCATAAAGTACAGTCCATCTCTTGTTAATCATGGTCCATTTTAATTCTTAGAAGCTTTCCCAAAGTTTATTTTATAATAATTTGCACTATTACAATATTGACTCGTACCTAGCTCTATTTAAAATTTTTAAATTTTCAAGTTTTTTCTTGTATTATGGTAATAATAATATGTACTTTGTGAGTCTGTGTTTCAGATCAGAGATAATACATATAAATCACCTTACACATTGCCTGTATGATGGAAATGTTGCTATAATCATGAGTACAATTATAACAACTGTGATGATGATGATGATGATGATGATGATGATGATGATTATATCTGAAGGTATCTTCAGTTAGCACTCCTATTATTGAGTGAAATAATTCCAATGATTTTTAAAGTTTTTTCTTTGATAGGCTAGAATATCTGGCTAAGTGAAACATATATTTAATTAGCTATATTTTGTGTATATTGTATGAAGTATAGTATTAAGCACACAAATTAATAATTTAAAAATAATTTCATTTAAATTTAGTCTTTTAAATCCAAATACAGTTATTTCCATTCAACCGCTAGATCTGAAATATGTCTTCACCAATTGTATATCAAAACCTGTAGATGTCTCGGTATCACTTCTAGAGATTCTGATGTTATTATTGTGAGATGGAGCCTAAACATTGCAGTTGATTACATTGCACAGGAAAGTTTGAGAAACACTGCTTTAGTTAGCAGTCAGGATAGACACTTTCCCTATGATTTGCTAATTGTCAGAAACTAGGAGCCTGGCACATGGTGGGAGTGAACAAAGGTATTTCTGGTTGTCTGGATGTTAATCAAAGTAATCACAAGATTTCCTTTGTTTTCCATCATACTCTTCTATTCTCCTGTTCTTCTCTCTGTGTTGATCATTTGTCATTCTAAAATAACAGAGGAATTTGTTAGTTAATTTAAAAAATGGATATGAACCCTCAGAGTAACAATTGAAAAGAGGAGATCATTAGAATGGCTTGGCATCAGAATGGATGGCATTATTTAACCCAAATTGCCTTGACTCCCAGACCATTGCTTTTCTTACCTCTAGCAATGAACTTTCTTTCCATGTTTTTTTTCACCCGAAACTGAAGGGAGAAGGGAAACAAAGAGAAAAGAAATTACTCTTTTTGGCATACTGGAAACTGCCTTTAACAAGTTACAAGATGAAATAAAGCCATACAGAATGAAGGGATGACATTCTGCTTTTTAAAGCCACTTAGTATTTCTTAATATCCACTTTATAAGAGAAAATCATGTATCAAACCATTGCTTCATCTCCTTCAAAATCGAATTTGCTAAAAAATTACAGCTTGTAGCAAGTAAAATCCAATTCTTATGCCTGGAGGTTGGTTTTAAAATATACAGACAGCATATTATCACTTGCTCTAAGTGGATATTATGATCTAGGATTTAAAAGAAAGCATTGTACATACTCAATTGCTGATGTCAAATAGGTTTTGGAGTGGTTCAGCTTTAAAAATAGAAAATGGATGAACATTGGGGTACACGTGTCTCTTTCAATTCTGGTTTCCTCGGTGTGTATGCCCAGCAGTGGGATTGCTGGGTCATATGGCAGTTCTATTTCCAGTTTTTTAAGGAATCTCCACACTGTTCTCCATAGTGGCTGTACTAGTTTGCATTCCCACCAACAGTGTAAGAGGGTTCCCTTTTCTCAACACCCTCTCCAGCATTTATTGTTTGTAGACTTTTGGATAGCAGCCATTCTGACCGGGGTGAGATGGTACCTCATTGTGGTTTTGATTTGCATTTCTCTGATAATGAGTGACATTGAGCATCTTTTCATGTGTTTGTGTTTGTAAACTTTTGGATAGCAGCCATTCTGACCGGGGTGAGATGGTACCTCATTGTGGTTTTGATTTGCATTTCTCTGATAATGAGTGACATTGAGCATCTTTTCATGTGTTTGTTAGTCATCTGTACGTCTTCTTTGGAGAAATGTCTGTTTAGTTCTTTGGCCCACTCTTTGATTGGGTCGTTTAATTTCCTGGAATTGAGCTGCAGGAGTTGCTTGTATATTTTTGAGATTAATTCTTTGTCAGTTGCATTGTTTGCTATTATTTTCTCCCATTATGAAGGTTGTCTTTTCACCTTGCTTATAGTTTCCTTCATTGTGCAAAAGCTTTTAAGTTTAATTAGGTCCCCTTTGTTTATTTTGCTTTTATCTCCATTACTCTGGGAGGTGGGTCATAGAGGATCCTGCTGTGATTTATGTCGGAGAGTGTTTTGCTTGTTTTCCTCTAGGAGTTTTATAGTTTCTGGAGTTATGTTTATATCTTTAATTCATTTTGAGTTTTTGTGTATGGTGTTAGAAAGTGTTCTAGTGTCATTATTTTGCAAGTGGTTAACCAGTTTTCCCAGCACCACTTGTTAAAGAGATTGTCTTTTCTCCATTGTATATTCTTGCCTCCTTTGTCAAAGATAAGGAGTCCATAGGTGCGTGGATTTATCTCTGGGCTTTCTATTTTGTTCCATTGATCTATATTTCTGTCTTTGTGCCAGTACCATACTGTCTTAATGACTGTAGCTTTGTAGTATAGCCTGAAGTCAGGCAAGTTGATTCCTCCAATTCCATTCTTCTTTCTCAAGATTGCTTTGGCTATTTGAGGTTTTTTATATTTCCATACAAATTGTGAAATTATTTGCTCTAGTTCAGTGAAAAAATACTGTTGGTAGCTTGATAGGGATTGCATTGAATCTATAGATTGCTTTGGGTAGTATACTCATTTTCACTATATTGATTCTTCCAAACCATGAACATGGTATATTTCTCCATCTATTTGTGTCCTCTTCAATTTCTTTCATCAGTGTTTTATAGTTTTCTACATCGATGTCTTTTGTTGCTTTAGGTAGATTTATTCCTAAGTATTTTATTCTTTTCATTGCAATGGTGAATGGAATTGTTTCATTAATCTCTCTTTCCGTTTTCTCATTTTTAGTGTATAGGAATGCAAGGGGTTTCTGTGTGTTGATTTTATATCCTGCAACTTTACTATATTCATTGATTAGCTCTAGTAATTTTCTGGTGGAGTCTTTAGGGATTTCTATGTAGATAATCACGATGGTGTGATCACTCACCTAGAGCCAGACATTCTGGAATGTGAAGCCAAGTGGGCCTTAGAAAGCATCACTATGAACAAAGCTAGTGGAGGTGATGGAATTCCAGTTGAGCTATTTCAAATCCTAAAAGATGATGCTGTGAAAGTGCTGCACTCAATATGCCAGCAAATCTGGAAAACTCAGCAGTGGCCACAGGACTGGAAAAGGTCCGTTTTCATTCCAACCTCAAAGAAAGGCAATGCCAAATAATGCTCAAACTACCGCACAATTGCACTCATCTCACACACTAGTAAAGTAATGCTCAAAATTCTCCAAGCCAGACTTCAGCAGTACGTGAACTGTGAACTTCCAGATGTTCAAGCTGGTTTTAGAAAAGGCAGAGGAACCAGAGATCAAATTGCCAATATCCCTGGGTAATCGAAAAAGCAAGAGAGTTCCAGAAAAACATGTATTTCTGCTTTATTGACTATGCCAAAGCCTTTGACTGTGTGGATCACAATAAACTGTGGAAAATTCTGAAAGAGATGGGAATACCAGACCATCTGCCCTGTCTCTTGAGAAACCTGTATGCAGGTCAGGAAGCAACAGTGAGAACTGGACATGGAACAACACACTGGTTCCAAATCAGGAAAGGAGTACATCAAGGCTGTATATTGTCACCCTGCTTATTTAACTTATATGCAGAGTACATCATGAGAAACGCTGGGCTGGAAAAAGCACAAGCTGGAATCAAGATTGCCAGGAGAAATATCAATAACCTCAGATATGCAGATGACACCACCCTTATGGCAGAAAGTGAAGAAGAACTAAAGAGCCTCTTGATGAAAGTGAAAGAAGAGAGTGAAAATGTTGGCTTAAAGCTCAATGTTCAGAAAACTAAGATCATGGCATCTGGTCCCATCACTTCATGGGAAATAGATGGGGAAACAGTGAAAACAGTGTCAGACTTTATTTTTTTGGGCTCCAAAATCACTGCTGATGGTGATTGCAGCCATGAAATTAAAAGATGCGTACTCCTTGGAAGGAAGGTTATGATCAACCTAGACAGCCTATTAAAAAGCAGAGACATTACTTTGTCAACAAAGGTCCGTCTAGTCCAGGCTATGGTTTTTCCAGTGGTCATGTATGGATGTGAGAGTTGGACAGTGAAGAAAGCTAAGTGCCAAAGAATGAATGCTTTTGAACTGTGGTGTTGGAGAAGACTCTTGAGAGTTCCTTGGACTGCAAGGAGATCCATCCAGTCCATCCTAAAGGAGATCAGTCCTGGGTGTTCATTGGAAGAACTGATGTTGAAGCTGAGACTCCAATACTTTGGCCACCTCATGCAAAGAGTTGTCTCATTGGAAAAGACCCTAATGCTGGGAAGGATTGGGGACAGGAGGAGAAGGGGACGACAGAGGATGAGATGGTTGGATGGCATAACTGACTCGATGGACATGGGTTTGGGTGGGCTCTGGAAGTTGGTGATGGACAGGGAGGCCTGGCGTGCTGCGATTCATGGGGTCTCAAAGAGTCAGACACTACTGAGCGACTGAACTGAACTGAACTGAACCGATGTAGAGAATCATGTCATCTGCAAATAGTGAGAGTTTTACTTCTTCTTTTGCAATCTGGATTCCTATTATTCCTTTTTCTTCTCTGATTGCTGTGACTAAAACTTCCAAAACTATGTTGAATAGTAGTGGTGAAAGTGGGCACCTTTGTCTTGCTCCTGACTTTAGGGAAAATGCTTTCAATTTTTCACTATTGAGGATAATGTTTGCTGTGGGTTTGTCATATATAGCTTTTATTATGTTGAGGTATGTTCCTTCTATTCCTGCCTTCTAGAGGGTTTTTATCATAAATGGATGTTGAATTTTGTCAAAGGCTTTCTCTGCATCTATTGAGATAATCATATGGTTTTTATCTTTCAATTTCTTAATGTGGTATATTACATTGATTGATTTGCAGATATTAAAGAATCCTTGCATTCCTGGGATAAAGCCCACTTGGTCATGATGTATGATCTTTTTAATATGATGTTGGATTCTGTTTGCTAGGATTTTGTTAAGGATTTTTGCATCTATGTTCATCAGTGATATTGGCTTTTAGTTTTCTTTTTTTGTGGCATCTTTGTCTGGTTTTGGTGTTAGGGTGATGGTGGCCTCATAGAATGAGTTTGGAATTTGAAAATTGAACACTAACATCTTCATTTGAAAAGGTTTAGGGTAGTATTCCTTTGAGTTGGTTGTAAATACACTTTTACTTTTGGGGGGTGGAACTCTCATAGAAAGTACATTGAAAGAGATTATTTATAACAGAGAAACATCCATGTTAGCACCCTCAGAGGTCAAGAAAATAGAACAATGTCAGCACTCAGAGCCCCCTCCTGTCATTTCCAACTACCTACCCTTCCCTTCTGCAGAAGGTAACCACTGTTCTGAATTTTATGGCAAATCTTTCTTTACTTTTCTTTATAGATTTACTAATTAAGCATGTTTCCATAAGCAATAAGATTAGTACTGTCTGACTTATAAAATCATATATAATTTATAAAAATGTATGTAAATTGCATATAAGTGAAACTATAAAATTTCTGTTCTCTTGGGTTCATCTTTTCAATCTATATTATGTTTGTGAGATTCATTCATATGATTTCCTATAGTTGAAGTAAAGTTAATATTAATGCTACTTATTATCCCATTGTGTTAAGAAGCCACCATTTATTTATCCATTTTACCTTTAATATGTATTAGATTGTATTCACTTTGAGGATATGATAAATAAGACTGCTATGAACATTCTTGTATGTATCTTTCAGAGCATCCAACAGGGATTTGTGTCACAGTTGAGGAGCTTGACATGCAGGGAACCGTGGAGATAATTAACAGATGAACAGTTAGCAAGACTATTGCTTAATATATAGAAGAATGAATGTCCACAAGACTGAGAAAAACTGTATCACTTACCATTGTTGTTGTTTAGTCACTAAGCTGTGGCCAACTCTTTTATTGTAGCTTGTCAAGCTCCTCTGTCCATTGTGAAGTTACAGTTCTTTACCCAGTTTCTACCTGGGCTAATTTTCAGACCCCAAATCCATTGACTTGAGAAATAGCTGTTTCCTCATGAGATAGGATACAGTAACAGCAGGGCAAGTGTATACAGTAATAATTCTCTGAGTCCTTTTTCAAAATGACATGTAAATTTACTCAGGTTACTATTCACTGAACAAAATGCCCAAACATTTAGAGGACTTGGAGACACAGTTTCAAGTTGACTTTTACCCTGAGGGACCTGAAGCATCACTGTTGCCCACTGGTTATGGTAGAGGTTTATGTGGGAGCAGGTAATAAACTGTGTCCTGACCTAGCCTCAGTTCACAGTGGTTATTTGGGTCTGTAGACTGAACTGGTGATCATTTCTGTTTCTGAGTATATAATTGTAAAGTACATCACATGGTAGTTGGCAAAACATTGGTTCCTTGGCCTATGAGGTAGGACCTATCTTCAGTTGGGAATTGAAAGTGGGAACTGCAAAAGCTGCCAACTCCATTTTCTGCTAAAGTAATGAATAAAAACATTTTCCATCCCAAAGAGAAGATAGAAATTAGTGTAATTTTTAAATATCTAAAGTATACAAGGGTAATATCCCCATCATATACTTATTTGATTTACCAGTCTGACTCCTACGGGAGCCAGACAGGATGATACAATAGATTACCTCAAACTTAACCAGTTAATATCTTATTTACATCTGAGGTACCTTATGTAGTATCTTAGCTGGAGTAGATGAAAATAGGTATTAAAATAGGTATAGGTATATACCTGGTCTCAGGTATATAGCCATGGTCTGGCAAATGCATTCTTTTTCATGTCTGTGGAGAAGGAGGAACTGAAAATAGTTCACATTCATATGGAAGAAGTATATATTTATTATCTTCCACAAGTGCTATGTTAATTCCCTCAACCTCTATCATAATATAGTCCAAAGGCACCTGAAACAGTGGAACACTTCACATGATATTTGATCCAGCTATTAATCAGATCAAATGAAAAGTGATGAATACATTGGAGATTATTGTACAACACATGAATTTCTGCCACTCTTTGCACATGGGACCCAGCAGAGTCTCTGATAGAAGAGTTCCCTGTGATGAGAAAAGATCCTGTATAGCAGAGTTTGTGACAAGCCCCAGTAGAAAAATTACAACACATACTCCTGTGGTTCTGGAGAAAGCAGACAAGTACATGCCAATTAAAAAGCAGCCTCTGGAGTGATTCTGGGCCTTGGTAGAGACAGCCTGACTAAGTATCATAAAGCTACCATGCAGCTCATCTTGAGCGAAGTTCCATCAGACTTGTCAAGTCACAAAATCAGGTGGACCCATTGGCAATCCATAATAAAGTGGAAGTTTTCATCAATTTTTTAAAATATATGTCTTTAATTTATTTTTGGCTGTGCTAGGTCTTTGTTCAGAGAAGGCACTGGTGACCCACTCCAGTACTCTTGCCTGGAAAATCCCATGGACGGAGGAGCCTGATAGGCTGCAGTCCATGGGGTCGCTAAGAGTCGGACACGACTGAAGCAACTTAGCAGCAGCAGCAGGTCTTTGTTGCTGTGTGGGCTTTTCTCTATTTGTGGTGAGTAGAGATTACCCTCTAGCTGCTGGGCACAGGCTTCTCATTGTGGTGGCTTCTCTTGTTGTGGAGAACAGGCTCTAGGGCATGGGGGCTTCAGTTTCTGTAGCACATGGGCTCAGTAGTTGTGGCGCTGGGCTTCAGAGCACAGGATCAATAGACATGGCACACAGGTTCAGTTGCCCCACGGCATGCGGCATCTTCCCAGACCAAGAATGGAACCAGTGTCCCCTGCATTGGCAGGAGGATTCTTTACCAATGGGCCACCAGGGAAGCCCCAAAGTGGGTCATTTTGGATCAGAAAGAGGGCCAAGAGCACTCATGTTTCATGTCAGGTAATCTAGACTGTTATGTCATACATCACTGTTGCACCAGCATCTCCTCTTAGCTCACATGCATGGTTTCTAACAGGGCAGATTCTGAGTGTGGTAGGTAGAGTAATGGACCTTGAAATATATTCTCATTTTAATCAGAAATATGTTAGATTGAATATACTAGGTTATGTGATAGAGTGGGTTGCACAGTATCTCCTAAAAAATTCATGTCCACTTAAACCTCAAAATGTGACCTTATATGGAAATAAAATCCTTACATATGTAATTAAGGATTGAGATGAGATAATATTGGCTTAGTGTAAAGTGTAAACACTAAATCCATTGAAAGTGTCCTTATAAGAGGCAAAAGTGATGCAGAGAAGAAGAAGATAACAAGATAGAGGCAAAGATTGGGAGGGTGGCAGAAGAAAGACAACCAAAAATGGTAGCGTGAGAAGGAATCTGACTTACTGGGATGGCTTTGAAGATGAAGGAAAGGGAATATGAGTGAAAAAAATGCAGGTGGCCTCTAGGAGCTGGAAAAGGCAGAGAAAAAGATTGTCCTTTAGAACTTTGAGGAGGAAACCAGCGCTCCAACACCTTGATTTTAGCCCAGTGATTTTTTTCACTGTACTGTGTAAAATAATTGTATACTTAAGTCCCCCCTAAACCTTTGTTCCTGCTGATCCTTTTGCCCTGATGTTGGATAGTTTCCACATCCAAATTTTACTTTTTCTTCAAACATAATTCAAATACATCCACTTTCAAAAAAAGCCTTTCCTGGTCACTTTAGTCCTTATCAAATGTCCTGTTCTCAAATGAAATGTTATATTACTAGTCTTTATCAATACACTGATACATTCACATAGTTTTTGCATTATGTACTGTTGATTAACATGATGTTATTGTTGTTGTTCAGTTGCTCAGTTGTGTCCAACTCTTTGTGATCCCATGAACTACAACACACCAGGCTTCCCTGTCCTTCACCATCGCCTAGAGCTTTTTGCTCAAATTCATGGACATTGAGTTGGTGATGCCATCCAATCATCTCATCCTCTGTCGTCCCCTTCTCCTCCTGCCTTCTATCTTTTCTAGCATCTGGATCTTTTCCAATAAGTCGGCTCTTTGCATCAGGTGGACAAAGTATTGGAGCTTCAGCTTCAGCATCAGTCCTTCCAATCTATATTCACGGTTGATTTCCTTTAGGACTTACTGGTTTGATCTCCTTGCAGTCCAAGGGACAAGCTTATCTTCTCAAGTAGTTTTTAAGCTATACAATAAGTTTCAACCAGAAACAGATGGCACACACAAGTAAGATAATTTGAGTAGAGTTTATTTACAAAAGAATAATTTACAAAGATGTGAGTGTGTAGATGAAGCATAAGGGATTATGGAATAACCTTGGGATATTGTTAGCAAGTTAATACAGTCCCTAAGCAAAAAGACATAAAAGGGAAGGAATAGATAGCAGAACTCAGAAGGAAAGAATATTTTGTGATCAGCTGTCTTGAGAGGAGCAGTGATTGTTGTTTGAGAGAGACAGTCAACCTTGCAAGAGAGCTTGCAAGGGAATAAATACTTTGGTCTCACTTTAGTTGGTGCTGCTATTGACAGATTCAGTCAAAATCATAAGGCAAGGGAGTCCTATTAATGTAATCCATGTAGTTATGCCTCCAGGGACAAAGAACAGGGTGGAAAATATTGGAGAATGGATTACTGGAGGCAGATAGAATAAGGGCTTCAGTATCATCCAAAGCATTCATAGGTCCTGGCAGAACTATAGGAATATTATATACATATATACTTTATAAATACTTGTTAATTGTATTTACTTTAATGTAATTATGTGTTTAATATGGTATGTATTATATGATTGTTATTTAATGAAATTAATATTTTTAAATACTTACCATCTAATAGGCCCATTTACTCTAGTCTTGAGGATATATTTAATACTAGTAACCATAACAAACTCAAAAAAACCTTTGTTTCCTGGAGATTACACATGTCATATACAGAGAGTGTATGATAGAACTATAAAGTACTGTGGCATATGCCAAAGATGCATTCTACTAGATTTCAAATTTCATAACCAAAAACTTCATCTAAATAGTTTATTGATTTATTAATACAAAAGGTCAATTATGTGACAAAGTACTACACAGTATATACAGTTATCTAAAATGTATATGTGGAATGTTTTTAATTCTGTGTTAAAATTAAGGAATATTATTTGTTTTAAAAATATCATTAATTTTCTATAAATCCTTATAGTGTTTACTTAATACTAGATAAACAAGTATGGATTTGTATATGTAGATCAGAGCCTCAACCTTAACACTCAAGTACATGAGTGTATGCTTTGATATAAATAATTTCCACAGATGCAGAGCATTGTATCTAACAGCTAAACTTCAGCCAAACTTCTGTTTAGTTTAGTTCCACACATTACCTCTTTGATTAAGATATGTTTTCTGGGAAAATCAGGTATTAAATCCCTTAATTTTAATGTTCAACATAGTCTTTTTATATTGTTCCATGATAAATCAATGACTCTAAGAGGAGTTGTAAAGCTTTTTCAAATGTTAGTATGAGAATTGCACTAATTTAGTCACCATTTCAAAGCATTAATTTTTAGTGCACTTATGAATATCTGTTGGCTCCTTTTATGAAACCCAATTAACTCTCCATTTCCCTATGAGTTTGCCAAAAGCCAAAAGATAGATATCTACTCTATCAAAATGAGTAGATATTTATTAATCAAAATGTCAAACATTTAGAACAAAAAGATTTAAGAACTTAGAATGAATCTTCATGGACAGAATCTTAGACACAGATATTTATCATCAATTATTTTCAGACAGCCTAATTATTATTATCGTATACCAAGTGCATTAAAAGCACTATGAAAGGTACTATGGGGGAAAAAACGATACGTTGGGAATAGACAACGTTCTTAAGAAGTTTCTGACCTAGTTCTAAAGGAAACACAGGGGAAAAGAAAATTAGAACTCTAAGTCCCTAGACTTAGGAACTTGATGTGATATCAACTGTACACAAACAAGTAATATGGGAAAAACACCAAATATTTGAGCTAACCCCTATAGAATGAGGCTGTAATTGGTTGTTTGTTTGTGTTTGTCCAAGATTGGAAAAGATAACATTTCAGGAAGACAAAATGACACAGCAGAAAAGCAGACATTAGAAAGTATGGGGTTTTTTTCTCAGCCAAGTATTCTGGTTAGACAAATAAATCTATTTGATTATGTCCATTAAGAAGAGGCTCCGAGGGACATTTGCAAGACCACTTTCTTCTCACTGCAACTGGAGGTGTTTACATCATTTGCAGCCAGAATATTTATATTCAGTCACTTCTTCTTAAAAGGAGATCATACATACATGATCAATGATTTTAAATAGTTAAAATAACTGAAAAAGAATCTGCTAATATATGAAATGTCAGTTAACTGTTGAATCAATTATCAAAACCTTCCCCCTGTCTATCAAAAATTAAGTTTTTCCCTTAAGGACTTATTTCTCTATCTTCAGACCAGAATTTCTCTCTCATTTTTTGTGTCTGTAGCCGTTTGTATGATTCTCTGAGACAAACAACCATATGATATAGTATTGGTTAGCAACCTCAAGAGTTTCTGGGGTGAAACTAGTAACTGATCCCTGTACAGGGAGGGCAAGGAGAAACCAAACAAAGAGGCATGCCACTCAAGATGGGTAGGTGACAGGTCTAGTAAACAAGGGAACTTACTTATGAGGCTCCTCTTGGGTGGCCACAGGATAAACAGATCTCTAAATCTGCCCTCTAGAATCTTAAGAAGGCCTTAATGGGGTCAAGAGATATATGCAATGCAGATGGTCTCAACAATATTACTCTCTCAAAAATGCATCCTAGAAGCAACTCCTAATACAGGGACAATAGGCAGACCCTACATTCCAGACACAGGGAAAGGAGTAAGGAATCTCCCATTGCCCCATCCTGCCCTCCCGCAGGTCAAGGGCAGTCATGTCCTCTCAATGACCTTCTCCAATGTATATTAATTTTAGAATTTACACCCAGTTAATTTTGATTTTCCTTGAAATATTGAATTATTCATCAATCAATAAAAATTACATAACAGATTCCATTTGCTTTTTCCCCTTTAAAGACTAAAAGCAGAAAGCTAACTTTGCTCAATCATAAGTATTACATTGAGCTAAATAATTGGCTATATTTTTCTTTCCTTTTATTCAAATGTTTATTTGTAAGCTGTAAAGATGTTAAGATATGTACTTGCAAATACCACATATTTTAACACTGTTACTCTATTTTTAATGTGGTCTTTCTCAAAAACTTGGAAAATATAAATAATAAATTACTTAGAATTTTATTTATATCTTGAAATATACTGGTGCATGTCAGATGTTCTAAGTGCAGCAGTGTCTCCCATGAATAATTTTTGCACATTTGTGAACTACTCTTTTCAAGTAATATAGTTAGAGGAAGTTCACAGTTGTGAGTCTACTAAATAAATTTTAAAAACAAAGAGATTGAAGCAGAGAAAACTGTTTGAACATATAGTTTTGCAAAAATTATAAGTTACATTAACCCATTTATTCTCTCCCAACAACTCACAATAGGAATTTGCAAACGTGTTTTATAACCTTAACTGAATGTTCATTCACTGCAAAAGTAATGGCTCTTAAAGCTATACAGTTTAATAACCAAGGAGGTTTATGTAAAATTTTGTTTTTGTTTAGTCACTAAGTAACATCTGACTCTTTGCGACCCCATGGACTGTAGCCTGCCAAAGTCCTCTGTCCATGGGATTTCCCAGGCAAGAATACTGGAGTGGGTTGCCGTTTCCTTCTCCAGAGGATTTCCTGACCCAAGGATTGAGCCTGGGTCTCCTAGATTAGCAGGTGGGTTTTTTTTACCACTGAGCCACCAGAATTATCTGTATGTAAAATTATAGATAATCAAAATATTTGCACTAGCAGATATATTATACTCTGCATTTTTCAAATCATAGTTACTGTTTTCTGGTTAGCAAATAATGGACTATACACAACCAAGTTCCATTCGTAGCATGATTGACAAAGCAGCAAAAATACTGGTCATATCAATTGAGTTACCATGTGCTTGATCCTTGAGACTGATTAATTTTTGACACTGAGTTTTGGTGAAAATAGTAAGAAATCATTAGGCTATCCTAATGTAAAGACAGAACCAAAGGAAGTGAAACTCTTTGGAAATCATAATCTAGGTAAGAGTAGTTCTGTGTGTGTGTGTTTGTGTTTTGTTAATGTGATTTGAGCCTTAAAGTAACAAGTTTTGTGGGGCATGTGAAAGGCAGAATTTTCTCCCCAAAATTTCCCAATGTATTTTTAAAACTTTAATATTTGCAATGAAGTTTTGATTTACATATGAAAATTTTCAGGGCTTCTGCAAAGTTTTGGGTCGCTAAACATCTTAGAAAAATGTGCTTGCCAGAGTATTTTCTATGGAAATTATGTGAGGAAGAGTATAGAATGAGGATATTGTGTAGCCTGAGTGTGTATATACTTTCTTGAGGTTTTTGCATTTCATGGAAAGAAATTAAACTGTGGTAAAAATTCAGACATCAATCACAACTTTTTAAGAATCTTTCTAGTCACATTCTGGTTGAGGGTGACCATGATGCATAGTGCTGATCAAGGAGTCATGAGGTATAGTGTGCTAGGCAGAATCTCTAATACATTTTTTAAGAGAGGGCAGTTTCAGGTGGTATACACTTTTCTGCTCTTTTTTGCCTCTTTTCTTCTTTTTCCCCTAACTCATTTTGCCTGGAATACTAGAGGCTATTTTGCAACCATAAGGGGCTTCCCTAGTGGCTCAAATGGTAAAGAATCTGCCTACAGTTCAGGAGACCCGGGTTCGATCCCTGGGCAGGGAAGATCCACTGGAGAAGGAAGTGGCAACCAAATCCAGTATTCTTGCCTGGAGAATTCCATGGACAAAGGAAACTGGCAGGCTACAGTCCATGGGGTTGCAAAGAGTCGGACGTGGCTGAGAGACTAACACTTTCATTTTCACTTGCAATCATAAAGAAACAAATGTAAGAAAAATAATAAAGTATAAGATGTGATAATTCTGTAACTTCAGTGGTATCTACTTGAGCTGTTCTGTCCAGAACTTCCTAACAAGGGCTTTTTATGGCTTAACACTGACAGACTTCTGAGTCAAGCACATTAGTTTAGAACTTTCTGTTGCTTGCAGCCAAGTGCAATTCTAACAGACACACTTTCAATCACACCATGCAGAGAACTGTCTTCTCCATCACTTGCTGATATTGTTGCAATACCAAAGTTGATGAGATCACCTGAAACCCACCAGGAGAATGCCAAAGTCATGTTGCTTAATACCCATACTAATGTTAGAAAGTCTTTGTAAAGGTGAAGGATTCTAGGACTATCCTGAAGGATTATTATGAAAACATATTTAACATAGAAAATATCACACAGGAACAAAATAATGCCCCAGATGGTTTCTTTCATGGACTATTTAAATAATCATTTAGAGCAAAAATTCGCCACTTTTATAATATCTTTTTTTCTCCTACTTTTATTTTTAGTGTGTTTTGTAATGTAATGTCTGCCAGGATAAACTCTATTTTATCCATAATGGTGCATGACAAAGTATCATGAAACAAAAGAAAGAAGAATTGAAAGAGGAATTTCTTGACCTGAATGTATTCCTTAGATTATGGTTGACAACATAATGAGAAATGACAGTGAAAAATGGTCTGCCAAAGAAACTGATCCAGTATATTTGCTACTACTTGGTAGTATGGGCTTCCCAGGTGGCCTAGTGGTAAAGAAACTGTATGCCATTGTAGGAGACACAGGAGATGCAGGTTCCACCTCTGGGTCCAGAAGATCCCCTGGAGGAGGAAATGGCAACCCACTCCAGTATTCTTGCCTGGAGAATTGCATGGGCAGAGGAGCCTGGAGGGCTACATTCCATGGGGTCACAGAATCAGACATGACTGAGCAACTGAGCACACACATGGGGTATTAGGGTATGAAAAAATAATTCAGATAAAAAATGGTGAGAGAGTACATCTTTAAAAATACAGTATGAAGAATGTAAGGAGTAGATGAGAATTATTTCCAGTGCTCAATTTTATCCAGGGCTAACAATGTTAATGACTAATTCAATGGAACACCAGTTTTGCTATTTAGATTAACTCCCTGTATAAAATGCATTAACGATATTCAGCAAAAGAATTTAATGTAGAAGACTTGAAATAAAAGATTAGTGTCATACAGTTTCATAATTATATTTTGCTCAAAAAGAGACAGAATATTCATTTAGGACAAATTAGAGAAAAAGAATTGAAAATTTGTCTTTGAAAAGATTAAATATGTTCACACTGGGTAAAAGCAGCTCAAAGAATTTCAAGATCCAAACTTCTGTAAAACATTACTAAAATGTGCATGAATGTGCAGTATGGCTTAGATATACAGGGTTGGTTAAAAAGAAACATTCAAATTAGTTATCAAATTTAGAAATTTAACAGATTTGGAAGAGGGAGGCTGTTTTAGCAGTTAGTAAGGGCATGAGATTCACATATTAGTTACAAAGCTGGAAAATGAACTGAGCTGAACTCATTTTGCGACCTAAAACAGATCTCTTGATCTCAATTTTCCCTAGGTGTAAAAGTGAGCTGAGAGAGACAACAGTCCTTGTTCCCTCACCTGCCTCACTCCATGGGCAGGAACTTCCCTTCAAAGTCAGTGTAGAGAAGTGTAGAGAAAGTTGAAAAGGAAAAAGAATTCAAACCAAATATGAATGCACATGGTGTTGATTGTATAAGCCCTAGATTTTACTGCTATAGTAACAACCATTTGCAACTATGATTATCTTCGATTTATAGTAATTTATAGTCAAGCACAGCTATTAATTGCAAATATATATTTCCATTCAGCAGTTTCAAGGTGGCATGGATTTTATATTGCCAATAAGTAAGTATTTTCCTTTATTGTACACACATGCTATTCTTCTTTATAATGTCATTAAAATAGATGTCAAGTTTGCAGTAAATTATTTCTAGGCACTTTTATAATACCAGGCATATGATACAATTGTATATCAACCTGAATGAAACATGTCTACATTTATTTAGAAATAGAATCTTACTGATACTTAGGAAATAAGACAGTTCTTTCATGTCATTGCAGTGAAACTGTTGGTGCAGATTTTTGGAGGTGCTATTTTAAATGATTGTTGGATTGTGCAGTAATTATTCAGCAGTCTTCCAGAAAGGTATGGTGGGCTCATGAGTACCTTAATTACTTCATTCTTCTTTTCTTTCTTTTTTCTTCCAACCCTGCTTCCTTACTTTTACCCTTTGTTTTCTTTCTTTTTCTCTTTTTTCCTTGTATTTCATCCCACTTCTCTTCCTCCATCTCTTTCTTTATCCTCTCCTTGCTTCCTCCATCCCTTCCTTCTCTTCCTTTCTTCCTGTTACCGTTTAATATCTCTCCTTCCTATCCTCATTTCCTCCTGCCTTTCCTATCTGTCCTAGCTCAACTCCAGCCATTGATCCTGCTTTGCTTCTTTTTCTTCCTTTCGTGCATACTGACTCTCTTCCATCCATCCATTCATCCATTTATACTTTATATGTTTTCCTTTTTTTTATCTTATAACAAACATTTATTGGATACTTACTGTGTGCCAGATGGCATGCCAAATATTAGGAATCCTTAAATAAATATCACATGGTCTTCAAGGAGAGAAATGTGTGTCCAAGGTGGAAGAAGAAATTTAAAACTTAGTAAAATCATATATAGGACTACAGAGAAAGAAGTATGGGTTGGAAAAATGAGGCTTGTGCACAAAGCTTCTTTTCTATCATCCATCTCTGCTTTCAGAGACCACTTGTGATATCTAGTGCAGCCAGTGAGCAACCCATGCCTTCTATATTAGTCATTATCATAATTAGGAATTGCCCTCTTTGCAGATCTCAGTTCTTTCAATAACCCATTATATTATCATAAGAAAGTTCATTCTGAAGAGACCTTGGGTTAGTCAAGCAACAAAGACCATGCACCTGGGCTTCGCCAACCCAGCACACTCCCAAGAAAGGCCTGTCTTCAGGACTGGCCCTTGGCTAGGCTCTTACAAATTGACCTCTGAATCCTTGAAATATCTTGCCTGAAAAGAATGCGTTTATATACTTGAGGCCTTGGGCCATGCTGTGGTTTGACACCTGCTGTTGTGGAGAACTGGAGATTGAGTAGCTGAGGCCAGTTGCATAAGCATTGCATGTAACAGATCTTCAATAAAATCCTTGGATGCCAAACCTTGGTTGAACTTGTTTTGTTGGCAGCACTTCACATGTACTTACATGGTTTGTCCACTGGAAGCGTACACCTGGAATCCTGCATTTGGTTCTTCTGGAATTCACCTCATGTACATTTTTCCTTTGCTAGAAAGGAAATTTCAATTGGCTTTGACTGAATGGAGTGATTTTCAACATGGCTTTGAGATAATGTTTTGCTTGGCTAATACATATTTTGCAATATTGTCAATTGAGACAGAAATCCCAAACATTAGAAAAGTGCACATTGGCTATTTTGTGCTAGGAAAGCACACTTTGTTGTACAATGTTAAGATCGTGAATTTTGCTAAGTACAATTCAAACACATGTTCTATTGCAAAGTAGATAATGAAAAGCAAATTAAACAATACAAATAGTTTCACTAAGAAACACTGAATAAGACCAAAGATGTTTTAAAGACTTATGAAATTGTGCAACAACCATAACTACTACTTTTTGCATTGCTAATATATTAATGAGCCATATTTGTTGTGCTATTTCTACTTTTTAAATAATAAAATCAAGAAGATTAAATCATGAAAGATTGTATTTTACAAATTGTCTTCTTTTTTATTAGTGAAGGCATTTTAAATGCACAAGGAACTAATTTGAGGATGATTGAAATATTAATTTAATTATTAAAAATGGTCTTTTCTGAAATTTTATTTTTCACATCAGAATATTATGGATTTTGAATGAAGACCAGGATAGACTGGTTTGGACCAGTTCAGACAGGGTCAGACCAGTAGAGAAATGTTTAAACTGATTCGGACCAGTTAAGACCAGTCTAAACTGGTCTAGATCAAACTGGTCCAGACCAATCAGCCTGGTTCATACTGGTTCAGACCGATTTAGAGCAGTTTAATCTGGTTCAGACTGGCAGTCCAGACTGGATCAGACCGGATAATAGCAGTTCAAACCTGTCTAAACTGGATCAGACCGATTCAAACTGGCCCAAACTGAGCCAGACTCTTTCACACCAGCTCATGCTGGGTCCGGTCCAGACCCATCTAAACCGGTTTAAACCAGTCCAGACAGATTTAAACTGGATCAGACTGGCCTAAACCAGATCAGATCTGGTCCATGCTGGCTCAAACTGGTTCAAACTGAATCAGACCTGATCAGACCAGCCTAAACCAGATTAGACTGATCCATACCGGTTCAGACTGGTTTAAACCGGATCAGATCCATTTAGACTAATTCAGACAGGCTTAAACCAGATTCAACTGATTCAGACTGGATTGGGCAGATCATACCAGTTCAGGCTGGTTTATGCTGGTTCAGACCAGTTTACAGTTTTGAACTGAATCAGACTGATTTGGACTGGTTCAGACTGATTCAGACCAGTTTAGACTAGAATAGAGTGGATCAGACCGATTTCCACCTGGCTCCTCTGTCCATGGAATTTTCCCGGGAAGAATACTAGAGTGATGCCATTTCCTGCTTTAGGTGATCTTCCCAATCCAGGTATGAAACTCATATCTCCTGCATCTTCTGCATTTCCAGGCAGATTCTTTACAACTGAGCCAACTGGGAGGTCTGGAAAAAGGAGACTCTTTTCAATAATTGGTATGAGAACAATTGAAAGTCATATGGAAAAAGCAAACAAAAATACTTCGATGCTTCTGTCACAGGTTACATGTAAATTAACTCAAAACAGGTCATAGATCTAAAAATGAAAGCTAAATCTATAAAGTTTGTAGAAAAAATATAGTAAAAAATCCTAGTGATTTTGGCTTAGACAAAGAGTTCTCAAATAGGACACAGGAAAAAAAAAAGCCTACAGTATAAAAGAAAAAAATGGTAAATTGGAATTCAACAAAATTCTAAACTTTTTTCTATTAAAAAATGAATAGTCAATTCAAAGATTAAGGAAAAATATAAGTCACATATACAATAAAGTTCCTGTATCCAGAATATATAAAGTCTTCTTCAAAGTCATTAATGACAGGACAAACATCAATAAAAAATGGGCAATTGTTATTGATTAATGAGCAGACACTAATAAAAAGATACAAATAGAGCAATGAATGCTTGAAAATAAGGTCAATATTTGTACTCATTAGCAATACATAGATCTGGTTAGCTACAGTCCACGGGGTAAAAAAGAATAGGGCACAAAGGAGCCTGAGAAAATGAACCTTTCTCTATTGGATTATCTAGACCAAATCAGTGAAAACCAATTAGTCATATATGTTTGAGTCAATTTCTGAATTCTCTTTGATTGCATTATTTGTTTCTATTTAAAAAAGACTTTTTATAGATGCCTTTTATCATGTTGAGGAAATTCCCTTGTAATTCTAACTTAATGAGTTGTTTTTTTATTTTTTAAGGATAGGTTGATATTTGATATTGTTAATTTTTCTACATCTATTAAGAACTTCATTTTTTTTCTTTTTAATGTCAATATAGTGAATTACATTGATAGATTTTAAACTATCAAATCAATTTTAAATTCTGTTTTAAAACTGAATTTTAAATTTTAAAATTAAATTTAAAACTGAATTTTAAATTCTGTTTTAAAATTTAAAAACTGAGAAACTCTATACTTAGTTCTCTAAAATTTGTGTGAGGAGAGGTTTGCATCTATGTTCTTGAGAGACATAGCTCTAAGATTTTTGCAATTTCTTTATCTGATTGCTGTACCTGATTGCTGTTTTCATGATTTGGGGACTTTTACTGTTCTTCTTTCTGTAAAAGTTTCTTAAGTATTGTTATTATTTCTTACCTTACATGTCTGTTAGCATTCATCAATGAAACCATCTGAAACTACTTTTTTTAAGAAAAGTTTACATATCCAATTTTTATTTAATAATATTGAACTATTCATGTTACCTACTTCTTTTTGAGTGATTTTCTTAATTTATGTCATTCTGTCATTCAAGATTGTGTGCAGTTTTTAAATTTGTTGGAATAAAGTTTTTTCATAGTTTTTAAAATTAAATGTCTATAGGATCTGAAGCATTGATCCCTCTTTAATTCATGACATTGGTAGCTTGTGCTTCTTTTCTTTATTCCTAATCCATCTGACTAAAAGTTTAACAATTTTATGTCAGTTATTGTTTTCATTGATTTTCTCTATAGTTTTCCATTTTTCTCTTTTATTTTTTCTGGTCTTATTTTTATTTTCCTCCTTATGCACATTTTTAGGGGTTTTGTTTGCTCAAGTGTTTTGTTTTGTTTTGTTTTTTAGTTTCTTAGGTGAGAAGCTTTGATTTGTGATTTAATTACATTGATGTGCATTGAATTCTATAAATTTCTCTTTCATCTCTGCCTTGGATGAATCTCACATGTCATTTTTCTTTTCTTAATCAGTTCAAATTATCTTCTAATTTTACTGGATTTTTCTTGACTGTATCAGTTAGGGTTCTAGGAGAAAACACATATAGGTAGTAGATAGATAGATGAATTATATGTAAAAATATTTAGTGTCAGGGAAAATAATTGTCTTAAGTGATGGTGTGACTGGCTAAGTAGTCCTATATTTGTAGGGCAGGCCATCAAGAAGGGCAAACTGGAACTTGTGTATACCCTAATGCTGCAGTTTACAGGCAAAATTCAGTTTTCTTTAGGGAAATCTCAATTCTGCTTTTAGAGCCTTTTAGCTGATTGAATCAGGCTCACTCTTGTATAATATAATCTTGATTAAAGTAAACTGATTATAAACTTTAATTACATCTGTAAGATACCTCCCCTGCAACCCTCAATTAGTGTTTTATTGAATAATTGGGAATGGTAGTGTAGCCAAGTTGACACATAAACTGATCATCACACTGACCCAATAATTGTATAGGAGTAAACTTTTAAATTTCTAAATATTTGAGGATTTTTTATATATTTTTCTTTTTGCAATGTAATTTAATCCCATTTAGTCAGAGGACATATTTTGTATGGCTTAAATATATTTATAGAGCTTATCTTGGTGATCTTGGTGACTGTTCCTTAAGTGCTTGAAACAGTGTGATTTCTATTATTCTCTGGTGAAGTTCAGTAAATGTCAAAAGCTTAAATTGATTGATAAAGTTGTTCAATTTTTCTATATCCTTACTGAATTTTTGTACACATTTCTATCTTTTATTATAAGAAGAGTGTTGACATTTCTAAGTATGATAGACTGGTCTATTTCTTCCCTTCTGTGAATATTTTGTTTAAAAATTTTGTAATAACATTTTTAATGAGATATAATTCACACACCATAAGATTTTTCCTTTTAACATGGGCAATTCAGTGGGGTTTTTTTTTTATTAGCATATTTATAGAGTTGTGCAACAATCACTAATCTAATTTTAGAACATTTTTATCACTCCAAAAATAAACCTTATACTCACTCAAGATTACTCTCCATTCGTCCCTCTGTTAGTCTCTAGCAACCACAAATCTATTTCATGACTCTAGGGACTTGTCTAATCTGGACATCTGACATAAATAGAATTATACCTTATGTAGCTTTATGTGTTTGGCTTCTTGCAGTCACCATAGTGGTTTCAATGTTCATTCATATAATAGTATATATCAGTATTTCATTCTTTTTTATGGCCTAACAATATCCATTGTATGAGTACATCACTTCTATTAGTTATTGATTTATATATTTTAAAACTTGTAAGTGAATAAGATCATTATATTCTCTTGATGTTTTAATGTCTATCATTATGAAATGTCCTTCATTATCTATGGTAATGGTTCTTGTTCTGATATTCACTTTTTCTGATATTAATACAGCAATTCTCACTTTTAAAAATAGCTTTTAAAATCTATCCTTTGCTATGATTAAATTTTAAACCTATTTGCATCTTTATAGTTGAAGTGGATTTGTTGTAATCAACAATAGTTAGTCTTGATTTCATCTTGACAAACTTTGCCTTTTGAATGGAATGTTTAGATGAGTTATATTTAATATAATTATTGGCATGATTGGTTAAGTCTATTATATAGCTATTTTGGTGAAGCCTTCCTGTTCTTGATTTCTTTTCTCCTCTTCTTTTGCATTTGTTTGGAATATTTTTTTATAATTCTACTTTATCTTTGTTCTTAAATGATTAACTATATGTCTTTATTATTTTTATAGTGGTTGCTCTAGGGTTCGCAGTATATACTTTTACCTTATTACAATCTAAGTTCAAATAATACACTATCTTACAAGTATTATAAGAAACTTTAAAAAAGTTTTCATTTTCCCCTCTTGTACTTTGTTATTTGCAGTGTTATTTAATTCTATATTGCTATAAACCTCAAAATTTATTATTATTTTACTTTAAAGAGTTATTTTTTCATCTTAGTCTTATGATTTTTTTGTTTTAAAAATAATTACCTGATTGATATTTTTTATTGAAGTATAGCTGATTTGCAATGTTGTATTAGTTTCAGGTGTACAGCACCATGATTCCATCATACATGCATACATCTCTTCTTCTTCAGATTATTTTCCCCTATAGGTTATTACAGAATATTGAGCACAGTCCCCTCTGCTATACTGCTATAATTCCTTGTTGGTTATCTGCCTTATACATGAAAGTGAAAGTGAAAGTTGCTCAGTTCTGTCCTACTCTTTGGGACCCCATGGACTATGCAGTCCATGGAATTCTCTAGGCTTGAATATTGGAGTGAGTAGTCTTTGCCTTCTCCAGGGGATCTTCCCAACCCAGGGACCAAGCCCATGTCTCCCACATTGCAGGCAGATTCTTTACCAGCTGAACCACAAGGGAAGCCTTATATATAGTAGTATGTATATATATATATATATATATATATATATATATATATATATATATATATATATAAGTGTCTTATATATATAGTAGTGTGCATATGTTAATACCAAACTCCTAATATATTCTTCTACCTTTGGTAATCATAGTTTGATTTTTATGTCTGTGAGTCTGTTTCTGGTTTTGTAAATAAGTTCATTTATATCTTGTTTTCTGTTTTAGATTCCACATAAAAGTGATATCACATGATATTTGCCTTTCTCTGTCTGGTTTACTTCACTTAGTATGGTAAACTCTAGGTCCATCCATGTTGCTTCAAATGGCAACGTGTCATTCTTTTTTATGGATTAGCATTATTCCAGTGGGTGTGTGTGTGTGTGTGTGTGTGTGTGTGTGTGTGTGTGTGTGTGTGTGTGTGTGTATACTGCTCTTCTTTATCCATTCATCTGTTGATGGACATTTAGGTTGATTCCATGTGTAGGTTATTGTAAACAGTGCTGCAAATTGTAAACTGGGATGAATGTATCTTTTCAATTTTTTTTAACGTTTTCTCCAGGTACATGCCTACAAATTGAATTGCAGGATCATATGATAACTTTATTTTTAGTTTTTTAAGGAGCCTCCACACTGCTCTCCATAGTGGCTATACCAATTTGCATTCTTATCTACAGTGTAAGAGGGTTCCTTTTGCTCCACACAATATGTAACATTTCTTATTGGGATCTATAGATTCAATGCAACCCCTATCAAAATACAAATGGCAATTTTTAAAGAACTAGAACAAAAATTTTAAATTTGTATGGAAACACAAAAGACCCCAATAAACATTCAGTTATCTTTTTAAGAAAGTTTTTAAAACTTGTAGGTAAAATGTTTTTTTTTTTTAATCTTTACTTTGCCAAAGCAAAAACAACACCCAATTGTGGATAGGGCTGGTGATGGAAGCGGGGTCTGATGCTGTAAAGAGCAATATCGCACAAGACCCTGGAATGTTAGGTCCATGAATCAAGGCAAATTGGAATTGGTCAAACAGGAGATGGCAAGAGTGAACGCCAACATTTTAGGAATCAGTGAACTAAAATGGACTGGAATGGGTGAATTTAACTCAGATGACCATTAAATCTATTACTGTGGGCAAGAATCACTTGGAAGAAATGGAGTAGCCATCATAGTCAACAAAAGATTCTGAAATGCAGTACTTGTATGCCATCTCAAAAACGACAGAATGATCTCTGTTTGTTTCCAAGACAATCCATTCAATATCACAGTAATCCAAGTCTATGCCTTGACCAGTAATGCTGAAGAAGCTAAAGTTGAACAGCTCTATGAAGACCTACAAGACTTTTTAGAGCTAACACCCCAAAAAAGATGTCCCTTTCATTATAGGGGACTGGAATGCAAAAGTAGGATGTCAAGAAACACCAGGAGTAACAAGCAAATTTGGCCTTAGAGTACAGAATGAAGCAGGACAAAGGCTAATAGAATTTTGCCAAGAGAACACACTGGTCATAGAAAACACCATCTTCCAACAACACAAGAGAAGACTTTACACATGGACATCACCAGATGGTCAACACCAAAATCAGACTGATTATATTCTTTGCAGCCAAATGAAGAAACTCTATAGAGTCAGCAAAAACAAGACTGGGGGCAGACTGTGGCTTGGATCATGAACTCCTTAATGCCAAATTCAGACTTAAATTGAGGAAAGTAGGGAAAACCACTAGACCATTCAGGTATGACCTAAATCAAATCCCTTATCTTTATACAGTGGAAGTAAGAAATAGATTTAAGAGACTAGATCTGATAGAGAGAGTGCCTGTTGAACTATGGATGGCAGTTCGTGACATTGTACGGGAGACAGGGATCAGGACCATCCCCAAGAAAAAGAAATTCAAAAAGAGCAAAATGGCTGTCTGAGGAGGCCTTACAAAGAGCTGTGAAAAGAAGAGAAGTGAAAAGCAAAGGAGAAAAGGAAAGATATACCCATTTGAATGCAGAGTTCCAAAGAATAACAAGCAGAGATAAGAAAGCCTTCCTCAGCGATCAATGCAAAGAAATAGAGGAAAATAACAGAATGGGAAAGACTAGAGGTCTCTTCAAGAAAAATAGAGATACCAAGGGAATATTTCATGCAAAGATGGGCTTGATAAAGTATAGAAATCATATGGACCTAACAGAAGCAGAAGATATTAAGAAGAGGTGGCAAGAATACACAGAAGAACTGTACAAAAAAGATCTTCACGACCCAGATAATCACGATGGTGTGATCAACTCACCTAAGCCAGACATCCTGGAATGTGAAGTCAAGTGGGCCTTAGAAAGCATCCCTATGAACAAAGCTAGTGGAGGTGAAGAAATTCCAGTTGAGCTGTTTCAAATCCTGAAAGATGATGCTGTGAAAGTGCTGCACTCAATATACCAGCAAATTTGGAAAACTCAGCAGTGGCCACAGGACTGGAAAAGGTCAGTTTTCATCCCAATCCCAAAGAAAGGCACTGCCAAAGAATGCTCAACCTACTGCACAGTTGCACTCATCTCACATACTGGTAAGCTAATGCTCAAAATTCTCCAAGCCAGGCTTCAGCAATACATGAACCGTGAACATCCAGATGTTCAAGCTGGTTTTAGAAAAGGCAGAGGAACCAGAGATCAAATTGCCAACATCCTCTGGATCATCAAAAAAGCAAGAGAGTTGCAGAAAAAACATCTATTTCTGCTTTATTGACTATGCCAAAGCCTTTGACTGTGTGGATCACAATAGACTGTGGCCAATTCTGAAAGAGATAGGAATACCAGACCACGTGACCTGCCTTTTGAGAAACCTGTATGCAGATCAGGAAGCAACAGTTAGAACTGGACATGGAACAACAGACTGGTTCCAAATAGGAAAAGGAGTACATCAAGGCTGTATATTGTCACCCTGCTTATTTAACTCATATGCAGAGTACATTATGAGAAATGCTGGGCTGGAGGAAGCACAAGCTGGAATCAAGATTGCTGGGAGAAATATCAATAACTTCAGATATGCAGATGACATTACCTTTATGGCAGAAAGTGAAGAAGAACTAAAGAGCCTCTTGATGAAAGTGAGAGGAAAGTGTAAAAGTTGGCTTAAAGGTCAACGTTCAGAAAACTAAGATCATGGCGTCTGGTCCCATCACTTCATGGGAAATAGATAGGGAAACAGTGGAAACAGTGTCAGACTTTATTTCTTTGGGCTCCAAAATCACTGCTGATGGTGACTGCAGCCATGAAATTAAAAGCCGCTTACTCCTTGGAAGGAAATTTGACCAACCTAGATAGCATATTAAAAAGCAGAGACATTGCTTTGCCAACAATGGTCCATCTAGTCAAGGCTATGGTTTTTCCAGTAGTTATACATGGATGTGAGAGTTGGACTGTGAAGAAAGTCGAGCGCCAAAGAATTGGCGCTTTTTAACTGTGGTGTGGAGAAGACTTGAGAGTCCCTTGGACTGCAAGGAGATCCATCCAGTCCATCCTGAAGATCAGTCCTGGGTGTTCATTGGAAGGACTGATGTTGAAGCTGAAACTCCAATACTTTGGCCACCTCATGCAAAGATTTGACTCATTGTAAAAGATCCTGATGCTGGGAAGGATTGTGGACAGGAGGAGAAGGGGACGAAAGAGGATGAGATGGCTGAATGGCATCACCGACTCAATGGACATGAGTTTGGGTAAACTCCAGGAGTTGGTGATGGATAGGGAGGCCTGGCATGCTGTGATTCATGGGGTCACAAAGAGTCAGACAAGCCTGAATGACTGAACTGAACTGAATCTTTGATAGCTTTTTCTTAGATTTTATTTTGTTGATGTTGTTACTGTTTTTTAAGTACTTGAAGAGTATGGCACATCCTATATATACAGGTATAGATTCTGATGAAATGTCTCGTTTGTATGAACTATGTCTTTTTTTTCTTATCACTTCTTCTAAGATCAAAAAAGTCTCTATCAAACGTCTCATTAATTTGATTATAATTGGTGTCTTGATATGGTTTTATTTATTTTTTCTTCAGTTTGAACTTAATTGAAGTTTGCATATCTCTGGATTCAAAAATTTTAAGTAATATTTAGACATTATTTTTGAAATAATTTTCTTATCCTGACTCCCTCCCTTTTTGACTCTAATTATATGAAGTTATATGTATATTTGATCACTTGGTTGTTGAAGAGTTTCCATTGCTATGTCCTCAATTTCACTGATTTTTTTCTTGTTTCTTTTGGTAATGTTGAATTACCCTTAGTCTCATCTAGTATAGAAAGAGAGATATATATTTCAGTTAAGATGCTATATTTACATATCTACAGTTTGATTTGGATCTTTTTATATCTTCCACTTCTTTTCTTCATCCCTTCATGTTTTCCTCTACCTTTTTGGATATGGGTGGTATATTTACAATAACTGTGTGATGACCTTGTATGCTTTTCTAGCTGTTTCTATTGATTGATTTTTCTCCTGCTTTTTAAAATACCTAATAATATTTGGTTGAATGCTGGATGTTGTTAGTTTTGTGTCTTGTGGTACTAGATTTTGTTGTAGTCCTTTAAAGATAGCTGGGTTTTGTTCTAGAAAATAATTAGTATACCAATATAATCCCTTTGAGACTTGCTTCTGAGCTTAGTAAATCAGTCTCTCCTGAAGGTCTAATTTCACCCCTTTATAGAAATGCAATAAGTTTATGAAGACTCTAACAAGTGTTCCATGCAATGTTAGGATTTTCACTTTGAATAGTAGCATGGCAACTATTCCCAACCCCGTATAAGCTTTGGTAGTTGTTCCATAAAATACTTTTCTTAGTTTTTTCCTTTGCTTGTGGATGGTTTCCTTACATACACTATGTAGATATCTGGACTTCTCTTTCTGTACAACTTCCAAGATTCTGTTCTGCAAATTCAAGTTGCATTGATTTCCCTGAACTCCAAACTTTGTTTTCTCAATTTAGTTCATTGAGCTCTGATGGGGTTTCCACTTCATCTGCTGTGATCTGGAAATTCTTAGATGGTAAGCCAGGGCAATAGAGCTCACCTTGTTTTGGCTCTTCTTTCAGGGAACAGTCTCCTGCATTTCTTGTTGTCCAATGTATGAACAGTATTGTTTTCTACATTTTGTCCAATTATATAGCTGTTAAAACTGAGAAGTTACACCTGATTTCAGTACTCTTGACATGAATAGATGGGAAAGCCCAAATGATAGCTTTCACATTATTTAAGTTTAGGAAAAAGTTAATTCTTAGTGTACAGATTTGCTATTTTGTTGTTGTTCAGTCACCCAGTCATGTTTGACTCTTTGTGACCCCATGGACTGCAGCCTTCCAGGCTTTTCTGTCCCTCACCATCTCTCAAAGTTTGCTGTAACATTATAGAATTTGCATGGTAGAATAAATATGTCTACAGATACAGAGACAATTTTTAAAAATAACTAAAGCAAACTTCTTCCAGAAAATAAAAAAGCAATCCAACTTAGTGTAACTCTAGGGAAAAATATTTATGCAAGATTCAAGGATCAATTAAAATTAGGTTTAATGAATATAATAAATAATCTAAATAATGATACTAGTGCATTTGCCAACTAAGAAATGGTTTAAAGGTCTATTGATATAAAAGAAATTTCATATACTATCTTAGTCTTTAAACAGCTGTAATGTATAACAACTGTCTTATTTTTAAACCAATGTGTTAAATTATTTATTAATTTGAGTAAAGAAATTATTCTCTGAAACAACCTTACCAAATACCCCATCAAATCTCCAAATATATATACATATATTTTCAACAAATTTCTAGGTATATTTTATTTTTTCATAAATTAAAAGAGCTCAGTTGGGTCACTAGCTATTTTCTACATCAGTTATTGATAAAGGCGTTAACATTGCACATATGAAAAAATTCTTTTTGCAGAAATAGGTGGCCTGTTTTAGGGAACTATCTACCAACACCTTATCCCTCACAGAGAAGACATCTAAACTTATAGTAAGGCTTACAAGTAATCAATAAGATGAGCCAAAATATTAGCCATTTGGATAAAACCTATAATATGGAGTATGTTATCACAAAATTATCTCAGGTGAAATGAATAGTAGACATTTGAATTAAAACTAATATATAAAACATTATCAGAAAAGCATCTAAATTTTCTGAAGCAATATCCAATTTTCTAACTAAATATGTTTACATTAGTACATTAGGAACAATCTCTGGTATCAATCCAAATCACTTAGACTAATGAGTATGAGTATAATTCACCTACTCCATTCTTAACTTTTCATGCCCCAAACACACACACACACACTCCTAGCACAGCCTTAGTATAAATTAGTTAAATCCCATATGTTAATGTAAATATTATTAATTCACTAATTTTAGATTGTCAAACAGCTGTTATTTGAATGTTCATCACCTGTCAGAGTTTATACTAAGCATTTTATATCTATTTTCCTAGTTATTCCTTACACAAAACAGAAAGTTGGGGATTATTATACTGATTATAGAAATGAAGCTATGAGCGTCACTATTTTCATTGGTTTCTGCTGTAAATGACAGTTTCAAGTTAGAGCCCAGTTTTTGTCCTGCCTTCTTCACTAATTCATGCTGCAGAGAAATATTGTTGTTTTAATTAATGACCTCAAAATGTCTGCCTCTTAAGATATTGTAGAGCTACATATGATAATACAAGCAAAAATTTGCCTAACTTGTAACTATAAAGTCAGATGTTTCTTAGGTTTAATGTGACCCAGTTACTAAGATAATACCCAGGATTTCCATAGAAAGTCACATTAAAATAGCATTTATAATGTTGCATTGTGGTCATCAGATCATTAAACTACTTTTTGCTAAATTGAGAAAAACTTCACATTACTTTCATTGATTTATATGGTACATTACTGAAAAATATGAAGCAAATTATACTGTTTATTTGACCTAGAAATGCTTTCATTCTCTGTCAGTTTAAGGATGCTACTTAAGTAGCCCATAATTATTACTGGCTTATTAGTTTAAAGATTCAAGCATTAATGTATGATACTTAAATCATTTCTAAAGTAGGATTCTTAAGCAGGGCTGCATTAATTCTGTGGGATTGCTTAATTTTGTATGTATGAAATATATGGAGTACTTACTATGTGGTAGGCATTGTTAAAGTTTTAAAATACTGTAAATCCTAAAATACTTAAAGTAACAGAGACAAGTAATTTTAAGCATACATCAGAATCTGTTCTATATCCTTGCCCATAAGTATACTGCATTCAGTGTTAAGCTGTACACTTGATAGGATTTCAACGGTAGAACATATGTGCTTTGTTCAATACATGGACTTTCAAAAAAGATCCCAAATTGCTAAAATGTTATGAAACCTGGATTAAACACAAAATCTAAAGTTCATTTTTGTAGAGGCTGAGGATGAAGGGAGGGGTGTTTTCCAGCCAGTGAGCAGCCATGATTGCCGTCTTCTATTTGATTCTATTATTGGCTGAATATAGATTGATGTACTTGTCTCCACTGTACCAATGTATAATGCATGAACACAATTACTGGGGTAATTTGAAACAGGATGCCTTTAATCTTCTGCTCAGATCAATCAGTTACAATACATAGATTATAGAATGTCCTATGATCTTACACTGAATCCTTAATAGAACTAATCTTAGAACTAAATGGGGTTGGAAAAAAATGTGAAGCCCACAGTGATTGCTCATAAGAACACAGACAATGAAACTTTAACCATCATATGTTTAATTATCTGGAATGAATGAACAGAGACCACACTAAAGTTTGTAGAGTAAGAAAGAATGCTTTGGGGAACAGTCATTTTTTTCTCTTGAAAAAGCCACTTTTCCACCTTTAAGGTGGAATTTCAAGGGTTTCCACACTTAGTAATCTGTGAAAGTTTGTATCCGACTCATAACTAGAGACATTGTGCACTGTTATCTTTTTCATGCCAATACATCTTGTTGTACGCAGAAAAATGTGTTTGAACTGCATTTGGAAATGCCCATTTCCCTGTAAAGCAATATTCATTCACTGAATTTACATGTACTTTGAAAAATATATTTGCCACACAACCTTGCTCTAACTTAATGTTATGTTACTATGCCTTTATAGTGTATATGAAACTTTAATTGCATTGCACACGATGTATGGTGTACTCATTTATTTCTGGAGCCCTTGATGCATTTTGGGAGGAATACATTTGAGCTTCGGTTTAACTAAGAAGCTAGTTAGAAAAAGAAGGTATTTTAGAAATGGGCAGCTAATTGCATTCTGTGTTTCTGTGGACATTCAGTGAAGACAAATTATGTATTTGAATGTATCAGGGACACTCGCCTGAGTTTGCAGTTCTGTTGTCTGTGGCTGAGTGTAGACAAGAGTGCAGTTGCTAATGGTAGAGTCAGAGTCAGCACCATGGATAGCTCCCCACGTTTAATACCTGGGAGAGGAACTCGTCGTTTCACAGGCTCTGCTGCAGCTAGCGATCAAAAAGATTTGCTTTTACTGAAAACGGGGAGAAAATACAGCCGTACATAGGAGGAGCGTGCCTGTTTATATTCCGAGAGAGGGAACTTCACGGATTCAGGAAAGCTCAAGTTACCATAAGAGCCTAAGTGTTGTCATAGAGTTTTATGTTTTTTGTTTTCTTTTTTAAGTAAAGCTAATTAACTGGAAAATTCAACATTCCCAGGCAAATGTCTCTGATTTATTTTAGTTACTTTGATATGAAAGATTGATAATTGTTTGTTATTTTTTTTCTTGGCTCGTGTTTCCTGGAGCAGAAATTAAAAGTTCTGTTTGTTTCCTCTTTATTTATTGCAATCCACACGATCACCTTCCTAATTTAACCCTCCTTCTCAGCCCTATGCAGTTCCATTCTCATTTTTTTTCACTTCAGGCTTTAATGTTGGAACTGAAAAAAAA
This sequence comes from Giraffa tippelskirchi, assembly GCF_054371585.1. NCBI lineage: Eukaryota > Metazoa > Chordata > Mammalia > Artiodactyla > Giraffidae > Giraffa > Giraffa tippelskirchi. Next base: position 95,512,569 of record NC_137277.1, read on the forward strand.
TATGAACTCGAGTTATTCAAGGCACAGGCAGAGCAGGCTAACGGACTGCAAGAACACCCAAAACTCGATTATGCAACTAGGTGTTTTGATAGGACTTTATCATCAGTAGAAACAAGAGGTTTGTCCGTGTTCTAGTTCAGTAGTGGTAGCAAATTCCATTAAGAGAAAGGGGCGTGGAGAGGACTGACTGTTAGGTTAAAGGAGATAACATAAATGAAAGGGAAAGAAGCAAGAAAAACTAGAAAAACAACTTAGAAAACACCATCCCCTGGCATGGCTTGTCACATGATTTCTCAAATCTCCAGGACTATTTGGACAAAAGTGTACGTATACCATGAGATTCCCGAGTTAGCAGGCTCTGAAAATCAAGAACACAGAGGACTAGTCTCTCCCTTGAACCCTTTCCTATCCTATAGAGATGATTTCTTAGACATGGTATAAGAGAGCAGAATGGTGTGCCTAGTGTGTTCAGAAGATGAGTGGCACGGGAGGTCACAACAAAGCTGGTAACTCTTAGCCCCACCCACCTTTTGTTCTTTCCCCCTCTTGCCCAGCCTCACCCGTTTCAAACTCTTTCCTTGTTTTGTACCAGTTGCTTGCACAGTCTTTGGCTTTCCCGTCTTTCTCGCAACCTATGAGAGAGACCTAATCAACCCCAAGTCTTGCAACTCCTCAGGGGCTCAAGCAGTGGAACTGGGCATGCTCAGCGGTGGAGCCAGCAGCCTCCAGTCTTTCGGAGGCGCGGCTCAGCGCCGGGTTGGGACAGGAGTGCCAATTCAGCGTAGGCTTCAGCGCCCACCTCCGCCGCCGAGCCCAGGCATCCGAGCTGCTCCCTGAGGCGAAACCTGCACCCTTAAGTGGCTCATCCTCAGTCTTCAACCTCCTGAGCCACCAAAGCTTAGAGCCACCAAAGCTTCACCCAGGAACTGTTTTTTCCCCACCTATCTTTTCTTTACAGCTAAGGGTGTTTTAGCTACTGCGGCGTGAGGAGCTCAGGAATGGGGCCCTGTGGCTGGTGGCCTCAGAGATCACCTTCCCAGTGTAGCTGTTTGTCACTGAGTTTTGGAGATTTCTTGGCTGGCTTCCGCTAAAGCACGCTTGAGTAATCCGAGCTGTAGCGGCGCCCAAGCTGCCGGGATAAAGGGAGCGTGTGTGTGTGTGTGTGTGTGTGTGTGTGTGTAGGGGGAGAGGGCGGGGATAGAAACGTCAACCATCCCCCCCAACCCCAGCCTCCTTTTCTTTCTCCCCTTCCTGCAAAAGCTGCACAAGTCTCTCATCCCAACCCCCTTCTTCCCCCACCTCCCACTCCCCCCCAGCTATCCTTACAGCTCTGGGCAACCGCCAGGTTAAGCCCATTTGCACTGGGAAATTGACGCTGTTTGGGAGAAGAGAAACAGATCGATTGCCCTTGTGACTCCCCGCCCCCCTCCCCATCCCCACCCCCACCGCTCCCTCCTTCCTTCCCTCCCCCGCCACCTCCCCTCACCCCGCCTCCTTCCCTCTCCCCACCCCCAAACCCTCTCACCCGCGGCAGTCCGGTGTGAGGTCCCCTCCAGAAGGTGAGGGGAATGGATTGGACTCCGGTAGGGAAAGCGGGTGTCTAGAAGTGGTGCTAATGGGAAGAGATTTCTGGTTTCAAAAGAGGATGCTCTGCCACAAAGAGCGGCTGGCGCGCTGGCCTGGGCTCTAGCCGAGGAGAGATCCCGGGAGAACTCCAGAGCTCGCGGGGAGCGCTCCTTGGAAGACCGGGGTCAACATGCCTGTTCGCAGGGGGCACGTGGCACCACAAAACACATTTTTGGGGACCATCATACGGAAATTTGAAGGGCAAAGTAAGTTCATTTGTTCTCTTCTCTCTCCCTCGCTTTTCGCTTTGATAGTGCACTTGGCGTCTGCCGCTTCCAAGCTGAGGAGTCTCGGGGCTCCGTCAAGTTCAGAGACTGTGAAACGGAGCCAGGAGGCTCGAATGGCAGCGCAAGTGTTCTCCCCGTGATATTAATTTTGATTTACATTTTAGATTATGGTCTCCATTATAGAAGGCAATTTGATCCTCCTCTCCCACTGCTCCATTATCTGCCTTGCTACTTAATGTCCTACTCTTCTACTATCTTAAAGGGAACGTACTAGTGTAACGGGTTTATATTTCGTGGCTGTTTTATTGTAGACTTTTTGAAAGTCAGGAGCAGGGCAGAGCACACTATTGGAACGAGAGAATGTAAATGGTAGTAGCGATGTAAATGTCTATGCAAGCTGTATTTTACTTCTGTTAAATTGCAAGGCTGTGGTGTGACAGGGATGCTTGCTTGCTGCTAGTTTATAGAAGCTAAACTTTGCATTGAATCCATGCAAATCCCAAGCAGGAGAATGTGGGGAAAGCAGTATCTGATCCATGTTGATTCCCGAGGCAAACAGTTCATTATTTGAAGAATGTTTTTGTCCCTTTATTACCCCCTTAAATTTCCACTAGAAATTTAAAAATCAAACTGTAATAAGTAAATCCCACAAAGACTGAATGCAGAGAAATTTAATATTCTCATTTGTACTAATTATAGGGAATAAATTATTGTTATATAAATATATTGATTTTAGATCCTACACTAGTTAATTTATATCTGACGTTTCCTTTAAACTCCATTAACACACATCTAATTTTGTACATTGTGCAGTTATTTTGGTGCTGCATGTAGTGGTGGGAGGATATAATACCTTGTGTTCAAAAGAAACTTGTATATCCTGCTTCGTGTTTTATTTGGGAATAGTAAATATAATCTATGATCAAAATTAAGAAGCCTTTTGTATTAAAGTCCCTACCACTACGCAAAAATGTGAGGTCACCCAAAGTAAAAGTGAAAAGGTGGTTAACATGATATTTGCTGTGTGTGTGTAAATATTTTTGTCTTCTGGGTAATATATATTATGAAAAGGTGAACTTTTGCATTATTGAACTGCTAATTAATGTGAAATAGTTTCATTGCTAGTAGTTTCAGGATTTGTTATTTTTAACATGATGTGTGTCATATGCCTTAGAGAGCTAGAGAAAAGCCCAATCCAGGCATAATAACTACTTTAAGAAAGTTGTACTCTGAGGGCCAAGGTTGAAGTGAGGAACCTGACAGCTACAGGATGCTTCAGTGTTTGGGCTTTGAAAATATTTACCTTACAATTAAATGGCATTCTGGAAATATCAGTGTGCCAGCTGCTTGTCTGAGTGCTCATTAGGACCAAAGAGAGTTATAGGGCTTGAGAACTAAACTATTTGGGAAATGATACTCTCCAAATTTGAAGAAACGCTTCTTAGTACTTTTTGTTAAAACTACTCAGGGGACCATTCATTTCAGTTTTAGGGTGTCTGTGTCCAAGAAGTTAGTGATTTGGGAAGTACCTGCATTTCAGATTTCCTGTTATGCAACAAATTGTTTCACTGTTTGTAAGAATCTTGAGGAAGCTTTGTAAACGATACCATACTCTCTTCTTATTACAGATAAAAAATTTATCATTGCAAATGCCAGAGTGCAGAACTGTGCCATCATCTACTGCAACGATGGGTTCTGCGAGATGACTGGTTTCTCCAGGCCAGATGTCATGCAAAAGCCGTGCACCTGTGACTTCCTCCATGGGCCTGAGACCAAGAGGCATGATGTTGCTCAAATTGCCCAGGCGTTGCTGGGGTCAGAGGAGAGGAAAGTAGAGGTCACCTACTACCACAAAAATGGTAAAGTTGATCTATTTAGGATTCCTTGTGTTTTATTCCATTGAAATGAAATTTTGACAGTTGATTACTAAAAGTTCATAGGCAGAGAAACCCCAAATAGTCAGGTGAAGATACATGATTTGTTTATAGTGTTGCAGGAATCAAGGAATGTGGAGACTCTCCTCAGTGGATAGTAGGGACAGTTTCTTTTTTGAATGAGTACTCTGTACTCTTCAAAAGTGCAGTAACTTAATGTCACTGAGGACAAAACACCACAAATCAATCTCACTGTTCCCTAAGGAATAAAGGCTAGTAATTTACTGGTTGTGTTGATATGCATTTGGTTGGGGAGAAATACAGAGTTTTATTTCAAGAAAAGACTTACAGACGAAACAAAGTCTTACAGAAAAATGTCTATCTGAAACTAAAACTGTTATAGTTACAAATATTTCTTGGCTCTTCAGCTTTATTTGATAGGCAACACTTTTTGTTTCTTTTGATGCTTTTCATGCAAGATTAAGGATGACATATAGGAACTTATAAAACTGGTCTAGTAAACCTATGTATATTCAAATAACAGTCTATTCATGTATTCAAGATTTATTCTAAAATAAGAAATGGAGAAAGGGAACTATGATATGTAGAATTATTGGTATTCGTTTTTACAGCTGCAGCAAAACTGGCATCTGAAACTTAAGGTCATACCTCCACTTCAAGGGCATGTCTCCTTTTAGGATTGCTTTGGAAGCATAAGTACACTAGACCTCTAATAGTTCTCAAAGAAATACACATTTAGTGGGCATGCATTCTTTAAATATATAATATATTTATATGAACTTATGTGTATAAGTATTCAGATATACCCATTTAAAGTATATACTTTCTCATGTATACACTTAATGATATCTGACAATTTGAAGCTTAAAGGCAAATAGATTAAAAAGGAATTTTATAGGATTTGTTGATATTGCCTTAGCATTTTTTAAATTCTATTGTTAGAAATCAGTGAGGCAGAGGGGTATCTAATCAAATATTTAGGTAACTCTTAAAGTTTATAAATGAGTGATGTGTTATAATGACTCATCATTTGGTAAGATACATTCTAACAGGGAACAGGTTTAGCTCTTCCTCCTATTTTCTTATAATTAAATATTTCATGATAGAAAACATACAATTATTAAATTACTAGATTATCCTTAACATCAATTTGAATGGGTATGAGTAACAAAGTATGACTGGAACAGGTCTGTGTAACTTTGGATTAATCTGGAATGAAACCAGTTATATCATTATCAATCAAATAGAGTTTTTAAAGTTCTCATTTCCCTGCTACTTTTTAATCAGGAGGGTTGGCATACTAGAAATAGTCTAATTGCTCTGTTGTCTTGAAAGCATTTCTTGGATGGAAGCTCTCACTACCCAAATGCAGCTCATCTTCTTTATGTGTGTATCTGATACCAACAGTTTGGACTTTTGGAATAATTTGAATGTCTTGACATTTTGCCTTATGAATATCTATCATGATGTCCCCACTGTCTATATTGTGGTTACCGTAAGGTGTATTGGTCATAATATTTTCTGGTACACTTCAGAATTTTTTCAGCTTATAGAATTTAACTATATAATGAATCTGGACTGTATAGTTCACTTAGATAACTATAATTTTCAAGTTATATTTTCAAATAGAAAAAAGTGTTACTTAATAAGCTGTAAGTAAAATGGTAATGTTTTGAAGCCTAGTTTATTTTGTACAATGTGACTGTGTAAAATGGTCTCAAAACAATTTTAAAAAGCATTTTAATGTGGAATCACAAACATGGATGTAAAATTTTCTACAGTGAAGATGCTGGTACATTGACTAATGCAAATCTTTCTATCAGTGATTGCTTGTTTATAATGAATTAAAATCTCCTTGTTTTAGACAAGGAGTCTTTATTTGGAAGCTTGTTTAGACATATAAATATCAACTTTTGTTGATAATTTTGATTCTGTTGGCTTCATTTTCACATGTGACTCAGTCTACAAGGACTTGAGTTTCTGTAGAATCAATGACAAATGCTGCCTATTGTGCTTTTTTTGATGTGGGGAACATCAGGTGATGGGCCAAGCTTTTTTTTTTTCCCAAAGAAAAATATTAATTTGAGTGACCTTTGTAAATTGAGAAGACACAGTCAGACTTAATTTCTCTGAATGTAATCAACTTGTGTTTTTGCTACTAATACAGCTGCCTTGAATAGAATCTTCTGAGTGTATTGGTTTTATTCACATGGCAACTAAAAAATCAGTTAGAGCTTGTGAAGTTCAAATGCTTTTAAAGTCTCATCTCTTAGAGACCTGCCAGCCAGCTCTACATTTATAAAAGTAGGGAAGGACAAGCACTAACACTTTCATTGGTTTGTTTCCGAAAGTTTCCCTAAATCTTTATTATTGAGGTCATTTACTTTTGACAGGTTCTTGGTTTCTTAAGTATATATGGTAAATGCCTCCTTTACTTATTCTTTATTTAGCATTTCACTGGGGTATGAATTGTGATGCGGTATGCACAATGAGCAAATTAACAAAAAGTTGAGATGTACTATTTTCCACTTTTTCCATTCACTCACATTGGAGTACAAAAATATGAGCATAGCCTTATTTCTGAAAGAATGTTTTCCAGAGTGGCCCAGAGGCTCATAAGTAGTTTAAACTTTTGATCTGTGTGATGAGTTCTTGATGAGGTGTACGTGAGCCACATGGTCACCATTGTGAAGCAGTACTTGCTACCATACTCTTTCCAGTGATTTTTTTTTTTTTTTAACCAGGTACAACTGGGCTTGCTGTTTACCAGAATATCAGTTTTTATAAACCTGGTTATTTGCAGTAGAAATATTTGACAGCCCGTCCTTTGAGGATTCTATTTTACAGCTTAACTCATTATTGCATAAATCATTCTTGGCAGCTGTGAAATACTGCTTGAGGTGATAAAGCTGTAAATCTTTTGACATAAAACTCTAATTATACAAAACTATAATTATGCTGAAGCTTATATAAGGACAAGCATGTATTTTAATAGCATAATATGTGCATTTTAAAAATACCTTTTTAGCAAAAGTGATTGAGAAATAGCAAACACTTCAATTATTAACCCACTCATAGTTTGGAGATGATGTTAGTGGTAAGGTAACAGAAGAACAATTTAGTTGGTCATCCTTTAAGTTATTGCTCATCTGGTCTGGGGTGTGTTGTGAAACAGAGCTGGCTAGTTGAAGTGCTAAACCATTTCCATCAGATCTACATATGTAATTTTTACCTTAAATTATCAAGCCACTCTAAACATTTGGAAAGATCAAAGTAAATTTTTCCAAAAGAAGTAAAGGTCTTACCTCGGTAGAAAAACAGGACTTAAAATGCATTATTTTTAGAGGTTAGAGCATTTCTGTATTTTTGCCACTATACTTTCAGACATAGTGCAAAGGCAATTTTTTTTTGTTGTTGCTAGCAAATCAGAAATGCCCCCTTTTCTATGTTGCTTCTAAATGACTAAATGATGCGAAAGGGCTGAGGGAAGTCTTTTCCTGACCTACACAGGGACCAGATACAGACAGGGCACTAGTCATGTTGTGAAAAGTGTGAAAGTTGCTCAGTCATATCTGACTTTTTGCGACCCCATGGACTGCTCCGCCAGGCTCCTCTATTCCTGAAATTCTCCAGGCAAGCATACTGGAGTGGGTAGCCATTTCCTTCTTCAGGGGATCTTCCTGACCCAGGGATCAAACTCCCATCTCCTGCACTGCGGGCAGATTCTTTACAGTCTGAGCCACCAGGGAAGCCCAATCATGCTGGGACCAGTGTAAAGTTCCAGAGGTGTCATTTGATTCAAATCAACTCAAGAAAGGTTTTGGTTTGGTAACACTGAATCTACCATCTCTAAGAATTATTTGAAAAGACCTTATGGAAAACGCTATGTTGTTAGGAGTAAAAGTGAAGGTGCACACTGAGTGCCACCTCTCTCCAGGCGAAGGTCTTAGGCACCTGAGAAATAGTGGGAGGAGATGCGAAGGATGATCCAACTTCATCTCTACTTTCAGGATGTTTTCATCATAGGGTGACTAAAGTTCATTTCTACCTTCTAAATCCCAAGATGTTGTCTTGAAATTATTTTTAAAGAAAAAAAGACTACATAGACTACGAAATGAAGAAGCTTTTATATAAATGAAGAAAGAATTTAGGGTTTACGGTTAATTACCATTCTTCCTCTATTCATCAAAGCTAAAATAAACTTGTATATTTCCTGTTATTTTTTTCATTTGTGCATAATACAGACTTTATTAAAGAAGCAATGAAGTTTAGTTAAAATTTTAATAGCTCAAAATAAATCTTATAGTAGCTTTATAAAGTTATATGGCATGCAGATATTCAGATCTGTTAATTCCTGAATTGTGTAGTAGAGATAAAGATGGTAGTTTTGAGAGGAAAATTGAAGTGTGTTTTGTGTGTGTGTAATTCAAGCAACAAGAAAGTTTGCCAGGGAGCATCTTGCCTAGAATTTGTTTTGGTGTTCATTTAAATTTTCAGTTTGTACATTTTTCTGTTCTGTCCAATAGTATTTAGTAACAAGAGTAACATAAACTACATTTTCTTTTACATATCTAAATTTCATTGGGCTTCCCTAGTGGCCCAGGTGGTAAAGAATCTGCCTGCAATGCAGGAGACCCAGGTTTAATACCTGGGTTGGGAAGGTCCCCTGGAGAAGGGAATGGCTACCCAGTCCAGTATTCTTCCTTAGGGAATTCCATAGATAGCTAAAGTCCTTGGGGTTGCAAAGAGTATATTTCATAGACTCTAGTAGTTATTTTATAGAATTTAGATTTGATCAATTGTATTTGTTGATAAAATAAGATTTCTCAACACTCCTCCTCATAGTTTGAAAACTTTACTTCATTATTGTTCCAAGTGAAAACAAAATATCCTAAAAATGTGGGTGCGCTCTGTTCACCTCTAAGCAGGTTTGGTGCTGGAAAAAAGCTGAATTGTCTGCCAGCCTGAGAAATAACTGCTCAGTTACTTTCTCACCCAAGGGGCTTGAGAACAGGGTCAGCTTAGGGCTGTAGGCATATGCTAGATTTAGTGGAAGGAACTGATTTCTCTGGCTTCTATTGGCTTCCAGTGTTGTTTTCATTTTTATTTTTTGGCTATAAATAGTCACTAAATCAATTACTGGCGGTCAGTGGCAGAGAGAGCCCTAGAATAATTGATTCACAGGGAAGTAGCAGTTTGGAGTATGAGATGTTAAGACATCAACATTCATTTGGCCATCTAATCTAGAAACCTCAGTGTCATTTTCTGTTGTTTCCTCTCTCTTCTCCCTAAACCAATTGTTCACTAATTCCTTTCACTATTTACGTTTGAAATATTTCCTAATGACAACCCTACATTCCCATCGCTGCCAAGTGCCCTGTTGAAGCCCTCTTCATCCTTCTTCTAGAGGAGAACTAATGTTTCCCTCCCTTTGCAATTCACTCTCCACTATACCAGCAGAGAGCTATTTCTGAAATGAAAATCACATACCAGTGATAATTATCAGAGTCAGGCATCACTGTAAATGAATTTCATATACTAAATAATGAATACAACAATCCTGTAAGATACATGCTCTTATTATCCTTAGGAGAACCCTACACCCCATGGAGATGAACTTAGCAAGTCACACTTAAGTGATGATGCCCAAACCTTTAAAAACTTTTCCATATTTTCTGCTCAACGTACTCAGGTCATACTTTGGCTTAAAAAGCTATCTTAACTCCTTAAAACTCTCACAAATAAAGTTCTGGACTCTTTAATACATGGTGCCTTCAGAGTTGAATTCACTTGGGTTTTCAAGTAGAGTGTGTTTAGAGAACTAGGTGGATTCCCAGTTCTGACAGTTACTAGGTGAACTCAATCAAGATTACCTTCTTGGTGCCTCAATCTCCTTTTCTGTTGTATATTTGGAAATAACATCTACTTTGTTAGGCTGATTGATTGTTTTATATAGAACAAAGTACATGGCATTATTCCTAGTCTGATTTCTTGCCCATAAACTGTGCTTGATAAGTATCAATTAATTGAATCTTGGCAACTTTGTTTTTCCTATAAATCTTATGTTCCCATAATACTTCACTGCTCAGAGTTTCTCAAAGAAGCCATGCCCTTTTATGTCACCATAGCTTTGTTCACCCTTCAGAAGTCTTCCTTTATCTATAATAAACAAAGTCTCAGTGATTAGATTGTCTTTCCCTCAGCTTCTCACCCTAAAGAAACCATTGTCATCCTTCCAAAGGCAGATCAAAACAAGTCTTCTAATGCCTCCACTGTTTATTCCTGAACCGCTGCATCTCTCCCACCCTTGGTTCTCAACTCCAGTGTAGCACCTGGAGTGTGCTATGTGTCATTATATGTTGTGAATTTTGAGCTCATTCAAGGAAAATGCCAAGTCTTATTAATTTCTGAGTTCAGAATGTATGGAAAACTGTCTGGTATGAACTATGTGCTCAATTAGCATTCACACAAAGAATGAAGAGAGGATTAGAAATGGAACCGAAGAATTGGGGCAACAAGAAACAGATTAACATCAGGAGAGGTTGTGAAAAGTGTAATTAAAGGGAAAGTGTGATGTTTTGATTTTTCTTATCTTCTTAAGAATACTTCTAAAGTGTTAAGAACAATTTTCAACATCGTTATATTAATGGACCTATTTCTTTGCTTAATAAGCTAAGGTATTAAATAACCTTCATAGCCGGTAGCTATGCAGATAGCTAAAAAAATATTTAGCAAAAATGATAAGCTATTGATCAGGAATTCTCAATAATTAGTAGTAATAATCAATAGTTGCCCATGTCACTCACTAACCAGTAAATCAAAATGATGCTTACTAGTGTCTCCAATTCGGAGAAGGCAATGGCACCCCACTCCAGTACTCTTGCCTGGAAAATCCCATGGACGGAGGAGCCTGGTAGGCTACAGTCCATGGGGTCACTAAGAGTCGGACGACTGAGCGACTTCACTTTCGCTTTTCCCTTTCATGCACTGGAGAAGGAAACGGCACCCCACTCCAGTATTCTTGCCTGGAGAATCCCAGGGATGGGGCAGCCTGGTGGGCTGCTGTCTATGGGGTCGCACAGAGTCAGACACGACTGAAGCGACTTAGCAGCAGCAGCAGCAGTGTCTCCAGTTATATCTGTATAGCAGCCAAAGTTCTCTTCTAACTTGAATTCATTGCTGTGTTTCACACAGTTCCTGCAGGAACTTACAAGTTAGACAGTACTGGCATTTTATACCTAGTAGAACGTCTCATTCCTCACTGTTTCCTTGAGAATTCTTAATTGACAGTGAAAGTTGATCTCAGGGTCAGTCAATAATGAGTGTTAAATCTAAAATTATAAAATTAGCTTATTAAAAATATAAATAATAATTCTTAATTGTTACTGTCAAAGGAACACTTTCTCTCTTTGCCCTGCTGTCTACATTTAGCAAAATTATAGAACCACCAAGAAGCAATAGAATCAGGCAGCAGTAAGACATTAATCACCATAGTGAAGAAATTTGTCCTATTACTGAACAATTAGGAAGGTCAAATTGCCACTTGTCACAGATGGATTACAAGAAAACTGAGTACCAGCCTTCTATTGCTGTGACTATTTCGTATCGTCCTCTTGCTTCTTTAATTTATGTAAAATATCTAATTGAAAAAAACCAAGGCACTCTTTCTGTGAACAGTTTAAATTAGGACAGAGGCAGCCCCTGTGCCCTTTAGTCTGTTAAATGGGCACATATGTGTACAAGCTCTCCTGTGTGTGGTTTCCACTGTTTGGTGGAGTGTCTCACACTACTTTTTACTTCTGTTTATTTATTTACCTCTGTCTGTGGTGGATCTTCATTGCTACATGAGGGCTTTCTCTAGGTGCAAGGAGTGAGGGCTACTCTCTACTTGTGGTGTGCGGGCTTCTCATTGCATCGGCTTCTCTTGTACAGAGCATAGACTCCAGGTGCACGGGCTTCAGTAGTTGCAGCACGCAGGCTCAGTAGTTATGACTTGCTGGTTCTAGGGTATCTGGGCTTCAGTACTTGTGACACGTGGGCTCAGTAGTTCTGACTTGTGGGCTCCAGAGCACAAGCTCAGTAGTTGTGGCACATGGGCTTAGTTTCTCCATGACATGTGGGATCTTACCCAACCAGGGATCAGACCCCATGTCCCTTGCATTGTCAGGCAGATTCCTTTCCACTGCACCACCAAAGAAGTCCTACTTTTTACTTCTAAAAAGGGTAAAATAGCCTGGACTGGTGCTTGGTGATCAAGAATTTGGAACAAGTGAGAGAGGATTGGGGTGCATTTTGGCACTTAGTCGCACTCAGTTTGTAAAATAACTTCAAACTGAACCACACTGGTGAGCCTGGCAAGGCTGCCCAGGTCACCCTGCTTTTATTCACTTGATTTTTTCTTCCAGGAGGAAGAGTCAGAAGACACCAGGTAGAATCTCACCATTGCTGGTTTTATTGTCTCCTTTTTTTCTTCTTTCCTGAGAATCATTAGGAGTGTTTCTATTGTCGTTCATCGTTTTGATAGGACATTAGTTCTTATTTGTTGTTTAAAATATTGGTTTTGAGAAACACATAATAACTGCATGGGTTCAAGACAACTTAAAATGACCTTCTGTCATTAAAAATGTCTTCTCATACTTACCTCTGTGTTCAAAATACCATTTGTATTTCTATTCCATGAAATCTGTACTAATGACTCAAGATGGTGGGCATGATGACAAAAATTAAAGTATAAAATTGATGGTGGTTTCATAATCAATTTCTCAAGGTTCAAATAAAGAATGAAATCTTGGAAGAAACTAAATAAGGTGGTTATATGTTAAAAAAAAAAAAGAAACACTGTTTGTGTTAGAAAAGATCTCATATTGAAATCAGAGCCCTAAGTGTTTTGAATATATCCTTAGGGTATAATTAAGATCCCATTAATTCAATAAAATCAATTGTAGAGCCAAGTAACATTATACGTTGTGTGAATAATTTTTAATCAGGTTCCCACTTATTTCTCTTAGATAAATTATTTAAAATTTCTTCTGCTTTTGATAAAAATTTCTATGTACACCATCCATTTTCTTTAATCATGTTAATCAGTTGATGTTTAGCTGTGCATTTATTTTAGGTCTTTTATACACACAGCTGTGCACTCTGGGTTTTAATTTGTAGTAATATGAACTATAGTCCTTCACTTAATATAGATCTTCTCCCAAAGGATTAATGTTAATCGAGTTCCATTTCTTTGACTGACTATATAAATTACTTTATCTGATTTTCATGACAGCTTTGGGAGTAGATATCCCATTTTACAGATTAAAATAAAGTTCAGAGTAGAGAACTATTGATCACTGGGCAAAGTGGAGTTGAGATTTAAAATCTAGAATTTTCTATGCTTGCAAACTTTGCTGCCTCCAAATATTTTATACTTTTAAACTTTACCACATCCTATGTGTCCTAATTCTAGTTATTAATTATAGATTCTTACTGGTTGTATGTGGAGAAGGAAATGGCAACCCACTCCAGTATTCTTGCCTGGAGAATCCCAGGGATTCTCATACAACACTGGTTGTATGAGGTGTGAATCTGATTAATTTGCACCAAAGGGTGAATGAATGAAGCAAACTTCATCCTGAGCAATTTGTGTTTTAAATAGGACCATCATTCAGGATAAATCTCTATCTGGCAGATAATTCGATTTCGGTAGGGTGAGGATAGCTATTGTGTGCTTATAATCTTTGCATTGTTATTAATGGCGCTCTTTTTTTTTGCTCTTAAAAGTGTCTCTGTTTTGGACTGTCAACTTAGGTTTGGGGGACAGTTGTACTGAAGGGCTCCTCGGCTACTATGTGTCCAGTACTTATCCAGAAGGTCCAAAAGGAAATGTGTGTGGTAGTGTGATTCGGGAGCAGAAGCCCTATTATGTTCTTATCCTCCCTCCATCCTACAAGGAAGGTTTTATTTCCTGGCAAAATTATGTTATTTAACAAAATTTACCAAAATATTTAAGAAGGGAATCATAAATTTACTGGCATGCAGAGTCTTTGTTTTAATTAAATCATCTCCGGTTTTTTTCATCTTGGGCCAAACGTCAGACTCAGTTCTGCTACACACCCTATTGTCTTGTGCCTCCCAGCTCCTCCCAAAGGCTGCCATCCCCTCTTTTACATGATCTCTAAATTTCTCAGCCAACCTTGTCCTAACATTTTTTTCCCATCATCACTACAAGAACACCTATGAAATTACCTTGTAATAATTTATTTCTATGTCTGTCTCTTCCACTCAAACTGTCTGAAAGGACTTATCAATGTATTTATTTTAAAAAGGGAAAAAAATGGAAGGAAAGCAAACAAATAAATTTAAAGAACTAAGAAATATACTTGTTCACTGATGAAAATGTCAGCACATTCTAGAGAAGTCTCTCTCATTCAACAACCTGTATCTAGATATGAGAGATGTAAAAATTACCAACATACGTTGTTTATTAGTTGAGTAGCTTAACTTGCTGCCATATAGCTTATATTTTATGAAGCAATTTGTTTAATACTTAATAACCTGTAGCTTTTTCTAAAAAATCTGACAACTAGTCAGCCTTCTTTGTTCACCTAGAAGGAGACATGTGGTCAGGACAGTCCAGATAAATCCTTAATGCCTGCATAGTCAGTTGATTCTGGTAGGGCAAACACAGGTCAGTAAAAGGGAGAATATGTCAACATATGCTTATAATAATAAATGCAAGTTTGTAAGCCAACCTGGCTCTCCATGCATCTTGTTAATTGAATGTACATGATAAAATACTTATAAAAGCTTCAGTTCAGCTCAGTTCAGTCGCTCAGTCACGTCTGACTCTTTGCAACCACATGGACTGCAGCACACCAGGCTTCCTTGTCCATCACCAACTCCCGAAGTCTACTCAAACTCATGTCCATTGAGTCAGTGATGCCATTCAACCATCTCATCCTCTGTTGTCCTCTTCTCCTCCCACCTTCAATCTTTCCCAGCATCAGAGTCTTTTCCAATGAGTTGGTTCTTCGCATCAGGTGGCCAAATATTGGAGTTTCAGCTTCAGCATCAGTCCTTCCAATCAGTCTTGAATATTCAGGACTGATTTCCTTTAGGATTGACTGGTTGGATCTCTGCAGTCCAAGGAACCCTCAAGAGTCTTCTCCAACACCACAGTTCAAAAGCATCAATTCTTTGCTGCTCAGCTTTCTTTATAGTCCAACTCTCACATCCATACATGACTACTGGAAAAACCATAGCTTTGACAAGACGGACCTTTGTTGGCAAAGTAATGTCTCTGCTTTTTAATAAGCTGTTTAGGTTGGTCATAGCTTTTCTTCCAAGGAGCAAGCGTCTTAATTTCATGGCTGAAGTCACCATCTGCAGTGATTTTGGAGCCCCCAAAAATAAAGTCTCTCTCTGTTTCCTCATCTATTTGCCATGAAGTGATGGGACCAGATGCCATGATCTTAGTTTTCTGAATGCTGAGTTTTAAGCCAGCTTTTTCAGTCTTCTTTCACTTTCATCAAGAGCTTCTTTAGTTCTTCGCTTTCTGCCATAAGGGTCATGGCATCTGCGTATCTGCGGTTATTGATATTTCTCTCAACAGTCTTGCAGTTATTCTGATGTCTTTTTCTGCTATCTTTCTCCACACACTGAAAACAGCCTTGTACTTACATGTGTCTCCAAACACATTTAATTCTTTTGCCCCAACTCTGAGTCATGGATTGAGATTGTAAGGTCTGTATGGTGTCAGCAGACACTTCATCAGTCATATCCTGACACAGGATTTCAGTCAGCAAGGATTTCTTGTCTGTATCTCTCTCTCAAAGTGGATTAATTCTACTGTCAAAAAAAATAAAATAAAAGAACAAATAGAATAAAAGACATAATCTTGAACCTCAGAGATAGCCATTGTTAAAATGATGGCATGCATACGGTCCATAATTTTTCTATACAAATATGCACACGCAGACATACACTTACATATGTGCACACCCACTTTTTACACGATCAGAATAGCATTATATATACCAAACTCTCTCCTGTTTCCCTCACTGAAAAATTTATCCTGAACAGGTATGTGTTTTAATGATTGTATAATATGTATTACATGGCAAGTCCATAAATTATTTTAATATTCACAAAGTGTTACATTGAAGGAAGTAACATATTACCAGTAATATCTTATTATTGATCACTAACACTGCCAGTTCTTTACAATTATAAAAACATACTAATTTTTCCTTACTATGTATGTCTAGAAATGTAATTGCTGAGTAAAATGGTAAGTGTACCTAAAAAACTTTGGTGCATGTGTGCGTGCATGCTCAGTCACTTCAGTCATGTCAGACTCTTTGTGACCCCAAGGTCTATATAGCCCACTAGGCTTCTCTGTTCACGGAATTTTCCAAAAATTTGGTTCCTCTTGTCAAATTATATTCCACTTAAGTACACATTTCCTGTGTATAATAAAACTTGGTATTCATTTTAATTTTTGTTGACTCATTAAATAGTATCTTACTGTCTGACCACTGAATTTACTGCAAAATTTCTGTCAGAGAATGTATAGAAAATATTTAGAGCTAACAGTGATCAATATTGCCGAGCCTATGGAGCTATATGGACTGGATGAAGCAGAAGCTGGAATCAAGATTGCCAGGGAAAATATCAATAACCTCAGATATGCAGATGACACCACACTTATGACAGAAAGCAAAGAAGAGCTAAAGAGCCTCTTGATGAAAGTGAAAGAGGAGAGTGAAAAAGTTGGCTTAAAACTCAACATTCAGAAAACTAACATCATGGCATCTGGTCCCATCACTTCATGGCAAATAGATGGAGAAACAATGGAAACAGTGAGAGACTTTATTTTTGGGGGCTCCAAAATCACTGAAATTGAGAGACACTTGCTCCTTGGAAGAAAAGCTCTGACCAACCTAGACAGCATGTTAAAAAAGCAGAGACTTTACTTTGCCAACAGAGGTCTGTCTACTCAAAGCTGTGGTTTTTCCAGTAGTCATGTATGGATGTGAGAGTTGGACTATAAAGAAAGCTGAGTGCTGGAGAATTGATGCTTTTGAACTGTGGTGTTGGAGAAGACTCTTGAGAGTCCCTTGAACTGCAAGGAGATCCAACCAGTCCATCCTAAAGGAAATAGTTCTGTATAGTCACTGGAAGTACTGATGCTTAAGCTGAAACTCCAATACTTTGGCCACCTGATGCAGAGAGCTGACTCATTGGAAAAGACCCTGATGCTGGGAAAGATTGAAGGCAGGAGGAGAAGGGAACGACAGAGGATGAGATGGTTGGATGGCATCACCGACTCTATGGACATGAGTTTGAGCAAGCTCCAGAGTTGGTGATAGACAGGGAAGCCTGGCATGCTGCAGTCCATGGGGTCGCAAAAAGTTGGACACAACTGAGAGCCCTGAATTGAACTGATGGAGCTACAGGACTGCCCAGTATACTTCCTATACCAGGTTCTCTCTTCCAAAAACTGCTTCTCACATTGACATTTTCATTTCATTGATTTTCTGGCAGTTTTCCAAGCCTCAGATTCAGAAACTCATTCCAATTATTGACTGTTTAGCATTCCTTGAAGTTTTTGTTTTTTTTTTCTTTCTGTTTATGGGTTTGATTTTAAGTTATTTTCAGTATTGATTGTTGTCTATGTAAACTGATGAAAATCTTGATTAGTGAAAGGTTTTTATTCAGTAGTTTGCATATGAATATACAGTCATATATATAAATATATCTCAAAGTTTATAGCTTTGTTTAGATTCAAGTGATAGACATCAAAGGTAATAAATTCATAATAAATAAACTTCCAGCAAGGATTCCATGTAAGAGAAATGTTGTTCAGTCACTCAGCCGTGTCCAACTCTTTGTGACCCTATGGACTGCAACAAGCCAGGCTTTCCTGTCCTTCACTATTTCCCAGAGTTTGCTCAAACTCATGTCCATTGAGTCGATGTTGCCATTCAACCAAAATGTACTTATAACTATAAATGATATCAATTATTCAAAATTACACAATAATATGTGAAGAAACATACAAGCAACAGAAACTCAACATAATATTAAATAAGCTGATAACTTTATCCCAAGATAATACTATTGAAATGACTGCAGAGAACGATCATTCTCTTTCTAGGCTGCCTTACTTAATCAGGACATGCAGAGCTCAGGTAATCTGATCTTTCTAGCTGTGACTCAATTCTTAGGTTTTCCCTCCAGGTGTTCTTTATAATGAATGTCACTTAACCAAGACTCAGTAGGATTTATGGATTCCCAAATTGCTATTCTCGGAATTTGCTCCCTGAATGAAGGAGGACTGTACAAAAATTCCACTAATGATGCATAGTTTCAACTGTCTTATTCATTGGCATCTATTTAGTTCTCACTCTAAAATTGCAGGACTTGTTTCTTTGCACAGTTCATGTTTCTAGAATTGAGCAGAAGGCGTCCTACTAAAATTTCATACCCCTCAACGTTCATTATTTTAAATAAGGTCAGAACAATGTGAATACAGTGCGAGTTACACAGCATTTGTTTTAAATATTGGCTCCTTTGAGGATGCCAATAACTTAAATGATGAACTTCCCTCTGGAGCATAACTCATTTAAAAGAATTCTGTTAGTTAGTACTTTTAGTTGTTAATCTAAATTTTTTCAAAAATTTGAGGAATGGTGAATATGTTTTCTAAATCTTTACCAAGTAAGAATTTTACACTACTCTTGAGTTTTCTTCACTAATAGAAAATAAAGCTAAATGTTTGAACTACAGCTCAGCTACAGAAATGAAAATTAACCTCAACTGTAAAAAATAGGCAAGAGAAGCTTCATAAATACTTCATATATGACATTTGAAACATAACAAGTAACATTTTAATTTTTTTTCAGAAGAGAGTGCTTAGAGATAGATTTTAGCTACAATATCTGAGGTTATAGAATTAAAATATTAAAATATAAAAAATGAAGATGAAACTGACCTTTTAATTATTTTTGCTGCATGTTGGAATCCTGAGAAAAAACAAACAAGAAATTCCAGGCATTATCTTTTCATTCTAGCAGAAGTAATCATGCTAACTCTGTTAAAGAGTTCAACAAACATGCACTAAAAAAAAAAAAAAGAAAGAAAATTTATTCTAAAGTAATGAACTTATAACCAGGCAGGGCTTTCTTACTCCCAACTCCATTGTTTCAGAATTAGAATAACCATCCTCTTCTCTCTCCACACCCATTTTAATCATAACTCAAGCAAAAATCAGATCTTGGAATTTTTTCTTTTTGTTGATTTTAGTTTATTTATGTTTGTGTACTCTGGTATCTTGCTAATGAGTTCAAAGACTAGGCTTCCAAAATTATCTATAGCAGCGTACATGTTATTCTGTAACTGGGATGAATTAAGTAGTAGACTGTGGTATGAGCACTTAAATTGATATTAATAACTTTCATTTTTTGAGTACTTACAATGTGCCACTAATCCTGTGAAATCTCATTTTTTCCCCAATCTTCAGGACATCTTATGAAGTAGGTATTTGATTATTCCCATTTTATAGATTGAAAAGATGAAGTCAATAAGTTTTCCCAAGGCTACCCAAGTGAAATATAACAAAGCTGTGATTTAAGTGTAGGTTGTCTTCTTTCAGAGCCTCTGCCCTCAGAACCCTACTCTACCACCTCAGGCCCCCTCCTCTCCATGTAAGCTCTCTAAAACACACAGTGCACACAATCCACACAAATTTGACATTAGAGTTAAGTTCCATCTTAATAGAAAAATGTAAATTGTTTCTGGATTTTAGACACTTAAATGTTTTAAATTTTGAGGCTTCTAATTTTCTCTCAAATGCCATTAAGTAAACACTTATTTCTGGTGTTTCAGAAATACTTTAAATTCACCTTTGTTTCCCCCATGCCTGAAGTAGTTGCTCAACAAATAAATTCTTTAAATAAATATATAAATGAATTAAACCTGAGGCAAACTCTCTTAACCATTTGATCTGTCTGTTACTTCTTCAATAATGTGTAAGTTGTCTTTTGCCTGTTTGAAAGGGATGATAAAGAAAGAGCATACCACTCAGATATTCCTTCAAGAGAAACACGGGCATCTTGAACAGATGTTTTCACACCTACATGTTCATCGTAACAGTATTCACAGTAGCCAACAGGTAGAATCAACGTTAGTGTCCATCAAGAGATGAATGAAAAAGCATGATGTATACCTACAAGCAAATACTATTCAGCCTGAGAAAAAGAATGAAATTCTGACACATGCTACAACATGGATGAACCTTACGGACAGTATGCTTAGTGAAATAATTCAGTTATGTGGTGTCAACTATAGTTACACTCTTAACGATAGAAAGTAGAATGTTGTTTGCCAGAGTATGGTAGGAGGAGGCAAAGTGAAGTTGTTTGAGATATCAACTTTCTGTTGTACAAGATAAAAAAAAGTTCCAAAGATTGTTGTCCAACAGTGTGCACATAATGAACATTACTGTATACTTAAAAATGGTTAAACTGGTAAAACAAAAACACAGAAAAGAAGAAGCCTAGCTTAGTGGCTAAGATCATGGGCTCCGTAGTCAGGTGACTGTGTCTAAATCCTGAAATATTCATCATGTGATCTGCAAGTTACTTAGTTGCCCTGTCCTCAGCTTCATCATCAGTGAAATGGGAACCATGATAATAATAAGACCTATCTTGCAGGGATTTATGAGGACTAAATTTGTCTGTATTTGTAAAAGCACTTACAGAAGCTCCTGGTACCCAGTAAGTACAATGTAAGTGTTAACAAATAAGATTATATAAACATTTGAAAAAAATGTGAAAAAGAGATTGGGTTAAAAATACTTGTAAAGTTGATACGCTTACTGAGTGTTGTGCTCAAAAGGAAATTTGGAGCCACATGTGTGACTCAGTAAAAAATGTGAATGAAATTTTGACGTCAATAGATAAAAGAAGATATCAGCAGTATTTTTTGAAAATTTAAAATGTGAAATTCCTGGGACTTTATTCTGGAGATTATGGCCTCAATCACATTCTGTATAATTTATTTTTAGACCTATTTTGAAATGCTGAAGCTCTTTTTGTTTTAGGTATAGTTGCCCTGAAAATGTCAGCAGTCTGGGTAATTTTTTACCATTTTTCTCTGCACAGCTATCTTTCAGCTACACTGCACCAGTTCCAGAATAGTATTCCAGAAACCAGCGTATTTTGAAAGCAATAGTTCCTCAAGTCACAGTGAAGTGTAAGCTCAGTTCACCTTTCCTCCTCCCTAGATTTAGTGTAAATCAAGATAAATCTTATTTAAAACAAATATGTGGAATTAATTGAAACCTACTGATTTGGAGAAAATATGTAATTATAAATACCCAAATATTGACACCATAGCTAAGGTGACCATATCATTTATAATCCAAAGCAAGATCATTTTTAATGTAAAATGGCAAGTTGTTAATAATTATAACAGGAGGACAGGAGAAATTCAGGACTGTCCAGACAAATTGAATGTATGAGTACTCTGAATGCCACCTATATCTGTCACTGTGTATCAGGATTTTCAAAACGTAATCCATTCTATAGTACATATTTTTCATGAAGAGTTTTTAGATTCCTGAGAATGATGAGCTTAAAAATGTAGCCACTCATTCTTGTGATGCCTAAAATGCTTACTGTATAGACAAAGGCAGTATCTTGCAATCTGGAGAAATGAGTCAGAATTCCTCTAAAGAATATATTGCACCTGCTGACCTCTTTGAAACAAGACTACAAATGAATCTTTCTATAAATACCATGTTAAAGGCTCTCAGCAAGGGAATTAACCTTAACCACTTTGTGGACCACAGTGAGTCATGAGAGCAGAATGGACAAAAGGCAAAGAGACTGAGTTCCTTGTTGAATGCCACCAGTTCTTTAAAGGATACCTTTGACTTTCAAAGATCTTATAAAGGATATTTATCTCTGAATCTGTTTTTTAAAGCATGGGTGTGCACAGGGTGAGTGCACAGCTATCTCTTTTCTATCTTCTCTGTTAGGCTTTAGTCATATGTGTTTATCTATTTGTAATCCTGTGATACAGTTAGCCTTGCTTTGTGCACAAAATTAATAGTCTAAAAGATTAAGAAGGAAGGACAACTCCAGAACAGTTGGGACAGATAGTATTAAGCATAAAGTTATCAACATTCTCATGAAAACAATTTTAAAAGTAGTTAAATTATTCAGAGTTTGACTGTAAGTTCAGAAGTGAACTTATTAGTTCTCATGAGTTAAAATGAAAATTGATCTCCAAATTGAGGAGAAAGTGTAAGAATCAGAAAATATAAATTAAGGAGTAAGAATTATTTTTCCAGAAGAAAGTTAGATGAAAGAGGTACAGCTGGTATTCTCATATTGTTTGTGTTTTCCCAGATCCAGCACAAACATAAAGGAAATCATCTTTGTCTGTGAAAATTGAGTTTGTAAGTAAATTTAGCTTTTGCAGTGCTACAATTCAAAAAAGGGACAAAAGCCTATGAATAACAGTAATCACAAAAATCCTTTTTCCCTTCCAGATCCAACTAATTATTCATTTTAAATTACCCTTGGTTTTTGAGATCACTGCCCATGATAAAACATTACCAGGAGGATATGGGGAAAACATTAAGGCATGAGAAATTATACCCTTCACATTTATCTGTCTCTTTCCTTTTGACTTATGGTGTCCCATTCACTTATAATTGCTAAATAAAATTTCACAGAAAAAAGAAATACCTGAATAAATATATTGAGGAACTTATATGATATGTGGAAATAGAAGTTGCATTATTTTGGGTGGTCACATATTTTTCAATGAAAATGTGTCCATCTCCTTTTTAATGAACTAGGATAGAAGAAATACATAGATCTTCAGTCAACATTATTGCCAATTTATCCTTAATGAAAAGTTATATAAAAGAACATCTTTAGTTAAGGAATGATTTCTTCTAGTCCCTTACCCTGCATTCTTCCTCAGCTCCTTATTCTAGGAAAACATTGTCCTATCTCCAAACAAAGAAAAGTGAACTAGACAAGGTAGAAATCTTTGACAGTTGAAAAGGGCAAAATTTACTGCTTTCTTTCAAATACAGCCAAATTAGCATTATTCTTGAAAATTTACAGAAAAGATTATCACTTTAAAGTGATACTTTAATCTACTATTATCACTTTAATTAAAAGTTTTATTTTGAAAAATATTCAAACATACAGAAGAGTTGCCAAATATTACAATGAACTCTCACACTACCTTGATAGAGATGAAACTGTTTTACAAGTTGCCACATTTGCTCTATCTTTGTCTGTATTTTCTGTATAACATATATACACATTGCTGTCTTATGTCTATTTACTTATTTTGCTAAGCCATTTGAAAATTATCTGCAAAGATCATGACCCTTCATCCTTGAGTACTTCAATCCTTTATACATTAATAAAAAGGAAACACATTAAGGTAGCTACAGCTTACTTATCAAATTCAGAGAATTTTATGTTGATGCAGTACTATTATCTAACACACCCTATGATCAAATTTTGTCAGTTGTGACAATATTGTCTTTTAGCTAATTGTTGTTGTTCATTCGCCAAGTTGCGTCCAACTCTTTGTGACCCCATGGACTGCACCCTGCCAGGCTTCCCTGTCCTTCACCATCTCCCGGAATTTGTCCAAGTTCATGTGCATTGAATTGGTGATGCCATCCAACCATCTCACGCTCTGTCACCCTCTTCTCCTTCTGCCTTCAATCTTTCCCAGAATCAGGGTCTTTTCCAATGAGTCAGTTCTTCACATCAGGTGGCCAAAGTATTGGAGCTTCAGCTTCAGCATCAGTCCTTCCAGTGATTATTCAGGATTGATTTCCTTAAGATTGACTGGTTTGATCCTCTTGCTGTCCAGGGGACTCTCAAGAGTCTTCTCCAAGACCACAGTTTGAAAGCATCAATTCTTCAGTGCTCAGCCTCCTTTATGGCCCAACTCTCACATCTGTACATGTCTACTGGAAAGACCATAGCCTTGACTATACAAACCTTTGTCAGCAAAGTGATATCTTTGCTTTTTAACTGACTGTCTAGGTTTGTCATAGCTTTCCTGCCAAGAAGCAATCGTCTTCTAACTTCATGGCTGCAGTGACCAGCCACAGTGATTTTAGAGCCCAAGAAGAGGAAATCTGTCACTGCTTCCACCTTTTCGCCTTCTATTTGGCATGAAGTGATGGGACTGGATGCTGTGATCTTAGTTTTTTTTTAATACTGAGTTTTAAGGCAGCTTTTTTATTCTTCCTCCTTCAAGAGGCTCTTTAGTTCCTCTTTGCTACCTGCCATTAAAGTGGTATATCATCTGCATATCTGAGGTTACTGATATTTCTTCTGGCAATCTTGATTCCAGCTTGTAACTCATCCAGGTAATTAGCTAATTAGTTTTTAACAGTTCAGAATTTAAACCATTATCATATGTTGCAGTTTGTTGTAAGGCCTCTTTAGTCTCCTTTTTGAAAATTATTTTTGAATTATAGTTGACTTATAATATTGTGTAAACTGCTATACAGCAGAGTGATTCAGTTATACATATATTAAGATTTTTAATATTTATTCCCATTGTGGTTTATCTAGGACATTGAATATAGTTCTCTGTACTATACCGTAGGACTCTGTTATTTATACATTTTATCTATAATAACTTACATCTGCTCACCCCAACCTCCCACTTCATCTTTAATCTCTTAATTGAATCAGTTCCTCAGCCTTTCCTGTCTTTATGACATTGATATTCTTAAAGAGTACAAACTCATTGTTTTGTAGAATGCTCAATCTGGATTTGTTTGATGAGTTCTCACAACTTGATTCAAGTTGAAAATTTTTGTATGTTGTATCCTTTTCAGAATTGCCAAAAACATGTAATGTCAGTTTGTCCCATTATTGTTGATAAATTTAACAAAAACATGCGAGATATCTACAGGAAAATATTAATAAATATTATTAAGAGAAGTTATAGAGCAAGTAAGTAAATAGAGAGATGTAAATAGAGAGATGTTCCATGTTAATGAACTGCAAGTCTCAATATTGTAAAGGTGTCCAGTCTTCACAAATTGACCTGTAATCCTAACAAAATTATAGTGGATTTTTGATATAAAGTATCAAGCTGATTCAGAAATTTATATGAAAATGCAAAGGATATAGATAGCCAAGAAGATCTCAGAAAAGAAGAAAGTTGGAGAACTCTAACCACGTGATTTTAAGAATTACTATAAATTACAGCAATTATGAAAATGAGTATTGGCCTACATCAGTCAGTTCAGTCGCTCAGTTGTGTCCGACTCTTCATGACCCCATGGACTGCAGCACACCAGGCTTCCTTGTCCATCACCAACTCCTGGAGTTTACCTAAACTCATATCCATTGAGTCGGTGATGCCATCCAACCATCTCATCCTCTGTTGTCCCCTTCTCCTCCCTCCTTCAATCTTTCCCAGTATGAGGGTCTTTTCCAATGAGTCAGCTCTTCACATCAGGTGGCCAAAGTATTGGAGTTTCAGCTTCAACATCAGTCCTTCCAATCAACACCCAGGACTGATCTTTAGGATGGACTGGTTGGATCTCCTTGCAGTCCAAGGGACTCTCAAGAGTCTTCTCCAACACCACAGTTCAAAAGCATCAATTCTTCTGCACTCAGCTTTCTTTACAGTCCCACTCTCACATCCATACATGACTACTGTAAAAACCATAGGCTTGACTAGATGGACCTTTGTTGACAAAGTAATGTCTCTGCTTTTTAATATGCTGTCTAGGTTAATCATAACTTTCCTTCCAAGGAGTAAGCTTCTTTTAATTTCATGGCTGCAGTCACCATCTGCAGTGATTTTGGAGCCCTCAAAAATAAAGTCAGCCACTGTTTCCACTGTTTCCCCATCTATTTGCCATGAAGTGATGGGACCGGATGCCATGAGCTTCATTTTTTGAATGTTGAGTTTTAAGCCAGCTTTTTCACTCTCCTCTTTCACCTTCATCAAGAAGCTCTTTAGTTCCTCTTTGCTTTCTGCCATAAGGGTGATGTCATCTGCATATCTGAGGTTATTGATATTTCTCCCGGCAATAGTGATTCCAGCTTGTGCTTCATCCAGCCCAGCATTTCTCATGATGTACTCTGCATATAAGTTAAATAAGCAGGATGACAATATACAGCCTTGACATACTCCTTTTCCTATTTGGAACCAGTCTGTTGTTTCATGTCCAGTTCTAACTGTTGGCATGCTGCTGCTGCTAAGTCACTTCAGTCGTGTCCGACTCTGTGCATACATAGAGATAAACAGATCTATGGAACGGAATAGTTTATAAATAGATCCTCACATATATAGTTAACTGATTTTTTTATAAAGGCACCAGGGTAATTTAATTGGGGAAAGATGAGGCTTTTCAATAAATGAGCTAAATTAACTGAAAAAATACAGGGGCGTAAGTAGATCCTTACATTATACTTTGCACAAAAGTTAGTTTGATGTGGTTTATAGACCTAAATAGACTTCCCATGTGGCACAGTGGTAAAGAATCCACCTGCCAATGCAGGAGACACCACGAAGTTGGGTTCGTTCCCTGGGTCAGGAAAATCCCCTGGAGTAGGAAACCAACCCACTCCAGTATTCTTACCTGTAAAATTCCATGGACAGAAGAGCCTGGCAGGTTACAGTCCATGGAATTGCAAGGAGTTGGCCTGACTGAGCACACATGCTAGCTAACATTATAGACGTAAACGGAAAAGTTAAAGTTACAAATTTTCTAGAAATAACCACCCAAAAAGTCTTTCACCTTTCACTGGGCAAAGGTTTCTTAGAAAGTATATAAAAGGCCCTACCCTTAAAAATAAAAATGAATTGTACATCTTCTAAATTAAAAACTTAAATGTAGTACTTAAAAAATTTCATTAAAGGCATGAAAATTGAGATAGACTGGGACAAAATATCATCAATGCATTTATTTGATTAAATAATTATATGT
This sequence comes from Giraffa tippelskirchi, assembly GCF_054371585.1. Taxonomy (NCBI): domain Eukaryota; kingdom Metazoa; phylum Chordata; class Mammalia; order Artiodactyla; family Giraffidae; genus Giraffa; species Giraffa tippelskirchi. The sequence goes on from NC_137277.1 coordinate 95,539,310, forward strand.
GTGTGTAGATAAAACTGATACATGTATGTGTCTACAAATAAATAATAAAATATAAATGAAAACGATGGGCAAAAGACTTGTATAGCTATTTCACAAAAGAAAGATACACAGTGGCCAATAAGCATGTGAAAACGGAAATGTAAATGAAAAACAAAGGAAGATACTATTTAACACCCACCAGAATAGGTAAAATTAAAATATTGACAATATCATATGTTGGTAAGGATGTGGAGCTACTGAGGCTCTCATCCATTGCTAGTAGGATTACAAAATAGAGTTAATACTGAAGAACTGCTTAGGTTTCACTAGAAAATGAAAACCTACCTGCTCTGTGGTCTGGCAACTCCTCTCCTAAGTCTTTCTCCTAGAGAAATAAAAATACATATCCATAAAATGACTTGTATAAATTGTTTTCAGTAGCTTTCTTTGTAATAGCCCAAGTCAGGAAATGGGCTTCCCTGGTGGTTCAGTGGTAAAGAATCTGCCTGCAATGCAGGAGACGTGGGTTTGATCCCTGGGTTGGGAAGATCCCCTGGAGAAAGAAATGGCAACCCACTCCAGCATTCTTTCCTGGGAAAACGCATGGACAAAGGAATCTGGCAGGCTACAGTCCATGGACTTGCAACAGTCAGACATGACTTAGTGACTAAACAGCAACAAGTCAGGAAACAACGTGGATATTCACCAACAGGAAAATAGCTAAATAAATGGTGAAGGAGAAGACGGCATCAGAGGATGAGATGGCTGGATGGCATCACTGATGCATGGACATAAACTTGGGCAAACTTTGGGAGATGGTGAGGGACAGCGAGGCCTGGTGTGTTGCAGTCCATGGGGGTCACAAAGAGTCAGACACGACTGAGTGATTGAACAACAACAAATAGTCATCAGCAGTACACCCGCCAGCAATAAATAAAATATTGATATAAAAAGCAAATGAGTGGCTCTCAAAACTTGGGGAAAAGCTTTATTCTTATAAATAAATAAATACTGCACAATTTCATTTCTATAGACTTCAAGATTAGGAAAAACAAACTAGTCTATGGTAATGGAAGTCAAAACAGATTGCCTTTGGATCAAGGGGAGTAGGAATTGACTGGGACAGGGCACATGGGAACATTGGAGAGTGGTGGACATATTCTCTGTTTTCATTGGGATATTAATTATATGAGTCCCTGTATTGGTCCACACTCAACAAACTATGCACCTCAATTTGCATTTCACTGAACATAAATTTTCCCTTAAGTTAATGAAGTCACTATTTATTTTCAGAGTCATACTGTATTTCTGTAACCAAATAGTCTTTACACAGACTTCAGTAAGACTTAAATAAATTCATCAAGGGCAATGCATTCTTTAAATTCTGGGCGTTTACTTTAACATATAGGGAGATTAGTGTTATATTTAATATTGCACTGATTGGATTTTTGTCATAGCAATAAAATCACAGTCCATAGCTCTTTTTCCACCTTTTTTCCTAAATTTAAAGATGTTAGTAACATCATGATTACCAGCCAGGATTTAGTTTCATGATTTAGGAAAAAAGGTTACATACTTGCTTAGCAACTAGTTTTGTCTGTTTTCCCCAGTGGCCTCTCAGATTTTAGAAATGCCTCAAAGGAACTAAATCTATTTTTTATTATATGTTGATCTATTTCTATTCACTTTCATCCCTTGTAAAAGTGGTATTTTATAACTTTGAATTCAACATTTCATCTTAAAACTACGTCTAAACCAATGGCATTTAAGTCTTTCCTCTTTAATCAATGGTATCTCAGTTTTGTTTAAGGGTATTTTTATTTTTAAGTGGAAAGTGAATCTTCAGTAATCTGTGAACTCTTAAGGGTAGAATGCTTGCTATAGATTTCTTCTTGTAGTTTTCAAGGCAATTTTATGGGGAAGGGCAGAAATGATCAATTTAATGAAAGTCATTTTTTCTTAGATGCTGAGCCGAAGAGTTCTACTAAAAGAAAACATGGGTCAGTAAAGAAAGGAAACAAGAATAGGACAAAGGGTTTCTTTGGTAGGGTGGATTTCTAAGTAGGATTTTTTTTAATCTGGAGGGTAAAAGTTATGAGAAAATTAATTATGTAATCCAAGAGATACATACATGCTACTCATGTAGCCAGATGCTTCTTCACCAGAAGAAGCCTAGAATGATAGAACTTTATTTGAAGATTGAAAGAAATCATGTTAAATGTATAGTTATATGGAATCAATATGACTTTCCCCAAGAGATGATATTCGCTGAGTTTATAAATATATCTTAAATGAAAAGTTTATTTACACTGTCAGAGCTGAGCTAGACCAGTTCAGTTCAGTTCAGTTCAGTTGCTCTGTCGTATTTGACTCTGTGACTCCATGGACTGGAGCACGCCAGGCTTCCCTGTCCATCACCAACTCCTGAAGCTTGCTCAAGCTCATGTCCATCGAGTTGATGGTGCCATCAAACCATCTCATCCTCTGCTGTCCCCTTCTCCTCCTGCCTGCAATCTTTCCCAGCATCAGGGTATTTTCCAGTGAGTCAGTTCTTCGTATCAGGTGGCCAAAATATTGGAGCTTCAGCTTCAGTATCAGTTTTTCAAATGAATATTCAGGACTGATTTCTTTTAGGATTGACTAGTTTGATCTCCTTGCCATCCAAGGGAATTTCAGTCTTCTCCAATACCACAGACCAGTTAGAGATGCAAACTTAACATTTTATTGACTTTGACATTCACATGAAAGGCAACCAGGTTTTGTCTGGCCATGCCTTGATGCACACTTTGCTTTCTAATATGCATTATTCATCAGGTCATTCTGACCCAAGTTTTGTCTTTCTCTTTATTCTTATTTATGTATAATAGCTGAAAATCAACTCAAAACCACACCTTAAACCCAATGCACATACAATCGTATTACTTCATATGATTTTTCTAACAAGAGAATGTTTTCTCACATTTACCATAATGAGAATTGAACTATATTCTAATTTATGTCACATGATAGGCCACTGAACATGTCACATGATAGGCCACATGATAGGCAGAAAGCGAAGAAGAACTAAAGAGCCTCTTGATGAAAGTGAAAGAGGAGAGTGAAAAAGTTGGCTTAAAGCTCAACATTCAGAAAACTAAGATCATGGCATCTGGTCCCATCACTTCATGGGAAATAGATGGGGAAACAGTGGAAACAGTGTCAGACTTTATTTTTTGGGGCTCCAAAATCACTGCTGATGGTGATTGCAGCCATGAAATTAAAAGACACTTACTGCTTGGAAGGAAGGTTATGACCAACCTAGATAGCATATTTAAAAGCAGAGACATTACTTTGCCAACAAAGGTCCGTCTAGTCAAGGCTATGGTTTTTCCAGTGGTCATGTATGGATGTGAGAGTTGTATGGTGAAGAAAGCTGAGCACTGAAGAATTGATGCTTTTGAACTGTGGTGTTGGAGAAGACTCTATAGAGAGTCCCTTGGACTGCAAGGAGATCCAACCAGTCCATCCTAAAGGAGATCAGTCCTGGGTGTTGATTGGAAGGACTGATGTTGAAGCTGAAACTCCAATACGTTGGCCACTTCATGTGAAGAGCTGACTCATTGAAAAAGACCCTAATGCTGGGAAGGATTGGGGGCAGGCGGAGAAGGGGACAACAGAGGATGAGATGGTTGGATGGCATCACCGACTTGATGGACATGGGTTTGGGTAAACTCCAGGAGTTGGTGATGGTCAGGGAGGCCTGGCGTGTTGCGATTCATGGGGTCGCAGAGACTCGGACACGACTGAGCAACTGAACTGAACTGAACTGAGGCCACTAAACATAATTGAATACATATTTATATTTTTATTGGGAATATTTATATTTTTATTGGGAAAAATCAGATGTCTCATTTTTTACTGTTTCATTCAGATTACTTCTATCAGTTTGTAATATTTAGAATTTTATTTGTTTAAATAGAGGCTTTATTTTCATACTATTCCTCTATAAACTGAACTAGCATGTTTAGATTACATAGGAGAATAAGACATAGCTTCTCCTTTAATTGTAGTAAACATTAAATTTAGATCTATGGTCTTTAAACTTAAAATATTTGGGGAGATTACTTGCTATGCAAAAAAAAATTTGAGATTTTTCAGAGTATAAAGACAAAATTTGTGTGTGCTACTCAGTTATTGGAAAGGGCAAAAACAGAAGTGGAAAACCAAGAAAGAAAGAAGGGAGGAAGGAAAGAAATAAAGGGAGAGAAGATTCAAATGTAGGAAAAGAAAACTGTGAAGTGGAAAGAAAACAGATATATAAATCTGTAGTGGAGAGTAAATAAGAAATAAGATAGGAAAACTGCTTCAAGATAATGAGGGAATAATAGAAAGAACTAAAAAAAAAAAAAAAATGGACTGCTACTTCCTCCCTCAAAAGAAAACATGCCAGTGAAATCTCAGACAAGCACAAGTTCAAGTGGGTTATCTGAGACTACACACCATGATCCTAGGAGGATGAATTCTTCAGTGTGAAGAATATTTATTCCTTAGATCTGTTTACTGTTCTATTTGGAGCTGAGGCAAGAGTGATGAATAATGGATAACAGGACACCCTAATTGTTTCTGTAACAAAGGCAGCAGCACTGGAATTCATTATATTTTATTGGTGAGAACCATATATTGACAGTTACACAGATGAAAGAACTTCCCCTCGAGAGATAACAGGTCTCTATTACAAACAGGAGATTACTTTTCTAGAAGTAGAAGCTGATACTTGGGGGCATATTTTGCCTTCCACACCTCATTGGTGAAGCAACTAGCTTGAGGTTTGTGGAAAACAAGATACTAATGATAGTGACATTTTTCCCTTGAGTCAGTTTAAAACAATATGGTCTAGAGATGAAATGCTGCAGAATCACAGAATTTTAAGATGGTAAGAAACTGGGATCATCTGTAATGCTTTTTAGGAAGTGGCACAGAGTGAATGCCCCCACTGGGGCATTTTCCTAAGGATAGACTTAAGAGAAATTTAGGTGAATTGTTGTATTTGTAAAACTTGGTGAGCAGTGGCTTATAATGGATGGGAAATAATTCAGTCTCTCAGTGCCTGAATAGCTTTCCCCATGAAAAACTGAGAGTGAATAGTAGACATAAAGTGTCATCTAAAGGTGTTAGAAGTCTCATCAAGTTTTGATGAGCCTCACCAATCAACCTTAATGGCAGTCTAACATTTCACTACTGTTCAGTGACACTATTGTATATGCAATAAATGCACCTGATGACAAGACTGTTCTGGCAGAGGAGAGAATGCCAATCCGGCCTGAAATTTCATCTACGGTTATTTTGTGTGCTGAGTCGCTAACTTATGTGTGACTCTTTGCAACCCCTGGACGGTAGCCTATCAGACTCCTTTGTCCATGGGATTCTCCAAGCAAGAATACGGGATTGGGTTGACTTTTCATCCTTGGGGGTATCTTTCCAATCCAGGGATCGAACCTGCATTTCTTGTGTCTCCTGCTCTGGCAGGGAGATTCTTTACTACTGAGCCACCTGGGAATGATTATTTTATCTTTCTATTAATTGAAAATGACCTGGGCCTGCTTGGGTTCTGGGAGGAAAGATATCTATGTTAACTATACAGGCCACTGCATTTTCTGATTCATATCTCAACTTTAACATTTCCAATCCCCTGTTTCTGAAGTTTTATCTTGTCTGACTCTGAACATTTAAGACATTTCTTAAGTTTTAGAAGGAGGGTAGAGAGGAGATCTATTCTTGTTGGTTCCTCTCTGATTTTGGCCCTTTCTTTCCACCTAAGAATTATCAGATTTCTTCTTCTTACCATCTCTGCATTTCCTCACTACCTTTTCCATTTTTGAGTCTCAGAAATCTCTGAACCCCAGCCATCCTCAAGACACTGTACTCACACAGGTCACCAAGGATCTCTTCACTGCAGGGTCAACCTGGTCTTCTTCAGAATATACCCCACACAACTCTCCTTTCTCACCTTCCCTGATATTGCACTGTCCTTCCCCTCTGATTGTTTCTTTCTCATCTCGTGCTATCTTTGAACCTTAATTCTTTATTATTTTTTTTATTTTTTCATCTGTAATTTAACTTCATTCCTACCTATAGAACTGTCTCCATGTCTATTCAAACTGAACTTATTTTCAAGACAGAAATAGAAATGCAGGCTTAGAGAATGGACATGTGGACATGGAGGGGTAGGAGGAGGGTAAGATGATTGGGAGAGTAGGATTAACATACATATATATATATATATATACACACATTACAATGTGTAAAAGAGATAGCTAGTGGGAAGCTGCTGTGTAGCGTAGGGAGCTCAGCTCCATGCTCTGTGATGATCTAGAGGGGTGGAATGGGGGATGAGAGGGAGGCCTCAAGAAAGAGGGGACTTGGGGGGATTTAGGTATACATATAGCCGATTCACTTCATTGTACAATAGAAATGAACACAACATTGAAAACCAACTATGCTCCAATTGAAAAAAAAGGTGTCATTCCTTAATGCCTATTGGTTATTTAAACTTCATTGCAGTTCAATCCTGTATTTCACTGCCAGTATGACCTCACTTTGGCCCTGTTTTCACTGTGTCCCTTTTTATCAAAATATTCAAGGGCTTCCCATTTCTTTCATCTTTCTGTATAAAGTCTTTGTTGATACAGGTTAATTTTCAAGGTCTCCCATGAACTAACTCCACTCTCCAGCCTGATGTTTGTCAAACGTTTTAAACTATAACCAGAGAAAAATTTTTATATTGCAACTGAGTGTTTGTGCACATGCACACATATACACACACTTTTACACTCATGTAATTGAAATATCTTTTTTGAAATCATATTTACATAAGCTACATATAATTGACTCTCATTTTCTTTTTTGTTTCCTTTAAAATGTGAAGTTTCTGAGCCCCTAAACTGACTTCCTGTCATGATCTCATAGTTTGAAGTGGTTCAGCTTCTCAGATTTTTTACCTCTTCACACTCTACTTCCTTGACTCTCTCCAGGAGAGTTCATCTCTACCCTATAAGCACAAGAACTCTCATTTCTGAGTTTTTATTCCTATTTTTTTCCAATTTAAGTATCTTCTAATCATAAAGATATCTCTGCTAGCTTAGGCTCTTAAAAATCTCCAGTTCCTGAAGGATGACATATATAACCCACACAGATCTGCCCAAGATGACCCATAATCCTCTCCTGATTTTGTAGTGGTTTTATAACTAAAAAACTGAGACTGAGTCTGACTTGCCAGTGAGTGTCCAGGAGTCTCTGGCGGAGGCGTGGGTCAACAGAGGCCTGCCATGGGGTCAGGAGCACTGACTACAACAGTGCTGGCGTAAGTCCTTTTGAAGGAGGTTTCCATTACTGCCATTACCCCATAGTTTGGCCTCAGGCCACACTACAGGGAGGGAACACAGCACCTATTGATAGAAAATTGGATTAAAGATTTATTGAGTATGGCCCCACCCATCAGAGCAAGACCCAAATTCCCCCACAGCCAGTCCCTCTCATCAGTAAGCTTCCACAAGCTTTTAATCCTTCTCCATCAGAGGGCAGGCAGAATGGAAACCACAATCACAGAAAACTAAACAAACTGATCACTTGGATCACAGCCTTGTCTAACTCAATTAAACTATGAGCCATGCCATGTAGGGCCACCCAAGACAGACAGGTCACGGTGGAGAGTTCTGACAAAATGTGGTCCACTGGAGAAGGAAATGGCAAACCACTTAAGTATTCTTGCCTTGAGAACCCCATGAACAGTATGAAAAGGCAAAAAGATAGAACAGTGAAAGATGAATTCCCTATTTGGTAGGTGCCTGATGTGCTACCCAAGAAGAGTAGAGAAATAGCTCCAGAAAGAATGAAGAGGCTGAGCCAAAATGAAAATGACACCCTGTTGTGGATGTGACTGGTGATGGAAGTAAAGTCCAATGCTGTAAAGAACAATATTACATAGGGGCCTGGAATCATAGATCCATGATCAAGGTAAAGTGAAAGTGGTCAAACAAGAGATGGCAAGAGTACAAATTGACCTTTTAGGTATCAGTGAACAAAAATGGGCCGGAATGGGCGAATTTAATTCAGATGACCTTTGTATCAACTACTGTGGGCAAGAATCCCTTAGAAGAAATGGAGTAGCCCTCATAGGCAATGAAAGAGTCTGAAATGCAGTACTTGGGAGCCATCTCAAAAATGCAGAATGATCTCTGTTCATTTCCAAGGCAAGCCATCCAATATCACAATAATACAAGTCTATGCCCCAACCACTAACACTGAAGAAGCTTAAGTTGAATGGTTCTATGAAGACCTACAAGCCCTTTTAGAACTAACACCAAAAAAGACGTTCTTTTCATCAGAGGAAACAAATGCAAAGGTAGGAAGTCAAGAGATACCTGGAGTAACAGGGAAGTTTGGCCTTGGAGTACAAAATGAAGCAGCGCAAAGGCTAACAGGGTTTTGCCAAGAGAACACACTGCCAAGAGCATGCATAGTAAACACCCTCTTCCAACAACACAAGAGAGGACTGTACAAATGGACAACACTAGATGGTCAATACAAAATCAGATTGATTATATTCTTTGCAGCCAAAGATGGAGAAGCACTATACAGTCGGCAAAAGCAAGACCAGTAACTGACTGTGGCTCAGATCATGAACTTATTGCCAAATTCAGACTGAAATTGAAGAAAGTAGGGAAAACCACTAAACTTATCAGGTATGACCTAAATCAAATCCCTAGGATTATACAGTGGAAGTGACAAATAGATTTAAGGGATTAGATCTGATAGAGTGCCTGAAGAACTATGGACAGAAGTGCATAACATTGTACAGGAGGCAGTGATCAAAACCATCCCTAAGAAAAAAAAATGCAAAAAAGGCAAAATGGTTGTCTGAGAAGGCCTCACAAAAAGCTGAGAAAAGAGAAGTGAAAGGCAAAGGAGAAAAGGAACGATATACCCATGTGAATGCAGAGTTCCAAAGAATAGCAAGGAGAGATAAGAAAGCCTTCATCAGTGATCAATGCAAAGAAATATAGGAAAACAACAGAATGGGAAAGACTAGAGATCTCTTCAAGAAAATCAGAGATACCAAGGGAATATTTCAAGCAAAGATGTGCACAATAAAGGACAGAAGTGGTATGGACCTATCAGAAGCAGAAGATATTAAGAAAAGGTGACAAGAATACACAGAAGAACTGTACAAGAAAGATCTTCATGACCCAGATAACCACGATGGTGTGATCACTCACCTAGAGCCTGACATCCTGGGGTGTGAAGTCAAGTGGGCCTTAGGGAGCATCACTACAAACAATGCGAGTGTAGGTGATGGGATTCCAGCTGAACTATTTCAAATCCTAAAAGATGATGCTGTGAAAGTGCTGCACTCAATATGCCAGCAAATTTGGAAAACTCAGCCATGGCCACTGGACTAGAAAAGGTCAGTTTTCATTCCAATCCTAAAGAAAAGCAATGCCAAATAATGTTCAAGAATGTTAAAACTACTGCACAATTGCACTCATCTCACACACTAGCAAAGTAATGCTCAACATTCTCCAAGTCAAGCTTCAATAGTCCATGAAACAGAACTTGAAGATGTTCAAGCTGGATTTAGAAAAGGCAGAGGAACCAGAGATCAAATTTCCAACATCCTTTGGATCAAAGAAAAAGCAAGCAAATTTCAGAAAAACATCTACTTCTGCTTCATTGACTACACTAAAGCCTTTTACTGAGTGGATCACAACAAATTGTGGAAAATTCTTCAAGAGATGGGAATAGGAGAACACTTTACCTGCCTCCTGAGAAATCTGTATACAGGTCAAGAAGCAACAGTTAGAACTGGACATGAAACAAAGGACTGGTTCCAAATTGGGAAAGGAGTACGTCAAGGCTGTATAATGTAACCATGCTTAGTGTTTATGTGAAGAGTACATCATGAGAAATGCTGAACTGGATGAAGCAAACACAAGCTGGAATCAAGATTGCTGGGAGAAATATCAATAACCTCAGATATTCAGATGATACCACCCTCATGGCAGAAAGCGAAGAATTAAAGAGCCTCTTGATGTGAAAGAGGAGAGTGAAAAAGCTGGCTTAAAACTCAACATTCAAAAAACGAAGATCATGGCATCTATTCCCATCACTTCGTGGCAACTAGATATGGAAACAATGGAGACGTGACAGACTTATTTTGGGGGGGCTCCAAAATCACTGCGGATGGTGACTTGCAGCCATGAAATTAAAAGACACTGTATCCTTGGAAGAAAAGCTATGACAAACCTAAACAGTATATTAAAAAGCAGAGACATTACATTGCCAACATAGGTCCATATAGTTAAAGCTACAGTTTTTCCAGTAGTCATTTATGGATGTGACACTATAAAGAAAGCTGAGTGCCAAAGAACTGATGCTTTTAAACTGTGGTATTGGAGAAAATTCTTGAGAGCCTCCTGGACTGCAAGAAGATAAATCCAGTCAATCCTAAAGGAAATCAGTCCTGAATATTTATTGGAAGGACTGATGCTGAAGCTCCAATACTTTGGCCACCTGATGCGAAGAACTGACTTCTTGGAAAAGACCCTTGATTCTGGGAAAGACTGAAGGTGGGAGGAGAAGGGAATAACAGAGGATGAGATGATTGGATGGCATCACTGACTCTATGAACATGAGTTTGAGCAAGTTCCAGGAGTTGGTGATGGACAGGGAAGCCTGGCTTGCTGAAGTCCATGGGGTTGCAAAGATTGGGACATGACTGAGTGACTGAACTGGACTATAACAGTAAATCTTATATTTTCTGACTATCTAGTTTGTAAACTTATTAAGAATAGCACTGTGTTCCCTACAGCAGTCTAAGTGGTCAAAATAATGATATTAAATACTTTTAATATTGGCATATTAATAAGAGAGTATTAAATTCATTTTTCAAACTGCTGGATCTATGTGATGATGTGAAAAAAAAATCAGTTTCAGAAGTCTAACTACAAATCTTATCTCTTCTAATTGCAAGATGTGATCTTGGATGAAATCCTTAACATCTTAGAAAATTGCCGAAAGGTAAAATGAGAAGGCTCATTGAAAACTTCTGGTGTACAATAGAGGCCCAATGAGTATTTGTTGTTAAAATCCTGCCCTGGTGCATAAGCATTTTATTACATCTATTGCTTAGTTTCCCTTCTGTTTTTTTTGAATATTTTCAAATGTGATGCTTTTCTCTAGTTTTCCTGTTACTCTTTTCTGATGATGCCAATTACCCACTAGACATATTTTTCTAAATTTTATGCTTGAGTCAAGTTCAAATGAACAATAAATTGGAAAATTATAGATTCTTCAGGTTCTTGTCTCCCCATGTAGTACTCAATGTCTGACTTTCTAATGTTCTAGAGCAAGTAGATACAACTAACTTCTTTATCATGTTTCCTTTGGAGAAGAATGTTTGATCAAAAGATTTGTGGCCACAATCTCTGAAGGTTAATTATATCAAATCAAATCGATTTAAGTATGTTTCACTTAAATATAAAAAAAAGTTTCTGCGATAAAAAAGGAAATGTTTTGAGATAATTCCTCATTATCTTTGGAAAGGTGGTGGTTTGGCCTTTAGTATAACTGGTTTATTTGACGAATTATGAGATGCTATTTTATTTTAAATTTGTGAAAGGAAGGTTTTGTATTTTAAGATAAACTAGGACACGAAGTTTTAGAGGCACATATTGCATCAGATTTTAGAACTAAATTTAAATTCATTTTCAACTTTCTTGCAATGATATATGCAGATTAAAAGGAAAGTGACACACATAAAATCATGTCTGTTAAACATTTTGAATTTAAAAAATAGTTTTTTACTCACCAAGTCTCCCAAGAATGGAACTTGCTGGCATAAATTATCTAGAATCAGTTAGATGGCATAAGCAGTAGGGACTTATAGCAGATACGAAGGCTAAAGAAAGGTGAGATAAGCAAACATGAATATAAATATGACATTCCTTATTAGTTTTCTACCTTCAAATTAAATTCAGTATAAATTATTTTTATTTTCTGTTTCATTTTTTGTTATTATATGTGATAAACATGTAACATTTAGTATGATGATATATTTCTGACAGACTTTCTGCCGACACCCACTTTGTATCTTGATTTTCTTATTTTTCTCTGAATTTCAGCGATATGTTCTTAACATTCTAAACTTATTTTGTATCATCCTCTTAAAAGCATAACCTCAGTTGGTTTTGGTTTATTCAACTATAATATGAATATTATAGTATAGATTTATTATAAATATTATTAGATTATTGATGTATGTATAAGACTAGGTGAGAATGATTTACAAAAGAATTCTGAAGTCTTTGAATGTTTAGCAATCAAATAATGGTAAAAAATTTATAGACTCAAATGCACCAGTTAGTGCTATTCAAATTCCAGATTACCTCTGATTCTGTCAATTAGTAACGTGAAAATTTTCAAATTATCTTTTTCTTATATATTTATTAACCTAAAAATCTCTAGAAATGTTTATATGACATGGAATAGTTAAACCTGGATTATCTTGAGTATCCTAAAAGAAAGATACTTTAATAAAACTTTATTTTTTGTAAGATCTAATGGTTTTATTATGCTTCCTAAAATATCTGCAGCAAAATTTGCTCCTGATATATAACCTGACATTTGTTTTTTTAGTAAAATGAGCATTGTTATTATAGGAGTTACAAGTATTGAATAAAGCTTTGCCGTCAGTGAGATTGAGTTACATATCAATAAAGTATTGACTTTATTCTAGGAAGAGGCATAAGAAGAATTTCTAAAATGTCATTCTAACATTTCTTAGTGTTTTAAGTTAAAGGAATAGCATCTTCTGAAAAAAATCTAGTTCTTAATAATTCATATCATAAGAAACGAGAAAGTAGAGAATGTCAATAGACATATGACATAAATGGTATAAGTAGAAAATACAAGTTTAAGAATATCTTATTCAGATTGCCCCAAGAAAAGGATGGAAACAGTAGCCAAATAATATTTTTTTCTTTGAATTTTCTTTTATAACAAAAAGCTTCATAAAATAATATAGTTTCATATCACTGTGTAGTCAGTGATAATAATCCTTCTTTAGTTAAACTAACTCTTGGATGATGGATCTCAAAAATGACTCCATCTCAGTCATGACTCAGATTTGTCTGCCGAATTTAATTATTAATGGATTAGAAAAATCTGTTAGGAGATTCTGGCTGATCAGTAGTGTACAGACAATGCTCACCCTCCAGGCACTGAGGCTTGCAGAGCAAACACTAGACTATCTAAAATAGGACTAGCACGATGGCTTATCTTGAGCAAAATTCAACTACCAAGTCCTGTTACCTCACCGCCCAGCACCCTTCTTCCTGCTGTTTTATGTTGTACTGCTGCTGCTAAGTCGCTTCAGTCGTGTCCAACTCTGTGCAGCTGCATGTATTTGTGAAATGGTAACTGATCCCCAAATTACTTTATGAAAAATAGAATTATTTTATCTCATATGTTTATACATACTCATGTATAAATTTGCACATGTATACATGTACAAGTGTGTGCATGCATATATCAGTTCAGTTCAGTTCAGTCACTCAGTTGTGTCTGACTCTTTGTAACCCTATGGACCACAGCACACCAGTCCTCCCTGTCTATCACCAACTTCCGGAGTCTACTCAGACTCATGTCCATTGAGTCAGTGATGCCATCCAACTCATCTGTTGTCTCCTTCTCCTCCTGCCTTCAATCTTTCCCAGCATCAGTGTCTTTTCAAATGAGTCAGCTCTTCACATCACATGGCCAAAGTATTGAAGTTTCAGCTTCAACATCGGTCCTTCCAATGAATATTCAGGACTGATTTCCTTTAGTACGGACTGGTTGGATCTCCTTGCAGTCCAAGGGACTCTCAAGAGCCTTCTCCAACACCACAGTTCAAAAGCATCAATTCTTCAGTGCTCAGCTTTCTTTATAGTCCAAGTCTCACATCCATACATGACTACTGGAAAAACCATAGCCTTGATGAGACAGACCTTTGTTGGTAAAGTAACGTCTCTGCTTTTTAATATGCTGTCTAGGTTAGTCACACCTCTTCTTCCAAGGAGTAAGCGTCTTTTAATTTCATGGCTGCAGCCACCATCTGCAGTGATTTTGGAGCCCAAAAAAATAAAGTCTGACACTGTTTCCACTGTTTCCCCATCTATTTGCCATGAAGTGATAGGACCGGATACCATGATCTTAGTTTTCTGAATGTTGAGCTTTAAGCCAACTTTTTCACCCTCCTCTTTCACTTTCATCAGGAAGCTCTTTAGTTCTTTTTCACTTTCTGCCGTAAGGGTTGTGTCATCTGCATATCTGAGGTTATTGATATTTCTCCCGGCAATCTTGATTCTAGCTTGTGCTTCATCCAGCCCAGCATTTCTCATGATGTGCTCTGCATATAAGTTAAATAAGCAGGGTGACTATATACAGCCTTGATGTACTCCTTTTCCTGTTTGGAACCAGTCTTTTGTTTCATGTCCAGTTCTAATTGTTGCTTCCTGACCTGCATTCATAATATGGTACACTTTAAAATGGAAGTAAATTGGAAAAATAGGGCATAAGATAGTGGCTCACATTTTCAAATCTGTTAACATTTGTACTCCATTGTTATATTTCTTCTTGGCCTGATCTTTACATGGATATTGACAATTTCTAAGTTAAAAAATAAATACATTTTTAATAATAAACATTTAGTTATAAAAGAAGCCCAGGCTGAGTAGTATAAAGTAAAAAGTCAGAATCTTGCTTATCTTTCTTTGAAATACAGTGCTACACCTTCAAGAGTAACTCCTTTCAGCTAGCCTCTTATGAATGCTTCTATACTAAAAGCTCTGTGGGATAAAAACTATCACCATGGATCCAGAGCCTCACATAGTGTCTGGTATATACTGGCATTCACTGCATATTTATTTAAAAAATAGAATGGAAGTCAAAGAAGAAATAAATAAATGGAGAGATATGTCATGTTCATGGATAAGAAAACTCAATATTACCAAGATTTCATTTCTTCCTAACTTGATCTATTCGATTTAATGTAATCCCAATCAAATTCCAACAAATTAATCTTCAGTATCAAAAAACTGATTTAAAGTTTATATGGAGAATAAAAAGATCCAAAATAGCTAATGCAATTTTGAAGGAGAAGAACTACCTGGAAGACTGACACTACAAGACATTATGACTTATTTAAAGCTACTCAGGGCTGTGTGATATGGGCAAAAGAATAAAGAAATAGATCAACGGGACAGAATAGAAAGCACAGAAATAGACTCATATAAATATAGTTAATGGATCTTTGACAAAAGAGCAAAGACAATTCAATGTAACAGAGATAGTCTTTTCAACAAGTTCTGCTAAAACAACTGGACATCTACATTAAAAAAAAAAAAAAGAATCTTGACACAGAACTTATACTCTTCACAAAAACTATTGCAAATCAAATCACAGACCTAAATGTATAACATAAAAAACTATAGAACTTCTAGAAGATATTACAGGAGAAAATCTAGGTTACATTAGATTAGGCATTGACTCTTTTGGTCACACCAAAAGTATGACCCAAGAAAAACAGAAGTTATAAGTTAGACTTCATTAAAATAAAATAAATAAAAAAAATCTGTCCTGTAAAAGACACAGTGAAGAGAATGAAAAAACAAACCACAGGCTAGGAGAAAACATTTGCAAAAAGCATGAGAGACTCTTTTCCAAGGTATACAAAGAACTCTCAAAACTCAAAAATAAGATCATCAATGAAACTATGAAAAAAATGGTCAAAGACCTTTAAAGACATCTTACCAAAGAAGATATACAGATGGCAAATAAGGGAAATGTAAATTAAAATGTTGAAATAGCACTATATACCTTTAGAATGGCCAAAATCTGGAACACAGACAATATTCGATGCTGGTGAAGATGTGGAACAATAGGAACTCTCATTCATTGCTGATAAGAAATCAAAATGGTACAGCCACTTTGGAAGATAGTTTGACAATTTCTTGCAAATATAAATGTGCTCATATATGTAATCCAAAAATCATGTTCTTTGGTGTTTTCCCAAAGGAGTTGAAAACTTAGGTCCAGAGAAAAATCTGTACATGGTTGTTTTGAGTAGCTTTACTCATAATTACCAAAAATGGGAAGCAATTAAGATGTCTTTCAGTGGATGAATTATAAATATACAGTGGTATATTCATAAAAAGGAATATTATTCAGTGTTAAAAAGAAGTAAGTTATTAAACCATGAAAAAAAGAAAGAAAATCACTTTTCTACATCATGTCTTTTTTATTTTCAATTTGTAAATGGATGCAGAGGGATGTTAGACTTTAGGTTCTATAAATGCAAATAAACACCGAGATTGTTTTCTGAATTTTCAGTTACTATTAAAGTTAACACTTTGAGGTAAATATTTTGCAAGTTTTTTGTTTTATTTTTTTTTTTAACATTTTTTACATGAAAGCATTTATTATTCATCTATTGTGTTTCTATTACTGCAGTTTCTTATGTTCTATTTCTATACAATTCTATTAATATTACTATACTTTTTATTTCTGTGCTATAATTTATGTTTCTAATACTATAGTTTTCTATTTTAGTGAATTTCTATATAGTATTTTTAAACATATGATAATATGATCAATATCAGCTTGTTTAACTAGTACTTCCAGTTTAAGAGTTATCTAATTACTAGTAATTATTTATTCCTTCTTTGTTTTGACCTCTTTAAGAAAAGAATACTCCTTACTCCCACAACTTCAGTTTTACTGAAACCACAAATTTCATTCAAACATATAGTATTGCCACTGGTATGAATTCCTAATGGAATACAAAGTATTTATTGGTACAACTTATATAATATTATCTCAGACTACTAATATTTCTTCACTGATGACTTTACAAGAATTCCCTAAAGTGCAATGTAAATTTGCTGAAGAGCTAAATTTGAGGACTAGAAAGCCAAACATTTTCCTTTTCTATTGACAGTAATGACAGCTATTTTTAATTGCCTGCTCTCTACCCGTGAATTACTGAGATAAGGAAATCTATAAAGTACACTAACAATTTGTGTCAGATACAATTCAAAGGCATTTGCTATTTTCTGGTATCACAGAACAGAGCACATAGTAAGAACTCAATAAATTGTGAGTTAGAGCACTTTTTTATCTTCATCTAAAAGCCCTTCTATTCAAGATGAAGTAAGAAGAGACAAGCTGTTATTCCTAAAATGGAGTTACCTAAACTTAGAGTTAGTTTAGAGTGGTTTTATAAAATGCATAATTCTTTGATGTAGTGATAGTAGAGAAGTTCATGTCTGTGAATTTAGCTGGTCTCAGAAATAGTAAAATTGCCTGTGATGGAGATGAAAATGAAATGAAGTTACTTAGATTTTAAAACATTTTTGGAGGAACATTCTTTGATTTTTTTTTTTTTTTGGAGAAAATTGGAGACACCTCAATATGTCTACAGAATATATCATTGCCCACGTGTCTTGTAACTAAGGCATGAAGACAAGGGAACATGACGAGAGAACACTTGTAATTGAAGTGCAGCATCAGCTTAGGTCCAAATTCCAGTAAATTATTTTGTTCTTTTATTGCCCTAAATACTACTCTGTGAATTATATACCAAAGTAAAAACCGTTCTCTTCAAACACTAAGATTCCAGAAGTAGTTCTCTGACTACAATGAAATGTTTGTCAATAATTTTAGTTCTCAGATTATCAGCCTGTGAATGATATTCTTCAGAAATGAAATTCTTTATTATCTTGTGGTACCAGAGTCTAAAAGTAGAAAGAATTTAGGCTTCTCCACAGGCAGAAAAGATTTGTTTACTAGCTAAGTGTCCTTAAGAAAATCACATACTCGTAAGTGTCAGTTTCCTCAGATTAAAGCAGGCATGGTGACCCTCTATGAGTGGAGAGGTAAATCCAATGTTATAATTAAAGTATTTCATGGAAGTATGTCAATAAAAATGCCTTATGTTTGTTGTAAACATATTGTCAGTGGCAACTATTCCAGAAGTATTTTAAAATTCACCCTCTTTCTTTTTGTCTATTTCTAAAATTATATTAATTGAAGTAAATTTCTCAAGGAAATTGATCTAAAACTGAAATGCATTTTAAATAGTTTAACTATCCCTTCTGAAGAAGTCAGTAGAGAATTTTAGAATTTTATTTGTAAATAAGTTGGCTATCTCACCAGTGATATTTGACTTGTAAAATTATTCTTGTTTAGGTTAGAATAGTATTTACTTTTCACAATAGAAATTTGGGGGAAACTAAGTAGAATACAATAAAATAAATACAGGAGAATAATAAATTGTATGGGATCATTGGATTTTATACTCTCAGCTGTGCTTTATTATTTAAACAAAAGGCATTTTCAGTGTGGACAGAATCCTTCCTCTTCTGACTGGTGATGTCACATCGCAGAGGTTTACTCCTTTTCAAGCTGTCCAGTTCTTCTTCTGCTACTTTCAGTACAGCTTGTGGGTTATTTGGGAGGTTCAAGAATTTCCCTAATATAGTCACTTGTTTCAAGGCTCTCTCAAGTTTCCTACCAAAAAAAAATGGATCCCTGTGGTTGTTAAACATACAGAATTGTGCTGTCCTTTATGGCACACTTAGCTATATGTAGGGAGTAGGAACTTGAATATCAGATTAGCATGACTGAGAAACTGAATTTTGTTATTTTCTTTTTTTTTTTTTAAATACAGTTCAGTTTAGTCACTCAGTCGTGTCCAACTCTTTGCGACCCCATGAACTGTAGCATGCCAGTCCTCCCTGTCCATCACCAACTCCCGGAGCCTAGCCAAACCCATGTCCATCAAGTCGGTGATGCCATCCAACCATCTCATCTTCTGTCATCCCCTTCTCCTCCTGCCCTCAATCTTTATTCAGTTAGATTTAAGTAAACTTGAAGCAGTCTAAATACTTTTTTTGTTAAGCAAAACTATTGTTTCCGTCAAACTACATTGTAATTTAAACCACTGAAAATTTAGCATCTAAATTGAAATGTACTGTTAAGTATAAAATGGATACCAGAATTTCAAATATTTAGTACCAAACAGTAAAATATCACATTAACAATTTTTGTATAATGTGTTACAATGATAATATTTTTGATTTATTGGGTTAGATTAAAATATATTTTTAAAATTTATTTCACCTGTTTTCTTTCTTTTTTTCTGTAGCTATCAGAAAATATAAAATTAAACTTATGGCCTTCATTCTATTTCTGTTGGACAATGATGATATAGAGAGATGGCAAAATAAAAAATCCCACACTGGGAAGATCAAGACCCAGATAAGTCCAATGAAGCTTAGACTGTGTCCTGGGAGAGCAAAGGTAGTTTGTGGCAGAAGGAACAAAAGTTACCAGCTCTTACAGATTCTGATTCAGAAGTTTCTACTGAGTTTAGTCTTAGCAAGTAGTATATAAAACTGTCTTTTAGCTAGAGTGCTCCTGACAGCTTTACCTAACCTGTAATAGCTTAGGTTTTCCTGATTCACTTGAGTATTGGGAAACTTTGATAATATTGTATCTCTTATTCTTTGTGAAAGAAACTAGAAAGTTGTTAAACCAGAAGAATAATTCTCAAAGTAGTGCTAGAACCAACATCATCAGCATCATCTGGTAATCTTATAACAAATGCTAGTTCTCTAGCCCCACTCCAAATGTACCGAATCAGAAACTCTGGGAGTGGGGATCAGGAATCTCCAATTTCAGCCCCTCAGATAATTTTGATACACTAAAGTTTGTGAACCACTGGGATATAACATTCTTGTACTGGAATACAATATTCTTGCTAACTGTTCACTAACTAATAGATTGAGATATCAGTAAGTCAACAGATATTTATAACTATAAGGCCATAATTAAGCACTGAAGCTGTAAGGAGTAAGTACAGTCATAATCATGACTCCCACTTCCAGCAGCTTCTTGTATTAAATTATTAGTCTTCATGAAGACCTCTAGATAAGGATTTTCCTGGTTTAGTATTTAGTTATCAATTGCCTTAATGGAGTCTTCTTTGCTTTAATGGAGTATACTGCTTAGAATACTAAAGCAACTCCTGGTTTATTGTGACATGAGTGTAGTAGACCACAGTGCTTTTGCTCTTCATAGTGTACACAGAAGAATTGCTGAATGGGATGTGTTAGTTTTAAGGCACTCCAGTATGCCTCATCCATTTTGGTGAAAAGTGATTGCGATACTTTTTGAGAATGTCAGAATGATTATGTAACTTTTATGGTGCTAAATTATTTTGGATGTGACATTCTTGGTAAGGAAAAAGGGTGTTTTAAGAAATCACTTCAGAATGTGACTAATTTTTTAGTCCAGTTTTGCTTGTGTAAGTTAAAATTAAAAAGAAAATTACTTTTTTGATATAACTGCTGTTAATTTTAGCATTCTCAATATATAAGCTTAAATACTTAAGTTGGTAATACATATATAGCTAAATTTGCTCCAATACTACCCAACAGCAAAAGCTCATCTTTTTTGTATTCTAAATTCCCAATAACGCACTTTCTCTTTTATTGTTCATTTACTTTTTTGGATGGTTTTATCAAGTCTATAGAATATTGTGCACCTGTTTTCTAAACATATCTACCCTTTTAAAATTAGTTCCAAATATATCAAAATGAATGTTTCCTTCTTTTAAAAATGGATAGCCTTTTTCTCAATCTCTCACATAAATCTAAATATGGATTTAAAAGAAATGAAACATGAATTTTACATTAAAATGTAAAATAAAAAGTCAATATATGCATGTACTACTTGAGTACATTTTCGCCTTCTTATGCAGAGATACGGAGAAGGCAATGGCACCCCACTCCAGTACTCTTGCTTGGAAAATCCCATGGACGGAGGAGCCTGGTAGGCTACAGTCCATGGGGTCGCTAAGAGTCGGATACGACTGAGCGACTTCACTTTCACTTTTCCCTTTCATGCACTGGAGAAAGAAATGGCAACCCACTCCAGTATTCTTGCCTGGAGAATCCTAGGGACGGCGGAGCCTGGTGAGCTGCCATCTATGGGGTCGCACAGAGTCGGACACGACTGAAGCGACTTAGCATAGCATAGCATGCAGAGATAAATTCCAGCAAAAAGGCTGTTAACTATTGTCAACCCTATAGCCTCTTTTCCAAGCACTACTTCAACATACAAGACAGAAATGTTAAGTAAACAGGACAAGTGTACAAGGACACAGAATTACTTTTACCACTTTACAGCTAGGAATTCTTCAAAGAACTTTAAACATTATGAAGGTATCAAAGGCCTCATATTCTGGCAGGTAGCATCCATGCCAGCACGGCTGGTTATTGTATTTTGTCATCTAAAGCATAGGATTAATAAAAGCTGATGCAACTTTTCTCTTCATTAGTGTTAACAAGTGCTATGCTTATTCATGTGCATAACTAATGCCTTCTCAAAAAAATGTAGTATTTGACCCAGTAATGCTATAGTCCATTTTGAGTCGGTAAAAGAGAAGTACTACAGGTGGGCTTAGATGCTTCAAAGGGCACTTAATGGAGTGTTTGGAATCAGAGCTTGAGGTATCCTGGAGTTAAACTGTTTTAATCAGAGTTTCGAAGATGATGGGTGCAGAGAAACAAACTAATTAACATAGGTGATAATAGCATGCCCAGTAAAAATTAAAAAAACACTAATACTGTACGTGACTTTCATTAAAATGATCTGGTAAAAGCTCTAGGAAAGCTATTTACTTTCATTTTCTACAGTGCTTCACCTGGTCATTTTTTCTAAACTGATTTAAGTTTTTCCACCAACAGTGCTTCTTTCCTCTTTTCACAGGGTTTAGTGTATGCCCCTAGGCACAATGCCCCATTGTTTGTTATGGTGATGGGTTAGAGAGATCTATTTCTCTGACAAAAGATAAAATAGGTATAATTTATATTTTATTGCATTTGAAGCCCATTCTGAGTATTTATAGTGTATTTGTACATATGCATATAGATGTGTGTGTGTATCCATATGTGTGAAACAAAGTGTTTTATGTTTATATTACAAAGACTCTTCTCTTAGGCAAGCACTAGTAGTACAGAACTACAGAAAAGGCAAATGTATAATTGATGATACCCTAGACTTTCTAAAGCTTTGAAGTGAAATCCAGACACGCAAATTGTTTTACCAAAAATGAAAGTGTCTTCTTGTATGACATCAGTTTGTTCCAGCTGCACCTGTGCTTTGCCATGATTCACAAATTGGTTGAAATTTGGCCCTTGGCATACTTTTAGCTTCAAAATGTTTGAGTATTCTAGGGGTGAAAAGAAACTGCCCATTTATATACTCTTACATCTGATTTGAGATGAATTTTAATTTTATGAATATAAGATACTTTTATGAACAGGACTATTTGATAAAATAAGAAAGATTACTTATAACAATTTATAGTGACACACAAAACAATCTCCTAAATATTTAATATCTGGGTTATAATGATGGATGATATTGATGTTTACCTAATTTTAGAAAAAATACTAATTGATTAATTATGGCTTATGTTTCATGTCATTATGCAAGAAATATATAACCACTTTAGCAAAAATGTATGCAATTTAATAATAAAATATTTTTTTCCAAATTTTAAACAGAAGCTTACTTTTCACCAAAAATTAAATGAAAAATTTATGGAGAAAAAATAACATAAAGACCATTCAGACCCCTCAATTGCTATATTTGAACACAGAATTTGGCACTGAATTTCTTGACAGCTTAAGGGAAATGTAGAAAGGGCCAGTTAAAAAAGGAGAAAACATCTGTTTCTCAGGGAAGCAAAGCACTCCCTAGTACTTAAAGAATAAAAGATATTTTTCCAGTGGGTTTCTACCCAAAGGATCTTTGGTAAGACATATATAGCTAAATTTGCTCCAGTACTGCCCAACAGCAAACCTGGTGACAAGGGCTCATTTCTTTTAGGGTCCATGGATGAAAATCATGAACAAACTAAGAATTTCTATCAAGAATGTCTTTCAAAATCTTTTGTTATTCCCATTTCTTTCAGTTGTATTTTGCTGAATTAGAGTCAATTTAAAATTATTTTATCTGCCAGAATTTGAGATACAGGAATTCTCTGTCACTGATTTGGAATCAGATTTTTTTTTTTTAGACAACAGAAGCAAACCAAGAGTATTGGCCATTATCAAAAACCCCCAAAATAGCAAGTGTTGGCAAGGATGCAGAGAAATTGGGAGCCTTGTGCACTGTTGATGGGAATATAAAATGATGCAACTCCTAAACCGTAGGAAGTACCTCAAAAAGCTAAAAATATAACTACATAGGATCCAGCAATTCCACTTCTGGCTATTCATCTAAAACAACTGAAATCAAGAACTTGAAAAGATATTCACGTTCCCATGTTCAATGCAGCATCATTCACAATAGCCTAGATGTGGAAAATCCCAAATATCCATCAACAGATGAATGGGTAAAGAAAAATGCAGTATAGACATACAGTGGACTGTTATTCAGCCTTTAAAAAGGAAATCCTGCATTATGTAACAACATGAACTAAGCTGGAGGAAATGATGCTCAGTGAAATAAACCAGTCAGAGAAAGACAAATATTGTGTGATTCCACCTAGTTGTCTTAATGAGTTAAACTCATAGAAACAGAGAGTAGAATGGTGGTTTCCAAGGGCTGGACAGGGAGAGGGAAGTAGAGAGTTGCTATTTGAGGGCTGTAACATTTCAGTTATTCAAGTGGAGTAAGTTCTGGAGATGAATTGTACAACATCATGCCTGTAGCTAACAATACTGTATTGTGCACTTAACATTTTAAAAGGATAGATCACATATTAAATGTTTTTTACTACATAAAAAATGAAAGAATATGTCATTTTTAATCTTAAGTGATCAGAGTTTTTTTTTCTAGTGACTTTTATTAAGTTACTTTTTATTATAGTATAGTTGTTTCACAATGTTGTGCTAGTTTCTACTATATAGTAAAGTAGATCAGCTGTATGTATACGTGTATCCCTTCTTTCTTGATTTCCTTCCTATTTAGGTCATCACTGAGAACTGAGGAGTGTTCCCTGTAATACATTAGGTTCTCATTAGTTACCTGTTTAATACATAGTAGTGTGTATATGTCAGTCCCAATCTCCAAATTCATCCCACCTCTCCTTCCTCTCTTGATGTCCATACGTTTGTTCTCTATGTCTGTATCTCTACTTCTGTTTTGTAAGATCATCAGTATCATTTCTCTAGCCTACAAATGTTGCACTGTTAAGTAGCAGATCCAAGACACAGGGCCTGACAAATGAAGCATGATATCTAGTTTCCCACAGCGACTTTATAATTTATACTTATATTTCTATCTCCATTGAAGAATCTGAAGCTCTTTATGGACGCAAATCACTTTTCATTCATAGTGTGGTGCCTAGCACATGTTAAGTACTGGATAAGAATAAAAATAATGCAAATGTTCTTATAGATTTTCCAGCAGCACATTCTATGGGACATTTTTCTATCTTGAAACTTAAAAATTGTTTGAAGACAATATTTTAAAAAAAAACCTTGAAAGAAGGATTTATTCATAGTGCCTTTCTTTTTAAAGAAAGTAACAAAAATAAATACAAACAAGAAGGATTCAATGTTCAGTTCAGTTCAGTCGCTCAGTCATGTCCGACACTGCGACCCCATTAATCGCAGCATGCCAGGCCTCCTTGTCCATCACCAACTCCCGGAGTCTACCCAAACCCAAGTCCATCGAGTCAGTGATGCCATCCAGCCATCTCATCCTCTGTCGTCCCCTTCTCTTCCTGCCCCCAATCCTTCCCAGCATCAGGGTCTTTTCCAATGAGTCAACACTTCGCATGAGGTGGCCAAAGTACTGGAGTTTCAGCTTCAACATCAGTCCTTCCAATGAACAACCAAGGCTGATCTCCTTTAGGATGGGCTGGTTGAATCTCCTTGCAGTCCAAGGGAGTCTCAAGAGTCTTCTCCAACACCGCAGTTCAAAAGCATCAATTCTTCGGCACTCAGCTTTCTTCACTGTCCAACTCTCACACCCATACATGACTACTGGAAAAACAATAGCCTTGACTAGACGGACCTTTGTTGACAAAGTAATGTCTCTGCTTTTAAATATGCTATCTAGGTTAGTCATTACCTTCCTTCCAAGGAGTAAGCATCTTTTAATTTCATGGCTGCAGTCACCATGTGCTGTGATTTTGGAGCCCAAAAAATAAAGTCTGACACTGTTTCCACTGTTTCCCCATCTATTTGCCATGAAGTAATGGGACCAGATGCCATGATCTTAGTTTTCTGAACGTTGAGCTTTAAGCCAACTTTTTCACTCTCTCTTTCACTTTCATCAAGAGGCTCTTTAGTTCTTCTTCACTTTCTGCCATAAGGATGGTGTCACCTGCATATCTGACGTTATTGATATTTCTCCCGGCAATCTTGATTCCAGCTTGTGTTTCTTCCAGCCCAGCGTTTCTCATGATGTACTCTGCATATAAGTTAAATAAGCAGGGTGACAATATACAGCCTTGACGTACTCCTTTTCCTATTTGCAACCAGTCTGTTGTTCCATGTCCAGTTCTAACTGTTGCTTCCTGACCTGCATACAGGTTTCTCAAGAGACAGGTCAGATGGTCTTGTATTCCCATCTCTTGCAGAATTTTCCACAGTTTATTGTGATCCACACAGTCAAAGGCTTTGGCATAGTCAATAAAGCAGAAAAACATGTTTTTCTGAAACTCTCTTGTTTTTTCGATGATCCATCGGATGTTGGCAATTTGAACTCTGGTTCCTCTGCCTTTTCTAAAACCAGCTTGAACATCTGAAAGTTCACAGTTCACGTATTGCTGAAGCCTGGCTTGGAGAACTTTGAGCATTAATTTACTAGCATGTGAGATGAGTGCAATTGTGCGGTACTTTGAGCATTCTTTGGCATTGCCTTTCTTTGGGACTGGAATGAAAACGTACCTTTTCCAGTCCTGTGGCCACTGCTGAGTTTTCCAGATTTACTGGTATATTGAGTGCAGACTTTCACAGCATCATTTTCAGGATTTGAAATGGCTCAACTGGAATTCCATCACCTCCACTAGCTTTGTTCATAGTGATGCTTTCTAAGGCCCACTTGACTTCACATTCCAGGATGTCTGGCTCTAGGTGAGTGATCACACCATCATGCTTATCTGGGTTGTGAAGATCTTCTTTGTACAGTTCTTCTGTGTATTCTTGCCACCTCTTTTTAATATCTTCTGCTTCTGTTAGGTCCATATGATTTCTGTCCTTTATCGAGCCCATCTTTTCATGAAACGTTCCCTTGGTAACTCTAATTTTCTTGAAGAGATCTCTAGTCTTTCCCATTCTGTTGTGTTCCTCTATTTCTGTGCATTGATCGCTGAGGAAGGCTTTCTTATCTCTCCTTGCTATTCTTTGGAACTCTGCATTCAGATGGGAATATCTTTCCTTTTGTCCTTCGCTTTTCGCTTCTCTTCTTTTCACAGCTATTTGTAAGGCCTCCTCAGAGAGCCATTTTGCTTTTTTGCATTATTTTCCATGGGGACCGTCTTGATCCCTGACTCCTGTTCAGTGTCACGAACCTCTGTCCATAGTTTATCAGGCACTCTGTCTATCAGATCTAATCCCTTAAATCTATTTGTCACTTCCACTGTATAATCATAAGGGATTTGATTTATGTCATACCTGAATAGTCTGGTGGTTTTCCCTACTTTCTTCAATTTAGGTCTGAATTTGGCAATAAGCAGTTCATGATCTGAGCCACAGTCTCTCCTGGTCTTGTTTTTGCTGACTGTATAGAGTGTCTCCATCTTTGGCTGCAAAGAATGTAATCAATCTGATTTCGGTGTTGACCATCTGGTGATGTCCATGTGTAGAGTCTTCTCTTGTGTTGTTGGAAGAGGGTGTTTGCTATGACCAGTGTGTTCTCTTGGCAAAACTCTATTAGCCTTTGCCCTGCTTCATTCTGTACTCCAAGGCCAAATTTGCCTGTTACGCCAGGTGTTTCCTGACTTCTACTTTTGCATTCCAGTCCCCTATAATGAAAAGGACATCTTTTTGGGTGTTAGTTCTAAAAGGTCTTGTAGGTCTTCATAGAACCGTTCAAGTTCAACTTCCTCAGCATTACTGGTCGGGGCATAGACTTGGATTACCGTGATATTGAATGATTTGCCTTGGAAATGAACAGAGATCGTTCTGTCGTTTTTGAGATTGCATCCAAGTACTGCATTTCAGACTCTTTGGTTGAGCATGATGGCTACTCCATTTGTTCTAAGGGATTCTTGCCCACAGTAGTAGATATAATAGTCATCTGAGTTAAATTCACCCATTCCAGTCCATCTTAGTTCGCCGATTCCTAGAATGTCGACGTTCACTCTTGCCATCTCCTGTTTGACCACTTCCAATTTGCCTTGATTCATGGACCTAACATTCCAGGTTCCTATGCAATATTGCTGTTTACAGCATCGGACTTTGCTTCTATCACCAGTCACATCCACATCTGGGTATTGTTTTTGCTTTGGCTCCATCCCATCATTCTTTCTAGAGTTATCTCTCCACTGATCTCCAGTAGCATATTGGGCACCTACCGACCTGGGGAGTTCATCTTTCAGTGTCCTATCTTTTTGCCTTATCATACTGTTCATGGGGTTCTCAAGGCAAGAATACTAAAGTGGTTTGCCATGCCCTTCTCCAGTGGACCACATTCTGTCAGACCTCTCCACCATGACCGTCTTGGGTGGCCCCACATGGCATGGCTTAGAGTCATTGAGATAGACAAGGCAGTGGTCCATGTGATCAGATTAGCTAGTTTTCTGTGATTATAGTCTCAGTGTGTCTGCCCTCTGATGCCCTCTCACAACACCTACTGTCTTACTTGTGTTTCTCTTACCTTGGATGTGGGGTATCTCTTCACAGCTGCTCCAGCAAAGTGCAGCCACTGCTCCTTACCTTGGACAAGGGGTATCTACTCACAGCGGCCCCTCCTGTCCTTGAATGTGGAGTAACTCCTCTCGGCAATGTATATAAGGATCCAATGTATATTATGCATTATATTGATTTGAGCCAAAATTTCAACTATTATGTGTTTGGAGGAGATCTGTAATTATATTTCTATACTAGAGAAGCAAAAAATTCATAGAAAATAAATTCTAGAAGTTTATTCAAGATTCTGTCATACAAAGTGTAGAATGTTCAATGAATCCTTGGAAATATCCACATAAAATTTTCTAAAATTCATGCATCTCTTTGGGAATCTTACCATAATAACATCAACTACAATGCAAATGAAGACTTTTGCAAAAATTAGCTTGTTTGAATTTTTTTTCTACAATACTTAAGCAATTTTCTGGGATATAAAATTCACAAGGGAATAAAAAGTAAATTTTAAAAAGCCATAGGGCCAACCACTTGCATTTTCTGGATAAAATACTCCTGTATCTAGAAACGAAGTTTCTAGTAAGGAAAATGGAAAAGTGCTATAAACTATACCTGTTATCTGTATATAGTGTATATTGAGGCACAAGGCAACAAAGCTTTTTGCTTTTCATTTACTGAAGGCAGAAAAATTATGTATTTTTAAAGATTGCTTGAATGCACATTATAAAGAGTATTATTATTCTTACCATTATTTACATTGTTAAGGCTATAGCTTTTCTGGTAGTCATGCATGAATGTGAGAGTTGGACCACAAGAAGGCTGAGCTCTGAAGAATTGATGCTTTCAAACTGTGGTGCTAGAGAAGACTCTTGAGAATCCCTTGGATAGCAAGGAGATCAAACCAGTCAGTTCTAAAGGAAATCAACCCTGAATCTTGAATATTCATTGGAAGGACTGAATCTGAAGCAGAAGCTCCAATACTTTGGCCACCTGATGCGAAGAGCTGACTCATTGGAAAAGACCCTGATTCTGGGAAAGATTGAAGGCAGGAGGAGAAAGGAATGACAGAGGATGAGATGGTTTGATGGCATCATGGACTCAGTGAACATGAGTTTGAGCAAACTCCTGGAGATAGTGAAGGACTGGGCAGCCTGGCATGGTACAGTCCATGAGGTCACAAAGAGTCAAACACAACTGAGCAGCTGAACAACAGCAACCATTATTCACAATATTCTTCATTCTATCAAGTAGGAAAAAAGATCAAAATTAGTTTCCTATTTAATTCTTAAATGGGTCACTATAGACAACTACTGAGACAATTTAAACTTCTAGCTCCTTAATGTTATACACTTCATTAATTTGCTAAGTTCCTATTATCTCCTTCTAACCTTTGCTGGATTTCCGGGCTTCCCAGGTGGTGTTAGTGGCAAAGAACCTCTCTGTCAATGCAGAGGATGCAGGAGATGTGTGTTCAATCCCTGGATAGGAAGATCCCCTGGAGGAGAGCATGGCAACCCACTCCAGTATTCTTGCCTGGTGAATCCCATGGAGAGAGGAGCCTGGTGGGCTTCAGTCCATAGGATCGCAAAGAGTCAGACACCACTGAAGCAACTTAGCACAGCACACACAACTTTTGCTGGATTTCCAGAGCGGTAATGGCCCAAAAGTCTATTTACCAGCTTTAATAGTTAGGTGCTGCCTCTGGCAAAGTGATGAATTTACTTCTGGTCCCTGGAACTCTACTAAGGACTTCCTGTGGGTCAGAGTTGTCAACTGTGCTATCACGTTTAAAGATTTGCATTGATAATTTGTTCCCATATCTTTAATATTTAGGTCACAGGTCAGGGATTTACAAACAATGGCCCGTGGTTTAGAAATAGCCCAAAGAATCCTTCAGTTTGCTTTCATTCTATTCTTGGACAATGTTCTGTTTGAATGCCTTTGTGTCTATTTTGCAGTAACTTTAGTCCACCAATTTTTGTTTTCACTTCCGATCATTACTCACCTTGGTGATAATCAAGATATATTAGTTCTTCATCCTTATGAAAGCTCTTATTTTCTCCTGAGTAATGTTGGACTTCTCTGTTCAAAGAAGGAATGTTAATATCCCAACAATTACTAATGAATGAATCAGTTCTCTTAGGTCATTTGTGTATTTCCAGCAAGAATCAGCAATATCATGATTTAGGGATACTAAATAGATTATTGACTCTGATCAAGGTTGCTGGCTTGACAATGAATCATGTTGGCAAGATTTCTGAGATCAAATCAAAGTATGGGGAGAAACTGTAGTTAATGGTGGCCATGGACTGTGAGAGATTAGCATTTGTCTAACTTCTATAGTTCGAATAGGTAAGAATTTACCATATTATGCTTTATAATTATGTCCTTGCCATATTACCCCCCACCCCGTTCTTCAGCTAGATTGTAACCCAACATGGTGGGTGTGCATTCAAATTATCTAAATAACTTGTGGCACCTATCTCAGAGCTTTATGTACAGAAAGCTGCCTAGGTAATTGGAATGAAATTAAGCCAAGTTTTTTGACTATCTATCTCCTGCTACAACTTTTTAACCTATAAAGGGATTCCAAATTTAAAAATAAAACATTATTAAGCAGAAACCGATTCTTAAAGAAATCCTGAGTGATTACTGTCAAACAAACATGAACACAATTTATTTTATTGAAGCTACAGCTCTCTTTCAGATACCCTGCAGTTGCTAGTGCATAGAAACTGTGGCTTATTAGATGAAATGTTCGCATATGCATTATGCTAAGTGCGATACAGAATATGGTATAGATAGCTGCTACTTCTTAGGTATCACAGGCAGTGCCTGTCCTCAGAAACATTTTCTGGTAATAAGAGATGTGAAATACTGTCATCCATTTTACATTGTCTAAGACAAGCTGGGTAGCGTATGACTACAGACCAGTTGTATTACCTGGATTCCATGAGGAGAAAACCTCTAAACTGGCTATCATTGGGAAGTCTTGAGCCCACTAACTCACCAGAGGCAGATGTTTGAGCATACCAGTGGATTCTGGGTTACTCAATATCAGTGGGAAATTCTCCTTGTCAAGCAGTGTTGGCTTACAAACCTATTATGTGCTTGGCTCCTTGGCACCTCATGTACATTATCGTGTTCTATTCTCTCAAGAAAACTTTCATTTTCATATTGTTATACCCATTTTACATGTATGAAAAACTAAAGTTTAGAAAGATAATTTTCCCAGCGTCATGAAGCTAATCAGTGATAGATATGAGATTCAAACCCCGGCCTCTGATTTCAGTGCCGATGCTTTTTCTTTGTTGTCATTTGTGGTGTACATAAACAATGTTTCATTTAAGCAAAACATAGATGCTATTGGTATGAGCAAACTTATTCTAGAATTTCAAATTTCTTGTTTGTTTGTTCCTTGGGCCTGATCGTGCTTGTCTTGGAATTGATTTTCTGAGGCACCGTTCTCACCCTGTGCTCTTCTTGTTTCTTCTTTTTATTCACTCTTCCTTTTACTTCATGGAAGTACAATAGCCAATATCTGCCTGTGAGTTTGTGCACAGAGTATGTGCATGACCGTTGCTCTTTAAATTGCTCATAAGAGGGACCGAGGATTCATTCCTCTCTCAATGTAGAAATGGAAGTGATTAGAGTGAGATGTCCACCATTATTGTCTTAAGTTGTTCATGGATCCTGCAGATGTATATGTCTATTCTGGGCATGTCTCAAGGTACTGCTGCTGCTGCTAAGTCACTTCAGTCGTGTCTGACTCTGTGCGACCCCATAGACAGCAGCCCACCAGGCTCCACCGTCCCTGGGATTCTCCAGGCAAGAACACTAGAGTGGGTTGCCATTTCTTTCTCCAATGCATGAAAGTGAAAGTAAAGTCGCTCAGTCATGTCTGACTCTTAGCGACCCCATGGACTGCAGCCTACCAGGCTCCTCCATCCATGGAATTTTCCAGGCAAGAGTACTGGAGTGGGTTGCCTTTGCCTTCTCCAGTCTCAAGGTAAGAAACTGTCCCTGTTGTGCAGGGGTGGTTTCGTGATGCTTCTCAGTATGACTTCAGGGGTCCTCAGTGTCAGAATCTGAACGCAGATGAGGACCTCCTTCACAGCTTTCTTGACATTCTTCTTGTTTACTAGTTTTGAAATTGGAGATTTTCAGAGCTAATAGTGAATGTCAAAGTGTGGATTCTGAACATAGGACACAAGGGCTGTAAGAAGTCAGTAGTTGGGGGGTTGTCCTCAGGACAGACTTCACTCTGCTTTCACCAGAGGGACTCCATTTGAGGGGGATGTCCTTTGAAAATGCGAGTGTCCCTGGAGCTAAAAAAAAATTTTTTTTTGAGCCACACTGGTATAGTCTAGATTCCTTGTAATTGTTGCTGCTTCTCCTTGTCTATCTTCTTTCTTCCCCTTCACCGTCAAATTCTCATGAAAGTATAAAGTTTTGAACAATTTCCTTCCAATTTATCCACTAAACTCTGTAATGATAAAAATGATTTTAATAGATTGTAATTATATTATCTAATTACTGAATCATAGAACATTAAATCATTGATAATATGCAAGGCAAACCTTAATCTACAACTAATTAATGAATCCCTTTATATCTATGAAACGAGTTAACTGTCTGAGAAAAGATTTATAGATTTTGTGGTTACTTATTCACTTTTATGATGTTAAAAACTAAAGCACATTCTTAATTACCAACTAACTGGGCAAAATAGTTAAGAGTGCTATGAATAGCTTAAAAA
Source organism: Giraffa tippelskirchi (assembly GCF_054371585.1). Taxonomy (NCBI): domain Eukaryota; kingdom Metazoa; phylum Chordata; class Mammalia; order Artiodactyla; family Giraffidae; genus Giraffa; species Giraffa tippelskirchi. The sequence continues at coordinate 95,571,953 of NC_137277.1, forward strand.
GGAAAAAAAACGGTATAATTTCACTAACTCTGATATGTATTTTACTCAAGGTCATGAATCAGAACTTTTAAAACTATTAAAACTGCAGGATATGAAGAAATAAAATTAATGCGTTTCTATACATATTAATAAGGTCATTTTTCCATGTCAAATTTTTCTAGGACATAAACCATATTATAGTTTGAAGTTAGACTTTTTTTGAAGGCATTATTATGTATTAATAATCAGAATACATAAATGGTACAATAAAGGTTGGTTTGCTAAGCCTAATTAGAAGGGCAACCTTGGGTAAATTCACTGCAGTAAAACTTCTCTGAGACTCTTTTCTCATATGGGCAATAGAAGTAGGATTAAGAGTATATCTGTATTGAAGAATATATACATGAATGAAAAAGAGAAAGAGTAAACATTTCAAGGACTGCTGCTGCTGCTGCTAAGTCGCTTCAGTCGTGTCTGACTCTGTTCGACCCCATAGATGGCAGCCCACCAGGCTCCCCCATCCCTGGGATTCTCTGGGCAAGAACACTGGAGTAGGTTGTCATTTCCGGACAGTGGTTGTTAAATGCTTGTGGAGATTATTGTGGCAGTTAAGGAATGAGTATTAGAGTGAATATATAGATGCCTCAGCTCTAATCTTTTCTCTAGTGTCTCTCAGATCTTTTTCTAGTCCCCCACTGAGTGGAACTGAGTTTGAGGAGGGAAAAGGTGATGCTATCTGCAGTGTGCCTGTTCTTTATGGGAAAGAACATGGCCTGATTGTGCCTGCACAAACACCAGGTATTTGATACACCTGAGTTAGTCTCTGGTACAAAATGATTGAATTCTTCCTTCTTTCCTTCCTTCCTCTCTCTCTCTCTTCCTTTCTATCTACTACCTAGCTAGATAGCTATGCATTCATGAATCTTTTTAAAAAAATTTTTATTGAAGTATAGTTGTATTACAATGTTATGTTAGTTTCTACTGCACAGGAAAGTGAATCTACCATACACATATAGGTATCCCCACTTTTTAAATTTCATTCCCATTTAGGTCACCATTGAGCATTCAGTAGAGTTCCCTGTGTTATACAGTAGGGTCTCAGCAGTTATCTATTTTATACACAGTGTCAATAGTGTATATATGTCAATTCCAGTCTCCCAATTCATCCCAGGCCCACCTTTACCCATTGGTATCCATATGTTTGTTCTCTATGTCTGTGTCTCTATTTCTGCTTTGTAAATAAGATCATCTATAACATTTTTTTTTCAGATTTGTGTTCATCAGTTTTTACTTCTTTATTTTACCATAGAATTTCCATTCAATATGAAGGCTGAGTTTTTTTTAACATATCTGAAATTATGCCTGCAAAATTCTGAGATGAGAAACAAGTAAGAAAGAGCAAGTTTTGTTTTAATAATTCAGCCTAAAAGTTGAACATCTAGATAATTCTCAAATTTAACACACTTTATGCATGCTAAATTAAAGTGCACTTCTGTTGGACAGTAGCTTATATTCAGAATGTTTGGTTAAAGTGAAAACAGTTCAAAAATGCTTTATTTAGAATATGCTTAAATTTTTGAAAGCATTTTCAAAGACATTTTACAACATTTTTTTTTTTTCAGTCAAGTAAAATATCTTGCAGAGAGACCCAAACAAACTTTTTGGCCAACTCAGTATAAAATCAAGGATTTTTAAACTTTTCATAGAAGCACGAGGCTCTGAAGCTGCACTCCCAGGCTTGAATCCTAGCTCTGTGACTTCTGTGTGTGTCCTCTGGCAAGAGACTTAGCTTTGTGCCTGTTTCTTTATGTATAGAATAAGTGGGTAATAGTACCTACCTACTGGCACTGTGGTAAGGAGGAGTTGATATACGTCAAGACAAAGAAAGCAGTGCCTGTTGAGTAATAGATACTCTGTGAGCGTAGGCTCATGTTACTTGTTTTGATAGGGGTTTTCGGTTCGGTTCAGTTCAGTCACTCACTCAGTAGTGTCAGACTCTGCGACCCCATGGACTACAGCACACCAGGCCTCCCTGGCCATTACCAACTCCTGCAGTTTATTCAAACTCATGTCCACTGAGTCAGTGATGCCATCCAACCATCTCATCCTCTGTCGTCCCCTTCTCCTCCCGCCTTCAATCTTTCCCAGCATCAGGGTCTTTTCCAATGAGTAAGCTCTTCGCATCAGGTGGCCAAAGTATTGGAGTTTCAGCTTCAACATCAGTCCTTCCAATGAATATTCAGGACTGATTTCCTTTAGGATGGACTGCTTGGATCATCTTGCAGTCCAAGGGACTCTCAAGAGTCTTCTCCAACACCACAGTTCAAAAGCATCAATTCTTTGGTGCTCAGCTTTCTCTTAGTCCAACTCTCACATCAGTACATGACCACTGGAAAAACCATAGCCTTGACTAGATGAACCTTTGTTGGCAAAGTAATGTCTCTGCTTCCTAATATGCTGTAGGTTGGTCATAACTTTTCTCCCAAGGAGTAAGTGTCTTTTAATTTCATGGCCACAGTCACCATCTGCAGTGATTTTGGAGCCCAAAAAAATAGTCTACCACTGTTTCCACTGTTTTCCCATCTATTTGCCATGAAGTGATGGGACAAGATGCCATGATGTTAGTTTTCTGAATGTTGAGCTTTAAGCACAACAGGGGTTTTCAGAGCCATTAAAATGGGAAATACATTAAATAATTGAAAAATTAATGCCCCAATATATTTGATACAGTCACAGCTCAGTATCCATTCTCAGGGGCTTCTAAGCAGCACTGGTTTCAGATTCTTTCCTGAGAAAGTTGTCCCCCAAAACCCAAACTACCCATAGATATAAACAATGAAAACAAAGTCCCACATACTCCCTAACCCTTGCAAAACAAAAAACTCCACATGCACCCTGAGTAAAGAATAGTAATTGAAGTCAGAAGAAAATCCAAAATGCAGAAAAGGTTTCCTTTTTACCTCACTTACTTGAATGTCTAAAGCAAGTTAGATATTTTATTTTTTTAATTGAAGTATAATTGATTTACAATATTGTGTTATTTTCAGGTGTATAATGAAGTACTTAAGTATTACATATATATTCTTTTCAGATTATTTTCCATTATAGGTTATTACAAGCTACTGATTATTATTCCCTGTGCTCTATAGCAAATCCTTGTTGGTTATCTGTTATATGTAGTTTGTATCTGTTAATCCATACTCCTAATTTATTGCTCTCCTCTTACCTTTCCTCTTTGATAATCGTAAGTTTGTTTTCTGTTTCTGTGAGTCCATTTCTGTTTCATATATAGATTCATTTGTATTATTTTTATATTCCATATTTAAATGATATATAATATTTTCTTCAATTAGTATAATTTTCTCTATCTCCATCCATATTATTGCAAATGACAATATTTCATTCTTTTTATGTCTGATTAATATTCCATTGTATTAATACATATACCACATCTATTCAAACCAATCATCTGTTGATGGGCACTCAAGTTTCCATGTCTTGGCTATTGTAAACACTGCTGCTGTGAACATTGGAGTAATGTATCTTTTCAAATTAGGGTTTTCATCTTTTCCAGAGGTATATCCTTTTCTGGAAAAATCCTGGAGTGGGATTGCTCTATTTTTAGGAACTCTAAATGCTATTCTTAGACACCTCTGTAAACCTCTATACTGTTTTGAGGAGCCTCCATACTGCTTTCTATAGTGACTGCACCAGTTGGCATTCCAATAGCCTAGGAGAGGTTCCTTTTCTTCATACTCTTTCCAGCCTTTATTATTTGTAGACTTTTGATGATAGCCATTCTTACTGATGTGAGGTGATACTACATTGTGGGTTTGATTTATGCTTCTCTAATAACTAGTGATGTTGAACATCTTTTCGTGTACCTGTATGTCCTCCTCGGGGAAATGTCTGTTTAGGTCTCTGACCATTTTTGATTGAGTCATTTGTTTTTGTGATATTGAATTGTATAAACTGTTCGTATATTTTGGAAATTAACTCCTTGTCAGTTACATCATTTGCAAATATTTTCTCCCATTCCATAGACTTTTGTTTTGTTGATGATTTCCTCTTAAAGCAAGTTAAATATAAGTGACTAAAGGAAAAAAAAAAACTTTGAAGAAAGAAGTCTAGATATCTAACTAATAGCATACTATGATCATAGGTCAATAAATCAGTGAAATGTTGGAAAACTTTTGATATAAATTACGAAATGGTAGTGACATCCTAAAACTAACTATATTAAGGAAGAGCTATAATGATAGAATAAAAAGTTAGTAGAAAAGTAAGGTTTTTAATAAAGTGTTATATTTAAGACCATTAATCTTAAGTATGGGATTCGCGACTGGTATATTTATCTCCAGCTAAATGTGATTCATAGCTGTTAAAAAAGATGGATAGTATTTTGGTTTATGCTATTTCATGACAAGCTAAAACCTTTTTTTTAAAAGTGAAATATATACATAAATGACAGCATTTGAGGTTGATTTAAAAAATTAGAAAATAGTACAGACTCGGCATAACAGAATCATTCTTATTGGGCCCGTGTCAGCTCTTACAAATGTGAGCCCAAGTTGGAAGATATCTAGGACACAATGATTCCAAAACCATATCACTTCCTCTCCCCCTTCCCCGTTCCTCCCCTGGAGAACTGGTTGTAACACTGTGGAGATTAACCAGCAATTAAAAAGCATTGTACCCCACTGGTCCAGACTTTATTCTAAATTAGGAGCTTGTAAAATATACTGTCGGAGAAGGAAATGGCAACCCACTCCAGTACTCTTGCCTGGAAAATCCTATGGACAGAGGAGCCTGGTAGGCTGCAGTCCATGGGTTCGCTAAGGGTCGGACACGACTGAGCGACTTCACTTTCACTTTCATGCATTGGAGAAAGAAATGGCAACCCACTCCAGTGTTCTTGCCTGGAGAATCCCAGGGATGGGGGAGCCTGGTGGGCTGCTGTCTGTGGGGTCGCAGAGAGTCGGACACGACTGAAGTAACTTAGCAGCAAAATATACTGTGGCTTACATGGGGTAATTTTATCAGAGATTCTTTTTTCCTTTAAGTATTTGCTGAAACTATCCAAACCAAATAATGTATTCCAACTAGTACTATTTTCTGAAAACTTTAGGAAAGGAAGTGAATCTAATGCTTATTGAATATCTGATTGCATTTGACCCTCACTGCAATCCTGGGGTAAGGTGATCTGGCTGCAATTTTTGTGGATGAGAACAATGAAGCTTAGAGAGTCAGTCACCCAATGTTGCCAAGTTTCCAAAGGGTGCATATGGAATCCTCTGGCTTAAGTTCTTTGTACTCCTTAATGGAATTAGAAAAGAAATTTAAATAAAATTTAATATGAAACCACTCAAGTAGAAGTTAATTATTCAGTACTCATGTCTATATAGTTGAGCATAGGAGAATTATCACTTTTCTGGTAAGGATTAAATGAGAAATAAATATTGGGGTCAGTAGTGTTATTTACACACCTACTATGACAGAGATTGAAGGAAGGAATTCTCATTGGTAGTCAATATGCCAGGGTAAGAATCTGCCTTCAATGCAAGAGACACAGGAGTTGCAGGTTCCATCCCTAGGTCAGGAAGATCCCCTGGAGGAAGAAATGGCAACCCACTCCAGTATTCTTATCTAGAGATTCTCATAGACAGAAGAGCCTGCCAGGCCTGTAGGCCATAGGGTCATAAAGAGTTGGACATGACTCAGTCACATGAAGTGACTGAGCATGCACGCAGGCATGTAGTAGCTTTGCCCCTCACTGGTGTTAAGAATATGCACGTTATTTACTCTCTCAGAATGTCCATATGCTGTAAAGCCAGTGCACAGGATGGCCAGGAGGATTAATAAACATTGTAATAGAGAATTTCTGATGTATATTAACTCAACATATTGTTGTTGACTTTGGATCAATACTTAACAAGTAACATAAGACTTTTCTTTTTAATCTTTAATTTGTTGAAGACTCTTGCTCTTCTGCAGACATTCTGCATTTCACAAAGTCCAAACACTGAGTTGTAGAAACAGTGCAAATTCAGATTAAATGGGAGTTTTGCTTGAATAAAAATCAAGATGGTTCCACACAACTTGTATTTTTTTCAAAGTGTATCTACACATCTATTACTCAGACATACCAGCTATTAGCTCTTTGAGCTGCGACTTGAATGCACTCAATACGTTTAGAAAGGAGAAACTCTGAAGTCTGGAATCACTGATGAATAAATCAGACATTCATTTACATTTCAAACGGAAACATGCAGAAAGATTCTCTTTAATGTGGGTTTCTTAGGTTGTAGCTGTGATACTAAAGTACAAAAACTTTGCTGTGTTTTACTGACAACCCTCTTTTGTAGTCGTCATCTGAGAGGTATCACCTTTAGGGTATACAGCCAAAAGGGTTTTTAAAATAAATTTAAAAGAGGATATTTATTCAATCTAGTCTCACACTGTCTTTCCTTCAAAGTCTTTGCTGAGGCATCAGATTGGCAAATACATCTCTGTCAACATCTGCTCTCATTTTCCAAATTGACAGCATTCGGAAGCAGAATTTGGGATTAGATGTTATTCTTAAACCTTGGATCAGCCTATAAAACCACATTCCGTCTGCTGCAGAAAAGCCTTTCTGAAAAAAATCTCAAAACATTATTGGCCTGAACCAAACACGTCCTGCAAAGGACTTAAGTTTACTTTACAAATTTTCCCAAACTTGCCAATTTTAGCTAAAGTTTATCAAATGTCAAAATAAACAGTTTTCTGTAGATGGGCTCGATTGGGCAAGTTCAGGCACAGGAGCAGAGTCACTAATGACTGTTATGGGATAAAGGATTCATCATAAAAATTAGATCTTCCACTACTGCAGAAGGAGCCGTGGAAGTGAAGGAAGGATAGTTGGATCATCAGAGCAGAGAATCAATCTGAGATAACATGCATTTCAGCTACCAGGTTGGACTGTCAAGGGCAAGCTGGGGTGGGAGTCTATAGGCGCTTATTACCTCACCACCTCTGTGGCCTCACAGTGAAGCGCTCGGTGGTGGCTCCAGCCACTGTTGGATAAAAGGACCAGTTACCAGGAATATGCTAGATGGGGAATGGAGACTCTCCATAAGGACCAGCTGAAGTCTGCCTGGTACCTCTGCACCCGTCTACCACAGTATCTGACGATGAAACCCTCACAGAGTAATGACTACTGGGCTGCCCTACTTCCACCTTCCAGGTCTCACACCTATTCCCCTCGTGGTCAGCTATCTTGGGCAGTCACACTAGAGAAAGGGGTTTGGGAAACACAGTTTCTAACTTAATCGGATACACAGTACAAATCACAGTATGCTCCATAATCCACATTACGGATGCCCGTTTCATTACTATATTTGGTGAAGGATGTTTAATCTCTTTTTGAAGCTATTTGACTTTATTCTGTTGTCAGAATAATTCAACAGAAACACTTGGAGCCATTGATTTTCTTATTTCTTGGGTGTTTTCTTCATTAAACCTCTCCAGTGATTTTTCTCTTTCTTTCTCAGTGGTTAAGCCAAAGAGCTTACAAGGACCTAAAAGGCTTTGAAGCTTGGACTCCCGATGTCTTCTCTGACCTTATCCCCCAGGCTTCTCTCTCTCCTCCCTCATCCCAATCACCCTGGCCCCCTCAAAGTTTTCTTGAAAAATGTCAGACATTCTCCTGCCTTAGTGCCTGTTCATTTGCCTTTCCTGGAATGCTTTTCTCCAAAATAGCCACATGACTCATTCCATCATTTCTTTCTGGTCTTTCTTCAAATATCAACTTCTCAGAAAAGCTTTTCATGACTATTTTATTAAAATTGTACCCTTGACTCCCTGTATATCTTTCCTGATCTATTTTTCTCATTGTCCTATTCATTATTTAACAGACAATATAATATACTTCATATGTATTTTGTGTGCTATCTTTTCTCCTACTCTAGAATGTAAGCTCCATGAGGGCAGAAGTTTGTGCCTGGTGCTTGATGAACAGGTAAGTCAGTAGGAACCCCACAAGTATTTGGTGAATATATTCAATGAAATAATCAGTCACAAAATCGTTTGTTCTGTTCATAAAGATTGTGAGAGGTTTCGTATTTTGAATGCAAGGAATAATTTTAAATGCCATATTTAAAAATTAATTACACTTGAAATATCTAGATTCCTATTAGTTTTTCATTCTGACTTTTTATTTCACTGATGATAAGATTTGAAGCATGAAGGAATGTTTGTTGTATTTACCTAGCTATCTAAATTTCTACCTTTGTGACAGCCAATCACAAAAGGATTTTCTCAGTCCTGGTAAAAAATTTGGTCTCCTCTCAAAGCCCTAAATTAGTCACTTTTCTAAGTGATCCCCCTGAAATTTTACAGACTGGCCGTGGTGACTTATGGGTAGGACAATTCAAAACCAGTTGTCTAGATTTACTGGTTGATTTCTTACATTGACTGTGCAGCCACTAATTAATTGCTAGTAAAGTAAAGTGAAAGTGTGATGGATTGAACCTGGGTCTCCTGCACTGCAGATAGATTCTTTACCATCTGAGCACCAGGGAAGCCCCAATTTTTAGGGAACCCATGACAAAAATGAACTTTTGTAAAAATTATATAACTATATCCAGAAACACCTTTACTTACTTATTATACCACTCTTCTCATCTCTTCTGCTATTCCTTTCATTTTTTCCAATTTCAATGCAATTTTTATCTTCCTCATTCTCTTTTGCCACATTTAGATGCCCCCATTTTCCAAGCGATGAGCATCTGCACAAATAATGTTAAGAGATTGCATTTGGGGTCAGTTAATAAACATAAGGACTTAATAAAAATGTGAACTAAAATTAACAACCCGAATACACTCTCTTTGCTTTACCATTTACTGCAGTCTAACATTCTGAAAATTTTTATTTCCCTAAGTCTCATCTGTTTAAATAATAAGAGATAATAATGGATTCTACCTTCATGAGGATTAGATGAGTAAACACATGTAAGACATTTAGCACAATGCTGAAGACATAGCACACATTAAATCTATGTTACAATCAATGTTCAAATTATTGATACTGAAAATCAGTATTTCAGAATTACAGATTATATGTGTAAAGGTACATGTTTGGATGTATAAACAAGATATAATCTGTATTGAATCTTTTAAATTAATTGTACAATGACAGTAATGGAATATTTAAATCATCACACCAATTTATTACAGTCATTATACATGACTATTAGCTATTTTTAACAGATATTTCTTTTGAGAAAGAAGCAAATCATATTCATTTAAGATAGCACCCTTTTCAAATTTTACATTTATAAGATTTCTGGTTTAATAAGTAGTTGAAATAGTGTCTTCTGCAGGAAATACCATCTTTAGAAACAGATTCTGTCCTCAAATTTGTTGAGTTTGGAACTCTAAAACCCCTTTACAAGGATATAAGATCAGAGAAGAGGTCATATTTTCCATGCTTGGGAAAAAGTTAATTCAGTTAACTTTTTTATTAAAAAGATGTGATAAAAATGGTTTTGTAGAGTCTGAGAGTTGTGTTTGGATATTGTCACAAAACTCAAGGTACTAGTGTTTTATTTTTATTTCGTCTCAAGAATCACATCTCAAAAAAGTGAATATTTCTCCTCTTACCCTTAGGACTCAGTTGCTGTTTTTATGTTTCTGGTGCACAACTACCCTAGCATTGTCACAATACATCTTTTTTTATAGTAGCAAAATATTAGAAACTTTAAAAATCCTTTAGTGAAGAATTTGTTACATAAACAAGGCAAAACTGTACCGTGAAATAGTATGCAGCCCTTAAAAAGGATTGGGCAGCTCTTTGTGTACTTAAATTAAAATATCACTAAACTATGTTTTTGTGAAAATGGGAGGGAGGTGGGAGGGATGTTCAAGTGGGAGGGGACATGGGTAAGCCTATGGCCGATTCACGTTGATGTTTGGTAGAAAGCAACACAATACTGTGAAGCAGTTATCATTCAATTTAAAATAAAGAAAAAGAAAATACATTATTGTGGAAATGAAAGCACAGAAAAATCTGATTTATAAGCTATAACTTTTGTTGAGGAAAATATTTCTATCATTATGTCTGTGTAGTATTACTAACTAATACAACCTTTAAGAGAGAGAATTGCTCTTTGGGAAACAAGGAAAGTAGAGAGAGACTTATTTTTGTAGTTCATCATTAAAATGAATTAATAAGACAGCTTAAATTTGTTTTTACTATCTCCTTGGATACTACTCTTGATATACTAATCAATCACACATTAGGAAGATTTTTTTTTTAACTCACAATGGAAATAGATGGAAGGAGAAAACAGAAATACACCTAGAAGAAATGGAGGCAATTAGGAGTGGAAGAGGAAGAGGGTTTAAAAGGACATATGAGTTCGTTGAGAAATTACTTATGATGCAATTAATTAAGATATGGAAAGGAATAAAAGAGGAAACCAGTGACACTGGATTATGCAGAATTTCTTTGAGAGAGCAGAAGAGACCTTGTCAGTCAGTTCAGACACTCAGTTGTGTCTAACTCTTTGGGACTCCATGGACTGCAGCATGCCAGGCCTCCCTGTCCATCACCAACTCCCAGAGCTTTCTCAAACTCATGTCCGTAGAGTCGGTAATGCCATCCAACCATTCCATCCTCTGTTGTCCCCTTCTCCTCTGCTTTCAATCTTTCCCAGCATCAGCCTCTTTTCCAATGAATCAGTTCTTCTCATCAGGTGGCCAAAGTATTGGAGTTTCAGCTTCAGCATCAGTCCTTCCAATGAATATTCAGGACTGATTTCCTTTGGGATGGACTCGTTGGATCTCCTTGCAGTCCAAGGGACTCTCAAGAGTGTTCTCCAACACCACAGTTCAAAAGCATCAATTCTTTGGCGCTCAGCTTTCTCTTAGTCCAACTCTCACATCAATACATGATTACTGGAAAGACCACAGCTTTGACTAGACGGACCTTTGTTGGCAAAGTAATGTCTCTGCTTTTTAATATGCTGTCTAGGTTGATCTTAGCTTTTTTTCCAAGGAACAAGTGTCTTTTAATTTCATGGCTGCAGTCACCATCTGCAGTGGTTTTGGAGCCCACGAAAATAAAGTTTGTCACTGTTTCCATTGTTTCCCCATCTATTTGCCATGAAGTGATGGGACCAGATGCCATGATCTTAGAGACCTTGTGGGAAATGTAATTGGTTCACACTGTTTTCTGCCACCAGGTGGCGTCATCAACCCTAGACAGTTGGGATGCTGAGTCAGTGACTCCTCTGTCCATGAAATTCTCCAGGCAAGAATACTGAAGTGGGTAGCCATTCCCTTCTCCAGGGTATCGTTTCGATCCAGGGATTGAACCCGGGTCTCCTATGTTGGAGGTAGATTCTTTACCATCTAAGCCACCAGGGAAGCCCCTATGAGTTAGTATGGTTTGCTTACTACTGGTTAAAGATGATCCTATTTGCAAAACAAAAATAGAGATACAGTCATAGAGAACAAATACATGGATACCAAGGGGGAAAGGGGACGTGGGGGGAATTGGGAGATTGGGACTGACATATATACACTACTAATACTATGTATGGGCTTCCCAGGTAGTGCTAGCGGTAAAGAATCTGCCTGCCAATGCAGGAGACATAAGAGATTTAGGTTCAGTCCTTAGGTCTGCAATATACCCTGGAGGAGGGCACGGCAACCCACTCCAGTATTCTTGCCTGAAGAGTTCCATGGACAGAGGAGCCTGATGGGCTACAGTCCATCTGGTCACCAAGAGTCGACTCAACCGAAGCGACTTAGCAGGCACTCAATACTGCGTATAAATAGATAAGTAATAAAAACATATGGTATAGCACATGGAACTCTACTTAATGTAATGTGGTGAACTGAATGGAAAAGTCAAAAGGGAGGTGATACATGTATATGTATGGCTCATTTATTTTGGTATACAGTAGAAATTAATGCATTGTAAAGCAAATATATTCCAATAACATTAATTTAAAAAGAAAAAAAAAAGAAAAGCTAGGGAGTAGGTGCAGTGAGTTACCTGACTTGCTGAAATAAATATTTCATTAATAATATTTATTTTATTTTATTTATTAATTTATAAAGGATGTTGAAGAACAAGTTGAAGTTCCTATTTTTATTTTATCCTATAACCAGAGTTTGTTAAACCGTAGCCTGTGGGTCAAGTCCAGCCTGCCCTCTTATTTAAGTAGCTTTATTGAACTATGACACACTCACTTATGTAAGTCTGTGCCTCATATTTTTAATATTGTATGTGGTTACTTTTGCACAATTGATGGAGTGATTATGTAGCCCCACACAGCCTACAATATTTTCTGTCTGGTTCTTTCCAGAAAAAAACTTTGTCTACTTCTATCTTATAGGGAAAATATAGAGATGTTGAAAGCTGTTAGCAAATGAAGTGGGTTATGTGGAACATATAAAATGGTGCGTGTGTGTGTTCTAAAAGAAATCAACCCTGAATATTATTGGAAGGACTTTTGCTGAAGCCATAGCTCCAATACTTTGGGCACTTCATGGGAAGAGCCAACTCACTGGAAAAGACCCTGATGCTGGGAAAGATTGAGAAGAGGATGAGAGTATGAGATGGTTGCAAGGTATCACCAACTGAACGGACATGAATCTGAGCAAATTTGGGAGGTAGTGAAGGACAGGGAAGCTTGGCGTGCTGCAGTTCGTGGTGACATAGAAGTATATGAGCCAGTTAACGTTGTTTATGCAGGATGAATTTATAGGGAATTATTGAGCTTCCCTAATAGCTCAGTTGGTAAAGAATCTGCCTGCACTAAAGGAGACTCCAGTTTGATTCCTGGGTCAGGAATATCCCCTGGAGAAGGGATAGGCTACCCACTCCAGTACTCTTGGGCTTCCTTTGTAGTTCAGCTGGTAAAGAATCTGCCTGCAATGTGGGAGATCTGGGTTTAATCCCTGGGTTGGGAAGATCCCCTGGAGAAGAGAAAGGCCACCCACTCCAGTATTCTGGCTTGGAGAATTCCATGGACTGTATAGTCCATGGGGTTGCAAAGAGTTAGACACAATTGAGTGACTTTCACATTCATTCACTTTCATGCTGCTATTGCAAGAAAGAAGTGGTGGGAACCTCACCAAGGTAGGAGTAGGCAGGAAGGGATAAGAATGAACTTAGGAATTGACAGAACGCAGTTGTTGAAGAACACCCAAGGCTGATCCAAAGGACCTTGGTGAGTGAGTGAAGACATAAGAAAGTCAAGAAAGGAAACATTGTAGAGGAAGATGGAGATTTATTTTAGAAATAAATAATGTATTAAATATGGCACAGTGGGAAGGAAGAGCATAGACTTCAGATCTGTGATCTAGGTTTGTGTTTTAGCTCTTCTACTTGTCATGAGACCAGGGGAAAATAACCTTTTCCAGACTGTTTCCTTTTCTGTAACATGAGGGTAATGGTGTCTGCACTAGAGGGTTTTGAGGAGGTCAAATGAGATGACATACACTTAGCATTGTACTTGGGACATGTTAGGTAATTGTAGTGATAATAAGTTATTCTTATTATTGCCCATAAAGTTGTTATATTTCAAAGGACCATGGAAATTAGGCCATCATTATAAGTATTACATTACACTAAAAGGAGATTTCATTTTCATGTGTGTCAAAAGTGAACCTCTAGTTTCACTTTGGCCTGTTTCTTATTATTCAATCATCTCCTTTTATACTTCCTTTCTTAATAGACAGCTAGACAATTTGTCATGTAAATGCCCAAGTTGGAAACTTTCTAGCGTAATATCGATTTCTTTGGCATTTAAGAATAAATTAAAATGATTTATTAGCATTACAGATTTGTTGTAATTGGTATAATTTTAAAAGAATTAAATGGATTATTCTCTACTGAAAACTTAGTATTCCAACTTCACATTTATTTTTATTTTTAATAAATGCTTTAACCTCATCATTTTTTTTCTACATCTACCCTAGGACATAATTAGATTGGCATAACTACCTGCTTAGTCAACTAAGAATTCCTCTAGACAAATTTTTGTCTTTTTGAGGTTCTAAACCTTACTGATAATTCTATTTCTTTGTTAAATATTACCCATGGATCAAATAGCAAAATCAAGATTAAACATAGATAATGTAATGTAATACACAGGGTTAGGGTTAATATAAAGTGTTAGGGTTAATGTAAATGTCAGTGAAGAGGTCTTATACTTACAGGAATGATCACCATGTACAGTTTAAAGGCTTTTAAAGTATTAAACACATATACACATTCACACCCGTATAATTAGACATTTAGGAAGTCCATTAGACGTTTAGGAAGTAAATAGAATACTTTTTCTTTCCTACCTGATGTAGAAATGAATTGAGAATTAGTTGGAGTGGTCAAATGACTGGGTCAGTTTTATTACTGATGAAAACTAGATTTGGCTTTTTTTGTGGTTGTTCAGTTGCTCAGTCATGTCTGACTCTTCACGACCCCATGGACTGCAGCATGCCAGGCTTCCCTGTCCTTCACTGTCTCCCAGAGGTTGCTCAAATTCATGTCCATTGAGTTGGTGATGCCATCCAACCATCTCATCCTCTGTTTTCCCCTTCTCCTACTGCCTTCTATCTTTCTCAGCATCAGGTCTTTTCTAGTGAGTTGGCTCTTTGCATCAGGTGGCCAAAGTGTTGAAGCTTTAACTTCAGCATCAGTCCTTCCAATGAATATTCAAATAAGATTTCACTTGGATACAAGCAAATAGACCTAATGATACTTCTTGTTAATTTGAACCTTAGACATTGTCACTTAGTAGAGGCCTGAAAAGTCAGGAGTGTTCATCTAATGAAAGTTTCTCCACAGGGAAACATTAAGTGTAAGGGAGTAAGTGTGCACCCAGAACATCAGTTTGTTCTTAGAACTCTTCCTGACCTTTAGACATATGTGAGTAGAAGACTAGCAAGCTTAATGCCCCCAGGTTATTCTGAAGCAAAAAAATGTGGTGTTTATGTCAGTCCATTTTGATACTGTGTCTTCTCTTTCATCTGGTCTCCTCCAACATGTATTCTTTTATGTGTAAAATATTTTCAGTTTTCCGGAATTCTGATGTATCACACCACTGACATTAGTATTTATTTTATTGCTAATCTTTTATCCCTCATGCAGGAATGGTTTCACTTATTGTATGATTTCACCTTGATGGCTTCTCTGCTGGCTCACTGAGCATTCATCCTCTTGCTTTATATATACATTGCTGTCTTTAGTGCATTTTGATTTATCTTTTTAAGTGGTTGGCAGTGGGTTTAAACTTACTGCTATACTCTTTGTTAATTTCAAATCTTTCTTGGTGCACACATTGGGTTTGTATTTAAAGATTCTTTTACCTGAATGACAACAAGGATCATTACATAGGCCAAAGTTACATTTTTTGCAACAAATAACAAGAACTAGCCCCATCACTTCATGGCAAATAGATGGGGAAACAGTGGAAACAGCGGCAGACTTTAATTTTTTGGGCTCCAAAATCACTGCAGATGGTGATTGCAGCCATGAAATTAAAAGACGCTTACTCCTTGGAAGGAAAGTTATGACCAACCTAGACAACAAATTTAAAAGCAGAGACATTACTTTGTCAACAAAGGTCCATCTAGTCAAGCCTGTGGTTTTTCCAATAGTCATGTATGGGTGTGAGAGTTGGACTATAAAGAAAGCTGAGCGCCGAAAAATTGATGCTTTTGAACTGTGGTGTTGGAGAAGACTCTTGAGAGTCCCTTGGACTGCAAGGAGGTCCAACCATTTCATCCTAAAGGAAGTCAGTCCTGAATGTTCATCGGAAGGACTGATGTTGAAGCTGAAACTCCAATACTTTGGCTACCTGATGCGAAGAGCTGTCTCATTTGAAAAGACCCTGATGTGGGGAAAGATTGAAGGCGAGAGGAGAAAGGAACGACAGAGGATGAGATGGTTGGATGGCATCACCGACTCAACGGACATGGGTTTGGGTAAACTCTAGGAGTTGGTGATGGACAGGGAGGCCTGGCGTGCCGCAGTTCATAGGGTCGCAAAGAGTAGGACACGACTGAGCAACTGAACTGAACTGAACTGAGTCTTAGAAAAATGATATCTGTTTTAAAATCTATTTCAATTTAATGTTATATTCAGTGTGATAATTCATAAAGGTCAACTTAATTTATATCAGTGGTTTACCTTGTTTCACACAAGGAACCAAATAAAATTCCTGGTAGGTCTTCTCTATTGGACCCTGTTGTAAATTTACTCAGAGGTATGTATTTTAACCCTGGTTAAAATCTTGGCTCTGCTACTTTCCTTAAGGCCTTTGATAAGCTGCTTCCTTTTACTGAGACTGGCAGTTTTCTTCATTATGAAGATGGTACAAACCTCACAAAGTTGCTGGAGAGTAAAATGTGGTAATATAATTAGTATATATTAAGTAGTTAAAATAATGCTAAGCATATATAAGACATACTAGTCTCCTCAGCTCTAATATTTACCCTCCTACTTTTAATGCCACTAAAAGAGAATACTGTACTGATGATACTTATTTAGTGAACAGCAGAATGATAATAAAGATTCCAGAATCTCGTTGTAAGATAAATCACTCAGCCGATATATATGCGGCCTGAGATGGTGAGTGGACCCTAGGCTCCAAGTACAATTCCAACAACAGAGGACTGAAAACAAGGATCGAGAGAGAGACAGTGGTTTTTAAGGATTTATATAGGAAGCTTTTGTGGACTAGCTGGCCCCCTGCCTATACCTTGCCCAAGCCAGGAAGTTACTTCATATTCATCTGCTATGTTGTTGTTCATTCACTCAGTCGTGTCTGACTCTTTGTCACCACATGGACTGCAGCACGCCCGGGCTTCCCTGCCCTCCACTATCGCCCAGAGTTTGCTCAAACTCATGTCCATTGAGTCAGTGCATGGCCTTAATTAAAGTTAAAGAATGAGAATGAGGAATGAGAGACAAAATCACACACAGATATCTCAAGTAAAAATAGAGTGAAACAGCAGCAGATAGTATAAGAACATGAGAGTAAATCCCACTGACATCCAAGATTATAAAGTACAGTCATACCCCATGGAAAAGGCCATCAGGAATCACTAAGTCCTAGACTGAACTATTTTCTCTCAGAGGCTACATGGTTTCCATCTCTGTCCTTTCTTCCTTCTCTCCTGTTTCCCGGACCACCCTCTGAAACTCCCCTCTCTCCTTTTCTTTCTTTTCCCTCATTCCCTCTCTCTTTTTTCTTTTTCTCACCTCTGCCTTTTTTCTTTCTCCTTTTCCCTCTGTCTCTCTCTCTCTCTCTGTCTGTCTCTTTTTCCCCCACAAACCCAGTATTTTTCACTTGTAGTTGGTTCAAAATGCAGTCTTTAAATCAGTATATCCTTTTAGCCCAATACCCAAGAATGTAATTGGCTCAGTATTTCACTATTGTAATTATAATTCCCAGAGAGGAGCAGGTTTTACCTGGATCATTTGTATTAGCCAATGGATTGGCCTTCCGAGGCATGAGACTCAGCATACTTGAAACTATATAAGTATGTTCCTTAGGAAGGTATCAGTTGTTTTCCTATAGCTTCATGCACAAGGGTTCACCAAACTGGAAGCTCTTGGAACCCCTTACAATCAGGAATTTATACAGGCTTCCTCATGTAAGAGTATCAATTATTAATTCCATTTTTAGCCCCTCCTCTATCTCTGGAGAATGAGGGATGTTGGCTTGGTCTTTCTGGTGACCAGCCCCATCCAGGACTTACCTGTAAGCCCAACCAGTATTTCATCATTTAGGAATTTATAAGGGTTTAGGAGCCCTATTTCAGGGATGGGAGACCAAAACCAATATTTATTTTATTTTCTAGTATCTCACAGCCACATAGAGTCAAATGTTTTCATCCAAGTCCTTGACTCTGCCCACTCTTTGTTGAGTACAAAAGATCTCTCCACTTCTGATCCTTGTTTTGCTGATCATTATAAAAGCAAATGATAAAATTGGTGCAATGTAAGAGAATAAAAAGAGAACAAAAATTTATTCAAGTTTAAGTTTAAGGTGAAAATTGAATATAAAATAAAATATTTTAAGTACTGATTTAAAAATGAGGAAATTAAGAGAAAAAGACTATAGGAAGAACTTAGACCCAGGAGGAAAATTAACCAAATACAGTTGTATATAAATGTATATGAAAGGTCACTATAGTGACTGAGGTGAACTGATCTAATTGAGACTTGGTAACAGTCACTTGGAAAAAGACAGTTCAGAGCTTCAGGGAGAGTGATTAGGCTAGTCCCGTGTAGGGAACAATTTTCCCTGTTTTCGGAAAGAGTGGAAAATAGTCCCCTTTGTTTTTCTTCTCTGAGTTGTCTGTGTCTCTTTCCTCCACTGTATAAACTTCTCAAAGACAAGAATGGAATCTTTCACTTTGGCATACAATTAACAAATAAATGCATTGAATTTTTTGAAGTAGAAAAAAGAAGAGCTTACCCCCAGGGCTCAGCAGTAAAGAATCTGCTTGCAGTGCAAGATCAACGGGAGACATGGTTGGATCGCTGGGTCAGGAAGATACCCTGGAGTAGGGCATGGCAATCCACTGTAGTATTCTTGCCTGGAGAAACTCCATGGACAGAGGAGCCTGGGAGGCTAGATTCCATAGGGTCACAAAGAGTTGGACACAACTGAAGTGACTTAGCACATACACATGCAGGAGAAAGAAAAGAGAGGCAAAAAGCTGGAGATGTCAAAGTTAGAATCATATTTAGTTTAATTATAGTCCTGCTGCTGCTGCTGCTAAGTCGCTTCAGTTGTGTCCAACTCTGTGCAACCCCATAGACAGCAGCCCACTAGGCTCCTCTGTCCCTGGGATTCTCCAGGCAAGAATACTGGAGTGGGTTGCCATTTCCTTCTCCAATTATAGGCCTAATTGAGCTCTAATATTGATTTGTTGAAGAAAGAAAAAGAAGGGCTTATCTGGTGGCTCAGACCATAAACAATCTGCCTGAAATGCAGGAGACCCAGGTTCGATCCCTGGGTGGGGAAGATCCACTGGAGAAGGAAATGGCAACCAATCCAGTACTCTTGCCTGGAGAATCCCATGAACAGAGGAGCCTGGTGGGCTGCACAGACCATGGCTCACAAAGAGTTGGACACAACTGAGCGACTAATTTTTTCTTGATCCTGTGGGCTTTGAGGATCTTAAGTGTGAAATAGACTGATGTGTTTGTGGCTGTATCTTAGCTGGCTACTCTGGTACTTGCTTGACTTTAACAATACCTGTGGTCAGTGACCAGTGAGGGAAAGGAAGGCAGCTTTAATAAATACTCCAAGAGGAAAAACTATATCATTTTGAATGAATCGAGGCATGACATGTATCAATTCAGTTCAGCTCAGTTCAATCGCTCAATCGTGGACTCTTTGCGACCCCATGAATCGCAGCATGCCAGGCCTCCCTGTCCATCACCAACTCCTGGAGTTTACCCAAACCCATGTCCATAGAGTCAGTGATGCCATGCAACCATCTCATCCTCTGTCATCCCCTTCTCCTCCTGCCCCGAATCCTTCCCAGCATTAGGGTCTTTTCCAATGAGTCAACTCTTCGCATGAGGTGGCCAAAGTATTGGAGTTTCAGCTTCAACATCAGTCCTTCCAATGAACACCCAGGATTGATCTCCTTTAGGATGGACTGGTTGGATCTCCTTGCAGTCCAAGGGACTCTCAAGAGTCTTCTCCAACACCACAGTTCAAAAGCATCAATTCTTTGGCGCTCAGCTTTCTTCACCGTCCAACTCTCACATCCATACATGACCACTGGAAAAACCATAGCCTTGACTAGACGGACCTTTGCACACACATGTATACTGAGCTAGAAAAGAATTTCATTGTTGTGAAGTCAAAGGGTGATATAATTGATGTTACTGAAAAGTTGGAAATGCAAGACTATGATGATCTAAAAATGAATGCAATGGGAAGGACATAACACGATGGAAAAGAAAGCTTTTTAGTCAGAAAATCTGGGTTCAAGTTTAAATTTTCCTAGGATATTGGCTATGATCTTTGCCACACTCAGTTTTTTCATCTTTAAAATAGAGGAAATACTAATATTTTACTTATTTATTGTCATGATTAATTAAATATGATAATATATGATTTCTTTTTTAAGATATATTTGGATTCAAGAACCTGAAATCCATTTACTAACTCAAATAAAATAAGAATACATTTTTAAAAGAAATAAGGAAATTAATGGCTAATCAAAAGAAGTATAGCCTTTCTCATAAAACTTGAAAGTCACTGTGACTATTCTCCTTATCTGCCTCTTTCTCTCCCTATGATCTGGTGTCTGTCATCAAGTTATTTCTCTGAATTCCTTTGCCATTCTTTTTCTTTTTTTTTTTTTTAGTCAGGAGTAATATAAAATCTGATTACAACAAGAAATTCTTTAGCTTATATAACAAAAAGTTTTGAGGTAGAACAGATCCAGAGTTGGTAACTCAACAGCTTTGCTATGCCATCATGGACCCAGGTTGTTATCTTTATGCTTGTCTACCTCAGCTTATAGGCTTATCCTCCTAAGCTGGTCACTTCCAGGATCCCTAGGTAGATACCTTAGTCTTAAGCGTCAGCTGTCTACAAGGAGAAAAAGGGTTGTCTTTCTTACACATTTCTTTTTAAGAGCAATGACCACTCATTAGGTATTCTCAGTAATAATTTTGTCTGTAAACTATATGTGTGTTAGTCACTCAGTTGTGTCTGACTCTTTGTGACACCATGGAGTGTAGCCCACAGGCCCCTCTGTCCATGGAATTCTCTAAGCAAGAATACTGGAGTGGGTTGCCATTCCCTTCTCCAGAGGATCTTCCTGATCCAGAGATTGAACTCAGGTATCCTGCATTTCAGGCAGATTCTTCACCATCTGAGCCACCAGAGAAGATGTAAACTATATAGCAATATACAAATGGTTTTGAATATAATCTATTGATGTATTCCTAAAGAAATATGCTGAAGATTAAACATATGAAATTTTTTTAAAAGTGTGAAAATCAAAAAAAAAAAAAAGTGAAAATCAGATAAAAGGTTCCAAAAAAAATCTGAATTTCACTCTGAGACTTACTTCATTGATAGATAAGAATATATACAATCATTTATAAACTGTTTATAGATTTGTAGAAATTTTATACATTTAAAATACCTTTCATATTAAAGTTGATTATAATAGTTGCTATAGGGAACTCTAAATTGAATAAAGAATATATCTAAAAATATCACAAGGCAGTCAGAAATACACAAAAATAAGAGTGACATAAAGTCAAATGTAAGTGCCAGAGGATGGGCCAAGGAAGTCTACCTTAATACAAGGGTGAGAATTAAGAAAAACTTTATAAAGTGGCATTTGATCTCAAGAAGTTAGGACAGAGGCTAAGCTGCACATGCCGGGGAGACAGAGTAAGCAAAGACTTGCAAAAAGCAGAGTTTTAAATCCATGAATAATGTTAGGAGATCATCAGAAATTTTATTTTACAATGAAAATAACAGTTACCCTGGATTTTGATCCTGGAATGTCCTGGGGGTCAGGTTAAGAAGTTTCAACTGTATATTTGGAAGCCAGAAACTATCAAGTTACTTGAGGAAGACAGTAACGTGTTTGGGAAAAAGAGTTGATGTGCAGTATGTTGGGGAACTTGGAGCTCTGGAGGCTCTCTGCAGTAGTTTGAGCAAATTCATGTTATTTCAACTAGAGTTGAATAGGAGTGAAAATGAGAGCTCAAATCCATGAGACAGCTCCAGGTTGTAAAGGTATAAAACTTAATAGTCTGGATATAAAGAAAAAGTAATAACTTTTAAGCCTTGGGAACTGGAAGAAAGATAATGCCTTTACTAGAAAGATGGTAGAAGGAGGAGAAATGTGAAAAATGAAATGAGTTATTCACATTTGGGTCCAACACATTTGAGATATTGAAAGGAACTTCAGTGACAAATTTGGAAAATCCAGGTCTGGAGTTTGGGAGACAATTTGACTAAGTTTAGAGATTTTAATGTTATCACTATATTGATAATAAAAAAGAATATAAGAAGATAAAAGTGAAATCAAAACAATTAAAGGTGAAAAAAATAATAAATACTGGTTCCTTTCTCTTAATAATATATGTTATTTAACAACATCATATGATATTTGCAGTTTCTGCATGAATTTTTACGTCGTCTTTTAATTGATTCTCTTAGAAATATGTCCCAAAGGTGTTAACATTATTGTTTTACAGTTTGTGAGACTTATGCTCAAAGAGATTAGATAATTTGCCCCAAATTGAACAGTCCAAAGGCACAGAAATTGTAATGCTTGTGTTTGTTTTAGGACTCAGAATATCACCTGTAGTAATTTAGAATTAACTGAAGCTAATACAAAATCTTTGGGTTCAAAAATATTATTGTTAAATAAGTGAAATAAATGTGTATATTCATGAGATCTAGTAATAATGCAGGACTTCTATATTTAATGAAGTAATCTAAACATATTTGCTATTTACTTCCAATTTGAATCAATGAAAGTTTATTCATTCCGATTCAATGCAGTATCAGGATAAAATGAGTTGTTTGCTGTGAAAATTCACAAGCAAATACACAGTCAAATTGACGTGAACTGAGGCCTGAGATATAGCATGTGGGACATGTGCAGTTGGCAAATTAAATCAACCAAATATTTCATGGATTTTACTAAAATTCAAAGTTTAAAAGCACTTTGTTAGACAGATTATGAATAAATTTAAATTTAGAAACAAGAGCATCACTTTGCTTTCTTATTGCACTTTTCCAAAATCCCAAAGGGTTAGAAACAAGTAGTAAACCTATGTTCAATATCAATTTGCTTATAAGTACACCTGTGTCTTCTGCTTTGCTTATTTGCATCTAAGGTTTTGTATTTACAAAATTTGAATACTCAACCAGCAGATGCCTTTTTTAATGCTTTATTTTTAACCATTGGGTTTCTACATTATACCATGTATTTACAGATATGTGTATATATGTATAGTTTTACAGATGGTTCAGTGGTAAAGAATTCACCTGCCAATGCAGGATACATGGGTTCGATTCTTGGGTCAGGAAGATCCCCTGGAGTAGGAAATGGCTACCCACTCCAGTATTCTTACCTGGGAAATCCCATGGACAGAGGAGCCTGGCAGACTACAATCCAAGGGGTCACAGAGTTGGACATCACTGAGTGACTGAGTACCTACATATATATGTGTATATGAGTATATACATATATGTATATATATATATAACTAGATATGTATATATGCATGTATATTTGTGTGTATAATATATGTGTGTGTGTTTTTATATATGTTGTAAGGCACTTGTTTCTTAAAACTACATTTTTACATAGATAGGTGAATAGGGCATTTGCTCCTTAGAATGAAACCACATTTTTCTCTACCTTTCCCTTGGAGATGACCCATCTTCACTAGGCCTACAGAAGGCCTTAGTAGGCTGGTTTTAAGGGCAGTAGGTGTTCGCAACAGTCAACATTTATGAATATTCATTAATTTGTTTTGAGCAGCAATTCAACTTTGTAAATGGTTGCTGCCAAAGAAAGCTCTAATTAGAGGAATTAATTAGGACTTGGAAAGGTGAACAGAGATTTGTAAGCATTTGGAAGGAGTGCTGTTTCCTGTTGAGAAAAATACCTCCCAGAGAGCTTGAGCTACAGGTTGCCTATAAACCAGGTAGAAAGATAATGGAGGGTTTCAAGTCCCAAGGGCACAAAAGAGTGGAGGTCTGATGTTCAAGTTAGCTCAAGGCATCTTGCAGATCACAGCACACCTAGGTCTTTGCTTGGTGGAATTTATCTTTTGAAAGATCTTGTTCCCAACATTCAAAACCCACGTTTAACCCCAGTATAAAGTTCAACTCATTTAAACAAGAATGATCTGATATGGAAACTATTTTCCATGGTCAGTGTGCTGCTTCTTTCCCTCTGGGTTACCTCCATAACATCCCTGCCACCAGAAGCCCAAAGGAAGCAGCTGTTCTGAATATGTACAAACAAAAGAAGCTGTTACTATAGCAACCATAGAACTCTGTGGAAAAGCTCTCCTTTAACACTAGCCAATCCCTCCTCTCTTCACCCTCCCTCTTTTCCTTTCCGGCGCCAGTGTAGACTGCCCTTGGACAAAAACGATGATTGGTGATTTGACTGCACCAGAGGGGTGGAGCAGGGTGAACACTTCACTTTGCATTTACACTTTGCAAGATCTGGAAGACTTGCTCCTGGCCAAAGCTTATGAAAGGGCTGCAGAATTGATACTGGACCACCTGCTTGCTTGATTCCCTAATTCTTGATCCTCCTTAAAAATACTGCTGGTCTCTCACTTCCTACATTGATGAAACAATGTTGTCTCTTTCACTTCTGCTTTTTGTATCAGCTTTTCTCCCATGTGCCTGGAACCCACAGCATGGCTGAATACCATCTGTAGACTGTTAATTCCACAGGTGAAAGATAAGAACAATTTTGTTTCAGAGGTAAAGGAGTAGTGCTATATACTCAAGGTTATCATTGTTTCTCCACATGGTTGAAAATGCAGACATATTTTATTAAGATTAACCTAGCTCCAGTAAACCTGTCTAAAATAAAATTTAAGTCATTTCATCTGTTTTAATGTTCCACAAAGTTTTGTTTTGATTGATGTATCAAAAATATCTTTAATTTTATATCTCTTTTAGTAGTCAGCTCTCATTTCACTAATTGCTTATACCCCCAAATTAGTTTTGAGATCAATAATTTAGCTACTTAAAATTGGTTTTTAAGTTAGTAATTTACAACTTGGAACATATTTTGATATAGATATAATCTGCTAACTATCCTGCTAACACAAATC
Source organism: Giraffa tippelskirchi (assembly GCF_054371585.1). Classification (NCBI taxonomy): domain Eukaryota; kingdom Metazoa; phylum Chordata; class Mammalia; order Artiodactyla; family Giraffidae; genus Giraffa; species Giraffa tippelskirchi. Next base: position 95,596,800 of record NC_137277.1, read on the forward strand.
ATGGCTATCTTGCTAAGACCCATCTATTTATCCCTCATATCACTTAAATATTTTATGTTGGCAAGGAAATGTTGTAGGATATCAGTCTTCTTTAAAGTATAGCAGGATTGTTTATAAAAAGACCTACCTTAACCCAACAACATCTTGAAGTACGCTTTCTAACTTGGGACTTAACTCTTAAAATTTGTTTACGGAAAATTAAAACCTTGAATTTAAAAAGTAATGAAGAAGTAATAGTCTTATCAGTAATTAAATCATATTTTAATGCTTTATATGTAAAACTATGAAGACAGGTCAATGAGACAAGATAAAAACTCAGACAATCCAGTTATTTGTGAGGTTTTAGTACATGATGAAGGGAGCTTTCCATGTCTGTAGGGAAAAAAGATGAATTCATTAACAAATGATGTACACTATTTTAGTAATTATCTGAGGAAGAAATGAATGCACATGTTAAATCCTACGTCATAATAAATTCCAAAATGGACAGTTGTTAAATGTAAACTGAAACTACAATCATAGTGAAGACCATGGGAAAAATATATTCAGAGTGTTGGAAAATCACTTCATCTATCAAACTGAAAAAAAAAAAGCTTATATTTTTGTTCATATTAATGATAAAGGTTTGGAGGCCACATATTCCTCCATTGCTGGAAGGAATATAAATTGGTAAAATTGTATGAAGAACAATTCAGGTATGGCTTTTGAAATTTAAAATATACATATCCTTTAACTCAGTAATTCATCCTGCATCCTGCAGGTACACTTAGACACACCAAAAATTATAGAAGACATGGTTATTCATTCCACTAAAAGATTGGGAATTCTGTTTATACTTTTGAGTCTGATATGGGTTAAAAAATTATTTTACATTCATGTGATAGAATAAGAGGCAGCTATTAGTGAAAAAGACTGAGAGAGAGAGGGAGATGAGGGGAGAGAGAAGAGAAGCTTTTCATAAACTCGTTATAAACTGACAGGAAACAATCTCAAAGACTGATTGTTAAAATTTTACAAAACAAGATAAAGAACTTTGATGTGCTCACCTGAAACTTGCCCCTCAATTTTGAGGCATATCTGGTGTCAACCAAGTATCATTTAATACAGCTATGTGTTTAGTAGTAACTCAACAAATGTTCATTGACACCAAGGATCAGAAATAAACCCTTATGCCGCCAACTTGACTGATTTATATCAGGCAGACCAAATGTCAAGTATCTGTTTAAACTTTTTAAGAGTTACTACAAAATGCTCCATTTTTTTTTTTTTTTTTTTACAATTTCAAAATAGTTAACTTGCATTCTATTTTCCTTGGTATAGACAGCATAAAATGCAAAGTCTCAGTGATAAAATATTGACATGCACACACTACTATTACATGTAAAACAGATAACTAGTAAGGATCTACTGTAGAGCCCAAGGAACTCTATTCAATACTTTAATGACCTATATGGGAAATAAATCTAAAAAGAGTGGTTATGTGTATAACTGATTCAGTTTGCTGTACACTTGGAACTAATACAACATTGTAAATCAACTATACTCCAATAAAATAACTGTAAAAAAGCAAAACAGATTAGCAATATATTTAAGTCAAACCATTATACTATATACAAAGTATACAGTGATGCATGCCAATTATATCTCAATAAAATGGGGGACTTTGCATAAATAAAAGACATACAGTCATAAACATTTTTTAAGTACTGTAGAACTGAAATCACACGGTAGAATTCTCTGGTCATTTGTTTTATAAGTTTGACATTAACCTTTTTGATGGGAGCCTGTACAAAATGCTCTGTTGTAAAGTCTCTTCGACAAGAGTTGCCAAAACATGTTTGGACTAAATAATTTCTAGAGTCCATAAATGTATCTCAGTCATCTGAGGTTTGTTTTTTTTTTTAATTGTAGTGATATCTTCCTTCATGTTTTATACAGACTTCAAACATATTAAATTTAAAAAGTAATTGAATATTTTGTGAAGTCAAATAAGTTGTCTTGATTTAATGAAATGGCACTTTCAGAATTATTTACTGTTTTTAGAGATGGTTTACCTCAATCTGTTTTGGCAATCTTTATTCTAGTTGTGTTGTCAGTTACTTAGTAATATTTATTGTTTTTAAAAAATGTTTAGATTCCAGTTTATATAGACCAAAAAAGAATTATTGTTATTTGAAAGCATAATATAGGCTTTGATTCATTATTTCATATTCTTTTATACTGAATTTTCTGACAAATAAATTTCTATGAGGGTAGAAGGGCTCTTTTTTTAATAAAATTGCATCCTAAATTTAATGTTTCCCTGAATTAATTTTTAAAGTAAATAAATAAATGAGCAAATATTTCTTAAAAAATAGAATTACTAGATAAAAAATCAGCCTTAGTATATCATTATGTCATGACATATTTTTGGTGCTTTCTAGAAATAAGCCTATCTTTGGAAACTATTTTCTTTAGATGAAATTCATGACTGGAATTAAACAAGTAATATATTTCAAAACAAAAATAATTCTATATTATCATAAATGTGAAGAATAACAAAGCCAACTAAAATATATAAATAGGAGCCAAGCTTAAAATCAGGTCTGTATTGACCATACTTTTTTGTTTCATTGTTGAAAAACCTGTTGATTTTTTAATCAATTCTGAAATGTGGACTTATTAAAAAATATTTTGACAACAAAGAGGTGTTTGACAGATTTGGAAACTTAGTAAAAGGGATTTCATTTCCCTGTGCGAGACTTTTGTTTTACTAATAATCAGTACTTTCACATATACAGAATATTTGAACTTTTTCTATTTGAACTTGTGTTTTGGATTTTAATTGTGCATAAACTTCTATTTCATGTTAAGGTGCATGCACAAAATGTGAGTAACTTTGGCTGGTGCTAAAGTGAACTTTCCCGATTGATAAGGGGCATCAGTTGGAGAAGGCAATGGCACCCCACTCCAGTACTCTTGCCTGGAAAATCCCATGGATGGAGGAGCCTGGTAGGCTACAGTCCATGGGGTCGCGAAGAGTAGGACCCGACTGAGCGACTTCACTTTCACTTTTCCCTTTCATGCACTGGAGGAGGAAATGGCAACCCACTCCAGTATTCTTGCCTGAAGAATCCCAGGGATGGCAGACCCTGGTGGGCTACTGTCTATGGGGTCGCACAGAGTCAGACACGACTGAAGCGACTTAGCAGCAGCAGCAGCAGCAGCAAGGGGCATCAGTAATTTCAAGCCTTATGGCCTTTTGTGTCACACACACACACACACACACATATTCTTTCTTTTTAAGGAAAAAGTGGGATAAAGGAAAGTAAACAAAATATAAAGTTTTTTTAAATAGTCAAAGTGGAGGAAGGGAGGAAAATCATATGAAAAGCAGAGAATTATAAAAGAAAAAAATATGGAGAATTTTGTCATCATGAATTTCACTTATGTGAAATTTATTCATTTATTATATATTCATTTTCATTACCTATTGGACCAACTCTATGAAAGACAGTACTATGATCACTCTTCAGTTATAGTAACCACATCCTGCACTATACTCAATAAACTTTTTTCTTAGGCTTACAAACACCAGTTGTTAGGAAAACAGTGTGGTGTCAACAAAGTAGGACCTGTCACCTCCAGCCTCTATCAAGAGGACACTTGAGTACACAGTAAAGCACCTACCATATATAAGAAGCCCTAAGAATTCAAAAAATTGAAACTTATTAAGAAGAATTATAACAGAGTGAGGGTTAAGTTGTACACACTCAGCCTCGAGAATCTTAGGATTCATTCTTCAGCACAGTGTCAGAAGTAAACTGATTGGTATTTAAATATTTAGATAGATTACAAGATACATGTGTATGTAGCTTTTGGACTTGTAGACATATAGCAGGATTCAAGTATCACATATTAAAGTTTTATTTTGTTATGTTTTGTTTTAGATTCTTTTCCCGTGTAGGCCATTACAAAATATTGAGTAGAGTTCCCAGTGCTATACAGTATGCCCTTACTAGTTATCTATTTTTTATATAGTAGTGTGTTTATCGGAGAAGGCAATGGCACCCCACTCCAGTACTCTTGCCTGGAAAATCCCATGGATGGAGGAGCCTGGTGGGCTGCAGTCCATGGGGTCGCTAAGAGTCGGATATGACTGAGAGACTTCACTTTCACTTTTCACTTTCATACATTGGAGAAGGAAATGGCAATCCACTCCAGTGTTCTTGCCTGGAGAATCCAGGGACGGCGGAGCCTGGTGGGCTGCCGTCTATGGGGTCACACAGAGTCGGACACGACTGAAGCGACTTAGCAGCAGCAGCAGTGTGTTTATGTCAGTCCCGTTCATGTGTGTGCGCTAAGTCATATCTGACTCTTTGTGACCCCATAGACTGTAGCTCACCAGGCTCCTCGTTCTGTAGGATTTTCCAGGCAAGAATACTGGAGTGGGTTGCCATTTCCATCTTCAGGGCATCTTCCCAACCCAGGGATCAAACCTGCATCTCTTGCATCTACCTGCATTGTCAAGTGGGATTTTTTTTTTTTTTTAACCACTGGTGCCACAATTTTATTCCTTGCCGCCCACCCCACCCCCCGCCCCGCTCCCCTTATGCCCTGGTAACCATAGTTTGTTTTGTACATCTGTGACTCTACTGTTTTGTAAATAAGTTCATTTGTACCCTGTTAAAGGAATTTTGACATTTATATCTTCTATTAATTTTCCACTTCCTACACCTTGAATTCAGGTCTGTTTAGGCTTTTTTCCTCTTCTTCCACCTGACCCTCTGGAGAGCAAATTTATTGCTAAATGTTGATATTACTACCAGGCTAGTCTATTTTTGGCTAGCCTGTATTCTTTTCCTCCCTTTATATTTTTCCGGGGTAACATCAAGCTAGATAAAGTCAGTATAAATATTCTTGTCAGCATAGTGGCATTTGAATTATTTTTTGAATTTCTATTTATGGTTCTATTTGATGCTTATATAGTTATGTATGTCTAACAATTTAAAAATATAGCAGCTTTTAAAAATTATGTTAGCTACTCAAAATATGTTGGCTAGGTTCATGATGCTTCATAACATGCTAAAATGTGGATTGGGGAAAATAAATTTAAAATTTAAACTGCATCTCTTTAGAGATATTTATGTTTACATGGGGTAAATTCATTTAGTTTTTGAAAAAAAATTCACAGATTGTTTTTTAGATATCTATATCCAAGCCTACATTGTTTGTCCCTTGTCAGTTTGGTTCTAGCTGTTGTGCTCATAGTAATTTGTAGACATCTGACATCTGATAAGTCGCTCAGTCGTGTCCGACTCTTTGCGACCCTATGGGCTGTAGCCTACTAGGCTCCTCTGTCCATGGGATTTGTAGAGGGAGTGATTACTTATACCCAGGCATAATTCAAGTGGAGTAATCAGTCTGACCATTTTTTGAAAAGCATTTATGTGTTAGTTTAGATTTTTAGCAGTTCCTAATGATAACTTAGAATACTTTTGATAGTTTATACTAGAATTTATTGACTTATTGATGTTTAGATATTTGGGGAAGAACATATACTGTGCTGTTTGATTATAAAATATTATAAGTGAAGGCACATGGTGAAAAATATTCCCTTGGAAAGGATTTTCTTCTTAATATTTGATATTTTCTTCTTAGTTTCTGATATAAAATATTACTGTTTTGTGGCTAAATTTTTATAGTCACACCAGCCATAAAATAAAAGCATCACTGATTCTTATATATGCTGATGCTTTTCTTTTATAAAATGAAACTTTCTGATATACCATGTGGATTTTCCAGTTCCTGGCTTACAATTCTCTGAGTTCTGTTTTACATGAAGCCTTCAGGAATTTTATAGTCATGTAATATATTATTGAATAATATTCACCCACTTCTTGTATGGAAAATATAGCAAGTGAAAAGATAAGTATATGGGAGGAAAGGCACTGGAAAGAAAGAAGGTTACAAACACTGTCTACTGGTATAAAATCTTTCCTTAAGGCAGAGATACTCCCTTATCCCCCAACAGACACACACACACCCCTAAGGCACCTAAGGCACCTTTATTATCTTCTCCTTGATTCACTATAGTACTTGACACATTTTCTGCACATCTCTCTAATAAAGACAAAGAAGCTAAATTACCTCCAGAGATTATTAGAGTAATTGACACACAGTTAGTTGACACACAGTGAAGTGAAAGTCGCTCGGTCGTGTCTGACTCTTGTGACCCCATGGACTGGACAGTCCATGGAATTCTCCAGGCCAGAATATTGGAGTGGGTAGCCTTTCCCTTCCCCAGGGGATCTTCCCAACCCAGGGATCGAACCCAAATCTCCCGCATTGCAGGCGGATTCTTTACCAGCTAAGCCACAAGGGAAGCCCAGTTGACACACAGTAGGTACTGAATAATCCTGTAGTAAATGAAGGAACCAGCAAGCACGAGTAGTATAAAACACTCCTGCCACAAATGCTTTCCTTCAGGTTATTTTTTCCACCAAATGATCGACCTCTCTCAGGCAAAATTACCAGCCCTCTGATGTCCCTTGTCATTCACTTATTTTAACTACTTCTTAATATCTCCTTTATTTCTCCTGCCTCATTAAGTTGAACGTTTATTCTCTGTTGAGATGTCAAGCTCTGACTACTCTATTTCCTACCAATTTTGGAATTTTTCTGATTAAATATCAACAAGGTGATAGAAACTAGAAAGAAGAGTACTGTGTAACTTGCAGTGAGTAACTTGCAGTTTTAAATAATAAAATCAATAGTGTTGATTTTAGATGCTACCTACAATGAACAAACTATATCTCTTGGCTAAATATAGATACAAGACTTTAAAGTAGTGACCAATTGAGTGTTTAAAAAGTGACTCAGAAATAAAATTTTTAGTGTTTATTGAGTATTCGGAGTGCTGCTCAGTGAACTATAGTCACTGTATTAAAGGAGTATATGCTGCTAAGTTGCTTCAGTCGTGTCCGACTCTGTGCGACCCCATAGACGGCAGCCCACCAGACTCCGCCGTCCCTGGGATTCTCCAGGCAAGAACACTGGAGTGGGTTGCCATTTCCTTCTCCAGTGCATGAAAGGGAAAAGTGAAAGTGAAGCTGTTCAGTCGTGTCCGACTCTTCCCGACCCCATGGACTGCAGCCTACCAGCTCCTCCGTCCATGGGATTTTCCAGACAAGAGTACTGGAGTGGGGTGCCATTGCCTTCTCCCAAAGGAGTATATATTATCTTATAAAAACCAGTTTGTATAATTCAGACAAAGTTATAGAAGTTTAAAGAAATGTGTCAGTTGAAGGGGATTTGGGGATATGGTTCCTGAACTACATTTAGAAAGGCAGATAAAAAATTGGACAGAAGAAAGAATTATAGTAGCAGTGATGGATCTTATCATCTTTATTCTATCCATCATATAATAAAATGCTTTCAAGGTGTCATTATAAATCTGTTATTTTAATAGCTGAATGTCCTTCTTTCCTCTCAGTCAAGTTGAAAAAACTGCTGAAATAATAGTTTCTTAAATGCATAGAATATATTGACTACTTATTCTGGATAAAACACAGATTAAGAATCATATCTCCCATGCTTAACTCTTTATAGTTTTCCTAGAATGTTCACATTAATTATATAATTTTAATCTCACAATTTTATAAAGTGGTTAGTCCAGGAGTAAGTATACTTATGGTGGAAACAATGAGTGGGAGGCACAGAGATACTCTGGCTAAAATCTAACTCTGGCAGCTCTGGTAAGCTATCTTCAAACTCAAAGAAAGCAGCCCAAACTTTCAAAAGGATGTAAAAACACACACACCTGGGACATCAGAATAAATTCTGAATGAACTATATGTACAATAGGTTTAGTATTGAGAGGAAGTCTTTCAGTTTGTACCATGGAATGGGCTTTGTTGATTCCTCTGCTAATTAGATCAGAGTGAATCTAAAAACCATGCCCTTTCACTTCACTCCTCCAAAAGGTATAACACTTCCCCTCATACACCTCCCAACTTACCCACCCCCCACATCCTCAGCTTCCTTCTCCTTCAACAAAATCTTCATTAACTCGAGTAATTTGCTGCCCAGGTATTACAATGAGGACTCATTTATGTATATATTGATTCATAATATCTTTAAAAGAAATCATATACTGTGTAGGGAAAAACAACAACAAAGACCCTACGAAGTGAGGAAAGTCTTATCCCTGGAAAGTAAAATGCCTCGACTGGGAAACCAGTGGGGGAGAGAGTAAGATCTAAAGAAGACAGAAGGATGCAGAAAGGAAGGGGCCTTGCTGCCCTTGGAGGGGGGCAGAGAACCACTGGATCTGGCCTCCCAAATGCCCTATCCATCACTAAGGGAGGAACCTTTATGCTCCCTTTCCTTGAGTATCAGAAACCCTACTAAAACTAGCTAACGGGGAAAAAAATGAAATTTATTGAAAGAATTTGAGATTCTGTCAAAATGAAAGAAATGTTTAAACAGGAGGAGGGGCAGAGGCTGGACAGCCGATATAGCCATAACTCAGAAGCCATTGGAATCACAGTCTTAATGCCACGAGACAGTCTTGTGTGATTCCTCTGTGATGTGTGTCACGTTCTCACTGGGTTTCATTCATCCTGCTGCTCAGAAAGGAATGTACTTTTGAAAGTGGCCAGATTGAGATCAGACTACCTGACCTCAAACACCAGACACTCATTTGTACTAAGGCTTCAGTAACAACTCTAATCTATAGCTTCCTCACCTGTAAAATGTGGTGACTAATGTAGGGTTCAGTCGCTCAGTCGAGTCTGACTCTTTGCGAACCCATGGACTGCAGCACTCCAGCCCTCCCTGTATGTCAACAACTCCTGGAGCTTACTCAAACTCATGTCCATTTAGTAGGTGATGGCATCCAACCATCTAATCCTCTGTCCTCCCCTTCTCCTCCTGCCTTCAATCTTTCCCAGCGTCAGGGTCTTTTCCAGTGAGTCAGCTCTTTGCATCAGTTGGCCAGAGTATTGGAGTTTCAGCTTCAGCATCAGTCCTTCCAATGAGTATTCAGGACTGATCTCCTTTAGGATGGACTGGTTGGATCTCCCTGCAGTCCAAGGGACTCTCAAGAGGCTTCTCCAACACCATAGTTCAAAAGCATCAATTCTTGGGCACTCAGCTTTCTTTATAGTTCAACTCTCAAATCCATACATGACTACTGGGAAAACCATAGCCTTGACTAGATGGACTTTTGTTGGCAAAGTAATGTCTCTGCTTTTAAATATGCTATCTAGGTTGGTTATAACTTTCCTTCCAAGGAGTAAGTGTCTTTTAATTTCATGGCTGCAATCACCATCTGCAGTGATTTTGGAGCCCCCCAAAATAAAGTCAGCCACTACTTACACTGTTTCCCCATCTATTTCCCATGAAGTGATGGGACCAGATGCCATGATCTTAGTTTTCTGAATGTTGAGCTTTAAGCCAACTTTTTCACTCTCTGTTTCACTTTTATCAAGAGGCTCTTTAGTTCTTCTTCACTTTCTGCCATAAGGGTGGTGTCATCTGCATATCTGAGGTTACTGATATTTCTCCTGGCAATCTTGATTCCAGCTTGTGTTTCTTCCAGCCCAGCGTTTCTCATGATGTGCTCTGCATATAAGTTAAATAAGCAGGGTAACAATATACAGCCTTGACGTACTTCTTTTCCTATTTGGAACCAGTCTGTTGTTCCATGTCCAGTTCTAACTGTTGCTTCCTGACCTGCATACAGGTTTCTCAAGAGACAGGTCAGGTGGTCTGGTATTCCCATCTCTTTCAGAATTTTCCACAGTTTATTGTGATCCACACAGTCAAAGGCTTTGGCATAGTCAATAGAATGCATTAGAAATCACTAATTATAAACTTAGAAATCACTGCCAAGCATCTAGAATGACATCTAAATCATCTAAATAATACTCAGTTGATGTTCTACATGTAAATATTGTATTGCTCATAATTGAAAGAATAATACTCTGTACTGATCTTTCTAAGGAAGCGTTATTGCATGCACATCCAAAGACATTTTAAGTGTGCTGTACAAAAAAAATACCATATTTATGCATTCAATAAAGTGTACGCTTAAAAAGGAAATCCTTGTTAAGCAAATGCTGCAGTGAAACAAATGCAATGAAATAAAATGTTGAAACTGAGCTTATTTGTATGCATGCCAGACACTTAACATTTCTGGTATAATTAGCTTTTAGAGACAAGTGTTTCACTACTTTTGATCACATTAAGAATGCTAGTATATGTATGATCAGAAGAAAACCATTTAAGGAACCAAAAAAGGTTTCTTAAACTAATATCACTTAGTCTCAAAGCAAAATTAATACTCTTTTTCAATTTTAAAGGTAACAAAGTGATTGTACTTTTCCAACCTGGTGTCACTGGCTTTAAGGGGATGCAGAATAATCACAAATTCATTTGAGAAATGAGTATTATCTGAAGATTGAATAAAAATGTCTTGCATACATATGTATTCTTTCTAAAATAAGGAGAAATTATTGACTGATAAAATATAAATTAATTACTGAATAATTATTTTGTGGTATTAATTATCTCTCTAGTCTCTCTCTATATATATAGAACAAAAGTATTATATGTGAGCCTGAGATATTTTAAAAATTATATAAAGTTATTCTTAAGTTGGAATAAGGTTTGAAACTCCTGCTTTAGAATCTCACTGAAATGTGTCATATTTCTAAACTGTTGAAGATAAAGAAATGTTCTAACATAATAAATGATATTAATTTATAGCATTAAGAAATTATCTGCTGCCTGCCAAAGTTAATATTTGTGAAAATATGAGAGCTCTTTCCACTTAAGTTGTTTGATTTTTTTCCTATTTTCAGTAAACATGCTGCACACAAAGCAACAGGTTGATTCTTCAGTCTTTGTATCTTTTGAATGGTTTACTAGGAGCACACTGAAGCCTAATTTGGCAATCTTAGTAGCAAAGATGAGAACAGGTAATGGAAACAAATACCCATTATCATCTGGAAAGTACATATTGATACGTTTGTAACAGGCTTAAATTGTTTGGAATCTCTGGTTTTAAGAATTCTAAGTTATTTTCTCTGCTTTTTTTTCTTTTCTTATCCCCCTTTTCCCCTCTTCCCTTCTTCCTTTGCCCCTTCTCTCTCTCTCCTTTTCTTCCTTTCTTTCTTATGTTTGGTCCTTAATCTAATCAAACCTGGCTTGCGATTTCTTTCCAGCCCATGCATGTGAAAGAGCAATCATTTTAATTCACACTCCTCTTCTTTGTTGTAGAGATCCTAGGGTTTACATAGGCTCAGAAAATGGGTTGAGAAGCTGTGATTGGTTGATATATTATGGTCACCACTGAAGATGCACCTTGACTTAGCCTGGGGATCTACTTAAAAGATGGCATTTCTGCTGTCAAGTTTACACTCGTGCCACACCAGGCAGTTCTCCCCAGATTCTAACAACATTCATGCAACACAAGGGATGCCCCACTTCCTAAGATGTGCATGTGAGGCTCGGTTGCTGGTCTTCACCGTTACAGAAAAGACACTATTTTGCTTCTCTGTTTTGGGCAACTTCCCTTTCTGTTCCCAAGGCTCGAGTCAGTCACTTCTTTATATAGGCAAAAACAGTTGAATAATGCCTTCAGAGAGCTACATTTTCAAAAACAAAGAACTGTTGTTCATGGAGGTAAAAGAAGCTCAGATCCAATCCTTATGTACATATCTGGGAAAGTGGAAAAATGCCTATCCTTCTCTCTTGAAGATACAAAAACTTCTTAGATCATTCAACAAGGACTTATTTTGGATCAATCTGCTACACTAGTAGCAACTAGTGAAAAAGTTGGCTTAAAGCTCAACGTTCAGAAAACTAAGATCATGGCATCTGGTCCCATCACTTCATGGGAAATAGATGGGGAAACAGTGGAAACAGTGTCAGACTTTACTTTTTTGGGCTCCAAAAAGACGCTTACTCCTTGGAAGGAAGGTATGGCCAACCTAGATAGCATATTTAAAAGCAGAGACATTACTTTGCCAACAAAAGTCCATCTAGTCAAGGCTATGGTTTTTCCAGTGGTCATGTATGGATGTGAGAGTTGGACGGTGAAGAAAGCTGAGCCCCGAAGAATTGATGCTTTTGAACTGTGGTGTTGGAGAAGACTCTTGAGAGTCCCTTGGACTGCAAGGAGATTCAATCAGTCCATCCTAAAGGAGATCAATCCTGGGTGTTCATTGGAAGGACTGATGTTGAAGCTGAAACTCCAATACTTTGGCCACCTCATGCAAAGAGTTGACTCATTGGAAAAGACCCTAATGCTGGGTAGGATTGGGGGCAGGAGCAGAAGGGGACGTCAGAGGATGAGATGGTTGGATGGCATCACCGACTCGATGGACATGGGTTTGGGTAGACTCTGGGAGTTGGTGATGGACAGAGAGGCCTGGCGTGCTGCAATTCATGGGGTCGCAAAGAGTCAGGCACGACTGAGCGACTGAACTGAACTGAACTGAACTGCTACACTATATTTGAATATTCTTCATGTCATCCTTTGCTTCCTTAAATAATTACCTATTTTTCCTTTATATTTTTTTGGCCTCAAAATGGATTCATATGGTACCCCTGTATTTCCTCCTGTGCAGACCAAATCATGAGAGTTCAAAGTTTAGCTGAAAGACAATAGAGTTATTGTTGCTTGCTTGCTTTCAATTTTTGTTGAAAGTCCTGTAAATTGACTCATGTTTAAGTACATAGGATGAGTCTAAAGGGGGCTTCAGTGGTAAAGCCTTTAGTGTAGAAAACATTCCTTCTAAATTTAATGCTGTATCAGTCACTTGCATATATTTTGGTGTCTAAAAGATTAACACAGCTATAGAAATATTATTTTTAAAGCAACTAAAATTAAGTTACTACCTAAGGCTAAGAAGTTTTCTTAATAGCTTTTGGCTTGCTGGTTACATCAAAAATGATTTTTTTTTTCAGTTTGGCTAAGGGCTTCCAGGGTTGTGCTAATGGTAAAGAATCCACCTGCAATGCAGGAGACACAGGAGATGTGGGTTCAATCCCTGGGTCAAGAAGACCCCCTGGAGAAGGGCATGGTAACCTACTCCAGCATTCTTGCCTGGAGAATCCCATGGACAGAGGAGCCTGGTGGGCTACAGTCCATAGGGACACAAAGAGTCAGATACGACTAAAGCGACTTATCATGCATGAACAATATATCCTCCAATACCAATATAACCTTGACGCTCATACTAGATCCTGCTCAATCTTTAATGTCTATCCATGAGCTCACACAGGGAAAGAAATGTGGTCTTGATCAGATTACTGATAAAATGATATGGCTTTATTATTAAAATTCAAATCTAGCACAAAATTGCCTGATTTTCCTGACTTTCTCTTATCTCAAGGTATATGTCTCACATTTCCTAGAAAAAACCATGAAACATCTATTTGTTTATTCAACAAATATTTACTCAGCTCTTACTATGTTCACTTCACTTACTATGTTTCAGGCACAATGGGTCTCATGGAAATAAGAGACAAAGGATAGATTTTTGTCCCTTTTCTCTTGGTGTTAACAGACAAGAAATTTACATATATATCCTTTCTCCTTGTAGTCTTTCTCATTGTAGTGACTCAAGCTTTGGTTCTGACCAAATATGGTGAATTCCTTGAGAATAAGGACATCTTTATTGTGCGTAGTACAAACTCACATGGGCTGAATGGCTGAGTCCTTGAAGACAGCACTCAATGGCAGTGTGTCTAATATATGTGCAAAATAATTGGAGAAATTGTATAACTTGACAGTTGTCCCAAGAAATAGTCTTCAGCTGCTATTTACACTAGAGATATATTCCCTCCTTACCATCTTTCAGAAATCTAAGGTCTGATTCCAGAACATGGGGTGGTGGTGGATGCAGGGGAGGGGATGTAATCCTTTCACCTCAGTCTTTGTTAAAAGTGAAAGTGGTAGTTGCCCAGTCATGTCTGACTCTTTGTGACCCCATGAAGTATACAGTCCATGTTCCCTTCTCCAGGCAGTCTTCCTGATCCAGGGATCAGACATCAGTCTCCCACATTGCAGGCAGAAATACTTTAACAGCCGAGCCACCAGGGAAGACTAAAAATACTGGAATGTGTAGCCTATCCCTTCTCCCTTGGATCTTCCCAACTCAGGACTGCATTGCAGTCAGATTCTTTACCAGCTGAGCTACCTTTGTAGCATGTTAGCTCAGAAGAAGTAATCTCTGCACTGCAGTTCCTTTATTTAGAAATTCTGGTAACTCTGATAACTTTGTGGTTAAAACCTGCTAGAAATACACATTTGGGGGGAGAAAGGAAGCTAACTCTCTAGACATTTTAGAAAGATTTTATTTTGTATTTCTCACCAGATTTAAATTCTAGCGATAAAGCTATACCATTTCATCAGTAGTCTGATCAAGACTGCACTTTTGGAAAGGCAAAAATGCATTAAATAGACTAATTGGGGAACCTGAAGGGTATTCATTAAAATCAGCTGCCTTTTCAATACATGTTGAGAGATTTTTCTGGGAGCCTTTCTTTCAAATGATACTATTTCAATCATGCCTAACATTTAAATCTTTAAACACTGATATTCCCATTTTAATTTTAGCTGGCACCAGAAGGAAATGGTAAAACAGCAGATGATTACCTCAGTAATTTATTCCACATTTTCTAACAGCTTTACGGATTCAAATAAAAAATAATAATCTAAAAATGAAAAATAGAGAACTAAAATGAAACATAAAAAATATTCTTAAACTAAGAGATTTTTCCCCCCTCATATGCTCTCAAATGGTGAAAAATAAATTCCACAGTGAAATGTAAACAGGACCTAATTTTACCACTGGTTATGTTTTGATGACTAACTTGGACTTTCTTAAACGTAGTAGAGATTCAAGCCTTATTAATTTAAGTTTTAGGATTATTTAGCTAAAGGATTAGCTGGTATTTTTTAATTTGCATTTCTACAATAAAATCCCATTTTAGAAACACCCTATATACAAATTGTTCTTTAAAACAAGTCCTGTAAATGTTTTGATTTAGTTTAGTTAAGAATTCCAACTGAAAGGAACAAAGATGAGATTTTTCCTCAGATGTAATAGAAAGGAGCCTGAAGTGGGACAAGTGCTTCAACAACAAGCACTTACTGAGGGTCTAATATACACCAGGATTTGTCCTAGACTCTGGGTACAGCGATGAACAAATGGGCTAGGTCTTTGCTCTCACATCGTTTACATTCAAACCTATGACTTTTACTCCAGTTGGAACTTTGGTAAGTCATTCTACCACTTGTGGCTGTTTTTGTAAATAAAACTAGTGTCCCATTAAGTTTATATTCTTGAAATTTTGATTTATTTTGAAGGGAAGATATATAAAATTCTATCAGTCTTTTGAAGTCTGCTGAATAATAAAACTAATATTTCTTTTAAAGTGTATTTGAGAACTCATTTATGATGATGAATTTATGAAAACTCAGAATTATTTCAGTTAATATAATTGGAACATGGGCCTTAAGATAAAGTGTGGAACATTAAATTTCAAAATATCATTTGCTTCTCTTGACTACTTCTCTTAACTTTGGATTAATATTAAGGTTAATATAAATAGGTTACTATTAAGGTTGCAATTTACCTCACAAAATAAGGCAGTTATAAATATGACTATTCTGGTTGTAGTACACTCTACTTCCAGATTTCTTTAAAATTGTCATTTAGATTTGCCTCATAACTAGTGTTTCATGTCATAACATAAATAGTGTGATAAAGATTTTCTTGAGTCAATAATGAAATGATAATATGTTTGGATGTGTCTGCAAGCAGATTGAAATTTTTGTCATTACATCTTAAGTTAGATATACTGTATTTCTTTCAACATGTGTTTTACTGGAAACTGTTCACTCTGATCATCTTAAGATTCAAATCTCCACTCACGCAGTATCACGTGAGGATTCTAACTAAACACTCCTGAGAAAAACTATATTACATTAAATAAAGCAGATTGATAAAATTGGGGAACTTTATTATGTAATAAATATGTATTAAAAGATCAACTGTATAGGAAATATTCATCAACTATATAGGAAATATCCTTTGTTCAAAAGAAAATTGATATTTTTGTTGAGTATAAGTTCTGTTGCTATTTTTCTATGGAAAAAAATGACAGAATGCTAGACAGAGATAAACAGGAAGAATGTTGTAAAGTATGAAACTTCTTTCTGTTCAGACAACTATGTGGCAGTCAGTAGATGGAGAGTGGTGTAGATTTCCCACTCAACGGGGACCTTGGTGGCCAGGTAATTCATATGTTTAATTCGGGTCAATATGAGGTCCTTGCAGAGTTATTCCTATTCTTTGTACTTTACCAAAGCTGTGCTCACAAGTTTCCAAAAGTTTGCTCTATGTTGAATCCAATGGCTTCTTCATAGCTTCTTTTTTGTTTTTCTTCGCATTTTATTCATTTGTGTTGGAAGAGATTGCATTCTCTGGGGTTTGACCCTTCTCAGTATCTTCTTTTCCAGCTGCTCTTCCTCTACCTATCTCTTAAGTCTCCCTCTAATCTTAAAAATAAATATAAATTTCCCAAGATTCTGCCCCTAGACTTAACTCTTCTGGTCTCATTATTTCAGTAATTACATCTGTTATGTACTTTATACATTTACAGACCCAGTCCTGATCTCTTGGACATCTCTAAATGGAAAGCTTATCCACACCTCAACCTCTCAATGATTAAAATGCACTGTTTTATTTTTTATCATTTTCTCCTCAACATTTCTTATCCATCTGTTAATTTCACCTTTGCTAGTAATCTTAATTCTGTAATACTTTCCATATCTTCCTTACCCCTTCTTATGAAACCACTTAAATGGTTTTAGAATATGAAATAATAATATATAAATATATGTTTCTTTATAATTTGCTAAGTTAGAAGATAAAAGGTGATGAGTATAGTCGTTTGAGCTATTTACAACATTGTAGTTGATATGAAACTATCTTTACTTTCTATTGGTAACAAAGTTGAAGAATTTTTAATGGTTTTGTGGTCAAATTTTCCCCTCCATGGGCTACCTGAATCACAGGTAAAAATCCTTTGTCTCAGAACTTCAAAGTATGATCCTGCTTGAACACAGAGAAATTAGGTAGGTGATTTTTGCTTAATTATTCTAACATGATGTTTTCAGCTGAAAAGTGACTTGTTAAAAAGTTGACAAGGAAACCATTAAACAAACATAAGGAGAACTTTAGATGAATTGTGTTTTAAAAGATGGAAAGCAAACATATACGAATAAGTCTTATTTTCTTTAAAATCTCTCTCTGTGTTCTCCATGGTCCTGGATAGTTACATTGTTTGGTGTCCTTAGAGAGGTTTTTGGGGTTTTTTTAGCATTAAAATATTACTAGTTACTGCTGAAAATGCAGTTGGTTATATAAGTACTTTCTTTTTAATAATTTTGAGAAAATATTTTTTTGTAATGGATTATTTTATGACTGGTCTCCATCTTGGGTAAATCAGTTACCTAGAACAAATTTTTATTGACTTACACTGTAGGAAAGCATCACCAACTCAATGAACATGAGTTTGAGCAATTCTAGGAGATGGTGAAGGACAGGGAAGCCTGGTGTGCTGCTATCCATGGAGTCACAAAGAGGTGGACACAACTGAGCGACTGAACAACTGTAGAAAGGGCTTCCCAGATGGCTCAGTGGGAAACCTGCGAATGCAGGAGACACAAGGGAGGCAAGTTTGATCCCTGGGCCAGGAAAATCCCCTGGAGGAAGATATGGCAACCCACTCCAGTATTCTTGGCTGGGAAATCCCATGGACAGAAGAGTCTGGCAGGCTGCAGTCCATGGAGTCGTAATGAGTCGGACACAACTGAGCACACATACATGCATGCACTGTAGAAAATGGGAAAAAGAAACAAGCAAAGCTAATATGAAATTTAATAGAAACAGGAAAACCTAAATTGCTTTTCTAATTTATTTTGCTTATCTCTTTTATACATCATTCTTCTTGTAGAACATTAAATGATAATATAATACTTTGGTGAAAAGTAGTTTATCTGTATAAAGAGTATCATGAATTTCCAATTCCATTTTAATTCATTCTTTGGAAACTATGAATGCTTCCCTCTTAAAAGTAAGGTTAAATATAATGTTGCACAGGATAAGAAATCTAAGACTTTCAGAATCAGAAGGGCCAGAGTGTCACACCAATGGATACTGTTCTGCGACCTTATTGTTCTGGTAGTAAAAGAATCTCGGGGGCAGAGTCACGTGATCAGGAAATAACTGGTTGTTGATGTTGTTGTTGTCTTGATTTTTAGTTTGTTTTAATTGGCCTTGAAGTTGAATATAAGTGAATTAGGTTCTTCAAAGGAAAGGCAAACACTAGGCCAGTTAATTTTTTTAAATTTTAAAATATTTATTTATTAAGTATAATAGAAGGAGGTATAGATTTTCATGAGATTCTTTCCGAGTTGGCACATTTTCTATGAAAATATTGGGAGGCATAACTTTTTTTTCTTTTCTTGATCCCATGCGTGAGAACTTGAGCAAAAGTAATTCCAAGGTGACACATTCTTCCATATACCAGCAAAACCTAAGTCAAACAAAATGTAAGTGCTGATGAAAGTTATGTAAAGCAGACTGTTCTACAGTGTTAAATGTATCTATTAACTGGTCTTTTAACTTTTATAAATGACTTAATGTAATTCTTGTACCTCTAAATTATCTCTGTTATAGATATTCATATAAATTCATTCATTAAATATGACCTTAACTTGGAAAATATTGTATAAACTATGCTAATTCTCTTGGATACCCTTTGAGTTATCTTACTTCTTGAACTCTATAACTTAATTTATTCATTTTAGCATAAAGTTTATCTGATATTAGTAACATTTTATTTATTTTTGAACCTATCTGGAAGTGCTATCTTATCATTTCTTTTACTACATAAGCTAAAGTTTATCCATTATTTGTTTGCTCACATGTTTTCTTTTCCTCTGTAAGTTTGAAAATTCAGTTCCAAGACACCCTCTGTGCCATCTGTGTATTGCCATCCAAAACACAGCAAGATTGCTGTTCTTTCTCCATCCCATTCCACTGTCACCTTCTTCCTATGGCACCACTGCCTTGAAGCTGACACCCCAGGGTATTTTGCTGACTCCCTGGCTTTGCAAAACCTGATTTACCATCATTAATAATTTTAGAGTTTTCATCCTTATCTCCTCTATGTTAATAGGTTGAATCCAGATTTGTCATTCCTTTTAATTAATCTGATTAACCTTCCTAGGCTCACATAAATCCCCAGTGTAAGTTTCTTGTTTGAAAGTAGAGAAGCCCCAATTTGAAGGTCTTTCCAGGTCATCAATAGGATAGAATTAAGTTGACTTACTAAAAAGGTTTGCTCATTCCTATCACAGCATTTCTTTCTTTCTACCTTTAAACTCTACTCAGCTCTCAGCAGGAGTGTTCTCTTCCCTTCATTCAATCCTTATTATCATCGTATGCTCTAATCATTTCTGTGCTATGCAGTTCTTCACACCCAGAGAAACCCAGTGTATTCTACCAATTTGTTCTATGAGATATATTGATTTTGGTATTTTCTGTCATGTTTAGTCTACATATGTACTTCTTGCCCATAGCTTCTAGTGTCTTGGAGGTTGTCTGACTTGAGGGTTGGCTAATTCCTTCATATTTTTGCTCAAATGTCAGCTTTTTAAAAAGGCTTAATATTTCAAATGCTATTTGCTATTCACCCTTCTTCTCTCCCTGCCCACATTCCTGACCCCCTTAGCCTGCTGAATGTTTTACATTTGACTTGTCACATTCCACAACACATTGTAAAGTTTGCTTATATTTTTATTATGATGTTGTCTAAAGTCTGCCTTTATCATTAGAAGATAAATACTCCAAGGACAGAGATTTTTATTTTGTTCACTAATATATCCCATGAAGTTAGAAGAGTAGTAAATATAATAATATGTGATCCAGAAATAGTTGTAGAATGGATGAATAATGTCAGTCTTCTACAGCATGTCCTGTTGTTGTGCTGCTTAGGATTTAGTGCAGTGTGTTTCCAAAAAGGTAGTTAAATTTAAATTGGATAGATATATAGTCAGAGAAGAAGGAGGAAGATGAGAAGAAAGAGAGGGGAAAGGGGATAAAAACAGGGAGAAATAAAGGAAAAGAAAAGAAAATTGATGCCTTTTGACTTTAAATCTTGCTTTGTTAGTGTCATATCTCCTTGGTTCAGTCACAGGTTCATAATTTCAATAGTTTTTTGAAAGTTTTTGCAAAAAGCATTTAGCCATTTCTATACTACTACTGAATTTGGCAATAAGGAGTTCATTATCTGAGCCACAGTCTGCTTCCGGTCTTGTTTTTGCTGACTGTATAGAGCTTCTCCATCTTTGGCTGCAAAGAATATAATCAATCTGATTTCGGTGTTGACCATCTGGTTATGTCCATGTGTAGAGTCTTCTCTTGTGTTGTTGGAAAAGGGTGTTTGCTATGACCAGTGCGTTCTCTTGGCAAAACTCTATTAGCCTTTGCCCTGCTTCATTCTGTACTCCAAAGCAAAATTTGCCTGTAACGCCAGGTGTTTCCTGACTTCCTACTTTTGCATTCCAGTCCCCTATAATGAAAAGGACATCTTTTTTGGGTGTTAGTTCTAAAAGGTCTTGTAGGTCTTCATAGAACCGTTCAAATTGCCAACATCCACTGGATCATCGAAAAAGCAAGAGAGTTCCAGAAAAACATCTATTTCTCCTTTATTGACTATGCCAAAGCCTTTGACTGTGTGGATCACAATAAACTGTGGAAAATTCAGAAAAAGATGGGAATACCAGACCATCTGACCTGTCTCTTTAAAAACCTGTATGCAGGTCAGGAAGCAACAGTTAGAACTGGACATGGAACAACAGAGTGGTTCCAAATAGGAAAAGGATTACGTCAAGGTTGTATATTGTTTCCCTGCTTATTTAACTTATATGCAGAGTACATCATGAGAAACGCTGGGCTGGAAGAAACACAAGCAGGAATCAAGATTGCCAGGAGAAATATCATTAACCTCTGAGATGCAGATGACACCACCCTTATGGCAGAAAGCAAAGAAGAACTAAAGAGCCTCTTGATGAAAGTGAAAGTTCAGTTCATTTCAGTCGCTCAGTCATGTCTGACTCTTTCTGACCCCATGAATTGCAGCACGCCAGGCCTCTCTGTCCATCACCAACTCCTGGAGTCTACCCAAACCCATGTCCATCGAGTCAGTGATGCCATCCAGCCATCTCATCCTCTGTCGTCCCCTTCTCCTCCCGCCCCCAATCCTACACAGCATTAGGGTCTTTTCCAATGAGTCAACTCTTTGCATGAGGTGGCCAAAGTATTGGAGTTTCAGCTTCAGCATCAGTCCTTCTAATGAACACCCAGGATTGATCTCTTTTAGGATGGATTGATTGGATCTCCTTGCAGTCCAAGGGACTCTCAAGAGTCTTCTCCAACACCACAGTTCAAAAGCATCAGTTCTTTGGCGCTCAGCTTTCTTCACCGTCCAACTCTCACATCCATACATGACCATTGGAAAAACCATAGCCTTGACTAGATGGACTTTTGTTGGCAAAGAAATGTCTCTGCTTTTAAATATTCTATCTAGGTTGGCCATAACCTTTCTTCCAAGGAGTAAGCATCTTTTAATTTCATGGCTGAAATAACCATCAGCAGTGTTTTTGGAGCCCAAAAAAATAAAGTCTGACACTGTTTCCACTGTTTCCCCATCTATTTGCCATGAAGTGATGTGATCAGATGCCATGATTTTAGTTTTATGAATGTTGAGCTTTAAGCCAACTTCTTCACTCTCCTCTTTCACTTTCATCAAGAGGCTCTTTAGTTCTTCTTCACTTTCTGCCATAAGGGTGGTGTCATCCGCATATCTGAGGTTAATGATATTTCTCCCGGCAACCTTGATTCCAGCTTGTGTTTCTTCCAGCCCAGCATTTCTCATGATGTACTCTGCATATCAGTTAAATAAGCAGGGTGACAATATACAGCCTTGACGTACTCCTTTTCCTATTTGGAACCAGTCTGTTGTTCCATGTCCAGTTCTAACTGTTGCTTCCTGACCTGCATACAGGTTTCTCAAGAGACAGGTCAGATGGTCTGGTATTCCCATCTCTTGCAGAATTTTCCACAGTTTATTGTGATCCACACAGTCAAAGGCTTTGGCATAGTCAATAAAGCAGAAATAGATGTTTTTCTGGAACACTCTTGCTTTTTCGATGATCCAGCGGATATTGGCAATTTGATCTCTGGTTCCTCTGCCTTTTCTAAAACCAGCTTGAACATCTGGAAGTTCACGGTTCACTATTGCTGAAGCCTGGCTTGAAGAATTTTGAGCATTACTTTACTAGCATGTGAGATGAGTGCAATTGTGCGGTAGTTTGAGCATTCTTTGGCATTGCCTTTCTTTGGATTAGAGCGAAAACTGACCTTTTCCAGTCCTGTGGCCACTGCTGGGTTTTCCAAATTTGCTGGCATATCGAGTGCAGCACTTTCACAGCATCATCTTTGAGGATTTGAAATAGCTCAACTGGAATTCCATCACCTCCACTAGCTTTGTTCGTAGTGATGCTTTCTAAGGCCCACTTGACTTCACATTCCAGGATGTCTGGCTCTAGGTGAGTGATCACACCATCGTGATTATCTGGGTCGTGAAGATCTTTTTTGTACAGTTCTTCTGTGTATTCTTGCTACCTCTTCTTAATATCTTCTGCTTCTGTTAGGTCCATACCATTTCTGTCCTTTATCGAGCCCATCTTTGCATGAAATGTTCCTTTGGTATCTCTAATTTTCTTGAAGAGATCTCTAGTCTTTCCCAATCTGTTGTTTTCCTCTATTTCCTTTCACTGATCACTGAGGAAGGCTTTCTTATCTCTCCTTGTGATTCTTTGGAAAGTGAAAGAGGAGAGTGAAAAAGTTGGCTTAAAGCTCAACGTTCAGAAAACTAAGATCATGGCATCTGGTCCCATCACTTCATGGGAAATAGATGGGGAAACAGTGGAAATAGTGTCAGACTTTATTTTTTGGGGGGTCCAAAATCACTGCAGATCGTGATTGCAGCCATGAAATTAAAAGACGCTTACTCCTTGGAAGGAAGGTTATGACCAACCTAGATAGCATATTGAAAAGCAGAGACATTACTCTGATAACAAAGGTCCATCTAGTCAAGGCTATGGTTTTTCCAGTGGTCATGTTTGGATGCGAGAATTGGACGGTGAAGAAAGCTGAGCACTGAAGAATTGATGCTTTTGAACTGTGGTGTTGGAGAAGACTCTTGAGAGTCCCTTGGACTGCAAGGAGATCTAACCAGTCCATCCTAAAGGAGATCAGTCCTGGGTGTTGATTGGAAGGACCGATGTTGAAGCTGAAATTGCAATACTTTGGCCACCTCATGTGAAGTGTTGACTCATTGGGAAAGACCCTAATGCTGGGTAGGATTGGGGGCAGGAGGAGAAGGGGATGACAGTGGATGAGATGGTTGGATGGCATCACCGACTTGATGGACATGGGTTTGGGTAGACTCTGGGAGTTGGTGATGGACAGGGAGGCCTGGCGTGTTGCGATTCATGGGGTTGCAAAGAGTCGGACCCGACTGAGTGACTGAACTGATCTGAACTGATACTACTACTAGACAGTGATTCCATTTTGTTTGTCCAGATCAAATTTGAGAAGGAAAACAAAATTATGAGAAGCAGAGAAGGAAGAAGCCTGTCTAACTAGCCACATCACCTAAATCGCTGGGACTGTGTAATACATTTAGACCACCCTCATGCATAAACAACATGCTATTTTCCTTTTATCATCATTGTGTTGGCATAGGTATACAATATTTCACATACGCATAATAGGACGGTTCATTAAACAGTTTGACAAGACTGGAAAATGAGAAGTTAAATGAATCTGGTGAAGAGCATAAAAATCTAGTATAGCTCATCTCAACAGAAGGACTGTTGTTCTGGAAAATCCAATCTAGGTGCCACTGGGTAGCATATAGAATTTAAAACCTACACTGATGGCACTCAAGACACATTTCCCAGAAGCCATGACAAAACGATGGCATGAGGAATCTTATAATGTGTTCTGAGTGTTGTTGTCCTGGTGATTTCCCTGATGGCCTTGAAATACTAAGGCTACAAGGGCATTTGCATTTCCTTTGTGCAAGTCTATACATGCTGTGTTTAGTGTCTTTTGAAGACTTTTCAGAGTAAAATGATTTTATTGATGTCCAAGGGTTATCAATTCAACATGTAGTATTTGCTTTGACTTTCAGACAACTACTCCAACCACACTCTCTACACTACAAAAGATCTATCAAGAAAAGTACGAACGAAAAGTCAGAATGAGTGTTTGTTCATAGGAAAGAGAGACACGCGATATAAATCACTCCATCATTTTAGTGAGCCAATGTAGGATGCACTATAAGTAGCTCTTAAGAGCCATTAGGTAATAACACATTGCCCTTTTCAAAAAATAATGTGGGTGCATTTAAATATCAAGAATCCAGTTTTACACTGGAAGTTACAAATATTAAACTTGGTTAAGTTTGGTAGCTTTCTGTCCTCTCAGTGTGCTCCGGTTTCTGAGAAGTCAGTGCAGCTGGTAGAGTGACTTCAATTAACAAGCCAAACTACCATCTTGAAGTAGCCTATTGGATGAGATACTGAGTTTGGTTCTGCGCACATATTTGTTGTCATTCCACAAAATCCCAGCTCTACACCCACAGCCAATTAGAATATACAAATAAAACTTCTAAAATAGTCAACAAAAATGCAATAAAAATACTAGCACTTTGTTCTCAGCTATGAGCAGTACAGAATATGTACTTGCTTTTGAAGACTATTGGGAATAATTCCCAGGAGCTGAGATACTGACTTCTGTCTTTGTCAGTGCTAATACATAAAAAGTTCTTAATGGTTTATTGTAATTAAATTTTTTTTGACTTTCATCACTGTTAAACCCTCAGAATCTAACCCCCATTCAGATAAACCTCTTTTTAAGATTCACAGTTTTCTCACTCATTCAATTGCTATTCCCACCAGATGGCTTTTTTGCTACCTTATGTTTAAAACTTTTTTCTTATCACTTCATCTCTCCTCCTCTGTGCAATGGAATACTCACTCAGTCAGTGATACTCTGAAGTTAAAGTTTAAAACTCAGAAAATAAATGCATTAAGAAGATTTTGTAGGCAATTTTATATCTGTATTCAATAAAAAGATTAAGAATTTTCATATTTCTTTTCCTTTTTTCTACTTTGCTTTTATGATTGCTTCCATATGGGCAGAATTATTATTAATGGTTGATGACAGGATCATCTGGAACTTCATGATAATCCAAGAAAGATGAAGAGAGTCTTTGTTTTTTTTTTTCATTTCTTTTTCTGTGCTGTTTTCAGACGCTTCATAGGTAACTTCAAGTGTTTAATGCTTAAAAAGTTGTCTTTTGAATTTCCTATGTTAATTATCTATGCTGTCCCCATACATAATCTGTAGAAATATTGATTAGTGAAGATTATTTACTAAAAAATTGATCCATATTGACTGTGTGGATTTATTAGTATTTTACCTGATTCCTGATTTACATACTAGCTTTAGGCTTATAGCAAGTTTTATTTAAGTTTTAAGACCTTGGTGATTTCATGAAATTGGAGTTTTGAACAAATCTGGGATGAATTTCAAGTTTGAATTATTACTTCAGGCAGAAACCATGTAAAGTTTTGCAGTGTGAGATGAGTTTTGAGTTTAAGTTTTCTGGTTCATTTAAACCTGGATCTCAAAGAAATCCTCAAGGGATAAGAACCAACAGGAACTGAAGCCACACTCACTATAAATATTTTCAGGATAAAAATACTTTCTGACCTCTAACTCAAATTCTTTTTTAAATATTAACACTTATAATGTTACTGTCCAAAGCAGTCATCTTTTTACAGGCTAAGGTGACAAATTATTACTTGAAGACCACAAATTGACTGTAGCATTATTAAGAATGATTTGGCTGAAATGCAAAATTAGTGAGAGGTTTGCAGTTATTAAAGCCATTTTACCAGCAATATTAATTCCCATATTTATATTGCACTTCTAGCTTGAAAAATCTGAAAACTAAAATATCCTAGGAAAGGGAAGTTGAAGAGAAATCTTTGCTACGTACCTATTTTAAAAGATACCCAGTTGTAAGAATTAGAACAATAGCCCTTTAACTTAGACTATATCAAGCTCATGAATTTTGTCTTAAAAATTATACATATACATTAAAAACAATGGTTTTTATAAAGTTTCATCAGCTCCAAGTATCAATGTGTTAAGTGAGCTGGGAGGCAGTAGAATTTGACTTCTGAAAAAAAAATTATTGATATAATCACTTAAATGTTTCTTAATACCTTTTTTATGAATAAAGGAACTGAGATAAAAATCAGAAAGTTTTGAAAAAAAAACTCAGAAAAAAGCAATTGCAAAGAAGTTTTATCTAGTGCATGCTTAGAATAAAAATACTTACTATCATTTTCTATTTGCTTTGATCATTTTGAATTGTGATTAAACAAACATTCTTTAGAAGTAGGAAATAACATACTGTTATGTATGATTTTATTTCATGTTTTATGTTCCTTTAGGGAATATCTTCTGTGAGAAATGTAACTTTTTCAGGGAACATACTTTTACAGGAGTAGTATACTTACTATTTCTTAAGGTGAATTTTTATTGAAATTACTTGGTAAGACTCTTATTTTCAAACTAAAGGAAAAATCTCAATTAGGAAGTTTAACCTCAGTCAGATATCTCATCTAATATTCTTGATCATTCATACTAGACTCTAGGTTTTTTGTTTTTGTTTTTTTTTTTAAAGCTTTAGGTAGTGACTTACTGTTCATGGGGTTTGTCACTATGAACAGTATGTCACTACCTAAAGCCTTTAAAGAAAATAAAAGAAAGCTGAGCGCTGAAGAAGTGGTGCTTTTGAACTGTGGTGTTGGAGAAGACTCTTGAGAGTCCCTTGGACTGCAAGGAGATCCAACCAGTCCATCCTAAAGGAGATCAGTCCTGGGTGTTCATTGGAAGGACTGATGCTGAAGCTGAAACTCCAATACTTTGGCCACCTGATGCGAAGAGCTGACTCATTGTATAGAGGCAGATGCTGGGAAGGATTGAAGGCAAGAGGAAAAGGGGACAGCAAAAGATGAGATGGTTGGATGGCATCACTGACTCAATGGACATGAGTTTGAGTAAACTCCAGGAGTTGGTGATGGACAGGGAAGCCTGGCGTGCTGCAGTCCATGGGGTCGCAAAGAGTCGGACATGACTGAGTAACTGAACTGAACTGACACTTTCATTTTGTCAAGTTATAAAAAGTAGGTCAAATACAGTGGTTGAATAGATGTAAGTGAACCTTGTTAAGGTAAAAGAACCTTAAGAACAGAATTGAGATTGAACTGACAAATTACTAAATTAAAGTGCTTCATATTTCATGATTGTTGACAAGACCCCTATATGTCATCTCCATAAAATGACTAAAAGCTCTACTAGTCAAGGTCATATAAAGTCAAGGAGTTTTACAAGGATATCCTCAAATTTCAATGTTTTAATGCCTTCCAAGGACAAAGCATCTTTGAGCATTTTTGTTCCTTGAATGTCAGAAATGAGATGGGTAAAAATCAATGAGCAGTAGCACCTACTACTCTTGCAGGGTGTTGGGATCTACATCTTAGCAGAACTGCCCTGCCAGCCTTTTTTTCTGGAATCACAGGTCATTGTGGTAACTAAAAGTACTGTAAATTAAAATAAAACTGTATGGGTGAAACTAAACTGTCAGAACAGACCTGGTGAGAATGTGATGATTAGAGCTAGGAATGGCTGGGAACACCTGCCTGGTAGGGAAGCTTGTTTGCCTGAAAAGAACTTAAATACAGTGAACAAAAAGGGAAAATACCAGAACTACGGAGGTGAAAAAAGGTTTGTGTTTAATCTTAAAAGTTTGTATGGACAGCAGTTACATATCTTAAAGAGACTATTAAAAATTAACATTTGTTTAATTCAGTAAGAATGATATCATTTTCCTTGGCAACTTGTAACTTGGGACTATTTATAGAACATTCACTGAGGTAAACCAATATGGTGTTTTAAATCTCTGTGTTTTTGTGTTTAAGTAGTCAGATGTGTTTGTCAGTTTTTCAAAATAAGACAGTTCAGTTCAGTTCAGTAGCTCAGTTGTGTCTGACTCTTTGCAACCCCATGAACCGCAGCATGCCAGGCCTCCCTGTCCATCACCAACTCCCGGAGTTTACGCAAACTCATGTCCATCGAGTCAGTGATGCCATCCAGCCATCTCATCCTCTGTGACCCCTTCTCCTCCTGCCCTCAGTCTTTCCCAGCATCAGGGTCTTTTCAAATGAGTAAGCTCTTCTTATCCGGTGGCCAAAGTATTAGAGCTACAGCCTCAACATCAGTCTTTCCAATGAATATTCAGGACTGATTTCCTTTAGGATGGATTGGTTGGATCTCCTTGCAGCCCAAGGGACTTTCAAGAGTCTTCTCCAACAGCACAGTTCAAAAGCATCATTTCTTCGGCAATCAGCTTTCTTTATAGTCCAACTCTCACATCCATACATGACTGCTAGAAAACCGTAGCTTTGACTAGATAGACCTTTGTTGGCAAAGCAATGTCTCTGCTTTTTATATGCTGTCAAGGTTGGTCATAACTTTCCTTCCAAGGAGTAAGCATCTTTTCATTTCATGGCTGCAATCACCATCTGCAGTGATTTTGGAGCCCCCAAAAATAAAGTCAGCCACTGTTACCACTGTTTCCCCGTCTATCTGCCATGAAGTGATGGGACCGTATGCCATGATCTTAGTTTTCTTAATGTTGAGCTTTAAGCCAACTTTTTCACTCTCCTCTCTCACTTTCATCAAGAGGCTCTTTAGTTCTTCGCTTTCTGCCATAAAGATGGTGTCACCTGCATATCTGAGGTTATTGATATTTCTCCCAGCAATCTTGATTCCAGCTTGTGCTTCCTAAAGCCCAGCATTTCTCATGATGTACTCTGCATATAAGTTAAATAAGCAGGGTAACAATATACAGCCTTGATGTGCTCCTTTTCTTATTTGGAACCAGCCTTGTCTAACTCAGTAAAACTAAGCCATGCCATGTGGGGCCACCCAAGACGGACGGGTCATGGTGGAGGAGTCTGACAGAATGTGGTCCACTGGAGAAAGGAATGGCAAACCACTTCAGTATTCTTGCCTTGAGAAACCCATGAACAGTATGAAAAACATGACAAGGGGTATGTTTGTGAAGATGACATTTTTCCTATTTCTTCATTGATTTCTACCAGCTCAGCTGGTAAAGAATCCTCCTGCAATTCAGGAGACCCTGGTTCGATTCCTGGGTTGGGAAGATCCACTGGAGAAGGGAACGGCTACCCACTCCAGTATTCTGGCCTGGAATACTCCATGGACTGTATAGACTGCAAAGAGTCAGACACAACTGAGTGACTTTCACTAAAAACTAATGACTTCTGGGTTATCAACATTTGGGAGATATGGTGAATCCAACAATTACGTGGAATTTGAACTAGAAAAGTAGAAAAAGCCTCTTGTTGTAGTAACCCATTTCGCCAGAATTTAGGTAAATGTGAAATTTATTGTGTAATTTTGTAGCAGACGGTTATCCTTCTGTCACATTAGAACTAATATATGTGAATAAATATTATAAAATACATTCTCTTTAGACACACTTCTTGATGTGTCTCACTGTTTGTTCTGTGATTAACGTTTTTATAAATGACATTCTGGAGGGGCACACTATAAATTCTAAGAACTTCTTTGTAGTGAGTCATTCTTATTTTTATTTTTGTTGTCATTGTTGTCTGTTTGCTCCAGACTACTAAAATTTTGTCCCCCTTATAGTGTCTGTTGATGTACCAGGTCACTGCATGAAAACACTGTTGTGTACTTTTAATTTTTAATACCAGAGATATGATGACTCTGGTATTCTAGTCATTGAGCTTACATTTAGATTGCAGTTCTCAACGAAGTTTTATTTATATTAGTAAGTTAGTACTCTGTCATTTTCCCTTTTTCCATTTGCTAGCGTTCTATATTATCTGATATAATTTTGATTTCAAAAATAGCTTCAGATTTGTCTTCCTTATTTAATCTCGAGTGCATGCTAAGTCACTTCAGTCTCGTCTGACTCTTTGCAACCCCTTGGACTGTAGCCTGCCAGGCTCCTCTCTCCATGGAATCTTCCAGGCAAGAATACTGGAGTGGGTTGCCATGCCCTCTTCCAGAGGATCTTCCAAGCCTAAGGATCAAACCTGCATCTCTTATGTCTTCTGTATTGGCAGGAGGGTTCTTTACAACTAGTGCCACCTGGGATGCATTCAGTTGTTTTTTCTTTACCTTTTTGTTCTTTTTCTCTTTCCTTTGCTTTTCTTTTTCATTATGTTATTATTTAGGAACTATTCTTTCTAGAGCTTCATTTAAATTATTAATTTGGGGGAATAAACACTCAAGGCATAAAATGCAAAATGCTAAAAGCAATATAAAAAATGCTCTCACATCTGTTCTCCAGCCATCAAGTTCCACTTGCTGAAAGGTACCACCTATAACCAGTTACAGAGAGCAAAGTAGATGATAGACTCTATTGTCTAGAAAGAAAGAAGGAGGGAGAGGAAAGTAAATTACAGAAGTTGACAGGATCAATCAGTGAAATCATATGTCACAAACAAGAGATGTGTCTTTGCTAAGTTTCAAATGTACTGTTAACCATAGAGAGTTCTCTCTGTCTCTGTTTTCCTCTTTTCTAGTAGCAAGTTAATACCATGGGGCAGTGTGATGAAAGGATGGAAGCCTAAAATGAAAACATCTGTTCTGTGTAATCATACAGTTAGTTGAATTGCAGATAATTTGTCTAAAATGTTATTCTGTCCTCTCTGAAAAAAATTGTTTTTTTTTAAATTTTGTTCTCAAGAGGAAAAAGGAAAGAAGAAAGAAGAAAAAAAGAAAGCATTTTGTTTTTACCAAGGAGTGAAATATGAAAGGTATAAAATGCAAAATAGTGTAGTTAACAAAAAAGATAAAATATGCAAAATATATTGATGTACTTAATAAACAGATTCTAGTTAACAATTAACTTCTAAAAATAAGAAAAAGATTTTTTTAAATTTATACTCAATAAAGAAACTAGAGAAACATTTTATAATCTTTAAAAATACAGCAATGAAGTGAGAGGAAGCCCATTTTACTATTATTCTATTAACAAATACAGGATCAAAATTAAAAGAAAAATTAAAACAATTTCCTCTGTCACTCTTATCATACACATTGCTCTGGATCATTTTTAGGTCATCTTGATCTTAATTATTCAGACCACTCCTGGTTCTGGGTCCTTTCATTCTCTGAATCGATGCCTCAGTGACACAAACGCCCAGAGATGTGGCTTTCAGGCTCAGAGCATCTGCCATAATTTGGACCTTTGAAGTTACCTCCTGGTCTTGAAGATAGCATTTGGAATTCTCCATACAATCACTTTGAACTTTGGTTATCCCATCACAAGTGATAAAATAAATACATTTCCAAAACAAAGTTAAATCAAACCATCCTCTGCATCCATAAATCTTTTTCACAGGCAATGAGATTGCTTCAAAGAAAATAAATTATTTTAACTGTAAGAAAACAAGAATTTTTAATCTTTAAGCTAGGTTTTAGAATCTTATGGCAGAAAGCGAAGAAGAACTAAAGAGCCTCTTGATGAAAGTGAAAGAGGAGAGTGAAAAAGTTGGCTTAAATCTCAACATTCAGAAAACTAAGATCATGGCATCTGGTCCCATCACTTCATGGAAAATAGATAGGGAAACAATGGAAACAGTGTCAGACTTTATTTTTTTGGGCTCCAAAATCACTGCTGATGGTGATTGCAGCAATGAAATTAAAAGATGCTTACTCCTTGGAAGGAAGGTTCTGACCAACCTAGAGACCATATTGAAAAGCAGAGACATTACTCTGCCAACAAAAGTCCATCTAGTCAAGGCTATGGTTTCTCCAGTGGTCATGTATGGATGTGAGAGTTGGACGGTGAAGAAAGCTGGTCGCCGAAGAATTGATGCTTTTGAACTGTGGTGTTGGAGAAGACTCTTGAGAGTCCCTTGGACTGCAAGAAGATCCAACCAGTCCATCCTAAAGGAGATCAGTCCTGGGTATTCATTGGAAGGACTGATGTTGAAGCTGAAACTCCAATACTTTGGCCACCTCATGCGAAGAGTTGACTCATTGGGAAAGACCGTAATGCTGGGAAGGGTTGGGGGCAGGAGGAGAAGGGGACGAGAGAATGAGATGGCTGGATGGCATCACCGACTCGATGGACATAGGTTTGGGTAGACTCTGGGAGCTGGTGATGGACAGGGAGGCCTGGCATGCTGCAATTCATGGAGTTGCAAAGAGTCAGACAAGACTGAGCAACTGAACTGAACTGAACTAGAATCTTATACATATCCCACTTTGCTTCAAGGAAATCTGAGGATATTTTATAAGTGGAGCTAACATATGAAAGTACCTTGAAAAATGTAAAGTGTTTGTAAAGTTTATATAAATGTAAACACCATTATTTTTATGGTATGTGTTGGTAGCTATCCCTGTTTCTTCAGAAGGTCACCATAGAGATTAAGAAAGTTCAGATTTTCATTCTGAAAATGTATAAGCTGAAATCAATTAAAACTATTGATTAACATGGAATTAGTCCTTTACATGTTTGTAAAACAGTAGTGATAGTGGGACAAAATAAATAACATGTAGCACCAATATATAACAGAGCATGTAGAATGTAACATTATATATTAATAAAATATATAATGACCCTATTTAATATATAATAAAAATCAATAACAAATTAAAAATTATTTTGCTTTTTTTAATTTACCGTTAACATACCATATGTACAGTGTAACCATGCCAATATGCTGTAGTGTAATACCAACACCCTTCCTCTGAAGCATTGCTTGAGTTTTACCTTGAGAATATTCAGTTAACTTATGTCTGTTATGCATGACTAATTCGTACATGCCCAGTAGTGGGATTGTTGGGTCATATGGTAGTTTTATTTCTAGTTTTTTAAGGAATCTCCATACTGTTCTCCATAGTGGCTGTATTAATTTACATTCCACCGACAGTGAAAGGAGGTTCCCTCTCCAGCATTTATTATTTATAGAATTTTTTAATCATAAAGTATATTTGAAGTCTATAATATACAAGGTTTTGAATTAAGATTCAGAAAGAATTCCAAAAATTTCATGTCCTTGAGAGGATTTCAAACCATCATATAGAGCAAACTAACAGTTCAAAGCCCAGAACAGTGCTTCATGGATACACAGTGACCACAAGAGCTGTAGCATTTCTTGGCAGGTCTTGGGAAGGTAACAGAAAGAGAAAAGGAAATTGCCGATGAGGCACTAGAGTTACATGGAAAAGTGTTGAGGAGGTGCTCCCAATGACCAGCCCTTGCATAGGATTATAACTGGACCTGGAGTGCTTTCATTGTCTCCAAAGAAAAGACTTATAAAAATTGTATGCAGGATCTAACACACAATATCTCAGTTACCCTTAATAGCGCAGGATGGTCCCACTGGTGCAATGGCATAAATGATTAAAAAATTTAAACTATCAACTAGAAAAAAAAATAAACATGGTGCCCCAGATAGTAGGGCAAAAGTAGAGAGCATCTAGGTTCATGTGGCTGGCAATCCTGATGTTTGAGACAAAGTAAAATTGTGACAGTGAGGAAATATCTGAGGATCTGTGGTGACAGCACTTAGAAAAGGCAGTAGACAGTTGATTTGGAATGAATCAGCTGGAAGCTGGGTCTTAGCCATTTAGCAGAATGTCTCACAGCCTTTGAGACAGGAAATGAGGTGAATGTAGTAAGAAAGAAAGCTGGAGCCCAGAACAGGTTAGCATACAGAGGAGGTTTGGAAGAGGAATTTGAAAAAGTCGTCAGGGCAAAAGTGCATTTCTAAGAACTGGAACATACAGGGCAGAGGAAGCCCGAGGCTCCCAAAGAAAATGGGTGTCTGTATTTCGGAAGGGCCTAAATGCCAGCAGGCATGGAGAGATCAGGGGAAGTTGAGCTCATGTGCAGAAGCAGAGGCAGAACTATGTCTCTCATGGCAGGAATATGATGGGGAGGGATTTGGGACCAGGAACTGGGCTGGGTCTGATTTAGACCTGGTGAAATCAGTGTTCTACTTTTACCAAATTCAGCATAGATGGGTTGAAGGCAGGTAGACAACTAGATTGTCTGGGTCTCAATAAGAGAAGGATGGAAATTAAGATGCATTAGATGTTGTTTTATATTCATCATTTCTCTTATCCTCTTTGGAGCCCACAGGAGGTAAATGTTTCCCTCATTTTCTGGATTAGTCTCAGTTAGACTAAATTACTTAATAGCCAGATAAATAATAGAAAACAGAGCAGGCGGGGCTCTAAGCTTCATCTTTAATATTTGTCCACTGTGCTGGGTTGGCACCGACTCGGTTCGAGTGTTTCCTTTAGGGTTCTTTTTTGCTGGGAACAACTGGGTCAGATTAGGCAGCATTCTGCATGAAGCTAATGGAGTGTAGAGGCCTCCTGACTGAGTCAGAAAGCCTTTGTCAGCAAGTTCTACAGAACCCTGACTAAATGAAAACTACCAAGACGAGCTCATCCTTTGAAAAATGTAAAAAATTATAGGGCACTGATCATCTTAACATATAAAAGGGGTGCTTCTCTGTGCTAAATAGCACTGTGGGGACAGATTGCTTGGTACTCAACTAAGGAGGCTCACCAAGACCTCACTCAGCAAAGAGTCACACGCAGAGGGAAGAGGGACTTTGTAAATGTGAACCAACAGCACAGTTTTATTAATAGGTGTATATGTAGGTAGATACACATACACACACAAACACATATCACCAGAATTGACAGCTTGGCTACTAGCTTTTATGCTTAGAATTTTACAAAAGGAATTTATTATAGAAATATTCTACCTCATGGAAGCAGGAACTAAGTAGTGTTATTCAATTTTTACAACTGTTTTCAAAAGCTATGCCATATAATCCTGAGTTGGACTCTCTTGACCTTACAGTAAAAATGCAGTAATGAGTATGCAAGCAAAATGTTTTAGATTCAGACAGTGAAGTTGCAGAGTGTGTTTGTGATTCACTTTGAGTATTATTATTCTTATCTCTGATGTTGTTGTTTAAATCAGTCATTAATATCATTTTCTTTAAATACAGTGTGTGATCATCAAAGCATTATTTTCAAGTATTACTCTATTTAGTCTTTGTACATATTTTCCCCATGTGGAATCTTAATTAATTTAATATACATAGCTCAAATGTCTATATTTTCTTTCTTACCTGAATGACAGCAGAACCTCGACACCCCTGTGTGTTATTTCTGAGAATCCCTGGGTACTCAGACCTTCACAATGCCCTTGTGGCCATGTCTCATTGCCTC
The DNA here is from genome assembly GCF_054371585.1 of Giraffa tippelskirchi. NCBI lineage: Eukaryota > Metazoa > Chordata > Mammalia > Artiodactyla > Giraffidae > Giraffa > Giraffa tippelskirchi. The sequence goes on from NC_137277.1 coordinate 95,632,337, forward strand.
CTTCCTGTTCCCGACGATCACAGTTTGCCTTGCACTAGTCACAAGGCACTGGTCTGTTACTGTTCTGATCCTGGACCATGAATAGGGTCTCCTTCAAAATCTCTTAGTAGCTGCTCCTTTTAGGGCTCACAAACCCTCACCTACCGCTCTGAGCTCCCATGTAGCTCAGGCAGAAAAAGCCACCTGCTACAGATCAGAAAAACAGTCTCTAGCTCAGCCATGCTTGGGATTGAGTAACTTTTCCTTCACAGGTGCTTTTGATGGGCTCGAAAAAGACTTGAGTCCATACTGAAATACGAGTCTTTAACTCCACCAAACACCACTCATGCCACACATAATGTGTTCAAATTTGCGTGGCCCCAAACAAAAACCATATTCACCAAACACTGTATTTTTCTCATTAGAAACTGTAAAGGCTTTCAGTTTTCCTGTGAAAGGATTTCAGAATTTTATCTTCTTGGGCACACTATGTCAAGGATAAATCAGAAGAAGGTGAAAATGGGCTTTATGCTTTGCTGGGAATTTGTATACATTGTCATCTTACTGTTGAGTAGAAGATCAAATTCTAGGTCCACAACTGGTTTTGGTGAGCTTCTTTCTTTCTTTCCAAGCTACAGAGTTTGGAGCATCTTCTTCCCAGAACTATAATACTTGGGTTTCTATTTAGTTTTGTTTTTGTAGATGTCTGAACCTATGTATATAATTGGGTCATGAAAAGTCTATACTTTCCCAAAAAAGCTGCTTTAGTTGCTGAATCCTCAAAATGAGATATGAGTCTTTAAAGCAAATGTTTAATTGTCAGTCAGTATGAGAAAACACAATAAAAATAATGGCATATGGGAAAATAACAGACCTCCTACTAAATCTTTTAGCAGTGGCCCTTATTCTATGTCCCTTTGCTTCAAGAAGCCCCAACACCTCTTGCTGTCATTCTTTAAATTCTGAAGGTATTTATTGACGCTTCCTACCTCCCTCTTAATAACAACTACTCTCCAATAAACCCATTTCTCCTGTGATTTTATTTCCTATTTTTGGAAAACAGGGCATCACCTATGATGGGTGAGCTGTTTAAATATCCCTTAACCAAATTCAGACTGAAATTGAATAAAGTGGAGAAAACCACTAGACCATTCAGGTATGACCTAAATCAAATCCCTTATGATTATACAGTGGAAGTGAGAAATAGATTTAAGGGACTAGATCTGATAGACAGAGTGCCTGATGAACTATGGGCAGAGGTTCGTGACATTGTACAGGAGACAGGAATCAAGATCATCCCCAAGAAAAAGAAATGCAAAAAAGCAAAATGCCTGTCTGAGGAGGCCTTACAAAGAGCTGTGAAAAGAAGAGAAGCGAAAAGCAAAGGAGAAAAGGAAAGATATACCCATTTGAATGCAGAGTTCCAAAGAAAAGCAAGGAGAGATAAGAAAGCCTTCCTCAGTGATCAATGCAAAGAAATAGAGGAAAACAATAGAATGGGAAAGACTAGAGATCTCTTCAAGAAAACTAGAGATACCAAGGGAACATTTTATGCCAAAGATGGGCTCAATAAAGGACAGAAATGGTATGGACCTAACAGAAGCAGAAGATATTAAGGAGAGGTGGCAAGAATACACAGAAGAACTGTACAAAAAAGATCTTCACTACCCAGATAATGACGATGGTGTTGTCACTCACCTAGAGCCAGACATCCTGGAATGTGAAGTCAAGTGGGCCTTAGAAAGCATCACTACGAACAAAGCTAGTGGAGGTGATGGAATTCCAGTTGAGCTATTTCAAATCCTCAAAGATGATGCTGTGAAAGTGCTGCACTCAATTTGCCAGCAAATTTGGAAAACTCAGCAGTGGCCACAAGACTAGAAAAGGTCAGTTTTCATTCCAATCCCAAAGAAAGGCAATGCCAAAGAATGCTCAAACTACTGCACAATTGCACTCATCTCACACGCTAGTAAAGTAATGGTTAAAGTTCTCCAAGCCAGGCTTTAGTAATACGTGAACCGTGAACTTCCAGATGTTCAAACTGGTTTTAGAAAAAGCAGAGGAACCAGAGAACAAATTGCCAGCATCCGCTGGATCATCGAAAAAGCAAGCGAGTTTCAGAAAAACATCTATTTCTGCTTTATTGACTATGCCAAAGCCTTTGACTGTGTGGATCACAATAAACTGTGGAAAATTTTGAAAGTAATGGAAATACCAGACCACCTGACCTGCCTCTTGAGAAAGCTGTATGCAGGTCAGGAAGCAACAGTTAGAAGTTGACGTGGAACAAAAGAGTGGTTCCAAATAGGAAAAGGAGTAGGTCAAGGCTGTATATTGTCACCCTGCTTGTTTAACTTATATGCAGGGTACATCATGAAAAATGCTGAGCTGGAGGAAGCAAAAGCTGGAATCAGGATTGCCGGGAGAAATATCAGTAACCTCAGATATGCAGATGACACCACCCTTATGGCAGAAAGTGAAGAAAAACTAAAGAGCCTCCTGATGAAAGTGAGAGCGGAGAGTGAAAAAGTTGGCTTAAAGCTCAACATTCAGAAAACTAAGATCATGGCATCTGGTCCCATCACTTCATGGCAAATAGATGGGGAAACAGTGGAAACAGTGTCAGACTTTATTTCTGGGGGCTCCAAAATCACTGCTGATGGTGATTGCAGCCATGAAATTAAAAGACGCTTACTCCTTGGGAGGAAGGTTATGGCCAACCTAGATAGAATATTAAAAAGCAGAGACATTACTTTGCCAACAAAGGTCCGTTTAATCAAGGCTATGGTTTTTCCAGTAGTCATGTATGGATGTGAGAGTTGGACCATAAAGAAAGCTGAGCACTGAAGAATTGATGCTTTTGAAGTGTGGTGTTGGAGAAGACTCTTGAGAGTCCCTTGGACTGCAAGGAGATCCAGCCAGTCCATCCTAAAGGAGATCAGTCCTGGGTGTTCACTGAAAGGACTGATGTTGAAGCTGAAACTCCAATACTTTGGCCACCTGATGCAAAGAACTGACTCATTTGAAAAGACCCTGATGCTGGGAAAGATTGAGGGCAGGAGGAGAAGGGGACGACATAGGATGAGATGGTTGGATGGCAACACCAACTCAATGGACATGGGTTTGAGTGGACTCCGGGAGTTGGTGATGGACAGGGAGGCCTGGCGTGCTACGATTCATGGGGTTGCAAAGAGTCGGACACGACTGAGCAACTGAAATGAGCTGAACTAACCTTAAACAAGGCTTCCCTAGTGGCTCCGATGGTAAAGAATACGTCTGGAATGAGGGACACTCGGGTTTGATTCTTAGGTTGGAAAGATCCCTGGAAAAGAGAATGGCTACCCACTCCAATATTCTTGCCTGGAGAATTCCATGGACAGAGGAGCCTGACAGGCTACAGTCCACAGGGTCACAAAGAGTTGGTCACAACTGAGCAACTAACACTTTCACTTCTTCACTAACCATAAGTGGATCATTTATCTTCTGAGTAACTTCCAATTGGCAACTCCCTTTTCATTCTATAACCTCTCACTTTTGCTTTATAAGAACAGTCACTTTGTGTCATTTATTATACAGGACACTACTCAGTGAAATCCACTATTTTGATGTAAGTCTTATCTGATAGGGATCACAATGAAACAGATATCAAAAGCTATCAGACACCAGATGTTAGGGGTTAATGTGTAATGGGCAGAAATGGATTTTCTTATAATGATACATGCAAAAATTAACCTTGATTTTTTTAACAGCTGAAATTAATTTTGATCATGGGCCTCCATTCTATTCAATTAGCAGCTCATTGTGTTCAGAGTTTCCTTGGTCCAGTTCGGATTTCAGTGTGAGATTCCCTCCTTTCTCTTGAAGCCATGTCAGTCAGGAGACTTGTCAAGAGTCTTCATCCTCAGCCCAGGCTGGTATCAGTTAACAGAGTTGCACTGTTTTTCTTTTTGTTTGTTTTGTCACCAACATCAGTCACAACAGACATCCATCCAAAATGTCCATTCTTTACATACCTAAGTCACTGGCTCACACTAGTCACTCAGCATCCTCCTTTTCCTGACCACAGGCCCTTCAGATCTACTGGCTTTTTCTCACTAACTCCAAGCTCTGCTCAAGGAAAGTTCTATAGGCTGTGAAATGATTGATAGGGTGCTCTGTCAAGATTGCTTGTCTAGACACATCACAGCCGTTTGCTGCTATTTCATACCACGTGAGACTGATTTTAAGTCTTGCCGTCTCCCAGAGAAGGGAGGCACTAGTTCTGTTGGTTTTAAGATCTCCACATAGCTGGGTTGAAGACAAACTAGCTTGAGGAACAGGAAAGACGAAGCTCCTTTTCAAAGGCTCACATCAGCATCTAAAATTCTTAATCCTGTTTATAACTCTTTATATTTATTTATTTGCTTTATTGAAATATAGTTGATATACAATGTGTGTTAGTTGCTCAGTCATATTCAACTCTTTGTGACCCCATGGACTGCCAGGTTCCTCTGTCCATGGAATTCTCTAGGCAAGAATACTAGAGTGGGTTGCCATTCCCTTCTCTAGGGTATCTTCCTGACCCAGGGATCGAACCAGGGTCTTCTTCATTGCAGGCAGATTCTTTACCATCTGAGCTACCATTTCTACTGCACAGCAAAGTGATTCAGTTACATACACACATACTGAAACACACACACACACACACACACACACATATATATATATGTATGTATATATATATGTTTCATATATGTTTCACATATATGTATATATTCTTTAAAAATTCCATTCCATTATGGATTATCACAGGATATTGAATATAGGTCCTTGTGCTATACAGTAGGACTTGTTTATCCGTTCTATATATGATGGTTAACATCTGCTAAATCCATACTCCCGATCCATCCCTCTCCCACCCTCTTTCCCATTGGCAAACACAATGTCTTCTTTTCTTTAATAACCTGTCTCCTGTCACTATTCATATTTGTTAATTTTAAAAAGATTGTAAGAAAATTTGATTCTAACCAAAGATTTTTCTATGACTATGGCTTATGATATAAGCTTTACATTTTGAGTTCTACTAAGTAGTGGCTTTTGATATTTAAAGCCATGATTTTGAGATTTGAAAAGATTACTCTTAAATTATCCATGTTGTGAGTTTTAAAAGTCCATTTCAAAACTCAAAACACTTCATTTCTGTTTACATATTCTTCCCCTGAGGGAAAAAGTACCTGATGGCTAGTTTTCATGGCAAGGAGGGCTTTCACGTTAAAAAGGATGACGGGGAGAGAAAAAAAGCATAGTTTTTCTTGTTTCAAAACACACCCCACAACACAATGGCAGGGCAATTGCAGTAATAACAGAAAATGAGGGCTACGTAATAGTGACTTAATGTTTCCAGATAAAGACATTGCACCAAATCAGCATCTATGGCCATTGTCATTTCCCACAGAAAAACACATTTTGTTATAAAACCACAAAAAGGTCATAACTAAAAATAAAGGACAGTTCTTTCTTTATGGAACATTTTGAGAGGAAAAAGATGCCATATTTTCCTGTTTATGTCATTGATCCATATCCAGAGGGATAGGATACAACTTTATCATAGGATGACACAGATCCATGAAGGAATCACTGCTTCTACTCAAGCCAAGTGGAACTTAAATGCTGTCATGTTACTGAGTAGAGTTTTTTGAACGAGACTTCCTAGAATTTATGCTTTCAACAATTGAGTGGGTTTCATGGTAGCGCAGATGGTAAAGAATCTGCCTGCAATGAAGAAGACCCTGGTTCGATCCCTGGGTCAGGAAGATCCCCTAAAGAAGGGAATGGCAACCCACTCTAGTAGTCTTGCCTAGAGAATTCCATGGACAGAGGAACCTGGCAGTCCTTGGGGTCACAAAGAGTTGAATATGACTGAGCAACTCACACACACACAGTAAAAAAGAACATAAGCCTAGGACTATGAAATACACACATATTCAAATACAAACATTTATCTAAATTTCTGAGTCTCAGTTTACTTATTTGAGAACTGAAAAGAATACTAACTATACATGTGATTGATGTTGATCTTTTAAAATAAGGTAAAATAAGGTATGAAATAAGGTATGAAAAGTATGAAAAACACCCATCACATGATAGTATTCAGTTAATATTAATTTATATACATTTCACTCTAAATTATAAAACTATGGAGGAAACATATATGCCATATTATATTGGGTTGGTCAAGAAGTTTGTTCAGATTTTTCATAACATCTTATGGAAAAACTTGAACAAACTTCTTGGCCAACCCAATGTAACAACTGGGTATTTTTACCCTGCTCTATACACTCCTGTTTCTCAAAACATTCAGATTTAGATCACTGGATCAAATATGTCTTCTTTTTAGGCAGGCAAGAGAAAGTTGCTGATGTTGGATAGAATAAAATGGCTAGAGGAACTAGAAAGATGTATGGTTTTCTTAGGCTAAGTTCTGCTGTAATAGAATATGACACCACAATCTCTTATTTTTGCTCATGCTACATACACATCACAAGTTTGCTTCAGCTCTGTTCCTTATCCATCTTCTCTCTGGGACCAAAGAAGCAGCCACCATCTGGGGAATCCTGATCTCTTGGCTGGCAGGGAAATGCAGAAGACAGAGCCACTTGATGGCTCCTAAGGCTTCTGCTTGGAAGTGGCTTGTGTCCCAATTCATTGGCCACAGCTAGTTAGTAGCCAAGCCTGATGTCACTGGGTTGGGAAGAAAAAAAATCCTGCAGTGGGGAGAGATAACAAATACGGTGAACAGTAACACGACCTAACAAAGTGGGCAAAAGTAGATGAGTGTAAAGAGGATAAGGTATTAATATAAACAATAGAGAATGGTGGGCAGTATTGGTAGCTGTCTGCTGCTGCTGCTGCTAAGTTGCTTCAGTCGTGTCCGACTCTGTGCGACCCCATAGACGGCAGCCCACCAGGCTCCACCATCCCTGGGATTCTCCAGGCAAGAATACTGGAGTGGGTTGCCATTTCCTTCTCCAGTGCACGAAAGGGAAAAGTGAAAGTGAAGTCGCTCAGTCGTGTCTGACTCTTCGCGACCCCATGGGCTGCAGCCTACCAGGCTCCTCCGTCCATGGGATTTTCTAGGCAAGAGTACTGGAGTGGGGTGCCATTGCCTTCTCCTGGTAGCTGTCTACTCAGCTCCAATTATTTGCTGCCACGCATGATTATAGACCCAGTGGTGCCAGATAGAGGTTTTCAGAAGAAGCTGGGTACTGGGGACTGTGTCTATTCATAATTCTCTGAGTCAAACCCAGCTTCTGGATGGATCCTGGCCCTCTGGAACACTAATACCAGGTGTAACATAAGAATATGCCAGGACTGGAAAGAATATACACTCACTGTTGCTAAACACATCACATTTTTAAGACAGGTTGGGATCTGGTCTTTTATATAAAAGATTCATATCTCCTAATATCATCAATAGATTCAAGTAGAATCTGCCAGACTTATAAAACATGATTTGGGCAAAATCTGGCTCACTGACCACAGTGTCTGAATATGACGATGCTGTAGTTTAGAATCTCTCTACTGTCCTGAACTGGCAGCTTCTGAAAGGGGGTAATCAAACACGCTGTCAGATTGATACATGATGGATGAGTAGGCTGTTTTCTTGTTCTATTGTCTGGGAATGCCAGCTTCTAAGGACCTCGTTTTTGTGTGACAGACAAGTCTAGAATGTTTAGATAGAACGTAAAGGATTTTTTCCACCACACAAAACATTTACAATGATAGAATTAATAAAAGTGAACAGCGATCAACTGGTATTTTACGTTCTTTCTAAATTTGAATTTGTAAATGTTCATGAAGCCATAATTCAATGGAAATCCAAAAGTTTGAAATTATAAAGATGGCTGGCATCATTATTGATGCAGTTTTATATTTAATGTACCAGAGAAGCCATGGCAGAAAAGTATGTTAACTGGATGTAAAGCTTGAGCTATCAAACAATTGAAGTTAAACAGAGGCTAGTAGCCATAATAAGAAATCGGTCACAGTAAATTAAAATCAGCTAATTGAATTTAATTTTTCCTTTTGTATCTCAAAGATCTTACATTTTGTGTCATGAGCGTATGGAGATAAAGACCCTCCCTCCTCCATATCTGTCTCTTAGATATTCTAGTCCTTGCTGTGGTCTAAAATTAGGTCCACAAAGGCCACATTTGGTGTATGATAATTTGGGTAAAGGGGAGGCACTGTATTCTATCTATCCTTGTATCTTCATCACCCAGCAAAGTGTATGACACAAAATAGATGCTCAGTATCTTATTAGATGAATTTGTATTCAAGATAATATAGATTTTTCTATCAAAACAATTGCCTCCCCCATTTAATATGCTAAATATTTAGCAACATATATCCTGGAGAACAGGAGTTCAAGTTTAATTTATTTTTCTATTATTGCATTTGGATCTCCTGGCCTGAATGAATGACTGGGTTACCTAGAGATAAAGATTTTAGCTACATCCTTTAGAGAAGTATTTTAGCTCAGACTATCTGTCATCTATCATTGTATTTGTCTGTCTTCCTATCTGTATCCTTTTGTGTAATAGGCATAATAAAAGTACCAGATGCCTGTACAAAGTTTTTTTTATTCCCATATCCCATCATTTTTTCCAAATCTTATTGTAATTCTTTGAAATGGATGTTAACAATTATAATTTTATAGTTACATATAAGGATATAAAAGTTCAAAGGAACAAAGCCACTTGATGAGATGAACATATCTTATAATTGAAAACACAAGTAAACAGATCCTTAATTCTATTTCCATTATACGTTGAATTCAGTTTAGTTCTACCTGCTGCTTCAGCTGTTTAGTTACCAAGTCATGCCTGACTTTTTTGAGACCCCATGGACTGTTACCCACCAGGGTCTTCTGTCCATGGGATTTCCCAGGCAAGAATACTGGAGTGAGTTGCCATTTCCTTCTCTAGGAGATCTTCTCAACCCAGGGATCAAACCCACATCTCCTTCTTGGCAGGTGGATTCTTTATCACTTAGCCACCAGGGAAGCCTTAGTTCTACCTGCTGAATCCCTAACATATGACTTTTATAAACACATACTCTTTAACCAGTAACTAAATAAATGTGAAGCACTGCTTATCCTCATGAACATATAAACTTCAAGGGGATATATTCTTCCAAGAAGGAAATGAGAAAATAGAGTATTTGTATATATCAGGTTTTCTTTTCTTTTCTATACAGATCCTATTGATTTCAGGAGTCTTAGATCATTTTTGGCATTCTAGCTACTTGCATCAGAGGCATAGTCAGTCAGATGTCCCTTTAACTTCTAATATTAGTTCAGGAGAACAACTTCGTACTGAAATAGAAAACGAATGTCTACATCTTCCTTACACACAGTCCCTCTCAATGGCTGTAGAATCTGATTACTTCAGAGTATCATGCCTACACCACCACTATAATAATTTTCAATATCAATTCATGCTTCAATCTCTGTTCTTTTAAGAAATATTAGAATCATTTGGATCCATAATTTTTAATTTTTTTTCATATTTTCTATCTCTTTTCATTTAAAATCTTCCAGTTTCCTAATTCAGCTATGTCTAGTAAGATGTTTACATCTCACCTTAACTTTCTTATTAAAGAACTGTAATATAGTTTCCACAAAATATATTTTTTAATCAGCCTTTCCATGTTCACGTTGTCTTGATGTTTTCTATATTTTCAGTTCTGTATTCTATTTATAGTACATTTAAATCTACTCTTAAAAATTTTTTTATTGAAGTATGATTGATTTAGAATGTTGTATTAGTTTATGGTATACAGCAAAGTGATTTAGGTGTGTGTATTCTTTTCATATTCTTTTCCATTATAGCTTATTACAAGATATTGAATATAGTTCCATGTGCTATACAGTAGGACCTCGTTGTTTATCTGTTTTATCTATAGTAATGTGTGTCTGCTAATCCCAAACTCCTCATTTTCCCACCTTACCCTGTTTCTGCTTTGATAACCTTGTTTGTTTTCTATGTCTATAAGTCTGTTTCTGTTTCATAAATTTCATTCATATCATATTTTTGTTTGTAGTGTTAATATTATTATTCTTAGAGTCTTATAGATAAACTAGCATATAATGTAGAAATAATTTTGCTGTTTTGGAAACCAGGTTTCTTGGAGAAATAAACAAGATAAATTTAAGTAAAAAATGGTAGTACTAAGTTTAAATTGTAAATGTCTATATGAACTCATGGTGTTTTCATCTTTTTAAAAAAAGAGACTTCATCCACTAAAAAGCAAACCCTAAAAATAAGGACTAATCCAGCAATGATAAGCCTCTTGCCCGATATTTATAATTTCCTACTAAAACAAACCAACATTCCTTGGAGAATACTGATTTCACTCAGATCTGGATTGGGGAATGTGAGAGTCTTGTCAGAAAGTAAGGAAACTGTTAAAGCCATTAAGGACATAACAGAAAGACACTGGAGCCAATTGAAGTGTCTTTGACTCCCACTAGCCAAAGATAGAACAGTCTAAACAAGAAAAAAGAATCATAACCTCCATAATGTCAAGCATGTTTAAATATGAGTTTATAATAATACTTAAATAAAACCTCATTCACTAGCACTCAAGATAAGCAATTCAGTTGCTTTGAAAACTGGAAGACAGAGGTAACACTCAAAAACACTTATCCTGTTTTTCTGTGTTAATTATACCTTTGGTTACCTTCAGTGACCAAGTGATTGATGAGGGTATTTTTTAAAAGAAATATTCCAGATAATAAATTAAAAATGAATGATAGAAATAAAATCACACCTTTTGAAACCTCTATGAAATGAAGGATCTCATCAATGATTATAAACTGTTTTCATCATAACAAAAAGGGATGGCCAAATATCTCATATCTCGTGATTAAAGCACACAACCGTGCCTAAGAAGTAGTAGTACAAAAAACTGGAAGCTGACACCAGTCAGTCTCTGAATCTCATGATCTAATCATCTATTTACAGAAAATATAAGGGACAAAGAAGCATGAAAAACAGCATCATGCCCAACTATGGAAAATTCTAAGAAAAAATAACCCAGTTAAAAAAAAAATATATATATATATATAAAGCAATACAAAGAGTGTTCTAAGTGTATAAATTAAAATTTATAGTTTAAAATCTGTAGATCAAAAGAGATAAGATATTAACATACTAAATGCAGTGATTGGACTTTATTGTATCTCAAATCAAACAGACTTAAAAATCAGGAAAGCTTGTATATTGATGGGATATCTAAGAAATACTGATAATATGTGAAAGCATCATAATAATGTTGTAGTTTTTAAAGAAAATATTTTGGAAATAAGCATGGAAATATGTGAATATGGAATATGTTAAACTATTGAAATAGGAAGCAATAATCAATGTGAAATAGCATATCTATATGTTCATTTCTAAATGAAATATTGCCAATAGCAATCTGTATTTGGATTACGAAATCTTGTCTAAATCTTAACGTGTTATCAGAAACCTTTGAAATAATCTTCTAATCAAAATACAATTAAATTGAGAACACCACATTTACGGCTAAATTTAGTGTCATAAGCTTTCTTTTTCAAATTGCAGAAATGTTCATCATCAAGCTGTTGGCTAATGTGACCTTAGCGTCTCAGAAGACATTCCAAAAATAAAACACACTTTCAGTGAGTCATGAAAAAAAAAAAAAGTATCTTCCAGGGATGTTCCATGGGATTTAACCCTTCCCTTCAATTCAGTCAGTTGCCACTATATCTATTTCTATATATTCATTTTTAATGCTGTGTGTTACACAAACACACACAGTGTAAATGTACATATGTTACTTGATCTAGCAAATCACCTGTTTTTCTCAGCTAGCAAGGTTTTAGACAGGCAGAATTTACTGTTTCAGTGTTACCTATTACTCCAAAGTTGTTGATTTTCTTTATCTCATTTTCAAACTTAAACTAGAGTTATTAGAAAAATTTTAATTCTAACTTTTTCAACTGAATCTTTATCAAATATAGCATCTTTCCAGTAAAACTTAATAAGGACTTGTATTTGAAACTGTGTGAATTGGCCCTTAATTATAGCATTAGAATTAAGATGTTAATGTTCTTTTATGTACTCTGTATTTCTTTTAAGAAGTCCTTATCCACTCCTGGGCCACAGGACATTATCTCTTTATAATTATGCCTTTACCTCTTACATTTGGGTTTTAAAACCCATACAGAGTACATTTCTGAATATGTAATAAACAAGAATTTTGTTTGTTTCCTCCAGCAGTAACATAAAAAGACAAATACCATATGATTTCATTCATATGTGAAATCTAAAAAACAAACAAACCAGAAACAACTGACAAATAAAATAAAACAAAAGTAAAACAAACTCACAGATACAGAGAACAGGTAAGTGGTTACTAGAGAGGAAAGGGGTCAGGAGGGACAAGCACATGGGTGAAGATCAACTGAATGGTGATGGATGGCAACTAGAATTGTGATGGTGATCACTTTGTAGAGTTTATAGGTGTTGAACTATAATGCTGTACACCTGAAATACACACACACACACACACACACACATATATATGTTTTTATAAACTTGAGAGGAACCATTCAAACACAGGTTGTTAATACAAGAGGAGGAGTGTAGTAAGTCAGGATGACAAATTCAGGTAGACCATTTTTTTTGTCTGTTTATTTGTTTGTTTTGTTTTGAACCTGAGGATGTTGATTGAAAATAGCAAACAATTTGGGTTAGTGAGTAGGTTGAAGTCATGGTTTCATATTTAGTATCTAGCCCACATATTCCTATTTAAAAACAAGGTTACAAAAATTAGGGTTTTCACTCCATCTGTTTTAAACTGGCACTTGCATAGTCTGGGTGTTCCTTTTAATATCATAAAGTACTTCTTGCTAAAACATGCTGAAATCTTTATTCCTCAGAAAATAGAGATATTTTGTGATGTATTAGAAAATAATAGACTACAACTCAGTTCACTTAAAAATAATCTTCTTGTAAGTATCCTTGGTTATTTAGCATTTTGATATATCAACCTTTTAGAATGCACTCTTGGGTTTAAATATCTTATTCCTCAAGAAAAGATAAAAATCTCTGTCACTTACACATTTAATTGTAGGCACTGAAAATAAACTATGTAACTTTACCATGTTTCATGCAGACTTACTACATTTTCTTAAAGAAGATTAAGTGATGATAGGTACTAAGATTACAAGGGTTTTTACTGTAAATTTTTTTTGAAACAGCAAGCTCACACTAATGCACTGGATAAAAGAATATCTAGGACTGGAAGGGATTGTGATGATTAGTCCTGCATTCATATTGACAATGTAGAAACTGAGGCTCAGAACAGTTAGTTATCTTCTCTGAGATCTATAGCGAGTCTATTTCCAATTTGGCAGAACTTGTGTCTCCTGATGTACGTTCTTTTCAGAGACAGTGATGTTATCACTGAATCGGAAGACAGGTGGGAGATAATGGACCAAACTTTTTTTTCATTTTTTAAGAATTTTGAATATTTTTATTTATTCAAAATTATTGGGGAGGGGAATGTTCAGGTTAATTGAGTGTTACCAGCTATTACATATATTATATGTTTATTATATATAATAAATTTGCAAATAATTAGAACATAAAATACTCTTGATGTAAAATTATATTTTATTTAATTTAATCTTTTAAAATGATTTAGAAAAGACTTAAGTAATTGTAATCCTTTCAAAACATCATTATAAATATAATTTTTAAATATTGAAATTTACCCTATATAAAGCTAGCAGAAAATTAGATTGAACCTTAGCAAGTGTGTGACATTCCCTACAAGTCTTATATCAGAGAAAACCATGAACATACTATTCGAACAGTATGGAAAGGAATACAACAAAATATGAAATTCAACCTTCAAACAATCTCAGCTCCCAGCCCTACTCTTTAGAAGTAACTATATTTTCTTAGGTGTCCTTCTAGATAAATTTTTAAAACAAACAATATATTTTTAGAGCAGTTTTAGGTTCATAGCAAAATTGTGGGGATAGTACATAGATTTTTCCTATTCCTCCTGCCCCCACAAATGCATAGCCTTCCCCATTATCAACATCCTCTACCAGAGTGGTAATTTGTTACAACTGTAGACTCTACACTGACATATCATACTCACCCAAAGACCATAGTTTACACTCGAGTTCACCCTTGGTGTTATATTCTATGAGTTTGTACAAACGTGTAATGCCATATATCTAACATTATAGTATCATCAGAAGTAGTCCACTGCTCTAAAAATCCTCCATGCTCCAGCTGTTCATACTTTTCCCACCCCACCCCAACTTCTGGCAACTATTAATCTTTTGTGTCTCTATAGATTTTCCTTTCCCAGAACCAATTTCTTTTCTGTATTTAAAATTATATGACATTCTGACTCTTAAAATTGGGTTTCTATACGGTATGCCAGAAACATATCCACTGAGCAAAATGAAGTTATCCACCTACCTAGTTAATATGATTTTATAGAGAGTAACTGAAAATATATCCATAAGCAGAATCAGAGGCATTTGAAATTAAAGGATACATATAAATTGGAGAAAAAAATGTTTTATTCTAAACTCTCTATATATTAAGTATAAAACAGATTGACATTTTTTTAACATAAATCAAACATATGTAATTCAAACATCTAAATGAGTGTTGTTCCAAATAAAGTCAGTACCATGGTTCCTGTTATACTACAACATTCAAAAGGAGTCTCACAATGAATTTTTGAAAGTTCTTCCAGAGACACTTTATGAGCAATCAGTGAAAAAGGGAGTCTCATTATGTTTTAGTCACATCACTTCTTTGATGAAAAATTCATAAGATCAGCTTTGTTCATATCATGTTCCCTACAGTGGGCTTTAAATGACTTCTGGCTGTTTCTGAGACCATGCCTACTCTCAATAGATAAAAATATCCATTACTGAGTATATTAAAGTTAAATTTTCACAAGTTCTGAAGGTAATGGCTGAGAGTTGAAAGAAACATGTTTGGACAATGGTCGAGTCACTGAGTCAGTGCACTGCTTGCCAAGTATTTGATTTTGAGGTGGCAACATTACTTCGAAGTATACTACCTGTTATGTTTCATTTAACAAGTCTCAATTACTTCTCAGGAAGAGAGCAGTCAGTTCAGTTCAGTCGCTCAGTCATGTCCGACTCTTTGCGACCCCATAAATCTCAGCACGCCAGGCCTCTCTGTCCATCACCAACTCCCGGAGTCCACCCAAACCCATGTCCATCGAGTCGGTTATGCCATCCAACCATCTCATCCTCTGTCGTCCCCTTCTCCTCCCGCCCCCAATCCTACACAGCATTAGGGTCTTTTCCAATGAGTCAACCCTTCGCATGAGGTGGCCAAAGTATTGGACTTTCAGCTTCAACATCAGACCTTCCAATGAACACCCAGGATTGATCTCTCTTAGGATGGATTGATTGGATCTCCTTGCAGTCCAAGGGACTCTCAAGAGTCTTCTCCAACACCACAGTTCAAAAGCATCAATTCTTCGGCGCTCAGCTTTCTTCACCATCCAACTCTCACAACCATACATGACCACTGGAAAAACCATAGCCTTGACTAGATGGACTTTTGTTGGCAAAGTAATGTCTCTGCTTTTAAACATGCTATCTAGGTTGGCCATAACCTTCCTTCCAAGGAGTAAGCATCTTTTAATTTCATGGCTGCAGTCACCATCAGCAGTGATTCTGGAGCCCAAAAAAGTAAAGTCTGACACTGTTTCCACTGTTTCCCCATCTATTTCCCATGGAGTGATGGGACCAGATGCCATGATCTTAGTTTTCTGAACGTTGAGCTTTAAGCCAACTTTTTCACTCTCCTCTTTCACCTTCATCAAGAGGCTCTTTAGTTCTTCTTCACTTTCTGCCATAAGGGTGGTGTCATCCACATATCTGAGGTTATTAGTATTTCTCCCGGCAATCTTGATTCCAGCTTGTGTTTCTTCCAGCCCAGTGTTTCTCATGATATACTCTGCATATAAGTTAAATAAGCAGGGTGACAATATACAGCCTTGACATACTCCTTTTCCTATTTGGAACCAGTCTGTTGTTCCATGTCCAGTTCTAACTGTTGCTTCCTGACCTGCATACAGGTTTCTCAAGAGACAGGTCAGATGATCTGGTATTCCCATCTCTTTCAGAATTTTCCACAGTTTATTGTGATCCACACAGTCAAAGGCTTTGTCTACCCCATGGACTGCAGCCTACCAGGCTCCTCTGTCCATGGGATTTTCCAGGCAAGAGTACTGGAGTGGGTTGCCATTGCCTTCTCCGAAAGTACCATATGACCCGGTAATTGCATCCTGGGCTTTTTTCCCAGAGAAAACAAATGAAAACTTGTGTTCACACAAAAACCTGTACAGGAATTTCATAGAAGTTTTTATTATTATAGCTGAAAACTGGAAACACCTCATTTGTTCATCAGCAGATGAGTGATTAAGTACATTGAGGTTCACCTATAACACGCAACATTACTATGCAATGAAGAGAATGAACCATTTATTGATACATGCATCCACTTGGATGAAACTCCAGAGAATTATGTTGAGTGAAAAAACTCAATCCCAAAAGATTACATGTCACGTGAATCCATTTATATAATATTCTTAAAAGGACAAAAGTATAGTAATAGAGAACAGATTAGTTTTTGCTGGGAATTAAGGATGTGATATGGGCTTCCCTTGTGGCTCAGACGGTAAAGCGTCTGCCTACAATGCAGGAGACCTGGATCCCCTCGAGAAGGAAATGGCAACTCACTCCAGTGTGCTTGCCTGGAAAATCCCATGGACCCAGGAGCCTGGTAGGCTACAGTCCATGGGGTCTCAAAGAGTCAGACACGACTGAGCAACTGACACTATGGGCAGAGGTAAGTAAATGTGGCTAAAAGGGACAGCATGAGAGATTCTGTGATGATGGAAGTGTTCTGTGTCCTGACCACTGACAATATTCTGATTGTGATGATATACTATAGCTAGGGGAAATTAGGTAAAGGCTATACAGGATCTCCCAGTAGTTTATACAACTGCTTTTGAAACTATGATTATCTCAAGAATTTATTTAAAAGTAAAAGTAAATACATGAGAAATTTTAAAATGTATTATTGGCATCAGTTTTAGTTGAAATTGTGTTTAATAAAATTTGAAGTGATCTGACATTTTTACAGTATAACTTTTTTCATTTAGGGACATGTCTTTCTCAGTCTGTGTGTGCCTTTCTCAGCAGTTTCTAAAGTGATTTTCTTATTCCTTAACATTTTCCCTCTACTTCTGTGCCTCTTACTTTACAAGTTTCCAAGTAGTGTATTGACCTAGATAAAACAGATCTAAAAAAGCTTGATTTCCACAAATCTTTTTCCTGTATTATCTTATCTAATGTCAAAAATAAATCTTCTCTTTAAAGTTCTGATTGTATGTGTGTGAAGAATTTATATTTTTAGAGCAGTTTTAGGTTCACAGCAAAATTAAGAGGAAGGTACAGAGGTTTCCCCATATACTTGCTACTGCTCACCCCTGCCGTGTGTTGAGCCTCCCAATTACAAACCTCACTCACATATTTTACCAAGGATGAACCTACACTGACACATCATAATCACCAGATTCACTCTTGGTGTTGTACAAATTTGAACAAATGTGTAATGACATATATCCATCGTTATATTATACAGTGTTATTATTGTCATAAAATTCCTCTGTATTCTACATGTTCATGTTTTGCCCCTCCCTCTTCCCTGGGAACCACTGATATTTTTACTGTCTCTGTAGTTTTGCCTTTCTAGAATGTCATACATTTATATTCATATGGTATGTAACCTCCTGGATTGACTTTTTTCACTTAGTAATATGCATTTAAGTTTCCTGCCACATTTTTTCATAGCTTGGTAGCTCATTTACTTTTAGCGCTGAATAATATTTCATTGTCTCATGCAAAGAGTTGACTCATTGGAAAAGACCCTAATGCTGGGAAGGATTGGGGGCTGGAGGAGAAGGGGACGGCAGAGGATGAGATGGTTGCATGGCCATCACTGACTCGATGGGCATGGGTTTGGGTAAACTCCGGGAGCTGGTGATGGACAGGGAGGCCTGGAGTGCTGCAATTCATGGGATCGCAAAGAGTTGGACACGACTGAGCGACTGAACTGAACTGAACTGAGATGCACCTGTATTTGTTTATACATTCATGTATTGAAGGACACTTTGACTGATTCTAAGTTTTGGCAACTTATGCTTTGTCTATAAGTATATGTCTGCAGCTTTTTGAGAGAAATGAGTTTTAAGCTCCTCAGGGTGAATACCAAGGAACACAATCACTGGATCATATATGAGTGTGTTTCGTTTTATAAGAAACTGCTAAAGCGTCTTCCAAAGTGACTAAATTATTTTGTATTCCTATCAGTAATGAATGATAATTCCTGTTGCTCCATATCATTACTTGCATTTGCTGTTGTCAGTATTCTAGATTTTGGCCATTCTAATAGATATGTAGTGGTATTAATATCTCATTATTTTAATTTTCATTTCCCTGATGACATATGATGTGGAACAAGTTTCTATAAATTTGTTTGCCATCATATGTCTTCTTTGGTGAGGTGTCTGTTAAGGTCTTCAGCTCATTTTTAATCAACTTGTTTGTTTTCTTAATGTTCACTTTTAAGAGTTTTTTATGTATTTTGGATAACAGTCCTTTATTAGATATAGCTTTTGCAAATGCTTCCTCCCAGTTGGTGGCTTGTCTTTTTTATTCCCTTAACCTTGCCTTTCAAATCAGAAATTTTCATGTTAATGAAATCTAGCTTATCAATACTTCATGGGTAGTACATGTATCTAAAATGTCATCACTATATCCAAAGTCATCTAGGTTTTCTCCTTTGTCATCTTCTAGGAGTACTATAGTCTTGCATTTTGCATTTAGGTCTTGTATCAATGTTGTGTTATTTTTGTGCATGTGGATGTCCAGTTATTTCAGCACCAGTTACTGAAAAGACTGTTTTTGTTCCACATATTGTCTTTGGTCTTTTGTCAAAGATAGTTGACTATGTGTATGCAGTCTACTTCTGGGCTCTCTATTCTGTTCGGCTGATCTGTTTGTCTATTCTTTCACCAATACCACAGCTGTCTTGAATTATGATAGCTTTATAGTAAACCTTGAAGTCAAGTAGTGTCAGTCTTCTGGCTTTGTTGTTTCCCTTCAATACTGTGTTGGCCATGCTGGGTTTTTTTGTTTCTTCATGTAAAGTTTACAATCAGTTTGTCAGTGTCCACAAAATAACTTACTGGGATTTTGATTGAAATTACATTTAACCTAGATTAAGTTAGAAAGCACTGATGTCTTAAAAATATTGAATCTATCTAGGAACATAGGATAGCTATCCATTTATTTAATTATTCTTCAATATTATTCATCAACTATGTATTTTTTTATCCATCAGCAGGCTACCTCCAGCATGTTCTCTAACACTGAGGGATATGCACTAAGTGGAAACATTCAAACACTTTTCAAGTTTATACTTGTGCTACAATAGGTAAGAGACTCTTGGTCAAAGCAAATATCATGGCTGAGGTCAGAATAAGGGGCACTGGAATATACTCCAAATTTTTGCTATGAAAAGCAGCAAAGTCATGGGAATGAGAATGGATACAAGGAAAACTGAAAGATAGGAGTCCCTTACATAGGGTTGTTGTGAAGATGAAATAATATACTTGAAAGCCCTTTGTAAATTATGATATATTTTGCCCACTGTGTTTTTATAGACATTCTCATTATTAAAATGGCATTTATAATAAAGCTGTCTTGACTGACATAATTTTTGAACAAGGGTCAACAAACTTTGGTTCCTGGGCCCCATTTGTCCTATTGCCTCTATTTATACAGCCCTCAGGCTAATAATGGGGTTATGTTTTTCAATGGTTGTAAAAAGAACTTTAATGTTTTGTATCATTTTAAAATTATATAATGATTCAGATGTCAGTGTGTATAAAGTTTTCTTGGAATACAGCCATGCTTAGTAGTTTACATTTGAGTATAGCTTCTTTTATGTTAGAGTGGCCAAGTGGAGTAGTTGCAACAGAAACCATGTAGACCACAGCAGATAAAACACTCACTATCTGGTTTTTGTATAGAAAAAGTTTGCTGGCCCTCTGTTGTTGAATACTTATATGGATCTTAGATTTTTAAACAGACATTCCTAAAGAAGTCTAGCATAGTTATATGCATCATTCCTCTCAAATCCTTCAGTGACTATTTGAAAGGGTCAGGAGTTATGACTTTTGACTAACAGTACTGATGATGTACCTGCTTTGTCAGCTAAACTCCTACAGTATTCTTTCCCCTCACTGCTCTTCTCGATTTATTTAGGCTTTCAGCTTCACTCTAGCTGGCTACCTCTCTGCAGTGTCCTTGCAGCTCAGGTTTGGACAATTAACTGATGTGAGTTTCAGTGACCAGTTGTTCCCTGCAAAGTTCATCTCAAGGAGAAGTCCAGTTCTGGAAGCACTCCACCGGTACTCCCATCTGTCAGAAACAGCAAGAACTCTAACCCCCCAGCTGGGTCCTGCTGGCTCTGCCCTAATACTCAGGCTCTAAGTAGAGAGCACCTCAGAAATAAGTGGATAGCTAGTAAAAGAAATAGCCTCATGCAGAACTCAGGTATTCTGACTGTAAATATGAGAAGAGTACTATATCATCCTTATAGGCATAGTTCATTAGATGTTTAGGTTACATTTGCAATTTCCATTTTCTCTTTATTCAAGAAATTAAATGTATAACGTTTTGTTAGATAATTACACATGAGAGTTAAAACCTTACATTTAAGCATAATATTATGCTTATATATACTGACTTTCAATTTGGAGTGCTTTCTTTTATCTCTATATTTGATGTAATGAACAGCCACTAAACTAGCATGAGTAATTTTATATAATACTGTTTTTATCCACGGCCTTGATTATAAAGTTCCTTTATAACTTGCTTTCATTTCTTACTTTGAATTGGCTTGTCCTCAATAATGACATAAGGTTCTAGGTGTTCACTGCATTTGGAAATCAGAATACCATCAATTTGGCCCATAGCTACTAGCCACAAGGCATATCCTCTGCAAATCAGATTTTCTGGCTCAGACAGAATTTTTATCATCATTTCTTTGTCTCAGAATTGCCTTCCCAGTCACGTCACTCTCTCTCAACTGGTAAAATAAGAAATCTCCATCTTATTTCTTCTCTTGACAGTGAATGATTTATCTATGACTACTTTCTCCAGTCATAAAGAATTGTCATTCCAACATCCCAAATCAGTTATTTGAAATCTATACACCTCTTTCCTTCTACATACTGAAAAAAGAGAGATTAGAGCCAGGTAGCTACATCTTGCAACAACAGCATTCAACTGGCATTTTACAATAAAATATGTATGAATAGACAGATTCCCTTTTACTTTAAATAAAGTAGGAACTGTCTTTCGTCTTCCTAGTGAAGTTCAGGGAATTGCTCTAATAAGTGATGTTTAAAATGTAAAAGCGTGAAATATTTTTTAAAGGATAAGTTAAACCAGGTGTGTTGAGGGAATTCCTGGTGGCCCAGTGGTTAGGATTTGGTGCTTTCTCTGCTGGGGCCCAGGTTTTATCCATGTTATGGGAACTAAGATCTCACATGTCTCTCAGCGGAAAAACTCACAATGAATGAGTAGGTAGAAGAATAGTATTGAGGCATTCATGTACCATAAAATATCAACATAGATGTTTTAAAAAGGATAAATTAACCTATTTCCAGAATGTTTGGAGAATGGTTTTGTTCACTTTATCGTTCATTCTCTCGTGTTTGAAAATCATTCTGATAGTTGTCTATTTCAAATTCTTAAGATCTTAGACCACTCTGAGTGTAGATGAGTCATTTTATCTCAATCACTTTTCCCTTAAGCAGCAAAGAGCCAGTTGCTTTTTTATGGAAAGCGTGAGGAGAGAGTAGTGGAAGGCTGTGGAGAAGGACTCTTGCAGACCCTCTTCCAGTGCTGGAGAGCTGCCTTACTGAGTGGGGTGGAGGTGGACTGAAGATGATAATCAAGCAAAGCAGGAAACATTCTCACAAAGAACACCGACATGTGTGCTGAGAACCACGGAGGGAAGAGCGTGAAGCATGAAGCATTTTTCTGTGATTCTCAAAATCTGCTTTTGTTCCCCTGACGTTAAAATTGTTCACTTTGTTTTTTAAATTCTAAAGATGCCAAAAATTCACTGGCTAAAAATATGAGGGGAAAAGCCTTAATAGAGTTAAAAAAAAAAAAAGTGTAGCCAATTAAAGTGCCAAGTGAACAGTCTTGTACAAGAGGGCAAAGCACCCTTTGATCAAAGTACTCGGGTCCTGTTGGGAAGCTTTGAAGAGAAAATGCAGCATCCTAAATGCACAACAATGAAAAGGGGACAAAGACAGATAGGAAGAGAGGGTGAGGAACCTGCGCTCCTTTTGTCTTCTCACTCTTCACCTTTTCAGATGTACTGCCTATAGTATGCATTTGTTTGGGTGTTTGTTTTGGTCCTTTTCCCCCCTCTCCCCTTGAAAGTAATAGCTATTGTAAAGCTGCTGCACAGCAGGAACCCAGGTGTCTGCTGTGTGCTTCTTCTTTTATGGAAACAAAAGCACACTTACTGTGTGAAGCATTCAGAACTTACTCTGGCTGTCTGGCTTCTAAGTTGAGAGCATATTTTACCCTTTGCAATTTTTGAGTTATGTTAACTGCTGAAGAAAAACATGACTTTTGGTCACTAGGAAAATGTTCCACTAGATTGTACAGACACACAATAGCTCTAGAGTTGTTCTTTTAATGAAAAGAATATGAGCAAAATTCCCATTGAAATCTCTCAATGAAAATGCAGGATATAGATGAGAGAGGGGCAATGTTTTGTGACTTTTGCTGAGCAATGCAAGTTGTAAAATCCTTTTACAGGTATAACCTTCTTCCCTGTTTCACCCATTTATACTTTATCAAGGTATTGCTCCCCAGAGACTGTTTTCATAGTTCCCCCCTGGCAAAGGCAGAGACTAAGAGATAAATGGGGGCAATAGCAGGCTCAGTGAAAGAGTTCTAAAAATACAGTACCTCTCAAGATCTCTGCTGATACAGAAAGCTCAGAAATGATATCTGGATATTGCTTTAGGAAAATATTCAGCCTAGAGGGCATGCACTGAATGAAATGGGGCAAGAATATCATGTAATCTACATTTGCCCTTAAAAACTTCTGCCCCTTGCCACTCAGTTTCCACATATCATTTCAAAGCCTTTCCTGTTATTTTTAGATAAGGATATTTTCAGCTGTGTGAAACTGTATTATAAAAAGTGCAGTGGTTCTTTTAAACATCTGATAGGTGAGTTTTTTAATATTGAAGTGACACTGAAGAGGGTCATCGTAGGAATCCAAAGCAATAAAATGGTGGTTTGCAGGCCATATCTGGACCACAGATGTGTCCAGTTGGATCTGTAATATTTTAGAAATATTTGAGCAAACTTTTAAATTCTTTAAAATTCATTTTTAAAAGTTGAGGTTTGCAGCTTTTCCTGAAAATGTGGATGACCTCTTAGAAGACACTAGGGTTGTATTCTCAAATGACAAAATTGGTTTGGGCTAAATAACAGCAAGGCTTCCCTGATAGCTCAGTTGGTAAAGAATCCACCTTCAATGTGGGAGATCTGGGTTCAATCCCTGGGTTGGGAAGATCCCCTGGAGAAGGGAAAGGCTACCCACTCCAGTAATCTGGCCTAGAGAATTCCGTGGACTACACTCCATGGGGTTGCAAAGAGTCGGACGTGACTGAGCGACTTTCACTTTCAAATAACAGCAAGGTTTCCCAGATGGCACTAGTGGTAAAGAATCCACCTGCCAATGCAACAGTCAAAAGCAACACGAGCTCAATCTCTGGGTCGGGAAATCCCCTGCAGGATAGCATCCCAACCCACTCCAGTATTCTTGCCTGGAGAAATCCTTGGACAGAGCAGCCTGGTGGGCTACAGTTCATAGGGTCACAAAAAGTCGGACACAACTAAAGCAACTAAAGCGACTAAAGAGCAAGTCTGGCCAGTGTTGGCCAGAATCCCTGATACCAATCCAGGTCCTTAGACAGGTCATGTGTTATGAACCTGCCCTCATGCATGTCACCTTCTCTGAGGACTTTAAAGTGTGTGATCCTTGTTCCAGAAAAGCATTACTATTGGAGTGTGTCTTCTCCCAAATGTTAGTGAACAATAGAGCTAACTAATTTGTAGTTTCTGAGTGTGTATAGGTGAACACACTAGTTTATGGTATTACCTTGTGCAATTTTGTTGGTGGTTACATTCAACTTTCCATAGTGTCAGTACCAAAATACTAACAATAGGCCTGGGTCAGCGAATCAGAAGGAAACAAAAACAGAAAGTTCTAAACTAATCCGGAATTTTGGTCAAAAATATCTAGAAATAAACTAATCTAATTTTATCATACATACATACTTTATATTTTATGGGTTAGCATTGTTTCAAATTACTATGGTAGTCCCCATAGACATTTTAGTGCTTTAGAGTCCACAAGGAATTTATTGAGCTAATTCTGAACAACTGGATTTCAAAGCTCTTTTTGAATCTTGGATGTAATTTTGGATGTCGGATTTATTTTATATAACTATGAAGCTGAGCTCTTTAACATTTGACCATCTCTGCTCCATGATGGGGAAATCCTTGGTGGTCACTCTGAAACTAGTGTATTCCTACTCATTCTTTTCTCGCTCTCTTTTTTATTTTCTCGTTATCTATCTGGTTTGATAATCACGCATGCACAGAAGGATGAGCTCCCTTCAAAACCCACTCTTAAAAGAACACGTTTAATTCCTTCAACATCCACTGTTTAATGACCAAACTTTATGATTTTGTGGCAGTACATGTTTTTGAGTATCTGTAATGCCCTGGGCCTTCTCTAAGAATATGGATTTTAAGTTACACAAACATTGAGCAGAGAGGGGTATTTCTAAGGGTTGAAGAAGACACAGAAGTGCTTAGGAATGGCTTGAGTAGAACATTAGCAGAGGGAATGATGACTAGTAAGCCAGGCAAATGTATTCCAAACACCTACAGTGAGAAAACCAAACTCTTAGAGATAGGGAGCTTGACATGTTGAGAGAAGTATGAACAGATCTGTTGGCTGGAGTAAAGGTTTAGAATTGAAGGGGCCTTCAATTCCAAGCTTAAGAGCTCAATGTTTATACTATATAGATAAGAAATAGCCACAGAAGTCTCAGATCAAGGGATTATGACATAGCTTCTATGCAGCTAGTGGGGAGATGGAGTTTTTTCATTCCAGTTTGTTCATTAAGTATTTGCTATATACCACAAACACTGTTCTAGATGATAAAATACAAGCATGAATGAAGAGATCAAAATGTAGAATTAATCATAGGAGAAATAAGCAAACCACAGGAAGACTAGTTGGGGTATTAATAAAGATACAAAACTTATAATAGCTCTACATCAAACATACACACACATAACACCATCCATGCTGTCTTGTCTTCAGCCATATTGAAGTGTTCTGACATCCGCAACTGCACCTTCTACATGAGCAGTTAAGAACCTTTTCTCTAATGAACCACTGTTACAAGTAGTTGCCTGTCTTATCGTTCAGTTGCTTTAGGGAATAGAGAAAATGCCAATAATCACTGGATAGAGAGGTTTGGTTTTCAGGATTTTGCTCAGACAATCACCACCACCAAGGAACCAGCACCTGGGTCCAGGCATTGTCAACACTTCACCATCATGTGTTATTTCTTTTCTTTTTTTTTTTAAGTCAACACTTTTATGGTGCTTACTTTAAGCTAGACACTGTTTTAGACACTTTTCTTAAACTTATATTAGTTTTTAATAACTTTCATTTATTTGTTTTCTCCAGGATTAGAATGAATCCCATTTAATCATCACAATAAACCTGTCTCATAAATTGTATAGGTTATACAGCATCAATTTGATAGATGGTAAATTGAACCATATTTGAACCTTATGGATTATTGGGGCTATACTAATGACAAGCTTTAGCATATTACAGTCCACTGCTATCACTAAATCTAACCTGATTCTTTCCTCTGTCTGATTCTTTAAATAGTAGCAACAATAACATAAGATCATTTATTAGGTGCCTACCCTGTGTTTCCATAATATGTACTGAAACCAAAATTAGGTGATTCTAAAAATATACTCCCTTTTTCTACTTCATAGCTGTCTCATCTGGCATTCTGTCAATCTGATCTTCCTTGTCTCCATACCTGGATAACACCCACAGTATTCTTTCTCTAGTCTTTATTCAGGGTGATAGGGAATATATAAAAGGTGGCTGATTGACTCCTCTTAGGTGCATATCATACCCACTACTCTTAAAAGTCATTCTACTTATCTCTAAGTAGTTCTCTTTTGCACTCTGTTGAACAGCTATTCCAATCTTTTACCATCCCAGCAGTTCCTTGTTCTGCCTTACACTTGTCATTTTTAGTAAATGGCCTAGGAGAAAATGGGCTTCCCTAGCTTTGCTGTTCTAACATTTATAAGTTCCTCTTTATCCTCACCTACCTGTCTCACGTCTTTTGATCCTGTCTTAAGGGATGAGGTCTTCCCCTAGAGAGGAAGCTAATTGCTCTGCTTATTCCTCTAAACCCGTGTCCTTGGTTTTTGTTTTTTTTTTTCAGGATGTTGATTCTCAATAGTTTCATTTTTCTTATTTTTTTTTCTTTCACCAGTCCCTATCTCATATTCTTTGGCATATGAGTTTAACCTTACCTTATGTTTAACCTTACCTTAGTTTTAGTAAACCCAGACTTTCTCTGTACCCTCATAATATTCAAGCTACTATCCTAAGCCTTTTATTGTTTTGTTCAAACAATCCTTCTAAAACTAGTCAATACTGCATTTATGCAGTCAACAAATAACTGTTCAGTGCGTGAAAGTGAAAGTGTTAGTCACTCAGTCATATCCAACTATTTGCAACCCCATGGACTGTAGCCCGCCAGGCTCCTCCATCCATAGAATTTCCCAGGAAGAATACTGGAGTGGGTTGCCATTTGTTTCTCCAGGATAGCTTACCGACACAGGGATCAAACTAGGGTCTCCCCCATTGCAGTCAGATTCTCTACCATCTGAGCCACCAGAGAAGTTCAGTGCCAACTATATGCTAAAAATGATTCAAAGGTCTATTATTGATAAGTGAGCAGCAAACAAAATAAAATTTTTTTGTCCCTGTGTCACTTAAATGGTAGTGCTAACTGAAAAAAAAAATGCACAAAAAATGCACAAAGTGAGTGTTGTGAGCTAGTTATTATTTGGAGCAAAATGAGGACTATAGCCTGAGAGACAACATATCAGATAGTTCTGAGAAACTGCTCCAAAGAGGTAAGGGGGAAGGTCAGTTATATAGGTGATTTTGGTGAAGGGGAGTACATGCAATCAAGCACATATTTTTTGCAGGTTTCTACTAGTCACAAGGAGCAATTGTCACCATGAATGACTTTAGTGCTTTTCTAATAGGCATGAGGAGATGAAAGAATTGGGATCATAAATTCATCTCTTGAAAATATCTAACTAACTGGAGACCTGTTCTGCCAATTTTTTCCAGAGCACAGAATTCCTTATTTCTAATCTCCATCCTGAACTCAGGATGTTCAGGGGGTGTTGAAGGTCAGTAGCTGCGGCAACTCATGATTTAATCCTTGTAGAGGTAGATGGCAAGTGCCCATGACAAGTGGCAATTTTTAGTTGAGAGTAGTTGGGAAACAACAATATATCTTTTAAGAAAGTATTATGCTGTGTTTTAACATTAATAAGAGCTCAGTAGTAAACTAAGTAGACAAGGACGATAGGGAGGCTATCATTTAAAATGGGACAGTGAGGGAAGGAGTCACTGAGAAGCGTCATTGGTGGAACATTTAAATGAAAGTGATACTTTGACAAGGAAGAAAGCAAACATTAAATCTTGACCTCAAGATTGAAGTCAAAATCAACGCGTCAGTCACTCAGTCATGTCTGACTCTTAGCGACACTATGGACTGTGGCCATCAGGCTCCTCTGTCCATGGGATTTCTCAGGCAAGAATACTGAAGTAGGTTGCCTTTCTCTTCTTCAGGGGGTCTTCCAAATCCAGGGATCAAACCCAGGTTTCCTGCATTGCAGGCAGATTCTTTACCATCTGAGCCACCAGGGAGTATTGAAGAGTACCTGGTTATTCAACAAAACGATAAGGAGGTTAATCTGCCTGAAGCCGACTGAGGGGGGCAGTGTCAGGAAGAGATGATGTCAGATGTGTCAGAAGACGGCAGTTAGCTTCTGATCTGTCCCACCCTGTCTTTTACCTCTTTGGGTTACTTCTTATGCTCTATATCAAAGCTATTTATACTCATGTCCCATCTCCTTCGTTTGAACATCATTTTCTTTACAGTAGGGTGTAATCTTGTTCATCATTGCATCCTTCACAGACCCTACTTTTTTTTTTTTTTGATACAGTGGATATGCTTGATCCATTAATGGAATTCAGTTCAGTTCAGTCGCTCAGTCGTGTCCGACTCTCTGCAACCCCATGAATTGCAGCACGCCAGGCCTCTCTGTCCATCACCAACTCCCGGAGTCTACCCAAACCCATGTTCATCGAGTCGGTGATGCCATCCAACCATCTCATCCTCTGTCGTCCCCTTCACCTCCCGCCCCCAATCCTACCCAGCATTTAATGGAATTAAATTGAATTAAATATGACTTTAAAATATGACTTTAAAAATGACTCTAAAAAAAAAAAAATGACTCTAAAGTCATTAAATATGACTTTAGAAATAAAGTATTTTGTGTTTCCATGATAGCTCAGGGGTAAAGAATCCATCTGCCGGTGCAGGAGACATGGGTTTGATCTCTGATCTGGGAAGATCCCGCATGCTGTGAAACAGCTAAGCCTATGTACCTCAACTATTGAGTCTCTGTTCTAGAGCCTGGGAGCTGCAGCTGCTGAAACCCATGCGCCCTTGATCCTGTACTCTGAAACAAGAGAAGCCACTGCAATGAGAAGCCCACACACCACAACTAGAAAGGAGTCCCTGATTGCCATGAGTAGAGAAAAAGCCTGTGCAGCAGTGAAGACTCAGTATAGCCAAAGACAATAAATAAATAAATTTTAAAAGTGAAGCATTTCTTTTTAAACATATATAAAATTATTTCAGCCAATTTTTTTTTAGATGATATTGGGTGCTAGCTACACAGTTTATGATAAAAACTGTGTAATCCATATACTCCCTAGTCTTAAGCAATATAATATCTAAATTTGGTCATTATCTACTGATGTCAAAGCCTTTTCCTTAAAGGATAATTATCCTAGTGCTTTTTACCTTTTTGAATTTATGAATTCTGTGCTTAATCATTTAAATCAAAAAGAGTATTAAATGAGTTTCCAAATGTAGCTTCAAATTTATTGCCAAGATAGAAAAAAACTCAACAGAAATGGAATTAATTAGATATTTTTTAGTCACATAGATTTGGATCCTCTTCCTTTGATTTCCACATGCAAGGAGTAGAAATAACATTCCCTAAATGTGAAACCTCTTAGGGGACAAAATATGGACTGTCAAAAGATGTGTCAATAAGTTGTGTCCTTGGGCTTAAGTGGATGCATATTCTAATATGCTGTGAGGGAACACCAAGAAACTGGAGTTATTCTGAGGCTTTCAGAAATAGAAAGCTTCCCCACTCCAACTGTGCTCCTTAAATCTCCGTAACACACATTGTAAGCAAATAAAGTGCTGTTTTAAATGACCAGACCAACCTCTAACTGCAGTTGTTACATTTTTAGGTATGAGAAGCAATTTAAAGTTGTTTTTATTTCCTATGTGGAGGAGCATGATTCCAAGCCTCTTTCCTCCTCCAGTCAACTGCATTTTAGAGGTGACTTCCCTGTGGGTGGAGGCAGTTAGAGGCAAATAGTTTATCAGGGGCTCTGCAAGCTTCTGAAATAAAAATATGTTACAGAGATACCAGATAATATATTTTCTGGGAAGCAATTTGAATACCTTTGATTATGTGAAATGGTATCATGGTCAAAGGTAACAACTTTGTTGGAAGGCCTGTCTGAGCTCCTGAGTGGGCTCAGCCACGTGCTTGCTGTGACTTGTCAGATTACCTAACCTTTCTGCTCTTCAGTCTTCCATTCTATAAAATGGAGGTAACAGGGATGCCTACCCTAGAGTTTTTATAAGGATCGAAGTGTGGACATGTAGTATGTAGCAGACTTTCTTGTTATCACCATCATTCATATTATTATCAAGATCATCTACAAAATGGCTAAAAATATTCTTAGGTGATTATAGTTACCCTTCTGCCTTTTTTTTCTTGGAAAGATTCTTGGTTTCTTGTTTCTGTAGATTAAAAGGTAAACTTTAAATATTTGCTGGGGTTACTGGTTTGGTTAAGTCATCTTAATGGCAACAAAGCACCATGGCCTTCAACAAAGCTTCCTGAGCCCTCCTGTCTTTGGGTAATAGAGCACAAAAGATTTTACATTTAGCAGGACACTCTTCTGTGACTTGAAATTGTACCTCTGTGGGCATGCACAGCAGAAGCTCAGCAGAAATATCAGGAACTTTGAAATGTGGAGTCTGACTTTTAAATCAAGTACAATTTTTGTAGAGTGTGTTTTCTTCCCAACATTCTAATTTTATTGCATTATGAATGCTCCAGCTGGAAGCATTCTCTGACAGTTGGTTTAGTGTCTTCTAGCTTAATTTTTAATGCATTTGGGGAATTTTTCCAACTCATCCCCCAAAATTCATTGATAAGGAAAGATTCAATGAATTTATTATTAAATACAACTTTTTGCTGGATGCTTACAGCAAATTTAAATGGGCAAAGGCTAATTTAAAATCTTAAGTTACTTGAGGCGGGTCTTCCTGGTCCCCAGTAATACAACATAATCCATTTTATCAGCCCAAGAATAACAATGGGTGTCTTTAAAAGGACAAATCTCTAAACATCAATGTAGAACATTTTACAGTTTACACTGTAAATAATTTATACCAGGTGAGGCAAAAAAGAATTATGTCCTGACATGATTCTCCCCTTTGAGGCTGTTTCAGTGTTCTGAAAAGGCAAACGTTACAGTCTCCCCACAAATGAGGAGGATAGTTCAAGATTTATGAATCTTATCTGTTTGATCAGGACCCTAGCAATAATAAAATTGCCGCTACACTCTTCAGCTACTCAAAGTTTCTGTTCTTTAAATACTTAAAAAAATGCCACCCCATACCTTGTTCCACATAAATAGATATTATTTCTAGTTCTACATTAAAAAACAAGCATAGAGGATGTGCTCATGGTTCCAATACAACCCTGTTACTGAATATGTTATGTTATCTGCATGTAAATTCTATAATATGGACATGTTTTAGTTTTTAGATTATTTTGGAATAATTTCCTAATTATTATGAAATGTTTTTTATCAGCTTTTCTCTTGATTCTGGTATAATTTAGTGATTTTTGTATAGCTTTCAGTTTGTGAATTGAATGCATAGTAATATAAATGAATTATGATTTATAAATATGACTTTCAAAAGAAAAAAAAAACATAATGAGAAACTATTCAGAAATGTTAGGAAAATTAACTCATTTATTCTAAGTTTTACTCATCTTAATTTTACCAAAACAAAGATTTTCAAAAATATAAGAATCTTTCTTGCTATAAACATTTTTCCCCCTGAATTTCCTCTTCCTTACCCTCAATTCTACTTCAAATTAAGCTTTAATTAAGAGGACAGATAAAAAATATTCTTTACTGTATATATGTCAATGCCAGTCTCCCAATTTATTTCACCATCACCCCCTCCTCCCATTCATATATACACTATTGATACTATGTATGAAATAGATAAGTAATGAGAATCTTGCTCAGAGATCTCTACCCAATGTGACGTTGGGAAGGGAAATTCCAAAAAAAGAAGGGATATATGTATAGGTATAGATGATTCAGTTTGCTTACAGTAGAAACTAATACAACATTGTAAAATAACTATACTGCAATAAATATTTAAAAGATAAACACAAATAATACAGAAAAAAAAATTATTTTTTTTCCTCCAAAGACAAATACTCTAGGTTTCTGGTATCTTTGTATGTTCCACCTGGCCATAAAGTCATTTTGCCTTTAATCACCTAGAGATTCCAAGTGGGAGCTGGGATTTCTGAGACAGCTGGCTAATACCCAGGCTCAAAACAACAGGGAATTTGGAAGAGGGATTGAAAGAAATTGTCTCTTCCGTTGCCCAGTAGGGTTCTTTTCCTGTTTTACGAAGCTGGAAAGAGAAACTCTAGCTGGATGATGCTGTGGATTCTTTTTTTTTTTTTTTGAAACATATATTTAAAAACAATAACTCTTCCAAAAGACAAAAGCTTCTGCAAATTTGACCCCTACTTTCACCTTAAACCAAGAGAAACCAACTCATAAAATACAGGCTATAATTTCTATACAGCCAAATGTTGCATTTTGAATCAGTTTAAACTCATGGGAGAAAAAAAAAAAAACCAACGTCCATCCCATCTTTCCCTGAGATTTCAATAATTTGATTGCTTCCATAATTGACTTTATTTTTTTATTGGTCACAGTAAAGTAAGAATAATGCTCTGCCATTATTTTGCACCTTTTTAATTTTCAAATCTATCAACACCTGCCTACCCTGCAAACTGGCACATTTCTCAGGGAAACTAAAGTACAGGAAGTATTATGTGATTTAGTCAAGGTCAAACATAATTTCAGTGGCTAGGGAGGCATAACAGGACATCTAAATCTATATTTTCACTCTGGAAAATATTATCACAATATTTTTCAAAAATCTCATTTACATAGTTATTTGCTAATATAGTTTTAATGCTAATCCTTTAAACTGTATTTGAGTAGCAGAAGTAATAGTATTACTATAAACTTATACCTTGTACCTTTATATTTTCCATGTGAATAAAAAGCATTCTATTATCCTTTTCTCTGCCCTTTTCCGAGAAACTCACATATGATTTTTGAACAGTTGGCAGGTTGATTACTTGATTAAGGCACATTCTACTGTTTCTGACATTTTCACAGGAGCATATATGGCACCTCAGAAATGCTAAAAGTTCTAGCTACAAGATAATTGAGTCACCATTTCAAATGACTTCTGTTATCCTTCTAGTACCATTATGACTGTGGAGACAGGTAACACCTTTCTAAAAGAAGTTAGTGTTAGTTTTTGGCCAAATTCTAAAGTAGTTAAATTTAAGTTTTATGCTTGTTTATTTGTTTCATCATTTAAAAAATACCTACTCCTTAAAAAGAGATTGCTATCATATAGACGTTATATATAAGGTTTAACATTATCTCTATTTAAGTATGGATGTGTCTTTTGAAATTTTGCCATAAAATATAATGATAGAGACATTATGTATTCATACAAATTATTTCCTTCTCTGATATTTCATATTTCTCCTAATGTATTCTGTCAAGTTCAGATGCTTATGCTGTCTGTAATGAGGTGTCTCATATATAAGGTGGAGAAAATGCTAGCTACTTCATGAATTAGTGTGAGGATCAAATGAGATATTGCATAATGGATGGTGAACAGTCATATCCACTACTGAATATTATTGCCTATTATAGTTATTTACCTCCAACTACTATAGATAGTTATACTATACTATCTACTATACTATACTACTAACTACTATAGATATATCAAAAATGATCCTTTTTAATATTTATCATATCCAGCATTTTTAAAGTCTTTAATACCACCCAATATTAATCTGGGTCCTTGATGCCCTCCTGAACTACTGCAATATGTGTGTGTGCGTGCGTGCGTGTATGTGTGTATGTGTAGGATTAGCTAAAAAGTTTGTGTGTATATTTTCTATAAGTTCACATGGAAAAGACTGAACAAATTTTTGGCCAACCCAATATATATTGTGGGCTTCCTCAGTGGCTCAGCAGTAAAGAATCTGCCTGCAATGCAGGAGATGCAGTTTTGATCCCTTGGTCATTAAGATCCCCTGAGTAGGTCATGGTAACCCATTCCAGTATTCTCGCCTGGAAAATCCCATGGAGAGAGGAGCCTGGCCGGCTATAGTCCATAAGGTCACAAAGAGTCAGACACAACTGAAGCGACTGAGCACAGCACAGCATGTATATTGCAGTAGTTCAGGAGCACTTATTGAGTTCTGATAAAGATCTAGTATTTTAGGAACCCTAGATTTCCAAAAATAATCAAACACACTTCCTCAAGAAATATGCAGGTTAATTAGAAAGAAAAAAATTTGCAGAGATTTACAATTAATATGACTAAAGAGGATTAAAAAATGCCAACTAACCTGGTTAAAGTAACAGTTAAGAGAGAGTATTCCAGACAAAGGTATCCACTTGTTGTAAGGGACAGAGTGCTAACAGAGAACAGAATCAGAAATGCAGTGCTTTAGATGTATGAATAATAATTTAGCTTGAAATTTGACTTCTTTTCCTTCAAATATTGGAACACATGTCTTGCGTTCTTTCCTATCACATCTACATAGCATTAACAGTTTGACAGATTATCATGGGGTAATTGTTACAATTATTTTTAGACTATTTTTAAGCAATTCCAGTAAATGATGAGTAATATCATTTGAGGCACAGTATTTCATTGATTGCACTAAAGTGATAACACATTATATTCAAAGTGGGAACCAGATGTCTCTACCTGATGGTGGGTCATTTATTTGACAGAACAAATTGGTATCATATAACTTATTTTACTACTGTGGCTAATCTATGCATAATATAGTGTAATGGCCTCAGAATTCAGTACTCCAGCAGGAAGAAGGGAGATAATGATGGAAGTCTTGCTTTGTCTAACTATTGTGAATATTATGCTTTTCAAAATCAGTAATAATGATGATGATAATTCATCCTGGCTGATGGTTCTCTCTTCCTGTTTGTCTTTAAAAGGACTTAACATTTAAAATAATGTTTAATCTCCTTTTAATGTCCTTTAGTAACTAAAATTGTTTGAATTATACAGTGCTGATGAGCACCTAGATAGAATCTTCAATTTGATCTTAAATGTTTAAGAGATTAAACTCTAACCCTTAATTTCTTTTTAAATTGTCTAGGTACTGACTTTTAGAGGTATTCTGAGGGGTTATGAGATTATAATTTTGAAGAAAAGGTTATGTATGCCCAAAATAGCCATTTCTGATAGAAACCAGCATATCTGGCTTCTTCCATCAATACCATCTTTTTCTGGACATTTTGGTGCTGAAAAATAGTAAAGTTACTTAAAAGAGATTAAAATACTATGTAAATTTATTTTAATCAGGGTAAATTTTTAGAAATAGTATATAAGCATTTATTAAGCATTTCTAGCATATATAGTAGATCATTACAAAAAATAGATATATTTATACATTTGCTTAATATAATAATTCTCCAGGTAACTCATCAGTGATAATCTTACCAGGAGCATTTTTATTTTGCTTGTTTCATAGAAAAATTTTTTTCAGACTTTATACTAGATAAAACATAAATAAAATCTAAACCACAAGAATGAATATGTCCTAATTATTTATACCTGATAATATTCAAAATGTCTTTCCTTTTTTTGCTGTTCCCCAATGAGTCCTTAAAACCATTATATTTTGACAGTGTCCTTCGTAACAATTCATTGCCTATACTGTGGTAATTCTGAAAGAGCCAGGAGTGCAATATGCTTGTCATTTCTTATTAGCTGAGCATCTGATTATGGAGAAAATTGTTGGTCCACTTAGTTATAAAACCAACGCCCAGACACAGAGGGCAAACGCAAAAATAATTCAGTTTCAAAAGAAACCCCAAAACCTTAAAAAGAGCAACCGATATTTAACTATTTTAATAAGCCAAAACTCTGATTTTAAAGACACCAAAACAGATTTGTTGTATCATGTTCATCCAGGAAAAAAAAAATCTAACTGAATGAGCAACAATATTCCAATTTGTTAAAAAGTCTTCGACAGACTCAAAAACGAAACAGATTCTTAAATGTTAAGGAAAAAACTGAGAGCAACAGTTTTGAAACCTCTGACACAATCACTAAGAAACAGATTCTGTTAGCTTCAAAGAAATTGGAAAGGATCTTTATTTTTCAAATATGCTGACAGTCAGAAAGTAATGGATTTTTTTTAAAAGAAGAGGCTTCTTGCAAGCATTTACATTTTTACATGTAGATTTCTGGAGTGGCTGTCTGGTAGAGCAGGGGATGACAGTTCCACATTTTATTCAGCCTCTTTCCCTTTCCCATGCACACCAAAAGTGGGTATTTCACATTATGATCCTCAAAAAGTAGAAATTTTCTCCCTGAAAGGAAAGCAGAGAAGCTGACCTGTGGAGCTTGCTCTTCGACTTTCTACTTACAAGGTTGGTCAGTTTGCAGCATGAGCAAGGATTCTGAGTAGCATCTCATGACTCCACAGCAAAACTGTAAATGGATGAATGTGTTTACTTTTCGTGTTTTCCTAGAGCGTTATTTAAGATGTCTTTTCTCTTCCTCTTGGCTGAGGCCCTAGGAGACATTGTACCTCCATACCTGTGTCCCCAAAACTCATCAGTTCCCACTCCATCATCACAGCACTCGCTCCAGCTAGGGGATATATTTACATATTCACCGGGAATTCTCAAGTTTTTTTTTGGAAAGAAAGAGTAAATACAAGAAGATTTATCAAGTTTAGGTTTTTTTCTACCATCCTTAGTATCATACCATAGAGGTGGATGCCAGCTTGAAAGACTGGTCATAACTACAAAGTATCACTCTTACTTTTAATGGAAATATATATATCTTCTCTTGGTTGGAAAAGGAAATGGCAACCCACTCCAGTATTCTTGACTGGAGAATTCCACTGACAGAGGAGTCTGGCGGGCTGCAGTCCATGGGGTCGCAGAGAGTCGAACTGACTGAGCGACTGACACTTCTCTTGCTTTCCTAAGGTCATGTTGGTTTTTTTCTTTCCTTTTCCTTTCACTTGCATTCTCCTTAAGTGGAGGGCAGTGGGAAGAGATACACAGTCTTAGAGCAATAGAATTGAATGGCTCTTTCTGTTCTGTGCAAAGGAAGACCTTTTATTTTATTTTGAAATTTTGTGGGAGAGAAAACTATTCACCAGAAACAGGAGAAAAGGACTTTTTTTTTAGTTGTTACAAGTGATTATCGGCTGAGTTAACCCTTGCTAAATTAAAAGCAAGTAAAACAGGGGCTATCAAATTTCAAACAGATCTCAAGTGTTGTAAATTTAAAATACGAATGTTTGAAGAGATACAATCTGAACTAAGAACAGATTCCATCACTTAGTCAGTTGTGGATTACTTGAATGCATACCTGATGCAGTTCTACTATATTTTTTTAACCAAACATTTTATTTGAGAATGAGGATAGGAATAGGTATTGGTTTACCTCAGCTGCCTCACCTTATATTCCTATGTTTCTACTTTTCTCTAATCTCTGATTTTCTAAGAAAAATAGCTTCATCTTATTGGAGTCAATTTCTGAACATGAAAACTAAGAATGTTAATTTTCCTGTGGTAGATTATTAACAGTTGGAGTGTTAAGATTATAGGTTTCCTAAAATGAATGCCACCCTATTGTTATTGTTCAGTCACCCAGTCGTGTCAATTTTTTGCAACCTTATGGACTGCAGTATGCCAGGCCTCCCTGTCCCTCACCATCTCCTGGAGTTTGCCCAAGTTCATGTTCATTGTATCAGTGATACCATCCAGCCAGCTCATCCTCTGATGCCCTCTTCTGCTTCTGCCCTCAATCTTTCCCAACATCAGGGACTTTTCCAATGAGTTATCTGTTCCCATCAGATGACCAAAATACTGGAGCTTCAGCTTCAGCATCAGTCCTTCCAGTGAATATTCAGGGTTGTTCTCCCTTAAGATTGACTGGTTTGATCTCTTTACTGTCCAAGGGACTTCAGTTGTCTTCTCCAGCACCACAGTTCGAAGGCATCAATTCTTTGGCGTTCTTCCTTCTTTATGGTCCAGGTCTCACAACTGTATGTGACCACCAGGAAGACCATAGCCTTGACTATATGGACCTTTGTCAGTAGAGTAATGTCTCTGCTTTTCAACACAGTGTCTAGGTTTGTCATCGCTTCCCTGCCAAGAAGCAACTGTCTTCTAATTTCATGACTGCAGTCACTGTCTGCAGTGATTTTGGAGACCAAGAACAGGAACTCTGTCACTACTTCCACCTTTTCCCCTTCTAGTTTCCATGCAGTAATGGGGCCGGATGCCATGATCTTAGCTTTTTTTTTTTTTTTAATATTCAGTCTTAAGCCGGCTTTTTCATTCTTCTCCTTCACTCTCAACAAGAGGCTCCTTTAACTATATAAAAGGTCACCCTATTATTCTCCTAGTAGTCAATATCACTTACAAATTAGATCCAAAGCTCAGACGCTTGGGGTAAGTAAACTAGAAAATCACAGCCTCCTGCTCATTTTTTCTCTACTTCTCTCTCCTTATTGTTAAGCCTGTTACTCTTCTATTTTTACTTCAGACCCATAAAACATTTAATTCCTAAAAGAAGACGGTTTTTCACACATATGAATGGAATACTACAGATATCAATGAAAGAAAGGGAGTTTTATCCTGTAAAATTAATTCCTTTTTCTGAAAATGATATGTACACTTAAGATTATGGATAAAAAGCCATGCAACTTGTAAGCACTAAATCTCATTTTTAATTACTCCTTCTGCTTCTGATTCTTTTCTCTGGATCATTGAAGATAAGTTTCGTTTCATTGGATAACTACAATCTACCTCTTTTTTATTTTCATTGCATGTAAATTAATCTTTCCAAGTCTTATTAATATGCTATCTTTTTAAAAAGAAAGGAAATACATGAAGATTTATCAGTCTGTGCTTTTTCCTACTATCCTTAGTATCATACTGCAGAGGCAGATGTCAACCTCAAAGACTGATCATAACTATAAGGTATCACCATTACTTTAGTGAAAATAGATATTTATCTTTTCTTGGTGTCCTAGGTCATGTTGTTTGTTTCTTTCACTTCCCTTTCACTTACATAACCTTTCAGAATTAAATGGAAGTGGAAGGCAATGAGAAAAGGGGTATCAGTTTTCAAGATAAAATGAATTGGCTTCCTATCAGTTTCCAAAAGCCAATTTGATTTTTATAGTATTGTGATGAACAGTGAATTTCAATTTGAAATTTGAAAACTATTGTATACTGATGAAACTTCCACCCTTCCAAAATCCAGTAACTGTATATTATTGAATACAGACATAAAATACTCTACTTGATAGCAGATAAATAGTCTTACATAAATTACACAAGTAATGAGGTCACAATTTTCTTCATTTGGGAACACATGGAATTTTATTCCCTCATTATCATTAATATCCAAAAAACACTGCAAAGTAAGGGTATCTAGATTTAGTAAAAATTTCCACTAATTGAGAAAATAATACTTTAA
Source organism: Giraffa tippelskirchi (assembly GCF_054371585.1). NCBI lineage: Eukaryota > Metazoa > Chordata > Mammalia > Artiodactyla > Giraffidae > Giraffa > Giraffa tippelskirchi. Next base: position 95,671,862 of record NC_137277.1, read on the forward strand.
GAACTTCAGTTTTGTGTTTTTTGTTTTTTTGTTTTTTAATTCCAAGTCAGATGGGAGTTGCGCTGGGGCAATCTCTTGGCTATGAGGAGTGCTTCTACATCCCTACCTCCTCTTAGAAATTTTGTCATAACATGTCCTGCATTCCTGGGAAGCAAATTCCTTGAAAGAGCAAGAACCCACCATATAGCCTCTGATAATACATACTCGTTCCCAAAGACTATGCACCAGATTCCTAAGTAAGAAGCTTAAAGAATCATTAGAGTTCAGACTTAAGTGAATATCGAGTACACATACACACATGCACATACACACACTCTCCAAATGGTTGTGTTCAATTCTGCAAAGATCTGTGAAAGTTCACTGCCTCTCTGCCAGAATGAAATAACCCTATTAAAAGTTGAATTGCCATGGTGGAGAGACAAATTTGAGTTCTGTGCTATCATAACAATTACCTGTTCTGGATAGCTTTCTCAATCATATCAGATGCCTTTTTTATATTGGTTGTAGAAGCCCAGCCTCCAAACTATAGTAGAAGTCTATTCACTATTTCTCAAATTCTGATGTGCTGATGAGAGTTCTTAATAATATACTGTGTAAATTACTGACAAGTATGTGAATTAAAGTGGAGATTGTTAACATAGCTCCTCAAATGTTTTCAGAATGAGAGTTTATATTATTGAAATATGTAGACACTTCTTAATAGCTAGATGTTATGCTTGTATAACACTTTTCTCTAAGGGACTTTGAAAACACTCTCACATTAATCCTCATAGGCTTTATTATGAAATCACTGCACCATTCAAAATTGACAGTAATAGAATACAGTTCCTTCTATCCATAATATCTTAATTGACTCCTTATTATCTGTAATCTCCTCTGAGATAACAGCTAGTCGTTCTTCTTTCCATATTTGTTAACATGAGAAAGGTTTAATATTCATGTTTAGCATTTATTGCCACGTTTCATAAATTTGGAAATTGTCCTTATTCTTTTCACTCATTAACTCAGAAATGTCACCTTTTTTTAATAAGGTCTTTGTGTTATGTAACAAACCTAGACAGCATATTAAAAAGCAGAGACATTACTTTGTTAACAAAGGTCCTTCTAGTCAAGGCTATGGTTTTTCCAGTAGTCATGTATGGATGTGAGAGTTGGACTATAAAGAAAGCTGAGCGCCAAAGAATTGATGCTTTTGAAGTGTGGTGTTGGAGAAGATTCTTGAGAGTCCCTTGGACTGCAAGGAGATCCAACCAGTCCATCCTAAAGGAGATCACTCCTGGGTGTTCATTGGAGGGATGGAGGTTGAAGCTGAAACTCCAACACTTTGGCCACCTGATGCGGAGAGCTGACTCATTGGAAAAGACTCTGATGCTGGGAAAGATTGGGGGCAGGAGGAGAAGGGGATGACAGAGGATGAGATCTTTGGATGGCATCACCGACACAATGGACATGGGTTTGGTTGGACACCGGGAGTTGGTGATGGACACGGAGGCCTGGCGTGCTGCAATTCATGGGGTTGCAAAGAGTCAGACACGACTGAGCGGCTGAACTGAACTGAACTGAACTGTGTTATGTTATGTGTTATGACCCACATGATCAACAGTCTCCTGCCACTCTGTCAACATCTTTCGTAAGAGACATCATATTGCCAAATCTATTCAACCTTCTACCTCTTGCCTTCAGTGTTTCCTCTCTTCCTTAACTATTCTGATTTGCAATTGGTTGTATGCACCCGTGTTATAACACATTGCACACTGAAAATGACCTTCCACTAATCTGATGCTCTTTAAACATGGAATAATTCTTTAGCATTACCCGACTGATTTGTTCTACTTCCTGAATATATGGCATTCTTCTGATGTGTGATGAGAGCTAATCTGGAGAAAACACAGTCTCATGCTAGAGTTGAAAACCACTGATTTATACTCACCATATCCCCCTTGAAAATGTAGTGACTTCTTTTCCTTTATAATTTTTATCTTAAAGCTATATCAAGGTGTTATATAAAGATATATCCATATCCAGATGCACATGTGCTGAATGTGGTCATTTTTCGGTAGTCAGTTCACCCAAGAGCTCCTTGGAGATGAAGAATCAGAGTTAAGCTAAGGATTTTGTGATGTGTTTCAGTGGGCAATTTTAAAGAAGTAAAAGGCCATTATCAAATGATCTATGTAGGTAAACTATTTAGAGTTCCTTCCTCCAAAAGCATCTTTTCCCCGCATCCTCAGCCTACTTGCAAACTATTTGGCCTCCTTACCTATGCTGCATGTATGCTCGTGCTGTTGTCTCCTACTCTTTGCAACCCCATGGACTATAACCCACCAGGCTCCTCTGCCCATGGGACTGTCTGGGTATGCATACTGGAGTGGGTTGCCATTTCCTCCTCCAGGCTTACCTAGATATAATTTAAATCTGACCGCTTAACTTTTTTATAAATTAAAATAAATGAGCATGCATTTTTATTTCATTTACTTATTTAGTTCATCTCTCTGGATTATTTAAAAGTTTTGGTTTGAAATGTTGGCATTTTCTTCCTTATCAGTATCTCTCTCACACACACATTTTCTTTTGCTGCATTACTTGCAGTGTGCTGACAACTTTACAGTGTTCACTTTTATTGGATTACATTTATTTTTGAAGTGGCTTCCAAATTCTCCCATGTGGCCCCTGATTCTTGAACACCAGTATTTGTTTTGTTATCCAATGATTGAAAATAAAACACAAATATGAACTTTTTTCAACCTTTTCCATCTCACTTCAAGTACTGCTTTTGTCCTTAAGAGTGCTGTGCCAGCATATAGTCGAAAATATCGATAAAGGGAAAAAAAAATCAAATTATCTGGAGACTCCCTTGTACCTATTGGATTTTTCAGAAAACAGCGAAGAAGTAAACAGTCTGTTCCCTGATGTCACATAGTCTTTTTCCAAATTTGGTATACTGTATTTTTATTAAAGTAGTCAAACACTTTAACTGACGTTTCAGATACAAAAACATGTGTGTCTTGGGTATATAAGTGAGTATGTGTGTGTATGTTCACTAGGAGATTTTGTTTATAGAAGTCTTACATGAATTCTGAGATCCACGGTTCATTGTAGTCATGATTTAGCTTTGATTACAAAAATCTAATGTTCATGTCAAGATTAATCCTCCTTAGACAACACCAGTGTCATGGTGTTAATAATAAGTAGCTGCAAGCTATCATATTTTCAAAACTAAACACAATGAGTTATTCCATGATTCCAATAGACCAGCAGTCGTAGAAATCACCGGAGAAAAAACAGTAGTCTTTCTTTGAAGCTATTGAGATTATGATCCTGTCCTAACAATCTCAAGAATGTTGGTATTTGATGTCTTCCTCAAAGACCAGATTGTTGCACATGCCTTCAAATAACTGGCATTTTTTAAAATTAGTTGGTTGTAAGTCATAGAATAGTGATATTTGGCTTGAAAAAATGTGAAGTTATCTGTTAAAAGGTATTTTTTGAAGGCAGTTTTCAAATTTTATCAGTAATCTTGGCTTGTTATTTAATTGAAGGTGTGTGAAGAAAATGTATAACCAAGGTACAAGTTTTTAGCCTTATTGCAGTGGAATTTTAGGATGGACCTCATACATATGTGCTAAATATAACCTTTGTTTGTTTTTGTGTGTAGCCATGAGATAATCAGGCAGAACTTGCCATAGTGGACTTAATTGAGTTATATAGAGTTACATATGAAATATTTATTATTTTTTGAGAAACAGAATATTTAATAGTTTACTACTGTAAAAACTTTCATGGGAGAATAATTGTATTAGTGAGAACCATGCATATAAAAGCTCAACAAAGTGGGGACAGAACTCTGACCTTGCCTGATGAATAATGCCTTTTAGTCTGTTTTCAAATTAAGCTTAGAGATAAAAGTTTATTCAAACTAAGGTCTCCACAGATTAGAAAAAGTTAACTACTGGCCTAGAGTGACGTACGTGCTAAGTCACTTCAGTCATGTCCAACTCTTTGGACCCCATGAACGTAGCCCTCTAGGCTTCTCCATCCGTGGAATTCTCCAGGCAAGGATACTGGAGTGGATTTCCATACCCTCCTCCAGGAGATCCTTCCCACCCAGGGATCAAACCTGCATCTCTTAGGTCTCCTGCATTGGCAGGCAGGTTCTTTACCACTAGTGCCAACTGGGAAGCCCCAGAGTGACAAAAGACAGCATATAAAGCTGAAAAAATAAATAGCAATGGTGTAGGAAGACAGTTACTAACAATGGTCCTAGGAAAATGAAATAACTCAAAATAATCCAGAGGAAACCTCCACTTCACCTTTTCTATAGATTTTGGCATATCAGCATGCTTTCTATTATGTTAAGATGTATGTTCATTTAATCTCATGTTAGATATTTAGAGAGATTTAGAATCTGTTGTTATTGCTTTGATGCAGTAGTCCATCTCTATCATTCATCCTGTGAAAATTTCCTCTCTCTGAATAAAAACGTGACTAAAATACCAATTATTTGAGACAATAATATAGACCAAATTCTACTATTTAAAGACAGACATTTCTTCTCTCCTGCACTTCCCCCTGTTGGATTATGTTAAAAAAAAAAAAGTCCTGACAGTGTTAGCCACTCAGTCATGTCTGACTCTTTGTGACCCCATGGACTGTTGCCTTTCAGGCTCCTCTGTCTAAGGAATTCTCCAGGCAAGAATATTGGAGTGGGTAGCCATTCCCTTCTCTGGGGATCTTCCTGACTCAGGGATTGAACCTGGGTCTCCTGCATTGCAGGCAGATTCTTTACCTTCTGAGCCACCAGGGAAGCCCATATAGATGGCAGTTATTCTTAGAGGACCTGCTTATCCATGAGATAGCTATGCTTATCCTCTCCATCCTCTTCAGATATTTTTATCTGAAAGGCATGTTGGAATGTTCATATATTTTCTTTATAATACAGAGGAACCCATTTAGTTTTAGATTAAATTATTCATGTCACAATCCTGGAGAAATGCGTAATAGATAAGTACCACTGTTTACTTGAGTTCATAAGGCTCTAAAAAGCACTAAATACATTTTAATTGGAAACAATACAGGGAGATTTAACTGATCCTTGCATACTGTAGCTCTTGAATTGAATTTACTTATACTAGGCATCATCTTTGTCTTTTCAGAGGCAAATTTTCTTTTAAGATCTCTGTGCTACTGAATAAGGGATAAGCCTGAATAACTGCAATAATTAAATATAATACAATAACTAAGTATCGTCTTCAGTATTTAGTATCATAGGAGTACAATAATAGATGCTATTTATGTGAAATGAACTGTGCCAGATATTGACTTGGGAAATTGTTGAGTATTATTGCATTATTATTAGGGTTTACAGCTCTGTCAAGGTAGCGGGTGATATGCGCATTTTACAGATAAAATCAAGACTCAAAAGTTACACTGCTATTAATTGGCAGAGAAGGGATTCATTTCAAATCTTTCTGACTCTTTCTGAGCTCTTTGCACTATAGCAGTTTATAAAACTCTGGGAGATAAGGTACTTTTACATACCTGGTAAATAACAGGGAAATGCAACATGTTATTAAGTTAGGTTGATGCAAAGTATTAAATTAATATTAATACAATGTAGAAAGCAGAGACAAAGAAAGAAGAACAGAATCAGTGCAGTAGAAGTTAGTAAAGAGATAACATAGAAGCAGATAACTACCTGAAAAATGCTTGTACCATGTTCAACATTCATAACAGTAAAAGGGTACATAGCCCTTGATTGCTTGGTAAGCATAGCTCCACTGGAAAAAATGTGAATTTACTTTAAATTGAGTGTCCTAAAGAGAGATAGTCCTGTACTTCTACCTAATACAATGAAATAGCTTGGTAGGAAGTATAAACCTCCTAATTGCTTAATGAGTTTTTATTTCATTTTCAACATTTTAATATTAGTCCTACATATGGTAAACCATCGCTAGTAAATTTGCTATTTAATTGTTCCCCTGTGCAATGAAATATGCTTTAATTAAAAATTTCTTGAGGAAACCCTTGATTAAAGTAATTCCGATTGTACACAAATGATTTTTATTTACTTGAAAGGCTCTTGGGCCATTTTACTTAGAAAGCCATCTTCTGAATGTATACTTCTAAGAGAAAATCAGTCTGGTGATTATCATGAATGAAAAAAAGCTGAATTTTAAATTAACATAGTCTTTATTCTGTCCCATGGTTCAGCCTTCAAAATAGTGGGCTCTTAACTAGTGGCATGCTACTGAATGTTTCACAAGTGGTTTTCTGGTGAGGAAGGGCACTCTAACTTGTAGTGTTTGCCAATTTTTGTGGTAAATACTTCCAATGTGGCTGATCCTTCATCACCAATGTGATATCACTGTACTCGGAGTTGTGAAGAAATACACAGTAATATACCTTATGGAGTATTTCTGCTATACAGATAAAGTAATATAAATAACTTCAAGAGTATAGATGATAAAATGTTATAAAATAATTAGGAAGTGAGTGTTCTGATATTTGTGTCCTTTGTTTTTCCTATAGTTTATTAAATTCTAAATTTATGTAATTTAATTTTCAGTAACCTGTGCTTGGGCTTCTGTGATGACTTAGTGGTAAAGAATCCGCTTGCCAAGCATGAGACCCGGGTTCAATCCTTGGGTCAGGAAGATCTCCTGGAGAGGAAATGGCAACCCACCCCAGTATTCTTGCCTGGAGAATCCCATGGACAGAGGAGCCTGGTGGGCTACAGTCCATGGAGTCACAGAGAGTCGGGCACGACTTAGTGACTGGACAACAACAATAGCTGTGTTTAACCACTATCGGTCTCACAGTCATCCTGAAAATTTAGCAATCACTTCTTGAGAGTCATTGTGACCTAGAATGAGGCAGTATAAGTGGCCGCAGCTGGTATTAAGCAGTGGTACCCCCAATGGTACTAAGCATATCTTTTTCTCCATAACTGCATAGCAATGCAAAGCATCAAGGATTTGAAAATGAGGAAGTAGAAAGTGAAGACAGTACTGTCTGAAAATGGGCCAAAGTTAATCAGTCAGGGTGAATTTCAAGGCTAAAGTTGTTATCAGCCATGTTCTTCTTCGTGGGCATTTGATTGTTGAGGGAAGATGGCTGGACATTACATTTTTGGATTCTCCGTGCTCATATTAACCTTAATAATCTAGTCATGGAATCTTGGAGACAGCAAATGGCTAAACTACTCTGATAAAAATACTTTCTTCTCAAAAAACAAACAACTTTTCCCATGCTGAAAATGAGCTTTACTGGAAATTTTTCATCTCTAATGAAGTAGAGGTTGAAACTTCATCTGAGATAGCTTGTATACCAGGCAGGTTAATGATCCTCAAGAATTTGTACTGGGCCTAGCTAGGAGTACTTGCCTGGAGAATCCCACGGAAGAAGAGCTGTACAAGCTACAGCTTGTAGGGTCACAAAGAGTCGGACACAACTGAGTGACTAACACTAACACTAACTAACACTAGCTAGGCAGTCTGTGAAAGTGGTTTGGACCTGTAAGGGACCAGCGCATTTAAAAAGAGGTGGAATGTGGAAGAAAACAAAAAATTGCAGAAGGAACTTAAGGAGATATTTCAAGGGAGAAGAGTAGAGATCATTCGTTTAAGATGTGATGCTTTGTTCTGACTTTTAAATAAATCCCTTTCCAACCTCTCCTATGGAGAAGGAAATGGCAACCCACTCCAGTATTCTTACCTGGAGAATTCCATGGACAGAGGAGCCTGGCAAGCTGCAATCCATGGGGTCGCAAAGAGTTGGACCCGACAGAGCAACTTACACTCACTTCACTAACCTCTCCTAAGGTGTAAACTGATTTGCATCTCTTGTAGAGTGAGATTTGCTGAATGTCATCCATAGTGTCTCTCTCTTTCTCTCTGATTACTTCCTAAGACCAAACCATGACACTCATTTGTATAACATGAGGCTAGCCAAGGCTGGTAATATTGCCTCTGGCACTGAAATAGAGAATAGTTTGCATTCACTAATTCCGGTTAATGAAAATTATTATTTTGGTGATATTAGCAAAAACTCAGGATTAAAAATTGACTGGTATAGTCACTTGCCTGGTTGGCAGAGAAGTTAACCTCTTTGGATTATTTGGGTTTTCGACCCAAGCTAAAGCAGAAAGCCAACATGTGTTTAAGTTTGGGTTTTGAAATTGGAAGATTGCTTTTACTATTTTAGTGCTTAACTCCTCTGCTACAAAAGAGGAGTATATGGAATGACAGCAAATCCTCTAAGATCATTTTTATGCCCATCAGGAGGCAAAGTCATTGCCCTGCTATACACTAAGCTTTTCTTGCAATCCAGATGAATGCACTTTCCTGTTTTCTGTCTCAGTTTCCTTGACCTGGTTGGCTTCTTCTATTAAAACTAGTTTATAATGTGGGCAGTAATGTCAGAGAACAATAGCTAAACTGTTTTTGTTCCACTGTGTTAGATTATCAATCTCAAATGATTAGAAAAAAGAAAAGGCTAAGATTCAGTGAGCTGAATGATTCTTGTTTTAGCATGGGACATCTGTTTTATTGTTCTGTTCTGCTTTGTTTTATCTTCTCTGACAGGATGACTGACAATAAATCATTATTAAGGTTTGAGTAAATCCATCTATTTTTATTTCCTATCTAATTACCCTTTCTCCTGATTTTTAGTGTTGTCCCTTTCTTTCTGCTCTGTGAGCCAGGTCCTGGCACAATCCTCCCCAAATGACTTCATTTAGCCTCTCGTATGCATCGCTTAAGTTTCCACTCTGATGTCATTTTACTTGTCCTAATACATCTGAAATAGCCACTAGCAGCAAGCTCTTCTATCACTGCCCACCTGCTTTGCTTCTATTTTCTTGCTAAAATAATATTTCCACATTGAAAATCTTCCAGTCCCCCTGCACCACTCAGTTCCAGTTTTATCATAGAAGCATTCCCAATAATTCCTTCATTTCCTTCGGACCATCCATAACAACTCATCTTCTTAGTATACACTGTGTCACTAGAATATATTCATGGAGCCTTTTGTTGTATCTTATCTTGTACACTACTCATTTTCTAGTTGGAGATTTTCTTTCTTAAGTAACATAATAGCTATCCTGAAGGTATGGTCCAAGAAAAATTTTATATTGATTTTACTAATTAGTTTTGAGGTACCTGGCTAATGCTAAAAAAAATTACTTGTTACCAGAAACTACTTTTATTGAATTAGAGAAATATTATGTCTAAATAAATTTAGACACGCAGGAAAGTCCTTTTCTACTAGAGCATTGGGCCGTTTCCTAAGATGACCTCATGTCTCCTCTTAGAAATGACTTCATTGTGTCTCCCATCTGTGAATTCTGACATACTTACTCAGAAGCTTACTTGAAACCTTGAGTTGCTTTCAGGAGAGCTAAATGAGGTCATGATAAGGATGACTTTAGATTATAAATAAACAAAAAGAAAATCAAAGGGTAAAAATACTTGTAAAAAGTAAGCTGTTGAAATGGTATATTTTGAGATTGTTCGAATGAATAAGAATCATTTTAGACAAGATTAACAGAAAGATACCAGGAGAGGACTAGAATAAGATTCAGAAGTGGACTCTGTCTTTGACCATTAAGATGACTTTGATTGATCAACTAATTTCTCTATCATCATTGCCTTTATCTCAAAAATGAGGAAATTTTAATTGATGAAACCAAAGACTATTTTCAGCTCTAATATGCTGTAATTAAGAAGTGAGAAGTTTTTATAAATGAGGAATTTTTGAATTGGAGGTCTAAAGATTTTAAATTAATTCTTCCAATATCTGCATTTATCTGAATAAGAAATTGTATGCTTTATTTGAATATTGAATGATAAATGTACATTTAAGAAACTTGACATTCTGATTTACTTCATAGAGGACTATAGATGTCTACAAACTAAAATAATGTCTCTCTCAATAAATAAAAACATCATCCTACTATAGAAAGTTGTGGGTCATTCAGCAGGAAAACCATTTCTGTATTACACGTTCTCCTATCCACAATACTTAAAGTTTTAATTGTGTGCTTCAGCACTTCCTATTTCAATATCATCTTTCTTCTGAGCCTGTACTTTGATCCATGTCCTTGAGAAGAGGAATGAAAAATAGTCTATACTTTCATTTATAAGAAGCCAATTTCAGTGCAAGATACTATATAAGAAAGTATTTCTGAAGCTGATATGTGTTGATTGATAAATTATTTATTATTTGTGTTTATCCTGAATGAACCATCTGGAAATGATGGTTCTCTGTGGTTTTATTTAAATACTATGATATTGATCACTGCAAATTCAAGCAGGTCTGTTAGTACATTTTAAAACTTAGCTTCAAGGTCTACAAATGTTTTTTAATTTATTTATTTTAATTGGAGGCTAATTACTTTACAATATTGTAGAAGTTTTTGCCATACATTGACATGAATCAGCCATGGGTGTACATGTGTTCCCCATTCTGAACCCCCCTCCCACCTCCCTCCCCATCCCATCCCTCAGGGTCATCCCAGTGCACCAGCCCTGAGCACTCTGTCTCATGCATCAAACCTGGAGTGGCAATCTGTTTCACATATGATAATATACATGTTTCAATGCTGTTCTCTCAAATCATCTCATCCTCGCCTTCTCCCACAGAGTCCAAAAGACTGTTCTTTACATCTGTGTCTCTTTTGCTGTCTTGCATATAGGGTCATCATTACCATCTTTCTAAATTCCATATATATGTGTTAGTATACTGTATTGGTGTTTTTCTTCCTGACTTACTTCACTCTATATAATAGGCTCCAGTTTCATTCACCTCATTAGAACTGATTCAAATGTGTTCTTTTTAATGGCTGAGTAATATTCCATTTATGTATATGTACCACAGCTTTCTTATCCATTTGTCTGCTGGTGGACATCTAGGTTGCTTCAAGGTCTGCAATTTATAATTTGCTGCTTCCCTCTAATTACAAAAACAATTTAATATCTCTTTATTAAAATTGCAAATTGCAGAAAGAACAAAGTAAAATCATATATGACCCACCACACATAAATAACCATGAATAACATTTTGCTGAATATTCTTTCAGCATTTTATAATACCTGTGTCTTTTGAAAAAAAAAATGTCACTTTATCAACCCATACGTGTTTGTACAAACTCTGAAACACAGATTAACTAAACTGTGACCATGTTATGTTAGACCTACTATTTTGTTATAAATATTCCCAAATTTTTATAGCCCTTCTCTCTCTTTCTCAGAACAACTAGGTGTGTGTATGTGCTCAGTAGCTCAGTTATGTCCAACTCTTTGTGACTCATGGACAGGCTTATTTGTCCATGGGATTTTCCTGGCAAGAATACTAGAGTGGGTTGCCATTTCCTCCTCCAGGGTATCTTCCTGACCCAGGGATTGAGCCCATGTGCTCTGCATCTCCTGCATTGCAGGTAGATTCTTTACTGCTGACACACTAATAACTCAGTTCTTACAGTGGGCAGAAAGTAGATAAAGCAACAGCAGACTTTGTTTCTGAAAATGGTTCTTGAATAACAGATTTCCACTGTGGTGTATACTATATGAATGTATTATCATTCCTGATTTTCCATTGCTTCGACTAATACCTGGCATCTATTTGGCATCATGTTTATATTTCTTCTATGAATGGATACATATTGAATTGAAACAATGGAAAGTCTGGCTATTCCACTGAAGCTTCATGGAATCCTTGTGCATTGACTTTGGGGCTGAACTCTGAGATCTGACCCATTACTTAGCATGGTCAAAAATGCAGTTTTCTGACTTTATCTTTCTGAAAGAATCACAAGGATAAGTTCATTCCAATCAATCCCTATAAGAAGAAAAATAGTTTTGAAAAAAAATAGAAAAAAAACAATTTTCAGTGACAGGAAGCAAATGATAAATGCTAAATAGTTAAGGTTTCCAGAACTTTCTTTGCCTCTTGTTTTTTTTTGTTTTTAAACCCATTTTCTCACAAATACACAAAAGCAAATAAATAAATAAGGACTGCTTTTAAAGTAAAAATAAATCACACTCTTGAGTTGCACTTACGTTATTTAAAGGTGTATAGGCTTAAACCTCTTTGCTCCTTCTACACTTCTAGCTCACCTATAATTTTTAAATCTAAATGTATATTAACTCCAAGCAAAATTACAAAACTAAGAACATTTCAATCAGCAACACTAATGGGGTGACTTTTTTTTTTTCTAAACTAAACCACTTTCATAACATGAAGAGCATCAATGCAGGGCTGACCAGTAAGCCATCACTTTTGGCGGGGGTGGGAGGCAGTGGGGTGGGAACAGAGGCACAAGTCTGCCCCTTCTGTATTTTCACTTTAATTATTTATTGAAATAGACATAAATAAAAGTGCACAACTCATAAATGTCAAGTTTTCTGAATTATTACAAAATGAACATACCCACACAATAGTCCAGATCAAGAGGTAGAACATTGCCATCAATTCAGACACCTCCCTTGTACCACATCCCAGTCTTTTTTGTTTTTTTTTTCATTTTTTTAGCCACTTTATTTGTTTTTTAATTGAAGGATAATTGACTTACAGAATTTTGTGGTTTCTGTCATACATCAACAAGAATCAGCCATAGGTACACCCATGTTCCCTCCCTCTCATTCCAGTCTTTAGATCCACCTTCCTCCTAAAGATTACCCAGCACCAGTTTGTGTGTGTGAAATGTTTCCACTACTGCACTTTTCAAACAAATTTCTACTCTCTTGTCTTTCTGAACTATGACGAAACTTTTATTTTTACAACACTGATATAATTTGCCTTTTTATTTTGATACAGATTTATTGTTTATTTAAGTCCACGTTGTTCCCACTAATAATGGTAGCTAGGATTTATCATGTGCTTACTGCATGCTGGGTAAAGTAGTAATTCACATGATCAGATAGGTAGCTGTTTTAATTTTTTAGATTATCAATGAAATTCAAAGTCAGTTTTAGAATTTCTCACACAGAAAATTTGAAGCTCTCCCTCCCTTATATATAAACAAAGACATATGTGATCCCTGTCTGAGAGAAACTGAGTTTAAGGAATGAGAAATCATTTCTCAACTGACATTTCTCAAAAGCCAGTTGACCAGAGCATAATCACACAGAATGATCATCTGTACCGTGCTCATTACAGAATGATTCACCAATTATCAGTAAAAGAATGAGTAACTAAAGACAGATAATGACTGTTATCATTCAATATTATTTTTAATTGTTAAGTTATATTAGACATCTTATACCTACTGGACACAAAAATGAATTTCAAGTATTATTGGATGTTCTTTTTTCAAACATGATCTATACTTTAAAAAAATTGCTGCCATAATATATTACAAGTGAGCAAAGTTACATGAGTGACCTTAGAAAATCACTGAGAAATACGAAAGTAGACCCTAATAGGTTATCTCGAGAAGCACAGTCTGCTCCTCTTTTTAATGAAAATTACTAACTCATCCAGTGTCTGCCTCTGTCCATATTGGTATCTGCAGTTGGACACTCACAACCCCATCTCCCTGAATCATTTGAGTTCTATCCTTTAGCCAAAAGTGGTGATTATCAAGCATGCCTTTAGAGGTGAAATGATGGATGTCTGGGTAGCACCCTAAGCTGATGTGACCCTGCTAGGCATCCCATAATGTACTGCTCAAACTTCCTCTTTGTTTTTGCCTTTATATTGGTTTAAAGTTTGTTTTGTTTTGTTTTTCTTTTTTCCCCTACCTTTGGTAAAGTTATTCCTAGAGTTTGTCAATTTTAAATACATGAAGATTTCATAGTTTACTCAAAAAGCATTATGTTTAAAAATTTAAAAAAAAGTAATGTCCAGTGGGTTCTTTCATTAAAAAAAAAAAACTCCTTAAAGAGCCATTGAGGTTATACAAATTTTTATAAACCTGAACCTCTTCTTTGGATAGCACTTATCAGTCAGTTCATTCTAATTGATACAGCAGTTATTTACCACTGTCTGTTCTCTTCTTGAAACACTACCTTCTCTAACCTTGACTTAGCCAAGAAAACTCTCATGACCTTCCCTCTTTCAGCTTTGCAGCCCCAGGGTTGGCCACTCCGTCTTGTGCTCCTGACCATCAGCCATATCCTTCAAGTTTCCTGCATGGTCTGAGCCCCCTTGCTTAGGCTCTTTACTTGAATCTTCAGAGATTTTACACTTAGTATCCTATTTACTTATCTTTCTTTCATCTCTGAATCATTTTTAAGTGGATATTGTACTTTATTTTCAGAAACTAAAACTATTCAGAAATGAATAATAGAGTAAAAGTTTCCTGTAATCCTACACCACAAAGATAACATGTAAAATACTTCAGATGTTTTACTGTCTTTAAATTTTGTAGAAATCGTTTTTAAAGATTATGCATAAGAAATTTTATAAACACAAAAGAATATATGTGATATGTCAGCATGATAGTCATTAGTTATGATTCACTAGCAACCTAGGGAGCATACCATTACCAACCCAGAGTTCCATGGGCTTTCTACTAATCGCATCTTCCATCTCCCCTTCCTCAGAGTGTTGTCTCTTTCATTTTTACAGAAACTTTGTAAAGTAGCAACTAGTGTAATAGTTGTTTTAAAGTGAGTACATTAAGGCTCAGAATATTTACAATCTAAGAGTCACATGGCCAGTGAAAAATAGTGTTAGTCACTCAGTCATGTCCAACTCTTTGAGATCGCAAGGACTGTAGCCCACCAGGTTCCTCTGTCCATGGAATTCTCCAGTCAAGAATACTGGAGTGAGTAGCCATTTCCTTATCCAGGAGATATTCCCGACCCAGGGACCAAACCTGGGTCTTCAGCATTGCAGGCAGATTCTTTACCGCCTGAGCCACCAGGGAAGCCTCACATGGCCAGTAAGTTAACCAAACTCAGGACTTGAATTCTAGAGTTCGGGCTCTTACCTACTATTCCACACTATTTTTCCTAGACTCCCATACCTCATTTGAGATGTGTTAAAGTTGTCATGGCATCTAGAACTTCACTTTTATGGAAGAAGCATGATCATAATTGAATAATTATTTGTAGCCTATTTGCATATCTTCCACTATCTTGAAAGCTCCGTAAAGGCAGAACACATGTGTATCTTATACATTACTGTAATTCGTTGTTACTGAAGCTCAGTATAGGCACACCTCATTTTATTGTGCTTTGCTTTCTTCACTTTACAGATACTGCATTTTTTAACAAATTGAAGGTTTGTTGCAACCCTATATGGAGAAATCTGTAGGCACTATTTTTTTTTTTTCCAACAGCATTTGCTCACTTCATGTCTCCATGTCACCTTTTGATAATTCTACCAATATTTTAAACTTTTTCATTATTATTATATTTGTTATTGTGATCCATGATCAGTCAACTTTGATGTCAGACTTGTCATTGTTTTGGGGTGCCGTGAACTATGCCTGTATAAGTCAGAGAACTTAATAAATATTGTGTGTGCTCTGACTGCTTCACCAACTATATTCCTCATCTCTCTCCCTCTCCTTGGGCCTCCCTATTCCCTGTGACATGGTAGTATTGAGATTAGGCCAGTTAGTAACCCTATGATGGCCCCTAAGTGTTCATGGAAAGGAAAATTCACACATCTCTCAGTTTCAATCAAAACAAAATTATAAAATTTAGTTTAATAAAATGTAAAAAACTTAGATAAAAATGATCAAACAGTGAGGAAGGCATGTTGAAAGCTGAGATAGGCTAAAAGCTAGGCCTCATGCACCAAATGGTTAGCCAAGTTGTGTTTGCAAAGGAAAAGTTATTGAAGGAAGCTAAAAGTGCTACTTCAGTGAACACACAAATAATAAGAAAGCAAAAGAGCCTTATTGCTGATATGGAGAGAGTTTTAGTGGTCTGGTTAGAAGATTAAACCAGTCACAACATTCTCTCAGCCAAAACCTTATCCAGAGCAAGGCTAGCTCTCTTCACTTCTGTGAAGCCAGAAAGAGATGAGGATGCCACAAAAGTAAAGTTTGAAGCCAGCAAAGGTTGGTTCACAAGGTTAAAGGGAAAAAGCCACCTCAAAACAAAAAAGCACAAAGTGAAACAGCAAGTGCTGATATAGAAGCTATGGCAAATTATTCAGATCTAGATAAAAAAAAAAAAAAAAGAATGAAGGTGACTATACTGAACAACAGACTTTCAAGGTAGATGAAACGGCCTTCTATTGAAAGAAAATGCCATCTAGGACTTTTATAGATAGAGAAGAGAGGTCAGTGTCTGGGTTCAAGGGTTCAAAAGACAGGCTGACTCTCTTATTAGGGACTAATCCAGTTGATAACTTGAAATTGAAGCCAGTGCTCATTTACCATTCTGCAAATTCCAGGGCCCTTAAGAATTATGCTGAAACTATTCTGCCTGTGACCTATGAATGGAACAACAAAGCCTGAATGGCAGCACATCTTTTTATAGCATGGTTTACTGATTATTTGAATCCTACAGTTGACACCTACTGCTCCAAATAAAAGATTCTTTCAAAATCTTCCAGTTCATTGACAATGTACCTGGTCACCCAGGACCACTGATGGAGATGTTTAAGATTCAGTTTGTTTTTATGCAAGCTAACACAATGTCCATTTGCAGCCCGTGGATCAAGAGGTAGTTTTGACTTGCAAGTCTCATTATTTAGGAAATGTATTTCATACGACTCTAGCTATCATAGATTCCTCTGATGGGTCTCAGCAAAGTAAATTGAAAACCATCTGGAAAGGGTTTATCATTCTCAATGCCATTAAGAATATTGTTGGGAAGAAATTGATTCCAACTGTTATGGATGACTTGGAGGAGTTCAAGACTTCAGTGGAGGAAGTAACTGCAGATATGGTGGAAATAACAAGAAAATCAGAAGAGTAAGTGAAGATGTGACTGCATTGCTGCCATCTCATGATAAAACTTTAATGGCTGAGAAGTCGTTTCTTATGGATGAGTAAAGAAAGTAGCTTCTTAAAATGAATACTGTGGGTGATGATGCTATGAAAATTGTCGAAATGACAACAAAAGATTTAGAATATTACATAAACTTAGTTGATAAAGCAGCGGCAGGTTTTGAGAGGACTGACTGCAATTTTGAAATTTCCACTGTGGGTAAAATGCTATCAAACGGTAATCCACAGTACGGAGAAATCCTTTGTGAAAGGATCTTCAAAAAATGAATAAAATAGGCCACTTCTTTGTCTTATTTTGAGAAATTGCTACAGCCACCCTAGCCGTCAGCAATCATCACCTCAGTCAGTCAGGAGCCATTAATGTGGAGGCAAGACCCTCCACCAGCAAAAAAATTGTAACTCACTGAAGGCTCAGATGATGGGTAGCACATTTTAGCAATATGTTTTTTTGTTTTGTTTTTTTAAATTAAGAGGTGGGCATGACAGCCCACTCCAGTATTCTGGACTAGAGAATCCCATGGACAGAGGAGCCTGGTGAGTAGGGTTGCAAAGCGTCAGACATGACTGAAGTGACTTAGAACACATGCATACATTTTTTTGGACATAATGCTGTTGGACACTTAATAAGCTACAGTAGAGTGTAAACATAACATGTGCACTGGAAATCAAGAAAATTGTGTGACTCACTTTACTGTGACATCCACTATATCGTGGTGGTCTGGAACCGATCCTCAATACCTCCCAGGTGTGACTGTATATATCTACTAGATAGATGGGTGGATGGACTGGAGGCTGAATATTTATTTATATGTTTACCAGTTTCATAGGCATCCAGCTGATGCCATGGAAAAAATAGAAAAGACTTCTTTCTTCTATGTTGTGTATATAGACCCTGTGTAAATCTAACTCCTTGCATTCCTTCCCAAGTTCTACTGATTCTGCCAATGAGAAACCTCTACAGCAACTGTTTTTTGTTTCGGTTTCGTCACATTTATTTGATTGTAGGTTGCTTTTTTAATCATGTCCTCTCTGCCTTCTCTTCTTCCTCAAGACCGCCAGACTGGTTTTACTTGAATGAAATATTATTAGGTGGAGGTGACCATGTGATCACCACCCTACCTTGCCCTCTTCTCTGGGAATAATGTTGGTAAAGTTCTGGGGAAAAATGCTTCTTTTTCAATTTTGACCCTTAAAAGTGAATCAGCACAAAATACTGAGACTGTAATGTTGAATACCAAAAACCATTAAAGTTGCATAATGTCAATTAGCTACATATGGGTATTATTTATCTAGAAAGATACTATATTTTTTATGATTTTCTTTCTGCAGTAGGTTTAAATATGGTATATTTTCTACTTCTGTACAGAAAATTTTAATTTTCAGTGTTCTGAAATTATGTAAATTCCAAAGATACCACATACTTTAAATGTTATCAAAGATGTTTTTAAAATGAGTTTTCCAAAGCAAATTAAATGAAATTCAGAAAGGTATTTCAGAAGGTCATTAAAATGAGAAATATGGGGTGCAGACATAAATAAGGCACAATACATTAATTAACACAAAGCTGAACCCTGCCTTGGCTTTCACCCTGAAAGAAAGATAATTAAAAACAACACTGTGAGGTATTTTTCATATGACTCCTGGGTTAGTGAATGGATGAGGAATGAAGATAATGACATAAAAGAAAATTTGAATGTGAGACTTCTAACATATTAGCAAGAAAATGCATAGTTTGATGCTGTTGTTCTGTATTTAACACTCTAAATTGCCCCTACATTTTAAACAACTGCTCAGAGTGTTTCAGTAATTAGCACATCAGGGATGCATTAATATAGAATGATAGTCTTAACTTTGGGAGTTTTTAAGCTTTAGTAATCTGCCTTCCCCAAAGCATAACATGCAAATAATTTAAATGAAAATAATATATCTCAATCATCTACCAATACACTCCAATATATTAAATATATACACATTAGCTTACACATGCAAACCTGAAAATATTGCAGTATTACTTGTTGAATATTTGTTAATGTTGACTTAAAGGTATGGTTTAAGATGACTTAAAGATATGGGTACATGATAGCAGTTCTTTCTATTCTGAGAACTACACAACCAAGACGACTTTTCTGGGAAATTGCTGTTTACTAATCCTGTTGTATAGGGCTCTTCCCTTCCCTTTGTATCTCAAGGGCTTATTATCAATTTGGCTAAAAATAGCCACTCTGTTTCAGAATACTTGCTCTCCAAGATGATCTATATGGTGCTGTTTTTCCAGTTTCATATCTGTGATATGTTATTTTAGATTTAACCCCAGCATATAGTTATACTTCCTAAAGTCCACGTTGGATTGTAAAACTCCTGGACTCCTGCAAAGACATCTACTACCTATTGTATTTAAGACCTTAGGTTAATTTTTCAATGTTTATGTGTAATCACCCTTTCAATCAGCCTCAAGATTCTAGATTTTTCTTGCTCTGTATTTGGATAAATATTCTACATGTCTAATGTTATACCCATCCCTTAAATAAATATGTCCAATATTCTAGGAAAATACCTACCCCAAGAAGTTTGAAAGAGTACCTTGACCATGATCAGTAGGTTGTTGGGTTATACAACCTAAATATATGTCTCCAAAGTCTGTCAATATTAAGGGTTAAGGAAGTTTCTTACTCTTCAAGGCTCTAAAGCAAAATCCACACAGACAAAGCCTCCAGAATTTGACATACTGTATAATGCGGCTGATGAAGGTATAGTCCTCAGTCCTTCCTAAAGTATTCTAAAGTTATTGGTAAACTTCACAAATTGTTCTTTTTCCCAGTGTGTGTAGAATTACTTGAAGAGATTCTTATTAGAAACAAGTCTTTATTGTTGATGAAAATCTTTACCAACAAGTTTTTTCCTTGGTTTGTTTGGATATTGAGGTCAGTTTTATTCAGGGGTACCATCATTCCTTAACAAAGTTCTAAATGCTTCAAACTCAAGGTAGATAATGTAATTAAAATGAAAACAACTATCATTTAGAAAATGTATTGAAGTATAGTTGATTTATAATGTTGTATTAATTTCTGCTGTACAGCTAAGTGATTCAGTTATATATATATATATATATATATGACATTTATATATATATAAAACATTCTTTATATATATAGGCTTCCCTGGTAGCTCAGCTGGTAAAGAATCTGCCTTCAATGCAGGAGACCCTGATTTGTTTCCTGGGTCAGGAAGATCCCCTAGAGAAGGGATATGCTACCCACTCCAGTATTGTTGGGCTTCTCTGGTAGTTCAGACAGTAAAGAATTTGCCTGTAATGTGGGATACCTGGGTTTGATCCCTGGGTTGGAAAGATGCCCTGGAGGAGGGCATGGCAA
This sequence comes from Giraffa tippelskirchi, assembly GCF_054371585.1. NCBI lineage: Eukaryota > Metazoa > Chordata > Mammalia > Artiodactyla > Giraffidae > Giraffa > Giraffa tippelskirchi. The sequence goes on from NC_137277.1 coordinate 95,692,142, forward strand.
CCCACTCCAGTATTCTGGCCTGGAGAATCCTGTGGACAGAGAAGCCTGGCAGGCTGCAGTCCCTGGGATTGCGAAGAGTCAGACACAACTGAGTGAGTCACTCAGTTGTGTCCGACTGTTTGCATACATATATATGCCTATATATAAATATATATAAATACATTTATAATATATATATACACTCACTCCAGTATTCTTGACTGGAGAATTCTATGGACAGATGAGTCTGGCAGGCTACAGTCCATGGGGTCACAAAGAGTTGGATAAGACTGAGAGACTAATATTAACATATAGCATATATATTTTCCCATTATAGTTTATCACAGGATATTGAATATAGTTCTTTGTGCTATACAGTAGGACCTTGTTGTTATCCATTCTATTTGTTAAGAATTTGCCTCTTAATCCCAAACTCCCACTCGATCCTTCCCCTCCTCCCCCCTTGACAACCACAAGACTGTTCTCTATGTTGGTGAGTCCATTTCTGTTCCTTAGATATGTTCATTTATGTAACTCTTTTTTAGCTTTTTAAGGATGCTCCATACTGTTTTCCATAATGACTGCACCAACTTACATTTCCACCAATAATGTAGTAAGATGTCCTTTTTTCCACACCCTCTGCAGCATTTGTTACACATGACTATTTTTTCTAATTTATTTATTTTTATTGAAGGATAATTGCTTTACAGGATTTTGTTGTTTTCTGTCAAACCTCAACATGAATCAGCCATCGGTAAGCACATAGCCCCTCCCTCCGGAACCTCACTCCCATCTCCCTCCCCATCCCACCCCTCTAGGTTGATACAGAGCCCCTGTTTGAGTTCTCTGAGCCATACAGCAAATTCCCACTGGCTATCTATTTTACATATGGTAATGTAAGTTTCCATGTTACTTTTTCCATACATCTCACCCTCTCCTCCCATCTCCCAATGTCCGTAAGTCTATTCTCTATGTCTATTTCTCCATTGCTGCCCTGTAAATAAATCCTTTAGTACCATTTTTCTAGATTCTGTATATGTGTGTTAGAATAGGATATTTATCTTTCTCTTTCTGACTTACTTCACTCTGTATAATAGGTTCTAGGTTCACTCACCTTATTAGAACTGACTCAAATGCCTTCCTTCTTATGGCTGAGTAATATTCCATTGTGTATATGTACCACAACTTCTTTATCCGTTCATCTGTCTGTGTACATCTACATTGCTTCAGTGTTCTCACTATTGTAAATAGTGCTGCAGTGAACAATGGGATACATGTGTCTCTTTCAATTTTGGTTTCTTCAGGGTATATGCATAGGAGTGGGATTGCTGGGTCATATGGTGGTTTTATTTCTAGTTTTTTAAGAAATCTCCATACTGTCTTCCATAGTGGCTGTATCAATTTACATTCCCACCAACAGTGCAACAGCATTCCCTTTTCTCCACACCCTCTCCAACATTTATTGTTTGTAGACTTTTGGATGATGGCCATTCTGACCAGTGTGAGGTGATATCTCATTATAGTTTTGATTTGCTCTTCTCTAATAATGAGTGATGTTGAGCATCTTTTCAGGTGTATGTTAGTCTTCTTTGGAGAAATGTCTGTTTAGGTCTTTTTCCCACTTTTGATTGGGTTGTTTGTTTTTCTGGCATTGAGTTGTATGAGCTGCTTGTATATTTTGGAAATTAATTCTTTGTCAGTTGTTTCATTTGCTATTATTTTCTCCCATTCTGAGGGTTGTCTTTTCACCTTGCTTATAGTTTCCTTTACTGTGCAAAAGTTTTTAAGTTTAATCAGGCCCCACTTGTTTACTTTTGTTTTTATTTCTGTTAATCATGGAGGTGGGTCATAGAGGATCTTGCTTTGATTTATGTCATCAAATGTTCTCCCTGTTTTCCTCTAAGAGTTTTATAGTGTCTGGTGTTACATTTAGGTCTTTAATCCATTTTGAATTTATCTTTGTGTATGGTGTTAGGAAGTGTTCTAATTTTATTCTTTTACATGTTGTCGTCCAGTTTTCCTAGCACCATTTATTGAAGAGGCTGTCTTTGCCCCATTGTATATTCTTGCCTCCTTTGTCAAAATTAAGGTACCCATACGTGCATGGGTTTATTTCTGTGCTTTCCATCTTGTTCCATTGGTCTATATTTCTGTTTTTGTGCCAGTCCCATACTGTCTTGATGACTGTAGCTTTGTAGTATAATCTGGAATCAGGAAGGGTGATTCCTCCAGCTCCATTCTTCTTTCTCAAGATTTCTTTGACTGTTTGGGATCTTTTGTTTCCATATGAATTGTGAAATATTTTGTTCTAGTTCTGTGAAAAATGCCATTGGTAATTTTATAGGGATCACATTGAGTCTGTAGATTGCATTTGGGTAGTATAGTCTTTTTCACAGTATTGATTCTTCCTACCCAGGAACATGGAATATCTCTCCATCTGTTTATGTCATTTTTTATTTCTTTCATCAGTGTCTTATAATTTTCTGTGTACAACTATTTTGTCTCCTTGGGTAAGTTTATTCCTAGATTCTTTTTGTTGCATGGTGAATGTGATTGATTCTTTAATTTCTCTTTCTGATTTTTCATATAGAGATGCAAATGATTTCTGTGTATTGATTTTGTATCCTGTGACTTTCCTAAATTCACTAATTAGCTCTAGTAATTTTCTGATACTATCCTTAGTGTTTTCTATGTACAGTATCATGTCATCTGCAAAGAGTGGGAGCTTTACTTCTTCTTTTCCAATCTGGATTTCATTTCTTTGTCTTCTCTGATCACTGTAGCTAGGACTTCCAGAACTATGTTGAATAATAATGATGAAAGTGGACACCTGTGTCTTGTTTCTGATCTTAGCGGGAATGCTTTCAGTTTTTCACCACTGAGAATATTGTTTGCTGCAGGCTTATCATATATGGCCTTTCCTATGTTGAGGTAGGTTCCTTCTGTGCCCATCTTTTGAAGAGGTTTAATCATAAATGGGTGCTGAATTTGTCAAAGACTTTTGCTGAATCTATTGAGAATATCAAATGGTCTTTATCTTTCAATTTGTTAATATGGTGTATCACATTGATTGATTTGTGTATATTGAAGAATCCTTGCATTCCTGAAATAAACCCAACTTGATCATGGTGTATGAGCTTTTGATGTGTTGCTGAATTCTGTTTGCTAAAATTTTGTTGAGGATTTTTGGATCTATGTTCATCAATGATATTGGCCTGTAGTTTTCTTTTTGTGTGTTTTCTTTGTCTGGTTTTGGTATCAGGGTGATGGTGGCCTTGTAGAATGAGTTTGGAAGTGTTCCTTCCTCTGCAGTTTTTTGAAAGAGTTTTAGAAGAATAGGCATTAGCTCTTCTCCAAATGTTTGATAGATTTATCCTGTGAAGCCATCTGGTCCTGGGCTTTTGTTTTGGGGGAGATTTTTGATCACAGCTTCAATTTCAGTGCTTGTAATTGGGTTGTTCATAATTTCTATTTCTTCCTGGTTCAGTATTGGAAAATTGAACTTTTCTAGGAATCTGTCCATTTCTTCCAGGTTATCCATTTTATTGCCATATAGTTGTTCATAATAGTCTCTTATAATCCTTTATATTTCTGCATTATCTGTTGTAACCTCTTCTTTTTCATTTCTGATTTTGTTGATTTGATTGCTCTCTCTTTTTTTCCTGAGGAGTCTGGCTAAAGGTTTGTCAATTTTATCTTCTCAAAGGACCAGCTTTTAGTTTTATTAATCTTTACTATTGTTTCTTTAATTTCTTTTTCATTTGTTTCTGCTTGGATCTTTTCTTTCCTTCTATTAATTCGAGTGTTTTTTTGTTCTTCTTTTTTCATTGTTTTAGGTGTAAATTTAGGTTGTCTGTTTGTTGTTTTTCTTGTTTCTTGAGGTAGGATTGTATTGCTATAAACTTCCCTCTTAGAACTGTTTTTGCTGCATCCCACAGGTTTTGAGTTGTCGTGTTTTCATTGTCACTTGTTTCTAGAATTTTTTGATTTCCCCAGTAACCTGTTTATTTAGAAACTTGTTGTTTAATCTCCAGTTGTTTGTGTTTCTTACAGTTTTTTTCTTGTAATTGATATCTAGTTTCATAGCATGGTGGTCAGAGAAATGCTTGATGCAATTTAAATTTTCTTAAATTTACTGAGGTTTGATTTGTGACCCAAGATGTGGTCTATCCTGGAGAATGTTCCATGTGCACTTAAGAAGAAAATGTATTCTTCTGCATTTGGATGGAATGTCCTGAAGATATCAATGAGGTCCATCTCATCTAATATATCATTTAAGACTTGTGTTTCCTTATTAATTTTCTGTTTTGGTGATCTGTCCATTGGTGTGAGTGGGGTGTTACAGTCTCCTATTATGGTGTTACTGTCAATTTCTCCTTTTATGTCTGTAAGTGTTTGTCTTATGCATTGAAGTGCTCCTTTGTTGGGTGCATAGATATTTGCAATTGTTATGTCCTCCTCTTGGATTGATCCCTTGATCATTATGTAGTGTCCTTCCTTATCTCTTATAATATTCTTTATTTTAATGTCTATTTTGTCTGATATGAAGACTGCTACTCCAGCTTTCTTCTTCTTCCCCTTTGCATGGAATATATTTTCCTATCCTCTCACTTTCAGTCTATGTGTGTCTTTAGGTCTGAAGTGGGTTTCTTGTAGACAATGTATATATGGGTCTTGTTTTTGTATCCATTCAGCCAGTCTGTGTCTTTTGGTTGGAGCATTTAATCCATTTACATTTAAAATACTTATTGATATATAGGTTCCTATTGCCATTTTCTAAATTGTTTGGGGTTGATTTTGTAGATCTGTTTTCTTCTCTTGTATTTCTTGATTATATAATTTCCTTTAACATTTCTTGTAAAGTTGGTTTTGTGGTACTGAATTCTCTTAACTTTTGTTTGTCTGAAAAGCTTTTTATTTCTCCATCAATTTTGAAGGAGATCCTTGCCAGATACAGAAATCTTGGTTGTAGACTTTTCTCTTTCAGTACTATTAATATATCCTGCCATTCTCTCCTGACCTGCAGAGTTTCTGCTGAAAGATCAGCTGTTAAGTGTATGGGGTTTCCCTTGTATGTTACTTGCTGATTCTCCCTTGCCACTTTTAATATTCTTTCTTCATGTTTAGTCTTTGTTAGTTTGATTAGTATGTGTCTTGGCATGTTTCTCAGTGGGTTCATCCTGTATGGGACTCTGTGACTCTTGGACTTGATCAACTATTTCCTTTTTCATGTTGGGGAAATTTTTAACTATAATCTCTTCAAAAATTTTTTCATACCCTTTCTTTTCCTCTTCTACTTCTGGGACCCCTATAATTCAATTGTTGGTGCATTTGATATTGTCCCAGAGACCTCTGAGACTATCCTCAGTTCTTTTCATTCTTTTTACTTTATTCTGCTCTTCAGAAGTTATTTCCACTATTTTATATTCCAGCTCACTTATTCGTTCTTCCGCTTCAGATATTCTCCTATTGATTCCTTCTAGAGTATTTTTAATTTCAGTAATTGTGTTTTTTGACTCTGTATGTTTATTCTTTAGTTCTTCTAGGTCTTCATTAATTGATTCTTACATTTTCTGCATTTTGTTTTCAAGGTTTTTATCATCTTTACTATCATTATTTTGAATTCTTTTTCAGGACGTTTGCCTATTTCCTCCTCATTTATTTGGACTTTGTTTCTAGTTTGTCCCTTCATTTATGTAGTATTTCTCTGCCTTTTCAGTATTTTTATTTTAACTTATTGTGTTTGAGGTCTCCTTTTCCTCAAATTCTTAAATTTGAATTCTTTCTTCTTTTGGTTTCTGCCCTCCTAAGGTTGGTCCAGTGGTTTGTGTAAGCTTCATATAGGGTGAGATTTGTGCTCAATTTTTGTTTGTTTGTTTGTTTTTCCTCTGATGGGCAAGGCTGAGTGAGGTGGTAGTCCTATCTGCTGATGATTGGGTTTGTATTTTTGTTTTGTTTGTTGTTTAGATGAGGCATCCTGCATGGGGTGCTACTGGTGGTTGGGTGATGCTGGGTCTTGTATTCAAGTAGTTTCCTTTTTGTGAGTTCTCACTATTTGATACTCCCTAGGGTTAGTTCTCTGGTAGTCTAGGGTCTTGGAGTCACTGCTCCCACTCCAAAGGCTCGGGGCTTGATCTCTGGTCAGGAATGAATATTCCACAAGTGGTTTGTTATGGCATTAAGGGAGATTAAAACAAATACCCAAAAACGAGAAACCAAAGATGAACCCCAGACAAATGGCAGTTACAAAGTCAGGCAAATAGTAATTAAAATAATGGAATATACACATATACATATACACTAAGCAAAATCAAAACAGTCCAGCAAAAATAAAGTGCAATAGATTGACTCAGCGAACAAAGGAAACCAAAAGTTATATCTACCAGAACAAAGCTGATTAAAGCACAAACTGGAAAACAAAACTAAAGCAAGGTGCCAATTGGGGAATAAAGCAATGAAAATAAAAGTAACAAATATGTCTAGAGGAAAGGAAAGAAAGAAAAGAAAGAATAGATATGCAAAGTTAAATAGAGGTATTTAAAGAAGATTTATATACATTAAAGATTAAATGCCAGGGGAAAAGAACAGCAGGAAAAGAAAACAAAAGAATAAATGTAGAAAATAATAATAGGTTTAAATAAATTAAAATTAAGAAAAGAGAAAAAAAATTAGGAAACTCCTTGAAACTGCAGAAGTCCAATGTAGAGGCAGCAGTGGAGTGCGAGTCGCTCAGTCATGTCCGACTCTTTTTGACCCCATGGACTATACAGTCCATGGAATTTTCCACCCAAGAATACTGGAGTGGGTAGCCTTTCCCTTCTCCAGGGGATCTTCCCAACCCAGGGATTGAGCCCAGGTCTCTTGCATTGCAGGCAGATTCTTTACCAGCTGCGCCACAAGGGAAGCCCAAGAATACTGGAGTGGGTAGCCTATCCCTTCTCCAGGGGATCTTCCCAACCTAGGAATCAAACCTGGTTCTTCTGCTTTGTAGGTGGATTCTTCACCAACAGAGCTATAAGAGAAACCCAAAAAGACTGGTGTTGAAAGTGTTTAAGGCCTGCCAGGCTCCTCTGTCCGTGGGGATTCTCCAGGCAAGAATATTGGAGTGGGTTGCTATGCTCATCTCCAGGGGATCTTCCCAACCCAGGGATTGAACCTGGGTCTTCCACATTACAGGTGGGCTGTTTACTGTCTGAGCCATCAGGGAAACCTGATATTGCCAAACTAAGTATTAATTAGTTAATGGACTAAACAATTAAGCATTTTCAGAGTACATATTTCCAGACCTAGGTAGTTTCTGCTATGTAACCTGCCAAAATTAACAAGAACCAATTCATTACATATAAATATGCAAATGTTTTATATTCAGTTAACTAAGTTGTTCAGCACAACTAAAAAAATTACCAGATTAGAATAATGAATTTGTGCTATAATGGTTTAGAATTTTTTTTTACATTTAGATAAAAAATGTTTTCTATCTTTAACCAATGGTGTTAAAGAATTTGTTTATTGTTTGCTTTTGTTTTTTCTTAAATGATAACCTTGCAAATTCTCTAAGCATGGGTGATGTTTCTCTGGGAAACATAAGACACATGAAGTTAGAGAGTGAGTATTCTATCACAAAATGAAGCTTGTGTGGCAGTACAGAACAAGAAGAGTCTTCTGTGAAGTTACTTTGGAAGACTTCATTTTTATTTCAAATTTAAAACCCATGATAGTAATAACTCCTGGAGCTCTCCAAGGTACTTCTGTTTGTACCATTTAGCTCTGGATTTCATTTAAAATTACTTCAAAAGCTCCAGGGAATGTCAGCTGTGGCAGTTGCACATCTCTTAGACATAGAAATAGAAATTGGAACTGACTTGCTTATAGTGAAAATTTAATTTTGTTCTTTCTGTTTTATCTCTTTTTTGTTAGTTACTGTCTTATGCAACTATGTCAGTAGGAACAGAGGAATTGGAACATTTGGCTCTTCTCCTGGTTGGTTTCCTAAGTCCTATATCCTAGAGGCTCAGAAATTTATATTTATTTCATAAATTAATAATAACATGAAATAAACTCATTTACTTATAAAAATTGCTTTCTATTTAGGTCAAACAGATTTGAAGGTACCTTCAATGAGATTTCTTAACTGGATGACTTCATAGGTTCCACTGTTGTTTTCAAAACCTTAAAAGGCAGAATCCATGCCTTCTTTATGTAAATTAAAGGTCATTAGAAGATAATAAATTATTACATTCTATTAGGAAGAAAAAATAATTAACCCAAAACAAAATACATAAAAAAAAGAACTTTGGATACCAATGAGTGCCATAAGGAAAATAAAACAGGATGATGTGATAGAGTTAGCTGGGACAAGGAGCCTGATTTATCTAGGAGTTGAAACCAGTTATTCTGAGGAAGCAAAATATTAGTTGAGCCCTGAATAATGAGAATGAATACTCATTCAAAGGCACAGAGTGTTCCAAACAGAAAGAATTGCAGAGGTCCTGAGATGCAAATTATCTTGGAGATTGAGGAGAGAAACATGACTGTTCTAGCTAAGTCCAGAAGATGAGAAGATAAGTAGAGAGAGGTAAAGTCACATGGAAAATAATAAAATATGTAGGCCATGATGAGGGATTTGGATATTTCAGTAAAGTGTAAGATGGAACCATTGGAAAGCTTTTTGCATGTGAGTGAGAGTTTGATTTACACTTCTGAAAGAAAGCCTGAACTTCTATGTAAAGGTGGTACTGGAGGATACAAGAACAAAGATAGACTGGGAAGGTTTTTGTCATCCACACAAGGTCATAGAAGAACTTTCATTAGGGTTGGAGAAGAGGTGGTAGTAGTAAGAAAGATTGGCTTGAGATACATATGGAAGTATAACTAATAAATTAAAGGTGTAAGGAATATAAGCTGACTCCCAGAATGGTATTTACTGAAATACGGAAATTTGATAGAAAACTTATTTTTTCATACACAGTAGTTATTTTGTTAATGTTTTAAGTTTGAGATGCCTATTAGATATCCAATTACATATATTAATAAGACAATTGCATAGTCCAAAACTGGAGAAAAGTCTAAAGTAGAGGTAAAATTTGAGCATCATCAAAATTTTGTATTATTTTAAGCCCTTAAATTAGAGAGATTTCTTGCGAAGAGAATGAATCCTGGGGAGGAAAGAACTAATGACAAAGAACAGGAGTAATTCAGCAATTATAGATGTAGTAGAGAGGAACATACCAGCAACTGAAAATGGAGAAGAAAACCAGGTAGAGAGCATACATTTCAGATAAGTGTCCATAAAATTAAAGTGAGTACAGTCAATCCAGTTACAAAATTTCATTGACAACTTTTAGCTGCAGTGGTGTAGAGTAAGTGTATAGTTAGATTAATCTGGGCTGGGATTTTATCAGACAATTTTCATAGCAGCAGAAAGGGATTTTAGGTAGTTATGATGTTTGCAAAAGAAAAAAAAAATGATTATAGTTCTGGATCAAGGAATCTAGTACAGATAAGAAAGCTCTTGTAGGAAGTAGGATCACAGAATGAAAGATTTGCAAAGCTCAGAGAAAAACACAATGAGAATTCTGAAAGGCATTGTGGAATGATTCAAGAAGGTAGTGATGGAGAGAGGTGAAGCACAGGATTTATTAGGATTGTGCAGGTCATTTGGAAGATGATCATCAAGAAGAATGAGAGATTCTGAGAAGATTGGGCTTCTGATTCTGTTGGAGATGAAAGGAAGTGTGAGGTATGATAGAATTAGTGCTGGAAGTTGGAGCATGCTACTTAGCTTCAGCCTGGTTGTCCACCAGAGCACAGGCAAAAACAGAGGATTTTTAGGGAGGTAGAAACAGCTCCATTTTTTAGTTTGCAATGGTTTCAATGAGCATTTTGAATATTTTTCTTTCTTCATTTTTCAAGGACAGTTTTAGGAAAACGATTCTTTTTTTAAAAAAGAGCAAATTCAGGGTTTCTCATAATTTCACTGTATTTAGAGCCAGTTAAACATCACTTTTTAAATCAAACTACATGAATAATACAAATAATGAACTGTTTTTAAAATTTTGTGTCCTTTTTTAAAGTCTAAGAGAGTTTTAAAATTCTTGGTTGTACATAGACTCTTTCTAGTTTGTATAAAAAAACTAACCACTTAAAAGTAGCTTTGGACTTTTTCATTGTATCTATAATAAAAACGAGATTTTTAAAAAAAAATTTTAACATTCAATAGAGATAATAAAATGAATACAATTATAATTTGACATGACTTTGGCAAGGTTTTTTCTATACTATTCAAAATCAATTATGTTCTTACAGAATTTAACGAAAGAAATTAGAGCTTTAGGAAATTGGAATAGATATCAAAGTTGGCAGTAAAATCCAAAGACATTTTTCCATTTTAATAATGTTTTTCTAGAAATAGAAGTACACTTTCAAAGTTTATCATAGCTGATGAAAAATATGAGTTGAATGTGACCTGAAATAAAAGAAGTGGAGTAACTTCAGGAGGAAGAACTGAGTAATTTATTTATGTTCTGTTTGTAAGGGATGTTCAAAATATTTTACATCTACAAATCTGAACTGGTCGTAGCTGGGCACTGCAATGATAAACCTTAATTCCTTAATTGCTGGGTGTTCTTTGAGAGGGGCTGGGAAACTGGATCATCTAGAAGAGTATTTTGGGAACTTAGAGCTGAATATTTTCTTACCAGTAAATATTGTTTTTTATTAGTTAACAACCAGTATGCATATTCTACTACACAGTAGCTACAAAACAGTATGCCATCACCTCCTAACACCCCTATTCAGGAAGGTTATACCATCTGAATATGGAATAACTATCCACATTCCATAGTTATATGCATATCATATAAGGATAATTATATGGATACTATATACTATATATAGGACAATGGCACAGGCTCCAATTATTACCTGTAAATCTGTGGTATTTCAATTCTTTTTCTTCTTTATCTCATTCTTATCACCACTTCATGAAGTACAGTGAAAATTATGTATTTAAAATTAGTTTGGATTCACAACCCAATTCCACTATAAACTCATAGTAATTTTGGATAAAAACCTTTACCATTCAACTTCATCTTCTGTGAAATGAGGCTCATTAGGTTTAGAGACAAAGAACAGAAAATAGCATCGAGTGTATGACAGTTACTCAATAAATGGTAACTACTGCTACTGTTTTGAGAATTGGAAGGAGACTGCTAAAGGATGTGTTCTTCACCTGGAGTTCATCCATGGTTGATCCACAGAATGTCCAATAATTCCCTAAAAGTTCAAGTAAAACTCGTTAAATCTGTATACACACTCCTCTTCGGAAAGGGTTCACAGCATTTGTAGCATTCCTAAAAAGTGTTTTGAATTGAAAATGCTAAGAAAATGTGATTGAAGGAAAGTTGGCAAAAAAGAGAAGGAATGGCATGGAAATAGAAACAGATGAAGAACCAGGGAATAAGGACAGCAACTAAACAGAGACTCATAACTTTAAATGGGGGAACTAATGTGGAGAATTCACCAAGAAAAGAGATGATAGCATTGATATGGTATTGAAGCAGAAGGAGGTAGTGTTGGCAGGAATGAGTAGATAAGGTCAGACAGAATTAATACCACCAAGTAAAAAACAGCAGGGCTTCCCTCATAGCTCAGTCGGTAAAGAATCTGCCTGCAGTGCAGGAGACCTGGGTTCGATTCCTGGGTCGGGAAGATCCCTTGGAGAAGGAAATGGCAATCCACTCCAGTATTCTTGCCTGGAAAATCCCATGGACAGAGGAGCCTGGCGGGCTACAGTCCATGGGGTTGCAAGAGTCGGACATGACTTAGCAACTAAACCACCACCAAAAAACATCAAAGCTTTGTAACGAGGTCTGAAGTAAGGGCAACTACTCTTAATGGATTCCTGGAAAGCTGATGTATTTCAAATTGCTTCTGTTTTATCTTTCCTTGTTACACAGAACTATTTACAAAGTTCAGCTTACTGTACTAAGCATTTTATATTGGTATTCCTACCTCATTTTGAGACATTTAAGCTGTCTCATCACCATTACATTATCATTTGTCTGATGTTACTTATTCTCCAAAACAGATATTAGAATTTAATGAAGCTTATTCAGAGAGGACTTTCATACACAGGTTAAATGTTTAAACTTGCATTTCAGTTTCTATTCTGTCTGACAGTTGATCATTTGATTCTCTTGAACATTTTTTTAAGAGTGGGCAAAAAAAGTTATTGATGGTTATCTGAAAGAGCAAACTAAACAGCTCTATTAAAAAGAATTTAGCGATATTCAAAAGTATGTGTTACTCTGAGAGAAAGTAAATAAGAGGAATTCTGCTTGAGTTCATTTATGTTAATAAGTTATCAAATATTGTCATCAGAACATATCTTAGGATTAGAATAAGTGTGAAAAAAAAGCAGAAACGTTGATGAAACCATAATCAAAATTTCTTCAAATGTTAATTTTTTTCTTAAAAATATAAAATGAAGCTGTATGAGAAATTATAGGATGAGTATTAGACAATATACTTTCTGAAAATGCATATTCAGCAAACATCTGCTGCTGCTGCTAAGTTGCTTCAGTTGTGTCCGACTCTGTGCGACCCCATAGATGGCAGCCCACCAGGCTCCGCCGTCCCTGGGATTCTCCAGGCAAGAATACTGGAGTGGGTTGCCAGTTCCTTTTCCAGTGCATGAAAGGGGAAAGTGAAAGTGAAGTCGCTCAGTCGTGTCCGACTCTTAGCGACCCCATGGACTGTAGCCTACCAGGCTCCTCCGTCCATGGGATTTTCCAGGCAAGAGTACTGGAGTGGGGTGCCATTGCCTTCTCCGCAGCAAACATCTACTTCATGTCTACTCTGTGCCAAGCACAAAGCTTATAGGAATCTTAATTTCAGAGTAACTCATTTCCTGATTTTATAAATAGTAAATGGCAGTTCTGAAGGTTATGATTTAGCCAAAACTACACAGCTGCAACTTCTATTTGCTAAGTGCCTAACTCGTGTTACTAATTTTTATCTTTTCTCTTAAATCCTTGTAACCACAATCTAAGAGAAGCTTTATTGCTATTATTCATATTTACAAATGATAACTAAGGCCAAGACAAGTTAAATAACTTGCCTGTATATATATCTATATATATACATGTATAGATAGATATATAGAAAGGTTTCATAGAAATAAGAACCCATGTCTCTTTGCCTTAAATTCAGTGCTGTTTATAATATGTCATATTTATTCATTTAGTTTCAAAATGAATATTTATACTGTACCTAATACTTTTCAGACATGTTAAACACTGTACCTAAATCATGGTGAACAAAACAGTCATGACCCTTGTTCTAACAGAGTTTATAAATTATTATGGGAAACAGATTTTAAATAAGCCAGCAAGCAAGAAACTATGAAAAAAAAAAGGAACTTATTGAAAGTAAATAAAGGATGTGATCAGAGAGGACCTTTGTGGGAATCAACTATAAAAAGAGAAAGTATGTTTCAGCCAGATGGAAGAGCATGTGCAAAGGCACTGAGATATGAAAGAGGCTAGATTTATTAATTCCAAATGAACACATTGATCAAAGACGTTTTTTACGCAAATGATGAAATGTGCCTATCAAATAAAGAGATCACACAAATTGGTAGGCTAGTATATGAAGTATCAATCACCAATTTACATTACTTGAAAATAAGTTTCCTAGAAAAAAATATATGTGTATATATATATTTTTATATCCCATAGTGTGTAGGTGTGAGGGTATGTAATAAGTACATTTTACTTAGTTATAAAGTTTATACAGGAAAAATGAGTTTTAATGCACATTAAATTTTGTTAAAAATTGTAAAAGAAAGCATGAAACTGTATTATAATATTTTTTTAATTTTTACCTACCTAGAATCCAGCATTCAGACTTGTTATAATGACATATACAGACATCAGAGGAAAGCTGATGAAATAACTCATTGGAAACATCTTTAAGTGTTACCGTATAATTCTTGCATCTCAGTCAGTTCAGTCAGTTCAGTGTCTCAGGCATGTCCGACTCTTTGCGACCCCGTGAACCGCAGCACACCAGGCCTCCCTGTCCATCACTAACTCCCTAAGTCCACCCAAACCCTTGTCCATCAAGTCGGTGATGCCATCCAGCCATCTCATCTTCTGTCGTCCCCTTCTCCTCCTGCCCTCAATCTTTCCCAGCATCAGGGTCTTTTCCAATCAGTCAACTCTTCGCATGAGGTGGCCAAAGTATTGGAGTTTCAGCTTCAACATCAGTCCTTCCAGTGAACACCTAGGACTGATCTCCTTTAAGATGGACTGGTTGGATCTCCTTGCAGTCCAAGGGACTCTCAAGAGTCTTCTCCAACACCACAGTTCAAAAGCATCAATTCTTCGGCACTCAGCTTTCTTTATAGTTCAACTCTCACATCCATACATGACAACTGGAAAAACCATAGCCTTGATTAGATGGACCTTTGTTGGCAAAGTAATGTGTCTGCTTTTTAATATGCTATCTAGGTTGGTCATAACTTTCCTTCCAAGGAGCAAGTGTCTTTTAATTTCATGGCTGCAGTCACCATCTGCAGTGATTTTGGAGCCTAGAAAAATAAAGTCTGACACTGTTTCCACTGTTACCCCATCTATCTGCCATGAAGTGATGGGACTGGATGCCATGATCATAGTTTTCTGAATGTTGAGCTTTAAGCCAACTTTTCCTTCTCCACTTTCACTTTCATCAAGAGTCTCTTTAGTTCTACACTTTCTGCCATAAGGGTGGTGTCATCTGCATATCTGAGGTTACTGATATTTCTCCCGGCAATCTTGATTCCAGCTTGTGCTTCCTCCATTCCAGCATTTCTCATGATGTACTCTGCATATAAGTTAAATAAGCAGAGTGACAATATATAGCCTTAACGTACTCCTTTTCCTATTTGGAACCAGTCTGTTGTTCCATGTCCAGTTCTCACTGTTGCTTCCTGACCTGCATACAGGTTTCTCAAGAGGCAGTCAGGTGGTCTGTTATTCCCATCTCTTTCAGAATTTTCCACAGTTTATTGTGATCCACACAGTCAAAGGCTTTGGCATAGTCAATGAAGCAGAAATAGATGGTACTCTCTTGCTTTTTCGATGATCCATCAGATGTTGGCAATTTGATCTCTGGTTCCTCTGCCTTTTCTAAAACCAACTTGAACATCTGGAAGTTCATGGTTCACGTATTGCTGAAGCCTTGCTTGGAGAATTTTAAGCATTACTTTGCTAGTGTGTGAGATGAGTGCAATTGTGTGGTAGTTTGAGCATTCTTTGGCATTGCCTTTCTTTGGGATTGGAATGAAAACTGACCTTTTCCAGTCCTGTGGCCACTGCTGAGTTTTCCATATTTGCTGGCATATTGAGTGCAGCACTTTCACAGCATCATTTCATATCCCTTCTAAATCAGGACTGTCTCCTCAGTGGCACATATCCTTTATCCCATAAAGTTTATGAAATTTTTATTACCGAAAATATCTTCTTGAAGTGTCATTATCCTCCATCTATTACAATTCACTGTTCCCTTTACATACCACAGTAAACAGGCCTCTGTGATATCGACAATAAGAACACATCACTTACCAAGAAATCCATGATTTGGATGAGTTGTTTAAATTCTCAAATAAACAATATTCTATTATATATAATATCTTTTATAATCTTGAATACCTAAAACATACAAAAAAATTAAATATCCCCAACCATATTAATTTCCACATTGAATTTTGTTTAAGATTCCATATTCAAAGTTTCTGTTTAATATCTAACTGATCTCTTATAAACTTTCATTTTCTTTGGTGTCTTTCCTTCAACTCAAAATTCTCTACCTTTCCCTTTTCCTGTCTCATAGAGCAACTTTTAGCATTTTGGTAAGCTTCTGTAAAAGTGTGGTTAGCAGTTGATTTTGTTTTTGCTAATAGATAAAGATCCAGGGTGTTTCCATTAGTGGAGCACTTCTTCATGTGAGCTGGTAGAGGCACTGTATTCTTGGGACATTGGGATCATAGTATTATCACATTCAATCTTGCATGTGGAAAATGTCTTTTTTTTTCCCAGAGTGTGTTGAGAATAATCTTAATTTGTCTTGGTTCTTCAAATATTAAAAAATCAAATTAATTTTAAAACTCCCCTAAAATAGATCTTTTTGCCAAAGAAAAGTACTATATTATTAAATAGAACTTTTTATTGAGAATCATCAGCAGTCATTTATATTGAACATAAGACTTGAGTCTCCTGGGGCCTTATGGACTAAGTACTTGTCTAAATCTCACCATTGAATTATTGTTGTTCTGTTGCTCAGTCATGTCTGACTCTTTGTAACTGAGCATGCCAGTTTTCCCTGTCCTTAACCATCTGCCAGAACCTGCTCAAACTCATGTCCATTGAGTTGGTGATGCCATCCAATCATCTCATCCTCTGTCATCCCCTTCTCCTCCTTCCTTCAATCTTTCCCAGCATCAGTGTCTTTTCAAATGAGTCAGTTCTTCACATCAGGTTTCCAAAGTATTGTAGTTTTAGCTTCAACATCAGTCCTTCCAATGAATATTCAAGGTTGATTTCCTTTAGGATTGACTTGTTTGACTGGTTTGAATAGATATATGAAATACATATTTTTACCTTTTCTTGGTCTTAATATCTATATACATAATTTGAAAAGTTTTATTAGATTTAAATTTGAACCGCAACATTTCACAACATGTGTTTTTTGCTTGCCATCACATAAAAATAACTGAAATAATTTCTAAAGTTAAAGCTTCGATGTTTTTAGATAGATCTAGAAGACATAAAATCAGAAAAGTCATAGTTCAATTCAATAGCACAATAAATCAATTGAATATAATAGATATTTATAGAATATTTTACCCAACAACAGCAGAACATACATTCTTCTAAAGCTTGAATGGGATATTCACCAAGTTAGACCACCTTCTAGGCCACAGATCACACCTTTAAAAGTTTTAAATAGGAATTATGTAATGTCTGTTCTTAGATCACCATGGAATTAAAATCAGAAATTAATAGCAGAAAAATATCAAGAAAATCCCCAAATACTTGAAGATTAAATAACTCATGGGTCAAAGAAGATATCCCAAGAGAAACAAACCAAAAAAAAAAAAATAGACTAAACTAAGTGAAAATATAACTTCTAAAAATTTGGAGAATTAAGGAAAACTAGGTAGTGGGAAATTTATAACATTGAATGCATATATTAAATAGAAATAAAAATCTAAAATCAATAATCTAAGCTTCTATCTTAGGAAAGTAGAAAAGGAAGAGAAAATCAAATTCCAAAGTAAGGAGAAGAAACATAATAGTAAATGTTTGCACAGACATCAGTGAATTTTGTTAAAGGAAATCAATAGAGAATAGTAACAAAACCAGAAGCTGGTTCTTTGAAAAGAGTAATAAAATTGGTAAGACTTAAGTCAAGTAATGGAGAAAAAGAAGGACAAAACATATTACTAATAGCAGAAATGAAAGAGAAGACATTACTACAGATCTTATGGACATTAAAAGGGTAATAAATGGGTGTTATTAACAACTCTATGCTTACAAATGTGATAACCTAGGTGAAATGTACCTAGTCCTTAAAAGAAACAATCTACCAAAACTCACATAAGAAGAAATGGACCCTAGGCCTGTAACTATTAAAGAAATTGAATCAATAATTCATTGGGACTTCCCTTGTGTCCCAGTGGTTAAGACTCCGCCTTCCAATGCAGATGACATGGGTTTGATCCCTGGTACGGGAACTAAGACCCCACATGCCATGCAGTGCAGCCAATTAAAATAATAATAATAATTAAAAAACCAGAAGCAGTAAACCCAGATTGTATTGGGTTCTATTGAATTCTACCAAATATTTAATGGAAAAATTTTACCAATTATCTATAATCTCTCCCAGAAGATATAGTAAAGGAAATACTTCCTAACATTCTATGAGATCAGCATTACCCTAACATCAAACCAGACAAAGACATTACAGGAAAAGCAAACTTTAGACCAATATTTCTCATGAACATAGATTCAAAAATCCTCCACATAATACTATATATTTTGTTGATATCCACAAAATAACTTGGCAAATTTTATTGGGATTGTGTTTAATCTATAGATTAAGGTTAAAAAGCCTTCCTCTCTATAACATTGGAGTAACTCTCCATTTAGTTAGTTGTTCTTTGATTTCTTTCATCAGAATTATAACACTATAAAGTTTTCCTCATATAGATCTTGAATATATTTTGCTAGATTTATAACTAAATACTTTTTGAGGTGTACCAATATAAAAGACATTGTGTCTTTAATTTCAAATTCCTATTGTTCATTTTTGGTATGCAGGAAAATGGTTTACTTTTGTAGGTTAATCTTGTGTCTCATAACATTGTTATTATAACTAGTTACAGGAAGTTTTTTTTGCTGACTCTTCTGAATTTCTTTACATATACAGTCATGTTATCTGCAAACAAAGACAGTTTTATTTTTTCCTTCCCTATCCCAAATTTTTGTTTCTTATTCTTGTTTTAATGCATTAACTAGGACTTCCCATAGGATGTTAAAAAGAAGTATTG
Source organism: Giraffa tippelskirchi (assembly GCF_054371585.1). Taxonomy (NCBI): domain Eukaryota; kingdom Metazoa; phylum Chordata; class Mammalia; order Artiodactyla; family Giraffidae; genus Giraffa; species Giraffa tippelskirchi. The sequence goes on from NC_137277.1 coordinate 95,710,713, forward strand.
AGAGGGGAATTCCTTGCCCATTCTGATATTAGCAGAAAAGCTTCAAGTTTCTCACCAAGTCTGATGTTAGTTGTAGATTTTTTTTGTAGATACACTTTATCAATTTGAGGAAGTTATTCTCTAATTCCTAGTTAAATCAGAGTTTTTATGAAGAGTGTTGGGTTTGGTCAAATACCAAAATACTAGAAAATTGATCCTGACAATTATAGAGAATTTATACCAACCAACTGACAGTTATTTCAGATGTGCAAGGCTAGTTCAAAAGTCAAAAATAAGTTAATGGAATCAATTCACATTAACAAGCTGAAGGGGAAAAATCACATGGCTGTATTAATAAACATGGAAAAGTATTTAACAAAATCCAACACTTTTCATGATAAATGTCATGATGTCACAATGTCTTTCATATTGGTACCTCTCAAAAATACTTAGGTATAAATCTAGCAAAATATATACAATATCTATATGAAGAAAACTTCATAGTGTTATAACTCTGATGAAAGAAATCAAAGAACAGCTAACTAAATAGAGAGTTACTCCAATGTTATAGTTAGGAAGGCTTTTTAACTTCAATCGATAGATTCAACACAATCCCAATAGAATTTGCCAAGTTATTTTGTGGATATAAACAAGTTGACCCTAAAGTTTATATAGAGAGGCAAAAGACCCAGGCTAGCCAACACAATATTGAAGGAAAAAAAACAAGTTCCAGAACTGACAACATCAAGACTTACTATAAGGCTACTGTAGTCAAGAAAATGTAGTACTATTAAGAGAATAAACAAATCCGTCAGTGGAACAGCACAGAGAGCCCAGAATTAGACTTACACAAATACAGTCAGGTGATTTTTGAAACAGGAGCAAAAGCAATACATGGAACAAAGACAGCCTTTCCAACAAATAATAATATGTCAATGTAAGTTCATAGATGGTAACAAATGTACTGCTGCTGCTGCTGCTACTGCTAGGTTGCTTCAGTCGTGTCTGACTCTGTGCGATCCCATAGACGGCAGCCCACAAGGGTCCCCCGTCCCTGGGATTCTCCAGGCAAGAACACTGGAGTGGGTTGTCATTTCCTTCTCCAATGCGTGAAAGTGAAAAGTGAAAGTGAAGTCGCTCAGTCGTGTCCGACTCTTAATGACCCCATGGACTGCCGCTTACCACGCTCCTCCGTCCATCGGATTTTCCAGACAAGATTACTGGAGTGGGATGCCATTGCCTTCTCTGAACAAATGTACTACTCTTGCGTAAAGTGTTAATAATGAGAGAGGCTGTGTGTATGTGAGGGCAAGGGATATATGAGAACCTGCGCTTTCTGTTCAGTTTTATTGTGAACCTAAAACTACTTCAAAAAATAGGTATTTTTTAAAATTGGAAGTTTTACACAAATATCCCTTTCTCTAGTAGCCATCTGTTAGAGCTATCTAATGCCTTTAGAGAGGACACATACTCTTCAAATTGCTATAGCCCCTTCTAGCTTGTTTCTAGTTTTTCTCATTGGTGGTAATTTGCATTTGTAACCCTTGAGCTTTAAGATTAATCATCTCTGATATTTAGTATTTCTTTTAGCTGAATCTAGCTGAACAAACCATTGCATTTTTCCTATGTAATTTTCTTCCCTCTTTTTTGATACTCCATAATGAACATTTCACGTTTCACCATTGATACAATCTCCTCACTAACTGGTTTGCTGCCTTATATTACCAAATCAAACCAATTTGGTGCCAACTAAAATACAGTGTCCTACTAACAGGCCTGGATATACTCTCAGAGAAATGAAGAGGAGAAGAGATGGCTTGTGGCTCTTACATTCATCTTTCTTTCTTCATCATTATTACCAAAACAAAATAATGCCTTTTCATTCTTTTATGTATGCCCTGTATGCTTTCAGTCTATGATTTCTTTTTTCATAAAAATGATGGATAGGAAGGCAAGGGAAAGACAAACAGGAAGAAGAGAACTGTATTCAAGAGACTACCTCTGAATGTTCATTTCAAAATTACACACATATATATGTACATATTGATATACACACATGGGTGTTTTATGTAGACTGACACTAAGGCTGCATAGAAACTTGGGTCAGTGGATTTATTGTTGGTGTTTTCTCCAGAGAAATTTCTCAGGAACAAAATAGGCATCATTTTAGACTTCCTAGACAGTGGTCCACTGGAGAAGGGAAAGGCACACCACTTCAGTATCCATGCCTTGAGAACCCCATGAACAGTACGAAAAAGTGAAAAGATAGGACACCGAAAAAGGAACTACCCAGGTGGATAGGTGCCCAATATGCTACTGGAAATCAGTGGAGAACTAACTCCGGGAATAAAGAAGAGATAGAGCCAAAGAACAAACAAAACCCAGCTGTGGATGTGACTAGTGATAGAAGTAAACTCTGATGCTGTAAAAAGCAATATTGCATAGGAACCTGGAATGTTAGGCCCATGAATCAAGGCAAATTGGAAGTGGTCAAACAGGAGATGGCAAGAGTGAACATCAACATTTTACAAATCAGTGAACTAAAATGGACTGGAATGGGTGAATTTAACTCAGATGACCATTATATCTACTACTGTGGGCAAGAATCCGTTAGAAGAAATTGAGTAGCCATCATAGTCAACAAAACAGTCTGAAATGCAGTACTTGGATGCAATCTCTAAAACGACAGAATGATATTTATCCAAGGCAAACCATTCAATATCACAGTAATACAAGTCGATATCCTGACCAGTAATGGCGAAGAAGCTGAAGTTGAAGGGTTCTGTGAAGACCAACAAGATCTTCTAGAACTAACACCCCAAAAAGATGTCCTTTTCATTATAGGGGACTGGAATGCAAAAGTAGGAAGTCAAGAAACACCTGGCATAGCAGGCAAGTTTGGCCTTGGAGCACAGAATGAAGCAGGGAAAAGGCTAACCGAGTTTTGCCAACAGAACATAGCAAACAGCCTCTTCCAACAACACAAGAGAAGACTCTACACATGGACATCACCAGATGGTCAATATCAAAATCAGATTGATTATATTCTTTGCAGCCAAAGGTGGAGAAGCTCTATAGAGTCAGCAAAAAAAAGACTGGAAGCTGACTGTGGTTCAGATCATGAACTCCTTATTGTCAAATTTAGACTTAAATTGAAGATAGTAGGGAAAACCACTAGACCATTCAGGTATGACCAAAATCAAATCCCTATGATTATATAGTAGAAGTGACAAATAGATTCAAGGGGTTAGATCTGATAGACAGAGTGCCTGAGTACTATGGATGGAGTCTCGTGGCATTGTACAGGAGTCAGGGATCAAGAGCATCCCCTAGCAAAAGAAATGCAAAAAGACAAGATGGTTGTCTGAGGAGGCCTTACAGATAGCTGAGAAAAGAAGAGAAGCAAAAGGCAAAGGAGAAAGGAAAGATATACCCATTTGAATGCAGGTTCAAAAAAATAGCAAGCAGAGATAAGAAAGCCTTCCTCAGTGATCAGTGCAAAGAAATCAAAGAAAAGAATAGAATGGGAAAGACTAGAGATCTCTTCAAGAAAATTAGATACACCAAGGGAATATTTCATGCAAAGATGGGCACAGTGAAGGACAGAAATTGTATGGACCTAACAGAAGCAGAATGTGTTAAGAAGAGGTGGCAAGAATACACAAAAGAACTGTACAAAAGATATCTTCATGACCCAGATAATCATGATGGTGTGATCAATCACTTAGAGCCAGACATCCTGGAATACGAATTCAAATGGGCCTTAGGAAGCATCACTACAAACAAAGCTAGTGGAGGTGATGGAATTCCAGTTGAGTTATTTCAAATCCTAAAAGAAGATGCTATGAAAATGCTGCACTCAATATGCCAGCAAATTTAGAAAACGGAGCAGTAGCCACAGGACTGGAAAAGGTAAATTTTCATTCCAATCCCAAAGAAAGGCAATGCCAAAGAATGCTCGAACTACCTCACCATTGCCCTCATCTCACACACTAGCAAAACAATGCTCAAAACTTTACAACCCAGGCTTCAGCAGTACGTGAACCTAGAACTTCCAGATGTTCAAGCTGGATTTAGAAAAGGCAGAGGAACCAGAGATCAAATTGCCAACATCCATGGATCATCAAAAAAGCAAGAGAGTTCCAGATAAACATATACTTCACTTTATTGACTATGCCAAAGCCTTTGACTGTGTGGATCACAAGAAAACTGTGGAAAATTCTTAAAGAGATGGGAATGCCAGACCACCTGACCTGCCTCCTAAGAAATTTATATGCAGGTCAAGAAGCAACAGTTAGAACTGAACATGGAAGAACAGACTGGTTCCAAACAGGAAAAGGAATACATCAAGGCCATATATTGTCACTCTGATTATTTAAATTATATGCAGAGTACACGATGAGAAATGCTGGACTGGATGAAGCACAAGCTGGAATCAAGATTGCTGGGAGGAATATCAATAACTCAGATATGCAGATGACACCACACTTGTGACAGAAAGTGAAGAAGAACTAAAGAGTCTCTTGATGAAAGTGAAAGAGAGTGAAAAAGTTGGCTTAAAACTCAGCATTCAGAAAACTAAGATCATGGCATCCAGTCCCATCACTTCATGGGAAATAGATGGAGAAACAGTGGAAAAAGTGGCAAACTTTATTTTTTGGGGCTCCAAAATCACTGCAGATGGTGACTGCCACCATTAAATTAAAAGACGCTTGCTTCTTGGAAGAAAAGCTATGGCCAACCTAGACAGCATATTAAAAAGCAGAGACATTACTTTGTCAACAAAGTTCCATTAGTCAAGGTTATGGTTTTTCCAGTAGTCATGTATGGATGTGAGAGCTGGACTAAAAGAAAGCTGAGCACCGAAGAATTAATGCTTTTGAATTGTGGTGTTGGAGAAGTTTCTTGAGAGTCCTTTGGACAGCAAGGAGATCCAACCAGTCCATCCTAAAGTAAATCAGTTGTGAATATTCATTGGAAAGACTGATGCTGAAGTTGAAACTCCAATACTTTGGCCTCCTGATGTGAAGATCTGACTCATTTGAAAAGACCCTCATGCTGGGAAAGATTGAAGGTAAGAGGAGAAGGGGACCACAGAGGATGAGACGGTTGGATGGCATTGGTTTGATGTCCTTACTCAATGGACATGAGTAAAGTCTTGGAGTTGGTGATGGACAGGGAGGCCCGGTGTGCTGCAGTCCATGGGATGGCAAAGAGTTGGACAGGACTGAGTGAGTGAACTGAACTGAATCCATCTACACAATTTTTTCAGATTCCAAGAAGGAAGATTTACAATACATTTTAAAGTGAGTATAGATACATATCCTTTTCCATGCATTGTATTATTATTATTTATGCCAACTACTTGACCAGGAAATTATTCCTGTTAAGAAGTATGCTACAGTTGCTATTATTATTATCATTATTAAAAACATGTATTGAGAACTACCATGTGGCAGGCACTGTGTGAAGAATTTATGGCCCATATCTCTATAAATAATCACAATAACCCTGTTTTTTGTATTCATAAAAATATGAATTACATATATTTATTCCATTTTAAAGATGAAGATAATCCAGAGTTTCATAGCATATTGATGGCACAGTTTGGAATATAACCTAATATACTGGGCCCTTAAGACTTTGAATCCTGGTGCTTTAAAAATATTAAAATCCCATCAGTAACTTCTGTTAGGTTAAACAGAGTACCTGTGTCAATGTACAGAAAAGAAGCACATGCTTAAGTTGCATATCTGTAATAGTGCCAACATGCTGCATTCTAAATGCAGAGCTTTAGGAATTTTACTTGTCTAAAACCTACTATAACAAGGTTAAAGTCAGTGATGTTAGAGTCAGACTTGTCCTCTAAGAACCTTAGTTTCTTCCAAGTGAAACAGAATTACAAACTCTGGGTTTTTGTGGGTATTAAATGACATAAAGAAAAGCCTTGGCACACAGGAATCATTCTGTGGTATCTGTGGCTTTGTTAATTCCAAAGATAAAATGAAAGGTGCTACCTAGATCTAGATTCCTTGATGTCTGAAAGTTAAAAGTGTTAGTCACTAAGTTGTATCTCGTGTCTGACTCTTTGTGACAGTAAGGTCTCTACTCCCCCTGGCTCCTCTGTCCATGGGACTCCCCAGGCAAGAATACTGGAGTGGCTGGGCATTCCCTTTTCCAGGTAATACTTCCAACCCAGGGATTGAACCCAGGTCACCTGCAGTGCAGGCAGATTCTTTACCATCCAAGTCACCAGGGAAGCCCTCCTTGACACCTACCATTCTTCAAATAGTCTAGATATTTTCAGGGCCTTAAAGTACTTGCTGTATAGAGAAAAGCAACTGTTGATAAATGTTATAAAAGTATTGAAATTGGAAGTAGTTTTTATAAAATATGTGCAGAACAAGGTGAGTGTGTGCTAAGTTGCTTCAGTCATGTCCGATTCTTTGCAACTCCATGGACTGTAGCCTGCCAGGTTCCTCTGTCCATGGGGTCTTCGTGGCAAGAACACTGGAATGGATTGCCATACTGTCCTCCAGGGACTCTCCCCCACCTGGGGCTCTAACTTACATCTCTTTATGTCTCTGGCATTGGGTTCTTTACCACTAGTGATATCTGGGAAGCCCACAGAATGAAGTATTTTAGTCAGAATATCTTATTAATTCTCATAACACTCCTGCTAAATGGTATTATTATTTCCATCTTAAAAATGAAAAGTTAAAGGCTTAGAAACTTAGATTTTCCCGTGAATACACAGCCAGTGTGTGGTTTTCAATCCATCCAGATAGACTGTAAAGTCTATGCTCTTTCCACCACATTCAAACTTAAAGTATACTGCCTGTGAATTTTCTTGATTAAAACTGGAGGTAACTGTGAAATGCTTAGGAAACAAAACATTTTCTTTTGCTTAATATTCTGTAAACAAAATCATGCTCTAAGCTCTATCCCACATTGTATGTATTCATATTTCAGAGTTTATCTTGAACATACAGGGAAAAGAATGCCACAGTTTACTTTTTAATAAATAAAATATAGTCAGTATGTATTTGGGCAATGTTATTCCTCCAGAAGTTTCCAAAACTTAGCCATCCTTCTTCGATATGAATTTGCACATTTTTTCAAGATAATAAACAGTTATTTATATTTTTAATATGCTATCTTTGAGTACTACTTATGGTGTGGTTCTTTTCAGAATGTTTTGGGGGAGGGTATGGCTTTAGTTATATATACCTACTCCAAAGTCTTCCCTGGTGGCTCAGTGGTAAAGAATCTGCCTGCAATGCAGGAGACCTGGGTTCAGTCTCTGGGTCGGGATGATCCCTTAGAGAAGGAAATAGCAACCCACTCCAGTATTCTTGCTTGGAAATCCCATGGACAAAGGAGCCTGGAGGCTATAGCCCTGGGGTTGCAAGAGTCGGACAGGATTTAGCCACTAAACTACCAACCACCACCACCACCACTGCTAAGTAAGAGTCTTAGTTGAATCTTCATAGGCTCTTCCATTTATTCACTCATTCAGTGAATATTGATGGGAGACCTCCTGCATACCAGATATTTGCTAAGAGAGTGATACAGAAGCATACATGGCCCCTAGTTTGGTGTGGCTGAAAGCCTAGTGGGGGACACATGAATGATATAAATAATCACACTCTAAAGATTAAAACTGGCAGCAGAGACAAGTTCCACAAGAAGACAGAAATGGTACTGTGTGTGAAAGTACTTGACAATAAAATTTAAACAGAAGGTTTGGAGACCTTGCTGAAGAGGTAATGTTTAAACCTGCATCTCAGGAATGAATAGGCATTGAACAAGTGAAGAGAGAAGAAAAAGTTCCCCTCACAGTAGCAGTGTATGCTAAGGCTTCTTGTTAGCATTTTTCTAACATTTTTGTATTCTTCTTTCACTGATATCATATATTTAAAACATAGCCGTCAAGAATATAACTGAACATGTGAGTTCTGAATTATGAAAAAGACCCACTAAAGACTTGTAAATGAGTTGTTTGTTATAAAAAAAAGTCTTCATTTCATATGTATCTTTACATATATAAAATGATTTTTTTATCACCCTATCCTAGAAACACTTACAGAGCATCTCTATTGACATGTAAGGTAACTATACTTTTAATATATGCCCTGCTGCTGCTGCTAAGTCGCTTCAGTCGTGTTCGACTCTGTGCGACCCCATAGACGGCAGCCCACCAGGCTCCGCTGTCCCTGGGATTCTCCAGGCAAGAACACTGGAGTGGGTTGCCATTTCCTTCTCCAATGCATGAAAGTGAAGAGTGAAAGTGAAGTCTCTCAGTTGTGCCCGACTCCCATTGACCCCCCACGGACTGCAGCCTACCAGGCTCCTCCATCCATGGGATTTTCCAGGCAAGACTACTGGAGTGGGTTGCCATTGCCTTCTCCAATATATGCCCTATAGAAATATAAACAAGCTCTAGCTGTGAAAATTCATCAAAGACCTCACAAATTGTTACAACAGTGTGCCAAGAATTGTGCCAAATGTTAGAGATTCAAAGAAATGTAAGATAAAGCTCCAGTGCTCTGAGAGACTATAAAATCCAACTAAAGATGAGCAATGAGTGAAATACTGTCTATTTATGCCAGGGGTCAAACTCTTCAGCTTATTTAAGGGCTATGAAAACATAAAGGTGAGAGCATTACTTTTTTCCTTTACTCTTCTGTAAAGAGTACTCTTACTGCATTATTTGGCTTTACCTAAAGGCTCAATATATTGGAAATGCATTAATTATCTTATATGAGTAGATATAAGTACAAGGCTTCCCTTGTAGCTCAGTCGGTAAAGAATCTGCCTGCAGTTCAGGAGACCCGGGTTCAATCCCTGGGTTGGGAAGATCCCCTGGAGAAGGAAATGGCAACCCACTCCAGTATCCTTGCCTGGAAAATCTCATGGACAGAGGAGCCTGGTGGGCTGCAGTCCATGGGGTCGCAAAGAGTCGGGCACGACTGAGCGACTAACTCTTATGAGTAGATATGTCATTAAATAATTCTGTAATTAACATAAGTAGTTATTATCATTTCTGTATAGATGAATGTAAATGCAGTGATGTTTAATTATGATCTGTTACTGACCCAACAAAGAGAGATAACAGAGTCCCTTTTTAACTTGCAGTAAATATTCTGAGGGCTACCCTGGTGGCTCAGCTGGTAAAGAATGTGTTTCCAGTGCAGGAGACTTTGTTCGATTCTTGTGTCAAGAAAATCCCCTGGAGAAGGAAATGGCAACCCACTCTAGTATTCTTGTGTGGAAAATCCCATGGACAGAGGAGCCTAGTGGGCTATAGTCCGTGGGGTCACAAAGAGTTGTTCATGACTGAGCTTCTAAGCATGAAATATTCTGAGTTGCAAATAACCTCTGAAAATCCCACCATCTGGGTTTTTGTTGTTGTTCTTGTTGTTGTTTGGGTTTTCTTTCTATCTTTTTTTTTTTGGTAAGAGTGTTACAATACATCATCAAAGAAGTCTTTCAATGCAGAAAGAGAAAATTAAGACCCAGGGTTGATTCTCGGGCTCTACCATTGTCTCAGTGAATTCTCACGAGGCATCTCCTCTCGTACCAGTGCCCAGAACAAGAAAACGCATGCCTAGTCCTCTGCACAGTCAGTGTGACTTCTCAAGAGACACTGGATATTCAACTGACTTCAAAATAATAAGTGAATATTTAAACAATTCATTGAATGTGAAATAGTACCAGACGGTTGTTATAAAGCTAAAAGTAAAAATCACTTTCAAATTTTTTTGGCATACTTTTTATTCTCTAACAATTTACCATTTGTGTAGATTTGAGCTTTTCTTGAAACAAAAAGCCTTGTGACATAGTTATTCAGATATAACCTCTAAGAAATCTTTAGCATTCAAAAAAGGGCTTTGGTGCCTTTTATTTCAAAATATGCTCATGCATAACAATGAACATGCTCTCCCTCTGAGAAGGTTTTGTCATGAATACATTAGGAGAAGAAAACACTCAGGTGAGTTTATTTAATAATTGATAGTGGAAATAGAGCCTTAAGGAAATTTCCATCTTCCTGAAACATGAGTTCTGTATTTATTACTTTTTATTATCATCTAATACTGATGTGTGCAGTTACCTGGCATAGGTGAGCTGCAACTCTTATTAGCAATATTAAGTATCTGCATTAGAATTTTTTTCAAACACTAATCTCTCTCCATTAATCTCAAATAATATTAATACCAGTCAAGCAGGTCTGAAGAGACCATTCTCATGATAGAACTGTGTGTTCTTGCTTGACACATTTTAAATTAAATGAGTATTTGTTTTTCAGACTGGACATTATTAATGGTAATTTTTCATTAAAACAGATTATTTCTGCAGGTGTTCTGAGGAGTCATTTAAATTCAAAATGGCCACTTTGAAAGTGGATTAATTTACACTTTCATTAAATAAAGTTCACAAAATAATCATTAGTAGAATCATAACATTTAGAAAGAATCCTCAAATATTAGGGCCACTCCCACTCTGACAGTTTTTATTTTACAATTCTGAAGCTCCTCAAGCCCAGAAAGAAATGAATTTCAGTTACCTAATATTCTAGGATCACCAAATCAGAGACAATAAAGGAACAGTGTCCTTAGCATCTAATCCCAAGGAAGTAACAACTTAATATGACAGACTAGTGATCTGGTATTTACTGGAATTCCCAAGGACAGGAAGCCCCAAACTGCTCCTAAATTATCCATTTCATTTTTGAGCTATGCTGTTTGTAACTTTTATTTATTGGTCCCAGTTCGTCCATCTGGAATTACAGTAATTCTTTTTCTCTCTTCCACAGTTGTCTTTCATCTCTGATTGCAGCTCTCATGGCCTTTTGGGGAGCTTTTCTCTTGTCCCTTCTTAACACTTTCACCCATTCCTCATATGGTCTTTCTTTCCAAATTAAAATCTTTTGTGCCTCTTTCCCTTAAGATTTTATTCTATCAATTATCCTTCTAAAATGTCATCTCAAGAGTAGAAGAGTATAATAATTTGATTTTGATCTCACTGGACACTTTAGAGTTCAGAGTGGCTATTCCTGGTGTGGCTATTAAAATTTATATTATTACAAGTATATTATATAATTAACATTATATTATTTTAGTTGTATGGTGTTTGTAACATTTGTTTAAAGCTAATCTTAATTACTCTAGAGTATCATTATTAATGATAATATCCACAGTATGAGCATGTTTTATAAAACTTTCATTTACTATATTTTCTTCTGGGGATTTGAGACATTAATAATGAGCTAACAAGGATAAATTTAGGAACTGTAACCAGTTAACTACTTTGAGGATTGTAGTACTTTGATATAATTGAAATGATTCTATAGCAATGTATAAAGTAGCAATTATGCAATTTCCTCCATCCAGGAAAACAGAGCCTTTGTAAAGGCCAGATTATTGGAGCGCCCTTCCTAATAAATAGGTCAGACATTAGCTAGAGGCAACTTGAAGGCTGTTAAGCATTATTTAACATTATTGCTGCTGTAAGGAAACTATACATTTCTAAAGAAGATGCCAATATTTATTAGCAGATTATTTAGGAATCACTACTCTTGTCTTCCTCAGGGAATTTTTTAATGCTAGTGAATAAAATTAATTGAGTGATTAACTTATGCCAGGTACCATGATAAGTCCTCTATATGTATTATTTCTTCTATGTATTACATTATTTTGAACTATATATTATTATTGAGCCCATTTTACAGATGAGTAAAAATAAGATTTCTAGAAACTAAATTGCCAAAGATCATAATTCTAGTTAGTGAAAAAAAACAGGACTTTATCAACTGTGTCTGACACACAAGTTCTTAACTACTTTGAATCATCCACCCACTACTTGACTTCAGTTCAGTTCAGTCGCTCAGTCGTGTCCAACTCTTTGCGACCCCATGAATAGCAGCACGCCAGGCCTCCCTGTCCATCGCCAACTCCCGGAGTCTACCCAAACTCATGTCCATCAAGTCGGTGATGTCCTCCAGCCATCGCATCCTCTGTTGTCCCATTCTCCTCCTTTTCCAATGAGTCAACTCTTTGCATGAGGTGACCAAAGTATTGGAGTTTCAGCTTCAACATCAGTCCTTCCAATGAACACCCAGGACTGATCTCCTTTAGGATGGACTGGTTGGATCTCCTTGCAGTCCAAGGGACTCTCAAGAGTCTTCTCCAACACCACAGTTCAAAAGCATCAATTCTTCAGCGACCAGCTTTATTTATAGTCCAACACTCACATCCATACATGACAACTGGAAAAACCATAGCCTTGATTAGATGGGCCTTTGTTGGCAAAGTAATGTCTCTGCTTTTCAATATGCTATCTAGGTTGGTCATAACTTTCCTTCCAAGGAGTAAACATCTTTTAATTTCATGGCTGCAGTCACCATCAGCAGTGATTTTGGAGCCCCCCAAAATGAAGTCTGCCACTGTTTCCCCATCTATCTGCCATGAAGTGATGGGACCAGATGCCATGATCTTAGTTTTCTGAATGTTGAGCTTTAAGCCAACTTTTCCTTCTCCACTTTCACTTTCATCCAGAGGCTCTTTAGTTCTTCTTCACTTTCTGCCATAAGGGTGGTGTCATCTGCATATCTGAGGTTACTGATATTTCTCCCGGCAATCTTGATTTGAGCTTGTGCTTCCTCCAGCCCAGCGATTCTCATGATGTACTCTACGTATAAGTTAAATAAGCAGGGAAACAATATACAGCCTTGACGTATTCCTTTTCCTATTTGGAACCAGTCTGTTGGTCCATGTCCAGTTCTAACTGTTGCTTCCTGACCTGCATAGAGGTTTCTCAAGAGGCAAGTCAGGTGGTCTGTTATTCCCATCTCTTTCAGAATTTTCCACAGTTTATTGTGATCCACACAGTCAAAGGCTTTGGCGTAGTCAATAAAGCAGAAATAGATGTTTTTCTGGAACTCTCTTGCTTTTTCAATGATCCATCGGATGGGCAATTTGATCTCTGGTTCCTCTGCCTTTTCAAAACCAGCTTGAACATCTGGAAGTTCATGATTCACGTGTTGCTGAAGCCTGGCTTGGAGAATTTTGAGCATGACTTTACTAGCATGTGAGATGAGTGCAATTGTGCAGTAGTTTGAGCATTCTTTAGCATTGCCTTTCTTTGGGATTGGGATGAAAACTGACCTTTTCCAATCCTGTGGCCACTGCTGAGTTTTCCATATTTGCTGGCATATTGAGTGCAGCACTTTCACAGCATCATCTTTCAGGACTTGAAATAGCTCAACTGGAATTCCATCACCTCCACTAGCTTTGTTCATAGTGATGCTTTCTAAGGCCCACTTGACTTCCCATTCCAGGATGTCTGTCTCTAGGTGAGTGATCACACCATCATGATTATCTGTGTTGTGAAGATCTTTTTTGTACAGTTCTTCTGTGTATTCTTGCCACCTCTGCTTAATATCTTCTGCTTCTGTTACGTCCATACTATTTCTGTCCTTTATCAAGCCCATCTTTGCATGAAATGTTCCCTTGGTATCTCTAATTTTCTTGAAGAAATCTCTATTCTTTCCCATTCTGTTGTTTTCCTCTATTTCACTTCCAGGGTAAGAGAAACCCAAGTAAGACAGTAGGTGTCTCGAGAAGGCATCAGAGGGCAGACACACTATAACCATAATCACAGAAAAGTAGCTAATCTGATCCCATGGACCACAGCCTTGTCTAACTCAATGAAACTATGCCAAGCTGTGTGGGGCCACCCAGGACAGATGGGTCATGGTGGAGAGGTCTGACAGAATGTGGTCCACTGGAGAAGGGAATGGCAAGCCACTTCAGTATTCTTGCCTTGAGAACCCCATGAACAGTATGAAAAGGCAAAATGATAGGATACTGAAAGAGGAACTCCCCAGGTCGGTAGGTGCCCAATATGCTACTGGAGATCAGTGGGGAAATAACTATTGAAAGAATGAAGAGATGGAGCCAAAGTAATAACAATACCCAATTGTGGATGTGACTGGTTATAGAAACAAGGTCCGATGCTATAATGAGCAATATTACATAGGAACCTGGAATCAAGGCAAATTGGAAGTGGTCAAACAGGAGATGGCAAGTGTGAACATCAACATTCTAGGAATCGGCCAACTAAAATGGACTGGAATGGGTGAATTTAACTCAGATGACCATTATATCTACTACTGTGGGCAGGAATCCCTTAGAAGAAATGGAGTAACTATCATGGTCAACCAAAGAGTCTGAAATGCAGTACTTGGATGCAATCTCAAAAACGACAGAATGACCTCTGTTCATTTCCGTGGTAAACCATTCAATATCACAGTAATCCAAGCCTATGCCCCAACCAGTAATGCTGAAGAAGCTGAAGTTGATGGTTCTATGAAGACCTACAAGACCTTTTAGAGCAACATCCAAAAAAGATGTCTTTTTCATTATAGGGGAATGGAATGCAAATGTAGGAAGTCAAGAAACACCTGGCATAACAGGCAAATTTGGCCTTGGAGTACAGAATGAAGCAGGGCAAAGGCTAACAGAGTTTTGCCAAGAGAATGCACTGGTCATAGCAAACAGCCTCTTCCAACAACACAGGTGAAGACTCTATACGTGGACATCACCAGATGGTCAACACTGAAATCAGATTGATTATATTCTTTGCAGCCAAAGATGGAGAAGCTCTATACAGTCAGCAAAAGAAGACCAGGAGCTGACTGTGGCTCAGATCATGAACTCCTTATTGCCAAATTCAGACTGAAATTGAAGTAGGGAAACCACTAGACCATTCAGGTATGACCTAAATCAAATCGCTTAAGACTATACAGTGGAAGTGAGAAATAGATTTAAGGGACTAGATCTGATAGAGTGCCTGATAAACTACTTTACTTACTTACTTTTTAATAAAATAAACTTGCCTCTAGTGTTGATAAGGGGCTTCCTTGGTGGCTCAGATGGTAAAGAATTTGCCTGCAATGCAGGAGAAAGATCCCCTAGAGAAGGGAATGCCAATCCACTCCAGTATTCTTGACTGGGGAATTCCAGTCAAGAATGGACAGAGGAGCCTGTTGAGCTGCAGTTCATGGGATCACAAAGAGTGGGACATGACTGAGTGACTAACACACAGTGTTGATAAGTCTCAGAAACTTTAACTAGTAAGTGCTGGATCTTAACTAACCTGCAAGAACTGAACTTCTGATCTCAACACCAATAGCCAAGAGTTCTAATATACATATCACACTTAGCTTCCATTTGGGCTTCATATTTTGGAATTCAGAGAAACAAAATATTGTTTGTTTTGTCTCTATTTCTCTTCTCCCTCATAATTGAAGTTAAGGCACCTCAAACTTTCTCATCAAATGGTTCCTAGTAGCAGAACTTAATAAAAATGTGTCATTGAATACAATTGGGAAAAAAAAAATCCCCTGTACAAGCTATACATTCCATCAAATTTTTGTTTTTTAATTAAAAATTAATGTAAATTTTATTCTGTATGGAGTAATACATAGTTATTTATATCCATGTGATTTTATCCAAAAACTTTTTTTTTTTTTAATAAATTTATTTATTTTAGTTGGGGGCCAATCACTTCACAACATTGCAATAGTTTTTGCCATACATTGACATGAATCAGCCATGGGTTTACATGTGTTCCCCCTCCTGGACCAAAAACTTTTAACAAAATTGAAGCTTTGGAAAGAAGTGCCATGGAACTCTCAGTTTGAGAATTCTCAATTTGAGAATTATTTTATTCAGAGATGATACAGATAGGATATGGATATAAATAATACATACTGTCTGTCCAAGATAAACTCAAAATCATACCTGCGAGACAGCCTAGCAAATAATTCTAATACTTACTAGCCCTCTACTAATAGAAGCTATTGGGTTAATCTTAATAGCTATTAATAAGATATTAAAAGTCTGTTTATCTAACTTTGTATTTTAAACTCACATGGGCCATTTACAGGCAGTGAAGGACTACTGATGCTACAAATGTAGATGGCACTTCTCAATTGCTTTCTAATTTAGGTTCTCTTTGAGGTTTTGCTGTGAATGTACCTCCTGTAAGGATCTTTATATAGGAGAGTAGATTTCTGAGACAGGAAGCCAAATCAAAAGTGTTATTAGAGCATTTCATATATTGATTTGATGTGTTCAGCTCTAAGCGCCAACACCTCTTAGTTCTAGCATTGTTTTCCATATTACAGCCTTTCATGCTGACCACAACTTGTTGATTATTGATATCTGATGCTTTGATTTGGCCAATATTAAAGAGTTTCACTGTTATTGCTTATATGCAACTAGCTTATTTTTTTCAGTGTTCTCATCCATCTTCACCATCATATCATGGGACCTCAAAGTCTTTGAGACTTGGGTTTGGATAACTTCTAATAAATACATTGTTAGAATTTCTTATGTGATTTCTGAAAGTTGTTTTACATGGCTCAGCTATTTTTGTTCTTTTAAAACTTTTAAATTAAAGTATATGTATTCTAAAAAGTATAAAAATCATTAAATAAGCACTCATGTATTTCTTACAATTTTATACACTACTACATACAAAATATGCAAAACATATTAATAGTATGTACTAAAATTCCAGGCCTTCTTTTAGCAATCTGAATAAATGTCAGATATGAATAGAGATTTTATAAATATTCAATTAGACATTATGCTGTTCAAGTAGTTTCTGTATGTCTAATTGTTCATTCACTGACAAGAATGATATATAACAGTCAAAACCTAGAAAAACATGCTTGAGTATTTCATTATGTAGTAAAAAGTAAAGCAATGTGATATAACTGCTTAATAAATTTAAAAACAGTCTACTAAGAGGCTTAAAAGATTTTTTCCCACTTGGAAGAATTTAGGTAGGCTTCATGAAGAAGGTGGCATTTGAACTGGACTTAAGAAAGAGGTGAGCAAACTTCCTTTAAAAGGCCAAAGGCCAGATAGTAAAATGCTAAGGTTCTGTGGACCAAGAAGCGATATTGAGGATGTTATATAGGTATTAATACATATATGACCATTGAAAATGCAACTTTTTGAAAATGTAGAAAACGTTTGAAAATGTAGAAAATGTGGACTAGACAAAAAACAGGTGAAGTGCAGCATTTGGCTGCAGGACATTGTTTGTTGACCTTTGACTTAAAGAATGACTAAGATTTTCTGGGCTGAAAGAAAGCAAAAGCACAGAATTCTGTGTTCTTTGAATGTGAAAAGGCATGGGAGGAGTAGGGAGAGATGAAACTGGAAATATATTAGAAGCCAGATCATGGAGAGTTTAATGTGCTGTGTTAAACTTCAGTTAATGAGAAGCACTGCAGGTTTATAATACGTCATTTATTAGTGCCATTTATTGAATGCTTAAAGGCTTCCTTCATGGCTCAGTGGTAAATAATCCACCTGCCAATGCAGGAGATGGCAGGTTTGACCCCCTGGTCAGAAAGATCCCCCAGAGAAGGAAATGAGAACCAGCTCCAGTATTCTTGCCTGGGAAATCCCATAGACAGAGGTGCTGGTGGGCTACAGGCTATGGGGTTGCAAAGAGTCAGACAAGACTTAGCGACTAAACAACAAGAATAGCAATTAAACACATAGTATGGGCCGATAATATGCTGTCTGGAGTTTGACTGCAAATCTTGCATTCCAGCCTCTGTGATTTACTGCTTCTCATGACCATCATTGATTCAGGAACCGTTTGTTCTATGCTCACTACGGGCTAACTAAAAATATGACAACACATAGTTCTTATTCCTTATGGATTTACAGTCTTAGGTATCATAAACAATGATAAAGGATATCAATATGAAGAATTTGTAAATTGCGGCCACACAAACTTAGGAATGACCCCTTACAGACTTTAAAAATCATCAAGCATTCTACAAAAGCCTTATCTGTAATAAGAGTAGCTACTGTATTCATCACCTGTAACTATCCCTCCAAGTCACACCCAGATACACACATGTGCAAACACACACACACACACACACACATTTATCGAAGACCAGATTGAGAGAGGAGTTTAGCAGTCAAGGAGCAGTAACTCTCTCAGCAGCTTGAACTAACTGAACTAACTAACTTAACTAATCCATGTATGGCCCCAGATGCTATGAGGTAGACACAGATTCTGAGGCTCTCCATCTCTTTTTTGCTTAGAACACCAGCCTCTTGATTCTGAGAAGCCACTGCTGAAGCCCTGCTGTATTTACTAATGCTACTGACAGGCTTTAGATGAAGGCCATATGTATTTGGTTTCTGTTGCTAAGTAACAAATTACCACTAACTTAGCAGGTTGCAGTAATTCATTTATTATTTCATAGTTCTGTTGGTTACAAATCTGCATGAATTCTGTTGGGTTCTCTCCTGAAGGTCTCACAAAGCAAAAATCAAGATGTAACTCAGGCTGGACTTTCTTCTGGAGGATGTGAGGGAAAATCTTCCAAGCTCATCAGGTTGTTGGCAAAATTGAGCGCCTCGTGGTTAATAGTCTTAGGTTCCTCTTTCCCTGGGATTGTCAGTTGAGGGCTTCTCTCTGCTCCCAGAGGTCATTCCTGTTCCTTCTTTCAGAGCCTCCTGCATCACCACCCATCAAGCCCTCACACTTTACATCTCTTGGCTTTCTCCTTCTGCCAACAGTTAGAGGAAGCACTCCATTTTTAAGGGCTTCTATGATTGGACCAACCTACCGCTTGGATAAACTCCTTATCTTAAGGTTAATTGCACTGTTTAATGTAACATGATCACTGCAGTGATATTTCATCAAATTCCAGGTTTTGAGGACAACATGACTTTTTTGTGGGAAGGGACTGTTTTGGAAATTCTACCTACTATGCTATAGAGTGGGATGGGGACAATTAGAGACTAGCAGAAAGAAAGCAGTGAAAGAATAATTAAAAAGGAGGAAGAGTGAATAGTATAGGTTACACATTGAGGCTCCATGAAGTACATACTGTATCAGGTAACTCTGTCTTTCTTTGTTATAGTGCCATGGATTCATGGCAGATCTAAAAGAAGCAGATGTGATCATGTTGAATTTTAGAAAAAACCTCTTACACTCCACAGAAATTCTCATTCACTTTCTATGAGGCTAAAACATAGATATGTAGATTTGCAAACAGAGCTTATGGGACTCTTGTGTTTAATGGCTTGAACGTCAAAATGTGGCATGTTTTGCTACATGCATTGGGTTGACAAAACCAGTCCTTCCAGTATTCTTGACTGTAAAATTCCATCGATAGAGGAGCTGGTGGGCTACAGTCCATGAGGCAGCAGAGTTGGACGCAACTGAACACACACACATAGTTCATTTACAAATGTTGTGTTCAGGTGTATGACATATCATTTTATTAAACCTCTAGAGATTTCCTGGTGTTTAGAAGCCATCATTTATGTCTTTCTAGAATCATATGGGCAAATAACTGTCATTGGCTTATCAACCTCGGAAAAAGAGATGATTCATATGAGTTGATAGATGTGTCATACAAGAATTCAAATTCTCAATATATCAACGTAAAAAGCTTTCTCAGGAAAATATGCATTCTGTAAGTGTTACCAGAACTCTCAGCGTGACCTCATTTGAGAGAGAAAACAGAAAACTTGAAGCGATGAAATACTGTTGTACATTCCACTCATACTCAATGTATAAGGAAAACTTACAAATTGACTTAGCCTCTTTTGCAAGGGAGGTCCTCAGGAAAGTAGATGAAAAATGTGCATGGCTATAGCCTCAGAAAATCTAGATACAGTTTGTCTCAGGAAAGTAGATGAAAAATGTGCATGGCTATAGCCTCAGAAAATCTAGATACAGTTTGTCTAAGATTTCAGATACCCGAAAAGAGCAATATCCTCTTTAAGTTTCACAGTTATAGAGGTGGTAGAGTGCAGTATATGCTCATGAAAATTGCAGATGACCTCAGCTAGAGACTTGTTTCCCTGTTATATGTGAAATGAAAAAATAAATACAGATTATAAAAATGCTTCAGTAAATGCAAACTCAATCAAACACAATATATACTAATGCCATAGGGTTTTTTTTTTAATCTTCTGAAGCAGACTGGTCTTACTAAAACTGAGCAGAAGAGTTTTACTAATTGTAGAAGCAACAGGTTATATAGGAATAAACAAAGTGCTATTTTATAAAAATTAAATATACATATACCAATTAACTTGAATTCATACAATTATTAATTTCTACATCAATAAACCCCCATCAAATAGACATTCTCTATATTTAGCTCTGTCTGTGTGTGTGTGTGTGTGTGTGTGTGTTTGTGTTAGTCACTCAGTCGTGTCCAACTCTATGTGACTCCATGGACAGTAACCCACCAGGCTTTTCTGTCCATGGTTTCCTCCAGGCAGGAGTACTGAAGTAGGCTGCCATGCCCTCCTCTAGGGGATCTTCCCAACCCAGGGATTGAACCCGGGTCTCCTACATTGCAGGCAGACTCTTTGCCATATTTAACAATATCTGAGCTTTAACAAAGCAATACATTGAGTGTAGTATTTGTCATAAGGGTGTTTAAATTTTTTCAGAGAAGAAAAGATAATTAAAATAATTAAGGGAGAAATAGGGTAGTTTAAGAAAGCAGTTGGTGACAGTTTATTTAAAATAGCAAAAACAAAGAAGTCCCTTCTTCTTAGATACATGACACATTAGTACCCCTATAAAACCCACTGCTGCTGCTGCTGCTGCTAAGTCGCAATTGTCACTTTCCCTAATTATAAGTAATAGTAAAAATGAATGTCTATTATCTTTCATTAGAGAGATACTGATAGATAATATCCTATATTTCTGATTTGGAAAAGCTCTAAATGTTTTAGAGTTTATGATGTTGTTCAATAACAGCGCTAATGTTGTTCTGATTTCAAAACGTTGAATTGCCTTTTTTGCTCATACTCAGGGAAGGATGGCTTAGCTCATTGTTTTGTTGAGAAAGAATTTTAGGCATATTTTCATAGAAATCAAGGGAACTTACTGGCTGATTAAAACAGATAGATCCAATATATAAGACTATTGAATATCATTAGTCACTGTTAATCTTTGACATATACACTACTAATCTTTGATATATAAACTGCTATGCATAAAAAACAGATAACTAATCAGAACCTACTATATAGAATAGGGATTTCTACTCGGTGCTCTCTGATGACCTGAATGAGAAGGAAATCCAAAAAAGGGAGGGAATATTTGTATACATATAGCTGATACACTTTGCTGTACAGCAGAAACTAACAGAACATGATAAAGCAACCATACTCCAATAATTTTTTTAAAATAATGCTTTAGCACACTAAAAGATATACCACCACCAATTTCCTCTCATATAAATGACTTTTACTTGCTAAGGTTTTCTTCTGGGGCAAAAGACCATTGATACTGAGTTAGTCATTGTAAATAGCAAAGATAATGTATATTTTCTCAAACCTATTTTTCTTGAAGTTACCCACAAGGACTTTCTTAAATACTGGACAGATGATGTGGGATTGAGAGATACAGACAAGAAAAAAAAAAGCATATAGTAAAAAAAAAATATAGTAAGTAGAAAAAAAGTAGTATAGTGATGACTTCAAAGGTCACACACTGTGGAACCACACTACCTGCCTACTGGTTACAATTTTCCATTACGTCTCCCTAATCCTCTGAGAATTAGAGCCACTGTTTTTAAAGGTCCAGACAAACATTATTAAATAGTATATCAATCTACTTTGTTAAGCATTCTTCTTTAAATAATCAAATCCATTTCATTGTTTTCCATGTTATAAGTGCAATTTTATTTTGACTATAAAATTTCACATGTACTTCTCCTAAAATTTATACCTACATTTACTGTATAATTTGGATGAAAGAATATATTCTGGGACAGTTTTTGCAAATAGGTTCTGAGAAATTGTTGAACGTGGTGTCTAAAGCAAAATCAATAGTCTGAATGATCATCAGTTAAGGATGCTTGGAGCCAGCCAGCTGTCCAGATTGAGACAATAAATTTGGAGTTAAGCTGGTTTATCATTATTTGCTAAAAATCACCATTAAAAATACTAGGAGGGCAGTTCTTGGAGTCATTAAAATATTTCAAAGGAGGAAATTCTATTAACTCAGGGGTTTCTCCCAGTAACAGCTTGAGTGTGTACAGTTTCAAATTTTAATTGCATAAATATTTCTATTTTCTGTTCATTACACTCCACAAAGTATTTTTAAAATTCTCAAACCATAAGCATTCTTTCCTCTTACACTTCCCCAAACGCCCATAATATGACCACTATGCTTTGCCTTGTTACATTGTTTCAGCATAAGAGCAAACATATTAAAATCTGTTGCATTTTACACGGTGCTTTTTTGGTTATTTAGTGTGACTCCAGCTTCCTGTGTATCTACTCTCCCTGCCACAAGAACAGCAAGAAAACAACTGCATGCTGATATGGATTTTAAGTTAAGCAAATGTCACTGCATCCCTAAAGCACATCTGTGGCTTCCAGCAGACATGTGCAGGTATATCTGTTGCCAGGTGCTCTCTTGTTCCGAGGAGTCAACCAAGATATGTAAATTAAAAAGAAAAAAAAATCTAGCAGCAGAAATGAGCCTGCCTGAATGATTCAAATATTAACAACAATATACCCTTTCAAGAGTGAAAGTACTATACAGAGATAGTTGGAACTCTTTCAATTAATCACATAATTCAAAAATATTTGCTGTATGCCTACTGCACGTAAGACATCACAACAGAGTCATGACAGATACACAGACAAGATTAACCTTACAAGTTTATTTTTAAAAAGATGATGTGCAAATGAAAATTAAATAGCACAAAAATCAAGTGACAAGATAATAATCCAAAAGGTACTTAGTGTGTTCTAGCTCAAGGCCTTACAGTATAGAGATAGACAGTATATATTGCCATGATTAATGTACACCTGAGGGCTTTATGGGCTTCCGTTATGGTTCAGTCAGTAAAAAATCTGCCTGTAGTGTGGGAGACCCAGATTCCATCCCTGGGTTGGGAAGATGCCCTGGAGAAGGGAATGGCAAATGAGCCATCACTCTGTAGACTTCAGGAAACTAGAACTGGATTGTTGTGTTAAGGATGAGTAGGGCTTGAGACAGTGAATTTAATCAAGGCAAAACTTCCCATACCTTAAATCTACCTACTGGAAATTATTGGGTCAGGAGTCTTTAGTTCCACTTGAAAGAGGGACTCTGCATAGCTACATCATTGTCCTTCTTTTCTTGTTGTTCAGTTGCTCAGTTGTGCCCAACTCTTTGCGACCCCAAGGACTGCAGCATGCTGGGCTTCCCTGTCCATCACCATGTCCCAGAGTTAGCTCAAATTCATGTTCGTTGAGTTGGTGATGCCATTCAACCATCTCATCCTCTGTCATCCCCTTCTCCTCCTATCTTTCCCAGTATCAGGGTCTTTTCTAATGAATCAGTGCTTCACATCCAGTGGCCAAAGTGTTGGAGCTTCAGCTTCAGCATCAGTCCTTCAAATGAATACTAGGGTTGATTTCCTTTGGGATTGATGGGTTTGATCTCCTTATTATCCAAGGGACTCTCAAGAGTCTTCTCAAACACCACAGTTTGAAAGCATCAATTCTTTTGCACTCAGCCTTATTTATGGTCCAGATCTCACATCCATACCTGACTACTGAAAAACCGTAGCTTGACTAGATGGACCTTTGTTGGCAAAGTGCTGTCTGACCAGGTTTGTCATACCTTTTCTTCCAAGGAGCAAGTGTCTTTTAATTTCATGGCTGTAGTCACCATTCACAGTGATTTTGGACCCTAAGAAAATAAACTCTGTCACTGTTTCCATTGTTTCCCCATCTATTTGCCATGAAGTAATGGGACCAGATGCCATGGTCTTAGGTTTTTGAATGTTGAGTTTTAAGCCAGCTTTTTCACTCTCCTCTTTCACCTTCATCAAGAGGCTCTGTAGTTCCTCTTAGCTTTTGGCCATAAGGGTGGTGTCATCTCCATATCTAAAGTTGTTGATATTTCTCCTGGCAATCTTGATTTCAGCTTGTGCTTCATCCAGCCTGGCATTTTTCATGATGTATTCTGCATATAAGTTAAAAAATCACGGTGACGGTATATAGCCTTGACATACTCCTTTCTCAATTTTGAACCTGTCTGTTGTTCCATGTTCAGTTCTAAGTGTTGCTTCTTGACCTGACACAGGTTTCTCAGGAGGCTGGTAAGGTGGCCTGGTATCCTTCTTCTTTATCAGCACATAAAAAAAATTGACTTGGGCTCCATTGAAATGAATGAATAAAAAAATATATGTTTAGGGTGTTCCAATTGTTAAACTTATCTAAATGTCTCAGACCCTTATTTTTTCTCTATGTAGTACTTTTTAGTTATGCTTTTTCACTCTGAGATAATTGTAATAAAGGCATGATAGGTGGCACAGTGGTAAAAAAAAAAAAAAAAAAAAAAATGTCCTCCTGTCAATGCAGGAGACATAGGAGACCTGGATTTGATCCCTGGGTTGGTAAGATCTCCTGGAGGAAGAAATGACAAACCATTCCAATATTCTTGCCTGGAAAATTCCATAGACAGAGGAGTCTGGCAGAGTACAGTTCATGGGGTTGTGAAGAGTCAGACACGACTGAGCACGCATGTCACATTTTGGTATTTCTCATAATATTTCAAACTTTGTCACTATTTTATTTGTTAGGATGTTTTGTGATCACAGATCTTTGATATTATTGCAAAAAGATTATGACTTGCTGAAGGCTCAAGGATGGTTAGCATGTTTTTAGTAATGCAGTATTTTTAAATTGAATTATATACATTGATCTTTAGAAATAATGCAGGTAATAGACTACAGAACAGTGTAAATGTAAGTTTTATATGCACTTAGAAACCAAAAATTCATATGACTCACTTTATTGCAATATTTGCTTTATTGTGGTAGTCTGGAACCACACCTGCAATGTGTCCGAAATAGGCCTATAATTTTGTCACTTTAAGAATGTTCTATAAATAGAATAATATAGTATGTAACTTTTAGCTTTTCTACACAGCATAGCTTCCTGAATATTCATCCAGGTTTTTGCATGTTTCAATAGTTCTTTTTTATTATTTTATTTTTTTAAGTTTTATTGATGTATACTTGATTTATAATATTGTGTTTGTTTCTGCTGTACAGCAAAATAATGCAATTATGCACCTGTATATACTTTTCATATTCTTTTCTATTATGGCTTATCTCATGATTTTGAATATAGGTCCCTCTGCTATACAGTAGGACTTTATTGCTTATCCATTCTATATATCATAGTTTGCATCTGTTAATCCCAAACTCCCATGCTTATCCCCCATCTTCAATTAAAAAAAAGATAATTCATTTTATCGCTGAATAGTATTCCATAGTATGGATGTGCCACAGTGTGTTTGGCCATTCATTTGTTGAAAGACATCTATGTTACCTCTGGGTTTTGGTTATTAGGAATTAAGCTGCTATAAACATTCATGTGGGCTTCCCAGTGGCTCAGTGGTAAAGAATCCACCTGCCAATGCAGGAGATGCAGGTTCAGTCCCTGAGTCTGGAAGATCCTCTGGAGAAGGAAATGGCAAGCCACTCCAACATTCTTGCCTGGGATATCCTATGGACAGAGGAACCTGGTGGGCTACAGTCCATGGGGTAGCAAAGAGTCAGACACAACTTAGTGACTAAGCAACAACAAACTTGTATACAGGTTTTGTGTGAACATAGTCTACACTTCTCAGGGTGAATTTCCAAGAACACAATTGCTTGACCACATGGTAGTTACATGTTTAGTTTTTAAGAAATTGCAAACTGTTTTGCAGAGTGGCTGTACCATTCTACATTCTCACTAGCAATGTATAAGTGATCCAGTTTTTCTAAATCCTCACTAGTTTTTGGTGCTGTTAATTTTTTTTTTCATTTTAGTTATTTTGACATATGTGTAGTGATATCTGATTGTGGTTTTAATTTGCATTTACCTAAAGTCCAGTAAGACTGAACATCTTTTGATACAATTATTTGCTGATGTGTATATCCTCTCAGTGAATCATCTCTTCACGTGTTTTGTTCACTTTCTAATTAGGTTGTTTGTTTCTTTTACTATTGAGCTTTTTGAGTTCTTTATATATAGTAGATACTAGTCTTTTGTTGAATATGTAGTTTGTACATATTTGTTCTTGTTCTGTGCCTTGTCTGCTTTGTCTTTTTTTTAGTTTCAATGAGGTCCAAATTATCAATTTTTCCTTTTTTGGATCATGCATTTGATGTCAATTCTAAGAACTCTTTCCCTTATCCAGAGCCCAAAGATTTTCTCCTACTCTTTTCCTAAAGTTTTTGTACATTTTGCATTTGAGTCTGTAGTATTATAAGATAGCTTTTTGTATAAGGTGTGATACTTAGGCTGAGGTTCATTTTCATTTTTGCCTATGGATGGAGTGTCTAATTACTCCATCTCCATTTATTAAAAATGTTATCTTTCTTCATTGAATTACTTTGCATCTTTGTAAAAAATTAGTAGAGCATATTTGTGTGGGTATTTTTCTGGGTTCCCTGTCCTGTTCCTTTGATGTTTGAATTTGTGCTTCCACTAATATCGAAGTCTTCGTAAGTATAGTGCTGCAATAAGCTTTGAAATCATATAAAGTTCTCCTTTCCACTTCATTTTCCTTTTTCAAAAGTTGTTTTTACTGTTCTGCTTCTTTTGTTCTTTCACATAAATTATTGACAAATCATGTCTATATTTACTTAAAAAATTTTTGGTGATATTTTGTTAGGGGTACTGTTAAATCTTTATGCCAGTTTGGGGAAATTGAAATATTTATTATTGAGTCTTCCAACCCATGAACAAATAGATCACTCAATTTATGTATAAATATTTTTATTTTATAATTTTTATACATATTTATAAGTGTATACATATATTTATAAATCTTCTTTGATTTTTTTCATCAGCATTATATAGTTTCTGGTACAGAAGTTCTGGATGTGTTCATTAGATTTACCCTTAGATATTTTGTTTGTGGACATTTGGGAAAGGCATTCTATTTCTGATTTTGATTCATTGCTAACGTATACAAATAAAATTGATTTTTGTGTGCTTATCTCATGTCCTATGATCTTCTGTACTCCCTTATTAGTTTACCAGTTTTTTGGCAGATTCCTTGAAATTTTCTAAATAGATAATCATGTCACCTACAAATACGGGCAGTTTTATTTCTTTCACTCCAGTCTGGATTCCTTGTATTTTCTTTTATTGCCTTATTTCATTGGCTAGAATTTCTAGCACTGTGTTGAAACAGTTGTGTGAGTGAGCATCGTTGCCTTGTTTCTAACGTTAGAGGGAAGGCACTCAGTCTTTCAGATCATCTGCTATTTAAATCTTAGCATTATGATTAGATATTATGTCAATTTTTAATGTTTTTTGTTTGTTTGCTTTCATAACAGGTCAAGTAAAGACTGTACTGAAAGACTTTGTAATGTACTGCTTACATGTGTTTGCTTTGGATTTAGTCAGAGGCAGACATAATTCCATGCTCTATCTCTTCCTAGCAGTATTACCTCTGGCTAGTACCAGACCACCTGACCTGCCTCTTGAGAAACCTGTATGCAGGTCAGGAAGCAACAGTTAGAACTGGACATGGAACAACAGAATGGTTCCAAATAGGAAAAGAAATACGTCAAGGCTGTATCGGAGAAGGCAATGGCAACCCACTCCAGTTCTCTTGCCTGGAAAATCCCATGGATGGAGGAGCCTGGTAGGCTGCAGTCCATGGAGTCGCGAAGGGTCGGACACAACT
Organism: Giraffa tippelskirchi; assembly: GCF_054371585.1. NCBI lineage: Eukaryota > Metazoa > Chordata > Mammalia > Artiodactyla > Giraffidae > Giraffa > Giraffa tippelskirchi. The sequence continues at coordinate 95,738,463 of NC_137277.1, forward strand.
GAGCGACTTCACTTTCACGCATCGGAGAAGGAAATGGCAACCCACTCCAGTGTTCTTGCCTGGAGAATCCCAGGGATGGCAGACCCTGGTGGGCTGCTGTCTGTTGGGTCGCATGCACAGAGTCGGACACGACTGAAGCGACTTAGCAGCAGCAAGGCTGTATATTGTCACCCTGATTATTTAACTTATATGCAGAGTGCATCATGAGAAATGCTGGGCTGGAGGAAGCACAAGCTGGAATCAAGATTGCTGGGAGAAATATCAATAACCTCAGATATGCAGATGATAACATCCTTATGGCAGAAGTGAAGAAGAACTGAAGAGCCTCTTGATGAAAGTAAAAGAGGAGAGTGAAAAAGTTGGATTAAAGCTCAACATTCAGAAAACTAAGATCATGGCATCTGGTCCCATCACTTCATGGCAAATAAATGGGAAAACAGTGGAAACAGTGGCTGACTTTATTTTGGAGGGCTACAAAATCACTGCAGATGGTGATTGAAGCCATGAAATTAAAAGATGCTTACTCCTTGGAAGGAAAGTTATGACCAACCTAGACAGCATGTTAAAAGGCAGAGACATTACTTTGTCAACAAAGGTCCGTCTAGTAAAGGCTATGATTTTTCCTGTAGTCACGTATGGATGTGAGAGTTGGACTATAAAGAAAGCTGAGCACCGAAGAATTGATGCTTTTGAACTGTGGTGTTGGAGAAGACTCTTGAGAGTCCCTTGGACTGCAAGGAGATCCAACCAGTCCATCCTAAAGGAGATCAGTCCTGGGTGTTCATTGGAAGGAGTGATGTTGAAGCTGAAACTCCAATACTTTGGCCACCTGATGCAAAGAGCTGACTCATTGGAAAAGACCCTGATGCTGGGAAAGATTGAGGGTGGGAGGAGAAGGGGACGACAGAGGATGAAATGGTGGATGGCATCACTGACTCAATGGACATGAGTTTGTGTAAACTCTGGCAGTTGGTGATGGACAAGGAAGCTTGGCATGCTGCAATTCATGGGGTCGCAAAGAGTTGGACTGAGCGACTGAACTGAACTGAACTGAGTTTCATAACCTCTCTAAGCCTCCTTTCTTCAACTTGAAAATGATACAGTGTACTTATTCATTCAATAGATTTAAATACTGTATCTTAAAAATAGTGATAACAAAAGTACGTGCTTGTCTCACAGAGTTGTGAGAAATGAATACTACAATGCTGACAAAATACATAGCCTAATGTAAGAATTTAACTTTGGCTATTATCACTATTATTATTAGATCGTGAGTGTCAAATGAAATATTTACCTATAACAATGTAATCAGTGGTTCTCAGTGGGGCAAGAGGAATGATCTTATCCCCAATGCAAGGGACATTAGAAATGTCTAGAGACATTTTTGGCAGCTACAACCAGGGGATGGAGATGCTAATAGTGTCTGGTAGATAGAAGCCAAGTGTATTGCATAGGAGAGCCCTCCCTAATGAAGGGAGCCCAAAATACCAATGGAACTAACATTAAGAAAAGCTGATTTAGATAGATGATAGAAATTATTTATAGTTTACCTGTAGCTCAGTCGGTAAAGAATCTGCCTTCAGTGCAGGAGACCCGGGTTCGATCCCTGGGTTGGGAAGATCCCCTGGAGAAGGAAATGGCAACCCACTCCAGTATCCTTGCCTGGAAAATCTCACGGAGAGAGGAGCATGGTGGGCTGCAGTCCATGGGTTCGCAGAGTTGGGCACAACTGAGGGACTAATATGTACTTACTTACTTACGTATTTAATCCCTATGCTACCCTTAAACCCTTGACCTAAACTCATTCTCCAGAATCCCTTCTTTGATTGACCACCTAAAGTTCAGAATTGCCCTTAGTCAATCATTCTTTCAATAATATATTAATTTATACTCCTGCATCTGAATTGCTTCACGAGCCAGAGAGTGAATTTGTGCATGCAGGAATTGTGTATTTCTTGGTAGTAATTCCTCTTTGCTACTACACATTGCTCATAGACATCAATGATGTTTAATAACTCTTCCTTTGACTTTCCTTTTTTGGTCTTTAACACTGGTTTCTTTAAAAATTTATGTTTTTCTTTATGCCTATTTTAGCAGCTCCTCAGAATTAATAATGTGACACCTTGTCTACCAGTAAAATTCAGTAGTGGTGCTAGAAAATTACTCTTCTGCTTTCAAAATGCTTTCAGTATATACTCAATTCATTAATTATTTCTGTTAGAGAATGAGACTCACAGACTTAGAAAGTGAACTTACGGTTACCATGGGAAACTTGAGGGGAAAGGGATAGTTAGGGAGTTAGGGATGGACATGTGTATACTGATATATTTAAAATGGATAACCAACAGGGATCTACTGTATAACACATGGAACTCTGCTCAATGTTATGTGGCAGCCTGGATGGGAGGGGAGTTTGGGGGAAAATGGATACATGTATATGTATGGCTGAATCCTTTTGCTATTCACCTGAAACTATCACAGCATTGTTAATCAGCTATACCCCAATACAAAATAAAAAGTTCAAAGAAAAATAACAATTTCTGTTAGAAACACCCTAAACAGCAATGTATATAATATGAGTTTATATCAATATCCAAATCAACATTTGAAAAATTTATTTAAAATAAGTAGAAAAATTCATGTTGATTATGTACAAATTCTTTCCCAAGGATATCAATCTGAAGCAGAATCTGAATTCGTGTACCTTTAGTGATTGTTTTCACCTGCTGTGAGATTTTTTACTAAGCACAAGCATTTTTACAGCATAACCCCTGATCTTTGAAGGTGGAAACAATTAAGGGTTACCTCTAGATCATGTTGAAACTACCACTTCAGAATCAAAAATAAGCTAGTCAAGAACTTTATTCTCAATCATTAATTTACTTTCAGTTACTCAGTCATGTCCAACTTTGCAACCCCATGGACCGCAGCACACCAGGCTCCCTGTCCATCACCAACACCTGGAGCTGGCTCAAACTCATGTCCATCAAGTCAGTGATGCCATCCAACCATCTTATCCTGTGTCATCCCCTTCTCCTCCTGCCTCAGTCTGTTCCAGCATCAGAGTCTTTTCCAAGGAGTCAGTTCTGTGCATCAGGTGACCAAAGCATTGGAGTTGCAGCTTTAGGATCAGTCCTTCCAATGAATATTCAGGGCTGATTTCCTTTAGGTTTGACTGATTTGATCTTCTTGTTGCCCAAAGGACTGTCAAGAGTTTTCTCCAACACCACAGTTCAAAAGCATTAATTCTTCAGTGCTCAGCTTTCTTTATAGTCCAATTTTCACAACCATATATGACTACTGGAAAAACTGTAGCTTTGACTAGATGGATCTTTGTCAGCAAAATAATGTCTCTGCTTTTTAATATGCTGTCTTGGTTGGTCATAACTTTTCTTCCAAGGAGCAAACGTCTTCTAATTTCATGGCTATAGTCACCATATGCAGTTATTTTGGAGCCCAAGGAAATAAAGTCTCTCACTATTCCCATTGTTTCCCCATCTATTTGCCATGAAGTGATAGGACCAGATGCCATGATCTTAGTTTTCTGAATATTGAGCTTTAAGTCACCTTTTTTCACTCTCCTCTTTCTCTTTCAAGAGGCTCTTTAGTGCTTCTTCACTTTCTGCCATAGGGTGGTATCATCTGAGTATATGAGGTTATTGATATTCTCCTGGCAATCTTGATTTCAGCTTGTGCTTCATCCAGCCCCGCATTTCACATGATGTACTCTGCATATAAGTTAAATAAGCAGGGTGACAATATACAGCCTTGACATACTCCTTTCCTGATTTGGACCAGTCTGTTATTTCGTGTCCTGTTCTAACTATTGCTTCTTCACTTGCATACAGATTTCTCAGGAGGCAGGTCAGGTAGTCTCGTATTCCCGTCTCTTGAAGAATTTTCCACAGTTTGTTGTGATCTACACAGTCAAAGTCTTTGGCGTAAATAATAAGGCAGAAGTAGATGTTTTTCTGGTATCCTCTTGCTTTTTCTAAGATCCAACAGATGTTGACAATTTGATCTCTGGTTCCTCTGCCTTTTCTAAATCCAGCTTGCGTACAAACTATCATACTCATGTTTGAGTCTAACAGGCCAATAAATTACAATTTTTTTCCTATGCAAATCAGATGGGGATTTACCCATCAGATTCTAACTAGTCACATGAATTAGGGATAAATTTTTAGATGTTTGGTCATTTAGATCTATCTATAAACACTATCTATCAGTAGTGTTTCTTCTACTAATGCAAAATGATCCAAGGCTTAGTCTGCAAGAGTAGGTACTTATTTCACAAGCTGCAAGATGAAGTCTTTGCCTCAGCATACAGGTCCTGCCCAAGGAGACAAGAAGACCAGGTAATGCAAATGAGAGGTTAAATGAGGTATATAAAGCTATAAACACAAAGATGAGGGTTGCCCTAACCAATAACATGGAAAGTAGCATGATCAGCAGTCAGAGACCAGAACAAAAGGCAGGAAGGAGGTACATTTTTGTGTAGATCAAGTGTTGTGTGTGCATGCGTACTAGTCGCTTCAGGTGTGTCCGACTTCTTGTAGCCCTATGGACTGTAGCCTGCCAGGCTCCTCTGTCCATGGATTCTCCAGGCAAGAATAGTGGAGTGGGTTGCCATGCCCTCCTCCAGGGGATCTTCCTGACCCATGGATCAAACCCACATCTTTTGTGTCTCCTGCATTGGCAGGCAGGTTCTTTACCACTTGCGCCGCCTGGGAAGCCCAGATAATGCTTTGGGGGATTGTAAAAGATAAAGAAGACAGTCCCAAAGTTGAGTCCTCTTAATTGGACCCTAATGAATTCCCTAAAAATGGACCCCTCATGTAAAATTTTATTATTAAGAAGAATGAAGGTAAGAGGAGGAAGAGAAGGACAGCCTGGTAGCCCTAGATTATGTGAGGAGTAGATTGCATGCATGCTCAATCGCTCAGTTGTGTCTGACTCTTTGTCACCCCATGAACTGTAATTTGCCAGGCTCCTCTGTCCATGGAGTTTTCCAGGGAAGAATACTGGAGTGGGTTACCATTTCCTCCTTTGGAGGATCTTCCCAATCCAGGGATCGAACCCACATCTCTTATGTCTCCTGCATAGACAGGCAGATTCTTTACCACTGGGCCATCTGTGAAGTCAGTGAGGAATAGATTGGAGAAAGGTTAAATGAGGGAGTTAAATTGCAAATGATGAACACAAGCTCTGTTACTCAGTGTGTATCAGGCTGGCCTTGCAAAGCACACTGCAAGAGTTGGATCATTGGAGGAAAATAGTAGCTTTGTCTCTTTTTGTTGTTGTTCATTTTTTTAAATAATTTTTCTGTTGGAGCATTGTTGCTTTACAAATGTAGAAGTTTCTGCTGTACAGCAAAGTGAATCAGTTATACATATACATGTATCACATCTTTTTTAGATTTCCTTCCCATTTAAGTCACTACAGAACATTGAGTAGAGTTCCCTGTGCTATACAGTAGGTTCTCATTATTTATTTTATACATAGTAGTATATGTATGTCAGCAATAGCAATCTCCCAGTTTGTCCCACATTCCTTACCCCACTTGGTATCCGTAAGTCTTTGTTTCCTGCTCTCAAGGAATTTATCGGTTAACCCTGTGAGATTATTTGCTTCTGTTCATGTCAAAGGGGTATATTGCTTCCATTTATATGAAAGAAAACAATACATAAAAAGCAGGTGATCATGGTCAGCTTATTTTCAAGTGCACTGTGTGATGTACAGTATGTGATGATTATGTCATGTCATTGAACTTTCATTTATTCAGTCATTTGCTTGGCATTAAAACACTGGGGCCCTAAATATTGCAGGGCTGGAAACAAAAGAGAACACTTTTATCTAGACAGTGAGAGGAAGAAAATGTAACAAAACTGTCAAGTCTGATTTTGCATGGATTAAGAAACACAATGAGGGTCCAACAAGTAGCAGAAAGCAGCAATTTCAACATGATATTGGCTCTTTGGTTTACAGCACCTGGCAACAGCTATAATGAATGTCCTACAAATAGGGAGAGTGATTCAGGTAAAAGCTGAACAACATTCAGTGACAAATCTTTCCTCAGAGGAAAATGAATGTTTAGATACATTTAATTATCTCCATTTCTGACACTGGTCAAGATTCTGATTTACCTCCTTTTTTAATAATGCTAATTTTAGGCTATGTTCAAGAAATAATGCCCCATAAAATGTTCGTCTGCCAAATAAAAAAAGCGTACTTCGTTCAGTCGTGTCCAACTCTTTGCAACCCTATGGCCTGTACCCTGACAGGCTCCTCTGTCCATGGAATTCTCCAGGCAAGAATATTGGAGTGAGTTGCCATTCCCTTCTGCAGAAATAACTACAACCAAACATCAGTTTGGAAAGGAGACATTTTGCGCATAGATTCTAAAATACCCAAAATCAAAGTAGGTGCAAAAATGAGGCCCTGATGACTCTTTCAGCAAAGGTGAAGTGAGTTTTTATTGTATTTTTAAAAAGTGAACACAGAATTACTAACAATGAGTGAAGAGAAAGCCCACATAGGGATCATATTTGATAGCATTCTCTGGCAGCAAGATATTTCCAGAAGCCCCTCTGGCTTGTGCATGGAAACTCATAGGGAGGACAAGCTTTTTCTCACACAGTGAAAGAATAACAGGATTTTCCAGCAGCTTCTCCAAAGTGAGAAATTTCAAGTGATTCATCGTAAAGAATCGAACTGTTTTGTTGACAATTTCATCAGTGGTTATTTTGTGCAGGATGAAGTGGGGGTATTCTAGGTCAAGATTTTCTATTTTTCATTAGGTAACAAAAACAAAGATGTGAATAGATCACTCTTGACACAGATTATTATCTAAAAAGAATTAGCAGAAATTGTGATTCAGATGTATGCTGCAAAGGCAGCAGTTCTGGGACTGTGTGGGTGTGTGTAAAAAGCAACACTAAGATTTGCAAAACTTTAAGGACAAAAAATCAGAACTAAACTCATAAAATACTAGGGCAATGGATATCATAATTCAGAGCACCCCAGATCAATCTGAAATAGTCAAAAATTCCACAGGGGAAGAGACCAGACAAAAGGACAATACTTTTTGAGGAGACTATTATTATTAATATTACTTATTATGATTCCCCAGATGGCAATTTCATTGCATTTATTTCCCATTGGATACTGAGAAACCTGTGGAAAAAAGACTGTGTCTTACCTGTTTTTGTATCTCCATACAAAAACTATGTGTCCTAGCACATAGGGCATGTTAAATATCCAAGAGGAAATGAAATGTTAAAGCAACTCCAGAATATGGAGTTTGGTGAGAGATGCTAAATTAACACTGCTCAATAGAGATTTCTATAATGATGGCAACTTTCGGCACTGACCAGTTTGGCAGCTGCAGCCACACGTAGCTTTAAGCACTTGAAATGTGGCTAATGCAACTGAGGAACTGCATTCTTAATTTTATTTAATTTTAAATAATTTAAACATAAAATTATGCAACCACATGTGGGACAACGTGGTGCAAATATTGCAAAAGAATAAATGTTATAGAAAGTATTTGTTTTGTATCCTGCAATTTTGATACTATTTTACTAGTATCCACCCTCACTTCCCAATTTATCATCTTTCATCAACTAAGAAATCCAAAAAAGAAAATATAGTCCCATATTTCAAGTTAGTTAAAAGTGACTATGGACATCCTTGCCTTGTTTCTGATCTTTAAATGAATGTTTTCAGGTTTTCACTGTTGAGAATGATCTTAGCTGTGGGTTTATCCTGTATGGCCTTGATAATGTTGAGGTAAATTGTCTCTATTCCTAATTTCTGAATACCTTTTATCATAAATGGGTGTTGAATTTTGTCAAAAAATTTTTCTGCATCTATTGAGATGATCATATGGGTTTTATTATTTGGTTTCTTAATGTATATATCACACTGAAGGATTTGTAAATATTTAAGAATCCTTGCATCCTTGGGATAAATCCCACTCAACTGCAGTGTATGATTCCTTTAATGTATCAGTTCAGTTCAGTGAGAGAGTCATGTGCAAATCTTTGCAATCCCATGGACTGCAACACACCAGGCTTCCCTGTCCATCACCAACTCCTGGAGCTTGTTCAAATTCATGTTCATCGAGTCGGTGATGCCATCCAACCGTCTCATCCTCTGTCATCCCCTTTTCCTCCCACATTCAATCTTTCCCAGGACCAGGGTTTTTTCCAATGAGTCAGTACTTCGCATCAAGTGGCCAAAGTATTGGTGTTTCAGCTTCAGCATCAGTCCTTCCAATGAATATTCAGGACTTATTTCCTTTAGGATTGACTGGTTTGATCTCCTTTCTGCCAAGGGACTCAAGAGTCTTCTCCAACACCACAGTTCAAAAGCATCAATTCTTCTGCACTCAGCTTTCTTTATGGTCCAACATGCATATCCATACATGACTACTAGAAAAACCACAGCTTTGACTAGATGGACCATTATTGGCAAAGTAATGTCTCTGCTTTTTAATATACTGTCTAGGTTGGTCATAGCTTTTCTTCCAAGGAGCAAACGTCTTTTAATTTCATGGCTGCAGTCACCATCTGCAGTAGTTTTGGAGCCCAAGAAAATAAAGTCTCTCACTGTTTCCATTGTTTCCCCATCTATTTGCCATGAAATGATGGGACCAGATGCCACGATCTTAGTTTTCTGAATGTTGAATTTTAATCCAACTTTTTCACTCTCCTCTTTCACTTTCATCAAGAGGCTCTTTAGTTCTTCTTCACTTTCTGTCACAAGTGTGGTGTCATCTGAGTATCTGAGGTTATTGATATTTCTCCCGGCAATCTTGATTTCAGCTTGTGCTTCATCCAGTCCGGCATTTCACATGATGTACTCTGCAAGGAAGTTAAATAAGCAGGGTGACAATATACAGCCTTGATGTACTCCTTTCCTGATTTGGAGCTAGTCTGTTGGTTCATGTCCTGTTCTAACTGTTGCTTCTTCACTTGCATACAGATTTCTCAGGAGGCAGGTAAGGTGGTCTGGTATTCCCATCTCTAAGAATTTTCCACAGTTTGTTGTGATCCACACAGACAAAGGCTTTGGCATAGTCAATAAAGCAGAAGTTGATGCTTCTCTGGAACTCTCTTGCTTTTTCTAAGATACAACAGATGTTGGCAATTTGATCTCTGGTTCCTCTGCCTTTTCTAAAATCCAGCTTGGGCTTCTGGAAGTTCATGGTTCACATACTGTTGAAGCCTGGCTTGGAGAATTTTCAGCATTAGTTTGCTAGTGTGTGAGATGAGTGCATTGTGCAGTAGTTTGAGCATTCTTTGGCATTGCCTTTCTTGGGGATTGGAATGAAAACTGACCTTTTTCCAATCCTGTGGTCACTGCTGAGTTTTCCAAATTTGCTGGCATATTGAGTGCAGCACTTTCACAGCATCATCCTTTAGGATTTGAAATAGCTCAACTGGAATCCCATCACTTCCACTAGCTTTGTTTGTAGTGATGCTTCCTAAGGTCTACTTGGTTTCGCATTCCAGGATGTCTGTCTCTAGGTGAGTGATCACATTATCGTGGTTATCTGGATCATGAAGATCTTTTTTGTATAGTTCTTCTGTGTATTCTTGCCAGCTCTTCTTAATATCTCCTGCTTCTGTTAGGTTCATACCATTTCTGTCCTTTATTGTGCCCATCTTTGCATGTAATCTTCCCTTAGTACCTCTAATTTTCTTGAAGAGAACTCTAGTTTTCCCAATTCTATTGTTTTCCTCTATTTCTTTGTACTGATCACCGAGGAAGTCTTTCTTATCGCTCCTTGGTATTCTTTGGAACTCTGCATTCAAATGGGTATATCTTTCCTTTTCTCCTTTGCCTTTAGCTTCTCTTTTTTTCTCAGCTCTTTGTAAAGCCTCCTCAGAAAACCATTTTGCCTTTTTGCATTTCTTTCTCTTGGGTATGATCTTGATCACTGCTTCCTGAACAATGGCACAAACCTCTGTCCATAGCTCTTCAGGCACTCTGTCCATCAGATCTAATCCCTTGAATCTATTTGCTACTTCCACTTTGATCTTTGCCAACAAACATCCATCTAGTCAAAGCTATGGTTTTTCTAGTAGTCATGTATGGATGTGAGAGTTGGACTATAAAGAAAGCTGAGCACCAAGAATTGATGCTTTTGAACTGTGGTGTTGGAGAAGACTCTTGAGAGTCCCTTGGACTGCAAGGAGTTCAAACCAGTCAATCCTAAAGAAATCAGTCCTGAATATTCATTGAATGGAGAGATGCTAAAGCTCCAATACTTTGGCCACCTGATACGAAGAGCTGACTCATTGGAAAAGACCCTGATGCTGGGAAAGATTGAAAGCAGGAGAAGAAGGGGATGACAGAGGATGAGATAATTGGATGGCATCACTGACTCAATGGGCATGAGTCTGAGCAAGCTCCAGGGGTTGGTGATGTACAGGGAAGCCTGGCATGCTGCAGTCCATGGGATCGCAAAGAGTCAGACACGACTCAGCAGCTGAACTAAACTGTATAATCATAAGGGATTTGATTTAGGTCATACTTGAATGGTCTAGTGGTTTTCCCTACTTCTTTCAATTTAAGCCATTAACTGCACCATAGAGCCACCAGAACTTACACAGAACTGCGAAAACTTGGAGGGCACGTACAAAAGCTCGTGCACACCAGGACCCAGGAAAAAGGAGCAGTGACCCCACAAGAAACTGACCCAGACTTGACTGTGAGTGTCCAGGAGTCTCTGGAGGATGTGTGGGTTGGCAGTGGCCTGCTGCAGGGTCAGGGGCACTGAGTCGGGGAGTGAATGCCAAGGACCTTTTGAAGGAGGTCACCATTATCTTCGTTACCTCCACCATCGTTTGGTCTCATGTCAAACAACAGGGAGGGAACACAGCCCTCCAACAGAAAATTGGATTAAACATTTACTGAGCATGGCCCCACGCATCAGAACAAGACCCAGTTTTCCCCACAGTCAGTCTCTCCCATCAGGAAGCTTCCATAAGCCTCTTATCCTTATCTGTCAGAGGGTAGACAGAATGAAAACCACAATCACAGAAAACTTCAGTGTATAGTGGGATTCGGTCTGCTACTATTTTGTTGAATATTTTTTGTGTCTATGTTCATCAGTGATATTGGCCTATACTTTTATTTTTTGTGGCATCCTTTTCTGGTTTTGTTATCAGGGTGAGGGCGGCCTCGTAGAACAAGCTGTGGAGTGTTCCATCCTCTGCTATTTTTGAAAGAGCTTCAGAAGGATAAGTGTTAACTGTTCTCTAAATGATAAAATTCACCTATAACCTTTCTGGCCCTGGACTTTTCTTTGTTGAAAGTTTTTTAATCACTGTTTCAGTTTCAGGACTTGTGATTGGTCTGTTTATATTTTTATTTCATCCTAGTTCAATCTGAGATGGTTGTACCTTTCGAAGAATTTGTCCATTTCTTCTAGGTTGTCCATTTTATTGGCATATCCTTGTTTGTGGTAGTCTCTTATGATCTTTTATATGTCTGTGGGGTCTGTTGTAACCTCTCCTTTTTCATTAAACTTAAAAACTTATGCACAGCCAAAGAAACCATCAACAAAATGAAAAGACAATCAATAGAATGGGAGAAAATATTTGCGAATGAAGTGACTGACAAAGGAATCTAAAACAGAGTACAAATGAAATTGTCTACAGAGCAGAAATAGAGTTGCAGATGTAGAAAACAAATTTATGGTTACTTACGGGGTAAGGGAAAAGGGATAAATTGGTATTGACATATACACACTACTATATCTGAGCTTCCCAGGTGGCTCGGTGGTGAAGAATCCTCCTGCCACTGCAGAAGACATGGTTTCAGTCCCTGGATCAGGGAGATCTCCTGTAGAAGGAAATGGCAACCCACTCAGTATTCTTGCCTGGGAAATCTTATGGACAGAGGAACCTGGCAGGCTACATACAGTCCACAGGGTCACAAAGAGTTGGAAATGACTTAACAACTAAACAACAACAACTGCTATATATAAAATGGATAACTCAGAAGGACCCACTGTATAAAACAGGAAACTCTGCTCAATATGCTGTAATGGCCTATATGGGAAAATAATCTGAAAAAGAATAGATACATGCATATGTATAACTGAATCACTTTGCTATACACCTGAAGCTAACATAATGTTGTAAATCAATTATACTTCAATGTAAAATAAAAAGTTAAAAATAAATAATTATAACTGAAAAATATCAATGAATTACATAACATGTTGTTAAAATATTCAATAAATGGTGACTTAAAAAATAACAAAGGGTTAATATCTTAATAAATGATTTTATAGATTATGAATATTAATATTACTCTTTATCTCATAGGAGTATTTCATTTTTCCAAGATGATTACTTGCTTTCACTTTTATTTTTTCTGTCTTTTGTAAGAGAATGTTTTTATTTTTATTTACTCAAATCTATCAGATTTTTTTCTTCATGTCTCTGGATTCCCCATTTTATTTAGAGGCTTTGCCTTCTTTTCAGCTTCCTCAGCATGATTATAAAAATATTCTCCTCTACTTTTATCTAGTAATATGATTTAAAATTCATATACATACAATATTTGTTAGCATAGGGCACTGTAGGTGATCTACTTTTATTAATTTTAAATGATTAGCTGATTGTCACAACACTATTTCTTAAATAATCTATCCCTTCCAAAACTTTAAATGCCATTTATTCAAGCTGTTAAAATGTTTTCTTAGGTAATTTTTTCTGGACTCTTATTTTTTCTCACTGATCTGTTTATCTATGCCTCAGACATCTTCCTTATTTTAATTACTCTGCCCTTGTGTTTTGATCTGTTTTAGGACATTGTGCTTTATTGCAAGTTTCTATTTTTGGATTTTTATATGAATTTTGAAATAAGTTATCAGGTTTTATAATTTTGAGGTTTTGATTGGAATGCTTTAAATTTATAGAATAATTTAAGAAAAACTGACATTCCAAAAAATTAAGATTTTAAATCCTAAAATCTTTGATATATTTCTCTAGTAATTGAGTTATTTTTAGCATCACATACTCAATAAACTTATTTTCTTCATATAGTCATAATACACTCCTTTTCTTATTCTCAAATATTTTATGTTTCTAGGTTATTGTTGCTATTACAAATGATACTCTTTTCCCACTAAATTTTCTGATTGGATATTTCTGCTTTATACAAAATCTATTTTATTACTGCTAGATAATCTTATCATCTTCATGTATTAAAGTTTTTGCATTTTCCTTCCCAATATTTATACCTTCTTTTTCTTATCTTTGTTTTTCTTTAAATGAAGTGACCTATGCACGCATGCTCAGTCTCAGTCATATGCAACTCTTTGTGACCCCATGTACTGCAAACCCCAGGCTCCTCTGCCCATGGGATTTCCCAGGCAAGAATACCGGAGTGAGTTGCCATTCCTCTTCCAGGGCATTTTCTCAACTGGAGGATCAAACCCGGTCTCCTGGATTGGCAGATGGATTTTTAACCACTGAGTAACCTGGGAAGCCTGAAGAGGATCTAAGTATGATGTTAGATAATAGTATTGTCCTTAATATTTATTAATAGGTATGTTTCTAATATTTAACCACAAGTATGATATTTTTTTTTTCCAGGCAGTAATCTCCATCAGGGTTAGGAAGTTTTCCCCCCTTCTCAAACTACTCCCCACCTTTGGGACCATTCAGTAGCAGAAAGGCACATTATAATTTTTGTAGAGATAGAGGCCTGAAAATTAGTGGAGCAGAATCATGTAAAACAGAGAGAAAAGCTCTGTTCAGTGTTTTTACAGAGGAAAAAGGAAAAAAAAAATTAAAGGAGCACTTTATTGTTTTAATTATTTTAATCAATTGATGACATTTTGAAACAGAATTCCTTGCAGTGATTAAATCTATGTTTCTCTTTTCAAACTACACTTACACTTATTTTAATATTCTGTTAATTTTTTCACTCTTTCTGACTTCAAATTCGTTCTCAATTTTATTATTTCTGTAATTCACTGTCATCTAGTGTTTTTTCTTATGGTTCCTTTTTTTCCCCAATGTTTCAGATACTTTGGGGGTATTTTAGCTATCATTACCAGTTTATGTGAAGCTGAAGTGGTCATGTTATTCTATAACTTAAAAATAAGCTTTTTTTTCCTTTTCACATTTTTCTGTATTTACTATTTAAACAAAATATTATAAATTAAAATTTAAAAATAATATGTTATAAGTTTATTTGAACTTCACACTTACGAGTTAGGTATTATACATATCCATTCATAAGAAACATTCTGATGAGATTTTTCTCAAAAATTTTATGATGTCATATTTTTATTTCATTTTTTTCACTTTGTTACACCAGCTTCTGAAAAGAGCATACCATATCTTAACTGCTCTGTCACACACAGTTATCCTGTGGTTTGATAGATACCCAGAGACACATGAAAAAATGCAAGTTCTCCAATGTATAGAAACGAAAATGTAATGTAAATACACAGAACTAGCAACATAGTAACATCTGCAGTGTATACTGGTTCCCATGTTCAGAAACACCTACAAACTGTTGTGAGGAGTCTCTTTGGGAATAGAGGTTCCTGTGAGGAAAGAGAATGAATGTGCCCCACCCCACACAGAAGGAGGATGGTGTGTGGAAAGAATGGATAAAGCACCAGAAACTAAAGAGTCATAAAAATTCTTTGGCCTGAAAACCCTTTCCCTGTTTCTGGTTAATATTGCATCTCTGCCTGGAGCAACGGTAGGATGAAAAACCTGCTCTTCTATGGCATCAGTAACCTAGTTTCTTTGTTCCATATGATACTGGTAGGTAGGGTATGTTTCAAAAAGGGAGGGAAGTTTACTTTCGCTAGTACCACAAGAAAGAAAATAAATATATTTTCCTCTTAATGTCATACACTCATTAAAAGATTATCTGGCTAGCTAGCTATCATTGAAAATTTGGAATCACAGAGGAATATGTGTGTACACAAATGTGTCTTGCTTTTTAACAACTCTATAATTTGTCGTTTTAAAATTTTTATGCAATTTGATATTTTTAATAGAAACTGCAAAAACAGTATACATATGTGACTTCCTTAAATCATATAGTCAATTAATCAGTCATTCTGTTGACTAACAATTTCCAAATATCCACATGTACAAGTCACTACCACACTCTGAAACTAAAGAGGAAAAAAAAAAAAAGATATGATTTCTGCTCTCAAGGATTTTACTCACTAGAAAAATTTAATATTGCCTATGTCAATCATTCAATTAGCCAAATCTACCCTGGCAGTCAATAAAGTGACAGATGTCATGGCCAGATTACTCCATAGTCCAGGCCAATCACTAAACTACCACAAGTTCTTTAGTAGCGTCATGTCAAAGACATTAAAATTTCATTATACACACAATGAGATATGAAAATCAGTGGTAGTCTCATATCTTTCAGTTTTTACTTCATTAAAAAATATTTAGCCATGAATTTAAATCATCTATATAGACTATTATCTATTGTATTGTCCAAATTGTCCAAGTACTTATTGTGTGCATGCTCAGTTGCTAAGTTGTGTCTGACTCTTTCGACTCCAAAGACTGTAATTCATCAAACTTCTCTGTCCATGGTATTTTCCAGGTAAGAATACTGATGGAGTAGGTTGCCATTTCCTTCTCCAATAAGTACTTGTTACTCATAAACAAATTAAAATGTTCAATTATCTCAAATTTTTTGCTTCACTGCATATTCAGGAATACAGTTCATTCAAGGAAATGTGTGTTAGTTTAGCTTCAGTGTACATGGATTTTATATTTTTCATATATTCAAGTATGGCAAGGTTAATATTTTATTCACCATCTCACCCTCTTTGTGACACCAGTTACAGTGCAGACAGATGGGGAAATCAGCCGCCAACCGTGGACCTTTGCAATAATTGCAGTTGCCTGAATCTAAGAGCCCTGAATAAGTGTCAATCACAGTGCGCTCTCAAAAGTCTCAGATTGAGGAGAAATCAAATCCCCAGGCTAAACGCTTCTGGATGACATGAGACAATAGACTTTAATTTCCTCAGAGATGTAAAAGAATGCATATGGTTGAGAAGTCTCTCTCAGGACTATGAAGGAATTCACTCACTAATTCAAAAAATATTTTCCAGTGCCTTCTGTGAGCATGAGGCTTCCCTGGTAGCTCAGACGGTAAAGCGTCTGCCTGCAATGCGGGAGACCTGGGTTCGATCCCTGGGTTGGGAAGATCCCCTGGAGAAGGAAATGGCAACCTACTCCAGTGCTCTTGCCTGGAAAATTCCATGGACAGAGGAGCCTGGTAGCCTACAGTCCATGGGATCACAAAGAGTTGGACACGACTGAGCAACTTCACTTCACCTCACTTCTATGAGCATGATCTTTAAGTTGCCACAGTGTAGGGACTCTAAGGCAATATATTTTAAAAAATTCTTCTCTTATTGTTAGAGCATGGAGTGAAAAACACAGCGCACTCTTAAGGTTTTGGAGAAATAATGCAGCACAACACTGAATTTCTAAGAGTTTATTTCCACTGTATTTCCTCTATTGAAAATTGACTTTTCAACTAATTGCCTTTATGACTACAAGTTGGTTTTATTGAGAATTAAGCTCTTAATTCTCATTTTTAAAACATTCTGTAGTTATACAAATCTTTAATGTTGGTCTATAATAAGTTTAGATTGAATTTGTCTATGCAATAATGTGTATGTGTGTTAGTTGCTCAGTCGTGTTTGACTCTTTGTGACCTCATGGAGCCTGCCAGGCTCCTCTGTCCATGGGATTCTCCAGTTCAAAATACTGGAGTGGGTAACCATTCCCTTCTCCAGGGGATCTTCTCAACCCAGGGTTCGAACCCAGGTCTCCTGCATTGTGGGCAGACTCTTTACCATCTAAGCCACCAGGTAGGTCTCTAATCCTAATGATGGTACTGTTGGTTTAGTTGCCTCAGTCATGTCTGACTCTGCAACCCCATGGACTGTAGCCACCAGGCTCCTCTATCCATGGAATTCTGGAGTGGACAAGAATACTGGAAGTGGGTTTGAATACTAGCAACTGGAGTGAGTTGCCATGGCAACCAGTACTGGAGTATTGACAAGAATACTGGAGTGGGTTGCCATGCCCTCCTCCAGGGGATCTTCCAGAACCAGGGATCGAATCTGAGTCTTCTCCATTGCAGGAAGATTCTTTACCACTGAGTCATCAGAGAAGCCCAGTGATGGTGGTTTAGGGGTTAAGTCGTTTTTGACTCTTGTGACCCCATTGACTGTAACCTGTCAGGCTCCTCTGTCTGTGGAATTCTCCAGGCAAGAATACTGGAGTGGGTTGCCATCCAGCCTACAATTCAGAAAAATCAGTATATTAATCTCAGTTCAGGTATTATGACTGAATTTGTTATGTCACAGGATCCATTACTCCTCAAACTATATTTAGATTACCCTCTTCACATATGTCAGTCACTAATGATTTGACTTACATACATCATGAAACGATTACCATAGTAAGTTTAGCGAACATCCATCATCTCATATAGATACAGAATAAAAGACATTTTTCTTCCAATGAGGACTTTTAGGATTTACTTTCTTAACAAGTTTAATATACAATGTACAGTAGTGCTAATTTTGGGGCTTCTCAGGTGGTGCTAGTGGTAAAGAATCTGCTTATCAGTGCAGGAGACTTAAGAGATGTGGGCTTGATCCCTGGGTCAGGAAGATCCCCTGGAGGAGGAGGGCATGGCCACCACTCCACTATTCTTGCCTGGAGAATCCCATGGACGAAGGACCCTGGTGTGTCATAATCATGAGGTAACAGAGAGTCAGATATGACTGGAGTGACTTAGCATGCAGCATGCAGTGTTAATTATATCCATCATGTGGTACAATACATCCATAGTTCTTATTTATCTTATAACTGGAAGACCACCTTCATCCAATTCCTTCTCCTCTCATACCCTACCTCTGATAACCACAAATCTGATAGCTTTTTTTATATTTACTTTTGAAGTATAACTGACCTACAACACTATATTAGCTCCTGGTGCACAATGTAGTGATTTGATATTTCTGTATATTTCAACACAATCATCATAGTAAGTTTAGTTACCATCTGTCCACCATACAAAGATATTACATAATTATTGACTGTGTTCCCCACACTGTACATTTCACATCTATCACTATTTCTTTTGTAACTGAAAGTTTATTCCTCTTAATCTCCCTCACCTATTTCTCTCCTCTCCAGACCCCCTCTCATCTGGCAACCATCTATTCGTTCTCTGTATATATGACTTTTTGTTTTGTTGTGTTTGTTCATTTGTTTTGTCTTATAGCATCCACATATAAGTGAAATCATAAAGCATTTATCTTTCTTTGTCTGACTTATTTCAATCAGTATAATACCCTCTAGGTGCATCTATGTTGTCACAAGTGACAAGATTTCATCACTTATTTTTGTAGATAGAAGAAACTTTGAATTTTTAATCACAGAGAATGTATCAGTCTACTTCTTGATATTCAAAATTCCAGTTTTCTCTCATTAACTACTCATCTTTTCTGCCAAATAGCAGCATCTCCTATTTTTCTAATTTATCTTATGAATAATATTAGTATTATAGTTACTTTATGAGACATTGGGAATGTATTTTAAAGAGTATAAAACCTAAGTCCCAAGTGTTTATATAAGGCCTTAATACAAATATGTCAAAGCTTTTGGTGGGTACTCTGTCTCTAAATATTTATTATCTTAACAAATGGCTTGTGTTTGCTTACATTTTTGCTGTCATTTTCCCCACAATTAAAATTTTGTATTTGGAAATGTAACTGAAACTGCATACCATATGGACAGTGTATTTTTATTGAAAATTGAGCTAAACCATCACATGTTAATAGAAATAACATCTCTCCATATCCATAACATACCATTATACCAAAAGTTTTAACAGAGTATAACTAGACTGCCTTAGAGTCCCAGGTCTGTGGCAGAATCACATTCAAATGAATTTTACTTGATCAAAAAGAATTTTTTTTTAATTTAAGACGTGTATTAAGATTACCACAGCAAGACTTTTAAGAAGCCTTTTTCTTTCCCCAAAAGTGACCAAGAATCTCCTCATCTACAACTCAGTCAATGCCTTTTTATTCCAGCTCCTACCTCTACCTTTTTTGACAAACTCTGTTGTTTTTATGGGTTTTCCTCTCTTCAGTGTACACTAGATAGTATAATCCCTAATTCTGCAGCTCTTCTGCATAATACTAGAAAGCTGAATAACAAACCCCTTGGGATAGGATCAAGTTGTGAAGATTCTTTCACTATTTTTTTTTTGTTATGCAATTGTATTTTTTAATCATGTAATAACTATAGAACATCTTTTTCTTCTAAAAGGGTTTTGCTGCCTGGACCTTGATTCTGCCTAAAGCAGCTTTGTCTCTTTTAATAAAATTCATCTCCCACTGGCCCCCATACTCCCTTCTGTTAGTCGTTCAGTCATGTCTGACTCTTTGCAACCCCATGGACTATAGCTGGCCAGGCTTCTCTGTCCATGGGATCCTCCAAGCAAGAATACTGGAGTGGGTAGCCATTCCCTTCCCCAGGAGATCTTCCCAACCTGGGGATCGAACCTGGGTCTCCTGGGTTGCAGAGAGACCTCTGAGCTCTTTACTGTCTGAGCCACCATCTACTTCCTACTTCATAAAATGAGAAGACTTAGGCAACATTTGTTGAATACTTACCACAGTCCAGGTAAAGTTCTAAGTGTTCTAGTTGCATTTACTCATTTAATCTTCACAACACTGCTAAGAGGCAGGGCCTCTTTTCCCTCTTCTTTTATAGGTGAGAAAACAAAGGCCCCAAAGGGTTAAGTAAATTGTCCAAGGCATTAGACTAGTAAGTAACAGAGCCAGGCATGGAACCCAGGGACTTAAACACTTAACCACCATGCTACTTAAAACTATCTGAAACTTGCTTTGGTACAATGAAATGAATCATTATGCAACTGACAATGGAATTAGAGATGAGAAGAAAAGTTTTAGAAATAAAGGAGGTGGCAAGGTTATCATATAGGGAATTACAAAAAATAATTAAAATTCCTTATACTGGGAAAATCTGCATAATAGCAGTCCATAAAATCACAAGCTTATTAATCAGAATATTGTTAAAATAAATATGGATTTCTCTAATTAGTTTTCTGTGTGCTCAGATTCTCAGTCGTGTCCGACTCTTCACAACTCCATGGACTACAGCCTGCCAGGCTCTTCTGTCCATGGGATTTCCCAGGCAAGAATGCTGGAGTGAGTTGCCATTTTCCTTAGTTTTGATAACACTTTCATTGAATGAAATCAGATTCAGTTTTACACTATTCATTTATAAGCATTATCACTTCCCATTTTTCAAATGGAGAAACAGATTTAAAGGATTAAGGTCTCAAGTTTTCTTTTCTCTGATCTTATAGCCCTTACTAGTAATCTGTATATTATACCTTTCAAAAACTCCTCAAATTATTGGGTCAAAAGATAATGATATTAGTTAACACATAAAACAGCATAATCTAGGTACATGAACTATTTTAAAAATTGTGTAAATCTTAGCTCATTTAATGTTTACCACAGTCCCATCCGACTCTTTGTGACCCCATGGACTGCAGCACTCCAGGCTTCATTACTGCCCGAAGTTTGCTCAAACTCATGTCCATTGAGTTGATGATGCCATCCAACCATCTCATTCTCTGTTGCCCGCTTCTCCTCTTGCCCTCAGTCTTTCCCAGCATTAGGGTCTTTTCCAATGTGTTGGCTCTTTGTATCAGTTGTCTCTTTGTACCAGAGTATTGGAGCTTCAGCTTCAGCATCAGTCCTTCCAATGAATATGTAGGGTTGATTTCTTTTAAGATTAATTGATTTGATCTCCTTGCTGTCCAAGGGACTCTCAAGAGTCTTCTCCAGCATCACAATTCAAAAACATCAGTTCTTCAGTGCTCAGCCTTCTTTATGGTCCAACTCTCACGTCTGTTCATGACTACTGGAAAAACCAGAGCTTTGACTATACAGACCTTTGTCAGCAATGTGATGTCTCTGCTTTTTAATATGCTGTCTAGGTTTGTCATAGCTTTTCTTCCAAGAAAATTAAAGAAAGTTAGAGTCCCAATAGTAGTAGTATTATCTCCATTTTATAAGAAACTGGGATACAAGGAGTTTATGTAATTTTCTCAAGGTGATATGACGGGTTCACAGAGCTGAGTTTTGAACCCAAGTAGTCTAGTTCTTCAACCCACAGAATTAATTTCCATACTAAACCATGGAGAGAGAAATTTTAATTAAATCAGTGTTTTTCAGTGTGTATCTCTAGTATTAATAGACCCACATATATAAAAAAAAACAGTTCTGTGGTCAAACCAGTTTATTTTTTTCAACATATCAGATCCTTTAATAAGAATATGTGTCATATATTTTTTACATTTAAATTATATCATTAAATTATTTGAAATAGCTAATAGTCAATGATTTTAGAGATAAAATTGGCGATAAGAGACATAACATGGTTATGATATACAGTATCTCTAAACAAACATTTTAGTGACATACAAGCATTTTAGAATAGTCTAATGTTTTAATAGCAAGCTGTAAGTGATTGACCGATGCTTGCTTTTAATAGAAACTAGAGACATGGGACGGAGAAGGCAACGGCAACCAACTCCAGTACTCTTGCCTGGAAAATCCCATGGACGGTAGAGCCCGGTGGGCTACAGTCCATGGGGTCGTGAAGAGTCGGACACGACTGAGCGACTTCACTTTTACTTTTCACTTTCATGCATTGGAGAAGGAAATGGCAACCCACTCCAGTATTCTTGCCTGGAGAATCCCAGGGACGGGGGAGCCTGGTGGGCTGCCGTGTATGGGGTTGCACAGAGTCGGACACGACTGATGTGACTTAGCAGCAGCAGCAGAGACATGGGAAGACCGTTCAACTTCTACAGGTTCAGCTCAGTTCAGTCTCTCAGTCATGTCCAACTCTTTGCAACCCCATGGACTGCAGCATGCCAGACCTCCCTGTCCATCACCACTCCCTGAGTTTACTCAAACTCATATCCATTGAGTTGGTGATGCCATCCAACCATCTCATCCTCTGTTGTCCGCTTCTCCTCCCACCTTCAATCTTTCCCAGCATCAAGGTCTTTTCCAGTGAGTCAGTTCTTTGCATCAGGTGTCCCAAGTATTAGAGTTTCAGCTTCAGCATCAGTCCTTCCAATGAATATTCAGGACTGAGCTCCTTTAGGATGGACTTCTTGGATCTGCTTGCTGTCCAAGGGACTCTCAAGAGTCTTCTCCAACACCACAGTTCAAAAGCGCCAACTCTTCAGTGTTCAGCTTTCTTTATAGTCCAACTCTCACATCCATACATGACTACTGGAAAAACCATCTACAGGTTAAATTACGGAAAATCACCATTCCCTAGTACAAATCACCTCTTATCAAATACAGACTACAAAGATGGATAACTCACAATGTTTTATGAATTGCCTTACAATTTACAATGTAAAGAAGTTTTTGAGCCCCAAACCTCTATCTATTAATAATTCTATTATGTAGTCCACCCATCTCAGCCATAAATAATGCAGGAATTTCTCTGAAGTAGAATTTTGCTTGCCCTTTTCCATCTTTAGACTAATAACGCTTTTCACTAATGATGAATATCATAGAATAAAAATGTGCAATACTCTCCCAATGCTCCTTGTTTTATGGAATAGAAATCTATGGATCATCGTCAACAACCAAAACTCTGTGAGACAAAATATACGAAACGCAAAGCCAAGACTCAAAAGACAAATTCCATGCCAGTCTTCTATATTTGTTTCCTAATTACATCCCCTGATAGCTTTTGCTTGTCTGGGCATCAGAGCTTTTTATTCTTAGGACATCTATGATCAGATTTTATGACCAGTTACAACAGGGCTTTAGGGGCACATACATAAATACAAATTGAAGAATTTACTATTGCATTCCAGAAGTCTAAGCATTGAAAAACAAAATTTTAGACCTAGAATAAAACTGAAAGATCAATTCCATCCTTCACCCCATCTCCAATAAAGTATAAGATTGAAACCAAGGGAGGCACTAAAGCTTCCTTTGGCACATAGGTATTTAACTCCAACCATGTGTGTTAAGAGTAAACTAATTTAACTTCATTTGACATCTGCCAACCTTGATAGATCGGTTTGATAACACTTGTCATTGATTTGCAGTAAGTGACGCTAGTGGTAAAGAATCCACCTGCCAATACAAGAGACCTAAGAGACACGGTTCAATCCTTGGATGTGGAAGATCCCCTGAAGCAACCCACTCCAGTTTTCTTGCCTGGAAAATCTAATGGACAGAGGAGACTGGCAGGCTACAATCCATAGGGTCGCAGAGTCAGAAAAGACTGAAGCAACTTAGCACAGTACAGCACAATGAACAATATAGTTATGTTAAAGCCAAAGAAATGTTCTGTCTGTCCTTCCCATTGTAAATGGGTGGTCAGTGCACGTGTATGTGCATGCTAAGTCAGTACTCCCTTTCTTTAACCACATTCACTGCCACGAATGTAGCCTGAATATCAGCACATGATGACATGGTACTGACCCACTTTCAATACTGCTTCTCATGATGCTCTATATGAATTCAGGGTTGACCACTCTCACAGCCTGGAACTACTCCTATGAGCAGCCAACACAGGAGTGCTGTATATTTGATAACTGTGCATAAGAATGGCAGTTAATTTCTTTAGGTGTTTAATTTAAGCCTTTCTGCAGTTTCTAAAAGTAGCAGGAGAATGAATAGTACAGAGTGTTCTCATTTTGCAGAAATAGAATAGCAAACTATATATCAAGAAAAATTAGACTGAATATTCTTTAAAAAGGCTCACAAGAGAAGTGGCAAGAGGAAACTATCCTTTAATAACAATTATATCTTTTGGTATTTTGATAGCATTTTTCATAAAAGAAATATTTGTGCTATGCATGTAACTAATAATGATGCAGAGAATAATGCAAACCAATTATTTAATGTATAGAACTAAATAAGCTACTTTAATTTTGTGAAAAGAGCATACTTTGTATATTGAACAACCTCTTCTGTAAAACAAGGTTTTACATAAAATTTCAGATCTGGTGAAATTTAACCAGCAATTAATATTTAATCTTTTGCTTTTTCTATACATATCACCCCAGCACACATAGATATAGAATGTGTAGTTGTGGAATTTATTTGAAATCTGTGACATATCTCACATATTTTATACATATATATCATGTGTTATATATGTAATATTCTGTGTGATTTTAACCAGCTACATGGTTAAAAGTGTATAGTCAGTTGTCAAGGCAAATATATTAAGTACAAATTATTTTCAAAATCCCAGAGAAGCATGTGTAGGGTACACGACCTGGAAAAAGGTTCTAGCCCCTACTCTGCCCTAGAACACAGGAGAGAAGTTCATAAGTTCCTAAGTGTGACAGAGCAGAGGAGCATCCTCAATTGAGAGCAGTGTCTATGTGTTCTGGTTCTTTATTAGCTAGAAGATTTTTGCCAGCAAGGACCACCTTTAGTGTCCCCCATGCCATAGATAACCCTTACATATTATCTTACTTTAGCAATGATTTTACCCAGAATTTGAAGCATAGGAAAAAACCAGAAATCAAAAAATGAAATTATGGAATTGCCTCTATACAAGCTATAAAATGAAAAATTATCAATATTCTAATGGGGGTAACTGGGTTTCCCTGGTGACTCAGTGGTGAAGAATCCACCTTCCAGTGCAGGAGACACAAATTCTATCCCTTAGTTGGGAAGATCTCCTGAAGAAGGAAATGGCAGCTCACTTCAATATTCTTGCCTGGAGAATCCCGTAGAGAGAGGAGCCTGGCAGGATACAGTCCATAGAGTCACAAGAGTCGGATATGAATTAGTGACTTAACTACCACCACCACCAATGAGGGTAACTAAAAAGAATGTTTAACCAGAACAACAAACGTTAAAAAATGTGTGAAATTAAAGACAATATGAGATAAGTTAATTGGCGAGGACGTTTGAAAGTCAGAGAAAGAGAATTTGGATCATTTCTTTTTGAAGTGAACATATATCACCAGTTGACTGGAACATTCATGCCTTTTGTTCCAGAATAATATCCATTTTGAATAATGCATCATACTAATGCTAGGTATTAGAGGTATCCTGTGTGTTACTGAGCAAATAAATTATGTGACAGAGTGTCTGTGACAGGAAGATTATTCTGTGATTTCTTGATGCCTGGAACAAAGGGAGACAGGAAAAACTGAGAGATTTTTCCATTTGTTTATACATAAGTTGACTGTTATTTAGTGATTAAGACATAAATAATGAGGAGGATCCATAAGGCCTCATAAAGGGGTAACTTACAGAATTTTAAAATGATTTAAAATAAATTATGATGGGCAAAAGATCTCAAAAGTACATATTAGTTGTGACTCTAGGGAACTTGGTTAATATAAGAGGGTTGAAATGTTGGAAAAAATATGTAAAGAGAAAATAAGGAGCTCACTATCTAAAATATCATTTTCTGGGGTCTCAAGAGGCAAGCCAAGGAAGTTGTAACATTGTATGATTATCAACAAGTAAGAGTGTAAAGAAACAGGAAATACACTTTTGAAACCAATAGCACATAGGTGATTTTACACACAACTTTAAATTTCTGGACCAAGTTAACATTTAAATTTCTAGAAGAGGCTGTAGAGATCTTGGAGTCAAGCATCTTTACTGATAGTATCCACTTGGAGTCCAATGTCTCTGTCTATATATCTGTACCTAGAAATCCCTATCTATCTATCTATCCATCTTTCTAAGGAATATGTAATAATTCAATGTAGGATCAGCTAGCTACAAAACAGTGAATCTGAGGACTGACCATAAATCTCCCAGGATTTTGGACCCAGCACTCCATTATAGTTTATTTGTTTCCATACGACAAGTTTTGGTGAAATTTAAAAAACTAAAATGTTCAGGAGTATTATACTTAAATTTAGATATTTGTGCAAACTCCTTATATCCTTTTAAAAGTGAGGTATACAGTTGAATAACAAATCATAATGAATTAGACTGTAAAGCTATTTGATTTGGAACCAGCTCTGGGAAAAGATGGGCTTAATTTCTGTGAAGCATCTTTTTAGGATTTGGAGATTAATTTGCAATTGTCAACAAGGTCTTTAGTTGTCAGCAAATTCTTGAGCTAAAAGAATTATTTCATCAATGATAGGGATATACATTGGCTTATCTATTAAAAGAATTCCTTTGGTGGAAGGACATAATTGCCTTCTAGTTTGTTTTCAGTTTGAGTTGTCACCGAGGAAAACATTAATAGATCAACTGTCATCTGGCATTGATTTTGTAGTGTTTTCTAGAGGGAGATTAGGGAAAGGGATTTGTTTTTTGAAAAGAACCAAGTATCCTGGACCAAAAGGCTAACTCTGATTGTCTTTCCATTTTAGGGAGAATTATAAATGATTTAATTAATTTTCCTTAAAGAACTTTTCAATATCACTCTTGGTCTTTTGTCCTGACTGCCCATAGGATATAGCTAGTTAATGAGATTTGATGTTTTCTTATTTTGTCCTCATTCTCTTAGCACTATCTTCTCAAGCTGTGTTATTTGTTTGAGATTGATCTTAATAAAGTAGAGCATGTCATGTTTATTAAGGTGGATAAATTTTTTAACTAGTAAATTTGTACTTTTCATGCTTAGTGACTGAATAGCACAACTCTTGACATATAATAACTGATGAAGAGTAATTGAATGAATAAATAAATGAATGAATGGACAGAGAGATGAGCTGAATGTTCAACAAAAGCTGACCAAGATGATAGTATCCTGAAGGACAGGAAGGTTTTCCTTTAGTCTCTGTATCCTTAACAGTACCTAGAAGATCTGAATATGTTAATGAGCTATTGCAGCACTGCCTAGTCTAATGTCTCCTAAGTAGCTAATCCACTCTTTTGCATTCTCACTTAATTAGTTTATATAGCAATGTAACTTAAAATCAGTTTGCTGTGTTAGGCAGTTTTCCACACCTTCTATAGTGCATGTGGAAGAGAATCAGAGACACTTATTAAAGCTAAATCAGTTTGAGAGAATATTCTATTGATTCATCAACCCATTAACTTCTAGAACCATAAATTAATATATATTCACAGATCACAAGTAATGAAATACAAAAGAATGTTTAAAACAATGTGGCAGTTTAAAATATTGGAGTTTGAAAAATAAGATTACTTTGTCTTCCCAAAAGAAAATTGGGTATAGTTTTATTTCTAACAATACTGAATTTTTTAGCTTATGATTTCTTTGTATACATTTAAGTTAAAATTCTATATGTGTGTACCTGTGTGTGTGTCCTCTAAAATGCTCTTTAAGGTGCAGATTTTATAATAATTGTCCAATTAAATAATGTCATAGGGTCTATGTGATAAAAGTCAGTATTAGGGATGTAGGGGAGGAAAAAGCTTTCCTTGACTCTTTGCCACTGATTGGGTCTGGCAATTAGACAAACAAAGACAGATTAAAAGGAGCAAAACACACAAATGTATTTGATAGAAGTTTTGCATGAGCCTTCATAAGGAAACGAAGACGAGGAGAAATGGTTAAATCAATGTGTTTTTATGCTAGATTTTTGATAACCAGTCAAAAGATGTGATAGGCCAAAGAACCCTTTGTAGGAAACTGGAGAGAACTTGGGCTTCCCCAATGACTCAACAGGTAAAGAATCTGCCTGCCAATTCAGGAGATAAAAGAGGTGCAGCTTCAATCCCTGGGTTGGGAAGATCCCCTGGAGGAGGAAATGGTAATCCACCCCAGTATTCTTGACTGAAAAATCCCATGGACAGAAGACCCTGGCGGGCTGCAGTCCATGGGGTCGCAAAGAGTCCAACATGACTGAGTGACTAAGCATGCACGCATGGAGGGAACTTAGCAAGGCTTATCATTCAGATTGCCCTCTGCATCAATTTGTCTTCAGAGATAAGGATGCTTCTTTCCTCTGGAAGTAGGGAAGGCACCTCTCATGAGGCTTTTATGACCTGCTTCAGAGGATGGTCAGAAAGTCCTCCCTGTACATGCTACATCCCAAATTCCTTCAGCTTTTCATATTCAGTATGCCAAGTTGCCATATTTGGGCCCCCCCCAATCCTGAACCTCATCAAGGATTAAGACTATACTCTGGTTTTATCTTTCATAGCTCTCCCACCTCCAAGAGAAACTGTATATTTCTCATCTACAAAAGAAAGTATCCTGAGACTAAATAATGGGAGAAAGAGATAGATGAAGTTCTTGTGGCTGCCATGATATATGATTAGATGACCTCTTGATTACTTTACTATTATTATGCAGCATTTGCTTATAAAAATATAATCAATCTTTCTTCCTTCATTATCCTGCTTCATCAGTTCAGTACTGTTCAGTCCCTCAGTCATGTCAACTCTTTTCAACCCCAAGGACTGCAGCATGCCAGGCCTCCCTGTCCATCACCAACTCCCGGAGTTTACCCAAACTCATGTCCATCGAGTCAGTGATGCCATCCAACTATCTCATCCTCTGTCATCCCCTTCTCTTCCCATCTTCAATCATTCCCAGCATCAGGGTCTTTTCAAATGAGTCAATTCTTCACATCATGTGGCAAAAGTATTGGAGTTTCAGCTTAAACACCAGCCCTTCCAATGAATATTCAGGACTGATTTCCTTTAGGATGGACTGCTTGGATCTCCTTGCAGTCCAAGGGACTCTCAAGAGTCTTCTGTAAAACCAAAGTACAAAAGCATCAATTCTTCAGCGCTCAGCTTTCTTTATAGTCCAACTCTCACATCCATACATGACTTCTGGAAAAACCATAGCTTTGACTAGACAGACCTTTGTTGGCAAAGTAATGTCTCTGCTTTGTAATATACTGTCTAGGTTGGTCATAACTTTCCTTCCAAGAAGTAAGGGTCTTTTAACTTCATGGCTGCAGTCACCATCTGCAGTGATTTTGGAGCCCAAGAAAATAGTCTGTCACTGTTTCCACTGTTTCCCCATCTATTTGCCATAAAGTTGTGGGACCAGATGCCATGATCTTAGTTTTCTGAATGTTAAGTTTTAAGCCAATTTTTTCACTTTCTCTTTCAATTTCATCAAAAGGCTCTTTAGTTCTTCTTCACTATCTTCTATAAGAATGGTGTCATCTGCATATCTGAGTTTATTGATATTTCTCCCGGCAATCTTGATTCCAGCTTGTACTTCATCCAGCCCAGCATTTCTCATGATGTACTCTGCATATAAATTAAATAATCAGGATGACTATATATACCCTTGACGTACTCCTTTCCCTATTTGAAACCAGTCTGCTGTTTCATGTCCAGTTCTGACTGTATACAGTTTTCCGTATGCATACATACATACAGATTTCTCAAGAGGCAGGACAGGTGGTCTTGTAATCCCATCTCTTTAAGAATTTTCCAGTTTGTGGTGATCCACACAGTCAAAGGATTTGGCATAGTCAACAAAGCAGAAGAAGATGTTTTTCAGGAACTCTCTTGCTTTTTCAATGATCCAATGGATGTTGGCAATTTTATCTCTGGTTCCTCTGCCTTTTACTAAAAGCAGCTTTAACATCTGGAAGTTCATGGTTCACGTACTGTTGAAGCCTGGCTTGGAGAATTTTGAGCATTACTTTGCTAGTGTGTGAGATGAGTGCAATTGTGTGGTAGTTTGAGCATTCTTTGGCATTTCCCTTCTTGGGGATTGAAATGAAAACTGACTTTTTCCAACCCTGTGGCCACTGCTGAGTTTTCCAAATTTGCTGGCATATTGAGTGCAGCACTTTCATAGCATCTTCTTTTAGGATTTGAAATAGCTTAACTGGAATTCCATCACCTCCACTATCTTTGTTCATAGTGATGCTTCCTAAGGCCCACTTGACTTCTTATTCCAAAATGGCTGGCTCTAGGTGAGTGATCACACCATCATGATTATCTGGGTCATGAAGATCTTATTTGTATAGTTCTTCTGTGTATTCTTGCCACCACTTCTTAATATCCTCTGCTTCTGTTAGGACCCTAACATTTCTGTCTTTTATTGTGCCCATCTTTGCATGAAATATTCCCTTGGTATCTCTAATTTTCTTGAGGAGATCTCTAGTCTATCCCATTCTATTGTTTCCCTCTATTTCTTTGCACTGATCACTGAAGAAGACTTTCTTACCTCTCCTTGCTATTCTTTGGAACCTGCATTCCAATGGGTATATCTTTCCTTTTCTTTTTTGCTCTTCACTTCTCTTCTTTTCACAGCTATTTTAAAGGCCTCCTCAGACAGCCATTTTGCTTTTTTACATTTCTTTTTCTGCAGATGGTCTTGATCCCTGCCTCTCTATAGTGTCATGGACTTCCATCCATAGTTCATCAGGCACTCTGTCTATAAGATCTAATCCTTTGAATCTATTTCTCACTTCCACTTTACAATCGTAAGGGATTTGATTTAGGTCATACCTGAATGGTATTCCCTATTTTCTTCAATTTAAAGCTGAATTTGGCAATAAGGAGTTCATGATCTGAGCCACAGTCAGTTCCCGGTCTTGTTTTTGCTGACTGTATAGAGCTTCTCCATCTTTGGCTGGAAAGAATATAATCAATCTGATTTCATTACTGACCATCTGGTGATGTCCATGTGTAGAGTCTTCTCTTGGGTTGTTGGAAGAGGGTGTTTGCTATTACCAGTGTGTTCTCTTGGCAAAACTCTGTTAGCCTTTGCCCTGCTTCATTCTGTACTCCAAGGTAAAATTTGCCTGTTACTCCAGATATTTCTTGACTTCCTACTTTTGCATTCCAGTCCCCTATAATGAAAAGGACATCTTTTTTTGGTCTTAGTTCTAGAAGGTCTTATAGGTCTTCATAGAACCTTTCAAATTCAGCTTCTTCAGCATTACTGGTCAGGGGATAGACTTGGATTACTGTGATATTGAATGGTTTGCCTTGGAAATGAACAAAGATCATTCTGTCATTTTTGAGATTGCATTTCGGACTCTTTTGTTGACTATGATAGCTACTCCATTTCTTCTAAGGGATTCTTGCCTACAGTAGTAGATATAATGGTCATCTGAGTTAAATTCACCCATTCCAATCCATTTTAGTTTGTTGATTCGTAAAATGTTGATGTTCACTCTTGCCATCTCCTGTTTGACCACTTTCAATTTGCCTTGATTCATGGACCTAACATTCCAGGTTCCTATGCAATATTGCTCTTTACAGCATCGACCTTGCTTCTATCACCAGTCACATCCACAACTGGGTATTGTTTTTGCTTTGGCTCCATCTCTTCATTCTTTCTGGAGTTATTTCTCCACTGATCTCCAGTAGCATATTGGGCACCTACTGACCTGGGGAGTTCATATTTCAGTGTCCTATCTTTTTGCCTTTTCATATTGTTCGTGGGGTTCTCAAGGCAAGAATTCTGAAGTGGATTGCCATTCCCTTCTCCAGTGGACCTCATCTTGTCAGAACTCTCCACCATGACCTGTCCGTCTTGGGTGGCCCTACGCAGCATGGCTCATAGTTTCATTGAGTTAGATAAGGCTGTGGTCCGTGTGATCAGATCGGTTAGTTTTCTGTGATTGTGGTTTCAGTCTGTCTTTCCTCTGATGGAGACGGATAAGCTTATGGAAGCGTCCTGATGGGAGAGACTGACTGAGGGGGAAACTGGGTCTTGTTCTGATGGGCAGGGCCATGCTCAGTAAATCTTTAATTCAATTTTCTCTTGATGGGTGGAGCTGTGTTCCCTCCCTGCTATTTACCTGGGGCCAAACTATGATGGAGGTAATGAAGATAATGGCGACCTCCTTCAAAAGATCCCATGCATGTACTGCTACACTCACTGTCCCCAACCCTGTAGTAGGCCACCACCGACCCATGCCTCTGCTAGAGACTCCTAGATACTCCTGGGCAAGTCTGGGTCAGTCTCTTGTGGGGTCACTGCTCCTTTCTCCTGGATCCTGGTACACACAAGGTTCTGTTTGTGCCCTCCAAGAGCCTATTTCCCAGTCCTGTGTAAGTTCTGGCAGCCCTATGGTGGGGTTAATGGTGACCTCCTCCAAGAGGGCTTATGCCATACCCAAGTCTCCTGCACCCAGAGCCCCTGTCCCTGTGGCAGTCCACTGCTGACCCGTTCCTCCACAGGAGACACTGAAACACAGTTCTGTCTCAGTCTGTGTGTGGTCCCTGTGTCCTGGTGTGCACAAGATTTGTTTGAGCCCTCTGAGTGTCTCTGGCAGGAATGGGGTCTGATTCTAAAAGCGAATTTGCCCCTCCTACCATCCTCCTGGGGCTTATCCTTTGCCCTTAGTTGTGGGGTATCTCCTCACAGCTGCTCTAACGCCACGCAGCCGCGGCTCCAACACCTACCGTCTTGCTGGGGTTTCTCTGACCTTGGACGTGGGGTATCTCTTCACGGCTGCTCCAGCGAAGCGCAGCCACAGCTCCTGACCTTGGACGTGGGGTATCTCCTCACGACCGCTACAGCACCTCGCAGCCACCGTTCCAGGGCCTCGCAGCCACCACTCCAGCATCACGCAGCCTCCAGTCCAGGATAGTTTAATAGGATAGATTAATATTGCTTTACTAAAAGTAGATTTAACTGGAAATATTAACATTAATATATTGTTTCATTTTTACTGTAAAAATAATCGTAGATGAGCATTAAAATGCTCTATAAATTTTCAGACTTATGATTATCAGAATTAAGGCTAAAATTACATGTATTTCTATGATTTAATTATTTTAAGTTGGAGGATAATTGCTTTGCAATGTTTTATTTGTTTCTGCCATACAACAGCATGAATCAGTCATAGGTATATATATTAATATATCTCCTCTCTCTTGATCCTCCCTCCCACTCCACCTCCTCATCCATCTTTTTAGATCATCACAGAGCATGAGGCTGGCCTCTCTGTTATATAGCAGCTTCTCATTAGCTATCTAACTTATATTGTATGTATAGTAGTATTATATGTCAATGTTGTTTCATATATGATAGTGTATATATGTCAATGTTACTCCCTCAATTCATCCCACCCTCTCCTTTCCCTGATGTGTCCACATGACTGTTCTCTGTGTCCACATCTCCATTCCTGCCCTGAAAATAGGTTCATCAGTACCACTTTTCTAGATTCCATATATATGTGTTAATATACAATGTTTGTTTTTATCTTTCTGATATACTTCACTCTGTATTACAAGCTATAGATTCATCCATCTCAGTTCAGCGCACTCACATTTGTTCCTTTTTTATGACTGACTAATATTCAATAACCTCAGATATGCAGATGACACCACCCTTATGGCAGAGAGTGAAGAACTAAAGAGCCTCCTGATGAAAGTGAAAGAGGAGAGTGAAAAAGTTGGCTTAAAACTCAACATTCAGAAAACTAAGATCATGGCATCCAGTCCCATCACTTCATGCCAAATAGATGGGAAAACAGTGGAAACAGTGGCTGACTTTATATTTTTGGGCTCCAAAATCACTGCAGATGGTGACTGCAGCCATGAAATTAAAAGACACGTACTCCTTGGAAGGAAAGTTATAACCAACCTAGACAGCATATTAAAAAGCAGAGACCTTATTTTGCCAACAAAGGTCCATCTAGTCAAGGCTATGGTTTTTCCAGTAGTCATGTATGGATGTGAGAGTTGGACTATAAAGAAAGGTGAATGCAGAAGAATTGATGCTTTTGTACTTTAGTTTTACGGAAGACTCTTGAGAGCCCTTTGGACTGCAAGGAGATCCAACCAGTCCATCCTAAAGGAAATCGGTCCCCGGTGTTCATTGGAAGGACTGATGTTGAAACTGAAACTCCAATACTTTGGCCACCTGATGCGAAGAGCTGACTCATTGGAAAAGACCCTGATGCTGGGGAAGATTGAGGGCGGGAGAAGGGGATGACAGAGGATGAGATGGTTGGATGGCATCACCGACTCGATGGACATGAGTTTGGGTAAACTCCGGGAGTTGGTGATGGACAGGGAGGCCTGGTGTGCTGCGGTTCATGGGGTCGCAAAGAGTAGTACACGACTGAGTGACTGAACTGAATATTCCATTGTATATATGTATTTCAGTTTCTTTATTTATCCGTCAGTGGACATGTAGGTTACTTCCATGTTCTGGCTATTGTAAATAGTGCTGCAATGAACATAGGAGTGCATGTATAAGAGCTTTAAAGAGAAAAAAATTCTAAGTTGCATATCCCTTTAATGAATGCATAAGGGTTTTTGCCTTACTTATAAACTAATGTATGGATGTATGGATGTGAGTGGTGGACTATAAAGAAAGCTGAGAAAAGAATTGATGCTTTTGAACTGTGGTGTTGGAGAAGACTCTTGAGAGTCCCTTGGACTGCAAGGAGATCCAGCCAGTCCATCCTAAAGGAGATCAGTCTTGGGTGTTCATTGGAAGGACTGATGTTGAAGCTAAAACTCCAATACGCAGGCCACCTGATGCAAAGAATCATTTGAAAAGATCCTGATGCTGGGAAAGATTGAAGGTGGGAGGAGAAGGGGATGACTGAGGATGAGATGTTTGGATGGCATCACTGACAGGACGGACATGAGTTTGAGTAAACTCTGGCAGTTGGTGATAGACAGGGAAGCCTGGTGTGCTGCAGTCCATGGGGTTGCAAAGAGTCAGACATGACTGACTGAACTGAACTGATAAACTGAATTTTAACAGTTATTGCATTTAGATCTAATTCACATTGAATTTCAAAAGGCCATTATTGTGTTGTAAATGAATAACACACTTAATCCATTAGAAAGGTTACACTCATATTGGTCATGAAGCAAATGTTGTCCAAACACAGTCTGTACATCTGATTTGAGAACAGAATTAATGCTCTGAAATCCTCACTCACCTCAGCTTTATATTTATGACTTTGTTTTGTGTTTTTCTGTCTTGCCCTTCATTCCTCTATTATCTACCATAGATAAATCTCTGTTGGAGACTTGTGGCTTCAGTTTGTCTAACTTCTTAAAGCCAGGACGTGGGTCTCTGCTTCTCTCTCACTGGGCTTCTTTTATTCCCCTGGTTATCAATCACAGTGTTCCCCAACCTTTAACTTCACCCTTATAGGACTCTCACTTAATATAAACCTGAGAAACACACTTACAAAACTAAAAAGAACACAACCATACAGAAACTGAAAGTCCACACTGCAGGTATAGATAAGGTAATTGAATTTTCCTCTTTAGAATGAAAATCCTAGAATGACTATATGTACTTTTAAGCTTAAAAGCAATAGGCACTTTTAGGAAAAAAATAGAATACTTTTTTCAGTAGAACTACATTTTCTTTGTAATATAAATTGTACAAGTATTTTCTACCATTTTATGTTTTCCTTGTGTTAAAGAGAAACCCCAAGGACAAGGGTCATCTTTATAGGCTTTTACAGAATTTGCATTTCTTTACTACTTGCTTTTTCTTTCTTTCTTTCTTTTTTTTTTTTCATTCTCCCACACACACCAACCTGATGTAAAGAGGGTGAAACTGCAGCCAATGACAAACCCTCTGTCAGGACAGAGGCCAGCACAGTTGATGGTGTAGAAAGACTGAGAGGGAATGGATATTCGTATAAGCTGATCTGCTCATTTTACAGATGAGGAATATGAGACCCAGGGAGGCAAACATGGTATTTGACTGAAATTATAAAATGAGTCAGTGACACAAGTGGCTCAGTTCAGTTCATTTCAGTCGCTCAGTCGTGTCCGACTCTTTGTGACCCCAGGGACTGCAGCACGCCAGGCTGCATCAGGGTCTTTTCAGACGAGTCAGTTCTTTGCAGCAGGTAGCCAAAGTATTGGAGTTTCAGCCTCAGCATCAGTCCTTCCTATGAATATTGAGGACTGATTTCCCTTAGGATTGACTGGTTGGATCTCCTTGCAGTCCAAGGGACTCTCAAGAGTCTTCTCCAACACCACAATTCAAAAGCATCAATTCTTCAGTGCTCAGCTTTGTTTATAGTCCAACTCTCACATCCATACATAACTACTGGAAAAACCACAGCTTTGACTAGACGGACTTTTGTTGGCAAATTAATGTCTCTGCTTTTTAATATGCTATTTAGGTTGGTCATAGCTTATCTTCCAAAGAGCAAGCATCTTTTAATTTCATGGCTGCAGTCACCATCTGCAGTGATTTTGGAGCCCCCCCAAAATAAAGTCTGTGACTGTTTCCATTATTTTCCCATCTATTTGCCATGAAGTGATGGGACTGGATGCCATGATCTTAGTTTTCTGAATGTTGAGTTTTAAGCCAACTTTTTCGCTCTTCACTTTCATTAGAAGGCTCTTTAGTTCTTCTTCACTTTCTGCCATAATGGTGGTATCATCTGCATATCTGAGGTTATTGATATTTCTCCCAGCAATCTTGATTCCAGCTTGTGCTTCAACTAGCCTGGCATTTCGCATGATGTACTCTGCATATAAGTTAAATAAGTAGGGTGACAATATACAGCCTTCACGTACTCCTTTTCCAATTTGAAACCAGTCAGTTGTTCCATGTCCAGTTCTAACAGTTGCTTCTTGACTTGCATACAGATTTCTCAGGAGGCAGGTTAGGTGGTCTGGTATTTCCATCTCTTGAAGTTTTTTCCACAGTTTGGTGTGATCCACACAGTCAAAGGCTTTGGGCTCAATGGTAAATAATCTGCCTGCCAATTCTGGAGACACAGGATATGTGTGTTTGATCCCTGGGTTGGGAAGATTCCCTGGGGTAGGAAATGGCAACCCACTCCATTATTCTTGCCTGGAAAATTCCATGGACAGAGGAGCCTGGCGAGCTGTAGTCCATGGGGTTGCAAAGAGTAGGACACAACTGAACGTGCACGCATAGGTTAGCGTGTAAAGAACACAGGGTTTATTTAATATACATGAGTTAGATGGAGTTAAATTTCACTTTTTTGTTCCATTAAGGTAGAAACTGAACCTTAAAAATGCAAATCAGGCTAATGTGGAAAAATTCAAAGTGATAATCCATGCCTGTCATAGCCAGTATACAAGTGAAATCTTTGGCTTTTTCTTTTTTGAAGTATACCTGATTTCCACTCTAGCAATACTTTGGATTTGAAGGCAGTTTAGAAAACCATAGTATTAGAAACTTATCTCAGCAACTTTCCTATCTTTAATTCGGTAACTTCTAATTTAGTATGAAATAGGAAATCATTTTGTTAATTACTTGAAAATTAACTTATAAGCAATCTAGGAAAAAAGTTGTACTTTTTTGCCAGTGTATTTAAAGTGTGGGTCATTTGTACATTTTTGCATGTCCTTTTATAATTATAATTACATTCACATTGTCTCAGAGCTAGGACTTTTTGCTGATCACAATCTTTTAAAAAGAACTAGAATACTGGATAGCAATGGGAGAGTTTAATAACCTCATTGTTTTATTACCTTATCAATAAATAAAATGACTCAATCGCTCTGCATTAAGAGTGCTGCATAAATATAAGTAAATATAATTAAGAGTAACAATTGATAGATAATACTTCCTGTGTGTACAGAGATAATATGATTCTTAAGGATAAGATTGTGACTTTGCCTCATCACCTAACATTTGAGAATCTTCATACATATTTTAAGTCTCAGGAGAATTGAACAAAGAATTCACACGTCATCCTAACCAATGAGGCAAATCCTAACTAGTGTTAAGTTGTTAACTGAGTCCTTTGAGTGATATGTTTTTAATGTCTTTTATATAAACAGTCAACAGAGTAAAACAATTGCCTGTTTACAATTAACATGTTTGTAGGCAATGTTTATGAGTGCTGAATAAGAAAATGAAAAGATTATATTAGTTAAGCTTGAATCCCAGTGTGGGAGGCATAGCACTTTGCTTTTGTTATTAGAATCTCCCTATAAAAATCTCCTCTAATGGCCTCCAGTCTCCTTGCACACTAGTACCTAGAAACACTTGCTCTGTGTAAAGGTAGGACTCAATACAGAGTATAAGTGCCCAGAAGCTATTGGTATTACACTTATACTAGCTTGAGATATTAACCGAACACAATTTGAGTTTCTTTTTAAACGTGAAAAATCCCTGGGTTGCGAAGATCCCTGGAGTAGGAAATGGCAAGCCACTCCAATATTGTTGCCTCTAAAATTCCATGGACAGAGGAGCCTGGCGGGCTATGGTCCATAGGGTTGCAAAGAGTCAGACAACTGAAGTGACTTAGCATGCAAACTGAAAATAAATCTCTTCAAGTATGTTAAAGAATGGCAGATCTGAATGATTGCTGACATTTAAGCTACATGGTGGTAATTTTTACTCTCAATTTAACAAATATTTTTATCAATGTATCTTCTTCCTTTTTAAATTATGAAATGCTTCAAACATACAAAAATGTGTGAGTAGTATAATGAACACATTTGAAACTTCTGCTCAGCTAAAGTACAAAAATACAAATAAAGGTCATGAACACTCTCCAGTAGTGTTTTCTTTCTTTCCCACCATCCAGAAGTAGTAACTATCCTGAATTTGGTGCTTATCACTCCTATGCATGTCTTTATACATCCCTACAAATATATATTCCTCAAGAAACCATGGCATCATTTTATATTACAGAACACTATCATATGAGATGAATTCTTCTTCAAATTGCTTATTTATACTCAACATTATGTTCTTTTTAATATTTATCTACTGTGATACATTTACTTTTAGATCATTCATTCACATCACTAAATATTATTAGATGTATGAATATTCTGCAATTTATCCATTCTTTGTTTGGGGAACATTTAGCCATATTGTTTTGTTTTGCTATTACAAGCAGTGCTGCATTGATTACTGTGATATATTTCTCCCTACGGATGTGTTTAAGACTTTGTATAGAGCAATGCTCCTCAAAATATAGTGTGGACCAGTATCAATGAATTATCTCTGGCGAGGTAGTACAAGCACTAAGAGTAAGCAAGTGAAAACTTTTACAGCAATTTGACATTGCTGCAACATCATATGATTTTGCAAAATTATTGTTTTGCAGTGGATTACACATTGTAAAAGTTGTTTTAAATCATAGATAGCTTAAGAGGTATTATTCTAGTCTACATACCTTGGGATAGAATTGTGTTTCCATGCAGTGATTAATACTTAGTCTTTAAAATATTGCCGGTTGTGCTTCAGAATTGTGCTGATTTAGATTCACACTAGAAACATGGAAGATTTTTGTTCCCCTGCACTCTATATTGGAGGAGGCAATGGCACCCCACTCCAGTACTCTTGCCTGGAAAATCTTATGGCTGGAGGAGCCTGGTAGGCTGAAGTCCACGGGGTCGCTAGGAGTCGGACACGACTGAGCGACTTCACTTTCGCTTTTCACTTGCATGCATTGGAGAAGGAAATGGCAACCCACTCCAATGTTCTTGCTTGGAGGATCCCAGGGACGGGGGAGCCTGGTGGGCTGCTGTCTATGGGGTCGTACAGAGTCGGACATGACTGAAGCGACTTAGCAGCAGCAGCACTCTATATATTCTGCTTTTTTTTTTTTTTTCATGTTTTTGAAAACTTTCTTTTGGTGTAGAGATTATTCAGTTCCTACTTCTTTTCCTCTCTATCATAGAATTTAACTGCTATATTTCTGTTGTTTCAGTGATGAACTTTCAAATGTTTAATATGTGTATTTATCTACAATGATTCTCTCCCCTCTTCCATGTTATTTTTATCTAGTATATTTTTTCCATCTCAATTTTTTTACCATTAAAATCAACAGTTGTTTTTGTTTTATACCATTAGTGATTGTTTGGATCACCTTAAATTTTAATCATTTTTTCCCCAATACCTTTTGAGCTTCATGTCTTTTCTCTGAAATAATTTTATTCTTAGTAACTGAGAAGTTTTAGTGCTTTAGCACTTTTTCCATTCACTGAAAAAATGAAAATTCGATAGCCAATTATTAGTGCTGTTTTGACTTAAGCGTATTTTTCCCTTGAGTAAAATTCTACATGACAGCATTTTTTCTTAGTACATAGAACTGATCCAATGTCTCCTGATTCTTAATGATGCTGTTGAGATGTTTACAGCCACTCCAATTATAGTCCTTTGGAGAAAAATCTGCCTTTCTTTCAGGCTGCTTTTGAAATACTTGTTCTATTCAGTGTTCTGTAGTTTCACCATGACATTTTATATCTAATTATGTATTCCTCTTTGTTTACTTGATTAAGATTTAGTAGCTTCCCTCAATCTGAAGATCCATGTTTTTTAATTCTACAAAACATGTTTCTTTTCCCTTTTACCTTTTTTCATTATATAGAATCTTTTATCAGAAGCCAAATTAGATTCTCATTCACTCTTTCAGATCCCTTAAGCACTCGGTCATGTTTTTCATCTTGTGCCTCTGTGATAAATTCTGCATACTTATTTTAAAACATAAAATTTATTTATTTATTATCTATCCCTTTAGTGGTATCTGGTAAACCTGTTATTTAAGCCTTCAATTGAATTTTAAATTTTAATTTATTAATATCCTTTATTTCTTTGTTATTTTTTCTTCCAGTTTTCATGAGATAGTTTACATAAAACACCGTATAAGTTTAAGATGTTCAGCATATTAATTTGACTTACATACATCATGAAATGAGTACCACAGTAAGTTTAGTAAACATCTATCATGTCATTCAGATGCAAAATAAAAGAAAATGAAAAAAAATTTCCTTGTGATAAGAACTCTTAGAATTTACTCTCTTAACAACTTTCATACACAATATAGAGCAGCATCAATTATATTCACCTTGTTGTACATTACCTCCCTAATATGTGTTTATCATATAACTTCTTTTTAAATTTATGACTGTCTTTAAAAAAGACATTGTTCTGTCCTTTGTTTCACCCTGTTTTTCTCTAAGCATTTTAAATATATGTGTGGTAGTTGGAGCAGTCTTTGGCATTGCTTTTCTTTGGGATTTGAATGAAAACTGAATTTTCCAGTCCTGTGGCCACTGTTGCATTTTCCAAATTTGCTGTTACATTCAGTAACTAAATTATTTGTTGTACTTGTAAGTCTGATTTTAATTGAGGATGTTGCTGATTCTTCCTCATGTATTTTCTAGTTGTATGCTCTGGGTTCACGTTTGGCAGTACTTATCTCTGGGATCCTTGAGACATTCCGTTTCCTTCTGCCAATGTCCTGTTACAATATAAATCAATGAATACCAATCACTGAGTATAATTTTTAGTTTAGGGCCTCTGAGACCATCTACAGAGTATAGATTTGAACTTTAAACCCATGTGAATATAAGCTAACAATAATGGATTTTCAGGAGGACACATTTTTCCACTCAAGTTCAGCTCAAGATAGATGAATTCACTTGTTCTTCAAGTTCATGTTTCACCAGGAGTCTAGTCTTTCATGGATCCTTCTTTGCATGGTGCTTTCTGCCCTAAGCTTATAGAACCATTAATACTTAGTCATTAAGATTGTGAAACCCTTCCAAAGCAGCCAGGATGTCTACATCAGCTTTCATTCTGGATTTTAGCTTAACTTTTCACTCTTGATTCCTGGTTATTCCCCTTCCGCTCTTGGAAGCTTAGTTCTGAGTCTAAAATGAAGGTTTGCTACATTTTATCCAACATTCCTAGATATTTTGTACCCAGAATTTTTTGAATTATCTAATATGCCATAATGCCAAAAATTGAAGTGAAATTCTGTCCTTTCCAGGAGTTTGCCCAAGTTCATGTCCATTGAATCAGTATGTGTAACTCAATGAAGCTGAGCCATGCCATGTAGAGCTACCCAAGAGGATGGGTCATAGCGGAAAGTTCTGATAAAACATGATCCACTGGAAGAGGGAATGGCAAACCACTCCAGTATACTAGCCATGAGAACCCCATGAACTGTGTAAAAAAGGTTTAACTTACACTATGCTTAAATGTGCAAAGAAAATACAACTCTTTTTTTCTCCTATTACTAACACTATCTTTTCCCTTAACCTCAAGCATACCACAGCTTTAGAATATTAATTTGATGCCTAATCCATTCAATTCTTTTCTTTTTCAACTCTGCAGTTTCTATTAGTCCCTTTAAATAATGTTTGTTGTTGCTGCTGTTGTTGTTTAGTTGCTAAGTCATTTCCAACTCTTTTGTGACCCTATGGACTGTCGCCCTCCAAGCTCCTCTGTCCCTGGAATTTCCCAGCAAGAAGACAAGAGTAGGCTGCCATTTCCTTCTCCAGGGAATCCTCCTGACCCAGGGATCAAACCCTCATCTCCTGCATTGCAGGCAGATTCTTTACTGCTGAGCCACCAGGGAAGCCCTTAAATAATGTTTATTGTCAAGGAAAACATTCTTTAAAAAAAAAAAAAATCCCTGAAGACTTTATTAGAATCACATGGAGGGCCGCTGCTCAAGAGCTTTTTCCCTTTAAGATCACCTTTAATCTTTAGAGTATACTTTGGCCAAGACAGGGGAGGGGAAATGTCTAGAGCCCAACAAATTTCTCAATAGCCCAACTTTCTCACCAGCTTATTTCCATTTTGCAGCCATAGAAAGCTTAAAGGAGTTCTACTACACATTCATCATCTCTTGAGGCCCAAGGCCCAGAATACTCTACAGCAGTTATCACAGAAGGAGCACTTAAGGAATGTATTTATCAGGTTAGGAGTAAGAGTTAATCCAGTAGTTTCTCTGCCATGCATTTCTCAGCATGCACTTCTGAGTAGTATTCTTCTATGCACAACAGGAGCAGGATGGGCAAGAATGAAACTCAAGTGTGTTGAACAGGCTAGTCTGTTACATCCCACAGAAATGTCAAGGAATCACCCCCACCAGCCTACCCAAGATCAAATAATAGGCCATCCTCAACTCTATATTATTTGAACAAATGGTAATTAGCTCACACTTCTCCAACAGATTTATTTCTTTAAAGGAATGGATTTTGAAGACGAAAAACATGAAGCAGGGAGGTACGGAATAGAAAATACTTACAAATGTAAGCTGTTTTGCTAATGGTTTTATAACCACAGCAAACTAGTACAGAGAATGCCCTGTACAAAACGCAATAAAGGTTCAAAGGTGGAGGTGTTCCCTTAGGCAAGACTGAGGACTTCAGTCCCTGGTATTTGAAATTTAGGCTGCAGTCCTTGTTTTTGGATAGATCACTGGATGTGTGGCACAGTCCATGCTTTTAACCAGATTTGAACAGGAGAATGGCCACTTGGCCCAGGTAGAAGTAGATGAAGTGTTTGGTTTCATGTGTCACATAACTACCGAAGTTCCTCCCCACGATGCAGTGCCAGGTGGGGCTGTACTTCTTGTTGACCTCCTCCTTGATATGGGCCGCAGTGTCCTTCTCTATATTATATTTCTCCAATGCCTGAGTGGCACACTCCACCGAGTCCTGTTGCATCTCCTTCGACATATCGGCATTCTTGATCTCAGCCTTTCGGTCACAAATGGTTACCAATATGCAGGGGCTGGCCAACTGCAATGGTCTCCTGGGGGAGGGGCTGGCAAGGCTCACACCTGCATAGAGAGGTGGTCGCTACCGAAGCCATGGTGAATCTTATTTTCAAAGAAAACATTCTTAATATCTCCTGTCTCTTAGCTCATTATTATTGTCTCACTTCCACCCTAGAATGGTGTCAAAGTATCAGAGAGCAGAGTATATCTTACAGAACCTTGAATCAGACAGCAACAGTAAAAGTCTAGAGGTGTGATGCCATCCCATGTCACAGGCTAGGTTTCTTGTTCACTTGATTACAGATTACCCTTCTAGAACTCTTAGATAATGAGTCAGCCTGTGTAGCTCAAGATCTTGTCTCTCCAGTGCCATCACAGTGAGCCTTGTGGTAGGCTCCTTGGTTCTCAAATTTGCATCCATGCCAAGTGGGACTGAAGATGACTTGAAAAGTTAAAACCTCAGTGTCATTAATTTTACTTTCTTATTCTGTACTCCTCACTGATAAAAAGTAGTATGGTTTCTTTTCATGATCCCTACAAGGAGTAGGATCTGAAGTTCTCCTATGCTTCAGTTGTCTGACACACCTTCCAATTTTGGCCATTTCTATGCTTTTAGTGAACCTGGATTTCAAATCTACTGTCTAACAGTCTTATTTTTTGCATGTCTTTTAATACCTTCTATGAAAAATCCTAATTCTTTTTAAAAAATTTATTTATTTTTGGCTGTGCTGAGTCTCTTTGTTGTGTGGGCTCTTCTCTAGTTGTGGCAAACTGGGGGCTACC
Source organism: Giraffa tippelskirchi (assembly GCF_054371585.1). Lineage (NCBI taxonomy): Eukaryota > Metazoa > Chordata > Mammalia > Artiodactyla > Giraffidae > Giraffa > Giraffa tippelskirchi. The sequence goes on from NC_137277.1 coordinate 95,782,704, forward strand.
CTCTAGTTGTGGTGCACCAGCTTCTCATTGTAGCAACTTCTTCTCTTGTTGTGGAACACAGGCTTTAGAATGCACAGGATTCAGTAGTTATGACACATGGGCTCAGTAGTTATGGCTTCCAGGGTCTAGAGAACAGGCTCAATAGTTGTGGGACATGAACTTGTTGTCTCACAGCATGTAGGATCTTCCCAGACCAAGAATCAAACCCATGTCTCCTGCATTAGCAGGTGGATTCTTTACCACTGAACCAACAAATCCTAATTCTTACCACATTCCTCACTCCTTACCTTGTGGCAAGCAAAGTGGAGGTCTCATACTCAGAAAAGCAAAAGAGAAAGCACATCAATAATTTTCAGAATATTAGCCCAATTATTGTATCAATACCTTATCAGTGACAAGACAAATGAAAATAAAAATTGCCAAATCACTGGTCTTTGTTTGCATGATATTATCAGCAAACTGGGACTAGGAAAATTGAAAGATATTTTAACAAATTGTGGGTCACATGTAAGTTAATAAAATTAGGAGTCTCTTGTTTCCAGAAATACACATATAAAAACAATTCTCTAACTACTTTTATTTTTGGCTCGAGGGCAATTTAGCCATAGCATTTTAGTGACTTGAGCTGATCTCCCAGCATCCTAGGCTTTGGGAGAACAGACCTCCACAGAGGTAGTGCTTCTTGAAAACAATGTGAATAGATAGATCTAAGTGGGAAAAAGAACTCATTTAGCTGTCCCTAAAGGACCTGTGATGCATACAATAAAAACATAAATGTCCTCCTAGGCAATCAATTGAGGCTTCCTTGCCTGGGCACTCTAACCTCTCAAGTTATATTGTTACCGTGTACTTTTCCAGTAGTTAAGAACAATGCTCCTCTATGATATTAGACTTTTTGTGACCCCATGGATTGTAGCCTTCCAGGCCCCTCTGTCCATGGAATTCTCCTGGCAAAGATACTGGAGTGGCTTGTCATTTCCTTCTCCAGGGGATCTTCCCAAACCAACGATTGAAACCGGCTGTCTTGCATTGCAGTCAGACTCTTTACCATTTGAGCCACCAGGGAAGCCCCATGATATTAGAAGGCTATGTGACACTCTCTTGACCCTGTTTCCAACTTTCGGATGATATGTTCCTTTTCCTTTCCAAGTTTATTCTGATGTTCAGTTTAACCTGTCTTTCTTCTATAAAATTCTGGTGAGAGAAAGAGACACACAGTGAGTGTAGTCATCCCCAACCCTCCCTCTCGTTTCCCCAGTCCCCTCACCCGCCCCCACCTTTCCATTCTATTAAGGAGAGTATAGAGTCTCCATGCTCCTGGGGATGGTCTGCTTTGAGCCTGAACTAGACTGAATTAGGTTTGCATTCAGATTCTTCCAAACTCTAAGTTTCTATCTGATTTGTCCCCAGCCCAGGGAAGCCCCCATGGTCTTATGAAGGATGCTATATCACCTCTCTCTCTCAACCTCCACTCACTTGAACCCTTGATTTTTCCAGACTCAACCTTAGATTCACATGTCTTTTAGTTGAGGCTGTTTCACTCCCCAATTCTCCCCTCCCTTTCCTTTCCTTTCTGCCTAATCTCCCTTCAAAAGGAGGAAAAAGCAATAAAAAGTTTGCCTTAACTTCATTTATGCACTCCTAGCACTTTCTCTCTTAACTAACTCATCTTGCCTCTGGGCCAAAATACCTAAAATACCCTCACAGCGAAATCCAAAAGAAATATCAGTGAAAAGGTTGGATTAAGTGATCTCTAAAGACACTTCTAGAGAAGAGTTCTATGACTTCATATGAGGTCAACAATATACAGAAAAATCCAATATAGTTCTCAAAAAAATTCTGTAAGTTTTGAGAATCTGTTATTTGTGAAGTGCTGAGTGAGAGAAGACTCAAAAAAATTAATAAATAAATAAAGGATACATTCCCTAGTCTCTATAACCTCAATATTCAATATAGAAGACCTACATGCAAGAAAAGAAGAAAAGTTAAATACTATTTGAGGAGTCCATTCATTTAGTCATTCATTTATTCATGTTTTCTGGGGCTTTACTTAAGATAATGATAATGAAGTTCACAATTGCAAAGGACCACAATAGGGAGTGCAAAGGATACTTGGGTTCATGTAGGAAGAGTACCCAGCCAACTCCCAGATGGGAAAAAGGAATTGTCTTCTTGGAAAAAGTGTCCTAGCTGAAATTTGAAGACTCTGTGCATAACTCTGTGTATGTGTGTGTGTGTGTGTGTGTACATGTATGCACTAGCATGTAGTTGAGCCATGGTTAAATTGAATCAGAGCAGAACAATGATATGAGCAAGGAGAATCACACTTGTAAAGGTCCAGAAGTTAGAGTAAGAACATCTTCTTTTCAGAAAACTAATAATAGTTCAGTCTATCTGACTGGGGAACATTTGAATAGCAGTATAAAACCTTATAGTCACTTACAAGTGAGAAGCTATCATGGAAAATACCATGTGAATGGCAAGTGGTGTGAGGTAAATAAAATGTTATAACTTCAGGGGTTGATTGACATGTGTTACTTGGAAAGAGCTCCATCAACACATGTTGGGGAGGGTACAATGTTAAGGAATTTCTAGTAGATTTAATGGTATGATCAAAGACAATCAGAGAATGCATGAATTTTTCAGTGAACTGTAGGCAGGCCTCTTTGACTAAAGTCAGGGTATGAATAGGAATTCACTGGTCAAAATTTGACATCTCAAAATATACCTTCCTCTTATTGCTGAATAAAAAAGGAAGAATTTCAGTAGCTCCAAAAAATCCCTCACTTGTGTGCTGGGAAGAATGGGAAATTGCACTAACTTAAAAAATGAGAGTGAACTGAATTCTACTCAGCACAGAACTGTGGCCACCTTATGTCCAGCTGCAGCGCACATTAGTAGTGCCTTGGTTATAGCCTGTAGTACAAACTTTAACACTATTAAAACAAATTTCCTTTGGACTTGAGAGTACCGAATTCTGCCAGCTGCTTATTTCTCATCAGCTAATCACACCGTCAACCCTTCACATAGAATCTCTACCTCTTCAGTGCAGAAGTGGAGTCCCAAGGGCTGGGCTATTCCTTTTTCTTTCTTGTGTATAGATGTGGTCAATAAACAGAAGTCACATTCTGTCTTTGAAATATGGTTCCTTTTGTAAACACCCAAGTCAAGCCAATCCCCTATACTAACTCAATTTGGGATCTAACATAGCAGAATGAACCTAAGAAATGTAAGTATGGAATATTTGTTTGGTTTAGAAACAGCTAAAGGAGTCATGTTTTATAAATTAAGAAACCTTGTAAGGCAGCAGAGTTTATATTTTCAGAACAATGTAATTATATTCATATTATCAAGCTGGCTGAATTTGTTAGACTGCAAGGAGATCAGTGTTTTTGTGTGTGTGTGTGAAGTCTAGTATTTTAAAGCTTAATGTTTTTTATTGGAAGATATGTGAAATATAAAATATTAACCACTATAAGTTTGGGGAATTATTTGAATAAACTACAGTCTAGTCTACTACTACTACTACTAGACTACAGTCTAGTCAAGGCTATGGTTTTTCCAGTAGTCATGTATGGATGTGAGAGTTGGACGGTGAAGAAAGCTGAGCACCGAAGAATTGATGCTTTTGAACTGTGGTGTTGGAGAAGACTCTTGAGAGTCCCTTGGACTGCAAGGAGATCCAACCAGTCCATCCTAAAGGAGATCAGTCTCGGGTGTTCATTGGAAGGACTGATGTTGAAGCTGAAACTCCAATACTTTGGCCACCTCATGCAAAGAGTTGACTCATTGGAAAAGACCCTGATGCTGGGAAGGATTGGGGGCAGGAGAAGGGGACGACAGAGGATGAGATGGCTGGATGGCGTCACCGACTCGATGGACATGAGTTTGGGTAAACTCTGGGAGTTGGTGATGGATGGGGAGGCCTGGCGTGCTGCGATTCATGGGGTCACAAAGAGTCAGACATGACTGAGCGACTGAACTGAACTGAACAGTGTATTTAGAATTTTCATTCAACTTCAGTTATAATTAAGGGTGTTGAAATATTGTTAATAATGATAATATCACACACTTTATATTATTTTTCATTAATGTCTATTTGATGCAAATTAAAAACTAGGTATAATTCAAGGCTTTTTCTCTTATTCCAAACTTGTTTTCACTCAAAATTTAGCAGCTATGCAGTCAGCTTCCTTCCTGATAATATACAAACCATTTTTATATTGGAATATAGTTGTTTTACAATGTTATTAGTTTCTACTGTACAGCAAAATGAATCAGCCATACATCATCTCCTTCCTTTTAGACTCCCTTCCCATTCAAGTAACCACAGTACACTAAGTAGAGTTCCCTGTGCTATACAGTATGCTCGTTAGTTATTTATTTTATACATAGTACCAATAGTGTATATATGTCAGTCCCAGTCTCCCAATTCCTCCCACTCCTCTTCCTCACTTGGTATCTATATATTTGTTCTCCTCATCTCCATTTCTCCTTTGCAAATAAGATCATGTATACCATTTTTCTATTAATTTTCAAAAATGTTTATTTTCCCAATTGTAAAGTAAATGTGTTATAGGCAAATAAAGACATGAAGGAAACATAATTTGTGATCTCACCACCCACAAATAATTAGTTTATGGTAATTATAGTTTGTTATATTCACTTTTAGTCTTATTTCTAATATATATATATTTGTATTTAAAATTTGAGGTCATTATATATGCATGTTTTATCAACTTTTTGTATTAGTTTTTGAACATTATTCCAAGTAAATATGTACTCTTGAAAACTACAATTTTAGTAGTATCAGGCTATCAGTTTTTTTAGTAAAATTAATATTTTAATGGATATATTTAATTACATCTATTGTTTAAGGTTCTGATTATTTTAATAAGATAGATATCTAGGTGAATTACTGAATCAAAATATATGAACCTTAAAGGTTATCTTATATCCTTCTCCAGAGAAGGCAATGGCACCCCACTCCAGTATTCTTGCCTGGAAAATCCCATGGACGGAGGAGCCTGGTAGGCTGCAGTCCATGGGGATGGTAAGAGTCGGACACGACTGAGTGACTTCACTTTGACTTTTCACTTTCATGCATTGGAGAAGGAAATGGAAACCCACTCCAGTATTCTTGCCTGGAGAATCCTAGGGGCGGGGGAGCCTGGTGGGCTGCCGTCTCTGGGGTCGCACAGAGTCGGACACGACTGAGGTGACTTAGCATTATATCCTTCTCAGGAAGATTTCTTTTTTTTTTTTTTTAACAATTTATTCTCAGGTGTATGAGCCTGCAATCCTCAATAGCACTATGTATTTATTTTGGTTATAATAATGGTCAGAAAATGATCATCTGCTCAAATTTACATTGATACGATAATAGTGAAGTGGAACATTTTTCATACTTATAAGCCATTTGTATTGCTTTTATTAACTGTTCATATCATCTAGTACATCTGTCTCTTGGATGAACTGAATGGAATTTAGAATTTAAAACACTGAGCTGAAAAAATAATTTAAAAAATGATAACAGTAAATGCCACCTTGTAATTAAGTGAATACTTAAAAATTAATCGAGTTTTAATTTGCTCTCAGTTAACTCAATGAGGATTTTAATTAACACAACAGTTTTTAACTCAGTTTGGTCTTTTTTTTTTTTTTTTTTAAGCTTGGCTTTTACTTTTGAAATCCTAGATTGCATTTCTCACTGAAGATTTGTACATTGTTACAGTTTTCTTTCACTTCATGTTTTTTGTTCCAGATTACATCGCCCATGCCATACACTCAAGCCTAGGATCAGAAAAAAGATCTGAAAAAAAGTTCATGAGTCAGAAAAAAAATCTTTAACGATAGAATTTAAAGGTAGTGAGAGAGATTTATTTATATGGAAAGGGATCCTCTACTGTGTAGTCAGCCATTGCTAATAAAATCTTTCCTGAACAGAATATTAATCTTTTTTAGCACAACTGATATAAAGAAAAACTACCATGCATGTAATTTGCTAAAAAGGCGTTTACTGTGCCCACCTAATATGTTAACAGAGCAATACAAAAAGTTTCGGTAAATTGGAGTAAATTTTGAGTAATTATCCTAAATCCTAGGTGTGTGTAAGCTGTAAGTGGAACCCTAGATTTCTGTGGAATTTTTCTCACTGACTTTGTTAAGGGTCTCCTTTAATAATGAGGAAAGCAAATTATCCATGTCAGTAAGAGGAATGGTGCAAGCTTACAAGGAAAAAGGGTCAAAGCTGAAAACTGAAACTTGAAACAACCAGAATGTCTTTTCCATTTAGAATATTATCCGTTAGAGAAATGACGTGGAATTCAAATGAAAGCAGGATTTTAGTGCTCACATCTGTCACCTTCTAGGCATCTAGAAATCACAGCAAGGAAATTCTTTCAAAAGAGTGAGGGTTTTGCATTTTCCTAGGGATCTGAAGAATAAAAATACATTCTGTATTCCTTTCCCAAAGATTTCTAGTTGTTACTTTCTTGGCATCTGTTTACTGCTGACCACTGGACCATTATAAGTTTGATAGCTGCTAAAACAAGAATCCTAATCAGATTTAACAAACCTTCTCTGAAATGATTTATCTTGTCATAGCTATAGAGCAGACTAAATTGAAAAGCAAAATTAATCTGCTTCTATAAAGGTGAATTCTAGCCTATCATGTAGTCTGTGACAGTAATTAATGCTGCTTTAGCTTTCTTTCTGTGCTCAGCCCAAGAAACTAGTAATAATTTAGGTATGTGTATGTGTTGAGTTTCATTCATTTCAACCACACAGGATGAGGAGAGATTGGCATGTTTACACACTTTCAACTTCTCCCAAGAAAATGAAGCTTCTGGTATGCATTTCCTCTTTGCAATTCTCATTTCAGTTTCATGTAAAATTAGATACTTTTCTATTTCCTGATAGGAAAAAAGAATTAATCAAAAACCTCTATGGTAGCTTATAAAAACATTGATAATAAATTGATGATATTTTAGGACTAATATGTTAAAAAATTACTAAATATTTGAGGTTGTTTTCCCCTATGTACTACTATTTTTGAAGATAGATAGGTAAAAACAATATTTTTAGCTGTTCATCAACACTCAGTTATGTTATACTGATCCTGAAACCCAGCTCTTAATATCAAAAATTAGGGAGAGGGACTCCTTTCCTGCTTGACAGGTCAAGTTGATTGTGATTTTCCTTTTTGCTGAAGTAACAATATCTCAAGAAATAGCATGAAAAAAAGAGAGGATGGTGTGAAGAATTTAGAGAAAGTAAAATAAAAGATTCATTAAGATTTGAGGTGAGGCAAAGGTGAAGAAGAGGAATGCTTCCAGAATAACTGCCCTGCTTCTGTTTTAGACACTGGGCAGCTAAAGGCACCTTTTGTAAGGATAGGACGTACAGTAAGAGGAAGAAATTAGACAAGAAAACAAACAGTTCAGCTTTGGATATACTGTTTACAAAGCGTGTGTGGGAGAGGCAGTCTGTTATGCAGGTGGGTGTCTGAGAGAGGTCTGGCTTACGGAATAGATTTGGGAAACCTCAACACCTAAAAGGTCGTGAATCCATAGGATTGAGTGGGAACAGGACAGCAGAATAGCCATGGTTTATAAATCAGTGCTTATTATCTCAATGAAAAATATATTTTTAAAAAAATTTGGGGCCAATGAACAATCCATTTTTGAACCCAAAAGTGGGTTTTATCGAATGTCCATATCTTCTTCTTACTGTCCTTCTTGTTCATCAATCATGAACAACATAAATTTATTAAATTCTTAAAGAGAGAAGGAGGCCAACAGGCATAACTTGGGAAAATATGTGCCTTCTTCCTGAATCAAATTTGAAAGAAAATGCCTAGTGTAAAACACAACTTTCTCTAGCTAAGTATGTAAATTCTCGCTTATGAATGTGTTTGCTATCCCTCTATTTTCATGTCAATGAAAGAAGAATCAAAAACTCGTTGAGATTTTATTTTAAGGTATATGTATTTAACTGTTAGTATTAGCCGACTATCTATGAGAAATATAAGCAGCACTGCATCTTTGTTTTATATATATTTTTAAACAGTACTAAAATTATTTAGGAATAATAAGTTAGTTTATCAATCCTGGCACTAAATTTTTAAATTTTAGCTAAAGACTAGACTAAAGGCATGGTTTAACCATAAAACACATAAAGAATAGGAAAAAAAGTAATCTGGAATAGAGGTATTTTCTGAAAGCTGATAGTTTGTTTCTTAAATGGAAGTGTGTGGAAAAATATCTAGAACCTCTATAAATTCTGTTATTTTTCTTGAGGAGAATAAAAATAATATTCCACAACCACTTCTGACATCTTTCATTAAATATGTGAAAATATATAATAGAAAGAAATTCTTGGCCAGATGTATAATAAAAGTCAGTCTTCCAGAAATACAACAAATCTGAAACAAAATGAAAATTTAGGTGCATTGTCAGTGTTTCCATAGAGTATAGATTTTTTTGAAAACAATAAAGAGTAAAAACCATGTTCTATTTTATTGTCACATTTTATCTTTTTGGAATCTGTCTAAACTCTTTCTACCTGTAGGGTTTTAGCTCTCACTTGGGAGACTCCTGTTGCAAGTTTATTTCTGAGCAATATAATTTCTAATCAAATTATTGAACTTTGCTCACCCATTTGGAAGTAGAGAGTAAGAGAAAATGAAATTGCATTTTTTTTCAAAATATTGTAATAGACTCTTCCATGGGTTTCCTGCTGCTCTGTCACCTCAGTCCCCTCGTCTGCAGCAGCCTTCACATCCTGGTGGACACTTCCAGCTCTAGTTCCTTTCCTATTCAGATCCAGGAGCATTTAATTTTTCTATGTCTGGTTTATAATATTTTGGAATATAAATTTTTAAAAATTTACAACAAAAGTTTTCTTACTTTTTTCCCTAAATTCTGAATTAATCTTCTTGTCAGTGAACATGAATTCATAAAATACTTCAAACTGTCCATTCTTGATAAAAGTTAAAGAGATCATGTCAAGGTTATTATGGAAATAGAATGCAATCTATTGTTTAACACCTGTTAGGGAGAATACATACAGCCAAGCGTTTGCAATATTTCATTTAACTTGATAAAATAAAGTCCAAAGCTTTACATTGATTAGCTATGACTGAGTGCATCCTTCATTGTACAGATAATTACATGAATTACTAACCTTCAAAGAAGACAAGTTAGAATAAACTTTGTCACTGATGGGCCAAATAAAAAGTTAAAAGAGATTAATTGTATGGTTTGTTAGAGAATGTGACATTTAAGTATAAATTGAATAATGAATGGCAAGATCATTAAAGGTCACATGTGCCCTTACTTAGATGTTTAGCTTGAAAAATGTTAAAAACACCAAAAAAACAAAAAAAAGTATTTTTAACTGGGAAGTCTGAAAGAGGAAATGTACTCAAATGAGTGCTGATGAAAGAAATTAGAGTTGAATGCCAAGAACTCAGGAGGGTGGACACACAGGCTCATCTTAAATGAAAGACTCTCTGGTCAGCTGGTATGGTTTGCCCTTGTATCTGCACGCCACTGGCCACCAGTAGGTCACAAATTTTTACTTGGTCTTACTGAAAACACATACTCTTCTTCAACCAGCTGGTGGAGCAGAACTCCAACTAAGTAATATTCTCTCAAGGATTTTGATGTGAATAAGAGTTACATTTTCTTTCTTTCTTTCTTTTTTTTTCTTTTGGATATGTTCTCATTCAATCTTAGAGCAAAAAGTGACTTTAAAAACCATCTAGTTCAGAGACAATAAATAGCATACCTAGTATCATTTCCTTCTTTTTGTCCTCTCACGGGAGAGGTCACTGCTTGCTGCAACATTCTTTCCCATGAAACAGAATCCAGTTCACAATTTGCAGCAGAGCACTAAGGGCAGCCACTTCCAATCAACTGATACTCCAGGTAAAAACCACCTGCTGTACCTGATTTAGTCCAAATTTCCATTTTACAGTTAAAGAAACAGAGATCCAGAACTCATTTGCAACTGGAGAGTCAATCTATAATTTTAAATGCAAATTGCTCTAAACAGGAAGTAAAACTTTAATCTCCTTTGCTCAAATTCCTGAATGAAAACATATAAGTAGAATTGTTTGATACAGAGTTGGCAATTTGAAAGACTCCTTTTAGCATTTTACTGTACACAATAGAGCATTTAGGAGGTTGTGGCTGAAACCGATTGTTCTCATGTGGGCGAAATAAAGTTTTCCTAAATACTAGGCAACATGCTGCTTGTCTTGCAAATCAAAAGAACAGTAAATTTGGCAGAGGCAAAAATGTTCCACCCTCAAATTACCTGATTTGTCCATGAAATAATATCAAATTAGGATACTATGATTTATAAAGTGCTCTGAGGGAAAATGCCCCCCCCAAAGGGTAATCACATTCCTATATCATTTTGGTCTCATTTAACTTAGAGAGACTTCTTTCTCTGAGGCTTATGATGGAAAATAAGGCAATCATGAGAATTTAAGAATAACACAGTGTAGAACCATCACCCCTAAGCCCTTAACAGGTGATATTCTGCAGAGAGCAGTCCTGGATGCATTTAACATCTCTACATGTGATTGATTATGAGCTGGAGAGAGTAGTCATTAAATCTGCCAAGTACATCACATCATCAGGATGGGTGAGCACCTTGAAAGACAGGATTAGAATTAAAAATAACCTTGACAGTTTGAAAAATGATTACAAGCAAATGAAATCGAGTTCCCTAAAATCAACGGTGCAGCAACATACTTACAACACCCCAGACTGCACAAATCAAGTTTGAAGTGGATAGTTGAGCAGATGGTGGTTGTTACCTAGTGAGTTGTAAACTGTACCTTGGTCGACTTTGTTCTGCTGACCCAAAAGCACAATGTACAATCAAATATTTGATGAAGTATAGTATATAGTTTTATTCATGAACTAATGTAGATTAATCATTAAGCAGAGAGTGAAGAAGAACTAAAGAACCTTTTGATGAAAGTGAAAGACGAGAGTGAAAAAGCTGGAAACTCAACATTCAAAAAATGAAGATCATGGCATCTGGTCCCATCACTTCATGGCAAATAAATAGGGAAAAAGTGGAAACCGTGACAGATTTTATCTTCTTGGGCTCCAAAATCACTGTGGACAGTGACTGTAGCCGTGAAGTTAAAAGACGCTCGCTCCTTGGAAAGAAAGCTATGACAAACCTAGACAGTGTATTAAAAAGCAGAAACATCACTTTGCTAACAAAGGTCCGTATAATCAAACTTATTGTTTTTCCAGTAGTCATGTATGGATGTGAGAGTTGGACCATAAAGAGAGCTGAGCACTGAAGAACTGATGCTTTTGAAATGTGGTGTTGGAGAAGACTCTTGAGAGTCCCTTGGACTGCACGATCAAATCAGTCAATCCTAAAGGAAATCAGTCCTGAATATTCATTGGAAGGATTGACGCTGAAGCTGAAACTCCAATACTTTGGCCACCTGATGCAAAGAGCTGACTCACTGGAAAAGGCCCTGATGCTGGGAAAGATTGAAGACAGGAGGAGAAGGGGATGACAGAGGATGAGATGGTTGGATGGCATCATTGACTTGATGGACATGAGTGTGAGAAACCTCCAAGAGTTGGTGATGGACAGAGAAGCCTGGCGTGCTGCAGTCCATGGGGTCGCAAAGAGTCAGACACGACTGAGCAACTGAGCTGAACTGAACTGAAGGTTTTACCAGGAGTCATGTATGGATGTGAGGGTTGGAGCAGAAAGAAGACTGAGTGCCAAAGAACTGATGTTTTTGAATTATAGTGCTGGAGAAAGCTCTTGAGAGTCCCTTGACTGCAAGGAGATAAAACCAGTCAATCCTAAAGGAAATTAACCCTGAATATTAATTAGAAGGACTGATGCTAAAGCTCTGACACTTTGGCCACCTGATACAAGGAGCCAACTCATTGGAAAAGACCCTGCTGCTGGGTAAGATTGAGGGCAGGAGGAGAAGCGGGTGACAGAGGATGAGATGGTTGGATGACATCAGTGACTCAATGGACATGAGTTTGAGCAAACTCCAGGATAGTGAAAGAGAAGCCTGGGGCACTGTAGTCGATGGGGTGCAAATAGTCAAACATGACTTAGCAACTGAACAACAACATTCCCAATGTAATTTATGAGGTATATAAACCCTAGAAGCCCTGGAAAAGAATCAGAGACCCAGGATGAAAATAATTGCAAGGGAAAACAGAAAAAGTAAGGAAATGTTAACAAAAACAATTTGGAAATATTGTGAGTGCAAGCTATCCAAAGAGATGTGAGAAAATATGTTAAATAAGATCATAAAGGATTTAGGCCATAAATAAAAAGGTCTTGCATGTTATAAACTCTGACTTGATTTTGAAATGTTCTTTCCTAGAGATGATGTCAATCCAGACTATTAATTTACAGCTTTGCCTGAATTCAACAGTGCAAAAAAACTAGGATTCTGTGATCTCGTAAGGGTGTAATATTTATGTGGATTTTTAATTTCTCTCTCTGAAGAAATGCTAATTTGTAAGAATAGTTTGAGTTACATAACTTTCATAATAAGTGATTACAGAATTATTACTTCAGCTATTGAAAAATTGTAAAATTCTTTCACAACTTTTATAAAATCTTTACTGTTATTCAATGTAGAACATCACAAAGAATATGTGACATTCCTTAGCAATGTTGATACCCCATCATATCTCTGGTATGTATTGTAAGAAAAACTGGTGTAAAATCTTCTATATTATATGCAAAACTTTAAAACTAGAAAAGATTTTTAACCTAACCCTATCAATCACTTCACTTGGCAAATATAGTATAGCAACACTTTTAATAATTTTAAATACATGAAGTGATAACCATACGATTGTCTTCTGTGTGCAGTGACATTTTTTAATTGGCCAAATAACTCGGTAACTGCTACTGCTACTGCTGCTACTGCTAAGTCGCTTCAGTCGTGTCCAACTCTGTGCGACCCCATAGACAGCAGCTCACCAGGCTCTGCCGTCCCTAGGATTCTCCAGGCAAGAATACCAGAGTGGGTTGCCATTTCCTTCTCCAGTGCATGAAAGGGAAAAGTGAAAGTGAAGTCATTCAGTCGTGTCCTACTCTTAGCGACCCCATGGACTGTAGCCTACCAGGCTCCTCTGTCCATGGGATTTTCCAGGCAAGAGTACTGGAGTGGGGTGCCATTGCCTTCTCCGGAACGTTAAAATTTGTTTAAATGTAAATAAAATGTATAGCTGCATTTTTTAAAAAATAATGATTTTTAAATACTGCATTTCTTAAATATCTGCTGCTGCTGTTTAGTTGCTAAGTCTTGTCTGACACTTTGTGACCCCATGGACCGTAGCTTGCCAGGTCCTGTGTGCAGCTTCCCAGGCAAGAATACTGAAGTGGGTTGCCATTTCCTTCTCCAGGGGATCTTCCCAACCCAGGCATGGAACCTGAGTCTCCAGCTTGGCAGGTGGATTCTTTACCACTGAGCCACCTGGGAAGCCCTCTAAAATACCTATAGGGATTTTTTTTTTTTTTTGCCACATATACACTGGATTCTAGCAGTTCAAAAGACTATGTATTTGAATATCTGTAGATTGTATTTGCATCTAACATCCTTCAGATGATTCTTTGTATAATTATAGGGATTTTCCTCATTGTGTTCTTAACTTGCTATAAAATGTCACTTTTTTGCAAGATTTCATCTCTTTTGTTGCATCCTTAGCTTATAAACAAAGAAAAACTCTATGGTAACTTCCAAATTAACTTCATAGGTGTTCTAAAGGAATTACCCAAATTCCTGTTTAGCACACAGCTGGATTCTGAATAATTTAACTTCTGTGTACAGTGTTGGTTTCAGTAGCTTCCTTACCATGGGAGAAATATTGATATCTGCAGGACTGGCTGTTTCCTTGACATGAGAGTAAGAAGAAAGAAGGAGTAAGAGAACAATGAATACTGGTACAGGGTGGACAAAGAGGCAGGGGATTGCTTGGGAATACTAGGCTTTAAGGGTCAAGGTATTCTCTGGGAAATAGTACCCGAAAAGAATTCTAACTTAGGTTTCATCACAATTTACATATCCGATTCAAGGAATATCTGACAGTATCCTGTTTCCAATAATAAGAAAAAATAGATTTCCTAAAATGTTAATTTGGTTGGACTACATTCCCATTCCCTTGCCCTCATCTCAGTGTCCACCCTCAGTAAGAAACCTTGCTTGGGTTGAGAAGGAATGGAATATGAGAGAGAGAGATTGACAAAGATTAAACATGTCGGAAGCAACTGCACAAAGCCTATAGTTCCAAGAGGACTATTCACTGGTTATTAGATAACATATCTGTGAGTTAAACTACAATCTTCTGAAAGACAGTGATGGGGTGTGCCCACTCCCACCTCCAATTCTCAAGGCCTTCACAGATTACAAGTCCAATTTGGAATACAATAAAGTAGATGAATGCTATACAACCCGAGAAAACTGCAGCAGATGAGAGAAAACCAGGTTCCAAAAGGTCATGGAAGACAGGAATTCCTGCTCAGTGTGATCCTACTAAGGCCACAGTCCTTTCCTCATTCTTCATATGTAGGGTTAGCCAATCAAGTGCAAGAAAAGAAAATTAGCACTAGACAGGTACACAATAATTGAATGAAAGTGCACAATATCTGAGTTTGTCCATGGGTTTATTGAGGTATATTGAGTCAATAAACATATACATTGGTATCTACTGGAGATAATTTGATTCAACTATCTCTCCTTAGTTATGAGATTGAATCTTTGAGAAACCAAAAAAAAAAAAAAAAAGCAGATTTATTTTCATTTAGGAATGCTGCTGCTGCTACTGCTAAGTCGCTTTAATCGTGTCCAACTCTGTGCGACCCCATAGACGGCAGCCCACCAGGCTCCCCCGTCCCTGGAATTCTCCAGGCAAGAACACTGGAGTGGGTTGCCATTTCCTTCTCCAGTGCATGAAAGTGAAAAGTGAAAGTGAAGTCGCTCAGTCGTGTCCGACTCTTAGCGACCCCATGGACTGTAGCCTACCAGGCTCCTCCATCCATGGGATTTTCCAGGCAAGAGTACTGGAGTGGGGTGCCGTTGCCTTCTCCGATTTAGGAATGGGAACTCTGCAAACTGAAAAACATCAAATAGGAAGATGGCCCTATTGTTGTGATTAGCTATCAAGACTGAAGATTTGGCCAGAAATCAGGAAAAAAGAGGTGGAATATCATATTATCAGAGATGAGAAGTGACAATTCTTACACCTGCCCAACCAACTCAAACTTAAACAAAGAACAATATTAAAGATGATATTTCAGAATTACATAGGATGCCTTTTCTGGAAACAAAAAATTGCTGCCAGTGTTAAATTGGGCCACATTTTTTTCTAAGTTTTCAGGTTTTACTAGGCTAGACTAAGGTTGACTACATTACTGTGGGCATTTAGAAATGTTTAACATCCCTACTCTCTCTGCCATACAGAATACCTGTCAATTCTGTCTGCCTACATTATTATCTCCATTATACTAAGAAGAAAAGCAAAGCTATTTGGTTATAGCAAAGCAAATTTTTAAATATAATTCCCATTACTTATGCCAAGGGTCAGAAAATCAAAGTCCTTGGGCCAAATTCAGTCTGCAGCCTATTGTTTTATACGGCCCTAGAAATATGGATGATTTTTACATTTTCAAGAGATTATTTTTTTTAAACATTATGCAGTGACAGATTTTATATCACCCACAGAAACTAAAATATTTGCTCTGCAGCCTTTTACAGGGCTATTAATAATATAGTGTCTTTAAAATTAACTTAAGTGGTTGATTATTAGTAAATTCAATGATTTGAATAAAAATGGAATGTTTAAACCTAGAAAATAGAAATGGAATACAGATACTCATTTAATGTACAAAATGCTATATAATATGCTTTTGATGTAGAATTCACTGATGTAATGTCAAAAATACATCAGTATTTTGATATCCAGAAGAAATAAGCTTTTCTGTTTGTAAACTTGGCTGGCTCAACAAAAGAAAAAAATTTATAAGGCAAACCTTTGCCAGAAAAGTCAAGAAATAGAAGCCACAAAATAAAATATAGGTATGTGTGTAAATATATGTGAATATCATCACAATTACAGGTATACAAATAAAGTAGTATTAAATTGTCCAATAAGTAAATAAAGGTCACTGCAGGGAAAGATTGTAAGCATTAGCTGCAGTCAATTTTTGCAGCTTTCATCTGCAAAAATTCATCTATTGAGCCAGATCAGCTAAGCCTTGATGCTTTTTCTTGCTGTTAAGTATCTAAGCTTGCCCCTTGTCCCTAGCTAATGGTCCATTTTTTCCAAAACACACTGGATTTTTGTGGAAAGACCAGTCACAGAGAAAACCTGATAAAATGAGAATGCTCACTGTTTTCCCATTTTCCCCGACACATGCCAGGGGACTATATTTACTAGGCTGGACTCTCCAATACTTAATGATGTCCTCCCTGCCTCTGATGGCTTTCACCTCTTTCCTTGCCAATGTACTTACAAACGCATCAGCCTCCTTGCCTTAATATAACTCTGGTGCTGATTGCAGATTGTGGGTGAAACCTTTGTCTATCAGGAGACTAGGAATAGATCAGGAAACTCAGCACAACTCTGAATTAAGTAACCTTTCAGCTGTGAGAGACTTGAATCACCCCACCAACTTCACACACTATTCTTAACTGTTTCTTTGTCAGTATTTTTGTTAAAGGGAAAAAGATTAGGATGCCTCTCCCTGTCTCTGTCTCTGTCTCTCTGTCAATCTAGCAGAAAGAAAAATTGAACATGAACTAAAATCTATAGATTCTGCATGAAATGTTCACTATTACCTCAACATTCACAAATCTTCAACCAGTTTCTCAGAATGTGTATTAATTGTTGTGTGTAACCAGCTGCCTTAGAACACTGAAACAAGGAGTGTAATCTGTGAAAGGAAGAGAAAGGAGTGCTAACAGGAATAACAGGTGTGTTGATTCTTATTTGAGGAAAAAGAAATTGTTAACAGTGAGAGTTTAGATTTCAAAAATGAAAATAAAAATTCTCTACTTTTGATAAGAAAAAAAAAGTCCCAACCATAATTTAAATTTTAAAGATGGAAAAATAGTCTATAGACTTTATGTAACAAATACCTACAGTTACCCATTTTGACACAAACTATGAGACCTAAGTCCCTTGATGACATATTGAGAGTTAGTTGTCCAGCCAATTATGAGCTCTAACCTATGACTTATTTAATTGGTTAGCTCTTCATGACTGTGAAGACTGGATATTTCTTTTCATGCCATATGTGGCTTCTATCTTGCTTTTTGTATCTTCCACAAAATATCTGTAGCTGTTTAATTCTGGAGAAAAATCACTTTTGTAAAGGTGGGATTCTGAAGTAAGCAGAATGACTAGAGGTTATATATGTTTTAAAATAAATAATTATTGAGCTCTTGTTATATGCTTATAATATGCTGGACACATATATAGACTGCAGAGACATATGTGAAAGAGGATCCTTGCCCTGGGATAATTACATCCTAGTGTGAGATACAGACCATAAATAATACTAAAAGAAATGCATAATTTCAGATAATGTGATGTGGATAATAAATTGAATGATGTGTACAAAGAAAATAACCGTTGGGGGAGGTGCTTTTGTTGTTCAAGGAAGATTGTCCTGAGGAGGTGAAAGTCTTAACAGAGTGTTGAAGGTAGAAATGGAACCAGCTATTGAAGAGCTGAGGAAATGCATTTGAAGGAGAGGGACCAGCAAATATCCATTGGTGAAAATTGAGGTTGGACATGTTCCAGGAACAGAAAATTGATTGTGGTTGAAATAGTGAGTAGGGATGAACATAATTAAGATGAGGACAGATGGTAGACAAGGGCCAGATCATGGTCCTTTGGAGCTGGGATTAGGAGTTTGAATTTGATTCTTGGTTTATTGGGAAACCATTGGAGTGCTTTAAAGACATACTTTGACTTAAATATTTTAAAAATTATTCTGGCAAATGTTCGAGAAAAGTAGGTCAGATGAAGGAAGAGTAGAAATGAGGCTACACAGTCATCCAGACTACATTAGGTAGTCACTAGAGTAACGATAGTTGAAATGGAGATTGCTAAGTGGATTTAGCATGTATTTTGGAAATATAACCTAAAGACTTGCAGCTGATAGATTGAACAGAGACCTTTGTGCTGGTAATTTAGATGACAGGAAAAGAATGGACTCCAGTGTTTGCCATGAGCATGAGCAAGGCTAGCATAGCTTTTCACTTGGGTCCCTTTGCTATTTTCCTGGACCTAAGTCCCCTTCTTTGTCATCTTCAATCCACTTCCAATTAGGCATTGATTCATTTAGATACATATAACCCTAGTCTCTTTCCTATGTAACGTAAATCTCAAAGTCTTCTTGTGGCTTTGTTTCCCATTGTAGTTTTTACAATATTTGCACTCTTTCCTCTCCCCAGCTGTTGCATTTACCAGAATTTCAGGAGGTGCAGCTCTCCTCCCGCTCAAATGCACTAGAATAAATGCCTAGGACAAGACGTCTTCTTTCCGGCCACGCTGTGGTTGGGAACTTTCAAAGTTGCTTTGATTTTACTGGGACAAGCTAGCTTCAGGTGTACCTCTACACCTATAAAATATTCTTAAAGTCCATCTTCTCCAGTTGCACTGGTTTCTATACTTGAATGCCTCCTTTCCCTCCTATACTCACTCTCGGATTCCATCCAGAGCTACATATTTAGTGCCCATCTTGGATTTTATCATTTAACTAACATCTTTTGCATTGAATAGCTAATCTAGCTTTCCATATTACATGAGTGTTTTTCTTTTTTATTTTGCATTTTTTTCTTCATTCATTCCTCAATGCATCAGTTCTTATCTGCATATACAAATACTTTAACAACAACATACTGCATGTTTTATGGATTATGAGTGTCCATGAATATACCACAGTAAATAATAGAGGAAATAGCAGTAATGGCAATTTATAAATCATCTTTATAGTCATCTTTTCTATCAAAATACATCCAAGTGTGAAATCTGAAAATAGTTTCTTCTCCTGTTAAATCCATGTTTGTTTGATTTTTTTCAATTGAAAGATAATTGCTTTACTAGTCAGAATGGCCATCATTAAAAAAAAAAACCTACAAACAATAAATGCTGGAGAGGATATGGAGAGGATGTGCACTGTTGGTGGGAATGTAAATTGGTGCAGCCACTATGGAGAAAATAAATGAAGATTCCTTTAAAAGACTAGGAACAGAACTGTCAAATCCATGGTTTTGAAACTTACTTTATCCTTGGAATTGTTTCTCAGACAGAATCCTATGTGGGACCCCAACTTCCAATATGAGAAGTAAACAAGAGGAAAGCTGCTCTGATGGAAGAGGAAGATGAGCCATGCGTTCAGTCTCCTCTGTGTGCCTTGTGATTATGCTTGAGACATTTATACACAGGAAAATTCACACTCAACAAAATGCAATTTGATACCTCAGTGCTAAAAAAAATTACCCTAGATCTATTTCTTTAAAATGTCAAATTTGGAAACTTGCCTACATGTTATACTTGTGTGACTAAAATTCAGTAATCCTGATGATGCATATCACACAAGCACACACACACATACACACACACTCTCTCCTCTGAATCCTAAGATCATGCTGTTAATATGAAGAAGAAGATTGCATTAGCTCAATAAACATCTAAAAGACCTACCTTCTTCAGAAGTGGAGTTTTGTTCTATAAATAATGAGGCCAGCCTTCTGAACCATCCCCACGGTTCTCCTGATTCATGTAGTGTATGGTCTCCATTGAGTGTTGTTTACCCTAGAAAGTTCTAGGGCACCATGGCAACCTTGCCCCTCTCCACCTAGAAGGCCTCTTGCACTTATGTCTACATCAGCCATTTCAGGAATGAAATCTTTAGTACAGGGTCAAATGTGAAGAACTTTAGATCACATTTATGGAGAAAGATTAACCCTCCATATTATCTACTCATGAAAATGTGACTGGGGTGAGGCAAGGTGTCAAAAAAACCATATGATACATCATCTGGTTAGGCAAGCTTTACTTCTTGTCTTTATCAATGCAGGTTTGGGATTATACCTGCCCCTGATTACATGGAGGGAGAGGCAAGAGGATGAACAGGTTAACTGACAATTCATCATCGTTCTTGGACAACTGAATCTAGAATGTTCCAAATAAACAATGAATTAAGACAATCAACTTTGACTTCAACAAGAAGTTCATTATTTTATTACACATGTCTCAATTTGAGAGACACCTAACTTTTGTATTTGGGGGAGGTGTATGGAAAAGACCATAGAAATAGTAACATACTAATCATAGTAGCATATTAATTATTCAGTTAATGAACAGTAACAAATTCATAAATATTTAGATCTCCTTTACACTATATATGATAATGAAACCACCAGGATCTATATCAAGCAAATAACTTACTGGATAAAGTTATCAAAAAAATATATCATCTTTGGTTTCAGGAAAATGACTACATTTAGATTTGTGCTATTTCTCAATTATTTCCTAACTTTTCCCCCAAGTATCATAATTGGGTAATATTCAGAAGTGAGAAGGTGAGGAATTGAGTTGCCATTAACCTATGCTTCTTTTCATGTGATACCTGTGAACAGTGCTTTCCTTGTCTATATTCCGTGGTCTTTTAATAGCTCATTCAGAGCAAGAGCAGTAGGAGGAAGAAGGGGTGGTTGGCCAATGGCATCTTTGTTGCTGTTTGATAGTATGACTGGTTCTCTTGTCTTGGCAGCAATTACAGATGTAAAGATGCTTCCTGGAAAATGTTCTTTTTTGTTTATTCAGCAGAACTTCTGTGTATCTCTGCTGTGCTGCCCTGTATTGTTGTGTACACTGACTCCTCATGTGTTCTTAGGGGATGAAAAACAAAGACATAGCTAAATAAATTTGGCATCTTATGGATACAAAGGCAAGGCAAATGAAAGGTAATATATATTGTGGAAAGAAGCAAGTGTTTGAACTGTCCAAAGTTATTACCAGTCACTACAGTGAAAAAAGAGAGATACTTTATTTGCTATTTATCAGCACACATGCTAATGTCTTCTCTGAACAAAGCTAGAAAAAGGAAACTATATAAACTAAAATAGAATCATAAGAACACAGACAGTATATAGATGACACAGCATATATGTGTATAACTAAAAATAAAAGTTTCTGCTGCTTCTGCTACTTTATATTTTTTTAAAAAATCTAAATGCTATAAAGACAAAGGCTCCACAATAAAATTGATTCTGTATTTATTCAGTCCACAAGCTTGTGATAGATGAGAGAAGTTATTGTGAGTACATGTCATACAGAATGCAGGAGGTAAACACACATTTTAAACAAAAACTTTTTACAATGTATTCTAAAAGCTTTTCTTGGATCTAAAATCTCAATGACAGTTTCCCAGAAAAAAGTCTGGACTTTAAAATATCTTCCAACTGAAAACCAAATGTAGTCGAAATGTTTGATGAAGCTTATACAAGTTTTCCTAATGGTACTGGCAGATCACTCATAAATATGAAGTAAATAGCATAATAAAGAAGCAGAAAATTAAATACATAAATTACAAGCAAAAAAATTACAACCACACCATGACAGGATTCATGTACATGAATTCATTTAACACCAAACAAAAGCTTTGCTTACAAGTAACATTTAAGCAGTAGAATTTGAGATGAAAGGACATAAAGTTATTCTTTTCATGGAGAAAAAATATATGTTTAAGGTATAAATCAAATTTTAAATTGGACATGTAGTCTTGACTAAATTTCCTCATCCTAATGATGGGAATTGATTCAAATAGGTATAGTATAGATGACTTGGCAAATAAAGTTGATACAAATGTTTATTATTTTCATCTTAAAATTTTAATGGGATTTTATGACATGGTGAAAATTATTTGTACTAAGAAATCCATACCATTCTATGTCTAATTTCAAATTAACTTGCAACTCATATTGATTTCAAAGCCCAACTTCCTATCTTTAGGAGGGAAATGAAAACAGAGAAGATATCATTATCAATGTATCTGTTATTTGCTTCATCAATTATTTAGGCATTTCAAACCATATCTAATGTAGTAACTTAAAGGAAAAATCACTTATTTGCTCATAATGCTTCAATTTGAGCTCAGCTCACGTGGGCAGTTTTTTAGCTGGACTTGTCTGGCGTTCCTCACAGGGTTGCAGTCATCAGATAGATGGACTGGTGATGGGATGCCTAACATGGCTTTAGGTCTGAGGCGTCTGCTGAGATGGCTAGAATGGCTGAGGGGGCGGGGTCTTTCTTTCCATCTGGTTCCTCTTCCACGCTTCTGCAGAGCCTGGTGCCCTCAGAGTTCCAAAAGGATAAAACAGAAGGTGTGGGGCCTTTTGACATCTCATCTTAAATTGCACTGAGTCTCCTGCAGCACACTCTCGTTGATCAAAGCAAGTTGCAGGACCAGCCTGGATTCAAGGGCTGGGGGAGGGAGTGAGATAGGAAAGAGACTCCACCCTTTGGTGAGCAGAGCATCACTTTGAAATAAGGACAGGAGGAATTTAGGGTCATATTTTATACTCTATCACAATCATCAAATTTAAAAAAGGTATAGTACTTGAGTATAGTGATAATAACCTAAACATGAATACATAGGAAGAAAATCTGGCAAGTTTGAATTTTTACTTAAATAAAAGACTTTTATTGTGTAAAAGTTTGTTTCATGTTCTGATGAACTGTTATAAATATTCTGAAATTCTGAAAAAACCTTTCTATGGCTTTATGAACTCAAACACCTGTTGCATTATATAATACATATAATTCCTTCTGTTTGAAGACATGTAGATAAGATTTGCCAACATGATCAATTCCAACACAATTCTAACCTGCTTAATATTAATCTAACAGTGTTGCTGAAAATCCTTGCTCTAAGTTTGGATCAATAACATTTGGCACCAAAAATTGTGCATTATTTAATCTTTTATCCAGTTCTTTTTTATGTAAAGGTTTATACAGTTGTGTCCATTTACACTACATAAAGACTATTATTCAGTTATATAGCAGAGGATATTTTAGGAATTATTTAGAAATTATTCATCATCAAAAATTAATTTAAATTTGATTATCTCCCCAAATCTGAATTATTAGAATAAAAATCTCATTATGATTAGATATATCCAAAGTTGGGAGTGAGACTGTGAAAAATGCAGTAAATAATAAACCAATCTTGATCAAAAGAGTTTTCAATCTACTGATGAGAAGATATGAGCACAAAAAGAGTAAAACTATGTTCAAAAAATATAAATCAAGAAATATAAAGTCTTTAAAATTATACAGGCTTTAAAGTTAGATGGGGAAACAATGGAAATAGTGACAGAATTTATTCTTTTGGACTCCACAATTACTGCAGATGGTGACTGCAGCCATGAAATTAAAAGATGCTTGTTCTTAGGGAAAAAAAAGCTATGACCAACCTAGACGGCATATTAAAAAGCAGAGACATTACTTTGCCAACAAAGTCCGTCTAGTCAAAGCTAATGTTTTTCCAGTAGTCATGTATGGATGTGAAAGTTGGACTATAAAGAAAGCTGAGCACCAAAGAATTGATGCTTTTGAACTGTTGGTGTTGGAGAAGACTCTTGAGAGCCCCTTGGACAGCAAGGAGATCCAACCAGTCAATCCTAAAGAAGTCAGTCCTGAATATTCACTGGAAGAACTGATGCTGAAGCTGAAACTCCAATACTTTGGCCACCTGATGCAAAGAACTGACTCATTGGAAAAGACCCTGATGCTGGGAAAGATTGAAGGCAGGAGGAGAAGAGAACGACTAGATGGTTGGATGGCATCACCAACTTGATGGACATGAGTTTGAGCAAGCTCCGGGAGTTGGTGATGGACAGGGAAGCCTGGCGTGCTGAAGTCCATGGGGTCGCAAAGAGT
The DNA here is from genome assembly GCF_054371585.1 of Giraffa tippelskirchi. NCBI lineage: Eukaryota > Metazoa > Chordata > Mammalia > Artiodactyla > Giraffidae > Giraffa > Giraffa tippelskirchi. The sequence continues at coordinate 95,806,682 of NC_137277.1, forward strand.
CAGACATGACTGAGCGACTGAACTGAACTGAAAGTTACTTATTTATGTTTCCTAACTGGTCACTTTTAAATCCCCCGGTTGAGAAGAATGAGTTGAAAAGACAAGGAAATAGCCCACTCCCAGCAGTGAAATCAGTGTCTGGAGCACTAGAGCATAGGCTAGCCTAGTCTTTGCCGGTGCCCAGAAGTGTGGTGGTTGATAAATATTCTCTCAGATTCTCGCATGTCTTTTTACACAAAGGACTTTTGTTGGCATCCATAATCTCAGTAAATCCTACAGCATTCAGTGACACAGGTAGAAGCCTTGTTTAACAGATGAAGCAACTGGAGATGAATTAGGGAAAGTAACTTGCCCAGAGATAAACGAAAAATTAAAACAAGACAGAATTACGGCAAAATGTAAGCCATGTACTCATTCCATTGCTTTCATTTTTCTATATGGAGCAAAGTAGCAGCATGATCAGTGGGTAAAAGCTTAATTTTTCAAAAACATCTATTGGTTCACAAGCACTGCAAAATGCAATGGATCTGAAATAACACACTGCTGCTGCTGCTGCTAAGTTGCTTCAGTCGTGTCCGACTCTGTGCGACCCCATAGATGGCAGCCCACCAGGCTCCCCTGTCCCTGGGATTCTTCAGGCAAGAACACTGGAGTGGGTTGCCATTTCCTTCTCCAATGGATGAAAGTGTTAAGTGAAAGTGATAAGTGAAAGTGAAGTCGCTCAGTCATGTCCGACTCTTAGCGACCCCATGGACCGCAGCCTACCCGGCTCCTCCGTCCATGGGATTTTCCAGGCAAGAGTACTGGAGTGGGGTGCCATTGCCTTCTCCGGAAATAACACACCATGTGACCATAAAATCTAGATTCCTCAGCTGTCATAGTTTCCCCATGTGGTAATGTGTGTAAAGACAAAAGGATGCGGTAGTTTCTCACACACCTCCATCCCTTCTGTTTGTCTTTCGGTCACTCAGTCGTGTCCGACTCTTTGCAACCCCATGGACTGCAGCACACCAGGCTTCCCTGTCCATCACCAACTCCTGGAGCTTGCTCAAACTCATGTCCATCGAGTCGGTGATGCCATCCAACCATCTCATCCTCTGTTGCCCACTTCTCCTCCTGCTCTCCATCTTTCCCAGCATCGGAGCCTTTTCAAATGAGTCAGCTCTTTGCATCAGGTGGCCAAAGTATTGGAGCTTCAGTTTCAGCATCAGTCCTTCCAATGAATATTCAGGGTTAATTTCTTTTAGGATTCATTTCCTTTAGGGTTAACTGGTTTTATCTCCTTGCAGTCCAAGGGACTCTCAAGAGTCTTCTCCAGCACCACAGTTTGAAAGCATCAATTCTTTGGAGATTGGCCTTCTTTATGGTCCAACTCTCACATCTGTACATGACTACTAGAAAATCCATAGCTTTGACCAAAGTGATGTCTCTGATTTGTGTTATGCTGTCTAGGTTTGTCATTGCTTTTCTTCCAAGGAGAAAGTGTCTTTTAATTTCATGGCTGCAATCACCATCCACAGTGATTTTGGAGCCCAGGAAAACAGTCTGTCACTTTTTCCATTGTTTCTCCATCTATTTGCTTGAAGTAATGGGAGTGGATGCCCTGATCTTAATTTTTTGAATGTTGAGTTTTCAGCCTACCATAGCTTTAGAATTAGGCCACAAGACCAACTATCACCATTTTATAACAAGCTCCTTTTGGTTATTTCAAAAGCTGAACCACTTTTGGTGTATCCAAGATCCTCTTGTCTCTGAAATTTATTAGACATTGTTTCATTTTTAACACTAGAATCTAAGTCTCTTGGAAGTTCAAGGACATATTCTTGAATGTAAGCAGATACTCTACAAAGATTATTTTGGCCATATTGACATTGTTAATATAAAAACAATGGAAATTGACTTAATACACATTTGATGGTCCCATCCTATGAAAACCAAACAATTTCACATTGTGCTGTGTGAAGGAAGGTTTTACAGAATATAAGGTAGATTATCACATAGCTTAGTAGAGGACAATAGACATGTTTCCACAATTCTAGATACAATAAGTTCTAAAAGGCAAAAAAAAGTAATATAAATTCTTTTGATTCATTTGTTACCAAACTTGACCTGTACAAACGAGGTCACTTGTAATTTTCATTCATTTATATCTTTTACTGTGAATATGTATGTAGTCATATATTATTATTATGCAGAAATTAATATGCCTCATTATTGAGTAATGTCTCTTTCTAAAATCTGAAAGACTGTTCTAAAATAGATCTTGCCAAGTGGTTTCAAAGGACAGGTTATGCACTCATATGGGTATGATACTGCAAAGGAATCTGCATCAGCTTGGCAATGTGCTATTCTCTATTTTCAGTGACAGCTTTATTGACACATTAGTGTCCTATTCTCATTGCTGGTGTTTTTCAGCAAAGCAACACCAATGGTCATATTTAATTACTAATGCTCCTTTTCATTGTGTTTTTTTTAAAAATATTTATTTATTTGACTGCATCAGATCTTAGTTGTGGCATGAGGGCTCTTTGCTGTGGATGCAGGCTTCTCTCTAGTTGAGGTGCTCAGGCTCAGCAGTTATTGAGGGCTTCATTGTCGCACAGCATGTGAGATCTTAGTTCTTGGACCAGAGATCAGACTGTGTCCCCTGCATTGCAAGGCAGATTCTTAACTACTGGACCACCGGGGAGTCCCTTTGATGTTTCTTTGACTTGTTTGTGTTAAACTTAAAAAATGCATTTTGGTTGCAAATGTGGTAAAAATTGTGGACATTTGAAATTTGTCCTGAATTTTATATCTTCACATGTTTCTGTAATGTTTTAATAAAAGTGTTTTAGGTCAGCACTGAAAGGTTCACTAGATTTTTTTTCTTTGCTTGTTTAAAAAATAGGCATATTAATCATAGTTAAGAAACTTTGTTTAACATTGTACTTATTAACTAGAACAAGGATAACAAAGTATTAGTTTGGAGTGATTTTCAACATTTTAAAGCTTTATATGCTGACAGAATTACTCTAGGGGAAGTGTAGCTATGGCCTAAAGTGTAACTGTGATGTTTTGCTATGTATCAGGGAAAACAATTTTTACTGCTTGTAATGTGATCAGGAAAGTATATCTACACTTTATATACAATCTGTTTACTGTTGAAAAATCTCAGTCTCTCTACTATAGGATATCTATATCTTCTCTTTGCAACAAACAAATATCCAGCCTACCTTTGCTGCTAAACATCTGGTCACCTGTCTGAAGCAGCTTTAGATTCTAGGAAATGAAAAGTTCTCTAAACATATAGTAACTAATTACAAACAATTTACAACTATTAGTCAATCAGTCTTGTCTAAATAGTTGGGATGCTTTAAAACTTTAAAAACAAAACCAGTTGTTCTGTGATTACCCAGAGAGGTGGGATGGGGTGGGAGGCAGGTTCAAGAGAAAGAGGACATAAGTATGCCTATGGCTGATTCATGTTGATGTATGGCAGAAAATAACACAACACTGTAAAGCAATTATCCTCCAATTAAAAATAAATAAATTTTAAAAATACAACCAGGGATGCAATTTCGAAATTTAGTACTTACTGCAGAATTTATCTTCATTGTCTATGCCAAAAATAGATGATAAATATCTCACTCTTACTAAGCAACTAAAATGTAACATTTAAAATGCTCCTCCCTGTGGGAAGATTTATAAGCAAGCAATTATAGCAACCTCACATTGAGTTGTTGCCGGGTTTACTTCCTAGATACAGGTGTCACCTAATATCCAAGGCAGTGATGGTAGAGCAATCTCATTTGGTCTCTTTGATCTGAGAAAGAAAATGAGATTTTGAGAGGCTTCTTAGATTGTGCATGATCACACAGCTAATTAGTGTCAGAGTCAAGTCTCCTCACTTTTGAGTCCAAATGTTTGAAGTTTTGTTGTCATTTGAAATACTGTGCTCTAAATCTAAGAAGGAAGTGAACTTTTCTGCCCCAAAGCTTAAGATCAATTGTCCCCAAGTGACAAAGCAGTAGTTGAGCCCAGGAACAAAGAGCCTGACTCAGCCAGACCCCCTTTCAGCAGGGCTGGCTTCGAAGCTGAGTCACTGAAAATTAGATTGCAGGGTAAAGGCGCTGTGCGTTCCTGGCCTTATGCTACAAGTGAAAGGACAGAAAACCTCAACCAAATCATTAAATAGAGGAGTTTTTCTAAGCAGGCTTCTCACCAATCCTAACATTTTATCCCTGCTAATCCTCACTAAAGGGTAAGTAAGGATTATGCTAAAGTATCATCACACCATGTAAGAGGGTCCAGGGTAAACGCTTCTCAGGTTTATCATTTTAAATTTTAACAAAGGTTTCCAGAAGACCTTCGTCAGTCCTAAGAAAGAATGGCAAATTGTTTAGGGCAGCAAATCTCAGTCTAACATCCTCCCAAACCAACCACTTAGGCAGCCAGCCATGTGCGAGGCCAAATGGTGTCTTATGTCCTATCCCAGCTGAGATCTTCCTAACCTTTTAGAACCACCTTTCTCATAAATCTCAAATTGCATTGCAAAGGGCGGTCATGCTCATCCAGCCCTGTCTGAAAGGTCCTTCAGTTTATCCAGCCGTTTTGCTTTGCAAGCTGGCTTGGACATGGATATCTCTCTGGCCCTTTAATCAGATGCTGCACTTATCATCTTCAAATGAGAAGCCTGTGGGGAATGAATAAGATTCCAACACTGCAGTCTATTCTTAAACAATGAGTATCTCACCTCATCACTGCTTTTTTATTTCTCAAGTCAGGTGGGTCACTTTGCTGTAAAAATGGTTTGAGCATCTTTCTGGGTTATTGCAGTTTTCTTAATTATAAATTAAACCAAATTCCAGTCGGTTAAAATATACGACATTACATTGTGGTTTTACTCCTGGCATTCAGTATCATATTTTTCCCAATAATTATAAATGTTACTCAACAAAATCAATATTAATTTTCCATCAGTCTAGTGATACAATAATACCATGATGTAGAACAAAGTTTGCATCTCAGGAAAAAAATCTGAATTTAAATATACTTAAAAAAAAAAAACCTAAAATAATCACAGCAAAACAAATGGTTATTTTCCACGTCCAGAAGGACAAGCAGGGGATATGACCTGCAATGACTCTTCTTATAACAAAGTAGAGAGAATGTCACCTCTGAAAGAATGTGAACCAAATACCTTGGTATTGGATATAAAAAAACAATGGTTCTTTTTTTGTTAAGCTGTTATAGAAGTGATGGTTCTATTAGCCATTTATACATTCCATGCAGTTCTGAAAATAGCTATCCATTGTTGTTTAATATATTAAAGTCTCTTCTATTGCTTATGGGATACAAAAGTGCAACTAGAAAAGTAAGCTCTGTAGCATACCATACTTGGATTGAAATTTGAAAAAAGAACAGGCTTTATAGTTTGAGTTTATTTGGTCTATTGACTTGAATCTATCATACATAAGGGCACAACTTTATTATTTAAAATCAAACTGGAAGTTCTTCTGCTTTTAAAATTCAGGGATTTACCAAATTTACTTAACTGAAGCCTCTTAATCACTCCACATTCTTCAAAACTTGGGAAAACCATGTTGCTGTATATCCTTTTTCTCTCTGAGCTTTAGTTATAGTAAACAGTAACAATGAAAACTTCATGATTCTCATTGTAGGTAGCTAATAAAATAAATTACGTCCTATTGGAAAATTTCTGTTAGTTTTACTCTGTCCTTTCTCTGTAAGAATATCACACAGGTCTCTTGGCTCTGAGACCATTTCTGTATAGGAATCTTAAAGTCTTCTCCTACATGCTTCTCAATATCCACAGGATACTCTGCTTCAGGCTATATTCTTTGCTTTCTGCCCCAAATCAAGGTCTCTCCTCATTCTCGCTGGTGCTATTCTGCTAAAAGAGATTCATCTCTGACGGTGGGATGGTTGGATCATTTCTCCTAGCAGGTACTCATTTTCTCACCCAAGTCATGCAATGATCTTCCAAGATACTGGGTGTTCTGGGGACCTCCTTTACAGAGCAACACTTGAAAGCTCTTAGAATTAAAGATCAAATAAAATTGAAGTGAGTTAAATTGACTTGAGTGCAATGGAATGGATTGGATTACAACGGAAGGGACTGGAATGGGATAACTTGGTGCTAAACTCTGCCTCTTTGCAGCCTCCCATATTTGTAGTCTTATGATGCCAAGATTCGCTTCTCGGGTTCATAGTTCCTTATTTACACCTATTTTAACTTTTAAAAAATCACTATTATGAAATATTATGTCTTCCTGAAGGATGTAAACCAGGTCTTATTCATTCCTTATAGCCATTTGGTAACTATTTGTTTGAAAACACAACTTACACCATTTCTAAGTGATGGATATGGGCAGTGTACCATAAATAATGTAAACACATTAGCACTGCCAGAGAACAGGAGTTCAATTGCAACCTAAAAAGACCTTCCTGGCTTTGAGCTGTGGTGTCTATAACAAGCCAGGAAAGGTCACAGAGTTGCATTATCTGAATACTTTCTAGAGAACAGTCTAGAGTTCATGTAATTGTGGTCAAGTCCGCTTTGAATAAAGGAGAACTACTGCATGAAGGGGCAGCAGCTACTCATGAGGGTATTATCTTTTTTTCTTCATCCAGAAAAAGCAAAGTTTACTTTTCCACAAATACTCATTTAAAAAATCATTTCCAGAATATTTCACATGTAAGAAATCATTGTCTCTTTGTACACTTTTTCACAGTTCCAGTTGCTAACCTTTCTGGAGAAAAAATGTTTTCTATCAATGATTAAATATTCTATCCCCTAATGTATCTGCTGTGGGTAAGGCTCCTCATGAAATGACCACCTTTATTGTCATATAGACTTTCAGGAAGGCTGTGCATTGCTCAGATACACACATCATGTGAGGGGTGAGCTCAAGAGGAGCAGTTTATCTGTTAACATCCCCAAACTTGCTCCCCAGCTGTTTCATTCCACCAAGGATGAGAAACCTGACAGACTTCTCTGCAGATATTGATAAGTCAAACATGAGAGAGCTTAAAGTGTCTCAAGATGCTCACTGAAACCAAATCTTCACATTGACATAGCAGAGGAACAGGAGAATATTCTCTCCTTGGAAATGTGATTGCACTTGTTCTTTCCAGAAACTTCCATCAACCAAGAAATACTCCATCTCCCTCTACAGGAAATGAAGTTGAATAAAGCCACACTTGAGCTGATGCTCTCTTTCCATTGTCCAGGAAGGGGTAAAGAGGAGCTCAAGCCCACAGGGGAGCCACATGACCAGTTGTATATAATCCTAGTTCTTGGTGGGTAATGAGCTTCCTACTCAGGAGCAGTGACATCCTCCTTTTGTCCCATTTCCCCTCAGTCAGTACAGATGAGAAATGCTTTTGCTCTCTGCTCAAATAGTTTATGTCACTCTTAGGGATTCACACAGCCCCCATAAGCCTCATAAATGACCCCAGAAAAAAGTAAGTCTGACATATGTTTTTCTCAGTGCTGTGGCTGGAATTTCACCAAAACATAGAATTATGTTATTACTTAATCAGTCCAAGTGTAGGTATTTCACTAAATAGGCATATATAATGTAAAATTGATTACCTTGCTAGGTAAAAAGAATCTCCTAAAACTGAATGCAAACTTAATTTTTGTTCTTAATAAAACCTAAAATGTAATTTGGTAAGACTGTCTTCATAGGAACTCTGCTTTCTCAAATGATAGCAAAGAATGTTTATTAAAAGAAGTAGGTCTCACCTCCATATCCAGGAATTACTTTTCTTTTTTCCATATGTAAATGGATATATTCCAATCCTCAGTTCCTATGCCATAAGTGAGATGGCATGATCTCTCTGGGTGCCACCTTCAGAGGCAGTCCACAGAAAATCCCTGATGTGAGGGATGTGAGTTTCTTCTTTCAGAGTCATCTAAGCTTCAGCCTTTTCTTCCTGAGGTCCTAGGTGCAGTGCCCTACCTTTTCTAGCATACATGGGCACTGAATTGACCTTCAGACACTGGCAAGAGTCCAAATGTGGGGATCAGAAGTCCTGCTTGAGTCCCTAACAGGTTTGTCATTTAGTAGGCATGTCATTAACCTCTGTGAATTGGGAATGATAATACCTACTTTACAGGGCTATAATGAGGAATGATAATACATGCGTGGAACATGCTTGAAAGCGTAAAGCACAAAATAAATATGAATATTTAAACACCTTGTAATAATTTATATTGAATGCCTGACTCAATAGATACTGGTTTGCCGAATAAAGTTATTGTTCAGTAAATGTTACTTTCATCTCTCCCCCCTTGCTATTGTCTAAGATAGTGTTGAAAGCCCTGCTATTTTCCAGAAATCACACAGACACAAGTGTACAAACACACACACACATACACACACACTAGCTTTGCAAGGTCAGTATTTTCTCATGATATTCCATCATGACATTCATTACCTTTTATTTGTAATTGCTTATTTATTCCCTTCTTGGCTTCCCAAGTGGCTCAGAGGGTAAAGAATCTGCCTGCATTACATGAGACGCAAGACTCAAGATGCAAGGTTTAATCCCTCGGTTGGGGAGATCCCATGGAGGAGGAAATAGCAACCCACTCCAGTAATTTTGCCTGGAAAATTCCATGGACAGAGGGGCCTGGTGAGCCTGTCATGGGGTTGCAAAGAGTTGGACATGACTGAGCATGCATGCCTAACCACTTACTTGCCTTGAAGGTCAATGGGGACCAGGAGTATATTTATTTTGCTCATCTTTGTCAAGACCTGACATTTTGAAGGCACTCACTGAATAAGTAAATCAATAAATGAATGAACACACATATACACAAACACACACATATCACCCAAAGCCCTCTCTCACTTCTTTGATTCATGATATTCTTTTATCCAGAAACAAATTATTTCACTCCAAATTGCAGATAATGAATATTCTCAGGGCAAGGTTGCTTAATAACCAAATTTCCACCTCCTAAAATATAAACAATTAAAAATAGATGCCTCGTGAGAATTAGTTCTGATAGGGAAATATCATAAGGAAAAAGGACTAAAAGAGAGAAAAAATGCGGACTGATGCCTGGGCAAGAGTAAACACATGCTCACCTTCTTGACAATTTTGCTCAGATATACCCCATCTTTTTAAAAATGTCTCTACCTTTTGTTCTGGTCAGTTCCCAATCTTGATTTCACTCAGTGCTTATAGAGGATCTGAGTCAGCACCAAATAAATCAGTGAAAATGACTGGAGAAGAGAATATCCAATGAGTATCATGCTTTAGAGATGCTACAGAAACACTTTCTGTGGAAAATGTCCCAAGTCACTAGGGCACATTTGACCTGTGTCTGTATTGCCGCATCGGGACTTATCTCAGAATTCCCTGGAATCAAAGGGCACAACATCCTAGTGGAAGAATCGTAGACTTTGGAATTAGGCATATTGGAATCATATCTTAGCTCAGCCACTTAGGGGCTCTGAAGGTGGATCACCTTGGGCAGGTGACTTAACCTTGTTATACTCTAGTGCTTCAATTATAAAATGAAAATAGCAATGCCTCCTTGGAAAGAATCTGACACTGGTAATATAAGTATGTGATTTTTTTTTTTAATTCATTTAGTCAGGAACTTACAGGAAATTTTAGAAAAGACAGTCTTTTAAATAAAATCATGCTACCATAGTAAGGATTAGGCAAATCTACTCCAGGAAGAATAATTAAATAAGGTCCTTTATGTAAGAGTATCCTGCAGTTTATAAAATTCTCTCCCTAGAAATCTTCCTCATCTAAGTTAATTGAAACCTGTGAGGAAAAGAACAGGTTATATTACCTCTATTTTACAGAAATAACTGAAATTAGGCACTTAACGTAATTAAGTGCCTTGGCTAAAGTTTCAGGAAAACACATGCAAATGGCCAAGCTGGGCCAAGAGTCCAAGGCCAAAGTTCAAGGCTTTTGACCTAAGGCCCACCAGTTTTGTTTTTGTTTTCTCCCCATAATACCTTCCAGAGAAGTTTCCAGAGTAGCAAACTTTGAAATCTCTTTTGGTTTCTCAATATATGACTGTTCCTGCTTTCTTCCTTGTCTATGACATTAAAGATATTCATATGATTTGATGTGGCGTTAAGTGAGAGAGAGTGAGGGCAGAAACTGCAGGAAGAGATTACAGTCCACTGTTCTGGTAGAAAGAGACTGTTCTCTCCAGTTCTAACTCCAACTTTATTTTCTCTTTTTCACCTCTCATCTATTGTTTACAGTACTTCTTTGGTCATTCTCATAGTCTCTGCTAGCTCTAAAAATCTATGATATGCTACTTTTTTCTTTATACCCTTTTGGAGTGTTAGTCACTCAGTCATGTCAGACTCTTTGCAACGTCACAGACTGTAGCCAACCAGATTCCTCTGTCCATGGGATTTTCCAGGCAAGAATACTGGAGTGGGTTGCCATTTCCTCCTCCAGCAAATCTTCCTGACCCAAGGATCAAACCGGGATCTCCTGCAATGCAGGCAGATTATTTACTATCCGAGCCACCAGGGATACCCTCTTGCCAAAATGGGAGAAAAATACAAATATTTTGTGGCTATGATGGACTTTTGAGGGGAAGTGAAATGAGGTACATTGTTGAGGAAAAAAACAAACTTAAGAAAGAGATGCGGAAAAGTTAAGACCATATACAAAAGAGTGGCTGATTTTAATAACTGTCCCAGGTTTTCTTGTTTTCTGCTTCTATGGAAGAGAGTTCAATAAGGAATGGGTTCCATTTCAAGTTCCCTAGCTTCCAAAGTCTTCATATGTTAGACTTGAAAGACATTCCAACTTCTTCCCTCTATGCTCAAGCTCCTAATTTTACAGAATGAAAAAAAGAAAGCCAGAGAGGTTACCTAACTCAAGCAAAGATGCAGAGACGTTAAAGGAGTGGCAATTTTTCTTTTTTTTTTCCTCAAGAACTCATTCTAACCCTCAAACAGTGTTAGAGGGGGAAAGTTAACAAACCAATGGTTAGTAAAGTCACAGGGAAAATTCCATGAGAAAATTTGAATTCTTCACATCAATTAAGAAGAAGAAGAAAAAAAACAAAAAACAGTTACTTGGTGTGCAGCCATGATCTCTCTTTATGCAAAGAATGAATGTTGCTATTAGAAAAATTCACTTTTGCCAAATTCACAGCTCTTTCAAAACTGATGGGTTCAATTTTAAATCCAACCCAAATTATGTGGTTCTCAAATTGTTTATGCATAGCAAAACCCCATTTCCTGCAAGTGAGTCAGCTGTCTGTAACATCATTCATAACGCTTCAAGCACTGCAAAAATAATTGTTTGATTTAAATTAATTTTCCAGCTCTATGGCTAACTGAGAAAGCAAAATATCTTCGTGAGCTAGTTTTGGATTTTTTTTTAACTAAAGTAGTGATTTGGTGAAAGATTGGGTTTTTTTAAAATTATTTCTCCCATTTCAAATCACCTAAACATAATCTTCTTAGTTTTGAAGTAAATATTATACTCCCAGTGCAGTGCTCAGTCGCTCTGTTATATCTGGGTCTTTGCAACCCCATGGACTGTAGCCCACCAGGCTCCTCTGTCCATGGGATTTCCCAGGCAAGAATTCAGGTTGCTATTTCCTCCTGCAGGGGATCTTCCCAACCCAAGGATCAAACCCACATCTCTTGTGGCTCCTGCATTGGCAGACAGATTCTTTACTACTGCACCTATTCCTGGTAAATTCACAAATAAATGCTATTGTTTACAAAAAAAGGCATAAGAAAATATTTGGAGAGGCCATTGGGATGTAGCCAGGCAGTGTAGTCACACGTAAAAGAACAGGGCAGACAATAGTGGCAAGACCTGAAGCTCTATTTATTCCCTGGGAGGGTCACCCTCTACTGTATCAGATGCCACTTCTGGTGCTTGGAGAAGCACCATAATAGATGAAAACATGCAGGAAATATGGCTGGAAGAAGGTTGGTTATCCTGGATGTCATTTGGCATGAGAGGATCGAACCAAAGTTAAGACAGTGACTGGACAGGCAGTAAAGCACAGTGTTGAGAACTCCAGGCAGACAGGTGAGTAGTTAGTCTTGGGAAAATCTGTCTACAAGCAGCAGAGCCCCAGAAAGTAGATAGAAGCAGAAGTCCCCAGTGGGAGACTATCCTAGAAGAGTAGAGACCAAAGCAAGTTGCAAAGGCTGGGATTCAGACATGAAAGCAGGAGTAGGGTAAGGGTGAAAAGGGACACAGGATTGGAGAATAAGGCAGAAAGCCAATTACTCTACTATCTCCAAGGTCAGGAGAAAACCAGCAGCAGATGTGATTTGATCCTGTGTCCCTGAATAGAAGGCTTTACAGCTCTAAACCTCCCATGCCCGGGTCAGATTCCCAGCTCTGGATCCTGGGCTAAACCTGCCTGCCTACTGACTTAGCTAGAGATGAAGGCACTGAAGCTGTCCTGAGGCCACGCCTGGAAGGAGCACTACAACTTTATCACAATAAGTATAAAATTAGGGGGAGTGGAATTCTCACATGCCCAATGCTTCCACTGGCATCTAATATTCTACATCAAGTTTTGTTCATGTGACATTTACTCTTGCCACCTACCCAAGCCTTTAGTATTCTAGCTGAAAACTATTCCATCATGACAAGAAACAACAGTCAAAAGGTCTACTTTTGTAAAACCAGCCTAATAATACTCTACAGAGGAAAAAACATGGAACTGAGTCTGTAAGGAGTAGGTTTTCTGGACCTGCTGGAGCTGTCTGTGGTGTCACGGCCACCAACCAGCTTTGTTTTTGTCAGGGTGACAAAAACAGGGTGAGCTCACAGGTTCCTTTCAGCTCCAGTTTTCTATATTTTCATTCCAAAACTCAAAAGGTTAAACACTACTAAAGGATCTGGGGCTTTCTCTTCTAGACAGTTCACGTGGCATTCATAACATTGAATGCTCAAATGAAAAACACAAAGAGGACTTTGTCTTCAGTTGCTTCAGAAAGTCATTACAATTTATTAAGTAAATAGCTTAGATTTCAAGTGCATTTATATAACTGTATTAAGAGACCATAATAAAGGAATATTACATTTCTATTGAGCCAACTCTCTAACAGGTATATGATTGAGTTTTTGTTCCTTTTTCTTTAAAGAGAAGAAATTAAGGCTAAAAAAAAACTGTGCTAAAGTTAAAAAGAGACGATTAAAACCCTGCAGTAATGAGCTGAGACAAGCTCTTCTGTCAAATTGAAGAATGGCTAATGAAAACTCGGAACATACTGCCCAAGCTCTCTCAATCAGGAATATTTGCACTGTATAAAACATTCAAAATTATTCTATAGTGTATATAGTTTGTAGTATCCAGTGAAAGATTTAAATATCCATGCCAAAGAGATGCAAAATACACCTGTGCTTTGTAGACTCGTCCAGTAGTCAGTGAATTACGTGATTGAAGATGGTTAAATACCAAAATTTAAGACAAATTTCAAATTCATAAAAAGTTACCCACTTTAGAATAAGAGGTTTGATGATAATTTAAACAAATGACAAATTGTGATTCACAAATATGCTTATTCTTCCCTTTTTATAACATATTCATACTTTATATAGCAAGTCATTCTCACAGTCATATTTTTCCTTGTGAACATATGCAGGAATGTAGTTGCAGACATATTAAACTATGATACAAATATCTCTTTGTGTGTGTATATGCTAAGTCACTCAGTTGTGCCCAACACTTTGTGACCCCTTGAACTGTAGTCCATTCGGCTCCTCTGTTCATGGAATTTTCTAGGCAAGAATACCGGAGTGAGTAACCATTCTGTTCTCCAGGGGATCTTCCCGATCCTGGGATTGAACCTGAGTGTCTACATCTCTTGCATTGGCAGGCAGATCCTTCACCACTGCACTACCCAGGAAACCAAATATCTCTTGAACTTTTCCTTAAAAGTTGAAACAAAAACTTCTTGGTAATTAACTATACAGTAAAATATCTGTAAAATAGTTAAGTAACCTTTATTGAACATGATAACATGTTGATTAATTCTTCCAAACCAGAATCTGGAATAATTTTTCTTTTTTAACTTAGATTTATACAATGTTGACACAAAATAAAAGGTAATAAAACTACTTGTACCTGTCCAGTGGGATGAACAAAATAATCTTCTCTAGAGATATGTTAAATTAATAAACATTTTATAACAATTCTGTTAACATGTAACTAATTCATAAAATTTGTCTAAATTCCCAAGCAAAGTAATTTGTTAGCTTTCTGTTTACTAAGATTTTTCGCCCTGAATCTCTACACCTGATTTTTACTTATATTTTAATTGTTATTTATAGTGCCTTTGTTAGATGGAAACTTTCATTCATTTTTAATTTATTTCTTCGGGAAATATTCATTTATCTCTTTTTCAGACATTGAGAGCTAGATAAGGCCACAATAAACAGGAATGAGCTATTAACTTTACCCTTAAGGTCTCTCACCCAATCATGGCTTGATTTCAGAATTCTTCCTTCTCATGTTAAAAAATTTCCCTTTTGACTTTTCTGTGTAATAGACCTTTTAAGATATTTACTTTATATAGTTTTTTCACAATATTTACAATGTTTTTGAAGAGATTAGTTTCAGAAATCATCTGAAAGATTTTAGGCTATCTTTGTGTGTCATGACAATTATTTTCAGAACCCAAAGTTATGGTTTCTTTTAAAATTGCAGTTGTATTTATGTCACATGTGCAATATCTGTGAAAAGCTGTAAAGATACTATAAGAAGCCAAAATTTTTTTTTCTTAAGTATGACTTATGCTGTTTGAGGTCTATTTACATTTGATCTTATTTAACTTTCATAAAATACCTAAAAATCTTACATTCTTCTCATTGCCTCTGGCTAGACTTCTTTCCTTTACCTATTTCTTGTATACCTTTAGATTTTTTTCTTTTTTTCCCACCTAATATCTTTCACTTCATTCTTCAAAATATAGATACCTGAAACTCTGAGTCTGCTCACCAGTGCAGCTCAATAATAAATTCTGAACAAAGAAAAAAATGCTTAAGATGTCACTAACCTTTGCTTCCAGAGAAGGCATTGGCAGCCCACTCCAGTACTCTTGCCTGGAAAATCCCATGGACAGAGGAGCCTGGTAGGCTGCAGTCCATGGGGCCGCGGAGAGTTGGACAAGACTGAGCAACTTCACTTTCCCTTTCATGCATTGGAGAAGGAAATGGCAACCCACTCCAGTGTTCTTGCCTGGAGAATCCCAGGGACGGGGGAGCCTGGTGGGCTGCCATCATGGTCACACAGAGTCGGACACGATTGAAGCGACTTAGCAGCAGCAACCTTTGCTTCATTATAATGCTGCAATTATTTAATCAACCAGAAATAGAAAATTATACAAAGTATTTAACTTAATACCTTAAAGACCTTAAAAGAAATGACAATGTTTCATATGCATCTGTATTGTACAAATCATTCTTTTCACTTTTAAAATTTGAAAATTATTTATGAAGATCTTACTGCCTGCGAGGTTCTGTTCTAGCCGGTGAAAAGAACAGTAAAAATTCTTACACTATAAAGCTTACATTCTAGAGAAGAGAGGTTAACAATAAACGTAAATAAAATTTAAGAGTGTGTGTAACTTACAGCATGTCTTACCATAATCATTCAGATGCTTCCTGTGAACCACGTTTGTTTCCAGCTAGAGGTGAGGGGGTGGGCAGATGAAGGAAGAAGTCTGAAAAAAATTTGCCCTCATGGAGGGTACAGACAGTTAACATGTATGATAGTGACAACACCTATTATTCTCCAATTTACTCAATTCCAGCTTCCAATATTATATGTAATAGGTGGTGCCTACCTTATGCTTCGCTGGTGGCTCAGATGGTAAAGAATCTGCCTACTATACAGGAGACCCGGGTTCGATCCCTGAGTCTCGAGGCTCTCCTAGAGAAGGGAGTGGCTACTCACTGCAGTATTCTTGCAGGGAGAATTTTGTGAACAGAGGAGCCTGGTGGTCTACAGTCCATGGGGTCGCAAAGAGTCAGACACAATTGAGCAACTAACACTTTCACAATCACTTACACTTTGCACTTAACCTCACTTAATGGCTTTTGGGCTGCATTATTCAGAAAGAAAGAAAGGAAGGAGGGTTAAAAGGAGTTGTCTTATCTGTCCAGAACCCATTGTAAATTCCAATTTTATTAGAAAAGGATTTGACTTCAGAGTATAAAGAGTTATTTTGGAGTATCGTACATAGCTAAACTGATAATTTTACAATTATCATCTTCTTCCCAAAGAATGGTTGTATTTTTCAGTTATCTTGTTTTCTTGTGGAATGTGTTGAGTTCATGCCATAAACAGATACAGTAATAGTTCTGTCTTTGTTCAGTGAAAAATTACACTACTGACATGTCCTGGATAGACTGAATCTTTTGAATGCCTGGATTCCCCTACTCCCCTTCAACTAAGAAAATTCTGCTCATCTTTTAAGTCTAAGCTCCCTAAAAATTATTTGAACAATAAAGGCACTTCCCAACACTTAACCACCCAGGTAGAATTGTTCCACTTTTCCTTTGGGTATGGCTCTTAATTCACTCAGAGCTGCTGAAACGAAAATATTACTCTTTGGTGCTTACAATTTGATCTCTTCCTGACCCTCAACTTTGCTCACCAGAATGAAAACCCTTCAATGGCAATTACTGTTTTGTCTTTGCAGCTTCAAGCAAAAAGTGCCTGGTCTTTATTAAGTACTTAATACATGTTTCCTGCTTAAATGTATAATGAGCTAATGAATAAATGTCATTTACATAAGGTGGCAAATCGACAGTCTCTTATTTTTCCTTCCTGTACTTAATGATTATATTTTTCAAGAAAACCCGTTCAATTTAGGCAGGTCGTTTTTGCCCACAGGCTAGGCCATAGGGGACTGTCTGAGGAAGCCTCATTCTCATCTTATTATAAATAAATGAGCTGACAATACCTATGAAGCTTTTTTAGAGCACCTGAAAAGTTTCAAAATATTATACTGTCCCTAAATAAAATTGGATTATGACAAAGTGACCATGTTTTATACAAAAATAGATTTAGAAAATATAATAAATCCAAATAAGTGTTCTGGCTGTGAGGCTGGTGAACAACTTGAAATACGGTGGAAAGGGAAAATGCAGAGTTACAAACAACAGATGCCTCTTTTCAGGAGAAAAGGGTTGATGCTGGTGGACTCCACAGAAGGCAGTGACCTCTCAGGTTAATGTCTTTCGAAGACATTCTGTTCTCCACTGTGAGCATTTACAGGGCAGGGCATGGTTCCCAGATAGATGAAAGTGATTTATAATATCTTAAAGCAATAAATAATAAGCTAATATTTATTAATTATTTAGTATACTAAGCACTTTATAACCATTATTGTTTTTAATCCCCACAAAACCCTTCATTTTCCTTGTATTTTATAGATGAGGAAACAGAAAATATCCAGTAATTTATGCAAGGTCAAACACCACAGAATAAAGAAAGGAGTTAAATGCAAGGTGTCAGCACATTCCTACCCACTCTTCTGCTTCCAAACTTAAAAATGTCAAGAAAACTCTTCAGATGATGAAATTTTTAAAATATAATTTCACATTCCTTGTAGTGATCTTGGAAGACCAAGGGCTGACTTTAGATTTGCAGTGCCATAGTATGTGCTGAGAATCATGGGAAGAAGTCTCCACTCTACCACGTCAGGGTAACTGAACCACCATTCAGCAGGTGACTGCTTAAACAGACATGTTAAGATCCTTCATACTGCAACATAATTCTGCCGTTTTTCCTTCCCATCTTACTGTACCATTCAGTAAAAATTGTCATCCTTTGGTATTTCTTATCAAGATATTTTGTATGCTACTAATATATGTAAAACATATTCTATCCCAGTGGAGGAATATACTAAATAATTAAAATCTATTTAAATTGCCTATGTTGTCTAGCTCATGTAATGGAGATGTTCCTAGGGCTAGTTATTGATGTTTTTCCAAATAAAGTGATTTGTTTGTACATGTTACTTTAATGAGTGATGATCAGGAAAGAAGTTATCCTATGTTATTCTGGTCTGAGCATCATGTTAAAAAGACCAAATGCAAAAAAAAAAAAAAAAAACAGACGAAAAACAACTGAAGGACGCTGAAAATTATTGCTCATTCCTATAGGCAGTACTCTGATACGGGTGGCAGGCATTATGCCAGTCTAACAGATGGACATATTGAGGCCCCTACTTTTTGGTATGAAATATTAATAGTGAGGCCATGGTTCCAAGCTGAGTACATAAAAACAAATTACTTTGGAGGTTCAGGGGATATGCTATAGTTAATCTGTCGCTGAGCTGAATTAGCCTTCAGAAATAAAAATTGCTCCCAGTAACATGTTTAACCTAAGGCTCAACTTAATTTAACCAGGAAGGGCGTTGAGGAGACTGTAGAAAGGTGTTATAAATTTTCTGAGCTCATCAAATATGGAATAAGAAATTCAGTACAGAAGACAATGTATTGATCCAAGGATGCTAAAAATAGAGTGGGGGGACCTAGCCCTTAATGACCCTCAGAAGTAGAATCATGTAGTAATTTTACAGATGCTAAAATATTATGTTGTACTTCCTTAATCCTAAATCAATAATCCTTCTCATCTTTGATGTTACAAAGAATTAGTGATCAAGGTCACTTATAAAATATTCTGTCGTATCTAATAAGGGAAAATAACCTGTGTAAGTGTTTCTTTAAATTTACCACAAAGGGTCTTCCCAAGGTTTTTCAAGAAAGAAAAGCAGAACAGATCAATTGTATAAGCAGTTTTAAGGATTGGTGAATTCCCTTTCACCTCTCTGGACCTCAGTTTAAGATCTCAAGTGTGCATGGCCTGTTTCACGTTGGCAGAGCTAAAAAAAATTCATTGAGAATTTGAAAATATAACAATTCTCTTTCAAGATCTGCACTAATGCTTTTAACTGGGACTCAGCCTCTGTGAAATTTTTGCCCTGTTCCTTAACCTGGGTCACGCCATTTAAACTCTCTAGGTCATATCTATAAATCAGGTAGAAAAAAGTGCAAGCTCTAGCCATGGTATATAGAGATTCTGAAAAAGAAGTTTAAAAAAAAAGAAAAGGTAAAAATGGAGGTGTAAAAACAGGATCAAAGAAGTATCATATGTAAGTAATAATTGTTTTAAAATAGATTGTACATGGAGAGGAGGATGTAAAAGAAAATGCAATTTATAAATTTTAAGTTATGAAAGAAAGTAATTTTGAACTTTAATACTTTATTGCTATTAACAAAGGAAAACTTTATTCTAGATAAATTGTTAAGCCTCTGATAATAATAGCTGTTAGTTTCTTTTGGAAAATATATTTATTAAATAATTCCACAATAAATCATTGTTGTAAACACTAGGCACAAGAGAATGTTAAGGGGAAAAAAAAGAACTAGGAATTAATTCTTTTTTAACGAGAGATTTCAGATACAGACACTGACTGTGTATAACCATAAGGAGACAATGCCATGAAGTCTTAATATCTAAAAGAATCTCATTTGCAGAACTCTAATTATATGTTTTCATCTAACAGCATGCGGGTTAGTTTTTCTAGTTTGCAGTTTATGACCTTTTAACTGAGTTTTTACTTCTTTTTTTTTAAAGAATAGTAGGTAAGCAGCCATATCTGGGAAATTCAAGGACACAGCACAGGAAGTTGTTGAATATTTGCAAAGACATTTTTTTATCTGATAGATTTATGACATTTCATCCTAGCTTTACTACTAGCTAGAATAAGCATAATCACCTTATGTGCTAAGCCATGCAAATAAAATCATCACTGAAAAGTCTGTGTATAAATTTCCATATTGTGTTAATCAATAAATAATATAATATGAGACGGTGTAATTAAAATGTAAATGCCCGCATGCCTTAGAGCTTTTATCAGTTGCTTCTTACTAAATAGTATTTATGTGTTTAGCACTTTCCTGTAAGTCATTATTTGATTTCATGCTGAAAACCACCCACCAGGGAGTATTAACTGAGTTCTTAGATGAAGTAACTAAGTTTCCTCAGATAGTATGTGGCAGAGACCAAACTCAAATCCTTGTCAGTTGTCCTTGCCTGGGAGGTGCTTATCACTGCACATTTAAGCTCAGTGAATATGCCATCTTTCATTTAGTGGCAGTCACTTAAATTACAAGCGTCAAAAATAGTTACTCTATGAAAAGTGACCTTGTGTTTCTGAGTCAGATAAGTGACAGTTTGAAGAAAGACCAAAGCTCTACTCTTATCCTGAAATGTTAGCAATAGCGGTAGGATCTCCACAAGGACAAGCATTCTTCTCTATTTCCATGGTCCCACTGGGCTATGTGTCACAGGTGTGGACACCCAACCGGAACATGGATTCTAAAAGGGCTGAGTTTATGCAGAATATTTATTTATTTATTTATATTTTTAAATTTCTTATTTCTTTGGCTGCACTGGGTCTTCATGTGATGTGAGGGCGTCTATCTCGCTGTGGCACATGGACTTCTCCAGCTGTGGCCCTTGGGCTCAGTAGTTGCAGCATGTGAGCTCAGTTGCCTGATAGCGTGTGAGATCTTACTTCCCCAACCAGGGATCAGACCCACGTCCTCTACTTTGGAAGGCAGATTCTTAACCACTGGACCACCAGAGAAGTCCTGAATACTAGGAATAATTAAGTTAGACTTTGCTGAGGACCCAGGAACAACACCATGGGCAAGACAAAGAAAATGACATAGACGTTGAAGATCTTGCCAGTTTGCGAGATCCCCTTCCATTTGAAATTTCCCAGGAAGCTGCTTCTCCTTGGCAGAGGCTACTCTTCCCTGACCACTTGGCAATACTTTCAGCTCTCTCAAAGCCTGGGCCAAGCTCACAAAGAGACTAGTCTGCCTCCCACACTGCGACATCTGAGCTAAGAATGGACGTCTTTTCTCTCGGTAGTTAATACCAAAAATATTCACTTCTTTATATTTTGCCTTCACACAGCAGCTCAGAATTACCCCCAAGCCACTGCTGATCCAGTTCAGAATACTACCCAGGACAACCAAGCTCCATGTAAGAGACAGGCTCAATGTTCATGCAGCAACATATATTGAAGGAGTTGTCTGTTACACTATGAAACCCCTATCTTTACAACTAAAGCCTGTCTCAGTTACCTAACTCTTTAATTGTATATGAGCAATATTTTAATAAAATTACCCACATTATGAATCAATAATGCATATTAATTAATGGCAATGCAAAGGCAAAACTTTATTTTTCACATAAAAATTTTAGAATTGTTTTAAAGGAAATGAGATTCTGTTTTTTCAGCAACAATGACAACTACTACTTCATAGCAAAAGCAACAGCTACAGCAAAAATATAAATAAATAAAAGGAAAGAGAAGTGCTTAAAGGGAAAAGAGAAGGGAGGGCATATCTATTATATAATACATCATGGGTTTTTAATATAAATTAGATGCATAAGGTAATCTTTTGCATCTGCGTGTGTGTTAGCCACTCAGTCATGTCCGACTCTTTGAGACTCCATGGATTATAGCCTGCCAGTCTTCTCTATCCATGGAATTCTCCAGGCAAGAATACTGGAGTAGGTAGCCATTCCCTTCTCCAGGGGATCTTCCTGACCCAGGGATCAAACTCGGGTCTTATGCATTGCAGACAGATTCTTTACTGTCTGAGCCACCAGGGAAGCCCAAGGATGGTCTTGCTAGAATGTAAATAAAAATTACAGAATCTGAGAGAAATCGCCTACTGAGCAAAACATTTCATGCTATAAAAATTAACAGTCAGAAAATAAATAAATAAATAAAAATAAAATAAAATAAATAAAAATAAAGAAAAAAATTAACAGTCAGTGGAAATATCATTATTTCTGAGTTATAAAAAATATCATTCCAATTCTATATTTTAAGTATGAAGTTGCCTGATTACCTTGGTTTTTCTCTAAGAATCATTCCATTTTAAGAGCAGACAACCTTACAGAAACACATACTGGAAAAAATGGCCTCATGCTTAGTTATTCAAGAGGGGTGAATCAGAGAATGAGCCATTGCCTTAAGAGTCACCTTCTAAGAAGTCTGATTTCAACCCCTTTAATTTTCTGTAACTCTGCAATATCTAAGTCACAATTACTTGTAAAATACAATTTCTATTTAGAACAAACAGCTCAGGAAATCAAGTTAGTTTTATCTGTTTTATCCTTCAGTTTCAATATTGAAAGTATGATATAGACATTACATTAAAACTATGTGTTCAGAAAACTACTTCTTTTTTACACTTGACTGGCTTCAGTAATTCGAAGGCATGATATTCCTAACCTTGAATATTGATGGTATCTTTTTATACACGAAGGTGAAACAGAGCTGGAGCATCTCATGATGTCTTTTGTTCCTCTCTCCTCTATGTATTCTTGATTGCTAGTCACCCAGCTATATGCTGATTCCCAGATGGTCCCAGCCTGGCTAAGTGTGAACAGCTTCTACTCTCTCACGAATTCTCCTGGAGGCCAGAGTGGTGTGCTGCTTTTGTTCCTGCTCTGATGTTGTAGTTACAAGTTACCTACTTGCAGAGAGGTGAAAATTCTTTTCAGCTCAGACATCTCTAAGACCAGAGCCTTACATTCACAGGAAATATTGAAATAGCAGAGACCTGCTTCAAGAATGTTAACTTTTCCAAACACAGAGGAAAACTTGGTTCCTTGATTCATAGCAATGAAATTTGGCATTGACTTTACTGAATTTGGGAAACACGATGTTCTGGCTAGTTGCCACACAAGGATTATGCTTATATTAGGCATCCTTACCATTTTTTGGAGTTTACCCCCAAAGAGAATCATCACAGACAAAGTTTATATGCCAGAAATTATTTTAGAAAGCTATAACTAATGCCCACAGTGGGTGTCATTTTTAAAGATGGGGACAAGTTCTATCCTGTTTTGGTAACCAATACATTTCTGTGAAACAATTCTGCATTGTAAGTTATGTTCACACAATTCAGAATTCCATATATTAAATATCATTGAGACAAATGTATTTCAGTTATACCCATACACCATTTACCTGCCATTGTCCAAACAGACACAACTGTAACTCAGCTATACAGCTATACAGTCTATGCTGTCACATTTTGGATGGCTTCCTTACCCCATCAATATAAATATCATCATCATCTCATTGGCCCCGTATGTTTTCTTGTTGCATTCAATGAAGCTTCAATTTTAAAGCAGTTGCAACAAAGACTGACAATGGTGATGGCACAAAGGAAACAGCTGGGCAATTTGGAAATGTTATAAAATGGTTATGAGTATCTTTGTAGTGAAGTGTGAAATCATAGAAATGATAAACTAAGAAAGAGGGTAGCTTTTGTTTTCTAATTCCTTGCTTTTAAACATTCTAAAATGTTGGCAAACAACAATATTGGTACTCGGAGTAATGGTAAATATTAGAAGTATTTTAGGCAGCTTCTGGCATAATTCAGCACCTTTACTGATAATTCTGCCATTGCTAATCACAGCTGACTCACATTGATTTTTCTCCAAACAGTTTATTAGAATTCTTAAATATGGAATTCTTTAAACTTGGTCTTGTAATTGAGTTCTTCAAAAATTGTTCATTACTCTAGAGTTTAGTTCCTTAAATTCACTGGTTCAGATTCTTCATCTGTTAGTTAAAGAGCCTAAATTTGATGAGTTCTAAAATGCTCTGGTTCCATGACATCTAAGCCATTTGACTTCAAAGGCTTTTTGTACCTTACCTACCTGTAGACCATCTATTTATTCTTTTAGACTGCTACAGCTCTTCTACGAAAACACTTTGTTTTGTATTTTAGGTTTGTATCAGAACTTCATGCACTTTATTCTTTATTCCCTTGCACCTGCCTTTAGTGGATCAAAGCAAAAAGAAAAAGTTTCGGGTTGGGTATGAACTCCACAAAATGCATCTCTGTATAGCTATTTTTTAATTCTTATTTGTGAATTTCCTACCCCAACACTACTGACTTCTTTTGCTTATATATTTTAGCCTGTATACAGACTAAACTTTATCTTAAATAAATCAAAGACCTCACGATATTGATAAAATGATTTGTTTAACAGAGCTTTGGTTATAAGAATTTCAAAGCAAGCTTTATTTTTTATAAACTCCAAATTTGAGTGAGACACATAAAAAGTGGGGTACATAAATGATACTGAAGTTTGAGTAAAATTTTAAAAGGCATATTTTATTTGTAATCATAGGGGCTTCCCAGTTGGAGCTAGTAGTAAACAAACTGCCGGCCAATGAAAGAAGCATAAGAGATGCAGGTTCGATCTCGGTCAGAAAGATCCCCTGGAGGAGGGCATGACAAACAACTCCAGTATTCTCGCCTAGAGAATCCCATGGACAGAGGAGCCTGGTGAGCTACAGTCCAGTTCACTTCAGTCGCTCAGTTGTGTCTGACTCTTTGCCACCCCATGGACTGCAGCACACCAGGCCTCCCTGTCAAACACAAACTTCTGGAGCCTACTTAAACTCACGTCCATTGAGTTGGTGATGCCATCCAACAATCTCATCCTTTGTTGTCCCCTTCTCCTCCTGCCTTCAATCTTTCCCAGCAACAGGGTCTTTTCCAATGAGTCAGTTCTTTGCATCAGGTGGCCAAAGTATTGGAGTTTCAGCTTCAACATCTGTCCTTCCAATGAACACCCAGGACTGATCTCCTTTAGGATGGACTGGTTGGATCTCCTTGCAGTCCAAGGCACTCTCAAAAGTCTTCTCCAACACCACAGTTCAAAAGCATCAATTCTTTGGCATTCAGCTTTCTTCACAGTCCTACTCTCACATCCATACATGACTACTGGAAAAACAATAGCCTTGACTAGATGGACCTTTGTTGGCAAAGTAATGTCTCTGCTTTTTAATATGCTATCTAGGTTGGCCATAACTTTCCTTCCAAGGAGTAAGCATCTTTTAATTTCATGGCTGCAGTCACCATCTGCAGTGATTTTTGAGCCCAAAAAAATAAAGTCTGACACTGTTTCCACTGTTTGCCCATCTATTTCCCATGAAGTGATGGGACCAGATGCCGTGATCTTAGTTGTCTGAACGTTGAGCTTTAAGCCAACTTTTTCACTCTCCTCTTTCACTTTCATCAAGAGGCTTTTTAGTTCTTCTTCACTTTCTTCCATAAGGGTGGTGTCATCTGCATATCTGAGGTTATTGATATTTCTCCCAGCAATCTTGATTCCAGCTTGTGCTTCTTCCAGCCCAACGTTTCTCATGATGTACTCTGCATATAAGATAAATAAGCAGGGTGACAATATGCAGCCTTGATGTACTCCTTTTCCTATTTGGAACCAGTCTGTTGTTCCATGTCCATTTCCAACTGTTGCTTCTTGACCTGCATACAAGTTTCTCAAGAGGCAGGTCAGGTGGTCTGGTATTCCCATCTCTTTCAGAATTTTCCACTGTTTATCGTGATCCACACAATCAAAGGCTTTGGCATAGTCAATAAAGCAGAAATAGATGTTTTTCTGGAACTCTCTTGCTTTTTCGATGATCCAGCGAATGTTGGCAATTTTATCTCTGGTTCCTCTGCCTTTTCTAAAACCAGCTTGAACATCTGGAAATTCACGGTTCACGTATTGCTGAAGCCTGGCTTAGAGAATTTTGAGCATTACTTTACTAGCGTGTGAGATGAGTGCAATTGTGCGGTAGTTTCTACATTTTTGGCATTGCCTTTCTTTGAATTGCGATGAAAGCCGACCTTTTCCAGTCCTGTGGCCGATGCTGAGTTTTCCAAATTTGCTGGCATATTGAGTGCAGCACTTTCACAGCATCATCTTTTAGGATTTGAAATAGGTCACCTGGAATTCCATCAGTTCCACTAGCTTTGTTCGTACTGATGCTTCCTAAGACCCACTTGATGTCGCATTCCAGGATGTCTGGCTCTAGGTGAGTGATCACACCATCGCGGTTATCTCGATCATGAATATATTTTTTGTATAGTTCTTCTGTGTATTCTTGCCACTTCTTCTTAATATCTTCTGCTTCTGTTAGGTCCATACCATTTCTGTCCTTGATTGTGCTGATCTTTCATGAAATGATCCCTTGGTATCTCTAATTTTCTTGAAGAGATCTCTAGTGTTTCCTATTCTGTTGTTTTCCTCTGTATCTTTACATTGATCACTGAGGAAGGCTTTCTTATCTTTCCTTGCTACTCTTTGGAACTCTACATTCAAATGGGTATATCTTTCCTTTTCTCCTTTGCCTTTTGCTTCTCTTCACAGCTATTTGTAAGGCCTCCTCAGACAACCATTTTGCCTTTTGCATTTCTTTTTCTTGGGGATGGTCTTAAGCCTTGCCTTCTGTACAATGTCAGGAAACTCTGTCCATAGTTCATCAGGCTCTCTGTCTTTCAGATCTTATCACTTTAATCTATTTCTCACTTCTACATTATAATCTTAAGGGTTTTGATTTAGGTCATACCTGAATGGTCTAGTGGTTTTCCCTACTTTCTTCAATTTAAGTCTGAATTTGGCAATAAGGAGTTCATGATCTGAGCCACAGTCAGCTCCCGCTCTTGTTTTTGCTGACTGTATAGAGCTTCTCTATCTTTGGCTGCAAAGAATATAATCAGTCTGATTTCTATATTGCGCATCTGGTGATGTCCATGTGTAGAGTCTTCTCTTGTGTTGTTGGAATAGGGTGTTTGCTATGACCAGTGTGTTCTCTTGGCAAAACTCTGTTAGCCTTTGCCCTGCTTCATTCTGTACTCCAAGGCCAAATTTGCCTGCTATTCCAGGTAGCTCTTGACTTTCTACTTTTGCATTCCAGTCCTCTCTAATGAAGAGGACATCTTTTTGGGGGGTTAGTTCTAGAAAGTCTGGTCAGTCTTCACAGAACCATTCAACTTCAGCTTCTTCAGCATTACTGTGTTAGGGCATAGACCTGGATTACTGTGATACTGAATGGTTTGCCTTGGAAACGAATAGAGATCATTCTGTTGTTTTTGAGATTGCATCCAAGTACTGCATTTTGGACTCTTATTGACTATGATGGCTACTCCATTTCTTCTAAGGGATTCTTGCCCACAGTAGTGGATATAGAGTTCATTTGATTTAAATTCACCCATTCCAGTCCATGGAGTCACAAAGCATCGGCACGACTGAAGTGACATAGCTCACAGGCATTTGTAATCATATCTTCCACAGTTTACTCACTAATTAATATAGCTTGATATGGGTTTTCTTTTCAGATTTTGATTTTGGACTCAAAGTATACATTCATACCATAGCCCAAGGTATGTGGAATACCCAATACATTATGTTCTGCAGGGGATAATTGCAGCTTGAGGGAGAGAGTGGGATTCTTCCGATTCTCACCTAAACTGGGTTTCACTCCAGTTCTGGCAGAGGTGACAAAGAGACAGAAGGAAGCAGAGAGTTAAAGCCTTTGCAAAAATGACCCAGAATATAGACTGGTGACTCAGATCAAGAGTACTGTCATCTTATGGTAGAGAGATGGAAGAACCAACTGGAAAAAGTAAAACCCAGCTCAAGCCCTTGTGAGGAGGAAAAACAGCCCCAGCGCAGCTGCTGGGGTGCAAGGTCCCTGTGTGGCACACACACTACAAGTGTCCCTGTGATCACCAGCCCCAGCACAGTCTTCACTTGGTTGTGGGCATGCAAGTTGAATAACCCAATTTTGGATCTTCTTTATGTCCAAAATTATTCTGTAGTATATGAGGGAGAAATGCATTTATTTTAAAGGGACTGCTTATAAACTTCCCTAAATGGTATCTATATCTAAGTAAATAACCTCAAGTTATAGTAATTTTAAAAGCATTGAGTGTGTTATTTTTTATCAGTAAAAATCAAATGTCATGTCAATTAACCACAGAAACAGATCCCACAACTAAAGCAATAAGCCACATTTAAAAGTACTTTTTAAATATAAAACTGTTTGGTCAGGGAACTAATATGTCTTTTGTAATTTTTAATAGCTTGTTAAACAATTTTAATATCAAAAAAACCCACCTGTTTTCTGTAACAGGTTGTTAATTAGGAAGAGATTTTGGAAACTCTAATTTTATTCATCAACTTATATTCAATTCACAGCTGACTCTTCACTTGGATTTTTCTTCAAATGATTCATTAAAGTTGTTTCATACAGAGCTCTTTAAATGTGGTCTTGTAATTGAGTTCTTTTAAAAATGTCTATTATTCTGGAATCTAGTTCCTTAAATTCTCTGGCCCTTAATGCTTAAGTTAGGTTTGGAAACATTCCTTTTGTTTCCACCAGTATTCACTCTACACCCTCATTAGTCTCTAGATATCTCTTGGGTATATAACTGAGGTATGTCTTGTTATGTTAAGAAAAGAAAAGGAAATGGAAAATTCTTGAATATGGGCTTTTTGCAGAAGAAAGTGCCAATTAAAGCACTCCATGTTATTCTTTCTGAACATACATATGTCTTATCAAAATAGTTTAAAATTCTCTTCACAAAATGATGCAAATTTTTAAGGTTGAAATCTCTTTGTTTACAACACATGTAAATAGTTGCTTCCTGTAATATAAAGATAATTTTGCTCATGATTTAAGAGGCATCCTTGAGATATCTCTCTATACAATGTTACCTCCTATTTTTAAGGACATTGGAAAAAATTGACATTTTCTTTAGGTTAGATGGACCTAACCTAAAATAAATAGATTTATTAAAATAAATATCAAATAAAACATCAAGTAAAGTAGATTTATTAAAATAATTATATACCCCTACATAGACATACCTCCCTCACTCTAGTTTGAAAATTCAAAATCAAATCAACAAATTAATCTGCAAAACTTTTCACCATCAAACTTGCTATGAACCTGCTAAAGTGTCACTACAACTCATTAAGGGCAAGGGCTGTACCTGAGTCTTACTCATCTTTAAATGTAATTTTGTGTCAATGCCTAGTAGGTACAAAGGTCTAATAACCTGTTTGTTGAATAAATGACCCTGATGCTGGGAAAGATTGAAGGTGGGAGGAGAAGGGGACGACAGAGGATGAGATGATTGAATGGCGTCACTGATTCAATGGACATAAGTTTGAGTAAGCTCTGGGAGTTAGTGATGGACAGGGAAGCCGGCGTGCTACAGTCCGTGGGGTCACATGGGGTCACAACTGAGCAACTGAACTGACCTGAACTGAATGAATGAACTAACTACTCTAATTTCACCTAATTGCATGTAATAGCTTGCTCTCCTTCATTATGATTGCAGTCATATAAAGGGTGTCTTATTCATTTTCTAAGTATATTTTAATACATATCTGGGTTAACAACACAAATTTAAATTTAATCATTGCTTCTTCAATTTGGAACAGGAGAGATAAAGGGTCACAGTGCAAGGGTTTGCTACATGTTAATCTTTGCGAGTATCATGAATTCACCTATTAATATTTAATGAGCACCTACAGAGTGTGAAGTTGTGTGCTAGGCAGTGAGAAATGAATACTGAAAAATATTTCAGATTTTTTTACGCCCAGACATTTTCAGTTTAGCAGTCACAAGATTCCTGTCTTGCATTATAATATACTGTCTGATTATTTCTAATTATTTAATCATCTTCCTGCAGAAGAATTAAGCATGCTTTTCACTTTGATGTTGAACTTAACTGTACAATATGTCTTAGGATAATGAAATATGAGTGTAAGTGATATATATCACATTTGAAAAAAGTTTTAAAAGCTATTATGTGGTTTAGTTGTTGAATTTTCCCATACCATGAAAACAATGTGCCTCAAATAGTGACAGTCCCTGGATCCTGGAATAAGGAAGGATATAGAAGTGGAGCAAATGATAACCCACAGCTGCTTTAGCCTACATTTAATAGGAGCAAAAACTAAGCCATTTTTTGGAGTAGGCTACTGAGACTTGGGAAGTTGCTTTATCAGTAATGTAGTCTTCTGAGGTTGAAGAAAATGTTTTTTGTGTTTGCATGTTTAATCACTCAGTTGTGTCCCACTCTTCGGGATCCTGTGGATAATAGCCTACCAGGCTCCTCCGTCCATGGTATTTTCCAGCAAGAATACTGGAGTGGGTTGCCATTTCCTTCTCCAGGGGATCTTCCAGACCCAGAGACTGAACCGACATCTCCTGCATCTCCTGCTTTGCAGGTGGATTCTTTACCTTTGAACCACCAGGGAAGCCCAAATGTGACTAATATATGGTCAGAGTTCAACAATAGTTTCCCAGATAATTTTAATAGGAAAGTATTCTCATGCAGTGGCTTTCTGCCTTAAAAAATGTAGAAATTTGTACTGATTCCACTGAAAAATAGACACTAGATCCGTCTGACTCTGTGCTTTATCTACTGTACCAAATTGTCACTTTAAGTAATCATAATGGTAATTGTTGTAATAGGAGTAGGAAATAACATCTCTCTTTGATTTTATTACACTTTATATTTAATCTACCCAACAATTATACTTGGAAGGCATTTTTCTCTTCTAGGTTAAAAAGATCAAGTTATTTACCCCAAATCACGTGTCTGTCTTTACCTTTACCCACTCTTCATTTTGTTTCTTACCTGCTCTTCACAATTTTGGCAGTAAAAGCCCATAAAGGTACTGTGATGCAAAGGGGAGGAACTTAAAGACAGAAGACCTGTGTTTCACTCTCCATTACTAGCTAAGTGACTTTAAGGGCATCGATTAACTTACTTTACCTCTCAGGTTCATTTCAGTTCAGATCAGTCGCTCAGTTATGTCTGACTCTTTGTGACCCCATGGACTGCAGCACACCAGGTTTCCCTGTCTATCACCAACTCCCAGAGCTTGCTCAAACTCATATCCATCGAGTCGGTGATGCCATCCAACCATCTCATCCTCTGTCATCTCCTATACCTCCTGCCTTCAATCTTTCACATCATCAGGGTCTTTTCCAAGGTGTCAGTTCTTTGCATCAGGTAGCCAAAGTATTGGAGTTACAGCTTCAGCATCAGTCCTTCCAATGAATATTCAGGACTGATTTCCTTTAGGATGGACTGGTTGGATCTCCTTGTGGTCCAAGGGACTCTCAAGAGTCTTCTCCAACACCACAGTTCAAAAGCATCAATTATTTGGCACTCAGCTTTCTTTATAGTCCAACTCTCACATCCATACATGATTACTGGAAAAAACATAGCTTTGACTAGATGGAGCTTTGTCGGCAAAGCAATGTCTCTGCTTTTTAATATGCTGTCTAGGTTGGTCATAGATTTCCTTCCAAAGAGTAAGCATCTTTTCATTTCATGGCTGCAGTCACCATCTGCAGTGGTTTCAGAGCCCAAGAAAATGAAGTCTGTCACCATTTCCATTGTTTCTCCATTTATTTACCATGAAGTGATGGGACTGGATGCCATGATCTTAGTTTTCTGAATGTTGAGTTTTTAGCCAACTTTTTCACACTCCTCTTTCACTTTCATCAAGAGGTTCTTTAGTTCTTCTTCACTTTCTGCCATAAGGGTGGTGTCATCTGCATATCTGAGGTTATTAACATTTCTCCCAGCAATCTTGATTCCAGCTTGTGTTTCATCCAGCCCGGCATTTAGCATAATGTACTCTGCATATAAGTTAAATAAGCCGGGTGACAATATCCAGCCTTGAGGTACTCCTTTCCATATTTGGAACCAGTCCATTTTTCCATGTCTGGTTCTAACTGTTGCTTCTTGACCTGCATACAGACTTCTCAGGAGGCGGGTCAGGTGTTCTGGTATTCCCATCTCTTGAAGAGTTTTCCACAGTTTGTTGTGATCCTCACAGACAAAGGGTTTGGCATAGTTAATAAAGCAGAAGTAGATATTTTTTCTGGAACTCTCCTGCTTTTTTGATGATCCAACAATGTTGGTAATTTGATCTCTGGTTCTTCTGCCTTTCCTAAACCTCTCAGGTTACCGATCCATAAAATGAGTGTGATTCAGGTTCAAAATAAGAAATATACGTGAAAGGTCTTTGGACCATTTAGTATAAGGTACAATGATGTAGTCTATTGACACAGTTATATGCAAAAAATGATCTTTCCTCTTGATAATTAACTTTGTAGGTCAACAGCAAGTATCTGCTAACTTCTTATGGTTTGACCAGAAATTTCTGTCTGTGGATTCATTCTTTATTGCCAACACTTTTTTTCCCCACTCTGCATACTCCATTTCCCAATCACTGGCAATTAAAAGAAAGGAAAAGAAAAAAAACTAGAGCAGAAAAACATACACTCAGGAATGGAAAGAGGCGTAGTCAGCTTTATTTATAATAAGCACTATCAGTTGGAAAGAGATAACCTGTGATAACCAAGCTCATATATCCTGGAGTTTATTAACTTTTCCTAGTCAATAACAGAATAACCTTTTTACATCAAATATATTTTGCAAATACTAGGTGAAGTTTGCTTTTAAGCAACTGCAGCAGGTTGCGTTTTCCAAAAATAGCTGCCCCAATATCTATCCTATCTTCCAACTCGTGCCACTGCCCTATCAAAGAGGGAGCCTATTTCTCTACTCTCTTGAATATAGGTGAACCCTGTGACATCTTTGAAAGAAATAACGCTAACCTAGTTCCAGACTTAGCCTGTCATTGGCCTGCCAGCTTCTACTTTTTGCCTCTTGTAAATCTCACACCCAAACAATCATTCTTGGGATGCTTCCTCTAGAAACTAAGGCACCATTCTCTGAGAAGCCCAAGCCACTTAAAGATCCATGTAAGCATTCTAGTCAATAGCTCTACTTAAGCTCCCAACCATTAGCAAGCTTCAACTGCCAGCCATGTAAAGTGCATCATCTTGGATAGACAATCTAGGTCAGCCTTTATGTGGCTGCAATCACAACTGAAATCCAACTGAAACATGAAGTAACATAAGCTTGAACAAGTCATCTGAGAATTTAACCTACAATTCAGTTCAGTTCAGTTCAGTCGCTCAGTTGTGTCTGACACTTTGCGACCCCATGAATCACAGCACCCCAGGCCTCCCTGTCCATCACCAACTCCTGGAGTTTACCCAAACTCATGTCCATCGAGTCAGTGATGCCATCCAACCATCTCATCCTCTGTCATCCCCTTCTCCTCCTGCCCCCAATCCTTCCCAGCATCAGGGTCTTTTCCAATGAGTCAACTCTTCGCATGAGGTGGCCAAAGTATTGGAGTTTCAGCTTCAACATCAGTCCTTCCAATGAACACCCAGGATTGATCTCTTTTAGGATGGATTGATTGGATCTCCTTGCAGTCCAAGGGACTCTCAAGAGTCTTCTCTAACACCACAGTTCAAAAGCGTCAATTCTTCAGCACTCAGCTTTCTTCGCAGTCCAACTCTCACATCCATACATGACTACTGGAAAATCCATCGCCTTGACTAGATGGAACTTGTTGGCAAAGTAATGTCTCTGCTTTTGAATATGCTATCTAGGTTGGTCATAGATTTCCTTCCAAGGAGTAAGCGTCTTTTAATTTCATGGCTGGAATCACTATCAACAGTGATTTTGGAGCCCCCCAAAATAAAGTCTGACACTGTTTCCACTGTTTCCCCATCCATTTCCCGTGAAATGATGGGACCAGATGCCATGATCTTAGTTTTCTGAATGTTGAGCTTTAAACCAACATTTTAACTCTCCTCTCTCACTTTCATCAAGAGGCTTTTTAGTTCTTCTTCACTTTCTGCCATAAGGGTGGTGTCATCTGCATATCTGAGGTTATTGGTATTTCTCCCAGCAATTTAACCTACAGAACCATGCAAAATAATAATCAATGATTCATTTTTTTGGGGTGGTTTGCTACATAGCAATAGATACCCTGAACACTATCTACTGCATAGTTTCCCAAACGTGATTGTCCTTTGTTTCATATGAATCCATTAACACGAATTAACTAAAACCAACATGGTTTTTTTAATTGTTTAGTGATTTCATCCTATGGATGCTGTGTGTTTTAAAAATTGTATAACTAATTTTAAAATGAAGACATTACTGCACATACTTTGAAGCTCATTGTAAAAGTTTTTAGGAAAAGATAGAACTAGCATGTGAAGCCTTAAAATATATTTAGTTTTTATTCAGTTATTTGTGCGGAGATTTTGGGATCTAAACTGAATTTATTTAAAAAGCAATGGATTTTCAAAGACTCAGTAAGATAGGTTTTCAAGTTTGTTTTCTTACATTCCAAGTAATGTTTCATAGCTGGTAAACTGAAACCAGGTATTTCCCACTGATTTCCTCTTTGGTGGGAATTTTTTTCCCCAAATGAAAATATGTTTCTTACTTTCTATTATTGTAAAAGTAATACACACTCATGATTGAGAATTCCAGCATAGACTATAAACAAAGTAGAGGTAAGAGTCATTTGAATATTCACATCGCAAAGATAGTGTTAAATAATGAAGTGTTTTTGGCAAGTTACATCATCTCTCTGATTCAGTTTCATCTACAAAATCAAGATAATAATTCATAGGCTTGCTGTGGGACTATTTTAAATGATACATACAAAACATTTATAACAGAGCCTAGAATAAAATGTCTTCAATATGTTAGTTTTAATTAGTAACAGTTTGATATATAAGTGTGTTTCCTTCCAGATTTTTATTTTAAGCCTGCATAATTACATGTGTACATTTTTAGCAAAATTTATGAAATCATAAATGTTCAGCTTTCAAGCTAGTTTTTTAACTCTTCACTCTATCACTTGAATATGGTTTTATAACAGTATATAGTAAAGTCTCATTCCTTCTTACAACTACATTGTATTCTAATTTATAAAAACATAATATACATAAAATATAACCCTAGTCTATTTGAATTTTTGTTTTACAATTTGAGCTAGTATATAAAACACTGCAATGATTTTATGAACAAGAAAATCAGAAAAAAAAATAATTAAAATATATGGAACATTTTACACAAATCAGAATTGTTTCTGATCATATGGCATGTGCTTTATTAGCTCTAAATCCTTAGAGAAACCATGAATCTGTTCTTCTACATGAAGATAAAATTCTAATGAAACCAATATATTTTAAGGACCACAGAAACTAGAAAAAAACCAAAAACATAAAATCTCCATAATTTTACCAGGACCCTTAAATAATCAAGTTTAGTTAAAGATTCTGGGCACCTACATTATATTCAGCACATCATAAATAGAACCTTTATTTCATTATATCATGTAAAATTTTAATTAAAGACTAAGTAAGTTCTAAATATATGTGAATATCTGAAGACAGAATTTAGGTTAAGAATATTAAATCATAGATACTGAGAAATTGAGTGAAACTGAGATATTAGCATGCTAACATCGATTTGACAAGAAGATTAAAATAAAATGTCAACGATAGTGAGTTATTTAATTGGTGTTAAGCTCAAGTAAATTTCACACAGCAGGACCAACCTGCCTGTCTTATCTCTGCTCCTTTAAGCAGGATATTCAAACATTCACAGTGGTAGAGCCAAGAGGTTTGGCTTGATGGAGGAAAGGTAGGGAAGAATTTGACTACTGGGATTTGACTCCAATAGTTTCATTAGCCTCTGATTTCAGCTTCCTCAAATACCCATAAGATCCCTGTAAAATATCAAGCTTGCTAATGAAAACACAGCTCCAAACTAAGTTTCCTAGCCCTCATCTTCTAACCAAGTTGCATCCCCTAAGCTCCTCAGTTCAGTACAGTTCAGTTCAGTCGCACCGTCATGTCTGACTCTTTGTGAGTCCA
This sequence comes from Giraffa tippelskirchi, assembly GCF_054371585.1. Taxonomy (NCBI): domain Eukaryota; kingdom Metazoa; phylum Chordata; class Mammalia; order Artiodactyla; family Giraffidae; genus Giraffa; species Giraffa tippelskirchi. The sequence goes on from NC_137277.1 coordinate 95,842,363, forward strand.
TGGACTGCAGCAGCCAGCTTCCCTGTCCATCACCAACTCCCGGAGCTTGCTCAAACTCATGTCCATCGAGTCAGTGATGCCATCCAACCATCTCATCATCTGTCTTCCCCTTCTCCTCCCGCCTTAAATCTTTCCCAGCATCAGGGTCTTTTCAAATGAGTCGGTTCTTAGCATCAGGTGGCCAAGTATTCAAGTTTCAGCTTCAGCATCAGTCCTTCCAATGACTAGTCGGAACTGATTTCCTTTAGGATTGACCGGTTGGATCTCTTTGCAGTCCAAGGGACTCTCAAGAGTCTTCTCCAACACCACGGTTCAAAAGTATCAATTCTTCGGTGGTCAGCTTTCTTTATAGTCCAACTCTCACATCCATACATAACTACTGGAAAAACCAATAGCTTTGACTAGACGGAGCTTTGTTGGCAATGTCTCCCCTTTTTAATATGCTGTCTAGGTTTGTCATAGCTTTCCTTCCAAGGAGTAGCATCTTTTAATTTCATGGCTGCAGCCACCATCTTCAGTGATTTCGGAGCCCAACAAAATGAAATCTGTCACTGTTTCCATTGTTTCCCCATCTATTTGCCATGAAGTGATGGGACCAGATGCCATGATCTTAGTTTTCTGAATGTTGAGCTTTAAGCCAACTTTTTCACCCTCCTCTTTCACTTTCATCAAGAGACTCTTTAGTTCTTCTTCACTTTCTACCATAAGGGTGGTGTCATCCTCATGTCTGAGGTTATTGACATTTCTCCCAGCAATCTTGATTCCAGCTTGTGTTTCATCCAGCCCATCATTTCACATGATACACTCTGCATATAAGTTAAATAAGCAGGGTGACAATATATAACCTTGATGTACTCCTTCCCCAGTTGGAAACAGTCTGTTGTTCCATGTCCAGTTCTAACAGTTGCTTCTTGACCTGCATACAGATTTCTCAAGAGGCAGCTCAGGTGGTCTGGTATTCCCAACACTTTCAAAATTTTCCACATTTTGTTGTGATCCACACAATCTAAGGCTTTGGCATAGTCAATAAAGCAGAAATAGATGTTTTTCTGGAACTCTCTTGCTTTTTCGATGATCCAACAGATGTTGGCAATTTGATCTCCGGTTCCTCTGCCTTTCCTAAATCCAGCTTGAACATTTGGAAGTTCACGGTTCACATACTGTTGAACTCTGGCTTGGAGAATTTTGAGCATTACTTTGCTAGCGTGTGAGATGAGTGCATTTTTGCGGTTTGAACATTCTTTGGCATTGCCTTTCTTTGTGATTGGAATGAAAACAGACCTTTTCCAATCCTGTTGCCACTGCTGAGTTTTTCAAATTTGTTGGCATATTGAGTGCAGCACTTTTTCAGCATCATCTTTTAGGATCTGAAATAGCTCAACTGGAATTCCATCACCTCTACTAGCTTTGTTTATGGTAATGGTTCCTAAGGCCCACTTGACTTCGCATTCCAGGATGTCTGGCTCTAGGTGAGTGATCACACCATCATAGTTATGTGCACCATGAAGATCTTTTTTGTATAGTTCTTCCATTTATTCTTGCCACCTCTTCTTAATATCTTCTACTTCTGTTAAGTCCATACCATTTCTTTCTGTTAATGTGTCCTCCCTTGCATGAAATGATCCCTTGGTATCTGTAATTTTCTTGAAGAGATCTGTAGTCTTTCCCACTCTAATGCTTTCCTCTATTTCTTTGCATTGATCACTGAGGAACATTTTCTTATCTGTTTTTTTCCTCAGCTATTTGTAAGGCCTCCTCAGACAACCATTTTGCCTTTTTGTATTTCTTTTCCTTGTTGATGGTCTTCATAACCTAAGCTCCTCTCATTTGGCAATTCTGGATTCCCCACTGACTGCTAGCTGTTTTGACAACTTTCACACAATAAGTCTTTTACATAGAATCATGTGGACACATGCATGAAATATTTTACCAGAAGCTTTTGGATTCTCAGTGTCATATGAAGTCTTGGCTTTCTAAGAGTCTTATAAACACAGACACATAAATAAAATACATCCCCTATAGTCGGCCAAATAATGGCCCTGGAAAGAGGTCTATGCCGTAAACCCCAGAACCTGTGAGTATATTACTTTGCATTGCAAAAGGGACTCTGCATATATGATTTGGTTAAGGATCTTGCAATGGGGAGATTCTTCTGGAATTTCCATGTGGGCCCTGTGTAATCATAAGAGTCTTTATTAAATTGGGACAGGAATGTCACAGTCAGTGAAGTTTATGTGACCCCAGAAGCAGACGGAAAGAAGCAGAAATAGAGATAATTAGAAGATATTGAATTGCTTGCTTGAAAATGGAGGAAGGGGCCAGGAGGTAACCTCTAGAAGCTGTAACAGACAAAGAAGCAGATTCATCCTAGAGCCTCCAGAATGCATCCTTGCCAATCCATGTCAGATTTCTGACCTTCAGATCTATTAAATAATTAATTCTTTTTGTTTTGTCTTACTACTGCTGCTGCTTAGTCACTCAGTCATGTCTGACTCTTTGACATCCCGTGGACTGTAGCCTGCCAGACTCCTGTGTTGATGGGATTCTCCGGGCAAGAATACTGGAGTGGGTTGCCATTTTCTTCTCCAGGGAATCTTCCCAACCCAAGGATTGAGCCTGGGTCTCCTGCCTTGTAAGCGGATTCTTTACTCTCTGAGCCACCAGGGAAGCCCTTTAGTTTACTAAGCTTGTGGTAATTTGTTGTAGCAGCAATAAGAAACTAATACACTTCCATGAGTATGTTGTGATGAAGAATTCTATTGCTGATTTCTTCATAGTAAAGTAGCCAAATACGTAACGTTTAAGAAGAGTATGACTAGCTAGAGATACTTGTCATATAAGTATTCACAATATGCTGAATTCTAATGAGAACACATATATTTTATCCCTCTCTTTGTAATCCTCACTTATTTTCCTCCATATTCATGCATAAATTTCATTCCAGTTATATCCTTCCAAAATGTCCAGAAGGGTACAGAGTAAACTGCATCTTACTTTTATTCCTTTTTATATAATGATTTGAAGCTATCTCTGTAGCTATGCCAAGGATGAAATGACTTGTTTCTTGGAGCTAGGCCCCCCAAGTCGCTGATAATCCAATATTCCCTAAGCTTTATAAAGAAGTACACCTGGGGCGTGTAAACAAATTCAAGCATAGTTATTTCAGATCAGATCTGACCCAGTGTGAGTCATAGCCATGCGGTTTCTGGTATTCCTACTATTGGAAGTTTACTTATTCATTAAACTTGAATCCAAACCTTTGTGTGGAAGAGTTATGTGGCTTTAATAAACCTAAAGAAGCCAAGAGTGGCTTAATTTCATCTTATACTCAAGATGGGAAATTAATGTATGCAGGAATAGTGCAAGAGAATCCTGTGAAATAGACTATCAATATAAAATGGAATAATAAAGTGCAGAATCTTTTTAAAAGTGCTGAGGAGATTCAGATAAAAAGGTAATTAGAGCCCTTTGGGATTGTCTGATATGTTGCCCTTGGCTCCTTAGATTTTTGCAAGGAGAAAAGAAAAGAAACAATTCTTAAATTGTGTTTTCTAGGTGAAAGCAATATGTATCTTTTGCATTGCTGGATCCAGGAAACAATGAGAATGAGATGTCTAACATGGCCAATTAGTCAGGATCTTCGTATTAGACGTCCTTTTGCCACTGTCTTGTTAGGGAGATTTGTGTTTAAAAGGTTAAGTGCTCTTTGTAATACTTTTCCATTGGTTCCATAGTGCTCACAACTTCTAGAAGAATTATGAAATGTAAAATTCACATTCTGTGTCAAGTATTTAATAATTTTAAAATCCAAGTTGCAAAATGGTTGTAAATAAGGAAAAATACAGAAGAGAACTAGGATTGCAAATATTCCATGTTGAGGCTTAAGGGTGACTTTTATTCTTTATATATTAATATAAAAAATCTTTCCAGTGCTGAAAATTTTTTCAGATGTTAAAAAATGCCACTTGGGTTTAGGCTGCTGCATGAATAAGGAGCAAATGAATTAAAATATACCAGAGATACTACATAATTATATAATAACCCTCAGAAATGTGGGAATCAATCCTTTTTAAATGTATAATAATTAAATTCATTAAATACTTCTTGATGTCCTTTGTAATTTCATCCTAGACATCTTGAAGTAACAAATTCCTTAAATGTGCTAATACTTATGAATAAAATTATGCCTTGTTTTAGTTTCAATTTTAAGAATTCTTTTTTGTAACATTAAGAGGAACGATTTTGTTCTAATTATTAAGACTTTTGAAGACTCTAATAAATAGCACCTCTTTCACTACCACATAACAAACTTTAATCTAGCAGAAAAATAAGATGAAAAAATATGATTCATGGAGCAAAACTTCACCTTTACTGCTAAAAAAAGTTCTAGAATGGCATTTACTGGTTATATTTTTGAGAGGTTCAAACTTGCTAATATTAAACCCCAGAATAAAACAGCCTTATCTATCTGGTTGGGCTTCTCAGGTGGCACTAGTGGTAAAGAATCTGCCTGCCAATGCAGGAGACTTAATAGATTCAGGTTTGATCCCTGAGCCAGAAAGAGCCCCTGGATGAGGGCATGACAACACATTCCAATATTCATACCTAGAGAATCCCAAGGACAGCGGAGCCTAGTGGGCTATGGTCCATAGGGTTGCAGAGTCAGACACAACTGAAGTGACTTAGCATGCATGCACACATCCATCTACCTAGTTAGAGACATGCAGAGAAGAAAATACGCTTCTTTTTTAAATCAGGTTTATTCTTGAAAGGTAAAATGAAGAGACAAGTCAAGCATACCCAACATGTTATCCCAATTCTGCCAAGGAGCTAAATCACACTGTCTTCCCACAAGATGACCAAAGGGATGAAGAGGACTCAGAAGTGTTATGTGAATCTCACTTCCTGGATATGAAACATCTGGAAAGGAAAGAAGCAGTGTTTCCCCACTAACTGGACTCTCAGATTCTCGCCAGTACACTTAATATGCAGTCCTTTTGTTTATTTGTTTTTATAAACCTTAAGAATACTTCCTCAATCTTTAATTCTCCAGAAAAGTGGTATATTTGTAAAATGTACTTTCTAAGAAATTTTGACCTGTTGCTCATTTTAGTTGTACATCTGGGAACCTTGTCTATCACTTACGCACTTCCTGCTGTCTCGTTAAGAAGGGTAACTCATCACAGTATCCTGGGAAAGGATCAACCCTGTAATTTTTACAGACCTTTGGTTTCTAGTCAGTTACCAATACCTTTCCCAAGGATGATCAGAAATGTTGTTGGTCTCAATAGGAGCATGCAAAGCCTATGTCTATAGGTAGCAATGAAAATGCTCACTGTAGCTTTTTAATGAATCATAATTGCTGGTTGAGACTAATCTATCATGCTGCACATATCATCTAGATTAATTCTTCCTAAAATGCCTTGCCTTCCAACACACATTGAAACTTTTTCTACCATTTCACCTAGTCAACATAACTAAATCTCTATTTAGTATACTCCCCACAGGTCAAAATTCTTCTGTATGCAGAAGTTTCTTCTAATTTTACTGAACTTTTGTAAAAAATGTCAGATAAGACAAATTCCAGAAGTAGTTTTTGCTCTGTTATCCGTTTCCTACAGCTGCCTGATAAAATACTGCAAATTAGCTGCTAAAAACAATGACCCACATATTAGCCTCTGGTTCTGGGGGTCAGGAGTCTGGGCACATTGTGGCTGGGTTCTCTGCTCAGGGTCTTACCAGGCTGAATTTAAGCTGTTAATATCATCCCAGGCTGTGGTTCTCACCTGGGCTCAAGTCTTCTTCAAATGTACTGATTTATGGCAGAATTCATTTCCTGCGGTTGTAGGACAGTATCCCTCATGCCTGTTAATTATCAGTTTGGTGCCACATTCAGTTTCTAGGGGTTTTTGCTTTCTTCCAGGCCAGCAAAAACTTCCCCTCCTGTCACCAGCCAGAGAAAATTTTCTGCCCTTAAATGTCCCAAGTGATTACATTAGACTCACCTAAACAATATCCCTTTCTTAAAGTCATCTATGCCATGTAATAGAAACATGATATTCACTGTAGCTAGAATTATGAAGGATGTGTACACCAGCGGCAGAAAATCTTGGGGACCATCTTAGAATTCTACCCACCAAACACTATTAAAAAGTCCCAGGCGTTGAAATGCCTGATTGTTTCTCTCCTTTTTTTCTTTCTTATTTTCTGGTCAACTCCTTATCCTTGTCAAATACTGTCCAAATTAGACCGTAATTCAATTTTTAAAACTTTCTAAAATCTCTGGTAAGTATCTGTTAAAATTTTAAAGGAAGTCTAAATGAATTACTTAAATAAACAGGCTACTTAGAACCAGCCAAACCTGGACAAAAGTCTAGATTCTCCTTCTGCATAGTGATTCGACTCTAGCCAGTTAGCGATATAATTATGGAAACTTTTCAGCCTGTTTTCCTCTGTAGAATGGAGACAGTAATTCCCACCCCTGAAACACTGTCAGTATTTAATAAGCATGTTAAAATTCTTGCCACAGTGCTAGGTCCAGAGTAGCCAGCTAACAATTTCTCTCCTTTTCCTTTGTTTTATTTATCTTTTCATTTTGGTTCTGCTTGGTTTTTATTTAAACACAAAAGTCTCCAATAGATCAAATGGATCAGATTTTGCCTTACAGAAAAATGTTACTTTTCCACCAACACATTATTCTCAACAAGATTATAGTATACTACAGTTTATTACCATTGCCAACACCTTGCCTGGTAGGGAAGAGCTCTAATCTATTGATCTCTCTTATAATTCTTATCATGGGAATCACATCGACCAAAGCATTGATCATCTAAACAATAAATTGCATACTTCAGGTACCAGCACCACACCTTGAGCACTTTAAATATTGATCCTGGAAGGTGATTTATTTATATTGTTTTTATAATTAACATATTTAATGCACTCTACTTATATAATATGGTTCCAGATTCCTCCATATCTAGTAGAATTTTTAGCTGAGTTTCCTTTTCTACAGTGAGTAGAACATGAGGGATAAAATATGTTCCCCAGTTCATCTTCCTTGTTTTTTTTAATTGTCCAATAACTTATTTAACCCAATTGCTTAGAAATTCTTTGCAAGTGTCCCTTGAATTACTTTTAGGTTTTTTTTGTTTGCTTGTTTGTTTGTTTCTGTTGGGCCTTCGTTGCTACACACAAGCTTTCTCTAGTTGCAGCGAGCAGGGACTACTCTCCAGTTGCTGTGCATGGGCTTCTATTGTGCTAGCTTCTCTTGTGGAGCATGGGCTCTAGGGCTTGCCAGCTTCAATAGTTGTGTTGAGCGGGCTCCATGGCACATGGGCTCAGTAGTTAGTTCCCAGACCAGAGTTCGAACCTGTGTCTCCTGCATTGGCAGGCAGATTCTTAACCACTGGACAACCAGGGAAGTGCCCTTTAGCTTAATTTTTTATACTTGACATTTAACTCCTACTCAGTTCCCTGGTTCTTTTCACAATTTCTTCACTTTGGAAATGTCTTAATTTTGGTTTTTTTCTTTCAAGGGTGTGGTTTTACCACATAGTCATGCAGGACTTATGATCAAGTTACTTTCTTCAAAATACATTATGGTGCTTTTAAATAACTTAAAAAAGTTTACCTTGGGATATTAACAAGCAGTTTTTTTTTAAAATATTTCAAATGTTTTCTCAGTCTTGGTGTTTGTTTTCTTTCCCATCATTAGGTATCCTCCTTCCGATAGATATTTTTAGTTCCCCTCACTTTTTAAAATGTTTAATTTGATCATGCTATTACAACCTAGTAATTGCCACTTTTCTGACCACAGCTCAGAACTAAATCTATTATATTTCATTCCCCTTTGAAGTTCTAAAGGAATTTAATCTTGAAAAGTCATTTATCATATCCAGATACCTGACATCCATATTTTGTCAAGATTACGATTTCTGCCAATCTGTGTGGGGCAAATGTGGTGCCTTATTACTATTATCTGGCCTAATTTTTTAGGTTCCCTTTGTCTTATTTAACATCTCTTACTTATTCTCATTATCCCAGCGTTCTGCTACATCTTTGTTCCTTAAATATGGACTGTCTGCTTATCATGTTTCCACTTACTTCCCTTGTCCAGTAGTATTTTTATCATGTATGAATCAGTATTCAAGTGTTTCTGAACACTCAAACTGAGTAATTTGAAGAGAGCTAAATAGGGGCTTCCCAGGTAGCTGAGTGATAAAGAATCTGCCTGTCAATACAGGAAATGCAAGAGACGTGGGTTCAATCCCTGGGTTGTGAAGATCCCCTGCAGGAGAGCATGGCAACTCACTCCAGTATTCTTGCCTGGAGAATCTCATGGACAGAGGAGCCTAGCGGGCTACTGTTCATGGGGTCACAAACAGTTGGACATGACTGAGCACAACACAATGAAAAAATAACTTTATAAATGTGCAGTAAGGAACAATGCAGTGTCCCAGGCTTAGTCACAGTGGAGAGCCATTGGAAGGGACAGCCGAGGGGGTGATAATTACTGGAACCCTGAGACAGAGCTGAGGGCTGCCAGAAACTGAAGTTCAGTGAGGGATGCATCCAACCATCTGCAGACCAGGAGGATTGAAGTCTAGGGGATAAATACTCTGTCACACCTCCCTTCCTCTGATTACCTGCCGGAAATCTCCACCAGCTAAACTTCAGCTGAAATCCAGAGGATAAGGGAGTCCTTTCAGCATATTCTCTTCACTTGAACAGGAGGAGAAGGATGGAGAGTGAGCCTGGAAGAGAAAACTGAAGAAATCCAGCAGAAGCACCATCGCTATTCGCACCTGCAGCTCAATGCCTTATTAGAGACATTCTGTCTTAGGAGCAGCATGTGTCATTTTTCAATTACTGTCCTTCCAGCTGGGCTGGAAAATACCATTCACTGTCTATATACTTTGCCAAGCATTCCCTATCACCATGGTGTCTGAGATGAGTTTGGAAATACGTATGCATTCTCCATTAAAATATGACTTGATGTCATCTCTCTGGGAAGCTTTCCATAAAATCCACAAGAAGACACTTGGAAATACATGCCGCATCTCAGGGGCAGTTCTTAGAAGGAAGAGCATTTTAAAGAATTTATTAGTGGCATCAATCCAATATCTTCTTGTCAATCAAAATTTTGGAATTTCTTACTGTGCTTTTGGCCTTCTTACTGTGCTTTTCAGTGATGTTACTAGATGACTCAGTGTTGACTCCCACCTTGTTCTTGTTAGCATTAATGGTGTATAATATTGGCTGTTTTCTTTGTCCTTAGAAATTTACCATGACAGTAAAGGAAAGGAATTTAGAAAATGTTTTTTTTTAATCTTAAAAGTTTGAATTTTTCTTCTCAAATGTAATACATGATAGATCAACCTTGCTAATGGTTTTATAATGTCTGTTGAAATTTCACCAGTGTGTTCAGTCTATATTTTTTTTCAGTTCTTCTTTACCATTTGAAGAGAGATAAAAAGTCTCCATTGCCATCCAAAGGTCTCTACCTTTGGCTCACCATAGTGCCTGAAATTTCCATCTTTAGAGAAGCTTCTCTGATATAAGACCTTATCTCCTGGAAATTCCCATTAAGTGGGTTTAGATTAACTAAGAGAGGTAACATATTGACATACAGAATCACTGATCAGCTTCAAAGTCATCAGGCAAAAAGAAAAAGGCATTGACATTTAGATGGAAGTTCCTATTTAGAGAAGCTAAAGACTTAACCTTAGGCTAATGGAATTAACCCCAGCTTTTATGTCCAACATCTTTCTATTCATGGGTAAAACCAAAGAACAGAGGGTTTATCTGCCAAAAAATTTCAAACACCAGAGCTGAGATTTATCTGAAGATTAAGCCCCATCTTTCTCTGTCAGCAAGTGCTTAGGCAAGACTTTTCGTTATATGTCTGGTTGACCAAAAAGTTCATTCGGGTTTTCCCAGCACATCTTATGGAAAAACCCGAATGAATTTTTTGATCAACCCATTATTAATACATGGACTAGTAAATTTTCTTAAAAGATAAGACAGGAGAAGTTCAGGGATAAAGGCAAGTTAGAGGCAAGTTCTGGGAAGAGAATTGTAAAATTAGAGGAGAATAGGACTGGAAATGCAGAGTGTGGATAGGCAGTTAGATACTCACAAGGGAAATGGGTATGTTAGAAGCACATTTTGTCCCCTCTCCCCAACTTAAATATTTGATTGTTCTGTCTTTCAGTTCTATCTTATTGGCTACGGAACTCAAAAGTGTGCTTTGATCATTTCTTTATGGTAACAACAGATGACACTTTTTTCAATATCCAAGGCAAGATTTTAAAATTTTGCAGATGTTGGTTTATTTCATCCTCCCAATAACTGTGAAATGGGTAATATCATCATCCTGATTTTACAGATAGGAAAAAAATTGAGTCTCAGAGCAATGAAGTTACTTATTCTAATATCAAACCCTGCCAAAGTCAGATCTAGGAATTAACCCCTGACAATCTAATGAGAAGCTTTATGCTTAACCATTATACTATACACTCTCTCATGAATACAGAAAATACATCTTTACCCTCAGATTAGCATTTTGCTGTGTGTATCAATCAGATCATCCAACCCTGCATCTTTCTCTATGGTCTCAGTCTGTAGCTGGACCAAGGTAGTCACCACTCTGTTACCTTGAAAGGGCACTAGGCTTGGTCATGAATCCTGGTATGGGTAAAACACACAAGCAACAAGAAGTGTGGTCTGGGTGAATTTTAAATAGAACATCTCTCTCTGTTGCTGGGCAAGATGAACCATTGCAAAGCAGTCACTCCATAAGGGACTGCTGCAGGTCCATTCCTCCAGTGGCCTTCAGGAATAGAGAACATCTGTAGTAGCCACATGCCCCAAAGCCTGGTGTCAAAGCCCCGGAGTGGGTGTTCCCTACTAACACTGCCAATGGGAAGAAAAAGCCCAGTTTTCACTGGTTTCCAAGACAGGACATCCTTTCTGCTCCCTCTGCTATTCTGTAAAAAATATCCCATGCTTTTTACAGATAAAAATGAAAATCCCAAGTTATAATGGTCAAATAGGATAGGAATTTTTTGTGAAAAGAGAGGAGGATTAAATTATCTAGAGCAATACCTTCAATTTCACCTTCTCTGCTTCTATCACCTTTTGTCCAAGCCAGGCCTACAAAGCCTAATTTTAACCCCTCTCAAGATCTGTGCAAACACAGTGAGAGCAAAGAATATGTAATTGCTTTCAACAACCACGAATACACCATGAACAGAGCACTCTATGCATATGGCTGTGTACAGTCTTCATCAGCAACGACATCCTCAAGGTGGTGACTGGCCTCAGGATTCTAATTATGTTTGACCTTGACAGTAGTGTATACATACCAAGGGTGATGTACAGATTTTCTCAAATTCTGAGTCAGCCCAATTGCTTCAGTGTTCATGCAGTTTTATTGAATAAATGGCAGTTTGGTGGGTGGATTTGCTTTAGGTAGATCAGAGGTTCAGTAACATGAGTATGTCTTATGAAAAAAAAAAAAATTGAACCAAATAAACATTTACCTGGGTGTAAAAGCCACAAAGTACTAAAAAGTTATCACAAACATGGCTCAAAATTCCTGATTACAAATGTAGACTTGTTTTGCCTGTAAATCAGCCTCAGCTTGTTCTAACACTCCTCTGTCCCAGTACAGTAATTTAGTTCAAAATGCTCAAAAATCAAATGAGAGCCAGGGCTGGGGAGTGGGTAATCTTAATAGTACACCTAAAGTGAAAGTCGTTCAGTCATATCTGACTCTTTGCAACCCCATAGACTATACAGTCCATGGAATTCTCCAGGCCAGAATACTGGAATGGGTAGCCTTTCCCTTCTCCAGGTGATCTTTCCAACCCAGGGATCGAACCCAGGTCTCCCGCATTGCAGGCAGAGTCTTTACCAGCTAAGCCAAAAGGCAAGCCTATTGGTACATCTAAAGAGACTATCTAATTTGAGTCAGACATGGTGTAAGAGCAACGACATCCTCAAGGTGGTGACTGGCCTCAGGATTCTAATTGTGTTTGACCTTGACAGTAGTGTATACATACCAAGGGTGATGTACAGATTTTCTCAAATTCTGAGTCAGTCCAATTGCTTCAGTGTTCATGCAGTTTTATTGAATAAATGGCAGTTGAACTTGCTTTTTTTTTTCAATAGTCAAGTTTACAAGTATGATGAGAACCTAACCCTTGAGCATTAATGTTAAAAGAGGATGTGTCAGTGGCAAAGAGCAAGAGTCAACAAATTATTATAAGTTCACATATGTTCACATTTTGAAAATGAAGAAGAAAGACTGTGAGGAAACAGTGTGAAAATATTTCCTTGTACATGTCAGTCATGCAATATCTGGTGCAGAATAGTAATGGATTATCAAATAAGGGCCTTTGTGCTTTAAAATGTGATCTCTCTCATATAGTATGAACTGGACCTTGTTTGTGAAACACTATTATATTTCATGTAGTGGTAACCTTTTAGTTTGTAGGAAAATAATTGCTACAATATGTATTATAAAATATGCTGATGCTATTTTAGTTGGATTTCTGAGAACTCAAGTAAAGACCAACAACAAGCAGAGTATATTGAGTAGGTGATATCACCTTTTCCATTGTCTTTCCCCTCCTGTTTCAGCCCCATGTTGCCTGTAGTTCCTTCCTCTCCAATAAGTGTCTAGGTGACCTATGATATTTACTGATATTTACTTTCTTCCCTCTCAGAAGGATGTCTTTAAAACAGGGAGGGAGATAACCCAATTTAGTGTTTTCCAATGGCTTTCTAAGGAGCTAGATGTTATTGCAAATTCCTCTAAAATATCATTTCAGAATCAAATTAATTTGGGAAGTGCTGTGTTAAACGAAGTAAATATGTACTTGCTTTTACAGAACTTCTCAAAACTTCTAATACAATAATGTGCATTGAGCATCTTTTTTACAGGAGAACATTTCCCAAATGATCATTTCAGAAAGTCCTTTCCAGGAAGGTCAATTATCATCTCACTGTTTGGGAAACACTGCTTGCTGTAGGAGAAAGATCTGAGAAAGGTCTGAGTTCAAAGCCTGGCCCTACTACATATTTGAGAAACTTCTTTGAGATCAAGTTTTCTTATGAGAAACACATGGCACATAGAAGACATTCAGAAAATAATAGCCATGATTTAATTATATACTTGCTAATCAGTTCAGTTCAGTCCCTCAGTATGTCCCTCTCTTTGGGACCCCATGGACTGCAGCACACCAGGCTTCCTTGTCTTTCACTATCTCCCAGAGTGTGCCTAAACTCATGTCCATCGAGTCGGTGATGCCATCCAACCATCTCATCCTCTGTTGTCCCCTTCTCCTCCTGCCTTCAATTTTTCCCAGCATCAGGGTCTTTTCCAATGAGTCAGTTCTTTGCATAAAAGTATTGGAATTTCAGCTTCAGCATCAGTCCTTCCAATGAATATTCAGGACTAACTTCCTTTAGGATTGACTGGTTGGATCTTCTTGCATTCAAGGGACTCTCAAGAGTTTTCTCCAGCACCATAGTTTGAAAGCACCAATTCTTCAGTTCTCAACATTCTTTATAGTCCAACTCTCACATCCATACATGACTACTGGGAAAACCATAGCTTTGAATGTAGTAGCAAATATAGTATACAGGGATTGAGGGAACAGAGTAGAGTTCCTTTATTCTTAGAAAGCCCACAGGTGATCAAAAGAAGAGATAGAAAATGCTCATGAGGCAGTAATGACTGGATGGACACAAATGGAATGTGGGACTGGGCATGGCTGGACAAGTAGATGATGCCTTCCTGCCTCCCAGGTGGCAGAAGGGGACTCTGCCCTTCTCTTCCTGCCTTCACTCTTTTCCAGCATCAGGGACTTTTCAAATGACTCAGCTCTTTGCATGAGGTGGCCAAAGTATTGGAGTTTCAGCTTCAGCATCAGTTCTTCCAATGAACACCCAAGACTAATCTCCTTTAGGATGGATTGGTTGGATCTCCTTGCAGTCCATGGGACTCTCAAGAGTCTTCTCCAACACCACAGTTCAAAAGCATCAATTCTTCTGTGCTCCGCTTTCTTTATAGTCCAGCTCTCACATCCATACATGACTACTGGAAACACTATAGCCTTGACTAGATGGACCTTTGTTGACAAAGTAACGTCTCTGCTTTTTAATATGCTGACTAGGTTGGTCATAACTTTCGTTCCAAGGAGTAAGCATCTTTAAATTTCATGGCTGCAGTCACCATCTGCAGTGATTTTGGAGCCCCAAAAAATAGTCTGCCACTGTTTCCACTGTATCCCCATCTATTTGCCATGAAGTGATGGGACCGGATGCCATGATCTTAGTTTTCTGAATGTTGAGTTTTAAGCCAACATTTTCACTCTCCTCTTTCACTTTCATCAAGAGGCTCTTTAGTTCTTCACTTTCTGCCATAAGGGTGGTGTCATCTGCATATCTGGGGTTACTGATATTTCTCCCGGCAATCTTGATTCCAGTTTGTGCTTCATCCAACCCAGCAGAAAGGAGAAGAAATGCCAAAAATCAAGGGCGAGATGACACTGTGTATGGTTTACTTTTCATCTTCACAATAATAATAATGGTGCCATCATCAAGTTTTTTTAAGATGTCAATGTATTAAGGCATAAAAAACCATTAGAACAGTGACTGGGATGCAAATATCAATAGATGTTAGCTATTATTATTACTTTTCTTTCTAAAATGTGCTTTCAAATACTGATCATAGTACTTCTCAAGCAAATACAGAAATAAAGATTACTTCACAAATTTCTACTGTATACCAGATTCCACTCACTATGGGGCTTGCTAAAAGAGGCAGAGTTCTGTTATAATCACAAAAGTTACCTAGTATATAGTATACTTTTTACAGGCAATAGGACAGTCCACCAGGGGCAGGAACTGTATGAGAAACAAACTAAGGGCCTCATCACTACAAAGTTAAGGAGGCATATTTTAAGACACTAGAAGATGAAAGAATCTTCCATCTACTAAGCGCTCATTCTGTTCAAATTGCTGTTTGATGTAATTTCTCCTCTGAAGTCAAGGGGATTAAGTTGATTGATTTACCTCTGAAGTTCTTTAAGAGGTGAATGACTTGATTTCATCACCAAACCGTTGAAGGAAGTTTAACCACCAGTTCAAGTTGAGAAAGTGCTTTTCCTCCCCAATTTAATAACAATAAAACTTGTTCATTGCTCACTTTCTACATGCTAGGCTGCTAAATACTTTACAGGCATTGTCTAAGTTCAGCTTCCCAACAGTGCTGTGAAGTGTGGTACTCTCTCTTCCTTTCATTACTTTACAGATGAGGAATCTGAATCTTGGAGAGATTAATCTGTCCAAGGTCACTCAGCAAAGAATACCAGACTCAAGTCTGTCTAATTTCAGAGACTACACAGAGCTACATGTCCAAGGAATTTACTACTCACTGGGACTGCTTCAACATTTTCTGAATGTTTAAAATTGTTTTAAATAAGAGGTAATTAAAAATAAATCATTCACGCTGTTGACATCTCAGACAGAGCTAATACTGCCACAGAGAGCATGAGTGTGGCAACCAGGCTTGTGTAAATTAGGGTAGTTCTTCATTTTGCAAATAAAAGCATATATATGATCTCTCCTAGAAATTTGGAAAGGATACTTCTAGTCCCATATTATTCCATCAAGTACTTCAACTGTCCAAATATGTTCACAGTTATTACAATTTAATCATGTTGGTGATTGTTATGTTGTCTATGTTTGTGACTATTATATTAAGGTCATTTCTTTATGCCAATGCATTAGCAGAGGCACAGCTCAGTCCTTTTGTTAATAATGCTTCTGTATAAAGTGTTTTTGTTAGCTCACATGAGTTCCTCCTGTGTGTTTCATTGGAATCCTTTAGGTACTGACAAAGTAAGAGATTTAGACTAGTGTTAGAAGAGCTGCCTCCCACAAGCAGTCAAGCTTGACCCATTCCACAAGGCCAGACTATGAGTTCATGGGACCTATCTATTCTTGATAATATGATATTGTATAAGAGTTATTAAGTCGTCTTTCTAAATGTGCCTTCTATCTCTTCAAAGAACTCCTCTGTTGCTGCTACTGTTTAGTCACTAAGTCGTGTCCAACTCTTTGTGACCCCATAGACAGTAGCCCAGCAGACAGAGGCTCATCTGTCCATGGGATTTCCCAGGTAAGAATACTGGTGTGGGTTGCCATTTTCTTCTCCAGGGGATCTTTCCAACCCAAGAATTGAACCCACATCTCCTGCATCAGCAAATGGTTTCTTTATCACTGAGCCACTTGGGAAGCCGCAAGAGATATTAAATAGTCTTTCTAAATGTGCCTTCTGTCTCTTCAAATAGCTCCTTTTGAAATCACTTCTCTAAAACATCACTAGGACTTACAACAGCCATGTCCTTATCTGTACACTAGTTCTCTGAAGAAACTCTCGTGCTTAAAACAATCACTGCATGCTCAACACCAAAAACTACATTTCAAGAACATAGAAGGCCATCAGGCCATGACCTCCTACTGCTCAGGCCTTGTCCATCATAGAACAGAATTGACACTCTTTGCTCTAGTATACTATTACTCTATTTAAACCAAGTTACTTGACAAACAAACATAAAATATTTCATGTGTCCATGTCTTCACAGCAGCCAGAGCCTACCACTTCCCTGTCTCAATCCATCCAGCGGCTTCACCTCATCAGCCCAAGTCCTTGCAGTCCCCATAAGGTGATGCTTCCTTAGCCACCCTCCACTCACCCACTCCCCTGCTCTGGTAACTCTCTGACCTGGATCTCTTACCACTTTCCTCTCAGCTTAATCTGTCTTAGCAACACTGGCTTCCTGCCCTGACATGTTCCACCTCAGGGCATCCTAGTCAGCTCAGGCTGCCATAAGAAAGTATTGCAGACTGAGTGGCTTAAATAACAGGAAATTATTTTCTCAAAGTTCTGGAGAATCAAAGTCCAAAATCAAGGTTCTAGCAGCATTGGTTTCTAGTAAGAGCTCTCTTCTTAGCTTGCAGATGGCTGCCTTCTCATTGGGTCCTCACATGACCTTTCTTCTGGGTGTGCAGACTCCTGATATCTTTCCTTCTTCTTATAAGAAGTGATTCATAATGTTGTACTCGGAAACTAACATAACATTGTAAAGCAATTATCCTCCAATTAAAAAAAAAAAAAGGTTAGTCCTGTTGGATTAGGACCCCACCCTTATGTCCTCCGTTAACCTTAATTACCTCCTTGTAAGTCCCTATCTCCAAATATAGACACATTGGTGGTGAGTCTTATTCTAAGACTCCATAATAGTTTTCTCTCATTCTTTAGGTCATAAATTATTCAAAAGCAATATTGATATCAGCAAACAATGACTTATAAGATGTGAATTGAGGGATATATGAAAGGTCTTATCCATACAACCAAAATATTTCTTCTATATAGAGGCAGCTTGATAATTGTTGTTTTTCACTATTCCCCCCTTAAAAAAAATTATCCTGAAGGTGGTAATCCATAATGTTATCAGTAGTTCTATAAGAAATTAATATTTCTAATGATGCCCATCACTGATAGAAAGAGGTTCATAATTTTCATCTTGGAGGCTTGGAGAGAGAAGAGGAAAATGGAAGAGGTTCTTGAAAAAAAGAAATAAAAGGAAATGTTTACTTGCTCCATCATGTCCGACTCTGCAACCCCATGGACTGTAGCTTGTCAGGCTCCTCTGTCCATGGGATTTTCCAGGCAAGAATACTGGAGTGTGTAGCCATTCCCTTCTCTAGGAGATCTTCCCAACCCAGGGATCGAACCTGGGTCTCCATGTCTCCTGCACTGCAGGCGGATTCTTTACCACTGAGCCACTGGGAAAGCCCCCACAGGAAGCATTACATACTGAAAAGTCAAGTACAAATTTTGCTTGTTTCTCACTTGTGCCTCCACTTGACAGTATCTTAAGTCATTCATGACTGGGTAGCTTTCTCCTTCTAAGAGGTGTAACAGTCCTTTTTGCTTTTCTAATAGGCTTTTCAATTAAAAAACAAGTCTGCCCATCTGATAAGGCCTTTGTTTCCCAAGATTGTTATGTTTAGTTTTTCTTCTAGGACAGGTCGCAAATGGTTATTTTTTTAAATCTTCAAAGACCACCCCTTCCCCATCAGTCTACTGGAAAGAAAGGAATTTAAAACTCTGTGACATTCACCAAACCTATCAACTCAGAGAAGAAAAATCTCCATGTGGTACTGAGAAATACAAACAATGTAACTTGTGGTTCCTAGAAAAGTAAAAGACTGGAGGAAGTTGCATGGAGAGACTTGAGAGTTAGCTTGCCCCTCTGGAGACCCTCCAGCAAGGAGCAAAAGTAACAGCTCACATTATTCAGTTTTGCTCTATGACAGATACTATTCTAAGAGTTCTACTGAGAAGTGTGAAGCTTGGACTGTGAATAAAATGAAGCTTACTTTCATTTTTCATCTTCTGGTTAAACTTTATTCACCCAAGTAATTCAACAGTGGCTTTGGATGGTGTTTGGCAGAGCCTTCTTTCATGAGGTCACTCCCAGATAATAGGTTGATAAAAGGTCAGCTTTTGTTATGAAAACGGTCTCAATTCTAAAATTACAATTCCCAACCAACTTCAGGTTGTACAGCAATGGGAAAACAGCTTCAACTACATACCCTTTATCCTTTCTCCATGATCTACAAGGTGTGGCTCCCTACTTTATTTGCTGTCCAAGCCTGTTCTATGCCACAAACACCACACTGCCTTCGTCACACTGGCTTCCACACTGTTCCTTGAGCTTACAATCATGCTTCCACCTAAAGGATTTTGCACTGGCAAAGTCATATAGCCCATTTTACCATTTCCTAAATGTCTTTGCTTACATGTCATTCTGAAAGAGAAACATTCCATTACCACTATTATTATTTACCATCTGATTCTGCAATCTTTTTCTTCATTGTACTTTTTTACTTGGTAGACTGAATACTTATATGTTTATTAATATGTCTCCCTTAGTTGGATATAAGTTACACAAGTTCAGGACCTTGATCTGTTTTCTCACAGCTGTTCTTCTCATTACCATCTGAGAACTCTGAACAATACCTGACCCAATATTAGGTGCTCTGTGTACATTTTGGGGGGCTTCCCACATGACTCAGTGGGTAAAGAATCTGCCTGC
The DNA here is from genome assembly GCF_054371585.1 of Giraffa tippelskirchi. NCBI lineage: Eukaryota > Metazoa > Chordata > Mammalia > Artiodactyla > Giraffidae > Giraffa > Giraffa tippelskirchi. The sequence goes on from NC_137277.1 coordinate 95,861,544, forward strand.
AATGCAGGAGATGTGGGTTCCATCCCTGGTTCAGGAAGATCCCTTGGAGAAGGGCATGGCAACCCACTCCAGTATTCTTGCCTGGGAAATCCCATGGACAGAGGAGCCTGGCGGGCTACAGTCCATCAGGTTGCAAAGAGTGAGACGCAACTGAAGCGACAGCATACACATACACACCCACACATTTTTTTTTATTTCAGGGTAAGGATACCCATGAGTATAAACTGTAGAATAAAGCATCTCTAAAGCAGCTCAAAGGGAGGAGTCTTGATATTTTATTTTAAAATGTGGCTAGGAGATTATTAATAAAGGAGTAATTATTCAGATTACTCCAAATTTGCTTACTCTATGGCTACCATTAAAAATTAACATTATAGACATTTTATTAAAATGAGCGGTGTTCCTTCTAAGCAGCCTTTCCTGCTTTGACAATGTTTTCAGTCAGGAGACAAAACATGGAAATGAACCTGAGTCTAACTAAATTAATATAATTGCATGTATAATTTTATAATTATTTGATAATATTATAAATAAGCTGTTTCTTAGAAAACATTATTAATTTCATTTTAATATAACCAATATAATATAACCTTCTTTCAACAAGGTTTGAACTCTTTAATTTTAGATTTTTTTTAATTCTGTTATTTAAACATTATAGAAAGTGTCTATTTTTGTCTTCATGGCTAGATTAGAGTTTGCTGGGTTATGCTTCAATTTCTCTGCTTCTACTGTTGCATTTAACAAAAATATTTAGGATCACATAGTAATGACTTCTTAGGGTAATGTTGCTTTACAAAAGGAGTGTCTTTTTTTTTTTTTTTAAAGGAGTGTCTTAATAGAACTTGGAGTTTGTAGCATTATGCAAGCTAAATTGTTCTTGCACTGTAAAATGCATTTGATTCTTCTCCGTTTATAAATTCCACGTATCTCCTTTCAATATCTGCTTTCCAGGAGTCTATGCAAGATTGATAGAGACATTAAATTCAAAAACTAAAAGAGAAAAAAATGTAATGTGAGTCTTCAGTTGACTTTAAAGGAGATATATTGCTTAATAGAAACATTCAGGGAACAATGATAGTGGGCAGTAAATCCTAGATTAATTACACTTATTCAATGTGCTATAGAGCTAATTCATATAGCCAAACTTTTTTACAAAGCACTATCATTTCATGATTTTTTGCACTGGACAGTAAATGTACAAGCATTAGTGTTAAAAGACAGGATTTTGCCCCTTATTACTGAAAGCAAAATTACTCTGCTCTATTGCAAACCTAGTAGATCTCTATCCCTACATCTTTTATTAATTGATTTCTCAAAAATCTGTCCTTCATATTTTATTGTACAATCAGCAGTAAACCTCAAATGTTGAAAGATTTGAAATTACTAAGTAACAAATCTGTGAATTCACAATGATATTCTAAATGATCCAGGAAATGTCATTTTAAGTGGTAAAATCAATATGTATTTTGGTTCATTAGCAAAATACACAATGGCTATTTCCAGCATCTCCTCAGACTTTCTGTTTAACCATTTTGTATTGTGATGCCTGGCCTGAAGCAAATTCTATTTTTAGTTCTAATGGAATAGTCTTAAATTGCTTATTTTCTGTTTACTAAAGTCATCCTGTTTGTTACCATGGAAACTATGACAACTGCTCCAACTAACTATTTTATTAAATGAATTGAAGATGTAGCTGAAGACTGCGAAGGTGCAGCATGTCATTCTTAAAACGTACTTTCTGACAACTGCAAAACTATGGCCAATCTGTAGAAAAAAATGAAATTAATTATGAATAAGATCTTCTACATTTCAAATTCAGGTGGCTTATCCACATTTGAAAATCTGAATATAACTAGCACATAGTCTTCCCCAACCTACAAAGAGTGTGTCTTTTAAAAGTGTATCTGTAAATCTGTTCCTTGGAAATTGGAGCACATTAACCCATTTATGAAATAATTTCATAAATAATAATTAGATCTCCAGGGCCACCCTCAAAAGCCCTTTGACCTGTAATGTCTCAATCTATAGCAATATTAGCAATAGCCTTTGTTCTCAGTTCTGGCAGCAGGAGACAAGTTTCAGAAATGTGAAGAAAGAGAAGTTTTCTCATACCCAAGTGCCCCTGTCTCCAGCCTCTTGGGGTCATCTTATTACCAACTCTCCTGGGTTGATCCTCAACAGGGTCCTCCTACCCAGTGTCATTCAAGCCAATAAAAGAAGACTGAGTTCAATTCAGAAGCAAAGGAAAACTTATTCTTTGACCTAAGAATGGAGAGGTGCAATCTAGAGTCCAAGCTCTACCCACTTCAAATATTGTGGGTGGGACCTCTTTATAGGGTTCTGTCTGCAGAGGAAAGGGGTGAAAGTCTGGTGAGTTGGGGGGGGGGCTGTGCTATTCTCCCCTCCAGATTGCAGTGCTAGGGATACAGTGACTCCGCACACGCCTATGGAGTTGAGGTATTAGGCGCAGCCATTTTGCACTAGCAACTCTGGTCTGAAGTGCTGAGTGCAAGGCCTCTGCCTGAGGCAATCTACCGCTGCTGCTGCTAAGTTGCTTCAGTCGTGTCCAACTGTGCGACCCCATAGACGGCAGCCCACCAGGCTCCTCCGTCCCTGGGATTCTCCAGTCAAGAATACTTGAGTGGGCTGCCATTTCTTTCTCCAATGCATGAAAATGAAAAGTGAAAGTGAAGTCGTTCAGTCATGTCCGACTCCTAGCGACCCCGTGGGCTACAGCCTACCAGGCTCCTCGGTCCATGGGATTTTTCCAGCCAAGAGTACTGGAGTGGGTTGCCATTGCCTTCTCCGATCCTACTAGCAAGTGAATCTAAATTACGCACAAAAGAAGAGGTTGGACTTTATCTAAACACCTAGATTCCATCTTATTTTTCCTGTGGACCCCGTGGGCTTTGCCAGACACTCTCTCTCACTTTTGCACATCTTCCGTCCGAGTTTCACTTCCCTTCAAGTTTCACTTGGTGAAAAGGACTTCCCTGGTGGCTCAGAAGGTAAAGCGTCTGCCTACAATGCGGGAAATTCGGGTTCAATCCCTGAGTCAGGAAGATCTCCTGGAGAAGGAAATGGCAACCTACTCCAGTATTCTTGCTTGGAAAATCGCATGAATGGAGGAGCCTGGTAGGCTACAGTACATGGGCTCGCAAATAGCCAGACACGACTGAGTGACTTCACTTCAAGTTTCCCACTTTGATCCTGCTTCTACATTGAATCATCATTCTCCTCAAGAGTCAAGATGTTCCCAGATAATTGTTTAAAAAAGAGAGAAAGCAATCAAAATACTCCCTATTGTCTGAATGATTGAACTCTTCCTAAAGTTTTTGCATTTTAAAACATACAATATTTTCTGACCCCAAACAAATCCCTAACACATAAGATTTCCATAACCACAACTAAAGAAAATATTCAGAGGGTGAATGTGTGAGGAAACTGCTCTGATATACTCAGATTTAGAAATCAGGCCAAAAAATCAAGCATAAGTAGGTTGATATGAAAAGTCAGCTTCTTTACTGTCTTCCCTAAATGTTGGATCTTGGATTTTCTGTTCAAGGATGGATGGCAGTGGTTAGTTGTAAACTGAGTCATCTGTTTGTTCATTTAATTTCCAGGAGATTTTAATAAAATGTATCTTATTATCCCTATAATTGTGCTTTTAAAAGAATGTCATCTTCTTGGTTAAAGAGATCAGATTAACACGATAATGTAGACAAAAATTTTGTTCTTATTTTCTAACAGAATACAAACCAAACAAAATCATTGTGATTTGAACACTGTGAATTTCACACAAAAAAATGAAAGAATTATTAGGACATATTTAAGACAGAATCAATAATTAACTGTTTGGTGTTCAAGAAATTAAAGAAGAAAAAGGAAATAATTTGAGATTTTTTTCAAAATGAGAAAAACTGAGTTATCTTTATTGTTTATATAGCTATCCTTTATATAGATTCAGAATTAATCAAAATATATAAAGGCTAAGAGTTATTTCTAGAAATGTAAAAAAAAATGTCCTTTTTTTAAAATTAAAGTGGTGAGTATAAGAACAAATGAGATCTGATATTCTGTCTTTCCATAATGTAGTAGTTGAATTTGCCTGTAAAATCTTTCTGGCAAATTTGTGTATTTTTATGTAAATATATATGCAATAAAATATGAAATGAGAAATTAAATTTTTAATTGAATTTCATTGATCATTAAGATAAAAAATTCTACAGGGCCTTATTAGAATTTTAATATTACTGACGCTTCAAAATGAGGACATAATTTTGACCTTATACTCTTTTTTTATCTCCTTAGGGTCCACTTTCATTTGTAATACTCACATAATTCCAGTGAAAAACCAAGAGGGTGTGGCTATGATGTTCATCATTAATTTTGAATATGTGAGAGATGAAGAAAATGCTGCTTCGCCAGAGAGGGTAAATCCAATATTACCAGTCAAAACTGTAAATCGTAAGTAAATGACAACATGTACATGTTTCTTTATTTTTATGGTAAATTTTATTAATAGAGTTGCTAACATGGAACTATTTCTACATTTCATCTTGTGATACTGAATTCTTTTCATCTAAAATTAATTTAGGATTTTGCATCCATATTCATCAGGAAAATCGCTCTGTAATTTTTGAGGGTGTATATGCAATTTCACTAGGTATAATTATCAACATTATAATTACCTTGGAAAATAATTTAGAATTTTTTCTCTATTTTCTATGCTACATAAATAACCACTTGAGTTTTTCAACTGTTTTAATCAAATAGAGACTGCATTTTATTTTCCAATTTTTATACATCTAATAGTTTTCTCTTGTCTAATTGAGCTGGCTATTACCTTCCAACATATTATTAAAAAGAAATTGATAGTGAACATCACTTATTCCTGATTTTTGTGTGAATGCCACCAGTGATCCCCATTAATTCAAATGATGACATATAGTTGAGTGGAATGTGTTTTGTAATTTTATGGAAGTTTCCATTTGCTTGTATTTATTACTGGCTGTTGAGATTTGTAAATTACCTTTTCAGCATCTTTAGAAACAAATATGCTATTCTGTTTCCTTATTTTTATGGCAAATCTTATTCATAAAGTTACTAACATGGAACTGTTCTTTTGTCCATGAAAGAAGCCACATTTGGGCGTGATGTCTTTTATCTTTTAATATTGAATTCATTTCATCTAAAATTAATTTAGGATTTTGCATCCATACTCATCAGGGCAATTGCTCTGTAATTTTTGACTGCATATGTGCAATTTCATTAGGTATTATTATCAACATTATAATCTCTTTGGAAAATAATTTGTAATGTCTTCTCTATTTTCTATGATACATAATAATAAAAAATAGTTTGGGTATTATCAGTCAGTTCAGTTCAGTCTCTCAGTCCTATCTGACTCTTTGCGACCCATGGACTGTAGCACGCCAGGCCTCCTTGTCCATCGCCAACTCCCAGAATTTACTCAAACCCATGTCCATTGAGTCTGTGATGCCAGGATTATATGGGCTTTAAAAGTTAAGTTTAACTCCCCTGTGAAATCATCTAAACCTGGTACTTATTTGTGGAGTAGCTTTTTGACATTTCTTTTCCTCCAGAGGGTCTTCCCTGATAGCTCAGTTGGTAAAGAATCCACCTGCAATGCAGGAGACCTGGGTTCAATCCCTGGGTTGGGAAGATCCCCTGGAGAAGGGAAAGGCTATCGACTCCAGTATTCTGGAGAATTCCATGGACTGTATAGTCTGTGGGGTCCCAAAGAGTCGGACACAACTGAGCGGCTTTCACTGTCACTGTTCCTCCAGAGATTAGACTATTCAAATAATCCTGCTCAACTATTATCAGTACCTTTGTACTCCTCTGTATGCTTAGTCTTCTACCATTCAGTCTGTCAGTTTAAATTGTATCATTTCATTCCCCATTTTTACCAACAAGGCATTTGATGAGCTTATATTATATTTCCTTCTCCTTCCATTCCTTTGGTTGCAGTACTTCTGGCTTCTCAGAGGATATAATTTACATACTTCTCATTTTTGTTTTGCTTTAAATTTCTAGTGAAATGTATTCAACACTCACCACTTGTCTTTTTGTCGAAGTTTCGCCAAACTTCTTGGATAAAGTTCATCCTCTTCGGGAGATGTTCATAAGTAAATCAACATGGTTTTTCTGTAGCCTTCACACTTTGAGGACAGCCTGGGTAGATATAAGCTATTTGGTCCACACTTTGTTGCCCTGTGAACCTAGTAGATAGTGTTCCACTTTTCTTGCGTCAAATTTTCCTAATGAAAAATCTGATGCCAACTCTTGTCTACCCTTTGTAAGTGATTTTGTTATTTTTCTGATTCCCAGAAAATTTCAAAAATAAACTAATAATGGTAGATTTTAATACTTTTCTTTCAAATGAAAACAGACTTTTAAAGTCTAAAACTATTGCTTGTATATGTCTGGGTTTGACATTCTACGTCAATTTTTCCAGATGTATGGTGGTCCCTTTCAACATGTACATTCAATTCATGTTATAGTTCAGGAAGTTTTATTGAATTATAATTTTAATAGCTAATTTCTTTTGGTTTATTTGTCTTCTTCAGGAACTCAAATAGTAGACTCAAGTAATGTTGCACCTTCTTTGCCTATCTTTCATATCCACCACTTCCTTTCTGGTCCTTTTTTCTCTTTGTTCTATTTTATATTCTTAGCTTCTCTCATTTCTGACCTATATTCTTACAGTTTGCTTATAATGTGATCTTAATTTCTTAGATAATTGTGTCTTTTTTCTGTCTTGAATGCATCGCCTGTATTCTTTCAGTCTTGCTTTGCATTTTCTTCTTACTTGTCCAGATTTTATTCCATGTTCTCGAATTCCTAATTTATAATCTTATTTCATATCTCTAATTACTGGTTTAAAATTTTAAATTTATTTTGGGGTGCTATATACCTATTCATCTTATAGCCATATACTTAACATACTTTCTTCTGCATGTTTTTATTCCTGTTTCCTGTTTTTCTCTTATGATATCTTTGTACAGATATTAGAGTTTTCTTTGTACAGATATTAGAGATATCTTTGTACAGATAATCCATTCATTAAGGACTTTCCTGGACAATCACTAATAAGAAATATCTGGTGGGGGCAAAGAGAATAGGTCTTGTTTGAGTAGCTTCTTAAATTTTTCAGTTCAAAGTTTAATTCATGTATAGCAAGGAGTTTGTAAATGTGCGGATTTTATAGAGGAAGTTTCTCGTTCTTTAAAATGTATGACACTAATTGATTTTGTTGTTTGCTTGTTTTTGTCTTCTGATTATTCTATTCCTTCTTATGTGAATAAGGAGAACTTATATTTATCTGCTTTCTTATTTCCTAGCTTCCAAGAGACATTTCCACCTTTGAAGATACTTCCCCCTCTTCAAGAAGTAGTGCTTTTCCAAAGCTTGTATCTGGGGTCTTGTGCACTTTTTAGCCACTTTTACTATTGCCCTTGTAACCAATGCTTTCTCCATTAAGGTCACAGAGTTTCTCTCAGTATTTCTTACTCAGTGTGAAACTGTCTTCTTCTGAGAGTAAACTCGATTTGATATGTGTTCCATTACTCTAAGAGGACTTTTGTGCTCCCATTTTTTCCACTTATTTTCTGCTTAATACTGCATTGTGTTCTTAAGCAACTGTTTTGGTCTTGGGCAGTTATTTCCCTGGCTACATGTAAATTAAAGTTGGTAATGTCTTGCTCTAATTACTCTTTAGGCATAGTTTATAGGTATTTTTATTTGCCTCCCTTATTGATCTTTGTAGTTTTTAGGAAGATCTATGAGCAAATGAAAATTTAAGTTACTGTCATTATCTGTGGGAAACTGGAAGACTTATCACAAAACTTTAATATTGAAAAAATAAATTGGTATACTGTATGTAAATCAGATAGCTAAATATGTGTAAAATAGAAAACCCAGTCTCAAAGCCTATGTTGCAAAATGAACTAATACTAAATCAAATGTACACCAGCTAAAAAATTTTCATAGTATCAGTTGCTTTCTTAGCTGCATCTAAATGATATTATAGTATCCTGTTAAGGCAATACTGGAACAAAATATATTAGTGTAATACAATTCCAATATTCAGACTATTTTACTCTGAACAATATTACACTTGGGAAAAACTATCAAAACCACCAATTTGTCAGTCTCCCAGGTGACATGTTTATAACAAAACTGAAGTACTATAAAAAATTAGTATAGTACCAAGACTTGTGCCTTTAAGTTGATTACTGTTTTTGATTTCTTTATAATTTATGCTAACAAACTTCATCATTATTGAATGGTTCTAAAAATATACTTTAGGCAATCTCAGGTTGTATTTTGATCATAAATGTCAATTAAGATAATTTGTTTTGGGGGAAGCCTAGTTTTGTCTCTTTTTTGTCTTCAGAAAGTCTTCATTTCTCCCTCAGAATAGTTGTTTTTCATGATCCATCAAATTGGATGAGAGTGAAAAAGGGAGTAGTGTTATCAGTTGTATGGCAAAAAAAAAAAAGTATTAAAAAAATAAAGTATTCATTTCAAACTGAAATACAAACGGATAATTGAAGCTTTGATTTCTTGAATAGAAGATAATCTCTACAGTAGCCTCCCAGAGTGTCATACATAATATATGCAACTTTATACTATGATTAAAATAGCATCTCTTGTGCAAGTCACAGCAAATTCAGTAGAGATTATTCCTTATTATGTGAACACAAGTGGTTTCCCTACACTGCAGCTGTCACTCAAACGGGGAATCACTAGAGAGAGTACAGATATGCAGATAAAATTGTTTCCAGAGCATTACAAAGGCCTATTATTTACAACCATTATATTGGTTTTGATTATACCTTCTGTCATTATATGCTCTAAATTTCTTTTTACTTGGTGTCAATTTTTGAAGTTTATTATTAAATCAAGCAGAAAAGTTAAAGACAGACAAATTATATTTCGTAGCTTCTGATACTATCCAAGTTCTACTTTGTATCATTTCTGATCTTTGGAAAATTCCCCTTTTTTTCCTTAAAGTATAATTTTGCTACCTTTGTAAAATAATATATTGGCTATATCAAACATTGTTTCTCAGTTGGTGCCCACTAAAACAAATAAGCCAATGAAAAATAAAAGAAAACCAAATTTTGATACATCCCTTTTTGCAGAAAAATTTCAACTTTCAAAAGGTTAATTTCTCATCTAAATAAGGAATATAAAATTGGGTGTGTTAAGGGGGTGCTGGGGGTGTATGCATGCCCTTAGTATTGGTATTTAAATGAAAATAATAGGAAAAGGCTACTGTTTGTTTGAGAAGATGTGGGTGTCTATAAATTTAACTCCCTCTCCTGAAATGTAGACAATATAAAGGAAAAAAATGTAAAATGACAAGAAATACAGATGAAAAAGCAATGAAGTATTAAATTTAGAATATTAAGTAATAGAAAAGAAGCTATTAGTAAATACACAATAGAAAAGATACATCATGAAAAGACACTGTGATAAATTGGGTGGAGTAAATTGTAGAAACTTAGAGACTTGTATTGAATAAAACGGTGAATCAGTTCTCAGTACAAATATCTAGTTTCTGAGTCAGGAACACAATACAACAAAAGTAAGCAGCTTTCTCTGGGAAGAACTAATTTTTCACAAACTTAATCTCTGTTGAAGATATAGAACCAGCCATAAATAGATGACTTATTTTTCCTGGAAAGAAGAAAGTACAGGAGAGAGTATTATTCTAGTAGGTCTAACTATCAAATTAATAAATACTGCACAATTGAGTTGATTAATTATATAAATACCAATTATAATACATAATTAAGCCTTTTCTCACTGATGGTTTAAACTCTGTAATCTGAATAGTGGAAATGATACTAAGTGGATGATACTAAGTGGATGATACTTTTCCTACCAAATAAAAGGGGATCACATCTAAAGGAACTAACAGCAATGCAGCAATGGGAAAACACGTCCTCTTTTTTTTCTGCTCTAATATCTGTTGCTATGAAATATTTGCACAACATGGAAGATAGCCAAATTACGTGTTCATGCTTACACTATTTATTTCAAAGTTAATTGTCATCAAGTTAAAGAAGTTTTTGTTTTTATTATTTTAAATAAAATATTTTAAAGTTTTATTTTACAAGTATATTTAAATCTCGTATTTCTTCTATTTGATAGCAGAAATCTAGGATCACCAGTCTGGTTCACACAGACACATACACAAGTTCTCATTTGTTAAAAATCTCTTTAAGGTGTTTGGGAAACCTAAATTAAACAAAAACAATATACAACTCAACAGAAAATAAATACATTCCATCTTCTTTTTATGTCTTAAAACCAAAGAGTCAGTTTGAGCCACTACAAGTGCTGACCTTAAGTTCATCACCCCAACTAAATTTTAACTAATAACGCTCACTCCTCTTATCAATTTAAAATAGCTTTTTGTTTGTCTACTTAATATACTGCTTCCATCACAGTCAAAAATCCATGAAGTTTTCTCATCTTACTAAACTTGAAACATATCTCAACAAGAAAACAGGCCCATGTTTTAAGTCTTTTTAGTCACAGAAAAATAATGAATTTTATCATTTATTGATTTATACGTGATTACACTACATGTAAAAATTACACACAAAATCCTGATTTTTTTAGATAATTTTCATCTCTTTCCATTAATAAGTATTTTAAAACTTCACCAAGGTTTTCATGACTCTCTTGCCAAATCCACCTCCTTTGTCAGACAGATCACCTCACCTTGCACATCTCAGAGGGCTTGGGGAGGGCTTGCACAGGAAGTCCTTTCATCAGCCCACCTTCAGCAAATATATCTCAATCCTGGTGACAAATAAAGAGCAAGAGAGGTGAGGGCTGTGGAAAACTAAAAGAAGCTCACCTTATTTTAAGTATCCAGGAGCACTTAAGCTCTACTTCATAGGAGGAATGTTGTATTTTCTTCCATATCCCCAACATTTTGCAAATAGTGAGTACCTGGTGGCTCAGTTGGAAAGAATTCACCAGCCAATGCAAGAGACATGGTTTCGATCCCTGAGTCGAGAAGATCCCGTGGAGAAGGAAATGGCAATACATTCCAGTATTCTTGCCTGGGAAATCCCATTGACAGAGGAGCCTGGGGGGCTACAGTCCATGGGGTCACAAAAGAGTCGGATACGACTTAGCAACTGACAACAATAACAATACATATTTGTAGAATATATAAATTTATGAATAAGTTATTTTTTGTATTGAATAATTAAGTAATTTTTCCTACTAAATGAGCATTAGTCAGTGATTCTCCGATACTGAGACCATCAACATCATCTTATAATATGTTTGAAATGTAATTTGTTGGACCTTACACTAGAACACCTGATTCAGATACACAGAAATACAGCAATCTGTATTTTGAAAAACTCTTCAGGTCATTCTGACACATTGAAGTTTGAGAACTACTGTTCTAGGTTATTGGAGAAGGCAATGGCACCCCACTCCAGTACTCTTGCCTGGAAAATCCCATGGACGGAGGAGCCTGGTAGGCTGCAGACCCATGGGGTCGCTAGGAGTCGGACATGACTGAGCGACTTCACTTTCACTTTTCCCTTTCATGCACTGGAGAAGGAAATGGCAACCCACTCCAGTATTCTTGCCTGGAGAATCCCAGGGACGGCGGAGCCTGGTGGGCTGCCGTCTATGGGGTCGCACAGAGTCGGACACGACTGAAGCGACTTAGCAGCAGTAGCAGTTCTAGGTTATTAATGGTTAGATAAAAACATAAAGATACATTTTAAATGAAGCTAAACATAAAAATAAAGTTGAAATTTTATAGTATCTTATTCTCACAGTTATTTTCAAAACTGAACTTTTTCATTTAATTTCATTAAGGTATTATAAAAGGGACTCCATTATCTTTGAAATGATTAAAAATAGACTCTCCAAATCAAAAGAGAATTATTACTTTGATGCTTACTAAAATAAAAATTTGATTTACTCTAAAAGCTTTGACTGAAGCAAAGTCATACACACAAAATACAGTTGGTAATTTAGGCAATTATCTAGCCAATTTAAGCCAGTAAAATGCATTTGTATGCTTTGGACTCAATATTCTGAATAATTGACACATAAAACATATATCTTCCTGAATAGCTACGTTACTCCCTCAAAGTTGTATTTCAGTGTTCAGACCTCAAGCTGAGGAACAAAGACATTTTCTGTATAGCTGGTTTATAAAGGGCATTCACAATGTTTTTACTATTCTCCATTGGAGCTGAAAGTCATTCTTTAATTCAGAGATGAAGAGCTGTGGTAATAATACAGAGTTTCCCATTCAGCAAGCATTACTATAGAAACAATCCATTATTCAGATGAATTTAATTAAAGGTTTTACAACATAACTAATGTTTACTATTATCATGTGTTTGGAAGTTTCCTCTTTTTAAAGATTGAATTTGACATAGAAAAAGGAACCATGACATTGTTGCTAAAGGAAATCTGGGAAAAGTTCAGTCATAAGTTGCAATCAACTTTATATCATGCCCCCCTCCCCCCAGGATTTGGGCAAAATACATGTTTCTAAGATCAAGAAAATTACTAATCATTGAAAAAATTATGCATTATCCTTTTGTTAGCAATGAATGTTAATGACAGCCTAAATCAGCGTGTCCACATCAGAGTCCCTGTGTGCATACCATTTGGAAGAATTTGTGACTTAGCAACACCTAAATTAGGGACAGTCCCTGTTTACACAGCATGAGGGTAACAGGTGTCTGTACCATTTGTGTTCAGAACACTCCATCAAAGAGTTCCCGTCAATGTAACAACTATTAATACATGGTCATCTTGGGTCAATCTAGGTAAAAATGTTATTACTTTCTCACAACATGAATGGACTCTTTAACTTGGCATTTTGAAAAGAAAGAATTCTATAAAAGGGAAACAAAATAGCAGTATTGTACATCATACATTGATTTATTATGCAGTTAATACTGGAAACCCAGTTAGGTATGTATAATTCTAATGTGTTTGATTTCATTTCCAATGCCTCCTTGTGGAGGGATTTTTGACCTTGGGTGGCTAAGAGTAGTCCACCAGCCTGTTCCATTTTCTGTTTTATCTCCCTTATTCTGAATCTGTGTTTTCTGCTTTTTGGCCCTGAAGATGAGCCAGCTAGGTTGGAAGCAGTGCTTCTCAGACATCATCAGCATTTGTGAACTTGTTTCAGAAGTTCTCTGCTGCTGCCTATGGGTTCTGTGGTTATTCTCACTCTACTACAGCAATAACTTCCCCTGATCTCCACACACATGATCTCCACACATTCCTTCAAGATTCCTATCTTGTCCTATACTTATTGCCTTATTGTGAAATGTTTCTTTTTCTCCAGTATCTCTCACCCCAGGAAATGTCCCAGAAGTCTTAGTTTTTCAAAGCATAACTGATCACATCTGCTCCTTTAAAGGGTCCCAAATTTAGCTTCAGGTTTACCAGGCTGATGGACACACCGGTGACCTTTTGTTTTCACGAACACCAGGACTGCACTGGCTTCACTGCCCCATTTGTCACCCACTAATCAGATTAGCCAGGTCAGTACTGAGTTCACTCTGAATAATGTTTTTGTTTTTTTTTTCCCCAGTCAAACTGCTAGCTACTGCCTTCTTTGACAATACTATGGGCTGCTCTAGCAGCCCATGGGCATCATCATAAACTCCTAACACATTAGTAGGATAGACATCTCCTCTCAGGGTGCCTCTGTGGAAATTTCTTCCTGAAAAGGAAAGTCAGATATGTCAATTATCTTCCCTGTTTCTCCCATCAAATTTGATCTCTTGCTCTCTCTGACTCAGAGATTAAAATTATATTTCTCTGCACATCCAGAGCTAGTTGGTTGGAGAAAAGTCCCACAGTGATTTTAAGGCTTCCAATTTAAATGCCAGATGTGTGAATACCGTGGTCATAGAAAGGTACATTGATATTAATACATAAATTCTTTTGTGTAATAGAAGACTTACTCGGATCATCATTTTTTTTAGACCCTAGACTGGCTGTCCTTCCCCATCTGTACCATAGGCAGTGTGCCTGACACTTTCCTCAAGGTAGGGACAGATGCAGAAAATATTGGCCCCTGCAGGTACACAGCTCCGTCCCTCGCTGGGAGTTGTAGTCAAAGGCAGGCACCTGCCTTACCCAAGGTCATGGTCCTTCCCATGGGATACTTGTAGCCAGTGACTAGCTGCAACAGGGAGATACCTGACTTCTTTTTGGCATAACTCTGAAGGACAAGTCCAGCTCCACAGCTCTCAAGAGGACAGGCTGAAATTTTAGCTGCATTTTTGTATCAGTTTAAATAACTTCCTCTGACCAATCCTGTCTTCCTCTTTTTCTTATAGGCGTATCTCCTGAGAACGCTTCCCCAAAACTCTTTTGCACAGTCTATTTTCAGGGATCCAATCAAGATACTTCCCAGCACTCCAAATCCTTTGTGAGGGGAAATATCTCTTGTTGTGACCTTCACAACACCCTGCCCCCCAGCCCCATATGCACACACATATGTCCTCTCCTTACCCCACTGTAGTCTCTGGTTTACATGACTTCTTGAACATAAAATTTTTCCCACTTTTCAGTTTATAATCCAGCTAAGCAGAACCAAGCAAGGGTAATATCTTTTAATTGATATTTAACTTGAGTTTAGTAGTAAAATGATTAAGTAGTCAAAAGTTCTAAGAGTTTGTGGAAATGATGAGAAATTAAACCAAGGAAATGGGGAATTTGTAATTGTGAGGAAATTCAGTGATTTAGCAATATATTGAGAACTTTTTAGGAATATTTGGCTTTTCTGCAAGAAACTTAGTTTCTAATATTCCTAGGTATAGTCTTAAGTTAGTGTCTTGTTTCATATCAAAATTAGCACAATAGTTTTCTTCCAAATTTTAGGAGATTAGAATCAGCTCTGGTTGGGCTGAGGGAGGTGAGGAGAGAGAGACAGAGAAATAATTCAGATTGGTGAAGATTTCTCAATTTGGAAAATTTGATAAAACCATTTTCTAAAGTCCCATTACTGCAGGAGATAGGGATAGAAATATAGTTGTGATCATTGTAATTCTGTGAGAACTGTGATTAGCTAAAAGTGTATGTAAAGAAACTCAAAACTGGAAGGAATATTAAGAGTCAGCTAGTCCTAGAGGATTCTAGGGGAGGTTAATGGAGGAATTTCAGATGGAGGAGATTTTGTTATTCAACCTTTGAGATTATAAAAAATGTGTGTGTGCATTTATCTGCATTTATTTAGAGGAGAGATTTATGATTCTCAATAGATGGTTGTGTGAATATTTATGGAACAAGAAACCCAACATGAAATCTTGGGTAAAACTGAAATTAAATCAAGGAAGCTGCTGTTTTATTTTGATTTTACCACCCTGATTTCCTATTTGACCCTGGGCCAAGTATTTAACATTTTTTCATATATAGATTGAAGTCATAATTATAGGTTTTAAAACAGAAGGACACTGGGAATATCTGTATCTTCTTGGTTGAGATGTAAACAGCTCTTAGTTAAGTGTAATGCAGGGTGTATGAAGATGCAGCTTACAAATTTATATTCAGCAGTTTCATAGAGGGTACATGTCCTGAGTAAGACATTGTCATGATAGTTAATTATAAGTTCATGTATAGTAGAAATATCTCTCTCAAGTGAAAAATGATGCCTTTAAACAAAATTATATTCATGTTAATAGTTTATCAATACATATAACTGTTTTAGGGAATGTGTTAAAAGATGTATAACCCCCCCCGATTCTATTGTTATTATTTCAGATTTATTGAACGTTTTAGTGCATGGTAAGCTAAATAGTATCTCTTTTAGTTATTCAAGTTAGAAAGCAAATATATTAAAATATGGAAGCAACTTAACAAGGCTGTTTTTTAGTGTTAAGAATCATAAGATTATACTTATCTATGTTTTATATTTGATGCCTGAAAGTGCTAGCATTGACCAAAATTCTCAATGTTTATTCTTTCCAGATGAACTGAGGTTAGACAACTAAATCTGTAATGCAATATAACATGGTCATATTAACCTAGTGATGCAGAAAAGACCATCTGTACCACCTTGAATATGTCTAAACTGTAGGAGCAATCTAAATGCCTTGTGCAGTCATTAATTTAAGAAAGGCAGGGAATTGTTTTTAAATGTGGAGGGTAATGTAATGGATGAAAAATGAATAAAAGTAGGCACTGACCTTAGTGCATTGTAATAAGCTTGCAGAATTGATTTGTAAACTGCTTTATAAGTCAATTCCAAGTGCATTAAAAACTAATCAAATGACTTTGATGCAGTTCACTGATTTTTAACTTGGCAATTTACTTGAGCATATAAAAGTTGTTAGTAGAATTATATAAGAATGCTTACAAAATAGATATTGTGATGTACTGTTATTTAATCATATATGCACACAGTGGTTACTGTTACCTACTAATTAATCCAGAGCTTAATGTTGAATGTACCTGGAATTTGTGCACTGTGTCCTGTCTTTTATCAGAAAGATAAATTCTATTTCAATTATATTTGCCACTGTTAACTACTAGCACACAAAACCTAACAGTAAGAACTTAGCCTGTTTAATTCTAAAATTTTCTGTAATCAGTATTTTACATAAAATTCACTAGATGATGAGGAGTTTGAAAACACTTCTGTGTATGATCTAGAATCAGAATAATAGCAATTAATAACCTCTGGAAAAATAAGAGCATGTGTTGTACTAGGCATATAGGGCATGATATAAACTTCACCATTTTCATCAGCTATTTGATTCTACTCAGTTATTTTGGTAAATATGAGTAAATAAAGTTCCAGGAGGCTGTGTGTATATGCTAAATTGCTTGAGTTGTGTCCGACTCTTTTCAATGCTATGGACCATAGCCCGCCAGGCTCTTCTATCCATGGGATTCTCCAGCCAAGATTACTGGAGTGGGTTGCCATGCCCTCCGCCAGGGAATCTTCCCAACTCAGGGACTGAACCTGCTTCTCATGTCTCCTGCATTAGCAGGCAGGTTCTTTACCACTAGCGCCACCTGGGAAGTCCACCAGGAGGCAAAGATGGTCTAAATAAGTTGGTCAGAGCAATTGAATATCTTAGTTTTTCCACAGTCAAAACTGAAGCACATTATCAGTTTAGGATCTGCTAGTGAAAATTCATTTACCATGATCAAGCATTCTGTTAGGACTGGGATTTGGTGAGCAAAGTAGACAGAGGCCCTGCCTATAGTCTACTAAGGGAGAGAAATGTTAATCAGAAAATCAGTACAACTATGAGCTGTTGTGAAAATTACAAAGGTGATACTAATAGTTCTGAAGAAAAGAAGAGCTTCCCTAGGAAATGACTTTGGAGCTAAAATCTGAAGGATGTTATTATAGATTATGTATAACTGAATCACTCAGCTGTACACCTGAAACTGCTGCTGCTGCTAAGTCGCTTCAGTCATATCTGACTCTGTGTGACCCCATAGATGGCAGCCTACCAGGCTCCTCCGTCCCTGGAATTCTCCAGGCAAGAACACGGGACTGAGTTGCCATTCCTTCTCCAATGCACGAAAGTGAAAAGTGAAAGTGAAGTCACTCAGTCGTGTCCGACTCTTTGAGACCCCTTGGACTGCAGCCTACCCGGCTCCTCCGTCCATGGGATTTTCCAGACAAGAGTACTGGCGTGGGTTGCCATTGCCTTCTCCACACCTGAAACTAACACAACATTATTAATCAACGAACCTGCCTGCCAATGCAGGAGACATAAGAGACAAGGATTTGATCCCTGGGTTGGGAAGATCCCCCAGAGGAAGGCATGGCAACCACTCCAGTATTCTTGCCTGGAGAATCCCATGGACAGAGGAGCCTGGCAGGCTACAGTCCACAGGGTTACACAGAGTCCAGACACAACTGAAGTGACTTAGCACACACACATGAATACTCCAGTATAAAATATTTTTTAAGAAGAAAGAAGTGCAACAGATTTCCATAAAAAGAAAATCCTAAAGGATGTACTAAGTAGGAAGAGTAAAAATTATCAAGCACCAGGAAGCCCTGAATCTATAAGAAACACAGGTCTCTGGAAGAATTATAAAGTTCATATGGCCAGATCCTAGAAAGTAAGGAGGAAAAATTAAGCTTCAGATGGTAGAGTTAGTATTATCTTCATGCCCAAAGCAAGAACTTACTGGGAGCAGTAAAAGGTTAAGCAACAGTCTATGTGGACAAAAGTTGTTTTTTTTTTTTAATAATTTTTAAAGGATAGACAATATGATGCAAATATGGAAAATGATATTTATCTTATTGCAAGAAATCAAGTGAACCATGATTATCTCCACAGAGTGAGAGCAGTGGAGATAAAGAGAAGTAAAAACATTAAAAAGATATTCAAGAGGTAAAATGAACCACAGCAGATTAATTGGATATGGAAGATGGAGTAAGACAGAATAGTAACTACTGGAGTAGCACTCGTCTCAGGCTTATACAACTAGATGGACTGTGATGCCATTCACTGAAAAAATAAGGGTTGGACTTGGAAGATAGATCATGAGATCAGATTTGTTACAGGATTTTGAGGTGTCTTGAAGACTTCTAAGTGAAGATGCTGATGAGGCTATTAAAAATGCAGCTTTGGAGGTAAGAGAATAAGTCTAGGCTTGAGTTATAGATTTATGAGTATTTGGCTAAAGATGGAATTGAAAATATATGCATAAATAAGATCATCCATTGGAAGAGTATACTTAAATATAATGCAGAAAAGTTCACAAGTTTTGAGTGTTCTTCCATGTTTTAAAATGATTCTCAATACATTGAGGAAAAGTTCATAGTAAATATATTAAAGATAATGGTGCCCATGACACTTAAAGAACTTAAGGAGAGATTTCTATGGTGGCCGAGTGTTTAAGACTCCGAGCTTCCACTTCAGGGGGCATGGGTTTGATTCCTAGCTGGGGAACTAAGAATCCACATGAGACGTGGCATGGTCAAAAGATAGAAAGAAAGGAAAAAAAAAAAAGAATATAAGGAGGTAGAAAGTACCATAGCCCAGATAATCCTATTGACTGACTCGAAACCCAACATGTGATTGTAAAGCCATGGAATGATGGAATGGTGTGGACTTAGGCTCCTGGACTGACAACAGAAAACAGAATCTGCATTTTCTTGTAGACAATACTTAGAAAATCTTTGAGTTACACAGTTTTGTTTGGATGCTTTCTCTTATCCTTTTATTTTTTCTAGGAGTATAAGCTTTACCTTTTTACTGTTTTAACTTATAAAAGAATGCATGCTCAATGAAACAAACATAAGAAATATATAAAGAAGAATGCAATACATTTCCCACACTTCCAAACCCATTGACCCAATCAACATTAAAACTGTGAATTGTGTTTTTCCACATCTTTTTCTACTGCCGTAAGACTTCTATGGGCAAATACAAGATTTTATTATTCTTAATGAAATAGTGTCACCATAAACACCTTAAACTGAAACTTCCCTTTTCATGTAAAACTATATTTGAGTAACCATCTAATCAAAGCTTATACATATTCTTGTTTTTAAAGAACATCATAAGATTCTGAAGTATAAAAATGCCATAATTTATTCCACTATTCTCCTTCTAATGGATAATATGATTGTATCTTGTTTTGGTGCATTTGTAATATCCTATAAATGGGATTTCTGAGTCAAATCAAAAGTGTATATGAAAATTGTATTTTTTTCACTTTCATAGACATTGTAAGATGATTTTCCAAAGAATTTGTATCAGTTTGCAGTTCCACTAGCAAAGCATCAGAATGCTTGTCAGCATTGTTTGCCAGCACTAGATGTTATGTTTCTTGTTTTCATTTACTACAAGTTGAAGCATGGAAAATACTATCTTGTTTTAATTTGCATATTTTACTACCAGTAAGTTTATGTGTTTATTAGCTAATATTTTAAATTTTAATATCTATATTTTAATGTTTATATTTAGTTGCCCTTCTAAGCATCAACCATTCTGAGATACATATAACATTCCATGCCATATTCTTAGATATTGGAACAAAAACTAATCGGGGCAAAGAAATTCTTATGTTTACAACCCACTCTGAAACCAAATGCTTTTCAGGAATTCAAGCAGAATGAGGACTGTTTCGTACACAGTTGACCCCACTTTTCACATCAACACTAGACTAACAATATCATCCAATATAAATCTTTTAGAATATGTCAGGCCAACTCCTTACTCGAACCTCATTCCCTTTCCTCCACTTCCAATACCATAGCATTCTCCCCTCCATAGACCTCCCACACACATGCACTATAATCTTTCCTGTGTCTGGTTCTTTTACACAGTATCCCATCCCTTCTTTTTCTTTCTAAACTGTACTCCAATTCTCGGTTTCCCTTTAAGAAAATGGATGTATAGTGAATATATTTTGTAATTTATTAAAACAAAAAAATCATCCAAATAATGCTTTTGTATCACTGGAGTGTATCTAACCATCAGAAACTGGTAAAATCATTTCACTATTTTCTTACAACTTATATGATAATTCATATAGGTCCAGAGACGTTTTCTACCATAAACCACATTCCAACTGTAAATGACTTAAGTATTTGTTAATAACTTTTTACATGGTAATTAAATATGTGTCAACAATGTTTATTTGTTTGTTTGAAGGAATATATCCTTTGTTGTGTAATAATGCTCTTTCCTATCTCCATTTGTAGGGAAACTTTTTGGGTTCAAATTCCCTGGTCTGAGAGTTCTCACTTACAGAAAGCAGTCCTTACCACAAGAAGATCCTGATGTGGTAGTGATTGAGTCATCTAAACACAGTGATGATTCCGTAGCCATGAAGCACTTAAAGTCTCCTACAAAAGAAAGCTGCAGCCCCTCGGAAGCAGATGATACAAAAGCCTTGATACAGCCCAGCAAATGTTCCCCCTTGGTGAATATCTCCGGACCTCTTGACCATTCCTCTCCCAAAAGGCAATGGGACCGACTCTACCCTGACATGCTGCAGTCAAGTTCCCAGCTGACTCATTCCAGATCAAAGGAAAGCATTTGTAGTATACGGAGGGCTTCCTCAGTTCATGATATAGAAGGATTCAATATCCATCCCAAGAACATATTTAGAGACCGACACGCCAGTGAAGGTATGTTAGTAAATTTTTTTTTAATATGGAAACTTATATTAAGGGGTAAGGAAAGGTAATTTCTGTATTGTGTTTAATTTCAACATTAATCCTTATACTAGTGAAAAAGAAATGTGAGTAGAATCTATTAAAAATATCAGTTCTACAGAATTGTTACTGATTTCCTCTTTGAATCCTAGTGACTATTTTTTTTTTCTGGCTTCTTTATCTGAGGTAGAATGATAACTATTATCTGCTTACTTTATGGAGTGTTAAATAACTAATGCTTAACATAAGATCTGTTTAGGTGATAACACTATCATCTCAAGCATAATGTATTGTGCTGCGTTTAGTAAATAGTCAAGAACTGGTCAGAAAGAGTGGTGCGTGATCATAGGACTATTTTACTGACCAACTCTTTCCAAAAGGAAAAGGTGTATGAAATATGATATACCAAGTGACAAGAAAGCTATACACTAATTGGGGGCAGGGAGGAGATAGGAAAGGGGAAGGGGCTCAACCAAAAACAACATGAAATGCAAAGTCAAAATTCATTGTTTCTCTCTGCCTTCTTCAGGACAACAAAAACAACTCATCATTAACATGATAATGATAACATTTGTTGAGTATTTACATGTGTGAGGCACACACATTAACATTAACTAATTTAATTCTTATAATAACCTTATGAATTAAAATCTATTATTAAGTCCAGGATATAATAGATGAGGAAACTAGGACTTAGAGACATCCCTGGTGGCTCAAGAATCTGCCAGCCAATGCAGGAGACAAAACAGACTAGGGTTCAATCCCTGCATCAGGACATCAGGAAGCTTCCCTGGAGGAGGGCATGGCAATTTACTCCAACATTCTTACCTGGAGAATCTCATGAACAAAGGATCCTGGTGGGCTACAGTCCAAGGGGTTGCAAAGAGTTGGACGCAACTGAAGTGACTTAGCATACAAGGCTTAGATATGTTACATAAATATCTGGTCCTAGGTTATGAAGTGCCAGAAAGTGTTAGTCGCTCAGTCGTGCCTGACTCTTTGCAGCCCCATGGACTATGACCTGTCAGGCTCTTCTGTCCATGGAATTCTTCAGGCAAGAATACTGGAGTAGGTAGCCATTCCCTTCTCTAGAATATCTTCCCAACCCAAGGACTGAACCCAGTTCTCCTGCATTGCAAGCACATTCTTCACCATCTAAGCCACCAGGAAAGCCCTTTCAAACCCAGTACTGGTCTCCAGAATCCACAATCCATCCACTCAGTGTTGTTCTTCTTTTATACATGCTTCAGGAAACCTTGCTGCAAGGAAATTGAATCACTGAAATTTCTCCAGGGAGGTCCAAGATTCAG
Source organism: Giraffa tippelskirchi (assembly GCF_054371585.1). Classification (NCBI taxonomy): domain Eukaryota; kingdom Metazoa; phylum Chordata; class Mammalia; order Artiodactyla; family Giraffidae; genus Giraffa; species Giraffa tippelskirchi. The sequence continues at coordinate 95,884,041 of NC_137277.1, forward strand.
GGTACCTGTCATGGTCTGGGTATGTGTTGGAAAAAATTTCCAGACGTGAGGCAAAATGAGAGGAGAATAAAGTTTATTAGAGTGGGAGACACTGTTAGAACAGTGGGCTGGCTCAAGGGAAAGCCAAACACTTTCACAGCTGGGCAGCCAATTTTTATAGTCTCAAGACAGAGAAAGTTTCTACTGGAATGGTGGCATTAGGTGATTGGCCAGGATGATATAAGGTGGATAATAGGGTGGGTACTTTACTTAATTTGGAGTCAGGGAACTGGTTGGTTTCCATCCAGAGACTCATAGCAACAGTTGCTATAGGGCTTGGTCAGTTCCAGAGATTTTTAACCTCTGACTTTGGTACAGGGCTCCACACCTGTGATCTTGGTATAGGGCTCCACAGTACCCATTGCGTGGATGCATTAGTCTCACTTTCTACAGTTTGGGGTTCTGGAGAGGCCCACTGTGGAGAAGGCACTGGCAAGCCACTCCAGTACTCTTGCCTAGAAAATTCCATGGACGGAGGAGCCTGGTAGGCTGCAGTCCATGGGGTTGCTACGAGTCGGACATGACTGAGTGACTTCACTTTTACTTTTCACTTTCATGCATGGGAGAAGGAAATGGCAACCCACTCCAGTGTTCTTGCCTGGAGAATCCCAGGGATGGTGGAGCCTGGTGGGCTGCCGTCTATGGGGTCGCACAGAGTTGGCCATGACTGAAGCGACTTAGCAGCAGCAGCAGCAGCAGAAGCCCACTGTCCTCTCTGTGGTATTTATTCTTGTGAGTGCCCGTCATTATCCATGCTGCTGCTGGTTTTCTTTTTTAAAACATAAATCTGATTATGGGGCTCCTTAGTGTAGGGTACTGGATACTTATCCAGCTGTCCATAGTTTTTTCAAGCTTCATTTCTAGCCCCTGCAAGATTTCCTCCCCTTCTATATACTCAATTCTAAACCTGTACAAAAATAATCACCTTTTCTCAAAAATATCTCATGCATTTTCTTCCTTCATTGCTTTGTTCTGCTGGGAATACTCATGCCCACTTTGTCCCTCCTGACACTACTACTCATAGCCATAAGGACCCGTTTCTCCTTTCCAAACCAGAATTAAATGGTTTCATACCTGAGTGTGTAAAACAGTGTTTGCATATATGATAGCATTTCTTATTATTATTTCTTATTATTCTATATTTATTCCACATTTTATGTCTTCCAATGCTATTAGATATACACACAAATGATGTTGTCGAGAGCTTCTCTAGTGCTGGAATTCTAGCATGGTTGGCTCCATGGCTTTGGTTTCAAGCACAGTCACCTATTTCATGGCAAGAACTCAATAAGCATTAATGTGACTTTAAGAGCATTGTGCTCATGAATTTTGTTACAGAACCATACACATCAGGCAATAATGAGTTATCTATTCATTAGTACTCTGCAATTTAAACAAAAATCATAGGATTGAATCATGTGAGGGATCTATATTTAAAGAGTGCAGTGAAGTAGAGAAGACAGAAGTGAAAGAAAATGAGTTAACAAGAAAAAATTCAGAGATAAATCAGTATCGCAGAAATAAAAAGAATAGTTTTCTGTAAGATGGATTTGATATGGTACAAGAGCAATTAGCACATCTGTTTTATTCTCTAGTCCAAGGAAAGTCAAAAGGAAAATAAAGTCAAGAACAATTTTCAAACTGGATCATTGTCTAAAACTCTGTACAATCTAGTTGCATCATGCTCACTATCTCCTGACTAAAAGAAACTTCTGAAATTTAGTCTTTAAGCTATGGATCCTATAGCTGAACAGCAGTAAATCCAATATAGTAATTCAAATGGCCAGCATATAATTCAGTTAGTCAGTCCACTTAGTGTAGTCTTCTTTAGCAAACATACTGACTTTTCAGAGACTGGCCTTATTGCCTGGAACCTGAGTTACAGTGGAATAACATTCAGAAACAATATTAAATAATGCATATTCAGTGCACGGTACAGACTTAACCTGTGTTTTGACAGCGGTACTAAGTTAGATCAGATTTCATGGTTTAGCTTTATTGTTTTCAATTTTATGTAGTCTCCATTTAGCACACAGTTACTGATGCAATTATGGGAAAAGGATGTGTTAGTATTTTGAGTTTCTCAGTACAGGTTCTATTTATGGACAAGGATGGACAATTGAGATCATCCTCAATTTTCTTCTCCCACCCAAGCTATGTTATTTTCAAAAAATGTATCATTTTTTCACAGATGCTAAAGTTGGCTTCTGACTACCAATTGATAATTCAGAAGGCATTTTGTACTTCACCATTAGAGCAATTTTAGATACAAAATCTCTAATTAGTATAGAAGAAACTACAGTTCCTAAAGCTATATAATTTAATATGCTTTAAAAACTGAGGCACTGATAGGGAAGATGGAAAGCTTTTAAAAATGATTTTAACTTTATGACTCTGTATAATTATTTAATGGTTTCAATTGTTGTCTCTTCACTCAAGAAGAAAATTCCCTCCTATATATATAAATACATAGGTTATTTTATAGAACTTGAAATAACTTGCAAATATATCAGTGCATATTATTTTACATTATCTTTTCACCTAATCTACATTGCCAAATATCTTAGAACCATAGTTCTCAAACCATTTGTGGTGAAGGACCAGAAGTTTTTGTTTTCCTGTCTACCACAAACCAATATATTTGTAAATACAGTAATAATGTGCTATACGGAAAATGAAATTTTAAAAAATAGACATAAAAATATAAGCCCCAATTCTTGTATTATTAAATTGAACAGATGTAAAATTATTCTGTCAAACTGCTACAAGACTCTGAATGCTTCCTCTAATTTCTGCACTTATACTGTCATGGAGGAATAGCAAGCAGATCTTAGCTAGCACCAGCTCAAAGACCACATGCTTTGTCTCAGAATGTCAATGCAGCATTAACTGTGTAATATCACTTTGGGGCAGTTGTCTTTGGTACTTACAGTTCTTTACATGTAATTTCCAGGTTGATGAATAGAGTTATAATGTTTAACTACTTGCTCACAAGCAGTTATTACTTTCCTAATGATTGTTGAGCCCAGCTTCTGATGGAGATAATTAATTCCTTGTAATCAAAGTCTCTTCCATTAGCCCTATTTGCTTCTTATAGTCCCTCAAAGAGGGCAGAGCATTCACATATAAGGTCACTATTTTATCTGTGCATCTCTGTGTGAGATAGTGTCTATGACAGCAATTCAGTATACCGCACTATTGAAATTGCTTCAGTTGTTGAATTTGAAACAATTATTATATATCCTAAGATTTTAAATATCAATAGCATTAGCATATGTGTTGACAACATATTTTTCAAATCTTGGTTATATTTGAAAGTTTGTAACATGATGTCATTAATATAAAGCCCGTTTGTTTCAAAACTAATAATGAATATTTTGTTAGTAGCAATATGTAACAATGTCAGATTGCTAATCTCAAAATAAATCTGAAAACACTCCATTTCAAAATTTGAAAACAAACCCATTATAATATAAACAAATTTCCTAAAAATTCTAGGTATTACACTGAGTGTATTGTGGACAGCATAAATTTTTAAATCTCACTTATCTTTAAACAGTCAAATCTTTCACTGATTTCTTATAATTATTTTTGCCTAAGAATGGCTCTTAGAGTGCTGCTTCATATTTTCAAAATATACATTGAAGAGCATTTGTGAGATGGATTGTTCATAAAATTATGATTAATAATTCAAGTTGGTTTATTAAACCATTGTCTTAGAACCATTTTTTATTAGCACACTAGTTCATAATGAAAAACATTACTTAACATACAAAATGCTGTGTAGTTCTTTGTAAGTAGTGGCTGAAGCTACACTAAAATTGACTTCTGACAATGTTGAAAGTTATTCTCTAGGCATATAGATATGGCTTTCTCCAAATAGTCATAATTATAATATCTGGATCTTAGAATCCATTGAAATTAAGTGAGATTAATGTTTCACATATTTGAACACAGATGCTTATGATGGCAGATATTATTTTTAGCATATGTATCTTACTTGGTTGAAGAATACAGAATGTTAATTTCAAAGATACATTTTCAATCATTGCATCCTGTTTTCTCTGATTGTTGTTACAGAGGTTATTCAGTGCATATAACATAATTTTAGTCTTCATATTTCTCTCTTTTTTTCCTTACGTGCTCAAAACAGACAATGGTCGCAATGTTAAAGGTAATGTATGAACTCAAGTTTCATCATCTGATGCTTAAATTGCCCCCTTACTTGGCATGTTAACTTGCCTGCTGTATGCCCTGTTCAATGCAACATCATGCTGCCCTTAGTGAGTCCAGGTGCCTGGGGGAGACATCATGGCTTGATTTTGGTGGAGACGTTGTTACTTTCTTAACTGTGTCACCAAAATGACTAAGAACTCCTTTTTCCTGCAAGGAGTATAAGCCTAGGTTGACAATGAAGACTTCCTAAATATTTGAATAATTTGGAAAGAAGAAAATATTAAGCTAAATATATTTCAGCCAAAAAAAATCTTTTTTGAGTACCAGATTAAATAAAATAAACAAAGTGCTACATGACAGCATCACTTCACTTGTTCCTCTTTTGTTTCCTTAAAACTAGTTTCACGTTCCTGGATGGCAGGGGGTATGGTTTTAAGCTTACTGTAGTAGTAAACTGTATATGCATGATAGTCATTTCCTATTTTTCTATATAACATTTCAATCATTTTTAACTGTGTCCTATATAAGTCTGAAATCACTAGCATGACCTAAAGCTACTGTAGGTTTAACTGGGCAACACCTCTGAATAAACCTGGATCTGACTAAAAATTGAAAATTCGCTTCAGTTTTTCTACTCTATTGTACTAGATGCAAAAACCACAAAATATAAAAACCATATTATTCTCACCCAATTGAAAACTTTTGGAACTTAGTCCTGTAACATACGCTATGCATGCTGCTGTGGGTGTCCATATGGTGACAACTACTCATTTGTGCATGTGTGTTGCATGGACACGTCTCCATCAGTGACCATCGTTACTTAAGAGTTCACTGCTTTGGCCTCTTCCGTATGTCACGTAGTCTACTCTGACCTCTGTGAAGTATTGTATATTGATTCTCAAATGCTTCCTTAACTAATTTAGAGCTGGTGACAATTATGAATTAAGAGCACTAGAAACTACAGATGTTTTCTCATCAGCATCCCAGGTAATTTGAAAATAAGAGAAATCATGGCAGCTTCTCTCCATCCTAACTTCATTTTCTAATGAAGGGTCTGTGCAGGTGACCTCCAATTACAGGATGGAATTTCTATACATGATTATTTTGTCCTTGACCTTTCCACTGAGATTTGTAAAAGGGAGCAAATTAGTGTCAGCTGTGGATAGTGATTTGAGTTGATATAATTCAGAACATAACCTCAAAAAACAGAGTACAGACAGCTCATGACAACTGGCCTGTGTGAAACATGACTGGCTTTAGCATTTAACAATTAACAGTAAATTATTAGACATTAATTTTCCAGTGATCTTTAAATGCAGTGAGAAACAAATATAATTTTCCTTAGTAAACAGGAAATTGAGCTTACTAATCTTCAGACTAGTAGTTCACATAGTTTTTGTGTCATTCAAGCTACATTAATTCATTTTTTCCTTATAGATTAAGCCATTTAATCTCCAACCCATTCTTTCAGTCCTCCATTTTTTAACAGCAATAGTCTTTGACTAAAAACAAATCATAAAAGTCAGAATTTGGGATTAGGAAACTCTAAGCCACTCTAGAAAGTTTTCACATATTAATATTTATAATGTTACAAGATAAAATGTGGGCAATTTAATAAAAATTTAATGTGAATGTGCCCTCCAGTGTCTTTGCTATTTGTTTAGGCTCTGATTTTGAAAACTATTTAAAAATATTTAAGTGCCTGGCTCTTTGAGATTTTCACAGAGTAATTATTATGCTAATTAGACACAGGACAAGGCATTAAGTGTGCTTTTTAAAAATTTTTGGGCCTTGTTACTGTCAGGCGAGTGTATGCTCCTCGGTTCTATCTCATCACAACAAAGATTTGGAGTGACCGATGTCATGGCTCTTGGGTCTTGGACAGACCGTGTTATAACTCTTAGACGAATCAGTGTTACAGCTCAGTGTTACAGCTCTTTTATTTAGATAATAGCAGGAAAATCCATCCTCTAAGCGTGAAGGCATGCAGACCCAAAGACGTGAAGAGAAGAACGCCTCAATGCGCGGGAGAGAGAGAGAGCACTTTTGGCTCCTCTTTTTATATGTTTCTTTCCCTCCCCCTGGGCCTCCTCTATGCAAATTGGGCTTAGCCCTGAGTGCTGTTCTACCTGAAGTTCTCACTCAGGTCCTCGGACCTTCCTTTGACCTTCCTTTGTTCTATTTTCACGGGATTTTCCCTTCCTTGTCTTTTAGGCACCACCATTTTGGACTCCTGTTTCGTATTCTAACTACCTAACATTACTAAACCACATTTAAATGAAAATTTTTAAAAATAAAAAAATACTATACATCTTTGTATGCAAACACATAATTATAGTTTTTTTCAATACTGACTTAACCAAAAATAATTTATTTAACAAACTAAAATAAATGATTTAGAAATGTGCTTGGAAGGCCTTCAAGATCATCTAGTTTATTCCCCTTAGGCAAGAATACTGGTGAAATCTCTTGAACAGGTGGTAGAAGCATCTTTATCTCTAGAGGATCTCATTCTTTAACTTTCTTGGAAAATCTATTTTTCCTGCCTATACAAAAGCTAATTTAAATCCTTCTTGCTGAAATGTAATTGTTTTCCCTTCATCTGTCCTGAGTGGACTGAAATACTAGCTGGTTACTTCTGTTCTTTATGTAACATCACAGTGTAAAAACAGCAAATTGATACTCAAATCTTTTCTGCTAAAATGGAATTTCCATTTTACATTTTTCTTAGGATCAATTTTGTTTTCCTTTAATAAATTCCCTTAACAATCTGACTCTGAAATAAGACTTCAGAGTGTACAAAAGTATAACCCATTATCAAAGAGTGAAAAAGTTAATTCGAATAAATTGCACATGCTGCTTATATGTATGTGTGAATGTGTACATCATATATTTAAACAATTTTTCTAATATGTGAAAGGTGAACTCAATTCTAGTGGTTATTCTGTTTGATTCTACTTCCCAAATCACCATAAAAATTAACCCCACTTACACCACTTAGTAAGTCATTTAAAAAAGTTTACCCTTCTATAGCTTCCACCTCTTCATTATCCCAAGTAATTTCTATACTCCTCAAACAATGGTATGTTCAATTTCCAAGTCATCTATGAATCTGGCATATGAATCCTTTCACCTCCCCTCTAGTCACAAAAGCTATCAGATACACAAAGGAAATCAATTGATCTAATATAACTTTTATGTGCTACATTGGCTGTTACCAAGTGTTTGTGATCTTACAAGAATTTGCAAATTGATTTTCAATCGTTGACAGTTTTCTAATGTAAAGTATATGTCATGCCCAGAAACAAACAATATGGATATTGATTACAAATAATTTGGTGATTAATTCTGATATATTTTTAATGTCAAACTGGTTATCTTATGCTCATTGACAGTGGTCTTTTACAAAATCCAAGTACTAAACACTATATTCACATTTTCTTTACTATTAAGCCACTTCTGCAATTTAAGTTTTATTAAACTTTAGCCAAATAAAATCATGCTGTAAGAATACTGTATAAAGATGATTTGAAAATACCCTTAATCTTTTTGGTTTCCTTTTCTGTTCCCTTTGGCTCTCAAGAGCAATAATCTTTTTTTTTTTTAATAGCATAATTTTTAATAAAGTTTATCAGAAATCCAGCAGCATCTTGAGGACAATATATTCTCCTTTATCATCTTGTGTGCATATGTGTGCTAGTTGCTTAGTGGGGTTGTTTAATGCAGTCAACCCCATGGACTTTAGCCCACCAGGCTCCTCTGTCTGTGGGATTCTCCGGACAAGAACACTGGAGTGAGTTGTCATTTTTTTCTCCATTAGCATCTTGTAACTCATGATAAATTCAAATAACCTCATCATAAAATTTTTAAATACCTTTAATCTAAAATTCTTCCCAGATGTTGCTTTAGCCTGTAGCTTGATCTTTAAATGCAGGATACCTCTTTGTAGCTGGAACCTGGCTTATTTTATATTTAATCAGACACTTGTGATATATTTGAGCTTGATCCAACTGTTAGTTTAGTCTTTCTATGATCCAATGGATGTTGGCAGTTTGATCTCAGGTTCCTCCACCTTTTCTAAGTCCAGCTTGTACATTTGGAGTTCTTGGTTCACATACTCTTGAAGCCTGGCTTGAAAGATTTTGAGCATTACCTTGCTAGCTTGCAAAATGAGTGCAATTGTGCAGTAGTTTGAACATTCTTTAGCATTGCCCTTCTTTGAGATTGGAATGAAAACTGACATTTTCCAGTCCTGTGGCCACTGCAGAGTTTTCCAAATTTGCTGGCATATTGAGTGCAGCATTTTAACAGCATCATCTTTTAGGATTTGAAATAGCTGAGCGGGAATTCCAGCACCTCCTCTAGCTTTGTTCGTAGTGATGCTTCCTAAGGCCCACTTGACTTCACACTCCAGGATGTCTGGCTCTGTCCAGGATATGAGTTTAGTCTTCATGGTCTTCTGTTTTCCATATCTTACTAGAATATTAGAAAATTTAGTCTGTTCATCCATTTTGCAAATGTTTCTCTAAAAATTGTCAAGTCCTCCTAAATACTTTTGAGCTTTATTATTTTCTATTGAATCTAGTGGGTGCATATCAGTCACTCAGTGGTGTCTGACTCTTTGCAACCCCATGGACCCTCTGCAACCCTCCAGGCTCCTCTGTCCATGGGATTTCCCAGGCAAGAATACTAGAATGGGTTGCCATTTCCTTCTCCAGGGAATCTTCCTGACCCAGGGATCCAACCAGTATTTCCTGGGTCTCCGGCATTGGCAGGCAGATTCTTTACCATGAGCCACCCTGGAATCCCCATTGAATCTACTATTTCCCTTTATTTCTCCCCATCTATTTTCTTTAAATTCATTTACTTTGTTTTACAGGTTATTCTCCTTTCTTTCATTAGCATTTTAAATGCTATCTGTTTATGATCACTCTCAGGGAGGCTTCCTTTCACCTTTAAATCCTTAACCAAGGGCTCTCTTAATATAGACCTAGGAGGTAGGAAGCCTTGCATTCCAATTTCTGGTGCTTGATTCTTATTCCCTTTTGGCCTCCTATTGTGTGTGCTTAGGCTTACTGTTGGTAAAACGAGGATATTACTAATACCTTCCTTAATTAAAGTGTAGGAAGTTATTTTCATTAGAATTTAGACGGGTTTCAGAGAAACCTAAACTGACACTGATAATCATCGCAGACACTAACAGACTGCTGCATATAAACACCTGCTTCAAAAGCAGTGGAGAAGAGCATAATGATCTTTGTTATACAAGATGAAATAGATTTTGAATCTAAACATGCGTGAATTATTTTATGTAAAATATTTTAAGTTCTGCTGAAGTCTTTAAATGTATAAATTTAAAAGGAAACCTAACATTAAAAAAAGAATAGATTAACAGTTTAGAAATATTTTCTGTTAGAAAGTAAGAGAAGATGAAATACAGATTGCAATGAACTTGTAGTATTCTGAGGCCAAATCTTAGTGTGATGCCTATTGGCCAGTGGTTTCTTAGCCCTATCAGACTAATGTTCTCTTGTTTCAACATCCTGTTATGCTTGCTTGACTATCCTAAAATGATATTCAGAGATGAATAACCTATTTCTAAAAAGCCAACATAATTTCTTAATTATACAGGAAGAATAAAAGGAAAGCAGCTTATAATAAAATATTTCTATCAGTATGTTAATGTTCAAATATAACTACCCTAGAAGATATAATATGAAATATGAGAAAATATTTGGTATTAATAACATTAAAGGCATGATAAAACATTCCATATAAGTACTGGCTAAAATGATAGAGCAGGAGTTGAAGGGATAACAAAGTCAAAACCACTATTGGAATAAATAGTGACAGATTGGACTTATTTATATATAAATTTTTAAATAGTGAATAATCAAAATTAAATTATAAATAATACCAAAATCAACTGGGGAGAAATTGAGAAAGTGCAATATCCTCACAAATGAATTGGCCCTTGCTTTTCAATGTAGTGTCAAAATGATTCCCTATGGGATAGTGTGCAGTAATAATGCATTGCACAGGAGAAAGACATCCTACTACTCATAAGGATATATATATATATATATTCTCCAATACTTAAGAAAGACCTTGCAGACTATTCACCTTCATAAGCAACAAGAACCAGAAGAAGAAATGGCAATCAAAACATCTGTAGAACACAAACATTAAAAACAAACTCGTGGTTACCAGCAGGGAGAAGGAAGGATGGGGACTGGCATAGGGGTATGAAACTAAGAGATACAAACTACTCTGTATGAAATAAATAAACAAGAAGATATTGTACAGCAAAGGGGAATAAAGTGATTATTTTGCAGTATGGAATATAATTTATAAAAATATTGAATCACTATGTTGTATACCTGAAGCTAATCTAATATTGTGAATCAACAATACTACCATAAAGAAAGGACATTATGGAGGCATTGTGGCAAATCTCTAGGGAGTTATTAAATCATTCCAAGGGTTTATTTTTTACCTAAAAACAAATATATAATTCTTTTTGTTATATCATACATCATTTTACATATATAGGAGATCAATAATATAATATATTTTAGAAGAAACTCAATAATGAATGCCCATTGGGTCATCCGGGTCGATTTTTCAAGGTGAGAGAATAGACACCTCCCATCTCTGTAACAAAAACACCCCCACAGATGCCTTGATGGTGCAGTACTGTCACAGTTGATAATATTTGCTTATCTGTGCAGCAAATTCAGTGGAGTTTTTTGAAGTGGCCATAAACACAAGCAAAGTACCTTGTGTTACTATGTAACAGTACCTTTCTGTGTTAACATTAGAGATGATTCATATTTCTAGGCCATTTGCTACAAAATTCCAACATATAGAAGGATAATAGAGAAAGAGGATTGAAAGGTGGGATTAAGGTTTTGAAATACAGTTTAAGTATATGCTTGAGCTTAATGTTCTACAATCTCATGTGTGCAGTAATGTTACCTAAACAGTCAAAATATGACATGAGCTGGGAAAAAGGCAATATCTAAGAAATCTGAAGTCCTAGAATATTTTTCAAAATTTAAATATTAAGCTATAGGTCCGGAATGTAGCCATAGAATGATGCAAAAAAAGGAAACACTATCTAGCATATGTTACAATAACAAATTGGTGGTGTGTATAGGAAGGTTTTACAAACAATGGGGTTTCCCAGAGACCTATCTGAAGGAAAGATTAATCTAACTTTGGGCTCTTATATCTCTTCTTGTCATAGAAATAGAAAAGAGAATGAGAATCTATATTCAAATGAGAAATACTGGGAAATATATGCCCAGAGAGCACAGTGACATTTTTAACTTGGATAGACTTGGTCATCATCATGGGTAAAACTCATGGAATGAATAGATGTGCTCCTCAAGGAATACATACTGTCTTTCCTACATAAATAAAAAAATCTCTTAAAATCATTTCAATATTTTATAATAACCAAATATAAACTTTTACAAATGAATGCAGTGTGATTTTTTTCTCTAAGATGAAAATGAACTAAATCATGGGTATTTTTTTTCTTGGATTATTTTTGACCTGAGTTGATTAATTGTTGTGGTCCAAAATACACAATCCATAAATTTAATTTTCAAGGGTTTATACCTCACTTGGTGCATAAAGCACATTTTGATCTCCAAAATGTACTAGTTTCATACTGAACAGGAGAAACAACAGCATAAGGCAAAATGTGGTAACAAGTTCATTTATGCAGTTTGTATGTTTCAAGCACTCTCGAGGCAGAAAGTTAATGTTTGTATAGCATTCTTCCTAATGCTAATCTTCAAGAGCACATAATCTTATAAGTAATATCATCAACTGTATAGGAAACTTTTTGGAGTGGTTTTTTTTTGGCTCTCCATAACCAACAGACAATAGTAGTAGTGTGTTTGTCGCTCAGTCATGTCCAACTCCGCAATCCCATGGACTGTAGCCCACCAGGTTCCTCTGTCCATGGAATTTTCCAGGCAAGAATACTGGAGTGGGTTGCCATTCCCTTCTCCAGATCTTCCCAACCCAGGAATGGAACCCAGGTCTCCTGTATTGCAGGCAGATTCTTTACTATCTGAACCACTAGGGAAGCTAACAGACAATAGGTTCATCTCAAAGGAAGATGTAGCTGGTCAGTGTACTTATCCTCAACGAAGGGGTCCAGGATCTTGACACTGCCAAATTGTCTTTGTAAGGAAGGAATGTGAGAAGTGACCAGAGTTGATCAAAGAGTCCAAATGTCCAAGAAAAAGTTCTGGGTATCTAATGCACAGCATAGTTTTTTTTTTTTAAGAAAGTAACTAAGTACTACCAACCCCAAACCCACCTATGGTCATTTACCCACTGACGGTCATTTCAGTTGTAAGTTATGTTTGCCAAAGCACTCTTCTGCTGTGTCTTCTTCCCTCCAAAAGTGGCCAACATTAATTCTAAATAAAAGGGAAAAAATGAAAAGAAAGGAAAGATTTAAAAATCCCACATAGGATCCAAATTATTCAATTCAGTCCATGCGACACATCATGCTTATGCTCACTTGCTAAGTCACGTCCAACTCTTGTGACCCCATAGACTGGGGCCCACCAGATTCCTCTGTCCATGGAATTTTCCAGGCAAGAATACTGGAGTGGGTTGCCATTTCCTTGTCTTGCGACCCCTTACATGCACACAGATGACATTTGTCCTTCTCAATGTTACCTGAAATTCCTCTGTCTGGACTTAACACTTCTAGAATCTCTATGAAGTTATCTTATACAGGTAATAGAAGCATACGAAGAATGCAACTGACTTGTCACTTGTTATGGCAGAGTGCGGAGTAATACAAGTCAAAGCAGGTTAGACACTATTCAGAAATTTCATGGCCAACATGATTTTAACCTTCCTTGATTAATTCATAAATTATAAAAGTCCTTCCTTGAATAATTGTTAAGTTATAAAAAAGTTCTTGAGAAACTTTGAATTTAGAGCTTAGACAATAATAGGGGAGTAGAGTTCTCTCTTCTATTCCAGCCTCTAATGAAAGAAGCCAATTAACAGCTAAAGCTGCCATCTGCTCCCTGAGTGCACACCTTGGGCACTATCTTATCCTTGGATATTCACATGCCGCTCCATATGGTGGATGGTGAGCAGGTATCAACCAGCTGAATTTAGTCCCATCTGAATCAGGGTCACAATGGTCATGAATTACTAACAGGTCACTCGAGACCATGTCTTTCTTAATTTTTCCTGACATCGCTTTTACAAATACTTTCCGATTTTTTAGGGCCTTTTAATCATATCAAGTCAAGCCTCCTGGGATCCACGTCGGATTCAAACCTCAACAAATACAGCACCATTAACAAGATTCCACAGCTCACTCTGAATTTTTCAGATGTCAAAGCTGAAAAAAAGAACGCATCCCCTCCTTCTTCAGATAAAACCATTATTGCGCCCAAAGTTAAAGATCGAACACACAATGTGACAGAGAAAGTTACCCAGGTAGGATGTTATTTTGCTACCAATTTTCACTGTTTTTAAGGTTATTTTCTGAGGTAAGCCATCTATTTGCACTCCAATTTCTCTTCAGATGTTGGGTGACCCTCTAATGTAGCAAACAAATAAAACGGTACAAATAAATAAAACTGCAGACTCGAATTTTGTCTATTACAAGACTAAGCAAAAATGGGCTGGCTTGGTTTATTTGTTCCCTTTGTTGCAGAGGTGATTAAGCAGCTATTCATCACATTTAGGCATTTATTGTTTTGCTACAAATCCTTGCATTAGTGAAGCATGGTATTTTAATATAATGAATATGTCTATTGAAGGTTTAGGTGACTAATGGGGATTTACTCTGAACTGTGGCCCTCTTTTTTGCACTTATGCTACTAAGTAGAGTGAGATATAAGTCATTGGACTAGGGGGAAGAACTGTCTGAGTTGAAGAAAAGCCAGAGTAAAACAATCTGTTTCTCAGGTACAATATTTTGTTCTTAAATAAATATTGCACATCTAACTAGGGTGAAAAAAATAAAAGTACTGTCTAGCAAGATTCCTGTGGTAAAGAGTAGAGAAAAATGATTTGTACTTATTATATCAAAATACCAACCTAAGCAGTACCCAGCTTCTGCTTACAATGCACTTACATTGTTGGGAATTCATGACTCTAAAATTTGTGTCAAGTAAACAGTTTTTTTTTTTAATAAACAATTTAACCTAGTATATTTGCTTAGCAAGTCATTTTATAAACTGTCACAATATAAACATAAACTTGACCCTGATATCTATCTCAATCATTGAAGATCCTATATTAACGAAGGTTTTGTAATTGTAATTGCTAAAACAACACTATAGTAGTTTGTACATACCGCCTTATGTGTGAGCTGAAACAGCCATGTAAAGGCCATGAGTTGGTTGTAAATAGGCCTGAGAGTCTCTGTTTATTTGAGATGAGAGATTATACATGCCTTAACTCAGATACATATTTTGATATTTATGTAGTAATGGGGCTTTCTACACCTGGTATTTTGTTTTTCCTAACTTACTCTTAGTAAATTGAGCTTGACAGTGGTAAATGAATGTATGTGTGTATGAGCTTAGTTGCTCAATCATGTCCGACTCTTAGCGACCCCACGGACTGTAGCCCGCCAGACTCCTCTGTCCATGGGATTATCTAGGCAAGAATACCAGAGTGGGTAGCCATTTCCTTCTCCAGGGTATCTTCCCGACCTAGGGATTGAATCCAGTTCTCCTGCGTTGCAGGTGGATTCTTTACCATCTGAGCCACCAGGGAAGGCCAATATGTGAATAGCCTACTGTTATTCATGTTGTATTGGCACTATTTTAATAGCTTTGAATTTTACTTGCAATTGTTTTTACCTTAGAAATTATCCTATTTGTAGACCATAGTCATCATATGGATATATAGGAAGTAAGAGATTTTAGAGATTGCACAGAAGTCCGGCTACAGTTCTTACCGTCAGGGTCTTGCCAGTAGCATAAATGAGTGAAGTAGTCATGGTAGCAGAACAGGCATGGTGGGGGCTACAGTGGCATCAGAGCAGATGGCTGCCACTCAGCTCCGGCCAACTGCGATTGTGAAGGAAGGATTAACCCATGTTTTCAGATCTTTCAGTTTTAAAAAGAATCTGGAAATCCAGATTTGAAAATAAACTCTTTATTACTAAAAGTTGGCAAGCTAGTTCAAAATGCTTCTGCAGACCAAACAAAACACACCTTAAGGCCTGTGGGCAGACAAGTTTGATCTTTGCCAAGTGTTCATGAGCTTGGTTCACTACAGGGCCCACCCTGTCCTGCCATGTTTAGCAGGTCCACTATGCCAGGAGGAGATGATATACCCATGACTCAGAGGTGGCACCCGTACTGGGTGCTTTCTGAGCCTGGTGAGAGAGGAAATGTACAAGTGGTCCCAATGAAATCATGGTGATAACAGGAGCACAGCTGGGGGAAAATAATTACACTTCAATGGGGGAACTTTCAAAGAAAAACAGATGAGATGAGATACTTACGATGAGTCTAGAAGATTACTTATCAAACTGGGTGGCAAATGATGTTTAAAAGCATAACAGAGTCCCATGCACTTGTGCTTTAATTCTGACTGAGTCATTTATTGTGTGACTAGAGCCATTTGTTGTATGACATGGAGGAAAGTTTTAGTTATGACACAACTTATTTCTCAGTGTTGATATAAGAATTAAGTAGAATGATATGTGAAAAGTGTTCATCAAGGTGCTATATACATGACAAGCAACATCAGCCATTATTCTGTTTATCAGTGTTCTTGTATGACTTCCCCCTGCCCTCATCACCATCATTGAAGGTAATCCACACCTTGCCAGGACCTAGTCAAACACCTGGCCAAGCAAATGAGGGAAGAGATGAGATTCCCAGGTGGAGAAAAAACAAGAACAAAGTTGCAGAGGTAGAAAAGTCTGAGTGTCTTCTCAGAAAGAGTAGGTTGGGCCAGGAAGATGCATGGCCGAGCAGGGGCTTATTACACGTCAGGAGCCGCTGGAACTTTCCCCTCTAGTTGGTTCTTCATTCAGTTCAGTTCAGTTCAGTCATTCAGTTGTGTCCGACTCTTTGCAACCCCAAGAATCGCAGCACGCCAGGCCTCCCTGTCCATCACCAACTCCAGAAGTTTACCCAAACCCATGTCCATCGAGTCGGTGATGCCATCCAACCATCTCATCCTCTGTCGTCCCCTTCTCCTCCTGCCCCCAACCCTTCCCAGCATTATGGTCTTTTCCAATGAGTCAGCTCTTCGCATCAGGTGGCCAAAGTATTGGAACTCCAGCTTCAACAGCAGTCCTTCCAATGAAAACCAGGACTGATCTCCTTTAGGATGGACTGGTTGGATCTCCTTGCAGTCCAAGGGACTCTCAAGAGTCTTCTCCAACACCACAGTTCAAAAGCATCAATTCTTCGGCGCTCAGCCTTCTTCACCGTCCAACTCTCACATCCATACATGGCCACTGGAAAAACCATAGCCTTGACTAGATGGACCTTTGCTGGCAAAGTAATGTCTCTGCTTTTAAATATGACATCTATGTTGGTCATAACCTTCCTTCCAAGGAGTAAGCGTCTTTTAATTTCATCGCTGCAGTCACCATCAGCAGTGATTTTGGAGCCCCCAAAAATAAAGTCTGACACTGTTTCCACTGTTTCCCCATCTATTTCCCATGAAGTGAAGGGATCAGATGCCATGATCTTAGTTTTCTGAACGTTGAGCTTTAAGCCAACTTTTTCATTCTCCTCTTTCACTTTCATCAAGAGGCTCTTTAGTTCTTCTTCACTTTCTGCCATAAGGGTGGTGTCATCTGCATATCTGAGGTTATTAATATTTCTCCCGGCAATCTTGATTCCAGCTTGTGTTTCTTCCAGCCCAGCGTTTCTCATGATGTACTCTGCAAAGTCTTCATTACCTTTCTCACAAAAATTGCTTCTGGGATTGAGTAAAATGCAATAGCTGCTATCAAAAGGTTGGCATTCTTTTAAGGTCTCATGTTTCTCTTTAAAATTCCCATGACTCTTATATTTAAATCCATACCATTATAATATTTGTTTTAACATTTAAAAAAAAAAAGTTTTAAACTACTTACCACTGAAGGACTCAGGCTTACAAGGCCCCATAGTTTTCCAACAGCTTCTCATCCAAATCATCATGGAGTGCCCATCCCCACAGTTTTCCAAATATCCCAGTTGGAGAAGCAAGCAACAACCCTTTTAAGATGCTGGGAGGTTAGAATTGGATGTTGTTTTATAAAGGATCACTTTATTTTTACCAATGTAGATACAGTGATAGGAAGGACATTCTTCAGACAGAACACTTAGGTAGCTGTGAATCTAGCCAGAAATGATGAGAAACTGGACAACAGTTGAGACTGGAAACTAATATCCCCTTTTGCTCTCAGCAGCAAACCTTCCAGTTGTGCACATGTCAGATCAAACAAATGTGTGTGCATGCTGAGGCGTTTCCAATTCTTTGCGACCCTGTTGACTACAGCCCACCAGGCTCCTCTGTCCTTGGGATTTTCCAGGCAAGAATACTAACAAGGTGGAGATCAAATATTGAGATATTCCTCCTGTAAACTTAGCCTCTGAGGAAACAAACAAACAAACAAACACTTGAAGTAGAGACACTCTATAATTGTTTCCTCACTGGGTGTTTGTGAAGTTTTCTGATCCTAGTTATCACTGGAATGCCCGTATTCACAAAATATAGTATCACTTCTCCCCACATATCTAGAAATGACTTGATAGCAACTGAAAGACTTTGCTATTCTCTTTGTTATAACTTTGTGGAAGTCCTCTTTGTTAACATGCCTGCCTGCATGACAAGTCTCTCAGCCATGTCTGACTCTTTGCGACACTTTGGAATGTAGAATGTCAAGATATTCTCAACCTATTTGCTGTAGGCATCCAGCAGTGTTTTCTTTATCTAAAGTTCTTATTTGTTTTATTCCTTTAATAAATTTGTATAGCAATCCTTTTTTCAAAAGATATCAGAGTTTTGTTTATCAGTCATTCAGTAGTGAGTTTTAAACACTCCCCTGAGCATAAACTATAGGGTAGATATTTTAAAAAGATCTAAGTGAAAGGAACAATTCATCTCTGCTCATGTTATGCTCTCTCACCATTTGGACCTTATCTCTATCATAGATTGGCTGAGGACTAGTTAGCCGATTAATTACTTGAGTCCCCAGAAAGAGTGAGCTCATTGAGAGGGACCATAGTGCTATCAATTCATCTATTCATTCATTCATACATCTGTGTATTTTTATTCACTCAGCAAACATTTATTGAGAGCTAGTATTAACATATACCCTATAGGTGATGGTGGTTTAGTCGCTAAGACATGTTCAAAACTTGCAACCCCACAAACTATAGCCCGCCAGACTCCTCTATCTATGGATTCTCCAGGTAAGAATACTGGAATGAGTTGCCATTTCCTTCTCTAGGGGATCTTCCCAACTGAGGATAAAACCTGTGTCTCCTGATTGGCAGGCAGCCCCCAGGCAAATTCTTTACCACTGAGTCACATGGGAAGCCTCTTGGTTGGCTAATTCCTACCAAATTCCAGTGGAATGATGAAAAGAGAACAATGAAATGAAAGAAAGGTTGGGTGGGTAAAGACCAAAGGTCTACTTTCACCATGTGGTTCTCAGTTCAGTTTAGTCCAGTTCGGTCACTCAGTACTGTCTGACTCTGTGACCCATGAACCGAAGCACACCAGGCCTCCCTGTCCATCACCAACTCCCAGAGTTTACACAAACTCATGTCCAGCGAGTCGGTGATACCATCCAACCATCTCATCCTCTGTTGTCCCCTTCTCCTCCTGCCCTCAATCATTCCCAGCATCAAGGTCTTTTCAAATGAGTCAACTCTTCGCATCAGGTGGCCAAAGTATCAGAGTTTCAGCTTCAACAGCAATCCTTCCGATGAACATTCAGGACTGATCTCCTTCAGGATGGACTGGTTGGATCTCCTTGCAGTCCAAGGGACTCTCAAGAGTCTTCTCCAACACCACAGTTCAAAAGCATCAATTCTTTGGCACTCAGCTTTCTTTATAGTCCAACTCTCACATCCATACATGACCCCTGGAAAAACCATAGCCTTGACTAGATGGACCTTTGTTGACAAAGTAATCTCTCTGCTTTTTAATATGTGGTATAGGTTGGTCATAACTTTCCTTCCAAGGAGTAAGCGTCTTTTAATTTCATGGCTGCAATCACCATCTGCAGTGATTTTGGAGCCCCAAAAAATAAAGTCTGACACTGTTTCCACTGTTCCCCCATCTATGTGCCATGAAGTGATGGGGCCGGATGCCATAATCTTAGTTTTCTGAATGTTGAGTTTTAAGCCAACTTTTTCACTCTCCTCTTTCACGTGCATCAAGAGGCTCTTTAGTTCTTTTTCACTTTCTGTCATAAGGGTGGTGTCATCTGCATATCTGAGGTTATTGATATTTCTCCTGGCAATCTTGATTCCAGCTTGTGCTTCTTCCAGTCCAGCGTTTCTCATGATGTACTCTGCATATATGTTAAATAAGCAGGGTAACAATATACAACCTTGACGTACTCCTATTCATATTTGGAACCAGTCTGTTGTTCCATGTCCAGTTCTAACTGTTGCTTCCTGACCTGCATACAGGTTTCTCAAGAGGCAGGTCAGGTGGTTTCGTATTCCCATCTCTCTCAGAATTTTCCAAAGTTTATTGTGATCCACAGAGTCAAAGGCTTCGGCATAGTCAATAAGGCAGAAATAGATGTTTTTCTGGAACTCTCTTGCTTTTTCGATGATCCATCGGATGTTGGCTATTTGA
Source organism: Giraffa tippelskirchi (assembly GCF_054371585.1). Classification (NCBI taxonomy): domain Eukaryota; kingdom Metazoa; phylum Chordata; class Mammalia; order Artiodactyla; family Giraffidae; genus Giraffa; species Giraffa tippelskirchi. The sequence continues at coordinate 95,904,084 of NC_137277.1, forward strand.
TCTCTGGTTTCTCTGCCTTTTCTAAAACCAGCTTGAACATCTGGAAGCTGACGGTTCACATATTGCTGAAGCCTTGCTTGGAGAATTTTGAGCATTACTTTACTAGCGTGTGAGATGAGTGCAATTGTGTGGTAGTTTGAGCATTCTTTGGCATTGCCTTTCTTTGGGATTGGAATGAAAACTGACCTTTTCCAGTCCTGTGGCCACTGCTGTGTTTTCCAAATTTGCTGGCATATTGAGTGCCACATTTTCACAGCATCATCTTCCAGGACTTGAAATAGCTCAACTGGAATTCCATCCCTCCATTAGCTTTGTTCGTAGTGATGCTTCCTGAGGCCCACTTGACTTCCCATTCCAGGATGTCTGGCTCTAGGTGAGTGATCACACCATCATGATTATCTGGGTCATGAAGATCTTTTTTTGTACAGTTCTTCTGTGTATTCTTGCCATCTCTTCTTAATATCTTCTGCTTCTGTTAGGTCCAGACTATTTCTGTCCTTTATCGAGTTCATCTTTGCATAAAATGTTCCTTTGATATCTCTAATTTTCTTGAAGAGATCACTAGTCTTTCCCATTCTATTGTTTTCCTCTATTTCTTTGCACTGATCACTGAGGAAGGCTTTCTTATCTCCTTGCTAGTCTTTGGAACTCTGCATTCAAATAAGTATATCTTTCCTTTTCTCCATTGCTTTTCACTTCTATTCTTTTCACAGCTCTTTGTAAGACCCTCTCAGACAGCCATTTTGCTTTTTGCATTTCTTTCTCTTAGGGATGATCTTGATCCCTGTCCCCTGTATAATGTCGTGAACTTCCGTCCATAGTTCATATGCACTGTGTCTATCAGATCTAGTCCCTAAATCTATTTCTCACTTCCACTGTGGTTCTCAGTAAAAGATCAAATTCTTGGCTATATCTGCCCCCTTTTCCATAAAAGTAAACTGAACTTTTTTTTTTAAATTTGTTTATTTTCTATCTTTTAACTTTACAATATTGTATTTGTTTTGCCATACATTGACATGAATCCACCATGGGTGTACATGTTTTCCCCTTCCAGATCCCCCCTTTCACCTCCCTCCCCATCCCATCCCTCCAGGTCATCCCGGTGCACCAGCCCCGAGCACCCTGTATCATGCATTGAACCTGGACTGGTGGTTTGTTTCACATATGATAATTTACATGTTTCAATGCCATTCTCCCATATCATCTCACCCTCGCCCTCTCTCTTAGAGTCCATAATACTATACTATTTATCTGTGTCTCTTTTGATGTCTCACATACAGGGTTATCTTTACCGATTGACTAAATACCATATATGTGTGTTAGTATACTGTATTGGTGTTTTTCTTTCTGGCTTACTTCATTCTGTATTATAGGCTCCAGTTTCATCCACCTCATTAGAACTGATTCGAATGTATTTTTTTAATGGCTGAGTAATATTCCATTGTGTATATGTACCACAGCTTCCTTATCCATTCGTCTGCTGATGGGCATCTAGGCTGCTTCCATGTCCTGGCTATTATAAACAGTGCTGCAATGAACATTGGGGTACACGTGTCTCTTTCAAGTCTGGTTTCCTCAGTGTGTATGCCCAGCAGTGGGATTGCTGGGTCATATGGCAGTTCTATTTCCAGTTTTTTGAGGAATCTCCACACTGTTCTCCATAGTGGCTAACTAGTACATTAGCATTCTCACCAACAGTGTAAGAGGGTTCCCTTTTCTCCACACCCTCTCCAGCGTTTATTACTTGTAGTCTTTTGGATAGCAGCCATTCTGACAGGTGTGAAATGGTACCCCATTGTGGTTTTGATTTGCATTTCTCTGATAACGAGTGATGTTGAGCATCTTTTCATGTGTTTGTTAGCCATCTGTATGTCTTCTTTGGAGAAATAGAAAGCCCAGAGATAAATCAACACACCTATGGATACCTTATCTTTGACAAAGGAGGCAAGAATATACAATGGAGAAAAGACAATCTCTTTAACAAGTGGTGCTGGGAAAACTGGTCAACCACTTGTAAAAGAATAAAAATAGAACACTTTCTAATACCATACACAAAAATAAACTCAAAATGGATTAAAGATCTAAATGTAAGGCCAGAAACTATAAAACTCCTAGAGGAAAACATAGGCAAAACACTCTCCGACATAAACCACAGCAGGATCCTCTGTGATCCACCTCCCAGAATATTGGAAATAAAAGCAAAAATAAACAAATGGGACCTAATTAAAATTAAAAGCTTTTGCACAACAAAGAAAACTATAAGCAAGGTGAAAAGACAGCCTGTGGAATGGGAGAAAATAATAGCAAACGAAGCAATGGACAAACAATTAATCTCCAAAATATACAAGCAACTCCTGCAGCTCAATTCCAGAAAAATAAACGACCCAATCAAAAAGTGGGCCAAAGAACTAGACTGAACTTTTGTAACCTTGTATGATTCTCTTATTACTGAGGCTATTTATAGCTCAGATGTTAGGCTAAATTTTAGAAAAATTGTACTATTCTGTTATCAGATTCAGCTGTTATAAATTTTGTAATGTCAGATTTAAGAAGATGGCACTGTGGATTCCAGAACTTTATTGACCAGTCTTGTATGGCCCTATCAGTCATTGCTGTAACAATGCAAATAATATAAGCCTGATTGAAACCATTTTAAGCAAAAAAGTGAAAGGAGGAGGATCAGTTTACAGGGTCACATAATCAAAAAGTGCAAGGTTAGATGCTTTGGGCCATAGCTACATTCATTTTTTGAATAGCTGATAAATTCTCTCTTCTCAGCCTTGCTTTCCTCATTAATAACTTTACTCTCCATCTGATGGAAGCAAGTCTTTACACTCTCTTGTCTTACATAATGCTCACCGTTCGTGATCTGAAAGGAAGGGCTTTCTCTCCACCAATGTCCACATCAGTTTCTGAGAAAGTGACTTCTGATTGGCCAGCTTGAGTCTTGTGCTCATCCTTGTGGTGGAAGAAGTATAGCTCCTTGACTGAGGACCACACCAGAAAAATACAGTGGGGAATGAATGGCTCCATGGAAGGAAAACAAAACAACAGTGGCCCATTACATTGATGAAGATAAGAATTCAGACTAACGGTGTCTCATATACACAAACACACACATACACTTGATAAATAAATATGTTGGGTAGGCTCTAGAGACACAGAAGTGTAAAACCTAGTGTGTGTGTGTTAAGTCGCTTCAGTTGTGTCCAGCTTTTTGCAACCCAATGGACCATAGCCCACCAGGCTCCTCTGTCCATGGGATTCTTGAGGCAAGAATATTTGAATGGGTTGCCATGCCCTTCTCCATGGGATCTTCCTGACCCAGGGATCGAACCTGCATCTCTTATACCTCCTGCATTGGTAGTCGAGTTCTTTACCACAAGTGTCACCTGGGAAGCCCATAAAACCTAGTACCAGTAGTCAAGTACTACCTGGAGAAAAATGATAAAAATTATATAATAATAGTATTTGCAGGTGCTAGTATAATAAATAAATGCCACAAGACCATATTATGAAACTAAAGTTAGTTTGAGTTTCCTTTATATATGCTGCTGCTAAGTCACTTCAGTCGTGTCCGACTCTGTGCGACCCCATAGACGGCAGCCCACTAGGCTCCGCCATCCCTAGGATTCTCCAGGCAAGAATACTGGAGTGGGTTGCCATTTCCTTCTCCAGTGCATGAAAGGGAAAAGTGAAAGTGAAGTTGCTCAGTCGTGTCCGACTCTTAGCAACCCCATGGACTGTAGCCTACAAGGCTCCTCCATCCATGGGATTTTCCAGGCAAGAGTACTGGAGTGGGGTGCCATTGCCTTCTCTGTCCTTTATATATAGTACTGACCAAATTATGAGCAAGTTATTCTGTAACTTATTACTTTATTACTTAAAAGGAATATCTGGTGAACTTAATAGAAACCCGTATTGTGATCATCAGAAAGAAAAAAACATATAATGAGGAAGAGAATACTAGTCCACAAGTATAGTTTTCCTAGAGCTTTATTAAGGAGAATACTCAAAATAATTAGTTTTGAGAATAATCACACAGAAACTTAGATCACAAGAAAGACATTTCTGAATGTTGAGAAGGTCATATAATTTTGAAATATACATACAACTTTAAATCTAAAATAGATTCTCATTATTTGGGGTTTATCTAAGTATATTGTTGGCATGAAAATAGAAGTAAGATAGATTTAATAATAGGTGACATTGGTTGAGCATTTACTGTGTCAGACTCTATGCCAAGTGGTTTAACAGATTATCAATTTTAATCCACATGAAAGTCCTATGATTTGATACTATTATTATCATCTCTATTTCATAGAAGAGGAATCAAGCTTAGAGAGAAGGAAGCACCTTGCCTAGGTCACACAGTAAGTGGAAAAAGTAGCTTTCACTGAGATTATCTGATTCCAAAGTGAAGTTCTTAATCTTGAAAGTATATCCTCTTTACTTCTGTTTTGTTTTCCTATCTGTCCCCTAAATCTACTCAGAAGTTCACAGAGCATTGGAAAATATCTGCAACATTCGGAAGTATGGAAAAATATCATAATCTAAAAGTTTGCTAGTAACTAATTAGAGAAGTGAGTCTATAGAAATAAGAGAATGTGGTAAGTGAGAAAGTTCCTCAAACTCTTCAAAAAGCCAAATAAAGTAAATCTTAATAGATTCATTATCTCTTATTTAAGTTCATATCCCATTTTTTAAGCTAATTTTTTGTTAGGATAAAGGTTTTGTTTTTTGTTGGTGGCATGCCACTTAGTGGCTGGAAAAGCAAAATTACACTGATGAAACTGACAAAAAGAGCTCAAAGTATATAACATTTTACTTTCCACTGAACTTTATCCATTGTAAATATGCTCATTATCTCTTCATGGCATTCAGTGCTCTCAATTTACTTTTGACAGAACTCCAAAACAGTATTTGTAACTCAGTACTTATTTATCAATGGAGATTGATTTATAATGGAGAGACAGTGTTGATTTCATATTATTATCTAATGTTTAAAAAGATAAATGTGTGTAATTTGTTTATATCAATTATACCTCCATAAATCTAAAAAATTATATATCATCTCAAGCTCAATAGTACAAAATTTGTTAATGCTTTCTGTAGTTTCACTCAAATTAGATAAACTTAGCCCTAAACTTTCTTCTATGACAGTAATCAAAATATCTTCCATATGCAACTACAGAGAAGACTGTACACATGGACATCACCAGATGGTCAACACGGAAATCAGATTGATTATATTCTTTGCAGCCAAAGATGGAGAAGCTCTATACAGTCAGCAAAAACAAGACTGGGAGCTGACTGTAGATCAGATCATGAACTCCTTATTGCCAAATTCAGACTGAAATTGAAGAAAGTGGAGAAAACCACTAGACCATTCAGATATGACCTAAATCAAATGCCTTATGACTATACAGTAGAAGTGAGAAATAGATTTAAAGGACTAGATCTGATAGAGAGAATACCTGATGAACTATGGGTAGAGGTTCGTGATATTGTACAGGAGACAGGAATCAAGACCATCCCCAAGAAAAAGAAATGCAAAAAAGCAAAATGGCTGTCTAAGGAGGCCTTACAAAAGCTGTGAAAAGACGGGAAGTGAAAAGCAAAGGAGAAAAGGAAAGATATACCCATTTGAATGCAGAGTTCCAAAGACTAGCAAGGAGATAAGAAAGCCTTCCTCAGTGATCAGTGCAAAGAAATAGAGGAAAACAATAGAGTGGGAAAGACTACAGATATTTTCAAGCAAATTAGAGATACCAAGGGAACATTTCTTTCAAAGATGGGCTCAATAAAGGACAGAAATGGTAGGGACCTAACAGAAGCACAAGATATTAAGAAGAGGTGGCAAGAATACACAGAAGAATTGTACAAAAAGTTCTTCATGACCCAGACAATCACGATGGTGTGATAACTTACCTAGAGCCAGACATCCTGGAATGTGAAGTCAAGTGGGCCTTAGGAAGCATCACTACAAACAAAGCTGGTGGAGGTGATGGAATTCCAGTTGAGCTATTTCAAATCCTGAAAGATGATGCTGTGAAAATGTGGCATTCAATATGCCAGCAAATTTAGAAAACTCAGCAGTGGCCACAGGACTGGAAAAGGTCAGTTTTCATTCCAATCCCAAAGAAAGGCAATGCCAAAGAATGCTCAAACTACCACACAATTGCACTCATCTCACACGCTATTAAAGTAATGCTTAAAATTCTCCAAGCCAGGATTCAGCAATTCTTGAACCATCAGCTTCCAGATGTTCAAGCTGGTTTTAGAAAAGGCAGAGGAACCAGAGATCAAATAACCAACATCCGATGCATCATCGAAAAAGCAAAAGAGCACCAGAAAAACATCTATTTCTGCCTTATTGACTATGCCAAAGCCTTTGACTGTGTGGATCACAATAAACTGTGGAAAATTCTGAGAGAGATGGGAATACCAAACCACCTGACCTGCCTCTTGAGAAACCTGTATGCAGGTTGGAAAGCAACAGTTAGAACTGGACATGGAACAACAGACTGGTTCCAAATAGGAAAAGGAGTACGTCAAGGCTGTATATTGTCACCCTGCTTATTTAACTTATATGCAGAGTACATCATGAGACACGCTGGGCTGGACGAAGCACAAGCAGGAATCAAGATTTCCGGGAGAAATATCAATAACCTCAGATATCCAGATGATACCACCCTTATGGCAGAAAGTGAAAAAGAACTAAAGAGCCTCTTGATGAACGTGAAAGAGGAGAGTAAAAAAGTTGGCTTAAACTCAACATTCAGAAAACTAAGATCATGGCATCCGGCCCCATCACTTCATGGCAGATAGATGGGGAAACAGTGTCAGACTTTATTTTTCTGGGCTCCAAAATCACTGCTGATGGTGACTGCAGCCTTGAAATTAAAAGCCGCTTACTCCTTGGAAGGAAAGTTATGACCAACCTATACCACATATTAAAAAGCCGAGACGTTACTTCGTCAACAAAGGTCCATCTAGTCAAGGCTGTGGTTTTTCCAGTGGTCATGTATGGATGTGAGAGTTGGACTATAAAGAAAGCTGAGCGCCAAAGAATTGATGCTTTTGAACTGTGGTGTTGGAGAAGACTCTTGAGAGTCCCTTGGACTGCAAGGAGATCCAACCAGTCCATCCTAAGGGAGATCAGTCCTGCGTGTTCATTGGAAGGACTGTTGATGAAGCTGAAACTCCAATACTTTGGCCACCTGATGCAAAGAGCTGACTCATTGGAAAAGACCCTGATGCTGGGAAAGATTGAGGGCAGGAGGAGAAGGGGAGGACATAGGATGAGACGGCTGGATGGCATCATCGACTCGATGGATATGGGTTTGGTGGACTCAGGGATTTGGTGATGGACAGGGAGGCCTGGTGTGCTGCAGTTCATGGGGTCGCAAAGAGTCGGACACGACTGAGAAACTGAACTGAAGTGAACTGAACGCAACTATAAGTTAAAAATACTTTTTAATAATAATGTCATTTTAATTCTGACCTCAGTTCAGATTCGACACCAGCTGGCTGCTCTACAATTCAACTCAGTTCTGGCACTGTCTACCCAGAGATCATGTCAGATGCCATAGATTAAGGGCTCAGTTTCTCAAGACTGCCCCCCATTTCAGTTGCCAATTGCAATTCCAGGTGTTTCCTGTGTTTCTGACCAACTGGCTGTAAATTGGGTTACAGCCCCTCCTTTACTTACATTAACTTGCTAGAGACACAGAATTTAGGAAACCTATTTATTCACTCGATTACCAATTATTACAGAATATGTTACCAATCAACAACCAGATGAAGAGATACATAGGGTGAGACCCTGAATGAAGGCACTTATGTTCCCACAATATTTGGGCTCAGCCTGATGGCATAAGGAAGAATTCTGTTTCACCAGCTTGGAAGCTCTCTGAACCCCCTCCTTTTAGGGTTCTTTTTAAAGCTTCATTACATAGGCATGAATGATTATTTCATTGACTATTGTCTATGAATTCAACCTCCAGCCCTTTCCTCCCTGGAGGTGAGGAGCACAGGAGGGGGCCTGAAAGTTCCAACCCTTTGATCAAGCGATTGCTTCCTCTGTTGACCCCTACTTTGTCCTTAGGTGACTTAGAGTCTTCTCAAAATCATTTCACTGATGTAAGAAATTCCTAAGGTTTAAGAGTTCTTTCCAGGAATGGGGCCTGTAACTAAATGTATATCTTATAAATCGCAGTTATCACAGTCATGGATTAAAAATAACACTTAATTGAAAAGTCGATTTTTCAACAGTATTTTTATAAATCTTCATTGATGCTGTAGTCTTGAAATTACAAAAAACAACATACACAATACTTCTACAGTATGATATAAATGTTTTCATAAACCTCATTTTTTGCCTAAACTCATGGAGCATGCAAACCTCAATGAAACATACCAATCATCTTGAGCTACCATGAAAAGAAAGTGAAAGTGAAATTGCTTAGTCATGTCCGACTCTGCGACCCCAGGGACTGTAACCTGTCAGGCTCCTCTGACCATGGGATTTTCCAGGAAAGAATACTGGAGTGGTTTGCCATTTCCTTCTCTATAAATAGTTAACAATCACAAAAGAGCAAGTAAAATTTGAAATGCAATGCAGGAGTCCCAAATAGCCTCTGAACACTTCCAACTTAATATGACATCAGTTTTGCCTCTATTATCTTATTGTTATTTATAGAATACCTTCAGACTTGGTTCAGCAAAACAGAAATCACCATCTAGTATTTTCCCCATATTCTGGATTTGATCTATGTCTAAACTGAAATGGAAAACAATATATGTGAATACTGCAAGTAGGAGTAATGCACATTCATCAGGATAATTATTGACTCAATATTTGTGAGTGCTTACTAAATATAAGTCAAAATGTATGTACGACGGTGCTACAGAAATGTATACATCAATTTTTTTGCCTTTAGGGGCCTTTGATTGAATACAAAGCCTGGATCTTTGAGATCCTCAATTATGTTTTCTAGTTCTCCCTGGGCAAATAAATATATTACATAATCTAGCCAATGATGAGGAGAAGACAAAATGTAGCTAGCCATTTAGGTAGCAATTGACTAGTGCAAACATGTTGTATGTTATATACATATTAAATATTAAAATGATGTTCATTACTTTGAAAAAAGTGTATAATTTTAAAAAGTAACATTAATTTTCTTTTTTTTGGCTCCACTGGGTCTTCATTGCTGTGTGTGGGCTTTCGCTAGCTTCAAAGAGCGGGGGCTACTCTCTAGTTGTAATGCACAAGCTTCTCATTGTGGTGGCTTCTCTTGTTGCAAAACACAGGTCATAGGGTGCACAACCTTCAGTAGTTGCAACACATGGGCTCAGTAGTTGCAACTTGCAGGCCTATTTGCTCCAAGGCAGGTGGAATCTTCCAGGATCATGGATGGAACCCATGTTTCCTGCATTGGCAAGCAGATTTCTACCCACGCCACCACCAGGGAAGTCCTGCTGCTGCTGCTGCTGCTAAGTCACTTCAGTCATGTCCGACTCTGTGCGACCCCATAAACGGCAGCCCACCAGGCTCCCCTGTCCCTGGGATTCTCCAGGCGAGAGTACTGGAGTGGGTTGCCATTGCCTTCTCCACCAGGGAAGTCCTAATTTTCTATTTTTACTAATTTCTATATGCACATCAAAATTGATTACTTGCTGACATATTCAAAATTAAAATAAAATTTCATTTCAGTTTTAAACATCTAAATTACCTCAAAGGTTATACTTCTCTATATTGTAAATGATGAAGGAATAACATCACTGATCGGCATTTTACCCTACCTTGTAAAGCAAGCATTTATGTATAATTGCTTTTAAAAAGCACCTGTTTGGTTTTCTACATTCATTAGACATTTTTTAATGGAAGGAGGAAAAACACCCACTTAAAAAAAGTTCTGTTAGCCAAAGAAATCAGATTGAAAATAGATGCTTGAAATAAAGAAGTAAAATACCAATGGTCAGAAGAGACAGGTAAAAATAATTTAGCTTAGCATACAGAGCAATAGCCTGGTTCCTATGGCAACCAAGACAAAGATTGCAGTTATCTGTTGCCAAGATGGTTCAGTTTTTATCCCCCCAGTTAGTATAAGCCTTGGGTTAAAGTCAAACTCGGGAACAGAAAGGAAGCACTGAACTGGCAGTTCCTATGTACTTTTGCCTGATAGCCTAGAGTTTGGGACAAACATAGTTCGAGGTGAGTTGCCTAATGAGAGTGGGCAGAAGCAGTAAATTTTTCATGTTTCATAGGATAAGAATTAAGTAAAGGATTTTTATCAGATATGGAAATTCAGAGCAGACATGGAATTTTCACAGACCCAAGCAACCCAAGGTCTTGTAATATCAAGTGGTTGTGGACTGTTCCTTGAGTAAGGAAGTAAATTCAACCATGGGATCTAATTTGAAGAAAATCCCAAATAAGAAAGTAAGATAAATAATAATAATAATAATAATAATAATAAAAGATCCCATTGGTTATGTTGGTGGTAAATTGTGGTAAAAAATATATTTTCCCCTTTAGTTCTACTTCTCTGTATTATACTAATCACATTTTCAATGGAAAATATGTAGTTAGATAATAAACCCTCTAAAACTCAATTGCTCCAAAAGAGTTCATTAAAAAGCAGTTAATCTTCATAGAACTGTAAAATTTAAAGGAAACTTAAATATCACCTTCCCTAGGTTTTTGGTTTATTTTTTGAAACTTCTTGATCAACGGAATCATCTGGTTCTCTCTCTCTCCCTCTCTCTCTGTCCTGCCACCCTCTGGAAATTCAGTTTCAATGGAGCCTGAGGACTGTGAATTTTTAACAATTCCCATTCCACATTATTAAGATCAGGAAAATTTGGGAAACAAGGATATAGCCAAATGTTTTTATTCTGCCTGTAAAGTTAGAGCTGAAAAGAGAACCCAGTAGAGACCTAGTTTTTGTATTTCCTCATTGTTATTGTGCATTATTATTCTTTCTATATATTTCTCAAAGAAGTAACTGGCTCAGTTATATATCCTTGTCATGTTTAAATTACAATATACTTGTCTTTTAAATAAAACATACTAATTTGTATTTACACATTCATGTTGGAAAAGCAGGCTTACTTCCATGGGGGAGCTACTGAGTCCAGGAAATGGTACTGCCATAGTGATTTCTCAGGTAAACCCTCTAAGAAACAATGTCCATTTAAGAGAATTTGCCTAAGCCAAACTAGGAAAATTAACACAATTAACAGTTTTGTGAATTCCTAAATTAAAGAAGTCTGAAAAAATTACCCAACACTTCTTGAACATTTTTGATAACAGAATCCATTTTAATTGCCTTTTTCTTTATATAATATCTATCAATATCCTGAACTCATATTTGAGAAAGATTTTTTAGGAAATACCAGCCTAGACACAGAGAAGGCAATGGCATCCCACTCCAGTACTCTTGCCTGGAAAATCCCATGGATGGAGGAGCCTGGTAGGCTGCGGTCCATGGGGTCATGAAGAGTCGGACACGACTGGGCGACTTCACTTTCCCTTTTCCCTTTCATGCACTGGAGAAGGAAATGGCAACCCACTCCAGTGTTCTTGCCTGGAGAATCCCAGGGACAGGGGAGCCTGGTGGGCTCCCGTCTATGGGGTCACACAGAGTCAGACACGACTGAAATGACTTAGCAGCAGCAACAGCAGCCTAGACAAAATGTTTTCTTCACAGGTAACTGTGAGGACTATATTCAACTCAAGCATGTATAATATTAGAAACTTTAAAACTTTTAAAACAAAGAAGGTTAGGATTAGCATGAGGTAATGGTGATGTGAAGGAGATGATATGTAATAGGAAGTACATTTTCTGTCCTTGCTTTAACGAAGTCCACTCAGGCTTTTTCCTAACCATGTACCAAATACACAACTCAGTTTAAAATAACTAGAAAAAAAAGTACCATACATAGTTCCTTCTCTGTTTTAAACACCTACTGCGTTTAATCTCTTTTTCTGTTTTAAATGTATTGGTTAAAGTACACCTGTATTTTGAAGCCTACTCAATGTAGAAATGGAAAAATATGTGTTGCAAAATCACACATAAAAAGTGTCCAAGTCTTTTTTCTGAGATTAACATAGCTAAAGCTGGCCGTAGAGCTGAGAATGGGGAAGGCTCTTTTTCTGCCTCTTGCCCCAGTGCCCTAAGGTCAGTGGCAATAGGATGCTACCGTCATGGTGGGAATAGAGACGAGGTGAGAGAACCAGAGTGAGAGAACCTGCAGTGTGAGAACCAGAGGATATAACCATGCTATTTTCCACACTTCCTTGGCTCCTCAGTTTCCTGTGGGTGTGTCAGTTCTCCATTTCAGATGTTGCAGAAAATACTAAAAAATAGTCTGCAGCCAGATTTAGTTTCTGGTGCCTGTTGATCCTCCTTTCATTTGAAGTGAAGAGTCAAACTGAGAAATCCCTGTACCATCATGAGGAACATAGGCTTAATTTTAAGGTCATGGGAACAACAGTAGGTGAGATTGAGCAATGCAAGTCAAAAGGGAACAAGAAGGTAGGAGTGAGAAATATTCTAGTGCTGTTTCATGGTTAACTGGCAGCTGTCAGTTCAGCTGTACAATCCTGTTTCCGGTGATAAGCTGTCATTTGTAAATTATGCCCGTAGCTATATCCATTATTCATGGGTTGGTATTGGGAAAGAGTGATTTCAGGCGCCCACAGTTTCCGACCTGCAGGCACCTGAATTACCTCCAAAACTGACTACTCTATTACCTCTCATGCCCTCTCTTTTTTTTTTCTACCATTGTCAGATCCTACCAGCCTACTCCTTGTTTCCTGTGAAGAAAGACTTCTTTCTCTTTCCTAGGTCTTCTTTCTTAGAAATGAATGAATAAATTCTGATGAACACATCACTTTAAGTCTAGTAAACGGACAACTGCAAGCATGGAATTTCAGTATAAAGCTAACTTAAAAAAAAATATTTTCCAAAGAATAAGTATTCCTTTCCACTCTACGCAATCTATTACTTAAAAGTGAGTAAAAGCTAAGGCATGAAAAAACCGCTGGATAGAGAGACTTTATTACCATATTTTTGCATTTTAGAATTGTTTTATATTAGTTATATAATAAATTAGAATAACCACGCAGCTTGTTCTTCTGATTAGCCATTTTAAGATTTTGAATATGTTTCTTACACACATTTCCCAAATTTGTCTGCCTTTTGCATCCAAAGTACTCCTTTGGAAACACTGAGGAAGAGAGGTAAACAATCACTGTGCAGGGAGGTTGAAAGACACTCACTTTGGAGACAGTTTTGTTCCATCCTGAATCATCAAATTCCCTTTTTTTAAGGTCCAGGAAAACAACAGTGACATAGATGCCATAGTCCCTATTTCATTTCCGTGCAGTGTTTTTGTCTGGCATATTAAACTGCCAAGGAAAGAATTCTCCCACATTAGGTAAGTTAGGTCCATCCTGACAGTGGTCTCTCTGGTTTCTTTGCCATGTTTTTGACTTAGCAATAAAGAAAAACTAGAATGTAATTGAAATATCCTAATGCTATTTTTAAGGAAACCTCCTTTACATAATATAAAACTTGTCTTAATGCAATTGTTTCAATAGTTTTGAAACTAGTGCTCTTTAGAGTGCTGAGTGCCAATAAGCAGGATGGGGCATTGGGACTTCCACACCACCCCCAAATTCAGTCAAAACAGCTTCATTCTCGGTAGCTTTTTATGTATTGGCCTTCTTTTAAGGGTATGTGTGTGGATTTTAAAGAACTTGAAAGGGCTAAGCACTCTAAACAAACTTCGGTCTAGCTCTGCTATTTATGTTTTGCTTTCCTTTACCAAAACTGCTTAGAGTTTTTCATTGATTCTGGTCATCAAGTTCCCATTTTTATAGAAAACTTTCAGTTAAATGAATTATTCAGAGCCTCACAAGTTGTTAACTACACACCCAAGACTAGAACCTTTATTTCTGCTTGGATTCCAAGGTTTTTCTCACTTGACACTCCCACTCAGGAGCAGGACCATTTTAATTCCTGCATCTTCTTCTTTCCATTAAAACTGTTAGAGTCCCAGAATTCCATCAGTCTTCTGATACAACTCCTTCAAACCTCAACCCTCTTCTCCACAAGATGAATGTCTCAAGAAGTATAAACAGAGATACTACCAGAAGAAATCAGAGTTTTCTTAACTAGTTAAAGCCAAGCAATCAAACAGCTGCTGCTGCTGCTAAGTCACTTCAGTCGTGTCCAACTCTGCGACCCCATAGATGGCAGCCCACCAGGCTCCACCGTCCCTGGGATTCTCCAGGCAAGAATACTGAGGTGGGTTCCATTTCCTTCTCCAATCAAACAGCAGGCTACCCTTATGCAGGCTACCCTTATGAACATGAACAGTCTGTTATTTGCCTCCAGGTATAGGATATAAAATTAACTTTGTGGGGAAGCAAACAACTATTTTTTCAACACAGTCACTAAAATTTAGACTGTTATTACTCACTTGTTCCAAGAATATTCTCAGAAAAAAAGAATCTAACACTACTTTTATGCCAGCAAGTTCAAATGTAAACTTGATATTAAATGTCAAGGAGAGACACAATATACAAGAATATAAAAAAGCAACAGAAAAAGCAGTGAATTTCTGTTTCTTAAGAAATTATTTTTATCATTGAAAAAAGAATTACTAAATATTGTCAAGAACAGTAACTCATGTTGCAGAATCTCTCTTTATTTGTATCAGTTCAGGTCAGTTAAGTCACTTGGTTGTGTCCTACTCTTTGGGACCCCATGGACTGCAGCACACCAGGCTTCCCTCTACATCACCACCTTCTGGAGCTTGCTCAAACTCATGTCCATCAAGTCGGTGATGCCCTCCAACCATCTCACCCTCTGTCATCCCCTTCTCCTCATGCCTTCCATCTTTCCCAGCATCAGGGTCTTTTCTAAAGAGTCACTTCTTTGCATCAGGTGGCCAAAGTATTAGAGATTCAACTTCAGCATCAGTCCTCCCAATGAGTGTTCAGGATTTCCTTTAGGACTGACTGGTTGGATCTCTTTGCTGCCCAAGGGACTCTCAAGAGTCTTCTCCAAAACCACAGTTCAAAAGCATCAGTTCCTTCGTGCTCAGCTTTCTCTCTGGTCCAACTTTCACATCCATACATGACTACTGGAAAAACCATAGCTTTGACTAGATGCATCTCTGTCGACCATGTAATATCTCTGTTTTTTAATACGCTGTCAAGGTTTTCTATAACTTTTCTTCCGAGGATCAAGCATCTTTTAATTTCATGGCTGCAGTCACCATCTGTAGTGATCATGGAGCCCCAAAAAATAAGTCTCTCACTGTTTCCATTGTTTCTTCATCTATTTGCCATGAAGTGATGGGACCCGTTCACATATTGCTGAAGCCCGACTTGGAGAATTTTGAGCATTACTTTACTAGCGTGTGAGATGAGTGCAATTGTGTGGTAGTTTGAGAATTCTTTGGCATTGCCTTTCTTTGGGATTGGAATGAAAATTGACCTTTTCCAGTCCTGTGACCACTGCTGAGTTTTCCAGATTTGCTGGCATATTGAGTGCAGCACTTTCACAGTATCATCTTTCAGGACTTGAAATAGCTCAACTGGAATTCCATCACCTCCACTAGCTTTGTTCATAGTGATGCTTTCTAAGGCCCACTTGACTTCACATTCCAGGATGTCTGGCTCTAGGTGAGTGATCACACCATCGTGATTATCTGGGTTGTGAAGATCTTCTTTGTACAATTCTTCTATGTATTTTTGCCACCTCTTCTTAATATCTTGTGCTTCTGTTAGGTCCATACCATCTCTGTCCTTTATCGAGCCCATCTTTGCATGAAATGTTCCCTTGGTATCTCTAATTTTCTTGAAGAGATCTCTAGTCTTTCCCATTCTATTGTTTTCCTCTATTTCTTTGCATTGATCGCTGAGGAAGGCTTTCTTATCCTCCTTGCTATTCTTTGGAACTCTGCATTCAGATGGGAATATCTTTCCTTTTCTCCTTTGCTTTTTGCTTCTCTTCTTTTCCCAGCTATCTGTAAAGCCTCCTCAGACAACCATTTTGCTTTTTTGCATTTCTTTTCCATGGGGATGGTCTTGATCCCTGTCTCCTGTACAATGTCAAGAACCTTTGTCCATAGTTTATCAGGCACTCTGTCTATCAGATCTAGTCCCTTAAATCTATTTGTCACTTCACTGTATAATCATAAGGGATTTGATTTAGGTCATACCTGAATGGTCTAGTGGTTTTCCCTACTTTCTTCAATTTAAGTCTGAATTTGGCAATAAGGAGTTCATGATCTGAGCCACAGTCAGCTCCTGCTCTTGTTTGTGCTGACTGTATAGAGCTTCTCCATCTTTGGCTGCAAACATCATGGCATCTGGTCCCATCACTTCCTGGGAAATAGATGGAGAAACAGTGTCAGACTTTATTTTTTTGGGCTCCAAAATCATTGCTGATGGTGATTGCAGCCATGAAATTAAAAGATGCTTACTCCTTGGAAGGAAGGTTGTGAGCAACCTAGATAGCATATTTAAAAGCAGAGACATTACTTTGCCAACAAAGGTCCGTCTAGTCAAAGCTATGGTTTTTCCAGTAGTCATGTATGGATGTGAGAGTTGGACTGTGAAGAAAGCTGAACGCCGAAGAATTGATGCTTTTGAACTGTGGTGTTGGAGAAGACTCTTGAGAGTCCCTTGGACTGCAAGGAGATCCAACCAGTCCATCCTAAAGGAGATCAATCCTGGGTGTTCATTGGAAGGACTGATGTTGAAGCTGAAACTCCAATACTTTGCCCACCTCATGCGAAGAATTGACTCATTGGAAAAGACCCTAATGCTGGGAAGGATTGGGAGCAGGAGGAGAAGGGGATGACAGAGGATGAAAGGGCTGGATGGCATCACTGACTCGATGGACATGGGTTTGGGTAAACCCCCGGAGTTGGTGATGGACAGGGAGTCCTGACGTGCTGCAATTCATGGGGTCGCAAAGAGTCGGACATGACTGAGCGACTGAACTGAACTGAACTGAACTGAACTGATGGGACCGAATGCCATGATCTTGGTTTTCTAAATGTTGAGTTTAAGCCAGCTTTTTCACTCTCCACTTTCATGTTCATCATTTGCTCTTTAGTTCTTCTTCACATTCTGCCATAGGGTGGTGTCATCTGTGTATCTGAGGTTATTGATATTTCTTCTGACAGTCTTGATTCCAGCTTGTGCCTCATACAGCCCAGCATTTCGCATGATATACTCTGCATATAAGTTAAATAAGCAGGGTAACAATATACAGCCTTGACATACTTCTTTCCCAATTTGGGAACAGTCTTTTGTTCCATGTCTGGTTCTAACTGTTGCTTCTTGACCTGCATACAGACTTTTTAGGAGGCAGGTAAGATGTGCTGCTGTTCCCATCTCTTGAAGAATTTTCCACAGTTTGTTGTGATCCATACAGTCAAAGGCTTTGGCATACTCAATAAAGCAAAAGTAGATGTTTTTCTGGAATTCTCTTGCCTTTTCTATGATCCAGTGGACATTGGCAGTTTTATCTCTGGTTTCTCTGCCTTTTCTAAATCCAGCTTAAAAATCTGGAAATTCTCAGTTCACATACTGTTGAAGCCTAGCTTGTAGAATCTTGAGCATTACTTTGCTAGCATGTGTGATGAGTGCAATTGTGTGGCAGTTTGAACACTCTTTGGCACTGCCTTTCTTTGGGATTGGGATAAAAACTGAACTTTCCAGTCCTGTGGCCACTGTTGAGTTTTCCAAATTTGCTGGCATACTGAGTGCAGCACTTTCACAGCATCATCTTTTAGGGTTTGAAATAACTCAGGTGAAATTCCATCACCTCCACTAGCTTTAGGCTCACTTGACTTCGCCTTCCAGGATGTCTGGCTCTAGGTGAGTGATCACACCATCATGGTTATCTGCGTCATCAAGATATGTCTTGTATAGCTCTTCTGTGTATTCTTGCCACCTCTTCTTAATACCTTCTGCTTCTGTTAGGTCCATGCCATTTCTGTCCTTTATTGTGTCCATCTTTGAATGAAATTTTCCTTGGTATCTCTAATTTTCTTTAAGAGATCTCTATTCTTTCCCATTCTATTGTTTTCCTCTATTTCTTTGCACTGATCACTTTCATTGTATGTAAAATTGCAATTCATATCAAAAGACTACATAGCCTTTTTTGTCCACCTGAAACTATCACAACATTATTAATCAGCTATGCTCTAATACAAAATAAAAAGTTTAATAAAAATGAAAAAGAAGACCAAATAACAAAATACAGAAATATACGTGCCTCATGCATGGAAGAAATAACCTGAAACTTGATTTAGCCAGCATGGCCCCTTGTCCACAGTATTTGAAGAGGTTACCGTGTAACATTTTGAAATTATTGGTTTTAATATAAGAGTTTTATTAAAATATGTTTGACATAGTTAACACACACATATCTCTGCTTCTCACCCATATGCAATATAAATTAACTATTTTAAAATCTATGAAATTCATAAATGAAATGTGGGAACATTTTAAGATCAGAAATATGCTTCATTATTTGTTCTGCCTTCTATTTTTATTTCCGTAGCTTATGGAGAGTTAATTCCTTATTATCCCTTCCTCATCATCAACTCTTGAGAATAAACTCAGAGCACAATCACTAGTGCATAACAGTTTTAGGAATTTTAAGTTACACCATGTAAAAATTAACCTGGTAATAGTTGAAATATGTTGCAATAATTGTGTTCAGTTGGCACTTGATATTCAGTTTGTGGTTCAGAAAGCATTGAGAATAGACTTTGAAATTTTCAGGGAAATATTTAGTTTAGTGTAGGTACCCAGTAGGGGAAAAGAAAGTTGCCTGATTAATCTATAAGGCCTAGGAGAACCTGCTTCTGCAACATTTTCAATTTCCCAAGGTTCTGTAACTGTAGAAAGCAGCAGACATCAATAATACCATTCTCTTCTCTTGCTTTGGCTTAAAGCTTAGCCTGAGTGACCTGCTGCACACCTTGATTCTGGTTCAACCTGTGAGCTTAATGTATCTATTTAAAAGTACTAGAATTGTCTGAAACAGTTATTTCCAACACTGTCTTAGAAAACTTTATTTTAATGGTTAATTCCTTTTTTGTACTAGAACCCACATGAAGTAACTTTAACATAAATCCTTTGGAATCAGCTCTTCTGATCTTCTGGAAAGCAAACACACACACACACAGCAGAAGACATTTAAATATTTCCTCTCCTCAAAGCCATCTTAACCCTATGTGTGCTTTCCCCCTTTCCCTGCCTCTTGTAGTCTCACTGCTCACAGACGCATACTAGGCAACTATCCCCTTTAAGTTCCACTCGCCCCGCTTATGACAAGACCTGGAGGTTTGTTCCAGGTGATTCCTAGACTTGCAGGATTATCATCCTTTTCTTTGTATGTCAAATCCTACTCATTTCTGAAATTTGTATTCAGTTCAGTTCAGTTCAGTCGCTCAGTCGTGTCTGACTCTGCGACCCCATGAATTGCAGCATGCCAGGCCTCTCTGTCCATCACCATCTCCCGGAGTCTACCCAAACCCATGTCCATCGAGTCAGTGATGCCATCCAACCATCTCATCCTCTGTCGTCCCCTTCTCCTCCCGCCCCCAATCCTACCCAGCATTAGGGTCTTTTCCAATGAGTCAACTCTTCGCATGAGGTGGCCCAAGTATTGGAGTTTCAGCTTCAACATCAGTCCTTCCAATGAACACCCAGGATTGATCTCCTTTAGGATGGATTGATTGGATCTTCTTGCAGTCCAAGGGACTCTCAAGAGTCTTCTCCAACACCACAGTTCAAAAGCATCAATTATGCGGCGCTCAGCTTTCTTCACCGGCCAACTCTCACATCCATACATGACCACTGGAAAAACCATAGCCTTGACTAGACGGACATTAGTTGACAAAGTAATGTCTCTGCTTTTAAATATGCTATCTAGGTTGGCCATAACCTTCCTTCCAAAGAGTAAGCGTCTTTTAATTTCATGGCTGCAATCACCATCAGCAGCAATTTTCTCCAGGTAAATTTTTCAGGCTTCACAGCTTTCATTAACCTCTCCCATCATTTTTCTTATTTTTTGGCCACACCGATCAGTCTGTGGGATCTTAGTTCCCTGACCAGGGATCGAACCCATGGCCCCTGTACTGAAAGTTCAGAGTCTTAACCACCAGACCACCACACCAGGGAAGTACCAATCTCTCCCATATTTAAACTCTAAGAATACTTGGTTTATTTTCACACAACTAAATAATTTATTTCCACAATGCTTTGTATCTCTTAGTGGATGGATAAATGATAGGTAAGTAGATAAATGAGCTTCCCAGGTGGATCAGTGCTATTAAAAAAAAAAAAAAAAGTCTGTCTGCCAATGCAGGAGATGCAGGAGATGTGAGTTCAATCCCTGGGTCAGGAAGATACCCTAGAGGAGGATATGGCAATCCACTCCAGTATTCTTGCCTGGAAAATGCCATGGACAGAAGAGTCTGGCAGGCTACACTTTATGAAGTTGGAAAGAGTTGATAGATAATTTGTGTGTATGTGTAAGGGCATGAGTTTCTTTCATCTCCCTATCCCTTGAGAAATAGGACGTATCGCATCTTTTAAAAGTACGTCCCCAAAGACCTAGCACACTGATCAATTAGTAAGTAGGCTAAATAAAATGTCATTTTACATGTTACATTCTTGGCACTCACAAGAGAAGATTCTAACTTCTGATGACGTTTTTATGGTAAGAAGGAATAAGGACTTCATTTGGCCATTCATTTACTATTTCTGAGTTTCTTGTAAGTGCTAAGTAGGTCAAATAAGACACTTGAAAAGTAACTGTATTCCTCCTTTTATATATTTTCTTATTTTTCACTAATAAAGAAAAAGGCAGGAAACAATGGGGAGATACTATGCCAGACAACAAACCTTGAGTTAGAAAGTCTGGACTGAACTATGAGAGACTGAGACTCTGATAACATTAGCTTCTGAGTTAAGATAAGAGAATGTTACCTGGATTCGAGTTCTAGCCCTTATTACTCAATACTGCCAACGTTCTTGGCTGCATTATTTGATCCTTCTTTGTCTTGGATCCCTAACTAGCCTCTAAGTCAGATTAATATTTTTCTTCATGTAGGCACTCTTTAACGTTTAGTGTCAGGTCCAAGGCTTTCTCCAATTAGATGTGGAATGTCTACTCTGACAGGCCATGGTGTTAGGAAGTCTGGTTACAATGGTGACATATCTTTGCCATCAGATCAATTGGGCAAAGATAGAACGATTAGCAGAATCCCTAATGAATTGTGATCAAGACTCTACTGTGGAGAAAGGAGTTAACGGTGAGCAGAGAAGGGACATCATATCTAGTCTGGAGGAGACAGAGGAGCAAATGCCCACATTGCAACACAAAAGAAGGTATAGGATGGGAACCAGCTCGAGACATGGGCTGCAAGGTCACAAGGTGTACACAGGTATCAGTGCAGAGACTTAAAACTAGTACTTCTGGCTCTCTAAAGTAGACCCTTCTACCTGGTCTGTATTCCACTCCATTCCACTTCTTCCCTATCACGGATAACTCCCTGATAGACTACCCACATGTTCTAAAGTAATGTATAAATAAATGTATTATTAACAGAGTTTGTTTAAAAATAAATTCCCTCAGTTCGCCTTATGGTGATAAAAAAAAATCCACGTTTCTGGATGTCGCTAATTTGATTAGAGTATTTCATATAAAAAGGTGCATGAGGGAATTCCCTTATGACCCAGTGGTTAGAACTCAGCACTTTGACTGGGGTGGGGGTGGGGTAAGTTCGATCCCTGGTCAGGGAACTATGATCCCACAAGCCGTGCTGTACCACCAAATAAATAAATAAAAGGTGCCTAGAAAATTAAATTTTATTCTCACTGGGATATATTTGCATCTTAAAAGAGAAACTCATTAACTCAAATGAATAGTTTTGATGGGAACATGGGGGATGGAGGTAAAGGGATGAGTGGTGAAAGAAAAAATATTTTTAAAAACAAGCCTTCTGGTTCTATCTGTATCCTCCCCAACCTCCTACCACTCCACCACCCAATCCCCTTTGCCATAATTATTCCCCTTTCTGTACTCTCAGAAGGAGTTAGGGATTCAGTAACACAGGCTTCTCCTGAAGAATGGGCGTTAGTGATTCAAAATAAATTATAAATGTGATGGACTTCCTGCGTTCACCATAGACTGGACCATTTGCAATATAGTGACTCATCAGGAAAACTAAGAAAAGTACATACACCACAGGTGGCTATTTAAAATAGTAGCATTTCAATAAACCTAGATTTAAAAGAATGTTTATATTAATGAATCAGAACTCCATTTTTGTAGCTTAATCTAAAACCTGCCTTCAACTAGAGATTTTCTTTCCTCTCCTAAAGTCTTGAAATAGCTTCATTAAACCCTTGAGAAATCATGGTCTCCTTGGCAAAATCATTCTTCACAGAATATCAAGTTACATTTGTAATACCACCAAATAAAATCTAAAATGACATTGTCATGAAGTAGAAATTAAAATGAATTCTATCCCTCTATCTTGAGGATCAGCCTACACTTATTTCCATTCTAAAAATGACAAAAAGTCAGGAATTAATAGAACTTTAAAAAGGCATTAGTAGGGATTATGTCAAGATCTCTCCAAAAGCATTCCCAGGTAGTTAAAATATTTAATACAGCTCTGAAGTTCTGATTTTAGTCTGCACTTCAGTCATCATACAAGCTGGAACACTGTTCACAAGATGCACATGCATCACACGTGCACACGCATACACATGATTCCTAACATTATATTCTGAGTTTAATTCCACTGCCTCTGTCCTTGGGAGACATCAGTTATTGTGTACCTGACACAAGACACTACCTACCTGCTATGCACGAGCAGTGTCCCACATCGACTTCCTCTGATGAGTCTAGGTAGGAAGACTATAGCACATGACATAATTAGAAAATACATTACAGAGTTGTCTATGATTAAAGAGTAACATGTATGGGCCAGACCATATTTGAAATTAGCATTCAGATAAAGGTTTTATCCACATGGTCAGGAGAAACTTCCTGGAAAACAGAGAACTTGTTCTGGACCGTGAATGATGAGCAGTGTTTGGAATAGTGGAGGGGATGCTATAGACATGAGGATGAGGCTGGGCCAAGGCCAAGCAGTGGAACTGAGAAGGGAGCATCCAGAACAAAGCTCTTCTCTCATAATAATTGTCATCATGACCTCCTACTTTTCATTTTCTGTGCCAAATTATCTTAGGTCCTTCAGAGTTTCCTCAGAGGAATGTCCCTGAAGTGCTTATTTGTCCTATGACTGTACACACAAATTTTACCTAATCTATAAAAATTGAAGAAGGATCAAAATATGTATTATCACTTGATTTATGCTTAAATTTTGAAAGCTAATTGCTCATTCAAACTGAATTTTGAGTTGTGCTTTGGGTACAAATCGTTTGTTCTTATTAATAATAAATATGCCTCCTTGGAATCCACAAGACTATATGAAGTGCATAGAGTGTTAGTCACTCAGTCGTGTCCATCTCTTTGTGACCCCATGGACTGCCAGCTCCTCTGTCCGTGGGACTTTCCAGGCAAGAATACTGTAGTGGATTGCCATGCCCTCCTCCAGGGGATCTTCCCAACCCAGGGATCGAACCCAGCTCTCCCACATTGCAGGTGGACTCTCTCCCAACTAACTGAGCCACCAGAGAAGCCCAAATAAAGTGCATAAAGCCTTCCATTTCATGAAAAATTGAAGTTCTGATTGTTACTATAACATAAAATCTTGATAGATGTGTAAGGGTATCCTTTAGCTAACAAATAGCACTCGTTTTAAAAGATAAATAATTTCTATTGAATTTAGCAAATATTAGGTGTAAATCCAAGATATTGAATGACTTTTTATATAATTTAAAAGAACACTTTTGCATCCTCATTTCCATTCCTGTTAGAGGAAGTTAATGTTTTCCAGTAATTGAGTCATCTCCACTCACCTAAATTTAGAGTACGCTACCTCTCTCCCCTCCCTAGTGCTTTCTGTGAATAGATCTGAAGCTTTCAAAATAAAAATTTCCCACCTGTATTATTTGTATCACTTCTGCCTCCTTCTTAAAAACACCAGGGAAGCCCTGGGAGCTACAATGATTAATGACCTGTTCTGGAATTTACCTGATCTATAAAATGTGCTGAATTCCAGAGCATAAAAGAAACTCTGAAGTAGGTCAGGAGCTTAATCTGCCCAAGGGCCTACCTTAGACCAAAGGTAAGCAGGTTTGAAATTAAATTAGCACTATAAATTGCAATGACTCATGATTCAATGGCTTCATATTGGACTGGAAGATGGGAAACTACGTGTAATAGAACCTTAAAAAACAAATTCACTCAGACTTATGCAATTTAGAATTTGAATTCATTCTGATGATGAACCTGGTTCAAAATAGTTTTGTGCGTTCTCTAAAGTGGGTTGAGGTGAGGTGCGGGGGAGAATTTGCAAAAGGAGTTAAGGAAATGTTTAGCTTATTAGAGTGGAGGCCAAAATAGACATTCAAGGATTACTTTAGAAAAGCCGCAGAATGAGTGTGGTAATTACAAATGATTCATATTAAATTTAAAATTTTTATGCCAAGCAAGTAGATGAAATCTACAGGATGCTCCCCACAGAGACAAAACATGACAAACTGTTCACAGGACAAACTGTTAGCCCACTTCCATCTCTAAAAATCTATAATACTATAATCCACATGGGAAAACCACTGAAGTTCCCCAAGCTGTCAAGAGCAACTAAGTGGAAAGAGGTGAAGTATTAATGGGAGATGCAGGTAGCTTCTTTCAGAAGAAGTGTAGATCTTTGGTACAGGAAATGATTGGGAGCCTCAAGGCAGTTATTCCAGGTATGTGATTCTGACCTGTCTCTAGGGCCTCTCTGTGTGCCACCATATACCTAACCTACTTCAGCTTAAATACCATTTCCTCAACTGCCACCAGAATCAGCTAAATTCATCCAGTTTTATACTCTCTTCCCTTTATCACTTATTACATGCATCACAATTTGTAATCAAATCTTTGTATAGTTATTTCTTTTATGCCTGCCTTCCCCTACTAATATGTAAACTCAGTGAAGACAGAGATGAGGTCTTTTCTGTTTTCCATGATTTTCTCAGTATCTGATACATTGTGGGTGCTCAATAAATGTTAGGTGGATGGATGGATGGGTGGATGGGTGGAGGGCTAGATGGTTAATAGGAAGAGGTATTAGATGGTGTATGAGGAGGCAAGGTAGAACCAGATTTCAAC
The DNA here is from genome assembly GCF_054371585.1 of Giraffa tippelskirchi. Classification (NCBI taxonomy): domain Eukaryota; kingdom Metazoa; phylum Chordata; class Mammalia; order Artiodactyla; family Giraffidae; genus Giraffa; species Giraffa tippelskirchi. The sequence goes on from NC_137277.1 coordinate 95,929,433, forward strand.
CAAGCTCCCTCTTAAATCTGTTATGGCATTTCCCTTCTAACTGCTAAACAATATTCTATCCAGTAATATAAAGAGACTGAAAATAAGGAAGCATTAGAGCAATATATCATTGTAGAGTTTATTTTTACTTCATATATCCACATTATTCCTTGTGAAGACAGAAACGGCAGGCTGGTTTTTTTTAGGGCTTGCCAACTGCAAAAAAATAAGAAAATATAAAAAGCAAAACTTCTTCCATTTAAAACCTTTCCTTCTCTACCCTGTCTCTGAAGTCTACAGGGAAGACCCTGTTTTGTTTCTTTTTTTTTTTTCCTCAAGTCTGCTTGTCGGGAAAGATAGAAATGGAACTGGAAAAAGAGCCAAAAGAACAAGAATGTGACTGGTGCCACGGCCGGGCACCTTTGTACTCCACAAACCCTAGGTCTTGGCTTTGCCTCTTGAGCCCTCTGCTCCTCTACTCCCCAAAGATTCATTAAGCTCTGAAAGCTTGTGATGCATGTAGGGCCCTAGTCTCCTGCTGAGTGAGTCCAAGAGAGGAAGTGAACTCCCAGCCCTAAGAGATATCATGGCAGGAAAATCTGCTCAGTGTCAGGAATGAACATAAACTCCTAAGCTTTCAAGATACTGCCTTTAACAGGGAGACCTGAGGTACTGCAGTCCATGAGGTTGCACAGAGTCAGACACGATTGAGTGACTGAACAACAACGACCCAGGCAGGAATTTGATACCTTTCTTTCACTCTTACTTTTCTTCTCCTTGAAGTTAGACAATCTATTTTTAAATATAGTTTTAATAGATGCTAGTGAGTGATAAGGTTTCTATGGCAAGCCTAAGCCTTTCTTGTCTTACTCCCTAACTCCTGAGGTAAATGAAATGTAAATGAGATTCAGGGGTGCCTCTCCTGCTCCTGACCAATGCACATTTTTATTGCTGTAATAAAAGCTTGTATGTGAGATGCAGTCATATGCATAACCACTTTTAAAATCTGAGAAGCTATGTTGCTACTAGAGGTAACAGCTAGATCTTATTTTTTGAAGCTTCAAGTTTGCAAATATTCTCTAGAAAAGTATTTTTTCTTCAACGCGTAAGAAAATGACACATAATGTTTTCTGCAGAGAGTATAGGCATTAACTGCTGTTTCACTGATTATCTCAAGATTAGTTGTATTTAAAGATGCTTTTAAATGTGCTAGTAAGATGCACTGTACTTTTAAAGATACAGAGCAAGTGATATATAGCTTAGCAAAACAAATAATTTAAAATGAACTGGTAAGAAATCCTTTATTACTTGAAGAGTTATAACTTTTATTTTAAATATATATTACATTAAAGATATAAAATCCGCCATAAAAATCGCCTCATTTCAGCATCTGTCTTCATAACAAAGTAAATGATAGTTTCAAGATAATGAGTTTTTCTGAATTACTGAATGCATTAAAGGTGCTCTGAGGTATTCTTATCTGACAGTAATCCAGGCAAATATTAATATTTTGATACAGCCTTTGGTATAATGAATATGTCTTGGAAAATTAGCACTAGAAGTTTGCTCTATGTATAAAATTCCAGTGCAATTTTGACCAGAAAGTTTAAGGACATTATTTCAGCAGGTTACAATGAGAAAGCTGAGGATTGATAGATTGAATTTCATTAATGGGCGCCAGACTCCTTTAATGAGATGCCAAGTTTCAGAGGTTTCATCCAGGTTCTAAATGTTCAGGACAAGCCCTGGCAATTTGCTTTGCTGAAAGCAAAGAGTTCCCCCCTCCCTACAAAAGGGTCTTCTCCAGTTGCAGTTTTCTGGGTTAATGTATTCTAGGCTGAATTATCTCACCCATCAATTGCTGCCTTAGGAATTTCAGTGTTCATACAAACTAACGAACATCCACCAGACAGCACCAGCAATGCCCAGCTGGCTGTTTGTCCCCCATGGGAAATTTTCTCAGTCAGAGCCTGGTAATTGTTTAGTGCAGCTGCTACAGTTTCAAGGGTGCCAGCTCATCTAAGCCAACTGTATGCACACAGTCCATGACTCATGAGACTGAGAAAGTACACATCAAGGGTGGGTGGAGGCCTTCAAGGACTCCATTTTAAATTTGCCCTCTTCTTTGTCGACTGTTTGGGGGAAAATGCGTAACGAAAGGCAATTGTTTAAGAGTTATAAATATCCTATATAGTTGTGAAATTCAGCTATAGGAGTATAAAATAATATCATCTTTATCATAAAGAATGTGCAGGATATCTCAACAGTCACTGGGCTCTACTGTATGTGTTACAGTAACAGCTATACTGTAACACCTGTTACATAAATAAAGAACTGGCTTGATATCCAGGGTGAGGGACAATCTAGGCAGAGTCTGGGAACGCAGGCCCCATACTCTGGCCTCTTGCCATGCTAGCTAGCATAAGTTCATTATAAGGTCTTCCAGAATTGTACCAGAAATTACAAAAATATATTTTGTTAGAATAATAGACAAAACCAGATTATTATGAGGCAATTTGAAAGAGTTTTACTGTCAGTTAGAGGCAGTAATATCCTCCTGGAAAAATCCTCCTACAGAGGATTCTGTACACAAATGGCTTCATTAAACAGTGTCAACCCAACACATATATACCAAGTATCTCCAGGGGCCTGTGGGATATATGATGACTAGGATGCAAGTTCTCAATGTATTAGTTATCTTTTGCTGAGAAAAAGAAGAATTACAAAATTTTAATGACTGAAAACAATAAGCATGTATTATTCACTACTTCTGTGGGCCAGAAATCAAAGAGAGGCTTAATTAGGAGGTGGTTCTGCTCGGAGTCTTTCACGAGGCTTTAGTGAAGTGACAGTCTTGGCTGCAGTCATCTCAAAACTAGACTAGAGAGGGCTCTGCTTCAAACTCACAAGACTGGTGACTGGCCTCAGGAGATTCTCTGCTGAGGTCACCATGTGTCCCTCCCACACTGCTACCTCACACGTGGTAGCTGACTTCCTCCAGAGCAGCAGTGCCAGAGAGAGTGAGAAAGTACACACAAGACTGAAGCCACAGCCTTTTAGTAACCTAATACTGAAAGAGGCAGCCCTTCACATCTGCCATATTCTATCCATTAGAAGCAAATTGATTTGTCCAGCCTACACCCGAGAGGAAGTGAAAGTGTTAATTGCTCAGCTGTGTCCGACTCTTTGCAACTCCATGGACTGTAGCCCACCAGGCACCTCTGTCCATGGAATTCTCAAGGCAAGAATATTTGAATGGGTAGCAATCCCCTTCTCAGGCAGATCGAGGGGAAGGGATCACATGAAGACCTTAATTCCCAGGAGACAGAAATCATTGGGAACCATCACAGTGGCTGCCTACCACACTGAGGGACTTAATTCAGGGCTTTAGCATTTCTCTGAAATTATAACTACTACCTCTAATTAGTCTTAGATCCAAATTTTGATCCCTTCCAACCAAACTATCCTTGCTATAGCAAAGTGGTCTTTAAAAACAGCAAATCTTATGTCATCTAAAAGGTGATAATTGTCCTCAGGAGCAAGTCTAAGCATTTTAATGGGACATACAAGATTCTTTATACACAGAACATAGTCTCTTGTTGTTGTTGAGTGGCTCAGTCGTGTCCAACTCTTTGTGACCCCACGGACTGCAACACACAAGGCTTCCCTGTCCTTCACTAGATTTTGCCCAAACTCATGTCCATTGAGTCAGTGATGCCATCCAACCATCTCATCCTCTGTCACCTACTTCTCCTCCTGCCCTCAATCTTTTCCAGCATCAGAGTCTTTCCCAGTGAGTTGGCTCTTCGCATCAAGTGGCCAAAGGATTGACGCTTCAGCTTCAGCATCTGTCCTTTCAATAAATATTCAGGGTTGATTTCCTTTAGGATTGACTGCTTTGATCTCCTTGCTATCTAAGGGACTCTCAAGAGTCTTATCCAGCACCATAGTTCAAAAGCATCAATTCTTTGGTACTCAGTGTTCTTTGTGGTTCAATTCTCACATACATAATGACTACTGGAAAAACCATAGCTTTGACTATATGGACTTTTGTTGGCAAAGCAATGTCTCTGCTTTTAATAAACTGTCTAGCTTTGTCATTTTTTTTTCCCCCAAGAAGCAAACGTCTTTTAATTTCATGGCTGCAGTTACTGTCTGCAGTGATTTTGGAGTCCAAGAAAATAAAGTCTGTCATTGTTTCCATTGTTTCCCCCATTCTATTTGCCATGAAATGATGGGACCAGTTGCCATGATCTTAGTTTTTTGAATGTCGAGTTTCAAGTCAGCCTTTTCATTCTCTTCTTTCACCCTCATCAAGTGGCTCTTGAGTTTCTCTTCACTTTCTGCCATTAGAATGATATCATCTCCATATCTGAGGTTGTTGTTATTTCTCCTGAAATCTTGATTCCAGCTTGTTATTCATCTAGCCTGGCATTTTGCATAATGCACTCTCTTTTCATCCAGCCCTGAATTGTGGCATGATGCCAGCCTGGCATTTTGCATGATGTACCACACAGATCTCTTCATTCATACCATCTCCACATCCCCTTGCCCATTCTCAAATACATACACACACAGACTAAACACACATACAACATAGATAAAACACAAATACACACATCTTCAAACACATAACTATATACCAGGAGACACTGCATTGGATTCACTCTAGATGCTTGTTAAAGTTCATATTCCTGAGTCTCACCTAGATTCAGAGGACAAAGGAGACAAAAACAGCCTTTGACAAGCTTTCTAGGTAGTTCCTATTCATAGAAAGCTTCAAAGACCACAGCCCTTGTCCTGCTGAATGATCTTGACAAGCATGTCTCCAAACTTTACTACTGTCATGACCTCTTCCTGAAAATCATGTCATTTCCAACTAAAAAAAAAAAAAAAAAATCCCATTTACCGTTCAAAATTTACTCAAATAGCACCCTTGTCAAGCATCCCTAGATGGCCCCACAGCAATTGATGGGTCTTGCTTGGCTGGCCCTGGGCACATTTTATGAAAATTATTAGTTTGTACAATCATTCCCCGGGTCAGTTCAAGAGCAACTTGAGTGCAGGGACATCTCTGACAGCATTTCCAGCGCAAGGTCAAAAGTAGTCATTGCTCAGTTTGTGTTTCCTGAAATTTTAGCTATTAAAATATACTTTTGCCCTCAAAAAAGTCTTAAAAATACTTTCTAAAAAAAAGTCTTAAAAAGTTTTTCTTAACATTTTCTATACAAAATAAAAATCTCATAGCACTATTTAGCCACTACATGCCACCTTAACTTTTTAATACATTATAGAAAAGAATAGCTTTTTTAAAGCTTTTAAATTCATTAAATTCTTCTGCCATGACATTTTGTCAATAATCTTGCATAATTGGGAATACTTAGCGTCAAATTACAACTTTCAGTTGCGTTGATTTAATAGCTTTATATTTCTTAATACAAAGGCATAAGGTCAGAATGTGTTGATATTTTTATTTATATTCTGGTGTCCCAAACATTTTAATGCTTTACGATTGCTGCTTATGTTTTCTTCTCTAACTAGAACTTGGAGTATATTAAGTAATCACTAATCAGATTTCTCAGACTTAAGGTAAACAAATGCCAAGATGCATAACCAAACACATTTTAAATGGAGTCACTGCTGAGCCCACCACTGTCAAGGTAGCTATTCTTAAGGTGCAGAAGACCAAGAAATGTAGCATCAAAACACTTAAGAAGCTGAAATGTGCAAGATTACCAGCTGATCGAACTTGTTTCATTACACTTAGAATTCAGTTGACATTGATTTCACAACTTTGGTGAAAGAATCACTTCTGGCTTCTCTGTGACATGATGACTTCTTCTTCTGACTAAACTCTCCCTGATAGACAGACAATTTACATAGCCTTCCAAGCCCTCAGTCAGTGTGGTATCCTTTAGGCTGTATGGTTTCTCTTTTAATATCTTGTGAATTCCCAGAACAAAACCTTTCACTGTCATAGGAAGGAATTAAAATCCACCCTGAAGTCAAAAAGAATTATTTGGAAATGACATGCTGGTTATGGGGTAATCTACTTCTTTCCCTAAAGAGCAGATTGATAAAACAACATATCTCTTCATCTGTGAGTGACTCTTCCCTTTATTATTATTCATTATTACTCTATTTGATATTTAATATTTTAGAATTACCTGTCCTCATTCCACAGCGTATTTATAATCTTAGTTCCCAGTTAAATTATTCTAAAATTGACTTGCAATTAGATAATTTTGAGTATTTTTGCTGAGTGGCAATCAAGTAAAGTCCATTTACATGTGTGTGTGCTAAGTTGCTTCAGTAGTGTGCAGCTATTTGCAATCCCATTGACTGTAGCCCAGCAGGCTTCTCTGTCCATGGGATTCTCCAGGCAGGAATACTGGAGTGGGTTTCCATGCCTTCGTCCAGGGGATCTTCCTGACCCAGGGATCAAACCCACCTCTCTTATGTCTCCTGCATTGGCAGGCAGGCTCTTTACTACTAGCTCCACCTGGGAAGCCCATTACCAGCCCTCAAATTGAGTAAGAAACCAAAACTAGTTACCAGAGAAGTAATACTAGTCAAGATGGCAGCCTGAGCTGCCACTTTACATGAGAATTAATCATTCCAAATCTACAACATATACAATGAATTACAGAAATGTGTTTTTGATATGTTCTAAGTTTTCATTCATGATACACCATTGCCAAGCAAGAGTTCCCTAACACGTTTAACATGTAGTGTCTCTCTTGCTATTTTCAGATGATAGCCAACATATTAACATCAATACACACAATGCACATTATATTTATATACTCATTCAAATCCACTTTTATAAGTTTAGCCCCTATCCTCTGTGCTTATAGTGGCAAAGTAGATGAATCCAGTTAAACAAAGAGAAATAAGACAGCACACTAGTGAGATGTTTGACTTTGTGTTGTGCTGAGTCAATTCTGATTGACTTCAGAGGTTGAGCTTAACTCAAAGGAACACTCTATAAAGAAAAATATTGGAGTTAGATTTGCAAAATAATTGAATTGCAACCAGTCTATTATCTAGGAAAATAAATGCCTCTTCCCAGATCCATTGCTACTTAAAAATTCATAAAGGAAAAGATGAAAATAGAATGAAGAGATGCATGACTATGTGGCAGTATGTACGTCTATGTGATAGTAAGTGGATTGGGAGTAAAAGTATAATATTAATATACAGTTAACTATAGTCATGTCCTGCTTATACCCTCAACAGAAATATAAGCACAACATTACTCAAAATACCCTACTGAATTGACCCTATGCAGAATATTCTTTGTGACCAAAATTATTGATCTGAGGCATCTTTAGGGCATTTGCTTTAGGGCAGTGGGATTAAACACAAAATATATTTGGGCAGAAATCTTTGTGCTCAATGACTTAGTTATCAAGTCCTTCTCTACCAAGCAAATGCCTAGGCAATAAGTGTAGAGATACATCCTTAAGCTTTAAAAAAAACCTTACATTTATATTTTGGAAATCTTTACTCTCACACTAGAGCTTGAATTCAATATCAGCAACACAATAACCACTCTTGACTAGTAGAGTAAATTTCGGCACCAAAATGCGGTAATAATCAGAAACTTAGAGTATGTTAGGGCTGGAAGAGATTTTAGAGATCACTTAACTGAACCCATGTATTTTATAATTGAGATAATTTATATGACCATTTTTCAAAACCCTGGTCTATAGAGCAGTACTTGATGATGACACTATTTGCACTGTCCATAAAAAAACAAGCAAGATGAAGCAGTTTAGTGAGTTTTCCATAAAATTAAATTTACTTATGTAATATTATTACCTTTTATTCTAAGACTTTATCCTTCCTTAATTTATATATTAATATATCTTATGAAGTGATGATGAAAGTAAGAAAAAGACACTTGCTTTCCTTAACTTTGTAATTGATTAAATAAAACCCTGGCAACCCTGTAATACACCCCATTTTTTAAAAAGAATTTACCAAACTGTGAAAAACATTGCTTAGGGAACCACTGATTTAGATGCCAGTATAAAATTTCTTCCATTGTCTCTTTCCTGGTGGCTCAGAGAGTAAAGAATTTGCTTGCAATGCAGGAGACCCAGATTCAATCCCTGGGTTGGGAAGGTCCCCTGGAGAAGGACATGGCAACCCACTCCAATATTCTTGCCTGGAGAGTTCCATGGACAGAGGAGCCTGGCAGACTACTGTCCATGGGGCCACAAAAAAGTCAGACATGACTGAGCAACTTTCACTTTATATATGAGACACTTAGACAAATTTATCAAAAGGCAAATTTAGTAAGAAGGGTTTTATATGAAATGAGCCATAAATAGGACATTGCTCCTGTTTACCATGTAAAATGTGGCCAAAAGTCTCAAATAAAATAGTCTTTTGCTATTCATATGTGTCTCTGACAAAAGAGAAAATGTAACAGTTTTAAAAAACTGGAATATTTTATCTATCAATAAGACGTAAAAGCTGAAAGAACAAATAAATAAGGGAGATTAAAGCATGAATATAATCATATTATTACATATTTATTAGGATAAAGATTATGGAGAAAGTCATACTTGTCATCAGAAGGCATAAACTGGCTTAATTTTCATTTGTTCTGTGTCACTTACATAGTCCTTTTTGTTTCAGATTGACATTATCAAAGTCATGCCTCACCCCAGGAGACATAAATAGGAGTCAAATATCTTAGTAGGTTTTTTTCAAAGAATGTCAAGGTAAAAAAATTCCTAATGAGATATAAAGTAGAGTATGTCAAAATGGAATTCAAAACCATTTAAAATCAAGATAAATTGCCTCCTGGGAAGTTATTCCTGTGAGGTGATACACAAAAATAAGAAACTAATGAATCTCTGCTACAAAATTATGCTTCCACATCAAGTCACCTAAGTAATCAAGAATGCCGTATGTATTTCTTTTTACTTATTTCAGATAATTCATATGCCCATTGCCTTAAAGTTATGTACTTAAAAAATCAAATGTGATTTTCTTGAATGAACTACCCAAGATGCCTCTGCATGACTTTGAAAGAGAGACTTTGATTAATACTTAGCTCTCAAAAAAAGTTATCTCATTGCCACTTCTAGCCAGCATTTAAATATAATTATTTTTTAGCTATGATAGAATCAGTCTCAGATTAAATTTCAAGACCTGTCATGGTTTTTGGTGAAACATTTGACCTGTTTTCCCTCTAAGAAGAAGAGAGAATATATCATAATTAAAATTTAGTATCATTTTCAAATTTTCTCTTATTTTGCAGGTTTACTCAGTAATTTTTAGTAGATAGAATGCTTTTTTCAACCATTTTTGTTGTTGCTGTTTGTGAGGAGTTTTTCCTTTTTGTTTGTTTTGTCATTCTTTAAACATGGAGAAAACACTCCCAATTTTAGTAACTGGGCTGACTGTACCATATTTAGGACCTATTTCTGAGTCCTAGTAAGGCATTTTTCATAAGCCTTTTGAATTTAATACAACAGGAAAATAATTTATCACACAACCAACTTTCCTCTCATGTATTTTTGACCGCTTATGTCACAGGATAATCATCCAAGGAAAAATACATATTGGGTATTTACTGTATAAGCAGCAATGGATATGGTGTGGTTTGAAGTGCAAAAAAAAAAAAAAAAAAGATATATATATAGAAAACATGGTTAAACCCATCAGGAAGTTTAGAATATAGTAAAGAATTTATGAAGTAATTCATAAGTCCTCTTTGCAAAAGTTTGACTTCTGTTAAACCTTTTCATTTTAGAAGGAAGGAAGAGAGGGAGATAAGAAAGGAGAAAGAATATGGGGGAAGGAGGAAGGAAGTAAAAGAAAAATTGATGATTTAACACCTGTTTCTGTAGAAGCCACCTTGTTTTACTTTTTATGATTGTGTTGAGTTGATCTATAGATATTCTGTCTTTTTCTATTCATTGCACTTCTCGGTCCCTAACAAAACTTGTCAGACCTCCAAAAAGAACAAATCCAAGAGGCAAATTGTGGCTTTCCAAGAACTTGTTACTAAAGTAAACAACTGGACTGGATTCCTGCAATTAGAGTCAAGTCTTACTGACTCTTAATCATCAGACATGCCCCAACCCAGGAAAACCTGTCAACTGCAAATTTGGTAGGAAGGTCGCAGTTGCTAAGGCTACTTGAAAACTGGATGTTCTCAACCTCAACAGAACAGCATTTCTCATTTGGAAAATTTGCAGTAATAAGAAACCATCTTTGAAGCCAAATTATTTAAAGGCAAAGCACAAGCCTTAGATTTTTAGTAGGCTGTTCTTCCTGTAAATACATTTGGATCTTTGAACAATATAGGCTTGAAATGTCTATGTCCACTTATTCACAGAATTTTTTTATAATAGTAAATACTACACGGAATTTTTTTCAATAGAAATACTACAATCCAAAAAAATTAAATTAAAAAAAAAAAGAAATACTACAGTCCTGCACAGTCTGCCATTGGATGGGACCTTGGATACAGAGGAACAATGAATATAGAGAATCAAATTTCTACATGGATATTCAACTGGGAGTAGGATTGGTGCCTCTAACCTCTGTGCTGTTCAGGGGTCAACTGTACTCAGAAAATCTCTGTCAATAATGGAGAAACAGCTCACCTGTGCTTCAGTCAAGACGTCTTCTTTGACTTTAACTTTGAGCACCTTTCCTGCTAGTGCCACCCCCCATTAATTTGTACTTCTTTTCCTGTCTAAATATTTCTCATTCTCTTTTGTCTTTCTTTCTGTCTTATTTCCACTCACTTGATATTACCAATGTGTTTGTGGTTCTTGGAATTCAGAGACCAATAGAAGTTTATGTCCTAAGTCAGAATTTTTAACTATTATAAGTCCCAGATGACTTTAAGAATCTCAAAAAAAAAAAACATAAACACATGGTCCCTGAGAAGTAAACAACACCATACACCTTAATTTTTTAAAAATAATTTCAAACCCACTCATATATCCCAAGGTAATACTTTGCATCAGATAATCATGTGCTTGCTTATATACAAACATACACATTTGCATTTCTCCATCATCTTGGAATTTTTTTTTCATTTTATTGAAAAATAATTGACATACATCACAAGTTTAAGACATACAGCATGATGGTTTAATTTACATATATTATGAAATGATTATCACAAAAGGTTCAGCCAACATCCATCTTCTCTTATAGATACAATAAAAAGAAATTTCCTTGTGATGAGAATTTTATCCTGGAATTTTATGAAGATTGTTCCTGATTTTTTTCCTTAAAATACATTAAGCCTGTCCTGTAGATGATACAAATACAGCAAAACCATACTAAAATTTATCTAACTGAGTATAACTGAATAAACAACCAGTGTGAAATAAGCAAAATAGTAGAATTACAGAATCTCAGAGATTGGCTGTAACCAATTTTGTTGCATGTATAATCTCTACAGGATCCTTAGAAAGTATACTGAAAATTTAAAACAAATAGGGACTCCATAGATACTTACTGATTCATTTTTAAAAAGGACCATTTCATTACCTATAGCAAAATAGAGAATAGAGTAAAATAGAACAAAATAGAGTATCCTTGAAGATCTCAAGAGTAATTTTCTCCAACAGCCCATCAGATGTTCGGTTTCCTTTATGACACGCATTCCAACAAGGCCAACTAAATGTTCCCTAGTTCCACGACATGTACTACTTTATGAGGAAATATCCTATTGCTTGCTTAAACTGGGTCCTTTCAAAGTGTTGAGGACTTTTAAAAAATACTTGATTCTCTAAATTACCACTCTGTGTATTGACCCACAGGCCAATATAGCATAACAGATATTCACAAAGAAAAAAATATTATCTTACCAGCAAACACACACAACCAAGAGGCCTAACCATCTGTCTTCTGCTGTCTCTATCTTTACATAGTTGACTTGCTCTAAGAGTCACATCAGAGAACTGGGTTCAGTCAATAATTAAATTGACATTGAATGTTATTTATAATTAAATTGACAGCTGTTCAAGTTAAATATGCCTAAAACATAATAGTAATACTCACTTACTGGTTGTTTATAGTGAGACAGGAGTTATATGAAGAACTTTATGTTTTTTGCCTTACTTAGTTTACAGATGCCTGTGAGGTGGAGATTGCTGTCCTCATTTTGCTGTTAAGAAATCTGATACTCAGGAGATTTTTGAAATGACCATGGTAGAGCTGGGGTATGTAACTGGGCTGTCTTAGTCTGGAGTCTTGTTTATTCTGCAATATTTGACAGATTGTGGCTTTCTAATTTAAAATGGTCTTTATTTTATTTTTTTGTGCCCGTCATGGCCATCAGGGGCTCAGTGGTGGCTTCTCTGGTGGCTCAGTGGTAAAGAGTCCGCCTGCCAATGCAGGAGACATGAGTTTGATCCCTGGGTTGGGAAGATTTCCTGGAGGAGGAAATGGCAAACCACTCCAGTATCCTTGCCTGGAATTCCATGAACAGAGGAGCCTGGCAGGCTACAGTCCATGGGGTCGCAAAGAGTCGGACATGTCTGAGCAACTAACACTAATACTAACATGGCAGGTGGCACTAGTGATACAGAATCAGCCCGTAATGCAAGAGATACAGGAAATGTGGGTTCCATCCCCGGATCAAGAAGGTCCCTGGGAATAGGAAATGGTAACTCACTCCAGTATTCTTGCTAGGAGAATCCCATGGACAGAGAAGCCTGACAGTCGATAGTTCATGGGGGTCACAAAGAGTGGGACACAGCTGAGAACAGAGGCACACATGCTGCTGTAGATAAGAACACAGGCCTTATGGAACCAGACAACCTTAGGAAGTTAGCTAAACTTGTGTTTTTAATCTGTAGAGTGGAATGAACAATAGCATTGTTTTAATTTCCCTTGTTGTCATACAAATTACCACAAACTAGGTGGTTTAAAACAACTTATGTTTCTTCTTTTACAGTCCTGAAAGCTGAAAGTCTCCAATCTAGGTGTTAGCAAGGGCACTTCTCTATGTGGAGGCCCCGGGGAACATTTACTCCATGCCTTTCCCTCAGCACCTGTGTTTCTGGCAGTCTTGGTGTTCCTTGGCTGATAGACACATGGCTCCAATCTCCACCTCCATCATCACATGGCATTTCCTGTGTGTCTGTTTCTATATTCTCTTCCCCTCTTCTTCTAAGGACGCCAGTCCTTAAATAGAGCTCCCCTCAATCCCATATGACCTCATCTTACCTTGATTACCTCTGCAAAGACTGGGCATTAGGACAACAGCATATTTTTTTGCTGGGGACATAATTGAACTTGTAACAAGCACCTCCGATGTAAAAATTGTCATATTTAAAAGTGATAGTGCCTACTAAGCCTTCAATAAATAATAGGCATTCAGTACAGTTAAGTTATTATGATTGATAATACTATAGTTGACTCTGAGGCCTCAAATAAATTATTAAGCCTCTCTAAGTCAGTTTCTGTGTCTATAAAAATGGAGATAACAATGTTTATTTCAAAGAGCTGTTGAGAGAATTGAATGTCATAATTCAATACCCGCCCTGGTAACTAATTCAGTGTTAACACTCCTCCTTCTCCAAGAAATAGCATTGATGAGCTGAACAGGTACTCTCTCAGGAGTCCAGTGTCATCAGGTACATCATATTTCAAGGGAAAAAAAAGCAGGGGCCAAAATAGGCTGACAGAGGACATTGAGGAGGGCAGCTCTGCTCCTTCCCAGTTGCAAGTGGTGGCAGCTGCAGCTAGGAGTTTGGTCTTCCCCTGCCGGAGAAGGGAGGTGTTAGAAAAAGCACCTCACTCCCCATTGTCTTCTTGTCAGTGATAATGATTCCAGGGATTCCTGGGCAGAAAGAGTCTGACTGAGCAAAGTGAGCTTGAGCATATCTATTCCTTTGTGGTTTCTTTACTCCTGACTCACTCCACCCTTGAAAAAGTCATCAAACTGATGAGTGTGCTGGTTCATGTGATTTAGCTAGATTTAGATGTGGCTCTGTTGATCTTTTGCAAGTTGACACACTATCATTGTTAACACCAGTGATGTGACTTTATTAAACTAAACCTCAAGGGAGAGCAGAGGGAAGAGATGAGATACACTGTGGACTTGATATTTTTCTCTTGCCGGTTTGAGATCTTTGTCTTATTAAAGATCCAAGTATTAGAGTAATACTAGCACCTGGAACTAATAAACCCTCATATCATTGAGATGCGTGTGTGCTCAGTCATGTCCTACTCTTTGTGACCTCATGGACTGTAGCCCTCCAGACTCCTCTGTCCACGGAATTTTCCAGACAGGAATCCTGGAGTGGGTTGCTATTTCCTACTCCAGGGGATCTTCCTGACCCAGGGATCGAACCTGTGTCTCCTGCATTGGCAGGTGGAATTTTTACCACTGCACCACTGGGAAGTCCATATCACTGAGGCTCACCACAATATTATATTTCATCCTCAAGCAATAGCAGAAGCTGGTGTTTCTGTGCAATGAATAATTTCTTCCACTTGAGATTGGGTGACCCAGGTTTCCTACATTTGATGACTCCTCTACCCCATAGGATTTAAGGACCTGAAGACTTGGAAGCATATGGCTTTATGCCACGGAAGGAAAAAAAAAGAGTGAATAAGAAAGGACACACCTGCTTGGGTTTGGCCAAGAAATGCTATTCATGACAGATGGCTATAGTTAGATGCAGATGGAGCTGAGTAACATACTGTTGGCTGGACAGACACATTCTAGCAACAACTCTACTCTGTGGAGGGTAGAACAACAAATTTTGGCAACAGCAGCTGTTTCTATCAAAATCCTTTCTCTCATGAACTTTCTATCTTGCCGCTTTCATTGTCTCTTTTTCCTAAGCTACAAACATGTCCGTTCAACTATTTTGAGTGTTTACTATGTATATTCAGGTAAAGTGCTAAGCCCCAGGAATATTCCCTTGCCTTTATTCTCCATTTCACATTTTAGTTATTTCTAGTGGAGACTCTCTGTCTTTACACCTTCCTGGCAAATGAGTCCACTTTCCAGAACTTCATCCTCTGTCTCTACAGGATGAAGTGGCGGACTCCAACTCTCTCTGGAGCCCAGTCCTAAACCATCCACAAGGCACCTCCTTGAACTGGTATCTGGCACATTTACCTCAAACTGTCCTATCTAAATCCTGTCTCTCTCTCCTATCTTTAAGGCTATTCTTCATTCTTCTGTGATTTTGAACTGGTGTGCCTAGTGCTGCTTTTCCAGATTTCCATTTTTTCTTAAATTATGTCCATTTAAAATCAAAGATAAAATAAATGGAGAGAAGAGTGCATGTGTACAGTGTCCATGAGAAAAAAAAGAGAGAAAAGGCTGATAAGGAAGCAAACGTTAGGCCAGAAAGCATCTGGTATCATCAGCAAGGTGATACCCCAAGCTCCTCAGATCAGCTGCAACTGGGGAGAGGGCTGATTCAAAATTAATTGAATATGGAGCCAGAACCAACAGCCACTGCCCAGCTGGCTGTTGGTGTGGAAGTTAAAAGGAATTTATGATTCTGGAAGAACTTGCTATTTTTTAATATACATATATTAAAGTAACATTATCTAACCTATTTCCTTCATGTTCTGAGAGTCACACGTATTTTGATAAGCAGATATTTTTCATATTAACATACACGGAACATACAAAAAAAAGCACTAAAGCTGACATTTAGTTAGATAACTCTTATTTTCACATATTCATACAGTCTTCAGAATCCAGTCCACACACACAGATACACATGTGTGTGCACACATAAACACACACATGATTAAATGTCTAAGCTTTAGAAAATTATTTGAATACAGAATGCTGCAGTGATCCTACTACCTAATTTTAATATTTTATTTATTTTAAAAAAATTTCCTATGCTACAGGTTTGATTTATTGTGTAACTGTTTTTCATCTTTTTATTTAAATATCTTGATAATCATCCGTGGAACTACTCGTTTCAGTGAAAATATTCAGGTTTTGCTTTATTTCTCAAATCAAATGCTTAAAAGCCATGGGAGTTTCTTTTCTGATGCTATATAATCTATCTGATTCATTTTGTTACTGACTATTCTTGATAGATAAAAATATAGCTAGCGTATTAGTTAACTGCGAGTCCCGAGTAAAGGATGAATAACAGATGAGCAGTCTCTACCAACACCTCAGCATGGTGTTTAACAGCTGCCAAAAGTACTGTATAATCTTTTGGAAGGCTTAATCGTTCCCTATTGCACTTTTCAAAAAGGAAGAGTGGTTATTAATCCTGGTGTTTGCACAAAAGTTTCTCAGTAGATCTTCATTGAATAAATAGTGCTATTTCCTATAAAGATTTTGGTTTTATATAACACTTTAACCATTCGAGGTTAAACAAATAGTAATGTGCTAGCAAAGAGAAAAACTGTACTTAGTAAAGAAAACCATATTTTAGGCTGTATTATACTGTGCAATTAATTGGTGGTTTGAGGAAAGAAAATGTGTCTTTTTGGAGACCATGGAGCTCCCCTTTTTTATACAGTGAGGTTTCTTTCCTCCTTTGCTTTCTCTCTTAAAAGAAAATCCTTATAATAGTTCAATTAATCATGTTTTATCTTTCTAAAACGTGCTATTTCTCAAATGTGTGGGAGAATTTGGCTCTTAAAGAAATGTAATAGATTAATAGACTGTGTAGCAGACTTTTTTTCTTCAACCATTGACCCCTTAGAATCCTATTTACCTTTTTTTAGAACAACTACTTACTTATCTAATATTTTATATCCAACAGAATGACTCCCAGGCACTGTCATAATTAATTTTATTTTCTTGGGAACTTACAATTCACACATTTATCTGATTCCAAAGTAAGTATGAGGTGGCATTATCAAAGATACATGTATTTAGATCATTAGGACAATTAAAATAATATAAAGGGAAATAGAAATAATGGTGGTGGTTTAGTCACTAAGTGTTGTCCGTCTCTTACAACCCCATGGACTGTAGCCTGTCAGGTTCCTCTGTCCGTGGAATTTTCCAGGCAAGAACACTGGAGTGGGTTGCCATTTCCTTTCAAGGGGCTCTTCCTAGCCCAAGAACCTGCATCTCTTGCATTTTCAGGTAGATTATTTACCACTGAACCACCAGGGAAGCCTTTGAAATAATAGTACTGAAATTCTAAACTCATATAGGTTTTCTCAAGATAAAAAAAGTAACTATAAGTAATGAAATAACTCATTATCATTTTTAAATAAAAAGATATAAAAACTTTTGATATCGCAAGAGAGATCAATTTTTTACTAGAAATGAATTATAAATATATATAATGCAAATATTTACAAAAATGACATTAAACAACATAAACATTTCATTTTAAGAGGAAGGAATGCAGAGACATGCTTCTTATTTCAATCCAGAAAAAAGTTTGAATATGAAATACTGATAAAGTAAAAATATTTTAATAAGAGGCCTAACCTGGTGAGTCTTGAAAAGTAGCTGTATTTTAATCTAAGTTGATGAGCAGTGTAGCTAAGTATACTCAGAGAAATGGGCATCTGCAGACTTAGCATGTCCAACTATCTTCTTAAAACATAATTTGTCCCAGCCACCAATTTGACAAAATTTAAGGAGAAACAGTTCAAGGCTGGGCATCACGAGGATTATATGTAGGATCCGTGGACTGAATAGAAATAAATATAATATAAATTAGATGTATGGAGAGCAAAGTAAGCATTCTGTTATAGAAAAAGGAATACCAAATTGCCAAACAAGGAGCCAACTCAATTCTGATAGGAGTGAGATCCTGTGATATGTGTAGGACCATCCCTAATATGAGTTTGAGCAGGCTCCAGGAGTTGGTGATGGACAGGGAGGCCAGGCATTCTGCAGTCCAAGGGGTCGCAAAGAGTTGGACACAACTGAGCAACTGAACTGATACTGATTCTCAATATCTTGGCCCTTTCTGAGTGAGATTTTATATTTCTTTTTATTATTATTATTATTACTGTAAACAGTTTAAACATATTGTAAAAATAGAGAGAATAGTATATACCTTCGCCCAGTTTCAATAAAAGTCAACGTACATCTATTGTTGTTGCTTATAACCAGACCTTTCCATTCACCTTTCCCTTCCCTTATTCTGGATTTATTGGAACCCACCTCATATAGTATTTCATCCACAAATACGTTATTATGTATCCCTAAAAGTTTCAGACTATTATTTAAAACATAGCACAATATCATTATCACATCTAAAAACAATACTTGTCAACAATTTCTGTGACAGCTTATCCCCAAGATGGCTCAAGTTGATCCCGTCTTTCCATACTCTTGCCATTCCCCTGTCAAAAGGCAAAGTCTAACTCACCACTTTTTTAGAATCTAGGCTAGGCCGTGATTGCTTTGGCCAATAGTATATGGCAGGAGTAATGCTCTACCACTTCTAGTCCTTGACTTTAAGAGGACTAGATAGTTCTACTTCTCTCTTGGGAGTACTAAACATCCATATAAGACATCTTGAAAGTGAAAAAAAAAGTGAAAGTGTTAGTCACTCAGTTATGTCCAACTCTTGATGACCCTGTGGACTGTAAGCTCCTCTGTCTATGGGATTTCCCAGGCAAGAATACTGGAGTGGGTTGCCATTTCCTACTCCAGGGTATCTTCCCAGATCAGGAATTGAACCCACATCTCCTGCGAGTCTCC
The DNA here is from genome assembly GCF_054371585.1 of Giraffa tippelskirchi. NCBI lineage: Eukaryota > Metazoa > Chordata > Mammalia > Artiodactyla > Giraffidae > Giraffa > Giraffa tippelskirchi. The sequence goes on from NC_137277.1 coordinate 95,948,070, forward strand.
TGCATCACAGGGAGATTCTTTACCACTGAGCCACCAAGGAAGCCCCTTGTACATATTTACCTAACATTACAAATAAGAATAATATAATAATCATTGGAGTTCTGTACTAAGTATTTCTTATTGAAAGGAGTCTGTGTTTTATTCAAATGTGAGTAACTCTAACTTAAAGAAGAAAGCCTGAGGTTCCAGTCATGTCACATTAGACATCTGCTGCCATCCTTCACCACTACTCCCTTGCATTTTATTCGTCAGCAAGATAAGGCAGCTTATAGTTCCTGAACACACAACATAGCATTTTATGCATCCCTTCCTTTGCTCATTCTGTTTCCTCTGCCTGTAAGTGCCTTCCCATTCCAACTTCATCATCCCCAACCACTTCCTACTTGAAGACTCAGTTCAAGTGCTATCTTTTCCTGAAATTCCTCTGTGAAGGCTGCTCCCCCACCCCATCAGTGCTACCATCAATCTCAGGAGCTGGGTGAACCTCAGTAGGGCTCCCATTTTCTTGTTCATATTTCTCCCAATAAACAATTGGTTCTACGACGTCAGGAGCAATGTCTTCCTAATTTTTCAGACTCCCCTCTTAGCACATCCCCCCTCTTAGTCATCCAACTGTTACAAGAAAGTTTGCATACGTGGGATGCAAAGAGTTCTACCCACAGTTTTTACATCTCAAGGGCAACTCTAAGGTGCTGGATGTACTCTAATGTACACTTCTGCTAAAACAAGTATTCAAATTGTCCAATGTCGAAAATTGGTATCAAGAGCATGAAACTTAATCAGGAAGCAAGCTCAGGATATACCCATATATTTAAAAATAACTTTCTTTATCCTTTGGATGATTATCTATCCTTTTTTTTTAATGAGAGAAATTCGTGACGTCAGCGATTTGGGAAGATCTGAGAAATTTTAGTTATGGTTTGCCAGAGTACACTGAGCGCACAGAGGAATCTAACAGGAAAAGGAGCTGAGAAGGTAGAACAGGTCTATATTTTAGATGACTTTGAGAGTCAAAATAAGGTTTTGGATTTTACTTTCTAAATACTGAGTAGGTCATGGTTTTTGAGAAAGGAACATTACATAATGATACCTTACAAGATGATCCATTCCTTCTGGACCAAAATATCATACACTGGTTTTTATACAAAGCATAACAGGATAGAGTTGTCTGCACTTACGAATTGACGGATTATCTAAACATTATTCTTATTTTGATATTGGGAGTTACATATAAATATTGATAAAAATCTTGATTTCTGAAGACATTTAGTATTTCATAAACAGTGAAATCACATTTTTCAGAGTTCTCTTCTACTAATAATTAATTCCTATCATTTATCATAATAAAAATTCCTTTTCCACCATATAATTGTAGTTCAGATTTACTCTGGGCTTTACTCGCATTTCTTTATTATTTTTTTCCAAAGCTAATTGAATCAGTTTAGCTGTTAATCTAAAAACAGTTTTATCCATTTTAACTGAACTATGGTTATATTTAAAAGTCTTATTGTATCTCAGTTGGGGTTATTTAACTTCTCAAATTCTTTAAATGGCTCATTATGTGTGAAAAAAAGATATAGTATATGTCAATTTCATATGGTATATGAAAATGAGATTTAAAATTGAAATTATTATTATAATCAAGTTAAAATCTACATGGAAATTTTCTACTGAGTAGGGTCACAATTCAAGTTTAGCTCTCATTTTTTCATATAAACTGAGACTCTAAAGGTGAATGATTTTAGTCCTTGCAATGCTTTATTAAATAAAATAAATCTTAGAGTTTAAGTAGCTTTGGTGGCTGAGAACCTTGCAATCTTTCCAGATCAATATTCTGAATGTCTCCTTGCACCATCCTTTCTACACAATTCCTTAAATGTGATGAAGGAGTTCAAGTGAAAGCATAATTGTCTCAGAATATAAAATACTCCTTCAGCCTTTTAGGGAAAAGACTCATTTTGTTTATTTTAATCTCATGTCACTTTTTCTAATATTAAAAAAGAGTTGCAGGTGAGAAAATTTTAATTGAAGATTTGAATGAATTAGGTTTAATTTATCAAGGCTTAATTATAAATTAAATATATGTAAATTAAATAAGACCATGGATCCAAGTAGGCTTAATCATTACAGTCAATTCTTTCTTAAGTTTGAAAAGTGAAATGCCCATGTATCAAACTGATTTTATGATTTTCTAAAAATAGCAATGTGTTTTATTTCCAAAGGAACCAGTAACCATTCCTTAGTACCTTGGGGACAATATTCATTATTTTTTTAGTGAAAATTATATTTATCAAGGAAACCAATGAAGTTTTCTGGTGTAAAATATACTAAATTGTGAAGTTTATATGGGGTTCCTTTAAATGTATATAGTTCATAATTACATGAGTTTTTTCTAGAAGATTTTGCTGTATAATCAACTTAATATTTTTATAGGTTTGTAGATTAAGTAATCACATTTTTATGTAATGTTTGGTTCTCTTTTCTTTATTCAGGTTCTCTCTTTAGGAGCAGATGTTCTACCAGAATATAAACTGCAGACACCACGCATCAACAAGTTTACAATATTGCACTACAGTCCTTTCAAGGCCGTCTGGGATTGGCTTATCCTTCTGTTGGTCATATACACTGCTATATTCACTCCCTATTCTGCAGCCTTTCTCCTCAATGACAGAGAAGAACAGAAAAGACGAGAATGTGGCTATTCCTGTAGCCCTTTGAATGTGGTAGACTTAATTGTGGATATTATGTTTATCATAGATATTCTAATCAACTTCAGAACAACATATGTAAATCAAAATGAAGAGGTGGTAAGTGATCCAGCCAAAATAGCAATACACTACTTCAAAGGCTGGTTCCTGATTGACATGGTTGCAGCAATTCCTTTTGACTTGCTGATTTTTGGATCGGGTTCTGATGAGGTAAGAGCTGCTTAAGAATCTTATTTTCTAAAGGGTTGAAAATATAAAGTGAAGCTATTTTAACTAGAAAATAAGTTGTTGCTTTACAAATTTCTATATTTCACAGATAAAATTCATTTTCAACTGGAAATGCTATAAAATGAAATGACCTTTTTACCATTGCAAATGATTAGCAATTTTTTTTCTATTTTTGCTAAGAAACAGTAAAGACTATCCTTTAAAAAACAAATTAAACTTTAAGACAAATGTTTCATTCTGTGCTTAGTCGCTTATTCATGTTCAACTCTTTGCGACCCCATGGACTATAGCCCACCAGGCTCCTCTGTCCATGAGGATTCTCCAGGCAAGAATACTGGAATGGGCTGCCATTCCCTCCTCCAGGGTATCTCCCCAATCCAGGGATTGAACCCAGGTCTCTCAAATTGCAGGCAGGTACTTTACCATCTGAGCCACCAGGGAAGCCCATGGCATATTCCCAGGATGTATAATTTCTACATATTAACTTTATAGATATAAAACTATCTAAGATGAAGATGCTTCTTTCTTTCTTAACTCATTATTGTGGTTTGTGAGAAGAGGGACTTGTTTTATGTTCAAATTATGTGTAAGAGGAATCTTCTGAGATGTTTTATCCAAAACTCCTTCTCTTAAATAATATCTAGGTTTGAAAATACTTCTTGTGTCCCCAATATCTTATAAAGTTGAAAATTTTAAGGAAATTTGACAAGTGGATGTGCATTTTCTGGATAGAAAGGCCATAATTTTAATCAGATTCTTCTCAAGTGGTTCTTTGAACCAAAACAAATCATGTGCTCCTAAAATCTCCTCTATTTTATTGCCACTGTGTGTGTTGTGCTGTGCTTAGTTGCTGAGTGAGTGAGTGAAAATCGTTCAGTCGTGTCTGACTCTTTGTGATTCTGTGGACTATACAATCCATGGAATTCTCCAGGCCAGAATACTGGAGTGAGTTGCCATTTCCTTCTCAAGGGGCTCTTTCCAACCCAGTGATGGAACCCAGGTCTCCCACATTGCAGGCAGATTCTTTACTGTGCTTAGTTGTTAAGTTTTTGTAAATAAATTTCCTGGATTCTCTAATGGAAAGTTTTACAGAAGGTGTGAAAGTAGGACTAAGGGATTAGATTGAGAAAGATAAGCTTGGTGTTTGGAATTTTTAAGATTCAGGTTTCGGAATGCCCTGGTGGTCCAGTGGTTAGGACTGCATGCCTTCACTGCAGCCTGATGTCTAACCTCTGTGGTCCTGTGATCAATCCTTGGTCATCAGTTCAGTTCAGTTGCTCATCATGTCCGACTCTTTGCGACCCCATGAACTGCAGCACGCCAGGCCTCCCTGTCCATCACCAACTCCCAGAGTCCACCCAAACCCATGTCCATTGAGTCGGTGATGCCATCCAACCATTTCATGCTCTGTCGTCCCCTTCTCCTGCCTTCAATCTTTCCCAGCATCAGGGTCTTTTCCAATGAGTCAGCTCTTCGCATCAAGTGGCCAAAGTATTGGAGTTTCAGCTTCAACATCAGTCTTACCAGTGAACACCCAGGACTGATCTCCTTTAGGATGGACTGGTTAGATCTCTGTGCAGTCCAAGGGACTCTCAAGAGTCTTCTCCAATACTACAGTTCAAAAGCATCAATTCTTCGGTGCTCAGCTTTCTTTATAGTCCAACTCTCACATCCATACATGACCACTGGAAAAACCATAGCCTTGATGAGACAGACCTTTGTTGGTAAAGTAATGTCTCTGCTTTTAAATACGCTGTCTAGGTTGGTCACAACTTTCCTTCCAAGGAGTAAGCGTCTTTTAATTCATGGCTGCAGTCACTATCTGCAGTGATTTTGGAGTCCCAAAAAATAAAGTCTGACACTATTTCCACTGTTTCCCCATCTATTTGCCATGAAGTGATGGGATCGGATGCCATGATCTTAGTTTTCTGAATGTTGAGCTTTAAGCCAGCTTTTTCACTCTCCTCTTTCATCAAGAGGTTCTTTAGTTCTTCTTCACTTTCTGCCATAAGGGTGGTGTCTTCTGCATATCTGAGGTTATTGATATTTCTCCTGGCAATCTTGATTCCTGCTTGTGCTTCTTCCAGCCCAGTGTTTCTCATGATGTACTCTGCATATAAGTTAAATAAGCAGGGTGACAATATACAGCCTTGACGTACTCCTTTTCCTATTTGGAACCAGTCGTTGTTCCATGTCCAGTTCTAACTGTTGCTTCCTGACTTGCATACAGGTCAACTTAAAAAACATTCACAACCTAGAAGTTGAGAGTTATGTTTTATGCAGTGGGAATTTTTAGGACTTCACATCATGCCCAATAGACAGCATGTCAAGTAATCCTGAGAGAACTGCTCTGAGGAGGTGAGTGGAGGAGCCAGGTTATATAGTTTTGCAAAAAAGGGCAGGTAGTCTGAACATCAAAAGATTATTGTTAATTAAAGAAAACTAGATATTCCAAATTAAGGAGTTTGTTGTTGTTGTCACTCAGTCACATCCAACTCTTTGCATCCTCATGAACTGCAGCACTCCAGGCTTACTTGTTGTTCACTATTTCCTGGAGTTTGCTCAAATTCATATCTGTTGAGTTAGCGATGCTCTCCAACCTCGCATCCTCTTCCTCTCCTGTTGCCCTCTTCTCTTCCTGCTCTCAATCTTTCCCAGGATCAGGGTCTTTTCAAATGAGTCAGCTCTTCACATCAAGTGGCCAAAGCATTGGAGTTTCAGTTAAGGAATTTAGCACTTTTCTATGTATGGGAAGATGTAAGAGTCTGGGCTCACTGAAATCATTCCTTTCATATGCATCAAAGCTCTCTGGGGCCAGTATCCTGTGTGTTTCACATCCTGAGTCCCTCAGGGCTTTCCATAGGGATGGGCTGCAGCCTCATGGCTACTGATTACCCTGGCACTCTTGTTTATTGATATGGCAGGAAATATTCCAATTCTCAGTCAGGGAACTAAGATTCCACAAACCACAACACATGGCCAAAAAGAAAAGAAACTAAAATTCAGGGTTCTTTTCCACTTAAGATTTTTTTCCCAATTGCTCAGCAGGTATAGGATCTGCCTGCAATGCAGAAACATAGAAAATGAGGGTTTGACTCCTAAAATCCCATGGACAGAGGAGCTTGGTGGGTTACAATTCAAAGGGTCACCAAGAGTCAAATATGACTCAGCAACTGAGCATGTTCTGAATCCATCAGGGCCTCACTATCTTTTTTTTTTTCCAAGAGGAGATCAGATACCATAAACATCCTCTGTAGATGGTTGCTCCTGACCAATTAGGGCTTGAGGGCAAGAGAATCCTCCTTAGCTAGGGGGACAATAGGTTTAGAGGTAAATTGTCTCCCATAGAACATGCCCATCAAACTGGATGAATAAAGAGCAGGTTAGTTAAACAATATATTCTTCCTGGATTCTACGAAACTTAGACAAAGTCTCAAACTTGTATCATCTATAAGGATGATAATATTACTTCCTTTAAGTTTTTTTTTTTTAATTTGGGACTCTGATGAAATAATATATGTAAAACTCAGCAAAATACTCAACATCAGCTGCTGTTAAACTAGTTGAAATTTTAATGTTAGATACTCCTAACTTTGGTTTTTAATTAAAGGGCAAGAAAGCAAAATACTTCTTTATCAGTATTTATCTTTATGAACCTCTTATTATGGGTAAATCCATGTAATTACACCAAATAAGTTCTTATTGATAAAGAGTAAAGCCTCACTCTTTCAAATTTTAAAATATGTACACCAACAGTAAATAAATTTCAGCTTAGTGAAATGAAAGAATGGGTAACAAATAAATAGACAAATAAGGTTGTTATGGGAAGTTAATTTACTAATGATATTTCATCAGTAGCAATCAAACAAGTGAATATTAGAATATGCTGATTATTCTAGGGTAATTTCTAGATTGCAATACGATCAGTTTAGCTTCAGTTACTGTATTACTTGAAAATAAAGATTTCCTAAAATAAGTAATTCAGGTTATCACTGTCTCAGACAGAAGTTCAAGTGAGCTGAAACAAGAGTAAATTTATGTGGTTCACATTAGTATAGGATGAAATAATCTTGGGGGAAAAAATGGTGTCTGGATAACCTTTCTCATATAGTATCAGAGAGAAAGTGAAGTTTGCATCAAGAAAAGCAATGCCAGTTCCTTACTCTGTTCCATATGATTTCCTGGGTTCCCCCATGTCTCCAAAGCTGCTCCTCACTCTTAAAATGTGATATGATATAGGAGGGATCCTGGCTTTGGAGTCAGACAGACCTGAGTTTGATTCACCTCTGTGCCACTTACTTGCTATATTTAAGCAAGATATTTAACTCATTTAAGACTTCATTTCTCTTCTGTTATATGATGAGAGGTAGATTCTTGTGATATCTAAACATAAAGCAGTGTATGTGAAAAGACTAGACCAGTACCAGGTACATACTAACCACTTGCCAAAGGTTACTTTTTTATCCTTCCCATCTCTTTGGATTAAACTCCTGTTATTTTAATAAGTATTCCTTTTAAAACTTAAATGTTACCACATTAATCCATAAATACCTTAATTATCCACTTATTCGACAAAGATTTATTAAGTGTCTACTATCGTATAGTAGTTATTAGATTAGCTAGTTGCAGTTAGGATTCCTGGAAAAATAGGAGACAGAAAAGAAATCTTTTGAGGACAGTTTTCCAGCAGGCTACAGTCCATAAGATTGCAGAGTCCAACACAACTGCGCGCACACACAAGCAACTCAAATTGTCTTGCAAAGCATAGGAGCTTGGGGTGTGTGGTAGGGAGAAGTATGTGGGCATCAAAACTAGCAAGTGGGAGGGGTGGTCTAAAAGGAGCATAAAGAATCAACTATGAAGGATAACAAGACCAGTGATGGCTTGGATTGCATGATGCATTTCTCAAGAGTGACAATGAAGATATGCAAACTTTCTATGCAAACTATATCTTATAACTATAATCAGGCCTTTCAAGATATAGTGATATTTCAGAATGAAGTTTTCCCCAAAGGGTATAATATATCATGTTATTGTTGTTCAGTCATGTCCAACTCTTTGAGATCCCATGAACTGTAGCCCGCCAGGCTCGTCTGTCCATGGGTCCCAGGTAAGAATACTGGAGTGGGTTGCCATTCCCTTCTCTAGGCGATCTTCTTGACCCAGGGATCAAACCCACATCACCTGCATTATTGGCAGATTCTTTACCATCTGAGCCACCAGGGAAAAAAGAAATACTTTCAAAGTATAAGATCTTACATTCACATGGGTTAATTTGGGAAATTTCATCATATGCTGCTAAGTCACTTCAGTCATGTCCGACTCTGTGCGACCCCATAGACGGCGGCCCACCAGGCTCCCCCGTCCCTGGGACTCTCCAGGCAAGAACACTGGAGTGAGTTGCCATTTCCTTCTCCAATGCATGAAAGGGAAAAGTGAAAGTGAAGTCTCTCAGTCGTGTCCGACTCTTAGCGACCCCATGGACTGCAGCCCACCAGTCTGCTCCGTTCATGGGATTTTTCCAGGCAAGAGTACTGGAGTGGGGTGCCATTGAAAAAAATTCTTTGGATTTTCATCCCCAAATTAAATGACAAGATCTAAAATCACTAAGCTTGAGGTCATTCTGATGAGGGGTAATCTAGTGCAGTGTTTTTCAAACTGAGGGTTCATGGAGGTGCCTGAGAGTCCGAGAGGCCCTCAAGGATTGACAGCAAGACAGGCTGATAAGACTCAGAACCATCCACCACCACTATACAAAGAGTAGCACAATTTTATCTGCTTTTGCTTTACCAGTTACAGTTTCAAGTAAATTTTAATAAGAATTGACTGAATTAATTTTTTGATTTCTAGAAGAGGGTACAGTAACCCCCTTCTCAAGTAGATTCATTCATTCTATTAGCATTTACTGGGATCCGTGCTTTCTGTTGTAGTTGTTTAGTCGATAGGTCGTGTGTAACTCTACGACCCCACGCAGCTCCTCTGTCCATGGGATTTCCCAGGCAAGAATACCGGAGTGGGTTGCCATTTCTGAGTTTATAGGAGAGAGTGAGAAAAGACCCCTAGAGTATTATCTGATGGCAGCTTTAATATTACTATGTACAGGAGGACATGTGAGCATGGAAGGGGAGGTTTTTGATTACCAGTGGGAGTTTTCCACGTAGAAGGGTCAGGCTAGTTAGAAGGGAAGCCCATTAGAGGCATGAAGATACAAGGTGTTGGTTCCCAGGCCTATCAGAACCAACATAACAGATATTTTTAATGACCCTTTCTACTATTGTTAAATAAAAGTCATAGATAATATAGCCTTCTTACACACACAATTTCACAAATATATAATACCCATCTTTAATATAAAGGAAAAACAAAAGAAATGTTCATTACAAAATACCTAGTTGACTATGTAAACGCTTCAGGCATGTCTGCATAAAAAGATACAGCAAAGTTATCAGATGCTTGTTGTTGTTCAGTTGCCAAGTCATGTCCGACTCTTCATGACCCCATGGACTGCAGCATGCCAGGCTCCCCTGTCCCTCTATGTCTCCCAGAGTTTGCTCAAGTTCATGTCCATTGAGTCCTTGATGCCTTCCACCCATCTCATTCTCTGCCACCCTCTTCACCTTCTGCCTTCAATCTTTCCCAGCATCAGTGTCTTTTCCAATGAGTCAGCTGTTTGCATCAGGTGCCCAAAGTATTGGGGCTTCAGCAACAGTCCTTCCAAAGAGTATTCAGGGTTGATTTCCTTTAAGATTGCTTGGTTTGATTTCCTTGCTTTCCAAGGGACTCTTGAGAGTCTTCTCCAGCACCACAGTTTGAAAGGATCAATTCTTTGGTGTTCTGCCTTCTTTATTGTCCAGCTCTCACATGTCCATACATGACTATGAGAAAAACCATAGCCTTAACAATATGAACCTTTGTAAGCAAAGTGATGTCTTTGGTTTTTAACACATGTCTAGATTTGTCATAGCTTTCCTACCAGGAAGCAGTGGTCTTCTAACTTAATGTTTGTACCTAGTGAAAATGAGGAAGCCCATAATTAAACAATAAATTCAATATTAAACAGGATAATGTTAGTTTTCTTTAAATTTGCATTTTAATAAAGGATTTCATAGCTATGTATGTATATTGCATATATACATGCATTTATATAGATAATAGAAAAGTTTATATGCATATATTAATATTTATATACCTAAGAACATTGATAACTGCAAATGTTGACTGATACAGCTGTGCTGTATGCCATATGTGTAGTGTACAGATCACACAAGATCTATTGTCACCAAAAATGAATGTGGCAGTAACGGGGCTTGCCAGTGTCATTAATATCTTCCTAATGCTAATGCCATCCAGACATCAAGGAAAAGATTTTCTATTTTTTGATTTTTGTATAATCAAGCATCATGCCATCCATAGCAAATTACCTCAATATCGTTGATGCAAAGGAACAATATTACTCAGTTCAGTTCAGTCACACAGTCATGTATGACTCTTTCCATCCCCATGGACTGCAGCACGCCAGGCTTCCACGTCCTTCACCAGTACCTGGAGCTTGCTCAAACATGTGTCCATCCAGTCGGTAATGCCATCCAAACATCTCATCTTCTGTTGTCCCCTTCTCCTTTTGCCTTCAATCTTTCGCAGCATCAGGGTCTTTTCAAATGAGTCAGTTCTTCAAATCAGGTGGCAAAATATTGGAGTTTCAGCTTCAGCATCAGTCCTTCCAATGAATAGTCTAAACTGACTTCCTTTAGGATGGACTGGTTGGATCTCCTTGTAGTCCAAGGGACTCTCAAGAGTCTTCTCCAACACCACAATTCAAAAGCATCAATTCTTCGGCGCTCAGCTTTCTTTATAGTTCAACTCTCATATCCATACATGACCACTGGAAAAAGCAAAGCTTTGACTAGATGGGCCTTTGTTGGAATGTAATGTCTCTGCTTTTTAACATGCTGTCTATGTTGGTCATAGCTTTTCTTCCAAGGAGCAAGTGGCTTTTAATTTCATGGCTGTAGTCACCATCTGCATTGATTTTGGAGTCCAAGAAAATAAAGTCTCTCACTGTTTCCCTTGTTTTCTCATGTATTTTCCATGAAGTGATTGGACCAGATGCCATGATTTTAGTTTTTTGAATGTTAAGTTTTAAGCCAGCTTTTTCACTCTCCTCTTTCACTTTCATCAAGAGGCTCTTTAGTTTCTCTTTGCTTTCTGCCATAAAGGTTGTATCATCTGCATATCTGAGATTATTGATATTTCTCCCTGCTATCTTGATTTCAACTAGTGCTTCAACCAGCCCAGTATTTCACATAATGTACTCTGTATATAAGTTAAATAAGCAGGGTGACAAAATACAGCCTTGATGTACTCCTTTCCCAACTTGGAACCAGTCCATTGTTCCATGCCCAGTTATAACTGTTCCTTCTTGACCTGAATACAGATTTCTCAGGTAGCAGGTAAGGTGGTATGGTATCCCCATCTCTTGAAGAATATTTCAGTTTGTTGTGATCTACACAGTCAATAAAGCCAAAGTATATGTTTTTCTGGAACTCTCTTGCTTTTTTGTTGATCCTACAGATGTTGGCAGTTTGATCTCTCATTCTCTGCCTTTTCTAAATCCAGCTTGAACATCTGGACATTCTCAGTTCACATAATGTTGAAGCCTTCCTTGGAGAGCTTTGAGCATTATTTTGCTAGCATGTGAGATGAGTGCAATTGTGTGTTAGTATCTACATTGTTGGCATTGCCTTTCTTTGGAACTGCGATAAAAACCAACCTTTTCCAGTCCTGTGACCACTGCTGAGTTTTCCAAATTTGCTGGCATATTGAGTGCAGCACTTTCACAGCATCATCTTTTAGGATTTGAAATAGCTCAACTGGAATTCCTTCACTTCCACTAGCTTTGTTCGTATTGATGCTTCCACTTCCCACTTGACTTCACATTCCAGGGTGTCTGGCTCTGGGTGAGTGATCACACCATTGTGGTTATCTGGGTCATGAAGATCTTTTTTGTACAGTTCTTCTGTGTATTCTTGCCACCTCTTCTTAATATCTTCTGCTTCTATTAGGTCCATACAGTTTCTATCCTTTATTGTACTTATCTTTGCATGAAATGTTCCCTTGGTATCTCTAATTTTCTTGAAGAGATCACTAGTCTTTCCCATTCTATTATTTCCCTCTATTTCTCTGCACTGACCACTTAGGAAGGTTTTCTTATCTTTTTTTGCTGTTCTTTAGAACTCTGCATTCAGATGGGTATATCTTTCCTTTTCTCCTTTGCCTTTAGCTCCTCTTTTTCAGCTGTTTGTAAGGCCTCCTCAGACAATCATTTTGCCTTTTTGCATTTCTTTTTCTTGGGGATTGTCTTGATTACTGCCTCCTGTACAAAGTCACAAACCTCCGCCCATAGTTCTTCAGGTACTCTATCAGATCTAATCCCTTGAATCTGTTTGTCACTTCCACTGTATAATTGTAAGGGGTTTGATTTATGTCATACCCAAATGGTCCAGTGGTTCAGTGGTTTTCCCTACTTTCTTCAATTTAAGTCTGAGTTTTGCAATAAGCAGTTTATGATCTGAGCCACCGTCAACTCCCAGTCTTATTTTTGCTGACTCTATAGAGCTTCTCCATTTTTGGCTGCAAAGAATATAATCAATCTGATTTCAGTATTGACCATCTGGTGATGTCCATATGTAGAGTCTTCTCTTGTGTTGTTGGAAGAGGGTGTTTGCTATGACCAATGCGTTCTCTTGGCAAAACTCTGTTAGCCTTTGACCTGCTTCGTTTTGTACTCCAAGGCCAAATTTGCCTGTTATTCCAAGTATCTCTTGACTTCCTACTTTTGCATTCCAGTCCTCTACGATGAAAAGGACATCTTTTTTGGGTGTTAGTTTTAGAAGATCTTGTAGGTCTTCATAGAACCATTCAACTTCAGCTTCTTCAGCATTACTTTTTGGGGCATAGACTTGGATTACTGTTATAAGAAAGTTTTGCCTTGGAAAGGAACAGAGATCATTCTGTCATTTTTGAGATTGCACCCAAGTACTGCATTCTGGACTATTTTGTGGACTGTGATGGCTACTCCATTTTTTCTAAGGGATTCTTTCCCACAGTAGTAGATATAATGGTCATCTGAATTAAATTCCTCCATTCTGATCCATTTTAGATCACTGATTCCTAAAATGTCGATGTTCACTCTTGTCATCTCCTGTTTGACCACTTCCAATTTACCTTGATTCATGGACCTAACATTCCATGTTTCTATGCAATATTAATTTTATAGCATTGAACTTTATTTCCATCACCAGTCACATCCTCAACTCAGCATTGTTTTCGCTTTGGCTCTGTCTCTTCAATTGTCTGGAATTATTTCAACCAGAATATTATTGGTTGTCTCCAAAAAGTCAGCTTTTCATTATCTGCTTCAAATTTTTCCATAGTTTGCTTCTCTGTGTTAAATGTTACTTCAGAGATATTAATAGTTAGACTCTAGAGCTCTCTGTTTAGTTACGTGTTTCACTAAACTCTTACTCCCCTGAAAATATGTAGTAGTATTTTGATTAATTAATTGACCTCTCCCCTTTCACACTTCACTGTTATTTTTCATCAATTCTGAATGCAGGCAAGGCCTTTTGACAGAAGTTTTAATAGAGAGGAGGAGTTTCTGCTCACATTGATACGTTTGCTTCATTAGTGTGATAGATAAATCATGGAATGGTTACAAGGGAAAGCAAAGCAGGCCTCTGTTATAGAAACTTTGATCATTTTGTCAGTATTCTTTCTGAGCCTGATCTCTACAGTAGTTGTCATTAGTTTGTTTGAAATGAATTTCTAAAACATTAGACATACTCATGTTCAAATTGAAATAACAATGAATATTTTGCAGGCCTGCATGTTTGTATGTGTCTACACATAAAGTAGCTATGTCTCTCATTAGATAGTTTTTAGGAATTATGGCAGAAGTTTCAACTGATTGTATTTGAGGTTACTGGTCATGTTTCTAAAAGTCTGTGGCATGACAAGTAAGAGACAAAGAATCCACAATGGAATAATTCTTGAACTAAGGAATAATAAGAGTATTCCATCAATAAATTTTGCATTAAGTTCTTCACTTATCCATTACTTATATGTAATCCACTGACTAAAATTTGTTAAAGACAAAATAAGTTTTGGTTAAATGTTTCCAGAACAAGCCAAATTCCAAATGTAAAGGTATAACATAATATCATAATTGTTTATTTACTGCAGCATTTGCCTACTACTATTTAAAATCATTTGGTGATCAGTTTTCTGTGTTACTATAACTAAAGAAAAAGTAAGATTGAAATGCAGCAAAATAGAATGTTAATTTTAAAACAAAATAAAAATAGAAATATCTCGAGAGTAAAGGATGTTAAATATTGGAGATTGTAAAATCTTCTTTTTAAAAGCCTGTTGTTGAGAAATTTATGAGGTTTGGTACAAATAAGGAAAGGCTAAGCTAGGTGCCCCCCCCCATGTTTTTTACACACTGAAAATACAGCTCTTTGATTGTATTAGTGAATGTATTTTAGAGATATTAAAATAATATGACTCAAGCTGGACAAAAAAAATAAAAATTAGTTTCAGTATTATTGTGTTTTGGGGGCAGTTTATTGAATGATGTTTGCAAGTACTAGAACTTAAAGGGAATAGAAATGAAATCTAAAACAAAACATGAGTATGGAGTTATAGAATTTATTACTCAGTAAGTGTTCCCTTTTCCCCATTATGTGTGTTGGTTGCTCAGTCGTGTCCAACTCTTTGGGATCCCATGGACTATAGCCCACCAGGCTCCTCTGTCCATGGAATTCTCCATGAGTACTGGAGTGGGTTTCCAGTTCCTTCTCAGGGGATCTTCCCAACCCAGGGATCATACACAGGTCTCCTGCATTGCAGGCAGATTCTTTACCATCTGAGCCACCCAGGAACCCCCTTTTCCCATTTGAACCCAAATATTTTGCTTCCCAGATTATGCAGGTAAAGAATCCACCTATAATGGAGGAGACAGAGATTCAGTCCCTGGGTCAGGAAGATCCCCTGGAGGAGAAAATGGCAACCCACTCTAGTGTTCTTGCCTGTAGAATCCCATGGACAGAGGAGCCTGGTGGGCTACAGTCCAGGGATTGTAAAGAATTGGACACAACTGAGAGACTAAAAATATACATTACTTGATAAACAGGACAGAATGATGGATTAAGTAGAAAGTTTCAGTGACATTCATCTAACAACCAGCAGCCAGAACCAAAGATCACATATTTACATTTTCTCATTCATAAAAGAATAAGTCTATCTACTTACGACAGGCAAGGATTTTGAGATTAAACCCTGAAATAAAGTATTTTAAATATAAGATTTTTAAAAATGCTTGCTACAGAGAATTATTTTTCAAAATTGTTTTGAAAAATTCTCAAGCATGAGATTTCCTCCTATTATGATGCTTTCTCAGTGTAACTGTAGCTAAACTTATTCATAAGTAGAGAATTGTTTAATACTTCACCTATTTTAATTTCAAAAAAACATTGCTTTTCTTCAAAAATAATTCTATTTACATTAAGAGAGAATGCCTGAACTACTGTAAAATATCTAGTGGAAAAAAGTCTCGTAGTTTTTTTTTTTTAGTCTGAGCCTGCTATCTAACATATTGACAAAACTGTACTTGTTTAAAGTGTATATCCTTAATATAAAATTCAGGTAAGAAAGTTGTACTTAATAAGGGAAAGTAGCTTTTACCCCAATATAAAAAAAGTATCTGGGGCTTTAATAAACTGTAGATGTGGGTAACATTTTTTTAAAAAACTGAAATTGGATGATATTCATCAGCTACTCAGAAATTTGAAAAATTAAATTTCCAGGGGAAGAATCATATCACATTTTTAAAAAATTGTGACAAAATGAAAGTCTTAAGATGGTCTTCTTTACTGTGGTATTCAGGCAAAAAGAGTTTGAGATGTTGTTCAATCAGGGTAAAGGAGTTGAATTCTGAACTGGCATAGTTACTGTTGCGGTGGAAAATTGACTTGTTAAAGTTTATTATATCTCTTTTTCTATGTATTAATAGACAGTACTGGAAAACAATGGACCTTGCTTTGACCTACTGCAAAATAGTCCACCTCTTTCTAGATCTTATTTATTGTTTTTCTATCTTTATATTATATCATAATGATTACTCTTACCTCTAGTGAGCTTTTATATGCTTTTCACTCTTTACCAAAAGTAACCATAAACAAAGAATATTTTTCTAAAACCAGTGAAAAATTCAAGAAATACCACCTAAGAGAAACTTCTTTACCTCTACTATTTTAAAAGTTCTTGTCATTAGTTTCAGGATAGTTTTATTTCTGTTTGCAAAAATTGAAAAAACACCCACTAAGGTAGATTTTCATAGTATGTCTGGGTATTACATGAACTTAGATATACCCTGAGATAACTATGCATTCTGAAAATATTCTAATCAGCCAAAAACTATCAATTATAAGGTAGTTGTTGGTCCCATTTTTGACTTGCAGATAACACAAAGATAGTTCATTGAACTAAACAATGGAAACTAATAGCCTAACAAATCAAAAAGAAGAGATTGATCTTTTTTTTTTTTTTTGCCCATATTTTTTCTGAAATTTTGGTACAGTCGCTTCTCTTTATTGTATTATCTGGGGCAAAACACCTTAAATCTTCAAAGAGATATTTAAAGAAAGAAAAAAGAGTTATCACTAGCCTAAGTGTCATCTATAAGGTGTACTGTACACAGCTGTAACTAAGGAAGAATGCCCAGGCATATTAGCAGCATCTTGATAATCACAGAAAAGTCATTTGTTACTTGGTACAAGTTATAGAATCAAAAGAGAATGGCTTTGCCTGTTGAAGTCAATATTCACTCATCCTTAAGATGCAGCTGAAAGTACTCTCTACCCCCAACACTTTCACTCTTCCCCTCCCTCTCCCTCTCTGTCCTCCTCTCCTTCTGCAGTTCCTTTGTGTCGGCTCCTTTGGGACTTCATCATGTACCTTACTTTTTCAGCTTTTTTGGTACAGAAAATATGTCACTTGTGTGTCATTATATTTATTTACCTTCTCAGGAAACTTACTGTCATCTAGATTTCACCTCATTTTGACATAATTGTAGAAGAAACACCAGAGATTTCTTCTGAGAGGAGGGCAAAAAGGAAGGAAGTGGCATATACAGCAGATTTGATTCCTTTCCTTTTCATAACACCATTTTGCTCTACCATCTTTGTAGCCAAAAGAGTTGGTAGTACTTTTTATCACAATATGTTGTTAAAACAGCTCATTTATTCTGAAGCATTTGACATCATTAACAAAATACCTATACAGATTTCATTATATTTCGTTTATCTTGAGTTTCAGAAATTGCTCCTAAAAAAAGGCAGTTTTGAACAATAACCCTCAAATATTTCTGATTTCTCCACATAAGTAAATAGGAATCAAAACTGGAGGAAAAATAAATGTGCAAACTTAAGCTCTGAAGTGTAGAAATGGAGTTACGCTGAAACAGTTTGATTTCTGTTAAAGAGTCTGAGCAGTCAGTGCATCTAGATGATAGTCTTGTCTTTAAAAATCCCTGCAGTTTCCCAGGGGAGCTGAAAGACCAGTGTTCAAAAGCTTCCATTCGAAATTCCTGATATCAGAGTAACACATTTGGGAAATATGTCGCTCTAACAACCCATTTTACAATATAAAGTTACTGCTTAGTGATGGAAACAAAAGCATATGAGATATCAAAATAAAAACACAGTTACAATGTACTGGGTATTACCTACAATGCTAGAAGGAGGCATTATTATGCCCATTTACAAAAGAAGAAATTGATGCTTAAAGATTCAATTAGTTGTCTGTGGTGACACACTGTTATGGAAGCAGAATTTCAAACCTAAGTTTGTTCCAAAGTTCTAACTCATAACTGCTACACTGAAACTTTGATAATACAAATAGTCGAAAGTTGTCTTTTCTCCCAGGAACCCACCTCATACTCATTGAAATTCACCATTCATTCATTGAAGAGACATAATTTTAAATTTGTGATGAAAAGACACTGTTTCCCTTACTACACCCTAAAAAATAACTCAGTTTTGGAAACAGAGAAGACTCACCTCTCCTCCCATTCCTAAGTGAGCACTGACCAGAATCCAAATTGTAATAAGACTATCACAAGTACCCAAACTGCTCTCTAGAAGATTCGAATACTAACTGAAAAGAATTCAGGGGAGACAGAAATCTTTCCTTCCCTTGCGACCACTCTGGCATAAGGGGAAAAAAAACTGTAACCCTGATTTTAGAATGTTAATGAAAGTATTTTCTTGATATTTGGAGCTCTTTTCTCACCAAATCAATATGAAGATATAGGGTGATAGTTCTGCCACATGCTATTTCTTTAATTAAAATATGTGTTCTTAACAAAGATGGATGTACTTTGAGAAATAAACACCAACAGTGAACACATAAAATGACTCAATAATTGATTGGTAAATACCATGTAACGTGGAATAATTATATACCCTGTGAATTATGTAGTACTTATAGTTGACATTATTTAGGAAACCTAAGAAATGAACTTATAATTTGTACTTATCAGATTTCAAATCCAAGCAACCAGTTAAGTATCCTGTTATTATTTAGAAGTGCCCTATCTTTAGATATCTGGTCAATAATAGTCATGCAATTAGTTACACATATCACATCCCAAAGCAAAATACATAATATCATTGGGATATCAAGAAACAATTTATTGATTCAACACATTTAAAAAGGAAAACCTGAATCTGAATATAGTATTTAATGCATGCATGCAATCATCCAATAAGTTTCCCAGTTATCTGCTTGACTGGCTCCTCACTGAAACCCTTCTAAACTCTGATGTCAACTTGTCAGCAAGATTCTCTTTGGCTTTCATTTCTAAAATGGTTCTCATCCCAACCCAAGCTCCTGAACACCCTCTGTCATATCGCTCTGTTTTTATTATCATTGTCACACTTTTCACTCTCTGATATGATCTTATTATTTGTTTTAAAAATATTTATTTCTCCCCAATAGACAGTGGCCCTTGTTTCTCTTTATGAAAAGTGACGCTTTGTCTAATAAATAAGTATCTTTTTCTACTATAAAAATGACCGTGTCCATTTGCTCAACATGATAATCCCACTTGCTAGGCCCACCAGTAACACACTGGGATGTTTGTCAGTGAATGAATGATTTACTGAGTTCCCATTATGTGCCAGGCAAATGGTTAAAGTGCAAAACAAAGCATGGTCTCTGTCCCAAAAATATTACATGCCAACATGCTGAATTAATGTACCATACACTTTCAAAGTACTTTCCAAAGCAAATGTTAAAAAAAAAAGAAAAAAACTAACCTTGACGTTTAATTCAAATATGCAGTTATCTTCAGTGCTATCATATTTTTGTAACCTATTTCTACTTACTTTGCTACACAGAAACACACACTGAATTGTTTACCAACTGTTTCTGATCATGCACATTTATTTCCACAGACAACAACATTAATTGGTCTTTTGAAGACAGCTCGACTCCTTCGTCTTGTAAGAGTGGCCCGAAAACTTGATCGATACTCAGAATATGGGGCTGCAGTTCTAATGCTCTTAATGTGCATATTCGCCCTGATTGCTCACTGGCTGGCTTGCATTTGGTATGCCATTGGGAATGTAGAAAGGCCCTACCTGACTGACAAAATCGGCTGGTTGGATTCCTTAGGACAACAAATTGGGAAACGTTACAATGACAGTGACTCAAGTTCTGGACCATCCATTAAAGATAAATACGTCACAGCACTTTATTTTACCTTCAGCAGTTTAACAAGTGTGGGATTTGGGAATGTGTCTCCTAACACCAATTCGGAGAAAATCTTTTCGATTTGTGTTATGTTGATTGGCTGTAAGTAGATTTCTCTTTTGTTATCTATTAGGATAAAATAATAGTACAAAATCAATGTCTCTAAAACATTTAGAAGAAGGCAAAGAAAAAATTATAGAAAATTGTAGAGATAATGGGATTAAATAGATGGGTATTTTTTTTTATCAAATCTGATTCTCTCTGTGAGGGGAGACACCAAAGATCTTGCATGACCTCAGAAAACTATGAGCATAAAACTAGAGCGACATGGTCCTTGGGATTCAGGAATTGAGACTTGAAGTTCACTTTTACTGATGCAAAAATGTGTCTGTAATTTATTACTAATGGTTATGTTCTGTAATATTTCAAGCTGAGACCAGATTAGAATAGGAAGGATTTGTTTACATTACATAACTAGATATACAGACATTAGTAGATAGATATAGATACGTAAATATCACCCTACTAATTATAGTGTAAGCTAATCTTTCATATATACATGTATACACATATATACATACATATATATTTGTATTTTTCCTTGTCATTTGACTAAAAATTCCTTTTGTCTGTGACATTATGCCAAAGACCTAAGTGACTGCCCTTTACCCTACAATGGGTAATGCTATGAGCATCATTTATAAGTTATATTCTTTGGAATAAGAAAAAAAAACTTTGTAAAACTAAAGATGTTTTAATATTAATTTTAAAAACTCACACTTTGGAACTTCTAAAAATAACCTTGTTTATACCAGGCAGCAACTGACAAAAGCATGATGGATTTTTAAAGTTTGAAAAAGAGCATCATCCTTAGATTGCATACAAATTTGAAAATAGATCCAGAGAGTTAATTTTTGAATGTTAATATATTGAGTAATAAAATGTGCTAGATAAGCTTTATTTATGAAACTTAAATAGATCCATATTAGTGTATTGTTTATTGATTCAAATAGTTTAGTGTTCACTGTATTTAAAATTTACTTTTCATATGTATGTCTTATGTTTTTATTTTAGTAAGATTGTATAGACAAATAACATTACATTTAAATAACTCTTAAAATATTCTGAAAATTCAGGCTAAGTCTTGCTACAAACCAAAAAGCAGAATTACACTCAGAAGGACATGGAAGTGGAGCCCTCTGGAAAAAATAGAAAAATTCATTCCAGAGAGACTGACTCTTACAGAACAAACACAGCCCCAACCATTCTGTGGTTGCAACTGCTACTAAATACTTTATAGTGGCTATCAATTTTAGTGGCATTGGTAACAAAGAAAAGAAAAAAAGTATGTTTTTAATTATTTATACACAGGTATAGAAATATATATATATATATACTCTTTTTAAAAGAAAACAGGACTTGAATCTTGAAACAGAATTGGCAAGGAAGAATTTTTTAAGAGCTATGCCATGCTAAGTTGCTTCAGTCCGTGTCCGGCTCTGTGCGACTCTATGGGCTGTAGCCCACCAGGCTCCTCTGTCCATGGGATTCTCCAGGCAAGAATACTGGAGTGGGTTGCTATTCCCTTCTCCAGGGGATCTTCCCCACCCAGAGATCGAACTGTCTTATATGTCTAACCTGCATTGGCCTGCAGGTTCTATACCACTAGCGCCACCTGGGAAGCCCTTTTTAAGAGCACTGAAGTTTAACATGTTCACCCCACAGGAATCCCTACCTCTTGTGAGGATTAAGTGAAATGCAGGGTACTATTTATCATGTAAATTATTTTAAATTAGAGAACTCAGTTCTTTACTTGCTCTATGGTGATGGTGGTTTAGTCACTTGTGACAACGTGGACTGTAGCCAACCAGGCTCATCTGTCCAACATCTAATCCTTAAATCAGGGAATTACTGCCAGTTTTTCTTGGTCTTTTCTTTGTGTCTTTTTCCTTCCTTTTTCCTTTCTTTTCTTCCTCCCTCCCTCTCTACTTCCCTTCCTTTCTTTCTGTTTTTTTGCTTTTTTGAATGTGACATTATGCTATTTCTATTGATTGTTTAGGAAGAATATTTGTTTCCTGCAGAGGAATTCTATCTTTTAAGAAAAAACACTCTAGTTAATTGGGTTGACTAAGCTATATCCATATCCCACATAATATCTTTTATTTGAATAACAGACTTACTTCTACAAAACTTAATCAAAATGGGATTATGTAAAGCTTAGCATCTCACGGGAAAAAAATTTATACATATTCCTAGAGAATTGGATCATGAGCTATTATGCCATAAAAGGTAAAATAAGATCGGAAACTTAGCAATAATAAGCATGCCTTGAAATTTTCATAGCCATTTAATGTATTTGTGTATATCTACACATGATATTTTCATTTAGACCCAACTGTATTAAGAAATGGTTTAATTTTCTGTATTTAGTTCTATTTTTATACTAAGTACATATCCCTCAATTATATGAGTGGTTTGATTTAAACCTAAAAATAAAATATAATATCCAAAATATAAATGTAAAATATTGTATATTTACTACTGCAAGTTAAAGTTGTTATAGTCAGTTATCAAGTTGAACTCTTTTTCCCAAAGCTTCTTTAAAACTAATCTTCATTCTAAAATAAAAATTTTAAACCAAACAAAGTAATCTGCAATCCCTCTTGCAGCAATATAATTCAAGGAAACCAAAAATTAAACATTAAAGGCTATCATCTAATTAAATTCAACTAACTCAGATACCTATAGATACATTTTTAAAAACTTCTATTTGCAAAGACAGTCACCAGTTTTGCTGCTGAATGTGTACAGAGAACAGTAACCACAGAATTCTTTTTAAAAATATGCACAATTCAAGATGAAAAATGAAAGTGTAAGTGGAATTAAATAAGTGAGAATATAAGTTATGATCACATATTTATATCTATTTGTTCTGGTATTAATATATAACATAAGTATATCTGTATTCAAATGTTATAAATATAATATACACATTTGATTTTTAAAACCTATAAACCAATATATAAAGGCAAATATATTTCATCTCTGACTTGCTTGACAAACATCTTAGGAGAATTTCTTGTTTTTATGATACGTAAAAAGAAGTAACTGGATTTCTGCTTCTAGCCATGATGGAGAAACTGAAACCTTACAATATTCCTACAACTTCTTTTTTAAATAACAGAAAACTAAACAAAGTATATAAGCATTTGGATTTCATCAAAATTAGTAACTTTAGCTTTCCAAAGGACACTGTTAAGAGGAACAAGCAAATGATAGACTAGAAAAAAATACTCTCAATACTTAGATCTAGAAAAAGATTTGCATTTAGAATATATCAAGAATTCTTACAACTCCATAATAAGAAGACAACTCAATTTAAAAAAATGAGAAAAAGTTTTAAGCAGACATTTCACAAAAGAAGATATGTCAATGGCCAATAAATACATGGAGAGATATTATTAGTTGTCACGGAAATGCAATTAATGCTCTACGATGGTTAAAATAAGACAGCACCAAATGTTCGGAAGGTTGTAGAACAGCTGATATTCTCAAGTACTGCTGGTGAGAATGTAAAATCACACCAAATTTGGGAAATAGCTTGGCAGTTCCTTAAACATAACCACCTGCATGTGGGCTCAGTGGCTAAACTGTGTCCAACTCTTTGCAACCCCGGTGACTCTATCTCCCCAGGCTTCTCTGTCCATGGGATTTCCCAGGCAAGAATACTGGAGTGGGTTGCCATTACCTTCTCCTGGGTATCTTCCCAACCCAGGGATCAAACCCTAGTCTACTGCATTGTCAGACAGACTCTTTACCACTAAGCCACCAGGGAGGTCCAAACATACCACACAGATGAGCAATTCTATTTCTAGTTCTTTCAAAGGGAAATGAAAATGTATGCCCACACAAAGACTTGTACACAAATGTTCATAACAGTTTTATTCATAATAGCCAAAAACTAGAAATGGTGAGATTTCATCAACAGAAGAGATAAATGAACTTGGTAGAACCATGTGATGCAAATCTACTCATGATAAAAAAAAAAAAAAGAACAAATTGCTGACACATACAAACAGAATTTCAAAACTAATATGACTGAAAAAGAAGTCAGACATAGATAAATATGTCCATTATGATTCTATTTATATGAAACTCTAGGAAATGCAAACTAATCTGTCATGACATAAAGGAGCTCAGTGGTTGTCTAGAGTTAGCCTAGAAAACAAGTGGGCAGGCAGCCAAGGGACACAGTGGAATCTTCTGGGATGATGAAAACGCTCTATATCTTGATTGTGTTAACAGGGGTGTGTACATTTGTCAACTAACTGAGCTGTACACTTAAAACAGATCCATTTTGTTGTACCTAAATTATACATCATCAAAATTTATCTTTTTAAGTTTGCGTACTAGATAGAAAGCATTTTTATTTGTTTTATCAGCATGTTTCAACTACTACCCAATGACCCTAAATTCATTGGGATTCCCTGGTGGGCTCAGATGGTGAAGAGTCTGCCTGCAGTGTAGGAGGCCCAGGTTCGATCCCTGGGTCGGCAAGATCCTCTGGAGAAGGAAATGGCAACCCACTCCTGTATTCTTGCCTGGAAAATCCCATGGACGGAGGAACCTGGCAGGTTACAGTTCATGGGAGGGCAAAGAGACACAACTGAGCAACATCACTTTAACTTTCTAAATTCATTAACTTGGTGAGCATCTCAGATTTTGAGTGTGGCATGCTGAAGTTTTAAATTATACCTGTTTTATTTGTATAGTACCTCAAGGTGAAGCAAATCATTTTGGTGAAAGAATTTCCTGTTAAGGAAGGCTAAACAAAATACTGAGTTGAGAGAAATGATTGTATGGTCTGCCAACTTGCTTTAGATTCATATTTTATGCCAGTTGATGGGCATTAACTAAATAATATATACAAAATAGAATCATTTTATGCTTTTCTCTTGCTTAACCGCCTTTAGCTCCATTTGCTTCCTAAGAATATAGAAAAAATGTATGCCTTTATTATAATTTAAAAAGTCATTAGCATAGAATTTCCTTAGAGAAATATATACTATTCATGTATTCAATTATGTACTTAAAATCTAGATTTTGCTGTCCTATCAATGAGTAGAAATACCTGTTTATGATCAAACTAATGTTTGGTTCATTTTTATGGCAGTATGGAGATAAAAACACAGTATTTATTAAAAACAAAATAAGAATGTTTTCCCTGACTCTTCTTTGCATAATTATGTGGTTTAAGTAAAATAACTAGCATTGATTATGGGCCCTTTAATTAAATCAAGTGAAAATCTGTACCAAACCATTTCCTGAGAACATGATAGATACTTTGGACACTTATCAGCAAGCATAAATATTTCCAACACTAAAGTTAGGCAGAGTAAAATATATTTTTCACATAAATCTGTTCAATTCGTGATAATGCATTTCAGGCACGTATTGCTAGCTCCCTTCTTAACTGCTCATTTACTCAAATTATGCCCAAGTTTTGTTTTTGTTTTTTCTTTTTCACGCCTGTGGAAGATACAACCTAAACAGGTTTGCTATATTAATGAGAATTACTGTCTTTTCACAAACCCCAATTCAGCCTTCCTATAGATTTCCCCAATTTTTCTCCCTTTACATAGATAAAGCACCACCCATTTGTCTGGGCCATACTCTTACTTGGGACATCTATGGTAAACAAGGACCATGCTAACCAAGAGACAGAAATAAGATGGAAAAGAAAGCAAATGACAAGATAAATCATTTTAAAACACAGACTGAATCTGGCCAAAATTTACCTTAAAAATGATTAAGTGGTTTATATAGGCAATGGTTTGTAAAATGTGTTGTGGAAAACAAATATGTTGGGTGAATATTGTTGAACAAATACTTCAAGGAGCTGTTGTTGTTGTTTTTGTTTTTGTTTTTTTTCTTTTCCCCCCACCTGCTTGATACATTACAGTTCCACTACCTCCTCTCTAAGTGTCTGACACATGCCCAAAGCAAGGAGGCCATTGTCATCATGTGACTTTCTGTATAGAATATAGAATTTTTTTAGGATTATTAGAAACTAAACGCAAATATAAAAAGAAAGACAAGATATTTAAAGAGCTTATGTTAAATTGTAAATATTTTGCCCAGGAAGCTTTAGAAATGGCATTCTAAGTAATGGTAGAATGTTAGTTTGTTTTCTTCCCATAGGTGAAAGAACAAAGAAGTATTCTATTTTTCTCTGCCAAAATAAAACTATATTCTCATAGTCTAAGCCAAAGATATATTTCTCATGAAGGAAGTATAAAAATGAATTTTGATAGATTAAAAATTACAACAAAGAAGCACTCTAAGGAAACTGTGATTTCCTTAAAACAATTTATGGGGACTCCCCCGGTAGTCCAGTGGCTAAAACTCTGGGTTCCCAATACAGGGGTCCTGGGTTTGATCACTGGTCAGAGAACTAGATCCCACAGGCCACAAAGATCCCACATACCACAAGGAAGATGGCACAGCCAAATAAATGAGTAAATAATTTAAAAAATATTATTCCTTAGCAAATCCAAAATAGTCTAACTAATCTTAAATTTTATAGCAAATTTTTAATATTACAAGGTTAGGCCTGAGGCTGAGGTAGAGTTGTCACAATTTAAAAACTTTTACTCCACTTCCAGAATACAGATCTGTGGTAACCCCATGACGTACCTTCTTATTACATTACAAATAAAATGTTGATTCCAAACATGTTTTATGTCTAGTCAATAGTCTAGATTGGTTACAGGTTGATATTGTAAACAGTCTGAGTTTTTACTTTAATATAGAATCCATGATGAATTGGGGTATTTTTCCTCTCCAGATTTACCATCAAAATTATAAACTTTACAACAGTATTGACTTAACTACTTTATTCCTCACGGGCCAGTGATAAACCCTCACAAATGGATTGAGATAAAAAAAAAAAAAATCTACATTTTGAGATTCTGACAAGATATAATATCCCCAAGTGCAGTCTTTCCCCCATAACTTTGTTTTTTATCCAATCCAGCACTAATGTATGCAAGCATTTTTGGGAATGTATCTGCAATTATCCAAAGACTATACTCGGGAACTGCCAGGTACCACATGCAGATGCTGCGAGTAAAAGAGTTCATTCGCTTTCACCAAATCCCCAACCCTCTGAGGCAACGGCTTGAAGAATATTTCCAGCACGCCTGGACTTACACCAATGGCATTGACATGAACATGGTATGTACTACTGTTTTCCAAAACTGGAGCCCCTCAGGCATTATAGCTATAGCCAAAATGAAAAAAACAGTTTCACCAGCTTTGAACCCCTTGCTTTTGTTTTCCTTTCTCGGATGTTTATTTTCTCCCCTGGAGATAGTCTTTCATTCTCAACTCATGGCATTGCATGGTGCTATATCTAGTTATACTGTGTGGCAAAGGCATAACATGATGCAAACTGATATAACTGTGTGTAGTAGAGCGCCCACTTCTGGTCAGAGAGAGCATTGCTAAGTTAGGACTTGGGCGTTCACCACATGGCCTAGCTGCCAGAGCCCGCAAAATAGATGGATCCATATGCATTAAAGATATTACAAGTAAACAATAATAACTATAATGCCTCCAAACAGAAATATTTTTTAAAAAATAGGACATTCTAAGGATCTGTGGGAGAGGTTAAGGAACTTAAGTATACCATAAACATTTTATAATAGGAAGTTTCATGTTTCTGTTAAGGACAATTTTTCTATATTTTAATCAATTAAATATGTGCCCTTTTATTATATCTGGTTTAACGCATCTTTCCTTTCAAGGGGGAAATATGGATTCCTTCATAAGTCTTAAACAAATTCAACATCAACTTTTCATAACCTTCCCTCCTCTATCAATACTTAAAAATCAATACAACTAATAAAATTAATTGATCTAAAGATCTCCTTTTATTAGTAGGAAAATTACATACATATTTTTGATCTAGCTATTTGGCTATAGAGATTGATTACTAAAGATAAATTATATGATAAATACAAATTCAATAACGTATCATAGACCTATTAAAAAATGATTAGAATTATGGTACCCTCCCATCTAGCTATTCCTCCACTGGGGAAGGATCTTGTTTCTAAGAGTTCTTTAGAAAATGAAATCTTTCAAAGTTAGTGACAGCAACAATATGATACAACTTTTGCATACAACTTATTCAATTGAGATTGACATTTTTTCATTTGATCAGCAATAGCCTAACAAAAAAAATAAAGGCTCAAAATTAGCAGTTAAGGTACAGAAAGCATTGCAAATACTGCACAGTTTGAAATATATATTTACATATAATAAGTTTATCATAGCTGTGCATGATTTATTTGATTGAGAAGTAATGGCATGCCATTATAAAATTTTTAATTTGAGGAACTAATCAATCAACACATTTCATACAAAACCATAACTGAATCCCATGAGCTATTTCTAATTATCCCATATTTATTTGTGAAAATTGATTTGCAAAGTTGATCTCACCAGGGTAACACTTTAATCTCTTAAGAAAGTACCTACAAATTGGTCACTTTTGTTTATTTCCATTCATATTATTGTTTAATGAAGATATCAACATTCAGAAACTACAGGGGATTCTCTAATGCTGGGTTGGCTGAAGCAGTGTCAAGAATCTTTAATCAAAACACATGTCACTCAATTTTGTTGTTCCATTCTGCCAGATTATTTCAATAGCAGTAGTTAAACATTTATTTATTTTACCTCCCCTCTCCATATTACTCTAGTTTTGTGACCATTTTTTTTGTGATAAAGTCTATTTTGTAAATACTATTTACCTTTCATTGTTTGACTCTATTACCTATTAATTTGGTTTATATACCACTTGCCTATTTACAATGTACTTATGAAAGATTTATCTCTTTCCTGTCTGCTTCACACCTTAATACATGGAATCACAACACCCACCGGTAAGAACAGGAGGTATTTATATCCAATTTAATTCTCGTGTAAATTGTGGAGAGCACCCTTGTGATCTGTCAGGTTTTGAGCTTGTTAAATGATTTCCAGTGTTAGTTCTGATCTTTTCTGCATGGTGCAGCAGAGGAAATACAAAGCAAGAAACGGGGGAAGATAACCTGGAAGAGGCCAAGTGCAGAACAGAAATTCTTAACTTGAACAACAACTTGACCTCTAATAATATTTATATAGAGTTTCCCCCCTCAACCCACCCACAAAAAGTCACTCATCTGCCCCTTCCTCCACTCTGGTAAAGGTTATGGGTATACGGTTTGCATTAGATAATTGTCATAAAGAAAATGTCATTCTCTTTCATCAGCCTCTATTTTCATGATGTAGGTGCTTTTCTTTCCTCTCATCTGCATGCCTGTATTACATGATCCAGGAGCTGTGTGAACTCTAAACCATGTGCCACTGAGTCTTGCATGTGGTTTTGAGAGCTTGACTTTGCACGAACTTCTTGTTTGTACATAGTGTCTACATTTCTCATCTTGTGACTGCAATGTGAGTAAAAGATCTAAGTGCAACATAACTCTGAAAACTCAGCAAATGGACGATGCTTTCTAATTAAGCACAATGTGCAAAAGAAAGTTGATTAGAAAAAAGCAACCGTACTCTTAGAGTATTGAGAGGTTAAAAAAAAATCTTTTTTTTTTACCTCTAACATCACATTGTTAAATCCCTGTGTCTTATTAGTTTTATTGTTAACTAAATTGTGATTTAATAACAGTTTAATGTGACTTAACTTTATGTACTGTGATACATAAAAATACATCAAACTGTTGTATTTTACATCAGCATTCCATGTTATTTCATTTAAGTATAACCTTAAATATAATTTATCATGAAACATTTCAGGCCATTTTTGCTGTTTAACCATGTCCAGATGAAGTACAAGATATTTAATCACACTTTATTAATTGACTGAAAGTTCTTTTTCATAGCCCCAAACATTTGATTGCTTGATAGATCACAAAACATTACAAAGAATTTACCTAAAACATGGAGCCATATTCCTTATTCCCTGCATTTTTGCTTTTAGTGGAACATCTATTGCCAGAATGTTCCAGAACCAAAAGCATTCTGGGAATATTTATGGTCTTCCTCTCAGTTGAGCCAAATGGCTCAGATTGCAAAAGGAAAGTGGTCAGAATAATGAAGCTAGTGAAAGGAAGAAGTCCTTTAGCAAATTATGTCAGGTTTAGGATTAATAAAAATTAGCTCAGAAATGTCCATAGGTCAAGTCTGGAAAATCCTTTTCTTTCTGCAATACTTTTTCAGATTAGGACTGAAGGTTCCTCAACGGATTCCCCCCCCCCCCAAAATCAAAGCTGTCTTATAACCCAATCTGAGACTTTCAGACATTATCTAACATTGATTTTAGTTACAACACTGCCAAAAACTGAAAATCACCGTCCATGTCATTGTAGAATCAAGCAATGCACATGAAGGAACATGGCTTGAATGAAGAAGGACACCAGTAACCATGATCTATCCATCATTCTGGATGGAGAGAAATAAATCATTGATGACAGAAACCACTCCATAATTTAAAAGTATATTTGCATGGAAGAAAAGCCTTTTTGAACATTCAATGAAAACTGTTACTCCTTACCTAAAAATGGCCCTCTAATAATGCCTGAATAATAGAAAAAAGATACATAGAATAAAAATTCAGAAGGCCCAAGTACTAGCTATCAATATGCCACTAATCTTGGACAAGTCACTTAACCTCTCTGTAATTTCATTAAACATGTCATTTTCAAATAGTTCTAAAGCACCAAAACTGCCCTTGCTAAATCTGTGAAGCAATTATTATGGGAGTTTTTCTGCTTGAGGATGTAGAGTCTAACCTACCTGCTGCCCACTCTCTTGCTCCCTCTGAGTCTCCTTTGTGGAACATTTGTTTCTGTGTTGAGTATTATTCAAAAACCACTGAGGTAAGTGAATGGTAGAATTGTGGATTGCAGAGAACCCAAGGAGACCATTTCAGGTAAAGACAAGGACAGGAATAGAGGCCCTGTTTTGAGACACCCAAGGCAGAATTAAGGCAGATAATCTAAAAACAACTTCATTTAACTTATTTTAAGAAGGGAGAACAATTGAGTATTTTAGTCTGGGGTGTTGGAGAAAAATTTGAGAAACAGATATAGAAAGGAGTTGGAATAAGAACCTAAAAAAGAAGAATAAATTCTTTAGCAGCCAGATAGACAAAGTTTCCTTAAAGAGAGGTAGGAGAAGAAAGAAAAATGATGGAGGCATTGGTTTTGAGAAATAAAGAAGGCGACTCAACGGCACTCGTACCGCATGGTCCTGCCCCTTTGGTCAAGCAGAGACTAATTCCTCAGAAAGAAGGTATGGGGTCAGAGAAGAGTTGAACAAGGGAGAATATTTAGAGATTTCAATCAAGAATCAACCTAGTAGGCTAAAATTGCTTAGAATCACAGTGGGACTCTTGCCAGGCAGATTCTTTACCACTATGCCACCTGGGAAGCCCCACAGTGGGACTCTTGTGTGACAAAACATACACTTATAATGGACTGAATGAGCAAAGCCAATGAAAATAGAAAAGAAAATAATGAAGAATGACATACTGTTTAATAGAAATTCCTACTTCTTGGGGCCGATGTGATTTCTAAGGACATTTTAATAAAAATCTGATTTCATTTCTTTCCATGACTCTTTTCCTGCTCCTCTGTTATCTGATAACTCTGACTACAGACTACTACTACTAACTGCTTGCTGCTACTACTAACTACCATCTATTTAACTAGCAACTACTAACACTAACCTGCATCTACAATCTAACTGCATTCCATCAAAACGATTGTTGCACCCATTCCCTATATTTATTTAAATAACTTCATTTGTGCCAGGCTGTCACTTTCAAATATACTCGACTAATGTCCTATTTTAATACACCATAGTGAAATGTAATTTTGAGCTCTTTCAATGTCTAATTCAGCAACTCAGATAAAATAATCCTTGTGACATTAAGCCACATAGGATATAAAGCAAAATTTATAAAATAGCATATCTTGTCTCTACCATAATATTTTTATCACCCTTTACTTTTTTCTAATGATACTTTATATACCAAAGTTGATATAGTCAGTGAAAAACCTTGGACTAGTTCATTATAAGGCTACAGTAAAATGACTACAAATATGATGTCTCAAGTCTGACTAACCATCCAATGGGCAGGGACCCTGTTACCAAGAAATCTTCAGAAAATAAAAACACTCATGTTTAAAGATATAAGCAGCATAATACAATTCTTGCATAGGTGAGCCTGCAATTTAGATTGATATTTTTATTTAACCAGTAATAGTTTAACAAAAAAAGCATCAGTTCAAAATTAGCAATCAAGGTACAGAGAGCATTACAAATGTCTCCTAATGTGAAAGACATATGCTCCTTCTCTACACTTAGATACAAAAGTGTAAATCCACACATTTAAAAAGGGAGCATGGGGATAGGAAAAAAAAAAAAAAAACACCTGCGTTGAAATGATAATGACCCTGAGGATTGGTGACATCTTTTAGTTTTCTGTAAAGAAATAGTTGCTATTTAAGAGTGGAATTAAAATAATGGCTGTCTACAATGAATCTTAAAAGATATTTTCATCTTCATGCTGATTAGTTGATAGGAATTGCCTGGATCAGCAGAAACTGCATAGGTGAAAATTTCCACTTGCAAGAAATCTACTATTAACATACATACTTGCCAACTGTATTTAACACCTGAACCTCAGGTGTTTAAGAGAGGGCAAGTCGCAGGTCCTTCCTATTTTTCCTCCAGGCTATTTATCCTAAAGTCTCAAAAATACCACAGAGCACAATAATTATACCATCTGGAGCCCCCTGACATGAACAATATCAAGCTTAAGACAAGCATCTGGTATTTTCAGATTACAAATGGTATATGTTAAGTCATGGTTCACAAATGATGACAATCACTTCAGCCTGGTCTCCAACCATTATTAAGAAAGACTTGTTTACATCGAGCACCAAGCTGCTTTAAGTAAATCAAGTTCAACAGTGGGATCTGATCCTGAGCCATTCCTGAGTCAAGAGAAATAATGACAGCATGGTCTGGGGCATTACACATGAAAAATAGTCATTGCAGAAATACCACGCTGAGGCAATGAACACGCTTCCATGCTTCAGTTTCTCCGTTTGTTAATAATGTTCTTCCTATGGTAGTAGGAAAGTGGAAATGATGTTTCAAGTTGTTTTTCAACTTCCAAAATTTATGGTACTATTCAAACAGAATTCAAGTGCACAATTTCTTATGCTGAAGAGTGTTGTATGTTTCTAGATGCTTTCTTTGGAACACAGGAATAATTCAAGCTCAATTCAGTTTAGGATCAATTAATAATCAGTACAGGTGAGCCAATAATAGAAAATAAAGACATCAAGGTTCACTTTTAAAATATTCTTTGGAAACATGAATTTAGGTCCATTAAATTCAAATATTAGAGGAACTTGGCACTTATCAAACTTAATGGAATCAAACCATCCACAATTTATCCCCAAATAAAAGTCCAGTATTTAGTTAAAGAATTTCCTGAGACATTACCAATAGCTTGAGAATTTATATAGAAAATGGATATGTAAATTTCCACCCACTAGACCAGATATTTTAAAATCATTTTTTAAAGGCAAAAATAATCACAAGTAGTTCATCTCAGCCAACTGACCATATAGCCTTACGGCAGCAGACTCAAGAAAATTGCATTTATTTTAATTATTTTTCATGGTTTAGACATATTACTATCCATGGAGTTGAGTGTGAATGGAAAAAAAAAAACATATATAGTCATGCCTCTTTCATGCCAGATATTCCAAAAGAATCTTTTAGTTTGCATCTTGGGCTACTATTAGTCAGGTGTGCTACCCCAAGAACTCTACACTCAGTTTAGCGACCATCCGGTGAGAATCTTCCTCACTTTGGGTCCATTACCTTGTATAGTTCATTTTAACACTTCTGGCACCAAACTACATCATTTTCCTCACTCTCCTGGCCATCTTCTTAGCTCAGAATGCTCTACAATTCACACAGAACTGAAACATGTCAGTAGTTAGAAACACCACCGTAGTGGGAGGGAAAACCAAAGACTCACTCCACATAAGTGTAATTATTGTACTTGAATCATAGAGGTTCACATCTAGTCATTATCTAGTTTTATCTGTGAGTCAGTGTGTGGACACTAGGAAAACAGGGCCTTAGTCGTGTTTTCTAAGATGGGAACAATGGTCCAGATTCTAACTCTAAGTTTACCTGCCTTATGTATGAGCTGTGCTGGAGTAGGCAACACCATAACTGAGTTCAGAGTGCTTTATTATAATAAAGCAAGATTGGTTAATTGAGATGTCACTCCTATGAATTACTTATTCATAACATTTTTTTATGGATTTTGGTTACCCTTTCCTTGTCATTTTTAAAAAATTCTTTGTAATTTATAGCCATTGATGTTCTAACTCTCATCTAGATTGCAATTTATTCCTAGTCTCTTTCCAATATGCTGAGTTTGTTTAGGATATTGTCTGGATTTTAATTTTTTTGTTTTTTAGTATCATCCAATTAGTCAACTTTTCCTGTATTCTTCAGAGATCCTGTGGATTACACAAGTAGTTTTCTAGGCTTTGAGTTTTTGTTATATGATTAAGGAAGAAAATTCTGAATCTGTTTGAAATGTAGTTTTGTAAATTTTCTTCACATAGATGGAAGATAGGACTTTTTCTTTTGTTTTTAAATACCACCTGATTTACACATTAAATTACTAGGTAAAATTGGAATATATATTCCCTGATGGCTCTGATGGTAAAGAATCCTCTTGCAATGCAGGCAACCCAGATTCAATCCCTGGGTGGGGAAGATTCCCTGGAGAAGGAAATAGCTACTCACTCCAGCTTTCTTGCGTAGCGAATCCCATGGACAGAGGAACTTGGCAGGCTATAGTTCATGGGGTCTCAAAAAGTCAGATGCAACTCAGCACAAATATCTTTACTCCTAAATTGGCTCTATTTGTCCCTTCCTATGGCAACATAAATTCTGATTTATGCTGAATAGCTTTATATCATACTTTGGTATCTGACAAGGCAAGTCAACTCTTACTAATCTTGCTTTTCTTATTTTGGGGGGCATTTAAGAGTATTTATTATTCCATATAAGATATATGACTATCTTAGTTCAATTATGACAAATTCCGTTCGGGCTTTTGAGATAACCCAGAGATCAGATTGTTATTTTTGACACACAAAAATCAGAACTTGTAACCAATATCAAAATTTACTCAAGAATATATGTAATCATAAGGCAAATCAAGGCATGGAGATCCTTCTAGTATGTGTTCTGTCTAAGTTTTAACATTGTTGTTGTTCAGTCATTAAGTCATGTCTGATTCTTTGCAATCCCATGGACTATAGCACACTAGGTTCCTCTGCCTTCTACTATCTCCCAGAGTTTGCTCAAATTCATGTCCATTGAGTCAGTGATGTTATTTAACCATCTCATCCTCTGCTGCCCCCTTCTCCTTTTGCCCTCTACCTCTCCCAGCATCAGGGTCTTTTCCAGTGAGTCAGCTCATGGCATCAGGTGGCCAAACTATTGGAGCTTCAGCTTCAGCAACAATCCTTCCACTGAATATTCAGGGTTGATTTCCTTTAGGATTGATTGGTTTGATCTCCTTGCTATCCAAGGGACACTCAAGAGTCTTCTTCAGTACCACAATTTGAAAGCATCAATTCTTTGGTGCTCAGCCTCGCTCATCCAACTCTCACATCCATACATGACTACTAGAAAAATCATAGCTTTGACTCTTCTGATCTTTGTCAGCAAAGTGATGTCTCTGCTTTTTAATCTAGGTTTGTCATAGCTTTTCTTCCAAGAAGCAGGCATCCTAAGTTCATGGCTGAAGTCACAGCCCTCAGTGATTTTGGAATCCAAGAAAATAAAATCTGCCATCATTTCCACTTTTTCCCCTTCTATTTGCCATGAAGTGATGGGACCAGATGCCATGATCTTAGTTTTTTGAATGTTGAGTTATAAGCCAGCTTTTTCACTCTTTTATTCATCCTCATCAAGGGGCTCTTTAGGTCCTTTTCACTTTCTGCCATTAGAGTGGTATCATTTGCATACCTGAGGTTGTTGATATTTCTCCCGGTCATCTTGATTCCAGCTTGTGATTCATCCAGCCAAGCATTTTTCTTGATGTACTCTGCATAAAAGTTAAATCAGATTTAACATAGGAGGACCCTAAACCATGTGTGTGATGACATAACACTTAAGCAGAATGAAGCTCTTTTGGTCATCAGACATACACATTTTAGAGTCTGGAAGTTACATAGCTTACAAGACATTTTCTAGAAAGTAATGTCCTATAAATCAACGAAATATTTGTTTACTGTAAGCAATTTAAACTAGACACACTCTGCCACAGAAAAATGCTACTCCATAGATAAGGGCTGCCCCACACTTTTAGTGTGCTTGTGAAGAGCAGGTCATTAATCTTTGTCATTATCTAGTCACTTTTCTTTCCAGGTATTACTCAGGAAGGAGAGAGAATGAATCAAATATCTGTTGCTAACCCTTTCCTTTCTATTAATTTTTACATGATTTTGAAATTTCAATATTAAGTTCCTTGCTGCACATTAAAATCATCTGAATATATAAATGTTAGTGCTTCAGACTTGCCCTGCAACAGGTAAACCAGAATTGCTTATAGCTATGTCAGAGCATCAGTATTTTTATGTCTATTCTAACATGTATCCAGGACTGAGAGCCACTGATTTAGAGCCTAAAAAAATTATGTCTCCTTCAGTAAGATTTATCTAATGCTCTTTGAAATTCTTACCTTTGTTATTAAATTCATTCTTAAAGTTATATATAGCTTAGTCAATCAAATGAAATACATTATATATTTCCATTTTTACCTGCTATTTATCTTCCTTATAGCCATGTTAACATATCATCTGCCTCATTGTTTTTTCATTTGTTATTTATGCCATACCACACAATTTTCAGAATCTTAGTTCCCTGACCAGATATTGAACCGCCACCCCCAGGGAAGTGAAGGTGCAGAGTCCTAACCACTGGACTGTCAGGGAATTCCCTATCTGCCTCACTCTTATTGGACTTTTTATTTAGTTTGTTTTAGTCTGATTTGGGTTGGCTTTGGGCAGGAAGAGAGGTCCTTGAGGATTTACTCTTGGATGTTCTAAGTATCATATCAGCAACAAAAGAGATACATCCATTCTCTTTTTAAGAAATACTATTTATTTTCCATATGAATTCAGTTGATTCTCCAAAACAGTTTTGAATAGTAGTAGCTGACTTTTTGAAAATAACTTTACCATTAAAACTAATCTTTAAAAAAATCCTTGCATTTCTGAAATAAATCCTACTTGGTCACAGATATTTTTGATATTTTGTTGATTGTATTAGCCAGTAAATTATTCAGAACTGTGCATCTATTTTACAGTAGTATTGTTCTATAGTTACAAGCTTTTTAAGTGTTAGAAAGAAATCATCTGTTAAACTACGTGGTTGTGGTGGTTTTAATAGTAGTTCTTTAACCACCATTTAATCTCTACTATGGTAATTATTTATTCTGTTTCTTTCTTGGTCAATATTGATAATTCATATTTTGGGAAAAATTCATCCATTACCTCTAGGCTTTCAAAGTTGTTACAAAATTGCTTCAAAGATTCTCTTTTACCTCATTTATTCAGTCTTTTCCATATCAGTAGCTATATCTGCCTTATCATT
The DNA here is from genome assembly GCF_054371585.1 of Giraffa tippelskirchi. Classification (NCBI taxonomy): domain Eukaryota; kingdom Metazoa; phylum Chordata; class Mammalia; order Artiodactyla; family Giraffidae; genus Giraffa; species Giraffa tippelskirchi. The sequence continues at coordinate 95,985,593 of NC_137277.1, forward strand.
TCTAAATTTGCATATTTTTGTTCCTTTTTCCTTCCATTAGCAGGCCTTTGAAAGGTTCATTTATTTCACTGTATTTTTTTCAAGGAACTAGCCTTTGGATTAATTTATTATTGCTACTATTCTTTTCAGTTTCAGCATTTGCCTTCATTACCCTCTTTTTTATTTCTTTATTTTGTTCTATTATTTTTACCATTTGTTTTAGGGGTTTTTTTTTTTGAGTCTTTCTTTCTGAAATAACTAAGACATTAAGACTAATATTTTCCTTTCAATGTAAATTTTTCTGTGGTTGCATGGATTTTGATATGAATTTTTCTACTGCATTCTAAATTATGCATTTTTTGATCCAAAGGTTATCATAGAGTGTGGTTCTTAATTTTCATGTGCTTCTGATTTTTAGTCACTTTTTAATTTTTTCTAGAGGTAATGGACTATATTACATTTCCACTTTTAATTATAAATGTTTAAGTACCCAAACCTAATACAAAACCAATCTATGACTGCATTTGTTTATAATGGCTCACTTTTATAAAGTTTTTCCAAAACATTTCATTTTATTTTCATGGGGATGGGGGAACCCTGCTCTCTTTCTTTAGTCATACTTACTTCATTCTTTTATGTGCAATACGATTGAATTATGTGATTTCATGAACAAGTATAGCTGACATACATGTTTTGGAACTTACACAGCTGGTTTCAAACTCAATTTGTAGAAGTAAGAATGTACAAGGACACAACAATATGGAACATTTGGAGTGTTGGGTAACAAGACTAAACACATTTTATAGAAGGGGAATCTAATAGATGGAGGAAGAGAACCTCTGCTATTTTGAGAGCTTCTGCTATTTTGAAAAAAGTTATAAAATTGCCAATAGAGCCATCACTTTCCCTAGAAAACAACTGAATTGTTGTCTAGTTTTAATCTTTCTGGGAAACAAATACCCTAACCAGTACAAAAAGAAAATAGCATTTATGTCACATTTCTATTCTTTGTTGCTTATTGATAAAACTGATAAGTAAAATGAATGGAAAGCATTTTATACTTCACCATACTAGCAGCAACTTTAGAAATCCACTCTGATGAACAGCTATGGCAAGTCACAATAGTTGAAGGAATCCTGGACTAAGTTTAGAGTCTTAATTCTTTCACAAATAAAATCCCTTACTGCACTTTTTTGTTGTTGTTTACTCACTTAGTCATGTTCAAGTCTTTTTGACCCCGTGGACTGTAGCCTGCCAGGCTTCTTTGTCACCGGGATTTCCTAGACAAGAATACTGGGGTGGGTTGCCATTTCCTTCTCCAGGGGACCCTCCCAACCCAGGGACTGAACCTGCATCTCCTGCATTGGCAGGTGGATTCTTTACCACCAAACCTCCAGGGAAACCCTTAGTGCACTTATTTTTTAGTTTTTGCGTGAAAAAATGGGGAAATCACCCTTCTACATTCCTTATATAAAGTTGATAAAGCAAAACATGATTGTAACATATTACACATGAGAACATTTTCTGAAACATAAAACTAGATTCAAGTTCAAAATGGTATATCAAATGTGAAGTGGTACTTAAATCACTTTTTCATTACATGGCAGACTGCACCTCCCTTTTCCTTACTTTGTAAGCGAGCTCAGCTCATCTACAATCAGTCCATTTGTAAAAAAATGTATTTGCGAAGTATTCCTTCATCCCTTCCTTCATTCCCTCTCTCAAGTAATTGGGAGGTTGAGGGGAAGGTCCTGAAATTGCTTTTCAGGATGCAGATCCCTCCTGTTGCCTTTAGAAACTTTAGTGAGTTCCAGGGTTTCCCCCGAGATCTTCTTTCAAAAATCCTAACGTACCCTCTTAAGTCAGGCCTTTGCTGATTTAGCAGAAGGGCCTCAGAGTTGGAGTAGCAAGAATATGTATGTAAAAGTAGTAAATCCCCTCAGCTTACACATCATCGCTCACACTGCAGCTCATCCTAGGCCCTGACTTAACTGGGATCAGGTTAAAGTTTGAGTGTTCTTCTGAAAGCAAAGGAACATCTCATAATTAAGCTGTTAACTGGGGATGGGAACTGCAGGACAAGGAACGGAGAAGGGAAAGATGCAGGAGGGAGGACTCTGTTTTCATTTTTCAGGGAAACTTTACTTGTAGCACAACTGGTTCAGGATTTATGACACTGTTTTCCATGTCTGTGTGCAGCAGCATTTTGTTCTGCTCGTATGTTTTTTGCCTAAATGATGTAACCATATGATATATGTTGAAAAGTTGCATGCAGAAAATTAATTAATTTTCACAAGACTTATAAAAGCCCTTAGTAATGGATTCTACAATACCCTGCTTTGCCAGCAATCTGGCCAGATGTGATAGTGCTATGCATTAAAACAATTCCTTCTTCTCATTAGCCACATGAAAGTAAAATAAGAAAGTAGATGAAAAAGCAGTTTGAAATTTCAGACTAAGGCTATATATATATTTGTATGTTTAAAACTACTAAAAGAATGTACCTGACTTGATCAGTGGATAAACGTAATCACCAAGGAAATATGAAAGATGTGTTCTCCCTATCCCTTAATGACAAACCATAACCATAGAAATAATATAATCTGGGATGACCTCAAAACTGTGAAATCCATTAAGGAACAACATTATCTTCTAGAAACAGTGAAAAGTGAGATTTAGTATCTTTTAAAGATGTTATCAAATCTAGAATGTCCACATAGAAAGTAATAATTATATTAGAATTTTAAAAATGCTATAAAATATTAAGGCTGTGATTTAGGGCAGAGATTTAAGATTTGATATATTTCTTGCATAATCTATTTGATAATCATACTTGAGTTTTAATGTTTCATTAGTGAGTGTTAATTTATGTTTTGATTAATACTAGTTTGTCAAGATTTAAGTATATTTTAAGGACCCAAGGAAATTTCCTACTGTTAGTTACCACAGTTACCAAAGTTGTTTCTATGCTTAATTTGCTGCTTCGGGGAACCATTTGCCACATTCAGACTGTCTTTCTCCATGTGCCCTCTTCAGGCTGCCTTTAGGAATGGCCCTCTCTGCAGCCCTGCTAAGTGAGACAAACCAAAAGCCATTTATTACAGCATAGGTCAGCTTCCCATGCTATCTAAATAGGGGACCTCTATTAGATAATTTTTTTTTTCAAAATAAAATATAAGAGTTCAAAACACTATGGAAGCAGGGTTTTGGTTTTGTTTATTTTTTTGGTAAAAACTCAATTGTTGACATTCTTCCAACAGAACTTAGACAGTATACACACCACAAAAAGAGAGTGTTTTGCAATCCAGGCTAAGAAACAGCAAACACTGAATCTTGTATCTTAAATCTGAGGAAGGGATAATAGAGTTTGATAGATGGTTAATATGGAATAGTTATTTCCATTTTTGCTGTCTCCATTTGTCATTTCTTCAGTCTGACTTTGATTTAATACTTCTATCTTGTTTTGTGGTTGTTGGGTAGTTCTTGTTTGAATGTCCCTAAAATTTGATTTCTCTAGTAATAAGTTATGGGATTGATTTAACAGTCACAGAAAGCACTTCATACTCACTTAAAAGAACAAATGTCTCATTTGTCTTATATAATTTGAGAGTTTCATAGAGTTTTATCTACCTACATTCAAGTAAAGGAAAGTTAATTTTGCATTTATAAAATATTCAAGTGACTTAATATCATAATTAAGATATGGAATTTTTATCAGCCTTGAAAAAAATGTTCTGGGACTTTTAGGAACTTTTTACTCACCTTAAATTAGCTATTACCTTGATAGTTCCTTTGAACAGCCATTAGTATTGTAAACTTGCATTATAAATGTCTAATTTGGCATGAAAATGTGGGAAATTCTGAGTAAACTTATATATATATTTTTCTAATCAGGGCATTTAGAGGCTTGAGGACCAAGGATATTTTCAGAATGTTTTATTCATTGTTATGCTCTCATGCCTAGCATAGTGCCTGGTATACAGTAGATACTTAATAAATATTCGTTAAAAGAATGAAGACTGCTTTTCCAAGCTGCAGGCCATGAAACTGAGCAATGGCCTTAATCTGAAATCAGGCTAACTCTGTAAAACAATGGCTCCATCTGCACAGCAAAAGATGCTATGTACCCTCACAGCAGCTCCAGAGCCTGACAAACAGGAAGCTTGTGTAGAGTGTAGCAGCAGGACTGCAATAATCATTAAACCAACCTGTGTCCCCGTTTGTACTTATGTATTTGAAATAGGTTCTCTTTTAGCCAGGCTAAAGGCTAAATAAAATGCTAAGGCTTTTATCTGCTAAGGCTCAATAAAATGCCACTCTTCGAATGCTAAATGAGAAAATTCCAAGTCAGGTAGTTTAGCAGAGGAACCAAACCTGACCAGTAAAGGAATCACTTGCAAGCAAGAAGGGCACCATGGCTGGGACCAATGGAAGGGGTGCCTTGGATAAATATCCACTTAAACCCTACCCTTTCTTCCCACACGTTCAATGTGCCTCTACCTCTGTTTCAATACAGCTTCCTCTCTTAACAACTCCCATTTTAAAATCTCTTTACTTAGGCATAACCCAGATTCCAATGCTGCTAACTTACTTAGGACTTCCAAATCTCTGGGCTAGGAAGAGATTCAGTGAATAAATCTTAGCTTCTACTGAGTTCTATGTAACTGAGTTAAGAAAATTAAGAAAGTCAGTTAAGGGCTAACATCATAGGAGGATTCCTTAATCTAGACAAGTCCTTCATGCCAAGATCGGCGAATCTTACCCCCACTACATACAAACAAAGGCCTCTCCACGGAATTCTATAGTACCTCCTTTGTTGTTGTTAGTCACTAAGTTACGTCCAATTTTTTTGTGATGGACTGTAGCCATGGAATGTAGCCCACCAGGCTCCTGTGGCCCTAGGATTTTCCAGGCAGCAGTACTGGTATGGGTTGCCATTTCCTCTTTCAGGCGATCTTCCCAAACCAGATATCAAGCAAACCTCTGTCTCCTGGGTCTCCTGCATTGGCAGGTGGATTCTTTAGGCCACTGAGCCATCAGGGAAGCCCCATGGTACCTCCTGCTAGAGATTATTGTCTCCAGTGATTGTCACTTCTATTAGGATGAGTATTAGGAGCTGACAACACATGAGAAAAACACTTGAGAAGAGAAAGATATTGAAAAACTTTCCCAAGTGCCCTTAAGGCTTCATGGGTGATTCCAAGAATACTGGAATTCCAAAAACATCTTTCTAAATCGATTTAGTAACTGACTACTTTCATAAAGGATTTAAGACAACTCACAGTGAAAACCTGAGTGCAAAATTACAAGCCAAAATATTTAACACAAGTCATAAAGAGGAAACAAAAGTTAGAGAGATGAAAGGAAAAATAATTAAAACTCTCTTGAGGCAATGGAACACAAAATTTAGTGGTGAATTTCTTAGTCACCAAATGAGACCAACAAAAATACATTGGGCACTGTATCTCTCAATTTCTAGCAAAGAGAATGTAACAGTTCTTTAGGAACAATAAATATGTGTGAAAAAAAAACCCACAGGAAAAGTCAGAAGTAAACTTTCTATTGAGTGTCTACAATGCACGGGATGATTTACATTCATTATCACATTTAATTGTGCGCACAACCCTGTGAGGTAGATATTCTTTTTACAGTAAAGGAAAATGAATCTCAAAAAAAGTTAATTGACTTGATAAAAGTCACAGCTAGTAAGGGATGGAACTAAAACTTCAACTCATGCCTATCTGATTCCATAGCTCATATCAGACCGAGAGAAGCGTATAACCCCTACCTCGATCTCATCTGCATCTCCAGCTCAAAGCACGCATACACCTACACACACACACACACACACACACGAACACACACATACACACACATGAGTGCATGCACAATTTTTTCTTCTATAAGCAGGTTATACTCAGAAAATTTACCTTAGAAACCTCAGGAAAAATACAAAGCTAGCAGCTGTAAGTTCAATATCCTCATTCTGACTACCATAATGGTAGCAGTATCTCCACTGGTGGTGGTCAGTGGCTTCAGTCGTGTCCGACTCTGCAACCCATGGACTGTAGCCTCCCAGACACCTCTGTCCATGGGATTCTCCAGGCAAGAATACTGGAGTGGGTTGCCATTTCCTTCTCCAGGGAATCTCCCTGACCTAAGGATTGAACCCACATCTCCAGAGTCTCCTGCATTGCAGGCAGATTCTTCATCACTAAGCTACGGGGGAAGCCCAGTATCTCCACAATTTGTGTGAAATATAAAATGCCTTTTTGTACTGTATTATAGATAAATCCTAAGAGAAAAATAGGAATATCCAGTTTGTTTCTTGGAATAATGTTCCTTATGTTTTTATTTGTATAAGGATACCTGAGAGTTATGCTGAGATCACAATAGTGTGCTTCAGCCAGGAAAAGTAAATCATATGCAAAGAAACCAGTGAACTGGAGTCTGTTCCTACCATAGCAGAAGACAGTATCCAAACCTACTTATCTTTAGTCTAACATCACTTGCCAAAGCCAATGTGATTAGTTTAGACGGGTAGAAGGATCAGCAAACTAGAGGACTACTTCCATGAGAGGAGCTGGGTTGCTTATAATCCCAACAAAGAGTAGGAAAAAGGTCTCCAACCTCAAAGGCAGAAATGGACAGAGTTATCATTCTGGAGAGGTCTCTGGTCTAAGTAGAAAATGCAACAGGAGTCCAGTCATGGAGGTGAAGCCTGAAGGTTACAGTTAAGGGGAGAGACAGCTCATTCTTTGGGTCTGAGCTAGGTCCTCCAGAAACTTCAGGATAAAAGTCTGCAGCTGTGTGGAGCTGGGTAAGCAGTGTCTTGCAATTGGCACACAATTTATTGGTAACTTATGACAAATTCGAGTATTGCAAAGGCTCTCATTCTCTGTCAAAGAAACACAGACGGATAAAGTGACTTGCACAAGCATCAACCTGTGGCAAATTCATGACCAGAACACACAGTATGTGGCTTTTCTTCTAAAACGCTCTTGAGCTATTTCTGTGAGTGACTCTACGATGAAGGAAGCAAGATGGGAAACAATGGCTGTAGTGTTTCAGGTCTTTCAATGATTCTTTTGTATCATGTCCCAGGCAGTCTGACCAATTGCTTCACACAGTAGTCCTGCAGATGCAGGATCCTTGTGGCTGCTTTCATATATATAAATTAACTAAAATATGATTTAATTTGAAGTTCTTCTATGGGGCACATGTATTAGAATTACATACACAAATAATTTATTATTACATTTAGCTATAATGGACAGCAATAACAAGACTGACCCAAAAAGTTCAGAAATCCTAAAATTACATTATCAGGCACTTATAATGCCTCCTCCCCCTACTCAAAAGAATATTTAAACGAATTTATTTTTACTGACAGAGGAAGCTCAACCTGAGAATTAAAATCTCTATATGCCACCCAAAATAGCTAAGAAACATACAGAGAAGCAAGAGTTGAATACCTTTGAATCATTGTATACCGGACATTTTTTTTTTAATAACATAAAATTTTATTCAGTTTAAAGTGAGTAGCACTTGTCACAAGTTATTGTTTAATCTTTTTTACAAATTTTTATTTAGTCACTGAATAAGTTGTCAAGACAGTAGAGCTGTTAGAAGCTTTATATATGCATCATAAATTCTGGCACAATTTCCATTTCTGAAAACGGAACTGCACTTTTCAAGTACTTTTGCTGTGCTCCTTTCCTTTCTCTATTTTCAGTACTTATCAAAATATTTAGTGTAAAATAATGTGCTTATGAAATGTAAATACTCAATGTATTGTTAGCTAAGAGCCCTCTCTGGTATGTGACATTTACAAATACCATGGCTATTTCAGAATCATTATTTATATTAATTATAACTGAGATGTATACCAGAGATACCAGTCCAAATTGACTTGAGATTCCTTCAGAAGGTTGTCGTTCTAGTTGTACCACCTTTCATTAATTATGTCTTATTAATTGTCACATTGCATTATACCTGTGCACAGTATGGTGCTACATAACATAATGCAGGCAATGAGAAGCAGTGTGAAATGTTGTAGGCATTATATTTTAATGAGACAGCATTTGTGTTGAGTCTGAATGCCTGCAGTTAATTCATTGAACACGTTGAGTTCAATTTCTGACATGGTTAGCAAACCAAATATTCATTAAGTTAGGTAAACTAGGAGCATTGTAAGAACTCCTGTGTGACAATTACTACACCTGAAGTGCTGTGAACAAGAAGTATACTTTATTTCAGGTGGAGGTCCTCTGTGTGCTGGTAGTATGAAACTCTTTCTCTTTTTTTCTTCAGGTCCTAAAGGGTTTCCCAGAATGTTTACAAGCTGACATTTGTCTACATCTCAACCAGACTTTGCTGCAAAACTGCAAAGCCTTTCGAGGGGCAAGTAAAGGTTGCCTTAGAGCTTTGGCAATGAAATTCAAGACCACCCATGCACCTCCAGGAGACACCCTGGTTCACTGTGGGGATGTCCTCACTGCACTTTATTTCTTATCCAGAGGCTCCATTGAAATCCTCAAAGATGACATTGTGGTAGCTATTCTGGGTGAGTGTTTTAACATTGGATAGTCACAAATTCAGCTTTTAGCCAGTGTAACGCATAGTTTAAAATGACAAAAGACAGGACTTTCCTATTTATTTATGAGTACGGTTTAAGACTGATGAATAATTTTAAAGCTTTAGTTAAAATTCAATTCAAATCAAATTAACCTTGCAGAAAATACATTTTCTTGACTCTCTCACTTGTTCTCTGGTGTGTAAATGCTTCCATTCTTGGCAGCCGCTTAAGCCTTTGAGGCCAAATACATGAAAATAGCATTTTCCTTTTCATGTTACAGGATCGTGGATTCATGCTGAGTCCTTATCCCCTTAAATAAAATGTACATGTAGTAAGCATACCTGCTAGCATGTGCCAATGCCTGTCATGAACCGGGTTTGTATGTTGATGAATTTATCTATTTGCTGTACACTTTACTACTGTGTCCCATCAAACAGAATTATGTGACTCCTTACCTAGGTTATCAGTAATATAGGGCTATAAACAACACACAGGGATCACGGTGTTGAGGAGATAAAAATTCATAAGTTAAACTGGTCTGGGTGCAAAAGAAAGTCCATCTCTCCAAACTGCCTCTTCAAAAATAAATTTAGTCAGTGTGAACTGGTAGGATTTCTTTGGAATATTAGAACAACGGGAAAGCACAAGAGAGCAGAGAGAAATGAGATCAGTTTTTGTTCTTTCCTCTCTCCTAGCCAGGAATTTTAAGGCTCTGTCTCCCTGGGAGCACCCACTCCCAATGTTTGGGAACATGTGCACTCATTTTTTCCCCATGGATAAAATCTGGCTCTATTTAAATAAAAAGCACATAATTCAATGATTTCCTTTTTCTTGACTCTTGATGTTAACATCCAAAGGATGAGGATATTGTCTGTTTTCTTCACTGTTGTATAGAACCAGTGGGCATAATGCAGGACCCAATACATGAATGAAGATGTTTGAGAGGTTTATATATCTTGATAATTATATTATGATGAGAAATTTAAAAAAAAAATTTCAAACTTTATCAGAGGTACAATTTGGTTTATAATCCAATAAGGAGACCAAGAATAAAAATATATTTTAAATCACTTAGCAGCTACAGAGTAAAGTGAGATTTTCACTTGATTTGGCCTTGACAGTTTTAGTCTGTTGCCAGGGAAGAAGCACGCATCATTGCATTCCTGATCTTCAAATCAGCCAGCCTTAACTTCTACAGGAAGGTAACAAGGTGTCTTGCTTTATAAAATAGTAATTTTAGAATGTAGTTAAGCTGTACATGGTGACTGGCTTACTCTTTGCTCATTTACAATCATGTAAAATACAAATACAAAGCTCATGCTGAATTTAGTTCAGAGCTTTTCTCTGATAATATCTGTACTAACATATCAAAACTATAAAGAATTTCAAGAGATTCTCCTTTCCTGTCCCCATTTCCAAAAAGTCTCAGAAATTATGATTCCTCATTCGACTGTTTTTAAAAGCTAAGTATTTATTTAAATGAAAGTTCAAGTATTCTCTCCAACATCAATTTTTCTTATAAAGATATGGCATCTGATTTCTCCCCATTACATTCACATTTAAAATAAGAACATCACAGAGTTTTTCTTTTACCTTGAATTTTTTTGTTTAAAAGTCTTTGGTAGTTTCCATAGTTGGGGATATATGAACTTGTTTACCAAAAAGTTAAGTAACAGATCCACTGAGATTTTTCTAAATCTGAAAAGTAGCTTTAGGATATATGTATATATGTAAGAAGGTACATTTTACACTGCCATCTACTATCTTTAAAAGTTACATAATCAGTAGTTATTGCACATGTATTTCATAGGTACAATTTTTAAGTATCTTGGCTTCAGAGACAGAAAGATCTTAGTGGCCATGACATTCAGGGAAAATAATGGGAGGAGATAAGATATATCAAGTGTGCAAAGAATTTAACTGGAGTCAGAATGCATGGGATGTAGTTATGGCTGCTCTCTCTCTACCTTTATTTCACCCAGCTAAGAAGGTGACCTTGACCTAATCCATTTACACTCTTTAATCCTCTTTCACTTTCATAAAATTTGGATAATAATTAGTAATTTTTTCATTAGGTTATTTTGGGGATCAAGTGAGATAATGCACCTAAGCATTTGATGCAGAGCCTGGCACCTACTTAGTCTTCAATAAGCATTTGTTGTTACTGTCATTATCATCCTCATAGTTTTAGGAGGCTTAGGAAAGAAGTGACATGTGGCTAGGCAGAGGGGATGGGAAGGGCCCATCAGAAACCAGACACTGAAATAACCCCAGGCTTGGCAAAAAAGCAGGAAGGACACACTTTTGGAATAAAGGCCATACAGTTTAAAAACATGACTGTATTTGTTGAGAAAATATAGCTAGATGTATTATTAAGGGCAGTTCCAAAAGTAGTTACTAAAGGAAACCGGGTATATTCAAATTGTACCCCTCTATTGTAGTCCTCTAAGTTAAAAGAGATCTACCATAATCCCATGCTTGGCATCACCTCCCGAGACCATTCTGAGATAGAAAGTTTGTGAATCTGACTCACCACAGCCTTTCCCTTATTCTTAGATTGACAGAATTAGACCATACTAAACACTTGCCAAAAACATAGCAGACCAAAGCCATGTTTGCTGTATTCCAGATGCTTAGCCAAAGAATCAAAACTAGGAAATAATAGGGATTATACCAGGACCAGTGCTCTAAAAGGTAACATTCTGGTCAGCAAACAAATACGACTGGGGCAGTCAGTACGTAGCACTAGGATTGTGCTGCCCAAGTGTCTGTTGGCTGTTAGGTCTTAACATGTGAAATTTTTGGTTCAGGGATAGGTCAGTGGTTCCCTTCAACTTTTAGAAGTAAAACATTAAGTTCAAATTTCTTTCATTTCTTTTTTTTCCTTTTCTCCTTTTTGATCTTTTAGGAAAAAATGATATATTTGGAGAAATGGTCCATCTTTATGCCAAACCTGGAAAGTCTAATGCAGATGTAAGAGCGCTCACATATTGTGACTTGCATAAGATTCAGAGAGAAGACTTGTTAGAGGTTTTGGACATGTATCCTGAGTTTTCTGATCACTTTCTCACAAACCTAGAGTTGACTTTCAACCTGAGGCATGAGAGTGCAAAGGTATATGTTACCTGCTCATTTTTGGACTTTGATGTTTTATTTTATTCTTAGATTGTCCAAGGACCTCTGAAAGATAAGTGAAATAGTGTAAACAGTTAAACAATTGTGAATATTTGAAAGGAAAAGCCAACTTAATATTAGAATTTCTCAATTAAAAAGAAGGAATTAGGTCTAATTACACTCAAATATGTTGAATAACTTTAGTATTTCAATTCAATATGACCTTTTAGGTGATATACTTGATCTATAATAGCCTTTTTTTTATATTGAATGTGACAATTATTTGTTATAAATGGGTGATTCTAGACTATTGAAAATCACCTAAAAAGAGTTTATCTCATACAGAGGTTAAAATATTCTCTCAGATACTATTTACACTGTATATTGGTTAGCAGTATCTTTTCAATAATCCTGAAGAAGTTAAATTATTAAAGTTTAGGTACATATTTAACACAATTTCTAAACTGTAGAAGTATAAATTGATCAGGCCTATACCTAAGTCAAAATTATTGATGCAGAATGAATAACATGCTCTAGTAGAAATAGTATCTTAAATAATGTTACATGTGATTTAACATGGGATACATTTTGAGAGTGTATCCCTTAAAGCCCTCACTCACCCTCCTCCACCATGAAAATGTGTCCTTATCACCCACTAGTATTCTAAGAATAGATTTTATGTTGCAGCCCACAATTTATTACTAGGTTATTCTCTATCTCCTTCCCTCCTCGCCACCAAACTCATAATCCTAACACCAACTCTAAATACACTTTGTTCCAGAAACCAAATGTTTTGACTCTTGCAAGTGTATTTTAATGTTAACTAATAAAGTCTCTGGAAAGCAAGACTCTCAAGTCAATAGTTAAGTAAAACATGGTAGATTTCATTTCCCCTGGAGTTATAGTCATTCCCAGGATACTGTGAGAGACTTAAAGAATTTAAGGTCACCAGAGTACCATTTGATAACCTGAAGCACTAGCTCAGATAATTACTTCTTCAAAATGCTGAAAGCTGAAAAATCAGATGGTAAGAGGTTCAAGTTACCAAGAGTATATGCTTTTTATAATGATTTTAATTCAGAATTTTATCAAGTTGCAGTTTAATATCACTGACCTCATTCTTATTTTGCTTAAAAATACAAGCAGCTACCTCAGATAACTTATTTGTAAAAATTTTAGGCAGCAACCAAATAAACAAAACAGAAGCTTCCATTTGTTTTATTTATTTGGAAACCTCCAGTTTTGTTTACAAGAGAGGGAGGAAGGAAGAATGGGGAACAAAAGAGGGTTCAGAGCATTGTGTTTATTGGATTTCACCTTGTATTTATTGTTGTGAAATTTAACCTTGCAAACTTTACCATGTAATTTAAACATCATAGCTAATTATAATTAGTTTACACATTTTTTTCTGCAATGATACAGATTTTTCAATTTTTTTAATTATTGCTATTTTTATTTTAACTTTTCCAAGTTACATAAAATATATTACACAGGAAGGAATATATGTTGTCTGCAAGTGTTGGCATCATCTCCAAACATTTCTGATAAATAACTTCTACAACTATGATTTCCCTGGTTAAACTACTAGAATTATTTTATTTTATAATTTAGAGAAAATCATTAAGCAAAGTGTTGTAGTTATTTGCCTGCAATCTAATAATCAAGTCTTAAAGTGGTTGAAATGATATGAAATAGTAGAGTTTGCTGATGATACACTGTGTTCAAACTGAATAATCTTCCACTTTATCTTCACATTCCATTAACAAAGGCTGATCTCTTACTACGATCACAGTCCATGAATGATTCTGAAGCAGACAACTGTAAACTGCGAAGGAGATTGTCATTCGACAGTGAAGGAGACAAAGGTAATTCATTCTTTTCTAAAATTTAAATGCGGAGCATATGAATATCAGTCCTGCTTACTTAAATGCTCATTGTACTTCTTAGTTCAAGGGTAAACTTAATTCAGATTTTAGGAAGGCAAATCCTTTGCTTTTTTCAGGAGCTAATGGTGTGGTTTCTGATTGATAACTCTCAAGAGTGTCTCTCAAGACCCAATCCTAGGCCCTTTTCTTCTCTTCTTATTCTCTATCATGCTCTTCCCCTGAATAATTTCATTTATACCCATAGTTTAATTATATTTGTGCATACACGTGTGTGCTAAGTCAATTCAGTTGTGTCTGCTTCTTTGTGACCCTATGGACTGTAGCTTGCCAGCTTGTCCATGGGATTCTCCAGGCAAAAATACTGGAATGGATTGCCATGCCCTCCTACAGGGGGATCTTCCCAACCCAGGGATCGAACCCACGTCTCCTGCATTGTCTCCTGCATTGCCAGGCAGGTTCTTTACCACTAGTGCCACCTAGGAAGCCCTATTCTATTTTCACGTAGGAGATATGCGTGAAAGTGAAAGTGTGAAAGCGTTAGGTCATTCTGCTATGTCCGACTCTTTGTGACCTCATGGACTGTAGCCCACCAGGCTCCTGTGTCCATGGGATTCTCCAGACAAGAATACTGGAGTGGAAAGCTAGACCCAGGGATTAAACCCGGGTCTCCTGCATTACAGGCAGATTCTTTACTGTCTGAGCCACCACAGAAGCTCTGGAGAAGCACATAGCTACATCTTAATACCAGAATATCTAGGGACTTCCTTGGTGGCACTAGTGGTAAAGAATCCACCTGCCAATGCAAGTAGACATAAGAGATGTGTATTTGATCCCTGGGTAGGGAAGATATCCTGGAAGGGAGCATGAAAACCCATTCCAGTATTCTTGTCTGGAGAGTCCCATGGACAGAGGAGCCTGGCAGGCTGCAGTACATAGGGTTGCATAGAGTGGGACACAACTGAAGCAACTTAGCATGCACATACCAGAACATCTGAACTTCAGCCTCCTATATTCAAATGCCTATTAAACCATCTACATGAAATTGCAATAGCAACTCAAACTCGGTACTTCTTAAATTGAAATCATAAGTTCCCCTGGAAACCTCTCTCTCCATCAGTTGCCATGTCTCTAAATGGCACCACCATTCAACATATTGCACAGACTAGATATTCTCTCTAGGAACCAATTTTCTCTCAACCTCTCCATCAGCCTTGGCAACAAGTCTTGTTATCAGTACCTCCAACACAGCCATTTACTCTTCAGACTAGGTCTTTTTTGGTTCACTCTTCTCCATCTTCATAACCACAACTCTGGGTCAGTGAAACATATTTCAACTCACCTTGCCAACTTGCCCCTGTTTCATCTATTGTTTACCCTGGACCACTGGTAATTTTTTTTTTTCCCTAAATCCAGTTTGGTTTATGCCACCCATATATTTAAAGTCCTCTAAGGAATTTCCCATTCCCTGAATTCTTCATAAGGTGAGTCTATACCAACCTTTTTGGTCTTATCTCATACCATCCTTCCCTTACCAGCTCCTCTCTTTTGCAACATTTATTCCAGTTGCACTTCCATATGATTTGCATCATTATTTTATCAGTGATATCTGCCTGTATATCATAAACCTCATGGGAAATATTTGGTCACCTAAAGCTTCAGTGCTTGCCTCAGCAGGTGTTCAACAAATATTTGTTGAAAGAATGAATGAATTAATGAACTAGCATTTGAGCATCTTCCATGTGATTCTTTTCCTCATTTTGCCTTCTTAATCAAAGTTCTTTTCTTGGTCCTCTTTCCTCTGAATTCCCTCCCAAGGGGAGCTCATCTCTTAGCTTTAACTTGCTCTATATTCCAAGTGAACTCAGCTGCCCTCTCTTCCATGTACATCACTTTTGTGTTTTCAATTATATCCTTTCCTTAGTCAAATTTACCTCCCTGTCCTCAAACACACATATGTGCACACTTACAAACAAAACTATACCACACCACTTTTTAATCAATTAAATTACTTTTCTTCAAGGTTAAACTTCAGTGATATTCAATGTGAACTCTTTCTTGATTTTCTCAAAAATACAGGTTTTGTTTTTTTATGAATTCCTAAAACACTCCCCCCTTGTTATCTTGTTATATAGATGGTTCTTGACTTAATGATGGTTTAACTTTGTGATTTTTTGACTATGCAGTAGTGCAAAACAATAAACATTTAGTAGAAACTATATTTCAAATTTTTATTTTGATCTTTTCCCAGCTAGTGATATCCCATAATGTAGTTTCCTGTGATCCTGGACAGTGGCAGCTCTCAGTCAGCCACATGATCACAAGGGAAACAGCCAATATACTTACAACCATTTTGTTTTTTACTTTCAATGCAGTGTTCAATAAATTACATGAGATACTCAACACTTTAAAGTAGAATAGGCTTTTGTTAAATGATTTTGCCCAACATAGCATAATGTAAATGTTCTGAGCATGTTTAGACTAGGTTAAGCTATCATGTTCAGTAGATTAAATGTATTTTCAACTTATGATTTTCAACATACAGTGGGTTTATTGTACTGTAACCCCATAGTAACTCAAGGAAGATCTTTATTTTTAAAATACGCCCTGTGCAGTGGTTATTGTTATATTTGTGTTTTTTTCTCTATCAAATAGTAGACTCCTTTAGCAAAGGATGGTGAATAAATATCTGTTGAAATGGGCTAATTGTTGAATCCTCTGGCTGATTTCAGAACAATAAACCACTCACAGCTAGATGATAATTTATTTCTGCAATGTCCTTAATTATTCTCCTGGTGACTTTTTCTAAAACCAGAACCATAACAGTCAAGCTGTTCTATCGACTTAATCTAAATCCCTTATCCTGAAGTTAATCTCATATTTTGATCTCACTAAAAATCACACACAGCTTAACACTGTCTATATAATAACATCACCCATACAGTTGAAGATTTATTAAATCTCCTTTCAATCTTGTTTAGTTTCCTCATTCTCAAGCTAAATAATCTAATGTTTTTATCTCCAGGTAAGGCCCTAAGAGCATGTCACAATTTATATTGTGCTAATGCTACTAGACATTTTATTGATTCTGAAGACTTTTCCTTTAATCTCAGGCTTAGTCTATAAGACCCGTTTTATATAAAATGTTGATGATAAGGCATTTGCCTGCCTGTAACTTTTTGAAGTTTCCTGGTGTATCAGTGAGTAAGTCAATATGAAAGCACAATTAACTCCAGTCTAAACTGTAGCTCAGTTGGTAAAAAATCTGCCTGCAATGCAGAAAACCCAGGTTCAATTCTTGGGTCAGGAAGATCCCCTGGAGAAGGAAATGGCAACCCACTCCAGTATTCTTGCCTGGAGAATCTGATGAACAAAGGAGCCTTGCAGGCTACAGTAAATGGGGTAGCAAGAGTCATATAGGACCTAGCGACTAAACCACCATCCAGAGCTTGAGAGCCTATTCCAGTCTTCAGGACTCTATGGTGCTATAGGCCAGTTTAAAATTTTTTGAAAGCAATTTAGTCCCAATCACCCCAATCTAAAGATCTGAAGGGGCCGTCCATTCTGTACTTCTTCATATAGAATCAATATCTTGGAGGAAAAAAAATGCATATAAGCAAGTATAAAGAATAAAGAACGTTTGGAAGATAAATGATCCCATATGATATGCAGGTTACATAAATTAAAAGCTGCCCATGAAATGTATTGATTACTTTAGAGTTAGCTTACTGCTCAGTTGAAACAATACCTTGAGGGCATATATCCAAGAGTGCTGATGACTGTGAATTAATCAGCAGAGGCATCAAGAACCAGAGGGAAGAACATGTGGTTGGCCATTGGTGACAGACACATTGAATCTTACAATTACTGTCCACAACCTACCCAACAAAACACCGGAACTCTTAAGGTTTCATTTCCAACTTATACCTCCCTCCCACCGTGTCTACCATGTGGTGCTAAGAAGTTTAGATTCAAAAAGAAATATTAAAAATGAAAAGATATATATAGAAACTTTGAAGATTGACTTGAACTAAATAGAAGCTTAACATATTGGACCTCTTCTCTCCTAAAATACATTTGTAGGTGAAAGTGGTATGTCCTCATAGGCTGTGCACTTCTTCTGAGGAAATAAACTCACTTCTTGAGTAGAAAGAATTGTCAGTTCAAGTCCAAATTTGAGGACTGCTGCTGCTGCTGCTAAGTTGCTTCAGTCGTGTCCAACTCTGTGCGACCCCATAGACAGCAGCCCACCAGGCTCTGCCGTCCCTGGGATTCTCCAGGCAAGAACACTGGAGTGGGTTGCCATTTCCTTCTCCAATGCATGAAAGTGAAAAGTGAAAGTGAAGTTGCTCAGTTGTGTCCAACTCTTAGCAACCCCATGGACAGCAGCCTACCAGGCTCCTCCATCCATGGGATTTTCCAGGCAAGAGTACTGGAGTGGGGTGCCATTGCCTTCTCCGTAGGAAGGGGCAGTGGCTTGAAAACAAGACACAGTACAATCCTGCTTAAGGTCAGCTTTGTATTTTTTTTTTTTTTGGCGATATTTTCAAGAAGTTCTCTTTCCTTCGTAAAGTTCTGACATAGAGGTACCCAGGACCTTCCCAAATTGACCGTGGTTATTGTAGGGGGAGGTGTTACAGTTTCTGAGATGAAAATAGAATGTTACTGTTACAGACTGTGAACAATAAAAGTGTATCTTCAATGACTTCCTTAGTTATCACAAGCATTGAAAAGATAGTTGGACAGAACAGAAATAAATGAGCTATAACCACTTAGAACATGTTTAAAATAGTCTAAATACTCTTCAAAGTTGGATCATACTTACTTCAGAGTGTGCCAGTATAGTCTATTGAATATGAGAATATTTCTTTTAAAATTTCATGTTGTGAAATTTTTAGGTATTTTATGTTGCCGCATGTTGTGGCCAAAAAATAATAATAAATAAAATAAAATTTTATATTGTGTGTATTTTATAATACTCATAAATTGTAGAACAATAGCATGTATAATGGCCTATGAGATACATACACGCAAATATATATATATATATTTTTACTGATAGCTCTTTTGTGACTATTTGGAATATTCTGCTCAGCTTTTTCTATGAACAGAAAATGCAAAATCAAAGTAGCTATTAAACACTAAAAGCTAATTTAAGGAGTCAGTTACCCTTTGAGAGACACTAATTCAATGAGAGCATCAATTAATAGGCCAACCCCCAAAAAAGAAAACTGAACTCTGTTAGATGTTCAACATCCTCTTTACATTGAATTTATATGGTTGTCACAATCATAAAAAAAGAACCCATTTTAGGAGATACATAAATTCTAAGAGCAATTTTCTTACTTTCCCACTCATGTGTTTTTTATTAAATTCTATATATATTCAACTGAAAAAATCTAATGTTCCAGAAAATAAGAATGGAAAGAGGTCTTTAACTTATATACCTATGTTTCAAAGAATAGCAATAAACATTATCTTTTTCTAATATTGGTTTAGTGATTTCACATTGTCATAGAAAAGTCAGTAAAGTCTAGTAAGTGTTTCTCCAAAATAACTTCTGTGAAAGTTGTTGAAGTTAAGAGTAAATATATACATTGTTAAACATGTTTTTACAAAATAGGAATGGGTCAAATTCTAACTTTATGAAGTTAATCCTTTAACAATATTAATGTTATAATCTGGCACCTCTTAGGAACATCTTCTCCAATAATAAAGAATGATTAGTTTTTGTTATCCATTTCAGTAATATATATCTTTATTTTAATTTTTAAGATAGATTTTTATCTGTATTTATGTATAACAGTGATGCTAATCTGTTTTCAACTTTCTTTGATGCTAGAAAGGAACTAAAGTACTTGAAATCAAATGAAGACATTTATTTTAGATTCCGGTGTTCCAATGAAATAAAATTTTTAATGCACTTGACTGGAAAATGCTCAACTTATCTCAAAATTGTTACCAGTGGGAAATCTTAAATGATGAGAGAGCACATTAAATGCCTCTCTTTTACCTAAAGTTGGGTCCACCTGTTAGGTCTGACAAATAAAAATGATAAATAAGTTGAGAGAAAAACTCCATAAATAATGGAGAGAGCACAGGCATTTGTTCCCAGATTGTTTGAAATGTAAAAATTTTCTATAATCATTCTTAAGATAGATGGGTCAACCTCTCCATCAGGACATTCACTCTACGCTCTTCAACCCATCCAGAGCCCAGAGAGACACCCACAAGACAGTTCATAAATGTTTTAGAATTGTATCCTGTGAGAAAAGGGGGGGAGAGAGACTGTCAACATACAGAAACAAAGTTTGTTTTTGGTTTTTTTTTAGAGTTTTCAGTCATCTAAGTCAGAAAAATTCCAAGCTTAATTAAACAGGCCAACTTTTTCCTTTGTACAATGATTGTAACAGGAATGATTATACAATCTCATTTCTAGCAAAAGGGAAAATGTAAAAAACTTCTGACCACTATTCAGAATACTACTTCTACACAGCATTCAAGAAAGCAACTTTAAGAAATAATAATAATAAAATAGCACTAAGAAAAAATAGTACCTAATGCTATTTAATGTCTAGTAAGTAATCCAGTTTAGGGACTTCCCTGGAGATGCAGTGGTTAACACTCCATGCTTCCACCGCAGGAGAGCACAGGTTCATCCCTAGCTGGGGAACTGAGATTCCCACATGCTACCTGGAGTGCCCTGCCCCACTGCAAAAAAAAAAAAAAAAAAAAATGCCAGTTTAACTAGAAAAAGGCAGAAATGGAATATGCCATAAAAATCTAGAGGTAAATGGAAGCTAATTATAATGCATTTCAGTCCAATTTCATGTACCCCATTAGCCAACCTCCAGCCTAAGACTGAGCGGTTTCCATTGTTAATCCACAAATAGATTGTTATTGCAGCTGTCATTTTAAATGATAAAATTTGAAGCTTTGTTTTATCAAGTATGGAATAGAAAACTGTTGTTGCAGTTGGGCTGTATCAGAGAAATTGTTCATGTGGCCTGAGTTCCAAAAGGCATCTGGCTGATCATTCACTTGCAAAGAACACAGAAATAAATATGGAGTAATTTCCCCTATATACTTGAAAAAAATCAAGGATATAAAACTTTTTCTTCTTCTTTCATGATCCTGCTTTTACTGGAGATTTTTGTTAAAGGATTTAGATATCATGTATATAGAACAATTTACCCCATTTCACAAGAATTAAATAATAATTCCCCATTCACCACACTGTGAACACATCCCAAGTTGAAATCAGCAAGTTCTAATTCAATTTAACAATATATGTTAACTGATTAATTTTTTACCTAAGCATCCAAAATCAAGCCATAAGTTAGTAAACTAAGACCAAGGTCCATGTGGTAGGTGGGACAGAACATTTTACTATGTATAAGGATTTACAAATCTACAGAGGACTCTTAAGACTGCCCAAGCTGAAAAAAACCATGTGATTTAATAACTTGTGACGTGCATTCATTACAAGTGTCCACCTTAGCATTATCCTTACTTAGATTAGAATTATGAATTAAATGATAGTTTAGTTTGCATTTGATTCTGCTGGAAAAGATTCCATGAAAGTGTTTAAAAGAAAAGCATTTCAGGAAAAATGAGAAGCCTTTGCTGATTCAATCCTCCTGGTGCCCAAACTGCACAAAGTTTTACTTAGAAGCAACAAATTGACCCAATCCACTAAGCAGATATGAGGATAACTTAGAGAAATGAAGCATTTTCTATTTTTAACATTTACTTGCATAAAGTTGGAAACTATTATGTTTTGAAGAATGAAATGCTATGTTCATAAAGTGGGAGAAATGATCAAATTTTCAGGTGGGAAGAAGTTAAAATCAAAGAAAACAGGAGAAGATGACAACAATGAAGGAGGGCTGTGTCAGTGACACTGGAGATAGACAGCTTGTGTAAGAAGACTTCAGTTTACAACCAACTAGATTAGTGGTTGAGCAGTGAAGAGAAATATAAGGGACACTGAGTAATCAAGATGTCTACAGTGCTTGAGACTAGAAAAGTCTATAGTCTTCTCAGTAATGATGAAATCACTGCACAAGTGAAAAATCTTAAAGAAAATAAATTAAGCAATCTGCTTTCATTGCATTTAACTTTAATTGGCAGGATGTAAACAACTAACTCCTTAATAACCATTTCACATGAAGCTGGTTTTTGAACTTTATCCATTTGTACCTTGGGCTGCTTTCTGGCTTCTCAAATTTTAAATTATGATTTTTTAAAAATAAAAGAAAAAGATCTCTGTTTAATTTTGTGCCATATGGGAATTTTAAAAAACAGTTGGAAGTTTCTCTGGAGTGGCCTTAAATCGTTTCATTTGGCCTTCTATAAATAACAAAGTAAGTATAATCAGGCAGAGAGTAGACGGAGACACTGTCTTAAACGTTTCTCTAGAAAATGATATACCTTCTGGAGTATGTTGGTTAGTTATTAGTGGTAACCAGATGGAGAATTATACTGTCTCCCCAGGACACTAATAGAAACAAGTTCTGAGATGTGTCTCTTAGAGTTTTTCCTGCTGAAATATGCTCTAACACAATGTTGAGGGCTGAAATTATCCTGACATTTTAGTATGAAACAGCCAATGTGCACTACTGGCTTTAATGTAATTAGGTAAACCTACCTTAATTACTATTTTCAAGTTTTATATTATTTGCAGTGTGCTGCACAACCAAACCGCATGGTTCATCAAGGCCATTATACGGATTGAACTAAGGCTGAAATTCAGCCTGCTAGTCTTTACCGTAAGGGGGCTTCTGGATTTGATCTTCACGATGGGTAGATGACCACCACAGATGAGAGGGCATGAAGGTTAAAAATAAACGAACAATAAGCTGCATAGTGGTGATATTTTAGAATTGGGACACGTTTTTCTTCACTGTTTCATTTCCTTAAAGAGATAGTACACCAGATTTTAAGAATACGAATGACTGTTGAGTGTATATAAATAAGGTTTAAATTACCCTATAGTTTTTTTCTGAGATATAAATGTGATTACTGTCACAAGTATTCTTTTATTTTGAAATGAATAATGTATTTCATGACAGTAATCTAATGCCCTGTGAATTAAGATTAAAAAGTCTTCTTAAATAGCTATACTTTCAGTAGGATAAAAAAAGAGAGAACAACATTTCTGGAAGTTTAAAAAAATTCTGTGTTAAAGTTATTCAAAAAACACACTATGAAAAAGCAAGTTTATGTAGTTAGTATAGTATGCATAGAGTCTCATATTTGATTATCTTCTATGAAATAACTTTTCTTTGATAGATTTTGGCAAAGGAAGCACTACAAATGACCCTGAAGACTCTGTAGATACCATAAGACATTACCAGAGTTCCAAAAAGCACTTCGAAGAGAAAAAAAGCAGATCTTCATCTTTCATCTCCTCCATTGATGATGAACAAAAGCCTCTCTTCTCAGGACTTGTTGATTCTCCTCCAAGAATAGGGAAAGCAACTGGACTTGATCTTGAAGAAACAGTGCCCACCTCAGGAAGAATTCACATAGATAAAAGAAGTCACTCTTGCAAAGGTAACCAAGTTTCTCAGGAATCAGTTTGTCTCACCTCAGTACTAATCACAAAATACTGACTTTGTACAAATGAAAAGCTATACCATATGTTAATCTAATCTGAAATTTCATGACATATTTGCAAAGATCAAATCTTAGATCATCTACAAAGTGTCTGCAGGATTCTGGGATAGTGGTCATTATTCCCAATTATAGCATAAGAGGTTCTGTGTGGTCAGTCAGGCCTAACACAATGCCACATAGAACATTGTAGGAATGTCTTTTGTAGTGATTCCGTGGGAGAGGGGACCAATGAGTATTTGAAGAATTCTAACCCATTGATTCTTATATGTTTCTTCTGTATCTATGAAAACGAAAGCGTTAGTCACCCAGTCATGTCCGACTCTGTGACCCCATGGATTGTAGCCTGCCAGGCTCCTCTGTCCATGGAATTCTCCAGGCAAGAATACTGGAGTGGGTAGCCATTCCCTTCTCCAAGGGGTCTTCCTGACCCAGAGATTGAACCTGGGTCTCCTGCATTGTAGGCAGATTCTCCATCTGAGCTACTAGGGAAGTCCTCTGTATCCATTCCCACCCCCAAACCTGTTTTTATGGCATGAAAGGCCAATCCAATCAAAATGCAATAAATACTAAAAAAGAGCTTCAGTTTACTGGGAATTATGACAAAATGGGGATAAATGACCCTAAATAAAATATGCTTTTATTCAACTTGCTCTTGATTCAACTCATTGGAACACATTTGTTTATAAGGGATACCCAAATACATGGGTTATGTTTTAGACAATATGCATGAACTGTGTAACCACGCTTAATAAATATATCCAGATTTGATGCTAAAGGATGGAAAACTCAGAAAAACTTGAGGACTACTACATGAAAGAACAATTAACTTAGCATAACAGGAGCTAGATCTTCTTATTATCTCACCAAGAATATGTAAGAACAGGCATGGGCAGACTGCCTGGTTTCCAGGTCCAAGTCTGTGACATGCTCTCTTTATGTCTTGACAGACCCTACTAAGACTCAGTTTGAACATCTTCAAAATAGGAATAATATGTTCTAACCAACTAGTCTGTTGTGATTATCAAACAAGATAATTGCATGAATTACTTTCTCTGAAATAAACCCCCCAACTCTGTTTAGTATTTTCTCACAGTTTTTACTCTCTAACACTTTAATCATTGAATATATTCCTAGATAGATAAAAATGTAGAGATGAAGAAAGTATAGCAAAAAAAATAAAAAAACTATAACAAAAATGAGAGCAAAATAGGATATTCTTGAACTGGCAGGATGCAAAATTATGGCACAGTGTAAGTAAATATTACTTATCATTGTCACCATTTTTCAAAGTGACTGTATCTGATAACAAAAGTCTTATTGAACCTAGGATGTTTAGGCTTTACATTTGTCCAGAATTACTTTCCCTATTTTATCAAATCATCTTTTGCCGTGGCCCCAAGTTGAAGTAAGCTAAGAATATATGCAAATGTCCTCTGGACAATCTAAAATCTTGATGAAGTGAATGAAAATAGTACCTCATTTATCACAATGCAAGAATGGAATATTAGATGTGATTACTAAATGTCCCATTTTAGTTATTTATGAAAACGGATTCTGGGAAGTGCTAAAAATAATAAAAGGTTGCATCATGGAAGTCAGGAGTTCTGAAGAACTTGCTGAACCATCCTACTGTTTTCAAAAGAGTGTGACTGAGTGGGCCTGATTTTTTTCAAAATACTCTTTGTTGTTTTCCTCTTGAGTTTTAAAGTCTCAAGTGCAAGTTACTAAAGATGTATTTGGGGGATTTTATTCAACTTTATGATGACTCTCACTGACAATGAATTTTCATGCCCTTCATCTTATGTTTTTCTTGGCCATTTCTTCCAATTATTTTTAATTAGCTATTTTACATGCACAATAAAAGATAGCATTCTATAAAATCTAAACTAATAGCTACAAATTTTAATTTTCAAAAATTTATAATGACATCTCTGTTCAAATAAACAGTTGCCTTTAAAACTCATAGTTAAATATTCATGTCAATTGAATAGATATAATTGATGCTGCATAGAGTCAATCAGTGTGACACATGGTTAACCTAGATAATTAATATGACCAACCAGTGGAGAATTCTAAAACTTTATTCAATGCAAATTTATTTTCCTAATAATTTTTTAAGGTGAAATACCGTACGATTTTCAAGAATTTGAATAATATGTAGGGTGTAACCGTTGTGATTCAAACTACTAAATCCCCACAGATTTTGGTTTTATTGTCAATAGAAAATGCCACTTACATTTCTAGCATTTGTCATGCTGAATCCAACAGAGAAGCACCTTTAGACAGAACTGAAAAGAAAAAAATCAAACTAAATGCACTCTGATCCTGCTTAGATTGAGGTCAAAAGTTGACTCTAGGAAAATTGTGTACCCAGAGCCAAATGAAAGTTTACTTTCTGTTCATCCATTTCCAGAAATGTGTCTTGCAACTATAGCAACATTTTCCAAGGCAACCGAGTGCAGATTCTTTCTGAGCTATATTTAGAAAGTATCTAAAAGGATGTTCATTTTGATTAAGACCACTAAGCAGGATCTCCCCTTTGAACTCTTTTTTTTTTTAATATTTCTGTTAAAACAAGCTAATCACACATATCCAGATTTTAATAAAAGAGTAAATTATAATCAAGGAAGACTTTACCCAATAGTTTACAAGTATTCTTTTTTGCTAAGAGATTATCAGTTTTTTTCTTGAGCACTGAAGAAAAAATAAAATCCTACATAATTTATTGCATGTGATTCATCACTGTTATTTAAAAATCAATATCTTATATATGATTTGAGAATGAGAGAGCTATTAGGCATAAGTGGAAATACTGTAAGCTTTCTCAGCACAAAACTTCTAAGTATAATATGTAACTTCCATCCTGTCAGTTTTATTGTTTTTGTTTTATTGTCTAGCAAGAGGCTAGACAGGAAGAAACATTGGCATCATCCAGCCATTTATATGAGTGTTCTGACTATTTGTTTGGCATTACTTCTCCAAAATTGAAAACCTAGTGTACTAAAACATTATATTTTTGTTTTGCATTTTAAAGACACATACATGTGTATGTGAATAAGAAATCATACTTTTCAGTGAAAATCTGCTGATGTACTACTTAAAAATTCAGCCATAACATTTTTGATGTTCAATTTCATAAGAAATTACATATTGTCACTTTAGAAAACAAAACACCAGTTGTGTCCGACTCTTTGGGATTCCATGCTCCTCTCTCCATGGAATTCTCTAGGCAAGAGTACTGGAGTGGGTTGCCAGTTCCTCCTCCAGGGGATCTTCCTGACCCAGGGGTTGAACCCAGGTCTCCTGCATTGCAGGCAGATTCTTTACCACCTGAGCTACTAAGGAAGCCCCTTTCATAGAATAAGGAAGAATTTAATTTCCTCTGAGGTCTGTTAACTATTTCAATAGTATAGGGAACCCTAACCTTATGTTTTCCTAATACCATCTTTGGATATGCTAATCCCTTTGTTGGAGCTTCACTCAAGTGAAGCAGAAATTGTTGGCACCTCATTAGAGATTTATATGCATTCAAAGATAAAAGTATAGTTATAGAAAAAACATGAAGAAAAGGTACAGAAATTGTGTCTGCTACCTGTGGATAGGGGGTACTTTTGAAGAAACTGTAGGAAAGGAAGGGATTTCAAGAAACCCTACAAATCCTGTTCCTTGTTTCTAGAATCATAGCTAATTCTCCCCAAATTGGTTACTTTCTATCCAATTTTTAAAATAGCCAAAGATATAAATTCCATAACTTTACATAACTTTTGTCAGTGTTTAATCATAAATACTTGTCCAAAAGAAAAAACAAGTCTTTCTATCAAAGCAAAATCACTTTTTATTATTTAAGTCTATTTCCATGTGAAAATGAAGTCAGTCTTTTTCTCCTACCAGTCCTCTGAGTGAGGAAAACATAGTCCTTTCTCTCTGAAATAAACTCCCAACTCCACTAGTACTGGATTGGTGTGCCGTGTTCTCAGTCATGTCCAACTCTTTGAACCCTATGGACTGTAGGCTTCCAGGCTCCTCTGTCCATGAGATTTTCTAGGCAAGAATACTGGAGTGGGTTGCCATTTCCTCCTCCAAGTACTCTTCCTGACCCAGAGATCGAATCAGCTTCTCACGTGTCTCCTGCACTGCAGGTGTATTCTTTACCTGCCGAGCCACCAGGGAAGCCCCAACTAGTATTTTTTCATGGGTTTTATTTCCCAAACTTTCAATTGTTTTAAGTACTTCTTTAGATACATGAAGTGCAGAGGGTAAGAAAGCATAGCAGAAGTCATCAAAAGCATATTACAGAAATGAGAGGGGAAAGAAGATATTATATTTGCCCTCAAATATTGACAACTTGCAAATACAGATTATTAGAGAGACAGTAAATTAAATGAGGTTCAGAAAATGAACCTCTGTAAGAAAAATGACTAAAACCTTGTTGGACTGAATTCCTCAAGGGCAGGGCCTACGTCTTCTTCATCTCTAACTCCTCTACAATCAGCAAAGTGTCTGGCACAAAACAGACATGCAGACCATCTGAAAAGTGGACTTGAACAGATAAGTTCAAGTGATATGTTTTAAAGTATAGTAACATAAAAGTATTTTAAATAAAAGAGCCCCAAGGAAAAATGTTGAAATTTAATGTGCATAAATTAAAGGACAGTGCAGAAGGAGCTACAAGAAAACATAGAAACATGAAAGAATGTCATGGGACATTAGGACACTGGGACAAAGAGACTTTAGGCCTCTTCCTATCTTGAATGGCTCATCGTTCTTTGGGTCTACTTTGAGTTTAGTTGGTCTAAGGGAACCCTTCTAAAGATCATCACTTCCCCATGGTTCGTTCTTCTCAAATCCATTAAGTATGCAAATTATTCTGTGGGAAAAGTAAGTCACTCAGTCGTGTCCAACTCTTTGCAATCCCGTGGACTGTAGCCCACCAGGCTCCTCTGTCCGTGAGATTCTCCAGGCAAGAATACTGGAGTGGGTTGCCATTTCCTTCTTCAGGGGATCTTCCCGACCCAGGGATCAAACCCGGGTCTCCTGCACTACAGGCAGACATTTTACCCTCTGAGCCACCAGGGAAGCCACCAGGAATCATTAAGTATGCAAATTATTCTGTGGTAAACAGCCCTAAAATCTTCAATCGGAGGTGAACCAGTACATACATATGGTGCTGTTTCTACCCAAATGTAAAAGCTCAAAGTCTTCGTTCTCTAACTAGAGTTTAGGGTTGACCGACCATCCATGTTTCCCCTTAGCACAAAATAGAAGGGGAAATTGTACTGAAGACTCATAACCAGCTGTGTGGAAATAGGTGGGGGAGGTGGCAGTCAGAATCAGGGTGGATGGGAGTCAGCTGCCTATTGGTTATAGTTGCTCGACAGGTCCCTGAGTCACTATGGTTCTGTCTTCTAGTTAAATTTCAAGATCCCTTCCTGCTTGTATTGTGGATGTCTCTGTAGCTATAAATGGGCACCCAAAGAAGCTGACATCCATTTTGCTGTTTTCCCACAGATATCACTGACACAAGAAGCTGGGAAAGAGAAAATGCTGGGACTCAGGCTGATGAGTCTAGTCCCTCAGCACTTCAGCGAGCTGCCTGGGGAGTCTCTGAAACCGAAAGTGACCTCACCTATGGAGAAGTGGAGCAAAGATTAGATTTGCTTCAGGAACAGCTTAACAGGTATAAGCGATCGCCAGGCAAAGGAATAACATTATCCAAGCCCTTAGTTGGGTCTGGCTTTACGCTTTGTAAATAGCAAATTCATCCTGCCATAGATCTTATATACACTTTCCTTATACACTTTCTCATTTAAAATAAGACTAGAAGTTGACAGAATTATTAATGTCTTGCAAGGAGCATTTATTTAGAACACTTCACACTTTTGGCAGCATGAATCCTATTTTTTCTTTACTTGTCATAAAATCAGTATCTCATCAGCATTGCTTGCCTAAGAAACTTCCTTTTTTAACCCCCCCAGATAATTCATATTTAGTTTGATGACTAACACCCTTCGTCTTTCAATCCTCCTTTTACATTTTGTGGTGGTTCCTGGTAACTTAGTTATGTGTTACAGCATTTTTTTAAATATTGACAAAATTATTTAAACATTTATTTCTTTCAGCCAACTTGTCAAAAATGTGATTGAGTTGAAGCCCAGATCCTCTCCATTTTCCTTCCATCTTTGATCTATGACCTCTTAAGATAAGGAATAAGTTTTGGTTTTAGAAAGGCTAGAACCCCTTAACCCAAATCTACATGGGTTCCTTAAAATTAAACTGATCAATCAGACTTAAGGAAAATAGATGTATAATACTGTTTTAGTTGTGTTACATGTGGAAAGTGACCTTGATTCAAGGTATTTTTCAGGACACCACTGGGCAAGGTATTCCAATAGTCACACATGAAAAACTGCGTGGATTAAACTAAGATGCTCAAATCACAGGATTTACTAAATCAACTTAAAATACACAGTGAGTGATGAGGAGAGCCAGATGGGGTAATTAACACATTTCTAATACGTACAATTCTGGTAAAAGAATCACACAACCCGAATCCTGATTTACATGACATTTATATATATATCATCAGCCTTCCCTGATGATGGTGTGGTTCTGAGGATGAGAATCGAGATTTCCACAAGAAAGGTCCACATATAAAAACTGCCCAACACCAATGACACACACTTACTCTATCACTGAGATGTAAGGTCAAGTACACTTGACCACAGTATAAGCCATACTCTGGTTTGTTACATCATATTTCTATTCTATCTTTGGAACATCTTGCAGGTTACTAGCATGCTGTTTGTAGTTAAGGCGTCTTATGAAGTCTGCCCACGTCTAACAAACTACTTGCTTACTCATTATCTATACTTACCACATTCTATGTGTTTTGCTTATACACATAAAGTAGCTACTATGCTTACTTTTTCTTGTGTTTTGTTGATGTTGCTTGTTGTTTTGTTGTTTTTTTAATCTTTATGCCAGAATTGAGCAGTGTCAAATAATACAGTAAACATAAAAATGTATGTCTACACACATATGCATTACCATGAACGATGAGTTAGCAATTAAAATAGACAAAAGGAATTAGAAAACCAACTAATTTGTAAATTTAAATAAATTTGTATGCCTTAATTTCAAAGAAAAGTATGACAATACTGCATGAACTAATGATATTTTTTGTATTTTTTTCACGCAATTTAATCAAACTTTGAAAGTTAAAAACTGAGATCCATATCCCATTCTCAAGTGTCAAATATCAGTCTTGTAAAATTGAAACATATCTGAGAAAATTAAAACAGATTATCACTTACTTAGAGTCAGTAATTCCTATTTAAGGTATAAGAACTTGACATGATCATACTTATTATTGCTCAGAGAAGCATATTTAGTTAATTACTACATTTCCTATCTCTCTCTTCTATTTATACCAAGCTACGTTGATCTTTTGGCCATAATATATATCAAAATACATACCCTACACACAGAATTGATAGATGAAAGTGTGATTTCTGACCTTGACCTTCTTCAATTTCTGTATATTTCTTTGTGGGTTTCTGGTGCGCGCGCGCGCGCGTGTGTGTGTGTGTGTGTGTGTGGCTCAGTGGCTCACTCATGTCCAACTCTTTGCAACCCCATGGACTGTAGCCCACCAGGCTCCTCTTTCCATGGAATTTTCCAGGCAAGAATACTGGAGCTGATTGCCATTTTCTATTTCAAGGGATCTTCCCAACCCAAAAATAAAACCCACGTCTCTTTCATCTTCTGCATTGTGGGCAGATTCTTTACCACTGCGGCACCATGTAGTATGCATTCAATTCCTGGAGTAAATGGAAAAAAAATGACTGAAAGAATGGATGAATGACAGGGACAGTGATTTCTTCAGCACAATACTTGCACAGCACCTAACAATTGTTCAGCCTAAAGTTATAACCCTCTTACTTAACTACTAACAGGATTACTAGGTCAAGTCATTTAAATTTCTCCAGCCTCAGTTTCCTTTTTTGACCTCTTCTGACCTGCAATATTACTGTGAAGACTAATGTAATACATGTGGAGAGTATATATGCTACAAAATAGAAAGAGTTGTAGTTAGGCAAAATATAATTAACAATGAACTTAACTTCATTTCTATTATTGATACTTGTTTGAGTATATTCTTCTACTCTTCATATATTTCTATGTTACCTAATTTGGATCTTTCTTGAAGGTGAAATTTGAGATTTTAATTTTCCCTTGTTGCCTTGTCATGGATGCCAATCATTGCTGCTGGTGTAAATCAAAGATCACTGAAAAAACTTGCCTTTAATGTGTCCTGGAACTGAAAGTATAAATTTTAAGGGCATGTACACCTAGTTCCCATTTGGTTTGCAACCGCCTATTAATACTAATACTAATGGGCTTCTCTGGTAGTTCAGTTGGTAAAGAATCTGCCTGCAGGACCCAGGTTCGATCCCTGGGTCAGGAAGATCCCCTGGAGAAGGAAATGGCAAACCATTCCAGTATCCTTGCCTGGAAAATCCCATGGACAAAGGAGCCTGGTGGGCTGCAGTCCACGGGGTCGCAGAGTCGGGCATGACTGGACAACTAACACATTGTTAATACTAATAGCTGTTATTATTTTGTTATGTTAGTTTTAAAATTACTTTCATACAATACTTTTTTTCACGGCCAAACTGCAACTAAATCTTTTTGACATGTCCTAGCATCTGTATGTTTTTGAACATATTTACTTTCTTTTACTAAATTCTATTTAGCTCTCAAAAACATTTTATTGCCTGACTCAACCTCTTTGGATTTAAAATCCAATATATTGCATTTTTACTGCACAGACATCTCCAAGAACCTGTTTCCTTCACTTTAGATGGCAAAAGTTTGAAGAAGGCAGCTTGATTTAAACTTCAGCATTGCAGGGTGAGAATCCTGGTATACTTTCTTAAGTTGGATCTACTCTGTTTAGCTTCAGCATTCTGTTCAAATGTAGTAGAATTGTAAATTTCTACCCCATTTGTTTCATCCAAATACACATATTAAGTACACAGTGCAATAAAAACAAATATAAATAGTCTATCTTGAGTCATCCTGGCTGTTGCTGCTTTTTGCTTTAATGGCCAATTAAACTCTATATGGGGTTAAAGGTTTACATAAGAAGTGTTCTTACATACTAATATATTATGCCTACGGATATACAGATTTAGGGAAAATCACTAACGCTTGATCCCAAAGCCATGCTTCTCAAACTTTAATGTGCTTTCGAATCACCTGGGGATCTTGTTAAAATGTAGATTCTAAGTCTAGGTCTAGAATCTACATTCTAACAAGCTTCCAAATTTGACCACACTTTGTATAGGGAAGCCTGAGAGGATATAAAAGCTTTCAGTGCTGACTCCATCCCTTACAGAACACTGTGCCTGGTACACTGTGGGTCTTTGATAATATGTGAATGAAAACATTCATTTTACACAGCTGTTTAGCTATGCTGATGTAGAGGAAGAAAAATAAATTTCCCTCTACCTTTCTGAGTTTCTGGCTGAGACCCCCTCTAATAAAAGATTAACAAGAAAAAAAGAAAGAACATAAATGTATTAACATGCATACCTCGTGTACACATGGGAGATCCTCAGAGGAAAATGAGTAACTCCCTGAGGTGCCTTAGAATTCAAGATTAAATACCATCTTAATAGGGAAAGGGGCTGGGGGATTTAGGTCCCTTAGAGGAGAGTAAATGATTTTTAAGATAGATGAATGATCGCTTGGAAGAACAGGTGGGAGGTATGATAGTTTGTGACAAAGTTTGTCTTGGTGTGATGCCTCTTCTGCAACAAAATTCAATCTTCCCTGGTTGTTGAAACTCCCAGGGAAGGGATTTATGACAATTGAATTCCTTCTGGAATATCTGCCTTTAGGCAGATAAGAGAAGTTCAGAGAAAGCCTCTCCCCACACTTGCTGTTCTCCAAGTGCCTACAGCTCAAAAGAATCAATATGCCAAAGTGGCTTATTTTGGGGTGGCATCTGCTGCTCCCCTTCACTGGCAAAAGAAAAAAGCTATAAAACTGAGCTTTTCTGTTTTAAAGACCAAGCTAGAATTTTTTAAAATTCTCTCTAATTCTTCCAGAGTAGAACAGATTATTTAATGTCATCTGAAGAGTGCATTCCAATTAAACCCTAATCATAAAACATGAAAATACAACCTATGCATAACAGAGAAATTCTTTACTAAAATTCTTCTTCTTGAATGTTTTAGTCTCTGGGGGCTGCTGTAACAAAAATACAATAGACTGGGTGGTTTATAAACAACAGATATTTCTCAGTTCTGGAGACTGGCAAGTCCAAGATCGAAGTGCTGGGAGATTCTGTATCTAATGAGAGCAAGTTTCTTGTTCATAGATGGCTGTCTTCTCACTATGTCCTCACACAATAGGAGGAAGGGAGCTCTTTGGGGCTCTGGCTTTTGAGGCACTAATACCATTCATGAAGGATCTACCTTTATGACTTAATTACATCCCAAAGGCCATACCTCTTACTACCATCACATTGTGGTTAGGATCTCACCATTAGCATTTCAACATAAACATTCAATCCATTGCAAAATATCAGACTACTGTTAATACAACTAAACTTAGCATTCATAATCACTGCAGGAAGACCTTGACCTAGACAGAGTCTTAAGTATTATCTCAGAAAGGAAAGGAAAGAGTGGGGTATTTATATGGCTTTGTAGCTTGGGCCTTTCAAGTCAAAAAACTGAGGGATTTCGGCTAAGTTCATAACATGATAGTCCAGGCCTGATGGACACAGTGACATGAGGATCTTAAAGCAAGTATGGATAAATAAAATTTGCTTAAGCAAGTTATTTGCTCTCAAGATCAGTTTGCTGTCTCCAGTGAGTTCATCTTTAGAATTTTCCTGAGGGAGTAAAATTATTTATTCCCTTAGACTTATTTTTCTCAGGCAAAGTTTTCCTGAAACAAGCAACTAAGTCATGTTGATAAAGGTGGTCTACAGTCTTAGGTAAGTCATGGCGGCACAAGCAGTCTCGTTCTCACCCTGCAACAGCTTCTCCACCCGCCTGTGACGGTCTTCTGTTCAGGAGTCCCACTAATGGGCTGCATGCGGCTGTTACTGAAGACACACTTCCAATAGGTTTTTCCTTCTCAGACACTATTCACCTAGACACAATCTGTGATATAGAGATCCTGTTTCTTGAAGATGACTGTTGTTTGACAAAGGTTTTGTAAGGAATCAAAATCATTATCATAATGTTTGACTCTCTGTGGGTCTTTAATCTCATTTGTTGATGAAGTTTTTATTATTCCACTGTCCACCCTCAAATCCTTCTTCATGTAATGTGTAAGCTAGTCCCTAAATACTAAATGCTGTTCATGATAGGATAAATTCGTACAGAAATATTTACAATGAAAATGGAATTTTCTTTGGGGACTCAAGAGGAGAGAGAAATTAATTCTGAATAAGGTAAGATTTGGGTGTGCAGATAAAATTTGTGCCGTACTTTGAAGCATGAAAGAAAGTATTGATGCTTAATAAAATAATGAGTCTTCTCTGTTTAGTTAGCACCATAAAAATATTAGATCAGAACAATGGGTAACAAGTAGATAATAAACTAGTTGATAATTCAAATTTTTGGTGTGTGGTTTTGACACCTGTGAGGCACAGTCACATATAATTTAGAGCTATTTGTTTAGAAAACATAAGCTACATGGCTATACATACCAAATATACCAAATATAGAAAACCTGTACAAATAATGTACAGGTTACCATGATTCTCAGAAAGAAAATTTCTAGTGTCAATATAAGAAGAATGATCTGTTTTCATGTTGTCCAGGTTTATTCTGTTCTCTCTCAAATCAAAGGTTAACTTCTCTCCATTTTGAAGTTCACAAATATAGCATGTATATAACTGCGAAAAATTAGTCAATGCTTTTAACGTTTTTGGTACAATTTACCTTTTTCTTGCATTTTCCATTGAAACAGAATAGTAAGCAGAAACAAGTAAAGAGTTAAAAGTTATCTCAAGAGGCATATGGTCTAAATTTTCTGTTTTATACCCACAAAATTCTTTTTTTAATACTGTTAACACATGCAAAGGAGAGGAATCAGATCCATTGTATTCCGTTGTCTTTTCTCTTGAATTTTAATTTAAAATGAGAATGAAATTAACAGGCCATTTGGCTACTTGTGAACTTCGGGGAAAAAATGATCAGGCTGGTATTTTGCAAGCCAGATGGGCTATAGAAGCAAGTGAACTTTTATATTTGGTCTGTTTCTAAATACCAAAGGCCCTGAACTATAGATGGAAAAGGAATTCAGCATTTGACAGTACTTATTAACATTAAGAAAAGAATGTAATGAATAATATACCATACTTGATGTGAGAAGGAGAGAGGTAACATGAAATATTGATAATATAAATTTGAAACACATAATAAATTATCCAATTGTTGCAATTATGAAAGAAATGTGCCATAATATCTTTTTTAAAGAGTAAATAAAATGTTCATGAGAAACTGACCAAAACCTGACTTAAAAGCAAAGAGAATTACTGATTCAAAATAGATTCTCAATGTGTTTTCCATTTTGAAATCAATAAAGCTTAACTGCAATGTAATACAATGTACACTGTGAAAATGTAGTCTTTTCATTCTGATGTTTTTCTGTTAAGATCTTAATAAAGGAACAAGAACAATGATCATTATCAGAGCCATTAGTACGATATAGCAAGTAAGCGTCTCCGTGCTCCCTCTCCTGTCCTTCTTGTTTAAAGCAAGGCCACAATTCTGTTTGGTGGTGGTGCTGCAATTTTTTTCAAATGTTTTGCAATCCTGAACTATTTTAGGACTGTCTCTCCCCATTTCTGTCTGTCCTGCAGACTTGAATCCCAAATGACTGCAGACATCCAGACCATCTTACAGCTGCTGCAGAAACAAACCACTGTGGTCCCACCAGCCTATAGTATGGTAACTGCAGGAGGAGAGTATCAGAGACCCACCATCCGCCTGATGAGAACCAGTCATCCGGTAGCGTCCATCAAGACAGATCGAAGTTTCAGTCCTTCCTCACGGGTGAGTATAGATAGTGTATAACAAAGAGTGTCTCTCAAGGTGTGTTTCCAGGGACCATCTGAATCAGAATCAAATAACCTGCGCTGTTGTAGAAAATGCATACTTTCATTTCCATCTCTGTCTCTACTCAATTAGAACATCTGGGAATGAGCCCTGTAATCTCTGTTTTAAACAAGCTTCCCTCAATCCCACCCCTTCTCCCCAATTCTTTTGCTCATTTAAAGCTTGGGAACAATGGACCTGGAGGAGTGATCTTAAAACACTAGTTTTTTTTTTTTTTTTAGAATAAGCTTTTTTCAAGAGTTAATATACTTAAGTTTATAAATGGTAGAACATTTAAAACTAAAGACTACCCCTGGGTCCAAAAAACATTTAGATAAAGGTTTGTAATTTGCTCTAGAGACACTCTTGAACAGGATCCGGGGAAGGAAGGGGCAAGAAATAGCAGCCAGCCAGACGAGACCTGGGACCAGGAGTAATCAGATAATAACCATATCTGTGCCCACCCATCACTGCTGCTGCTGCTGAGTCGCTTCAGTCATGTCCGACTCTGTGTGACCCCATAGACGGCAACCCACCAGGCTCCCCTGTCCTTGGGATTCTCCAGGCAAGAACACTGGAGTGGGTTGCCATTTCCTTCTCTAATGCATGAAAGTGAAGAGTGAAAGTGAAGTCCCTCAGTCATGTCCGACTCTTAGCGACCCCATGGACTGCAGCCTACCAGGCTCCTCCGTCCATGGGATTTTCCAGGCAAGAGTACTGGAGTGGGGTGCCATTGCCTTCTCTGCCACCCATCACTAAGGAGTTCTAAAAGTTTCTCACCTTGATGATGGTAAGAGAAATGTTAGTGTCCTTTATTTTTCCTCTGAAGTCCTGTGAGGAAGCTCTCTGATTTTGTTAATGTGAAAAGTGTAATTCCTTTGGAATTCCCTTTTGGGAATCTTTCTTAATCACTTAAATACTGTGGCCAAATTGGACTTAAGAACAGTGATTTAAATAAGAACTTACAGAACAATCTTGTAAAAACTTTTTTAGAAGTTTGGGGATTGAGTGGAAAATGCTCTGGGGAATGAAACTATTTTAATAGCACAGAGTAATGTGCCTGAAGGAAAATAATGCAATCTCTCTGAAGTATGAAAGGTAGAGATTGATTTATCTCTAACTGGGTTTGAATGACTGGGAAACATTGAAACCATGCACCTTGTTTTTGGTGGACTTACATGACATTTTCTGCAAGGGATGGTTGATTTTCCTTCCTTCCTTTTTCTTTCTCTGTGTTCCGCAAATGTACTCACCAAATGACCCACCTTTCTGATCCCAGTTATGTTGGGAATTTTGAGTTAAAACTCATCTGGAAAACTCAGTGTGAAATATTGTGTTTAAAATAATAATAATAATCTGATATGGCTTCAGAGTAAAATTCAAGATCTTGGAAAGGTTGGGTAAGATTATCTAAACTGACGTCTGACCTCCAATGTCTTGACCCACCTTTGAGAGGGAAAGATTGGTTAAGACCACTAATCAAATACAGATTTATGGGAGAAGTAAGCATGTTTAGATTTCATGGTGTCATTTTAGAAATATGTCCAAATGAATTATAAAAATGTGTTTTCTTCTCTTTTCTTTCTATCAGTGTCCTGAATTTCTAGACCTTGAAAAATCTAAACTTAAATCCAAAGAATCCCTCTCAAGTGGGGTGCATCTGAACACCGCTTCGGAAGACAACTTGCCTTCACTTTTAAAACAAGACAGTGATCTCTCTTTAGAGCTTCAACCCCCAAGGCAAAGGAAAACTTGCCTTCATCCAATTAGGCATCCCTCTTTGACAGATTCATCCCTAAGCACTGTAGGAGTCTTGGGTCTTCATAGGCATGTTTCTGATCCTGGTCTTCCGGGGAAATAATCATTTTGTACTGTCTCAAGTATACAATGTAAGTGCTTTTAATGGCTGTTTTCCTTTTTGTATTTAAATCCTCTCTACTTGACTCAGGGGCTCACAAGGTACCATTATATGCAAAAGTACTGTATATTTTCCTAAATTGACGCTTGTAAGGTAAAATTGAGCAGTTAGGATGTAAATATATGTATGAACTCTTCTGTTCCAAATGTTAAAACTGCCAGCATCTCAAGGCACCTTACTTTTTATTTTTATTTTTTGAATCATGTGCATGTTAGGAAACTCCAATTTCTCTTGCATGGAGACTCCTATTTATTGCTTTTACTAAACAGTAATTTGCTATGAAAATGCCTTCCAAGCAGGAAAGCAGAGGATAAAATTGTTCATGGATGCAACTCAGATGATCCTCAACTCATGGAAGTTCAAGGGGGCAAAAGGGAACCTGGTCACTTTTGAGAACAGATATCCTTCTGGATTGAGATGTTTATAGATAATTACATTCATTCTAGCACACTGAAAAAAAAAATACAGTTTTAGGGTTATAAATTTCTGACAGTATAGGAAACCATTTCCAAATACATGAATATAGGCCAGCTTTAATGAGGAAAAAAAGGCCTTTCTAATTAAAGTTCTTTCTCTAACTGTATTTACAAACTCCCTAAAATATTTTCCATTGGCACATTTCCTTAAATGCTTAGAAACAAGTTTCTCTGATTTTTATTTTCTTTTTTGTTGGTGGGTGGGGTTGGAAGGGAGTCATCTTAAGAACTGCTGAAGTGCTACAGACACAAACTAATATCCACAGCTTTCTTCTGACTCACATTTTAGGGCAATACTGAATTTGATCAATAAGACTTTTGATCAAATTACCACACATTGTTTTCTTTCCAAAAAATGTGCAATTTTAGTGGATTTATGTGGCAAGACTAGCTTCCATTAAGGGTATGTTGTTCTGTGACTTTCTAATTCCAGTTATAGAAAAACAGTATGCCTTTACCTATCTATAAAGAAAATGGACAAACCAGCAGAAAAAAATGTTCAATTTTATTTGATTATTCAAACACATTTACTAATCAAAGAGTAACTGAAAATCTATTATATGTGAATTGGGCTGAATATATATTGATTCAAAATATCAGAATATATGATGGAATATATTTTAATACATTCAACTGTTAGATTATTTTGGGGGAGTGGTGACATATGCCTCTCGTAAAATCAGCATACAGATAAGTTTCAAGTTAATTTAAGATTCTGATTGCACAAATTCCAGTTAAGACGTTTTATTTTTCAATTGATTTGAATACAAGTTTAAACTTATTATGGACTGGTTCATTGTACCCTTTCCTTCTGAACAAAATTTTAAAACTTTTGACAGTTTCTTCATCTTTTACTAAGTTTTACACTCATGTATATTTTTAAAGAAACACTGTATCTGTGTATATTATTAAATGGATTTATTTCTGTCCCTCTAGGATAGAAATATAATCTATTGACTTACTTTTACCTTTGGCTAGTATATCAGTTTCAAATATAAGCAACTTATTTAAATTTACAAAAACTTTGCACTATTTAAAATATAATTAAAGTGACCTTAAATTGCTCCCTATATATTGCTTAATGGTCACATAAATTGATAGTCAGTGGAAGGCAATCTGTAGGCATAGGCATGTTTTATCCCTGCTTAATTTTTGAAAATAAAAACATAAGCAATCAAATACACATGACAGAGTGTATACACAGATTAGTCAGTTCAATAAAAGTACAATTTTAGCCAGCTTTCCAAATTGTTTGGTGTTATGCAGATAGAAATTTAGGGACTAACTGATGATTTCCTTTCCTCACTCAACAAACTTTTATGGGTGTCTAGCAGAGGAGAAATAGAAATGGCTAACTGATTCAGTGGACAACTTAGGGATTTTGTTTCTGTATGTAGGCAGATTTTTGCAGCTGCAACAAATTTCAGAAGGATTGTCAGTCCAAGCTCCAGGGCAATTCAGAATGAATTCACCAGAGAATGTTCATTTGCAGAGAGAGAATATTTGGCAGGTGAGGAATTCAGATCTGATTGATTAGTGAATGCTTCAGCTTCAACATTTGGTATGACATACATAAAATTCAGCCTCCCACATAAAGCTTCTATACTTATTTATAAAAACTAAGCATGAAGGAATAGGAAGATGGGAAGTGGTGTGCAAGCATCCAGCTTGTTTAAATTCTAATATAACATGAACATTTTTTTCTTTGTAATTCCTCAACATAAAAGAATTTCTTGATATTAAAATCCAAGTCTCAGAGGGTGGGACAGGATTAGGAAGGTCCATTCCTACAGGATATTAGCTTTTTAGCCCAAGCAATATAAAGATATGGTGAGTCAGGTATAGACATCAGAAGACTTAACACTGACTTAAACCAAAGCAGTTGTCTTAATTTACAAAATTCATCTTCTTGTCCTAGCAAAATATCTAATCCCTAAAGTCCCTGTCACTTTCCCCAGTCATGGTCTGATCCCTCTCTCATGGGATCCTGCTGAGAGCCAGGTTAACTATTGTAGCCAATAATAGCAGTATAGCAACTGCTCTCCTTCTAGGTGATTAGAAGCATTAACATAACACCTTTTGGATTCCACCTAAAAATAATATTACCTGGTCTTCAGGTATAAATAAAATGGCATCTTAATCTAAAATTTATCTGGGTTAGATGTCTTCTGATGTTATTAATTGCTGAGCATCAATTTGAAAGACTTACCAGTTTACCCTGTAGGGGAATCCCATACTCTTAATTAGTTGAGAAGAAAACCAGGAATGAAAAATGCTGAAGGCATGTTCTTGGCAGGGTTTTAAAGTAATCACTCATTCAACATATATGGAAGGAAGGGTTACATTTGGGACAGCACTGCTTCTTAAGTCTATTATAATAGGTTGGTCATCAGAGCTGACTCTGATGACCTTACTGACTTTTCGAGTAAGAAGATAAGGAAACTAAATTAGGGC
Organism: Giraffa tippelskirchi; assembly: GCF_054371585.1. Lineage (NCBI taxonomy): Eukaryota > Metazoa > Chordata > Mammalia > Artiodactyla > Giraffidae > Giraffa > Giraffa tippelskirchi. Next base: position 96,026,740 of record NC_137277.1, read on the forward strand.
GGAATAGCATTTGGTGTCAGGTTTAATGTGTATAGGGCTTCCCTGGTGGCTCAGGCGGTAAAGCATCTGCCTGCAATGTGGGAGACCCGGGTTCAATCCCTGGGTCGGGAAGATCCCCTGGAGAAGAAAATGGCAACCCACTCTAGCATTCTTGCCTGGAAAATTTCCATGGACTGAGGAGCCTGGTAGGCTATAGTCCACAGGGTCACAAACAGTCGGACACGACTGAGCAACTTCACTTTCTTTTCTTTCTTTCTTAATGTGTATATGACTGCTGCTCTCAGGGTCCTCCTAGAGGTTGATCCTTACCAATGGTTCTTAAATGCCTAAAAGAACAAGGTCCTTATCCAAATGTTATTGTAAAATCCTATCATATGTTATCTAAGGATAAAATTTATCACCTGAAATGCCTATCTAAAATAGGAATTATTAACAATAGTATATTTCCTCTGAATGCTTTTTATGGTCAAAAAAGAAATTTGGTAGAACTAGTTACTAAAAGTGAATTGGAGTTTTTCAAATGCTCATCCATGGTTAAAAACCCAAAGTAGAGCAGTTGTTTAAGTAGATTTCTAATTGTAAATCAAAATTCTTATAAATTACAAAAATTTTAAATGTTACTAGATTTCAAATAATATTTTTTTGCTGTACAACCAATGTGTCTATCAAGTGAGTTCAAAGAGGCACCTAGAAGACATGATGATGATGTGAGCGGGAGTGGCCCTTGAATTAGCAGCACTAGCTCCAACCACCTGGGAACCTGTTAGGAATGCCTATTCTTGGACCCCACCCATTCTATTAAATCAGAAACTTTGGTGGGAAGTGAGGCCAGTAGTCATGTTAAAACAAGCCCTCCTCCATACGATCCTGATGCACACGAAAACTTTGAGAATCACTCGTGTAGTACTCTGCAGTTAGACCAACTTGGGTCTCAGCACGAGTTCTTTCATTAATCGCTGTGTGACCGTAAGCGAATTAATTAACCCTTCTGAGTCTTTTTCCAGAGATAATGGTACCCGCCCTGAAAACACCTGAGGAGGAAATAAGAACATGTAGAGGAGTGCCTGGCACATAGTAGGTGCTCAAAAATGCTAGATTCTTTGGCTCTCATCCAGGAACATAACATTAAAAGCAATCAGGAAAATAAACAATTTTCCACAATTTAGCTTTTGCACAATGTGCAACGTCTCCAACTAAACAGCTGGAACCAAGACTAAAGCTTTTGTTTCAGATAAATGCCAAGTGTAGCTATTGTTTTCTCTCTTCTAATTGTAGCTTGCACTATTAGGTTTATAGCTTTAAAATGATACTATTTACAGTAATAATTGTGAGAGTATGAATCTCATGGTTACAAACATATCTACTTTGGATGTTAAATGCCAAGTGTGCAAAAATGGTCTGTTAAATTCAGTACAACTAGTATGTATTCCATGAAGACTGGCTCCCTAATGAAGTCTCTTTCAGTCCATCATATAATTCCCTAATGGTTGTTGTAAAATAATTTTCAAAATACAATTTTGAAAGAATGTATGTTTTTTCAGAAAATAGAAGTTCACGGTTTTAATGGTTCTTTTCAGACATCAAGGCCCACTCCCTCATGGCACAGATACATTGTACAGAACGAGCCTGCTAAACTCTAGTGTGGAATAGTAGTGATGGCTAGAGCATCAGTGTGGTAAATCTGAACTCAAATCCTACCTCCTCTACTCACTGTCAAGGCAAACCCTCAGTGAACTCCAGTATCCAAAACTATAAAAATGAGATAACATCTTAAGTATCTCAAAGGGGTGTTGAGTCTCTGAAATATATTTGCGGAAGTGCTTTCTAAACCACAAGGTACAATAAAACTATAAGACTTAATGCATCATCACAAAGATGGTGGTAGTAGGGTACCAGTGCCACAGCACTGCTTATATCTTCTAAAAACCTTCTAGTGCGCTTTCCCTTGCCTGACACTACCTGTATTTAACCTCATGACGAAAATCTATAAGGTGATTCTCACGCAACTTGCAAAGATCTATCTGCTCAGAAAAGGAGAAAGCCAGCATTAAGAAGCTTCTTTTGCCATAACACCCCAATGCGTGCATGCGTACCCCAATACTTATCCAATATTACTTTTGTCCAAGATCCATAAATTAATATATGTACATTACAATTGTTTTCTAGATAAGCGATAGCTTCCCCTTGTCCCTCTCACTTACGTGTTCTCTTTTAAAGTTGTTTTCTTGTGGTTCTCATTAACTTATTATGAAATGATGTTAACGTTTTAAAAACTAAAAGGGTAGCCTTTTTAAATGCTTTATAAAGTATTAGGTATTGTGATTGATCAGTGCCCAAGCTTAGAACAATTCATTACATGCTTTGTGGTACAAATACACTGTAAGAATATGCAATATGGAAAAGAAAATCCACAGGAAGACATGAATTTTTTTTTTATGTCAAGATCCTTTATTCTTTTTGTTAAAACTGGTCACAACACTAAGCCTCTGGCCCATATGAATTCTTAATAATTGACAGCATGAAAAAGAAATTATTATAAGACTTATTTCTATAAACTACTAAATGGGGCTTGAGAGAGATGACAAGTTATTTAAAAGTAACACATTATTACTAGGAATAGAATAACATATCTATAGAAATGCAATGTTAAGAACAATTGACCAATTTCATTGTTCTACTAATCATCACTCAACTTTCAAATGAGAATACCAAGAATTACTACAGAAATGCTCCCAACAAAATATTTTTGAGAAGTGGCAATAGTAATATGGTTACTCTTGAAAAGCTAATTTTAATATCAAAACCCAGATGAATTCCTGAATTGCAGTCATAACGTCTGCAACTTAATTTATGTTTTAAGAGACAAAAAATAATTTAGCACAGCTGTGGTTTTAAAGCACTATATGTTTAATCTGTATTCTTTGTACTTCCACTGTCTGTATTTTAATGCTGTTTTTGAGTTGAAAATAATCAAATAATTACAACTGCTAGCATTTAACCTGTATTTTTAAATACTGACAATATATTGTTTATTTGAGAAAATCCCACATAATTCCATCATTTTTGTGTTATTCAGGAGTACAATTCAAAGATCTGTAATCTTATAATTAACTGCTTTACATAGTTTCATCAAAATGGCCCTATAATTACAATAGCATTGAAATAATATGGTACTCTCCTAACAAATACTAAGGAAATAGATAAAAATATTGGGGAATCCCTAGTTTTTAATCTGGGCACCTGCCAACTTTAAAGGCAAATTACCTATTTTTAGCTGAAATTTATGTTCTATAATTTGGATAGGGATATGTATATGAGAATGTTTGCTGGTTAAATAATAATACATTTCAAACAGTAATGTGTGTAATTACTGGAAAATGTCAGTCATCTGATACAAAGAAGCTTGCTCACATCGGTTAAGTAGTAAGTACCTTGGAATGCTTTAAATGTAATGAAACAATCTACCAAAACACGTATATTTCCTAGTCTTTATGCACATAATGTAGCATGAAATCATGATGCTTTTGAAATACTCTGTGCAGAAATATTTATTTTTTAGCAAATATTTTCTTCAGATTGGTATGTGATATTGACAATGTAATCTACTTGCACAACTAGTTTTGCAATAACCTTCCACAAATAACTGTAAATAAGAAAACTGTAAATTTCATGTAAAAATGGTTGCAAAATTTTGGTAGCTAAAAGTGTACAAGTTGTATTGAAAATATAGTATATATACATAATTTAAGAATGAAGCATATAATTTCTGATCTATTTATACATGAAAATTCAAGAATTTGTAAAAGATATTATTTTGGGGAAAAAGAAAGTAAATCTCATTAGCTACTTAGGATACTTTTATTAGGGAAGCCAACTCTTTCAAACATTTTACTAGATACAGAGATAGATACAGGCATGGTGGTGCTGATATATTTCACAAAATCACATAACTGTTAACAGTGCTACAGTTTTACTGAGTTCCACTGGGGCGCTAGTAAGCTGGACTGAGTGGTTAAAAAACATTAAATTTCAAAATAAACAAATGACAACCCTTCACTTTTTGCCTCTCAAGAACACAGTAGTAATTTACTAAAACACTTATTGTTTATTTAAAATTTCCAGTGACTAATCAGGCTTTAACTTGCATGAGATAAATTTTTTTATAATGTATGCTTGATACATATTTTTCATCTAGAATGAAAATATTGGGATACGATTTTCATTTGCCTATGTTTCATACGTTTTTAATTTTTCCCCTGGAATCATTTATCTATTATTTTTTTAAAAATCAAACCATGTTTAAAGAAAACTTTTAAATAAAACTGATTGATCATAACATGGCATATTCCTAGCTAAGGGCTGTTTAGTCTGTTTAGGGTTGAAATTACCCACTATTCACTTTTAAGGTATAAAAAACCAAGAGAACATTGCCCTATTTGATAAATAAAAAACCAAACCAAATACAGAGTAGCAGAAAGCACTGTACTATCTAGAAGTGAAGCTGATTAAAAAATAAGAATCAAAGTATGAAAAAACAAAATATTTTTTTAAAAGATTCTCTTGCCTTAAGATAAATTGTAGGGGTAATGCATTTAGATAGCTTTGGGAAATTAAATACATATTCACAAGTTCAGTTAACAAGTGGCCTATAATTTTCAAAAGAATATGGATCTTTAATTAGTATGTTTCTGGATATTAGTAATATCCATATTAGCAATGTTCAGGTTATCCTTTGCAATTTCAGTAATCATAACAATATAAAATGTGATTAAATACAGTCAGGAGAAGGCAATGGCACCCCACTCCAGTACTCTTGCCTGGAAAATCCCATGGACGGAGGAGCCTAGTAGGCTACAGTCCATGGGGTCGCTAAGAGTCGGACACGACTGAGCGACTTCACTTTCACTTTACCCTTTCATGCACTGGAGAAGGAAATGGCAACCCACTCCAGTATTCTTGCCTGGAGAATCCCAGGGACGGCGGAGCCTGGTGGGCTGCCGTCTATGGGGTCGCACAGAGTCGGACACGACTGAAGCAACTTAGCAGCAGCAGCAAATACAGTCAACTAAAATGCAAATAACTGTATCTATAAAGTACATATTTGTATTTTCACGCTTATGGAAAAAGGTTCTGTCTCCCCTCCATGCAAGGGCACACACATAGACACATACACTGTATCAGAAGAAGGGGTACTAATTCCTGGCATACTTGTCTCTGAACATAGCTATTAAATATGATCTAGACCAATTCTTCTCACTCCCTGTAAGATTCCCAAACTGCCACCATCTCTAACGCTGCAGAAGGGGCACAGCTAAAGACCTAAGTAGCACACAGGCAAGGAGCCTGCTGCTCCCCTCACTGTAGGGCACATCATAGCAACATAGAATTGCCACCAGTGTCTACTTATCTATTCAAATATAGAAGCACATCTGAAATTTGAATGCTCAAAAAGTCATACACAAAGCTGCATACTATCAAGCTACATGGGTAAAAGGAATATTAAGTAATATAAGGTTCTTTTCTTTACTATGCTTTTTAAGATAGGTAGACATGGCAAAAAACAAAAGCGCAAGTTTCCCAGGATTCAAATAATGATCTGCTAGTGAGACAGAGAAATTTTTCTTAACTTTCCCAGTTTTCTGTAAAGTAGTTTTGTGCTCAGAACTCCATGTTACAGGACAATTTGAGTTCAATAAAGACATGTAATTTTATGACCTTATTCTAGACTATAAATTATTTGAACAGTGTTCATTTAAAAGCCCTGTCTGTATTCATCACTATAACACAAGTTCTAAATATTTTTATTTGTATCATCTAGTATTATGAAATCAAGACATACTCTTAGATGATGCCTTAGCATTGTACATTTATTTAAAAATGCCCAATTTGCTATGAAAATGATTTGTGACCAACAAAATTGTGATATTGTAATATGTTTCAAAGTAATAAAACACTCATGGTTGCATTTTAAAGTTTAAGAGAAAAGAAGAATATACTAACCTGAAAAGTGTATTGAATTTTACTCACTAGATTTAATTTACCAGATTTTAACAAATTTACTCCTATTAATTTCCCAGAAAACTGCTACAAAAAAAAATATCATTTATGTCTGTCAAACATAAAAAGACAAAAGCACACTTCTGACATACAGTATTTGTTTGTTCAGTTTTGTAATGCCATAACAGTGACCTTGATTTGTATATTTTACTTAAAGAAATCATCACAATTTATATTTTCAATTACACAGATTTTAAATACATTAATAAATTTTACTCTCTTCCAGGGTAAATGCCTTCTCTGGAAATAAACATATCACCAGACATTTTTCTATTACATTTTGTTTCTGAATGCATGCTTGATAGATCAAATGGGCACAGTCCTTGAAATTACACTTGAAAGTGGACCAAATTAAGATTCCAATAGTATTGATTACCCCTTGATGTAATTTAAAATGTGTAAACTGCCACTCAAAAGAGAAGTGCAATACCTGACATTTAGTCATTTGGCAGTCTTTTAAGCATAGGTGAATTACTGCACTGTTACTTGAACTGAAGTATCTCTTAATATATATGTTATAGATTTTGTATGATGCAAAACTTTACAGCAAGCTATTTGAATGTTTATTAAAAAAAATTCTCAAAATGACATGGAAACATGTTTATTGTATAAATAAAAGCACTTAGACATTAAGAGTGTACATGATTTAATAATTTACATCATCATAAGAAAACTGGGGCATGAGTTAATTAGTACAAACTACCACACTATATTCACATTCATGTTCATTATAAAATGACTTAATTTTTACCTTAGTAATAGATTCTGTTTACATTATTTTAGAAGCATAAAAAATATGAATTGCATTTCAGCAGAAAAATCCTGGTAACGTATTCTCTATGGCCAATGTTTATATAAGATTTTTTAATGTATACAGATTAGAAAACTGAGCACTAGAAAAATATGTAATTGTCCTGAAGGCCAAAATGACACTAGTGTTTGGAATAATGTTAATTTGGGAATTTGGAAGGAAAGTGATGATTTCACAAATCTTATTTCTAGATTTATGTTCTCCTCATTAGTATAAGCAAAATTTGAAAAGGGGCTAGATGCAAATAAAATTCTGTGGATTAAAAAAAAGGATTATCTAATTTGAAGTGCAAAACAACTGTCTGACAATCAGGTTGGACTGGCATAGAATATCAGTTTTGCTAGGAGGTAGGGTTCTGAGGTTAAAAAAATTCAGAAAAAATTGAGTCAAATAAAATTGAGATTTTCTGTACCTTAGGTTTTATTAAGCTTCCTGAGGAAGATGAGGCTTTCCCAAATACGTTTGGTCCTGAGAACTTTTTCAGACCTCCTATGACCAGAAGTCATAGGAACACCTTTGGTAAAGGATGAGTTAAGAAAAGCATGTAAAAGTTCTAACGCAACGTGTCGTTTAACAAAACTTATATGACTCATGTCATACCATTTTAAAAGTTTTACCTCAACTATGAGCGTCCAAATAAGGAAAATTATAACTGACCTCAGAATAGTACAGTAACTCAACCAACTGTACAAAGTATATGTTAAGATTCCATGCTGCTGAGTCATGGTATCACATGAATGATACACAGTGTGTTTATATGTCTCTTTACTACAACACTGCTAATTAGAATTCTGTATCTTTTATGGCTCAGTTAGTATGCTCTCACATCATCAAATATATGTTCATGAAAAAAATTAACAGCCAGAGGACAAAATTACATGAATTATTTATTCACACATTTTTATAAATCTGACCAAATGAATCTGACAGCTAATTATATAAACTTTTCAATATCAACAAGAATATACATTACTTCCTTTCCAGGTTTTTTTAAAGTGAAAGTTGATCTACAATTCTGTATGTTTATAAAAGGTTTTTTTTTTTCAAGATACTACCATTCTTCCTCCATTTTTATGAAACTTCTATGAAAAACTATATTATTAATTTGATCACAGCCATATTAAAATTATGTTAATTTGTATTCACCTTTAAGCTAGAAGATGATCAGTTAAAGTGTAATAAAAGTATGTGGTTTACTAACTCTTCATTTAGAAAACTGAGGCACGTTTGCCCAGAAAGGGACTGATTAACTATAACAACTTATATCAGTAATCTTAAAATGCTAAGAACCTGGTGACTCCACTTTCAATTTTCATAGTAATGCCACTCAGAACCATGCTCAGGACCCACATTACACTTACTGAGAAAGACTTATGGGTTTACTAATGTCAAAATCACAGACTAATGCTGTCAAGAAAGTCAAACATATAATTTCTAAACATTTCAACAAAGTGGTAGATTACTTGATTTTTTTAAAAATTTTATAAACAGCTAATAGCAATATGTATAAACAATTTAGTTTAAAATAACAAATTTAAATATTGACATTTCATTAAAAAATATGTCATCTGCAGAAAACCTAAATTTAAACAAAGATGCCATTTTAGGTTATCTATAAAGTACAGAGAAAGAAGTTATGTTCATTAAGAATTTTGTTCCACAGAAAACAATAAAACACACTGAAGAAAAACATATACTGCAAAAAAATTAAGAAAGGAAAAACAATGCCTCCTGTAGTTTTATTTCACCATAGATTAATTTATGGTCCACCTAATGTGATCCAGGATAAAATTTTAGGAATTACAATTTTCTTCTTCACAGGTGAAGAATCACAAGTTTCTGTTTTCTGATTATGTGAGCAAATAAAAAACCCTACTATAAAGATGGCACAAAATCTAGGCTTCCCTTTCAGGCTCATCTTCAAATACCAACAACTACAAATAAATTTTTCAAAATATAATTTTTAACCTTCAGGTAAGTATAAATTAGTTTTATCTAGGCTTTCATCATTTAGCTTCTTATACAATCTATCTTTTTAAAATATATAATCTATCTTGTAATTAAGAAAGAAAATTAAAGCCAAGAAGTATTTATATCACTTAATTATACACCTATGTTTATTATGCAGATATCTCTAAAGTTATAACTTTACTAAAAGCAATAATATTCCAAATACAAAAACATCTCTTTTATTGCTTTGCACTGTGAGCTAAAGTAAAAACTCAGAGAAGAGGTTCAATATATGGAATACGGAAAAGCCTTAGAAGCTTTAATTCTAAGGAGTCCAGTTCATTTCTTCTAAGCAGAGAAACTCACAGTATTTCTTCAGCTTTCAAATTCTAGACATTCAAACTGCCATTGTGCCCTGCAAAAACTAATAACAGGCAAAATCATCGGTTGGTAACAACAACATGGTTTTTGTCTTTAATGTTTTGTCTCTAATTATATTCCACAGAGGCATTTTCTCAAGAGGAGAAATTTTTACTATCTAAGGCTTGTAACTCAAACCAGTATTATACTGGTAGGATAAAGTTGACCTTATAATTTCCACATAACACAAATAAAACAAAACCCTGAAACACTTAAGAACAGGTGAAATATAACCTTTCCTGTAGCTTCAATTAAAAACAAACAAAAAAAAACATGGACTCAGCTTAATAGCAACAATTGAAGATGAGAAATGAATAGTTCCACTACCTATCATAGATGAACATTTCCTATCTCTTTCAGAAGAAAGATCATCACAAATAAAATGCTCTTTATAAATTTGCCCTTAAAAATGATTTGGAACATAAACTGCCAAAATCACTGTCATAAAATTTTAAAGTATTTTTATGTTTAATATCAAGTCAAATTGATTACTTGTACTACTACTGAATTTTATATTTGAGTTACGCTGAAAAATACAGAAAAAGAATATAGTTTTTAAAATATATTATCTCCACTACTGAAACCAGAGATCATTTACATTTTCTTATCACTATAAATACACACAGAACACAGTATAAATATCAAAAGTGCAATACAGGATACTCACATCGTCATATACGAAACTCACAACCCCTTGTTGCAAGTGGTCTCTTCTCCTAAAGAAATCTTTAAACAAGAAGTTACTTTCTGTGTTACAGTTTAAAATCTAGTTTTAAATAACTGGTGCCCCCAGTTCTTACAAAAGAAATGATTTTATACTCTAGTAAATCTTGTGATTTTTTTTATGTCCCAGGACACTGAAATATGAAGAAAATTTTCGAAAACTGAGCTATAACATTTTTTCACTATTTACATTCCTAAAGTTTTAAAGCCTTAGAACTCTGATAAGATTTAACAGTGAATAAAGAGGGGAAGACACATAATACTATCACTTCGCTGAAGAAAATGAGGGACATCATTTGGGGAAAAAAGCCCCATAATACTATGCCCATGAATGGTCCATACCTGTCAGTGCTCGAAGCTTCACACAGCAGGCAACATAATCATCAAAGAAGATTCTTCCATTCTTGCTGTAACGTTTGACAATGGTAGTTACCGTTTGAGGACTCAACCTATAACCTAGAAAAAGGGATTGTTAGATTAAAGCTTCTAAAACTACACATCATAAGAACACCATTAACCAACAATGTATTCTTGTTAATAAAGTTATAAAACAAATTAACTTTCAGAATTAATTACATAAAAATATATATCAGAAACAAAACACATTCCTATTGAAATTCATCAGGAAAGGTTTTATTACTAATAGCAAAAGTGGTACATAAATTACACAATTCCGACTCTATAAAAAGTCAAAGCTAGGAAAAAGAAAACTATCTTTTGTGCTTGTAAAATATATTTTCATTTTGAAATAATGTCTAATGTAGTCACAGGTTCTTTAACTCATCAATTTTTAAACCCTGTAATTTTATAGTTCTTCAAAAACATCAAAGCAAAGATTATTAGTGATCTTTGATATCATTCAAACTTGTATTTCCCATTGACTGTATTAAGAGTCAAAGAAAATTTGAGAATCAACATGGTTACTTAGAAGGGGAAGAAATAGGGAAATGTTATTCCATTTTGGCCTATAACCCTTATTATATTTCTTCATAGATTTTTCATCTTAACCAGTCTTTTTACTCTTTTCTTGGTTCTTTGCTGTCTAGCCCAGTGGACTCCAAAAGTTTTTGAATGTATACTTCGAATAAAAAATTTTGGATCATTCACTCCCATTATATGTATATTATGTAGTCTTAAATTCTATACAAGTATTACTATTTGATGATTTACATTTTAAAATATATAAAAAACTAAAATTTAAAAGAATGGAATAAGAGTAAGTAGAAATATAAATTAATTTATTTCACTTGTTGCCCCCTCTAGTGATGGTCCTATGTATTTAATGAGATGTGTATATTTTACTGTGAAGAATGCTGGCTTAGAAATGTTGTCTTTGTATATTACTGGATTAGATGTAGACAAAAGACATTCATCCAAGCAAAGGGAAAAATAATGAAAATAAATGCAACAGAAGATAATTCTACAAATAGCTATAATGAAATGCAATCCAGGAAACTTGCTAAAAGTAACTGAAAGGAAAGGTATAAATTAATAGAAGTCAAATATGCAAGTGAATGTTATTATATGCAAATAAACCCTGAGCTTCCTGTTAGAGAGTTATGATCCGGGTGGATATGGGACTGATAAAATTCACAAGATTTTCCATAGCATTCTCAGCAAAAAAAAAATTGAATATTTTAAAATATATCTGAAGGCCTAAAATTTGAATAATACAGAATGCCTCTTTGTTACTTACATTCAACTGCTTATGTGAATTCTTTGGTGGTTTTCTTTTTTCCAAATGGCTATATTAATTTTCCAACATTGTGCTGAATTAAGAACCAAGTTTAATTCATTAGGAATTAAGACTCTATAATTAAACTATACAAGTTTATATGGACAGGACTATCCCTAAAATGACAATTTATTAAAATGTCTTTTTATAAAACAAAATCATGGTTTTGACTTTAAACTGAAATTTGAGATAATTTACACTTGTTCAGATTTCTGAAAAGTACAATCTTTCAAAAGTTAGTTTTGTTACAAAAGCATTTTGTTTAGAAATGAGTGTAAATAAAATCACAAGCATAAATAAAATTAAGAAAGCTACTTAAAACTATGTTATTGTAAGCAAGTTAAATGGACTGTATGTAGTCCATGGAATTCTCCAGGCCAAATACTGGAGTGGGTAGTCTTTCCCTTCTCCAGGGGATCTTCCTAACTCAGGGATCGAACCCAGGTCTCCCACATTGCAGGCAGATTATTTACCAGTTAAGCCACAAGGAAAGCCCAAGAATACTGGAGTGGGTAACCTATCCCTTCTCCAGAGGATCTTCCTGGTATTGAGCTGGGGTCTCCTGCATTGCAGGCAGATTCTTTACCAACTGAGCTATGAGGGAAGCCCCAAGCAAGTTACACACCGTTCATATTATCATTTTTTGAAAGACAACAGACTGAGAACTTTAGCTTATCAGAGATATGATAAAAATAAAGTTACAGTCTTTTGAGATACTCTAAAATGTAGATTTCTCATTTTGAGGGGTTTTTTTTGGTGTCTACTGTGTGTTCTATACTTATACAGAAGAAGAAAAACTAGACTATGTATGGAGACCTGTTACTGAGATAAGCTTTTGCCATCAAATTAGAGATCTTACCAAGTTACAAAAGTATACAATATAAATGATGAGTATGAACAATTAGAATAAATTTAAGTATATTCAACATAGGAAATTCAGAAACTGTTTTATCAAACAGAATGCATGAAAGATTATCCTTTGAAAAGCTTACAAATAAAATGGTTTTGTTAAAGATATTTAATCAGAATGTATCTATAACCTTGAAATCAAACTGGACAATAGCTCCTGAAATAACATACCCTTTTATTACTTAGCAAGTTTAAACAAACAAGATTCATCTGATCAAAGAACAAAGACGACCTGGATTTATTTAAAGAATTTTAATATGCTTACCCATAGCAGCAATGGCTTGATTCAGTTCATGATGCTCTACTGAGCCACTTCCGTCTTTATCAACAGCTATGAAGTTTTGCTTCCAGGAGTTAAGAGCTGCCCAAAGTTCTTTGAATTCATTAAATCCCATTTTTCCTGTGTAATCTCTCTGATAGTTTTATTAATGAAAATAAATTCTGATACCAAAGAGAATTTAACCTGGACTCAAAATTCCAAACAAATGACTAAAAAATTGTAAGCTCACTTCTGCAAAAGTTGGACAATTTAGCATATAAATAGATTTGTGTAAAAATGGAAAAGAATGGAATTCAAATAGGATGTTACAAAGTATTTTTAAACACTCTAGCTTACTATGATCATTTATACCTAAACAACTGCTTTAAGGGTAATTATTCTATATTCAAGTATTTTTTGTTTTTACTCAAGGATACATCCAACATGGCAATCATAATTCTGCAGGTTTCCAAACTGAAGGCTATAAAACATATTTATTATTTGAATTAAATTCTGCCCTATTTATGTAAAATTGCAACAGTTTCTGTTTTTAAAACAAAACATTTACCATCTGCCAAAATGATACATCACTCAATGAACAAACTCTGATTGTCAGGCATGCATAGTGAAAGAAAAAAAAAAAAAAGACAAAAATTACTACCTTCATACTACTCACATCTACTAAAGGGATTTGGGTAATTAAATAAGCAATTATAAAATACTGAAAACTAAACAAGGGAAAAAGAGGGCTTTAGTCTTCCTAACACAAATGCCAAGTCAGCTTAAGTAGTTCTCACACAGTGAGATCACAAAACTTGAAAGTGTTGAGAGATTTGGTTAAAGCTTAGGGCATATGGGAATGAGAGGCATATAATGATTTCAGATGAGGCCCAGATAATGAGTCTTGAATGCCACCCTAAAGGGTTAGACCAATGGAAGTTACTAAAAGATTGGAGAAGGAAATGGCAATCCACTCCAGTATTCTTGCCTGGGGAATCCCATAGACAGAGGAGCCTGGCAGGCTCGCAAAGAATTGGACATGACTTAGTGACTAATCAACAACGTTAAAATAGGAGCAATTCTAAAATTTCCATTTCAAAAACAGTAGCTGACACAGAAAGACTACATAGAGAGTAAAGTATGATGAATCTGGATGTAGGTAAATCATTTGGAAGTTTACGGCACTCAACCAAGTAAGAAAGAGATGAGCTTCAGAACTGAAAGTAACTGCTTTTTCTTGGGGGGAGGGGGAAAGAAAGGAAAAAGAAATATAGATAGTAAGATAGTTTGCTATCTTAAATCAGAAATATTAACACTTCCATATTTAAAGAACTATAAATGAGGACTTACTAGGCAAAATTTAATTTTTTCTAATCCTTATCATAATTACATTCAATTAGCATGCTGATTTATCTCAAGACTAATTATACATAGTCCTGATGAAGGAGATATTATGTCAGTACAGTTCAGTGAAGTTTACAAAGTTCTTACTAGTAGGTCCTTAAGATAAACAAATGAATAAGCAAAAATGCTTAAAATTATTTATGCTTTTGATAAAATATTTTGAAATTTTTATAAAGAAAAAAACTATTTCAGCTAAATTTTAGACTCATTAAAGAAAATTATAAAACAATCCACTAATTAAAAAACTTTCTTTAATGTTTCACATGGTATCAATTGTAGAATAGATGGTTACGGTATTTTCAGACTGGCAATTCAACTGACTATGGTTACTTCAGTTACTATGAACCAGTAGGGAGAAGGCAATGGCACCCCACTCCAGTACTCTTGCCTGGAAAATCCCATGGACGGAGGAGCCTGGTAGGCTGAGCCCATGTGGTTGCGAAGAGTCGGACACAACTGAGCGACTTCACTTTCACTTTTCACTTTCATGCACTGGAGAAGGAAATGGCAACCCACTCCAGTGTTCTTGCCTGGAGAATCCCAGGGACAAGGGAGCCTGGTGGGCCACTGTCTATGGGGTCGCACAAAGTCGGACACGACTGACGCGACTTAGCAGCAGCAGCAGCAGCATGAACCAGTAGTGTATGTTTTGTGATTTAACATAAACACACCTAACCTATAATAGTCCCAGTTTTACAAATAAAGCAGCTGTGGCCCAGAAAGATAAACTTTCCCAAGGTCACAGAGCTAACAGGTGGAAGAGAAAGGATTGGAGACTAGTGCTCTTTCATACAAAAACTTCTCAGGCAGGGACAGGGAGAAATCTCTGGAATGGCATTCCATCATTTTGTCCAGTAAATTAGATCTATTTTGCCTTAAAGTTAACATAGCATACATTCTTTAAGTGGAAAAATCTGAATAGATGATAATAAATGACAAAAATTCAGTCATCAACTAACCAGCTCTTCAATCAGTCTCAAAATAGAACCAAGTAAATGTAAAAGTAAATAACAAAGAATAGAAGAAGAGAAGTTTTAGGAGAGTTGACAGATTTTCACTCTCTCCCCACACCACATTAGAATGGACAGAATTAAACTGAATTTTTACAATTTGTAATCCTTTAGAGAATAAGAGAGGAAACCAAGGAACAAAACTTTTCAAGATGAAAAGTAGGTGGACATAAGTTGACAACCTCCACCTGAGAAAGTGGCTTCCTGATCTTGCAATAAGAAAAGCTGAGAAGCAGCCTCGTTATCCTGGAAGAGACCCCAAACTTTTACAAATTGGCAGTACTTCTGAAAATGGGTGTGAATGTAGAGACAAAAACAGAAAGACTGGTTGAATGCCTATTTAAGGAGCCTTTGAAGCCCCAGATCTTCTTGCTTCAGCCTCATGGATAGCTGCCCTGTCTACTCCCATGCCAGCAGACATCTAGAGTTTTCTTTTATGGAGGGGTCTATACACTGCAGGAAACCAGGCACTGTTGAAGACAGGGCTATCTATTAAAACAAGGAAATAAAGTGACAATTTACAAAAGACTGAGAACCCTGCTGAGTCCTCCGTCCTTGGCTCCAGAGAGCAGATCAACTGGACAACCAGCCCCAAAAGAATTCCCTAAAGATCCTGATGCCCAGTGTTGCAGGACAAACTGCCCAGCTGAACCACCAGGCTCTGAAGTCTGGAGTCAACACCCAGCCCAGCTCTCAGGGCTTCTAACCAGTATTTTAGTTAAACATGAGCAACCAAGCATCATCAGACATCTGAGAAAGGCAGCTAACATGAAAGACAGTCAAACAAACAAACCTGGGAAAAAACATTGAAGAAGAAGGTTATGTAGGAGGAAGAAAACCTGGGGAAAAAAAAAAACATTAAAAATGTCAGATAGAAAAGGAAAGATGTCGCATTCATGAAAAAAAGAATAGCTTTTGGATTTAAAAACATTACAGGAGAAATGATAGCCTCAGGAGAACATATACTAAAATTGGAACAATACAGAGACAATTAGCATGGCCTTTGCACAAGGATGGCACTCAAGTTCCTGAAGTGTTTGGAAAAAAAAAAAGAAAAGGAAAGTTGAGGTTGTTGTTTACTCTCTGTAGCCTGCCAGCTTCCTCTGTTCATGGGATTTTCCAGGCAAGAATACTGGAGTGGGTTGTCATTTCCTTCTCCAGGAGATCTTCCTGACCCAGGGATCAAACCTGTGTCTCCTGCATTGCTGGCAGATTCTTTATCACTAAGCCACCCAGGATTTCCCCAAAAGTAGAAGAAACCAAGAGGCAGGAGAGGAAAAGAAAATTGACCCAATCCAAATGGCAGGCATTCCACAAGGAGAAAATGGAGAAAAGAGCACTGAAGAAAACTGCTCAGAATGAAAGCAAATGAGTCTCGACTGGAAGCTCCCTCCGTATCCCCCACACACCAAGGAACAGCACTGTGACATTTCAGACCAAAGGCAAAGAGAAGCTCTCACAAGCCTCCACACACTAAACACAAATGACGTACAGGCAGAAAACAAAAAGATCAAACAATCATGGAAGCTGGAAACAATGGAGCTTAAAACTCTAAGTCAAAATGTTTTGTAATCTGGAGTTCTACACCTGGCTAGTCACTTCATTCTGAGGACACAATGAAAGCATTTTCACAGAAAGTCTCAAAAGATTTATTTCCCACGTATTTTTATTAAGAAGCTAATTAATAATGTATTTTATCAAATTTAAAATGAGACCAAGGGATGGAATGAAGGGGAGACCCAGAAAACGAGGCACAACAGAAAGCTCCAGGATGGGGATTAATTTCAGAAAAAGCAGTTACAGAAAAAGGAAAATTAATCATATATTATTCTAAGACTCAGGAAGAGCATTTAGACAGTAACAATAAAGCAAATGCTGATTACTGACCTAATGAAAATTACTTAACAGCTATACTGGATGGGGGAGGGGAAGGGAAGGGCTCCTGTGCATAAGGCAGGGACACGAGTGAAAGGGTTACATCCTCATTGTCCACAACAGGACGTAATCATTGATTATCATCAAAACTGAAAATCAATGGCAATAAAAGCATGCTATTTGGGATATGGAGGCAAAGTTCAAAAGAATTAGCTGGAAGAAGTTGAAAGAGATTTTTTTCTAAGAGTGGTTAACTTCGGGGAGGTGGAATGCACACTGAACTTATTTACTTAACGAGATTTGTAGCATTATTTGACTCTGCATTATGTGTGTGAATGTATGTGATAAAAAAGTTTTGAAAAATATTTCAAGTATGGAAACAAAAAAGTTAGAAAGTGAATTTCCTAGTGCAATTTCGACAGAAGGACATAAAAAAGATCTCACGAGAATAAGTTCCACTAATTCCAGACTGTGTTAAACACTTCTGAAGTTCTTCAGCACCCACTTCACCATCCTGTTAAAAAATAATTAGAGCCTGATTAATAAAAGAAGTTGTATAAAAGCATACTAAAATGCTAACTAGCTGTTCGAGGCCAATGAATAAATATGTAATCTTCAAAATGTTACTCGATTATCAACTACAAAATTATAGAGATAATTACTGATGACAAAGACATATTAGAGAACAACACACAACATGAATATTTTTTCACAATCAAAGTTTATTCTATTAAATTATGCAGGTATTTCACATATAATTTATATTCTCTACTTCTGAAAAACAGCATAATCACTCTGTCCTATAATAATGCTAAGTAAAATCTTGTGAGAATCATTATACTTCTACTATAAAAAGTTAGAAAAATGCCTAAAATGTGTTTGGAGAAGTCTCAAAAAGTTTCTTTCATGCTTCTTTTGAGGGGAGCTTATTTCTAAAGGATACTGAATCTTTCACTGGGAAGAGAAAATATCATTTTCCTCCACATCTTTACTCTCAGCTTGAGAGTCCCTCTACATTTTGGTGCTATTCCTCTGAGTTTTGTCCAAATATTCTTTGCCATTCTTATGGGAAAAAAATCTTTTGTCACAAATAAGAAATCACAATCAAAGTGAAACAGGTTAAATATTCTCATTATGTTTCAGTATCTCATCCTCTTTTCTACAAAAATAAAGAGTAGAATCATTTACTTGGAAGCATCTCATACATGGTCATGGATCCAAAACAACAGCTCTGGGAAAGGATTAGGGAGGCAAATGTAAAGCATGTAGTTTATAAGAATCCAAAAAACAAACAAACAAAACTTTTACAAACTAATTCTAAGAAGTATTATAAACATGTATAAGGAGCATTATAAACACTTCTAAGGAGTATTATAAACATTATCAGGCAAGTGAGAGACTAACTTTTAAATTTGAGGAAGTTTAACAAAACTCAGTAGTTACAATAAATTATGTTTTAAGGCAATATTTAAAAAAACAAAATTAATGCAAAAAATTTGTGAAAAAAATATCCAGTTTTTAAATAAAGACTCTGACCCTGTGTTTGCACCATTCACCTCATTTGTCTCTCTTGATATTGACCCTGTTTAGGTCTATCAAGCCTATTAGATTTACCTGATCGTCTTAAATTTTTAAGATATTTAATTATATACCAGTTTATTTATTGCATTTTAATCTGCTTGTTTTGGGGAAATAAACCCAAGTATTTGGTAGAACAAAAATTTAAGGAAAATGTCAAATAGTACCAATAGCACAGTCATAGCAAATCATTGTTGACAACTATTACAATGAAATAGTTTGTAAGTCAAATAAAGGTCTCTAAATATACATGTCTGGTCTCTAAATATACATGTCTAAAATATACATTCTTATATTTTAGGTTGTAGTTTTATAAAATGAGTTTATTATATAGTCAGCTATAGATTACATGCTTTTTCCCAGTATTATACTACTTAAGAGTTCCTTGCAGATAAGAGTGGAATAAGGTATCAGGAAGCCAAGTGGGCCTTAGAAAGCATCACTACAAACAAAGCTAGTGGAGGTGATGGAATTCCAGTTGAGCTATTTCAAATCCTCAAAGGTGATGCTGTGAAAGTGCTGCACTCGATATGCCAGCAAATATGGAAAACTCAGCAGTGGCCACAGGACTGGAAAAGGTCAGTTTTCGTTCCAATCCCAAACAAAGGCAATGCCAAAGAATGCTCAAACTACCGCCCAATTGCACTCATCTCACATGCTAGTAAAGTAATGCTCAAAATTCTCCAAGCCAGGCTTCAGCAATACGTGAACCATGAACTTCCAGATGTTCAAGCTGGTTTTAGAAAAGGCAGAGGAACAAGAGATCAAATTGCCAACATCTGCTGGATCATTGAAAAAGCAAGAGAGTTCCAGAAAAATGTCTATTTCTGCTTTATTGACTATGCCAAAGCCTTTGACTGTGTGGATCACAATAAATTGTGGAAAATTCTGAAAGAGATGGGAATACCAGACCATCTGACCTGTCTCTTGAGAAACCTGTATGCAGGTCAGGAAGCAACAGTTAGAACTGGACATGGAACAACAGACTGGTTCCAAATAGGAAAAGGAGTACGTCAAGGCTGTATATTGTCACCTGCTTATTTAACTTGTATGCAGAGTACATCATGAGAAACGCTGGGCTGGAAGAAACACAAGCTGGAATCAAGATTGCTGGGAGAAATATCAATAACCTCAGATATGCAGATGACACCACCCTTATGGCAGAAAGTGAAGAACTAAAGAGCCTCTTGATGAAAGTGAAAGAGGAGAGTGAAAAAGTTGGCTTAAAGCTCAACGTTCAGAAAACTAAGATCATGGCATCTGGTCCCATCACTCCATGGGAAATAGATGGGGAAACAGTGGAAACAGTGTCAGATTTTTTTGGGGGGGCTCCAAAATCACTGCTGATGGTGATTGCAGCCATGAAATTAAAAAGACGCTTACTCCTTGGAAGGAAGGTTATGGCCAACCTAGATAGCATATTTAAAAGCAGAGACATTACTTTGCCAACAAAATCCATCTAGTCAAGGCTATGGTTTTTCCAGTGGTCATGTATGGATGTGAGAGTTGGACGGTGAAGAAAGCTGAGCGCCGCAGAATTGATGCTTTTGAACTGTGGTGTTGGAGAAGACTCTTGAGAGTCCCTTGGACTGCAAGGAGATCCAATCAATCCATCCTAAAAGAGATCAATCCTGGGTGTTCATTGGAAGGACTGACGTTGAAGCTGAAACTCCAATACTTTGGCCACCTCATGCGAAGAGTTGACTCATTGGAAAAGACCCTAATGCTGGGTAGGATTGGGGGCAGGAGGAGAAGGGGACAACAGAGGATGAGATGGTTGGATGGCATCACCAACTTGATGGACATGGGTTTGGCTGGACTCCAGGAGTTGGTGATGGACAGGGAGGCCTGGTGTGCTGCAATTCATGGGGTCGCAAAGAGTCGGACACGACTGAGCGACTGAACTGAACTGAACTGAAGGTAACAGGATTGCATTTAGCTGCAAACAATAGAAAATATTATCAAAGGGCTTAAACAAATAAATGTTTATTGGGGCTAGGCAGATCAAGACCCTGAGGCAACTTAATGAGGCCATCAATCTCCTTTCATATTTCCAAATCCCCCATCCACAGGCCTTTATCTCAAGTTTCTGGCCTCAAGATCACAAGATAGCTACAGCACCTCCAAACATCAAGTCCCCTTTCCAGGCAAGTAGTCCCCTTTCCAGAAGGAGGAAAAAGGGCTAACACTAGTTTCAGCTAAGCTTTCCTCATTTGGAAAAGGAATGCATCCTAAAGAAATTGCACCTACATCTCAATGGCCAGTATTATGGCACATGGCTACCTTTATACAAAGGTGTCTGAGACAGGATTAGGGTTTTCCAACCTCTAATACACACGAAAAGGGAAAAGGATGTTTTGAATGAAATTTGGGTAGCCAAAACAAAGTGTTTGCAACATATAATAATTCTGTGTATATATATTTCTAGAAAGACATATGGGATCTAGTGAACTTCTAAATGAATGAATAGTGAATGAAAAATGTTATCAAACTTCTCTGAAATTCTAACCACTCAATAAATCTTCTTGACTACTATAAAAGGAAAGAGACATGGTCTGTGTCTAAGACTCAAGAGTGAATCTCTGTCTCTGCCCATTAGTTTGGTATTTGCGCCTTCATTCCACCCCATTTCCTTTACCTTTTCCTGATCTGCTTTACCATCAAGGCTCTCCCAGAAACATCCACAGTTTACAAGTCTCTGTGATACTCTGCCCCAGCCTCCTCAAGAAGATTTACACAGAGATCACTTCTTCCCAGATCCTATCTGGCTCAGTCTCCATGCACCACCCTGGTTTCTCCTAACATGTTAGACACCAAACTAACAGAATTTTTAATAAGATAATTATGACCACCCTAATTTCTGATCTCAGGAAAAAAACCTGGATAAGTTTAAAATACAAATTTCATATACATTTTAAATGATACACTAAATAAAAGAGCTTGACATTTGTTTTAGATTGCAATAATTTTTTTAAAACTGATATTTGTGCTATATATTTAGCATTTTACCTGGCCAGCAATAGCAAGGAAGCATTTCCACATGGGGTCTCCTGTTGAAATACTGCCTGGATAAGCTGGGTGTCCAGGGTATCCTGGCTGTCCCATTGGATTGCCAAAATTTCCAAACTAAAAGAGTGAAAAGGGAGGAGGTTATTAATATAAATATTAGCCATTATACACTAAATTTGGTTTAAAAGAAAATATTTATGAGAAGTCCGTTGAAAAGCAGAAATTGAGTTACTGAAACTTCCCAAATTATCACAAAAGCCGTTAGCTACAAACTGTTAGTTGCCCTGCATTACTTAATTCATCTCATTAACAAATATTATCCAATGTTCTTTAAAGTGTTAAAGAAAAAAGAAGTCTCTAGCCTCTAATAATGAGGCACACTTTAAAAAAGTGTTTATCATCATCACGGAAGCAAAAAGTTAAAAAATATAAGAAAATTTCACCTATAGTAAAATGAAAAAGTAGTAAACCTAAAGATACATACATAGAAGAATACATAGTAAATACAATGAAACTGTGACCATGACCAAATCAAGGGAAAGTGCATAGGGCTGAAACATCCTGTCCACCAAAAAACATGCATTGTTTTAAAAAGCAAGACACCAATTAAGAGAACAATAAGGTGGTAATTCAAACCATGATCTTCTTCAAAATAAGAATAACAAGAATACCAACAACAATAATAGCTAATATTTATTGAGAGCTTGTTATATCTTAATTACTGTTCTAACTACTTTCTCACTACCATGTGATTTCCCAACAAGTCGGTGAGATATGAAAGTACTATGTCCTTTTTTCAGTTGAGGACATAAAACTTCAAGCAGTTTCCTGAATTAGTTAAAGTTAAATGGCTAGTACCACGTAAACCATGATTCAAATATAGGTAGTCTGACCTCAGAGATTACATACTGTTTGTTTCCTGCTTTGGCTCTAGTAATTGTTTTCTTTTCACTCTGCAACTTGGTATGCATTCTTTTATATCTTAGAGGGGCATTTTGCGTGCTTGTTGCACTGTCATGTGTGACTCACTGCGACCCCATGGACTATAGCCTGCCAGGCTCATCCGTCCATGGAATTTTCCCAGCAAGAATACTAGAGTGGGTTATCATTTCCTCCTCCAGGGGATCTTTCTGACTCAGGGATTGAGCCCACATCTCCTGCATTGCAGGTGAATTCTTTACCACTGAGCCACTGGGAAAGTCCAGAGGCATTTTTTTCAGTGTTTTTAATGAGTTTGGAGGATGAAGAAATATCTTGACTAACTTTGAAGAGTGTGCAGAGATTGATGGAAGGCAAAAAGAGAAAAGAATTCTAAGTACTGGTTGGGGGGGGGGGCGGACAAAAAGGAACCTTTTGTAGCAGTTTGAAAAGCTGAAGCTTGGGATACAGTAAAGCTAAAAGGAATTACATATGGGAACTCCAGGAAATGTGCTCAGGAATGCAACCAATAGCTAGATTAGAGAGCAATAAAGTACAAGGAAGGAAACAATAAACATTAAAATAATATAATGAATTTCTTAAAAAGTAACTGTTTAAGAGTTACTTCTTTGGGACTCCCCTGCTAGTCAGTGGTTAAGAATCTACCTGTTAAAGCAGGGGACGTGGGTTCAATCCCTGGTCTGGGAAGATCTGACATGCCACAGGGCTACTATGACCAAGCCACAACTACTGAGCCTGAGCTCCTGAGCCCATGCTCGCAGTAAGAGAAGCCACTGCAATGAGAAGCCCACATAGTGCAACTAGAGAGAAGCCCCTGATTGCTGCACCTAGTGAAAGCCTGCAGGCAGTAATGAAGATCCAGCGCAGTCAAATAAATATATAAAATCTTTTAAAATAAATAAATAAAAATAAAAGTCACTTCTTTGAAAAGATGGTCAGGCAAGTTTCCAGAAAAAAAAGAGAGAAGTGTATATAGCCACAAAGAGAATTAAAAAAAAAAATATATATATATATATATACACATATACATATATATAAACAAATGCTTATGAACACCTTTTCATCAACACATTTGAAAAGGCAAATAAAATGGACCTTCTAAAAGTATTTAAATTCTATAAATTACAAAAATATACTGAAGAAAAAAAATCCTATTTCTAATAAGGGTAACTATGATATAAAGTGAAAGAAAGTGAAAGTGAAGTCGCTCAGTCGTGTCCAACTCTTTGCAACCCCATGGACACCAGGCTCCTCCGTCCATGGGATTTTCTAGGCAAGAGTACTGGAGTGGATTGCCATTTCCTTCTCCAGGGAATCTTCCCAACCCAGGGATCGAATCCAGGTCTCCCACATTGTAGACTGTCGCTTTACCATCTGAGACACCAGGGAAGTCTATGACATAAAGATCAACCTTAGATTTAAAAACTGCATAAAATACTATTTTTTGAGTTACCTCACTGATCGGGGGAAAGTTTCAGGCCAGTATTGGGGGACAAGTCTTGATCGAGAAAGGATTAGCAGAATTCCCAAAGCAACTTTTGCTCTGAGGCAATAACAAACACCTAGACTTTTGGTTCCAAGGCCTCCAAGGACATGGAGGGCAATTAGGGCCTGGGGCATATCCAAGAATTTAAGGCTTACTGGAGATACTCACCACCTTAAGGTTCACAGAAGGAAGAAAAGCTGAAAATTTTTTCTAAGAAGAGAGGCCAAACCAAGTATAAGCATATTGTTGTTTAGTTGCTAAGTTGTGTCTGACTTTTGAGACCCCATCGATGGTAGCCAGCCAGGCTTCCCTATCCTTGGGATGTCCCCACAAGAATACTGCAGTGGGTTGCCATTTCCTGCTCCAGGGGATCTTCCCATACCAGGGATTGAACCTATGTCTCTTGCACTGGCAAGTGGATTCTTTACCACTGAGCCTTAGCGGACCTAGACTCTCTACTGTAGCATCTCAAATAAAGTTTTACATCACTCTTTGGTAAGTATCCTTTGGTATCTAAATAGTATAATGATCTGATACTTGCTCCTACCCATTTTTTTTTTTTTTAAAGAGAGATGAAAAGGCTTTTCTGGAACATTTATAAAGATTGAAAGTGAAAGTCCCTCAGTCGTGTCCGACTCTTTGCGACCCCATGGACTATATAGTCCATGGAATTCTCCAAGCCAGAATACTAGAGTGGGTAGCCTTTCCCTTTTCCAGGGGATCTTCCCAACCCAGGGATCGAACCTAAGTCTGCCGCATTGCAGGCGGATTCTTTACCAGCTGAGCCACCAGGGTAGCCCAAGAATACTGGATTAGGTAGTCTAGCCCTTCTCCATAGGATCTTCCTAGATCCAGGAATCGAACCGGGGTCTCCTGCATTGCAGGCGGATTCTTTACCAACTGAGCTATCAGAGAAACCCTTAGAAAGCTTACTCTTTTTTTTCTATTCTTGGAACTTATTTTTCATTCTATTTCTTCCATGAATAGCTCATCTGTACAAGTTTTCTATGCTTGACATATACCCTTATGCTTGAAAATCCTGACCACACTGTAATATTACCTCAAAAATACGTATAAATTTTGTTGTATACGCTGTTATACCATGTGGATACTACAACTCCCAACTCCCAAAGGTGATGCAGGATAAACAATTAGGTAAGAAAGTATAATCTTCTCCCCCACAACCCAGGCCCCCAAAGTTTAGAAGAACACACTGCCCTTGGTAGAGTGATAAACACTAGAAGGCATTTCGCATATCTTAATTTACTCATAAGCAACATAAAGAACTGAAAAGAAGTGGTCAGAAAAATTCAGGGAAAGGATGTCTAGCAAAACTGGGGAA
Source organism: Giraffa tippelskirchi (assembly GCF_054371585.1). Taxonomy (NCBI): domain Eukaryota; kingdom Metazoa; phylum Chordata; class Mammalia; order Artiodactyla; family Giraffidae; genus Giraffa; species Giraffa tippelskirchi. The sequence continues at coordinate 96,052,247 of NC_137277.1, forward strand.
GCGGAGCGGGGAAGGACGGCTGAAGGGAGGGTGGACCAAAAAAAAATACTGGAACAAGAAGGATGCTTTGTTCCTCTATCCCAAGAAAGAAATTTCTAAAAACACTCCATACCCATGGTTCCACAAGGATTCGCCTAAGGGGCCATCACCTGCGGCTTTCCGCTTGGCCCCAGCCCCGGCTTCCTACACTGCGCAAAGTCCTGGCGCCGCCGAGTACCAGAAGCAGAAGTAAGCAAGGACCGACAGAGGGTGAACCCGCCAGGTGGCCACCGCCCGCAGGGGCGTCACATCCCGCGGGGCTGGAGGCCGCGCCGAAGCGGCCAAGACTCACCCCTCCTCCGTATCCCGGGTAGGCCATAACAATCTTGCGAGCGTCGGCCGTAGAGTCGGCGACCGCCCGGCTGGGAGAAAAGCGGAGGTCTAGTTGCAGGTGCAGGAGCAAGTGAGGGTGAGAGACGCGCTTGCTGCGCCTTACCTGTCCTCGAGACCAACCTTTTCTGAGTCCAGCCCCGCCCTACTTGGTTAGGATTGGCTGAGACATGCCCTTCGCAGCCTATCCTACCTAGGCCCGCCCCTTCCCCACGTCTAGTCCCACCCATCTCGTCTCTGATATGCTTCAAGCGCCCAGCCTTTTCCTACTCCGCCCCTATTGACTAGCTTAGGTGTCGCGCTCTAGCCTTCCTAAACTGCAAAGAAACCTTTGCTGCAGTAACTTCTACGCTCTTTGGAAATGCTCTCTAGGCCGGTTTCTTTTCATCTTAGAAATCCCAGACCAGCCCGCCCATGACTTCTTTTTACCTATTCGTCCACTTTTTTAAAGATGGATTACGAAATATATATCTATGAATTTCAAAACTTGCAGAGTTAATTACATCTCTTTTTGCGTAGCTTTGGAGTCACATCACCAAAATTATGAAACTTTGACTTCTACTCCAAAAGTAGTGTGTCTAAGCTAAAACGCTCTTGACACCAAATTTTACAAAAAGGTTATTATAGCTTGTTTGGTAGATAAATGGTGACAAGAGTTGTCAGATTTAGCAAATAAAAATACAGGATGTTCAGTTAAATTTTATTTTCAAATAAACAATGAATTAAAAAAATATATATGAGTATGTCCCAAACGTTGAATGAAACATGCACTTGTACTAAAAAATGATTTGCTGTTTATACGCTGATAATATACAAGGCATTCTACATATTATATATACCCAATAGATGACTCAACATTTGGGCAAACTCTTAACTTTTGCGTTGTGCCTCCTAATAATATCCGTCGAAAGGAACAGCTTGTTTTTTAATCACTCAGTGAAAAGTTAAATGCTTAATTACTTTGATTTATTAAGTAATAGTCATTGAATAGTTCTGCTTCTCTCTGGAGCTCAAGTGAATTTTGCAGCTCCAGTCTGAAAAAGGCACATGGGAAGGACAGCTGTAAATTTAGTTTAGAACAAAAAGACCATGATGATATTATTTTGAGTTACCTCTGAAGAATAAGACTACTGCTAAAATGTTTCTTAAAAGTGAGGATGTAAAAAAAAAAAAGTAAGGATATGGAAGAAAGTGTTACCTATTGGCAGGGAAAATTAACCTTGCAAAGCTGAGTAACTACAGAGGAGGAACTTGTTCAGCTACCCTACAGAGGAGGAACTTGTTCAACTTTGTAAAACCTAATTTTCCCAGAAAGAGACAGAAAGGAAGGAAGGTTGCTAAGATTATAAAGCACTCTTGAGAAAGTGTGCTTTGGTTCCGCTAGCGCAATAAGAAATACTTTGGCCAATGAGATTAAATTGGCATAAATAGATAATGGGGGATGGTAAAAACTTTTTGGTAAGAGGAAAGAACATCTGATTCATTAAAACATCAAGTGATAAAACATTACAAAGCAAAACAAATTGAAACGAATTGATATCATTTCAAGGGGGCTCCAAAGAGCTCTGGTATCGTAGTCCTTTATGGCTCAGTGCAGAGAAGAATTCAGCCGGAACGAAGAGGTAAATAAGAAGTGATTTATTAGAATAGGATGCCTGTGAGACTTACAAGAGGGTGGGTGAGAAATGTCGTGCCCCAAGAATTTCGTGGGCTACAATCTCATAATCAAAGGAAAAATGGGGAAGAGGAGAAGACCTTCGTCTTTCTTGAGTAGATGTAGTGCTTCCATCATTAGTTCATCTTCCAGGTTGAACAGAGTCGTTTTCTTGTCCCTGTGTGATCAAACTAGGTCCACAAATTCTTTTTCATGTGTGCAGAGAGCATGTCCTAGGGATCATTAATTTACTGAGCTCACAGGGCAGGATGTGTGTCTCACACACCATTGTTTTATTGTTTGGGGGCGTGTCCCATCCTTCTGTTGCATGGTTTTGTTGTTAAGCAAGCCTGCTTGGTTTTGTGGTTAAGCAAACCTCTTAATTTACAGGGGCCTCCTATATTTTTCTATTTACAATCCCCTAGTGTGATTCACCATTTAAACACTTACTTTGTCCATTCTGTCCCTATCAAAATCATTGCAAAGTTTTATTCTAATTGATTAACTACATATTCAAAGAAATACTCAGAAAGGACCAAGTGTTTTACATTTATAATTTTAGTCTAAATCTCTGGTCAGAATTTTTGTGCATTTTCTTTTCATCGTACTAGCCTTATCAATGCATTGTATTTGTGTCAACACTCCATGGGCGCCTTGCATTTCTATGTATATAATTTCAAGATGTGCTAAGTCGCTTCAGTCATGTCTGACTGTAGCCCGCCAGGCTCCTCTGTCCATGGGATTCTCCAGGCAAGAATACTAGAGTGGGTTGCCATGCCCTTCTCCAGGGGATCTTCCCGACCCACTTCTTATGTCTCCTGCATTGGCAGGTGAACTCTTTACCACTATTGCCACCTAGGAAACCCATAATTTCAAGATAGAGATGCTATTTTCTTCAAGGGCAGAGAGAAGCTTGGCTGCAGGATAGCAAAGACAAACTCTCCTTCCAGGGCAAAGTTTGCTTATGTATGCTAGCAGGATTTTCCTAAACTTAGAGTTCCTCCATGGTGATTCAAACCCATTGCTTCTATATTACTCATCTAGCAGCTTCATTTCACTCTGTGGAACTTGGGAGCAAAAGGAATCATGAGAATTCCTCCAGGCTGAGGAATCCGTAGCCTATTGTGCTGTGAGTAACAAAGTCCTTTGTCTCTGACAGAGAAACCTCTTCTGTCCTTCTGTCAACTTCTGTGAAATTGTGGCAAGCTACTCGTTAGCTGGTAAATAGGATAAAATATCAGACCCTTTGAAGTTCTAGGTAACGTGTTTCTTTCTTAGAGAAAGAACTACCCAGGGAAACTCCTACTGAAGGGTAGCAGAATATTCCACCCCAAAATATGCCACTTTGGCATAAGGATAATTCTGAAGGCAATTGAGAAGAAGCAGATACAAGAAAAGTTCTCTATTCTCCATTTGTCTAAAAGCAAGACCAAAGCGACACTCCTCTGCTCTCTACCAGGAAGGACAGAGATGAGTGACCCTTACCATAACAAAGGCAGGGACTTAAATCTTTATAACAAATCTTATGCTTTTTTATCCTTCTTTTCCTGGTAACTACCCCACAGGTAGTTTACTCATACCTTCCTTTTCTCTTTAGCTGAAGATGGCATTTAAGCCGAAGTTCTAAGCCACCTCTGAGAATTATTCCTTTTTCTCTGATTATCTCCCATGTCGTCTTCCCTGGTGGCTCAGCAGTAAAGAATCTGCCTGCAGTGTAGGAGACCTGCAGGAGATGCGGGTTTGATCCCTGGGTCAAGAAGATTCCCTGGAGAAGGAAATGGGAATCCACTTCAGTATTCTTGCCTGAGAAATCCCATGGACAGAGGAGCCTAGTGGGCTACAGTCTGTGGGGTCTGAGAGTTGGAAATGACTAAGTTGGAAATGACTCTCAGCAACGAGTTGGAAACAACTAAGCACACACACACATATAACAACATATACATGAGTATATGTGTTAGTAAACCTCTGGGCTATTTTCACTTGCTCATCTGTTTTTTATTATGGGGATCTCTGCCAAGAACTCAGCAGGGTAAACAGAAAATTATTTTACCACCCTTACATTATCGTTTAAGATACAGAGAAGATTTTCAACACTATAGTCTACTGTATCTCTCCCTAAACTCATTATTTCATATAATAAATTTTCCAGTATAGGAACTGAAATTTCAAATGAGTCAACAGGAGTATTTTTTAAAAGTAATTGTATGATACAGCCACCCAAGATGGCTGTTCTCTTCCTGTCTGTATATCCCCTGCTTGACCAGTGAGTGCCTGCTTCACCTACACTCTACTCACCTGGCTGACCTTCCCACATACTTGCCCCAGGCCCTGGCTAATAACTGTTACTTTAGCCACCATGGTAGCTTATCAAAGGGGCAGTGAGGGACATGCCTTCTGCTGGTTCCCCTGGTAACCAGTGAGTCAACTTGATATAAATTCCCCCTGTAGTTGGTAACTCCCGGCCCCTGGAGCAAAGACTGCCCGGTGTCCTGCCTGCAGTCCTCGCACATGGTAGGGTATTTCTCAAGGGTATTGTGTCAGATATGCAAGTTTCCCCATCCCTTAAACCTTTGATGTCTCTGTTGCAGACATCAAAGACATTTCTTTGGACTTAAAGCTGGTTAAGCAAAGGCTTACAGGCCTGCATAGTGCAGCTCAATAGTAACAGTAATGACAATTTGCTCCATGATTCAGTGAGTATGGTATGAACAGCATCATTTTATGAAAATAGAATGTATAAAAACCATTTTAAATTGTACATGTTTTTTCATAAATTACTCCATTATTTCATAAAAAATAGCTTATAGAGTAAATGGACTTTGCTGGTGGCTCAGTGGCAAAGAATCTTCTTGCCGATGCAAGTGACAAGGGTTGGATCCGAAAGATCCCCTAGGGGAGGGGATGGCTACCCACTCCAGTTTTCTTGCCATGGACAGAGGAGCCTGGCGGGATACAGTCCATAGGGTCACAAAGAGCCAGACATGACTTAGCAACTAAACAACAACAATAATAAATGTTATGTAACAGGCACTGTTTTGTGAAGTGTTATTCCTCTAAAGAACTCCATCAGGTATAGACAATTATTATTTTATAAATGTAAAAAGTAAGATGGAGAGTTGTATATCACTTATCTATAATTGCACAGTTAGCATAGAAAAGCTGAGGTTAGAACCCAGGAGGTTTAGCTGCAGAATGTGGTCTCTTAAACAATACATTTGTTTGCTTTGTATTTTAAAATACAAAATTTTGTATTTCGCTGACAAATCTTCTTGCTTCTCTACTAACCCACTTCAGTCTATTGTCAGCACAGCTGAAAGAGCAACGCTTTAAAAATATAAGTTACATCATGTCCAGTCAAGGCTCCAATCCCGTAAGTGGCCCTTATCTCACCCAGAGGATGAAAGAATGTGCTTGCTATGGCCTGAAAAGTCCTGATGTGATCTTCCCCATGCTGCTGCTCTGTAACCGCTCTATGACTCACCTCTGGCTCAATCCACACCAGACTCACTGGTCTCCTTGCTTTAGAGGAGAGAGCCCATTTACTCTCTCTCTACCCACATAGTATTTTAAAATAAAACAAAAATTATTTAGGGCTTAAAGAGCAGAAAAAATGGCACACCAATAACTAGAGAAATAAACAAGAAAATTCATGGTTTTGACTAAGATGAGCCAAAAATTCGTTCTTACACAGGAAATACGTGCTTTCTGACAGGTGTAAAGTTTTCATAACTGTGTCTACTTATAGTATTTCTTCCAAATCTTTGTGGTCTTTGGCCTTAGGGTGAGTTTAGATATTCAATTAACCAGTACCTTTACTAGTATAATATAAACACTGCAATAAGGATGGTTCCCTTTCCTATCTGTGCCCATCTCACTTTCTCTTTCCTTCTAAATGAATTTTTTCTTTCTCCCCCTCTTCACAGATGGAAAACATAGGAAAATAGAGACAGTAAATATTTACTGCTCCTCAGCAAACTTCAGAGCCAGAATCTACCCCTCTCAGGAATCATTAATACGCCAAATACTAAGATATACCAGCTAATGAAAAACAGCATGAATGGAGCTTATTTTATAGCACGAAGAAATTTCACATAGATAGCCTAATTCATTTTAGTCAATAAATACTTATTTAACATCTATGTTGTAGTACTAGTTTAGGTGGAAAAAATATACATCAGTGGAAGTGGGGAGGATGTCCTTGCCCTTGTGGAGCTTATATTCTAGCAGGAAGAATAAGCAATAATAACTAAAGATAATGAATAAGTAAATTAATACATAGTATATTAGAAGATGATAAATGCTGTGGAACAAAAGGAACATGAAAACAGAGGTAAGGGTAGGGAGGTGACTAAGTAGGTGGCAGTAAAGAATGGGGTGCCCAAAGTAGCCTTGTAAAGCAAAGGATGTTTGTGCAAAGGATTAAAGGACATGAGCAAGTTAGACATCAAATTCTCTGAAGGAAGTATGTTCCAAGCAGAACTAGAGCTATAATCTAGAAATCTGATGACCTGTTTAAAGCAAAGTAAGGAGCCCAGTGGATCTGGTGTAGATTGAGCCAGAGGTGAGTCATAGAATGGTTACAGAGCAGCAATACTGGGGAAGATCATGTCAGGACTTTATATACCTTTGCAAGCACATTCTTTCATCCTCTGGGTGAGATAATGGTCACTTAAGGGATTGGAGCCTTAGCCTGACATGATGTAGCTTATGTTTTAAAGCATCATTCTTTCAGCTGTGCTGACAATAGACTGAAGTAGATTAGTAGAGAAGCAAGGAGATCTATCAGCAATCTGCTGGCTCAGTTCAGTTCAGTTCAGTCGCTCAGTCGTGTCTGACTCTTTGCGACCCCATGAATTGCAGCACGCCAGGCCTCTCTGTCCATCACCAACTCCCGGAGTCTACCCAAACCCATGTCCATCGAGTCGGTGATGCCATCCAACCATCTCATCCTCTGTCGTCCCCTTCTCTTCCCGCCCCCAATCCTACTCAGCATTAGGGTCTTTTCCAATGAGTCAACACTTCGCATGAGGTGGCCAAAGTATTGGAGTTTCAGCTTCAACATCAGACCTTCCAATGAACACCCAGGATTGATCTCTTTTAGGATGGATTGACTGGATCTCCTTGCAGTCCAAGGGACTCTCGAGAGTCTTCTCCAACACCACAGTTCACAAGCATCAATTCTGCAGCGCTCAGCTTTCTTCACCGTCCAACTCTCACATCCATACATGACCACTGCAAAAACCATAGCCTTCACTAGACGGACTTTTGTTGGCAAAGTAATGTCTCTGCTTTTAAATATGCTATCTAGGTTGGCCATAACCTTCCTTCCAAGGAGTAAGCGTCTTTAAATTTCATGGCTGCAGTCACCATCAGCAGTGATTCTGGAGCCCAAAAAAATAAAGTCTGACACTGTTTCCACTGTTTCCCCATCTATTTCCCATGGAGTGATGGGACCAGATGCCATGATCTTAGTTCTCTGAACGTTGAGCTTTAAGCCAACTTTTTCACTCTCCTCCTTCACCTTCATCAAGAGGCACTTTAGTTCTTCTTCACTCTCTGCCATAAGGGTGGTGTCATCCGCATATCTGAGGTTATTGATATTTCTCCCGGCAATCTTGATTCCAGCTTGTGTTTCTTCCAGCCCAGCGTTTCTCATGATGTACTCTGCATATAAGTTAAATAAGCAGGGTGACAATATACAGCCTTGACGTACTCCTTTTCCTATTTGGAACCAGTCTGTTGTTCCATGTCCAGTTCTAACTGTTGCTTCCTGACCTGCATACAGGTTTCTCAAGAGACAGGTCAGATAGTCTGGTATTTCCATCTCTTTCAGAGTTTTCCACAGTTTATTGTGATCCACACAGTCAAAGGCTTTGTCATAGTCAATAAAGCAGAAATAGATGTTTTTCTGGAACTCTCTTGCTTTTTTGATGATCCAGCAGATGTGGGCAATTTGATCTCTTGTTCCTCTGCCTTTTCTAAAACCAGCTTGAACATCTGGAAGTTCATGGTTCACGTATTGCTGAAGCCTGGCTTGGAGAATTTTGAGCATTACTTTACTAGCATGTGAGATGAGTGCAATTGGGCGGTAGTTTGAGCATTCTTTGGCATTGCCTTTGTTTGGGATTGGAACGAAAACTGACCTTTTCCAGTCCTGTGGCCACTGCTGAGTTTTCCAAATTTGCTGGCATATTGAGTGCAGCACTTTCACAGCATCACCTTTGAGGATTTGAAATAGCTCAACTGGAATTCCATCACCTCCACTAGCTTTGTTCGTAGTGATGCTTTCTAAGGCCCACTTGACTTCACATTCCAGGATGTCTGGCTCTAGGTGAGTGATCACACCATCGTGATTATCTGTGTCGTGAAGATCTTTTTTGTACAGTTCTGTGTATTCTTGCCACCTCTTCTTACTATCTTCTGCTTCTGTTAGGTCCATACCATTTCTGTCCTTTATCGAGCCTATCTTTGCATGAAATGTTCCTTTGGTATCTCTAATCTTCTTGAAGAGAGCTCTAGTCTTTCCCAATCTGTTGTTTTCCTCTATTTCTTTGCACTGATCGCTGAGGAAGGCTTTCTTATCCTTGCTATTCTTTGGAACTCTGCATTGAGATGGGAATATCTTTCCTTTTCTCCTTTGCTTTTCGCTTCTCTTCTCTTCCCAGCTATCTGTAAGGCCTCCTCAGACAGCCATTTTGCTTTTTTGCATTTCTTTTCCATGGGGATTTTCTTGATCCCTGTCTCCTGTACAATGTCATGAACCTCGTCCATAGTTCGTCAGGCAATCTGTCTATCAGGTCTAGTCCCTTAAATCTGTTTGTCACTTCCACTGTATACTCATAAGGGATTTGATCTAGGTCATATCTGAATGGTCTAGTGGTTTTCCCTACTTTCTTCAATTTAAGTCTGAATTTGTCAATAAGCAGTTCATGATCTGAGCCACAGTCTGCTCCTGGTCTTGTTTTTGCTGACTGTATAGAGCTTCTCCATCTTTGGCTGCAAAGAATATAATCAATCTGATTTCGGTGTTGACCATCTGGTGATGTCCACGTGTAGAGTCTTCTCTTGTGTTGTTGGAATAGGGTGTTTGCTATGACCAGTGTGTTCTCGTGGCAAAACTCTATTAGCCTTTGCCCTGCTTCATTCTGTACTCCAAGGCCAAACTTGCCTGTTACGCCAGGTGTTTCTTGACTTCCTACTTTTGCATTCCAGTCCCCTATAATGAAAAGGACATCTTTTTTGGGTGTTAGTTCTAGAAGGTCTTGTAGGTCTTCATAGAACCGTTCAACCGTTCAACTTCAGCTTCTTCGGCTGTTGAAGAATCTGTTGGTAATTTAGAGATAATGGTGACTTACCATGGAGCAGCAGCTGAGATGGTGAGAAGTGGTCAGACCATTTTCCATTTTTAAGGTATAGCCTTCTTGATTTACTGATGCTTTGGATTTGACCATTAATGGCTTGGTGACAAAGTTTCTCTCCTTGGCCAAACTCTAGCCACGTTCTTCTGAGAGATCTTCTTAACCCTGGCCCATACAAACTTGAACAAAAACTAACTTAGTTTCTAACAGCTCAAGGCTGTATCCCTAGAATGACCCTAGTCCCCTTAAAGTGCCCATATGAGAAGACTCAAAGCTTCCAACAGAATTTTCTGTTGCTGGCTGGCTTGTTCCAGCCAACACTTGAAGATAGGGTCCCATCTCCCAGTCTCCGAGGGAGGGGAGGAGCCTTTGATAAGTGCCACTTAGCGAACCCTGAAGGATTTCGCTTAGGCTAGACCCCTCTTCCTGCTCTTTGTAATTTTTTCTTGCTTTCCAGATTCTACAGGGCCCTCACTTACCCCCACCCCTTATTCCCTCATCCTCCCGTTAAAACACACAGGCACCTAACTACAAATCAAAGTTGAGTTCAATTCACATCAGAATCTTTGCCCTATAATTTCCCTTTTAATAGCCTATGACCAATTTAAATTACCCTTACTACTTTAACTAGTGTCCAGTTTTGTGTATCATTGTCAATGGTGGCAACTGGAGGAAGAACTGTTTGGGATGGCCAAATCAAAAATCAATATTGAACATGTTAGATTTGAGATGCCTAGGAGACTAAGTGACAATGTTCAGTAGGTTGTTGATCTAAGAGGCTGGTTGGAATGAACAGTGCCTACCTACCTACCACCCAGCATTTGCTTCTTGCTGAACCTTTCTATTTCCCACCTGATCCATGTATTGTAACTGTTAAGAAGTAGTGAAGAATTCTGTAAGAGATATTCCTCCAAAAATGGTCTTAAAATGGAAATGATTCCTATTGGCAATGAAAGTGAGAGGGCCTGAGAAATTAATGCCTCTTTGACATTGTTTTCCATAGAATTAATAAATGATAGAAACAGATTATGACCTAGTGAATTAAAGGTGAAGCTTATTATAAATGAAAGTGATTCTGGCAACCTTTAAATCCACATAGTTTGAGAAATTATGCACACCCAATGTTAGACAGCTCGTGCTGTCTTAAAAAAAAAACCATGGACAGGACTGCTTAAACAGTGGGAATTTATTTCTCCCAGTTCTAGAGACTGAAAGCCCAAGATCAAGGTGCCAGAGCATTGGTGAGACACCTTGAGTTGCAGATGGTTGCCTTCTCACTGTTTCCACACATGGCCTGTAGCCAGAGGGAGACAGAGAAGTGAATTCTCCGGTGTTTCTTATTAGGGCACTGATAATTCCATTCTGAGGGGCACACCTTCATAACCTCATCTAAACCTTATTATCTTTCAATGACACTATCTCCAAATACCATCACACTGTTAGGCTTCAATAAATGATTTTTAAGGGAACATAGTTATCTATAACATATATCATCTAAAAGGTGAGGAAGAGGAGACACAGTCATAAGTGGCTGTTGTGTTGTCACCTTGGTTCCACCCTAGAATTTATTTATTTCATGTTAAAATATATTCACATAGATTTCATGCCATTGCTTTAATTGATAGACATGCAATAATTATCATACTTTCTCCAGAAATTATTTATTGTGTTTTCAACATGAAATAATGTGTTAATGTCACAAGGTATAAAAATATGACAGTTCTAACGAGGTGGATGAAACTGGAGCCTATTATACAGAGTGAAGTAAGCCAGAAAGAAAAACACCAATACAGTATACTAATGCAAATATATGAAATTTAGAAAGTTTGTAAAGATAACCCTGTATGCGAGACAGCAAAAGAGACACAGATGTATAGAACAATCTTTTGGACTCTATGGGAGAGGGTGAGGGTGGGATGATATGGGAGAATGGCATTGAAACATGTATATTATCATATGTGAAATGTATCGCCAGTCCAGGTTCAATGCATGATACAGGGTTCTTGGGGCTGGTGCACCGGGATGACCCAGAGGGATGGGATGGAGAGGGAGGTAGGAGGGGGGTTCTGGAAGGGGAACACATGTACACCCATGGCAGATTCATGTCAACGTATGGCAAAACCAATACAATATTGTAAAGTAAAAAAATAATAAATTTTTTAAAAAAGAACAAAAAATAAAAAGGCATCATATCATACTCTAAAAAAAAAATAAAGTTTATTTTAAAACTTTAAAAAAAAATATGACAGTACAAAGTGAAATCATCTGGTAATAATTTCATTAAAAGTCCAAAGGCTCAGTTTCTTTCAGGAACTGCCTAGGGGTTCTGCCCGCTAGCAAGGACAGACAGCTATAAGCTTCCTAAATAAGAAAAACCGGAATATTATTTACCATTTATTATTGAAACTAGCCACTTGACAAATTGACCTTATTCAGCTAGGCTTTCAACAACACAGTTTCCTGTTTCTGATTCTGGTAATATTAAGTACTCTATTGGCAGAAGCACAAACTCTAAAGCAATTTAATAACCTGTAATATATATATGAAAAGTGTCAACAGGGCTCTTCAGAAAGGTGAAGAATGGTAGCTTCTGAATATATATATATATACATATATATATATATATATATATATATATATATAGCAATAAATATACTTGGATTGCTAAAGCTCTATTAAGCAATCTGGATTCAACACAAACTTCTTTAGAAATGCTATGTGTAATGTTAATTGCAATGTGTGTCCACCACTAATGCTCAGTAAAAGCACCAACACTATAATTAATAGCCTTGGTGAAGTTATCTGTGATTCAGGTAATATTGGAAAAACACCTGTCTTACATTTGATTTTTAAATGTTTATTTATTTGGTTGCATTGGGTCTTAGTTGCGACACACAGAATCTTCATTGTGTCACGCAGGATCTTTCATTGTGGCACATAGACTCTCTGGTTGTGGCGTGCCAATTTAGTTGTGGTGCATGGGCTTAGTTGCTCCCCTACAAGTGGGATCTTAGTTCCCCAACCCCTGCACTGAAAGGCAGATTCTTAATAACCGACCACCAGGGAAGTCCTGTCTTAAATTTTAAATACAGGTTTCATGCTTGTGAATATCAGACCCTATATTACCATGAGACCATACACTCACAACACTGACTTTCTAGAAAGATAGAAATGAAATAACGTTGACTGATACTTTTTGTTGGTGCTTATCCCTTCAGTCAGTAACTTAATTATATATCATGTGAGTTTGAGTTACCAAAAACTAAAATAATTTGATCAAAACCATAAAAGTGGTCCAATCCTTAAATAGATCATGGACTGCCTAAAAGCTGAGATCATCTCATTTCCACACATGCATGTGTGAAGATAAGGTTGCTGGTGGAAATAAGACCTGGTTATAAGAATGAAAGAAAAGATTACAATCTTGTTTTCCATAAATGTTTGTTGTTTATATATTTATGAATCTGGTTACACTGTGCAGCTTTGGAGATCGTAGTTCCCAGATCAGGGATTGAACCGATTGAACTGGGCCCTCAACAGTGAAAGCGCAGAGTCCTAAGCACTGGACCACCAGGGAATTCACCTACGATCTATGTATTTATATAGCACATGATACTTTTCACAGCTATTTTGCAGAATATTATATTTGATATTCACAACAACCTTGTGAAATAAATAGCACCAGTTATTCAATAAATTTTAAGAGGAAACTAAGATAGTAATAAGGTGCATCGTGAATGTAGGCACAGATCAAAACAGTTGCAAAATATTTTTAAAACAAAACATGACCTAATTGATTTTCATGTTTGGAAAATGATAACCCAAAGTGCTCCTGTAGTTTTGAATAAATGAATGACGTTCCAGGCTTAAGCTTTCTAAGTTGTTTAAAAGCTAAGAATTAAGTTATAAAGCACTTTATTGAGTTCTCCTAAATTAGAAATTAAGTAATAGAAAAGTTTAGTTCAGCCCTTGTAAGGTCCCAGAGGATAGGAATTATTACATATACTAACACAGATGAGGATCCATGATCAGTCATGGTGCAAAAACCACCAGAGTGGATATAAGAAACTCAATTAATGCACCATCCAAGATCTGCTCAACTTAGACTATCTCAAACGGTTGCTTTGTTTTCTAGCCTCTACCCATAAAACTCATTTGCTGCCATGCATGAGTGCTCAGTTGTGTCTGACTCTTTGCGACCCCATGGACTGTAGATCGTCATGCTCCTCTGTCCATGGAGTTTTCCAGGCAAGAATACTAGAGCTGGTTGTCATTTCCTCCTCCAGGGTATCTTCCCCATCCAAGGATCAAACCCATGTCTTTTTCATCTCTTGCATTGGCAGGAGGATTCTTTACTAGCTGAGCCAACTAGGGAAGCCCTCTAGTTGTTGGTACATTTATTAAAAATCCAGATGGCACACTCAAACAGTAATTGAGGGATTAAAATAAAGTCACTATTTACAAAGGTGTTGACATAGTTAAGAGACACCAATAAAGGATGATACAGCATCTTAGTGCAAGCAACACTGAGAATCAATTACCACACTTAGACTGTGGGGGCAAGGCAAGGAGGCAGCTACCGAAACCTGGAAAGAGCAGCTGTGTGGAGAGAGCCACCTGACATGACCTTCAGTGGAGGTATGTAAGATACACTGGATAGAAGGGAGTTGAGGATACAACAGCCTCTCTTCCCTGTCTCCAATCTCCTTTCAGAAATTCCAATGACTGATCTCCACCAAAAGCCAGAGAAAAAGGGAGTTTAGGGACACAACAGCCTCCCAGGGAATAGTTCGGTATAGGGGAGGGTGGAGCATGAATCTTCAGAGGCAAGTGGAAAAGATAAAAAATGGTGAAGAGAAACAAATTCCATAACGTACATTTATAATCCTGCCAAAATTTAACAACTCTTCAATTAGAGGCTCAATTTATGTAACTTTTCTGTAAGGCAAAAATCCAGATAAATTGCTTAAAGTTAGTATTTATAGGAAGATTATATTGAATCGAGAATTTCTCCTTCATTAAAACCAAATGCTTGACTGAGCAATTAGGCTATGGAGATGAGACAGGGAGAATGAAAGAAAACCTAGCTTTTTATTCAGCCACCATGATTCCATTACAGACTTGATCCACCCATTCTCAAGAGGCACTATGGCAACCAGCTCAGAAGAAAGGGGGAGGGGGAGGAGAAAGGAGGATGTAACCTAGCAACAGAATCTTTAGGCCACAGTTTGCTCATAAATTGTCAAAATGGCAGTTAGTGATATCAGAAAACATAATTAAATCAAGAGAAAGTATACCAAAAAGGGGTGAGTGGGAATATAGCAAATACTTAGGTATGTAGATAAGAAAGACCAAATATTTATTTAAGTTAAAATTCCTATATAAAATGTTTTTCTGAATATTATTTTAAATAAATGTAAAAACTGTTTAGAAGGAAATAAAAAACTGATTTCTATTAGAAAAGCATGTGCCTAAGATAGAGATTTTTCAGTATAAATTTGAAAAATTAGATGGTTATAATCTCAACCTTAAGTATTAACTAAAACTTATGACCAACCTAAACAGCATATTGAAAAGCAGAGACATTACTTTGTCAACAAAAGTCCGTCTAGTCAAGGCTATGGTTTTTCCAGTGGTCATGTATGGATGTGAGAGTTGGACTATAAAGAAAGCTGAGCACCGAAGAATTGATGCTTTTGAACTGTGGTGTTGGAGAAGACTCTTGAGAGTCTCTTGGACTGCAAGGAGATCCAACCAGTCCATCCTAAAGGAAATCAGTCCTGAATATTCATTGGTAGGATTGATGCTGAAGCTGAAACTCCAATACTTTGGCCACCTGATGCAAAGAGCTGACTCGTTTGAAAAGACCCTGATGCTGGGAAAGATTGAGGGCAGGAGGAGAACGAGACAACAGAGGATGAGATAGTTGGATGGCATCACCGACTCAATGGACATGGGTTTGGGTGGACTCCGGGAGCTGGTGATGGACAGGGAGGCCTGGCGTGCTGCAGTTCATGGGGTTGCAGAGAGTCAGACGCGACTGAGCGACTGAACTGAACTGAACTGAAGCAAACATGTATCTTCAAGCTTATTATGACTTTATCATAGTTATTCAAGAATGAAAAAAGTAGTTCATATTTTTTATTTTTAATTTTTTTTATTTTTTAATGTGTCTATCTATCTATTTGGCTGCATCAAGTCTTAGTTGCTGCACTCAGGATCTGCTGTGGTGCACGAACTTTCTAGTTGTGGAGTGCAGGCTTAGTTGCTCCAAGGCATGTGGGAGCTTAGTCCCCTGACCAGGGATCAAACCCACATTCCTTCATTGCAAGGCAGATTCTTAACCATTGGACTACCACGAAAGTCCCCCAAAATAGTTGATATTTAGATCAATATTGATATTTCCTTCTGATTGGTATTTGAGAAATGTTCACGTAGAACACTATTAGCTAACCACAGCATGCAGATAACAAATTAATACCTATAACAGAATTAGGACAATTTCCCTTTATTAACTCCACTGATTTCATTCATTCACATACACATTCTGATTTCAAGAGAATATGTTAACTGGTACACTAACCACATTTTCTTATTTTCTAAATTTTTGAAGTTCTGGGATCTGGGGCCAGACTAACTGTCCCTCCCAGGACTTGTTTAGTCACTAAGTCAACCTGACTCTTTTGCGACCCCACGGACTATAGCCAACCAGGCTCCTCTGTCCATGAGATTTCCCAGGCAAGAATACTGGAGAGGGTTGCCATTTCCTTCTCCAGGGGATCTTCCTGACCCAGGGATCGAACCTGTCTCCTGCATTGCAGGTGGATTCATTACCACTGAGCTATCAAGGAAGCCCAGAACCTACCAAAGGGAACTGTGTATATGTGTTTAGTCACTCAGTCATGTCTGACTCTTTGTGACCATATGGACAGACTGCATCCTGCCAGGCTCCTCTGTCCATGGGATTCTCCAGGCAAGAATTCTGGAGCGGGGTGCCACTTTCTTCTTCAGGGGACCTCCCCAACCCAGGGACTGAACTTGCATCTCCTGTATTGCAGGCAGATTCTTCACCACTGAGATGCCAGGGAAGCCCTTCCCAGGGGCTAACCAATTATTAAAGACAGCAAAAGACTCAACACAGTCTTTTGTAGGCAAACTAGGTAATCCAGAGCCTGAACTCTGAACTGCCACCTCTCTCTGGATGTCTTGTCAAGAGGTAGAATCCTCTGCACTAATCTCCCTGGGGCCAGATACCAGGCAACTGGAAGAAACAGCCTCTATGACCCCAGAGCCTGCCGAAATTATTCAAACTAGCCAATTCTAACCTTGTTTACCCTGCCTTTCCTGGCCTTTCCCATGGAAACCAAAATGCAGGCTCCACTCATCCTTTTCCGTGGCTCTTTATACCTCCTGACTGACCCTGGTGCTTCCCTATGCATGGTCTGGTGTGCCCCTCCTATTAGAAACTGTAACCGACTTGGCAATCATCTCCTGATCTGTCGTCCTCATCCTATTGAAATAACAATAAAACTTACAGTTTAAAACAATTGGTTCTAGTCATTATCATCTGTTTTAACTCATGAAGGAACTGTGCAGTAAATATTTCAGATTGATCATTGACTCTAGGTTCATTTACTGGCTGTGTGACACTGGAGAATAATACAACTATTGGGCCACTAATAGTTGTAATAATACAACTAATAATAATACAATTATTCTGTGACGCAGAATAATACAACTTCTATGACTCTCAGTCCACTTTTGCAAAATAGTGAAATTCTCTTCTACTAGAAAAATTAGTCCTCTTACTGTTTTCTCTGTTTTTATAAAATATAATACTTTATACTAAATTACCTCCCCATTGGGAAATATAGATAATTTCCCTTTTCTTTTATCTGGCAAAAAATCTATAATTGTACCTAGTGACAGTTTTTTTGACTTGAGACCAGCCAAATCAGTTGTGATACAATTAAGATTTGATAGTAAAGTCCCCACAAGGTGGCGGCAGAGACATCACCATCAGCCGCCAGTAGCTGTACAGAAGAGCCTAAGGAAG
This sequence comes from Giraffa tippelskirchi, assembly GCF_054371585.1. Classification (NCBI taxonomy): domain Eukaryota; kingdom Metazoa; phylum Chordata; class Mammalia; order Artiodactyla; family Giraffidae; genus Giraffa; species Giraffa tippelskirchi. The sequence continues at coordinate 96,069,684 of NC_137277.1, forward strand.
GAAGCAAGGGAAGAGGATGCTATGCCTACAGCTGAACGTCTAGGATTTGGTGCTGCTTTGAGTCTGTCGGCTCCACATAGGAGACGCTGGGTCATCGAGCTTCCAGGGAACTTAATAGGCCAAAGGCAGTGTTTGGCCCCATCTAAGACCCTGGGTCAGCTTTTAGAATTTCATTTTGTGAGGAAGTTCAGGTTTTTTTCTACAGTTCACTGTGGTGTTCTACAAATAGTAAATGAAAATACTATTCTTAATTCCTAATTAATGACACAGAGCACATTCATGTGCATGTAAGCAGTCTATTCCTGAAAAACAAAACATTTCTGAGATGTAGAAAATTAGTTAACACTCACAGTCCATGTTTGCATCCTTATTAACATTAATCTATCTATTAAAATCATAAATTCTTTAAGTGTTTTAAATAGATCATTTGTAGTAACAAAATAATTTGGACTACTCTATCATTAAAATTTTAAAAATCTCCCACATAGTACAATATATCCCTCTTATGATTTTTACTGCATTTGAGGGAGAAAGAATCAATGAAATGGAACCCTCTGATTAAGTTCTAACATTGTGTACCAGTTCTGAGGGGTGGGAAAGACCATGCAAGCCCCCTAGAACTGTTGGATCTTTACATCCTCAACACAAATGTGCAAATAGACACACAAATGCAGGACTCAGATACATACGTTCTCATTAGGAATTCAGAGGAGAAAAACTAAATTCTTATAGGTATAACAGAAAATATTCTACTTAAAATGTTATAAAATGTAATTTTCCCAGCTGAGGCTTAAAAAAGTGATGCTCTGCTTCTTGTTTCAGTTTTCACCTTACAAACCAGCATCCTTTTCAACGCATGTTCAGCATTAATGTTTCATAGTTTCACACTTTTTGTTGGTGATTTCACTGTCTGAAATGACCCCAAGCATAGTCCTGAAGTGTTATCAGGCGTATCCAAGCACTGGAAGGCTGTGATGTGCCTCAAAAAGAAATATGTGTTAGATATGCTTTATTCAGGGATAAGTTACAGTATTGTTGATCCTGAGTATAATGTTAGTGAATTAACAACATATATTAAATAAGGGGTCTTTTAAAGAGAAATGTACAGAAAACAAGGTTATGCATTAATTGGTTTTAGAAATATTATGACCTCAGGAACCTAATTCTATACTTCCCCAGGGGCAGTGGCTCAGTATTTGTGAATTCAATGTGACTTTATAGCGGATGATGAGACTTCATTGTACTCTCCATTGGTGCTATGCTCGTAGAGGTCCTAATCCTTAGTTCTCAAGTCTGGCTGGAGACTAGTATCACAAGTGGAATTGAAAGGAGAAATAACTGACAATAAAGTTCCAATCGTGGAGATTCTGATGCAACGGATAACTGTATATATGTCTGCCTGTGAGTCAAATATATAGCGAGGCTTGAGAGCAACTTTCTAGCTCACTTTGCCACACAACAAGGAACTGAGTGGCTGCTCTGGTACTTCCTCTTGGGGATGCTCTGGGAGGGCAATATGTGTGCTTGGATAAGGAAAGCATCTAAAAGACAAATTTTTCTAGCCAGCCTTGGGTTATTTTTTGAAATAAAATGGCTTGAGCTCCTATAAAAAACAATGCCTTAAAAATCAGAATGTTAAAGTGTTTTGAGCAGGTATCACTTTATTTTAGGGGAGGTGGATAGAGCCAAGTTCTAGCCAATGAGATACATAAAAAAAATTCTGCGTGAGACTCGTGGGACATTTTTCTCTTCACTGTTGAGAAAACGCAAGTGGGAGAAACTCTATGTTTCATCTTGTTACAACCTGCTTTGAACTGGAGTTGTAGGAAGAAATGATGTAGGGAGCTGTAGCAGTCATTTTGCAACTGTGAAAGAGACGACAAGAAAATTATAGGGCACACCCCAGAGTTCTGACCTCAGTGAATCACTGGCTCTTCCTGTTAAGTGTGAAAAGTCAATTCCCTGTTGCTGGGCCACATTTACTCAGCGTCATCTTTACCTCGCAGCTGGAAGCATGACTACTGAAATGGCCCTCCAATCCTACAGAGCATGTGAAGTCTGGCACAGTTCCTAAGATATTTGACAAATTTTATAGAGCTTATGCTCTCATTGTCTCCCCTGCATGGAATTCTCAATCTCTGCTCCCTCTCTTACTTTCTACAGGTACACTTTTCTATGTAGCTCTGCTCTACCACATGGGGCCACTACCTTTCCTTAATTAACCAAAGCAATACAATATAAACCTATTACATGTGGAAGACCTGTATAGGCAGACTTTCATGGAAGATCTGGGTCTGTAGCCCTCCAGGCTCCTCTGTCCATGGGGATTCTCCAGGCAAGAATACTAGAGTGTATTGCCATGCCCTCCTCCAGGGGATCTTCCCAACCCAGGGATCAAATCCAGGTCTCCCGCATTGCAGGTGGATTCTTTACCATCTGAGCCACCAGGGAAGCCCAGACCTGGGACTACTAAGGGTCAGTACAGCAAATGAAACATAGGAATGAACTTATATTCTGGCCATCTCTGCCATCAGGAATCTCTCACAGATTCTCCTTTTGGAATGTCAATACGATCTACCTATGGTGATCTCTTCGTTGGAGATCTCTCCCTTCCAGCGAAGACCATCTCAGTTCACCCTGTAATGAACAGATGTTGAGTGTGTGTATATATGTGCACACATATGCATTTACACATACATTTATGCAATAAAAAATGGTAGGAAATATATTAATAATGCCTATCTCTTGGTGATTGAATTATAAGTAATTCATATAATCTTCAATATGATGTGATTTTCCCCCTGATATTTCTACAGAGAATATAAACTATTTTTAAATAAAAATTAATTTTATTAAAATATTCAATTCAGGAACAAATCATCTGGACAGCACATGTCTGGCAATAGGCTCTGAAATATATTCAGGTTCCATGTGTTAATATATTGACATTTGTCACAAAGCAATAATAGCACTAGTAATTTGAAAGTTTGACTTCCAAAATCTAAAAGCTGCATTCCACTTTCCTCCTGGAGCCCTCTCCCATTTCACCTCCACACCGTCATTCTTGTTAATACTCCTCTTCAAATGTATCACAGTCTCTAGCCCCTTATTGACTATGCCAAAGCCTTTGACTATGTGGATCACAACAAACTGGAAAATTCTTAAAGAAATGGGAATACCAGACCACCTTACCCGATTCCTGAGAATGCAGGTCAAGAAGCAAGAGTTAGAACTGGACATGGAACAAAAGACTGCTTTCAAATCGGGAAAGGAGTACATCAAGGCTGTATATTGTCACCCTGTTTATTTAACTTATATGCAGGGTACATCATGAGAAATGCTGGGCTGGATGAAGCACAAGCTGGAATCAAGATTGTCAGGAGAAATATGCAGATGACACCACCCTTATGGCAGAAATCAGAGAACTAAAGAGCCTCTTGATGAAAGTGAAAGCGGAGAGTGAAAAAGTTGGCTTAAAACTCAACATTCAGAAAACTCCGATCATGCCATCCGGTCCCACCACTTCATGGCAAACAGATGGGGAAACAATGGAAAGAAACAGTGAGACACTGTATTTTGGGGGGCTTCAAAATCACTGCAGATGGTGATTGCAGCCATGAAATTAAAAGATGTTTGCTCCTTGAAAGGAAAGTTATGGCCAATCTAGACAGCATATTAAAAAGCAGAGACATTACTTTGCCAACAAAGGTCCATCTAATCAAAGCTATGGTTTTTCCAGTAGTCATATACAGATGTGAGAGTTGGACTATAAAGAAAGCTGAGTGCTGAAGAATTGATGCTTTTGACCTGTGGTGTTGGAGAAGACACATGAGAGTCCCTTGGACTGCAAGGAGATCCAACCAGTCCATCCTAAAGGAAATCAGTCCTGAATGTTCATTGGAAGGACAGACACTGAAGCTGAAACTTCAATGCTTTGGCCACCTGATGTGAAGAACTGACTCACTAAAAAGACCCTGATGCTGGGAAAGATTGAGGGCAGGAGGAGAAGGGGACGACAGAGGATGAGATGGTTGGATGGCATCACAGACTCTATGGACATGAATTTTAGTAAGCTCCAGGAGTTGATGATGGACAGGGAAGCCTGGTGTGCTGTAGTCCATGAGGTCGCAAAGAGTCGGACACAACTGAGTGACTGAACTGAACTAGCCCTTAGGAGGCTCTCTAGAGCTCAGGTCAAGTACTTTATTCTTGATCCTTATCAGCTAAAATCTTTGAACATGAACCCCCCAATATATATATATATACATTTTCTTTACATGTACAATTATGACAGACCATAAAATACAAACAAAAACTTAAAAGTAAGGGATGAGATAAAGATGAAATAAAATTTTAAAAAGTAATTGATATAATTTAGTGCATTAATAATAAAAATAATTTGTAATTGAGAATGCTTTATGTTTTAAATCTTAGTGTAACTCTCTTGTTAAGCAATTCAGAAGTCTGGTTGGATTTATCTCAATATTTGATTTCAATAATTCATCCTACAACAATAACTCATGTCTCTGCCCCTACTTGAAGACTTTGTCAGCTGTATAAGAGCAGAAGAGAAATAAAAATATTTAACTGGCTGTATGGCATGAGTAGTAACCAACTAGAACAACCACCCCTCAGTCAGAATGGACCCAGGCTGAGACTGCTAACCCCACAGTGCCCATCAGCTAAATGCCAACCAGGATTTCAAGGAAAAGACAAGGCACTCTACCAACATTTGACTGTAGCTTGCTCTTGAACATTTCTTGTAAAATAAAAGAAGCCCAGTCAATCTATGCCTTTGAGGCAAAGGTGTTGTTTTAAAGATGTGCAAATATGCAAGTAAAATTTTAAAAGCACTTAAGCTATGGAGGAAGCATTTAGAAAAACTGGATGTTTGGAAAATGTATCACTGACACCTGATATTTTTGCCCAAACTGTTCACTGTGTAGAAAAGCTTTCAAAAGTGCACACTTAAAACTAAAACTAAAACTAAAACTAAAACTAAAACTGAATTTTTGAAAATAATTGGGAAATGGTTATCATGACCTAGTAAACTTAGTTTTTTTTTTCTATTTTTGACTTATTTATATTTTTGAAATACAAACAGTATCCTTTCAAATTTTTCTGCTACATCAACCTATCAGCTTCTGCTTCTTGCAGAAGGGGATACTGTGTAAATACTCAGTTAGATGGCCAGTTATTATATAACGTTTATGCATATAACTAAGTTATTTCCTCTATAAATTGTGTATTATTTGAGTGCTAGCACCATCTCTTACTCATTATTTGTCCAAAAAAATTGCTGGCAGTCAAGTATAGGGTATGTGTAAGATACCAGGATTAGGGCTAAGTGCTTCCAACAACCTTTTAACATAGTACAGATATCATCACCATTCTCATTTTACAACTGAGAAATTTGGGGTTATTTTCCTGAGATGACACAGCAATTAAGAGGCAGTGCTGAGATGTAAACCCGGATATCCTGAGCTCACAGTCTCTAAGCATAATCACAACCCTATTCTGCCAGTGGAAGGGCATCTAACTTTAAATTACATGGAGTAAGCTCTTTCTTGATACAATTTAGTAAACAAGTGAAAAAAACAGAATGACAATTCTAGAAGTATTTCCTCATCAAATTAAATTACTGTCATTTTCTTTGGAAAAGGCATGACTGCCATGTGTGGCCATTAAATTTGTAGTTCTAGTTTGTCAAAGACATGGCAGTTTTGACTTTTCTTACTTCTTAACAGTAGAAAGCTCAAATGGAAAGGGGGTTAACAGCAAGAACCTGTTATCTAGTATCTTCCTGAGTGACTATTTAAAAAACAAGATGCTAAAAGGTGACTTTTAAAACTGATAGAGATGGAAATATTTCTTTTGGGTTTAAAAAGAAAGGGCAGCTCAAGAAAAAAAAGAAAAGATATAGGTCAGCATGATTTCCTACCTCAAAGGAAAAAGGAAACAGAAACTTATATTTAGAAGCAATGAGGAGGATGATAAATGAAAGTCATTTGAAGCAACTTGACAGAGAAAATCTCTATTAAAACAAAAAGGAGAAAATAAATGAAGCCATACTGTAAAAATACAGAAGGAAAAGGATACATTTTGAGAAATTAGATTCCTTGTACCCCAACTACTTTCCTTCAGCAGTGGCCCAATCAAGACTATGCTAGATTCCTAAAAATAGTGGTTTCTTTCTATTTTCCCTCAAAATCAGTTCTCATCACTCAATCTTCATCCAGCAAGGCGACTCTTACCTGAGAGTAAATATGTATTGTTATTGATGGGTATTATGTGACGCTAACGGTGATGGTCAGGAGAGAGCATCTATATGGAAAAACACCTGTGAAACTGCAATGTGCATTATTATTTAGATCTTACCAAAGTCCTCATGCACTTATCCTCCCCTGGCACACTATATATTTTCTGGTTATTATTTATTTCCTGTCTTCCTCCTCCCATTAGAATGCGACATCCATAAAAATAGGTATGTTATTAAGTTTTATAAACTGACCCTAGTGCAGCACTGGCCACAGAGTAGGTTCTGAATAATTATTTTTTTAAGTGATTGAATGAATGAATGACATAATCTAAATACAAAACACTTAAACCTCCACTTTTGATTGTCTTTCACCAGGACAGCAATTTCGTGGCATTAAGAAGATGACATTATTTCTCTATATTTAATCAGCAACCTCTTTTTATTCCCCAATGTTTGAAACTAAAGGACTAAAGATGAGTACCACACAATGTTTTTTGGTTTGTTTGTTTGTTTTTGCTTTAAAATACTGAATACAACCTGCAAGCAACTAAAGGCGGGCAGGGTGGGGAGGGGGAGGCGGACCTTAACAGTCCTAACAGATAATTTTGTATACACGTAACTAAGCATATAATGTGTTTATCTTCTACCTACAAGATAAACTTCCCAAAGTAACTAAAGGTATGGTATTATTTTATGAAGAGACAGCAAAGAAGAGCATAAAGCAGGCTCACTTGCATGCTCAACGTTCTATTTCATTTCAGCAACTTTCACTATGTGTTTGACATTAAGCCAGTTGCTAGAGTCAAAGGCAAATAAAATTCCCATTCAGGTGGAAAATCAGCAAGGGCCTATATATATGCAGAGTACTGTACTGGTCCTGTGTAAATATGTCTTTTCTTTAAGCATATTACAATCCCCAGGGAGGAAAAAGCTGTTACTAGCTACATAATATAGTTAGCAAATAAAATAAGACAATACCTATAACATATTGAAGTGGGTATTTTCTATGCCTCCAGTAAACAAAGATTCTGTGTTTCTCTTACCCAGTGCAAAATACCACCAAACTTCTCTGGCCTATCCAAACTTCATTGAATGTGCATTGTTAACCCATGTCCACGGGATTCTCCGAGTGGGTTGCCATTTCCTTCTATGGGGGATCTTCCCGACACAGGGTTCTTCCTGACCCAGTGTCTCTTGCATCTCCTGCATTGGCAGGCGGATTCTTTACCACTGTGCCACCTGGGAAGCCCACCAACTGATTACTTTGCCTAAATATATCTTTTCAGTAGCCTAAATGACCCCTTCTACCTCCATATAATTCTGGACTATGAGGTTCTCATTATGAAGCAGATAAACTACCACCCATAGTCACCCAGGGCTGCAGAATGCCAGAGTGAGTAGCAACCCGAAGGACTCACATTTGTGTGGCTTCTGTACTGAACCGAAGCTGCCATTTTTCAGTGTGGGTGTCTTTTTTTTCCCTCATGACATAGACAAATGTTGATGTTTACTACAAGTTGGTACATTAGTTGCTAATTAAGTTCCTGGCTGCTTCAGCCAAAACTTGCTGTATTGAATCCAAGAAAAGAATGGCAGCTACATCAAAAATAAGTTGTTGGGGATTTTGTTTTGTTTTGTTAAAGGAAAGCTGTATATTAAAGAATATGGGGAACTTACATACTGGGAGATAGAAAACCTTCAGTCTTGGCTTCCTCTTAAGCTGAGTTGGTAGTTCAAGTCCTTCCGTGTCTGTCACCAGGCCTTGGTCAAAGCCAAATAAACAGTACAATCTACGTGTGAGGTAATAAAGTTAATTAACTCTTTATCATTACTTGCTCTTTTTCATACCCACCCACAAATTCCCAGAGGAAAGAGTTACTTCTTGGGGACCCACAGGAGGGCAGGTTTATCCTGGAAAGAGCTCACTTCACCCTGGGGGGCTACATATCTCCGAAAAGATGTCTTCTTAGTGTCGTCTCTCTGCTTGTCCCTGTAATCTCACACCCGGGCGGGGCTGGGGGCTGCCTGCATTCGCCAGTCATGCCTAATAACTTCCTGTTGACATCAGGGTCTGTGGCAGTCTCTCTTCACCTCTGGGCTGGGAAGTCCCCAATCACGCTTGCACACCGCCCTCCAGATCTTAGCTGAAAAAGGGTGGTGCGAGACAGCCGCGAGGAGAGAAGTCTGAATTTTCAGGTCGAACCCTGCAAAGTAGACAAAATACCCGCTGGCATTGCTGAAGCGCTGCTGTCTTACTTAATGGGAGAGAGAATTCGCTTTCCGTTTCTGTTTCCCACAGGGCCAAAGGACTGTCCTTACCCAAACCGACCAAACGGTGGCTCCTCCCCGACCAAACAGACACTCCCCACCCAGCGGATTACGTATGGAAAGTCCTGAAGAAGAGAATCGAAACAGAAACCGAAGTCAGGCAAACTATATAACTGCCTGGCGAAGTCTGGCCTCGAAACTCCCACCCGAGTGAGCAGAGCCGGCGCCCTGGTCCCTGGCTCACGCGAGCGCCCGCCGCCGCCGCCGCCGCCGCCGCCGTGTCTTGCGCACCTGCCCACCTGCCCACCTGCCCAGGTGCCGCCGCGCCCCCGCGCGCCCTCCTGGGGGTCCTGCAGGCTACCCTGTCGTCAGGCGCGTTGCTGCAGGCCCTGCGGCTCCGAAGCAGCGAAGACACATATCATCAGCTGAGCTGAGAACAACTTTTCCGTCTACCTGGGAGAATCATTTCCCTCCTCTGAGGAAGAGAGATGTCGTCGGATGGGAGTTTCGCAGACAAGAATTTCTGCCATCTCATCTCGTGTTTCAGGGCCAGAGTGAAAAGGTACATCCAGGTGGAACCAGTACTGGACTACCTGACTTTTCTATCTCCAGAGGTGAAAGAGCAGATTCAGAGGACGGCCGCCACCATTGGTGACATTCAGGCAGCTGATATGCTTCTGAACATCTTGGAGAAGGGGAACTGGCCGCTCGGCTGGGCTAGGATGTTCGTAGAGGCCCTCCGGCAAGCAGGCAACCGCTTAGCCGCCCGCTACGTGAACCCAGAGCTCACGGACTTGCCTTCTCCATCTTCTGAGAACGCTCACGATGAGTGTCTCCAACTGCTGAACCTTCTTCAGCCCACCCTGGTGGACAAGCTTCTGGTTGCAGATGTCTTGGATAAATGTGTGGAGAAGAAACTGTTGACAATTGAAGACAGAAATCGGGTAGGTGTCAGTTCAAATGGAATGGACTTAAAGGCAAATATTGCTACTTGAGGCTGTTCCTCCACTTGCCCCATTCCAAATGTTTTTTGACATCTTTGGGTAAATTTGGCTCCCTCCTTCCTTGAGAATGTCTAGGCTTTTAAAAACATAATTTTGCAAATTTAAACACAAAACAGCTATTTTTTTCTAATTCTTTAACTGAAATAAGCTAAAGAAGAAAGAACTCTAGAAAAATAATGTATGCTAACAGACAGCATTTATTAAATACTTACTGTGCAATTAGCATCATTTGCAAAACCTGTTATCAGAGTTCATGCTCACAATAATCTATTGAGTTGTTAGTTAATAATCTAGTGTTATTAACTGTGCCATTTTACAGATGAGTAGACTGAGGCAGTTTGAATAACCTGCCCAAGGTCTACCAGGAAGATAGTAGTAGAGGTAGGGATTTAGTTCCTGATGGTGTGAAATTTTATGTTGTATTGTATGTAGTTGCATAGAACGGGGATCAGCAAACCATGACCCATGCTAAATCCAACCCGAAAGCTAAGAATGATGTTTAAATTTTAAAATATTCAGTTCATAAAGAAAGTTTTATTGGAAACAACTATGCTCATTCATTTACATGCTATGATTGCTCCTGCGCATTAAGAGCATTTGAACATAGAGTCATATAGCCCACAAATCCTAAAATATTCATTATCTGGGCTTTAAACAAAAAGTTTTCCAATCTCTGGCCTATATTATGCACTATGCCATTTAATTTTGGTCCAAATGGGGAAATTACACAGTACATACACACAAACACACATACACTTTTTTTTCTTTAATCAAAGTTTCAGCATTCTTTGGGAATCACAAATTAGAGCTAACTAATTGAAAAAATATGTAGCCAGTAGTTATTATCCATTTTAATAGAAAAACAATGGATTTTTTAGGTGCCATTTTGACAGGAAGAATTTTACAGGTGATTACACTTAGTGTTTTATTGTTCATTGTTTTTCAGTGAATAATGAAGTACTGTGGCATATAGAAACTCCGTCCTATTTGAATCTGACTTCGAGTGTACAGTGAAAGTTTTATTTTGAAAGGCATGTAGGCAAATAAACCCATTTTGGCGGGTCAAAGTCTAACATTCTGTGATTTTTGACATTTTCTTTCTTTCTTTCTTTCTTTTTAGTTCATCAGTTGTATGTATCCTCATTACAAAGTTCTGGGCACAGGACTTCTATCAGCCTATGATGTGACTTGATCTTTAGTGACTAAAGCTAATGCTCCTTTGTCGACTTGACAGCCATAGGGCCTGTCCAAAGACCTAAGTGTGTATCTAATTTTGATGACTGGTTTTCCCAACAAGTAAATAACTTTACACTGTTGTCAGTAAGGTTTATGTAGTTTTGTGTATTGAGAACCAGCTAGAACGCATTATAGTAGTCCAGCTGGATATGACAAATGTGTACATCACTGTGGCAGAATCTTAATTTGGAAGACAGTATGCAGCCTTCAAGCCAGCTGGAGATGGAAGATGGCATTTCCAGCCACAGTAGCTGTTAGGAAGTCCAGAAGCAACAGAGTCCAGTAACACCACAAAGCTGTTTATGTTTGGTGGGTATGATGTCCCGATTGCCAGTGAAACAGCACTTCTCCTTATTTACTCTAAATACGTCTGCCTATCAGCATCACTTTTGTCTTGCCTGGATTGAATTTCCGCCAGCTAGATTTTATCCAAGTTCTTGATTCTGGCAAGCTTGGAGGCAGCTAGCAGGAATGCAAGGGATTTGACACAAAGAAGATATACAGTAAAAGGACATTTGTGTACTGGTAGCAGTTAAGGCCAAAGCAACCCCATTTCTCTCTCATAACGGAGAATGGAGGAGCAATATATGGAGGCTTTCTAAGGAGCAGTAGTGTCTGTGTGAGATCCTGGCACATCATTCTTAAAGATACCATCTGTCTCAAAAGGAAGGAATGGCGGACGATGGGAAGGAAACACTAGGTTTAGAAGAATCCATAGCATGTTGATATGGGTTCCTTGAGGAATGTTCATCTTATTACAGAAAAGTGTAATGAGGAAAGCATGGGAATTTGGAATGGCAAGACCTGGATTTTGACATCTCTGTTTCTTACCATCTCTATTCTTTTGGGCCAAATTATTTGTTTCCTGTTCCTAAATGTAGTATGAAAATGGATATAATAATAATTTCCTCTCTCATTCACAGTGTTTTAGTGAACATGAGTGAGAAACAGTGTTTATGAAAAAGCCTTATTAATAAGAAAGAGCTGTTTTGATATGATGATGACTTCTATTATTTATTTGGTTATATTTCCTTGTGAATTTAAAGTTTCAAGGACTAAGGTAAATGCCTTATGTTGAAATTGAGATTTACCTCCTAAATTCCATGGATTAAACTGTGAGTTGAGGAAGAAACTTTTTCATCTAAGGATGAAACTAGGGCCTAGTTAGAACTAAGTATGATATTGGTGCTTAATAAGTATTGATTGATTGGATTAATTTCCAAGGAGTTGTCCAGAATAAAAAATGAAAATGCTTGGAGTAATGAATTGTTTTGCCAGGCATCAGGAGGGAGGGGAGGAGGAATGGTTGGATAATGAATATAAGATCTCCAAGTTTGCTTTTCTGACATCTTAAAATAGCATTTAACTAAGAAATTGGGACTTCTAAAAATAATTAATTAATTATTCTTTTTGCTTCACTGCATGACTTGTGGAATCTTAGTTTGTTAACCAAGGATTGAACCCAGGGCCCCAGAAGTAAGAGCACTGAGTCCTAACCACTGGACCACCAGGGGATTCCCAAAATATTTTATTTTCGTTCTTTTCACGTTTTCCAGTTGACATTTTCTACTTGGTCTGTATTTTAGTTTAGGATTTCCACCTCCACCACCCAATCCCTGTCCCTCTTACACAAGTGCTTCTAAAAGTGATCCTAGATTTAGTTTTGTGACCAGCAGATACCCAAAGAAATTAATTTAATTGATTAATTATTCATTCATTCCATTTGAAAATATGGAGTGGCATGTTGCACCAGACACCAAGCTAGTGCTGAAAAGATTGGTGAATAATACAGATATTGTCTGAGCTTTCATGGAGTTTATGATGCAGTGTTGATCCATGTTCATTCTTCTAACAAATAGGTAAAAAATGTCTAGTATATATGAGGCACTATTGTAAACGCTGGAGACTCATTAATAAATACAACAATGGCTTTATAGAACATTATAAAAGAATGATCCCTAACAGTAAGGGGGTGCTGACCTGTTCTGACCTGCTTCTATATCTTAGTACATCCATGACTTAGACAGCCATGAACTCTAGATCATATAAACATTTCCATAGTGTCCTAATAGCTTAGCTAAGCTGCATATTTCAGTCCTGTCCGGTTCAAAGCATTAAACATCTATAGTCCTGGAAGACTTTATACACCTTTCATTTATACAAAGAATCAGAGATAGCATCACCAGTCCAGCTAGAAACCCCCTAGTTCTATTTACATAAAGTTGAGTATTGGGGTCAGTCTCCTTCCAGCTCATTGTATTGCCACCTAAATTAGGATGGATAAGATTTTTTTTAGCAATAAAAAGTACTAATAAGAAATTAGTTATGTCTGTGTGACAATACTTATTCATTCAGAAAGACATCAACTTTTGGAGAGAACTTGTTCTTTAAAATTCTTTGTTTTTAACATGAGTTTGCTTCCTGATTTACTGGTACTGAGGCTTAGTTCTGCTATGTTAAAAAGTCACCATTACTTTTAAATAGATACCTGAAGTTACTCTGAGGGAGAAAAATCATTTTTATTGAACTTTACAACTGTGTTGGCTATCCAGGGTTTAAAAGAAATATCATTGGTTTCTCTACTAATGTATGTTAGAAAAAACTAGATCAAAGAATTCAGAATATGAAATCACTGTGCTGTATTACCCACAAATTCATATTTATTTTACACTCCATGTATTAGTTAATAATGTATCCATAGACATTTTTAACTTCCTAGTCAAGAGAATACTTTAAGTGGGGAAGAAATATGAGTGGGAATCATTATATGTCCTGTTTCAGTCTCAAGTCTAAATATTCACTTCCCAAGAATTTCAATAATCAAGTGTATATATTGGGATTTTATATTTTCCTATGTTTTAGAAGAACAGATTAATTTAAAAAAAATTTATGGTTGCTTTAAAGGAAATTGATGTACTTTCTAGCATCCAAACTAGGAAGATTTCTTAAAAATTCAGAACCTTGATGACGCTGCTAAACTTGCACAGGTATTACATGTAGTTCCACTTTCAAATAATAAAAATACTTGTAGGAAATAATGGAAAAATATTTCTCAAATTCCTGAACTGAGTAAGGACAAAGCAAGCTTGACAAATACAAATCATTGTATACTCAAAGAATAGCTAATTAATAGTCAAAGAAAATTTAGTGGATATAATATATTAGCTTTTTAAAATATAAGTATTTATTACTGTGCTTTCCTTGTTATTTTAGAGAAATGTGTCCTGATTACTTCTGTGGAATGAGTTCAAAGCTGATTAAAGGCTGAAATAATTAAAAATGGAAATAGTTGAGTTAAAAGAAGGTGCTCAAATCAGTCTCATTTAGCATCTTTAAGGCAATGGCAACCCACTCCAGTACTCTTGCCTGGAAAATCCCATGGATGGAGGAGCCTGGTGGGCTACAGTCCATGGGGTCGTGAAGAGTCAGACACGACTGAGCGACTTCACTTTCATTTTCACTTTCATGCATTGGAGAAGGAAATGGCAACCCACTCCAGTGTTCTTGCCTGGAGAACCCCAGGGACGGGGGAGCCTGGTGGGCTGCCGTCTATGGGGTCGCACAGAGTCGGACACGACTGAAGCGACTTAGCAGCAGCAGCAGTAGCAGCAGCAGTGACTACTGCAGGCTACAGTCCATGGGGTCGCTTAGTGTCGGACACGACTGAGCGACTTCACTTTCACTTTTCCCTTTTATGCACTGGAGAAGGAAATGGCAACCCACTCCAGTGTCCTTGCCTGGAGAATCCCAGGGATGGCGGAGCCTGGTGGGCTGCCGTCTATGGGGTCACACAGAGTCGGACACGTCTATGGGGTCACACAGAGTCAGACACGACTGAAGCGACTTAGCAGCAGCAGCAGCAGCTTAAATTAGTAGATAATAATAAAAATGTTGCAAACACCAGAGAAGGCAAAGAATTTCCGTTAGAAAGTTAATGAAATTAGAGAAAAGTAGGAAATGAGCGAGAATCTCCTTAGAAATGCTGTGAGGGAGAAATTGCTTAAATTTTATTGTCATTTTAACCACTTCTTGTCAAAAAATGAACTTAAAATTAGAGACAGTTACCAGCTATAATTAGAGTTCAAGAAGGCAGCATTCAACTTCTGAAGCCAATTGCCTGGGATCAAATTCTACCTCTGCCATTTACTAGCTTTATAGTGTTAGGGAGGTGATTGGGCTTCTCTGAGCCCTGGATTTCTGATCTGTAAAATGGGTTAATGTCAGTGTCTTCTTCAGAGTTGTTGGGTTGATATATGCAAAACCTTTATAATTAACTATTAGCTAATGAAATGAACATAGCGGTTGGGTAGAAATATGCACTATAATCTTGTACTAAGTAGTGTCTGCTGGTGAAACATTTATAAAGATAGATGATTTTCCTGGTTATCCATACTAATAATTAACACTGAATGTGTACCAAGCATTGTTCCAAAAATGCAAATTCCTGATATTAGATGGTTATGGCAATGTTTATAGGACTAGAAGAGATGCAAATTTGTAGGAAACTATCTAGTTGAAAGGTCCATATTATACTAGAAGATGGACAAATGTTGAGAAGGACCTTTGAGAGTATGTAAGTCATTATTTCTTACCTAAGCTGCTGGCTGGAATCAAGAGATGCTTTTGAAAAAAATTTCTGATTTCCCAACATGGACAAATGAGAATCTCTGGGGGCAGGTCTCAGACATCAGTATTTTCTAAAGTTCTCAGGTGATTCTAACCTGCAGCTAGGACAGACAAACTCTGAAATTTCATTTCCGTTGCTTAATTTTACAGATATAGAAACTGAAGTATGGAGAGGTGAAGTGGTTTGCCTAATGGCACAGCAAGCTGATTGTGTTCTGCCTAATTTCTTTCTGGTCTAAATGTGATCTTTTCTCCAAATGTTTGGCTCTGTATTAAGAATTGGGGGGATTCATTGTAATAATGATTACACAAATGTTTCATATTTTAAAAGATTTGCTAGATTAATCTATAAAAGAAATTAAATGAAGGCTTAAGATAGAAATGAATGGATATACAAATAATTCTTCCATTTTTAAAAAAGATATATAGAAATACACTTCTTATAGTATTAAGTAAACACAAATTTAAGAAAAATATTATAGTAATGATAAATAGCACAAATATTAAAGAATATAAAGCTGTCATAGTAATTACTTACTCCATAATGGTAAGAGTCAAGAAAGAGAGATTGGATAACAAATGTTTGATTTCCTATTTATAGACCCCATGAGTTGAAAAGAAATAGCAAGCCTTAGATATACAGAAGGAAATTGATGCAAATAGACATAATGTAGGTAGAGATTAAAGACACCTTCTTTTGCACCCCTTATTCAGAATGATAGAGGTGAAACATCTGTTTCCTGTGTCAGGTTTGAATATCTCAAAAGCTTTAAAAAATGGTGGACATTTAAAAGGGGGATTGGCCCAGCGAATTTCCTCCCTCTAGAATCCAGAATTTCTGCAAGTGGCATTGATGTTTTCTTTAATGTTTTAATATGAACCTTTATACATACGGTTCAATTTTTCTGAAGGCTAGTTTCTGTTTAAATTTATTCCTAAGATGTTTGACTTCTTTAATTCTACTTTTCTCTTAAAACAGGTTTCTGCTGCAGAAAATAATGGAAATGAAGCAGGGGTAAGAGAGCTACTCAAAAGGATTGTGCAGAAAGAAAACTGGTTTTCTACATTTCTGACTATTCTGAGGCAGACGGGAAATGATGAGCTTGCCCAGGAGTTAATAGGCACCGATTGCTGTGAAGGCAATACAGGTATTGCTAATTCTGCAAAGGACAGCTTTGTGTGTTTTACCTAGTGATTGAGAGTTTAATGAAGCCTATAGATACGGTGCCAAAAAAACGGATATTTAGAATCAGAATTTCAGGTCTGTTTTCTTCTCTTTACAAATGAGGAAACTGCTGCCTGAGAAAAGATGAACCTCCCAAAGACCACAACACTCAACAAGCTAGGCTAGAATATTGGCAGCTGACTCCTCGTCCAACATGTTTTCCATTTTCCATCTTATTTTGGAAACAAAGGGATTGTCTGAGTTTTTATCAAGATCATTTTAACATTACTTAGACAAATTGGAAGAAAATATTTTAGTGGTTATTATAATTATGCTGCAAAGTCTTCAGGTCATTTATATAATACTTTGAGGAATTTATTAAATATTTGATAAAAGGTCTGTAATTGCTAATGTATCACAATATTATTTTCTGTGAGTTTTTGAAAGTGTTCAATTATAATAATACAAGTAGCATAGCTCTTTCACATATGTTATTTGTAAATATAGTATTAACTGCCACCTTATTTTTGTTACAGAATATGTATCCTATGTTTTAAAGAAGTATCAAATGAAAGACAAAGTAAAATTTAATTGGCAATGAATGGTTGCCAGTTTATAGTTGTTCTAATTTATACACAATTATATATAATTTAAATGGATTGTAATCATTTCAAGCTTACTTCACTTCTTTTATTCAGTCAGGCATTCAGTCAACATGTAACAAGTACCAGCAATATACCAGACACTGTTCCAAGTGCTGGCGATATGGACTTAAATGAGACATACGCAGTCCCTGTTTCCACAAACCATACTTTCTAATGGAATAAGAAATAGTTTTCTAAGTTACTTATACAAAAGAAAAAACAGATAATTACCAAATTATTAGACCAAAGAGTATATTATGATTTTATGTTGTATTATTTATGAAATAGCTTAATTTTGCTCAGTAGTTAGAAATACACACTATATATATGCACATATATATCTGTGTACATATATATATGTATAGTGTGTATATATATATAAAATAGTGTTTACATATTTATGTGTGTATATAGACAGACAAATATTTTTACTATGAGATATTAAAAAGCCCTAAAGAATTACAAAATTGATGTTGATAAACTTGTGTGTAAATGAACCATGGGAAGTAAAGTGCCATCTATGTTTGTGGAAGGTCTTTTTGTTTCACCCCAAAACAAATGCTGTGTGGTGTCATAAGTTTGAAATGGCCACAAAGTGAAAAGCTCAAGAGGCTCCCCCTTCTCTCTGAAATCATTAAGGGATTTGAGGGGATTCATTCAGCCAAAGATGGTCAATCCAGCTTTCAAAAGCCAGGAGTAATTCCATGATTTGTCCACTAGCAGTTTCCTCAGTTCCTACTATCATTTTTTCTATTTCCACAGCAAAGTTTAATTGTATAAGGGAAATTCCCTCTCAATAGGAAGCATCTTGATTTTGCTTTAGTACTCTGGAGGGAGCACAATGGTGCTACTTGCTTGCAATATCAAAATTATAGTTGTTTTTTTTTTTTTTTTGCATTTATTTATTATGGCCCAGCTATTATTTCTATAGCATAACTCTAATGCCAATTCTAAAGGGACTTCAGGTCAAATTTACAAACAATGATGGGGCCAAATGTCTCCCTTATCCCTCAAGGATGAGCCAGACTCCGGTGCAGATCACACCTTATGATGAATTCCCTTTCAAGACCACATGGGACCATTTCCATCCATGACGACATTCTAGACTTAAACTTTGAAATGGCTACAGTCTCTATTTTTTTGTTCCCTGAGAAATTTTGGTCTCAGTGTATCAAGGGATATTTGAAAGAGCAGCCTTTCAGATCACAAAAGACCTTGTTACATCCATTCTCCAAAGTAGAGGGTAACTACCCATCTTACAGCTGTGTACTAGTTT
This sequence comes from Giraffa tippelskirchi, assembly GCF_054371585.1. NCBI lineage: Eukaryota > Metazoa > Chordata > Mammalia > Artiodactyla > Giraffidae > Giraffa > Giraffa tippelskirchi. The sequence goes on from NC_137277.1 coordinate 96,088,162, forward strand.
AGGAAAACAGCTAGAAGATTGGCTCGAAAGTATCTTCTGACTCTCATGACACAGACAATATGTCTGGCTGCATTCCTTTCTTTTTTGGAGGGGGTGGTTGTTGGGGCAGAGCAACAAGTTACATACGACATATTTCTTTCTAAGATATTTTGGTGACTTTTTAGAAGTCTAATTTGATTTTTCAAATTCTGATTCTTTGAACAATAGCCATCCTAGGCAAAGAATACCTGTGTAATAGCTATGTAATAATGCACCTTATCACATACATCTATCTAATATTCACAAAACTTCCTCTTTACTTTCCTTATTATATGCCATGACTATGATTGTCTTTAAGTGTCTATTTCAGAATGGCTTAGGGACTAGTTTATCCAGATTCCTCCTGCCTGTGGACTTACATTGGCTGGTGAAGGTCAAGCACTTTATAAAAGGAATAAAGGCCCTTCTGAAAAAAAAAAACATGGCACCAATTAATTGTCTATCATTCTTTTCACCCTCCCTGGTGTCCTGACAGGATCCTCTTAAATTTGGGGCTTTCCTTCTTTCAACCAAAGTGGATGATGATAGATGTTGCCCCAGATATGTGGGCTCTTACAAAGGCAGGGAGCAGGGTTAGGGTTTCTAAGCTTCTTTTTTTTTTTAAGTTTTTAAATTAATTAATTTATTTTTGGCTGCACTGGGTCTTTGTTGCTGTTCCTGGACTTTCTCTAGTTGCGTATAGGGGTGCTTCTCATTGCAGTGGCTTCTTTTGTTGGAGGGCACGGGCTCCAGGGCTCCTGGGCTCAGTAGTTGCAGTATGCAGGCTTGATTGCCCAGTAGCACATGGAATCTTCCTGGCTCCTGCTCAGTCACTATGTGTCCGACTCTTTTTGACCTCATGGACTGTAGCCTGCCAGGCTCCTCTTTCCATTGGGATTTCCAGGCAAGAATACTGGAATGAGCTGCCAGTTCCTTCTCCAGGGGATCATTCTGACCCAGAGATCAAATCCATGTCCCCTGCATTAGCAGGCTGGTTCTTAACCACTTAACCAGGGAAGTCCTCTATGCTTCTTTCAAAAGTTGGATAGAAGTTTCAATCTCTACCTGGGATTCAGCATTCTTACATTCTCAGTACCCCTACCAGCAGTCAGGGTACTCCTGACAAACTCATTCCAAACAAGTAAGGCTTACTTCTCATGTCCTCAGAAAATCCAATCAGGGTTTCAGGAATTTAAATATTGTTTGCTGATCTGTACATCTCATTGAGTGAGTGAAGTCGCTCAGTCGTGTCCGACTCTTTGTGACCCCATGGACTGTAGGCTACCAGGGTCCTCTGTCCATGGGATTCTCCAGGCAAGAATACTGGAGTGGGTTGCCATTTCCTTCTCCAGGGGATCTTCCCAACCCAGGGATCGAACCCGGGTCTCCCGCTTTGCAGGCAGACGCTTTACCATCTGAGCCATCAGGGAAGATTAGATTAGGGGACATCTCATTAGGGGAGTTTAATCATTTTTTAGCCAGTCTTTATGCCCAGAACAAAGTTAGTTCTGATTATTCATGTGGTAGGAGCTGCTGTGGGCAGAATTGTGCCCTCCTCAACCCATAAATTCAGAGGCTGAAGCCCTAACCACCTATGTGACTGTACCTGGAGGTCTGTCTTTAGGAGGTAATCAAGGTTAAATGAAGTCATCAGAGCAGGCCCCAGTCTGATGGGCCCAAGGCCTTAGAAGAAGAAGAAAAATGAGGTCTCTGTCTGTCTCTTTCCCCACCATGTGAGGACACTGTGAGGAGGTCACACTCAGCAATCTCAGAAATAAACTCTCACCAGAGACCAAATGCTGGCACATTGACCATAGACTTCGAATTTCGAGAAATATGATAGAATACTTTTTTTTTTACTTTAGCCCCTAGGTCTATGGTGCTTTGTCAAGCTGGCCTGCATCGATTAATACAGGAGACTGAGCTCTGGAGCCTGACACTTACTGAATCTTGGCTTCTTCATGTCTCTGAATGTGTGACTTTCACCACGTACTTGCCCACTCTATGTCTCAGTTTACTCCTCTGTGAAATGGGGATAATAATATTACTTACAATTGGGATTATTTTTAAGATTAAATGATTTAACATTAGTAAAGCACAAAATAAATTGCCTATTATTATTATAAACCCCAAATATGCTTAATATATACCTATGAATATTATCAAATCGTCTTGTCTAAAGACAAACTCCAAAGTCAGAACAGTTGTCTTCAGGAAATTCTCCATACACAGCACATATTTTCTCCTTATTCTTTAAGATAGGTTAATCAAAAATGATACTTTAGGGAATTTTCTTTATGACATCAGTCTCTGACAGATTGTACTTCACCTTGTTTTTCTTTATAACCCACAAAAGCATTTAAGAAAACACTCAGTGCATGTTGATTGAAGGGAAAAAAGGCCAGATGAAAGAAATAGAGGGAAAGAGAAAAGAATGATCAGAATATTTTATTAAATTTCTAAAAAATCTCCAGAAATTCAAAATACATGAATGCAGGCTGACATTAAAGCATATGTACATCTCATGTAGAATGCACAGTGAGAGAAAAAATGGCAAGATCACAAGTTAAAGAAAAACTACCACCAAATTTGCATTTTCACTAATGCAGTCTATGTGTGACTGTGTATCACTGAATAAGTGGCTTACTTCCTAAAGGTGATGGTCAGATAGGAAATCATCACACTTATGATTAGCATAATACTTAATATTATATTGGCTTTTTAGATGAAATTTAGTCATCACAAAGGAATTACTCACTGTGTTCATATTAAAAATAAAAATACTGTGTCAGAATGTAAAAACATGTTCCAAACCTTTCAAAATGTCAAACCATTGAAGTGAATTTAGGCATAACTCTACTAGAGACCCCACTTGGTTTTCAAAATAAAAATAGCAGCTCTTTATATTGTATAAAAACTTGCATTTCATTGCAATTTGCATTCTGTTTAGAATTTCAAAGTATGTAAGTATATTCAGGTTAATCTCTATTAGGAACCCCTATTTGTTTTCAAAACACCAATGACAGTTATGTATACTGTATAAAAGCTTGCATGGCACTATTGTTTACTTTCTAATACTTTTGTTCACAGAGTCTGAGAATTTATCACAAGAAGATGGTCTCAAAGTCAAAGAGCCACTCCTTTTAGCCACGGATCAGCCAAATCTGGAGGTCTGGGACATAGAGAATAGTTCATTGGAATCATCTTTTGCAGATTCTTCTATAGTATCAGGTACTGGCGCACATACATACTTTACATGCACTAATTAACTACTTCCAGAAAAATCAGTTGTTGCACTGATAACATTAGGATCTATTAAACAGAAGGAGGAAATTTGGGCTTTGGGGTTTTGTATTTGTATTCAGATAATATTTCTAGAGGAGATTAAATGAAAATTATTGTTCTTTGTGGCTAAAAATCTTTTAAAGCTAATGCAATATTAATATGTTATGAATATGAACACACTGAATTCTAATTTTATTTTATAAAGATGTCCATGGTTCTTGTCATATGATAAATATCATAAATGCATCCTATGATTTTCAAAGTACTTTCAAATACATGAATCAGTTTGACTCATCCAAAATTCCGAGAATTAAGTGAAGGTATTATCTTTTCCCTTTTTAACAGATTAGGGTGTCACAGAAATGTTAGGCTGGGTTGTAGAAACCAAAACCAAGGTTGTAGAAACCAAAACCAAAGTTGTAGAAAGGAAGATGAATGGGTGCTAAACAGGAGTTTGCTTGAATTTCAGTAACTAACTAGTGTGGGTACTAGATACAGTGTCAGACTTTATTTTTTTGGGCTCCAAAATCACTGCAGATGGTGATTGCAGTCATGAAATTAAAAGACGCTTACTCCTTGGAAAGAAAGTTATGACCAACCTAGATAGCATATTAAAAAGCAGAGATATTACTTTGCCAACAAAGGTCCATCTAGTCAAGGCTATGGTTTTTCCAGTGGTCATGTATGGATGTGAGAGTTGGACTATGAAGAAAGCTGAGCGCTGAAGAATTGATGCTTTTGAACTGTGGTGTTGGAGAAGACTCTTGAGAGTCCCTTGGACTGGAAGGAGATCCAACCAGTCCATCCTAAGGGAGATCATCCTAAGGGTGTTCATTGGAAGGACTAATGTTGAAGCTGAAACTCCAATACTTTGGCCACCTCATGCAAAGAGTTGACTCATTGGAAAAGACCCTTATGCTGGGAAGGATTGGGGGCAGGAGGAGAAGGGGATGACAGAGGATGAGATGGCTGGATGGCATCACCGACTCGATGGACATGAGTTTGGGTAAACTCCGGGGGTTGGTGATGGACAGGGAGGCCTGGCGTGCTGCAATTCATGGGGTCGCAAAGAGTCGGACCCGACTGAACGACTGAACTGAACTGAACTCAACTGAACTAGATACCACCATATCCACCTCTTTTGATATGAAACAGGCCTGGAAGAATGAAACAAATTTAACTGTTTCCCCTCTCTAGTTTTCTCATAACAGGAGAAGCCTTCTCTCCTCCCCCTCTGTCCCCCCAAATGGCCACATTCATTTTTCACTAGAAGTAGTTGCTGGAAGTCTGTGGTATACTAGTAAATGCTTACCAAGTGGCCCTGTAGGGAAAAGAAAAAGCTCTTATGTTTAGGATATGCCATTTTCATGGTGTAAATACTCGCACCATGGCTACTTTCAAGCATCCACATAATGTCACTGAACACTAAGTTGGGAATAGATGTGCAGTACATTATTTGCCATTTATTACATGGAGACAATAGACTTAAATAGCCTCAGCATCACTGATGGTTATAAAATCTATAAAAATGATTATAAAATGATGAGTTTTAAGTATTCATTACCTTTATTTTAGTATAATTTAGTTAGCAAGTCCATATCATTTAATTTGTGAAAATTCTTGTGCTTAACATTAATATAATACCACAAAATTCCAGAAAATTTAACAGTAGTTCCTGTCGGCCAGTATAAGCTGACTCTATCACACTACTGCAAAATACGCTGTTTTCAACTCAGAAAAGTAATATAGCTGCATTGTAGGAAATTTGGAAAACAGAAAACGAAGAAAAAACCACTCCCCCTTCCCCAACAAAATACATTATTCTTCATATTTAAGTATTTGTTCTTCTCATTTTTTTACATACCTGGATGTCTATATACAATAGCGTTTCTCCTGTATTTATTAGATATTCTTCTATAGCACAATTTTTAACAATTGAATAACAATTCCATCTATTGGGTGCTTTTTAGTTCATTAACCACCTTTTGAACATTTAGGATGTTTTCAAATTTCTACATCATGAATAATGCTGCAATAACTCTCTTTGTATTTATATTTCAGTTTAATACTTTTTAAATGCATGTTTTATTTTTTAAAATTTACTTTATTGAAGTATAATTGATTTACAGTGTTGTCTCAATATCTGCTTGCAGCAAAGTAATTCCGTTATATATATATATACATATATATACATTCTTTTTCCTATTCTTTTCCTTTATGGTTTGTTTATTACAGAGTATTGACTATAGTTCTTTGTGCTGTACAGTGGGGCCTGTTGTTCATCCATTCCCTATGTAATAGTTTGTGTCTGCTAACCCCAAACTCTCAATTCATCTGTCTCCCCACCCAGTTTAATTCTTAAAGACATATTACATAATTGAAATTTCTGGATCAAATGATTTCTACAGTTTTAAGGCATTTGATATTTAATGCCATATTTTACTCCAGGAAATTGTACCAAACAGTATAGGGGAATACTTATTGTCCTGAAATCTCTGGTACAAGAGTGAGCAATGCTGTTTTTAAACTTTACCAATTTGGTATGTTACTACCTGAATTTGAGTTTTTAATTTCCAATGAAAAATGTATTTACAAATTCATTCCTTTTGTTGTTATTGTTACTAATTGCCTATTTTTCTTTTAGGGCATTTATATTCTTCTTGCTGGCTTAGGTAAATTAGCCAAATATATAGGGTAGCAATCCTTTGTCATAAATAGTACCAAGGTTTTTTATAGCTTGCCTGCAATTTAGCCTTGTTTATTTAAGGTGTTGGGTTTTTTTAGTGGGATACTTCTGAAGCATTACTGTGCTTATGAGTCACCTGGAGGAGGGGTTCTTATTGAAATGCAGACTTTGATTCATAGGTTCTGTGTGGAGCCTGAGATTCTGTCCTTTTCACTTGCTCTCAGGTGATGCTGCTACTGCTGGTCTTGGACCACAATTTAATGTACAGAAGAGCAAACCTGAATTCTAGAGGATCTTTTTTTTTTTTTTTTTTTAATTTCAGCAGCTGTGCTTTCTTTCAGAAATCATGATTGTATAGGAATGCCAAAATTACTACCTGAATGTGGATTTTTCACGTTTTAATAAACTTCCTTATTAGGCTACCTGACATCTCTGTGGGTTACTGGCTATTTTCTAAATTCACACTAGGAAGAATTAAAGCCAGGACTGAGGCTGGTAGTCAATCTTCATCTCAAATGAAGGGTTTTCATCAAACTTGCCAGCCTAATGCATCTTGTCAGCCTGCAGTATCTGTGGAACATTCAGAGTCTCAGCAAGGACAAAATTAAATGCAAAAAATTTTTTTTTTTAATCTGTTTTCTGGGACTTCCCTGATGATCCAGTGGTTAGGACTCCAAGAATCCACTTCAGGGGGGTGTGAGTTCAATCTCTAGTCAGGGAACAAGGATTCCACAGCCATGCATGGTGCAGCCTAAAAAAAAAAAAATCTGTTTTCTTACTATTTAATATAAAACATAAATTTGCATCATGTGAAAAAATCTGTATTTTAAAATAATGGTCTTGAGGGACAGGAAAGGGTTTGTTTTCCTTCTTGGAGTCCCCTCCTTCTCTTTCACTTCCCTTTCTTTCACTTCTTCCTTTTAACAAATCTTTGTTAAACTCCTATTGTGTGCCAGGCATGCACTTTTCAGTTCAGCACTGTAAATATTGTGATGAAACAAAATAGAAGTGGCTTCTGCCCCAGTGGAGCTTTCAATGATGGGCATGTCAACCAAGCAGTAGTCACTCTGTAGCTGCACAAAGTGCTGTGGAAGAAAAGTACAGGTTGTTAAGATGTGTACTAGTCTGAGGACATGTACAACAAACTGTACCATAATCTGAGGACTCCATCCAATTCAAGACTTCAACAGCTACTAGTCTGTGAGGTTCTTGTGCTGTCTGAACTTCTTATGTGGACTTGGGAACAGGTTCATCCAGTCCATTCTGGCCCTTCCCAGAACAGTAAGAATGGGTAACTGATCTACAAAAGTATAATGCCTTTGCTTCAGGCTTTGACACTCCTGATAGATGTAGATCATACCAGTTATTTGTTTCTTCTCTTGTTGTTCTTCAGAACTAAGAATTACTGATGTAAATGACTTTTAAAGAATCATTACCCCCAAAGAAGTTATTGGAATTCTTTTGATGGAAGTTTTTGTTGCAAAATTAACTGTAGAAGGATTTTGCCTACACTGTTATTCTTTGGCAAGCTTAACAATCAGGATAAATATGAAAGTATTCAATATTGAAAATATTCAATAATATCAATTTACATAATTTTGTGCATCTTAGTGATATTGATAATGTGCAATCTTTAGTTTGAATTTTAGTACATCAGTACATCAGTACACCAGTACATCAGTACATCAGGTAGTACACCAAGGTAGCGTTGAAAGAAACTTATCACTTAAGCTACACACATTCTATAAATATGAAATTTCATATGCAAAAAGAAAAAATGTGGCTTGAATTATTTCTAATTTTAAATTAGACCTCTAAGTTTTATTTCCAAATCAATTTCTAAAGTATTTTTTTTTCAGTGCACAATCGTCTTAGTGGATACAAATGATAAATATTTATAGTTTTAAGGCAAAGATTCTTTATATATTGTTTTTAACCTTTTTTACTCCTTAACACTCTATCGGGTAAGACGCACTAGCATTAGTAACAATGGCCCACTGTGAAACTAATTTTAATCACATCTCTCCTTCAACCTGGGGGTGATAGATCAGAATTCCCTAGTGGGCAGTCCTGGACAGTCATTTTTGTCATGCATCTGCATCGGGGGTTGGCATTTCTTCTTCCTTTCTCCTTTCAACTGCTTCCCTTTAAAAAGTGGTTAATAATTAAGATAGACCCACACTAATACAATAATCTGTTTTTTTCCCACACAAATACAATAATTTCTAAAGGATATTTGAACTGTTCTCAGACTATTCATAGAATTTTAATGCTGAATGTAATAGTTCTGCTTTCTGAAGTCACTGGTGATTTTCTAACAAGAAACTATTGGAAAACTTTGATGTTTCTCTGGACCACATGTCCCTAGAAAATATCAGGGACACAAAGCCCACATTCATTTTCTTCTATTAAAAATAGTTTAACTATAGAAAATATACAGTTATCTGGTATATGTTAATTTCATAGGCTTACTGTAAAATTGGTTATGCAATCATTTTTAATTTCTACTGTTAACTTTGTTAAAACAAATAAGTGGTTATTTTACTTATTTAAAAGTTGACCTTTTTAATACACTATTTTATAATATAGTGCCCTATAATTAGATAAAAACAAAGCAAATGAGATTTAAAACTAAATAATAAAATTTATTGTGTTTGGGATGAACTTTTATGCAGAGTTCCGCAGATAATCCCCCAAACTTCTTTACTGTTCTTTGCAGGATTTCCCTGTTATGAAACTAGAAAATGCAAGTTCTGCAAATTGGACAGCAGAGGGCGCTTTGACATTTATAAAGAGAGTAGAATGTCACTGTTCCCGGGTGGAGGATTATAATGTAACAGGATGAGTGTGCCATGTGTGAATACACAGTGCGCATGACTGTGAGTGCATGTGTATATTTTGATTTATATATTCGTTCACGTGAAGATTTTAAAATTCCACCCCAGCTAATGAGCTTACCAACCTGCTTGTTTTCAGACTTTAATACCTTCTTTTTCATATTCCCCCATATGTTCCACTCCTTAGGTTTATCCGGTGACATTCTGCTTTGGAATATATTGTGGATATATTTTGCATAGATCATGTTCTGTAGGAGGGGTTTAAAAATTGACCTTTATAAAACAGCCTCCTTCTTTCTGGCCCAATCTGTTAGAGCATTCTTTTTGTTGTTGTTTTGTTTTGCCTTTTTATAGACCAAAGTCCAATCTTAGACTTGGTCTATAGTAATCTCTGTAAAAATGCCACAAAATTTATCCTTGCACTTGCGGACCAGAATAATATTCTATAGTACTAACCTCTAGAAATTTAGAGATTTTTAGAATCTCTAGAAATACATACCACATAGCACTTGAGAGCTTAGTGGGAAAGATAATTGATACAGCAGTCTTCAATAATAGTGTGAGAGATCACCCATACTATTATGGAATTGCTCTGAATTTGGATAGCTCTCCTTTACATCTCTATCCCTTCTAAATTTAGTTATATTGATTGTTGGGAACTAGAAATACTAGTACAGAAATCCAAGAGGCAAATATTATTTTGACTTGAGAAAGAGAGAGAGAGTTTGTTACAAGTGCTGTTTTTGTGTTTGTTAAAAGACAATCTAGGATTGTGTTTTATTTGAAACCCACTGAGAGACATCTATGTTAGTTTTATGACCCCCAATCGCATAATAGTTCTAGGAGAATTACTGTTCATATCTCAGGAGTGAGAATATAAGTATTTTGATGGAAAGAAACCTTTCTGCTGTGCAGCTGATACATGTTGCATTTATTTTCATGATTTTTCTATGGCTACAAGCTTAAAGTTTTTTCAGCAGAGTTTCAACAAATGTGGTGATTTTAATTTGATCATTAGACATTATCTTCTCTATTTGAATAGGACTAGAAGCTGAGAATATGTTCTGGCCAAGCACTAGGGTACTATCCTCACCCTCAGAGAGTTTATGATCCAGTTCAAGAAAACGAGTTTCATGCCCCTAAACACAGACAGTAATCCGTCTCTAGGAAAAGAGAGTATATTAAAGGATAAGAGGAGAAGCCTGGAAAGACTTACCACAGAGGAGGAATGGAAGGCAGTTCATCTGCGCTTTGAAGGTCCTGTGTTGGATCTGTAAACAGAAGTGACAGCTGACAATTTCCGTTGTATGGACAGCATAAGCAAAAGTGCAGGTATAAAAAAGTTCAAAATGTGCTTTAGGGGGTATTCATAGTGGAGGAGGTTATACATAATCTCTCTACTTTCTACTCAATTTTGCTACAAACCTAAAGCTGCTAAAAAATAAAGTCTATAAAAATGTATGCAGGTATAATTAACACATGGGCAGAGGAGTCCAGTGGGTTATACAGTCCATGGGGTCGCAGCGAGTCAGCCACGACCGAGTGGCTGAGCATGCTCCCACACATTAAACACATGAAAATCTAGTTGTATTAATAATAAATATAGCAAAATTCTGTGAAAAATGTGGGTAGGGAAACAGTTGGATTCCAGAAGAGCATTTATGGAGGAGGGAGTGGAAGGTAAGATTTCTAGGATCAATGAAAGTTAGCAGGTTTCTTTCACTATGATTTTTACAAAGACTTGTCCTGAGGCAAAAAAAAAAAAAAACCCTCTTAAATGTTTATCATTCAGACAATTATGGAATATTAGCCCAAAGCATGTGTGATGATTTCAGATGGGGTTTGTAGGAGAGTGTTTCGTTACAGGGATTTATCCATCAGGGTGCTGGAACGGGTTCCTTCTGGCTTGCAGGAGCCCAGCGTGTACATCTCTTCCCAGCTCCACTGAGTGACATCATGCTGGTAGCTTCGAATCAACCATGGTAGGGAATATGAACACCATCAATGTTGGCAAGAACTTTTATTTTATTTTTGAACTAGATCTTTGTCTTATTAAATTAGATCAAATGGAACTTACAAATCAAGTCGTCAAATCAATGTGGCAAGCACTTTAAAATTGCCACTTTTTTTTTCCCTCCCCAAAAGCTACTACTGAATATTTATCAGGATTTACCTTTATTTATCCTTTTAAAGAATTTTTTTGATGTGGACCATCGTTAAAGTCTTTATTGAATTTGTTACAGTAATGCTTATGTTTTATGTTTTTGGTTTTTTTTGGCCATGAGGCAGATGGAGCCTTAGCTCCCCAACCAGGGATCACACCCTCACCCCCTGCATTAGAAGGCAACATCTTAACCACTGGACCACCAGGAACGTCACTACCAGGATACCTTTAAATACACCTCTCTCCATACTTTCCTCAGATCCACATAACATGAATAGCTTTTCCTGAAGGGTACCTACCAATCAAAGAGGTTTCCACTTCCCATCTATCTTTCATGCATTCCTACACTCTGCATTGCCAAGACTTACTTCCCATGCGATCATCACGCTTATCACTCATAAAGGACTCTGCTCTCAGACTTTTTACCTGTTACTGACAAGCAGTGAATGAATGGGTCACTCTAGTGGGTATTATCCCTACAACCCTGTACTTGAATCACTATCTTTCTCTTTAAGACCCAAGTCCAAAGGCTAAAGGGCATAGATGACACAATTTAAGCCAACATCAGTATACACAATTCTAATTTAATTCTGGCTGAAACATTTCAGCAGAGTGAATTCTATAAACAGGAGCAGAGGCACTCGGTGGATAGCCATGTGGGCCTGTGGCTCTAGATTTTTTTTTTTTCCCTTTGGGGAACTCATTTCCTAGAAGCTTGGATCCAGGAGAGAATATGCAAGGTGGGTGGAGGTGGCTTCTCTCCATTCTGCGGGAACACATGTTCCCTGGCACAGAGAGCAGAATCTGACAGACCAAAATGTAAGCGTGTGTGTGTGTGCGCGCACACGCACGCACAAATCCATATACATAGAGCTGAAAATAAAAGTCATCTATCTCCTTTCAGAAAAGATAGTTATTTCAAAAGAAAAGGAGATTGGTATTATTAGTAGTATGACAGTAAGCACACTTGTACCGAGCCTGAGTCCTGCGTGAGCGCACATACACACACATGTGTTTGAAGTTTTGGGACGATCTTTGCTGTTCCAGACTTTGGGGATTATGCAACTAGAGGGAAGGAAGGGATAGTTGAAGAAGTGAAGCTAATGTGCGTCAAGAGGTCAGAACTAAAATAGATATACCATTACCTGGCAAGTGAAATCAGACTCGCCGCACACTTTGTAAGCACTGCCTCTCAGGAGAACGGTTGGTTTTGCTGGTACCCTTCTTTCTCAGTAGCTCTGAGGCTCTGGCCCCCTTCCTAATGTGATGCAAAAACCACTTTCCAGCAAAGAGAAGGAAAGGCTGAGGCAAGGGGTAAGAAAGGAGGAATCTTCTACGAAGTTATAAACGCATCTTAAGCTGAAATTAAGAGGAACACCACCTGGTAGGAATGGAAGTAAGCACCAATTAGTGTTTTACCTAATGAAGCTCATTTCTTAGGTTGAATAAACAATGTATTTATCAACTCATTGTTAATATAGCATTTTTCCAGCAGAGGGCATACTTTACATTGAAATAGATCTAAAAAGGCCTTCAAGGAGGAGGCTTTTTTTTCATTTGAAATTTTTTAATTTTTTTTTTTTTTTGGCTTCTAAATGGTTTAAAAATATTTTAAAGTGTTTAAAGTTCCATAGGATATTAAATATATAATTTCCAAGATTCAGGTTAGTATTTCTGCCTTATTAGTAAACTATTCAAGATGTGATTGTAGAATGAGGCAGTTTTTTTTCCATGTCTTATAGACTGCTCTTAGACACTATTATTATAAGAAAAGCTGTTCTTTATGTGTTGTTTACAAAATTATTATCAAAAATCCTATCTTTTAACAGAATAAATATTGTTTTTCTTCATTCCAGCAGTTTCATAGGAATAACTGCTTTTCTTTAAACAGAAATTACCAGCATATTCTAATCCATTTCATAGCTACCTTTGATATTTTCCCTAAAGGAAATGACACCTATCTAAAGTTAACTAAACTTGTTATATCATCTAACTCTAATATTCAAAGCTCATGTAAACAGCCACTTCATGAGAATTTAAGATTTCTTTCTCTTAAAGATTTATTTATTTGATCTAACAGAATCATTCTCACAATAAAGGAGAAAGTAGAAATTGCTATCTATATTTTAAAAAGGTAAAAAGGGTAAGTCACTTGTTAGCAGTGGCTGAGCTCAGATCTGGAGACTAATTTGTTTGACTCCACAGCACGTGTTCTTTTCATGGGAATGCCCAGTCTCCAATTGACTATTTATCTGAGCTATTTTAAAATCATAGACACATGACTTAAGTCATTAGGACATAAATCCAGATTGATACTGTGAAAAGTACAAAGAATGACATGTGATAATCCTATATAATCAACTGTAGGAACTCTTGGTTTATAAATTGAATAGGTTGGTTTAATTTTTTCATCATATAACACTTTTTTGATCTGACTTTTTGGTGTGCGTGTGTGTGTGTTACATGATTTTTTTTAGGTAAATGCATGAAGAAAATCTCTGGAGAAAGCATTCTCAATGTTATAAAGAAACAAAATATTTTCTTTAATTATTAGAGTTATTTCCTTTAGTACTTATGTTTCTGTGAAAGAAAAAATATATCAAATGCATAAGAAATTGCTGCTGAGGAAACAAAATTATTTTTGTGGTGAAAAACTGGAGATGTATATATCCTTAAAATGACAAAGATATAGACTTCTCTGTGTTCACTTTCATTTTAATAATGATGACTAACAGAATTACTGCAATTAATTTTATCCAAGAAGGATAGAAATGTTCCTCTTTTGTGTGCAGAGAATATTTAGAACTTAGAACTGTACTCCTATATAAAATTAAAAAAAAAGACAATGTGGATATTTAAAAGTAAAGTAAATGAAAATTTGTGGATGAAATCAGAAATGTCAGTTAGCAAAATAAAATAATCTCTAATTTTTTTCCCTGGCAAGATAAGCTACTTCAAGATTGTTAGAAAAATTGACATTATAATGCAAATGTTTGTATGCTTAAAAAAAAAAATTCATTCCAGTTAACTCTATGGATATAGTATTGTTCACTTGTTTACAAAGCTTTTAACAGATCATCGGCATGCTTGACATTGGGCAAAAAACACTGGAATATTAGACTTGGATTCAGAAAATGAGATTCCCAGCTCTGTTCCATTCTAGCTGTGTGATATGGATAAATCATTTAACCTCTCTGAGACTTGGTTTCTCACCAATGAATCTGAGGTGATAATAGGTATCTACCACAGAGGATGCTGAGAGCTTAAAATATCATTTACATCTGTGTAAGCATTGAGCTCAGTGTCCTCTGACACATCGTGGATTTGTTTGCTAAACCAAAAAAATCCAGATAATGAACTTAATTAATAATATCCTATTTTGGTAGTATTTTTAATAGTCATACATTATTCATGCACGTTGCATTAAGCAGCTCTCTCAAGCCTTATATATGCTAGAACAAAGCTTGAGGAAAATCCTGACTTTACATATACATAGAGTAAGTTTAAGATAATGATTTAACTGCTGGTGATTAGAAAATGAAATGAAAATCAAGTATAATTTTCATCTGGATTATACTTAGTGAAAAACTTAAAGATACAGTGTTTCATTTTCGGTAATATTTGGTAGTATTTTTCAGTGTTTTTGGCATTGTCTTCAGTTCTCTATACCACATTTAAAACAAGTAAAATGCATGTCAAAATTCACTTTTTTTTGCCTTAAAAATCTTGCTTTATCTTTTTAGATCTAGAATTATCCTTGCAATGACATTTTCCCCACCTCATTTTACACCTTGCCTTTTCCTTACAACTCATATTCTCTTTCATCAGTACATCTGCCCAAAATGCTCTTCTACTTGACAGTTCTATCCCACACTCGCCTCTGAGCTCCTAACAAGGCATACCTCTGGGAATTGCAAAGTGCCATATTTAAAATCTCTCAGTGAGATATACAGGTTTTCCCGTGTGATCATAAGGGATTCCTCAAATCTGAGTTTCAGAGCTAATCTATGACAACTGATAAGCACAGTATTTTCACATGAGTATATTTGTGTTGTGCTAATATACTTAAACAGTATGCAAGTCCATTGAGAATTTTTTTTTATAAATTTCTTATCTTCTTTCTTTTAACTTTTAAGAAAGCTATCTTATATATTTAATTGGTATTGGCTGTAATTCCATTACGTTTCCCAAGCTAACTAGGCTTATCCAAGTTGGAAGGGAGATGTCACAGCCACACTTCACAGATGCTCAATGGAATAGTAGTCGGCAATAAAAAGGAACAAATTACTGATATAAATAACAACGTGAATACATCTTGAAGGTCTTATTCTAAATTAGTGAAGCCAAACATAAAGGCTACATATTGGCTCAATTCATTAATATGACATTCTGAAAAAGACAAAACTCTGGGGACAGAAACCAAATCAGTGATTGCTAGGGGACAGCAGGAGGGAAGTGACAATGAAGGGGTTTGAGGACAAATTTTGAGGCTAAACTCATCAAACTTATCCACCTAAAAAGAGTGATTTTTACAGTATGGAAATTACACTTCAACACAGCAGACTTAAAAAAAGAAATAACCGGTTAAAGAAAAAGAAGATACTGTAGTTTTAAGGAGTTATATATTGTGCGTGTTTAAACATGTTTTATTGATAACATACTGTGTCTCTTTATCACCTGTTTCCAATTCCAGTTTAAGTATGTGACATCCAGACTAGTTTTACTTAGCTTCATGGTGCGTTCATGCTCAGTCTTGTCTGACTCTTTGCAATGCCATGGACTGTAGCCCACCAGGCTCCTCTGTCCATGGGATTCTCCGGGCAAGAATACTGGAGTAGGTTGCCATGCCTTCCACCAGGGGATCTTCCTGACCTGCATGAGGGGATCAAACCCACATCTCTTGTGTCTCCTGCATTTGCAGACAGGTTCTTTACCCCAAGCACCACCTGGGAAGCCCTTACTTAGCATAATCTTACTTTAATATAATTTATTTAGTGCATGTGAGAGCTCTAGCATAAAATAATAATCTCACAAGTATAAATATTATGAAATATTAATTTTAAAGATGGTTTATTGTTTCTTATTTATTTATTCATTTTAGACCACACTGCCTGGCTAGATAGTTCCCTGACTAGGGATTGAATCCCAGGCCCTGGCAGTGAAAGCGCTGAGTCCTACCCACTGGACCACTAGAGAATTCCCAAAATATTTTTAAATGACACTCTTGTCTTAGTAATCCACCAAATACTTGAATTTTATTTCATTTTTCAATCACCAACAAGTATATGCAAAGAACTTGTTGTACCTAACATTACTACATGGTTGTCAAATACTGTGAAGTAAACTGTGCTGGCTCCATTTTATTTTTATTTTATTGAAGTATAGTTGATGTACAATATTTATATAGGTTACATGTGTGCATGTGTGCTAAGTCACTTCAGTCATGTCCGACTCTTTGCAACCCTGTGGTCTGTAGCCCACCAGTCTCCTCTGCTCATGGGGATTCTCCAAGCAAGAAAACTAGAGTGGGTTGTCATTCCCTCCTTCAGGGGATCTTTCTGACCCAAGGATCAAACCCGCATCTCCTGCATTGATAGGCAGTTTCTTAACCACTATGGCCACCAACCTTATATAGGTTACAGGTGTACACAATTTTTAAAGGTTATACTCCATTTATGGTTATTATAAAATATTGGCTATATTTCTTGTAGCTTATTTTATACATAATAGCTTGTACCTCTACTAGCCTAGTTTTAAACAAGGGGAAGGAAGTTAGGCTCATAGCATTGCCAACAGCAAATTTCACAAGTCTTTTAATTCCAAAACCAACATCTGTAACCATCTTTCATTTATTTTTACCAGTTTAGCAATAGTTCTGATCCTTGCGGATTGGATTGCATAAATCCTTGGAAATGAACTGTAAGGAGGGAAGCCTTCCGTTGCAGGAAGGAAGGTTTTTCAAAAGGAATTGATGCTGAGTATTGAAAAGAAAAAAGAAAAAAATCAGGATTAATAAGTGAAATGTGCCCTTGCCACTTGTATTAATTGTAATTCTTGATGGAAGCTTAGTTTAATTGTAAGAAAGAAAAAAATAATTTCCAACCTCATGTAAGCTTCTAGTGCCACCGCAATGCTAGGTTTTCCTGATAGTCTGAGTAAATTCTTTGTGAGATTTCAGTTATATGTATCACTGAGTTGCTGCTTTCATAACTTATCAGTAGAACCATGTTCTTCATTAATTCATTAATTTTTCTATAACATTAATTCTCTACCATTTTACATGCAGATGACTCAATGGTTTCTACATAGTACTTACGTTTAACTGACAATATCAGGCTCAGATATTTTTTTGGACAAAATTTACACAAATGGGGACAACAAAAGTCGTAACTCCTTACAGATTTGCATGAGCCCTCATATTGGATGTATGGTACTTTAAGTAGGTAAATACATGTTATTTGATTCAGTCCCCGACAGCTGCTCATTCATAGTGGAGTTTTTAAACATCGCTTGCCAGAAACTCGTACCTTTTATTCGTGATTGTCTGGATGTACCTTCTCCACATGCATTGAACTGTATGTACTGTGTGCTGTAGAGGTGTGCAGTTAAAATACGTTTATTCTCAGAAATATTTTTAAAATATTTTAAAATGTTTTCCTTTGCAGAATCAGACACAAGTTTGGCAGAAGGAAGTGTCAGCTGCTTAGATGAAAGTCTTGGACATAACAGCAACATGGGCAGTGATTCAGGCACCATGGGAAGTGATTCAGGTACTGCCTAACTGTTGTGTAAACCTTAAAAAGTGTGAAATAAGACACCATATAGTGGAATGCATGGGGGCTGTTCATACCCTCCCTAATGTATTTATGCAATTAAAGCAATTCTTTTCTACAGTTGAAATAGTTTTGGAACTTTGCCATTCACTTTCTTGAAAAGTACAACTCACAAGTCTTAGACTCAAGGTCTCTAATTTTGATCTGGTACATAGCTTTTTGGTCTGGCATATGCCACATTCCATAGAACCATGTAATCTATTTTATTTATGTGATCTGTTTCAATTAATTTGACTGCTTTTAAATTATATACTCAATTTTATACATTTATTTCCAACCCCTGCATTTTAAAAAATTAAAATACATTATAAATAAAAGTGATATAAATGAAATGAGTATGACTATAGTTAATGGCATTTAGTGAATCCCTCTTAAGCATTAGAATATACACACATAGTTAAAAGAATTTCAATATTTATAAACATCTCTTTAATTGAGTTTGCAAACTATTTTCATCACTAAATGAGAAATTTACTAGATATTTCCCAAATTGTTCTTTGTATCAGTTTAATATCCCACCCACTTCCCAGGTAGTGCAGTGGTAAAGAGTCTGCCTGCCAAGCAAGAGATGTGGGTTCAATCCCTGGGTCAAGAATATCTCCTGGAGAAGGAAATGGCAACCTACTCCTGTATTCTTGCCTGGAAAATCCCATGGACAGAGGAGCCCGGAAAGATTACAGTCCATAGAGTCACAAAGAGTCAGACACAATTTAGCAACTGAGCACACACACACACACACACACACACACACACACACACACACACAGTAAATAAGAGGGCCTCTTCCCATCTCCACACTTTAGCAAGACTTCCTGTTATCAGACTCCCTAACTTTGGTCAGTCTGATCCATTTCTTATCTCTTCTTTCTGTCCTTTGAATGTGCATTTCCATTATTACTACTGAGGTGAAATGTTAACATTAAGAATGGGTGATGGGCCCTTGCACGTCTTTCTAATATTTGTGTGTTTGAAATATTTTATAATTAAAATTAACAAATCAGTGCAAACAAAAATCAGTGTTTTGCAATATGGCCAGCAAAGAAGCAGCAGCAAAATGGCAAATTAAGAAACTATTCTTTATTGGTTCTGTGACTGAGTTATAGAAAACACTTAGAAAATATTGTGTACTTCAGACTACCCTGCATTGTCTGAAGGATTATAGAGATTGACATCTACAATAGGCCTAAAAGGGCAAAACAGTTTACATAAAGATGGCCATCTGCCCTGAAAGCTTTCCCAAAGAAAACGTACCACCTCTTTTATTTAAATGCTCTTGTCTCTTAATAACCCCCAAATAACTTAGAACAAGTTGATTTGAGGAACCTCAATTCACCAAATGTCAATCATAACTTTAATGTTGATTAGAAAGGGTTAATTAATTTTCCGTTCAATTTAGTCAGTGTTAATGTTAAGTTCTTGGCATGTGCATATTTCTGTGGCTTTTATTTGTTTTTTCTGTGCTTGTTATACAACTGTTAAATTTAATAATTAACATTTTTATTAAATGCTATTGATACTAGAACTCAAAATACACTCTAGCTAATATTTAACATCTTTATGATTGCTTTAATCTTCTGGACCTTCTCCTAATTTTTGTTTGCCTGAGTAAGGGCTTTTCGACAATATTCATTCATTTAATAACTATCTAATAGATATCCTCTATGTGCAGGGCATTTTGTCTGTTTAGCACTGTTAGCAAATGCAACTATTTACTGATTTTCAGTCTTCAATATGGCATGAAAGGCGTGATAAATCTGAATGCAACCTACTTTTAAAAAGCAAATACATTTCCAAAAGCAAATACATTTGAAGGCAAACACATTTTTAAAGGGCAACTCATTGAAGTTCTGGATGGTTAGTGCTTAGGAATAAAGACTATTGGGTATAAGATTGCATAGTGGATAGCAAAATTCTGAAATCATAAAATTATGAAATTCCTTTCTTTCATGTGCATGTTCTAAGTTGACATACAAATCAGTTTAAGATAGGTTTATGTAAACTGCAAATTGTTAAACACACATTGACTCACTGAAAGCATTGCAGTGTTTGGGATTATGTTTTAATTTCTGAAGTTGACATCAAAGGGACCCTATTCCACACGCCCTTTGTCCACATTTAGAGGTGACATTATGAGGCATCAGAATCGTGGATGTGACATTATGTTCCTTCATAGTATTATTATGCCATAGTAAAGCATAATTAGTGGTACTTTTGACGTTCAAATATTTTAATTATACCGTGAGAGGCTTTTTTGTTCTTCTGTTCCTCATTCTCAGAGAGATATACTCCTTCTTGCAAAGTGACAATGTTTTTGGCAATGCACATTGGCCTGATATGTAAAAAGTATTTCCTTACTATTTTGAGGTAATATCTATTAATATTTGTCCAGCTGGAATGGTGTATTTTTCTGAGGTTACATACTATAGGTAAAGGAATACTTTGTCATTTTCAAACACATGCAGTGACAGACCTTTTCTCTCCAAGAATAACTCAGCTGTCAAAAATCAATGTGAGAATGAAATTTGCCACATGGTGTAGTTTCAATAGAATGTTATTATTTAAGCCTTATTTGATTTCATTTTTTGACCATTTGTATAGTATAGTATAATTTTAAGGTCTTTGATAAATACTTGTTATAGAGGATGGGCACAATATTATTCAAAGCCTGTGCATACTTTAAATACCATTTTCGTTATTGCATTTAATTAATTTTGCTTTTTCGAAGAGAGCCAAAAAGAAGCAAACAACAAACAAACAAAACCCAAACATTTTTTTTTTTATAAAGGAAATTGGCTCCTGGCTCCCTGACACCAGCCCAATTCTCTCCTTCTGGTGACAGACAAGAGAAAATTCTCTTTTCATTGCGTATGTGGATGTATTCTTCCATTCCTGTGTCAGAGGATGTGATAAGGCAAGAATCAGGCTGAATATTTAGCACTCACCCAGCTCTTTTTCTTTGGATGCTATCCTCACAATGAATCCAACTCTGATTTTTTCCATATTCACTCTGAGCCTCTCTTTTAAACTTGAGGCTACCAATCAAGTTTCCTGGACTTGACTCAGAAAAATATGGATGATATTGAGCTATCTGGGCTTCCCAGGTGGCACTAGTGGTAAAGAACCCCCTTGCCAATGCAGAAGTCACAATAGTCATGGTTTAGATCCCTTGGTCAGGAAGATTGTCTGGAGTAGGAAGTGACAACCCACTCCAGTATTTTTGCCTGGAAAATTCCATGGACAGAGGAGCCTGGCGGGCTACAGTCCATGGGGTCGCAGAGTCAGACACGACTGAGCACAGCACAATGATATTCTTAAGTCAACTTGAATCTTATGTAAATATAATAGAGGATGGGTTATTATAATTGCTATAGAGTTCAAAGACAAGCATGGAAAGAAAACTTGTCAATGTATGTTTTTATTTTTAATTTAATTTTAATTTTTTTCCCCACAGATTTGTGTTTATTTCAAACCTCCTCTACTGTATGATATTTGTTATTCTCTTTCTGACTTACTTCACTCTATGTAACAGGCTCTAGGTTCACCCACCTCACTACAACTGACTCAAATTCATTTTTTATGGCTGAGTAATATTCCCCTGTATATATCCACCACATCTTCTTTATCCATTCTTCTGGGTTTTTTTTAATTTATTTATTTTAATTGGAGGCTAATTACTTTACAGTATTGTAGTGGTTTTGCCACACATTGACACAGATCCACCACGGGTGTACATGTGTTCCCCATCCTGAACCCCCCTCCCATCTCCCTCCCCATCCTATCCCTCTGGGTCATAAAAGCTGGTGATCTTGAATGAGTTCTTCCTGAC
This sequence comes from Giraffa tippelskirchi, assembly GCF_054371585.1. NCBI lineage: Eukaryota > Metazoa > Chordata > Mammalia > Artiodactyla > Giraffidae > Giraffa > Giraffa tippelskirchi. Next base: position 96,109,811 of record NC_137277.1, read on the forward strand.
AATCCTAATAAATGACTCAGCAGATGAGCCAATGATAACGTAAATGTATTGCATATATGTTTACTCATCCATACAGAAGGCAAATTTCCTGCCAGGTTAGTAGATGACTCTTACTAAGTGGTATTTGGTGTGAATTTTCCTACCTGTTCAGATAGTGCTATCACAGCAAGTTAAAACCCAGTTAAACAGAATCATCCAGTTGCTGAAATGGAACAATCAGCAACTTTTTTGAAGGTAATGGGATTCTGTTAGTTTAATTTTATTGCACTCATTGATAAGAGAGAGAATGCTTACTTCATGTGTAATGAAATACTGATAAGTGCTGTCATTTCTTTTTTTTTCTTGTGATTACATAAAGCAAAAGATGGGCTTTTAAATTGATACAATATTTATTTTACTGCATTCCACATGATAAGTTATACATTTTTAGATCTTTTCCCTTGACTAATCTAGATAAACTCAGTCACTTCTAAAAATATATATTTAAACCAAGATATACTATGATGATTTTATTCTAATGTTTATGAAATTAATGTATGTTAGTATGTATTTTATCAGTATTTTAAATGTAGAGATCTACGCTAGCTGAAAATATTTTTAATGTATTGTGCTTTGAGTTTCAGGAAAACATTAATATGTGGAGACATACCTATAAGAAAGTAATAAAAATCACATTCAAAGCTAAATAGCAAAATTAGTCACAATCCAGTATGAACCAACAAAATGTTTTTCATCTTTCACTGCACACTTACAGATTGAAGGCTAGCATGGAAAAGGCTAGCACCTTTTCCCTAAATACAGCTTCTGTTGAATCTGGTTGCCTTAAATGGCAAAAATTAGTCTGGGGGAACCATTTTTAGGTATTTGGTTTGTCAGGTAAAGTTTTGCACATGAAGGAAAGTAGCATCAGCTTTAGTATTTCTTTGCAATAAAAAGTCTGAGGGAGAAGGTAAGGGTGGGACGTTCTGGGAGAATAGCATTGAAACATGTATATTATATGTGAAACAGAACACCATTCCATGTTCGATGCATGAGACAAGGGCTCAGGGCCGGGGCAATGGGATGACCCAGAGGGATGGGATGGGGAGGGAGGTGGGTGGGGGGTCCAGGAAGGGGAACACATGTAAACCCATGGCTGATTCATGTCAATGTATGGCAAAAACTATTACAATATTGTAAAGTAATTAGCCCCCAACTAAAATAAATAAACTTATAAAAAAATTTAAAAAATTTTAAAAAAGCAAAAAAAAAAAAAGTGAGAGGGAATATAGAACAAGGAGTCCTACTTTCCCAGTCCCTCTTGATTTGTTGGTGAAAGAGAATTGGGTGGAGTAGAATGGTTCCACAAAGAAATGGTAAGTCTGAGGCATTAAGAATCATCAACTATCAAGCCTGCAGCGCAGTCATTTCCACTTGGCTTTGCCCACTCTCTGAAAAGACTTCTCTGTGTTGCCCCCTCCTAGTCCTCCATCCTGTTAATCCCTTCCCTCTCCATTCCCATGCCCTAGGCCACTTCTAGAATGCTTGGGCTGTATCCTTGCAAATACAGAGAGCTGACACCCGTTTGGTACAGAAAACAGAAAATGGATTGGTTTGGACACCATATGAAAGGAGATTTAAGCTGCAAGGGGCCCATGTTCCATTTCAGGCTTCCTAGCCTTAGTTATTTTGTTGTCTGTTTCCTTAATTTTCTTCCTTTTAACCTCCTTCAGATGATGAGAGTGTGGCTCAAAGAGCATCCCCCGAGCCAGAACTGAATCTCAGGCCTTACCAGCTGGAAGTGGCCCAGCCTGCCCTGGAGGGGAAGAACATCATTATATGCCTCCCTACAGGGAGTGGGAAAACCAGAGTGGCCATTTACATTGCCAAGGATCACTTGGACAAGAAGAAAATAGCATCTGAACCTGGAAAAGTTATGGTGCTCGTCAATAAGGTATTCAGACAGCACATAAATAGAACATGCTTTATTTTCATATTATTTTTTCTGAAGCATTTGTATAGTGATGTTTGTAACAATAGATCACACAGATTTAATTAGGAAAAATGTCAAAATGAGTAATTTATTTTAAATCTTTGTTTTTTCAGTTCTCTCTAATATCTAAATTATTAGCCATTAAAGTAGATTTTTTTTCCTATTAAACCAGAACATGAAATCAAAGAGCTGTACTGACGTACTGTTGTTCAGTTGCTCAGTCATGTCTGATTCTTTGCGACCCCAGACTGCAGCACGCCAGGCTTCCCTGTTCATCACCAACTTCTGGAGCTGGCTCAAACTCATGTCCATTGAGGCGGTGATGCCATCTTGTCCTCTGTCATCCCCTTCTCCTCCTGCCCTCAGTCTTTCCCAGCATCAAGATCTTTTCCAATGAGGCAACTCTTTGCATCAGGTGGCCAAAGTATTGGAGCTTCAGCTTCAGCATCAGTCCTTCCAATGAATATTCAGTGTTGATTTCCTTTAGGATTGACTGGTTTGATCTCCTTGCTGTCCAAGGGACTCTCAAGAGTCTTCTCTAACACCACAGTTCAAAAGTATCAGTTCTTTGGCATTCAGCCATATTTATTGTCCAGCTCTCGCATCTGTACATGACTACTGGAAAAACCGTAGCTTTGACTATACAGACCTTTGTAGGCAGGGTAATGTCTCTGTTTTTAATAATGTCTCTAATTTATACTGATGTATAAAGAGCGTATTTGCCCAGATTTTCTTTATGGTGAACTAGTACTGACTTACCATTGCATATGGACATAAATGACCTCAAAATATCACTGGAATCTAGGCTTAACCACTGTGTTCTAGAGTCTCTTTAACCACCGTGCATGAGTGTGTGCATGCTAAGTCGCTTCTGTCGTGTTGAACCTGTGTCTCTTGTGTCTTCTGCATTGGCAGGCGGGTTTTTACCACTAGCATCACCTGGGCTACCACCTGGGAAGCCCTCTTTAACCACTGACCCTCAGTCAAAAGTGGCAAGTCGGCTCTTTATTCAGAATATATATAATTTGGTTTGAAAATGAAGAGAAAATTAAGTGAATATTTGACTGATTTATATCAAGTTTAATAGATAAATAATTTTCAAATAGTTTTTATAGTTGTAAAATATATATATACATATATATACACATATATCATTCAATGCAACTGAGATTTTGCTTTAATATTTTTATCTTAGGATTTTTAAAGTCTATCTTCATAAACAGGTATAAGTCTCCATTTTAATCAAAGTCTAGTTGAACTTTATTCAGATTTATCAGAGTTTATTAGTTTATAAGTTTGCAACTTGAGGATATTAATCTTTACCATTTTATGGAGTAAAATTGAGTACAGTTTCCATGGCCAAAAACAATCTTTTCCCATTACCAATGGTGGCTAGATTCACATTTGCTCCTTTACAGAAAATATAATTATAGACTATATGTGTAACTTTCCTCTATTTTTTTGATTTCTATCATCCTGAAAGTTTTAGTTGTAGTCTGCTTTTCAGTATTAGAGAAATATACTCAGAATCCATGATCTTAATGATTTCTATCATGTAACTCCAAAAGCATTTTGTATATACACCATAAGCCTAAATACTGTTCCTTTATACTTATATGCCCAAACTGTTAGAACAATTTGTGTGTGTGTATGTGTGGTGATGGTGATACATTAGAATTTTTTTCCCATGGCTGTTCATATATTTTCCTTATTAATAAGGTTATTATCTTTTGGAATAAAACAAATCTACGTGTGAATACTATTTCTATCTACCAGTAATTTGATCTTGGGCAAATTATGAACTTCTCTCACTTTAATTTCCTCATCTGTAAAGTGAGTAAAATAACACTACCCTATACAGGGTTGGAAGTTTAAATGAGATAATCTATTTAAAGTCTAAGAGTGACTCAGTGAATATTAGTTCCTTCTTCCCTTCCTTCCTCCTCACCTTAACAACTAATAAATTGCAATTCCTTAGCCAATCAACAAGGTCTAAAGTGCCAGGTCCAGAGAAAAGAGCAAAATTAATTGGATTTGAAATGACTTAAACTGATGCTCTTGATATGTGAACATTCTTCCATTTCCTCAAACTCATTCCCTTCATTTACTCTCCCAAAGATCTCTCCTTCCCTTGTCTGTCTCTCTGTTGGTTATATTACCTCCTCCAAAGCATGTAACCTCAAAACCTAGGAGTTACTTTTGATTCATCAGCTTCCTTTACTTCCTTTATCCAGCATCATAGACTACAAGAGTTGAAAGAAGCCTATCAGATCCGGTTTTCATTTATTGCCAAGTGGTTCTCTCACCTCTGCTGAGTAACTTCTAATATTAAGAAGGTCCTCCTTCTAACAAGAGAGCTCAATCCATTCTTTGAACAACTGACACTGTTAGAAAGACATACCTGTATTCATCAAAATCTGTTTCTCTGTAACCCACACTCATTGCTTAGCATTCTTTCTGCTGTAATATACAGAGTAATCTGAATCTTAATTTTTCTGCCTTATGATAGCCTTTCACAAAGAAAAGACATCAAGCATCATATGACTCCAGAGGGATTTTTCTTTTAGTTTCCTGTGATAAATACTTCCAGTTCTCTTATATGTTCTTAATATAATGTAGTTTCCAGACTTTTCATCTTCCTGAGAGCTCATATTTTTTCAGACATTAACTAAGACCCTGTTAAAACACAGTGTTTAGGGTTGGACAAAATACTGTAGGTACAGTCAGTACAGAGTACAGGAAAGATGAGATGTGACGTGTGATCCATGACCGGGTTTGCCTTTTGTCACCAGTGCTGGCACCCACAGACTTGTCTGAAGTTTTCCATAACCTAAGAAGTCTTAGCTTATTTTAATTTGAAGATCTGTTAAACTAGACCTCTCTAGTTATTTTTGGAGGTTAATTTTGAGCCTACATGCAAATACTTAGGTTTATACTTCTCTTTTTCATATTATTAATCTTGATTAATCTTTTCAAATCTCATATATTTGTGTGTATCTCATGCACCTTCCTTTTTGTATAACTCCTCATCCTCTCAGTGCTATATTCTGGCTGTGAATCATTCATCCCATTGGATCAAGGTGATACTTATGAATTCACATTTGCACCCATATTTAAATGTGAAATTATCCTCATTAATTATTCATATCCATTGCATTGGTCTGTAGACATTTAAGGCATGGGTCCAATTTCTGATCTGCTTCCCTCTTGTTTTTCCCTAGGAATTACTGGAAATCTCTCCACTAGATCTTCCCTAATAATCATTTTATTTATTATCCCATTGCTTTGAATTCTAAAGTAATTTCAGCTTTAATTCTTTTGATTGAATCAGATAATCTCTGACCCAGTAAGTCAACATAACCTGCTTTCTGTATTTGGCCCAATGGCAAGGCATTAATATTACAACCCTTGATCTAGAAAGGAGAAATCCTGTTTCCTAATACCATTTACTTTTATCTCCCTTTCTCTATCCTTTCCAAAGTTATCGCCTTCAGATGCAGGGAGAAATGAAAACACCACCTGTGTTCCCAGACTTTCTATTTCCTATCTAGGACTTCAACATCATGAGAGAGAAATCCCAGGTTCCTTCAGATGCTATAATACAGCCCCATATGATTCAGCAGAAGTGGGTAGCATTTGGGTTTGATTAGTCTTGGCAGGCACTCTGTCACATCTCAGGAAAAGGCTCCAAGAGGACCACACACCTCCCAATTAGCCATGTCAGGCTTGCATCTGGCTCTCTTTGTGTCCTTCAGGAGGAAGTCAATGCCACCCAAAGTAGTCTCAGGATTTCCAACACCTGCCACCTCCTGTGACAACGTCTTTTTGTTCTGTAGACCAAAATACGCTGCTTCTTTGGAATATCTCAGCCCATCCTTTATGGGCAGAACCTCAGATTTCTATGCCACTCCAGACCACGGTGGTGGTGGTTTAGTCTCTAAGTCACGTGTGACTCTTGCAACCCCATGGACTGTAGCCTACCAGGCTCTCTGTCTATGGGATTTCCCAGGCAAAAATTCTGGAGTGGGTTGCCATTTCCTTTTCTACTCCATCGTATAGAGATTCTTAAATGATTCAGCAGCATGAGAGAATTTAAAGACAAATAAAATGCAGAGCCTGCCCTCAAGGAATCTATGGTCTAGGAAATGAGAGCTGTGTATTAATATAATAATGACAATCGTGATGCACTTTACATTCTCTCATTAAAATCACACAGCTCTTCTTTTTAGTAACCATAAATATCACCATTTTAGCAATCAGGAAACCGAGGCTTTGGGCTTTAATTGGCCTGTCAGGAATCATCTGCAGCAGAGTTGAGACTTGAACCCTTTTCTTCTGAAGGGAACTGGTCCTCCATTCTACCATTCTCTACTACTAGAATAAAAAGATGGTGAAATACCAGGGAAGTTTTCTGAGTACTGGCACTATGTCAGCCTCTATTTCATTTATTTTTCATAACACTTCCATCACAGTTTGATATTTTCCTGACTTTGTTAATTGGAGATAGAGATGATTAAGTGACTTGTCCAAGGTCACACAATAAGCAAGTAGCTGGAGTATTTGTTTTCAGAGCTCACTTTTCTCTCCTCTGGAGCATGCAATCTCCACTACATTTACTCTTCCTTTACTTCCTCGGAATCTTTTTTACTGACTTCCTTCTTAGATTATTTCCTCTGTCTTGTATAAGTAGAATGAAAAGAATAGTCCTATAAAAGTGAATCAGAAATGACTTTGTGGAAGAAAAGAAAGAGCTGTGGTTCTCTTTTAAAAAAATTTGAAAAGACTTAAATGTCATATTGGAAGCTTCATAAAGTGCAGGCTTCAAGACTCTGTCCTAAATATGGTCAGTCTCTAGATTCAGTAGTTCTTGAATGGGGCTTGGGAGTCTGTGTTCTCCAAATCTCTCAATTGATTTTGTGACAGATAGACAACAGATCTTACTTTGGAGGGAGAAAAACAACTAAGTGAAATTTTCTCTTTCAACCCTGTGTTATATTCTTTCACTTACCAAGCTTTGTTATTTATTCACTCTGTTTCCTTGGAATTCATGGGCTCCATTTAGCCCCCTTCCCCCTCCTACATTCACTCTTAGGAGCCCTCACCGTTTCTACTAAATAATAATACAAAGACGTGTTCTTCCTTGGTTTTCTCCAGCTAGGAGGGTCAGCCAGCCCTTATTTTTCACATAAACAGAGTTCATCTCAAATTTTAAAAAATGAATAGCACGTACCTTACAGACCACTATAAGATAACCACTGATCACATTATCAGATAATTGCATGAGGAAAAATGTAATGTTCGTTCTTTGATGTTTGCCCTTGAAACTCTTTCTGCCAACTTTATTTGCCACGCTGTACATTCCTGGGCTTCCACTGTACAGCTTCTCCTAGGATATGACCTTCAAGATGGCCTGGTTCAGGAAGATCTCTTGGAGAAGGAAATGGCACTCCACTCTCGTATTCTTGCCTGGGAAAGCCCGTGGACAGAGGGGCCTGGTGGGCCACAGTCTGTGAGTTCGCTAAGAGATGGATACAACTCAGCAACTAAACAACAACAGAGGCCCGGTTATTCCTTTCCAACTAAACAACAACAGAGGCTCGGTTATTCCTTTCCCTAGTAATCGAGCTATTCGAAATGACTGGTGATGTGAGAGCCTTGAGGTGTCAACTCAGTCACCTTCAGTAGTCACTACAACATACAAAGACTCAAGTCCTTTGTTCTCTACTGAGCAACAAAACCTTAACACTTTGAACAGGTTCAGCTGTTACCGAGGCTGGACATTTCTAAATGTAAATTGAGGTAGAATGCAGAGTAATGACATCATTGGGCATTGTGAATGCAGGACTGAAGAACTGACAGCACTCCTCCAATTCAGCACTAGGCTCAGGGGCAAAACAGTGCAAGCCTTGCAGGTCTCAGTTCTCAGACAAGGGATTGAACCTGGGCCATAGCAGTGAAAGCCAGAATCCTAATCATTACGTCACCTGGGAACTCCCATAAGTTTGTTTTCTGTGTCTGTGAGTCTGTTTCTACTTTGTAAGTAAGTTCATTTGTATTTTAGATTACGTTAGATTACATTTAGTTCATTGGTATTTTTTTTAGTTTATACATACATTGTTGTTCAGTCACTAAGTCATGTCCAACCTCAATGCCATGCTCCTCTGTCCTCTACTACATTCTGGAGTTTGTTCGAACTCATGTCCGTTGAGTCAGTGATGCTGTCTAATCATCTCATCCTCTGTTGCCCTCTTCTCCTCCTGCCCTCAGTCTTTCCCAGCATCAGGGTCTTTTCCAGTGAGTCTTTACATCAGGTTGCCAAAGTACTGGAGCTTCAGCTTCATCATCAGTCCTTCCAATGAATATCCAGGGTTGATTTCCTTTAGGATGGACTGATTGGATCTCCTTGCAATCTAACAGACTCTCAAGAATCTTCTCCAGCATCACAGTTTGAAAGCATCAGTTCTTCAGAGCTCAACCTTATTTATGGTCCTACTGTCACATCTGTACATGACTACTGGAAAAACCATAGCTTTGACTAAATGGACCTCTCTCAGGAAAGTGATGTCTCCACTTTTTAATATGCTGTCAAATTTTGTCATAGTTTTTCTTCCAAGGAGAGATTACATGTATAAGTTATATCATATGATATTTTTCTTTTTCTTTTTGACTTAGTTCACTTAATAAGATAATCTCTGTGTCCATCCATGTTGCTTCAAGTGGCATTATTGCATTCTTTTTGTGGCTGAGTAATATTCTGTTTTATATATACATATATATGTATATATAAAACATCTTTTTTATGCATTCATATGTTGATGGACATTTAGGTTGCTTCCATGTCGTGTCTATTGTAAATTGTGCTGCTATGAACACTGAGATTAATGTATCTTTTCAAATTAGGGTTTTCCTCTTTTCTGGATATATGCCCAGGAGTAGGATTGTTGAATCATTAGTAACTCAATTTTTATTTTTTTTAAGGAACTTGCTATTTTGTTCTTTTTCAGCCACCAAAGCTGGTCTAGCAGTCCATCCCTTCACCTCCACCTGTTCTCCTAGGCAGTATCTTACCATCTTACCTTTGCTTCTCTGCATCCTCCAATTCCTTAGGCAGGTTGCCTCTGGCCTGATCCCCAAACAACTCTACAGCCCACAAGGGTCCTGTGAACTGTTATATTGAATTTAAAGTACTCTTGGTGTTTATAGCCTTTATAGCTTGACTTTGTTTTAAAAATTCAAATTTTGTTTCTTACTTAGGCTTAATTTTAGTTTATCTCTTCACCAACCCACGGTTTACAAGATTAAAATTTTTTCTAAACCCTTCCAAAATGGAAGTTGCTTCTTCCATTTTGCTGTCACTTTCTTTGTTTCCATGGAAGAATTATCACATTGTGTTGTGATCATTTGTTTTGTTTTCTTGAGTCTTGGTCCATGTGCTTGGCTAGAAAGAGTTCCTGAGAATTGTCAGCTATACCTTAAACATCTTTGTGTTCCAGACACAATGTCTACACCTAATGAAAAGACATTGAATAAATGCTTATTGACATGTGAATGAATGAAATGATGGATAAGCTGTTACATCTAATTAACTTATAATGCAAACATTTCTGTTAATGCTTGGCACATAGTAGGCCTTTGAGCAATACCCTTTTTGTTTGACAATGCTTTCTCTTTCTTTTTAACTTTGGCATTTTTAAAGGTACCGTTAGTTGAACAGCTCTTCCGCAAAGAGTTCGAACCATTTTTGAAGAAATGGTATCATGTTACTAGATTAAGTGGTGATACCCAATTGAAAATAACATTTCCAGAAGTTGTCAAGTCTCATGACGTTATTATCAGTACAGCTCAAATCCTTGAAAACTCCCTTTTAAACTCAGAAGAAGGTGAAGATGATGGTGTAGAGTTGTCAGGTTGGTTGAAATGTTTATTTTTGTAAAATAGTATTAATATTGATAGTAGTAACAGGGACTGTATTAGTTAAATAAGTTTTTAAAAGTTGATTAAATATTTAAATGTTTATTATTTTTATGCTTTATCAATTTTTTATTGAAGTGTAGTTGATTTACAATGTTGTATTGATTTCTCCTGTATAGCAAAATGATTCATTTATACATATATACATTATTTTTTTAATATTCATTTCCATTATTGTTTATCATAGGATATTGAATATAATTCTCTTCTACAACCTTGTTGTTTATCCATTCTATATATAAAAGCTTACATCTGCTAACTCCAATCTCCTACTCCACAATTTTGATTTAGATTGTCATCCATTGCTTAAGTTTTCATTAAAAACCTTCTTCCTTGGGGAAGCAAACAAAAAGTGGGATAAGTTTTGAATTAGATCACTTTATTCTGCATCAGTATATCATTATTAAACCAAACAGTTACTGGACTTCCAATTTACTCAGTGTTTCTAAGTACCACCAAGTTCTTTCTAAGTTTTAGTGGATCCTGTTAGATATGCCCTCTTCTCTGTAGAATAAATACAGTCCTTTCTATTTTGTGGGGGATAGGAAGAAAAGGTAGGAGCAAGGCAGAGAAGGAAGTATATAAGATCATAATAATTAAATGCAATGTTAAAATAAGGTAAAATTATTCCATTTTAAATGTTTTTCATTTGATAGAATGAAGATAAAATTCGCCAACTTTAAATATTTTCTTAAAGAACAAAAATGTAATCCTGAGAGTTTTGGGGAATAAGTCGGGATTTGATATCCATCCCATAACACTTTTTAGATCTATAAATTTTCTGAAACTCACCTATTAAATGGGGATAATAACAGGGATAGTTTCATGATTAATATGCACAAACATCTGTGTATACAGGTGGCTAGGATACTTACATTTCCCTTTTTTTTAAAGATACTTGGCTGCTAAGTTTCCTAAACTTAAAGGTACCTTTTCACTGTATCTTGCCAACATGGACAAATAAACCACTTTAATTTCCTTTGAAGACTTTTCTCTCATCATTATTGATGAATGCCATCACACCAACAAAGAAGAAGTCTATAACAACATCATGAGGCGTTATTTGGAACAGAAGTTGAAAAACAATAAACTTAAGAAAGAAAACAAATCAGTGATTCCCTTACCTCAGATAGTGGGACTAACAGCCTCACCAGGTGTTGGAGGAGCCAACAAGCAAGCCAAAGCAGAAGAACACATTCTAAAAGTAAGTCATTAAATTTATACATGATTCAAAAAACCAAAGTTAGAGCAAATGCTAGTGCTTCTTGGGTAAGATTAAGTCCAAGTGCTGTGAAATGCATGAAGGATAGTATTCCATGCTCATCAGTTAAATGAAATCTATGTGCTTTGAAGTGAATAGACTCAGTCTTGTACAAAGGAGTAAATGCCTTAATAAATTACTGTGACACAGAACAATATCAAAAAACTTATAGAGAGCAAACTTAGTGAAAAGATGGGACAAATTAAATACCTGCCTTTAAATATCTGTCCTTAATTGTCAAACTTAATGATCTATTCATAGAAGTATGCATAAACTATGAAAGTTTCTAATTTTCCTACATATTCTGTGAATTTCAAAATTACATATTTTCTTCTGTGCCTTTTTTTGTTGTTGTTCTGTGTGATACTCAGGTTCCAGGTAATTCAAATTAAATGGGAAATGGAGATATGAGAATCTTTAATTAAAAACATACTTCTCCGCTGCCCCCAAATGGTAACAACACACATAGTACTATTGTTAATCTCAAGCACTGAAAGAATTTAGAGTAATTCACACAAGATGTTGACACGAAGGCATTGCATTTGCATTTTAAGTCCCTTATTTTTAAGTTGAAGTTGGTAAAAATCATATAAGTAGACAAAAGCACAATTATTTTCTCCAACATACTATTTATTACTAGAATTAAGGACTAACGCCAATCCAAATCCAGGTACATGGGCTTTGTCTACTTCTATCTTTGCACTGTCCCCTTTTCTGTGTAGAGGAAAGTGGTAATATGATCCATGGATGTCAAGATGACCCATAAATGCCTTGTGTAATATGGTTAGCTTATAAACATTCTCCTCTCATCTCTGCAATTTTATGTACTCTCTCTATGTCACTTTTTCCATCTGGAAAAATGGAATTTAAGAAATGAAAAGAAATACTTTTTCTGGAATTTTCTACCAATTTGATTTAGAAGTTCTTTTTTAACTCTATCAGGATGAATATTACTGGTTGGACCCACAGTGAAGCAATACTAAAATGCTGTGTTTAGCAAATCATGCTACATATTTCTCATACAAGAAAAATTTCTACATTGAATCAATTGAAAGGGATAGTATTTGAATATTGAAGTGTCTCTTTTTCAGATATGTGCCAGTCTTGATGCAGTTACCATTAAAACTGTGAAACAAAATATTAATCTACTTAAAGAGCAAATAAAGGAGCCATGCAAAAAGTTTGTAATTGCAGATGACACCAAAAAAGTATGTGCTTAAATTTTTATATTTGATTGATGATACCGTATTCAACTGAAAGATGCAAAGATTATCTTACACTGACGCTCTGAATAATACTATTTTAAATTTTTGCAGAAAAGTTAGTTTTATTCTTTTTTATTTATATTAGGCAGCAAAGCACTGCTGTGAATTCTTAATCTTTTAGTTTTCCTGTTTATACAAAGAGTAGCTTAGTACTTTGTTTACTACATATCAGTTGTGGTGGGAGAGAAAGGGTAAAGGGGGGGAAGGTTGTAAAGCTAAACTAGAGGGATTACCATAGTTTCTTTTATTCTTTTTACTTTTCTGAGTTGATTTTCCCAACATTGAACAGAGCCAGTTTTGACTACCAGATTTCAGTTGGCAATGATAACAGGTATCCCACCTAATTGACATATTTAGTTTCTTAGGAAAACACTTATGGTAAAGAAGTGAAATATTTACTTTAACAGTGTTTTTGTGATGAATATCTTATTATAAAAATCAACCTGAGTCAGTTTGAACATTGTGATTAGTACATTATGTCAATACTTTCTTTTGTAAAATATTAAAAGCACCATAAATTTTAGCTGTGTGTCCTTGATAGTAAGTGTAATCTTTGCAAATCTACCTCATAAGGATGTTGCGTTATGAAATATGCATAATATATAATATTGTGTTTGAAATATAGGCACCAAACTAATGTTAGCAACCAATCTCCATAGGTCATTCTTTTCTGGAAATTTTGAAAAATAGAACTGTCTATTCCAGCTGAACTAGCACATTTGAGTGTACTTGATTTTTTTTTCACTTTTTTCATTCAGTTTTACTTAATAAGTTTAAATGCATGTTTCTAATCATAATCATTAAAAATAATCCTCAGCATACTCAGAGTATATTTTAAAAGAATTTGCTGCCTTATCTTTTGTCTTAATTAACTTATGCTGTGCTTAGTCACTCAGTCGTGTCCAACTCTTTGTAACCCCATGGACTGTAGCCTACCAGGCTCCTCTGTCCATGAAATTCTCCAGGCAAGAATACTGGAGTGGGTTGCCATGCCCGCCTCCAGTTTCCTCCAACTTAATTAACTTTGGGTATACTTTGTATTGGGTTTCCCTGGTGGCTCAGCTGGTAAAGAATCCACCTGCAGTGCCAGAGACCTGGGTTCGATCCCTGGGTTGGGAAGATTCCCTGGAGAAGGGAACGGATACCCACCCCAGTGTTCTGGCCTAGAGAATTCCATGGACTGTACAGTCCATGGGGTCAGAAAGAGACAGACATGACTGAGCGACTTTCACTTCACATACTTTTTTATTGAAGTATTAATATAAAACACATACAGAAAGGTTCAAGTTCATAAGTGTGCAGATTGCTGAATCTTCATAAACTGAAAACACTTGTATAACCAAAATCCAGATCAAGGGACTTCCTTTGCAGTCTAGTGGTTAAGACTCCACCCTTTCAGTGCAGGAAGTGTGGGTTTGATCCCTGGTCAGGGAACTGAGATCCCACATGCTAAGCAGTGTGACCAAAAATAAAAAATGAAATCCCCATAGTATGTATTCTTCTATGTCTGGCTTTTCTCAAAACTCTACCTTTTAAAATTTTATTTTGGTACAAATAATACTGAAACCAGTTCTTCACCAAGGAATGTTTTTTTAAACTAAATTCAGGCTTTTTAAATAATTGGAATATTACTTTAATATGTATTTTTAAAATAGCTATTAGCATTCAAGGTGTATAATATTCATTAATTTTATTTTTTAAGTTTAAAATGGGAGATTCTAGCACAGATACCTGGTGTTGGTGTGGTGTGGCTTGAGGGTGGAGGTAAAATAGCTGATTAAAAAAAAAATGAATGTATAAAGAGGTGATCAGAATAACTTGTTACATTTTCTAGACAATGAGTCTGAATCAAATTTGTTATAACATATAAATTATTTTAATAAATATAATGTTACTCATTCAACAATATAAACATGTAAGAATAAGTGTATCATTTATTTTTAGGATCCATTTAAAGATAAGCTGCTGGAAATAATGACAAAGATTCAAACTTTTTGCCAAATGAGTCCAATGTCAGATTTTGGAACTCAACCCTATGAACAATGGCTCATTAAAATGGAAAAAAAAGGTAATTTGGGTTTTAACATAACATTTGCTTTATCCCATGTTTATACCAAGATTCCAGGTCACATGTTCCCAAGCAAACTGAAAGCAAATATAATAGCAAATGGAATTTCTGTGTTCTAAGTAGGACAAGGATAAAATGTCCTGACTCCTTATCTAAGGAAAGAGGCACCAATTCATCCATTTTCTCTTAATTTCCAGAGTCTTTCACTTATTATATATTTAAAGTAGTAAGATAAATATTAGCATCTCTGTTTCCACATGCAAGCTTAACTAATGTGTTTTTCATGCCATTCCTCAGAGTCAGCATGAATCAAGTGGTTTTTTTTTTTTTTTGCTGATGCAGAATAGAAGTAGCAAGTCTAGGAGTCAGAAAACTTGCCCCCTTTTTGTGCTCATGGCACATTTTGAGCCTTAATTTGCTCATTTCAAAAACAAAGTGAAGCCTGTTTTCAAGTCAGTATCATAAACACATTAACATATTCAAGTCCACAGCACACTTGGGGGAGTATTCTATCATTATTTCATTGTACATAACATATTTTTCATAGCTGCAAAAGAAGGAAATCGCAAAGATCGTGTTTGTGCAGAACATCTGAGGAAGTACAATGAGGCCCTACAAATTAATGATACAATCCGTATGATTGATGCATATAATCACCTTGAAACTTTCTACAATGACGAGAAAGAGAAGAAGTTTGCGGCCCTCCTAGGAGATGACACTGAAGAGAGTGATGACAATGGTGATGATAAAGATGTGGGTGATGGAAAAAAACCTTTGAAGCTGCATGAGACAGATGACTTTCTCATCTCTCTATTTTTGGGTAAGAATCAGTATAACATTTTTGCATGGACTCATGCATTTATCTCTTTGGCATGAACCCACTGCTTCTTAAGAACTCTCCAAAAACTTCTCTTAAAATCTCTCATTTTGAAAGAAGAAACTCCATTCATATTGGAGCTATTTCTAATTGATAGGATTAACTAGCAATGAGCTGTATTATCTTAATTTATCATTTGATCATCTGGTTTTATTATTAAGTTGACCACAATAAATTTATTTTAAAAACTAGCTTGATTATTGGATACGGCACAAGATTAACTATAGTTGAACTTCTTAGTACTTCATTATATGAAGTCTTCCAGTTAGTTATTCACATATTTTATGAATTTAAGCTAATTATTTCTTGCAAATCAAAACTGTGATAAGATACACCTCACACAGTCAGAATGGCCATCTACAAATAGCAAGTGCTAGAGAGAGTGTGGAGAAAAATGAGCCCTCCTGCACTGCTGATGGAAATGTAAATTTGTGGAGCCACTGTTGAGAACAGTATGGAGGCTCCTTAAAAAAGTAAAAACAGAGTTACTATATGATCCAGCAATCCTATTTCTAGGCATATATCCAGAGAGCACTCTAATTTAGAAGGATGCATGCATCCAAATGTTCATAGCAGAACTATTCACAATAGCCAAAACATGGATGCAACCTAAATGTACATCAATAGATGAATGGATAATAAAGATGCTATACATTTATATCTATATCTATATTTATATCATCTATATCTGTAGCTATACATGTACACACACAATGGAAGATACTACTCAGCTATGAAAGAAGAATGAAATAATGCCATTTGTAGCTACATGGGTGAACCTGGAGGTTATCATACTAAATGAAGTAAGCCATTCAGAGAAAGACAAATAATTATCTTATATCAGTTATATGTGGAAAATCAAATATGATACAAACTTATTTATAAAACAGAAACAGACTCACAGACATAGATAGGAAACTTATGGTTACCAAAGGGGAAAGGCAGAGGGAGAGGGATAAATTAGGAGTTTGGGATTAGCAGATACAAACTACAACCAATATATATATAAAACAGATAAACAGCAAGGTCCTACTGTATAGCCCAGGGAACTATATTCAATATTTTTGAATAAACCATATGGAAAAGAATATTTTAAAAATGTATATATGTTTCTGTATACTTTGCTGTATATCTATCTGAAACTGACAGAACATTGTAAATTGAGTATACTTTAGTTAAAAAAGGAAATAAATGAATTATTTCTTAAAGGAAATAAGAAAAAGTTGAAAAAGCTAGCTCAAAACCCAGAACATGAAAATGAAAAGCTCATCAAATTGAGAAACACCATAATGGAACAATATTCAAGGACTGAAGGATCAGCACGAGGAATAATTTTCACAAAAACACGACAGAGTGCATATGCCCTTTCCCAGTGGATTATTGAAAATGAAAAATTTTCAGAAGTAGGAGTCAGAGCCCACCATCTTATTGGCGCTGGACACAGCAGTGAGTTCAAGCCCATGACACAGGTGAAAACATCCTTTTGGATTTTTTTTTTTAATGCTGTCATTTCTCTTCACTTGTAGTCTTTTTTCATCAATCTTCTCACCAACCCACAAATACTTTAATAGAATGAAACAATTGTTCTTGAAAGAAAATGTGTTTAATAGCCAACAATCTGTGGCATTTGATAGGCTAAGCTTTGTTCTAGGAATCACTTTCACCATATTCTTGGAGGAACTTTCTATATAGGATTTCTTTTGCAAAAATGCTTAACACTTAAACTTAGTAACAAAAGGGGACAACAGTCACAAAATAATATCAAATGGAAAAATCAAATTTCCACAAAAATGTGTACATTATAATTAGAACTATGTAAAATATGTTTGCATAGGATGAGATCTTTAAGGGAACTTGGAAAAAATAAGACATTTGATGTGATAGAGATTTGGGACTATGAGAGATTTTCTTTTCGAGTTTGGTTTTGTTTTGCTTTTAATTTATCATACTACTTATGTGCACAGGAAAAAAACACTTGGAAGAAGGAAAAAAAGACACTTATAGAGATTATAAATATGGGTGAAACAGAAATGGCTTATTAGTATAAAGTGTCTTCTGAAGCCCTATTGGTCCTGAGTTTTTCTGGACAAAGGGACACTTTAGTTCCATTATGGTCATCATCATTTGGTCCATTGGAACAAACTGAATTTGTTTTAACATTTGTTGAAAAGAAGTTGTTCTTCAAATTGTGCACTAAAACTCTTGATATACTCTCTGCTTATATTGGAGTTGCCTCTAAAGTTTATGGCAAAGAAAGCACTGTTTTCTTTAGGTAAGGAGTTTACATCCTTCTTTATGATGAGAGCTGCTTTACTTGCTATGTTTTCCTCTTCGCCCTAGCTGCCAGGAAACTTATAGCAAAACTGAAGTTCATTCTCTCAGCTTCTGTTTTAATTCCTACAAGCGATACACCTATACTTTTTCACTTTTGGTCCCATTTTTTAGTTTTTATTCAATTAGCTTTAGTGTTAAGACTTTGATTTTATGTGGCCTTGGCTCCTCTTTGAAAAGAGATGGGTTACAAATGGCAAGTATGCATTCAAGCTACTTTTTGCTTATCCAGTTTTGACTAGGTGGCTGAATGCCAAAATATAGGACACATCCCCTTCCTCACTCCCCACATCCTCACCTGTAGACTGATTTGGACTTACTCATTGGAAGAGGAGTTAGGCATCTATGTAATATGATGTGAGGGTCTGACACTGAGTCTGAAATTCTCACTATTATAGTTACTCCTTTGAATGAAGGCACAAACATCTGCTAAAATCCAAGGATCTGTCAAGTTTGTATCAATAGTGGGCATGAGTGCAAGAAGGAGAAATTATCAGAGAAGACTGGAGAGTGATCATTCTGCAGGATTCTCCAGCAGTTAGAAGTCAAAAAGAAAGACGTATGTCATCCTGCTTCTGAAAAGAATTGGATGGGAATAGGAGAACATACAGTCTATCTGACAGGTGTATTTTTGTTTAATGTATGGAGGCAAAAGATAGGGTAAATATATACCAAAGGCCACTGGGTCAACAGCTTTGATAAGAATAGTTATGAAAATAAAACTCCACTGGCTACATCAAGCTAGGATTATGCTCACCAGTTCCTCCTGTGTAACAGCCAAAGTGAATATTTGATTCCTTTACCTATGTTAACTTTCAAAATTCAGATTTTTTAAAATTTAAATATAACTGTTTTAATTATGTTTTTAATAGCCTCTTCTTTCATTTTTATTGATATCATCCTTTTGAACAGATAATATATTTGCCTCTTCAAAAATTAATAAAGTACAGGGCACGCCAGTGTCCTTCAGTCTCCCAGCTCCTCTCCCTGGAGGCAACTAATGCTTTCAGTTTCTGCCAGGAATACTTCATGTTTCTTTGCTTGAATGACTCTTAAAGTGACCAAATGCAAAATACAGTGTATATTTTCTCTCTGACTCAAAATTTGACTGTCTTTAAAAGTGTCATTGCATCTTATTCTCTGACTATTCAAGATTCTGAAGTTAATGTAGTAAAAAGGAAAGCCTATTTTAGTTTCTCACTGCTGTATCCTCTTCTCAACTGAAAGCATCTCCTCCTTTCTTCCTCCTAAGTCACCCATCAGTTTGTTTCCTTGGCACAAATGATGGCCTTCCCACCTCCAGACTGGAGGATGGAAATATTTTTGTTATTGTGCGGTAATCCCAGATTGGAAATCAAATGTTGCCTCGCCATCATGTCTTTGTTCAATGCCAAAAACAGATGGCAGCAAATCCGTGTATGATCTAATCCTTTCATTTACACTGACCAGTTGCAATTTAGTATTTCTTTTCCTAATTAGAAGATTTTAATGTGTTTAGCATTACAACATTTAATTTACTAAAATGTTTCTACAGAATGAACAAAAAGAAGTCATTAGTAAATTTCGCATGGGACAAATAAATCTGCTTATCGCTACCACAGTGGCAGAAGAAGGTCTGGATATTAAAGAATGTAATATCGTTATCCGTTATGGTCTCGTCACTAACGAAATAGCCATGGTCCAGGTACATTTAGATACCTCAAATATGTTAATTTCTTATTTTGTGTTCTTGTTTTGTTTTGTTTTAGTAAAACAGCACACATGAAAGGGAAAGTGAAAGTTGCTCACTTGTGTCCGACTCTTTGCGACCCCCTGGACTATACAATCCATGGAATTCTCCAGGCCAGAATACTGAAGTGGGTAGTCTTTCCCTTCTCCAGGGATCTTCCAATTCAGGGATCAAATCCAGGTCTCCCGCATTGCAGGCGGATTCTTTACCAGCTGAGCCACAAGGGAAGCCCTTTTATTGTGTGTTTCGTTTTCTTTTAGTAGAACAGCATACCTAGTTTAAAAAATATATCTGTTTTCCCACAAGAAGAGAAATCAACCAGATAATCAGAAAGCCACCAAATTAAGACATACTTGAATTTCAGAAGTTGATGTGTTATTCAATGCCTCACTACTCAAAATGAATTTTTCATGAGGATGATAGCATTGATGGTGAGGTTCCTGGCCAAGGACATAACATTTTTTGTTACTCAAAATGTGCCTTAGTATTAACTCTTTATACAAAAGTATAAAGAAATGTATTGGGCTTCCCTGGTAGCTCAGCAGGGTAAAGAATCCACCTGCAATGCAGGAGACCTGGGTTCGACCCCTTGGTTAGGAAGATCTACTGGAGGAGGGCATGGCAACCCACACCAATATTCTTGCCTGGAGAATCCCCATGGACAGAGGAGACTGGAGGGCTACAGTCCATGGGGTCACAAAGAGTCGGACATGACTGAACGACTAAGCACAGCCCAGCATAGAAATGTACCACCACACTAAGTGTATCTTCTTGGAACACTGAAGGTAGATGCCAGAAACAGAATGGCACTCGCCTCAGCTCTGGTGTCAAAGTCAGAGAGGCCCTTCTCCCCATTTGTCCTCCCTACCAGGAAGTGGGGCAATGGGACTCCCCCAGCCCAAATCACTGATGATGGTTTTCAGGGTTTGGGAGGGGTACCTGGGGAAAAGAAGGGCAGGACAGGATGGCCTTGTGTCATTGAGGCTTTTGAAGGCCAGTGTGGGCTTCCATGGTGGCTCAGTGGTAAAGAAATCACCTGCCAATGCAGGAGATATAACAGACATGGGTTCGATTCCTGGATTGGGAAGATCCCTTGGAGAAGGGCATGGCAACTCTCTCTAGTATTCTTGCCTGGAGGATCCCATGGACAGAGGAGCCTGGCAGGCTACAGTTCACGGGGTCACAAAAACTTGGACGCGACTGCAGTGACATAGCATGCATGCATGCATGCACGTGGGAACCTAACCATCATCATTCTACAACATTGTTTTTCATTGAAGTGCATTTTGAGTTTCAAATAGCCAACTTATTAAGAAAATGGATAATAACTGACTTTACAGAAAATAGAGGAATCATTTGATGATGGGATACTGAGCAGTGAATATCATTCCGGAACAAAAACAGGAGCATTTGCAGCAAAGAACAGACCTTCATTGACTTCATTGATTTGATTTCTTTCTGTTCTCAGGCCCGTGGTCGAGCCAGAGCTGCTGAGAGCATCTATGTCCTGGTTGCCCAAAGTGGCTCAGGGGTTGTTGAACGTGAGACAGTTAATGATTTCCGAGAGAAAATGATGTATAAAGCTATAGACCGTATTCAAAATATGAAACCAGAGGAGTATGCTCATAAGGTATTGTTTTGGGCCAACTCTGAATTTAGTTTTCACTTTTAAATGACTGCCTGTGGTTGCCATGATATCTCTTTGTGGTTAAGCCTCTAGACAGAAATTGTGCTGAATTATAAGTTCCAGTTTGAAGGACTGTTCTGAGACCAGATTCACATACAAAGACTCAAGATCCATGGTGGGCAGAAATCATCAGGGAGCTGTTCTATAAAGTTTGATAATATAAATTTAGATTTTCCCTGATCCAGAAAGACTAGTGCAACTCACTTATTCAATTCAACCTGCTCATCTTGGTCCCATCTAATCTGTACAGGCACAATTTTTTCATTTTAGAAATATTTGTGAAGTGCCTACTGCGTGTTAGGCAAGGTTGTAAAAACAGTGAATGTAGCCGCAAGCAACTCAGATAGATCCCTCCTACATGAAACTTGTATTTGAGTGAGTACATGGTGAGATTTGAGGAGGAGAAACGATAAAGAGAAATAAAGCAAGTAATACATGTATGGAGAGGAGAGCTGAAATGTTAGATCAAGACAATGTGAAACAAACATCTAGTTGGGCACTTTAGGTTAGGTGTTTGGGAAAGGCCTCTAAGAGGGAGAGACATTGAGGCCCCGAATGTTAAGAAAATAGATCATATACCATCTTGCTGCATCTCAGTTTACTAACATAGAATCATTTGAGTTGTGAGAGGAATGCAGCAAAGGAAGAATGTATTTCTACAATATTTCAGGAAATCCCCCATACCACTGAATTAAAGACTGTAACTACTATAATAGCAAACAATCCATTTAGAAGAAAATTCACACCCTTGCATATGGGTGTGAATGTTAGTTTCTTAACATTGGAATTGGCTCTACCCTAAATAGAGTTTCACGGAAGGGATGCTTTCAAATTGGTGTGCATTGCTATAAGCAACTCCAAGGTTTCCTGGCCAGGTTTCTACACGAATTTATATTTTAAAACCCCTTTAAATATAAGGCAAACCAAACATTTTGTGGTGTCAAATCAAACATTTGTAGCCATATAATACCACTGGAAAGTTAGCACTTTACATTTAAAGTACTAAATGAATAAATCACGTGGGATGTTTTTCAAAGATTGATGTTTCAAGACCAGTGTTTTGTATAAACTCTAGAACCATCTCTGGAGTTTGTGAGTCGCACTTTGCCAGATAATCTCTAGAAAAGACACAGTCCCTTTGGGGGCCCCATGGACTATCTGTTTTTAGATCTCCTTTGGCTAAGAGACCTACTCTCTTAAAATTGCTCCAGGTGGACAAACCCAGACAAGGGATGGCAATAACATGGGGTACGTGTTGCCACTCACTGCTCTGTTCAAAGCCCCATCACACATTGCCACCAGGTCAAAACACTTCTTTCTTCTGATTTAAGAATCCTTCTCAACATAACATGGGGGCAACCACTAATGAACAGTTTGAGTTGACATATAAGGGGAGGTCTATATTCCATGTTGTGTACTGAGTTTATACATAACCCCAAGCTTCTTCAGTCAAATCGGACTTCTAGGAGTAAGTTGAAGATACTAAATATTGTCCCTGGCCTTGACCCAACAACATTTGCCACATTACATTTTAGTTGGAATTAGGCTGATTATTATTGGAGAAGGAAATGGCATCCCACTCTAGTATTCTTGCCTGCAAAATTCCATGGAGGAGACTAGTGTGCTACACTGTAGTCCATGAGGTTGCAAAGAGTTGGGCACGACTGAGCGACTGAGCATGCACGCAGACAGATTATAGCTATGCCTCCCATGTATTTGTTATGATTTCTTTTCTTTTCTGGCCCTTCTAATTGTTTCATATCCTTTACTAGCTAGAGTTATTCTTTTGGTTTCTGATGTCCTGGTTACATATCCAAACACTGACCTTGGTTTTGTTTGCTTTTTCTTCTGTTGCATTCATAGTTATTTCTTAATTGCCCATATGTATCTGTTCCTGTGCCAAATCATCTTTTCACCAGCTCGCTGAACTGTAAATATCCTGCAAGAAGAGCCTAATTAAACTTTTAAAGAACAGAATACTTCAATTCATTATATTGTTATAATTTACATAGGAAATTTGTCTTCATACTTATCTGATCAAATCATATTATAGCCCACAGGTTCACTTGCAAGGTTTGTTCTCTTTTCTGTGCTAACTATGGCTGTCTCGAGCCAAGGTCTAAAACAGAGGTGAGAGCCAGAGAACTGGGCTATTCAGTTTTGTTCATCAGCACCGATAGTTTACTTTTCCTGAAAACTTTCCTTTGATTTTAAGGAAAACAATGGCTTCCTCCACAACTTAGTATCAATTTGTCATCTTTGAGAGGTTTAGTTTGGAGGTAAATTATTTAAAAACTAAAATTGTCCACTGTGAAGTTGTATAGGTATGAGAACTAGCCAGTCTCTATCTCAAGTTTTATATCTCTCATAAACTATATTATTTCTGTTATGAATAAGTTTCTCCATTAGCCACAGAATTGGGAATATAAAAATTTTAAGATTTTATTCTCTCGTATAAAGACTGTGGGCAATCTAGACATTCACAATAGCTCCATGATGTCATCAGGATGCCAAAATTCCTTTCTCTTCTCTGCCTTTTTACTATTTGGCTTCCATTCTCAAGGTCAGAGCTTTTAGAATTTCAACTGCTGCACGTTCACTCTAAGAAGGAGGAGAAAGATGGAAAAGGCAACAGTGCCCATGCCAGCTACCTGATACTTAAAGTCTTTTCTGGAAATTTCTTTCAACATCTTATAGACTTATGTCTTAAAGACCACTGACTCATAAATGTACTCATTTAGTGGTGTATTTCCACTCAGAATAAAATTATAGTTCTGTTACCATGAAGACTGGATCCTGGGTGGGAAACTAGTATTTTCTGTCACAAATGTATAGAGGAGATAAAATAGTGAAGAGTCTGGAAGTTACAATATATGAAGAGAAATGAAAGAAACTGGAGGCTTCTCATGGATAAGAAACGACTAAGGGTGATGAAGTAAGAATGTTTAGTTCTTTAAAGAGACTTCATGTGGAAGAAAGAGTAGATTTATTTTATGAGATAAAATTAAAACCTATGGAGATGCGGATTAGAAAGAGTTTCTTTGTTTTTGTCTCTTTGTTTGCTTTGTCTTTATTAAATAGTGCCAAACATTTTCTCACAGTAGAACATTTTAAAAAATGGAATGGGGTATGTTTTGAACACCTAAGGATTCCACATTCCCATGATTGTAAGAGAAGATTCTATACTAAACTCTTTGGGGGCCATCACCTCATCACTTTTATTTTTAGACTATAAGTCAAGTGTATATTTTCATAACTATCTAAGATCTCTGAATTCCAGGCAACTTACTTCATTGAAACTATGAAAAAAAATCACATTGAATATTCTTTTGCAGATTTTGGAATTACAGATGCAAAGTATAATGGAAAAGAAAATGAAAATCAAGAGAAGTACTGCAAAGCAGTTCAAGGAGAAGCCATCATTAATAAATTTTCTGTGTAAAAACTGTAGTGTGCCAGCCTGCTCTGGAGAAGATATCCACGTAATTGAGAAGATGCACCATGTCAATATGACACCAGAATTCAAGTAAGTCCAAGAGAAGACTTATCTTTAAGTTTCTTTATAAAGGATGAAGCAGTTTGTATTGTAAATGGTCTAACAAAATAGTACACACGAGATTCATTATTTTTTCAGAACTTCCCCTTTTTAGTCCCCAAATTATGAACCTTATTTCAAGTGTCCATTTTTCAAATATATACACAAGGGCAGGAAAGGAGAAGTGTAAGACCCAAAGCCATTTTCATCCAAACAAGATCAGTTTGTGAATGTTCATGTTTGTTTTCAACTTCTTGAGCAACTTAAGTCTAGTTAAAATAATCAACAGACAGGAAAGAAGCCACAAAAAGCAACATACCCTGAGAGGTGTGTGCCCAGTGATTTGGCTGAAGGGATGAAGTACAGAACAGTGCATGCATGTGGATGACTGGCAAGCCCAATAGTGTGTACCATGGGCTGTGTACTGGTCCTATATGAATTCTCAGGGATGATTCTGACTCCTTGATAATTTTAGGAAACTGTACTTGGTGAGAGCAAACAAAGCACCGCAAACAATGTGTGCTGAGTATCAAACAAATGGCGAGATAATCTGCAGTAAATGTGGCCAAGTAAGTAAACTGCTGTGGGCTTAATTTTACTTTGGCCAAAAGGAACTCTTAATTGAATGTGCATTTAATCTTTCCTCTCTCTCTCTCTTTTGTTTTCCAGGCTTGGGGAACAATGATGGTGCACAAAGGCTTAGATTTGCCTTGTCTCAAAATAAAGAATTTTGTAGTGGTTTTCAAAAATAATTTACCAAAGAAACAATACAAAAAGTGGGTAGAATTACCAATCACATTTCCTGATCTTAACTATTCGGAATATTGTTTGTTTAGTGATGAGGACTGACATTTGATTCAAGATTTCTTTTAAAAATATTACCAACTTGACATTTACATGATTTTGATTGTTTTCATCATACTACAGAACTTATGTGAACATTAATAAAAGTCAATGCTTTACTCTGTATTGAGGTGTATGAAAGAAGACAATATATTATGCTTTCAATTTCTACCTTGTTGGTGGGCAGAGGTTAAAAATAAAAAGCTTCCAGTAAAACCCTTTAGTGTGGAGCAGTATATTACCGTGGGAAGGAGGTTCGAGTATAAATAAGGATCTGAGGTACTAATCTCAGTCCTGTCACTAAATTGCAGAATAAAATTAAGCAAATCAGTTCATCTTTCTGAACCAGTCTCCTTTTTGGTGAAATGGTAATGGTACTATCTACATTTGCTTTTATTAGCTTTCTATTGCTTCATAGGGCTTCCCTGGTGGCTCAGGGATAAAGAATCTGCTTGCCAATGCAGGAGACCAGGGTTTGATCTCTGGGTTAAGAAGATCCCCTGCAAAAGGAAATGGTAACCCACTCCAGTGTTCTTGCTTGGAAAATTCCATGAATAGAGGAGCCTGACAGGCTTCAGTCCACGGGTCACAAAACTGTAGGACATGACAGTGACTAAACAACAAGTGGCTTAAAACAACACCCGTTTATTATTGCACATGTTCTGTAGCCCAGAGGTTGCTCAGCGTCTCAGAAGTCTGAAAGTCAAGGTGTCAGGTGATGTTTTCACCTGGATACTCTGGAAGAAGAATCACTTCCGATCTTTTCAGGTTGTTGGCAGTCATTTCCTTGCAACTGAAGAATGGGATTGCTATTTTGTTAGCCATCTACTGGGGATCACTCTAAGCACCAAACTTTGCCCTTATCACGTGGCCTGCTCATGGGGCCTTTCACAGCTACTTGCTTCTTCATGGCCAGCAGGAGACTCTCTCAAGTGTGCTAAGACAGTCTAACTGTAACCATGGGAATTTTAAATGTAATCCCATCATAATCACAAATCCTACCCATATTCAAGGTCGGAGGAATTTTCAGGGAATATATACCACTGGCAGAGATCTTGGAAGCCTTTTTAGAATTCTGCTTTCCACATCCCTTGCCCAGTGTTTATGATTAAGTAATATATGTGTTCGACATGAGTTTGAACAAACTCTGGGAGATAGTGAAGGACAGGGAAGCCCGGTGTGCTGCAGTCCATGGGGTAGCAAAGAGTCAGACACAACTGAGCAGCTGAACAACAACAGCAACAATATATACGTATGTATGAAAGTACTTTGAAAAATATGAAATGCCATGAAAGGCAAGGTATTGTCAGGGGAGTGTAATCTCTTCAGTTCTGTCTCATCACAACAAACATTTGAAGCAACGGACATTAAAGCCCTTGGTGCATCACAGCTCTCGGACAGTCCGTGTTATAGTTCTTGGACAGATCAGTTTTATTTAGAAAACAAAGGAAAATACATCCTCGAGGCATGAGGGTATGCTGACCCAAAAGACGCAAAGAGAAGAGAGAGAGAGACCCCCGGCCCTTTGGCTCCTCTTTTTATATGTTTTTTCCTCCCCTTGGGTCTGCCCTATGTAAATTGGGCTAGCCAGGAATGCTATTTGTTCCACCTGAGGTCCTCACTCCAGTTCTTGGACTTTCCTTTGTTCTATTTTCGCAGGCTTTTCCCTTCCTTGTCTTTCAACCACCGCCATTCTGGACTCCTTTTTCCCATTCTAACTACCTAACATCCTCCCCTCAAGAGATAGGAGGCCCGATTCTTTGGGAATAGGGGCATTGAGGTCTTTCTGCTACTTCCTGCTGAACTGGGATGGCGAGGAGTATTGGGCCTACCCCTCTTGCTAGTCTCAGGCCCCAGAGTCCTTATAGCGGTGTCCATCTAAGGGTGAGTGATATTTTCCATGGTAGGCTTTGTTTTATATATCCTTATTGAACTGGCACTGCATGTTGTAGCTTATTGACCTTGACAGAGACAAAACAGGTTAGACAATTGATAATAAATACATGGAACAATCATAAGCAGCATCAATATGGCATAACAAGGACTAGTAGGGGCATTAGCCAACTCTAAATTCTCATCACCAAGATGGCTCAAGTCCCTCCTTGTTCAGGGATCAGAAGATGTATCTCCTGTCTGTTTTGGAGTACAATCTCTGTCAAGCTGTGTTGGCTCTTTAGAGCTGTCCTGAGAAATCTTATCCCCAGAAACTAGAATTTGGGGGTGTTTATTAGAATGGCACTCATTGTAGTTCTGAATAGGTATCTAAGATCCCCCAGGGGCTCACAGGTGTATTGATTGTCCTCTTCTGTTTTCTTCCATGGCTTGACTCTTGAGTAGTGAATCCAGGAGTCATGTCCTGGTAGCTTGACTGCTGTGGGGGTAGAAAGTATTACAGGGTAGGGGCCCTTCCATGTGGGCTGGAGTTGAGACTTTGGGAACCCATCTTTTCAGATTTTAATTAAGACTTGAGTCCCTGGAGCATATAGTGGTGATTCCTTAGAATCTTTCGGGTCCTGGTTCACACCCCACAAGTGTATATCCTGTTGGAACTGCCCAATGGCCATGGTATAAGACTGGAGGGTCTGAGCCTCTGGATCTAGGAAGAGACCTCCCATCAGTTCAGTTCAGTCATTCAGTCGTGTCCGACTCTGTGACCTTATGAACTGCAGTACACCAGGCCTTCCTGTCCATCACCAACTCCTGGAGTTTACACAAACTCACGTCTATTGAGTCGGTGATGCCATCCAACCATCTCATCCTCTGTCATCCCCTTCTCCTTCCGCCCTCAATCTTTCCCAGCATCAGGGTCTTTTCCAATGAGTCAGCTCTTCGCATCAGGTGGCCAAAGTATTGGAGTTTCAGCTTCAACATCAGTCCTTCCAATGAACACCCAGGACTAATCTCCTTTAGGATGGACTGGTTGGATCTCCTTGCAGTCCAAGGGACTCTCAAGAGTCTTCTTCAACACCACAGGTCAAAAGCATCAATCCTTCGGTGCTCAGCTTTCTTTATAGTCCAACTCTCACATCCATACATGACTACTGGAAAAACCATAGCCTTGACTAGACGGACTTTTGTTGACAAAGTAATGTCTCTGCTTTTTAATATGCTGTCTAGGTTGGTCATAACTTTCCTTCCAAGGAATAAGCATCTTCTAATTTCATGGCTGCAATCACCATCTGCAGTGATTTTGGAACCCAAAAAAATAAAGTTAGCCACTGTTTCCACTGTTTCCCCATCTATTTGCCATGAAAGGATGGGACCGGATGCCATGATCTTAGTTTTCTGAATGTTGAGCTTTAAGCCAACTTTTTCACTCTTCTCTTTCACTTTCATCAAAAGGCTCTTTAGTTCTTCACTTTCTGCCATAAGGGTGGTGTCATCTGCATATCTGAAGTTATTGATATTTCTCCTGGCAATCTTGATTCCAGCTTGTGCTTCCTCCAGCCCAGCATTTCTCATGATGTACTCTGCATATAAGTTAAACAAGCAGGGTGACAATATACAGCCTTGACGTACTCCTTTTCCTATTTGGAACCAGTCTGTTGTTCCATGTCCAGTTCTAACATGGAGGTCTCCCATGTAGCATGTCATAAGAACTAAGACCAATCTGTTCCTTAGGGGCAATATGGGTTCAGAGGAGAGCTATTGGTAAAGTCTCCTTCCATCCCAGGGAGGTCTCCTGGGTTATCTTTTTTATCTCTGATTTTAAGAATTGGTTAGTTCTTTCTACTTTTCCTGAAGACTGAGGCCTCCAGGCACAATGGAGATAATAAGTAATGCTCAATGCTTTAGAGACCCCTTGGGTGACCTTAGAAGTAAATGATGTCCCATTGTTACTTTGTAATGACCTGGTCAGACCAAATCTCGGAAGGATTTCATGGAGCAGTTTTTTTACCACCTCCTCAGCCTTCTCAGTCCAGATAGGAAAGCCTTCAATCCATACTGTGAATATATCTATCATGACTAATAGGTATTTATACCCTTGAGAAACTGGCATCTGGGTGAAGTCCATCTGCCAGTCCTCTCCTGTAGGCCCCATATCTCTGGACAGGCTGGGCCACGTGGGGTTTTTGAGCTCCTTGGAGGCTGTTTAATTGGCAAGTGGGACAAGAGGAGACCACTTGCCTTATAGTCATTTGGAGGCCTGTTCCTCTGAAGGATCTTTCTATTAATCTTTGGAGGGCCTTTTCCCCTAAATGAGTAGTGGCATGTAAGGAGTTAACCAACTTCCACTGGAGGTTCTCAGGCAGAAAAAGGAGTCCCTCCTTTTGGAACCACCCCATATGATCTTCTTGAAAGCCTGCAATCTTAGCTTTAAGAGTCTCACCTTCAGTATATGAAGGAGTTTCTAGCAAATTAGTCTGTGGAACTAAGGTAGCAACCCCTATTGGGTCATTGTTCTGTAATGCTGCTCTCTTAGCTGCTTGATCAGCTGCTTGGTTCCCTCGTGCCACCTCAGTGCTCCCTTTTTGGTGTCCTTTACTCTGGGAGTTGGTGATGGACAGGGAGGCCTGGCGTGCTGTGGTTCATGAGGTCACAGAGAGTCAGACACGACTGAGTGACTGAACTGAACTGAACAGTGGGAGACTAAAACCTCAGAAGGCAGATGGACTGCCTCCAAGAGTCTAAGAATTTGATCACCATATTTGATTTTGGACCCTCGGGTGGTCAAGTGGCCCCTTTATTTCCAAATAGCAGCATGTTCATGTAGCAGCAGAAAGGCATATTTGGAGTCAGTGTAAATGGCTATTCTTTTTCCTTTTCCCAGCTCTAAAAGCTCAAGTCAGAGCTATGAGCTCAGCTAATTGGGCTCAAGTACTTGGTGGCAGAGGCTTAGCCGCTATGGTCTCAAAACTGGAGACTACTGCATATCCGGCTCTTCTTTTTCCATCCAAGACAAAGCTGCTTCCATCAGTGTACCAGATTTCCTCAGGATAGGTCAGAGGATCTTCTGACAATCCCTCTCGGGGTTTTGTCCAGTGGTCCAAGGTTTCTAAGCAAGAGTGAAAGGGGAGAGAGCCCTCAGGGTTAGGCAGGAGGGTGGCTGGGTTAAGAACCTCACAAGGACATATAGTGAGGCCTGGATTTTCCATCAGCACTACTTGATATCTGAGGATTCTTTGATTAGACATCCATAAATGGCCTCTCCCATTTAGGAGTTGTTTCACTTGGTGACTGGTAAAAATAGTTAGTTTGCCCCAAAAAGAGAATTTTAAAGCATCTTCTCTCAGGACTGCAATAGCTGCAAGGTTTCGAAGGCAGGGAGAGATTTCTTCCCAATAAGGGAGAAGGACAGTCAGGGACCACTAGAAACTGGTGGGAAAATATTTGTCCATCCCAGCAACAAAGTACTCAGGTGAATCTTTTTGTAATTGTTTTTCCTGTAGCATCCAAAATGGTACAGATTTGGGAGGAGAAGTCTCCAGAATAGGAGATCAAGACAGAGTAGGTAGCCTCCGTGTCAATCCAAGAAATTCTCTGACCTACCTGCCGCATCCAGTTGCACCCTTGGCTCCAGCCCCGTGATGGTTATCTGTGACAGGTGGGCTGGCTGGAGCGGGCCCACTTCAGTCCTGTTGAACCATCGTGAGGGAAGTCTTAGTGCCTGACCGTGATGCTCTTGAGTCCCCAAGGCAGAGTGTCGCCCAGTGTCCCAGTTGATGGCGTTTGTAGCAAGCCATTTTAGGAGACTTATCAGGTTTGGACACTCTTTGGCCCAATGCCCCTCCTGTCTACAGATTAAACATTTGCCTCGTGCCTTGTCCTTCAAGGACTCGGGGTTGCTGTAAGGCTTCCCTGGAGGGAGACCACCATCTGGGCATGCCTTGTCTCTTTCCTTTTCTCCCTTTCCTGGGCCTTTGCCTCCTTCTCCTGTTCTGTTATAAAAGGTATTGGTGGCTGTCTGGACCATCTCATCTAAAGAGACAGCAGGGTCCTGATGCTGTAGCTGTTGTAACTTTATTCTGATATCTGATGCACATTGGGACAGGAATTTGTCCTTTAAAAATCACCTGTCCCTCATAAGAGTCTAAGTCCAGACTAGTAAACTTTTGGAGGGCCTCTTTTAGCCTTTCTAGAAAGGCAATGGGTTCTCGTTTGGCTCCTGAGTTATTGCTGAGACTGGGTACAGTCCCACAAGGCTGTGGGACTTCTTTCTATTTCCATGGGTGGACTTCCTTAGGGGTGAGTCTTTCTGAAACTTATCCTACCCAGTACTGTTGCAACCTGAGAGCCAGGGGTCCCTGGGTCAAGGTGCAGATCCGCAGGCAGGCTGAGGCGTGACAGCCTCCTGGAGATCGAATCCCCGGGCAGGTCGAGGCAGGTCTGCCTCCCGAGAATTGGGTCCCTGGGCAGATCGAGGCATGACGACCTCCTGGGACCCCTGGACTGGTGGATCCCCGAGCAGGTTGAAGACAACCTTTTGAGGACCAGATCCCTAGGAAATCAAGACAGGTTGACCTCCTGGGACCCCCAGACTGGAGTTGGGTGTCCCCAAGGTCTCCAGCGTGACCAGTGCTGGGTAGGATTAAAGGGTTGTAATTTTAACTCATTGCCAGTTTGTTCACTGCAGATGGGAATAGATACCCTGATGTAATGCAATCCAAGCCTGTGCCCTGAGACTGGGAAACAGTGAAATAGTCATAAGCCTTATCCTCTTACTGCTCTAAGGGATTGTGAGTCACTGATTTCTTCCCCTAGTCCTCCATAAGAGCAGGTTAGGGTGTCTCCAATGGTACACATTTCATTGTCATAGACACACTTTAGGTAATAACAGAAGTAATGACAAAGGAGTGGGTTATCTGGCCCTGTTAGGGGCATTAAGAGTATCTTAATAATAGACTGGGTGGAGCAACATTGTCTACAAGTGGGCAGGGTCCTGATTGTAGGAGTTAGTAATTGGCTTAAGAACAAATTTGTTAAGAGGCAACAGACCAGATGTTCCATAAAAGTGGAGTGGAGATTTGATCTGGGGGTATGTTTATAACTTTAGAAGGGTGGTAAGGGTTTGGGCCCAAATGGCCTGCAGGGCTAACTCCCAAAGTGGCAAACATTATCCCTGGAAGCCCAATTGCCTTTGAAGGGATGCCAACAGATGGACTTCTAGCGGGCATTGTGCACCTGTCGCCCACCCTAGTGGGTTCACTGAGAGATGCTGATGTTGCACATGTTGTAGGAAACATGGAAGATGAAGGCCTGAATATCTACAGGGATTGGATATTATACAGTATTTCCCTCCCAAGGGCCAGCTATTTTCTGGTTGTCCCTCCAGAATATTGTAGGGGCAACATTGTGGGCCTGGACTGGGCTGAGGAAAAGAGCATGAGACAGGAGGGAAGGGGCAGGGCACAACCTTTGAAAAAATGACATAGTGCAA
Organism: Giraffa tippelskirchi; assembly: GCF_054371585.1. Taxonomy (NCBI): domain Eukaryota; kingdom Metazoa; phylum Chordata; class Mammalia; order Artiodactyla; family Giraffidae; genus Giraffa; species Giraffa tippelskirchi. The sequence goes on from NC_137277.1 coordinate 96,142,728, forward strand.
GGGCATAACATAAACCAATTAAAAATCAATTGGGTCCAAGATGACAAATCAAATTCAAGTAAACCTTAATCCCCAATCTGTAAGCCAAATGACACACCCAGAGGTGGCAGGACAGCTCCAAGGCACCGTCAAAAGACTGAGGAGTAGTTGGTTTCCCAAAGGTTGGGATGATCCTCCCACTCATTAGCATATGAATTCACCCCTCTTGCAGAACCTAACCAGACCACATTCCACTGCAGAAACGTTTGCCCTCTGCAATGGCCCACACCCTGCAGAGTGTGGTCTCTCCAAATCCTAACAAATCCACCTCTTACCTATTGCTGTGTCACTCACTGAATTTTTGCAATGAGACATTAGAGCCTGAGCTTCATTAGGTCCTGAAGCCAGAAAATCTGCTAAATACCTGACCTGTGCTCACAGTTTTTATTGGCCTGATCCTTGGCACAAAGATTAAGGACAGAAGAACCCCCACCCGCTTGGGTAACAGCTACTGGGGCTCAGCAGACAGTGCCTTTGGGACATACCTAGGAGTAGCCTCTAGAGAGTCCCTCAGTTGTGCCCACTGCCACTCGCCTGTTTGCGGGATGTTCGAGGAAACAAGAAATGAGAGATTGTAAAGGAATTAAGATTTTGTTAAGCATATGTCCCTCCAGCCATAGGAGCCAGGACCTCCTACTTTAACTAGAGGTCTTCTGGAATCTGAGACTGAGCCACATGAGCTTTCTGCTGAGTTCGTTTTTCACTGTCCTGGTTTCCAGCATGATGGGCCTCTTGTCACTTCCCTTGCGCTGTGTTTTCTTCGCGTTCTGCTTCTACCGGAGAGTTGGGCTCCTGCTGTGCTTGGCCTCCTCCTTGCAGGGGCCACGCTGAGGTTGTTTCAGCCAGGTTAAACCCAAGTCATGGCACCATAGACGTCAGAGGAGTGTAATCTCCTCGTTTGTGTATCATCACAAGAAAGATTTGAAGCGACGGACGTTGAAGCCCTTGGCGCGTCACAGCTCTCGGACAGTCCACGTTATAGTTCTTGGACTGATCAGTTTATTTAGAAAATAAAGGAAAATACATCCTCGAGGCGTGAGGGCATTCCAACCTAAAAGACGCGAAGAGAAGAGCGAGAGAGAGAAAGAGAAGGAGTGCGCGCGGGAGAGAGAGAGAGATGTTATAGCCACGCGTTCCGGGAAACAAGCTCACTCAGAAGGACGATGCAGGTAGTGAAGTGCAGTTTATTACACCAGCAGGCCCAAGGCAGAGTATCCTCTTAGCCAAGGACCCCGACCAGCATTTGTGAAAATCTTTTATACCCCATGTGTACGTGTCTGAACCCACCACCCAATTTCCTTGTGACTTACATAAACAAAGGAAAGGTAAATACAATCACAATAACCCCATCATTCATGTGTTATGTGTTCAAAGAGTCAATAATCAATAAGCCCGAGGTTACATTCCAAACAGTCAATTATCAATAAGCCAGAGGTTACAGAAAAAAATTTATGACCTGTCCAGAGGTAGGGGGATCAGTGTATGTTTTCTCTTAGGTGATGAGTAACCTGGATACAACCTTCAAGATTCCCCTGTCCGGAGGGGGTCTTATCCTTCTATTGTCGTTTCCACAGGCACTACACACAGAGTTCAGAGTCCATTAGGGAGGTGGCCGAACATGATTAGCATGAACAGGCCTAAGATGGAGTCCAGGCCCTATGAATTCCTTCTTCAGAGAGACCCCCGGCCCTTTGGCTCCTCTTTTTATATGTTTTTTCCTCCCCTTGGGGCTGCCCTATGTAAATTGGGCTAGCCAGGAAAGCTGTTTGTTTCATCTGAGGTCCTCACTCCAGTCCTCGAACCTTCCTTTGTTCTATTTTCCCAGGCTTTTCCCTTCCTTGTCTTTTAGCCACCGCCATTCTGGATTCCTTTTTCCTATTCTAATTACCTAAGGCAATGGCACCCCACTCCAATATTCTTGCCTGGAAAATCCCATGGACGGAGGAGCCTGGTAGGCTGCAGTCCATGGGGTCGCTAAGAGTCGGACACGACTGAGCAACTTCACTTCCAATTTTCCCTTTCATGCACTGGAGAAGGAAATGGCAACCCACTCCAGTATTCTTGCCTGGAGAACCCCAGGGACGGCGAAGCCTGGTGAGCTGCCATCTATGGGGTCGCACAGAGTCGGACACGACTAAAGCGACTTAGCAGCAACAGTATTATTAAGAAGAAGACATCAGGTAGGTTAAGGCTTACTTCCACAGCTTTCCCTTCATGAACATAACACTATGCTCAGTAATTACCTTAAAAGAACAGAGGTTAAATCCAGACTAGTTATTAATACATACGAGATTACCTGTGTCAGTGGAGATGTCCAGGGTTCACACAGTGTCGAACAGGCAGCAGGTGCTGGATGTCATTCGAAAATAAATAGAAAGTGTTTACCTGCACCACTCCCTAGTACTAAGCAGAAGAGTAACCTCTCTGTGTCTGGGACATTTTCAGTGTTCCTGAACTAAATGAGATCGTTTGGAGATAGACACAGGGCTCAGCACAACAGAACATTCTCCCAGTAGAAGAGTAGCCTCTTTTGTCATGGAAGAACCACATGATCGAGACAGAACCACAACAGACCATTTTAACCCACACTTACCCAGTCTCACGGATGGTCTGCTTCACAGAAAGTTACCTCCTATGACTAAGGAGAAACAAAATGTTGGGGGGAGTAAAAAGTAAATTCTGTGGTTTTTAGATTAATTAAATTCAATCTAACAATATCTTTGAATCTTTTGATTAAGACCTGAGCAAATATGAATATTAACCAATCAGAGCTCTTCAGAATACAAGAGGACAAAAGAAGGCTGTGACTTTCTCAAGATAGTTTTTAAAACTCCAGCTGACTTCATTTAAAGTATTGCTGTCTTCTAGAATTTTTTGGAAATTGTACAAGAAATCAAATGCATAGAATAGCTAAATGTACTGCCACAACATATGTAGACTGTTTATGAAGTATCGGCAAATACTAGGTTTTTTCATCTATGTTTTCCAGTTTATTTTCAATAAAGGGATATTATTTTTACTGCCAAGTTTTAAAATACATGTTTCAAGTAACCTAAAACTTAATATGCACTCTACCTGAACTCAAACTCTGATGCATTCAAAAACCATTGTAATCATTGTAGAACTTTGATTGTTAATGAAGAGTTTAATATTTTAAGGTCATTTACAGAATATCCTCATGACAGGAAGATATCATGTCAGATGCCTGAGTTTCAGTCCCCATATAGTCTTCAATTACTTAGGTAACTGAGCAATCTCATCTCACAGAGCTTGTGTTTGCTTTCTTAAAAAAATCAGAGGTAGTATTCAGTGGTATCAAAGTTTCCTTACAACTCTAGCATTCTCATTGTTCATGCTTCTGGCTCCCTGGCTGTTCTCATATGGAGACCTTGTTTAGTGATTTGTGATATTACCAACCATGGACTTGGGCTTCCTTTGCGGCTCAGATGGTGAAGAATCTGCCTGCATTGTAGGAGACCCAGATTTCAGCCCCTGGGTAGAGAAGATACCATGGAGAAGGGAATGACAACCCACTCCAGTATTCTCACCTGGAGAATTCCATGAACAGAGGAGCCTGGGGGTCTATATAGTCCATGGGATTGCAAAGAGTGAAATACAATGATTAACACGTTAACGATTAACACTTTAACAACTGTGGGCTAAATATCTACTGCATACATTACACTTTTGAAGATAGCTCCTGTTTGCTGAAGGACATAGCAGAGGTCTCACTAAACAGGTTCACAGGCTGGAGTCATACATCTCAAGGCAGGGTTGAAAGGTCTGAAAGGGTCCGGAAATTTTAGAACAACCAGCATTTCCAAGCCAATAGATCATTGGCCAACCTTGGGGATAAGAAATGTAAAGGCTTACTACCAAAAGTTTGAGATCATTTCAGTGAAATCCCATGAAATTAAGATACAGTAACTTATGGTTTATACAGGCATTTTTTGTATGGCATTGAGTGTAAGGCATTGAGGCAACACATAAATGGATGAGAAATGGTTTTCCACAGGATGATTAGTGCATGTCACAAGCAATTGTTGAAAATGAAAAATGCTATGAGAGGTGAATCTTTTCCTCTCTGTAATTTAATAGTCTCTATATTAGAGTGTTGTGCCTTAGGGAAAGGAAGGCTTCTGACATTGTTTTCAAATGTTTGAACCTAAAGGCAAAGAGGATTCAGTGTTTCTCATTGTTGTTGCTTTTAAGATGTAAGAGTCTTAAACACGTTTATGTGCTAATAGAAAAGGACAAGAGGAAGTGATAAAACTAGCAATGTTCAGCCCAAAAGTAAATTGTTTATTGGGTATTAATGATATATTCTACAAAATGTTCTTGCTACAGAATTTTCTAGTCACCCTGATCCTTTTTCACCCTGATGCCTTTGCGCAAAAGTAGAAGCCCTTCCAGAGGTGGAAATGGCAACCAGCTCTAGTGTCTTTGCCTGGAAAATCCCATTGACAGAGGAGCCTGGCAGGCTATAGTCTATGGGATCCCAAAGAGTCGGACACAACTGAAGCGACTTACCAGGCAAGCAGGTAGAAGCCCTTCCTTTCCATCTCTTCAGCAGACATCTTTCACATTTTTCAAAGACAAAATCTGTGTGTCACTTCCCAGTATCTAGCACAGTTCATGTTTTCAGAATTAGAATGGAGAGCATACCCAGGGAAAGTAACGTTCATTCACCCTGAGCATAACAAAGTGCTCATTTCCAAAATCTGGTAAACAATTACATGAGTCATAGCAACAAAGAAAAAACAAGAAAATTATTTTATTTTCTTCTAAGAGTTAAGAAGTTAATTTGAAGTGACTGTAAGTTTGTAGTTTGCTGTTTGTGAATTTATCCTTAATTAATTCTACTAGACATACAATTTTACATCTTTGTTTTCATTAGGAGAGTACGGAGTGAGACAAACTTGGGTGTGGATCCTCACTAGCTTTGTGACTTGAGCAAGTCACTTAATCTCTCTGAGACTATAGAAAATTAATACCAGTCTTGAGGAACTGTCAGGAGAATTTGGATATTGCATAAAACACACCTATTAGGTGCTAAATGCACTTGGTTTCTTGTATAATTTCCAAATATAATATATGTATAGAATATACTAGTAAGAGTTTTCAGAAAAGCAGGAGCAATGGTAGAAGCACAGCTGTGGATATAGCGTAATAGTAAATTTGAGACCTATGTTTGATTGTGAGTATTATAAACATTCAATATTTATCTAGAGGGCTTTTCTCAAGAAGTAAGGGGCTCAGTGGTAAAGAATCCATCTGCTAATGTAGGAGATGCTGGTTTGATCCCTGGGTTGGGAAGATCCCCTGGATAAGGAAATGGCAACCCACTCCAGTATTCCTCCCTGGAAAATCCCACTGACAGAGGAGACTGGCAGGATACAGTCTATGGGATCACAAAAGAGTTGGACAGAATGTAGTAACTAAACAACAAGTATCAGTTGTAATGAAACATGATTGCTATGAATATGCTATTCAGTGTAGTTTGAGGAAGGATTTAATGGCCAAATCTTCTATAGATGCAACATAAAGATAGGTATCAATCACAAAGATAGAAAAATATAAAGATCAACACTTTTTTAAGTGACTATAGGAGTTAAGTAGGTCTAGCATATAGATAACAATTATAATTAGAGCTTGTCTTCATCTTCAAGAAGTCTATAATAATGGAAGCAACCTAATATATAAACATACTATACATATATACATATATATGTGTGTGTGTATGTATGTATACACACACATAATGGAATACTACTCAGCCATAAAAAAGAATGAAATATTGTCATTTACAGCAACATGGATGGACTTAGAGGGCGTTATACTAAGTAAAATAAGTCAGACCAGGGGATGACATATGCCATATTCCACATCGCTCTTATGTGGAATATAAAAAATACAACAAATAAGTGTATATAACAAAAAAGAATCAGACTCATGCTGTAGAGAACAAACTAGGGTTTATCAGCAGAGAAAAAACTAGGGAGAGGGGAGCAGTATATACAGGTTGGGGAGTGGAAGGCACAAACTTTTGGTTGTTAAGATAGGCTCAAGGATATATTGTACGGCACAGGAACATTAGCCAATATTTTGTAATAACAGTAAATGGAAAGTGACCTTTAAAACTGAATATACATTTAAAAATAATAATATAATTTGATACTTATCAGGCCAGCAAATGCATGAAAAAATGAGAGTGAGCGAGAGAAGGATTTTTGTTGTAGCATATGAACAGTAATTTTTGTCCAGCACAAATGGCAATTTTTTTTTTGAGGGAGTGGTTCTCTAAACATTTTTTTCAGGTCATAAATTATAAAATATAAAATATATATGGAAAGCATTGCAGACATTCTTTATAATTTTTAGATATTTTCTACACAGAGTATTACCAAGTCTCTCTATATAGGAAATTAGTCATTCCATAAGCATCTTGTTTGAGGATGACATCAGATAGTGCTGAGCTCTATTAGTTTATAATTTAAAATCCAAATTAAAGGCTACATTCTAGGTGAGAAGAGGAACAGACTGTTCATAGGAAGTAATATTTAACTATGCAGTTGTTAGAATATATTTAAACCACTATTTAACTTGAATATACTTAATGAAATATATTAGGTTTTGCACACTAATTTCAAAGCTGGACATTAAGACACATATATGAAAGAAATTTAAAGTTTGATTCATTTACATATGTAAACTAATAATGAATCAAAGATGAACCTTTTTTCAACTTAAATATATCCTTCAAACTCTGCCTTTTGCTATTTTTAATGAGCACTTGTATTTTATTTTACATACACAGGATGAATGGACTGTTGGATGCTTAGTTCTTTCATTCTGAATCTCTTAATAAACATGAAAATGATTTTAATTCAATAAGCTATAAGGATTTGTGTAACACTGAAATGACCTGAACAACTGAGTTAGTGTTGCCCACTTGAGATTCATATCAATTCAGTACCATACTGAGGTTTCTACTACTAAATTTACTTTTTTCCTTAGCATTTGATCCAGATTTATAATTTCATGACTTGACATTGTACAATTCATGCCTAAATAACCTGTTAAGTTCAAAATTGCAACTTCTTGTGACTTTCAAAACATTTATTACATTTGACAAATGAATCCCAAATCTTTCTCTAAAACACTGATGTTTCTTATGTTTAATTAGACCAAATGTTTTTTCTTCTTTTGAAAGCCACTAACATCTTGGGGAAAGACACTTTAAGGTTCTCCAAAGTTTGTAATAAACAACTTAGTTTAGTATTTTATTCTATCACTTGTTTAGAGATAAAACGTAGAACTCAAATAACTGCAAGAAACAAACAAAAATAACGTTTCATTCCAATGAGAATGGTGTGCTACAAGCAGGAGAGTAAAAAGAAGAGAAAATGAAGGTAAAAATGGAGTAGAAACTAAATGAATGAAACAATAAAGACAGCAGCAAAGAAGATAAAAAGACACCTGCACTAAAACATATAGACAAAGAAATGAAAAAGGAAGAAGGAAAAATGAATTTACCAAGAGATATGTGTAGTTTAATAAATGGCCAATTATTGCTTTTATCTACTAATCAAATATTTTTAGGTCCTACTATTTGTTTTGTTGTGTTCAGTTGCTAAGTCATGTCCTACTCTTTGTGATCCCACGGAATGCAGCACTCCAGGCTCATCTATCCTCCAATATCTCCCAGATTTTGCTCATTTTCATGTCCATTGAGTCAGTGATGCTCTCTGACTGTCTCATCCTTAGCTGCTCTCTTCTCTTTTTGCCTTCAGTCTTTCCCAGCATCAGCGAGTCAGTTCTTTGCATCAGGTAGCCAAAGTATTGGAGCTTCAGCTTTAGCGTCAGTCCTTCCAATGAATTTTCTGGGTTAATTTCCTTTAGGACTGACTGGTTTGATCTCCTTGCAGTCCAAGGAACTCTCAAGAGTCTTATCCAGCACCACTATTCAAAAACATCAGTTCTTTGGCACTCAGCCTTCTTTATGGCCCAACTCTCACATCTGTACATGACCACTAGAAAAACTGCAGCTTTGACTGTACAGATCTTTGTCAGCAAAGTGATGTCTCTGCTTTTTAATATGTTGCTTAGGTATGTCATAGCTTTCCTTTCCAGGAGCAAGTGTTTTTGAATTTCATGGGTGCAGTCATTGTCTGCAGTGATTTTGGAGCCCAAGAAAGTGAAATCTGTCACTGCTTCCACTTTCCCCCTTCAATTTGCTTTGAAGTGGTGGAAATAGATGCCATGATCTTAGTTGTTTTTTTTTTTTTTTTAATTGAGCTTCAAGCCAACTTTTTCACTCTCCTCTTCCACCCTCATTAAGAGGTTATTTAGTTCCCTGAAAAGGTAGGGAAAACCAGTAGGCCATTCAGTTAGGACCTAAATCAAATCCCATATGATTATACAGTGGAGGTGATGAATAGATTCAGGGGTTTAGATCTGGTAAAAAGAGTGACTGAAGAACTATGGATGGAGGTTTGTAAATTTGTACAGGAAGCAGTGACCAAAAACATACCAAAGAAAAAGAAATGCAAGAAAGCAAAGTGGTTGTCTGAGGAGCCTTAACAAATAGCTAGGGGAGGAAGAGAAATGAAAGGCAAGGGAGCAAAGGAAAGATATATTCAACTGAATGCAGAGTTTCAGAGAATAGCAAGAAGAGTTGAGTTTAGTTCAGTTCAGTTCAGTCGCTCAGTCACGTCCGACTATTTGCGACCCCATGAATCGCAACACGCCAGGCCTCCCTGTCCATCACCAACTCCCGGAGTTTACCCAAACTCATGTCCATCGAGTCAGTGATGCCATCCAACCATCTCATCCTCTGTCGTCCCCTTCTCCTCCTGCCCCCAATCCTTCCCAGCATTAGGGTCTTTTCCAGTGAGTCAACTCTTTGCATGAGGTGGCCAAAGTATTGGAGTTTCAGCTTCAACATCAGTCCTTCCAATGAATACCCAGGACTGATCTCCTTTAGGATGGACTGGTTGGATCTCCTTGCAGTCCAAGGGACTCTCAAGAGTCTTCTCCAACACCACAATTCAAAAGCATCAATTCTTTGGCACTCAGCTTTCTTTATAGTCCAACTCTCACATCCATACATGACCACTGCAAAAACCATAGCCTTGACTAGATGGACCTTTGTTGGCAAAGTAATGTCTCTGCTTTTAAATATGCTATCTAGGTTGGTCGTAACCTTCCTTCCAAGGAGTAAGCGTCTTTTAATTTCATGGCTGCAGTCACCATCAGCAGTGATTTTGGAGCCCCCCAAAATAAAGTCTGACACTGTTTCCACTGTTTCCCCATCTATTTCCCATGAAGTGATGGGACCGGATGCCATGATCTTAGTTTTCTGAATGTTGAGCTTTAAGCCAACTTTTTCACTCTCCTCTTTCACTTTCATCAAGAGGCTCTTTAGTTCTTCACTTTCTGCCATAAGGGTGGTGTCATCTGCATATCTGAGGTTATTAATATTTCTCCCGGCAATCTTGATTCCAACTTGTGTTTCTTCCAGCCCAGCGTTTCTCATGATGTACTCTGCATATAAGTTAAATAAGCAGGGTGACAATATACAACCTTGACGTACTCCTTTTCCTATTTGGAACCGGTTTGTTGTTTCATGTCCAGTTCTAACTGTTGCTTCCTGACCTGCATACACGTTTCTCAAGAGACAGGTCAGATGGTCTGGAATTCCCATCTCTTTCAGAATTTTCCATATTTTATTGTGATCCACACAGTCAAAGGCTTTGGCATAGTCAATAAAGCAGAAATAGATGTTTTTCTGGAACTCTCTTGCTTTTTTGATGATCCAGCGGATGTTGGCAATTTGATCTCTGGTTCCTGGCTTTTCTAAAACCAGCTTGAACATATGGAAGTTCACAGTTCACATATTGCTGAAGCCTGGCTTGGAGAATTTTGAGCATTACTTTACTAGCGTGTGAGATGAGTGCAACTGTGCGGTAGTTTGAGCATTCTTTGGCATTGCCTTTCTTTGGGATTGGAATGAAAACTGACCTTTTCCAGGCCTGTGGCCACTGCTGAGTTTTCCATATTTGCTGGCATATTGAATGCAGCACTTCCACAGCATCATCTTTCAGGATTTGAAATACCTGAACTGGAATTCCATCACCTCCACCAGCTTTGTTCAGAGTGATGCTTTCTAAGGCCCACTTGACTTCACATTCCTTAAATGAACAAGGCAAAGAAATAGAGGAAAACAATAGAATGAAAAAGACTAGAGATCTCTTCAAGAAAATCGGAGATATCAAGGGAACATTTCATGTAAGAATGGACATGATAAAGGACAGAAATGGTAAGGACTTAACAGAAGCAGAACAGATGAAGAAAAGTTGGCAAGAATACACAGAAGAATGACACAAGAAAGGTCTTAATGACCCAGATAACCATGATGGTGTAGGCACTCACCTAGAACTGGACATCTTGGAGTATGAAGTCAAGTGGGCCTTAGGAAGAAATACTATGAACAAAGCTAATGGAGTTGATGGAATTCCAGTTGAATTATTTAAAATTCTAAAAGAAGATGCTGTTAAAGTGCTGTAGTCAATAACAGCAAGTTTAGAAAACTCAGCAGTGGCCACAGGACTGGAGAAGATCCGTTTTCATTCCAATTCCAAAGAAATGCAATGATAATGGATGTTAAAACTACCATACAACTGCATTATTTCACATTCTAGCAAGGTTAGGCTCAAAATCGTTCAAGTTAGGCATCAGCAGTACATGAGCCAAGAACTTCCAGATGTACAAACTGGGTTTAGAAGAGGCAGAGGAACTAGAGATCAAAATGCCAACATTCATTGGACCACGGATAAACCAAAAGAATTCCAGAAAAACACCTACTTCTCTTTCATTGACTACAGTAAATCTTTTGATTGTATGGATCACAAAAAATGTGGGAAATTCTTAACAAGACTGTAGTACCAGACCACCTTACTTGTCTACTGAGAAACCTGTATGTGGGTCAAGAAGCAAGTTAGAACCAGATGTGAAACAACTGCTGCTGCTGCTACTGCTAAGTCACTCCAGTCGTGTCCGGCTCTGTGTGACCCCATGGACAGCAGCCCGCCAGGCTCCACCGTCCCTGGGATTTTCCAGGCAAGAGTACTGGAGTTGGGTGCCATTGCCTTCTCCTGTGAAACAAGTAACTGTTTCCAAATAGGGAAAGGAGTATGTCATGGCTATATGTTGTCACTTTGCTTATTTAATTTATAGGCAAAGTACATCATGAGCCATGTCATATAGGGCCATCTAAGATGGATGGGTCATGGCGGAGAGTTCGGACAAAATGTGGTCCACTGGAGAAGGAAATGGCAAACCACCTCAGTATTCTTGCCTTGAGAACCCCATGAACAGTATGAAAAAGTAAAAAGGTAGGACAGTGAAAGATGAACTCCCCAGGTTGGTAGGTGCCCAATATGCTATGCCAGATCAGTGGAGAAATAACTTCAGAAAGAATGAAGAAACAAAGCAAAAACAACACCCAGCTGTGGATATGACTGGTAATAGAAGTAAAGTCTGATGCTGTAAAGAGCAACATTGCATAGGAACCTGGAATGTTAGGTCCATGAATCAAGGCAAATTGGAAGTGGTCAAACAGGAGATGGCAAGAGTGAACGTCGACATTCTAGGAATCAGTGAACTAAGATGGACTGGAATGGGTGAATTTAACTCAGATGACCATCATATCTACTACTGTGGGCAAGAATCTCTTAGAAGAAATGGAGTATCCCTCACAGTCAACAAAAGATTCTGAAATGCAGTACTTGGATGCAATTTCAAAAACAACAGAATGATCTCTGTTCCTTTCCAAGGCAAACCATTCAATATCACAGTAATCCAAGTCTGTGCCCTGAACAGTAAGGCAGAAGAAGCTGAAGTTGAATGGGTCTATGAAGACCTATAAGACCTTCTGGAACACCCAAAAAAGATGTCCTTTTCATTAGAGGGGACTGGAATGCAAAAGTAAAAAGCCAAGAGATACCTAGAGTAATAGGCAAGTTTGGCATTGGAGTACAAAGCAATGCAGGGCAAAGGTTAACAGAGTTTTGCCAAGAGAACACACTGATCATAGCAAACACCCTCTTCCAACAACACAAGAGATGACTCTACACATGGACATCACCAGATGGTCAATACTGAAATCAGATTGATTATATTCTCTGCAGCCAAAGATGGAGAAGCACTATACAGTCAGCAAAAACAAGACCAGTAGCTGACTGTGGCTCAGATCATGAAGTCCTCATTGCCAAATTCAGACTGAAATTGAAGAAAGTAGGGAAAACCACTAGACCATTCAAGTATGACTTAAATCAAATCCCTTATGATTATACAGTGGAAGTGAGAAATAGATTTAAGGGACTAGATCTGACAGAGTGCCTGATGAACTATGGACGGAGGTTCGTGACATTGTACAGGAGACGGGGATCAAGACCATCTCCAAAAAAAGAAATGCAAAAAGGCAAAATGGTTGTCTGACGAGTCCTTGCAAACAGCTGAAAAAGAAGAGAAGCTAAAGGCAAAGATGAAAGGAAAGATATACCCATCTAAATGCAAAGTTCCAAAGAATAGCAAGGAGAGATTAGAAAGGCTTCCTCAGTGATCAATGCAAAGAAATAGAGGAAAACAATAGAATGAGAATGACTAGAGATCTCTTCAAGAAAATTAGAGATACCAAGAGAACATTTCATGCAAAGATGGGCACAATAAATGACAGAAATTGTAAGGACTTAACAGAAGCAGAAGATATTAAGAAGAGGTGGCAAGAATACACAGAAGAACTATACAAAAAAGATCTTCATGACCCAGATAACCACAATGGTGTGATCACTCACCTAGAGCCAGACATCCTGGGATGCGAAGTCAAGTGGGCCTTAGGAAGTATCATTACGAACAAAGTTAGTGGAGGTGATGGAATTCCAGTTGAGCTATTTCAAATCCTAAAAGATGATGCTATGAAAGTGCTGCCCTCAATATGCCAGCAAATTTGTAAAACTCAGCAGTGGCCACAGGCCAGGAAAATTTCAGTTTTCATTCCAATCCCAAAGAAAGGCAATGCCAAAGAATGTTCAAACTGCTGCACAATTGCACTCATCTCACATGCTAGTAAAGTAATGCTCAAAATTCTCCAACCCAGGCTTCAACAGTAAGTGAATTGTGAATTTCCAGATGTTTGAGGTGGATTTAGAAAAGGCAGAGGAACCAGAGATCAAATTGCCAACATCCGTTGAATCATCAAAAAAGCAAGAGAGTTCCAGAAAAACATCAACTTCTGCTTTACTGACTAGGCCAAAGCCTCTGACTGTGTGGATCATGACAAACTGTGAGAAATTCTTAAAGAGATGGGACTACCAGACCACCTGACCTGACTCTTGAGAAATCTGTATGCAGGTCAAGAAGCAACAGTTAGAACTGGACATGGAACAACAGACTGGTTCCATATCAGGAAACGGTATGTCAAAGCTGTATACTGTCACCCTGCTTATTAAACTTGTATGCAGAGTACATCATGTGAAATGCCAGGCTGGATAAAGCATAGGCTGGAATCAAGATTGCTGGGAGAAATATCAATAACCTCAGATATGCATATGACACCACCCTTATGACAGAAAGTGAAGAAGAACTAAAGAGCCTCTTGAAAGTGAAAGAAGAGAGTGAAAAAGTTAACTTAAAACTCAACATTCAGAAAACTAAGATCATGGCATCTGGTCCCATCACTTCATGGCACACAGATGGGGAAACAATGGAAACAGTGAGAGACTTTAATTTTGGGGGCTCCAAAATCACTGCAGATGGTGATTACAGCCATGAAATTAAAAGATGCTTGTTGCTTGGAAGAAAAACCAAGACCAATCTAGACAGCATATTAAAAAGCAGAGGCATTACTTTGCCAACAAAGGTCCATCTAGTTAAAGCTATGGTTTTTCCAGTAGTCATGAAAGGATGTGAGAGTTGGACTATAAAGAAAGTTGAGCACTGAAGAATTGATGCTTTTGAACTGTGGTGTTGGAGTAGACTCTTGAGAGTCCCTTGGACTGCAAGGAGATCCAACCAGTCCACCCTAAAGGAAATCAGTCCTGAATATTCACTGGAAGGACTGATGCTGAAGTTGAAACTCCATACTTCGGCCACCTAATGCGATAAACTGACTCACTGGAGAAGTCCCTGATGTTGGGACAGCTTGAAGGTGGAAGGAGAAGGTGACGACAGAAGATGAGATGGTTGGATGGCATCACCAGCTAGATGGACATGAGTTTGAATAAGCTCCAGGAGTCGGTGATGGACAGGGAAGTCTGGCATGCTACAGTCCATGGGGTCACAAAGAGTTGGACACAACTGAGAGGCTGAACTGAACTGAACTGCCAGTTCATTATGCAAAATGCCTGGCTGGATGAATCAGAAGCTGAAATCAACAAGTTCAGATAAGCTGATGATGCCACTCTAACGGCAGAAAGAAAAAAAGCAACTAAAGAGCCTATTAGTTGTAAGGTATTATATTTTAGGCACAGAGATCAGTGAGTAAAACAAGGATCCTGCCCACAAGATCTTTTACCTTATAGAGAGAATTTTTTACTCCATAATGAGTAAAATAAGAATTTTGTTTTTAAGATTCACTTGCCACATTCACAAATTCAATAATTAGCCATATTCATAAATATCAATAATATATGAAACATAGTGATCAATGCCATAAAAGAGAGATTACTTCCAACAGGTTTCACTGAGCTTTGGAGTGTCCAGGAGGTTTTTCAAAGTCTTTTTGGGGATTATCCTACCTCGGGGAGGGTGTGCAGGGCAGACATAAGAAAAAAGGAGAACACATAACAATCAAGGAAAGAGAATTTTACCATCAAATATGGCTAGATAATGTCCCATTAGAAAAGGAAAAGTTGTCCTGTTCAGAAAAAAAAATATTTTTGCCTTAAAATGTATAATAAGTTTGAGAGTTTTTATAGATAGCATAGTATTTAATTTTAAAACATTAAACTTTATCAAAGTAATTATGCTGCTGCTGCTGCTAAGTCGCTTCAGTCGTGTCCGACTCTGTGCGACCCCATAGATGGCAGCCCACCAGGCTCTGCCGTCCCTGGGATTCTCCAGGCAAGAATACTGGACTGTATTGCCATTTCCTTCTCCAGTGCATGAAAGGGAAAAGTGAAGGTGAAGCGCTCAGTCGTGTCTGACTCTTAGCGACCCCATGGACTGTAGCCTACCAGGCTCCGCCGTCCATGAGATTTTCCAGGCAAGAGTACTGGAGTGGGGTGCCATTGCCTTCTCCATCGAAGTAATTATAAAATACCTGAATTGTTTCAAAAGATTCAGTGCCTCTGTAAAGGTGCGAAATGGAACTGAACTGATTTAAGGTGATGCCAGCTGTTGATGTAGCAGTCATGGGGAGAGGTCAGGACTTCTCTGAATAGAGTTGTATATGAGAGGGGAATTGTAAGATGCCTGTGTTCTGATCGTATCCATCCTGTTCAAAAGATGTCTCGAGACACAGTCCTACTTTTCTAGCATTCTCCTAGACAAAGATCTTAGCAACAGGACCAGCAGAGTCATCTTCTGGCCCAGGTAAGATCATTACCTCATAACCAGTCTGAGGAAAAGAATGCCCAGACAATCATAGCTTGCTCTGGGACCATGATGGTTGATGAAGCTATGGATAGTTAATGCCACATACATCTTTGTTTACAATATCCGGTGACTGGGATGCGTTAAAAATGTTCTTTAAAATGCTTTGTGATGAGTGCTCAATTTGATTTAATTATGTGTTTGGCTGAAGGAAAACTGACCTATAACAAGTGAACCTAGCAGATACTCTTCAACAGAGAGTGAATTTGTGGAGGTGAAAAAATGGATGTAATGAGAATAGATGATCTCTGAATAGGAATTGTAAAAAAAAAAAATTGCAAAAAGAGGGAAAGAGATGGGAAGAAAATTTTGAAAGGGAATCTGAAGTTTCAAGCCTGTTTACAGGACAAGGAGTAAGAGTCAAAAACAAGGAGAGATTCAAGACTCAAGAGGGAGAAATGAGAGCGTAATTGTTGAAACAAAAGCCTAGGAAGAAGGAAGAGGATGAAACCAAGAGCATAGGAAAGACAAAGGTTGGCAGAAAGAGAGCTGCAGCTGCTTCTGAATCAGGAAAAAAGTAAATATGAATAAAAGATACAGCTTAGAGTAAAGGAGCATAAAAGATACAGCTTAGCACAGAAGGAGGAAGTTGATGGAAATATTCTCTGACAACAATCACCAGGCTATCTGCTGAATGGGGTTTGGAATTTAAGGATGGACATGGGGACGTTAAATAGAAGGATTTTCAAACATGCTTTGATGAAGGCAAAATAAATAATTAGAAACCAAGAAGAAGATGCTCATTCAGTAACTGAATTGGAAATAATAAATGTAGAAATAATAATTTAATAAATAATTATGTGCAGGATATTAGACTAAGTTATGTTATATTTTTTCTCTGGTATTAAGAGGAAAAAATCTGGATGGTTAAAAATTTGATGGATTTGAAAACTTTAAAATGTTGTGGTCAGTGTAACACAAAGCTGGTTCTGTTTGTAGCTTCCCTTAGCATGAAGTTATATTACAAGAAACCTAACATCAATATCCAGACTAATTAAAAATTAACTTAATATTTTTCTGGCACCCCCAAAAAATCCAAATGGAAACTGCATATTATAAAAAATATCTTCAAACCTTTTAAACTTGGTATTTCCCTAAGAATTATACATTATACATCAGAACTGCTTCACAACCTCTTTTCCTCTTTTCAAAACTCCTCAAAATTATCTCCCTAAATCATCCTGTATTACTTTTTTTTTAATTTCTCTGTTTTTATTTTATTTTATTTTATTTTTATTTTATAAATTTATTTATTTTAGTTGGGGGCTAATTACTTTACAATATTGTAATAGTTTTTGCCATACATTGACATGAATCATCCATGGGTTTACATGTGTTCCCCTTCCTGGACCCCCCACCCACCTCCCTCCCCATCCCATCCCTCTGGGTCATCCCATTGCCCCGGCCCTGAGCTCTTGTCTCATGCATCGAACATGGAATGGTGTTCTGTTTCACATATGATAATATACATGTTTCAATGCTATTCTCCCAGAACGTCCCACCCTCACCTTCTCCCTCAGAGTCCATAAAATTGTTCTATGCATCTGTGTCTCTTATTCTGTCTCGCATATAGGGTTATCGTTACCATCTTTCAAATTCCATATATATGCATTAGTATACTGTATTGTTGTTTTTCTTTCTGGCTTACTTCACTCTGTTTAATGGGCTCCAGTTTCATCCATCTCAGTAGAACCGATTCAAATGTATTTTTTTTAATGGCTGAGTAATATTCCATTGTGTATATGTACCACAGCTTCTTTATCCATTCGTCTGCTGATGGACATCTAGGTTGCTTCCATGTCCTGGCTATTGTAAACAGTGCTGCGATGAACATTGGGGTACACGCGAATTACTGTACTACTGAATTACCTGTATTACTTTTTATCTCACCTATTCCTTCTCCCAGCCTCTTCCTTTTAATGTAAATCAGCAATCCTGGAATATCTGAAAGTAACAGTGACAATTATCGATTTATTGCCTTTATCTCCAAATTCAACCTTTCTATCTGCTCCCTAAAGATACGTCTGAGTCCTTTGAATATTTCGGATTTGTCTGCTGTCGTTACATTAAAGTTCTCCTGGAGAGGATGCTGGAGAGGCAGTACAGGAAGAAAGGGTTTATTTCCTGGTTCTGGCATGCTTATATGACAGGCTTCTGCAATCTGAGTAGTTTCTCCAGTGTCCAGTTACTGCAGTACCTGTGACTTTCTCCAGTATCAGTGTGTTGCATGGCAGCCAGCAGGACTCAGTGGCCAGCAACTGCATATTCCCAGGCAGTTTTGTTTAGAGTACCTCCAATAAGATACATCCCCTTGAACAGCTTTCCCTGGTCCCCAGAGAGCACAATTTCACCAAGCTCCAACAGGTAGACTACTGGTAAGTTCTGATGACACCATGGCAACTTCCTTGCTTTCGAAAACCTACAGTTGCCCTTTCCAATAAAGTCTGAATCAACCTTGGGTGCTCTATCTCAACCACAAGAGAAGCAGTTGCTTCATATGTCTCCGTTGTTCAGTTGCTAAGTCATGTCTGACTTTTTGTGACCCCAGGGACTGCAACATGCCAGGCTTCCCTGTCCTTCACTATTTCCCAGAGTTTGCTCAAACTCATGTCCATTGAGTCGGTGATGCCATCCAACATCTCATCCTCTGTCACCCTCTTCTCCTCCTGCCTTCAATCTTTCCTAGCATTAGGGTCTTTTCCAATGAGTTGGTTCTTCACATCAGGTGGCCAAAACATTGGAACTTCAGCTTCAGCATCAGTCTTTCCAATAAATCTTCAGGGTTGATTTCCTTCCAGACTGACTGGTTTGCTCTACTATTTCTATATTCTTTAGGATTCTTTATACTTCTTCTTAGCTAATTCTCTGTTACTCCAAACCCATTGTAGTAAGTCATTATCTATATTAAAATTTACAAGTTCAAATTACTCTGTGGTTTTTCTCCCAGCAGACTGAACTCAGAATCACACAATATGTAAAGGAATATTGGAAATAGTTCATAAGAAGTTATCATTTTCAAACATCCAGTTATGTTTTAAGTTTAAGCATTGAATTTCACATTTACTCAAATGCATCTGACCAATTCTCTAACCAAAAATTTAGAAACAGGACAGAATGCATTTTATAACTAGATAATTTCATTTTCTGAATCTAATCTATTCACTTTATAATACCAATAACTGAACTCCAAATCTCTATCTTACATGAAAGACCATGAAGTGAGTTGTGGAGAGGGATATAATGAGAAAATACGTGTATGACATATTTTTTAAATACTTGAAACTCACCAGAATAACTCTCAGAGAGAGAGAGAGAAAAAACTACTTTTGTAGAACCCTCACTAATGTATTTGCTTATTTTTGAAGATGAGACCTTCTTAGGGCATTGGTAATGAGTCAAAGAAATAGTTTAAATGTTTTGCATTAAACAGAATCAGTTTAGTAGGAGCTAAAGAGGAAGGGAAAAAAAATTGAAGAGAGAGGGAATCCCAGAGGCAAGGCAGGAGGCTGCAGCCTGAGTTGAAATTACCAATGGAAATTCAACCATCATTGTCCCAAAACACCAGTAAATCTGCTTATTATATACTTGAGTTGGTGTTATTTGGCATCAGACATCAGGGCGGTCTGGCAAGGAAATATGGAAACAATGAAGGGAGAGCACACACGCAAAGAAAAGTGGATACAGAGAAATTTTGAATAACAAATGTTGAACATATTTTACAGTGACTGACACTAAACAGGCATTCAATAAATACTAATTTCCTTTCCTGACCTGAAGTATTAATATAAGGTGTAATTTTTGACCTTAGGGAGTTAACAAATTGGTTGAGAGTTCAGTGACTATAGGTACAAAATTGTCAGAAAACATATGGGTATATAACTGTGTGGTATACAAACTATAGGTATTCTAGACTTCTGAAAAGTCAGGGATTGAGAAAAACTTCTGAATTAGAGTAATAAGAAATTTGAATAATGCCTTGTGTAGAATAGATGTTCATAGTTCTTTAAAATAATTTAAAAAGGGAAAGAGTAGGACATACGTTCTAAATGGAGGTAATGAGCAAAAAGTGAGAAGAAAAATAAATGTGTTTTGCGCATCTATTGTAAAGCCAGACTGAGTCTGGGCTTGACTGGGTAACCAGTACAAATGAAGTCATTCTAGTTTTTTGAGCAGTGAACTAACATGTTTTAGACAAGATGATCTATAGGGAGTTAAGCTAACTTATATTGAAGAAATAAAAACTGGAAGGAAAAAGATTAAGGAAGGAGCTGGTTGCAGTCTTTCGGGCTGAGGTGATGAAAACCTGGACTTGATCTTTGGCAGTGAGAGTGAGAGAAATGACTGGTTCTAGATGATGCTGAAATAACATCACTAGCTGAGGAAAACATGGCTGGCATCGAATTGATGGCAATCAGCAAAGAAATACAAAAGGACAACACAGTTGATGACAGAAAGAAATACAAGTCATTTCTTTACATTACCTTATTTTTGTTCTCAGTGTGACTCATAATTCTGTTTGGTCAACATCTAGTGCCACGTGTGGTCATGTTCCTGGCAAATGGAGTAATTGTTGCATTGCATCCAAGAACTTGCTCACTGGGCTCCAGCTGTTCTCTGGTCCACCCACACGGATCACTGAGCTGTGGTGGATACAATTCCTTTGTCCTGAAGAAAAGGTTTGAAATGAGTCAGAATCTCTTGATTTGTGAATAAAGCAGACTTTTTCTTTCCCTGAGGCTCTGGTTACCATGGAGGATAGCACAATACATCTTGGTTACTTCCTCCATCCATTCCCACTCTACCAATGGGAGCACACTGGCTATATGACCCACGTGCTATCTTGGTCTCTTAAAAGCTAAATAAGGTGTTTTGGGGCAGCTCCCATTCTTCTGAGGCCAGGGAAATGAATTTCTGATAATGTGGATGAGATTGTCCTGTACTCTTTATTCTGTAGCCCTTTCAAGTGCTGCTCTGTCTGAGGCTATGGCGTTGAGATCATGACACTTTTGTTAGACTTTAAGATTTTTCTAGACCAGTTCTGTTCGATACCCGTGATGCACACAGTTAATCTAAAATTTGTCAATAGCTATGTTGCCAATAGCAGGTGAGATTAATTTTCAGTTCAATTCAGTTCAGTTCAGTCGCTCAGTTGTGTCTGACTCTTTGCAACCCCATGGACTGCAAACCGCATAATAACTTATTAAATTCAATGTAGCAAAAATACTATATTGATGTTACCAAAATAAAATTATAATAAGATACTTCACAATACTTTTTTTCCTATTAAGTTTCCAAAATGTTGTCTGTATTTTACATTTCTAGTACATCTCATTTTGAACTTGACCATTCAAGGACTTGATCGATACATGTGGCTAGTTGTCACTGTAGGGGATACTTTTATTTTAGACAGTGAATCATCTGAAAGGTATAATATTGTAAATCAATAATACATCAAAAAAATCTCATAAATCTGGCCCATGAACTCCACAAAGACTTTTTTTTCTAGATCTCTAGACGTTAATCTAACGATGGCTCTTATGATTGAGGATAATATTTGATACCTGTGAAATTGTGCATGGGTGCTAAATTGCCTGATCATGTCTGACTCTTTGTGATCCTGTGGACTATAGCCCACCAGGCTCAGTCTGTGGGATTCTTCAAACAAGAAAACTGGAGTGGGTTGCCATGCCCTCTTCCAGGGGATCTTCCCCACCCAGGGATGAAACCCACATATCTATGTTTCCTGAATTGGCAAGCAGGTTCTTTACGATTAGTGCGTTATATGTATGTATTTTAAACTAAAAGTTCCTGGTGCAAAAAATTAATAAACAGACCTCTATTAAGTAAAATTGAGTGACTACAAGGGAGAACCCTCATGGGCTTGAAGATTGCAGAGTCTAGCTGGAAGAAGAAAGGTTCCAGTTGGCTCTTTACTGATCACATGTAGAGGTGTTCCCCTTGAGCGGTATCTATCTCAGGCCCACAATGAAAGCTGGTGAGCTCCTGATCTTCTATATTCTTCTTCATTCATTCATTCATATAGCAATATTTATTCAGCACTTACTATCCACTGAACATTATTTCTATGTTCTTTGGCTATATGAGTGAAACAAGCCAAAATTAGGGGTAAAATATGAGATCAAGGGGAATAGCAATAAAAATAATATATACATACATACCACATATTTCAGGATATTGGGAAGTGGTAAAATCTGTGGAAAAAAAGAAGGGTAACTAAGAAAAATTGAAGGCTAAGAGAAATCAATTTTAAATAAGTGATTCAGCCTCATTGAGAAGGTGACATGAGCAAAAACTTGAGCTCACTCACGTTGGCAGTCTTTAATATTTTCTCATCCAGAAATCTTACTTTCTATTATAAATCTTTCCTGATGCTATCTATGAGAAATGAGAAAAATAAAGGTTTAAGACTACATAGACTTCAGGTCTAGGCCAGTTGTTGTTGTTGTTGTTTTTTAATAATAGCATATGATTTATCTCTTGAAAACCTAGGAGACCTGGCCTTACTCATAGTAGCAATTGGTAGGTTCGCAGATGATGTGGCATAAGATGTGCTCCCCAAAGTCCTGTTTTGACTCCAAGTTCCTTTCCTGTTTTAAAATCTACTTCCTAAAGAAATTATGTGATTTCCCCATCAGTCAACCAGGCTGCCTGTGTTCACTACCATTAAGATATTCATTATATTAAAGCACAGCATAATTATCTCTCCTCTTTTGAAATTCAAATTTGTCATGGGAATAAGACTCAAGATAAAACCTATATTCGTGAGAGGGAAAGTCTGTGTCTGTGGCATGGACTGGCAGGTGTGTAGACAGAGAGTCTCCCAAAAAGACCAGGGGTTGAACTGTCAGTGATGAGGTAGGGTAGAAAAGTAGAGAGAGTACAGATATAGACCAGACCAAGGATGATAGGTTCTTAAACTTGATGTCATAGATTTCACATAGTAAACACACAGGATATGTTTTTTGTTCTTGCAAAGACATATGCTTTCACACAATTTTCTTGACCAGTTGGCCCTCTGATGTAACTTTATTTTCTCACTGAGATACAACTTTTTGAATTTTTTTTTTTTTGGCTGCACTGTACAGCCTGAGCAATCTTAGTTGCCCAACCTGGATTGAACCTGTGCCTTCTGCAGTGGAAGCTCTGAATCTTAACCACTGGACCACCAAGGAAGTCCCCACTTTTAACTTTTGATGGAATGGCATAGCAAGGGTGGGATGTGGTGAGAGTGAGATGATCCGCTTTAGGAGAAAGGAGAATTTTATTACTAAAATTGTTTAGAACTGCTGGGTATGGTGATAAGAAAAAAGTAGATTGATTTAATAGATTTTGTTGTTTGTAAATATGTTATAGATATGCATACCCTTTTTTCTATTTCCAGGGAAAAGTATGTCCTCCGTGTCCCTACTTGGTAACCAGTGCTCTGACACATGTATTTCCCGAGTTTCTACTACATATATCCCTACATAAACATTTTCTTTCTCCTTTTCACAAAAAAGAAAATCATACCATACAAACTGAGCGATTGATTGTGGATGTTTTTCATATCAACAAATTTAGACCTACAACATTCACTTTCTTATGTTCCATAATGGATTTGTCCAATTCCCTCTAGATGGGCTTTTAGATGCTTTTCTGTTTCTAGATATTGTAAAGTGAGTTTCAACAATACTCTTGTACTTGCATTTTATCCAATGTCATCCTTAAAATATACTCCCAGGGGTAGAACTGTTATTCCGGAGGAAATGTATAATTTTGGTGTTTGTTCCTAGACTGCCCTCCAGAAAGTGTGTAGTGGTATTTTCCTCTACCAGCAGCTGATCGTGAGAGTGCCTGTTTCTACCATTTTTCAATCTCTGCTAATCCAATAAATGCTTCCCAGGTGACACTAGCGGAAAAGAATCTGCCCGTCAATGCAGGAGACTCAGGTTCGATCCCTGAGTTGAAAAGATATCCTGGAAAAGGAAATGGCAACTCACTCCAGTATTCTTGCCTGGAGAATCCCATGGATAGAAGAGCCTGGCAGGCTACAGTCCATGGGGTTGCAAAGAGTCAGACTCAAATACAATAAATAAAAAATATCCAATTTGGTTATGTTATTTTGCATTTCTTTGATTACTAGCAAATTTAGCATCATGTTTATATTTTTATCACTTGTGAATTTGCCTGAGTAAACTGCTTTGTTTTGTTTTGTTTTACCATTTATCCACTTTTCCCTATTGTGCTGCAGGGTAAATGTTCTGAAAGAGGAACAAAAGATAGGAAGCACAAATGTCACCTCAGTCTTACTCAACTTATAGCTGAAAGTTTGTATGCTTTACCAAGCTCTCCCTGTTTCCCCCAGCAACCACTTTTCTACTCTATTTCTGAGTCTGACTTTAAAAAAAAAAAAAGATTTCATATATAAATGAAAACATGACATATATGTCTTTCTTTATTGAGGTAATTTCACTTTGCATAATGCCCCTCAGAATCCCTGTTTTCTCATGGATGAATAATATTCCATTGTATATGTTGTGTGCTTAGTCACTCAGTCATGTCCAACTCTTTGTGACCCCCCGTGGATAGTAGCCTGCCAGGCTCCTCTGTCCATGGGGATTCTCCAGCCAAGAATACTGGAGTGGCTTGCCACGCTCTCCTCCAGGGGATCTTCCCAACCCAGGAACTGAACCCAGTTCTCCCGCATTGCAAGCAGATTCTTTACCATCTGAGCCACCAGGGAAACCCATTGCATATGTATACCCATAATTCTTTATCCATTCATCTGTGGATGTGACACTTAGGTTGTTTCTATATCTTGGCTATTGTGAACAGTGTTACGATGAACATGGGAATGAAGATACCTCTTTGATATCCTGTCTTCACTTCCTTTGGACATGAACCAGAAGAGGGATTACTGAATTCAAGCTTTAATGGTTGTCTTCTGTTCTCATAATTATCTTTGTGGTCGTTTTTCCCTATTTTTATTGAGTTTTTTTTTCTTACTTCATTTTCTTAGTGTCTTTACATTTTCTTTAATATTTTAAGATTTCGAGTCTTATTTTTTTAAAAAAATGTTGTTCTTCTCTACTTATTCTTGGTTTTCATAGTAGATATAAGAATGAGGGAAGATCAGAGAAACCTTGATATGCAGGTGGGGCTTGTTGGCTGGTGGGTTTTGTTTAAGGATAAGCGGTCAGGAATCCATTGAACTGAAGAACTGAATTTACTTTTGTTGCACTGACTCTCAGCAAGTTCCTCTCACATTCCCCATAAATAGTTTAATATCTCTTAAATCTTTTATTTTTTTGCCTGGAATAAATGCTCAGCTGCAGATTGTTTTGCATCCAGAGGTGAGGAATCCATACATGCATATCTAACTAGCCTCCCTTTTTTTCCAGTGCCATTTCTCTCTCCTACCCTCAGTGGTAAATGTCATTTCAATTCTGGAACCATTCCATGCAAGTCCCTTTCTAGATGTGTCCCAGGCAGTTGCTATTTCTGCCCATGCTCTCTCCATCTCTGCATTGTTACATGTCTTACCCTTTTCTTCCTTTTTCAATCAGTTTAACAGTGTTTTAGAAAGCAAAGAAATTGATGTATATGTTCATTCTACCATATTGACCTGATGTGAAATGAAGTGACCTGAGAATCTCTACAATTCTTTTATAAACAGTTTAGAATGTGACTCAATGTATTTCTTCCCCCGCCTCAATTATTGCCATAATATGGAATCAATTAGGCTCCCATATACATCCCAAATGATTCCCTCACCTCTCATTGTTTTGGCAACTATAGTATAGGTACCTTCACCTCTTTCCTCTACCTTAGCCACCTACTTCTGTACCCACACCCACACCCTTGTCAGCACCTTGCACAGAAATCTTAAACTGAAACCTGCTCATTTCTGATAACAACTTCTTTATGTCCTATTCTATCACTGGTCTCATCAAGATATCCAGCTTATTAGACCATCTAATTTCTTCCTTCTGTTTGACCTTCTCCTAGATCCAGTCTTGATTACAAACCCCATCACTACACCTATATATATACCCTCCTAACAGAAACTTAAACATGGACCAGTCAAATCGTGTTATAGGATAAGACTGGGTTCATGTGGTGTCTCTACCACTCACATAGCTCATGAACTTTGAGCTATGTAACTTTGAGGGAGTTATTTAAATTTTCTTTGCATCTATGCCCTTATGTTTCAAATGAAGAACATAATGGTACTAATGTTCTGAAGGTGGAATGAGAAAGTACAAGTAAAGTACTTAGAAAAATGTCAGGATTAATATGTATTCAATAAGCATTACTTATTAATAGTAATATTCTCTACTGTAAAAATGCTAGTGAAGTAGCAGTCTTTAGTAAGTTTTATCAAAGTGTATAAAACACACACTCAATTTAAACTACTTAATATAATCAAGCCTACTGATTTATTACTTCTAGGAAAATGTAGTATTTGCATTTTTAAACTGCATCTAAATATCCAAAGAAATAGGTTGTTTCTCTACTGTTTATTTCCTAATCTAACTTTATTGGTAACTCTCTGGGCCATCAAGGAGACCTTGCCCTAATTATTAGAGGTTAATAAACACTGGCATCTAATTATAACATTTATTAAGAAAGTAGGTATCAATTACAAACCAGGAAGCATGTTGCTTCATATTCTCCCTCATGTAACAACTGGAGTTTTAGAAAATAGATCAGATTCAAAATTAATTTAAGTTGAATCATTTGTCATCGATGCTGTTACATCACGTCTTCCACATCTATAATTATGTGACAGTTGCTCTAAGCTTTGACGATATTAGCTCTTCTTAGCTTAGATCTCATATCTTTGATGATGGATATTCTGATGAATCCCTTAATTTAAACAGGTCCCTGGAAGGATACCTTCTGATCCTAGGCTGCTGCTGCTAAGTTGCTCAGTCGTGTCTGACTCTTAGCGACCCCATAGACTGCAGCCCACCAGGCTCCTCCATCCATGGGATTTTCCAGACAAGAGTACTGGAGTGGGCTGCCACTGCCTTCTCCCTGATCCTAGGCATTCTCTAACTATTGCTCTGATTACTAGACCTCAATTCTAACAATACTCTAACCAAGCTGATATTTTGGACACAGACCCTGTAGAGTAAGACTGAGATCTTTGGAGTCATGTGTAATAATGTTCTCTGAAGATGTAAGGACTACACGTATTTTAGCTCTAATTATTCTACCATCATACTTGGATGCCTTTCAACAGAAAAATCAGTAAGATATTAATTAAAATTTTTACTAATTTATTTTTTTGATTTTAAAAATATATTTATTACTTTAGAATCAATATATTTTTAAAAATTAAAAAAAATAAATAAGCTTTGGAATGAACTTCAGGACTTATCACAAAGAATCATTATACTGTAGTAACAATTGTTCCTGCTGGAATCTTGGGCAAGTTACCTAATTTTTCAGGGATCCATTTCCTAATCATTAAA
This sequence comes from Giraffa tippelskirchi, assembly GCF_054371585.1. Lineage (NCBI taxonomy): Eukaryota > Metazoa > Chordata > Mammalia > Artiodactyla > Giraffidae > Giraffa > Giraffa tippelskirchi. The sequence continues at coordinate 96,169,901 of NC_137277.1, forward strand.
ATGGGTTTTGTATGAGTTAAAGGAAATGTATTAATGCACTTTGTACAAAACAGTTGATAGGAAATTTTTACTGAATGTGAGAAATCAAATGGACAGGCATGGCCTTCTTGAGAGCAAATTTTTATTTTCGAGTTATTGCTCAACCTTAATAATATGTTTTAGCTTTTGGTTAATGAAAGCATCTCTCTTTATCTCCCTACCCCAAATTAAAAAGACAAAATCCTTATCTATGCTTTCAACATTGTCTTAACCTTCACACTCAAGGAATATACAGCTGAATGTGTTTTCTGGGAAAACATCTAAATCAAAATCATTTTTGGCAGACACAGTGGCTATTACTAAATAGTTCTACTGCTACTAAATAGCAAGCTAAGGAGTTATGTTATAGTTAACTTCTCCAGTGAGCTTACTAAAATGCAGTCATATTTTAAATTAAAACATATAAGTTCTATCTCTGGGAAAAGCTCACTTTAGTCTCTAGTATCCTAATACGTGCTCTTCATTGTTTATAGGCCAAAGTCACACTTTCCATTTTATCAGCAATGAATAGGTCCAGAATTGCTAAATGAGGAAAGTTTCAGTCTCAATAAAAATAAGACTTAGACTTGAATTAAGGATCACAAACATGTGCCATGTTTACTTTCTGTCTCTCCTGGGTCCATGTAGCAATCAACAAATCCACCAGGGCACTCTTGGGCACTTTTTTCTACTAAACACAAAGCCAGCTTCAGGTTCATTCTCAGCAAGGGCTCCAGGAAAGGAAAAGAAACAAATATGTAAGGACTCACTTGCCAGGTGGCGCAGTGGTAAAGAACACACTTGCCAATGCAGGAGAGGCAAGAAACACAGGTTCAATCCCTGGGTTCGAAAGATTCCCTTGGAGGAGGAAGTGGCAACCTACTCCAGTATTCTTGCCTGGAAAATTCTACAGGCAGAGGTGCCTGATGGGCTATGTTATCTAGGGGGTCATAAAGAGTCGGACATGACTAAGCGTACACACACACACACATACACACACACACACACAGTTGCCAGGTTTGTAGAAGAATGTAAGTTTCCTGAAGACGCAGACCATAGCTTATTCATAATTATTTCCACCCCCTGGATTATTCATAATTATTTCCCCCCCAAAATGTGAACTGGGTGTTAACTAACTATATAAAATAAGAATCTATTGAGTTTCCTTAATGTTTAAAAAATGTTAGCATAAGCATTTGCATTTTGACTCTAAAAGGAGAAAAAGTCAGTGAAGATGCTATAATATTAAAAGAATGTAAGTTATTTTTGTGGGAGTACTTGTTTGGATGAAAATTAGAACACTTACACATTATTTCAAAGGGATGGATATGTGTAGTTCTGTTATAAGCAATGTATCCCTAACTCACCTTTATTTCTGTAGTCAGTCTCATTTTTCTTGAAACCTTTCAAACCAGTCAGACTCTTCCAAAATTCGCAGTTTGAATTACCCAACCATCCAAGGAAAAAACAAACAAAATTAAAGAAACATGCTTTAGCCTCATATTTTCCCGTCTCACTAAAAGTTTCGATCAAAACTTTTTCTTCTTAAAGCACTCAGATTTCTTCTTAGATTCTGTCAAATGAGTTTCTTGTAGACACCCACACTTGACAGCAGTCCTAAGTGGTACCCAGGCCAGTTGCATGTCAGTGCATTTTAATTGCTAAAGCCAAGAGTAACCATTTTAATTATGCCCTAATCATTTACTACAGTCAGTTTCTCTTCAGGATGTAAAGTCATGGAAATAACTCACTAAAAAGCACTTGGAGACTTTGAAGCCTTGGCAGCTGGAACAGAACTTCTGAGAATGCGCTGTGTGAACTTTCCAAAGAAGGCAATACATGTGAGAGGACCCACATGGTAGCAGCAGTTCATTTGGAACCTGGCTGGTGGCTTTTATCTTGGATTTGAGGATTTCATAAGCACATGGAGATGACTACAAGTATATAGCACAACTTGGATGTTTATCTCAATGATTGCTCCAGTTTGCAAAGAGCTGGCCCCATCAACTGCAAAAGGAGGGAGGGGCACCCCTCCAACCTGGGGTGGCTACATCTCGCTGCCAGTAAGTGCTTCATGACTCATTTTCCTCAACAGAATTTTCATAAGCCTGGAATTCAGGGAGGGATGTCTGGAGAATGTCTGAAAGGAAGTTCACAAGCCACTGTCCTGCACTTTGCTGGAGAAAACCTTCCATGGTAGTCAGACTGGTTGACTAAAGCAAACAGCAAAAGATTTCAGAAACATTTCCTCATTATTGTTCATGAAAAATCCATGAAAGTTCACCATGAAGTTTGTTTTAGTCAGGTTGAGACCCATGGAGTGGGAAAAAAAAACCAGTAGGTTAACAACTGTATTTAAGAGGAACTGTATTTATGAACGACTGTATTTATCCAAAGGAGTTGCATTGAACCAGCCAACATACGCTAATAAACTGGTATGTGTGTGCATGTGTGTGTGTGTGTGTTTTAATTCAGACCGATGTCAGATGATGTCAGGTTGACCGATTGCTTGGGATTTATGCAGATTTAGCCAAAATGAAATTGTACATATGACTTACTTTTTTCAAATGCTTTTTATTTATTTTAAAGGCTTTATAATTACTAACTGTTCTCTCTCAGAATATATTCTGAGAGGGAAGCAAAAATATCACTTTTGCAAAGCCATGTTCATTCTTTCAAAGGTCTGCTGGTAAATTATTCTTACTGATCTTTCCATCTTCCTGGCCTGTGCATACACACCTAACCCATACTAAATTTCACCAGATGGCATTTTATTTCTTTAAAGTAAAGCAGTCGTGGGTTTAGACAGTTGAATTTTTAAACTTCTGTATTTACTGAAAGTGCATATGGTGCTATATGGACAAAGAAATTGTGCTGAAAGAAAAACATTTCTGTCTGCAGAACCTCATAATTTCCCAGAGAAAGAAAAATTGCAGTAACATGGAGTCTTTCTTACAAAATCTTATGTGGCTTTAATTTTCTTCTTCTGCTAAAAGTTAGATATATGTGTACTATACACACCTTAAAGTTATATTTTAAATTCTTTTGGTTGCAAATAGAAAGGTTATCCAAAACCCCATGACTTTCCAAAGTGATTCGTAAGTGATTTCTAGAAGAAAATGAAACATAAACCTAAACTTGTTAAAAAAATATTTAAAAAAACCTCTGTATGTCAGCGTAAGCAGATGTTGGTGTAGAATTTACAAGGATAAGAAGGCTATAAAACCACCCTTGAGCCACTCACAGTTCATTTCAAGGCCAAGAACGCCCCCAAAATCTGTTTCTAATTTTACAGAAATCTTTTGAAATTTGGCACGGTTTTCGAAAGTCCGTGGAAAGAAAAAAAAAAAAAAACTTGCCCTAGCTTCAACTTCCAACTACGAAGACAGACCTGCTTCTTTCAACGGTTTTCACAGATCTGGTGACCCACGCTCTGAAGTCAGAATTAGCTAACTTTCAAAAACATCTGGAAAAATGAAGGTTAGTATATGCAGCCTCAGATACTGCTGAAGGATGGGGGCTGGCTGAATTGAGCACATTCAGAGTTTTCTGTTGTTTAGAAGGTGAGGATTTGTACATAAGTATGTACTTCCTGGAGTGGGTTAGGATTGGGAAATTGTTCTAAATATACTGTGGAAACATTTCTCCTTGCAGAGCTGGAAGAATTCCAGCAATTATAGCCAGATCAGTGGAAGACAATCAAAAGCTTTATGGGGAGGGAGAAAGCAGATTTAGGTGTAAACAAAATCTTGCCATTTCTACTATTTAGCAGAAACCGTTTATATGTCTAATTTTCTTTATTTTATGTAGACATGGTTAAAAATTGTATTTGGAGTTGCCACCTCTGCTGTGCTTGCTTTATTGGTGATGTGTATTGTCTTACGTCCTTCAAGAGGTAAGAATTTTCTCTATTTTGCTCGGTCTGCCTAGAACAGTTTGGAAAAAGCACTAGTGCATGGTCACAAGAGATTGAACATTTCCTAAATGCTTATTTTCCAAAGTAACTCTGTTATTTCTAAGAAGATGTATAAGCTCCCAGGTATGTTGTTGAGCAACCAGAATCACTGAGGAATTGAAGGCATAGGTAGGAAGAGGTTTCCAGTATTACTTCTGCAATAGAAAAACCTGAGCACTCTTCTGTAACACCCCTACGTCTCTCCAAAATACATGCTAAATTCCAAGCTTTGACAGGCCTTTACAGACTATATTTTTAACTAACATTGCTTTTCATTATTGGATTGCCTCATGGAAAGTAAAGATGAGTAAGAATGGAAAAGTTAAAACAGAACCTATGGAAATTTTTATTATGAGTCTTTCCAAAAATTTAGGGAGGCAGTCAAGAATAGAGATCTCAGGAATAGCTGCATAGAAAAAGTGAAATTGTTGTTCTAGATGCAAAAGCCAAGAAAATCAAATTGGAAGACTAAATATTATTAAGCAAGCATTATGTTTAGTTTTTAAATTGATCCTTTTTAAACAGGCTTAGATAACATTGATCTCACTTTGCTGAAATTCAGGAGACTGATGTTGGGGCTAGTTTGGATTTAAATTAAGACTTTGTTTATAAACCTTTCTGTGATATCAGGGACATAGGTTTTTGTGAAACTATGTAAAGAAGCTTAAGATCTAAAACAGGAAAAATGTACAATAATAACATGTCTAGCTTTGGAGTCTAGGGAAAGGAAAAATGTTTGCACCAACATTAAAAGCTTATGATAGCTTGTGATAGCTTATGATAGCTGAAGTGGGAAATACCTCCGGTTAAAAGCTAACGGACAATAACGGAAGAACAGTGGCAAGCTTTTAGCTGAAGAAAGTATAAGTTCTGAATTATTTATTGCTTTAAAAATGAAATATAGGAAAATACTTTGAAAAATTAAAAATGCTCATGAGATTTTCACAGAATTACAAAATGAGGAGGTTAACCAATAAGATAAAGGCAACATGTCTTCATTGTATATCTTCAATACTCATTCCTCTCTGCTAGCACAAGATTATTCTGAGGCTGTTGATTGAAAGAGATTGTGTGAGTCCATATTTATTGTACTTTGTCAAGTTAAAATTGTTTTCAGACCAGTGTCTCACCTCATTTTGGGGCCATATTTTCCTCATAGCAGCAGTTGTCAGCTAGTGGATTAGGTCCTATCCTATTGATTTCTTGAATGCTAATACATGCAAAAATAACTCCTAATTTTTAAAGAAACCTCCCCAATACTTGAAATGGACATTTTGCTCCATCAGAAACAAATGTGCGGGGAACACAAGTGTGTGGATTTTAGGGGGACTAAGATCCCGCATGCTTCTCAGGGTGGCCTAAAAAAAAGTCAAGGAAAAGTATGTGGATTTTATGGTGAACTTGCCTCCATGTCTAGAGACAAGGATGAGTTGCATTTGCACTTTGGAATTTGAGTCATAATTTCCAATAAGAAATATAAGACAGTTATATTGTATAAAAGTAAGAACATTTTGAGAAACTTAAAGACCCACTTACAAAACACTCGTTCATTTGTTTGTTGTTATTTAGTCACTCAGTCGTGTCCAGCTACTTGTGACCCCATGGACTGCAACACGCCAGGTTTCCCTGTCCTTCACCATCTCCTGGAGCTTGCTCAAACTCATGTCCCCATTGAGTCAGTGATGTCATCCAACCACCTCATCCACCGTCATCCCCTTCTCCTGCCTTCAATTTTTCCCAGCATCAGGGTCTTTTCTAATGAGTCAGTTCTTTGCATCAGGTGGCCAAAGTATTGGAGCTTCAGCTTCATCATTGTTATATATTAACAAATGAAGTCCCACTAGTTAGTCCCACTCAGTTAATTGAGTTTCACCTCTGCCCACCATTGTGCTAGTTGGGGAAACAAGGGTACTGCATTTAGACTTTCGTCTGAAAGCACGATTAAGAATATAGTATGGATGCTCAGTCATTACCACCAATATGGGATCAGGCTTTCACTTAGACCACTGGGTCACTTAAATCATTAGGTCTAAGTGAAATAAGAAGAGGAAAGGGCTTTTCCAAAGAGACGGTAGGTCCCAGAAACATCAGTCTGAGAATTAAAAGAGCTTTGGGGGAATTAGGCAGGATTTTAGGAATAAATAGGGCAATGGGGTGGTGAAATGAGAAAGATCCATTTAGCTCACTCACATAGTAATAAAAATAACAGATAACTATTTTGGGACTTCCTAATTTTCCCATTTTTATTTTTACCCAATCGGAAACACGTATGTGTTCCCACACCTTAGACCCAAGCTGTCCTCATTGGCCTGAGCCTACTCCCCTGCAACCAATTCCCTTTCTTTTCTCCTATCTCTACTTTTTCTCTTGAGGTTCTTCTTCCCAAGCATCATTCCTCTTCCTATGTGAAGATACAACCACACCAAGAGTGGAAACTAAGCTTCTCATCTTTCCCTCATTTTCGCCAGCCCTGAGGACAAACACAAGACTTTTGGTTTAAGAGATGTGCAGAAGTGACAAAATAAAAGCCAGACAAGCAAACACTAGAATCAGAAAGTAACAAAGGCTCCAGAATTTTGCAAGTAAATTCTATATGGCCTTGCTTCATGATTTACAGTTTCTGAATTCCTGAACCTTTGTGAAAGGACTCATGGGAGCTATCTGCGCTTTTCTTGATTTCAAATGAGTATAGAGTTCATTACAGGAACAAATACTCAATAAACATTAACTAATTTTTTTCTAAAATTGCTAACATTTTGTGGCAGCTTAGTAAATGGTAGCAAGCATTTTATTGTGTTCTCCATCCTAGTACACAAAGATGACAGCTCCCTCTGTGTGATGTATTTTTTTTTCTCAGCAACGCTCTTCTTACGCTTGAGAGTAGGGAGTAGTTATCCCTGAGTAGCACACTATCCTCCACCTCTTGGATCAGAAACGAATTTTTTCAGGAATTTTGGTTGCAAGGCAAGGATATTGGCAGCTCTAAGGCAAAAGCAGGAGAGAAGAAATGAAGAAGAAAGGAAAAGGAAGCTGAGGTGGGTGGGAGTAGAGAATAAGGCTGAGTGAAGGAGAAAGAAAAGAGAGATTATATAGTGTGGAGAAGTCAAGTTCTTCTGGGCAGGGCCTCCAGTACCTGCAGTGAAGGGAGAGCCATCTTTAGCTACTGTAGCTAGCTTCAGATCTCCTTGAAGTCCTCTTGTCCACCTCTGCATGCTTTTCCTTTTATTATTTTTATTGTTGGTTTTGGCCTGCAGTATTTTACACAAATTTGCATTCGTTTTCAATTTTTTTAAATCATAAGATTTCACATAAAAATGTAGATTTTTGACTTCTTTTTAAATATTAGATCTGACAAAATTGGGCCCATGAGAATAGTTGACTCAGAAGCAGCTGTTGTCTTTAGGTTGGCAATGCATTCTCCGGTTTGCTACATACCCCAATATAAAACAGAAAATGGAGAAAAACTTTCAGTTTTATTTGCATAAAGTAACATATTCATTTAAAACATCTACTTGATTCCTATAAACACTTGGATTTTTAACTCTTGAGCTGAAGAAGTTATAGTGTTCCTCTTGGGATTAAAAATAACAACCTACTGAATATTAAAAAAAAAAATAAACACAGAGATTAGCATCCCATAGTTATCTATTATCCACAATGTCCAGTCCACTGTGGCTTTTGGATACTTTGGTTATATGTTCAACAGCTATTTATTGAGTACCTTCTAGATACCAGGCACACGTATAAGGCATGAATGACAAGTTCTCTGGCCTTACAAAAGGACAGTCTGACAATAAACAAGTAAATAAGTGAATTAATAGAGTATTTCAAATTTGTAAAAGTGCTACAGAAGACAAATGGAGCAGGGCTGTGTTAGACATCCAGGGCTGCCATAACAAAATATCACCTGGGTGATAATAATAAAAAAAAAAATCAAGCCTGGGTGGCTTAAATAACAGAAATTTCTATTCTCACAGTTCTGGAGACTGGAAGTCCCAGATCAAGGTGTAACTGGGTTTAGTTTTTCTGGGGGCTTCCTCCTTGGCGTGTAGATGGATGCCTTATCGCTTCATCCTCACATGGCTTTTTCTCTGTGCATATGTACTCCTGGTGGCTATTCCTCTTTCAGTAAGGACACCACTAGCTTCATCAGATTAGAGCTCCACTACGTGTTCTTGTGTATCATAATTACTTTGTTAAAGCACCTATTTCCAAATACAGTTCCACTAAGGATTGGTACTTCAATTTATGTATTTTGGGGGGACAAAATTCAGTTCATAACAAAAGTGGCTAGGGAAGGCTTCCCTGAGATGATATTTGAGCCAAGACCTAAAGGACAGGAAGGATGCAAACTGGAGGCTAGATCCTCACGGCAGAGGGAAATGCACATACAAAGGCTCTGACGTAGGCAAGTATCTGGGAAGTTCAACCTGTGAGGCCAAAATTATGTAACCAATGAACACAGGAAAATATGTATATACACATAGACTTATGAGTATACATACACATTTATAAAATTTATAGTGATTGCTTACTTAGGTAAGTAATAACCTTATATAATTATTTCAGAAGATAATCTGAATTCACAGATGATTTAGACAGAATGTAGATCAATATTTTATAAAGACAAGTATCATTTAGAATGCCTATATTTTTGGTAGAAATCCATTGTTATTATTACTATTATTGTAACTATTATTAGTACTACAATCTCAACAATAATTTTTTGTAAAGTAAGATACATGTGAAACCAAATTACCATCAAAGGAGATGTGAATTTGTTTTTAAGGCTTAAAATTTTCCCAGTATCAACATTCAGAACTGTGAAACAGACTCCCTCAAACATCTTAAGAGTTTTAAGCTTATTCATTCACTGTTCTTTTGGAGGAAATATGGGGAAGTCTAAAGGGCTGAGGAAAAGATTCAGAAAGTTCATGGACCTAAAAGAGCTTTTGAGTTGAGTATAAAAATATCAGCCTTGCAGATTATATTTCTCTACTTTGCTTTTGGATTTTAAAATCACAGAGGATGAATCTTGGCAAATTCTTCTTGAGTTTTGCCAAATTCTAAATAATTTGAAAACAACCCAAGTTTTCAGATGATTCCCATATTGCAGAGGAGTTTACCTGTCTCTGATTTCCAAAGTGAATTGTGTTACAACTTACACAAGAATATATAGTCATACACACACCTTGAAAAAACCAGGTTCTAAAGCTCTAACTGGGCATATGGAATCAAAGCTAAAGGTTTTTAAGAACCAGAGACAATCAAACTGAGCCTTAAAATCTAGGAACATGCTAGGCTAAATTAAAATAATATTTCCATGGGATAATCAATATTAATGAGTCTTTTATTTACTTATTGCTTATTTTATGTAAAGCAAATAATTAACTTTTTATTTTAGTATCCTTGTGAATTAACAAAAATTATGTAGTAAAAATGGAATAGCTTACAATCCTTATTAACCTTTATCCCTGTGAATAATAAAAAAATTGAATTGCTTCATATCTAAATTAAAATTTTCTCCAACAGATTATGATTTTTATACTTGGTATAAAAACTGATGAGATAGTACTCCTTAAAGGAATGGGTTAGAAAGACTGTATGTCCAAAAAAAAATCAGACAACTTAGATGAAAATAACAAATTTCTATAAAGATAAAAACTACCACAATTCACTCAAGAGTAAACAGAAAATCTGAACAGAACTATAACAACCTAGAAAATTGTTTTAATGATTTTAAAACTTCCCACAAAGAAAACCCCAAGGCCAGTTGACTTCACTGGTAAACTCTAGAGAACATTTTAAGAATTATTACCAACCCTTCATAAACTCTTTCAAAATATAAAATAGAACACTTATCAATTCATCTTTAAGACCAGATGCTGTGATACCAAAGCCATACTTCTTTATGTTACAAGCAAAGAAGTCACAAACCAATAGTAGTTACAGACCAATATTTATTATGAATATAAATGGAACACCCTCATCATACTATGAGCAAGCCAAATCCAGTAATGTATAAAAAGGATTATTCACCAAGATCAAGTGAAATTTATCCCAAGAATATAAGGTTTAACATCCCAAAATCAATTGCTATAATGAGTTATATTAATAGAAAAAGACAAAAAAACACATGGTGATTTCAAGAGATACAGAAAAAGGATTTAACAAAATACAGCCCCCTTTCATTATAAAAACACTCAGCAGACTAGAAATAGGAGAAATTTCCTCTATCTGATAAAGGGCATCTACGAAAAAAAAAAAATCAGAGTTAATATCACACTGGTGAAAGTCAGTGCTCTTCCCCTAAGATAAAGAATAAGATAGTGTGCTAGTTCTTATTTGTATTAAATGTTTTATTGACAGTTATATGGGCTTCTCTTGTGGCTCAGCTGGTAAAGAATCTGCTTGCAATGTGGCAAACCTGGTTTTGATCCCTGGGTTGGGAAGAGCCCCTGGAGAAGGGAAAGGCTACCCATTCCAGTACTCTGGCCTGGAGAATTCCATGGACTGTATAGTCCATGGGGTCTCAAAGAGTTGGACATGACTGAGAGACTTTCACTTTCACTTTTTCTCAGTTGTACCAGGGTAATTAGATAAAGAAAGAAATAAAAAGTATCCAGATTGGGAAGGAAGAAGTAAAACTATCTCTATTTACAGATGACATGATCTTGTTTTTGGAAAATCCTAAGGAATTCACTAAAAAATAATGGAACTAACAAGCAAGTTGAGTAAATTTGCAAAACACAAGATTAATATATAAAAATCAATTGTTTTCCTACACATTAGCAATAAACAATACAAAAAGATATAAATAAATGAAAATAAAACCTAAATTTATAGAACACAAAACAGCATTTTAAAGATGGCAATATTCTCTAAATATGTCTGCAAACTAAATGTGACCCTTATCCAAATCCCAGATGATACTTTTTGCAGAAATTTATAAGGTGATTCCAAAATTCGCATGGAAATACAAGGGATCCAGAATAGCTATCTTGAAATGGAAGAATGAATCTGCCCGCACCGCAGGCAGATTCTTTACCCACTGAGTCCCATAGCATCCAGGAAGCCAAAGGACAGATATATCCCCTAAAGAAGATATTGTGGTTGTTGCTGAGTCACTAAGCCGTGTCTCTTTGTGACCCCATGGACTCAGCATGCCAGGCTTCCCTGTCCTTCACTAGGTCCTGGAGTTTGTTCAAACTCATGTTCATTGAGTCAGTGAGCTATCCAACTATCTCATTCTCTGTCACCCTCTTCTTCTCCTGCCCTCTTTTTTTTCCAGCATCAGGGTCTTTTCCAATGAGTTGGCTCTTCCCATCAGGTGGTCAAATTATTGGAGCTTCAGCTTCAGCGTCAGTCCTTCCCATGAATATTCAGAGTTGATTTCCTTTACAATTCACTGGTTTGATCTCCTTGCTGTCCAAGGGACTCTCAAGGGTCTTCTCTAGCATCACATTTCAAAATCATCAATTCTTCAGTGCTCAACCTTCCTTATGGTCCTACTCTCACATCCATACATAACTACTAGAAAGAAGATGTGAAAGTGACCAATATGCTTATGAAAAGAGACTCAGCGTCATTAGTCATTAGGGAAATGTAAATCAAATTCACAATGAAGGGATTTCCCTGGTGATCCAGTGGTTAAGAATGTGGGCTTTCACTGCAGGGGGCCCAGGTTTGATCCCAGGGAATTAAGATCTTGGGTGCCAAGTGATGTGGCAAAACAAAAACAAAAACCCGCAATGAAATACTAGAAATGAAATTGCAGGTGTAGCAAACAGATATCTATTACAGCCTACCTAGTGAGACATAGCTTGGCCTTGGTGGTTGTAGTAGAATTAGAGAGGGTAGAGAGAAATTTCAAACATAGATTTGTCAGACCTGGGTGCTAGACAAAGGCAGTAAGCAAAGAGGGAAGTCAAAGATAACTCACAGGTATTTGAATTGAGCAACGAAGTGGACGATAGTGCCATTGACTTGGAGAAATCTGGAGCAGCAGAATGGAATTCCTGTTTTTCTGAGCTTTAGACATACTGATTTTGAAGTGCTTGTGAAATACACAAGTGGAAATATCATCTGGGATTCAAAGAAGAAATCCAAGTAAATCCAGTAAAAGTTACATCACAATTTAAAACAGAGATTAGAGGAAGATGAGCTGGCAAAGGAGACTGAGTTGGCCTTCAAATATAGACCAGGTTTATTTTCATCTTCAGGGTCACCAAAACATTTGTCATTTAACACCATGTGGTGCTAGTGATAAAGAACTCACCTGCCAATGGAAGAGACGTAAGAGATGAAGGTTCAATTCCTGGGTTGGGAAGATCCCCTTTAAGATGGCATGGCAACCCACTCCAGAACTTACGCCCAGAGAATCCCACAGAGAGAGGAGCCTAGTGAGCTACAGTCCATAGCGTTGCAAAGAGTCTCCCATGCCTGAAGTGACTTAGCATGCATGCAAAGTAGTAAAGATCACAGGGTATGGTCAATGTAAAGCATAAGAACATGGTGTATGCTTATGTTCTCAGTCACTTCAGTTGTGTCCAACTCTGCAACCCTATGGACTGTGGCCTTCCAGGTTCCTCTGACCATGGGATTCTCTACGCAAGAATACTGGAGTGGGTTGCAATGTCCTTCTCCAGGGGATGTTCCTGACCCAGGGATTGGACCCGCATCTCTTATATCTCCTGCATTGGTAGGTGGAGTCTTTACCACTGAGCCACTTGCGAAGCCTCTTACTGCTTTAGAGATTGAGGGGTGGGGGTGGCGAAAAGCCCTATTTAACATAGCACAACAATAACATAATACACAAAATGAACTTTTAAAAACCTGACAATTCCTTTGAATAACTTGTATTGTTTAGTGTTAGCTACAGAGAGAACCTTGCAAAATTCTTTCAAAACCAAGAGCTACTACGTTCTTCAGTGAGACATTAAAAGCTTTATATAGCAACCTCTTTGCTATATTTGATGAAGATCAAATCATCTCATTTTCTCTTAATGTTCATTTTGAGGTATAATCCTACCTCCCCTTGTGTGTTGCTTGATTTTTGTGTTTGTTTTGTCTTGTTGTTGTTTTATTACAATGTGTGCTCACTTTAAATCAAAAGGTAGTGGTAAAGCGTCCAGTCTCTAAAATCAGATGGAGCTGGATTTAAACCCCAGCTCTGTTATATACTAGCAAGTTATTTTAACTCTCTAATTTCCATTTCCTAATCTTCAAAATGGTGTTGGTAATAGTACTTATATCAGAGAGTTGCTGTGAGTGTTTCATGAGACTATACATGTAGAGTACCCCGTACTTAGAACTTAGTATAACACTTCTTGTTGCTGGTCTAAAGCTACCACAGTTCCATTTCTTCAAACTTGTCAGCCTTTGCCCAAATATAATATTAGTTTTAAATAGTTTATTCCCCACCCTTTTATTTCCAGCATTTACTCCTGTGGGGCTCACTCCAGAAATAAACATGACCTGATACGATGGCTGGACATATTGCCTATTGAGGACAGTATCATTGTAGAGCAAGCAGAGAGACAGATGCGGTGTGCCTGGAAGTCCATGTCACTCCCCTGAGATGGCCTCATAAGCATCAGTTTCAAAATCAGTATGAAAGTGAGAACAAAAAGACCTACCAGCCATTCATGAGCCCACTTAATAAACCATGTTTTCTCATTTAGTTTATGATGAATATTAGAACTGACATCTGATGTCTCTGCTCTGACTCTTATTGCCAGTTTTTCAAGACTAGAAAAATAAATGACAGAAGTAGAATCCTAGTAAAGAATAAATACAAAATTTTAAGAAAGAATTAGGAGAATATTGAATCATCATTTGTGAATTATTTCTGTGAATTGTAATTTCTTGGATTTATAATTGAAATAATTCCCATCTTTGTTTTAATAAGTTGAAAATGCAAATAATTATTGTTAATTAGAGTGTCTAAGCAGTGTATGAGTAACTGTAAAGATGAGCCAATTGACTTTCAGGGCGCTATCAGGAATTAAGTGTCAAGCGAATGTCAGTTACCAGTGGAAGAAAGATACGCTCTCAGAATTCATTTCTACTTCCGCTCAACTACTTTGAGTTTAAAAATTTCAGATGGCAAAGCTAAACTTTCAAACTAACCAAGAGATTATAATTCAATATTAAAACATTATTTAGAAAAAGTAGTGAAAATCCACCCATTCAATTTTTTAGGTGACTAGAACTTGTTTAGTGTGATTGATGCCATAGTGATGCATTTTATACTGATTTACACATACAAACACACACACACACACATATTCAAAACACTGGAAAAACAATGGCTCCTTCCCCTATGGTTGCTTTCCCTGTTATCTTGTTTAAACATAAGCTATGGCAGGATCAGTCTCCTTGCCCTTCCTCTATTCCTTAAGAGTCAGCAGAGCAAATGCACCTAAAGAAGAATCCATCTGGCAATGAGCAAGAGGACTGAATAGAGACATAAACATTACAAGAGACCTTGAACATTCCTTGAAAGCCATGATCAACATTAGCTGTGGGGAGTCTGTCCGTGAGATGAAAATTGCTTGCAGGCCAGACCTATCCACCTACCAGGAGTTGATAGGCAAGGAGAAATTCAACTGATAGGCACAGGAGAACACTGAACTAAGTAGATTCAGTGAAATCACTAAATTTTGATTCTTTGAAGAATCACCAGTGGGGCTTGAACGAAAATGAAAATCAGGGCTTTATCCCCAATTCTGAATCAGTAGATTTGAGATAAGAACTAGGAATCTGTTTTTCAAATAAGTGCTCCAGCTAACTCCAAGGACAAAATTTTGATACATTTTAAAATGATGTCCAGGTAGGAGAGTTTACATATGAAATTTACAACATGGACAGGATAGTAAAGAGTAACGGCAGGTGTATCTTAGGGGGAGGATTAGTAAAAAAAAAAAAAAAAAACAGAACACCTAAAATAAAATCTGTCCAGTTGATTTATTTTTTCATTCAACAAATATTTATTATTCTTCCAATATATGCTGAATATGGTCCTAGCTGGTACAAAGAACCAGAGATTAGATTGGAAATTCTAAGTACATGTTTTATAACTCTTAATATGTGACCTAATCCATCATCTTAGAGCAGGTACATTACTCTATTCTATTATGAACGTGTGGTCATTTTCAGCAGGAAGAAAAGAATGCCTAATGTAAATTTTCCCCCATCTGATTCAGTAACACTCCGAGTCCAGCCTGATTCCAGGATAATCACACCTTTTGATCCCTGGTTACACCCCATGCAAGGTTAGGAGTAATCACCTATCCCAAAGCTGTGCCACAAACCCTATTTCCAGATGAATACAGCTGGATCCTCTTAATGTGTTCAGTATAACACCTTATCACTTCCTGGGTGCTGGTGGGGCTTATTATGATTATGATATTTAGCAGCATAATTAATGCATATTTAAATTGTTTCACAGATATTGAGTCAATGTGACATATGTTAAGTTCTCTAGATCATTAGCATTTATAGCTACTATCAGTTCAGTTCAGTTGCTCAGTCGTGTCTGACTCTTTGCGACCCCATGGACTGCAGCATGCCAGGCTTCCCTGTCTACCACCAACTCCCGGAGCTTACTCAAACTCATGTGCATCAAGTCAGTGATGCCATCCAACCATCTCATCCTCTGTCGTCCCCTTCTCCTCCCGAATTCAATCTTTCCCAGCATCAGGTTCTTTTCCAGTGAGTCAGTTCTTCACATCAGGTGGCCAAAGTATTGAAGTTTCAGCTTCAGCATCAGTCCTTCCAATGAATATTCGGGACTGATTTCCTTTAGGAATGACTTATTGGATCTCCTTGCAGTCCAAGGGACTCTCTAGAGTCTTCTCCAACACCATGGTTGCATAGCTACTATGCACCCATTTAAAATAAATGACTGGCTGAGAAGTAATACGACATATACACTTACTCTCACATAATTTTCCTGGATAATCTAAATTAGAGGTTACAAAGAGTAAATAACTAATCCTTGAAATCTTCTTGAGAAATCTGATAAGAATCAGCGTGATTGTTAATGTTAAAGGAAAATGAGTAGGAATTTAAAAATAATTTAAAATTCTTGTTTTTTAATATATTTTATTTATCCATATGTGTGATATTAGTACTAACTGTACTTATGATCATCATTGGACTATTTCACTCATGGAGCTCTAGGATGACCAAGATGTTCCAAGTATAACTGATGAATTCCATTACATTAGAATAAAAATTAACCTTTACATACTAATAGCTTAATCTGAGACTGCATTTCCTATATTGTGATTTTGTGTGTTTGTGCTTAGTTGCTCAGTTGCATTCGATTCTTTGCAACCCCATGGACTGTATGTAGCCCACTGGGCTCCTCTGTCCAAGGGGATTCTCCAGGCAAGAATACTGAAGTGGATTGCCATGCCCTCCTCACTGTGATTTTAGTAGATATTTTAAAAACTCTCAGTGGCCAAATTAGTTTGGGAAACACAGATCAAAAATATTTATTTCAAGAATATGATGAGCTATGATAATAACAAAAGCTAACATTTGTTGACTGCCAAGCATAGAGTTAAATGTTTCACTTGAATTAGCTCACTTAATTTAACCTTCTATAAAAATGAAGACTAATTATAGTTAAGAACTTCTCAATTAAACATAATTGCAAGTAAGGAGAATTATATTCAAGGATCCTTAAATAGGAAAATCTATTATATAAGTCATTAGCCATAATCAAAGCATTATTCATGCTAGACAAAAAAGAGGTCACCAAGATTATATTAATTTATTGAATTAATAACTAAAAAAGTTTTTAAAAAGCAATTACCTAAGTTTTCTTGGTATTCATAATACAGGGATTCACTAAGCTAAATTTTTTTTATCTATAAGTTCAGTATTGTGAAGACAAAAATTAAATATATCTCAAAAGAAAATAATTTCCACTGTAAATCGTACTAGAATTTTCCCTTGACTATTTAGAAACAGATTGCAATTTGTTCTTGAAAGTTAAATAAAATCAAATTAAAATACTTTGCAATTATACTAATGCTATTGTAGTAAAATGGTATTTTATTCATTGAATGGGAATTACCAAATCAGTGATATGAATTTTGTACAAGATCATTTAATTAATTAGAAGCACTTTCATTACAAATAATTGTATAGCATGTAGAACTTTACTTAGGAAGCAAAGTACCTGTACAAACATGATTATTAGAATAATCTAATTTCATTCATTAAGTGTTTAGTGTCTGGTTGCAAAGGGGTTCATCAGTCACTTATGTTCTTCTAGCTACCAGGATAATGTTTAGTAAATTACGAAGATAACTCATGGTCCTAATAAACAGTTGGAGCATACTTATATCAGCGTGAATCAGTTAAAACCTCCGAAAATGCTATTATCCAGTTGGTCCCTTGGACCTTATCATATGGCAGTTCACTTATGTGATTGTATAGTTAATAGAGCATATTTTTTCTCAAATTCCAAAATTTAAAGTGGTAGACCTGGAAGGTATTATCAACATTTTTTAGTCCAATCTTTTACATTATAGGTGAGCAAGCTGTGATACCAGAGATTGACTTACCCAATATAGGAAATTGCTAGTAGAAACATTCTGTAAAGAAGAGGGCACAAATCTCATCCATCCACAGATCAATCCTTCATTTTATGTATTCATTCATTCAACAAGTGTTTATTAAATGCTTATTATGTTCTAGACCCTAGGGATGTGGTGGTGATCAAAACTAGACAAGGTCCCTGGCCTTACATGACTCTTTTGAGAATACAGTGGGAGGTAATGAAATGTGAATAAAATAATCACTCAAATGCATACAAGATAACAAACCAAGACAAATGTTCTTTGAAAAGGGAACCTGGCCTATGGTACTGTGTAACAAGGGAACCAGATCTAAACCAGGGGGTCAGGAAGGGCTTGCTGGAGGAAATGGCTCTTATATTAAGCACAAAGTGCTGAAAATAAGTTATAAGGAGAAGGGAGAGGGTGAAAAGAGGTGCAATGGCTCTAGAGAAAGAAGTGAATATTTGAGGAACAGAAAGTCCAGCATTTTTGGAATCTAGAAGTAGTGAGAGAAGGGCAAGAAAGGGCTGGAGAGGTAGATTATCCCAGATCAGCTAGGGCTTATCATCCAGACTAATGGTTTTGTTCTTTATCTTGAAAGTCTTGGAAAGTTGTGGAAGAGTTTAGCAAGAAGATAAAATTAAAGCTCATCTTTGACAGTTTTATTTTTACATGAACAAATATCAGATTTGTATATCCTATTCAGGGTGTAGGACACTTTCCTAAGTTTTGGTTCTATAAGTGATGGTTTGGAGAAGGTGTAAGGTAAGATAAATGGAGAACAGGAATATGGATGTGAAGAAGGATTGGAAGTTGGTCACCATAGTTTCTGGTGTAGTAGACTGTTGCCAGGCTCTACAGTGAATTTGGTCTGAGAATGGAAATCACATTTGAAACATATAATTGTCTTGGAAGGTTCAAATACACCTGAATTTTGCTTGTGGTTTGCAAACTACTTTAGGTTAGTTTTTACATGGAAAACCTCTGTTCTTGGAATTTCCAAGGTCAACTGTATAGATGATGTGGTTTTCTTTTCTTCTGGTCCACTTTGTCTTTATAAAAATCCCTAGCCAGGATAAGAAATTATCTGCATTCATTAATGTCTCTCTTGAGATGTCTGAAGGTAAGGATTCTGGCTGATGTCACCTGACCAATTGGGATGCTAAAATACATCATTTATAAGTCAATAGAAATCTAAGCCAAGCATGTGTGAGGAACTACAAAGAACTGCTTAAAAGGCTGAGTTTTCAGTCAAATGTGCATGGGCTTCCCCTGTGGCTCAGTGGTAAAAAGTCCACCTGCAATGTAGGAGCTGCAGCAGATGTGGAGCCGATCCCTGGGTTGGGAAGATCCCCTGAAAGAGAAAATGCAACCCTACCCAGTATTCTTGCTTGGAGAACCCCATGACAGAGGAGCCTGGCGGGCTACAGCCCATGGGGTCTCCAAAGAGTCGGACACAACTGAAGCAACTGATCATGGATGGTCTACAATCTCAGTTTTGTAAGGCCTCGAGTTGTTGGAGCCTCATCTCATCTTTCTTAAAAATCTCTGAAAGCTCTTCACTGCCTGAAGAATAATGTCCCTGATCCTCAGCGTGGTCTCCTTTACACTTCTCAAGTTTTTCCCACAACGTGTTCCTTTCGGGCCATCAAACTACTTCTCTAAGCCTCATTAGCCTCTTTATAAAACAGGAAATAATACTCATAGTCATTAGGGCAAGAGTTAATGGTGCTGGTGGTAAAGAATCTGCCTGCCAGTGCAGGAGACATGAGATGTGGGTTCAATCCTGGGTCAGGAAGATCCCCTGAAGGAAGCAATGGAAACCTACTCCAGTATTCTTGTCAGGAGAATCCCACGGACAGAGAAGCCTAGCGGGCTACAGTCCATACGGTCACAAAGAGTAAGACACGACTGAGCATCTGAGTACACACACAAAAAACAAGGGTTTGGCAATGGCAGATCTTTTCTTTATATGATATCTGAGAGAGATCTGAGTTATTAATCTTCTTTTAAGTAATGATATGTTTCCTCCTTCCCCAAAGTTCACAACTCTGAAGAGAGTACAATACGAGCACTCACACTGAAGGATATTTTAAATGGAACATTTTCTTATAAAACATTTTTTCCAAATTGGATTTCAGGTAAGTGAATTATTTTTTACATTTTTTTCAATGTGTGATTTTAGTGTTTTTAATGCCAGCACATCTCTATTGTAACATAAGCCACCTTAGTTGAAATGGATTAAAAGAGTAATTATTTAGATAAGTCAAGTGGCCACCAAAGCATTTTTGACAGAATGACTTAGACAGGATTTGCTCCATAATAATGATGCCAGTAGTAGTTTTAGCAGAACAGTAAAATCTGAGAATGCATTGTTAGAATAAGCTGAGCATAGGCTATAGCTTTTCAGAACGGGAGACAAGCACCTATTTAAAAGAGGTCATGAGAATTTTACAAAGAGAAATTCTATTGTTAATCTAGCTAATCTAAGAAATGAACAAATCCCACCCTGAAGACAAATCCTTTAAGGGCCATAAAATTGATATTTGCATATAGTTTTTCAAAAAAAAGTGTTAAATGCATCTAATCAAACAAATGGTAAAAGAAACTAAATTGCGTACATTATAATTTATATCTAAAATGCCACTAAAAATTGAATATTTTTGTTTTCTCTTTAGAAAATAACATGCATATAAATAGGTTTTAAACTAAGTCAAAAACAGCCTAAAGGGAATGTATATATATATATTTGCAAAAGAAACATGCCATTTAAACTGGTTTATTCTCCTTGTAACGCAGAGAAAATCCAAGTTTATTCCTAATCACCCTGAACTGGTAAAATAAGGCTTCTACTGGCAAATACAGCATTTTTGTATAAAGTAGAGGAAAGCATCCTTTCCTCTTTTCCACCATCAAACTTATTGGTTTTTTTTTTCCAACTTATTTTAAATTTGACAAAGCAATGTGTACTGGACAGAGAGGGGAAAAAAAAGTCTGTCTATAAAATAAGAGAGGTGTTTCTTTGTTATAAATGTATTTCTTGCTAAGGGAGATCATTTCAAGTTTTGTTTTCCTTCTTGTTTAAAGGACAAGAATATCTTCATCAATCTACAGATAATAATGTAGTATTTTATAATATTGAAACAGGAGAATCATATACCATTTTGAGTAATATCACCATGGTATGTATCCACCATCATCTTCCTCCTCAGAAATCTCTGCCAGCTCTTCACTGACCAAGGAACAGAGTTCAAACTCGGAGCTCCTGATCTGGACCCAACTTGCTTTCTCAGCTGTCTCCCACCAGTTATCCTCTGATTCTCTCTTTTAGTCACACTAGGTTACTATCCTTGCCTCCTCAATTACTAGCATTTTTCTTCCTCTGTGGAACTAGTATCCCATGAGATAAGGGTACAAACTCAGTTCTTCTGGCTAGGCAAACTGAGTTCAGATCTTCACTCTCACTTACTAGTTATGAGGCCTTGGGTGAGGTTCCACATTCTACCATCCTCATTGTGCCTCAGATTCTTCTTCTGTAGAGTAGGAATAATAATACCACTTTGGGTTAGTATAATAATTAAATAAAATAACATTTGAAAGTGCTTAGAACAGTGCTCAGTAAATGCTCAGTGACTAGTCCTATGGTACATACGCACATGTTGTTCTGTCCTAGACCCTCGGACCTCCTACTTTCTCTACCCTCAATAGCCTAGTAATCTTTTAGAGTCAAGCTTGGCTGATATTTCTCCTTCTCTGTGCAACAAATGATCCTCTCATTTGCATTTAATCACTTCTTCCTCAAAATTTTTGCAGTGCTGTATTTACCTCTCTCTTATAAAACTGTCTAAATTATAATGTTATTTATTTACAAGTTTAATATTATAAGCATCTTGAAATCACAAGGTGCATCTTATTTATCACACTGTCATCCCTTAAAGAGTAGTAAATTTCTTTGTATACGGTAGGTATTACCTAAACTTTTAAAAAATTACTTTTAATGTATATTTGGGAGTATATCAATGATATAATATTCTCTTAAAACTATAAATGTATATGGCTCCTTTATTTTTTCTGCATTCTAATCAACTTCTTCATAATTTCAGAAAAGTGTGAATGCTTCAAATTATGGTTTATCACCTGACCGGCAATTTGCGTATCTAGAAAGTGATTATTCAAAGGTATTGGCGATTTAATTTGGGTTTGTCTGATTGTGTCTCTTATTAACCCACAGACTGGTTTATGAAAGAGGGAATAAGAGTCTCTTTATCTCTAAATATCTGAGAAATTAATGCAATTCTAGTTGAATCCCCAAAGCATAACAGTAACATACAAATAATTCAGAATTTGGCATTCTTCTCTGGCTATCATCAAGTATTAAAAATTACTTTCCTCCTGAGGGAAAAACTTATTTTGGGGACACTGATATTCATCATAAAAATGTCATTTGACATCATAAATCATTAGTCAATTCTCACATATTTTAACCTTTTTAATATTTATTATTATTGAAAATGGAACTATCACAATGTAGCTTATTTAACTCACTTGCTCAAGCACAATAATATACAGTCAGTGGTTAGACCATGGTTTAGTCTGTGTCTTTGAAAGCCTAGTGTAGTGTAGCAGTATCCATAGCTGGACTGTTTAGCCTTACTTAATTTCCCCTTCCTGAATGAGGTTATGGAGGGAAGATAATCACCTTGTTTTTTTCTACTTATACTGGCAAAAGAATTTATATCAAATTCAACTTCTAATAATTACTTTGAGATCAAGAGCCTTTTGTTTTAACTGCCATTTTTCATATTTAGTTGAGATGCAAAACTCCCTCAATGCAGAGAATGAAAAGTCAAGCTTGTCCCTCCCCCATTGTTCAGACAGCTGATTATTTTCCAGTGGACCAGGTCTTGGTCACCTGCAATCTTCAGAAAGACGTTTCAACATGCTGGAGTTACTATGCCAAAAGTTTGAAAGTCCTTTAAGAAATAAAGTCCAAAATAATACTTGATTTGTTCTCTTAACTACAGTACAGATGCATGTCAGGAAGCAACAAATAGAACTGGACATGGAACAACAAACAGACTGGTTTCAAATAGGGAAAGGAGTACATCAAGGCTGTATATTGTCACCTTGCTTATTTAACTTATATGCAGAGTACATCATGATAAATGCTGGGCTGGATGAAGTACAAGCTGGAATCAAGATTGCCGGGAGAAATATCAATAACCTCAGATATGCAGATGACACCACCCTTATGGCAGAAAGTGAAGAAGAACTAAAGAGCCTCTTGATGAAAGTGAAAGAGGAGAGTGAAAAAGTTGGCTTAAAGCTCAACATTCAGAAAATTAAGATCATGGCATCTGGTCCCATCACTGCAAATAGATGGGGAAACAACGGAAACAGTGACAGACTTTATTTTTATGGACTCCAAAATCACTGCAGATGGTGATTGCAGCCATGAAATTAAAAGATGCTTGCTCGTTGGAAGAAAAGTTATGACCAACCTAGGCAGCATATTAAAAAGCAGAGACATTATTTTGCCAACAAAGGTCCACCTAGTCAAAGCTATGGTTTTTCCAGTCGTCATATATGGATGTGAGAGTTGGACAGTGAAGAAAGCTGAGCGCCGAAGAATTGATGCTTTTGAACTGTGGTGTTGGAGAAGACTCTTGAGAGTCCCTTAGACTACAAGGAGATCCAACCAGTCTTTCCTAAAGGAAATCAGTCCTGAATATTCATAGGAAGGACTGATGCTGAAGCTGAAACTCCAATACTTTGGTCACCTGATGTGAAGAACTGACTCATTTGAAAGGACCCTGATGCTAGGAAAGATTGAAGGCGGGAGGAGAAGGGGACGACAGAGTATGAGATGATTGGATGGCATCACCGACTCAATGGATATGAGCTTGAGTAAACTCCGGGAGTTGGTGGTGGCTAGGGAGGCCTGGCGTGCTGCAATCCACGGGATCACAAAGAGTCAGACATGACTGAGTGACTGAACTGAAATGAACAGTACAGATAAACAATGAAAAAAAGGGTAGTTTTTTTTTTTCTTGAAGAATTACAAGCTATATATCTCTTATTTACTTTTTCAATATCTGTTATTTAAAAAAAAAACTATGCTCAAAAAAAGCAAGCATTTTACAAGAAAACTATATGATGGATAAAATTATCTTTACCCAGTTTAATAGGATATTATAATAATTATTCAGGTACAGGGTAATCCTTACAGGACTTGGAAATTGTAGTGATTTTACTTCAATCAAGGTTAAGTAGAAAGGGAACATTTTTTAGAATAGAGTGTGTTAGAGAAAAGCTTTTTATATTAAGAAATGTCTTTGGATATACTTTTTATGGAGTAAGGGTTGAATCACTGCTGAGATTAGTTCTGGAATTTGGATGAACAGCACAGAAGTCCACAGTAAAACTCTTTAAATGACACTCATTTGGAATTGAAACATCTCTTTCATAGTGCTTTGTGAAAACAGTTCTTTTATAATTCTGAACCTTGAACTGAGTGATCTATGATTCTACCTTATTGACCTGAGCCTCTTGTGAATCATAATTTGTCTTTGCCTCTTTTCTTCCTGACAGCTTTGGAGATACTCTTACACAGCAACATATCACATCTACGACCTTACAAACGGGTAAAATGTCATGTCTTTTTATTAACACAACTTCAATCTCATATAGAGCCTCCAGACTCTAATTTGAGATTGACTGTGTTATCTTATTTCTAATCTTAGTTTCTTACATCTTTATAATAAACATATACCTATGCAACTTAAGAAATTCAAAGAAATACTTCCTTGGAATATTCACTTGTTTCTATTTGACTGATATCTTACATTTTTACACAAAACATAGTTTTTGTTTTTCCTACTTTTGAACACCTAATTATAAATTTCTAATTTATGAAAGTAAACGTATCTATAAAAGTACCAAAAATGCATGGGAATGATACACAGTGTTGGGGAGAGGGGCTCCTTCAATGGAAGGAAGCAGAAGGGAGGGAAATGTTGCATTTAATCTAAATTTAATTAATATTATGCTAATTGTTTTTAAATGTAAAATGTTAATATTTTTTAATTTAGATGACTAAATTATCATCTACTATATTATTTTCTGTATCTCTGTGTTTAATTTTTTGAAATATTTACAGCTTAAAAAAAATGAAAAGAATGAGTAAGTAGGCAAAGGACTGAGGGAGAGAATTTCTGACAGAAGCAACTACATGAAAGACCTAAAAAGGAAGGGAGAGCACAGAGTGTTCAGGAAATTCAAAGTAGGTCAGTTGAGTTGAAATTGGAGGAGGGCGCGCTTACTAATAAGAGGTGGTGTAAGGTTGGGAAGAAATTGAGGCCAGAAATCATGTGCCAAGTAATAATAAGGAAACCATTAAGAAGAGTTTAGCTCTCATCCTGATGACAATAGAGAATCACTGAATGGTTTTAAATGGGAAATGACATGATCAGATTTGCACTTAAGAAAAATCACTCTAAATATGGACAATGAATTGGTTTAGTTACTCATCTTAATATGATATCCTATTTGCTGTTATATAAAAGGGAAAATAATTATATGGCTTGAAAAGGTATTAAAAATCTTACAGTCTATTTCCCCTTTTGTCCAGTAAAAGCACAAAAATTTAAAGACAACTATCTTTCTACTTCTTTTAAATTCTTTCTACTTCTTTCAGAAAAGAATAACTCTGATCTTCTTAAACTGTCAAATTAAGAAATAGAATCTGTTATATAATGTAGACTCTAAATCCATCCAATACACTCTGAGACTTTTCCTCTGCACCCACATTGTTACCAAAGTCAAGAAGTATTTATTGAGCACCTCTTTTGTGGGCTTCCCCAATGGCTCAGTGGGTAAAGAATCTGCCTGCAATGCGAGAGACAGAGGAGTCAATCCCTGGGTGAGGAAGATCCCCTGGGTAAGGAAATGGCAACCCACTCCAGTATTCTTGCCTGAAAAATCCCATGGGGAGAGGAGCCTGGTGGATTACAGTTCAAAGGGTCATAAAGGGTCAGACGCAAGTGAGCTCAAGCACAGATAGACATATGATAGGGAGACACAAATGAGTGTGAGGTGGCAACCCTATTCTCAAAATCTTTAGACTAGTGAAGTGGAAACCTTACCCTTTAAGTAGAATATCTCAAGGCTTTAATCATTTGCTTGTTTTTCTTTTAATCATTTTTAAATTCTCCAAGTCCTAGCTCTTTGGAGGTTCACCAAATTAAATAACATTCCAAAAGAAGATGACAATACTAGTATTTTAATCATGGTTTCTATAAACTTCATGGCCTAGACACATTTTAAATATTTAGCTTTTGTGCAGTGAATTTAATCAAACCACTGTTTTGTTTGCTTTCCTGCACAACTATCTAATTTGCCAGATCGTTTTTTGGTCAGGTAAATACACCATAATTTAAGGAGTGAAGAATGAGAAATTTGTTGAAATTCAAGGCAAGACTGAATATCACTCATTCCAAGTCTTCTATGTGCCTCTGAAAATTTTATAAAAAAGTCTACCTTAGAGAAGATGAGGATAGTTCTGGTTTCAAGCAAGGGAAGGGTAGCTGAGGAGATGAAAGCCTTTGTAAAGAACCCTCCTCCATTTTCTCTCATACTGTAAAACAGACAATGGCAGCTGTGCCAGCTTGCCAGCCATGAAGAGACTGTGGGCTGAGATTTTCAGCTTGTCTGCATGATTGCATAGATGATTCCATGGGATATGGAAACCTAAAGCAATGTTACAATGTCAAGGTACCATGGACACTGATTTTGAGACAGAGCAGTAAATTGGGGCGAATGTCTTCTCTTCTGGGACATTCTTTTTCCTCTGCCCTCCTGTGTTGATCTATTCTGAACATTCTAGCGGCCTGGTGCTCATAAAATGCCTTCTACGATCAGGATTCCCACTGTAACACCAACATTCTTCCTCTGTGGCCATCACTTTTTCTACAATCAAAGCTGACCTGTCCAGTGCCATGTCCCCTCATTGTTTGCTAGGCCACAACATACTTTATGTTTGCTAGGCCACATCATACTTCGTGATGTAATAAGCTAAATCAAGGTAACATGTGTTACAAGTGTTCACAAGGGTCCAAACTTTAAAATGATGGGAGAAATAGAAATAGCAAGCCTATGTCAGGTTGGAGAGATGTTTTCGGAGGGGGCAAACAAGGAGACTTCCTTCAGGTGCCTCACATTATACCTTGGAGGCAGGTCTTGTTTTGCATCTCCACACATGCATTCCTGACAAAACTATTCATTTCATCTTCAAGAAGATAACAGTCAAGATTTAAACAAGACATCCTTTGACTCTTTAACACTTATGAAAGTCTGAACACATTCTTGCTGAAGAACTACAAAATCTCCATGGTGCCAGTCAGTCAGTTGAGTATTTGCAGGGCGACTTGAAGCATCCAAGTGAGATTTTTGGCGAATAGTATATTCAAAATTGGGCTTCCCAGGTGGCGCTAGTGGGAAAGAACCCGCCTGCCAATGCAGGAGACCCAAGAGATGCGGGTTTGATCCTGGGGTTGAGAATATCCCCTGAAGGACAGCATGGCAATCCGCTCCAGTATTCTTGCCTGGAGAATCCCATGGACAGATGGAGGCTGGCAGGCTACAGTCCATAGGGTCACAAAGAGTCGGACATGACTAAAGTGACTTAGCACACAAGCATGCATATTTGAAATTTCCCCATGGGTGGAGGACTTTCAAGCTTAAGGCATACTGCCCAGTATATGATCTGTTTTTCAGTTTAGCTTGAGATCAGATGTTCCTTTCCTTTTCTGATTTCAAGTCAGATCCCTGGGGAGATTGTCAAATGGCATCTTATTTTCAAAAATTTGAAATGCATATGCATTCACAGGGATGGGGGTTGTGAATGAAAATGTGGAAGAGTACATATTAAACTTGAGCACAATTATAGAATTTCAGAGCTGGAAGTCTCTTCAGCGACCATTTCAGCCTTGTGTGTACAAATTTTACAGTTCTGAGGGTTAAGAGACTTGAGTTTAATGAGGGGTCTGCCAAGAACTAGCAATATTATTTTTTTAAAGTCCCATCATTTCTCTAATCTCAAGTTTATTTTCACACGACTAGAGAGATTCAATTAGATAATTTCTAGAGGTATTTCCACTTAGCCTATAAATATTTAATCCATTCACCTCAGTATAAAAGGTCAGAAAACTGAGATCCAGAGACATTAAATGACCTGTGAACTAGTGAAGAACTGCAACTACCATCCCATGTCTTCTGTCTCATGTTATATCACATTCTTTCTATTAGGTTTGCAGAAGCATAGATGATGATGCATTATTTTTATTTTTTTTCTTTTTTCTTTTTATACCTATTATTTGCACTGAACAGCAAAGTTCATTTATTTGTTTATTTTCTTTCTTTCTTTTCTTCTAGGGAGTTTATAAGAAGAAATGAGCTTCCTCGTCCAATTCAGTATTTATGCTGGTCGCCTGTTGGGAGTAAATTAGTAAGTGTTTAAAGTATAGAAGTGTTTAATCATTTAAATAAAAGAGGAGCCATTTGATTTTGGCCTTTGTTAAATTTCCCTGCCTGAAAAAAAATACATTTATGACTATTTTAAGTGGTTAAAAATGGGAAGAGTTTAGATAAATTGAAACCCATCTGAGAATTCCGCAAAATCTCAAGCTCATGGATAGACTTCTTTAAATATCGCAGTCAAAAACTTTATCCTCATACTCAGCCAGAATGCGTTGTGCCAGAAAGCTCAGGAAAAATATGGTTTTCACAAGTTTCCCAGACTAGCTTCAGACAACATGAAATTTTGTCCAAGCTCTTATTTAAGGACTCTAAATAAAGATTAGATCTGGCTAGCTATTAATATTCAGAGATTTATTTGACTTTCTGTTAATACACACAATTATTTACTTAGGTAATAAAAGCAACTAATACAATAGCAGGCTTTATTCTTTATTTAATGTATAGACTTTAAAATCATAACTTTTATATGTTAAAAATCATAATGTTAATGTGAGTTGGTTGGTATTTTTTGACCTGTTAAAATGGTATCTTAGTTGTGAGT
The DNA here is from genome assembly GCF_054371585.1 of Giraffa tippelskirchi. Lineage (NCBI taxonomy): Eukaryota > Metazoa > Chordata > Mammalia > Artiodactyla > Giraffidae > Giraffa > Giraffa tippelskirchi. The sequence goes on from NC_137277.1 coordinate 96,198,528, forward strand.
CTTTTCATATCTGGATTATCACTCTTTTTAAAAGTATTAGGTGAATAATTAACACAAATATGCAAACTTTATTGTGTTTCTTATGAAATTTCTCCTTATTAACTAACTTACCACCACTTCTAGGCATATGTCTATCAAAACAATATCTATCTGAAACAAAGACCAGAAGACCCACCTTTTCAAATAACATATAATGGAAAAGAAAATAAAATATTTAATGGAATCCCAGACTGGGTTTATGAAGGTACGTTGTATTTTTTTTCTTCTGCTACTGTTAGGCTTTTAATTGAAAATAATCACACGCATTTAGTAACATTTAGATGAGTGGTATGTTACTGTGATGAGGGTGGCATTTCTGAAAGCTGTTATCAGGTTATGAACAGGACGTGCAAATTCTGAAAGAACAAAATCTTGTTATCAGACTGGTGGAATTTATTTTCATGAGCATTATAAAGCAGTAGTAATAATTTATATTCTACGAAGTATATGGTCCTTAGATGTTGTGTGAGTATATTTTCTCAGGTTTATTTTTTCTTGCAAAATAAATCTTTTATCCAAAACTAAACAGCTGTCTATATTATTGTGCAGGAAAATATTCTTAGTTCTTAATGCTGTCATGAATTTTGTCCTCTTTCTTAGCTCATGTAGGATCCAGGACTTAACTGGACTTTAAAAGGTCTTCTAGTCCTTGTCTTTGTTAATAATATATGTATATAACTAAATTAATTGTTTTTTTTTAATATTCCCAGAACAGAAAGTTAACTTTCAAATTTATGTTGCTCTGTAGTATAAATATGGTTTTCCTTGTCTTGGCTACTTTAGATGACTGTAAAGAAGCTCCCCAAAATGGGAAAATTAATTATTGTTGAGATTTTATTTTAAAAAATACATTCCTGATTAATGTGAATTCCCCAGTAGACTAATTGATGTTTGATATAGGGCATAAGTTTAAACCATTCCTCTATACTCAGATTATTCATCTTTTGATAACCAAAGCCTGGTATATATCACATCCACATTAAAGAAATTATTTCAGTTAATAAATGGCTATATACAATGTATTTTGAAGTATTTACAAGTATTTTGAGTAAGCCATCTTAGTAACTAATAATAATATGCTAGTATTTATTTTTCAGAGGAAATGCTTGCTACAAAATATGCTCTCTGGTGGTCTCCTAATGGAAAATTTTTGGCGTATGCGGAATTTAATGACACAGAGATACCAGTTATTGCCTATTCCTATTATGGTGATGAACAATATCCTAGAACAATAAATATTCCATACCCAAAGGTATGTAGAATACTTTTAGCAGATGCTTCCATTTCCCTGCTGTCAAAATGAGCAACCAATACAGTGAATAGAGGTGGAATCAACAAGTTTGGAGAGCTTCTTATCCTTGTGCATTGTAAGGCAAACATTGTACTGTGCTCTATTATTTATGTGGACATCTGTTGCTTTGGACATCTGGTTGTGCTGGATGAAGTAGTCTTTGCAAAATCCATTGCAGTCTTTGAAAAACATATGGTCTAGATCATGGAGGAAAAACAAGCTTAACTTAATTTTAATTTTTTTCTTACTTCATGCTCCAAATTCAGGGTAAAGTTCTGTTTTGCAATTCCTTTTGAATTCTGATCTAAATGCAAACTAGAATGGGAAATTAAGACGTTGAAAGTGATGTTCCTGTCAGGTCAAAGCAAGTAGGAGTTATGGTCTTTTCTGGACATTTATGGTAGTTTAAGTTTATGAGCCTAGGTTCTTCTTTGAGGGAATTAGACATGCTGTGAACCAATGTTTCTTACATAAACATTCTAAAATTCTTAGCTTATGTACTTCACATGTAGTCCCACGTCTCAAGAGAGGCCTCATGAAAATAAATTCCACCAGAATGGCCATGTCACAGTGGAGAAATGTCGTATTCTGAGTTAATTTAGAAAAGAAATCTGAAAGATCAAATCACAAATTCTCCTCTGGCACGAGGAGTAGAAGTGATTTTGGAATGTAATTCTTTGTTCTTAAGTCACTATTGTTTTTCCTTGCTAAAGGGAACCCTGTTATAGAGGTCTCTATATGTGACAAAAATGGGAAGGACATGCATAGACACAAGTGGATTCTGAAGCAAGTCAAATTGGCCACAGTGAGAGAAATAGAAATTTCAGATAGTCTAAAATTTATATTAAAAAACATATGAGAGAAGGAAATGAGTATGGGGGAGGGTGTCTGTTTAGATAGAAGATCCTTCAAGGGTTGTATATTAAGTCCAAAAGCTGGAGGTATTTGGAAGTGAGAGGTATGATCCTTGGAACCCAAAAAATGGAAAAGAACTTGGATCTTTAGAAGGCTGCACGGAGCAGGAAGAGATAAAGAAACCCAGAAGTGAGAAGTAACTCACACTGACAGAGAAGTCAGGACCCCAATTCTCCTGTTTCTTTGAAGGCTGAAGCTGCTGAACATCTGACACTGGACTGAGAAGTGAGGCAACTGTATATATAGCCTATATGCCTAATTTTTGTGCATTTAAATTATTTGACAATTTTAAGATTTTCTTTTTCTGTGGTAAAATAACAGAACTCTAAGAAGATATGTGAGCATGAACTACACTGTCATGTAAACCTAGGGCATATACTAAGGCAAAAAACACAAAGCAAGAACAGTGTAAATCACATGACATTTTATTTTGAGGTGGAATTTTCCTAATTTGTGGGCCTTGAAAGCAGTAATAATTTAAGCAGCTAGTAGACTGTTTGGTAATTGTCCTAGATCAAATTACAGGGTAAAAGCAAAAAGTATTTTTCATTATTTATTCTTTGCACTCCCTTCCTCAAATCAAGCTCCCTCTGCACTCCCCTTGGCACATGGAGAAATATTATTACAATTATCCTAATAACAATAATAATAGTGCAAACTATCTGTCTTAAAAGTCAGAAAAGAGAGTATCGATTATGGAACTGCATTTTTAAAGCCCTAATATTTTTCCCTATGAATTAAAGCTCCCATTAATCACTAAGAGTATGTATTTTCACTCTGGTTGCACAATATTTGTAATTACACTGCAATGAAATTCATAAACGTTATAATTAGAATGTTTTCAACAGTAATATACCTAACAATTATTAGCTTATAAAAATATGCCTAAATTCCAAAAGTGTCTTTAAAATGTTGGTGATAATTAGAATTTTGTGAGTTTATCTATCTCCACTTTCTTCACAGGCTGGAGCTAAGAATCCCGTTGTTCGGATCTTTATCATTGATGCCACTTACCCTGAGCACATAGGTCCCAGAGAAGTGCCAGTACCAGCAATGATAGCCTCAAGGTATATTCATCTCTGATGCTCCCCACCTTTCAAACTGAATTGTAGCACTGAAATTTCTTCATCAGGGTTTACATATCTCTTCTAGCAAGTTTGCAGGGACTATGCTACAACAAAAATAAATAAATAAATAAATTAGCATGCCAAGCTAAATACATAGCAAAATTAAAATTTACAAATAAGTTACTTAAATTGATGTGAACATACTAACCCTTTTCACACATATAAAGGTGACCAGAGTACTCAGTCTAAGCTCTGCTTCCCTTGGATGTGTGAGAGTAAGCTAGGGACAAACGAGTAGATAGTAAAATTTATGCATGCTCTCAGCCTGGCTTCCTTCAAGTCTGGCCTACTTTTTCCCAGTGTTTGTGGATCATGCTTATTATATGTGCCTGGCAAACAGGAGAAGATAAGCCAATCCCCTTCAAATATTAGCGTTTTTCACTAGGATGCAGTCTGTTTTGAAGTGATCTGGTTGTAGCATTATCTGTTTGTGGATGAACTGCAGGCAGACCTGGACAGAAGCATTTTCATTTCTGTGAAAGGTACTAGCATGGTACCCGTTGAGATCTTGTCTGATTAATCCTGGTCATTCTGGTTGACATGGAAAAAGGGGAGGGGTCCATAAGCCCTGCCTGACTGGCCTCCTTACTCCTTCCCACATCCTCTCAGAACAAGGCTTGACTCCTTTTCTCCTGCCTCAGGAAGGAAAGTCAGCCAAGGCCAGATGATTGATTAATAGGAAAAAACACTTCATCAGAGGCCTCTGCTGGACTTTGCCAAGGTGAATCCTCTCTCGGATAATCAAAAATTCTTTTTTTTTTCAATTATCCATTATTCCCCACCCTAATCTAGTTGATGAAAACTGGGCTAAATATATCTGATTTTTTTATGCATCATTCTCCTCAAGAGTCAAGTGGAATGAAAGAAAGCATCATTGAGCACGTGTAATACACTAACAATACAGTAATAATATCTAACATTTTTTGAGCACTCACTATGCTGTATGTATAGTTTGTAAGCACTTTAAGCATTCTTAGTAAATCTTTACAGCAACCTTTCATACTGGTAATGTTATTATTCCCATATTATATAGAAACAGAGGCACAGATATGTTAGTCAAGGTAGTATAACTAGTAGGAGATAAAGCCAGACTCTGAACCAGAGATCCCTTGTAGCTCTGTGATTCCTTTGACAACAAGGTCCAACATTTTGTGGTTCATTTACATTGTTGTTCTCTACACATTCACCCTCAGAGCCAAGTAATCATTGCTTCCTTTTACCAACATCCACTTTGTGCCAAGCACTGTTTGAGTTACTTTGCATACACTATCTCTGATATTATACTAACTCAAATTTCAACCCCTGACCTGCAGCTAAAACTCAACTTCCAACACAAACCTGCCTGGAAATAAAGATGATCTTTTACCCACTTAGCTCTCTTTTAATTAGTTAAAAAGTGAAAGCTTGAGTTCAGCTATAGAAAAATAGGCAATTTAATGCTTTTTGTCCTCTAGGTTGGCCAATAACTTTGACCTTGTGTCTTAATTTTTTTCCTAAGATATTAAAATCCCAACTGGGGAGAAAACTCAATTATAAAATAATTCTATTAGATCAGTGAACTTTTGTATATTCTCTAAAAGTCAGCAGGTATATTTAAATTTTTTAATGTTTAAAAGAATATTTTGCCTTCCTTACCTGTGGCTTGTTTCAGAATAATAAAATATGTCCTTTAGAAAACACAAATTAAGAAATTATTTGAATATGATATTGATTTATAGTTGTGACTTTCTGTTTTGATTTGTTTGCAGTGATTATTATTTCAGTTGGCTCACATGGGTTACTGATGATCGAATATGTTTGCAGTGGCTAAAAAGAATCCAAAATGTTTCAGTCTTGTCTACATGTGATTTCAGGGAAGAATGGCAGACATGGAACTGTCCAAAGGTATGTTGTATTAAAACCACAGAGGTGTATTTCTGAAGATAAAAGTACAAAAGTGGGGACTCATCTATAGCTAACATTTTATATTATAAAGCAGAATTACTGCATTCAACTGATTGCTTTGCAAAAAACACTATTTTAAGGTTCGTTATTTGTGTTAAACAAGTAAGATACCTTTTGTTTTCTCGAATGACTTTAGCATTGAAACTGAATTGAGAAAAAGATTAAATGACAATGCCATACTGGGAAAATCAGGTATCTGGTTTTAAATTAGGATGGAAGTCCATCCTTTTGAGATTATAAAATTGTCAGTCCAAAAAAGCATAATAATGATGATGAAAACATAAGATGGATCCATTAAAGAAGTAGATGTGTTCTATTCAAAAGAATTAGAGAAAATGCAAATGGTGATGTTTGCATTTGCAAATGCAAACGTTCTATTCGATGTCAAAATTGAAAAATAAGAATTCCAAAGTAAACAAATATTATCAAAGGAAAGCTAAACACTTCTATTTGAAAATCAAAAGTAGGTAACAGAATAATATGAAACAGATTTAATTATCCTGCTATCCTGTTATCTTTGCAGAGTGCTCAATACTGTGCTAATTTTAGGGAGAAAAAACTTAAAAAACTAGGCACAGATTTATTGTTGAGTTTTAATTGTTTTTATTGCTCAAATCCAAACATACTCTGTTGAATTAATGAGTCAGAAAGCTACTTCTCCAATCAGAAAGCTTCAAAATAGGCCTGTTCATAAGTACTCATATTAGAGACTAAGAAACACAAAATGTTTTCTTTAAATAGGAAATTTGATGGGTACATTTCATGAGACATCTAATTATGAAGAAATGTTTCATTAAACCAAATATAGAATAAAGCTATTTTATAAAGTAAGAAAAAAAGCACAGAGCAATCAAAGTAAAACACTAAATTCCATCTAGAAATTAGGACATTATGTTTTGCAAGGAAAAAGTCATATGAATCTGTTTGGAAATATATCAGGACTATAATAGTCAACATTACTCAGGCTAAAAATATTTTTAAATCACTACTGTGTCTGTAAGAAGCTTGACTAATTTTGATGGAATATGCTAGAAGCTTATTTTTATCTTATTTATGTTTTGATATACAAAGCAGGAAGATTTTTGGCATTAATGCAGTGTCATAGGCAAAAAGAAAAGATAGAATAAATTTAATTTTTCTAGTTAAATAAAAACAATTGGGTAAATATATTGTTAATGTCTTCATTGAATCTCAATACTAGGAATTATTGACTTAATTATATTAGTTTATAAGATTGGTCATTTAGATAAAATTTTTAGCTCTTAAAACTAGGCATTTAAAACTATAATTGCATTTGAATTTGAATTTCTAATTTATCAAATCTGAGACAACTTAATCCAAACTGACAGAACGTATAAGATGCTCATTCAATGAGATGTGGAATTCCCTGGAATATAAACTTTAGTTTTATGGCCAAAATCAGTGATTAAGTTTAGAATACCAGGTTTGAATAACCTTAAAATTTCAAAACAACTGCAGTTTCGAAATAGTCTGGTAAGTACATGGAACATATTTTTCAGATTTAAGAACAACAGAGTTGAATTTTCCAGTAACCATACTTATGACTGATATGCGTGTGTGTGTGTGTATGTGTGTGCTTAGTTTTGAAAACAAACAACATTTAAGGTTAAGAGACTTGGCAACACTTTATTCATGTTGGGAGTCATACCCAAAACAAAGAAGCAAAGGAAACTGGCAATAATTACTTGTAATATAACCGGATTGATAAATTTATAATTTAGGGGAGGAACATCCTTCATAATATTTTTCTCTGCAAGAGAATTAAAATTAATTTTATCTTAATAGTTAAAAATGATGAATAAAAACATTTCACTCTGTTAAGTCTTATCTTGTTTTTTCTGAAACACTGGCCTATCCCTATAAGAGAAAATCCAAACTATGCTTTTAAAATTTATTATTCCTTTGCTTTTTATGACAATGCACTCTCTCATGGTTCTCTTTCTAGTTTACTGTTTCTTTCTAGCTCTTCCTCTTCTGACTTTTCTAGAAATCTTATTATTCTCCAAGTTAATGCATTGGCAAGATAGGCTATCTGCTGTAACAATAACAACAGCAAAACCCCTCCACCGGGTTAATATGATAGGTTTGCACATTCATGTAACCATCTAATAGTAAGTCCAGGTAAGTGAGAAACAGTGAGGGTGAGGGATGGGTGCTCTGCTCCACAGAGTCATTCAGGAACCCAGGTTGATAACATTCCTGCTGTCTTCATCCAGTAACTTCTGAGGATATTCCAATGTTATTCAAACCTGGTCATCAACATCCAGCTAGGGAGTGAAAAAAGAATGGAGGATATGTATGAAAGGGTTTTATAGGTTAGACATAGAAGTAGCATGCCGGAGTCCAGCTCCAGCAGGTCCAGGGGTTCCCTCAGGATGGACGGCGTCGGCGATGCGAATGAGAAGACACAGCGAGTCTCGGTGTTTCCAAGTGTCTTCCAACTTTATTGTTTTTCAAGACAGCTTTTATATTTTTTGTGGTATATAGAAACAAATGTAACATATAGAGTCATACCAATTCAGCTTAATGGGTATATCTTAATGGGCCTATCAAGTTAGCTCAATGGGCCAGCAGCTTCGACCCTCATCGAAGCCGTTTGCATGTCTTTAGTTACAAAAAAGCCTCATTTTGTTTACATCATCTTCTGGCCTGGTGGCCTGCTAACACCTTCTGACTCTCTATTGATAAAGGTTGATCAATCAGAACACTTTTGTATAGGGCATATCAGGAAAGAATTCATCAACAGGAAGTTTCAAGGTAAAACCTGTTTTTGGTAATTTACTCTACACCTTAGAGCTTAACAGAAAAGAATGTAGTTCCATAAAGTCAAAGAACAGCAAGCTGAAGATCAGCTTTAAGTAAGAATCATCAGTTAAATCAACAATTGTCTTATTATTTGTATTAAAGCTAAACTTCTACTTATATAAATCTCTAACTATTATGCTTTTATTATATAGGCTAAATACGTTAAGAGTAAAAACATAGTGAGTAAATATAGATTAAGTAACAGTTTCATAAAGCAATATTTCTTATATTTCCTAACAAGCCTTTTTTCCTGCGAAGGGTTTTGTGCCCACAGGGGCTTTCTGTGTGGAGGCTCTCAATGTTATTTTATTATTAAGGAACAGCTATGCACATTAGCTCCAAAGGCACAGGTACATTTATTAAACAAACCAATGTTAGCGAAAGGAATTTAGATCAGCATACCCTATATCCCAGATAATTTTATTTAGGGTGCTACCATTCAGGGGCCTTCTTGATTTGAGGTTTCAGAATGATCTTTTTTACAAGAGAATCAGGAAAAGCCTTTTTTCTAAGTCACAGAAAATAAGAAGAGGTTTATTGTAGCAAACATCAGAAAGACAGATAAGGTGAGTGCTGAGGCAGCCTTCCGAGAATCCCTGAGGCCTGAGAAGCCGTGCTCAATCATTCCTCTTTCTCATGACTCTGTCATGGGTGAGATCTCGTGAGCTGGCTCCCGGCAGTAGCATAAGTTACTTTTGCTCAAAAGCTATGGGTTAGAACTTACACATGACCACATCCGGGTGGATGGAGGCCTGGGAAATGTAGCCTACCTGAAGTCCTCGGAAAACCAGGAAATAAATGATTGCTAATTATCTTAGTCTTCCCTTGTAGCTCAGACGGTAAAGAATATGCCTGTAGTGCAGGAGACCCAGGTTCAATCCCTGAGTTGGGAAGATCCCCTGGAGAAGGAAATGGCGACCCACTCCAGTATCCTTGCCTGGAAAATCTCATGGACAGAGGAGCCTGGTGGGCTGCAGTCCATGGGGTCGCAAAGAGTCGGGCACGATTGAGCGACTAACACTTCCTTCCTTCCTTCCTATCCCAACACTCTGTTACTCTCCTAGGTGATTTTTATCTAATACAAGAAAGTTTCAATTACCACTTGCCCCACAAAATCATTCTGAGGATTTGAACTTTTATGTATCTCTGGCTACATCTGTTCTACCCCACACTCACTACCACTACCTAGATTTGGGTCTTCAGCATCTTTTTTCCAAACATTACAATGTTGTTATTTGGTTGCTAAGTCATGTCTGACTTTTTTTGTGACTCCAAAGACTGTATCCTGCCAGGCTCATCCGTCCATGGGTTTCTCCAGGCAAGGATACTGGAGCGGGTTGCCATTTCCTTCTCCAGAGGATCTTACTGACCCAGAGATCAAATCTACATCTCCTGCATTGCAGGCAGATTTTTTACTGCTGAGCCACCAGGGAAGCCTCCCACTATGTTACCCACTTCTTATCTATTCTCTGTATCATGTTCACAATTATATTTTCCAAATTGTGATTTTGAAAACTTTCAAAGGATTTGTTATCCACAAAAGAAATCCAAATTTCCTAGTTGTAGCATAAAATTTTCTCCAAGATTTTGCTGATGCCCCTACATTCTCCCTTGTCTTCTAATTCTTTCCCACAGTCAGCCCCCACACAGCCATACTGAGCCACCTGTGGGTTTCTAAGCTAGCCTCATATATATGCTATTTATTCCATCTAGAATATTTTTCATTTAACTATTTATAAGATTCTATTCATTTTTAGGCTTATTAAGTATTTGTTCAATAAAGAATTTATTGTACTATCCTCAAGTATATACCACAAATAAGATTCAGTGCAAATTTTAAGATTTCTAGTGACTTTATAAGATTGAGGAAAGAAAAAAAAATTAACCTAAATTCCACTGGGAAATGCCTTTTTACCTACATGACAACACTTTGGTTTGTGGTAGGTCTCCACGGATATTGTCATAATTCCAGTCACTGACTTATGGAAAATTTAACCAGAATTATGAATGATTTGCAATAAAATACAGCCCTCAGATCATCCTTATGTATGCAGTAGTGATGTTGTATAAGATTTTGAATATAGTCATCTTCAACTCAAGTGTTTAGTTGGTTGACTAACAGTAGTACACCCTGACCAGGCAGCTTAACTTGTTCAAATGTCCAGATTATATTTAGGAAAAACTGACCTCTTAATACTATGTTTCATTTGATCTTTTTTTTTTTTCTCTTAGGCCCAGGAGCATATAGAAGAAAGCAGAACTGGATGGGCTGGTGGAGTATGATTGCTATCTTTTCCTTATCTTTTAATGAAATTCTCAGCTATTAAAAGACTGTTTGAAATGTATCCAAACTAGCACTACATGCTTTTATAGAAAAATAACAACGTAAAAAACACAAAGGTAGTGATCCCTTCAGCAATTTTGTGCCAGACAATTTTAATGTCCATATATCTAGAATTCTATTGAGAATGAATCATATACCTCATGTTCTGTTCTTAACTTTTTCAACCATCTCTCTGATATCTGTAATTAATATTGCTTCTTTAAAAATGTAATAAATATCACTTTTCAAAAGGGAACACAATCCCTGATTTGCTTAAAATAATCTTGATAACTTTTAGCCACTTGAATCCAGGGAAAATAATTACGTTTGGTATCCTTGGTTTAGAGACAACCCTACCTCTCATTATATTTTATATAAATAAATGAGTAGATTAATTTCATACATACCCATATTTATTCTAGTCTTTAAGTAAAGTGGTATCAGTTAGGGAAGTGTGTGTTTTGTTACAGTTTGTAACCATATATATGTGGATTATTTTGGATAGATTTATTCAGTGATTTATAAGGATTTTTGTGTAAAACTAAATCATGTTATAGGAAAACATCAATTATATCTTATATGAAGAATACGAAATAAGACAAATAATAAATGAATATTGTATGGATGCTACCATTTATCACAAATATGTGGTTGAATTCAACTAACATTTGGGTAAAAAAAAGAAAGGCTACTTCTGATATTTGGACACATGCAAAGAAAAAAGAAGCTCTTAACTAGTTTAACACATTAACCCAAGACAAGGGACAATAAAGAATTCAGAAGTAAATTCTGAGATGATAAGTCGTGTAAAAACTTAAATTAAGATGGAGAGCGAAGTAAACATCTTCAGGTACTGAAAATTATTTTTTGTATACTTTCCTGGATCCAACAATTTTAGTTTACATATATTTACTTTCTACCTTCAGTTAAAGGTACCTCAGTCTTATTCATTAACTAGAGAATTTTGTTGTGTTTGTTGGTCGCTCAGTCTTGTCTGACTCTTTGCAACCCCATGGACTGTAGCCCACCAGGTTCCTCTGTCCATGGACTTCTCCAGGCAAGAATACTGGAATGGGTTGCCCTGCCCTCCTCCAGGGGATCCTTCCAACCCAGGGATCAAATCAGCATCTCTTATGTCTTCTGCATTGGCAGACAGGTTCTTTACCACTAGCACCACCTAACAAGGTAACAAGGATAGGTGTGTAATTCAGGAAAAAAAAAAAAAGAAAATCCTATTTTATTTCACTCTTTAACATTGTATAAGTAATAGGAAAAAAAGAGAAGTCAGTGAAAGAACAGGATTTTCTAAATTTTTTGGATTCTAGGTCAACCAGAAGCTTGCCTTCCAGAGAGATAACTCCTAGATCAGCATTTGAAAACTTGAGAAAAGGGAAAAATTTAATTTACGAGTTCACTGTCATTATAGAGATTTCCTGTAAAGAATGAGAGAAGAAAGAATACTTGAAAATGTCTTTAGTTGTGTTCTCCATGATAATGATATAGCTAGAGTTTCTATAAAATAATATGAATGATGTAATTTTACAAATAAATAAACCAAGATACCAGCAATCTTATCAAAGACATGGTCTTAGGAATCCATACACATTTATTCTGAAAATACTGACACCATTTGGAACACTCTGAAATACTTTAAAATACATCTTTTGAAATCTGTTTATAAGCATGTTGAGGACAATTGTGTCTTGTAAATTTTTATAGTCTGTATAGCACCAGTCTTGTAATCCCAGCAAACAATAGCTGAATGAATGAATGAATTGCCTTCTAAAGTTTTAGAACATTGTTTTAAATACCCTCAGTGGAAGCACATACATGCCCTTTGAGGGAGAATGAGGTCTCTACATTAAATCAAAAGTCATGCCAAAATAAATTTAGTGAATAAATGGACTATATACCTGCAAAATATGATTTTACACTAGATCATTATACTATCTATAGCTTTAGAATTCTATTGGGAAAAATTAGTTTTCTTGTGTACTAATCTCAATCTCTCCAAATGTATCCAATAGTCACTAACTTTCTGAATATTAGAAGAACTGCAGAAAATTTTTTGAAGTGACAGTTTTCAAGAGTAAGTTCACACTTTCCCAAGGGAACTATTCTTAAGGGGACCATTCATTAGATTTTATACTTCCTGACAAGCCTTTTGGAGTCATGACTTTATATAGTCATAACTCATATGTCATAATGTGCTGCATAGCTTCCTTTGACCCATAATCAAACCAGTGGCTTAATAAAATTACTCAGAAATGACCTAGAAATATTTGTCTTTTGGACATCTGTTCAAATAATATTTATGAGGGTTTTAGATAAAGTGTATAGGCTAGTCATATTAATATAAATTTAAAGAGCAATTTTAGACCAGTTTTTCCTTTAGTATTTGTCAAAGAGGTTTAAAATGAAAAAGGCCTTCAGAAATCACCTATGAACTAGAAAAGAGACTAAATGGCAGTCAACCTATTAATTCAGGCAGAGAACTAGCAAATAGTTCCTTGAGAACTTTACTTGTCACCTCTTTTTCTTCCGCATGAGATATTGTGTCTTAATTTGGGGGAAATACTCTAATTTCTTCTTTGGTATTTTATCAGAAAAATAACAACAAATTAACTTCAAATAATTTTTTTTTTTAGTCCTGTGGAGAGCAGACAAAAAAGGAAGATTTAATCAAAGACTCTATTAATAGTATTTAATCACTAAAATGTGAAGAACAAATACTAAACACATAATGCTTAGACTGTAAAGCCACAGTCTTTTTTTTTACATCATTTAAAAATAATTAAGCCATACACTGCATCACATTTGAGTGTTTGGTGAAATCCTATGGCTCAGATAAATGAATGCTCTACTTGATGCTTGAAAGTCTGTGCTTTTGACTAAATGTGGACTCAGTTTAGGCATCAGCCTTCCATAAGCAGGTTATTTACCATCTGTTGCAAAAAATTAACTGGTGTTAAATCATCTTACCTTCCAAGAAAAATATTTTAAATGACTTTGTAAGTAGAGATGAGGAGTTTATCAGCACATCTAAGCATGATAAAGGGAGCTGTGAGGATGTCTTGTTAAACTGAGGACCACCTAGCGACATGTGGTTATCTAGGGCCCAGGCGTGACTTGCTGCCAGAGCACTTAACTCAGGATGCATTATGGATCTCACTCTGGCAGAGTGAATGCGGAAATATTTTACACTCTCTTTACCTCACCCAAGTTACCTGTTCATCTAAAGCATCTGTCTTGGATGTGTGCAATTAAAGGGGAGAAGATAACAGTCTTTGCCTAACAAAAATATTCTTCCTGTTTGCCTGATTCTAATATCTTGAAACATAATGTTCTGCCCTCTTACTTTCTATTTTCAATGAAAATGAAATTTTCTATTTTAATCTGGAACTAAGCCGTTTTTAGAGTTCCTTAATTTGCTGCAGATGTAAAGAGAGTATTTTTTTCACTAAGGTACCTTATAGTATTTGTGACCCCAGTTCCATTACAGTGGTTGAGACAATGTGGAGCCAATTTTCATCTTTCATCTTGATGGGGAGAGGGAGACACTGTAAAGTGTTTACTAATAAGCAATCGCTTGGCTGAGAGGGTGAAGCCTTGTTCTAAAATGAAAGAATGACTTTTCAGGCCACTACTAATGAAATTCCTTCCACAAAATTGCAAATCAGAATTTCCTATTCAGAGGCTTCCTGGCTTTCAATTTCACTGAGTCTATACACAGAATCCTACCAGGACTGGTCTTATGATTAGTGGAACAAATAAGAGGATCATGCAAGGAGACAGCAGTTTCTCATTATTCCATTTTTTATTTTATTAAAAACATCAATTTTATGCCAAAGAGATAAGGACACCATATTAGCTTCCTAGGGTGTCTGTAAAAAATTACCACAAACTTGGCTTGAAACAACAAAAATTCATTCTTTCATCATTCTGGAGGCTAGAAGCCCAAAGTCAAGGGGTTGGTGGGGCCATACTTAGATGTCTCCAGGAAGGAATCCTTTCTCACTTCTTCCAGCTTCTGGTCTGCTGGCAATCCTTGGACTTTCTTGGCTGGAGTTCCACCAGCTCCAACCCCTGCTTTCATCTTCACGTGACCCACTCCCCCGGGTCTCTTTGCACCCTCCTCTCTTCTTATGACACCAGTCATTGGCTCTAGGGCCAACTTGGATCCACTGTGATCACATCTCAGTTCTTAACCTTGATTACACCTGTGAAAATGTTATTTTCAAAAAGGTCATTATCCTACTCTGTTTGAGCTGTTCTAACAATGTATCCTACACTGAGTGGCTTATAAACAACAGAAAGTCATTTCTCACAGTGCCAGAGGCTGGAAGTCTGGGATGAGGATGCCAGCATAGTCAGGTTCTGGTGAGAGCTCTCTTCTGTCAACTTCTTGTTGTGTCTTCCATGGCGGAGAGCAGAGCAGGGGCAGGACACTCTCCGGTGATTCTTGTAAGTGAGCTAATCCCATTCGTGGGGCCTGTACCCTTATGACCTCATCGAATCCTAATTACCTCCCAAGGCCCTCACCTCTTGATACCAAGCACCATCTTAATAAGGGTTGAGTTTCAATATATGAATTTGGGGGAACATAAACGTTCAGTCCATAACAGTTATCTTCTGAGTTAGGTGAAAAAGAATTTGGGGGACACTAGTTAGATCCCACAGATAAAACAGAACACCATTCCATGTTCGATGCATGAGACAAGGGCTCAGGGCCGGGGCAATGGGATGACCCAGAGGGATGGGATGGGGAGGGAGGTGGGTGGGGGGTCCAGGAAGGGGAACACATGTAAACCCATGGCTGATTCATGTCAATGTATGGCAAAAACTGTTACAATATTGTAAAGTAATTAGCCCCCAACTAAAATAAATAAATTTATAAAAAAAAATAAAATAAAATAAAAAAATAAAACAGCGTCCAGAAACTAGTAGGTATTCAGTAAATATTTGTTGAATGAATAGATGACAAGTATTCTCTATTTTTGATGGGTTCACACTCTATTAAGGAAAATAGATACAAAAGTCAAATATCATACAGCAGTGTTACCAATAAATGAGATGATAGAAAAAAAAAAGTTACATTTTAATATCATTCAATCATAATCATGACTTTTATTTAAAAACATCATGTCAAATCACACATAGGACCATCATTAAAAATACCTACAACTACTTCCCTTGTTCTCATTTTGCTGTAAAGTGTGTCCTGGCAAGATGAGTGTCAGTAAATTAGGTGTTTGTAGCTGCAAGATACCAGTAGTCTTTTGATTGTTGTTGCTTGGACAATTGTAAAGGATCTGAATGTTTTAACACTGTCATGTGAAAGCACTCCTGCTAAGAAATCTAGTTTGGAATAACTTGTGGGAATATCTACTCTGCATGATGTAGAATAGCTCTTTCTTCATGGAGCCCTTTCACCACGTTACCATCCTTCCTCCACCCAATGACCAGGATAAAAAAGAAAACCAGCAAATGTACAATGAGTCTCTTTTTCTAATGGGAGAAACTACTAGCTAAAATCTGATTTTAGGACATTTGCAGGACTTTAATTATCTGTACCTTTCAGGATGCTGAGTTGTAACTTGCTCTGTTCAGGACACACTAGACCTGTGGCAGAAACTCCTAGGTCCTTAAGCAATTCCCTACAGGTGGTAAGCATGGGCCCTGGGAAAAGGTCAGAGGTGAACAATGAGGTTTGGTCTGCTCCCTAAGCTCAAGGAGTAACCTTTCATTGTCTTATCATTGGTTACATTTTTCTCTCAAGTCCAGAAGTCCCTTTCTGCCATTAAAAGCTGTGACTAGCAGTTCGTGATATTTTAATCTTTAAAATGTCTTTATTGTGTCATCAGCATTAGGTGCTTGACATCAAACAAATTAAGAATTAAAAGAGGCTATTGGCATTCAGAAGAGTCACATTTTGGTCATATATAACATTCTGAAGCTTGACTTGGTTAAACATCAACGTTCATTTGTGATTTTTTTTAACTATGTCAAACCACATAATCTCAGAATACAGAAATTCAAACTAAGCAATAATTAACCCAAGGATATGTAGTAGCAATTAAGCAGTAGTTCGAATGTATAAGTGCCTGTTAGAAGCACCAGAAAAGCTGTCCATTTGAAAGGATGGAATCTAGGGTGTGAGTGCCGGAAGGTAGGGGAGGCATGACTTTCTGATCCCGATAATTGTAACTACACATGCTTTTAAAAAATCAATCATTTTAGTTTGGTTTGTCTCCTGAACATAACCTCTGTTCATTTCTTTCAGTTCTTTGTTTCAACACCAGTATTCAGCCATGATACCATTTCATACTACAAAATATTTAGCGACAAGGATGGCTACAAACATATTCACTATATCAAAGACACTGTGGTATGTTCCTTCCAAGATTTATCTCCTGAAAGATCATTCACTTGAGGTTGCTCAAATAACGCTCAGCTTCACACAACATAATGTTTGTCTTTTTATAGGAAAATGCTATTCAAATTACAAGTGGCAAGTGGGAGGCCATAAATATATTCAGAGTAACACAGGATTCACTGTAAGTATTGCATGAAGCTTGATGCACCATTCAGGTTTTAATTGGCACTGATGGACGGATGAAATCTACAGCACCAATGCTTTCAGTTAAGAGCATTTTTGTTACTTATTCTAAAGTGTAATTCAGACAACTGTGGTTTCATTAAAATTACACATTCTTTAATAATTGGTCAACATAATTTCCTTTTTTGGAAAGAGCATTTAGTAGGTGGTTATTTCTCTTTTGATAGTTGGTATATAATTACATTAAAAGTATACAAGTTTTAGAATAGTTACTGGTCTCAAGACAAATTTTCCCTCTATCACTTGAAGCAATAAGCTAGATTCAGAAGTCCATGAGGGCAGCCCCCTGATAAGAAACATTCTTGCAGTGATTCATTGTTGTATAAGTTTGAGATTATTATTGGTAATAGCTTTTATTTATTAAGTGATTGCTGTGTACCACATAATATAAAGTAGAAATGATGATCCCAGTTTTACAGATGAGAAAGCTGATACTTGGAAATTTAATTAACTTGGGCAAGGCTACATAGTTAGTGGTAGAACTAGGATTTAAACCTAAAATATATTAAATCTAAGATTCTTATTATTAACCTCAACATGGGGCTTCTTTCTTCTAGGTCTTTCCTTTTCAGTCCATCCTGTGTACTGTCTAAATAAACCATCTTAAAATAAGCATTTTTCATCAAACATCTCTAATCAAGAACGTGTAGTTTTTTTTTCCCCTTTACGTCTAATAAAGTCCGAATCTAGGACACTCTCTTGTAACTTCCCTGCCATTAGCTTGAATTCTAAGAGCAAAAGAGGAAGATAATTAGTCCAGCTTCACTAGATAAAATTTTTTTAGAAACCTATTGCCGATCCATGGAATTCTTTGAACTGTCAGCAAAGGAGTTTTGCCATTACATGGAGCAGCCATTAAAACTGCCTGTGTAAGATGAGTGACAAGATAAAACCTAATGGGAGATTTCAGGAATGATATATTTAGGAGGTAGGGGAAAACTGAAGGCAGGAAGACCCTGGTATGGTCATAGTCTAGGCCTGAGGTGACAGAAGCCTGAACTAGAATAGTGGCAATGAAATGCAGACTCCCAGAGAAAACTATGTCTCCATTTTTTTTATCTTTGGAAAATGGGATAGTGCCTGGCACAAACCAGTTAAGTGAATGGGAAGAAGGGTAGACAGACAGTGAAGAGAGACAGAGGCTGAAAAGGTAAGTCAGTGGCTGTGAGGGAAAAGGGAAGGGAAAGAGGGAATGTGGACTCTGTTCTAAGTGTCAGAGACAAAGACAATTGTGAAACCTTTGACATAATAAAAAAACTGTAAGAGGCAGTTTGGAAAAATCTGAGTAGCTTAGTCACAGGTAGTTTGAGATGATGTGGCAAAAGCAAGTATAGTGATGTTTGGAGTCCTGTGAAGTCAGTGAAGACATTTAGAAGGATGCTGGTTTAGAAGGTTAAGTTAATAGTAGGAATCAACTGTATTCTGTCACCTTTTCCTTTTACTGGGGGTTTTCCCAGGTGACTCAGCGGTAAAGAATCCACCTGCCAATGCAGAAGACACAAGTTCTAGCCATGAGCTGGGAAAATCCCCTGAAAGTGGAAATGGCAACCCACTTCAGTATTCTCACCTAGAAAATCCCATGGACAGAGAGCCTGGTGGCTACAGTCCATGGGGTCCCAAAGATTCAGACACAGTGAACACGCACACTGGTGCCTTTTACTGGGAATAACAAGGTATACAAGTACTTCAGAGAAGGCAATGGCACTCCACTCCAGTATTCTTGCCTGGAAAATCCCATGGATGGAGGAGCCTGGTAGGCTGCAGTCCATGGGGTCACTAAGAGTCGGACACGACTGTGCATCTTCACTTTCACTTTTCACTTTCATGCATTGGAGAAGGAAATGGCAACCCACTCCAGTATTCTTGCCTGGAGAATCCCAGGGACAGGAGAGCCTAGTGGGCTGCCATCTATGGGGTCACGCAGAGTCAGGCACAACTGAAGTGACTTAGCAGCAGCAGCAGCAGCATACAAGTACTTGGGTGAATGAAAGGTTCTAAGAATTAAAAATAAGAAACATAACCTAAAACTTTTAACACTTTATTATGCTCTTCCTAAAAATTAAATGTCAGTTATTTTGTTATATTCAGATGAACTCACAGAGGAGAAAATCATGCCCATTAAATTGGATTTCCCACTTTGTTAAGACAGATTAGAACTGGGACCGAGATACTTAAGTAATAAGCATGCTCTCTTGTGCCTTGTTTTGCTTCTGGGTAAATTAGCATGCCCCTTTGTATGGTATCCTTGGGTAGATGAGTTTCCTGATTTATAAAAAAGTAATCTACTGTCAGTGCTTCTGTAAAATAAATTCTAAACATGTTCAAAATCATAGACAAAATTAAATAGTATAGCACAAAGAAATCAGTAAACTGTTAATTATGGAAAGGAAAGAAGTGATATTAATCAAACATCCTAGCTTAACCAAAAAAGAGTACTCAACATAATTTAATATCCCTCCTATAATTTATAAATATGTTTATGTAAATATATTTTATATATGTATAAGTCAGAGTATGTACATCAAATTGAGAAGTATGAACAGCAGCAATTTGTGTACATAAGTGCCAATTAATTGCTTCATTCCATTAAAGTTGGACTATATTGTTTACTATATTAGTACTATATTAACAATTCTATCACCATTTAGCCATCAATAATTATCTGATAACTTCTGAATATATTTTCAGGTTTTATTCTAGCAATGAATTTGAAGGCTACCCTGGAAGAAGAAATATCTATAGGTAATTTATGTCAATTCATTCTAATATTTTTATATATTGAAATTTGAGTAAAATCTATCAGAACCCTCAGAAAGTATAGAATATTTTTAAAGAGTTAAAATGTAATAAAATTAACTTATGAATTAAAATATCCAGAGAATATATATACTACATCACTATAAAAATATATGCAACCTAACATACTAGCTAACCAAATGTTTTCAAAAAGAAAAATTAAGAAATTTTAATGCTGATATAAACATGGGATTAAACATTTCAACTAAATTTAGAGGTAACTGAGAAAATTCATGTAACACACATTCATCAAGTTACTACTGTATACCATGCATTGTGTTTATTCCTGTAACGTGTGATTTTTTTTAACATGATTGCTTTGAGACTACTATGATTAGAAGGAATTCGTCTCTGGTCATATATTAGTGTTTTTAGTTTATGGCCCCCTTGGTGATTGGAATGGTGCCCTTAACAGTCCCTTCTGGATGTGGAAGTGAAAACAATAGCTTCCACGGATTGGCGGTCTGCTATAGGCCTTGCACATTTTTATCTGCTTTATATATGTAATTTCATTTAATCATAACAACAACTCTATGCAGTCAGTGATGATGTTGGGCCAGGATTTATACCTGGGCATGCTGAACTTGACCCCTTATTGTTAACCGCCTACCTAATGTTTTCCAAGATCACACCAAAATATGAATGTGAATACTACTAACTGTACTGAGAAAATAAATTTTTCCTTCTGCTGCGTTCCTCTGTTCCCTTCTGGATTATAGCTTTTCATATGTTGAGAAGAACCCCCCTCTGACGATAGCAATGACTCTGATTACCCTCTACCATGCTCAAGGCAGTGTCAGGGGCAGCAGCAGAAGGAACACTGCAGTGGCCACAGGTAAACTTACCAGCCACATCAGGACTACACCTCTGGCTGCAACCTGGCATAAAACCACCTGTCCTCCCCAAATGAGACTCTGAGGGTTTGGGGTAAGGTCTGGGAAGTTGTATGTTAAAGCCAATTACCCAGAGACTTGGCCCAGTGTGGCAGGTACAGGTTGGCTTGTGTAGGGCCGTTTGGAGGGGGCGTTTTCAAGAAGAGCTTCCATGAACCCAGATTTCCTGCCAAATAAAATGAAAGACATGAGATCTACTGAGAACCATGTTTGTTTGGCTTTTTTCCCAAATGGCTTATTACTAATTTCCCCTTCTAGATATATGATAAGGACAAGAGACCCCTTTCTTGGTGATACTGTCAAATCTTTATTGTCTATTTTGCCATGAAGCACACATTATAGGAGGTAATTGAGAAAATTCATGTAATACACATTCATTAAGTTAGTACTGTATACCAGGCATTGTATTTATTCCCATAATGTGTGATTTCTTTTAACATGACTTGCTTTGAGCAGATGGGAGAGAGATGGTACATGGGACATGAAAGAACTATGCATTCTCAACCACTTTGTAAAGTAAAAGATTGATAGCTATGAGAAGTGACTACCTCGGTCCCATTTGAGATGCTAGATATTGCTCCCACCGCCAGAAAACCGCCGAGGGCTTCTCCCTCAACATCTGTGCCTCTTCAGGCAAAGATGGATTGAAGATCAGATAAATCAAAATACTGTGATTCTCCCTTTACTTTAAATGATATTGGCAACAGAAAAATAGTGAGCTTGATGTTAGTATGTAAATCAGTCATTTTACACGGAGTAGTACATTTTGATAAATACAATCTCAAAATTTCAGCTTTTAGTTTTATTTTCATTTCCCTCTAGAATTAGCATTGGAAGCCATTCTCCAAGCAAGAAGTGCATTACTTGCCATCTAAGGAAAAAAAGGTGCCAATATTACACAGCAAGTTTCAGCGACTATGCCAAGTACTATGCACTCGTCTGCTATGGTAGGTAACGGACCTAACACACGCTCTACCCTTCTCTGCCACTTTCCTTGTCCTTGTCATCATTATCTGATCAATCCTTAGCTACAGGTTATTGAGCACCTGTTATATGTGAGGACCTTATCTGCCTTATCTTATCTAATGCTTACGGGAAAAAAATGTAAGGAGGATAGGAAGGTATTATTATCTCCATTTTTTGCAGTTGAGGAAACAGACCTTTTGTAAAAGGTCCACACTGCTGGTAAGCATCAGAGCCAGATGGGAATAAGAGTTCCTTGGCTGTAAATCCCAACCTCGTACCCACCATGTGCCATAGCACCATGACGTTGTATTGTGAGAGCAATATCATAAAAAGAAGCATTCTCTGATAAAATGGTTCCTGGACTTCAGTCCCATTTGCTTGGAGAAATGACAATCTCCTATAGCCAGGGAAAGAAATCTGAGCTCTTTGTCTTGGAGGCCAGCAATTCTTTGAACCATAGCTTCCAAGGGTATGGAAAATAAGCTTTTGTCACCTAGTGTGTCCTTTCTAAATTTGAGAAACATGATAAGTAATTCATTCAAGTATTTAAAAAAAAAAACAGCTCATAAAATATACTAGATGTTTCCTGGTTGTTTAGGTTATATGTCCATTTAACAAATAATTTCTATCCAGACAATTTTATTTTATGCATGACCTTTCATCTGTATCTTGAACGCATAGCAAAGTTGGGTTAGGCAACCAGTAAATCAATGAGATATGTTAGGTCCTTGCTAGTCATTATGGGGATTTTGCAAAACTGATCTGAAACATATCTACCCCTCCATTCTCTGTTCTGACACCCCTCCCCACCACCACTATTAATCCCTGAGTTTCCCTGTGAGTTGAGGGTGGACAGAAAACAAAAGGGAGTCATTACAAAACATATGCCATTCTTCTGTTTCTGGTGTCAACTGCCTGTATTCAGGTGGGCAGCTCAGAATATAAACAGAATCTCTGACTGATTTCGATGCCTGCTCAGTATAGAGGACCCTGAGGTTTCCTTTACTTGCCAAAACAAAGGTTACCCTGACAGACCACTTCTTCAGTCCAATCATCTGGGCCCAGAACCTCACCCCAGCTCTTTTGACTATGTGAAAATGAGTAAGCATTTTAATTCAAATGCTCCCTTCAAGATGGCACAAGATACCACTTTCATACGACACTTTCACAAAAGGTTTGGTCTGTGGCATCTCTGTAAAGTCAAAAGATTGTTGTTCGTGACTATATGTGCTGATTGTGGTTACAGCATTTCAAGGTATACGTTAAATGTCTCTCTCAATTTATGTGCAACATTTTTCAGCCCAAGCTACGTATTCATGCAGCATATATTGAAGCTTACATGCCAGGCACAGGGTATCATTGAAATAACTGTCCTGAATCATCTGGTTGTCTATTTTCTCTCCTGGAGGCAGAATAAGCTTTCCTTTCATCTTTATATTCATAAGGCCAAAAAAGAATGGTTAGTGCATGATAGACATAGAATGTTTGTGGAATGAACATAGGTACTAGGGAAGATCAAAACATTGCTGCCTTTTGCAAAGCATATCCCAAACCTCATTTTTATGCTGATATTTGTTGTTGCTGTTGTTCAGTTGCTAAGTTGTGTCTATCTCTGTGCAACCCATGGACTATAGCACACCAGGCTCCTCTGTCCATGGGTTTTCCCAGACAAGAATACTAGAGTGTGTTGCCAATTCTTTCTCCATGTGATCTTCCTGATCCAGGGATCGAACCTGCATCTCCTGCACTGACAGACAGATTCTTTATTTCTGAGCCACCAGGGAAGCCCTTTATGCTGATATATTTACTGATAAAGACATCAGGACCCTACTCATACAAACGCATTTATATTTTATGTATTCTGCATTTGTACAGTGCCTTAATGCTTTTTGAAAGCACTATACCACTTTTTAGTGTCTTCCTAAGGTCTGCTTGAGCCTAAGTGCCCCCTGAAGAGTAAGGCATCAAATACTAATCTCTCATCAAAAGTTGGTGAAAGACTCCTTTCTGGAACTTGAATCGCCTGACTTTTCCACACTCACTCTTCCTCGGCAGTATGGTAATTTCCCATTTAGCAAAAAATATACTGTGTGGGAAGCATCACATCGTCTGGTGTTTTTGAAGCTCCAGTAAAATGAGTCACTGCACCATCATAGGAAAAACCTTGAAATCTTCCCCTTTAGGACTAAGAGTAAAGCTTCATTACGTAACTTCAAACTCTCTCAGAGAGATGGTGAGTAAATCCCAGATAATAGGATTGAAGTAGATAAAATCATATTGATGATGCTGATGGAACAAAAGGAGTGCAAAGAATACTTCTGCCACTAGGACCACACCCTCAGGCCACTTGTATCAAGGGCAGTCAGTTATTAGTTTGTCTCATAGTTTGGGCAAAAGATATATGTTAGTTATCCCTACTGGAACTGCACACCTATGAACATCCCATAAGGTGGGTGCTGTTTGACTAAAGTTTAGAAATTCAGATTCATGTCTCATTGCCTTACGTGCTAACAAAAGATACAATATGTATTTGTACCTTTTAATAATGTTGAAAAAAATCTAATCAAAATGAAAATCTCTGAAATTAAATTCTATAAAATTGAGACTCCACACAATAAGTACTGCTGGTTTTTGAGGGAGCCTAATAAATGTTATCCTTTTTCCTCGCTCTCAGGTCAGATTGAGGAGTCAGGCAGGAAATCAAAATATTAGCTTTATTGCCTATAAAGGTTAACTGGAAAAAGACCCCAGAATCACAATTACTGATACAAATATGGGTGTAACTAGACAGCCTCTGGCTTCGCCCATGGGGCCTGCCACTTTAACACTTATAGCACACTGAGAAGCAAGTCAAAAGCATGTTCTCTGAAGGTCGAAAGATGTCAGAACAAGGCAGAAGAAGGAACTACTCACATCCAGGGTTTCTAATAACTTTACAAACATATTCCCAGGTATTATTTATTCTATAGTTCAAGTTAGTAATAGTTTTTTTAATATTTACAGATATTGTTAAAATTACCAATTTTTGGACTTCCTTGGCGGTCCAGTGACTGGAACTCCATGCTTCCACCACACGGCAGGAGAGCAAAAATTAGATCTCTGGTTGGGGAATTAAGATAAAAAAAAAAGGCCAATTTCTGCACAGAGAACCTGAATTCCACATCAAAATATATGGTGGACACTGGCTTGCCACACAGACCTCCTACCTTCAGGACAGAGTCCTCATGTCTCCAGCTGCTAAGAAAGCTGGTGGCTAAAAGCTTACAGCTGGGCCCCCTGCACCCAAGCCAGAGATCGCTCTTCTCTCAGGCCAAAATCAAGAATCACTCCATTCTGGGAGATAAAAGGCAAATTAGTTGGCTCCATTCAAGACAACTCTGAAGGCCAGCCAGCTCCAGAGCTCCCAGTGAGGTTGGCTGAGGTCTCTGTTGTGACTGCACCCCACCCCACTTTCCCTCAGTACCCCACCTTTTTTTCTCTTCCCCCACAGCTAGGATCCTAATACAGCACGCCAGATGAACTTTTGGCGCACAAAACTCCTTCTAGGTCTGTTTTTTAGGGAATATGTCCTGTCACAGCATATTGAACAGGAAACATTTTCTGTATAAGTTTATTTCTGCCTGTAGCAATTAAGTGAAAGAAAAAAAAAGTTGCTGAGTTCTACCTACCAAAATAAACTGAACATTGAACCAAGAAGCAAAATTGAAAATAAATCTGAGTATTGGTGAAGTTAAAGACACAGCTAAAACTAACCCATACAGCATATCTTCCCAGAAGGCCATTTATCACTGCAGCTTCTGGGGCCCATTTGTGTAATTAGATACTGACTACTTAGGATCACTCTTGGAAATATGTACAGGCAACTCTTCTCTTATGTCTGTTCTTTGACTGGGCTCTGGTCTCATGTACTGTTTGAATGTAACTTAAAAGATGATGTTTACTTCTTTATGGGAGAAAAAAAAATAGGTGCATAAGTAAAAGAGGTAATTGAGCTTGACAGTAATCACAAATACAACCAGCAATTCTTATTGAAAACTAAATGTTATTTTGAAACTAAGCCATGTTTTCGTTTCATCCTGTGCACAGGCCCAGGCCTCCCCATTTCCACCCTTCATGATGGCCGCACCGACCAAGGTACTTCTCCCATATGCTGTTGTCTTAAGAAATCCTGGACTCTTGTGACACTAGAGGAAGCAAGACAGCTTCCCCACACCAGCAAGGGGAACAGTGACGTATAGCTTATTGCATAGCTTATGATTATATTGATCAACCTATTCGTTGTCAAACCTGATCATATGAAAGTTAATTATTATTTGCAGTAAGAACCTGGCATAAAGCAGATGAGTTATATAAGACAAATTAATCCTGTCTTCCCCAATCACCCTCATAAAAACACAGAAGCTTAAAATTGGAAGGAAACTGAAGATTTTTAGTACACTTTCCCTCCCGAATAAGAAGGCCTGTTTTTTTTTTTAACATCCCGAACTGGAGATGAGTTCTGGATATAACTCCAGTTCGAAGCAGAGGGTGACTATCATGCTAGCTTTTTTGTTTTAACAGCTACATCACACTGTTGCCACGTATGAGATCCCTGAAATTTGGAGGCTCTTTCCATTTTCAACTGCTATCAAGGCAGATCTCCTCCATCCTGTATTTGTGATATTGGTTCAAAAATAGTTCACAGCTCAAAGATGACCATTTTTACTCTCGACGGAGATATCCATGTGTGTAATTGCCCTGAGACTCTTCTTGCGGTTCTCTGTTACCTTTTGATTTACTATGAAACGTTGTGGGTTTGAAGTTGATGGAATCTAAGGACAAAAAGGGACTTCAGCATTGCCTGTGATTGTCCTTGGACAGGTTTCGTGACAAGTCAGGAGGCTGACTGCTTTGGAATTAGTTTGGCTGCCAGCTCAATGGCCTACGTACAGGTGAAAATAAGGCAATGAGGAAAATCAGAGTCCATTCAGGAGCTCAGGACAGGACAAGCATTGTAATAATGAAACTGTGAATTTAGTTTCGTTTTGAAGTTTTGGGGGTTTTGTTGTTTTTTGTTAACCTTGTGTCTAATAATGAAATACTTTAAAGAATAGCAGATTGTATTTCTGAGTTTGGCTCATTTCACCCTTCACTGAGAGAAATTTTAAAGCAAGACTAGTTTCAAATTTGTAAGTCTTTGTTTTAGTGGAAATCACCAGAAATGTGTAATTCTCATTTGTTCTCAAAAGAGAACACAATCTCTGATTTGCATAAAATAATCTTGATAACTTTTAGCCATTTGAATCTGGGGAAAATAATTGCATGACTGCAAAATAAAGGTCAGCTTCTCTTTTTTAATGAATATCCACTTTCTTACTCTCCTTCTCATATTCCTGCTAGATACCAATTTTTGTACTGCTCACAAAACTCTATCACTTCACTCAGTACTTAACAAAATAGGTAAAATATACTTGTCTATATATGTTATATGTATTTACATGTTTTTAACTCTTAAAACCAATGAAAATTCTTTTATAGTGCAGTTCTGCAAACTTGCCCCATGATGAAATTCTCCAGAGAGGTTTATTATATATACAGGTTCTCAGGCCCTTCTCCAAAATTCCAGTTTAATAAGTCTTATATTGGGCTAGGGAATCTGTATTTTTAATCAATTACCAGATAAGTTTTGGAGTAGCCTTTCAGAGCAGATGCTATGTCTTCTATTTATTTGTAGTTTTTCTTTGCATTTGGTGCCAAAAATTTTCATTCAATACATATTTATTAAGCACCTATTACATTAAACCAGGCACTTTGCTAGAAAATACATCCTAAAAAAACAGATATTGCATTAGAGATGGTCATGTTCTCAGGAGATTACAGGTCAGTGGGGAATGCAAACGTGTGAACAGACAGTTAACAACATAGTGGGATAAAGTATTAAGACAGGGAAAATAGAGATTCGTGAAAGCGTATTAGCAGGGCTCCTCCTCTGGAATAGGGGGTTAAGAAATGTTGCCCAATGATGACTACATCAACCTTAAGACTCATAAATATAAGGGAGAGATTGATGCTGTTTGGATGTCTAACTTGGTCAAATGGATTCATATTGATGCTTTTTATTGAAAGATGGGACCCACAGTGGAGAGAACGTTTTTGGAGAGGTGATGAATTTTGTTTTGAATACTGTGTTTGAGGTATCCAAGAGGAGCTGTCCTGGAGTGACATACTTTTGGATCTGGATGTTGGAGGATTAGTTTGAGTTGAAGATAATTATCAGGAAGTTATTCATTTATGGAATACATGGTTACTAAGTTTGTGGAAATGGATGAGAGAGCAGAGTGGGGAAAGTGAGGGTGGGCAAAGGTAGTAAAGAATGAGCCTAGAGTAGAACTGTGCACAACACCAACAAGAGAAATGGAAAGAGAAAATGAACCTGTAAAGGAGACCAAGGGCGGACAGAAGGAGAAGCATACCCTTGAGAGTATGGACTCATGGCATGCAGGGGAGAAGAGGATCTCAAGAAAAGGGAGTGCTCCTCTGTGTCAAGCACTTCAGAGTGAAACAAGACCTGCCCTAAATCAATGAGCTTAGCAAAGTAAGGATGAGCATTAGCTTAGTCAGAACACTTTCAGTGGAGCAGTGGAGGTAGAAGCAAGATTGAAGTAAATTTAGGTTTGCATAGGAGGTAAGTAAATAAAAAGAGACTATTTTCAATAGGTCTGACTGATGAGTGGAGGAAAGAGGTGGATAATCCTGGAAGAGATTGATAGAGGTTTAAATTAGCTTTTGAAAGCTGATAAACATTTGAGAATGGTTGAATGCTGATGGAAGAAATGTGGAGACCATGGTTGAAGACATAAAGGAGTGGATGTCCCTCCACTTTGGGTAAAGTGGAATCCACAGACAGGTGAGGAAATTAATCTCTGGCCTTGTGATGAGAGAGAGTGAGGAAATCTTTGATGTAATTCCATGAAAGTTTGTAGAAAACAGGGCTTCCCTGATAGTTCAGTTGGTAAAGAATCCACCTGCAATGTTTTGTAGAAAACAGTGCAATGGCTATGTTTTCTCTGCAAAGTGAAGTCAAGTCATTGGACAATAATAGATAGCACTAGACCCAGATGCTATAAAAACGTAGAAGAGTTGATACTTGACATGGAGGACCCATTTGAGGCTTAGGTACTTCAGACACAGCAGATTTTCATTAAAATTGCTCAGCTGATTGAATAGCCTTATTTATCAGATTTTCTGAAGATTCTTCACATAATTTAATCAATGAATAATATATCATAGTTAATATGATTTTAACAAATAAATCAGATGTGATCTATCATTCTTAAACCTTGATTTCATCATAAGGAAGAGTCTCTAAACATATGAAGAGCACAACCACATATCATGTACTTGGTACTGAGCATGCTGGGCATTGAGTATACAATAATGAGTAAAAGAAGGTAAAAGGTATAGTCTGGGCTGTAGCAATCCTTGCCATATTATACACTTCTAATGCAAAGCCACATAGAGAAGTCCAGTTGCAACCCCTCCCTCTCCTCACAGCCCTGTGAAATTTTATTTTGCTCCAAGAGGTAGGAAAATTGCTCATTTACTATCCATAAAGATGCAACTCTAGACTGTAGAAGCATTAATAAGCTTTTCTATTCAACTTGTCATTTCAGTAAGTCCTTAACTGGGAACAGACTAGAGAAGGAATCAAGGTCAACCCAATCAGGAAACATCCGTGTATTGTCTCAGACTTCCAGCATCTGTTGGCAAAATGATAAACATGGGCTAAGTAAATATTACAGCCACTCTGTGTGCTTGCTCCACATAGATTCCCTTTATCCTTGACAGTTCCATAATCAGAAGTCACACAGAGAATGAAGGACTGGCTTCATTGTACTTAGAATTGAGTATTCATTTAACTTTTTTTTTTTTTTTAGTTTTGAGTTTTTAATTGAAATATAGTTAATCTACAATGTTGTGTTAGTTTCAGGTGTATAGCAAAGTGATTCAGTTATGCATGCATGCTAAGTCACTAAAAGTTGTGCCCAACTCTTTTTGACTTCATGGATTGCAGCCTGCCAGGCTCCTCTGTGCATGGGATTCTCCAGGCAAGAGTTACTGGAGTGGGTTGCCATTTTCTCCTCCAGGGAATCGTCCCAACCCAAGGATCAAACCCACACCTCTTACATCTCCTGCATTGGCAGGAGCATTCTTTACCCCTAGCACCACCTGGAAGGTCCTTAAAGCGAAAGTGAAAGTCGCTCAGTTCTGTCTGAGTCTTTGTGACCCCAAGGACTGTAGCCCGCCAGGGTTCTCTGTCCATGGAATTCTCCAGGCAAGAATACTGGAGTAGGGGCCCATTCCCTTCTCCAGGGATCTTCCCGACCCAGGGATCAAATTTCAGTCTCCTGCACTGCAGGCAGATTCTTTACCTTCTGAGTCACCAGGGAAGTCCATATATATATACATATTCTCTTTCAGATTCTTTTCCATTATAGGGTGTTACAAGATACTAAATGTGTTGATAGTTTCCTGTGCTATACAGAAGGTCCTTGTTGTTTATCTATTTATACACAGTAGTACATGTATGTAAATCCCAACCTCCTAATTTATCTCTCCACATCTCCTGCTATTCCTTTTTTTAGTTTTAACTTTTAAATTGCCACAACTATCTCTTTCCTAATGGATCATCCAAAGTTAAAATGAAATGTATTATGTATCTTATACAACTCATACCAAAACATCTATCCTTGTTCTAAGATTAAATGTAACACGTTGGAGCAAAATGCCAGGAGTACATGAAAACTGAGAGTTACAAGAGAAGTGGTTTGGCAAACTTCGTGTAGTTACAAGTACTCCCCCAGCTCCCCATCTTCAAGGACCAATTTTTTAAAAAAAGCACAAAAACAAGGAGTCCACAGGCCTGCTGTATCTCAGAAGTCATCCAGACCCTCTTTTTAAAAATAAAGCTACAAACATCACTTATTATTCAAAAACCTAACTTTTCTCAGGAGATCAATGGATTTGTTCAGTTAAACAGCAGTTTTTTGGGAGACCGTTTCCGGGAGCCCCCTTTGAGAGTTCTCTTTAGGAGTCTCGGGTTGGCTCAGATGGTAAAGAATCTGCCTGCAATGCAGGAGAACCAGGTTCAATCCCTGGGTTGGGAAGATCCCTTGGAGAAGGAAATGTCAACCCACTCTAGTATTCTTGCCTGGAGAATCATGGACAGAGGAGCCTGGAGTGCTACAATCCATGGGGTCACAAAGAGTCAGACATGACTGAGTGACTAACACTCTATGATGAAAGACAAAGATCATAGTGTGTATATATGGTTTTCCTAAGATATGTAACTACCTTGAAAGAAAGGATTTGAAGGAATTGAATGCACAGTAATTCAATTACAAAAAAATAAAAGAGAATATCTTATATTAAGCAGGTACAGCAGGAAGAGTTTAAGAAAGAAATAGATATGAAAAAATCACAGACTTAATATTTGATCTTGTGCATTGAAGATTTTAAAACAAACTTTATAGTTATATACTTAATTGCTTTAAATATGAAGTATCAGCAATATAGATTTTATTTCTACCACTTTTGTTTTAGTGAATATTTTTTTCAAAATGCTAGCTACTCAGGGCACTTATTAAGAAAAAGTTGGACACAGGAAAATGTGGCTGAATAAGCATTGTTACTTCTGTGATTCTGCTCAAAATGTGTTTTGATGCCATCAGGGTCAGTTTAGGAGACAACAATTGATGTCTTTTACCAGCTCACCCCTGCTTTAAAGCCTGTATTAAAAATCTGCTTGTCAATATGAAAATCCTTAAGCAATCCATATACCATTTCAGTTTCATCCATAGTAAATTCAAAGACATTTTAAGAAAGAAAATTTTTATAGAACTTCTATTAATTCAAAATGAACTTTTTTTTTAAGAAATTAAAATCCTGGAAGACAACAAGGAATTGGAAAATGCTTTGAAAAATATTCAGCTGCCTAAAGAAGAAATTAAGAAACTTAAAGTGGATGATATTAGTAAGATCTTTAAAAACTTCTCATGAATAAATATGAAGCTGTGCACTTATCTTGCTTTTTAAAAACAAAATTGTAGGGTAAATATTATAGTACAACCCTATAATATTACAGGATCTTAATTTAAAAATCTTACTGTAGCAATAAGGTTTTATGAAATATCTTTCATATGTTTGTGAATAGGGTTGATATTTTTTCTATAGCTCCATTTCAACACTGTTTTTTTTTAAAGTTTATCAAGTTTTAAGTTTAGAATGTGTACTTCTAGACAAATAATAGTTTGACATTTCTACTAACTTGTAAATTAGACAAAATACATAGTAAAAATCGAGAAAAACATAGTCTTGATTCTTCACATTTACTAATTATAAGTTGATTTTATGTAATATATTATTATTAAAGAAAATAAATAATGAGTATAGTGGAATGAAGATTTTTCTCTGTTTTTGTTTTTCAAGCATTGTGGTACAAGATGATTCTTCCTCCTCAGTTTGACAAATCAAAGAAGTATCCCTTGCTAATTCAAGTGTATGTAATATTTTTTTTGGTTTAAATACTATTTATTGAAAGCATGCTGTATTAAATACGCATTTGTGAGATAGAATGAACCATTCTCCTCTGTAACAGTTCCTATTGATGCTGTTTTTATATATTCCCCAACTAATCAGAGTAAATAAAATATGGCTATTTAAAATAGCTTGAGAAAGTTTTGAGATTTTTAGATGGACTTGCTTGCATTTGCTGTTTTGAATTTCCTTTGTGTGGCAAATTGCCTAATGTGTCAGAATACCTTTGAGATAGAGAAATTGCAGCCAAAAAAATATTGTAAATCATCTTCACGTCTTATGTAATTGAGTTAGAAATGAAATAAGGGAATGGAATACATTTTGTGGAATCACACCCCAAATCAGTGCTGACCTACACACAATTTGCTTAAAACACCATGCATTTTTTTTAGTATATCTTATGCCTGCTTTTAGCAAGTGGCAGGTGGCAGAAATGACGAAAAACCCACACATATTCCTTGAAATGCCAACCCTAGATGTATCCGTTTTGGGGAATAGGAGGGGCTGTGTCCCAGAACAACTTCCTTGTAGCAAACCTCTGGGAAAAGCCTGGTCCTCTCTTGATTCCAAGCCAGTTCTAATGCCACTGTTATTGAAATTTTATCATACAAATGTACTGGGAAATACTAAAGGCAATTCTTGGCCCCGATGGGAAGTTGAGTTTCACAAAAACATCAGAGATTCTCTTTTTTCCCTTTAGGTATGGTGGTCCCTGCAGTCAGAGTGTGAGGTCTGTATTCGCTATTAGTTGGATATCTTATCTTGCAAGTAAGAAAGGGATAGTCATTGCCTTGGTGGATGGTCGAGGAACAGCTTTCCAAGGTGACAAACTCCTGTATGCAGTGTATCGAAAGCTGGGTGTTTATGAAGTTGAGGACCAGATCACAGCTGTCAGGTGAGCACCTTCTCATTCAAACAGAAACTGATGTCAGCAAAAGTTAATGCAATAACTTTTGGGTTTCTCCATCCTTAATGCCTTAATTCTTTTTGTCTATTTTCCTAACGCCATCTAAAGCTATCATTAATCATCAAGGGATATTTTTACCCAATATGAGAAAAAAATTATTCACAGAAAAGTGTAGAAAAATAATTTGTAGTGAAAGATGATAAATACTCTCTTTTCATGTTTTAGTCATTCTAATAGCCTTTCATTAACATGGCTCACAATTAACAGAAAAATTTGTATAACTCTAGGAATGGTCTGTAGAAAACCAGACATCTGAGTGCTCAAACCTGTGGATTCTACCTCATAAATTCAGAAATGGCTCAAGATTACATCGGCACTATGTACTTACAGATATCAGCCATTCATTTGTAATTAAACTATCATATTAGCAAGAAACTGTTTTCTTACTTTCATTTGACCAAAAAAAATTATTTTATGTAATAGAAATTACATTATGAAAACATCTAGAGGAAATACAGATTTATAATCTGACTTCTTCCCAACTACATTCTCAACCACGATTTATGGCTCAATCATTTCTTCCTGAAACAAAAAGAAAAGAGTCACCAAAATTGTTCCTAATTTGGAAGCACTGTGCAGGATTCTTCTGGATATTTCTTAAAGTTGTCAGGTTGCTGTTATTATGGCATGAGTAGGTGACATTAGAGAATAGTAGTTTGTAAATATAAAAACTAACACAGTCTGATTGCACTCTTAGTCATGGATATATGTGCATGCTGACAGCTAAAAGTCAAACAATGCTTCACAGAAAAGAGCAATTTAGAAAATTAAGTAGTATGTTTCTTTTATCATCTCAATATCACTAACAGTTATTGATTTCAGTGTAGCACTCATAACACAGACTGTATTTAACAACTAGGAGCCAGGCCCAGACAACACTTTTCTGTATTTTTTGTCTCTAATCAAAGCAGAAGAGTTTAGACTCACAAGTGATTTTTTTTTAAATAGAAAAGTAATCGTATGTTTTTAAATTTTCATTCTGTGAACACTAATTACACACACACACAAAACATTCAATTAAAAGCAAAGTCTACTTGGATAAAAATCTAACAAATTAATAATTAAATTATTAAATAACACTACACAATCTGTAGGCATTATTCACACTTAACTTCTAGGAGGCTCCGTCTTTCCTACTCACCCAGATTTTTGGCCTTTCCACTATTTCAACTCTTTTGAGAGATACTTCTGTGTGACAGAGTCATAGGAAAGGTAATTCAAAGAAAAATTCCGAGATACAACGTCTCATATAAGACTATGGTATGCCTTAAGAGTATTAACACAGAATATTATTATATTAAGAATAATAATATCAGCATTATAGACTTAATTCTTTTTTGGCTGTGTGTCACACTTGTATGTGTTAAACCATGCAATAAAACACCAGGGACATGTAATCCTCGGAAGATATCAAAGGACAGAGATGTAAACTGTGGTTTA
This sequence comes from Giraffa tippelskirchi, assembly GCF_054371585.1. Taxonomy (NCBI): domain Eukaryota; kingdom Metazoa; phylum Chordata; class Mammalia; order Artiodactyla; family Giraffidae; genus Giraffa; species Giraffa tippelskirchi. Next base: position 96,233,249 of record NC_137277.1, read on the forward strand.
TAATTCAACTTTCCAAAGTTGGTAGAGCTAAAAAGTGATTTGTATGGTGTTGATTAAAAACAATCATTACCATCATACATCATTATATGTTTGTGCATTTATTTATCACCAAAAATGTGGCATTCAAATTTAAGAGGAATACCTCAAGAAACAGAAGAGATAGAACAGATAACTTCTTAATGTTTTTCTTTGGATGAGTTGAAAATTTAAACCTTATATCCATGCATTGACCTTAACATAAATTGTTATTTCTGTTCAACACATAGAACAGGAAGCCACAAATTCTATTGATTTTTCACAATAACACAAATGACGCTTAGAACTGAAATGAAGATGGACCAGAGACTGTAACTGGCTACCTTTATCTCCTCTGAGCCATTTTTGGATGGGACCTGAAGAAAGTTTTTGTACTATAGATCAGAAATATGTTCACTCATTGACTCAGCCATTCAAGAGCAGGTGAAGTAGTGTATGCAGTTACAATACTCTGTATAAAATCATGCAATTTACAATCTCAACTTTCAGTGCACTTATAGTTTCTGAAGAGTGAATAAACCACATACACTCAGCAGACAGCATGGTTGTTAGATGGAACTTTCTGTATTTACCTCAGTGAACACGAGTGTCTGTGTGGCCCATGCAAACTGCATCTACAGCAGTGGAGATGCCAACTGGGGTTGGCCTTCACCTTGCTTGAAGCCATTATTCCGCAAAAGTATAAGGGAGGCCTTGAAACCCGATGTTTTGAGAAGACAAAAGCTAGAGGATAGATTTATAGTGATAATTCTGGAAAGAATTCAATCACATATTTTCCAGAGAAATGTTTGAGGAATCAGACCCTGAATGTCTGACCTGAGGCCTTGGGATTGTAATCCCTCTATGGTAGCCCTCCAACTCTTGTTGCTGTCGTTCAGTCGCTAAACTGTGTCCGACTCTGCAACCCCACGGACCGTAGTCCACCAGGCTTCTCTGTCCATGGTCCTCAAATTACCTCTTTCTGCCAAAAAAAAAATGAAATGTGTTTCCTTGAATCTCTTAGGAAATGCAATCAGGCTAAATCTTTTACATACCAAAAAAAATCATATGTACATATTTTAAAATACTAGTAAATACTAGTCAAGGTTGAGAAATAAATTCAATGAAGCAAAGCAGGGAAAAAAAGCCCTACAGCTGCACAAATTTTGAATGCCCCAAAGGAAATGCGTTTGAGGTCAAAGCTTAAGTAAAACTGAGACCTTCGTTCTTCAGGTTCCTTTGCAAGTGGTACACATGTGAGTCCCTTAACGCTTCAGTAGTTACAGGGTCAAATCTGCTCATTTGGGGTAAGTTCAGCACTTTAGACATTCCCACAATTTCGAAACTTTATATAACTTCAGGGATAGTGGTAAGAAAGAATTATATGAGAAACAATATACTGTTATACATGATACAAATTAAAACATTTCCAAAATAGAATAATAATCAATCAATAGGGTTTCAAACTGATCTTTAGCCTAGGGTCATTTTTAAGAGAGAAAATTTGTAAAGTCCAGACCAGTCTCCAAAATTAGAAAAACATGCTTTTTCACCTGTTATTAACATTTTGTTGATTTAACTACATTATTGGCAGTATTTCTGATAACCCTCCTGAAAGCTCTTCAGAATTTTGGAGGTAAATTTTATAAAGCCTGGTTGGTCTCAAAGTGCTCAGATTATCTAGCTAACCTTTAACCTAGTCTTGCCACATTAAGTGTTAATGTTTCATTTCCATGTTAACTATTGCACTATCATTTCCTGTAAATGTCATCCTTTTGGAATAAACCTAGGAAGGGAGCTGTTAAGAATTTCCTGTTCCCATATATCACCTGTTATTTGCTTTTACCCCAGATGCAAGGCAATATGATTGCTAGCTTCTGGGAGATCATAAAATCATGATTGATTTTATGGCTTCGAACTGGCTTCAAGCACTAGAAGCAAGATTGCTTTGTTTGGGGTTTTTTTTTTTGACAAAGAAAGTAAACCTTCTTTTCTTTCATTTGGCTTTTGAAGTTTGTGGGCGAATTGCCAAAATACCACAGTTGACAGCCCGTTTTCTCTACCTACTGTGAACAAGCATCCACACAGGTAGCAACTCTCCGTTTGCTACTGCATTTCTCCCCTGAAGACGCCTCAGTGTCCTTCAGAATTAGTGTCGAGTAAGCTGTGACTGACGGGGCTTCTTCCCATCTGTTTGTCCCGGGCATCTGCCCAACTCCTCTGTGCAGCAGAAACGTGCATTTTGAATCCATGCAACGAGCAAAATGGTTGCTGTGAAATCCCTTTAAGAAATTCCATTATTCAACTAATGCAAATCACTCCATCCTAGTTCCAAAGAAGAACAGGAAGGACATTAACATCACTTAAGGCAACCAAAAAAGAAAAAAAAAAGTTTTTCTGGTCCTGAGTGTCACTTTGGTCTCATTCCCTTCTTTTCCTTCACTGTCCCATCCAGGCCTCTGTAATGGCTCATTCACTTTGTTTTTTTCTTCCACTGCTTCTGTTTCTTTGAGAGTTTCTTCTATTAAAACATTCCTTAAATAAATCACAATGACTCTCGAAAACCAGCCCTCAGGTAAGCATGGAGTAAATTAGCCCAAAACACTCTTGCTTTGTACCAGCAATGCACTTAGATTTCTGAGAGTTTCCCAGGACTTTCTGAAGGTCACCATTAAGCATGGCCCTTTGCTCCTAAGGAGAGATTTATCTTCAAACTTGATTTCAAACGGAGGCTCTTTTGTGATAGAGCTTGAATGAATCATGTTCATGTTCTAAAAGATACATGTAGTTGTCCAAACCATGATAAACAGAGGGTATCTAAATATGAAATGAGAGACGGATAGGTATTTTTCCATGTATGGATGTGACCAAAAATGAGACAGTGATTATAATGTGTGCGTGTGTACTAAGTTGCTTCAGTCGTGTCCAACTCTTTGCTACCCTATGGATTGTAGCCTGCCAGGCTCCTCTGTCTGTGGGATGCTCCAGGCAATAATATTAGAGCGGGTTGCCCTGCCCTTCTCCAATTATAATGCATGTCAACTTAAGTAAAAGGTTAAAATGAGGCAAACTCAAAATTGTTTAAAAATGAGTTTATTCAGGTATAGCAGAGGAATTGCAGTTCTAGACTCACAAACTATAGCAAGCTATAGGCCAGTTTATTGAGGGTTTGGGATGGGCTGTATTATAGGCAGGGAATATAAAGGGGGAAGAGTTCTGTGCTGCTGCTGCTGCTGCCAAGTCGCTTCAGTCGTGTCCGACTCTGTGAGACCCCATGGACAGCAGCCCATCAGACTCCCCCGTCCCTGGATTCTCCAGGCAAGAACACTGGAGTGGGTTGCCGTTTCCTTCTGCAATGCATGAAAGCGAAAAGTGAAAGTGAAGTTGCTCAGTCGTGTCTGACTCTTAGGACCCCATGGACTGCAGCCTACCAGGCTCCTCCGTCCATGGGATTTTCCAGGCAAGAGTACTGGAGTGGGATGCCATTGCCTTCTCCAAGAGTTCTGTGAGAGTCTGTTAAAATCAAAAACAGAGACCAACTTTGACTACTACCTGGGCAGATAAAACCAGTCCCATCATACAAACAAAGCTCAATTCAGTGTATTTTGAGAAACTAACCTGACTTGGGCCATTTCTTGTTCTGGTCTCTGGAAACCATAAGCAAAACTTTCCAAGGTTGATATGAGGCTAACACCCTATCATTTAAGAAAATTTCAGTAATATCAGTTTTCTGCACATCAGGCATATATGGAAATCAGTCTCTCAGTCCTGAGGGCACCTGTATGAGATTTTTCATTTATTTTTTTCAGTCCCATTTTAGATTGAAATTCTTTCACATTAACATGTAAGCAAACAAAATCATAAGAAATTAATAAAATTTAAAACAGGAACAACAAAACCTTTTTTTTCCCCAAACCTGCAGATTTGGAAATTTGGTCCCACTCAAGATGCTATTACTTCTGGTGTTACTGTGAGCCTGTCTCTCTCTTTTTTTTACTTATAAATAACTTAACTACATTTAATATTAAACTCAAAAACAGGTAGCTGTAGTCTGAGAACCTGAACTAACCATTTACTTGTTCAGTGCATTAAAAAATTATTTCCCCTTTCTGTCAATACTCATTTGCTGAATATGAGCTTCTTCATCTGAGCCCCAAGTAACTCACCAGCACAGTTAGGGTAGGAGGCCTTACAGCCATGAGAGTATTACTCAATAGATGTACCATCGAGTTTAACAGCTCCTTTTATCCTTTGCAGAAAACATGATAATATTATTTTAATTATTTGTAAATGCAACCTTATTATGCATGTGTTTAAACAAAGAAAATGTAGCGTTTCTATTAAATCTTTGGATTAAATATGCTTGTGTAATGAAGTAAATGTCATGTGTACACACTTAAAATTCTAAAAATTTGTTTCTTTTACTTTAGAAAATTCATAGAAATGGGTTTCATTGATGAAAACAGAATAGCCATATGGGGCTGGGTGAGTTGTTTTATATGTTTTATGCCTGTTATTTGGTTCAGCAATCATCATTTTCTAAAGTGTTCGCTTATAAGATTTCTCATGAAATGTTAATGTTGCAACATAATTTGATCTGTCAATGGAAACAGTCAGTTTGGATAATCTGGGCTTCAAAGTGGTGGCTTTAAGTGTTTGTTCCTTTTTTTAAAATCATTTTGTTTCTCCTTTGTATAGAAAATTAACTCATAATTGATACTCTTTCACTGAATTTCTGCTATTAGAGTATATAAAACTGAACCATATTCATCAGAGGTTTAATTCCCTTTGTTATTTTAGAGTTAACATATTTCTTTTATACCTCATCATTTCATTTTAATGAAAAGCTAAGATAAAGTTGAAAATTGCAGGAAATTTCAGAGTATAAATTCCCTAGGATCCAGTCTATCCTAGTCATATCTTGGCTATTTGATTCTTATTTTTGTAATCAAATTTTTTCCCAGAACTAATGTTAATTTCTGCTAACTGGAAAGAAATAATTATTTATTACTAGCTATAGGTCGTGGAGACCATTTGTCAAGTTTGAGAAACTATACTGGTTTTCTAAATACATACTGAAAGAAAATGGCAACATTTACCAATCTTGGGCAATAAAGTCACTGGAAAGTTCAGAGAATTGTGGGAAAGAGTTTAGAATTGCCTATTATAAATTATGATAATTACCCTTCAAAGAAGATTTCCTACTTCACTTTTTGGTCTGAATTTGTACATTTGCAAGTCAATTTGCAGCCATTTGTGCTTGGGTTGTTTTTCTTGGCTGTTTTCTGAGAGAGGCCTGCACAAGACGGAGGGAATGAAACCCAATATTGAAGGGAATCTGCAGGATTCCTCTCAGCTCAGTGACCAGATGAAGAGCTGTTATGAATTTGTAGAAAGTTGTTACTTCGAGCCATTTGGTCCTTCTTAAAACCATCAAATGTTAAGTATCAAAACAGGATGGAATTCAAATGGGTGGAAATAAATGAAATATTTTACAGTGAAACATTTCAGATAAGACCCTTCTTAGCCATTTTTATAAAATTTCCTAAAGTAAATTCTTGAAAGATTCACATTTTGAACTGAACACTTACATATAATCATGAACATTTCTCTCAGAGTTTCACTTTGCTTTTACTTCAGGCTTTGAAATAAGCATAAAGTGAACTTTTAATTTCATTTCTAGAACATTCTAAGTTGAAGTACTTTGGTAGAGAACCACGTATGTAGATGATTTAAAAAACCCACTCATCACATGAAGGAGAATGGGCTTTATCCATGACTCTGTAACATGCTTCTCCTCTTAGTTTTTTGTTTCTGTGATCATTATACTCTATTCATACTTTAAATGTTGGTGTTTTTCTGGATCTGGTCTTGATTCTCATTGTTCTTCGCTTTCTTGGGGAAATTCACATGGTTTCTAAGACGAGGCCGACTGCCAGATGCCTGCAACTAGCCCCCACCTCTTTCTTCTGAGCACCACATTTCAAATGCCTACTGATCATGTTCCCCAAATGTCTTACCAAGGCCTCAAGCTTAACTTGCTGAAGTTAAACGTATTATGTTGGTGTTGTTCAGTCGCTAAGTCATGTCCGACTCTTTTGCGGCCCCTTGGACCATAACCCGCCAGGCTCCTCTCTCCATGGGATTTTCCAAGCAAGAATATTGGAGTGGTTGCTATTTCCTTCTCCAGGGGATAGTCCCAACCCCAGGGTTGAACCTGCATCTCCTGCATTGGTAAGTGTATTCTTTACCACTCAGCCACCAGGGAAGCCCTAAACAGATTATAGTCTACTTTAAAACAAATCTTCATCTTTAATAAGGACCTTACCACATACCTGAGCTTCCCAGGTGGCTCAGTGGTAAAGAATCTGCCTAAATACTGGAGATGCAGGAAACACAGGCTTGGGAAGTTCCCCTGGAAGAGGGCATGGCGACCCACTACAGTATTCTAGCCTGGAGAATCCCATGGGCAGAGTGGCCTGGTGGGTTGCAGTCTATAGGGTTGCAAAGAGTCAGACACAACTGAAGCCACTGAGCATGCACAGCATATACCAAGTCACCCTAATTCATAACTCTAGAGATGCTTTCAACTTCTCCAGCTCCCTGACTCCAATATTCTTTTGATCAGTAAATTCTGCCTCCAAATATCTGAGTCTGTTCTCATCATCCTCACTGACATTATTTTAATTCAAGTTTCTTTATATGTAATTTAAACCAGAGCTTCTCAAACTTTAGTTTATATAAACATCACCTGGAGAACATGTTAAAGCAGTTCCCAGGGCCCTCACACCAGAGCTTCTGATTCTGTACCCCAGAGTGGGGTATGAAAGTCCACTTGCATGGACCATAGGTTGGGAGGTACAGGTTTAAATCTTGCAGTTTCCCCTTAACTAGCCTCCTTGCTTTAGTTTCATAAGCTCCAACGTTGCTGATGAAATTATTGTTCTAAAACACAACTCTTGCCGTGTTGCTTTTTTGCTTATATTGCTTATATATATTCTAGGGCTACCTGCTGACTTCCGCCTAGTGCCCAAACACACTTACTTACATGCAAGGCCCTTGGCAATCTGATCGCAACCATTTTTTCAGTCTCGTCTCCCTCCACTTCTCCCCACACCTTATGAATAATTTGATTTGTCTGTGCCTCCTTGTTCCCATGAGTCAATCACTCCTGTTCCCTGCACTTCAGTGTCCATCCTCTTCTTCCATGCCCCATGTCTTCCTCTCTCCAAAATGCAAAATTTCTACTTATTCTTTTAAGACCCAACTCAGATATGACCTTTGTGTGCTCCAATAGCTCTTTATTACTGCTCTTTTAGGTATTACCGTTTTATCTTGTTTGTGCATTGTTTTCTCTCCAAAGGATGTAAGCTCATCAATGGAATGAACTTTGTCTTTCAACTTTGTTTCTCAAATGCTTAGTGCAATATTGTCCATCTCACATATCTATGAGGCTGTTTAAGCTGAATTTAATCCTGTAAGTTAACGTTCCTCCAGTGTGTTGTATTAGTACCACGAAATTTGGGAGCAAACATTCTCTGGTCTAATAGTTTGGTAAGTTATGAAGTCTATATAATAGTGCATATAGGTTCCATGAAGAACAGTAAAGAAACTTGTTAATTTTTTTTTAAATATAGTATTACCGAAAAGTATTTGATTCCATGGATACCTCTTTGAGAAGTGGTCTTGAAGTCAATAGGGAGTGAAACTGGAGTCTTAGAAAGATACTCTTGGCTGCAGAATGAAGAATGGCCTGATGTTGGGAGAGGGAGTGGTTCAAAGGACTAGGAGGGATGTAATGTTGGCAACAAATACCAAGGGCCTGAATTTAGGCAGTGAAGAAAGGGGCAAAAATAGGTCATAGTTTTGTGTGTTCTTTTACAATATAATAAGCAGAGACCTATGGGAAATTGGAGAAGGGAAAGAGAAAGATGTTGAGAATGAGCATTTTGGTTTGTTTACCTATTACTGTGTTCCATAAGTATCTGTTTCCACAAAGTATTAGACACCTTGAAAAACTGAGAAATATACTAAAGCTAACTACACAATTTTTTCTTTGGCCAGTTGGTCAGTAAGTTACAAAGCATACATTTCCCTCCATTATCCAGATTAAGAAGGGGAGAGAAGGCATTTTCATTGTACCCTTTCATTTTTCTGGCACACAGACTAAAGTCTAGTAGCCTGGTTTTTAGCTACTTAATAGATATGTACTATGTACTATGTACTCAGCCCTATGTCTAGGAAGTGTCTGTTATGACAGTGGTTCTGACCTGGGCAATTTTGCCACTCAGGGGACATTTGGCAATGTCTGGAGACATTGTTGGTTGTCAGAACTGGAGGAGTGCTACTAACATTTAGTGAGTAGAGGTCAGAGATGCTGTCAAATATCCCACAATGCACAGGACAGCATCCAACAGAAAAGAATTATCCAGCCCCCAATGTCAATAGTGTCAAGGTTGAAAAACCTTGATTTATATGAAGGAAAATTAAAGCAATTATTCTGACAATCGAAGAACAGCAGGGGTTTTGCTAAATTATTAGAATAACAACCTCATTTATGGGCTTTGCTTTGTTAATATAGACCTAGCCAGGTGGTGTTGAATAAGCATTAGTTCGTGATTTAATCTTAGTTCCTTTCTCTTCCAGTGACTAATTATAAGCAATTTGAATTGCTATGTGTGATCAACGATGTAAAAGTAGGACAAATGCACCTCTAATGAGACTATATTAGACTCTGACCTTAAAACTTCCCAACAAGGTTGCCCTAATGTAGGGATATAGAGGAAGTGGCTTGTTGTCGGATGTCCTGCAGTTGAGTCTCAGCTCCACCGCTTACTCTAAATTTATTCTGAGCCTCAGTTTCCTCATCATGAAATACAACAATAATTTCCCCACCAAGTCACTGTGAGAGTTAGATGAGTTAATAGGAAAGTCATATATTAAACAAATATTGATTCTATTCCCAATGTGTTTCAGATTGCATCATCAGTGCTAAGGGGGATATTCATTAACAAGACGGACAAAAATCTCTACCTTTATCATGTTGGGAATGGCTGGGGAGAAAGGCAATAAGCAAGATAAAAAAATAGCACAGATAGGATGTTAAACAATGATTGGTGCAATGGAGAAAAGCAAAACAAGAAAGGAGTAAAGAGCATCATACAAGGTTGATGCAGTTTTAGATTAGAAGGACAGGTGAGACTTTTTTTTTTTTTTTTGAGTTAAGACTTGAAAAAGGAAGGAAGTAAGCCAAGCCAATTGTGGGGATAAGACAATTCCAAGCAGGGGGTGGTGGCATTTGCAGAAGTCCTGGGGCTAGATCATGCTTGGAGAGTTCAAAAAACATTAAGAGAGCCAGTGAGCAGAGAGGTGGGACTGGGGAGAAAGGAACAGAGCCTGTAGGACCACAAAGACTGTTGCAATGACCTTAGCCCTACAAATGTTAGCTAGTGATTATTATTGCCTGTAGGCAAAATAGTCCAGTCCGATTTATAGCTCCCATCAGAATACTATTCCATAAATCCCTCAAAATTCTGTGCCCTTCTAAGAAAGTTTTTAAAGATATCCTTCATTTAAACAAAATGGCAAGGCATCTAAGTGCAAAGGACAAAATTCTAGAATTCTCATGGCCAATCTGCTCCGTGGGTTCTTTTCTTACTGCATCCACCCACTCTGCCTTGGAGCCCCACCCATGAGAGAGCAGAAAAAAGTCAACGCGGGTGTTTTTTTTTTCTTTCTCTTTATTTCTACAATAGAAACAGCTTTTCTAAGCTGCCTGAGAATTTAAAGTACACCTTCTTTTGTTGTGCTGCTGCTATATTAGTTTTGCTTTTACAAATTTCTGGAGACAATGTGTTCATATCGAAAACATGAACATTTTATTCAGATACCACACTGTTATCTAATCAGTGAACAAATACAATTAATATTTTTATAAAATCTAGGATTTGGGACAGAGATATTCAAAGCCCTTTTTACTATATGCAAATGCTCTAATTTCAAATATCATTCTGTGCTATTTTGTGTTATGGGGCATACAAGAGGAAAAGCAGAACCCAGTATTATAATTTGCAGTGAACATACTTTTCCAATAAAACCGTAAACAATCAAATTTCTAAAGGACTGAGGCTTACTCTACATGCATTCAAATCTAAAATTAAGAACAAAGAAGAAATCTTTCATTTCAGTAATAGTTGTTGCTAACCTACTAATTCAAACAGATTATTTTTATAAGTAAAAGTTTGATCCTGATGAGAATTTTAACTTATCATAATGATTTTAAAACCCACATTTTCCTTCTGTTTTTAAAATATATTTTTCCTCTATTAAAATACGTTTTAGTTCTCCTCCAAGTATAATGAAAGGAGGCCACGGTATAATTGGAGCTGCCTCTTTTAGTCTGTGTTTTGTAGCCAAGGGTCCTCAGTAAGATTCCCTGGAGATGGAAACATAAAACTGTAAACTAGTTAGAGCATTCTTTCTCTAACAATTGAATTCAGCAAGAGGGTTTAGCTGATCCCTGCAGGCCACGTATTTTATGGATTAAGACTAGACCCAGGCCGCTGACCTGCTGCCTGATTTCACCGTGTCTGTCTTCTGTCTTTCCCTTGCTCTGTAGGGCTCTCACTCCCACCCTCTCTTAAGACTGACTTTTCTGTGGCAAAAGATGATATGATCTCTCCTGACCTGAGGGCAGATCATTCCCAGAAGTTTGTGGTAATAACAAGGCACACCCTTAGTTAGAGAGCCACATTGTCCTCTTTTGATTTGTAGGAATGTTCCTGTGTTGGGGCAAGAATAATCACATCCTAATCTAGCACAGACGTTGGTGGGGGTGAGGGTGGGAATATGACCAGGACACTGCTTAACCCATGTGCCCAGAGGAAGCATCTCTCTCCCAACAGGTAGACAAAATTTGCCTTCTGGGGGAAGATGCAGCTTTATTATGAAGTTCTCTGTTCAGTTCTTCATTTTCAGGAAAAGGTTCAAATTTCCAAGTGACACAGACACATATCTCCTTCTGTTATCAGGGTCACATTTCTGAATCACCTACCGATTCCCTGGTAAAGAAAAGTGATGAGTGCTAAACCTGCTTCAGACTCTGCAATTTGTATCTCCTTTTGTGTTTGTTTTCCCATTAAGTTGAGGTAGTAGGGGCAAGTAAGATTTGTTAAGACACCAATGGCTTTTCCTCCTTTGAGCTGCTATGCCAGAAATCCTCAAAACAGAATACGTATATACAAACTCTGGCCTTCTCTTAAACTACCCAAAAGGTTCTTGTGTCCTTCCTTTGATGTCCTCTTTTGAAAACAGATTAAGTAAATACACAGATATAAGTTCTGCCTCACATTACTGTTGTACATTGTGGAACGTACCTTGCGTTTACATTTGGAAATGATCTTTTTGTGTGTGCACTTTTTTAGTGTAAAGTTCTGCTTTTGCCATAACAAGGTCCTGATTGGAAAAACATAGAGGCATGGGTAAAGAAATTTTTGCAGAAAAATTGCAGTTGTATCTATCTCTTAAGCTGCCCCCTCCATGTTCTGATCAGCACACCAAGTATTTGTAATTGACTAGGATGAAATTTTGGAACTTGCTGCCAATAGTGCAAGATAGACATTTAATCTACCCAATCCATATTCCCCAGCTCCCATCAGCACTTATTGTGAGTAGAATCATTATACAAATATGTTGGAGAGTTTATGAGAGTGAATCTGGGACTGACTCCTAACAATGTCTCTACAGTCCTACGGAGGTTATGTTTCATCACTGGCTCTTGCTTCAGGAACTGGTCTTTTCAAATGTGGGATAGCGGTGGCTCCGGTCTCCAGCTGGGAATATTACGGTATGGAAACATTTCATAAATGTTGCTGCAAAAACATTTAACACATAATTACTCTATATTTAAGGTTGCTAGGAAAACAAATTATGCAGTAAAATTCACCCCAGCATCACTGGGAAAAATATAATCTATAAATGAGATTGTTTATATGATTCATTATAATTATGTTGCAACAATCAAAGAAATCTTAAGACGAGAAAGGACTCTTCCAAAACCCAATGAATGTTATTCTCTCCTAGAAACCTTGTGACCCCTGATGAACCAAATCTTTAAAAGTCAGAGCTAACTCTGTTTTTGCATACACACAGGTGCAGCCAAACTGGCTTTTAAGCAGATCTTAGGGAAAATCAGACCAAGCCAAGTAATTCACCACCACACAACAGTTTGCAGCTGCCTATTACATTACTCCAGAAGTCAAATAAACAAAAAATTTGTTCGAGAAGTATACCTTCCATGTGTGCCTATTTTTATGATTAACATCAATGCAGGATGATTATTTGGAATTAATTATAATAAACGCACAAAAATTAGCTTTCATTAGATCCTCTTCCCTGTGTTGAGGTGAAGATGAGACAATTGTGACTTAGGAATCTTTATTCAGAGAAAAAAGTATGTTGGGGGGTGAGGAGGAATTGGGGGACATATTTCTATCCCAAATTAATTAAGAGACCAATGAGAGTACTAGAGGTGGCTGCATTTGTGATTTCTTTTAAAATGTAATGAGGTCATTCCTAGCTCAACATTTCCCCCATCAAAGAACTTTGGGTAGAAGTGAAAAAGCTGAAGAGCTGTCCTTTCTATTGTTAGGTGCTCCTGTTTCCATAATCTTCTCCTGCATCTCTTCTCCAGGCTTGTTGAGATAACTAGCAGAGCAAATGACTAGGGTGGAGCATTACAGAAAGGAAAGCAAGACCTTTCCTCAGCAGCTCCCCCTGGGAGACTGAGGAGCTGGCTCAGACAGTAAAGAATCTACCTGCAATGGAGGAGATCAGAGTTTTGATCCCTGTGTTGGGAGGATCCCCTGGAGAAAGGAATGGCTACCCACTCCGGTATTCTTGCCAGGAGAATTCCATTGACAGAGGAACCTAGCAGGGATGCAAAAAGTCAGACATGACTGAGAGACTAATACATTCACTATCCAGCCTAAGTTATCACATGCAAACCTCATGCTCTTACATATTTTACAGCATCTATCTACACAGAACGATTCATGGGCCTCCCAACAAAGGATGATAATCTCAAGCACTATAAAGTAAGCATTTTCTGTTTTATTTAGGTCATTAATGTATTTAATATGTGCTAAATAATTATAAAGCAGTCATTCAGAGTTTACACTTCTGCTGAGTACACAAGCAAATATGATGATCTTTTGTCAGCTGTAAAACACCTTGCTAGAAAGGAATTAACTCCCTTTGGATTCTACTTTTTCTTTCCTCATCCTCCTCCCCACCCCCAACCCCTACACAGCTTGAGCGGGCATCGTTTATGCCTAAGGTCTCACTCATATGTAACATATGACACATAAACTTTCAGTTTTTCAAACTAAGAATCAGATGGAAGTAATGCAAATGATGATGAAAATGTGTTGCTCTGACTCTTAAATATTTATCAACCAAAGCAATACATAATTTCAGTATTGGTGCTAAGTCCATTGCACAATGATTTAGCTAGTTTTCTATTAGAACTCGCAGCAACTAAAATGTTAATTTTTCCCCTTTTCCAGAATTCAACTGTGATGGCAAGAGCAGAATATTTCAGAAATGTAGACTATCTTCTCATCCACGGAACAGCAGATGGTGAGGTTTAAGCAAGACTCTTACACATAAAAATACTGAGCCAGCATCACTTTGTTTAAGAAACATTAAGCATCCTCCTATGCCTGTGCTCAGGGTCAGTACCTAAGAGTCAGGGACATTTCCATAAGCAAGTGTGATTACTCACTGCTGACAATGTCAACTGCATGACTAGATAACTGTTGGTGTTCATTTCCAGGCAGTACATTGTCACTCTGCTTTCTGGTATTTAACAGCACTTTAACTCTCTCTCTTTGTTGCAGATAATGTGCACTTTCAAAACTCTGCGCAGATTGCTAAAGCTCTGGTTAATGCACAAGTGGATTTCCAGGCAATGGTACATAATTTCATTTTATTCAGGTTGATGGCCTTAGACCCCTAAGCTAAAAGGAAGACTCCTCTTCTTCTTTTTTTTTTTTTTTTTGGCTAAAACCTGACAAGAAGGCTATTCAATAGAGTAGGCAGAACATTAGCAAATGACTCTTGGATCTTCCATGAACTCCCTGAGGGACACTAGGCAAACCACGCCACCTCGGCTGACCCCAGTCGAGTCATATGTTAAATAAAGGCATCCAAAAGATTAGGGGCTCTTCTAGCTCAAACATCCAACAGTTCTATGGTCCTACATACTGAGTGTAGCTACATGCTTCAAGTCCCTGTAAAACCTCAAAGCAGCCAGAAGATTCTGTTTATTCGGTAAGAAGCCATCACAGAAGGCTGTCAGAGACCTCAGAGGCTCCCAGAAATCATGTGGTTCCACTCAGAGCTAGAGAATCCTTCCATCTCTGTGTTTTCAGTGCCTGACATGTGCTTGGCCCATCACAGAAGCTCATATTTTCACTGACTGAATGAATGAATGAGCTAGCAGTGAAATCCAGTTGCTTGAGGAATGGGAAATGGAAACAGAGAGGAAAATAAGGCAAAACCCAAGTCAAGGGAGACAATCCTTGGTGATTCCTTCCCCCTTCTCCACTTTTCCCTCACTTGCTAACGTTGCACAAGATCCTAGAAAAGGAAACCCTCCTTCTTTTGGAAATTTGGTTTCTTAAAATAATTTACAGAGGGTGAGGTGAGACTTTTCTGGTCTTTTTTTATCCCCTTTACCATTTTTTAAATTGTGACTCCTAAAGTGCATTCAACTCATAAGAATATAGTATTACATCAATAACCACTAGCCAACTTTATTCAGTGAAAATCATCTTACTGGCATCTCTCCAGCAATAAAATTTAAATCCATAAACCATCTCCCTGGTTTTTTTTTTAATAATATTATTTTTAACTCCTATGAAGGATGTTTATGGTTATACGTATTGTGAATTTTCTACAATAGAGAGGAATTAGATTCAGAGGCTAAAATCTTCATGGAATTTTTTAGCTAGAAGATGCCTTAGAGGAAGTGAAATCCAACCCCCTCATTTTTCAAATGAGGAAACCAAGCTCTGGAAATTCAAAGTAACCAACCCAGCACCACAGCTCTGGAACCCGGACTCGGAATCTCAGGGTGCTGGCCACAGCGAAAGCTCAACCACCCTGATGCGACCTCACATATAGGTTTAAAAAAATATGAAACAATAGTGAAAGTTAGGAAAAGGGCTTTAAATCTTCTTGTTCTTCATGTATACATGTAAACTATTTTATTTATGCAAGTATTCTTAGGTATTTCAATGGTAATATTAGAAAAATTTTCAGGTTCTGAGAGCACAAAAAAGTCAAAGCCGATGCACCGTGTGGTTGCAGGAATAAAATAAGTTTCTTTCCTTTGTGTTTCAGTGGTACTCGGACCAGAACCATGGCATATCCGGCCTATCTACGAAGCACTTATACACCCACATGACCCACTTCCTAAAGCAGTGTTTTTCTTTGTCAGACTAAAATGATACAGATACAAGACTGTATCACAATCTGAACACTTCCTATAAATGCCTCAGACCGTTTGCTTGTTTCACTCTTTATGCTGTTAAATGTTGGTATAAACAAACACACGAATATTGTTCTGAAGGCTGACAGAAGATTCAGAGGACTCAGAAGTTCAACCTAAATATTGTTTACATTTTCTGGCACTCTGTGAAAGAAGAAAAAAGGAGGCCTTGCCTTTTTGCTTTGGACACAAACAGTGTTTTATTACCTGTTCATTTGAGGGGAAAAGAATAAAATCAGAAGTTAAAATGCTATTATTTTCTCTGTGTTCATTCATTTCGGGTTCCAGTTTCTATCAGAGAAAGAAATGCTTGTGTTAGGCAAATTCTTGAATAATAGGGTGGTCATGGAGGAGAAGAATCTAGAAGCAGTTTTGGATTTTTGTAAATAGAATTCCAAAAGCTGGAAAAAAAATATCTCAGAGTGTGCAAAAGCATTGTTCAGAAATCAGGTTGGCAATACATTTTGTAGAGGCACCCTGACGTTTGCCCTCTGCGCTGTCCCTCCAAGAAATGTTTATTAAATTTCTCCCAGAAGATTTCTTATTGTCAAAAGCATTTGATAAAGATAAAGTCAGAATTTTGAATCCAGGCTCCTTTTAAGAAATGCTTCAAATTTGGAAACATTCCTATTTTAGATCTCTTTTTAGAATGAGTAATGGTAACTGTTTTCAGATTGCTACGCCACACCAAACCAAATAAAACAAAAAATTAAACAAAATGGACATCAATAGCTAGAGAAAGAAAATGTTACATCTACAAGATTATTCTGGGGTTTTTGTTCTATAAGTTTATTTGAAAAAGAAAAAAATACCAGAAGTGCCATAATGCCTGCAATCCCAAAGGCAACGCTCTGCCAGTAACTGTCCCTGTCAATTAGAAACACAGACAGTGTGCCATCTCTGTGATGACCATAGAATTTAAAAGGTCCACATAAGGTCAGCATAGGACATCTTTTATAAGAATGTTGAAAGTACCCATGAAGCCACCGCTGAGGGGACTTTCCATTGACATGGTTCCCAGCATTGGATTACCCTGGATGATTTCTCCCCACCCTTGGCTTGATCCTTCCCAGTGGTAGATAGCAGACCCTCAACCTCTGTCATGCTGTATAACCAGAAGAGACATGGAAACTTACAGCAGTAAGGGGCCTCGAAGGTCATATACCATAGAATCTTCTAGAGTTTTCTGATCTTTCTCAGTCCAGAACTCTTTCTCCTATGACTTTCTGAAATCATGCTCCCAATTCAGGTCACAGACTCCCACCTCACCTGTCAGGAAGGGCACATTGTGGATGTCAGGGGGCCTGGGCAACACCCTACAGATTCTGGACTGGCCATAGCCCCTCTGCACATCTATGCAACAGCTGATGCTCTGAGGGTCAGAGGGAAGCTATTGCTGTCCTTTTTTCTTCCACAGGGAGCAGTCTGCAAAGTAAGCCCAAGACATTTCTGCATAATTTACTCCTCATTCGCTCTCTACAACTAGGTAATGAAGACTAGCCAAGAGTCATTGTCTGACACTCTATCAAGGGAGATACCAGGGCAATTACAAATAATAAGGAAGTCTTGTTACCTTCACTTATTTTCTGTCTTTGTGAAATATGTGAAGCTGACATTTAATATCAACGTGCAAAAAGTCATCTCCAGTCTCA
This sequence comes from Giraffa tippelskirchi, assembly GCF_054371585.1. NCBI lineage: Eukaryota > Metazoa > Chordata > Mammalia > Artiodactyla > Giraffidae > Giraffa > Giraffa tippelskirchi. The sequence continues at coordinate 96,250,469 of NC_137277.1, forward strand.
AGCCTTGGCTCCCACTACTGTAGAGGTAACTTCTATAAGACAGATCGCCATTTTCTCCAAGTAGAAATCTCTAAGGATTCTCCATGGTCTGTAAAATAACATTGTGGATATTCGATGTAGAACATTGTCATCATCACAGAAAGTGCTATTCAGTGGTGCTATCCTAGAGGAATCTTCACAGACCATATCTTGGAACATAACATATTACACAGGCTCGCCAACCGGTGAATGATTGAACAACTCGACTCTGTGTTCATGGGAGACTCAGGCTTTCTACATCACTGTTAATGCAACCTTCCCTAACTCCTCAGGCAGAATTATCCAGTGGCTCCTTGGGACTGTGTGTATTTATGCCCTTATCTATCCATTCAACAAACATTTGTCCAGTTTGTCTATATACCTGACACTATGTAAGGCTTTGAGGACCTAGTGCAGAGCAAGGAAGCAATGAGAGCGACAGGGTAATTTTGTAACTTTTTTTTTTAACATTCACATTTTGTACAGATTTACCAGATTTTTCTTTTGGCTTGAAAATAAGAGGTACATAAAGTACAAAGATTTTAGTAGAAAATACCAAACTAAAAGGGATGATTATACATCTTATCGTTTCTATTTGCAGGAAGTAAATTAGAATAATAACTATCCTTTGCCACACTTTATTCTTGCATATGAGATTTGGGAAGGAGGATGTCCTACCATATTAATTCACCCTGCAGGGTATAATAATCTTTCATATATTGCAAACTTGAGATTTTCCTGCATTCATTCAACAAATGCAATTGCAAGTCCCTGATTTAGGTACTACAGGTGACCCTCTCCCCAAAAAAGATATGTATGTTAAACAGTATGCATATCTTTAGGCAGAGCTTAAAGTCTGTAAAGATAAGAAGTGAATGTAACTACAGTGCAAGTTCAAATGAGATCAGGACTCTAGGGGTGGGATTCTTGTATGTGCTAGAGGAAAACCATAAAAAAAATGATGCCATTTCAAAATAATCTCAAATTTTAATCCTGCCATGCTGGCCTTAGAGGTATTTCAAAAGGTTTCAAAATTCTGAGTAACCATCATATATTTGTTAGCATGAATGAGAAAGAAGCAGTAAGAAAACGGTTATCTTGCTAAATTTGATACAAATGAGGGAACCTTTATTGAGGCTTAATTTTTTTTCAAATCTTCTCTGAAGTATGACATGTATGATTTATTTCCTTCAATAAACATTTTTTGAGTACCTATGCTGTGCACGACAGTATTCTGTGTCCTGCAGGGGTTACAACGATGAATTTTTGTGACAAGTTCTCAATTTCTAGACTGTTTCAGTGAAGGCGACTTAACGAATCTGATTTTCCCAACATTTGAGCATTTTTCAGAAACTGACAGATCTTTATGCAAATGTTGTTGCCAAGCTGTTTGTAATGGTGAAATTATACTTTGACAGTAACTCTTTAAAATATATTAAACCCAGCTAAGGTTTTCTTTGAAATGTTGCCAATTAAGTGACTTTAATGAGCTTCTTGATGGTAATGTAATTAAAATTCAGATGTTCTAATTGTAAAAAAAAAAAAATACAGTTCTGGGAAACTTAACAGTAAAATAAGCAAATGTGAAATGAAGTAAGGCTAATTTAAATGGTGATTATGTGGTCTTCTGAGAAGATTCTACGAAAACAATGCTTTCAATTATCCTGTTTGTAAAGAAGAAAGATGGCACCTAACAGATATTTTAAATGTATCCCGTAAAGTAGATATTTTGAGTTTATCTAATAAAACAGATTAAAAAATTCTGAACACAGGCAGTCATTCCCACCTTGTGAAAGAACTGCTAAAACACTTCCTTGGCTTTAGGAACAGGTATCCTGGCAATCTGAAGTGAAATAATTTCTAATTCAGGGAGAAATTAGTGCCTGGACCTTACGAAGCTATTCACAGGGGAAAAGATCTGGCTCCTAGTGAAAGTCTCTACTGACCACCTGCTCAGATCATTGGCATGCAGTACTAGCATGCTGGTCACAGACACTTCTTTTTGACACACAGGTAGTATCGTTGGCAAGCTAGAGCAGTATGATTTCATTCTATTGGCCTCTAATTAATACTCCATTACTTACTCCACCCACTTGAAAAATGGCTTGACAATATGTGAGTGAAGTGAATGTTGCTCAGTCGTGTTTGACTCTTTGCAACCCCATGGACTGGAGCCTGCCAGGCTCCTCTGTCCTTGGGGATTCTCCAGGCAAGAATACTGGAGTGGGTTGCCATGCCCTCCTCCAGGGGATCTTTCCAACTCAGGGATCGAACGCAGATCTCCCTCACTGCAGGTGGATTCTTTACTGTCTTAGCCACCAGGGAAGCCCAAGTATACTGGAGTGGGTAGCCTATCACTTCTCCAGGGGATCTTCCAAACCCAGGAATCGAATCAGGGTCTCCTGCTTAGCAGGTGGATTCTTTACCAGCTGAGATAACATGATTTACAAATATTCTTTGGTGCGGCATTACATGTTTTGCTCTGTGGTTATAGAGTCCATGTTATGTGCATGAGGGAGGGTAATCAAGCCAAGATAATGCCACCATGGTTTGATAGTTCATCTTCGTTCTTTCATAATTACTGTTTATAGACCAGCAAAAACAGGAGCATCTTGGCTAACCATGAATTAAGAGGGTTAGGCATTTTTCTCTATGTTATAGAAAGCAAATTGTTGAAAGAAATGTCTTAATGAAATATGTAAAAGGGTATAAAAGTTATTTCTTTGCTAGAAAGCTACTATCTATTCACTCATCATTCAGTTTGTTATGGAAACATCCTTTCTGATAAAAGACATAATAGAAAATTTATATAGGTCAAAAAATTTGCTTTTATCACACTGACACTTTGCTGAATTTCCAGCTCTAAGGGACAATGTTTTACTATATGCAAGTGCTTTTTATACCAACAGGAGACAATGATGCTCACTTTGCAATATTGCAAATGCCTTCCTTTCAAATGAATTGGCTCACATGCCAATTCTTTTAAAGATAATATGTTCATTGTAACTTATTTTAGAGGTAATTGACTGTAACAGATTAGGGCACAAATACTAAAGTTAGATTACCTGATTTGAATCCCAGTTCAGTCACATACTAGCTGCGTAACTGTGGTCAGCTTTCATACATTCTTTCTGCTTCATCTTCCTTACACGTGAAATGGGGGATAATAATATTTCCTACCCCACAGCATTTTGGAGATTTAATTTAGTTGCTGTTGATACAGTTCATAGTGTCTGGCATATAGTAAGTATTTGGTAGGAGTCTGCCTAGATACATAAAGTAAACCACTTTTTAGTTGGCTTCTTCAGTAAATTAATTCTCAATAAATTAATAGTTAAATCAGAAACCAATAATTTTTTCCCAGTATTAGTGAGTTTAGTAGAAATATCAGAATCATCCATCAGTTAAAAGTGAATCTCTGTCTTTTGCTGAATCAATATGGCCCTTTAAAAAAAACCAATATGGTAAGGAAACTCATCGACCCTAATGAATCATTTGACAATAGTAATATTGTCAGTATTTGACAGTAGTGAAGAAAACACCTTTGGGGAAAGCAGACCACCAAGGAAAAGTGTGCTTGGAGGACACGGACAGTTCCCTCAGCCAGCTTCACACACAACCGCAAAGCACCACACCATTCCTTCCATTCTGGTTCTATGTTCACCTGCTGCCCTCCAAACTCCAGGCACACATGAAGTCTCTTTTCTTTTTTTTTTATGCAATCCAAGCTCATTCCTGTTTCAGGGCCTCGAATGTGGATTTCTTGCACTTTTCATTTGGCTGTGTCCTTGCCATCTAGGTCTCAGGCCAAGTATCACAACCTTAGAGAGAACTTCTCTGGATTCAACAGTCACTGGATTTAATGTTGCTTCTTCCACAGCCAGACTTCCAATCACAATATCTAACTTTGTTTGCTTGATCGCACATATAACCCTCAGAAATTTATTTAGATACATGTTTGGAACCTAGTTGTCCTACTCAAATATAAGCTCTCTGTAAGCAATGAATGACCTTATCCGTCTTTTCACCTCTCTGCACCCAGGAACTTGATAGCCTTTGGAACACGGTGGAAGGAACTTGATAAACAGTTGCTGAATGTATTTCCACATTTTGCAGAGAGAAAGGCCTATGAAACTAGAATCCTTATGTGTGATCTCACAGTGGGAACAGATCTCACCCTTTCTGGAAATGAGTGTGTAATATAAACTTGTCTCTTCTCCTGCAAAGCAAAGAGAAAGAAAAAAACCCTGAGTCGCAGGTGATTCCCAGTCAGAAGAATGCAGTCAGGGAGGACATGAACCTTAGCCAGAGATCTAAAGAGTTGGCCTTTGGAACAAAAATTAATTGGCTTAGGAAATAGAAACCAGCCCCAGTGCACTGTCTTACCTCCAATTCTCACTGCCCCTGGATGAGACGCCACAGACCAAGTTTAGCACAAAATGTTCAGACTGAAAAAAAGTCATAGAAGTCTCTGGAATGCTATCGATTATGTTAGCATCTTTCACTTTTTTTTTTAAAGTATTTTTAAAAATATATTTTACTTAATAAATATATTTTAAGTACTAGCGGTTTCTTTCACATTATAAAACAAGCATGCTTTACACTGTTTCTTTCTCCTGATCAGATAAATCATAAGTTCAAATCCAGAACGTTTGACTGGTTGGTTCTTTTAAATTCAAACTGTAAACTTGGAGGTATCAAAAATAAGCAAGTGAAATATATCTTCCAAAAGTTGTAAATTAAAGATCATATTTTTCTAGCTGGTCATTCAACATGGGTGAATTGAATTTTCTAGGGTCTTATCGATACAGCAGAGTATGGCCTTGTGTATTTGCAAAGCTGCCAAACAGAATCAAAACAACTGAATTCTAATTCTTATGATTTGGACAAGCTCCTTCTTTTCCTGAGTTTCATTTCTCTCTGTGTGCCACAGTTACTGGGCTAAATCCATGGTTTGTACGTCCTAAAAATTAGTCTGTATTCCATTAGGTGATAGTACAAGGTAACTGCTAAGTCCTAAATCATATTCCTAAAACTTAGACCCATAAATTGGACACATGGAGTCAATCTTGTGTTTTAATTCACTCTTCCCTCCCCTGGATCTTATCACCTTCTGGGATTACAGTGGTTACATTTAGGATTTCTGTTTCCTCTCAATATAGAGCTCTCATGATCTCTTTTCAGGCTCTATTTGTAGAGATGGGGTGAGAGAATGATGCTTTATTATTTTTGGCCACATGGCACGTGGGATCTCAGTTCCCCAAACAGGGATCGAACCCATGTCCCCAGCACTGGAAGCACAGAATCTTAACCACTTGACTGCTAGGGATGTCCTTTTTTTTTTTTTTTTGATGAACAATCTCATATCCCCTAGAAACACTGAGATTGAAGTGTTCTGTCTGACTTGGATGATGAAAGTGAAGTCAATGACCCACCACGGCACTTTGATTGGTGCTAATACTGTAATGGCAGAACTAAAGAGCCTCTTGATGAGGGTGAAAGAGAAGAATGAAAAAATTAACTTAAAACTCAACATTCAAAAACTAAGATTATGGCATTTAGTCCCATCACTTCATGCAAACAGAAGGGGTAAAAGTGGAACCAGTGACAGATTTTATTTTCTTGGCTTCCAAAATCTCTGTGGACAGTGACTGAAGTCATGAAATTAAAAGACACTTACTCCTTGGAAGGAAAACTATGTCAAACCTAGACAGTGTGTTAAAAAAGCAGACATCATTTCGTAGACAAAGGTCTGTGGAGTCAAAGTTTTTCCAGTAGTCATGTATGGATGTGAGAGTTGGACCATAAAGAAGGCTGAACACTGAAGAATTGATACTTTCAAATTGTCATGCTGGAGAACACTCTTGAGAGTCCCTTAGACTACAAGGAGATGAAACCAGTTAATCCTAAAGGAAATCACTCTGAATATTCATTGGAAGGACTCATGCTGAAGCTGAAGCTCCAAGAGTTTGGCCACCTGATGCAACGAGCTGACCCATTGGAAAAGACCCTGATGCTGGGAAAGATTGAAGGCAGGATGAGAAGGGGGCAGCAGAGGATGAGATGGTTAGGTATCATCACTGACTCAAGGGACATGAATTTGAGCAAACTCTGGGAGATGGTGAAGGATAGAGGAGCCAGCATGCTGGGGTGTCCATGGGGTCACAAACAGTCAGACATGACTTAGCAACTGAACAACAGCAACAACAATATGGTAATATTCACAAAGGAATTGCCATCACCACTCACCATCTTCCTGAGTGAGACTGATTTTATATGAATTAAATTGATAGTTGAGAATCTTGTATTGGACAAGTGCAACAGATGATTTGGAGTAGAGTTCTGCATCTCAAGCAACTGCTGAGGTCAGCTAGGCAATCAGAATAAATGAAGCAAACCAAAGAGGGGGTCAACAGGGTCTCAGTAACCTAAGGATGGGACTCAAACAAGCTGGTAAGTGTTTCTAAAAGGATAACCAGTACTGACTCAAACTGTTGCTAGTGACAATATGGGCCTATTATTTCCCAACTTGATTTTTGTCAAGAGAAGCCAGAAAGCTGAACTGTTAAATGTAAGCTTTCTCTCAATTTTGAACCCTTGATAACTAATTTATGAGTAAAGAAAATTCATCTGTGTGCCAGATTTGGTCTATGGGTATTAATTTCTATTTTAAGTAATAAAGAAGAGGGCAGAATAAGGGGGAAGCTCCTAAGAGATCACACAAGAATGGGCCCCAAATTGGAATCGGATGTATCTTGCCAACAGCACTCAGGTTGCCAAAGCAGAGGCTCCAAAAATAAACAATGGAAGTCTAAACCTGAGGTTTTATTCCTTCAGATTAGGTTTTTAGAAAAAAAAAAAAATGTGGAAACTTCAAAATTCCATGAAAATTAGCATTTTGTATCTCTCTTTTGTTTTTAGTTAGTGGCTATCAGTGTATGTTTAAAAAAAAAAATCACATGGGCCTCCAGGTTGCCAACACACCTTCAACATATCCGGAGTACTTTTGTTATTTACTTTCTCAAGTTACAGTATCAGGAGCCATAAAACATTGTTTACATAATCTTTGGTGAAAAAGCTGTGCCCAGTGAAACCTGCTACCCTAGTATCATTTCCTTGACATAGAGTCTTTTGCATGGTGTTTCCTCTTAACAAGTATTAGTAATTTATCATCAAAGTGTTAAAGATGTGTGGTAAACCTTATATCTTAGATATTCAATATTCACATAGTCCTGTGTCACAGCTCCCAGAAAATAAGTAAAGTCATGGAAACTATGTCTGCAACTGTTAATGTGTGTAATTTATTGAAATGCATAATCTTTTCATTGAAATTTTATTCATTTTTAAAAAAGAACTTCATATATCATATACATAGCTTGTTTATATGTTTATATGTATAATATACATATTTAAATATACATATGCACATATGTATATGTATATACATACATATCTATATTTTTAAGGTTTAGTATCTAGAATATATAAGGAGCACTTGCAATTCAACAACACAATTTAAAAATGAGCAAAGGACTTGAATAGATATTTCTCCGAAGAAGTTATGCAAATGATCAACAAGCACATGAAAAAATGTTCCATCTCCTTAGTCATTAGGGAAATATAGGTCAAAACCACAATAAAATACCACTTTATACTTACAAAATTGGCTATTAAAGAAAAGAAAAGAAGTGTCAGCAAAGACATGGATAAATTGGAACCCTAATATATTGCTGGCAGGAATGTAAAATGGTTCAGCTGCTGTGGAAAACAGTTGAGTAGCTCTCCTAAAAGTTTAACATAGAATTACTGTACAACCCAGCAATTCCACTTCTAGATGTATAGTCAAAAGAATTGAAAACAGGTTCTCAAACAAATACATGTACAGGCATATTCTTAGCAGCGCTGATTCACAATAGTCAAAGGATGGAAACAGCCCAAATATCCATCAATAGATGAACAGACAAATGAATTGTTCTATATACACATAATGAATATTATTCAGCCATAGAAAGAAATGAAGTATTGATATATGCTACAATGTGAATGAACCTCGAAAACAAGCTACGTGAAAGAAGCCCAGACACAAAAGGCTACTGTACGATTCCATTTTTATGAAATACTCAGAGTAGGTAAGTCCACAAGACAGAATGCAAATTAGTAGTTGCCCGAGGATGAGAAGAAACTGCTTAATGAATAAGGCGTATTTTCTCTTGGAGTGATTGAAATGTTTTGGTACTAGGTGGAGTTGGTGGTTGCACAACATTGTGAGTGTACTAAATGCCACTGAATCATTCACTTTAAACAGTTTTATTTTGTCATACAATTTAATTTCAATAAATGTTTTAAAAATCTAGTTTAAGAAACTCCGTTTGTAAAGATTTGCAGCATAAATAACATAATAATTATGACATCCTTTCTAGAATCAATAGACTCAAGTTTTTCATCTAAGAAAGGAGTATATTTCAGGCAATTAGGCTCTTGGGTACTTTATAAATATTTGTTTTGATTCATCTTCATTGCTGATAAAAGGAATATTCCTAATCTCAATTTAAAAAATTAAAATTTGTTATACTTATTTAACTGGTTGTCATTCACACCTCCATACCTCTGGACACAGAGGAGAGGAACCCATAGAATTCACTCCCTTCAGTCATACCTTCCACCTTATGAGCATTCAAAACACTTAGACTTTCCAAATACCAGATATTCGCTTCTCTGCATCTTAAATTCTGTTCTTCCAACTTCCTGCTCAGCTGCACTCAGCATAGCAGCTCTTCCAAAATGACTTTTTCAAATAGCCAATCTCAAGCTGCCTCCTACTTTGCTCCTCCCATTCTGTTTTCACATCAATCTACAGAAAACTATAAGAACAAGCTCTCTTTGCCAAGACCTGTCCCATTTCCATACTCTGCTCTCAATCCTAGGCTCTTTCAACGTTCCAGTTTCTTCACCAGAAAGTGAAATCTGTAGCTGTTGAAAAGGGTGAAAAGTCAGTTGGGTGACATCTCCAAAACTCGTGGATCTGAGTCTTAAAAAACGAAACCTCCACAGTCACTTCGGAAAGCAATTTGGCAGTCTCTCAGTCAGTTAAACATAACCCATCAATTCTACTTCTAGACTTCTTCTTTAGAATTCTAGAATTCTACTTTGCCTGAGAGAATTAAAAACAGAACCAAACAAAAACTTGCACTCAGATATTTATAGCAGCATTATTCATAATAGCTCAAAAGTGGAAACAACCCAAGTGTTCATCAATTGATGAATAGTTAAACAAAAAGTGTTATAAACACATAATGGAATATTATGCAACCATAAAAAGCAATGATATACTGATACATACTGCAGCATGGATGAACTTTGAAAATACTATGCTAAGTAAAAGAAATCAGATGCAAAAGTCCACGTATTGAGTGGACTATCTGTGGACATCTATTTATATGAGATGTTCACAGAACAGGCAAATATACAGAGAGAAAGTAGATGAGCGGTTGTCAAGGGCTGGGAAAGGGCAATGGGGAACAACTGCTAAGGGTACAGGGATTATTTTGAGAGTAATGAAATTGTTCTGGAAGAAGACAGTGGCAATGGTTATACAACATGGTGAATAAACCAAAAACCAGTGAATCATATGGTTTTAAAATAAAAGCTAAACTATAAAATACCTGGAATTGCTAATTGTTTATTTTTTAGACCTCTTGCTGTCTTGGCCATTGGGTGGCTGTAAATGGATTCAGACAAAAGCTAAGGCAAATTCTGAGGGGGTTAGGAGATCCTGCCTGGACTCCCATCACTGCTTTGCAGAGTCTTCCTCTAGAAAGGCCGTATGATCTGGATTCATAGCAAGTGGCTTTAAGCAACTTGGTTGCCTATTCTAAAGCTCCTGAATCATTACTTGTAATATAGAGGCAAAAATATTTAACTTACTGTATATTATGAGGATTACACAGTGATATATTCAAAGATTTTTGCTTTTAGTAGACATTCATACATGGTAGCTATCCCTATTATCTTAGAGGACTTGCTCCTCATCTCTAAAATATTAAAAACAATCTGTCCTTAAACAATAGAAATATTTTCAAATTATCATTATTTTCTAAATCTGTTGCCTATAATTAAGCCTATATATGAATTTCGAGTGAAAACAAAAAAAAAAAGCAATCACCTAATCAGGTGGTTGGTAACCCATCGAAATGAATGCCTATTACACTTTCATCCAGGTGTGAAATCAAACATTGCCCTGAAATCATAATTTATACATGATTGTTTTCATTAATGTCAACTGTCCTAAAGGATACATTTATGTAGTATAATTGTCCAGAAAAACATTAAATCAGATTGGGGCTTAATAAATCAAAGCAAAAGTTAAGATATTCAGCGAGTCACCTCTTTTGCAATGTATTATGCCTAGTGTTGAGAAAAAGAGGTGGAGAAAAAGGTATAAGATCCAGACTTTGACTTCTAGAGTTAGCTGATCAATGTTTATGAAAGAGGATGCTGATGACCATGGACTAGATTTATGAGAAAGTAAGGGAGAATCTATCTTTCTTCAACATTAGAAAGGGGTACACAGTTAATGCTCTGGTGTGCTCTATAAAGATAAAAAATTTAATTTAAAATGTAAGTGAGAAATCAGTGTTTACTTCCTTTCCTTTGACAATATGGCAACAAAGAAACAATTTACTTTTCAGCCAGAAAGAGTTAGGATGAGAACACAGTACTGAGGCCATGGAACTGTTTATGAGAGCAAAGATAAATTTTGGGGGTAATTTATTACAAAATGAAATTGTAGAAATTAATTCTGTATGTTTGAAGAATAAGACAGTTAAACAATGGAATTCTTCTAAATTAGATAAAATTCTACTTAAAAATAGGAAAATAGCCTAGAGGACTTTATAAATTAGCCTTCAGACTATGATTATATTATTTCAATATCACCAAAAAAACTGGGCATATCTTTACAATATATCTGATAAAATATGAGTTGGCAGCACCAGCACTGAGCAAATTTCAGGCAGGGGGCAAGAATGATTACAAGACATCATGAATAAGAAAAAGTGTTTATAACTCCATTTTGCATTTTCTGCATTTTTTAGTATAGAGATTTCAAATTTTAAATATTTTAATGACTGAAGTTACTTCCTTTTACAGAAGCCTTTGAAAAATTGCAATGTTTTAATTGGTTCACATTGAACACTCTTAGAAGCTTGAGGGAAAAAAGTCTTTCCAGATGAGCAAGAGGTTGGATAAATGTAATGACATATGGTTTGTTTTTTATAGCTACAATATGCAAAAAATAGAAGCATAACACATGTATTCAATGATATATATGTATTTATACATATAAATATATATTCTGATATAAATTATGAGATATGATTATTTTTTATCAATGTGATTTTATTTTTCTCTATCTTGTTCCCTTTATGAATAAAAATAACAACTGAAACTTAGAACAATTTTAAACATCTCATTATACCCAGGATCTAACGAAAGATAAAATCAACGTATGCAAAGCCATGATGTTGCTTGGTCCCCTCCTCCAACTTGTGAGCTAGGCTGTCTACATGGTCTCAGAGCCTTGGGGTTGTAGTGGGATGATGGGGGGCGGGTATTGAGGAACTGTCTGCTGATTTTATTACAGAATTTTCCCCCACCCAGCAGGCTTCCTCAGAATCACTCCAGATGAATGGGTCAACAACTGTTTCTTAAATATCTCTCAGTAACAATATATCTCACATCCTTTAGCAACAACACCCGCCCTACACCCTGCAGTGTTCTTCTTTTATTGCCCCTGGACCCATGAATTCATCAAGACACTCAGGAGACTTGAAAGGCATCTGATCATTATGTGCTATATACTTAATTTCAAAAGTTTCAAAGGCTTTTGTTAAATGGCTACATTTTTTTTCTTCAAAGTTAAAAAAAAAAATCTGAGTTAATGTAAAGTTTCCTTTCACATGCTATAGACAATTTTGGGGAGTAGGGGGGAGTGATTTTTTTGCAGGCTCACAGATTATTTTCAGAAGACCCTTCTTATGGAGAAAAGGATAGCATGCATATTGAGATGATTACCTCTGAGAAACCAAAATGGACCTCAAACCAAAATAGACCTCAAACCAAAACTTACCTCATCAGGAAAGTGTTAGTGGTCACTATTAAGTCTTTCGTGACAGAACAGAGGCATACTCTCAAGACAAGCCTTAAAAATGGTGGAGAAGGAGCTGGAATCACTGCTCCATTACCTCTGAATGGTGGTTCTCATGTCCTGCCTTCATTGCAGTGGTTTTTCTGTTACCAAGACCTGGGCCTGTGCTACCATTTTACCTTCAAGTTTGAGGCAGCCATGAGTCCCTGAACTTCATTTACTTTACCCAGCTCATGTTTGGTAACGAAGGGTCAAACTCTTTTACTTCCAGAGTAACTGATTGCTTCTGCTGTGCTGTGCTCAGTCATGTCCGACTCTTTGTGACACCATAAATTGCAGCCCACCAGGCTTCTCTGTCCATAGGATTTTCCAGGCTAGAATACCGGAGTGGGTTTCCATTTCCTCCTCAAGGAGATCTTCCTGACCCAGGGATCCAATCGGCATCTCCTGTGTCTCCTGCATTGCAAATGAATTCTTTACCCACTGAGACATCGGGGAAGCCCAGAGTAACTGGTGCTAATGGCCCACCCCTCCACACTTATTTTATTATAATTTTAATTTAACTTTTTAGCTTGGAAAATTCCAATCATGTATAAATACAATCACATAATAAAACTTCACAGTAATAACTCATCAATTTCAAAAATTATCAATATTCTGCCATGCTCTCCACCCACATATCACACTCCTTTTTAATTTTACCATCTTTTTCTTAGATAGAATTTTCATAAATTGAAATCACAACTCTTGGCTGCACTATTTTGACAACTGGGCATCCTTGGTAAAGCATTCCCCTTTCACAACATGGAATACTTCCACCTCTCCAGAAAGTTACCCCCAGATGATTCTCCTCTTCTGAGAGAAAACCACAATTCTGCATTTTATTTAGCTTTAGTTTTGCTTCTGAACTTCTATGAATGGATTCATACTGTATGTAGTGTTTTGAGTTCAGCTTCTTCCACTCAGCATCATATCTATGAAATTCATCCATATTGCAGACAATATCAGTTATTGTTCAGTAGAATTTCATGTTATGAATTCTGTACCACGATTTGTCCATTTTTCCTTTTGTTGATGGATAATTTTGTTCTCTCCAGCTTTGAACTGTATCAAATAAAGCTGTTGTGCATATTTTAGTACAAGTCTTTTTGTGGATATATTTTTTCATTTCTTTTGGGTAAGACACTTAGAAGTAGGATGACTAGGTCAAAGTGTAGCTGTACATTTAGCTTTAAAGCTTAACCTTTTCCTAAAGTGGGAAAATCAGTATTTAGAAGTATTATTTGTACTCTGGTCTTGTCTAGCCCATTATTCCACACTGCCTCCTACAGGTAAGAACTTTGATTAATTTCTTGTGCATCCTTCCAATTTTTAAAATCAGTGATGAGTAAATAAGCATCTATTTGTCCCTTTTAACAACATACAAAAAGGTAACCTACTATATATCCATAAACCATCCTATTTTCACCTAACAACGTATCTTAGAGTCTTTCCATATTGACTAAACATTAATAATAAATGGCTTCCTCATTCATTTTCTAGAAACTGCTCTATTGATGGCCCCTTATAGTACTTCCAACCTGTTTCTACTATACATATACTGCAATAAAGGACACTCTACACCCCCAACCCCCACCCTGCTGGCCTCCTAGCCCAGCTCCGGTTGTGGCTGAAGCCAAGAGCCAGCATGTCGGTGCCCTTCCATCACTGTCATTTTGTCTTTAGCTTTAAGGAAAGAGTACTTTGTGCCATTGCAGCAGGTCCCTGGGCTTGGAAGGGCCCCGCTCTCCCTCATGGCTGGGGGGACACGTGCTTACTGCCTCTGTGCTGGCCCGGACCAAGTTGGGGAAGAGGGACTAGGCAGTGCGGTCTTTCAGTGCCAAATACAGAGGTGGGGGTCGGGGGACACCTCGTGATGTCCCAGGACTTGAGGTTGGCAGAAGGCGGGCTGGGCTGGGCAGAGGCCAGTGACATGGGCAAGGGTGCAACCTGTGGAGATGTTTGGGGCAGAAACTCCACCTCTCTGAGCCTTTGGTGGCAATACAACTGCCAAATTGATTGAGCATATGGGCCAGGTGACCATGCACACAGACAGTGCCAGGCACATGTCTGTGCTCACGGCGAGCCCAGGCACAACTCCACCCCAGGCATGTCCGGGGAGGGACGCAGGCCCTGAACCTGGTTCCACTGGTTCTGGGGAACCACCAGGTGGAGGTGAGCAGTTGACCAAAGTGGCCAACACCCGGGCTTCCAGAAGCTCCCTGAACAGCGCACTCTCCCAAGTCCTCTGGTCTCTGCGGGCATTAATTGGGTGCACCTCAGGCTTCTGTGCCCCAGTCTTGTGGGTGTGGGGTTGGGGATTGAGACAGCCCCCTAGGAGCAGTTTCATTTCTCAGGATTCTCTCAGCTAGAAAGAGCCAGGGAGCAGAGCATGGCCCCTTCCCTCCTGGCGTGGGGCTGATGTTTCTGGAGCCTCTAAGCCAAAGAGCCCATTGGCTTTGGGGTTGGGGCCACCCCACCTAGACCATCTTGGGGTGGGGGTGCCCCCACCCCGCCTGGCATCTGCACGAATGTTGATTGAGAGAAGGGACCGATTGCTGAGCGTGGGGTCACCGAGGCTGGGCCAGAGGCCAGTGGGTGCGAGTGTGGGCCGCTGATGGGTGATGCCATGTGTCTGTGTCCAAGTTTAACTGATGTGCAGCCCAGTGCCCAGGCACTGTGCCCCTCCCCGATGTTTGTGTGCTAGTGGGGCCTATGCCCTGCCCCACCCGCGAGTCTGCTGTGTCCACACGGAGAAGGCGCTAGTCCTGGTGCCCCCTCCCGTATGCCCCACACAGCTGTCCCCTGGAAACAAGCAGTGACCAGTCCATTCACCTCACCTGGGTCCACATCCCCCTCACCACCACCTGTCCCCCACCCCCCATGGTGATCACTGTAAAACTTTTTTATTCACAAATCCGTGCTCCTCTCCCCTTCAGCCTTCACTGTGGGGGGTCGGTAACTTATTTGTCTGGATTCTTGGAGGCACCTCTGTGTATTTTTCCTCAGGTGGTCTTACGGATGTGTTTCAAAAAATGGTTATTTTATATGATTTGTCACAGAATTTATTCTAATAAATCATTCTTCTATCATGTGGCAAAAAGAAAAAAAAAAGAATTTTGTACCTACATCATTACATATATATGTAGAAATATAGATGGGATAAATTTCCAGAATAGTGCTTCAGCTTTACTGGGCTGAAGGGGGATAGGTATTTGTACTTTTGTTTACTACTGCCAAATAGTGCCCCAAACATATTGTGACATGTTTTACTCCCATCTGCAATGCATGAGCATTCCCCTGGTCCATCAGCTTGCCACCAGAGTGCGCTTTGAACCTGGATCTTTGCCATTTGCAAACATTTCAACCCAAGTTTCATAGGCAAGTGATGAAACTAAACATGCAAAACCTCTGCACCCTATGATTTTGTGAGGTGAGATCCTAAGAGGAATTTGCTACTTAATTTGTGGCATCAACGAAAAACAAAAATGTAGAGTCTTTGTTCAAAACTTATTAAGAATTTCAAGATGGTATGAATAGAACATTAAGCCAAATGTGTGGCTGCATGCAATGGCCCAGGCTGAGAACCTTAAACATCATAAAGAAAACAAGAGATCTTTGAGTAGACATTTACTTTACCTGAAAACTTGATGTATGTTTTTGCACAGTGCTCCATATAATTCTCATATTTTAAATGACTTACATCAAGTTAAAGGATGTTTCAGGAAGGCATATTGTAACTATCTTATGGCCATACCCAGGTACTCCCCACACAGCCTGATGGGAGAACTCTAGATGACGTCTCCCAGGACTTACCTGCTCCCAGACAAGCTTTTTAATACTAGTTACATAAATACAGGGTCACCACTTTTCCTGCCTGAATAACTGCAATGATAGGAACTGAATACCAAGTGGAGGTTGATATTGGGACAGTCATTGGAAGAAGATCCACTGGTCCAAGTGGCACTTGATGTTTGTCTTAATTTCTGACAATACAATGTCCATGAGGGAGCCTGAGTTCCCCTTCCAAGGGAGGAGAGCGGTGCCTTATTCAGTGGGACTCTTAATGCTTCTATACTCTCAGAATGCTTGTCATTAATTGTATTGGGACCCTCAGGAATCAGTGTTGTTGGGCTAGAGATAGATGACACTATAGGAAATTTCCTGAAAGAAGTGAGGATAGTCACTTCTGAAATAATAGAAAGCAAGTAGAGTGGAGGGCTATAAAGGAGTTTTGTGGTGAGCTGTTGGGAGAGGGAATTTACTGAGATGCCAGATGCCACATTAAGGCCCTTATGTACAGCATCACAGGGCCCCCTTCTTAGGGCTGCTCCCACAAACAAATAGCATCTACAAAGGAAAGAGAGACAGACGGACGGACTGACAGAGACAGAAAGAGGGTAAGAAACCTCTATTCAAAGAGGCAAAGGGAAAAAAATAAAACTGAATGTCAGGTAATTCAAGAGAAATATAGCCGATATACTCAGGAGGATTGAGGCCAGAGGGAAGAACAATTTGCTCTTATGTCAAACTAATCCACACTTAGTCATTACAGTCTGTATCAGTGATAATCCAGTCGGCCCTGAGGTGTGCCATGGTTCTCTGCTCTTTCACCCCCTCTGCTGGTGAAAGTAGTCCTCAGGTCAAAACACCAGCAAGCATAGGGAGAAGGTGAAGAAAATGAGATAGGTATTTTATACAGTCGTGCTTCTCAAACTTTAACATGCATATGTATCGCCTGGGAAGCTTGGCAAAATGCAAATTACATGATAAGTCTGGACTTGGGCCTGAGAGTCTGCATTTCTGGCAAATTCCCAGGTCATACTGGTGCTTGGACCACACTTCTAATAGCAAAGCTAACATTAATGATATACCACCAGCAATTACCAGCAGGAATACCCCTTTCTGAGGTTACCTGATTTCACAGAGTACTGATCTCTTATGGTGTTTAAATAGCTCTACATCCAACAGTGGGTCCAATCCACAAAGGGAACTGCTTAAGTTCATTGGGAATATGTCTATAGTTGTCTCTGATTTACTTCTGTGCAAGTTTTTTCATGCAGTTGATCATATTAGAGTGTTGGAATCTAGTTAGCAAAGGTTGCAAGGCTTTTGTTGAATGAAAGCAAATTTTTAGTTTAGAAGATTCATTCAATCAACACTCTCATTTCTGAACAGGAAGCTGAAGCATAAACAGAGTATGTGATTTGACTGAGGCCACACAACTTATTGATAGCAGCCAGACTAAAATCTAATTACACTAACACTGTCTCATGCTGTCTGTCCAGATCATTTCCCATTGGCCCATTTCTCTAAGGTGATCAGACTCATATCTGCTAAATCCCATAGATCATTGAAGTCTTAAGTGGCAGATCACAAAGCTCAGTAATATGACATATACGTAGTAACTCATTCTTTTGAAAGTTAGTGAACAGCTCTCTTATCAATAGAGTCAGCTTTTAAATATGCATTGGAAGAAAAAAGAAATATTAGACCTTGTCTTATTAGCATCATCCATCTTGGATGTTTAATCCTCACTTTGCTTTATCTTTTCTTCCTGAATCCCATTTTAAACAACAGTCTTAATTGGTATTCTTAATTGAAAAGTCTTAACTGATATCTTTAAAATTCCTCACCAAAATAATACAAATTAATCTCATATAGTGTTGATGAGAAGATCCCTAATGTTTTGAGTGAGTGATTTATTATTTGGGTAGATGAAAGAATTAATTGATTATTCTATTACGATAAATTCATTATAACTAAATAGCAAAGAAGGGCTTATAAGACTCTCAAATAAGGTTATGCTCAAAGAGCGCTGGCCATGGACTATATAATTTCACATTCTTTTATCTGCAACATAAAAATTCACATCAGAGTACTTAAGTGATTTTCATTCCTGATCAAGAGTGAAGGTGAATTTCCAAACTTCACTTTCCATTCGCAGCGAAAAAAAAAAAAGCAAGAGTAAATAAAAAGTTTCCTGGTGTCTGAGTTCCCACCCAATATAAGCTTATTATGCAGATGAACAAAGTGAGTGGGCGAGTGAAATCATTTGTAACAAAAACCCATTATTCACAGATGAAAAATTTATATTGTCAGCGTAATATCTGCAAGGCTAAACATCGCTGGAGAGTATATAAAGGCAGTGAGCCTTGGTGCACAACTACAGAGCTCAGGACACTGCACACCCAAACGAGGGCTCACTCTCTCTCCACCTGCTCTGTTCCACCTCCTGGTGTCAGAAGGTAAGATTAATATTGAGTGATTGTAAGATTGTACATTCTGTTTAGGGTACAGTTAAGTGTTCATAAGAGGGCAAAGTATTATGAATTAAAGTGCTGTTTTTTCAACTTATACTTTGTTATTATAATACACGGAGCAGAATTAAAATGAAAAAGTGGTGCAAAATGCATTTAAATAAATTTTAATATAGTAAAACCTCAAAGCGAGTCAAAGAAATAATTCAATTAAAAGATATAAGATAGAAAGAAAAACAAAGATTCAAATCAAGGCACTTATTACAAAATTTAACTAATGAAAATTGCATTTTAAAAATCAGTGGTGACATTTTGAAAAACAAATATTTTTCTTTGGATTCGATAAATGTGTATACTATTTTGAACAGAGGGAGCCTTTTAAACAGCAGAAATGTGCCCATTAGAGAGGTTATAATAGTAATTGATCCTTAGCAATGAAAACGTACGGTTTTCCAGAAGAGCAGAATCAACATCATCATTCAAATATTCAAATTTCTGATAAAGCTATCAAAAAATCAAAGTCCGTGAAATAAACTCTTTGTAAATAAGACATAGCGTATTTAGGGCAGAGAAGAAATGTCATCAATTATTGAGAATTCTGTGGATGGAGCTGAGTAAAAGCACAGATTAATAATTACTATGTTTTGGGGACCAATAGTAATAAATAAACTGTCTAAAATGTCTACATTCCAAAATGAAATTTTAGTAAATACCTTAAGAAAAAAAATCAGATGTTCTAAAGTACCTATTTAAGCTCTTAAGGACAAGGAACAATTTTACAAAGATCTTCAGTGGAGAAAATGATTTCATGGTGTTTTTTGTGTTTGTTGGTTTTCACCTCTCCCCGTTGAATTCAGGATCTTAGTTTCCCGACCAGGGATCGAACCTGTGGCCCCTGTATTGGGAGAACAGTGTCTTAACCACTGGACCACCAGGGAAGTTCCGTGTGGTGTGTTTTCTTCCACACATACTAATTAATACCTGTGAGAAGAAATTATCTAGCCAGTTTTAAAAGAATTTGTTTGGCTTATGGCATCAGTATACTTAGGGATATACTTAGTATACATTACCTTGCCTAGATCAAAGATTAATCTTTGCAAAAGACTTCCTATTTAGGAAGTATGATTGGTACCATATCTCCTTTTAAATTTAAGTGGAAATATATAGGTTTTATTAAACTGCAGACTCTCTCTGTAGGCTAAAGCAGGGGTGGGAGAGTAATGGGAAAGTCTCTCCTTACTGAATAAGATTTTGATACCAAAATGATGCAAACGTTTGCTTTCTCAAGTAGCAGTATTCAAAAATCCTTATTCTTAAATATTTCACAATTCTGTTGACTTTTACACAATGAATAAATAAAGTTTCA
Source organism: Giraffa tippelskirchi (assembly GCF_054371585.1). Taxonomy (NCBI): domain Eukaryota; kingdom Metazoa; phylum Chordata; class Mammalia; order Artiodactyla; family Giraffidae; genus Giraffa; species Giraffa tippelskirchi. The sequence continues at coordinate 96,270,297 of NC_137277.1, forward strand.
AAAATCAGTGACTTATTTGAATAGAAATATTCTACTGCCTGGCGAGGACTTCAAACACTGACTTCTGTATGGTTGTTTCTTATACCAGCTCTCCCAAAAACTCCCTGCTCCATATCTGTCTCTGGAGAATATAATAGAAGATACTGTAAAAACTTTAGGGACATTATATGAAAGCAATTATAGTTTTCAGTTGACTTTCCAACAATGATGTAATCCTAAAGAGGAACGTTTGCTTTAATTTTTTATGTTTCTGAAAATATGAATTTATAATTAAAAATTGCAATCAAAGACCCTGCCTATATATTTGGCAAGGTTTCCAAAGTTTGCCAACTGTATAAACTGAAGACAGAAACACACCAAATTAGTAATTGAATATTGGTGAATAAAGGATGAACATGTAATGCCTATTGTGTTGCTTTATCTAATTGATCACTTAATCTAAAAGGCAATATTTCAAAGAGAAAAAAAGTACCACTGCAGATATTTACAGTCCTCATGCTTTAGTGCCAAAGAAAGGTAGGAAGTATGGCTAAGATGTTAAATACGAGGTTGATAGTTGAAAATGATAATATTTGTAAAATACTCATTTCAAACCAAATGCCATTTGCTAAAAATACTCAGTCAAATTTTTAACAAATAAGCATAATCAAACTTGGATTGAAATCCCCACTTCTCAAAGTAAATATGGTCAGACTTGAAAGAAGCAGAGAGAAGTTTACAACAAACACTGGACTTGAGGTTTTCATTCAGAAAATAGAGGTGCTTGTCCTGTGGGGTCATTCTGCCCCACATTCATGCTGGTTCCACCCCACCCCATCCATAGTACATCATCATGTCCTTGGCACCCTATGGCCTCACGGGGCATCTGCTTATGATGCAAGGTATCTTGCAACATGGTCTAGGGTGTCACTAGCAGTGAATGACACATTCTGGACTCAGTCCAATTATAAAACAACCTGGGGACTTCCAAGACTTCAGAAGCAAGCATTAATTTTCTTTATGACAGTGATCTCTTAGTTTCTTAGTTGTGATTGTTCAAGTTGCCAGAAGCATTAGTTCTTGTTGCAAATTGCTTGTCTTTAAAATGATTTTTTTCCTTTAATTTAGAACAGGTCAAAGCACCCTAAAATACCTCAAATCTGTTGGCCGCTTTATAATTACAAAGTCTAGACCAAGTTACACTATTTAAAATATAAATGAATAATACATCTGAACCGACAGCTGGTATGCCAAGTTGTAGCCTGAGGCTGCTTTAAGATGGTTGAAATGCAGTATAATGTAAACGCTTGGAAGTGAAGGACTATTAATTGAAAGCCAGACTGATAGTGAAGAGGGTGGGATCATGGATAAGGTGCCATTCAAGCTAACCATATGTAGCATATCATCTACAGTGGGTATTTTCAATGTTTATCATGGACATTTTTAATTTCAAGTCTGGAAATGAGCCTTCCAATTATTAACAGAAGTGTCCTACCCTAATGAAAAAGCTTCATATTGCTACACATCTTTGTATTCTTTTTAGCCACCAAAAAGAGAAACTGCAAGAAAAATATATTATAATATTTTAAATTAAGCTAGAAATAGAATCAGAATAAAATTGATGACTAGTTTTTTCTTTCTGCTCTCAAGATTTACTAAGTCAAAACTGAACTAATTCACCTGACACTTTTAAATATGGTTGAGTGTCTTTATGTTTCCCCTGACTCTGTTTTTCAACAGGCAGCAAAAATGAAAAGCCTTTACTTTGTGGCTGGATTGTTTGTAATGCTGGTACAAGGCAGCTGGCAACGTTCCCTTCAGGACACAGAGGAGAAATCCAGGTATTAAATCTTTGGACTGGAACTAACATAGCACTATGCTTATAATACAGCCCAAGATAACTGTGACTAGTAAATAGGTCTCAGTAATTTGGAATAAATGCCCTGCACAGTTTTCAAATGTTTAAAGTATCATTGTGATAAAGGCTTTTCTGGAGTATACATAGGAGTATGTTATTTCATAACCAAAGGAGTGGGGAATGTTGAAAAATATGATACATGGGAAATTATAGCTCTTCGAAATCTTTGGCTGATCCTGTCTGTCCATTCCTTACTCACACTGCATGGTAGATCATTTTAATTATTCACACCAACTTTTTCTTTTTCTTTATTTTAAAAAATAACATTGTTTCCTACTAACTGTAAAATTAGTACGAAATTTTACATGCACATTCATGATAGACAATATGCATGTACTGTATATAAATACATCCCAGATCATTTACAGCTTTGTAGTGTATTTTTTCTCTTAGCATTGTATTGTTAGACTATTCTTATAATATTACAAGTATCTATTAAACGTATGATATTTAATGACTACATACTATTTCATCTTATAAATGTACAATATTTATTTAGCTACCCCTCCTCTTTTGAATACTTAAGAGTTCTTCAAATTTTCCTACAAAAAGCCTGCCAATAACATTTTTCCTACATTTCTTACTATTTTCTGAGGATTTATTTCTAGTGGTAAAATAATTATATCAAAGGATTTGAATGAGTTTAAATTTTTTATAATATCTTGCCAACTTGCTTTCCAGAAAACTAATACACATGCACCCTCCCACTGGCATTATAGAAATACTCCTCTCACAATATCCTCCCTGGTATTTAATCCTTGCTAATTTGACAGGTAAAAATAGTATCTCATTTCTATTTTGAGTCTTAATCATATTGAATATTTCCCCACATAGCCATGCCAACCAACTGTTGATTACTGGCATGTGGATTATCCACTACATAGTTTCAAATTAGCAAGTGGGCTTTTTCTTTTCTTTCTCTGAACTTTTAATTGTCTTTCCATTAGCTGCCACATAACCAGGTGATGGAGCTACTTTTTTTATAGTAATATATGCAAAACAGAATTTGGAATATAAATCTGCTGCCCAAACAAAAATGATTTGGGATGCTTCACTCTTTTAAAATATTCAAGGCGTGTTGCTCTCTTCCGGCATTATTAACATAATGAGTAGATGAATTTGTTGAAAAAAAGATTTATTTAATCCTATTTCAGAAAAAGAGAAGCCAGTTGAAAAATCAGTTGCTAGAATTCTAAATCAGAGTATATTCAACTCTGGTAAAACCATGGGATTCCCATGGCAAATTAAGGTCTTTCTGAACTGCCAACTAAAATGCTCGGGGAACCTGCCTTCCAGCTTCGTGTGGTTCTATATTTTGTAGAGAAGCTGCTTCTCAAGTGAATCTACTCTTGAGGAGAGATGTAGTTGCACCAATCACTGTTCTTCACAGTTCATTCCCAGCTCCCCAGACCGACCCGCTCAGTGATCCAGATCAGATCAGTGAAGACAAGCGCCACTCGCAGGGCACATTCACCAGTGACTACAGCAAGTACCTGGACTCCAGGCGTGCCCAGGATTTTGTGCAGTGGTTGATGAATACCAAGAGAAACAAGTAAGAATTTGAACCTGATCAGGAATGTACACTCAAATGTATTACTTAAATATGTCTAAACTTCTTTCTGACTTTCTTAAGTTATCATACATATCAAATAATGCCCATAAACTCATTTGATTCTGATGATTTTTAAGCTTGGTGGTGCTAACCTCCGTATTATGCCTTTGCATGTCCCACCTCTCACCCCTTCAAAACTCTTACCTACCCTCAAATGGGACATAGACTTTAAATAATTCCCAACTTTGGTCTTGGCAATATTTACTCTGTTGCCCATTTTACTTTAAAATTGAAAGCTGACTTTTGTGAAACTGTAAGGTTAGGAATCTAATTCCTGACCAAAAGACAAGAGCAAATTCAACATTCTCTTGTAGGGTTCAAACTCATGACTATGATCACATTCAAAGTATCCTCTAGCCAAGTTCATCATGGTAAGGAATGGAAACAGATGCAGTCTTTTTCTTGTAGAATACAATCCAAGATACACATTAAAATTACAGCCTAGCAGCACAGCATAAAGAGAGAAGAAGGCATATAGGAACACAAGCCTATCATAAGGCATACATTTTAATGTTGAATTTCTTTGACAGTGTTGGGGTTTTTGCTGCATGAGGCTACTGGAGGAAATCAGCCACAAGGGTTTCACATGGATGGTGGAATTTCACAATTTCTTTGGAGGGTGGCCCACAAAGGGAGGGAGTTATGCATGTAAAGTAGCTGAAGGAATCTAAAAATCAGGAAAAGGGAATATATTTGTCCGGATAGAATGGGGAAGGGTAGAAAGAAAGAGAGAAACCAGTAAGAAGAATTAAAGGGGATTGTTGACCAAAAATTCTTAAAGTGGAGAGTACAGGAAAGATGGTGATCATGGTCAAAGAAGACACTAGAAGTTCTTGCTAAGGATTACAGATGAGGCTTCCCAGGTGGCTCAGTGGTATTGAATCCACCTACCAATGCAGGAAACATAAGAGATGCAGGATCGGTCCCTGGGTCAGGCTGATCCCCTGGAGGAGGAAATGGCAACCCACTCTAGTATTCTTGCCTGGAAAACTCCATGGACAGAGGACCCTGGCGGGTTACAGTCCATGCGGTCACAAAGAGTCAGACATGACTGAGCTACTGAGCATGCATTGGTGAAACAGGAGAAATCGCAAATTTGAAAAAATGCAAACTGTCTTCATTTCTATAGAGACAATGCCACAACTTGGCAAATGAATGTAAAATAATCCTAGCTCCCAGGTGGTTTCTGTTGTGTTTAAGATGAAACCTTCCAGGGCTTATATATGATGGAGCAACTGACCATCTTTCTGGTCAACCCCTTCCATGGGGCATTCTGTACACACTTGAGAGTGATGTAGGGTCATTTTCTTCGCTTTCCTCACTGCTGGTCCATCACACATTTCCTTTAATCCATTATCCTGTGGTCCTTTCAATGACATTTTGTGACGCTTCTTTGCTTTCCTTTGATTCAATAAACTAACTCTGACCCCATGTGTTGAAGTAGGAAATAGAAACCCACTCCGGTATTCCCGCCTGGGAAATTCCACGGACAGTGGAGCCTGGCAGGCTACAGTCCATGGGGTCACAAAGTGAGTGACCGAGAACGCACACACCACCCCATATGTACAAATGACAAGCTGCTGCTCTGTTTGCAGGTGGCGTGGCACAGTAGATAGCCCTCACACTTTTGGACTGAAGTAAGGGCAGCTTTAAGAATTAATGACACAGACAAGCAGAAGAGGTGAAAATGGGTCACTGGGTGGAGTGAGGGAGCTTAGCCTCCCTTAATTGTCATTAGACTGCCCCCATCAACCTTCACTCCTGATAATTAATGTAGTTTTCCAATGAGTCCCCTACACACCCTCATCTCCCCAAATCTCCCTCTAAGCCCCCTCCACACAGAATCCAGAACCCGAAGCTGCCATTGCTTATAGGTGAGAACCATATTGCTAAAGAGACAGATCTTCAATTTAACTTTCACATTTCTTTCAGGAATAACATTGCCAAACGTCATGATGAATTTGAGAGACATGCTGAAGGGACCTTTACCAGTGATGTAAGTTCTTATTTGGAAGGCCAAGCTGCCAAGGAATTCATTGCTTGGCTGGTGAAAGGCCGAGGAAGGCGAGAGTAAGTCTGTACATTCTTATTTAATTTTTTTTTTTTTTTGCTTGATGCTGAAAACTTAGATTACAGTTATCCATAAATGGATCTGCATTATGAAGCCATTAATATAGTCTCACAAGTAAGGAAATAACTCCCATTGGTGGGAGACAGTTTATAAAAGTCTCATCTGTTTTATCTTTGAGAGCAAGTATTAATGATAGCATCACACAGGTTACTATTTATCCCCCATTATTAGTTGTGTTAAAATTAAGTATTAATTTGCCAGTCCAGGATACTTTTGAAGATAAACAGAGTGCTTCTGATAACTATACCAGGAAAATAAGCTTAAACTAGGACTGTCCAGGAAAACTAGGGATAAGGGAAGAGAAGAAATAATGTTGAAAACTTAGTTTCATTTTAAATATTTACATAGTTTATGTGTTAGTAAGTATTCAGGTAAAAATGTGATGAAGACAGGAAGGAACTAAAGATGTTTAATGAAATGACATTCAAAACAAAGATATGTGGAAACATTTGTCTATTTAACAATGTATCCATTTTTTATGAGACTACCATAGAGATAATCATTAAATTATTACAGTTGAAAATGAGCCTAAGACCTTTAGGTACTTCCTTGGATCTTACTACAGCCAAACAGACCCACAGACCAAACAGACCATCTCATTTTCTTGTGACCATTTTGATTGACTTTGAATTATGAAAATCAAGAAATTCATGTTCCACTCTATTTTTATCTTTAGTTGTTTTTTTTTTTTTTTTTTTTGCTGTACCTTATGGCATGTGGGATCCTAGTTTCCCAACCACGGATCTACCCAGGCCCCTCTGCAGTTGCAAACACAGAGTATTAACCACTGGACCATCAGGGATGTCTTTAGTGAGATTTTCAACAAGCGTATTGAGACTTTAAGGAGCTCTCAAGACAAAAGGGAACTAGTATTGTCACTGATTTTTAAAACAGCAGCAATAAAATTTATAAAATCAATGGGAAAATAGTCACATGAGATTATTTTATAGTGTTTTAAGGAGATACAAAAATTCTGTTAAATAAACCAGTGAGAGAAAATATCTAATATAGACTAAGGTTTAATCCCTTAAGACTGTACTTGGCAAGGTTGTTTTGCTCATCATTAGTTTTATAGGATATACTCTATTTTTCTGAATATGCTGCTGCTGCTGCTGCTGCTAAGCGGCTTCAGTCGTGTCCAACTTTGTGCGACCCCATAGACAGCAGCCCACCAGGCTCTGCCGTCCCTGGGATTCTTCAGGCAAGAACACTGGAGTGGGTTGCCATTGCCTTCTCCAACGCATGAAAGTGAAAAATGAAAGTGAAAAGTGAAAATGAAATTGCTCAGTCATGTCTGACTCTTCACGACCCCATGGACTGTAGCCTACCAGGCTCCTCTGACCATGGGATTTCCCAGGCAAGAATACTGGAGTGGGTTGCCATTTCCTTCTCCATTTTCTGAATATAGACAAATCAATAGTTTTAATAATAAGTTCTATGTTGACAATACACTAAAATCTTAGAAGCAGCTGGAATACAGAAAAGGGCTTTGTTTCAGGTCCTGGCTCTGCACTCTACCTAATTCCCTTTCTGACATTTAAGTTTCCTATGAGGCTTTTTGTGGTAAGCCCTCTGTAAATAGAAACATATGGTTTTCTCAGTGACCCTTACAGAGGTTACCAGTGACAGGCAACCAATAAGTATTTCTTTGAAACATTTAACCAAATGCTGATTTTACCCCTCCATTTCTCAGTTTCCCAGAAGAAGTCAACATCGTTGAAGAACTCCGCCGCAGACACGCCGATGGCTCTTTCTCTGATGAGATGAACACCGTTCTCGATAGTCTTGCCACTCGAGACTTTATAAACTGGTTGCTTCAGACAAAAATTACTGACAGGTGACTGTATTTTAGTTCATCCCTGAAACCATCAAAACTTTCATGAATATTATCATACTGCTATAGGTTGTTCCTGCGTGAAGGAGAGAGTCTTTACTCTCTTGGTATACAATCAAAATTATGAATCATTCAAGAGTATATTATTATATTTGTTTTTGATCATTACAATTTTATCCTTTCACTCATTGATTCCAAACACTTTTCCTGAATGTTTGTAAGGGACAAATCATTAGGAATACAGGTATGGAGATGTTAAGCTGGTCATATATTAATAATATTGCAAATTGCTGTGTATGTTGAAATTTTAGCACAAAGTAAGATACCAGTATATATGATATTTAAATACTTAATGCAATAAGTATAGCACTAAAATTTAAATGCCAAGATTAACTGTCATGTAAGAGGTTGGTCGTAATTACTTTTTATAATTATCTGTACACTTTATATTTCTCACTAGGGACAAGTTAGGATAAGCTATCTTTGAAGGTAAATATTTGAAGAGTTCAAAACACAAACGGATTCATAAAATGAGAAGATGAACAGCCTTTATCAAAATAAATCATTGAAACATTTTCTGGCTAAGCTAACTGTATCATCTATGTATTATACTATGTTAAATAATCGTCTCTCTCTTTTTTTTTAATTTCTAGGAAGTAAGTGTGTCATTCATTACTCAAGATCATATTCACAATATCACCTGCCAGCCATGTGGGATGTTTGAAATTTTAAGCTCTGTAAATTTAACAGCTGTATCCTGAAGCCATATTGCTTACATGCGAATAAATAAATTTCCTTTTAATATTGTATAACCAAAAGATTATAAATTGAATACACCATTGTCAAAATAGTGCTAAAATATCAGCTTTAAAACATGATAATTCAGAATTCTTTCTTTTCTTCTGCTAACCTGCTTAGCAATGAAATTATTTTTCTGTGATATAATTTGTATATATAAATTATTCCAATCACAATATATTTGCATTATAATAAGATAAGGTGAAGGACTGGTAGCCACAGTTGTGAAATGGGAGAGAGAATTTTCTTGAAACTTTTGTCATAAAAATGCTCAGCTTTCAGTATATAAAAGATAGACTAAATAAAAATTTCAAGCTTCTTCATCAATGTCTGTATTCTCTCTTCTTGATGGTCCCACTCTTTCCAAATACTCCTGCTTCCAAAGTTGGTAAGCCATAAGCCAAATCTGATGCACAGATATGGTTTCATGTTTTAAATTGCTGCACAGTACTTTAATGTTGTCAACCAACATCAAAAAACCAAGGTTTTTTTATATTAAAATGTTGATTTCTCATGTTTCTTGAAAAATTAGGTCATCAGGCAATATTAGACCCACAAACCAAATCTCTTCTAAAGATGAGTACTAGTTGCCTCCTTCTGAAAGGTCACATGATTTTCAACTCACTATTGTGCCCCCTACACACACACACATACACCCACACACACACACACCCCACACACACACATCTGTGTATGTTACACATTTACACTCAGGTACTATACATAAGTAGCCACTTTCCCCGGCTCACTTTATTTTTATATCTTATTTGCCTGGCACCTGCAGACATTTAAGTTTGTCTATCATACCTTGTACTTTTATCTCCCTGTCCTGCAATGTCCAGTATTTTGGGCCAGTCTGGTGCTCACTGCCATGTTAGGGGTATTTTTTTGCTGTATACAGACAACGTTGCCAACTCGCTTTCTCTCTTGTATTGCATAGATATAATAATCACATAACACTGTGTATGTTTATGGTGAACAACTTGTCAATCTGATGGGGTTGTACCCTTGATACAAAAAGTTACAACTCAAGCAAAAAGTTACTAAGGAAAAGAAGGACACTTTAAAATGCCAAGTGTTCTGAATCATAATGAAGACCTATAACAGCTGTTAATATTTATGTACCCAATAACACACCAACCACTTTCATAAAGCAGAAACTACATGAGATTCAAGAAGCAATAGAGATAAACTGATAAAAGGAAATCTAAACTCTTTTCCCTTAACACAAGATAGAGTCAGGAAAGCAACAGAAATCTAAATATCATAATCAATAAGATAGATCTCATAGGCCTAAATTGAACTATAAATTCTGATGAAAGAGGATACACATTCTCAAAATGCAATGGAAAAGTCACAAAAATTGACCACATACTGGCCACAAAGAAAACCTTAGTTATACAAATAATTGTACAAATGTTTAAGTTTGGAATCATTCAGACCATAGTGAAATTAAGCTAGAAATCAAAAACAAAAGATAGCTTAAAAATTTACAACCACTTGAAACTGGGCAATCACTTCTAAATAAACCATGGATCAAAGACATCATAAACGAAATCAAAAAATACTTTTGTATTCTGTTATAATGAAAATACAATAAATACAATTATTTTATAATTGTAGATTGTAACAAATAATAGATATAACTAATAATAGATATAACTAAAACAGTATTTAGGAATAAAATATAGCTCTAAATGTATTTGTTAGGAAAGAAGAAAATTTGAAAATCAATAACCTAAGTTTTTAACCTCAAAAAGTTGAAGGAAAAAAGAACAGCAAATTTCAAAATGTAAAAGAATTATTTTAAAAAATATAGGAGAAAATAATAAAATAGAGAAAATTTGGCAGTAAAAATTAGCAAAGCCAAAAGTAGTTCTTTACTAGATTAATAAAATTAATAAACCCCTAGCAAGACTAGGCAAGGAAAAAAAAGGAGGAAAAATTACAAATATTTATAATGAAAGCGAGCATCTCTAAAGAGCTCTCAAACAATAAAATAATAATAAGTATATGGTACATAAAAATTATATGCCTGGTAAATTTGAAAATTGGATAAAATGAACCAATTCCTTTGAAAAATGTTACTTAAATAGACATAAATAGGACGAAAATCTTAATTGTCCTCTGTTATGAAAATTGAATCTGTTATTTTAAAAACTTTTCCAGAAAAGAACCCCAGGCCCAGATGGCTTAACAGGTGAATTCTTCTAAACATTTAAGGAAGAAAAACACCAATATTACCTAAGTTCTTCAAAATAAGGAGCAAATAAAAAATATTTTCCAGGTCACTTTATGAGACCAGTATAACCTTGATGAAAAATCTGACAAAGATTTTATAAGAAATGGAACACAACAGATCAATCTGACTCATGGACATAAGTAAAAAGAAATCTATACAAAACATGAATGAATCAAATCTAGCAATATATAAAAGAAACACTACAGTACAAACAAATAGGGAATAAGAGAAAACAGCAATATATAAAAATGAATTGGGAAACAACCATTGAAACAGATGAAATTGAAACAAATGTTAGACTGTTGAGAATGTCTATGACACATTAACATAAAATATATTTGAAAACCTAGAAAAGATGGATAAAGTTGAAAAGAAAATATAATTTGTAAAAATTGACACTGCTACAGATACAAGCAGTCCTGGGTGTTCATCGGAAGGACTGATGTTGAAGCTAAAACTCCAATACTTTGGCCACCTCATGCAAACAGTTGACTCATTGGAAAAGACCCTGATGCTGGGAAGGATTGGGGGCAGGGGGAGAAGGGGACGACAGAGGATGAGATGGTTGGATGGCATCACCAACTTGATGGACATGGGTTTGGGTAAACTCTGGGAGTTGGTGATGGACAGGGAGGCCTGATGTGCTGCGATTCATGGGGTCGCAAAGAGTCGGACACGACTGAGTGACTGAACTGAATTGACAGATACAAGAGCTTAAATAAACCAATTGTCATAGAAGAAATGGAAAAAGAAATCAAAGAACCATCTCATAAAAAGTCACCAGGTCCAGATGGTTTTGCATGGAAATTTTATCAAACTTCCAAAGAAGCTGGTAGTCACAGTACTTCATAACTTATTCCAGAGGCTAAGGGGAGAAAAGAGAAAAAAGAATTTTCTAAGTCTTTTTATAAAGAGAGCATAAAATTGATACTTAAACTTGATAAAGATAGAAAAAAAAACAGAAAATTATAAGCTAATTTCACATATGAGGCTGATTTTAAAATCCTAAAAATCCAAGAAAATAGAATTCAACAGCATATTAAAAATATTAGATAGCTAGTTGGAAGTTGCTGTATAGCAACCAATATAATATTGTAAAGGAATTATCTTCCAATTAAAAATAAATTAAAAAAATAATACACTATGCTTAAATTTAGTTTATTCCAAAATTATCCAGGGCTGTTCCGTATCAATTAATGTAATATACCATATTAAGAGATCTAAAAAGAAAAAATTTATCATTATCTCCACACAGGCTGCATATAAAAATATAATAATATAGAATTAAAGTGTTGGGCTTCCCTGGTGGTTCAGACAATGAAAAATCTGCCTGCAATGCAGGAGACCTGGGTTCAATCCCTGAGTCAAGAAGATCCCCTGCAGAAGGAAATGGCAACCCACTCCAGTATTCTTGCCTGGAGAATTCATTCCATGGACAGAGGAATCTGGTGGGCTTTAGTTCATGGGGTTGTGAAGAGTTGGACACGATTGAGCGACTACCACTTTCACTTAATGCCTTACCCGTTTATAACAAATTTGTAAAAGCCAGCAGCCTAAATGGTGGCAAAGATGTGGCACTAAAAGTCTCATATATTCTGAGTAATAGTAAAAATGAGATGGTCACGTGGGAAAACTGGTAATTTGTTATAAAGTTAATATACGCATGTTATATATATTACCTAAAGAAACAGATTCTTATAAACAACCCAAATACTCATCCATCCATAGGATACTGGTTGAATGAATCAAGTTGCTTCAACATATGGACAAACTGCATAGCCATTGAAAAATGTGTGTGTGTATATGATTTGAACAAGGTTGTTCTAGGAATTTTCATAATAGCCAAAATATTGGAAATCCAAATGTCCATAAACAGAAGAATGGACAGAAAAATTGGCATGTTCATCCAACAAAATATTACACAGCAATAAAAGGATAAATTATTATAATGCTGGCAACAATACAAATAAATGATATGTTATACAAAATTATCCAGATACAAAATAGACCATACTACTTGATTCTATTTTATGAAGCTTAAGACCAGCACAAATTAAGCAATGCTGGTAGAATAGCTCAGTAGGTACCTCTGGGGAGGGAAGTGTGGAATTCTGAGTAGAATGGACACTGGAGAGCTTCCTAGAATGATGGAAATGCCCTATTTCATGATTAACATGTGGGTTACATGGATGTGAACATTTATCAGATATCAGCAAAATGTGCACTCAAGATCTGTGCATGTGTATATAAATTATGCCTTGATAAATAAATAAAAAAGTGAAAAAATCTGTGTGAATAAAACCAAATAAAACTGTACTGAGATATTATTTTTAATTTGAAAGCTTAACAATACACTCTGTTGACGAGGATGTGGGTACATAGAAACTTCCAAACACTGCGTATGAGCATACAAAAGATTATTACCCCTTCTGCAGGAGTATTTGAAAATATATTCAAAAATACTTAGGCACTTATGCTTTTCTTCAGCAGCCCCAGTTCCAGAAATTTACCCTAATGATACATACTTAAAATAAAAATCTACCTGTGTACAAGGTTATTCTTTGTTATTACTGATTATTCATTGTAAAAAATTTAAAACAACCTGAATACCCACAAAATACCCTTTGAATGAATCAAGATACATCCATGAAATGGAACTGTACAGCCATTAAAAAAGAAAAAAATTTCAATTCATAAACATAGGTTTGTTTTCAGAAGTATTAGTGTAATTGTTGGGGAGGAAAAATACTAGCCTGTACCCTTCTAAGTTCTTCTGGCTTCCCACGTCTAGGGGCTTTCCATGAGGCTCAGTGGTAAAGGATCCACCTGCCAATGTAGAAGACACAGGTTTGATCCACAAGTCAGGAAGATCCCCTGGAGAAGGAAATGGCAATCCACTCCAGTATTCTTGTCTGGGAAATCCCATGATCAGAGGAGCCTGGTGAGCTGCATGGGGTGGCAAAGTGTAGCACACCACAATTAAATTAACAGGATTAACAGGAGAAAATCAAATGTCATTCCATACATTCAGGCACCCCACATATATAAGAGGGTCAGAGACTCCCACATACATGAGAGATCCTTGGTAACAATTCTTTTACTGGAGAAAATCTCCAATCTAAATTCTTCTAGGTAGTTAAGGAAGGGACAATAGTTTCTCTTGAGCTTATAGGGTCTCTATTGCCTTTACCTCAAAATAACCCACATGCTAAAGTAGCACATGTTGGGGAGTCCTGCTCTAAATCCTTATATAATAACTTTGACACTGCTAGGAGAGAGACTCTTTAAGGGAATGCATCTTTATTGACTCCTGGGCTATTGTCAGTAGACCCAGAGCCTGGTCTGGACAATGGCAAAAGGGTTATTTCATGATTCAGGGAAAGCCTCTCTGGGATGCCTCCATTTAGAGATAACCAGGTCACATATGTTGATGATGGTCACTTACATGCATCTGCACACACACATACATGCACACACACACACACTAACACCAAAAAGATACTGTAATAACATAACAACATTGCAGACTCTTTATCCAAATTGCATGCTTGTTCCAAGTCCCCATGAGCCACTTCTCAGAGCATCAGACACAGCCCTGGAAACAACTATTCCTCCAGAGACAACCCACCCACTAGTAGAGTTAGCCCACATCATACCAGGCCTTTGGAGAGTGACTCACGGGGCAAACAGGCAACAGCATCTTCCTCACCCTGCTTCTAGCCAAAATGCTGGCAGATAATTGCCCCCTTTGCTCCCAAACAAAACTCTGGAAGGCTCCCAGGTGGGGACACATGCCCTAGGGGGACAGACCTTACTGCTTTAGCAAGAGATTTTTATCACAGGGCCGCTGCCCTCTCTTGGAACTAGTAGGTACGAAACCACTATGATGGGTAATTTCACTGGACTCCCACTGGCTTCTCCCTCCAGAAACACTGCTTCCCGTCATGTAATCTCCCTCTTCAGCAGGGATGGCTCATTCTCTTTGGCCCACCAGACATTGACGAGTCAGATCAAGGTACCGTTTTGCTTCCCAAGCTGTTCAGTCATATCCTACATCTAGCCAACATCCATCTAGATCATGGAATCTTACGGAAGTTCCACCTAGCTTACTGACCCCAAGTGGCCAGACTTGCAGAGAGGTGGCTTACCCAGAGACATGTTCCTCAAGCTTTTAAACAATAAAGGATCTTCCTAAAGGACAAAAATTTTACCCCAAGTTCTAATACTGCTTAATTCCTGGCCAGTCAGTCAGTCACTCCTGTCTCTAAACCCTTCATATCACTGACAGTCTTCTCCAAAGACTTCCCTCATGGTACCTCCAGGGAACATTCACTTCCTTCATCTTAGAGAGGATGTCACTCATGTCCAGTCACAGATAAATGCTCCCTTTAACATTTTGACTTCACAATAATCTCTCCATCTTCCACATACTGGCAACCCTATTGAGGGTAGATTGTGCAATATGACTCTGTAATAACAGAAAAACTAAGGGAACAAAATTGCTTAGAAATCATGATTATACAGATATCATTGGCTCACATGATGCCACAGTACAAGCCACCAAGCTCATTATTCAGGTTATAAAAGCTGATTAATTAAACAAAATTCATCAAAAATCTTACAAGAAGTGGAAATTATAGCTCCAGAAGCTACTAGCAGAGAACTGTGTGGATCTCAGAGACAAGAACACGGGCCCTCTGCCTTCTGGTGTCAGTCACATTAGGAAGTGAAATCCACATTGGAATCCAGGAATCCAGGCTACTAAGGCAACAACCTTCTGGTCCAAAGCAACTCTATCTTTGATGGTATCCAGACTGCTTGCCCTGAAGGAGGCCCCAGCAAGCTAGGCCAATGCAAATGCTCTCCTTTGTTATGGTTATTGCTCTTAATTGTATACAGCCTGTATGATAGCATCCCTATAGTTAGTAGACCCCTGAGACCTGCAGAAATCAGCCAGGTAAATAACTACAGGGAGGATGGCTGAGCATCAAGCCCTGCGAGAAGAGTTTCAGCCAGTGTGCTACCAGGTGTGGATTCTGACCCAGAGCTCACCTCCCTCTACATTAAATGGCGCCAATGGAAGAGATACATAAGGAGCTGTTCACTCTTTATTGTTGCTGTTGTTCAGTCGTTCAGTGGTGTCCAACTCTTTTGTGACCCCACAGACTGTAGTCCACCAGGCTCTTTTATCTATGGGATTTCTCAGGCAAGAATACTGGAGCAGGTTGCCATTTCTTTCTCCAGGGGATCTTCCCAACCCAGGGATTGAACCCATATCTCCTGGATTGGCAGGCGGATTCTTTATCACTGAGCCACCTGGGAAGCTCATCTGCTCCTTGTACCATGCCTCAGATTATATCCCAGGCAGAATGGCCTCCCAGTGTAATCAAACGAGACCCATCTAGCTGGCAGGTTTGTGTCCTAATGATCCTACTATATATATCATCTCGGTGGGACACTCTCTGGATTGTGAAGCTGCCATCCACAAAATGTTCCAACAATTAACCCATCAGTGTGCCCAGAAGCTACACATTATGGAAGGACTCCGCACAGAGCTGAGTCACAGATAGCATACTCTCCGTTGCAAGGTGCCCCTGACGATCCTACAGAGCTCACTGAGATGTGCTCAACTAGCAGTAGATCCTGCACTTGTGATTTCACTCTGAGACAGGCCTCTAGCATACACACTTGGAACATGACACCAGCCAGCCACTCCATGAGACTCTCCCCAGGGAGGTCACCTTCCCTGGAGCTGGCCTCCACCATCCCCAAGACACCAGAACCTCAGAGGACATAGCCCCAGCCCAGGAGCTTGCTATTGGAGATGCCAGCACCTCAGCCAACACACCTCAACTTCGCTAGACATTTGGATGCCCCCCTTCTTGCATCCTCCCCACCAGGTGGGAGATGGCTGTGATGACTATCAGCCTGGAGGATGAGTTGCAAAAATGCCTCCAGCTGGTCAGCTCAGATCAGATAGGCTTCCCCAGTGGCTCAGTGGTAAAGAATCTGCTTGCAATGCAGGAGCGTCAGGAGATGCAGGTTGGATCCCTGGATGGGGAAAATCCCCTGGAGAAGGATATAGCAACACACTCCAGCATTCTTGCCTGGAGAATCCCATGGACAGAGCCTGGTGGACAATAGTCCATAGAGTTGCAAAAAGCCAGACCGACTCAAGCGACAGAACATGCACTGTCAGCTCAGAAGTCATAGATATCTTCTGAAATCTGATATCTGCTTGCCTTAAGAACCATGCCTCTATCAAAACATTTGCAAAACCTAAGTTCCCCACCAACTGCCTGGCTGCACTAGACGTTGTTCACCTCAATGTTGTCAACCACGATTTGGCACTTGCCATCTACTTCTACAAGGATTAAATCATGTGCTGCTACAGCTTTTGACCCTCAACACCCCTTGAAAGGAGCTCAGGGTGGAGTGCAGAAATGAGGCACTCTGTGCTCTGGGAAAAACTGGCAGAACAGGTCTTCAGACAGGAGCTGATTTTATGAGCCCAATTCTTACATCTCTTCATATCTAGAAAAACACTAAATTCCTTCACGGTGACATCTGCTCCTCATGACTAGCAGAAACGTTCTGCAAAATGTGTGCTTGATTGCCTGTACTCCTCCTTCACCAAAATCACTTATAGACTAAACCTCCTCCCTACCTCTTTGGAGAAGTTTTCTCAGAACTCTCTGAAATGCTGTCTAACAAGCTGTAGCCCTCATTTTGCCCCAAATAAAACTTAACTTGCAACTCTCACTTTGTGTGTTTTCTCTTAAGTTAGCAATGTCAAGCCAAACAATGTATTTGAAATCATGCTAGCCATAATAAGAAAGAAAGGAAGAAAGTGAAGTCGCTTAGTCATGTCTGACTCTTTGCAAGCCCATGGACTGTAGCCTACCAGGCTCCTCCATCCATGGGATTTTCCAGGCAAGAGTACTGGAGTGGGTTGCCATTTCCTTCTCCGGGGATCTTCCCAACCCAGGGATCGAACCCAGGTCTCCTGCATTGCAGGCAGATGCTTTACCATCTGAGCCACCAGGGAAGCCATAATAAGGCACTTCCTCAAAATACCTATAGCTTGACCTGCTTGGAGCCCAAGGTCAGGAACTTCTGGGTACTATGTTCGTGCTCAGTGCCCTGTTAATAGATGACAGCCTTTCTTCCCTCCTGAGGCATCCATGAGAGACCTTGCTCCCCCATTATTTCCTCCCCTTACTTTTGGCAATACCTCCACACCCGAAATTGCCACTGCTGAGTTGAACAGTAATGTGTTGGTAAATGCTTAATGGCTCATCATCAAGGGGTGGGAGGGGGATAATGAGAAAATGCTTGATTATGCTATCTTTGTATAACGTTTTATGCAAAATGGAACATGGATACATTCTTAGTTACTCAGTTGTATTTGACTCTTTGGGATCCTGTGAATGTAGCCCACTGGGCTCTTCTGTCCATGAGATTCTTTAGGCAGGAATACTGGAGTTGGTTGCCATTTCCTACTCCAAAAAAACTTCCCCCAGAGATTGAACCAGCGTCTCTTGTGTCCCCTGCATGGGCAGGCAGATTCTTTTACCACTGAGCCACCTGGGAAGCCCCAGAGAACAGAGGAAATTTACTAATCGTTCAGATGGTAAAAGGAGGAAGGAGACGGCTAATTAGCAGAACCGAGGAGTGGTTGTTGTTCAGTTGCTAAGTCGTGTTTGACTTTTTGCGACCCCATGGACTACAGCACACTAGGCTTCCCTGCCCTTCACCATCTCCCAGAGTTTGCTCAAACTCATGTCCATTGAGTCGTTTGTTGATTGAAAATTTGCTGGTTGGTTTGTTAAGATGAGAAGATTTTAGAACAAATTTGTATCTCCTCCCTCCCAGCCTGTGCAGACCACTTGGAAAGCAGAATTGGGAAAGGTTGATATTCAAATATAGTTGCACTCTCTTCTCTTTTAAACAGAGAGAAGTGAGAGAAGGAAGCAGACACAGAGATAAAATAGCACCCTTCCTAACCTAACTGGTCAAATTATACAGGTAACCAAAAAATGAATGAAGAAAAAACAACATGAGTTCAGAGACTTATTTTCACAGGGCAGAACATAAGTTTAAACAATAAATTTTCTGGAAACTAATTCTAAAGTTTTGTTGTTTAGAAATGCTGTTTCCCCTAGGAAATCACAAGTTCTTGCCAAGGCAGAATTCTCACTTTCCCCCTAATGACTTTGAGTGATCTCTCTCACCTTTCCAACAATTATCATTGCATTTTGATGTTTGAAATCATTTCTATCTGACATCTGGAACAAACAGGTGGCATTTCTAGGAAACTAACTTTTCCTTTTTTTTTTTTTCCCAAAAAAGTTACATTTAGAGTAACACATCTTCCTTGAAAATTCATGTGCTTCACATTCTGAACATTTTTATATCCCAGTGAGAGAAATGGAGCAGAGAGCAGTGGCTGGTCAAGTTGAAAGAAGATGAGCTTTAAAATCAGCCAGACTGGGACTTGCATGACAGCTCTTTCGGTGAATAAAATGGTATAATAAGCCCTACTTCATGGTTATGTCTTGGCACTTAACTGAGATAGCACATTCTAAGCTCATGGTGCTGTTCAAATCAGTTCAGTCGCTCAGTCATGTCCAACTCTCTGCAACCCCATGGACTGCAGCACGCCAGGCTTCCCTGTCCATCACCAGCTCCCGAAGCCTACTCAAACTCATGTCCATCGCATCAGTGATGACATCCAACAATCTCATCATCTGTTGTCCCCTTCTCCTCCTGCTTTCCCAGCATCAGGGTCTTTTCCAATGAGTCAGTTCGTCGCATCAGGTGGCCAAAGTATTGGAGTTTCAGCTTCAGTATCAGTCCTTCCAATGAATATTCAGGACTGATTTCCTTTAGGATGGACTGGTTGGATCTCCCTCTCAATAATGGAATCTTCTATTACTTAAATTATTTCAAAACAGTTGATAAGAAGTTAAGGTTACCAATTGTCTAGTAAATAACCACTGGTATTGTTGTGGCTTTGGATGGTGAGAACATAATACTAAACAACCTTGATAAGTCCAAAAGTGGTCTATTAAATAAAATCATGAAGTTCAAGACAAGCACAGATATTCTCATAAATAAAGCTGTGTTAGTTTCTTATTCCTGCTGTAACAAATTACGACAAATTTCGTTGTTTATTACAACATAAAGTTATTATCTGACACTTCTGCAGGTCAGAAGCCCAAAGTATTGGCAGGACCACACTCCTCTAGGGACCCTGGGGAAATTTTGGTTCCCTCCTTCCAATTTCTTAGTGACTGTCTGCATTCCTTTACATTCCTGCCTCTTTCTCCATCTTCCAAGTGCCTCTCTCCAATCTCTACTTTTGTCACCATATCTCTTTTGCTGCTGAGCCTTAATCTCCTATCTCCTTTGTGTAAGGACACCTGTTATTACATTCAGTTTAGTTCAGTCGCTCAGTCGTGTCCGACTCTTTGCGACCACATGAACCACAGCACACCAGGCCTGTCCATCATCAACTCCCAGAGTATACTCAAACTCATGTCCATTGAGTTGGTGATGCCATCCAACCATCTCATCCTCTGTTGTCCCCTTCTCCTCCTGCCCTCAATCTTTCCCAGCATCAGGATCTTTTCCAATGAGTCAGCTCTTCGCATCAGGTGGCCAAACTATTGGAGTTTCAGCTTCAAAATCAGTCCTTCCAATGAACACCCAGGACTGATCTCCTTTAGGATGGACTGGTTGGATCTCCTTGATTACATTGGGCCCACCTAGATAATCCAGATAACTTCTGCTTTTCAAGATATTTAATTCAATATCATCTGCAAAGTCCCCTTTTCCATGTAAGGTAATGTAGTCACTGGTTCTGGGGATTGGGATGTGACATTTTTGAGGGGGCCATTCATCAGCCTACAGCAAGACCCAAGACAAATCACACAGATATGACATACAGAAACTAACAGTTTGACAGTAAAAGGCTTGGGATTTATTGTGGAACATAATATGTGCCAGAAACAGAAAGGAAATGCTGTAATTTAAACAGCAAATATGATACTGGGGTAAGATAAGAAGAAAACTATGTTGTTTGTTTACAGCTGATTTGGACCTAAGAAGAAATGCCATTACCAGTTTTATATAGCAAACTATAGAATAGGCTCCAAGGAGAAAAATTCTTAATTACAAAAATCATCCTATATAGAGGGGAAAAATGTCTTTTGAAAAATAAGTGAATTTCAATCATTGTAGCTTGTGGGGGAGGGGGGAGGTACAGCATACATCTTAATAATTAATTGTGAAAGCAGGAGTGTTGGCCAGAGATAACTAACAGGAAAGGTTGATCGTGTACTCTCCATACTCACAGAGAACTGAGAAAAAGGAAATGGGCCAAACTGCAATAAGAAGCTGGGCTTTTAAAAAAGGAAGTTCTTGACCATGAAGATCAGACTACCAAGGGAAGCTGTGTAATCTCCATCCTTAAAGAGCTTTAAAAATAGTATAAACAGCCATCTGCACAAGATGATTTATGCATTGACCTTCAGGAGGCGGGCCCAGATCATCTCATGAAGTCCCTTCCAAGTGTGGGATTCTATGATTTAATCAGTATGTGATTTTTCTCAGCTCCACA
Organism: Giraffa tippelskirchi; assembly: GCF_054371585.1. Taxonomy (NCBI): domain Eukaryota; kingdom Metazoa; phylum Chordata; class Mammalia; order Artiodactyla; family Giraffidae; genus Giraffa; species Giraffa tippelskirchi. Next base: position 96,291,435 of record NC_137277.1, read on the forward strand.
TTTTGTGAGATAACCAGCAGATGGAAGCCACAAATTCCCCAACATCATACCAAAATCATGGTTCCTCGTACTGGTAAGGCCCAGTCAAGCTTGCCAAATTGGCATCGGTTGTAAAAATCATTGAAGGACCCACCTCAAACATTTATTTATCTCCTCATGGGTGTCTGGACCACCCATGTCCACAAAATACAGATAATCCTTATATTGATTCATGTGCATTTAGCTTTCATTTAGCATAAGAGAAAATTGCATATGTTAGAAGTATTTGTCTGGTTTTAAAATCTGAGGCAATAGCTCTTAAAAATGTTATGAAAGATTTACAGACCCCCATCTGAGCAGAAATTAGACCAATTTGACACCTTGCTCTGAAAAGACTCATGACTCACTGGGACCTCAGTGTTTGTCACTTAAGTAACAGATACAGTTCTCTGTGTATGTTTATTTGTTTGTCCAACAAATATCTGAGTGCTGACTGCATTCTAGGTTATATACAAAACATTAGAATGCAACAGTGAGGCAGACTCCTTCCCTCATGGAGCTTCGAGTCTCCTGGAAGAAACAAATAAACAGCCCATTTTGCTGCAGAGGGATAAAAGCTATAATGGAGTTAGGAACATGGTGCTAACTTCAAAGGAGAAACCAACCCAATTTGAGGGGACCCTTAGATCCCTTAAGATGAGATGGTTAGATGGCATCACCAACTCAATGGACATGAGTTTGAGTAAACTCCGGGAGTTGGTAGTGGACAGGGAGGCTTGGTGTGCTGCAGTTCATGGGGTCAAAAAGAGTTGGACACGACTGAGCAATTGAACTGAACTGAACTGAAGAGGATTTCTGAGCTTCTCCGGTGGCTCAGTGGTGAAGAATCTTCCTGAAATGCAGGCATTGCAAGAGACACAAGTTCGATCCCTGAGTCAGGAAGATCCCCTGGAGAAGGGCACAGTAACCCACTCCAGTATTCTTGCTTGGAGAATCTCATGGACAGAAAAGCCTGACGTACTACAGTCCATGGGGTTGCAAAGAGTCGTACACAACTGAATCAACTTAGCATGCAAGAGGATTTCTGGAGAAAATGAAGCCTAAGCTGGGATCTGAAGGATGAATGGGAGTTGCTAGGGAAGAAGGTGGTGGAAGCATATTTCATGGAAAGGGAACAGCCTTGCTGAGAGGCTGGTAGTGCCATGGTATGGGAATTGAGTGTCTTAGCATGTGACTGGAGCTTGGAGGGTAAAGGGAAGATTAAAAGTGAATGGGAGGAAGGAGACAGCAAGAGAAAGTCAGCAATGAAGCTTGAGAGATCATAAGAACTCTCATAACCATGCTAAAGAATTGGGACTTTTACATAAAAGTAATGAGCTGCCATTAAAAGGTATAGATCAGGTTTGTCCTTTCAAAAGATATATTATGGTACAGTTTTGAATCCAAGGACAGGAAAACACTGACATTTGTTTTAGCAAAAGGAAGAGTTTCTCAGAAGAATATTGAGAATATAAGGAATCCAGGTAGGAACTGAACGTCTAAGCTGAGTGTAGGGCAGAGGTTAGGTGGGAGCCACAGAGCCTAGTGTGGGAGCAACGCGGTACTTCATTCATCTCCTACTGTTGCTTCTTGGAGCTTTGTCCCTTCCAAATGCTCTTTCTGTTCCTCCAGTTCTGTTAATGGTCACCAAAATCTCCTAAATTGTAAGCTTTCGGACTGAGCCGGTTCTTCCTGGTATAAATCCTACTTGTCAATGGAGGGGACTGCCAGGCTCATCTTTAATCTAGGAGCTCACCTCTTGACCAGAGAACTGTGACAGGGAGCAGAGCTGCATGACAACGAGGCAGCTGTGCTTCAGCTACGTGGGTGGAGAAGGAGGGCTTGCTCCTAGATATGTAAGTGTTGCTTTGCAAATTTATCCGACTTGCTTTGCTGCAACTTAGATGGATTAATAGAAAGCCTGGAGGCAGAGCCGACGTGGACTTGGTTACATACATGTCCTTGCATACAAGGTGGAGCTCGTATCTAGGGTCCGTGAGGAGAGCTGAAGCCTCCATTAATTCCGGGAACTGCATAGCCACACAAGCCACAAGCCCAGAGCAAGCTCGGGACCTCCATCAAGCTCCACAACCCAGAGAACAGGTTTCTGGGAATGTGTTCTTATTCAAAGATATAACTACTGGCAGGTTCTACGCTCATATGTGAATTTCTAACCAGCATGCTTTTACTCAAATTGTTCTTTTGTTTCATCGTGTTACTAAAAAAAAGTATGACAGGTTGGCATGCTTGTTCATGAATGTCTGCAACTGTAATTTCTTACAACTTATGATCACTATATAGGCTACCATTGATAATGTTCTCTGAACAGTAAAATCATCTTATCAGTACTGACAAAATTTTCCTTAAATTTGTGAAGTATGAGCTATAAGCCTTTTTATTAATTTACCTCCCTCATGTTTCCGTTTGTTTTCAATTTCCGTCAATAGACGCTACATTAAGCAATATATATGCAGTTACCTATTTAACCACTAGATGGCATCATGCATCTTTCCTTCTAATTTGATCTCAAACTAGCTTTTTAGAAAAAGAATTTGCTTTTGTTTTTGCCTGTTGTTTTTCAAAGAGTTAATAGAATTATTGCATCACTTATTGAGTGTTCATTAATGTCACTATTTATTTGTAATCCTATCTTTAATCATATACTAAATTTCTATATACGCTACACGTTTCCAGGCAATTTTATTATTGTATCTGTCAATTCTTAGTACAACACCATGCTGTTTTAATTACTTTAGTTTTACAATGCATTTTAACATCTTTTATCACCACCATTACTCCTCAGTTGTGTCTTCAACTTCAAAATCTTTTTAATCCATTAATTTATCCACATGAAATTTGGAGTGATTTCATTCCCTTAAAAAGTTTACTATCATTTTTATTGGAATTGACAATAATTTGACAATAAATTTATAGGTTAATATTTGAGGAGGTTACATCCTTGCAGTGTTTATTCCTTTACGTGTAATAAATGTTTCTGAACCAGAGGTGTAGATAAGAACATACGCAGAGTTCTTGGCATATATATGAGTGTGTGTGTATGTGTATAGAATAAATGATTAAATAGAGAGGGACACATTCAAATATTCTTTTTAAAAGGAGAAAAATAACTCCTCGTGTCCAACTGTAGCAGATGGGCTAAATAAATGACTATAATCTCAATGGAATACTTTGCTCTACCACATATAGTGATTTCAAATGATTGTCAAAAGAGAAAATGCTCATAATAAAAGGTTAAGTAAATATAGTAGATGTGAAATTATACATACAACAATTTAAAAATAGAAACAGAAGGAAATAGAATCTATGCTAACTCATCCCATCTAGGAGACAGAATTGCAACTAATTCATATTTTCTTAACACTTTCCAGACTTTTCTGTATTTCCTATAGTGAACATGTATTGATTTCATAATCAGAAAAAGAAACGTTCTAAATCTTTAAAGCAAATAGATTTCATGGAGATTTCAAAGGTATGTCGTTTTCTTTTACATCTATATACAGATTGATTTATTGACCAGTTTTTAGTAAAAATACTCTTTTATTATTCAAAGTCAGGAAGTTTCCCATAGCTCAGAAAGTTACTTTCTGTTAATTTTTTCCCATATGTTCCCCTGCCATCCCCTTAGAGACATAATCTCAAGTTGTAGGTCACTGTCTCCAGAAAGTCCCTCCACTTCGATTTTTTTGCACAGGTCCAACCTTTCAACCATTCCCTGAGAGCAGGTCTTCATCTTCCAATAAGCAGTAGAAATCAGTGGGTCTCAAACTTTCTGGTCTCAAGGCCTCTTTATATTTTTAAAAATTATTGACTATGCCAAAGAGATTTTTTTTTATTAAGACTATATTTATTAATATTTAACATATTCAAAATTGAAACAGAAATTTCTATATATTTATTTTAATTCATTTAAGTAAAAAAAAAATAAGGAGGAGGTTGACCAAGATGATGACATTGGGGGCTCCTAAATGCCCCTCCTCCCATGAACGTGAAGAATGTATAGCCGCACACAGAGAAATCATCTCTGAAAGAAATTCAAAAGCCCTACACATCGAGTGAATTAGAAAATACCTACATTGGATTGGGTGGAAAATGAGACAAACTCTTGCCAAAAAACCTCACCCTTGGTACAGTGCATACAATCCTGAGGGAACACCCAACTCCCAACTTCTCTCTGAAGAGTGAAGAGTTTGGACCTCACACCTAGTGCTCCAAATTTTAAGACTCTCACTTGAGAGATGGGCCTCCCAAAACTTAGCTCTGAAGCCCAATGAGGCTTGTGTTCTTGAGATCCTTGAGACTACAGCTAACAAACAGTTCTTAAGGGAAAGCAATCACTCACTGCAGCTACCTCCCCAGAGGTCAGCACATAAGGAGCAAGGGAAAAATGCCCATTTCCCAGCCTTTTTGTAAAAGGAGTCCATCTGCAGACTTTGAAAGTTGCTGCTTGAAGGTCAGGCTTCTAATCTAGGGACTGGTAGCAATTGTTGCCAGAGGATGCATACTCTTACCACTTTTACTCAACATAGTGTTGGAGGTAATGATCAAGGCAGTTATTCAAGAAAAAGAAATTGAAGTCAAGGAAAGTAAAAGCATCTCTATTTTCAGATGACATAATACTGCATATAGAAACTCCTAAAGACTTAACCAAAAAATATTAGAACTAAAAAAATAAATTTAGTAAAATTGCAGGACATGAAACTAAATATACAAAATCAGCTGCATTTCTATACACTAACAACAAACAACAGAAATAAAATTAAGAAACAATCTCATTTACTATAGCATGAAAAAGAGTAAAATATTTAAGAATAATTTAACAAGGAGGTATAAGTTCTATAACCTGAAACTTTAAGATGTTCCTGAAGAAAACACAAATAAATTGAAAGATATTCTGTGTTCATAGATCGGAAGAATTGATAATGTTAAAATGTCTATATGATACAATGTTATCTACAGATTCACTGTAACCCCTATACAAATGACAATGGCATTTTTCACAGAAATGAAAAAAAGCAATTCTAAAATTTCTATGGCGTCACAAAAGACCTCAAATAGCTAAGACAATCTTGAGATAGAAGAATAAAGCTGGAGACATCACATTCCTAATTTTGTTACATTACAAATTTATAGTAATGAAAAGAGTATGGTGCTGAAACAAAAACAGACACATAAATCAATACAGAACAGAATACCGAGCCCAGAAATAAACACATACATATATGTTCAATTAATTTTTCACCAAGGAGCCAAAAGCATGGAATGGATAAAGAACAGTCTCTGCAATAAATGATGTTGACAAACTGAATTGTCACATGTGAAAGAGTGAAACTGGATCCTTGTCTTGGACCATGCACAAAAACCAACTCAAAATGGATTGAAGGCTTGAATAAGATCTGAAACAGTGAAATTCCTGTACGAAAATACAGAGAGCAAGCTTCTTGACATTGGTCCTGATCATAATTTTGGGGGTTTGACACTGAAAGCAAAAATAACAAGTGAAGCTACATCAAACTAAAAAGTTTTTGTTCAGCAAGATAAACCATCAACAAAATGAAAATACTTGCAAATTGCATACCCAATAAGGGGCTAATATCCAAAGTAGATTGGAACTGATACAACTTGATCACAAAAAAACCAAATAACCCAATATAAAAATGGACGAAGGACCTTAATAGGTATTTTTCCAAAGAAGACACACAAATGGCCAACAGAGTACATGAAGAGACGTTCAATATCACTAATCATCAGGGAAATGCAAATCAAAGTCACAATGAGCTGTCACCTCACACCTGTTAGGATAACTTTTATTAAATAGAAATCACAAATGTTGTCAAGGTTGTGAAGAAAAGGAAATATCTTTACACTCTTGGTAGGAATACAAACTACCATGGAAAATGCTATAAAGTTCCTCAAAAAAATGAAAAATAGAAATACCACGTGACAAAAAAAATTCCACTTTGGGATATATATCCAAAGTAAACAAAACCATATCTCAGAGAGATATATGTACTCACAAGTTCACTGAAGCATTAGTCGCAATAGCCAAGATATGGACACATCTAAATGTCTGTCAAGGGATGAATTAATCAAGAAACTGTGTGTGTGCGTGTGTGTATGTATCTTGTGGTTTGTGACACGTATGAACCTGGAGGACATCATGTGAAATAAACCAGGCACAGAAAGACAAATACTGCATGTCATCACTTACATGTGGAATTTTTTAAAAAGCACAAAGTCATAGGAACAGAAAGCAGAGAAGTGGTTGCATGGGCTGGGGTGTGGCCCGAATAAGGAGAGATTGGTAAAATGGCACAAAGTTTCAGTTATAAAATGAATAAAAGATGAATAAGATCTGAGAATCTAATGTATAACTTGGTGAATATAGTTGATAACACTGTGATTGTATAATTTAAATATTTTCACCAGAAGAAGGTAAACATGCGAATTTATGGATATGATAACTTGATGAGGGAATCCTTTTACAATGTGTACATGTATCAGATATCCACATTGTAGACTTACAATTTTATTTGTTAATTATACCACAAGAAAGCTGAACAAAAAAAGATGGTGACTGAGACTTTAGCCTCATCTGAGGTTCTGCTGGGGAAGGATATGCTTCCAGTCTCACTTGGGTTGATGGCAGAACTCACTTTCTTGCTGGCTGTGGGTTTGGGGCCACCCTCAGCTCCTTGAGGCATCCGCTCCTTGACACAGGGGGTTCCCCAAATGGCCACTTGCTTCCTCAAAGGCATCAACGGAGAGACAGAGCACCTCCAGCAAAATGAGCTTATGTAAGAGAATCACAAATCACCTCTTCCCCATCACGTTTGGCATAGTTGGTTAACGTCTCAGATGTGTATATGGAGCATCCTGGCTGTAGGATACATCAGATAATTTATATGATAGAATGAGGCAAAGTCTTCCTGAAGAGAGGAGATTTTCCCTAAGACCCCAGATAATAAGGAACCAGCCATGAGAAGATGGAGGTTAGGAGCATTCTGAAAAGAAGGAACAGAAAATGGGAAATGTAGTTATACCTACAGAGAGACCATATTATCATGGCATTATAACTTTGAATTTTGCTTCTGTGTCTATTTTCCTTATCATCCAATGCTCTGTACAAGGTATCTCAGAATCAGCATATCCCTGGTGGTCCAGTGGTTAAGAAAACACCTTCCAATCAGGGAACACAGGTTTGATCCCTGGTGGGGAAATTAAGATCCACATGCCGTGAGGCCACGAAGCCTACAGGCCACAGCTAGGTAAAAGTTCACATGCCACAACACAAGATTTCACAGGACACAACAGAGATCTTGCTGCACCTAAGACCCAAAGCAGCCTAACAAATAAATAAATATTTTTAAGCAATAACAACAACAGAAAACTAATTATCTCAGAATCTTCAACATGTATTATACAGTAGACAAACAGCAAATTTACTTAATAAAAGGGTGAAATTTTAAATAAATAAATAAAAATTTTAAATTAAACCCATTGCAAGTTAACATAAATAACAAATTTTTATGGGGGAAAAAATCTTTTATTTTCCAAAACAACAAACATATAGTTCCCCAAACCGTGTCATTTTCCATTTTTTGAAATTTATTTCATTTCTAGCTTAATATAAACCAGCTGGATTCTCGTGTCTGCTTCTGAACTCAATCTGTTGTGCTCTCATACATCACATACCCTCTGGAAAACTCCACTGTAGAGTCACAAGACAAAAAGAAAAAAATGGCTAGTGATATCTTAGTATCCTTAAGCATAAAGTTATGACTTGATAAAGTTCTGGAGGAATTCCAGGCCCGTCCCCCCAGTCTATACTTTGAAATTCACTACTTAGTTGGATTAAAACAATCATCAAATTCTTTCCTCTCTCTGTTATAATACTCAGGTACTCAGCTGAAACTGAAAAATAATGATGATGAGAGTAAAAACACTAACAAAAAATCTGGTCCCTCATTGTCCACTTGATTACATGGAACAGCTATGGGACTATTTTTAAGCTAGACCTGTGTGTCACTCTAGAGGTGACTGGGTTTGTTGAAGTCATCTCCTACACCCTAAATCCACCACTGCTCTCACCACTACTTGGTTACTCCTTGTTCCTCTTGGAAGATAGTTTAAGGTTCACTCTTTTTAATTCTACTCCTCTTATACTTCTCGATGAGTTCATTATCATAAAAGTGATGCTTTCCATGTCTGCCCTCTCAATTCCTTGCTCTCCCTTCTTTCATTGACATTGCCCTCCCCTTCACCCTGGCTACTCATTCCCATGAATATACCCTTGAATAACTGCAAACTCTCCACAATCTCAACTTTATTTAACAACCTAGTTTCTGGCCAATAGCTACTGTTTTGGTTCTTTTTTTCCTCCAGTTCACTTCCTATACCCCAGTTTCAACAATCTCTCAACTCCACAAACACTTCCAATCCATTGAGCCTACAAAATTTTCACTGGTTCTCCTTGTATCCTCACTCACTTTCCCATTATCCAGTGTAAATTCCATTGTCACTTATTATAATCACTCCTGTTAATTTGCTCCCAATTTCTTTGCCTTGCTCTCGCTTCATCACACTCCCTTGGATTAAAGCCCTATTCTGGTTAAATACAACACCTGCCTACTCTATGGGGAGAAGGCAATGGCACCCCACTCCAGTACTCTTGCCTGGAAAATCCCGTGGATGGAGGAGCCTGGTAGGCTACAGTCCATGGGGTCGCTAAGAGTCGGACACGACTGAGCGACTTCACTTTCACTTTTCCCTTTCATGCACTGGAGAAGGAAATGGCAACCCACTCCAGTGTTCTTGCCTGGAGAATCCCAGGGACAACGGAGCCTGGTGGGTTGCAGTCCATGGGGTCTCGCAGAGTCGGACACGACTGAAGCGACTTAGCAGCAGCAGCCTACTCTATGCCTACACCCTCTCTAGGCCTCACATGCCTAGAGAAAAATCCACTGATGACATCAATCTAAATTCATGATTACCAAAATGTTCACAAGTGAGTCTTTCTTTCACGGACACTTTCATAGGTCTCCAGTAGGATCTCTCCTGAATGCCTCTCCTGAGTTTCCCTTGTCTCAGACAGGCAGATGCATCCTATTATGGATTGTCAAGCGAAGGGTGACCAACCATTCTAGTTTGTTTGGTAGTACCCCTGTTTCAGCATTTACAGTCCCATGTCCTGGGAAACCCTTCAGTCCTGGAAAACACAAGAATGGTGCATCATCCTAGTCATAGGTACCCTGTAGACCTTCATTAATCTGATATCAACTTCAACTGCTGGCTTCTGGTCCTTCACTCCTTTAGGGCCTTATTAAATAAAATCAATGATAATCATACATTGATTCACCCACACAAGTGATTCACATCTCTGGTCCACAGAAAATATTCTTTGGCTGTTTTGAAATCTGGAGGTATAAACCCTCTATCCTGCCTGAATCCAAATATTTGCAGTGGTCATCTCCAAAAGCAGCTTCTTGTACTTCCCCTCCCTTTCCTAAGAAGAATTAAGTGTGTCTTGGGCCCATTGGAACAGATTCCTTCCCATGGCCTCTGGGAGGGTTTGGTGATGGCCAAGAGGTCTCAACGGGTGTTGGGTTTGGGCTTCTCAAGAAGATACACATTCCTCATAGAAGTTGGTCATGTCTGTATATAACCCTTATGATACCTATGGTGAGCCCATAAATAACCCTTCCCCGGGGCTACCCACCTTGCTTCCTCTATGGTGGAATAATAAAAACTTTAACTACTGCCACCTTTTAAAAATAGTAGTAATTTTAGTAAAGTAATAAATAAAATAAAAATTGTTATTTTAAGCAAAATAATAATAACCAATACCAAATTTTAATATAATAAGATTTATAATAAAAAAATAACACTTTATCTTGTTGCCATTACTCTAAGTCTTCTGAGAATTGAGCATTAGTCTACTGAGAATCCCAACTGCATGAAATATTGTTCAAAACTCTCCAAACAGACATACTGAAGTCTCTTCTTACTTAAGTTCCAGTAAAGGAAATAATGATGGCTCAGACAGTAAAGAATCTGCCTGAAATGCAGGAGACCTGTGTTAGATCCCTGGGTCGGGAAGATCCCCAAGAGAAAGGGATGGCTACCCATCCCAGTATTCTTGCCTGGAGAATTCCATGGAGAGAGGATCCTGGTGGGCTACAGTAGTCCATGGGGTCGCAAAGCGTCAGGCTAGACTGAGTGACTAACACTTTCACTTTCACCATTTCCTATAACGGAGCAACTTCTCTTCCCAAAGAAATCATTTCAAAATTCTCCTCCAAATCAGCTCTCTCCACATGAAAGTGATTGAGGAGTTTCAGACACAGAATGTAAACTTTTCACATTGTAATCTGGCTACGGAATATTATCTCAAGTCTATATTGGAGTCTCAGTCTCTAACTTTAATTTGAGCATTCTATTATACAAGATTATCCAAAATAAAAACTGCACCCACTAAGTGGCACCTGCAGAAATATGTGCAGAATATTTGTAGCAGATTGTATTTTCCACCAAATGCCATAGCAATATTTATGTTCTCATATAACCTTGACATCCTTCCATCAAGCAGTGGAATCTGTCCTTCTCTCTCCAAATATGGGAAACCTCAGTGACTCATCTCTAAAAAATGCAATGTCATGGGAGCCTGACTTCCTAGATGAGGTCAGAAAGGGCCATATAGCCCCTGGCAACTTCTCTCTCTCTGGCTCTCAATCAAGACCAGCTACATAATTGGTGGGACCCAATACAAAATGAAAATGAGCAGCCCCTTTTGGAAACCTTAAAAATTTCCAGACGACCACCACAGAACACTACACCAAGCATGAGATGAGTGTGGGGCCCTGTGTGATGCCAAGTCACCAGCTAGATTTGCTGAAGATGCTTACCCTTGAAAACCAGCCACCATGTGGAGCGAAAGACTAGGCTAAACAGAGCAGTCATGTGGACCTCTTCCAGCCGACAGCCCTAGAAAGACCCTCAGCCAATAGCCACGTCGATCATCTGACACGTGAGTAAAGGAGCATTCAGACAATTCCAGCCACCAGGCCTCTAATCTTCTGGATGAAACTCCACACCTAATAAAAACAAGCTGCCTTCATTGTTAACATAACTATAGATATTTTTTTTAATGCCACTATATTTTGAGATTGTTACACAGCCACAGTTAAGTACAACAACCTGATTTACACACACAATACATGAAAGACATGCAGCCCAGTCACACCTGCCCTTTCTCTGCTCTTCAAGCGTCTGCACACAACCTGTCTCCTCAGACACCAGAGTCCTCCTGTGTTCTGCTGAAAAAGCTTCAACCACCACAACAGCACGGTGACAGAACAAATACAAGTCTCCCCTCTTCCTAAAGCAGCTCCTGCCTTTTAGCACCTTTGCCAGCACCAAAGTGTAATTGTCCTTGAACTTCCTTGTCCAGCAGTTAAGACTCTGAACTTACAATGCAGGAGGTATGGGTTCAATCCCTGGTCAGGGAATTAAGATCCCACATGCTGCATGGAGTGGCCAAAAAAAAAAAAAAAAAAAAAAGCTTAATCACCTTTCACATTAGAGTTCCCTTTACAGGGTTTCAACCTCAAGATAGGAGGGCCCCTCAGAACATCCAGCCCTGACTCCACAGGCAGTCTGTCAGGTACACTCACCAATGGGACAAGCTTCCCAACTGCAGTTTTGGGATTACCGTTCCAGCAACCATGTATATTAAACTGGCCCAATGGAATAGCTTTAGAACTTAGCTCAGGGATTTTTATTTATATTTTTATCAGGGTTTCTATGAAAATGAGGGTCTACCTTTTCATTAGTTAAAAACAACAATCCAGTCTATAATTACATACAACCCATTATTTGACTTAAACAGCTGTTGGAGGCCAATGACTTCGTCTTTCCGCCTGTTCGTTTAGTGACTTTGGAAGTCATCTCTCTCAGAATTTAAAACACTCAATCCAAAGCAATTTAATGTTATTGCACTCTAGAAAAGAACTACAAAAACAAAGATTCCATCTATGAAGTTTAGACATTTTTTAGGTTTTACAAATTATGAAACCATGACCACAGAAAGAAGCTCATCTAGTTCGGGGCTAAGATGGCGGAGGAATAGGATGGGGAGACCACTCTCTCCCCCACAAATTTAGCGAAAGAACATCTGAACGCTGAGCAAACTTCACAAAACTACTTCTGAACGCTGGCAGAGGACGTCAGGCATCCAGAAAGACAGCGCATTATCTTCGAAAGGAGGTAGGAGAAATTATAAAAGATAAAAAGAGAGACAAAAGAGTTAGGGACGGAGACCCGTCCCGGGGAGGGAGTCGTAAAAGAGGAGAAATTTCCAAGCACCAGGAAACCCTCTCACCGGCGGGTTTGGGGGAAGATTTTGAATCTCGGAGGTCAACGTAACTGGGAGGAAAAGTAAATAACACCCACAGATCATGTGCCTAAAGGCAACTCCCAGCAAAGAACCCCAGACGCTCACATCCGCCACCAGCAAGTGGGGGCTGAACGGAGAGGAGTGGGCGGCACTGCTTAGGGTAAGGACTGGGCCTGAACGCCCTGAGGGCAATCTGAGGGAGATAACGTGAGATAGCAACCTAAACTGTGGGACAGCCAGAGAGAGAGAACTATCCCGCGAAAAGCCCAAATCTAAGGCACTGCCGGCCCGCTCACAGAACAAAGGACTGAGCGATACCAGAGGAGAGCTAGCCGGCTGCGGACCGCCCCATCCCCCGCCAGACACAGCAGGCAGGCGGGGCCCGCCGGAGCCAGAAAGGGGCAAACTCGGCCCCAGACAGGGCACCCCCTACCAAACTGCAAACAGGCTCCCAGTTTCTAAGCAAAGACTGCCTGAGATCCCGGAGGGTCGACAGCCGCCGGGAGGGTCGCAGCCAGAGACCAGCTCCCCAGAACTCACACAAAGCACACCGGAGCCGGGCGCGCCCGTAAACCGAGGCGGGGACCAGGGAGGTGATAAGCCGCACCGCTCCAACAGGGGGGAGCGCGCTCGCCAAACTCCTGGCCGCCTGAGCAGCTCCGACCGGGAACGGCACAAGCCGTGGGCGAAACCGAGTCTGCGCCTTTGTGGAGTACCCGGGAACCTGAACCTGAGCGGCTTAGACCTGGGAAGTGCACGCATCACAGGGCCCACTCCCCGGCCGAGTAACCTGAAGCCTGAGCAGGGTAGACGGGGAAAGCACACACGCCATGAGCGGGGGCGAACCGAGTGCGGCCGAGACACTGCGAGCTCACCACACACACGCCAGATTTGCAGTGTTCCTTCCTCCCCACAGCACGATTGAACAAGCGAACCTAAAGAGATCACTTCCACCGCTTTGTTGCAGGGCGGAAATTAGATACTGAAGAGATCTCCAAACAGAAGCCAAATAAAACAGAGGGAAGCGCTTTGGAAGGGACAGGCCAACAGATTAAACTCCCTGTAGTTAATACCGACTGCATTGAAAAGGACCTATAGATCTTGAAAAGTATAAGCAGGAATAAGGATCTATCTGAAACTGAGCAGATCCCACACTGCTCACAACAGCTCCAGAGAAAGTCCGGGATATATAATTTTTTACTATTATTATTATTTTTTTTTTAATTTTTTTTTAATTAAAAATTTTTTTTCTCTTCTTTCCTTTTTATTCAAGTCCTCTATTACACCTTTAACTTTAATTTTCATAACCCACTATTAACTTGCAAAAAAAAAAACCCTATTTTTGAAGCAAACTACATACATATATCTTACACCTTTTGTGTTTTCTTTTTTTAATGCTTTTTACCTGTTTTACTTTTTTTTACTGTTTCTTTTTTTACTGTTTTACTGTTTTTTTTTCTTTTTACACTGTTTCCTTTTTTCTTTTTTTTTTTATATTGTAAGTTTTATAAGAGTCTAACCTCTACACTAGATTTTTAATCTTTGTTTTACATATTTGATATCAATTTTGTACACTTAAGAACCCAATCTTTAGGACCCATTTTTACTCAGGAGTGTGATCACTGGCCTGATTACTCTCTCCCCCTATTGATGCTCTTTCTTCTCCCCCAGGGAACCTCTATCTCCCACCCTCCTCCTTCTCTTCTCAACCCAATTCTGTGAATCTCTGAGGGTGATCTGGGTACCGGAGAACACTTCAGGAACAGGATACTGCCCAGATCTCTCTCTCCCCTCTTGATTCCTCCCTTTCTACTCATCCTCACCTCTATTACCTTCCTCCCGCCTCTCTATGTATCTCTGTGAACCACTCTGAGGGTTCCAAACTGTGGAAAGCACAGAGGGAAGTGCTTACTGGCTAGATTGCTCTCTCCACATTTGAATTCCCCTCTTCCCCTCCTGGTCACCTCACCCCCCCCCCCCACCTCATCTCTCCATGTAACTCAGTGAACCTTTCTGGGTATCCCTCACTGTGGAGAATCTTTTCACCATTAACCTAAAAGTTTTATTATTGAGGCTGTATGGAAGGAGAAGTCTTGAGGCTACTGCAAGAATAAGACTGAAAGCCAGGGGAAACATTAATTAATAAGAGACCATCCAATAGCCTCCACATATACACTGAAACCAACCTCCACCCGAGAGCCAATAAGTTCCAGAGCAAGACATACCACGCAAATTCTACAGCAACGCAGGAACATAGACCTGAGCATCAATATACAGGCTGCCCAGAGGCACACCAAATCCATAGACATCTCAAAAATTAATACTGGTCACTCCATTGCACTCTAGAGAGCAGAAATCCAGCTCCACCCACCAGAACACCGACACAAGCTCCCCCAACCAGGAAGCCTTGACAAGCCACCTGTCCAACCCCAACCACAGTGAGGAACCTCCACAATAAAGAGGAACTTCATACTACCAGAATACGGAAGGGCCACGCCTAACACAGCAATCTAAACAAGATGAAAAGGCAGAGAAATACTCAGCAAGTAAAGGAAAATGAGAAATGCCCACAAAACCAAACAAAAGAGGAGGAGATAGGGAATCTATCTGAAAAAGAATTTAGAATAATGATAATAAAAATGATCCAAAATCTTGAAAGCAAAATGGAGTTACAGATAAATAGCCTGGAGACAAAGATTGAGAAGATGCAAGAAATGTTTATCAAGGACTTAGAAGAAATAAAAAGGAGTCAATATAGAATGAATAATGAAATAAAGGAGATAAAAGACACTCTGGAGGGAACCAACAGTAGAATAACGGAGGCAGAAGATAGGATAAGTGAGGTAGAAGATAGAATGTTGGAAATAAACGAAGCAGAGAGGAAAAAAGAAAAAAGAATCAAAAGAAATGAGGAAAACCTCAGGGACCTCTGGGACAATATGAAACACCCCAACATTCGAATCATAGGAGTCCCAGAAGAAGAAGATAAAAGGAAAGGCCATGAAAAAATACTCGAGGAGATAATAGTTGAAAATTTCCCTAAAATGAGGAAGGAAATAGTCACAGAAGTCCAAGAAACCCAGAGAGTTCCAAACAGGATAAACCCAAGGCAAAACACCCCAAGACACATATTAATCAAATTAACAAAGATCAAACACAAAGAACAAATATTAAAAGCAGCAAGGGAAAAACAACAAATAACACACAAGGGGATCCCCATAAGGATAACAGCTGATCTTTCAATAGAAACTCTTCAGGCTAGAAGGGAATGGCAGGACATACTTAAAGTAATGAAAGAGAATAATCTACAACCCAGATTACTGTACCCAGCAAGGATCTCATTCAGATATGAAGGAGAATTCAAAAGCTTTACAGACAAGCAAGAGCTGAGGGAATTCAGCACCACCAAACCAGCTCTCCAACAAATGCTAAAGGATCTTCTCTAAACAGGAAACACAGAAAGGATGTTTCAACACGAACTCAAAACAACAAAGTAAATGGCAATGGGATCATACTTATCAATAATTACCTTAAATGTAAATGGGTTGAATGCCCCAACCAAAAGACAAAGGCTTGCTGAATGGATACAAAAACAAGACCCCTATATATGCTGTCTACAAGAGACCCACCTCAAAACTAGGGACACACACAGGCTGAAAGTGAAGGGATGGAAAAACATATTTCATGCAAACGGAGACCAAAAGAAAGCAGGAGTCGCAATACTCATTTCAGATAAAATAGACTTTAAAATAAAGGATGTGAAAAGGGACAAAGAAGGACACTACGTAAAGATCAAAGGATCAATCCAAGAAGAAGACGTAACAGTCATAAATATATATGCACCCAACATAGGAGCACCACAATATATAAGGCAAATACTAACAAGTATGAAAGGGGAAATTAACAATAACACAATAATAGTGGGAGACTTTAATACTCCACTCACGCATATGGATAGATCAACTAAACAGAAAATTAACAAGGAAACACAAACTTTAAATGATACAATAGACAAATTAGATTTAATTGATATTTACAGGACTTTCCACCCCAAAACAATCAGTTTTACCTTTTTCTCAAGTGCACATGGAACTTTCTCCAGGATAGATCACATCCTGGGCCATAAATCTAGCCTTGGTAAATTCCAAAAAATTGAAATCATCCCAGCCATCTTCTCTGACCACAATGCAGTAAGATTAGACCTCAATTACAGGAAAAAAACTATTGAAAATTCCAACATATGGAGGCTAAATAACACGCTTCTGAATAACCAACAAATCACAGAAGAAATCAAAAAAGAAATCAAATTATGCATAGAAACGAATGAAAATGAAAACACAACAACCCAAAACCTGTGGGACACTGTAAAAGCAATACTAAGGGGAAGGTTCATAGCAATATAGGCCTACCTCAAGAAACAAGAAAAAAATCAAATAAATAAACTAACTCTATACCTAAAGCAACTAGAGAAGGAAGAAATGAAAAACCCCAGGGTCAGTAGAAGGAAAGAAATCTTAAAAATTAGGGCAGAAATAAATGCAAAAGAAACAAAAGAGACCATAGCAAAAAGCAACAAAACTAAAAGCTGGTTTTTCGAGAAGATAAACAAAATTGACAAGCCATTAGCCAGACTCATCAAGAAACAAAGGGAGAAGAATCAGATCAACAAAATTAGAAATGAAAATGGAGAGATCACAACAGACTCCACAGAAATACAAAGGATCATAAGAGACTACTACCAACAGCTATATGCCAATAAAATGGACAACTTGGAAGAAATGGACAAATTCTTAGAAAAGTATAACTTTCCAAAACTGAACCAGGAAGAAATAGAAGATCTTAACAGACCCATCACAAGCACGGAAATCGAAACTGTAATCAGAAATCTTCCAGCAAACAAAAGCCCAGGACCAGACGGCTTCACAGCTGAATTCTACCAAAAATTTAGAGAAGAGCTAACACCTATCCTACTCAAACTCTTCCAGAAAATTGCAGAAGATGGTAAACTTCCAAACTCATTCTATGAGGCCACCATCACCCTAATTCCAAAACCAGACAAAGATGTCACAAAAAAGGAAAACTACAGGCCAATATCACTGATGAACATAGATGCAAAAATCCTTAATAAAATTCTAGCAAACAGAATCCAACATCATATTAAAAAGATCATACATCATGACCAAGTGGGCTTTATCCCAGGAATGCAAGGTTTCTTTAACATCCGCAAATCAACCAATGTAATACACCACATTAACAAATTGAAAGAAAAAAACCATATGGTTATCTCAATAGATGCAGAAAAAGTCTTTGAAAAAATTCAGCATCCATTTATGATAAAAACCCTCCAGAAAGCAGGAATAGAAGGAACATATCTCAACATAATAAAAGCTATATATGACAAACCCACAGCAAACATTATCCTCAATGGTGAAAAATTGAAAGCATTTCCCCTAAAGTCAGGAACAAGGCAAGGATGCCCACTTTCACCACTACTATTCAACATAGTTTTGGAAGTTTTGGCCACAGCAATCAGAGCGGAAAAAGAAATAAAAGGAATACAGATAGGAAAAGAAGAAGTAAAACTCTCACTGTTTGCAGACGACATGATCCTCTACATAGAAAACCCTAAAGACTCTACTAGAAAATTACTAGAGTTAATCAATGAATATAGTAAAGTTGCAGGATATAAAATTAACACACAGATATCCCTTGCATTCCTATACTCCAATAATGAGAAAACAGAAAGAGAAATTAAGGAAACAATACCATTCACCATTGCAACAAAAAGAATAAAATACTTAGGAATATATCTACCTAAAGAAACAAAAGACATATATAGAAAACTATAAAACACTGATGAAAGAAATCAAAGAGGACACAAACAGATGGAGAAATATACCGTGTTCATGTATTGGAAGAATTAATATAGTGAAAATGAGTATACTACCCAAAGCAATCTATAGATTCAATGCAATCCCTATCAAGCTACCAATGGTATTTTTCACAGAACTAGAACAAATCATCTCACACTTTGTATGGAAATATAAGAAACCTCGAATAGCCAAAGCAATCTTGAGAAAGAAGAATGGAACTGGAGGAATCAACCTGCCTGACTTCAGGCTCTACTACAAAGCCACAGTCATCAAGACAGTATGGTACTGGCACAAAGATAGAAATATAGATCAATGGAACAAAATAGAAAGCCCAGAGATAAACCCACGCACATATGGACACCTTATCTTCGACAAAGGAGGCAAGAATATACAATGGAGAAAAGACAAACTCTTTAACAAGTGGTGCTGGGAAAACTGGTCAACCACTTGTAAAAGAATGAAACTAGAACACTTCCTAACACCGTACACAAAAATAAACTCAAAATGGATTAAAGATCTAAACGTAAGACCAGAAACTATAAAACTCCTAGAGGAAAACATAGACAAAACACTCTCCAACATAAATCACAGCAGGATCCTCCATGACCCACCTCCCAAAATATTGGAAATAAAAGCAAAAATAAACAAATAGGACCTAATTAAAATTAAAAGCTTTTGCACAACAAAGGAAACTATAAGCAAGGTGAAAAGACAGCCTTCAGAAGGGGAGAAAATAATAGCAAACGAAGCAACAGACAAACAATTAATCTCAAAAATATACAAGCAACTCCTGCAGCTGAATTCCAGAAAAATAAACGACCCAATCAAAAAATGGGCCAAAGAACTAAACAGACATTTCTCCAAAGAAGACATACAGATGGCTAACAAACACATGAAAAGATGCTCAACATCACTCATTATTAGAGAAATGCCAATCAAAACCACAATGAGGTATCATTTCACACCAGTCAGAATGGCTGCTATCCAAAAGTCTACAAGCAATAAATGCTGGAGAGGGTGTGGAGAAAAGGGAACCCTCTTACACTGTTGGTGGGAATGCAAAGTAGTACAGCCACTATGGAGAACAGTGTGGCGATTCCTTAAAAAACTGGAATAGAACTGCCATATGACCCAGCAATCCCACTGCTGGGCATATACACCGAGGAAACCAGGATTGAAAGAGACGCGTGTACCCCAATGTTCATCGCAGCACTGTTTACAATAGCCAGGACATGGAAGCAACCTAGATGTCCATCAGCAGAGGAATGGATAAGGAAGCTGTGGTACATATACACAATGGAATATTACTCAGCCATTAAAAAAAAATACATTTGAATCAGTTCTACTGAGATGGATGAAACTGGAGCCCATTATACAGAGTGAAGTGAGCCAGAAAGAAAAACACCAATACAGTATACTAATGCATATATATGGAATTTGACAGATGGTAACGATAACCCTATATGCGAGACAGAATAAGAGACACAGATGCATAGAACAGTCTTATGGACTCTGAGGGAGAAGATGAGGGTGGGACGTTCTGGGAGAAAAGCATTCAAACATGTATATTATCATATGTGAAACAGAACACCATTCCATGTTCGATGCATGAGACAAGGGCTCAGGGCCGGGGCAATGGGATGACCCAGAGGGATGGGATGGGGAGGGAGGTGGGTGGGGGGTCCAGGAAGGGGAACACATGTAAACCCATGGCTGATTCATGTCAATGTATGGCAAAAACTACTACAATATTGTAAAGTAATTAGCCCCCAACTAAAATAAATAAATTTATAAAAAAGAAAAGAAAAGTGAAAGTGAAGTCGCTCAGTCGTGTCCGACTCTTAGGAACCCCACGGACTATAGCCTACCAGGCTCCTCCATCCATGGGATTTTCCAGGCAAGAGTACTGGAGTGGGGTGCCATTATCATTGCATCTGACCATAATTCTCTTCCTGGAGCTAATACTTTGGGGAGCTTTTCTTATTTGCTTAAGGTGAAACTGGACATTCTTTGGATGATTTTAGTTGGTGTGGTTAAAAATTATTTAAAAAACAAGCCAGAAGTGATAGTAAGATGGATTGTTAACTGTTTAAGAAAGAGAAATCAAGTTATCAAAGAAGCTTTTTGGAGCCGCAGAAGGCAAAATCATCTATGCACCAGGGTGAGGTCAAGTAGCACACACCACAGAAAGCCACTCAACCTCCACATTTCCCCGGAGAACGGAAGAGTCAGGTGGGTTGTCTGTTCAAAGTAGATAATCTGAGCAGAGGACTGTAGAAGTGGAAGTCAGAATTAGATTAGTTAGAAAAAATTTTAAGTGAGAAGAAACCTCTCCACATATCTCCAATTGTACACAGCAGCACCCAGACCTCCACTAAAATCTCAAGAAAAGCACACCCCTTTGTGAATTAGAAATTTGGCAGCAACCTCTGTAGGTCCACTTCTTCAGCACATTTCATGTCAAAACACATATAGAAGTCTCAAATGGGTGCTGGTAATCCCTTCTAAAACTTTCCCTCAGGATAAAATTGGCAGTCCTGGGAATACATCGTAGGAGTTCTAAGGTTTGTTTATGCTTGTCATGTTTTTAAGTGTTTGAAGCAAGATAGCACAAGTTCGAGGTGGAAGGGATGCCCTCAACAACAAGACAGGGCCCATTCTAACACCTAAAGAGGGTTTGGTAGCCCATAGCACAGAATCCTCCTCATTTCAGATGATACTTCATATTTGCAAGTCACCTCCTTGGACACTGGGGCTTGATTACATTTGCACCAAGTCTCCTGTTTGCCGCAGTCTGAATAGTGACAAAGATCTGTTGAGTATTTGCTCTTTTCTAGCCTCTTCACATTATTTCCTATCTTGGCAGAGAAGCAGGACTTTCTGATTCAGAAGTGCAAAACCCTCGTTGCTGATACCTGCAAACTTGTCCTTAAGGCATCTGACTCGGGACAGAGCAGGAACACACTTCTACCCCTCATTCAGAGTCCTGGTTCTTTTCTATGGTTCACGGGAAGGCTAATGTGCTATCTTATTCTACTGAACTTCACACAGAGGAGGAGTGGGAGAAAAGAGGAACTGAGAAAACAACGCTTGGCTTTCCATGCGATGCCTGTGAAGGTTTCTTCCTTGAAGAAAGCACAAGCTGCACGAGAAGGTCATGTTCCTCCTCTTTCTACATCTCTCTTCCTCCACCCTTATTTTCTTGGCTCTTTTTCTAAAACCCATCTTTGACCACAAGAGAGTAAAGAGTGGATTTGGGCAAAGAATATTTGAAACAATGCTAGTTCTCTCCTTCTTATTTCAAGTTCCACAAACCGTGAAAAAAATCTCACCTTTTCTCGTATTTAGCAGCCCTATCTGAGCACCTACCATACTTGCACTGGCTCCATGAGTCCTCTACTGTGACACCTCACCGGTGCTCCCTGCACTGTGACAGAAACAGGAGTGAGGACCCAACACCGTGTCCATACTTTGTGGATGCTCAGTTCATTTAAATTTTTTTTAATTTTGAAATTTCAAAGCAAAACTAAATTGTACTTTTTAAAAAAACAAGTTTTCCAAACTACATAAACAAATGATTCTTACAGGCAATTTTCCAATAGACCATTTATGACATTTGGCTTTACTCTGTTTTACAAACACCAAATCAATTATCACTGATCCAGTCCAGTGAGAAATGAGACTTAAAAACAAAAAACAACCAAATAAAAAGACTCATTTTTTTAGCATTCTGATTATAAGGAATTTTCACAATTAAACACAATCATGTGTGTATGTGTATTTGTGTACAAGTAATCTTATAAGTTTATTTATTCATTTAGCAAATATTTTTCAATCATCTATAATATACCAAGTTTGCCAGCTCATGCTAGAGGCTGAAGATAGAATATTTAATATAACAGTGTTGTGATTATCTATTGCTCTATAATAAACCACCCCAAAACTTAATTTTAACCTTACTACTATAATTCATTATGATCTTTCATAGTTCAGTAGGTTGACTAGGCTTAGCCGGGCAGTTGTCGTGTAGGTCTTTCATGTAGTTACAATCAGATACTGGTTGGGGCTGAAGTCACCTGAAGGCTTGACTGGACTGGATGTACTGGACTGGTACAAGATGTTTGCTTGCAACCTGGATGGCTGGAACAGCTGAAGCTAGCCAAATCTGCCTGTCTGTCTCTCTCTCTCTCAAAATCGCTCTCTCACCATCTGGTCTATGCTTATAGCCAAGTTAGGCTTCCTTATAGCCAGGCAGTCTCAGGTAACCAGCGTTATCAATTTCCTCTGGAGCACCAAAAGACCAAGGCAAACATTTCAAGGTTTCTTGTGACCTAGCCTCAGAAGTTATGCAGACTCAATTCCACTGAATTGTATTGGCTACGTAGGACAAGACTGGATTCACTGTGGGAGATAACTACCCAAGATCCTAAATGCAGGGCGACATGGTTTGTTGGGGGTTGCCTTTAGAAACTAACCAAGGTAAACTAGCATGGTTCCTAACCTCTAGAAGCTTATAGTAATTAAATACACTCTGAAATAAGAGCTGTAATTCTAACTACTAATTTTGGTTTTGCCATACTATTGTGGAAGAACTGTTGCTTTTGAACTGTTATGCTGGAGAAGACTCTTAAGAGTCCTATGGACAGCAAAGAGATCAAACTAGTCAATCCTAAAGGAAATAAACCCTGACTATTCATTGGAAGGACTGATGCTGAAGCTGAAACTCCAATACTTTGGCCACCTGATGCGAAGAATGGACTCATTGGAAAAGACCCTGATGCTGGGAAAGATTGAAGGCAGGAGGAGAAGGAGATGACAGAGGATGAGATGGTTGGATGGCATCACCGACTCAATGGGCATGAGTTTGGGTAAACTCCAGGAGTTGGTGATGGACAGAGAGGCCTGTCGTGCTGCAGTCCATGGGGTCACAAACAGTTGGACAGAACTGAGTGACTGAACTGAGCTGAACTGATACTTATCCAAATTTTCTATAATAAACATGTATTGCGTTAACAACAAAAAGTATACTATATCTATAACTAACATGCTGAGAGAAAAGAAAAGTGAACAGCTAATCCTTATACTTATTTCTGGAACTTGGGCTTTCTAAAATCACCACAGAGGATGATAAATTATCATAGAATACTAGTACGATGATCGGAAAAAATGAAGACTACAAGGTGGCCAGAAGTGTAGTTCACAGGACTTCAGTGTCAACAGTCTTAAAAAAGAGGAGTAAAGCAACAGGGTATTTCCTAAATTCTCTTAAAGGCAGAAACCACATCTTGACAAAGGAGAGAGTCAAAGGCTGAGATTTGTCCTGGAACAATGAAGTTCTCAAGAGGGAAGTGTTTTGGCCAAGGTACTTATGCGATACCATTTGAACTAGTTCCAAGACAGTTTGTCCCAAGTTTCCAAAAAGGACTGTAGGAATAAAAGAAGGTGAAAGAGTAAATATAATTAAATACACTATGACTCCACAGTGTATGAGAGCAAGAGATCAAGGCTGCTCATTGAAGATGCCAATAAATTGCAATCTTGATGGTAAAGAAGTGCTTTCCTGTCTCAGATGGTTATATAGATGGGAATAGGATGGCATTTCAGTGGCAGGAGCCTATGCATGGTAACCAGAGTCACAGACTTAGGGGTGAATGTGGTGGCCAGATGAGCACTGAGCCATAGCTCATGTGGCTCAGCCTCAAATCTAGGTCACAGACAATGACATTTAGAACAGAAACCAAGGTTTTATTTCAAAATAACTCAGATTCTTCACTTCACATCTCAAGGACTGTTAAAAACATTGAACTACACAGTCCACAACACCACCTTAAAATTATCTTCTCTTTCTGTATGGGATGTCTGCTATTCCTCCCTTCCATTGTGCATTTTCCTTTCCTTCATTAGAAGTGTGCTGCTGCTGCTGCTGCTACACCTAGAATAAAATCAGACGATTCCCAGGTGTGGTCAAGTGACTAAGAAATTTCCTTAAAGAGTGTTGGCAGGCCCTCTGTGTCCCTTCTTCTTTTATGCTGGCAATAATACAGACGATTTGGCTGGAACTGAAACATCTATTTTGGACCATGGGAGAGCACGCTAAGGATATTGGAACAGGAAAAGGATTTCAAGTCCTTGATGGTCATGGAACTTCCATGAATGACGGTGAAAAACTACCTACATTTGGACTTTATAAATGATCGAGGAACAATCTTCTATCTTATGTAAGCTATTATTGTTCAGAAGTTTTTCTTGCTTGCAGCCAAACATAATCTTAACTAATTTAAAGTTGAATCTGTACATTCTACATTTTCTTTTCCTAAAGTCCCTGAGAGAAACACCTCCCTACATGCAGTCTCCAGAATCCCAGCCCCAAGAGAGAAACATCTCCCCTTTCTGATGAAGCCTCTAATCACTCCACCCCCTCCCTTCCTCCAGACCCTGAGGCTCTAGCTTCTTGTCCTCATTCTCAAATTCTGCAACCCACATTCCACATGCCTGGTGGGCAACAGGAGGAGGAAATACCAAGCAGGCACAGCCTAACCTCTCTTTAGGAGGAGGGGGATAAAGAATTAAAAGCTGTAGGAAGATTCATACTTTAATTGCTAAATCACACCACTATTTTCAAAGTAAAACAATGAAGGAAAAATGTCACTGTTAACAAGACACCTTTTTACAATGTGCAGATAACTTTATTGAAACTTGTAATTTTTATTTTCTGTTTGGAATGAAAAATTGAAGAGGGAAAAATTGCATAACTTTTTTGAGATAATATCTGAGAAAGAGCATGCTTGGGGCAGCAATTAAATCCTTTCCACTCTCACATTTACATGCCGTTTGAATGCATTACTTCATCTTACCTCTAAACAATCCTGAGGGGTGAATATTATTACCATCCCCTATACACAAGACAAAGTTAAGGCTCAGAGAGGTAAAATGTCTTGCTCAAGTTCATGTAATATGTCAAGTTGTATTTTTTGTTCTCCAATATTGGCTGCCCGGCACCACTTGTAGGATTAGGTCTTGTCACAACTTTGACATGAGGCTTAATGCTGTGATGATCTGCTTGGGCCAATGAAATGTAAGTAGAGGAAAGTAGTAAGAGTGTTGATGAATACAGTTGTGTTAGTTGTGTTTCACTGTTTGTGACTTCATGGACTACAGCCCACCAGGCTCCTCTGTCCATGGAATTCTCCATGCAAGAATAGTGGAATGGGTTGCCATTTCCTACTCCAGGGGATCTTCCCAACCCAGGGATCAAACTTGCATCTCTTGCTTCCCCTGCATTGGCAGGAGGATTCTTCACCACTGCACCACCTGGGAAACCCAAAGGCCAGGTGCCAATTCCCAGCACAAGCTTTAAAGCAATTCTTCCACCCTCTTTTTCCTGGCATAGACCTGCATGCCCTAGGTAACTGCTGGGTCATTGTTCAAACAGACAGATTTGGGCTCCAGATGATGCACAATGAACGTGTAACCTGAGCAAGAAATAATATCATGTTTATTTGTGGGTCAATTATTCCTGTCATATAATTTAGACTAAGGTGATCAATGTACAAAGTGAGTGAGTAAAAATCCTGAGGCTGAAAGATCATCCCATTTAAGGCAGCATTTGTTTAGCACGATCAGACATTCCAGCAGGATCCAAAGAGCAGAAGGAGTTATAGGCAACTATCCACTCCCAATCTCATCCCCCTTCTCTCATGGTTGGAAGTTCTCCAATCTACAGGTAGATCTCAGAGATAATGCGAGTTTGGTTCCAGACCATTGCGGTAAAGAGAATATCCCATGTGCATTTTTTTGGTTTCCCAGTGCATATGAATTATCTTTACCTTATACTGTGGTCTTCAATAGCACTATGTAGTATTCAATAGCACTATGGCTAATAAAACAATGTAATGCCTTGGTTAAAAATTACTTTATTGCTAAAAAATAACAACCATCATCTGAGCCTTCAGCGAGTTGTAAGTCTTTGGTTGGTGGAGGGTCTTGCTTCGATGTTGATGGCTGCTGACTGACCAAGGCGGTGGTTGCTAAAGGTTAGGGTGGCTGTGGCAATTTCTAAAAATAAGACAACAATGAACATTGCCTCATTGATTGTCTCTTCCTTTTACAAAGAATTTCTCTGTAGCATGCAATCCTGTTTGATAGCATTTTGCCCACAGTAGAGCTTCTTTCAAAACAGGAGTCAATCTTCTCAAATACTACTGCTGCTTTACCAAGTAGGGTAATAGGTTTGTGTAATATTCTAAATCTTTTGTTGTCACGAACTGTACCAGCACCTCTACTGTGGCTGCCATGGCTGCCAAGGAAAACCCAAGATCCCCAGATTTCACAGCAAAGTTAAGAATCAGCTTGAGAGCTGGGGGACAGGAGCTTAAGGGTCTCAGAAATCCTGCTGGGTAGGACACAACTTGGTCATCCTCTGCAAGGCTGTTGTGGCCTGAAAAACATTATATACAGTTTATTTTTCATTCACTTAATACACTGATTGTATTTACCATAGCAGGTGCTTTGTTGCTAAAAATATTTTTCCACCACCAACAAATACATGGGCTACTCATTATGCCTCTGAGCTGCATGAGGGTTCCCACATCTTATTATCAACAGAATCACCATTTATTGCTATAAGAGAATAATGAGGACATTTTCAACATCTATAAGGAAACAAAACTGCATCACTTTCAGTTTTATGGAAAATGACTCTTTGACTTTTCTTTTCTTTTCTTTTTTTGGAGCCATTATGGATTTTAGTAACTCCTTTAAAGTTTATTTTAAAAACTCATTTTCTCTAAGGCTTATTGAAAACCCTAAAGTATAGTAAACTGAATGGAAAAACATTTTTACCAGGGCAAGTGATATGAGGAGATGTGGAGAAAAAGCCCAGATACATTTCTGATGTTTTTGTGGCAAAGATACCTTCTTTGAAAGGTCTCTGTCAACTTGCTAAGAACCTGTTTATCTAAGCAGGGGGCCCACACTTCAGCTATTTGACCCAGTCCTGAAGAGAGTGAAGTCTGAAGGCAAAGGAAGAGGATGAGAAATCAGAACAGGAGACAACTCAAAGGTTCAAAGGAGTAACATGTGCAGTTTGCCAAACAGGTTTGACGTGCAGTACAGAATTGATACCGAAGCCAGGTAAGGTGATACTTTACTTGCTACAGAACAACTTGACTGTGTTTTGTAACTGGATCCATTTCTGTGTTTAAGTGTTCCAGCAAAGCCGTGTGTGTATGTGTGTGTGTGTGTTGGGGGGGGGGGTTGTTTCCCAAAAGCTAAGAAGAAAGGGTATTTTCCTCACTGTGGCAAAGCTGGCTGAAGAAATCTCTTTCTAGATGCTGTAAAATCCTGTAGCGGCAGCTGCTTTAACTGGACAGCCAGGGGAGAAATGCAAAAGGCAAGATGGAAACAGCCATTGTAACTGACACTATGCCCCTCACTCCTCCCTGAAGATTCCTTTAATAGCTGTTAGTGTTCTTTTTCACTTTTTGACATGAGTTCTATATTTTAACACTCTTTCCTCAGATCTCTTCACAGCCACTTTCTCACCTCCCCCAGGTTTTGCCCAGATGGCCCCTTCAAGTGAGCCTTCTCCTACCTCCCCATTCAAAATTACAGCTCTAAGCTCCCCTGGTGGCTCAGTGGTAAAGAATCCACCTGCCAATGCAGGAGACACAGGTTCGATTCCTGGCCCAGGAAGATCTCACATGCCGAGGAGCAACTAAGCCCATGCCCCACAGCTATTGAGCCTGTGCTGAGTCTGGGAACCACAACTACCAAACCCATGCACTGCAGTTACTGAAGCCCACACACCCCAGGCCTGTGTTCCACAACAAGAGAAGCCACAATGAGAAGCCCAAGCACAACTAGAGAGTAATCTCCACTTGCCGCAACTAGAGAAAAGACCACGCATCAGTGAAGACCCAGTCAAAAATAAATAGATAAAATTGCAGCTCTTTCCTCTCTAAGCCAACATTCCCTATTCTCTATTTCTACTTATAGTAGAAATCCATAGTTCTATTGTATTCTTTTAAAGTGTAATATTTAACATATACAAAAGGATATACATATACATGTAAATAATAAATCATGTTAATAAAATAAAAGTTCACCACAACTTAAGAATTGAAACTTTTTGAATACTCTGTCCTTTTTCTCATTGTATCCTTGATATGTGCGCCAGGAGAATGTACGTGATAGCACACATAATCACAACACAAAACTGAAAGCAACAGAAATACCCATCAAACAAAGAATAGATAAGTGAATTACAAAATATTCACCACATAGAATATTCATTTGGTGGAAATAAATGAACTATAGCAATACACAATGAGCATGGAGAAATCTTAGAAACATAATGAGTAGAATAATTAAGTCTCAGAAGACCAAACTGGATATGATACCATTTATATAAAGCTCTAAAACAAGCAAAACAAAATTATTAGCATGAATCTTAATAAATGTTAACACTATGATATATTCATCATCTTTATCTTAGTTTATTATTCAAAGAGGACTCTTCCAACTTCAACATACATACATGTAAAATAATGTTTTCTAATTCACACCAGTTTTAAAAACTCTTAGTTCCAAAACCATGAAAGTATATTTAGACCCCTAAGCTGAAAACAAGAAATCAATTTTGACATCTTTTGTTTCTTGCCCACCATAAAAAACTGACTACCCAATCAGGTAACTGCCTCTTGAATCTAGCCTCAGTCTTCATCCAAGGTCAGATCATCCTTAGATCAGATCATCAACTTTGAATTCTAACATTTAACTCATCCTTCCATGTTAGTCTGTTCATAAAGTATCTTTCTGTGAGTTATACAGATGATTAAATTTTTTAGTTTTTATTTCAACGATAAATTTCAAATTATTTAATGAGCATAATTGTCTTATCAAATAGCTTAAACCTGACACAAGTTTGTACTGGAAACAGTTTTATTTATTTCTCCAATTGCCACATTCATTTGTACGAGGATAACCCCTCCTTTCAGGTTTCCCAGGGGCATTAATTGTAAAGAACCCACCTGCCAATGCAGGAGACATAAGAGATACTGGTTCGATCCCTGGGTTGGGAAGATCCCCTAGAGGAGGGTACAGCAACCCACTCCAGTGTTCTTGCCTGGATAATCCCATAGACAGAGGAGTCTGGTGGGCTACAGCCCATAGAGACTAAAAGAGTCGGACACAACTGAAGCGGCTTAGCACGCATGCACACAAACCCTTCTTTCAGTTACTTTCAGATAATTTCTAGTCTAGTTCATTTTAATCCAGCTAAAACTTTGTTCTCATAGAGCTCCTTCCCTCCCACTCCTAGCTCATGCTGCTTGACCTTTTATGGCCTGAAATCTGTTGGGCACAAGAGTGCCCTGATTATCGCCTCTTCTCTGGGAAGTGTAGGTGGGTGGGGGAAAAAGAGTTATGGAAAAGGATGACTGGGGACTACTTGAGGATGCTGTTGTGGTTCTCTCTTGGTGACACTGGTTACTTATTCACTCCTTCAGTATAGCAGGAATCCAACTGATGCCTGTTTCGGGGGACAGAGTGAAGTTCACTTTGGGGCACAGTGTGTTCTTGTTGGAGGGTCCACATCACCATTTGATTCTGGGGATAAGAGATCTGATCCAGTTAGACTTATTCCCACCTCTTTATCCCATTATGTGCTGCAACCAGCTCATACGGGCCAATTGTTAAATTTTTGAAATTTTGTGAGCAGGATGTTAATCTGTTGGTAAGATTGAAAACAGCCATGGTGGCTGCTTTATGTATTTTTGGCTGTGCTGGGTCTTTGTTGCTGTGTGGGCTGTTCTCTAGTTGCAGTGAGCAGGGGCTACTCTCCAGTTGCTATGCATGGGCTTCTCATTGCAGTGGCTTCTCTTGTTGAAGAACATGGGCTCTAGGACACATGGACTTCAGTAACTGTGGCACGTGGGCTCAGTAGCTGTGGCTCCCAGCCTCTAGAGCACATGCTTAATAGTTGTGGCCCATGGGCTTAGTTGTTCCTCAGCATGTGGAATCTTCCTGGACCAGGGCTTAAACTAGTGTCTCCTGCATTGACAAGTGGATTCTTTACCACTGAGCCACAAGGAGAGCCCCTTTGTATGATTTTTTGGAAGTAAAATTTATTGAAGTATAATATATATACAGAAGAATGCCTGATAGATTTTCATACAGTGCAACATCAATGCTGCCAAAAGCCAGATAAAAATCCAACATCAGGGTCTACCTTGTGTTTCCTCCTAGTCATAAAAGAGAAGCCAATCTCAACTCAGTCTGAATTCCTGACTCATAGAATCTATCAGCATAATAAAATAGAGGAAAATCTTATCCTGACTTCTAACCTCATAGATGATTTATGCCTGAATAACATCTTTATTGAGATATCACTCACACTGCCATATAATTTAATCATCTAAATTATGTAATTCAATGGCTTTTAATATATTGATGAACTGTGCAACCATAACCACAATCTAAAATTTTAAAACATTTTCACCAGCCCACAAAGAAATCCCATATTCATGAGCAGTCATTCTCCCTAGTCTTCCTCACTCCTCCTTAGCTCTGAATAAGACTTTGAAATGATTATCTCTCCACATTCTTAAGATGTGACAACAGAAAAACTTAACTCATTTATTTGCAACTAATCAAACATTTCCAACAGCTGAAATTATAAACTAATCTAAGATGCTGTGAAAGTGCTGCACTCAACATGCCAGCAAATTTGGAAAACTCAGCAGTGGCCACAGAACTGGAAAAGGTCAGTTTTCATTCCAATCCCAAAGAAAGGTAATGCCAAAGAATGCTCAAACTACCACACAATTGCACTCTTCTCACATGCTAGTAAAGTAATTCTTAAAATTCTCCAAGCCAGGATTCAGCAATACGTGAACCGTGAACTTCCAGATGTTCAAGCTGGTTTCAGAAAAGGCAGAGGAACCAGAGATCAAATTGCCAACATCTGCTGGATCATCAAAAGAGCAAGAGAGTTCCAGAAAAACATCTATTTCTGTTTTATTGACTATGCCAAAGCCTTTGACTGTGTGGATCACAATAAACTGTGGAAAATTCTGAAAGAGATGGGAATACCAGACCAGCTGACTTGCCTTTTGAGAAACCTGTATGCAGGTCAGGAAGCAACAGTTAGAACTGGACATGGAACAACAGACTAGTTCCAAATAGGAAAAGGAGTACGTCAAGGCTGTATATTGCCACCCTGCTGATTTAACTTATATGCAGAGTACATCATGAGAAACACTGGGCTGGAAGAAACACAAGCTGGAATCAAGATTGCCGGGAGAAATATCAGTAACCTCAGATATGCGGATGACACCACCCTTATGGCAGAAAGTGAAGAAGAACTAAAGGGCCACTTGATGAAAGTGAAAGAGAAGAGTGAAAAAGTTGGCATAAAGCTCAACGTTCAGAAAACTAAGATCATGGCATCTGGTCCCATCACTTCATGGGAAATAGATGGGGAAACAGTGGAAACAGTGGCTGACTTTATTTTTCTGGGCTCCAAAACCACTGCAGATGGTGATTGCAGTCATGAAATTAAAAGACGCTTACTCCTTGAAAGGAAAGTTATGACCAACCGAGACAGCATATTAAAAAGCAGAGACATCACTTTGTCAACAAAGGTCCATCTAGTCAAGGCTATGGTTTTCCAGTGGTCATATATGGATGTGAGAGTTGGACTAGAAAGAAAGCTGAGCCCCAAAGAATTGATGCTTTTGGACTGTGGTGTTGGAGAAGACTCTTGAGAGTCCCTTGCACAGCAAGGAGATCCAACCAGTCCATCCTAAAGGAGATCAGTCCTGGGTTTTCATTGGAAGGACTGAAGATAAAGCTGAAACTCCAATACTTTGGCCACCTGATGCAAAGAACTGACTCATTTGAAAAGACCCTGATGCTGGGAAAGATTGAGGGCAGGAGGAGAAGGGGACGACAGAGGATGAGAAGGTTGGATGGCATCACTGACTCAATGGACATGAATTAGGGTAAACTCCAGGAGTTGGTGATGGACAGGGAGGCCTGGTGTGCTGTGGTTCATGGGGTCACAAAGAGTTGGACACGACTGAGCAACTGAACTGAACTAAAATGGCATTTCTTCCCTTAGCAAATCTGATATTGATATTCCTATAAAAACATGAATGGTGCTCAATATTGGCACTTTGTCAAGGATGAGTAGTCTGCATCTGGCTGGTGAAGTAGATGGGTTCATGTACGGACGGCAGATGCCACCTTGGCTGTGCTGGACACTCAGAGTAGTGGCAGAGTAACAAGTGCTCTGTGTTTTTCCATGGGGACCTCATGACACTTTGTGTTCCATGAGAAAGGAGAAAACAAAGCTTATGGCCATTTCTTTAGTCCTAATTGGTGTATCTAATGCCTAATAGTAAGCCCTCCAAAATGAGAGATACCACCCATTTGTCCTCAAGTTTGGAACTTAATTGCTAATTTTAGAGCTTAAGGAAAAAAACTTAGTTATTATTCTATGAATAAGCATATTCTGGATTATCCAGATGACTACCATATAAAGATGCCTTTTTAATGTTCCATGTTTGTTTCTTGTGTTATTCTCATAGCTGTGGTAGTTTTCAAATGTGGTTGAAAATTCTTCAACACTCCTCCCATTATCAATTGGGATCTATGCCTCCACTCCCTGAATCTAGATAGACTTGTGGTCTCACTGTATCCCATAGAATACAGAGGAAATTACCTTGTGTTACTGCTGAAGCCAGAACAGAAAATGTGAAGCAAGCTCTACTTTGTGAGCTGGGGCACTTCGGAGCTCTGAGCTGCCGTGTAAGAAATGGGAGCTATCACTGAGTTCTGAAAATGATATGACTACCCTGGCTTCCATGCTATGCGGAAGCTGAGTCTACCCGCAAAGGCACATACTGAAGCTCCAGTCAACTGCTCAGCTGAGATCCCAGCCCAGAGGAAGCATCAATCACCAGAGTGAAGATGTCGAGTTATCACCAGCCCTTGAGTCTTCTCAGCTAAGCCCCAGGTATCCTGGAGAAAAGAGAAGCCATTCCCAGCTCAATCTGAATACCTGACTCACAGAATCCATCAGCATGATAAAATGACTATTTAAGCAGCTAAGTTTTGAGGGAAACTTATAGCAAATGGAGGTCAAACGACTTCACAGCATGTGATATAGATGAAAGATGTGCAATAGTTTAAGCAACAGAAAGAAGTAGAAGAATTGGATTATCTTAAAACGAGGTATATAGGCATGCTGAGATCTCATGATTAAAGACATTTATTTTTTTCATGAATTAATTTTAGCAAAACATACTCCTTCATGTTAATGAGAATTTGAACTTTAGAATTCATATGGTTTTGTTTTTATTGTATCAATCAATTTTGGTTCTTTGGTTGTATAAAAATTATAAGCAAAAAGAATTTATATGTAATTAGCCAAAGCTTACACATATAGGATATCTATCATCATAAAAATATATGTAAATCCTGAAAAAGTCTTCAAAAAAGATTTCTATTAAAAGAATGTATGGAATAATCAGATTTTGGAAATACTGTCTTCTGCTTAATAACCCACCATTAACCTGTTGCCTTTGGATTGAGTCCAAACACCTCTAGAGGAAACACAAGTATCCACTCCAAAAGTATCCTGATTTCTTTCTTCCCTTTATCCATTTGCCTTACGTTCAAGCCACCTTGAAGTTCTCCCCCAGCTCTTTAGGAACTCCCCCTCTCCCTAAAAAACCCATCTTCAGTGCCACTTCTGTGAAAGTCTTTCTGGATTCCCCAAAGAGTTCTCTCCTCTGTGTTCCCACAGTGTGCCATTAGGGTCTGGCAGGAAACAGACCGCACAGTCGAAAGAATAATTCGAGGACGTTTCCTGGAAGTAGCTAAGACTGGCCGACAGATGCAGGCAGCCCCACGTGGAAGGAGAAGGGGGATTCAATACCTCACCTCAGCTATCCCTTCCTCTAATCTGCTGCGCGGCTCCCCATTGGTTGAGCCTAACCAGAAGCCAAAGGGCAAAAGAACCCATTGATATAGCCCTCAGATCAGCCTCCCCAGAGAAAAGTGCAAGGTGGAAATTGAATATGGGGGCAAGGGAACAGAAGATATCCAGGTTTTTTTTTTATTTATTCTTGAACGACATTCTATGCCATGACCTTTTTCATGATTGCTTTCGTTTTGGACTCACCCTGCCATTAATATCTCCATATGCTCTTTGCTTGGCAAAAGCTACTAGGACTTCCCTAGTAGCTCAAACAGTAAAGAGTCTGCCTGCAAAGCAGGAGACCTGGGTTTGATATCTTGGAGAAGGTAATTGAAACCCACTCCATTATTTTTGCCTGGGAAATCCCATGGATAGAGGAGACTAGTGGCTACAAGTACATGGGGTCACAAAGAGATGGACACAACTTAGTGATTAAACAACAACAACAATCTTTTAATAAGTGTTTATTGAACTGATGAATTAATAAGAAAATGACATGGATGAAAATACCAAGAACATTACTTGTATTCTTGAATATTCCCCAATTGTTATTTAAAATTTTTTTCTCTAGTTATTATTTTATTTCTATTTTTTGAAATCCATTTTTTTCCTAAAATAAATTTTGTGATTTTTTTTTTCCTGAGTAAAGCAGCTATTTGTATTGTATTTTTGTTTGTTTGAATCTTGTTAGTGAGATTTTAGTTCTTTAAGCCAGTTAGGATGGTATCTTATAATAAAGCTCATTTTAATCTGTTTTATTTTTGTGTATATGATTGTAGGACAATTTTAATTTATAAACTAGGACACATTTATGGCACATAGTTTAAAATTTTCCCTTCAGTTTTGTAGTGATTTCCTAAATTCCTTTACACTATTTGTATGGATCTTGTCAATCAAGTTTATTCTGTATAAGAGATTAATAGAGGGATGCTACATTATAAGCTTTCCAGTTTCCTTGAATGATTTTTAGTATTCTATAACACTTTTTTGTAATTAAGATTTAAATACCCAATCCCTCAAGACTTGCCATACAGAGAGCTGTCAATCAAGGAATTGGCAAGCTCTATGAACGGCATGATGAAATCTTTATCCCTACTCTCTGATGCCTTCAAGACCAGCTTTTGCAAGTTGATCCTTCATTTCACATGTCTTAGAACTCACTCACACTTCTTATGCTTGGAAATGTAACACACAGAGTGACAATGTAATCCACAGCTAATAAGTTAGCAGCTATAAAAATGAACATCCACATTAACTTGCCAAGCATGGAGGCTGGAGGTGTTACACTGTACTCGTGTATATATGTCTGCCAGGGCAATAGTACATATGCCTTTGGAGATGCTTCTAAGTTATGCAGAGAAGCCGACAATAATTCTTGAACTTTGTTGTCAGGATCCAGTTTCATTTAAGAGCCAAACCAACAGCATCAAAACACTTGGCCATGATCAGCTACAATCTAACCAAAGAAGAAAACATACGAAACTAGCCCTTGGGTTGTAAATTTTCTGGAAATAAGGCTATCTCAGTACTTTCTGTTGTGAACCAGTTTCGAGTAAAATACTTTTCAGCTTTCACTGAAAAAATAATAACAATGAAGGAATTAAAAATCTTTTCTCTGCTTATCTCTTAAATCATTACACAATCAAGTAAAATGAATAATTACTATTATTATTTACAAAAAAATTTTTATCTGAAATTTATGTCATCATTACAAGTATAAAAACATAATGCCATTGCATTTTTTAACTTACATTTAAAATTTTGTTTTTGGAGTTTATTCTGTTACAAACAATATTTAAAATAATGCACTATAAAATTGCATAGCTGGTTAAAATTTTAGCCCCACACCATAAAACTGAGCTCTACCCATCAAAATCTAATATTAAATTTACTTATCCTGTACATTAGGATAGGATGTTTGACACATAGTGCTTTAAACATTTATAAACTCTTTGTATATACATATTCTCTTAATGTGTTATGAAAGTTTTTAATAAATATAAACTCTCTTCAGTTCAGTTCAGTCCAGTTCAGTCGCTCAGTCGTATCCGACTCTTTGCGACCCCATGAATTGCAGCATGCCAGGCCTCTCTGTCCATCACCAACTCCCGGAGTCCACCCAAACCCATGTCCATCGAGTCGGTGATGCCATCCAACCATCTCATCCTCTGTCGTCCCCTTCTCCTCCCGCCTCCAATCCTACCCAGCATTAGGGTCTTTCCCAATGAGTCAACCCTTCGCATGAGGTGCCCAAAGTATTGGAGCTTCAGCTTCAAATCAGACCTTCCAACGAACACCCAGGATTGATCTCTTTTAGGATGGATTGATTGGATCTCCTTGCAGTCCAAGGGACTCTCAAGAGTCTTCTCCAACACCACAGTTCAAAAGCATCAATTCTTCGGCACTCAGCTTTCTTCACCGTCCAACTCTCACATCCATACATGACTACTGGAAAAACCATAGCCTTGACTAGACGGACTTTTGTTGGCAAAGTAATGTCTCTGCTTTTAAATATGCTATCTAGGTTGGCCATAACCTTCCTTCCAAGGAGTAAGCGTCTTTTAATTTCATGGCTGCAGTCACCATCAGCAGTGATTCTGGAGCCCAAAAAAATAAAGTCTGACACTGTTTCCACTGTTGCCCCATCTATTTCCCATGAAGTGATGGGACCAGATGCCATGATCTTAGTTTTCTGAACGTTGAGCTTTATGCCAACTTTTCCACTCTCCTCTTTCACTTTCATCAAGAGGCTCTTTAGTTCTTCTTCACTTTCTGCCATAAGGGTGGTGTCATCCGCATATCTGAGGTTACTGATATTTCTCCTGGCAATCTTGATTCCAGCTTGTGTTTCTTCCAGCCCAGTGTTTCTCATGATGTACTCTGCATATAAGTTAAATCAGCAGGGTGGCAATATACAGCCTTGACGTACTCCTTTTCCTATTTGGAACTAGTCTGTTGTTCCATGTCCAGTTCTAACTGTTGCTTCCTGACCTGCATACAGGTTTCTCAAGAGACAGGTCAGATGGTCTGGTATTCCCATCTCTTTCAGAATTTTCCACGGTTTATTGTGATCCACACAGTCAAAGGCTTTGGCATAGTCAATAAAGCAGAAATAAATGTTTTTCTGGAACTCTCTTGCTTTTTTGAAGATCCAGCGGATATTGGCAATTTGATCTCTGGTTCCTCTGCCTTTTCTAAAACCAGCTTGAACATCTGGAAGTTCACGGTTCACGTGTTGCTGAAG
This sequence comes from Giraffa tippelskirchi, assembly GCF_054371585.1. Classification (NCBI taxonomy): domain Eukaryota; kingdom Metazoa; phylum Chordata; class Mammalia; order Artiodactyla; family Giraffidae; genus Giraffa; species Giraffa tippelskirchi. The sequence goes on from NC_137277.1 coordinate 96,328,967, forward strand.
CCTGGCTTGGAGAATTTTGAGCATTACTTTATTAGCATGTGAGATGAGTGCAATTGTGCGGTAGTTTGAGCATTCTTTGGCATTGCCTTTCTTTGGGATTGGAACGAAAACTGACCTTTTCCAGTCCTGTGGCCACTGCTGAGTTTTCCAGATTTGCTGCCATATCGAGTGCAGCACTTTCACAGCATCACCTTTGAGGATTTGAAATAGCTCAACTGGAATTCCATCATCTCCACTAGCTTTGTTCGTAGTAATGCTTTCTAAGGCCCACTCTCTTACCTTTACTCAATATAATTTTTTTTTAATCATGTGAACTTGTGATCATACACATGAGGGAAGATCATCTTGAGTCCACTGGAAAGTTGAATAGAGATTTATGTTAAATGGAAGTTGGGCTATATGTTTGGAGAAAAAGGAAGCCAACATTATCCTGTGTCTATTATGGTACTTGTTTAATATCTCTTATTTTGTTACCTATAACAACCCAATGTAGTAGTTGTCATTTATTGCTATACTGATTCATATGTTAAATCTCAAAAAGGTTGGATAAACTGCCCAAATTCACAGGACTGGTAAATAATAATGCTGGGATATGAATCCAGATCTCTTTAAGAAGTGTGGGGTTTTTTGTTTTGTCATTCCACATCCTCTTTCAATGTACAGGAAGTACTACATACTATAAGCTCCTCAAAGACAGGAGCTCTACCCAAAACACCACTGTGAATCTGACTGTCTATCTGTCTGTTTCATCCATTTATTCCATAGGTATACAGTCAGTGTCTACTCTGAGCCAGGTACTGTCCTAGGCCCTGGGAATGGTGAACAAGACAGACAAGGGGTCCTGTCCTTAAGGAGCTCGAAGACTATGAAAAGTTCAGAAAAGCAGAAAGGCAGTGGTAATATAGAGAGGTCACTGCTACAGGGAGAGGGGAACAGATATGCAAGGGGGATTCACATTTGGGGGATCTGGGAAGGCAACTTAGAGAAAGCAGCATTTAAACACAGACAACAAACAAGGGTTTCAAACTGAAGCTGAAACTCCAATACTTTGGCCACCTGATGCAAAGAGCTGACTCATTTGAAAAGACCCTGATGCTGGGAAAGATTGAAGGTGACAGAAGGTGACGACAGAGGATGAGATGGCTGGATGGCATCACTGACTCAATGGACATGAGCTTGAGTAAACTCCAGGAGTTGGTGATGGACAGGGAGGCCTGTCGTGCTGCAGTCCATGGGGTCACAAAGAGTCGGACACAACTGAACGACTGAACTGAACTGAACAAACAAAGAGGGCCAACCCAGGTTATCAAGCATTGTAACGTATTTAATCTTTGAAGGGTCTAGTGGTCTTAATCTAACTTCCGGTAATGTAGGACATGAGGGATGCTGCTGCGGAGAGAGCTCCCAGAAAACAGTAGTGAACAACCAGAGGTTGGGAAGAAGAATAGGACCACACTGAGAAGGTGGCAGGAAAGAAGGGGAAGGGAAGCGAGGTTACAAAGAAGTGTATAGACATGTTCAAAGGATTGGAAATGAAAGGATCAGTATTGCATTTGGATATAATCTCCCTGAGCTGGGTTTCCCTGGTGGTTCTGCTGGCAAAGAATTCGCTTGCAATGCAGGAAACCTGGGTTCGATCCCTGGGTTGGGAAGATCCCCTGGAGAAGGGAAAGGCTACCTACTCCAGTATTCTGGCCTGGAGAATTCCAAGGACTGTATAGTCCATAGGGTTGCAAAGAGTCGGACAGGACTGAGCGACTTTCACTTTCACTTCCCTGAGCTGAGTTTAGAGAGCTAAAGAAGGAGAGGCAGATGGGGAGAGCAGGGAGCCTGGAGTCGGGGGACCACTAAGAGAAGGGGTGGTGGCCTGTGCTCTGACTGGCCCCTTGAACTGGGAACAGGGACTCTTGGGGAGGGAGGGAGAGCACCCTGTGGGCTGTCCATGAAGTTTTGTTAAATTTCTCAGGACAATTGAGAGGAAAGTGAAAGTGAAAGTCGCTTAGTCATGTCCAACTCTTTGTGACCCTGTGGACTATACAGTCCATGGAATTCTCTAGGCCAGAATACCAGAGTGGGTAGCCTTTCCCTTCTCCAGAGGATCTTCCCAGCCCAGGGATCGAACCCAGGTCTCCAGCACTGCAGGCGGATTTTTTACTAGCTGAGCCACAAGGGAAGCCCAAGAAAACTAAAACAATTAATGCAGGTGAAATCATATCACAGAGAACTCCACAGGAAACAAGTATTAATGAAAACTCCCAATGGATTAAAGTGGAGACTTCTCAGAAGCTCTAAAGTATAACTCTTCCTTTAAATATCTTAAACTGAAGCATCCAGAGGGAATATCTCTAATAAAGAAGGACTCAAGTATTTTAAGGTGTTTATCTTTGAAGGGGCTAGAGGTCTTTATCTAACTTCCTATAATGGGAAAGGAGCAATTCTTTCCTCTCTAGTCAAGGTGCAGTCATTCTGTAATTATAATTGTGGAACATTTTCTTGTTTTCCATGTAAAAAGATGTACTCCACAATTAGTGAGCTTTTTAGTTTCCTCCTTATGTTTATGCTGCACCATACCATCAGATACTCATTATCTCCTTCATTAAGACTGTCTATTGGATGCACACACACTGAAGAAGAGCATTAGCTCTTTTGCATGATTTAGAGTTGTGAATTCTCACTGTACAGAGACTAAAATATAAGCAAGGGAGTTTACTTTTGAGCATTAGTCAGAACTTTCAACCCCAAAATGCTTCATCTATTTCTTGAAATTTCCATTATTATAGTTCATTAAAATTATTATTAATTTTTATATTTGATTAACACTGTATATTAGCACATTGTATTCAGTACAAAGTAGTTTTAAAAAAAATGAAGCTTTTTTTTTTTTAAATACATACTCTTTAGTGAGATAAAGGGAGATTTCCCAAACCTCTTCAACACCATTCACCTCTGACTCAAAACACAATAACGAGTTGCTTCACAAAATGTTGTTGACTAAAGGGCTATCTATAGTAAACCAATATATTTTTTATAATTATAAGGCTCATATTTAATTACTAGGTATAAAATAATTGGATCTTCTTTCATCAGCTACTGGTTTATTATCTTACGGAATTATGGTATCAGGTTCCTATTTTGCAACTGTACTTAAAACAATTTTTGAATTTTGGAGATTTAAAAAAAATTTTTAAATATACTGTGTTACTATCAGAACATCAGTTTTACATGAGTATAGTATAGAATGAATTGTTTTGTGAATAAACTCTGGACATATTTAAGCTATACTATGTGAAACCATAATTATGTAGATCAAAAATGGTCAAGGTCAATATCATATGGCTCAAATTGAACCTTCCCATACAGATTTTCTCATCCATTTTCATTATCAGGAGGAATTAGCAATGGTTTTGTTGTTGTTCAGTCGCTAAGTCCTGTCTGACTCTTTTGCAACCCCATGGACTGTAGCCCTCCAGGCTCCCCTGTCCATGAAATTTCCCAGGCAAGAACACTGGAGTGGGTTGCCATTTCCTTTTCCAGGGGATCTTCCAAGCCCAGGAATTGAACTCAGGTCTCCTGCATTGCAGGCAGATTCTTTACCACTGAGTCACCAGGGAAGTCCTTTACCCAATCATTAAATGAATGCTTAAAGGAAGTACTGTTCATATAGCATATAGCTCATTAACCAATAGCTGAAAATATAATAGCTCACCCATATATGAAAATCAACTACTCATAAGAAAAACTCAGTGGATGAGAGGTCCAGAAATCTGATTTTGTATATGCTTGAGTTAAGTTTATGATTTAGACTAAAATAAAGAAGACTGACTTGTTTTACAGTAAATTCTGTGTTTGGCTGAAACTTCAAAGGGCAGTTACTAAACATAAATGATCTCTTACCAATGATGCCTTTCAAAACAATACAGAAGAGAAAGCTGCTGAAAATTGTCTACCAGCAATGACTTCATAGAGCAGTGTAGGGAAAAACAGAGGCTCTTCTTGGGAAAATATGAACTTTAATCAGAGAACCTGGTTTGTCCAGGCTGCTTTATTTCACTCCTTTCAAAAATAAGAATGCCTAGGCCACTCCTCTGTCAAAAACCTGGATCTGGAGAGGACAGCATGTTATCATGGCTAAAGCAAGAGGCACCCCATGCCTCTCAGTGTCAGGAAGGAGATTCCATGTGCTGAGTGGAGGTCCCTGCATGGCCAAGGGTTGCTGTATTTTGCCACTATGTGTGATACACCAGGTGCTGCACAAAGTCATTGGATAGAAGCTCTTGACAATAGTATCAAATTCTTGCAAAATATAATTTTATGAATTGTATTTATATGAAACTCTACACATGTTTAGCAACACAAGTAACTTGAATTTCTGGGTCTGTTGTATCCATATGTGCCTTCTTAGTTCCTGAAAACTAAGAGAAAGAAAAAGAAAGGTTATAGAAACAAATGTGAAGACATGGTCTCTGCTTATAAAGGGTGTGCATTCTTCTCGGGCAGAAAAGATGAACTATACACAAAAGAATTAGAGAATACATCTTCTCTTACAATTCTCCTCCTCTCTTAGGACATTAAATATTTCAGTTGCACTTATACCACCTCCCTTCTCAAGAGCTCAAACACCGGCTGTGGAACAAACTTGGATAAAACACTTCTCACAATCCCTTTTTAGCCAGTGAGCCCATCTGGGAAACCAATGCAGTGTCTTCATACTAATCGTAAGTTCCACTGACTTTGGGATCTACCTTAGTCAGTTTTCCTCATGAGGCAATACCTCCAAAATCTTAGATGGAAAATTAAGAAAATAATGCTAGCAAAAAGCACTAATGATAAACTACTCTCATTGGAGCCTACCACTTGCCCTTTCGTATCTTCTGTATTTTCCTACATCAGGCTTACAATACAGCTTGCAGGTGTGTTAGTCACTCAGTCATGTCTGACTCTTTGCCACCCCATGGACTGTAGCCTGCCAGGCTCCTCTGTCCATGGAATTCTCCAGGCAAGAATACTGGTGTAGGTAGCTTTTCCCTTCTCCAGGGGATCTTCCTGACCCAGGGATTGATTTTTTTTTTTTTTTTTTTTTACCATCTAAGGCACCAAAGTGCTGCTCAAAAAAGACAGAGAGGTATAGCCTGAGTAAGTCCTTGACCTTTATCTCACTATATCAACATGTCTTTCATGTAATAACTACCAAATGAGCCAGAGACTAAGACATAAAAATTGTCTTGGATTTTTTTGCTGGCATTACTATGAAAGTCTGACTGGTTCACCACCCTCATCCCATCCAGTTTTAAAAGTTTCTAGAAAAATTCTGCAACACATTTTTTGAAATCAATTGGCATTTAGAGAAAAAAATGTAAAATACACTTGCTACCCAGGAAATAAGGGTTTCCCTCGTGGCTCAGTGGTAAAGAATCTACCTGCCATGCAGGAGACATGAGTTTGATCCCTGAGTTGCGAAAATCCCCTAGAGAAGGAAATGGCAACACACTCCAGTATTCTTGGCTGGGAAATCCCATGGACAGAGGAGCCTGGCAGGCTACAGTTCATGGAGTTGCAAAGAGCTGGACAAGACTTAGCGACTAAACAACAACAACCCAGGAAACACTATCATTACTTGTCACCTACCTTCCAGCTGAGTGGGATCCAAGAGCACTCAGGATATCCCAGGATATTCTTTTATAATGTATTGCAGAAGCTCCATCTGTCATTCCCCTAGTTGTCCCTTTCCCCATATCTCAGCCTCGCAAATGTCAGTCTAGACCTATTGCACACTCTTCTCTGTGACACTTAGGAACATCTGCTCAACAGCCTTCAAATTGGAGTTTGGGTATGCACAGCTGCTCAGGGCACTGGAACACTGTCCCTAGCTTAGTGAAAGTGAAGTCGCTCAGTTGTGTCCGACTCTTTGCGACCCCATGGACTGTAGCCTACCGGGCTTCTCCGTCCATGGAATTTTCCAGGCAAGAATACTGGAGTGAGTTGCCATTTCCTTCTCCAGGAGATCTTCCCAACCCAGGGATTGAACCCGGGTCTCCCGCATTGTAGGCAGATGCTTTAACATCTGAGCCACCAGGGAAGTCCCTAGCTTACTTCTCTCCAAATTTGATTGCAACTATTTTTTAGCCTTGGAGATCATATTTTTCAACATTTAGGTCCTTTTTCCTCTCTGCTCATTCTCTCCTATTTCTCTGTGTTGTGTAATGTTCCTTTGAGTTATCTTTTTCCAAGGAATTCAAAGAACTCAGTGACTCAACTCTCCATCCACATGCCCACATGAGACAGGAGGCTCTCCTCCCTGCTGCCCTGAGATACAAAACTGTTTGCCTCCAGCGTGGCTCTGTTTTTCCAGCTGTCAAGCAGCAGCTGGCCAGATTTTTTTCTACAAGCTGAAAATTCACATGCAGCAAAGTGGGCTACGGCATGGCAGGGTGGATGCAAGGTCTCAAGAAGAGCACAGAGGAGAAGTGGAATCTTGGAACTCAGAGAGAGTGAAGCTATACAGAGAGACAAGTTTATCGATTTTACATGCCACGTACCAGGCTACCTATTGGGACTACATGGAATAAAACCTTTTCCCTGGCCCTTCAGTAGGAAGAGACACAAATGTTTAGCATTTACTCATTCAATGAGTCTGTAAACACTATGTGAACAGCTATTACATGCCAATCCTTACTGAAAAATGGTGGAGTAGGAGGACATTCGATCATCTGCTCCTGTGAGAACTCCAAAATTACAACTCACTGCTGAAAAATCATCAACAGGAGAATGTTGGATCCCACCCAAAAAAGATGCCCCATGTCCAAGGGCAAAGGAGAAGCCCCAGGAAGATGGTAAGAGGGGAAAAATCGAGTTTAGAATCAAACCCCATACCCACCAGAGACGCTCGGAGGGCTCAAACAAAACATTGTGTGCACAAGGAGACGTCATAAAGATTAGGCCAGCCCTGGCTTTGAGTGTTTGAGTGTCTCCTGTGGAGCTACGGATCAGCAGTGGAGGGGCAGGGCTCTGGGTGCAGCAGACCTGCGTATGACATAAGCCTTCTTGGAGGAAGTTTCCATTAACCCCATCATAAAGCCACCAGAACTTACACAGGACTGGGGAAACAGATTCTTGGCACAAACAGAACCTTGTGCGCACCAGGACCCAGGGGAAAGGAGCAGTGACCCCACGAGAGACTGACCCAGAGTTGCCCATGAGTGTCCAGGAGTCTCTGGCAGAGGCGTCGATTGGCGGTGGCCTGCTGCAGGGTCAGGGGCACTGAGTGAGGCAGTGTGCCAGGGACCTTTTGAAGGAGGTCGCCATTATCTTCATTACCTCCACCATAGTTTTGCCTCAGGTCCGACAATAGGGAGGGAACACAGCCCTGCCCATCAACAGAAAATTGGATTAAAGATTTACGAGCATGGCCCCGCCCATCACAAAAAGACCCAGTTTCCCCCTCGGTCAGTTTCTGCCATCAGGAAGCCTCCATAAGCCTCTTATCCTTATCCACTAGAGGGCAGACAAAAGGAAAACCACAATCACAGAAAACTAACCAATCTGATCACATGAACCACAGCCTTGTCTAACTCAGTGAAACTATGAGCCATTCCATATAGGGCCACTCAGACAGATGGGTCATGGAGGAGAGTTCTGACAAAATGTGCTCCACTAAAGAAGGTAATGGCAAAACACTTCAGTATTCTTGCCTTGAGAACCCCATGAACAGTATGAAAAGGCAAAAGGATAGGACACTGAAAGATGAACTCCCCAGGTCAGTAGGTGCCCAATATGCTACTGGAGATCAGTGGAAAAATAACTTCAGAAAGAATGAAGAGACGGAACCAAAGCAAAAACAACACCCAGTTGTGGATGTGACTGGTGATGGAAGTAACGTCTGATGCTGTAAAGAACAATATTGCATAGAAATCTGGAATGTTAGGTCCATGAATCAAGGCAAATTGAAAGTGGTCAAACAAGAGATGGCAAGAGTGAGCATTGACATTTTAGGAATCAGCAAACTAAAATTGACTGGAATGGGTGAATTTAACTCAGATGACCATTATATCGACTACTGTGGGCAAGAATCCTTTAGAAGAAATGGAGTAGCCTTCATAGTCAACAAAAGAGTCTGAAATGCAGTCCTTGGATGCAATCTCAGAAATGACAAAATGATCTCTGTTCGTTTCCAAGGCAAACCATTCAATATCACAGTAATCCAAGTCTATGCCCCAACCAGTAATGATGAAGAAGCTGAAGTTGAATGGTTCTAAGACCTATAAGACTTTCTAGAACTAATACCCCAAAAAGACGTCCTTTTCATTATAGGGGACTGGAATGCAAAAGTAGGAAATCAAGAAACACCTGGAGTAACAGGCAAGTTTGGCCTTGGAGTACAAAATGAACCAGGGCAAAGGCTAACAGAATTTTGCCAAGAGAATGCACTGGTCATAGCAAACACCCTATTCCAACAACACAAGAGAAGACTCTACACATGGACATCACCAAATGGTCAATATCGAAATCAGATTGATTATATTCTTTGCAGCCAAAGATGAAGAAGCTCTATACAGTCAGCAAAAACAAGACTGGAAGCTGACTGTGGCTCAGACCATGAACTCTTTATTGCCAAATTCAGACTGAAATTGAAGAAAGTAGGGAAAACCACTAGACCATTCATGTATATGATATAAATCATACCTTATGATTATACAGTGGAAGTGACAAATAGATTCAAGGGATTAGATCTGCTAGAGCACCTGAAGAACTATGAACAGAGGTTCATGACATTATACAGGAGGCAGTGATCAAGACCATCCCCAAGAAAAAGAAATGCAAAAAGGCAAAATGGTTGTCTGAGGAGGCCTTACAAATAGCTGAGAAGAGAAGTGAAAGGGAAAGGAGAAAAGGAAAGATATACCCATTGGAATGCAGAGATCCAAAGAATAGCAAGGAGAGTTAAGAAAGCCTTCCTCAGTGATCAATGCAAAGACATAGAGGAAAACAATAGAATGGGAAAGACTAGAGATCTCTTCAAGAAAACTAGAGATATCAAGGGAATATTTCATGCGAAGATGGGCAAAATAAAGGACAGAAATGGTATGGACCTAACAGAAGAAGAAGATATTAAGAAGAATACACAGAAGAACTGTACAAAAAAGATCTTCATAACCCAGATAACCACGATGGTGTGATCACTCACCTTGAGCCAGATGTCCTGGAATGTGAAGTCAAGTGGGCCTTAGGAAGCATCACAAAAAACAAAGCTAGTAGAGGTGATAAAATTCCAGTTGAGCTATTTCAAATCCTGAAAGATGATGCTGTGAAAGTGCTTCACTCAATATGCCAGCATATTTGGAAAACTCAGCAGTGGCCACAGGACTGGAAAAGGTCAGTTTTCGTTCCAATCCCAAAGAAAGGCAATGCCAAAGAATGTTCAAACTACTGCACAATTGTACTCATCTCATACGCTAGCAAAGTAATGCTCAAAATTCTCCAAGCCAGGCTTCAACAGTTTGTGAACTGTGAACTTCCAGATGCTCAAGCTGGATATAGAAAAGGCAAATGACCAGAGATCAAATTGCCAACATCTGTTGGATCATCAAAAAAAAAGATAGCTCCAGAAAAAATATCTACTTCTGCTTTATTGACTATGCCAAAGCCTTTGACTGTGTGGGTCACAACAAACTGGAAAATTCTTCAAGAGATGGCAATACCAGACCACCTGACCTGCCTCCTGAGAAATCTGTATCCAGGTCAAGAAGCAACAGTTAGAACTGGACATGGAATAGCAGACTCGTTCCAAATCGGAAAAGGAGTACCTCAAGTCTGTAAAATGTCACCCTGTTTATTTAACTTATATGCAGAATACATCATGTGAAAGGCTGGGCTGGATAAAGCACAAGCTGGAATCCAAAATGCTGAGAGAAATATCAATAACCTCAGATATGCAGATGATACCACCCTTATGGCAGAAAGTGAAGAAGAACTAAAGAGCCTCTTGATGAAAGTGAAAGAGGAGAGGGAAAAAGTTGGCTTAAAACTCAACATTCAGAAAACTAAGATCATGGCATCCAGTGACATCATTTCATGGCAAATAGATGGGGAAACAATGGAAACAGTGACAGACTTTATTTTTGAGGGCTCCAAAATCACTGCTGATTGTGACTGCTGCCATGAAATTAAAAGACACTTGCTCCTTGGAAGAAAAGCTATGACCAACCTAGACAGCATATTAAAAATTAGAGACATTAGTTTGTCAACAATGGTCCATCTAGTCAAAGCTATGGTTTTTCCAGTAGTATGTATGGATGTGAGAGTTGGACTATAAGGAAAGCCGAGTGCGGAAGAATTGATGCTTTTGAACTGTGGTGTTGGAGAAGACTCTTGAGAGTCCCTTGGACTGCAAGGAGAGCCAACCAGTCCATCCTGAAGGAGATCAGCCCTGGGTGTTCATTGGAAGGACTGATGTTGAAGCTGAAACTCCAATACTTTGGCCACCTCATGCGAAGAGTTGACTCATTTGAAAAGACCCTGATGCTGGGAAAGACTGAGGGCAGGAGAAGAAGGGGATGACAGAGGATGAGACGGTTGGATGGTATCACTAACTCAATGGACATGAGTTTGAGTAAGCTCCAGGAGTTGGTGATGGACAAGGAAGCCTGGCGTGCTGCAGTCTATGGGGTCGCAGAGTCGAATATGACTGAGCGATTGAACTGAACTGATTACATGCCAGACTTTATTCTAAGCCCTGGGAGTACATCAGTGAACAACATAGACAAAATCCTTGGAGATTATTGGATACAATAATGCATGGTTGGGACTTCCCTGGCCATCCAGTGGTTAAGACTTCGATATCCAGTGCAGGGCGGTTCAGGTTCAACCCCTGGTCAGAAAACTAACATCCCACATGTCTTGTGGCAAAGAAAAAAAAAGCACAAAAATATAAAATAGAAGGAATATTGTAACAAATTCAATAAAAATTTTAAAAATGATCTGCATAAAAAAATCTTTAAAAATATTTTTAAAACTGCAAATTGGATAATCATATCGACTCTGTAGTCAGACCTCTTGGGTTCAAATGCTGGCTGTGTGATACTGAGAGGAATATTTGTTAATACTTCTCTATGCCTCCATGTCCTCCATCTGCAAAGTGAGGATGATAACAGTACCTTTGCATAGGATTTTTATGAGACTAAATGAGTTAATACAAGCAATGAACTTAAAAGAACATCCAACATGTAAAACAGGGTCCATAAATCCCGGATGACTCACCGGTAAATATTGCTCCTGCAATGTAGGAATCACAGGTTTGATCCCTGGGTCAGGAAGATCCCCTGGAGGAGGAAATGGCTCCCCACTCCAGTATTCTTCCCTGGAAAATCCCATGGACAGACAAGCCTTCCTGGCTACAGTCCATAGGGCTGTAAGGAGTCAGACACGACCGAGCACGAACGCACACACACAATTATTATACTAGATAATTACATTACTGAGTGACAATTACTGTGTTAAAAAGATGTAAGCACAAAGTTCTCTGGGAGCACAGAGGCAAAGCACCTCACTTAGACAAGCAGTGGACAAGACTTCTTAGAGGGAATGGCACTGGAATCTGGAAGGGTGACTGGAATTTAGCCAGATGAAAAACAAGGGAAATGAAATACCAGGCAGAGGGAGCATCATGTTTGAAGATCTGGAAGTAAAGGAGAGGACAGCAATGCTTAGAAATGTCAGTCGCTTGGTATAGGTATCAGGTTAAGGAGGTGAGCTTAGAAGGAAGATGAAGAAAAGACCTGATCACGTTAAGGAATTTGGACTTGATCCTGAAGCAGAAGCCACTAACTTTAAACAAGAAAGTAATAGAGGCTGCACTGGAGTGAAATTACAAGACAGAGGCCAGCTGGGAAAGATTGAAGGCAGGAGGAGAAGGGGACAACAGTGGATGAGATGATTGGATGGCATCACTGACTTGAAGAACATGAATTTGAGCAAGCTCCGGGAGTTGGTGATGGACAGGGAAGCCTGGCGTTCTGCAGTCCATGGGGTCGCAAAGAGTCGTACACGACTGAGCGACTGAACAGATCAGAGGAGGTTGGAAGGATGGTCTGAACTGGAAGAGAGAAAGGCCTAAAAAAGATGGAGTGAGCTTAAAGGGATTTGGACAAATAAAAGAGATGCTAATAAGGTTGATGTGTGGGGTGCTAAGTGAATAGACACTGAGGAGGACCCCTGGGTTTCTGGCTTGGGCAATGTGGCAGCACTAACTCTCACCAAAGTGGGGCATGAGGGAAGGGCCAGAACTTTGTAGATGGGGTTGGGGATGAGCAGGGTAGTGCCAAAGTGCCAACAATAATTAATAATTAACTTACTCTTGGATAAATTGCACTTGATAGGCCTCTGAGTCATCCATGCCAGGACATCCAAGTGATTCAGAATCCAGCCTAGAGACCCCAACTACAGAGATACATCAGCATGTAGATAAATTTGCAAGGTTCAGGGAAGAGCCAAGATTACTCAGTTATTATCTCATTAAATCTCCACGACTCTGTGAAGTACCTGTTTTTAAAAAAGACCCTTGGGCATGTAGAAATTAAATGACAGGCCCAGACTTGTCTGACTTCAAATGCCTTGCTCTTGTCTCTTCTCCAAGCTACCTCCCAGGTGGTCCATTGATTGGCTGGATGAAGCTCGTATTTCTGTGTTCATAGCTTTGGTACTTTGCTGAGTCCACCCAAGTACAACACTTCTGTAGTTTCTCAAAATATAAATATTAATGACACATACCTGCCACAGTCAAAACAGGATAAGACAAATAGAAAGCCAAGAGATAATGTCAATGCAGTACGGTGTCAATGAAAAAAATTAACCTGTTGATCTAAGAAAGTAATAAGAGAATTTTACTTGAGCCAAATTGAAGATTATAACCCAGGAACAGCCTCTTAGAAAGCTCAGAGAACTATTCTCCCCATTAGAGGTCAAAGCACAGTTGTATAACTTTTTGAGATAGAGGACTGTACATTAAATCATGTTGATAATTTGCACAATCCAGATCTGCAAGTACAAAGTGAGTAGTGATTCATGGGTCATTGTAGCCCCTTACAGGATTAAGAAGCTTACCTCCTAGGGCGTCATCTCACTGACGTTAGAAAAATGTTGCTGTTTATGGCTGAGAAGTTACTTTCTGCCAGTGGAGAACCATGGCTGATGCATGTGCAGATATACAATGCATAGTAGAAGGGAGAGACATGGCCAGAGGGCAGAGAAAAAATAGTATGCTTAAATTTTACTTAACTTGCCTTAGAATATGAATTTTTGCTTCATTCATAGTAAGGGGAGTGATGGAGGTATGTGCAGGTGTATTTGCCAAAACTTTTTGAAGGCTTCTGGCCTTAGAAGTCCTGACAAAATGCCTATGTCAATCCTGCCAACCTCCAGTAAAAGCTGCTTACAGAATAGATGGAATTTGAGAGAAGAGAAAGGGGAGCAGGGCCTCTGCCTCTGGGGATTGGTTCAAAACAGATATTCCTGAAGCGGATACCATAGCACAGAAGAGAAAATGGAAGAGAAGAGACAGCAAGACCTGGGAGGGAAACAGAAGGAAGAGCACCTACAGGAACAAGCCAAGAGGACTGACGATCAAACTCTAAACATCAGATCCACAGCCCAACACACTCCTGTGGTCCCTGGGAGGCTAATCTCCCCACACCCCAACCTCCCCACCACCCAAAATGCTTTCTAGGTGCCTACTATTGTCTTTCAGTCACTAAGTCATGTCCAACTCTTTGTGACCCCATGAACTGCAGCACCCAGGCTTCTCTGTCCTTCACTATCTCCTGGAGTATGGGCAAACTTGTGTCCATTGAGTTAATGATGCCACCCAACCATCTCATCATCTGTCATCCCCTTCTCCTCTGGTCTTCAATCCTTCCCAGCATCAGGGTGTTTTCCAATGAGTCACCTCTTCGACTCAGGTGGCCAAAGTATTGGAGCTTCAGCTTCAGCATCAGTCCTTCTAATGAATATTCAGGGTTGATTTCCTTTAGGATGGACTGATTTGATCTCCTTGCTGTCTAAGGGACTCTCAAGAGTCTTCTCCAGCACCACAATTGTAAAAGCAACTATTCTTTGGTGCTCAGCCTTCTTTATGGTCCAATTCTCACATTGGTACATGAATACTGGAAAAACCATAACTTTGACTATTCAGACCTTTGTCGTTAAAGTGATGTGTCTGCTTTTTAATATACTATCTAGGTTTGTCATAGTTTTTCTTCCAAGAATCAAGTGTCTTAATTTTGTGGCTGCAGTCACCAATCTGCCACTGTTTCCATTTTTTCCCCATCTATTTGTCATGAAGTGATGGGACTGGATGCTATGATCTTAGTTTTTTGGATATTGAGTTTTAAGCCATCTTTTGCACTTTCTTTTTTCACTCTTATCAAGGGGCTCTTTAGTTCCTCTTCACCTTCTGCCATTAGAGTAGTATCCAGATTTGTATACTTGAAGTTGTTGATATTTCTCCCAGAAATCTTGATTCCAGTTTGATTCATCCAGTATTAGGGGCCAGTAATGAAAGCTTAATCATTTCTGACATTTGGTCTTGGGTTTTGCTGACAAGCTTGGATGGATTCACAATGATAAACTTGTCTGTAAATAGTGTGATCCCCCTATTGGACCTGACTTGTTCACTGTGATATTTCCAGTACACTGCCAGGTAAAGTAGCATATCAAGAAGTACAAACCTTGATTGAATTAAAGCTAAAAGTAAATAAATAATCAGTCACCTAAAAATATTTTTTAAGAATCTAGTGGAATAGTTTAGCACCCAACTAATAAAAGTATAAAAAATAAGTCTTAAAAGTCTGAATAAGATTGGAAAATCCTTGATTTAGTTGACAGTTTTAGAACACCAACTAGTAATACCCATTTATTTTTGAAGTTCCCATTATATATTCTCAAAGGTAGACCACATGCTTAGCCATAAAGTAGGTCTTAAGAACTTAAAAATTATTTTCTGATCATAACAAAATTAAGTTAGAAGTCAACAACAATAAGAAAAGGTAAGTAAATAAGTAAGTAATAAAATAAAAGTCTAAAATATATTTTGTATTTTACATAATAGACTTGACATATTGAGATATTTTGGTCTTCCATTAGTAGAAGCCGGACTCCTGGCTACCCTTTGAGCAGCCACCAATTAGGCTTTCTTCTCAATATTGATGGCCATCGCCTAGTTTCTATATAAAAGTCTTTGGATAGTCTTTGCATTGTTACTCACAATTCACATGAATTCACAATTCATCTTTTAGTTACTGATGAATTTTTTTTTAGTTTATCAGCCCACTGGTGGGTATGACAGAAAGTCTTAACTCTAAAGAGAAAGCATTTGTAGTAAAATCCTCAAGAAGTAGTCATTTGAGCAGTGAGCCTTTTTCTTGACCATATCAAAATTGAAGTTAACATGTGAATATTCAAGAAACTAAGTAACAATGTCTTTGTATGTATAACACTCCCACTGAATGACTTACCAAACTCTTCTGGCACTTGCCTGAATTTCCAAATATCTTTGAATATCATGACTGCTGTAGTTAAATAGCCAAAACATCACTTAAATTATCTACACAGTGTGACTGATAAAGGACAAGATAAATAATGTTATAACACCCTTTGGGATGGTTGAAGAAAACAGAGATCAACAGATGAGCCATGCATGCTACTGAAACATTGAAATGGAGAAGTTAATTATTAAATCTGTGGTGTCTCTTTAAATATGTAAGGTCTTTCATGGTGGCAATCTTCATTCTGTATTATGGAAGTAAACAAAGATCACCCAAATGAGAACAAGCCACAGCTATTTTTTCAGAGCTTAATATAGCAAGAATCAGCCCGTAATGACATTTGGACTCAAAGGTCAGCAAGGGAGTAGCAGTGCTTTACAGTGAAAAGCAGTGGGGGCTTCCAGAATGCTGGAATTGGAGATGATTGCTGTGGGAAACAGCAGGCAGGCTGACGAGAAGTGGAGCTTCTGACAAGATTGAATTAACGAGCATATTTATCTTTTTCTGGTTGGTTCTTGGTTGGAAAAAAGGGCAAAAATAGGGAAGCTGACAATCAGTGAAGTCCTGACTACTTTGGACAGATTGTTGTAGAGGCTGTGAGTGAGAATTCAGTTGTCTGGCCCTTGTCTGTTTGCATGTTCAGTCTCTCAGCATTAAGATTTCATACGTTAGCTTTATCAGAGTGAACTCAGTATTTCTATCCTATGCTAGAACCAGCACTCTAAAAGAGTAGTTATATTCTGGTGATCCTGAGTAATTGCCACGTCCACTCTGAAATCAGTGTCACTACAGAGCGTACATTCTCAGTGAGGGCGATATCACCCCCTTGGGAGTGGTTCTTGGGGACAAAAAAAATGTTCTCTTCTGACGTATGAAGCACAGATTTATGTAGAACATATACTAATATGCATTTATATAGAACATGTAATACATAAACAGACATGCAGAATTCAAGTTGAATGTGAGGCTCAGGAAAAAAATGTCTGAAATAAAAGTGAGGGTAGGGAGAGGGTAGAGAATAAGGAAATAAAAAGTTTGAGAAACATGCTATAGAGCCTAGATAAATACGTCTACCTAAAACAAAGTTTTCAGCCAGGGAGTAGCACTGGACCTTCCCTCTTGGAGTACCTTTGTCTGGTAATTTCTGGCTCTTCAAATTTCTCTCCAGTTGGTTTAGTTTCTATTCTAAATACTACTACTGTCCCTTCTCTCAAAGCACTAGGTATATCGCCAGAATAAAGGTCCAAACAGCCATTGCAGACTCCCCTGTAATATCAATAAAAAGATCCAATTCCCACATAGTCACTCTATTCCATTGCCAGAAAACAGATGTTAGTTCAAAAAATATACAATGAGAGTAGTGGTTTTATTCCACCATTTAAAGGAGAGTCATATAATTTTAAACTGTATGTTTGATCCACTAAAATTACACTACAAACACTGGGCTATTATGGATAAAAAAGAAATGACTGTACACTTAAAAATGGTTAAGATGGTTAATTTTATATTATGTATATTTGACTACAATTTTAATAAATGACAGGCTTACTTTTCACTCTAGTCCAATGCCAAGGTCTTTGCATATAGCAAAGACCCTTGTGTGCACGAAGTCTTTTTTTCCTATCTTATTGTTCTTAACAGCGTACAATGAATCTGAAGGACTTTCTGCATATAACTTTCTGATTATGTGCTCTACCACTCAGAAGAGAGTATGTGTTCCCTCCCATGGCAAATGAGATATCTCAGTTTAGTTAGAGTCCCTAACCTTGTTCTATTGGCTCTTGCTCTTTCCTAAAATGAGAGCAACCACTAGACAGCCTCTCCACTCCTCCACTACCCCAGCCTCATAATACATGTATTACCACCACCACATCACCTCACATTTATATATTGCATGTGTGCATGCTCAGTCTCTTCAGTCATGTCCGACTCTTTGCGACCCTACAGACCTTATCCTACCAGGCTCCTTTGTCCATGGGATTCTCCAGGCACCAATGCTGCAGTGGGTTGTTTCTAAAGTCTCTTGCATTGGCAAGCAGGCTCTTTACCACTAGCACCACCTGGGAAGCCCAAGCCATAAAGGAATTATCATAACCACGGCCATTTTGTGAGAATCTAGCTCCAAGGATCTTAAACACATTTTCTCATAAAATCGTATAATTATTTCTTAAGTCAGTAGCTAATATAAGCAAATTGTTCAAATTTTTCAAAACCCACAGTCTGTCCAAAGAACAATCAAAGAAGTGCACAAAAGCCTCCTCTCTGGCTAATGTCTGTTCTAATAGGAAGCAAGAGACCTTTATTATGTATTGAGTGTAAGATGAACTACTTATTTGGTATTACTGATCATTGGGGCAACGAAAACATCTCACACTACACATGGGAAACAGTTTTTAGAGACTTGTATGTAAACAAATACAAATCAACATGATTTAAATTCTTTTATGACAGGCTCCACACAGAGAAGCACCTGCCCAATTAATTTTGCAACATCCAAGTTTACGATTCTCATCTCATCTCTAGTTCTTCCGTTTCTCAGCTATCCAGCCTATGCTGTTGCCTGTATTTTATATCTAAAGTTAAGTCTGATTGTGTTCCTTCACCTGGAAAAAACTCTAAATGGCTCCCTAGTACATACTGAATACTGAATTTAAGACCAAAGAATACGTCCAGGATCAACCTTTATACCCTATATCCTGGTGAAACTAAACTAATAGGTATTCCCTAAAGATCTCCAGGTTTCTCACTCAGCCTTTGTGTACAGTTATTCCTTTGGCTTGAAATTTCTTCTTTCCATATGTCTAAATCCATAGAATTATCCACTTAGCTAACTATCATCTCCGTACCTCTAGGTGGAAATTAATTTGGTTGTAAATAACACACTTGCTTGGTGGCTCAGTGTTAAAGAATATGCCTGCTAGTGTAGGAGGCCCAGGTTCAATCCCTGGGTCAGGAAGATCCCCTGGAGAAGAGAATGGCTACCCACTCTAGTATTCTTGCCTGGAGAATGCCATGGACAGAGGAGCCTGGTGGGCTACAGTCCGTGGGGTCGCGAAGAGTTGGACATGACTTAGCAACTGAACAACAACAACACAAGCAGAATAATCTGCCAAACTCTGGTTGGTAGGGAAAGCAAAAAATTGTACAGAAACAGATGGGGTTATTGTTGAAGGTAACCTGGAAGAAGTGACTTTTGACCTGGATTCCAAAGGACATGCTAGAAAAGTCATTCCCACACAGGTGGACGGAGTTCTCTAGCTAGGTGGAGGTCAAGGAAGGCACTGGGCAAAAGAATAAATACTTTGTACTTCCTTTACTTCTCTTGCAGAGCGGAGGGACAGGAGTAAGATCTGTTCAGCTCCCTCACCACTGTCAGCCCTGACATTTTCCCTCTCTCCTTTCTTGCCACACATGAGATTCCATTTTTTCCTCACTTCCCGTTGCAGCCACCAAGAACACAAAGACCCAATGTTATTTTTTACTCATTTAGTTTTTCATTTATTCCACCAACACTGATTGACTACTCTGTTCCAAGCATTTCACTAGGCACTAGAGAGAGAAGGATGGAAGAGAAAGATAAAAGAATAAATGGAACATCTCCAATCTTTTTATTTTTTTATTTTTTAATAAATTTATTTATTTTAGTTGGGGGCTAATTACTTTACAATATTGTAATAGTTTTTGCCATACATTGACATGAATCAGCCATGGGTTTACATGTCTTCCCCTTCCTGGACCCCCACCCACCTCCCTCCCCATCCCATCCCTCTGGGTCATCCCATTGCCCCGGCCCTGAGCCCTTGTCTCATGCATCGAACATGGAATGGTGTTCTGTTTCACATATGATAATATACATGTTTCAGTGCTATTCTCCCAGAACGTCCCACCCTCACCTTCTCCCTCAGAGTCCATAAAATTGTTCTATGCATCTGTGTCTCTTATTCTGTCTCGCATATAGGGTTATCGTTACCATCTTTCAAATTCCATGTATATGCATTAGTATACTGTATTGTTGTTTTTCTTTCTGGCTTACTTCACTCTGTATAATGGGCTCCAGTTTCATCCATCCAATCTTTATTAGGAGACAATTTAACAAATAATATGTAGTGTTGGGCTGTTTATGTGGTTATTTTTCATTTAGACCCTCTTATCCATCCTTCCGGAGAAGGCAATGGCACCCCACTCCAGTACTCTTGCCTGGAAAATCCCATGGACAGAGGAGCCTGGTAGGCTACAGTCCATGGGGTCGCTCAGAGTCAGACACGACTGAATGACTTCACTTTCACTTTTCCCTTTCATGCACTGGAGAAGGAAATGGCAACCCACTCCAGTATTCTTGCCTGGAGAATCCCAGGGACGGCGGAGCCTGGTGGGCTGCCATCTATGGGGTCGCACAGAGTCGGACACGACTGAAGCGACTTAGCAGCAGCAGCAGCAGCATCCATCCTTCACCCTTATCTTCCCTGCCCATTGCCCTAGGGAAATGACTCCTGCAGATAACATCCTCTATTATCCAGATTCCTTTGTCCTCTGCCTTTAGTTGGGTTCAGCCAGTGGGACATACAAGCAGGAAAGACTAGAAGAACGAGACCCGAGTATTTATTCCATCTGTTTTTTATCTGCTTTGTGCTGCATCCTTCCAGGGCAATAATTCACAGGGACCCTACTTCAAAGACTCAGTTTCTTTAAAGAAGCTATTACTATAAATATCTCCAGGGATAACATGGTAATCAAAACCTGTAACCTGCAATGGTGGTGTTTCATTTATCATGGGGTATTTAAGAACGAAGTTCATGGGTAGCATTCTAAGTTATGGTTTGATTTCAGCACTTAGAAAAATTCTAGATCTGAATCAAAAATGTCGCTTAAGTTGCCATAGTAGAAATTCATGGCTTTTCATCATTTCCAGATTCAAATCAGTTCATAGACCCAAAATGCCCTGTTTGAAACAGAGGCCAGAGCCTGCAATGCTCCTACAGTACACCCTTAAATCTTCTTCTCCATCTCCTTCAGAAAGACATGGGACTTACAGCTACGTTTGAGAATGCTCGGTGAGAAGGGATATGTCCAGACCTCCCAGGAGTTATTAAATCCTGACTCTAGGAGTTAAAACATCCATTGCTATGGAGTTAAAACATCAGTTGTGTCCAGGGTACATTAATTTCTCTATTGCTGCTGTAACAAATTACTATAACCCAGTGGCTTAAAACAACACAAATGTATTGTCTTATACTTCTGGAGCTCAGAAGTCTGAAATAGGTCCTACTGGGTTACAGTCAAGGTGTCATCAGAGCTGCATTCCTTCTGGAGGCTCTAGGGGAGAATTCATTTCCTTAGCTTTCTCAGCTTTAAGAGTCGGCTTGCATTCCTTGACTCATTTCTCCCCTCATTCACAGAGAGAGCTGACAGTAAGAAAGGCTAAGTGAAAGCCCCTGGAACTGTCCTTCTACATCCATATAGTAAGCTAAAAGGAATACTGCGTCCCTGGACAAGGACAGAGATTGGTGTCACTATTTAAAAACCCAAACGATGCAAGAGTGCAGGTTCCCTACCCTATACTTAGTTAACTTCCTGTTCAGCCCAGACAAAAGATGGATTATGGAACCATGCCCATTGTACCAGCATGGTAACTTCACTGGGCCAGACAATACAATCTTAGTATCTATGGCTATTAACTTGAAGAGTACTTTTTTTTTTTTTTCCTTCAGGGCTATCTCAAATTGCCATCACCTGGAAGCGTCAGCAGTATAATTTTGCCATCTTACTTTCAGGGCTATGTCAGCTATCTTGTTGTTTAATCACTAAGTTATGTCCAACTCTTACAACCCCATGAACTGTAACCTTCCTGGCTCCTCTGTCCATGGGATCTCCCAGGCAAGAATACTGGAGGGGGTTGCCATTTCTTTCTCCAGGGATAGAACTGCATTGTCTCCTGTATCTCCTGCATTGACAAATGGATTCTTCACTGCTGAGTCACCAGGGAAGCCCCAACGCTCTTATCCATCATAATACAGCCTCCTGGGATTTTGATCATCTTGAAATCCCATAGAACATCACATGGGTCCATTACATTGGTGACAAGCTAACTGGACCTTGGGAACAGTAAGTAGCAAGTTCCTTACATATTTCAGCAAGATAAATAAGACCATAGAATAGAGGATAAATCCCATGAAAATTTTTGCAAGGATTCAAGGGATTCAGCAGTCTAGAACATGTTACGATATCCTCCCTAAAATGATGGGTAAGTCACTACACCCTGTGTGCCCACCAAAAAGAGAAACAGTGTTTGCCAGAACTCTCTGGATTTTGGAGACACCATATACCACAACCAGCTGTGTGTCTCCAACTTATTTGCTCAGTAGTACCTATGGCTGTCTGTTTTGAATGGAACCTAGAACAAGAGAGGGCTCCCTAGGTCTAGGCTGTAATGCAAGCTGCCCTGATCCTTGGATCGTAATGACCCAACAGATAATAGTTATTACAAGTGTCTGTGGCAGGCAAAGCTTCTGGCAAGCCCCAATAGGAAAATCACAGATAATCTGCCTAGGATTTTTAGAACAAAGTCATGGCCTTTGCCAAAATATCAGTTATCTTTTGATGTATATTAAGGTTTTCCAGACAGTGCTAGTGGTAAAGAACCTGCCTGCCAATGCAGGAGACACAAGACTGCAGTTCGATCCCTGGGTGGGGAAGCTACCCTGGAGAAGGAAATGGCAACCCATTCCAGTAATATTGCTTGGAGAATCCCATGGACAAGAAGCTTGGCTGACTGCAGTCCATAGTGTCATAAAGAGTTGGACGCTACTGAAGCAACTTAGCAAGCATGCACAAAGGTAACACCCAAACTTTGGGGTTCATTTTAGATGCGGGCTACAACAGTCAATGACTATTCACTATATGAAAATCAGTTCCTCTCTTTCTATAGGGCCCTGGTAGACACTGAAAACATGATCGTAGAACACCTGGTATATTAGTGGGCGGGGGCCATTGTAACAAAGTACCACAGATAGGATGGCTTAACAGCATTTCATTGCCTGACAGTTCTGGAGGCTGGGGTTGTTGTTGTTCAGTTGCTCCGTTGTATCTGACTCTTTGTGACCCCATGGAGTGCAGCAGGTCAGGCTTCCCCGTCTTTCACTGTCTCCCGGAGTTTGCTCAAATGCCTGTCCACTGAGTCAGTGATGCTATCCATCTGAAGGCTGAAAGACCGAAATCAAGGGATCAGCAGGGTTGGCTCCTTCTGAGACCTGAGGGAAAGGATTTGTTCTAGATCTGTCTCCTTGACTTGTAGATCATAGCCTTCTTTGTGAGTCTCTTCACACCATCTTCTATGTGTATATGTCTTTGTTTTCAAATTTTCTCTTTTTATAAGGACACCACTCATACTATATTAGGTCCCACCCTAATGACTTCTTTTTGACCTGATGACTTCTACAAAGACCTTGTCTCCAAATAAGGTAACTTTCTGAAAAGTTCCTGGGGATTGGGATTCCAGCATATCTTTTTCGGAGGTGACACAATTCAACCCATAACTATACAACCTGAACTTCAATAACAAACTGGTTGTTACCTGGCCCACCAAATGATAAAGCTGAGTATGTTTAGCCGTGTCCCATGATTAAGTGAAAATGGTATCTATAAGACACAGTAGATGAGCACAAGTGATTCAAATGGCATAAGAAAATTACATAAGCAATGAGTTTGGACTCCATGGTGCTTCTCCTACTGCTTGGCGTTTTCCCCCTAAACACACACCTATAACTGCATAGGAGTTCCTCATAAACAGGCAACAGAGAAGGGAAGAGTCAGCCTTATGCAAAGTAAGCTGGCACCAATCACAAATGATGGCTGCTACATTATAGCCTCTCTCAGGGATGCTCTGAAATAGAGTAGAAAGAGAAATCTTCCTAAGAGAGAGAACTTGGAGTAGTACATCTGTTTTCCATTGTGTATGAAAAGAGAGATGGCCTAATATAAGATTTACACTGACTTACAGGTGGTGGCTAATGTGTTGGCCAGTTGGTGTCTTAGGGACTTGGGAAGAGCAAGATGGAAAGACTTGTGACAAAGAGGTCAGGTGGGAGAAATTTAGGAAAGAATCTCTTGAAGTTGACAGAGTGTGGAGATATTTGCGTTTTGTGGAATACTTTCCAGAGAACAAGATGATCTGCCCATGGATGTCAGCCAGCTTCCCTGGGGCTTGCTGAAAGGATAGTGTCATGGCGGGGGTATGGAGGTTAAGCATGTGGGCCGTTGTACAGACTTCCCTTCTCCATTGCTGAATGCACGAGCCGGTGAGAGCTGAGGCCATTCCCTGAAGTCCTTGTCGGATGGCCTCTCTTTCCAGATGCAGTTCACAGGCTGCAACCACACTATTGACTCACCTTTGCCAGCAGCTGGAAGAGGGGGGAGGGGATGGATCTGAGAAATACTTATAAAGGCAGAACCGAGAGGAAATGATGGCCATGTGAACGTAGCAGGAGAATGGAGAAGAAAAACAGATGACTCAAGTCTTTCGTTTTTGTAACTGATGAGTGGGGACACTTTTAATGTAATTGGTGAGTGGGGGTACTTTTAATGAAGACAGAAATCATCAGAGGAAGGTGAGGTGAGAGTGATGGAAAGGATAAAGAGTTCAGTTTGGGCTTCTGAAGGTGGGTGTGAATAAGTGGATGTGTCATAAGCAACTAGCAGTCAGAAGGGAAAATGATTCTTGAGTTCAGAAGCAACGTCCAGACTGGAGATAAAGGATGGAAACTGAAATTTATTCATAATCATATGTTAATGCCCCACAGGACTTTGCATTTTGAAACTTTTACCTCTAACTTTGGAAGACAGACTTTGTTTTGCAGCTCAGTGAACAATTTGAAGAGTCCTTTTAGGGAGAAGGAGTGCTTATCCACAAGAGGAAGTAAATAGAGGGACCCTAATGCAAAGGTTCTGTTGTGTATTTCAGAATGAAAGTGCCAAGTGCACAAACCTCATCTCTCTTGTCTCACTTCTCTATCTCCGGAATCTAGATGAGAGTCTGATGCTTTGTATCCACACAAGTATTTGTGGGATGGGTGAAGTAAATGGGAGGATGTGGGGATGAATGAGTAAAGGAAAATAGGAATGAATGAAGGAATCTACCGGGCATCCTGGGGACATGGAAGAAGAAGCCACACCTGCCCTTTTACTATTTTTCCAAATGCTCTTTGGAAGACTCAAAGATAAAAGGCTGTGTGGAGGGGGGGTTAAGAATATGGACTCTGAATTCAGACTCCAAGACTTCCTAGCTGCCTTGACTTGGCCAGCTGACTTAACCTTATGCTTCCTCCCTGTGAAATAAACACAAAAATGCTAGAGCACCTCCTGGGGAAAAGTAAGTTGCACGTGTTAGTGTTATTATTTCTGGCATCTTGATGAGAAGGTAAGCCTGAAAGACAAACCAGAAATCCCCGGCGGAGAATGAATCCAGACACTTAGCCTCTAAGTGCCATCCACAAGCGAACAATCACTTTTTCTTTCTCTGCCTTCCAGGAGCTTTAAATACCCTAGAAATCCCCAGCATCCCATTCACTGGCAAAGGACAGAGATCTCGGTTTTAGTTCCAGCTGCCAGCAGTGAGCTCTCTGAGTCTGCAGAGTCCCATACCCTCTCTGGGCTAAGTGCCCTCGCTTGCCCACTCGACGTTGAGGGAATTGAGCGCAGAGGTCCCTTTCAGTGAGGGCGGGCCATGTGCTCTCCCGCTGACCTGCAGCCTCCCGGCTCCACGTCGGATGCCGGGCGCCGGCTCGCCGCAGCTCGGGCTGTCACACCCCTCCGGCGCGTTCCCGGGACTTCGCACCCTGCGCGTCCGGCGGCCGCCCAGTGCCCGGCGCACCCATAGGGAGGTGACTCTCGGGCGCCCCCCGGCCCGGACGCCAGTTCTCCGGGGCCGGCGTGCCTTCTCCCGCAGCCTGCCTGCAGCCCTTTATACCCAGCCAACCCGGCGCTCACTAATGTTTAACTCGGGGCTGAAACTTGGAAGCGCCTTGTGACTACACGCCCGGAGCTCCGGAGCTGCACGCGCGTCCGGGCGGCTCGCCAGACTTCTGCCTGCGCTCCGGCTCCGAAACTTCAGTTTCGAAGAGACGCAGACCATGAAGGTGAGTGATTAAAGGGCCCCCCACCCCGCAAAGAGCCCCAAGGATGAGTTGTAGATGCCTCTTCCCAGATTACCGCTCCCCACCCCCAAAGCTCGCAGATCGAAACCAGGGGCTCTCATTAGGCGGAAGCTCCAGGGCCACCCTCTGACAGGTGAAGGGACGCCCCAAGGCTCCTGGCTCGCTCTCGGATCCGCAGGGCTAAGAACCCAGGGACCGAGCCTTGGAGGACCTGGAGAGCCACCGGCAAAACACACTCCAGAACCCTTACTTGGCTTCTGAGATGGGTTTAGACGCAAACATTAAATTGCCCGGAGGCCAGAAGTTCTACGGAAAGCGCTCTTGCAACCTCCGACTAGCGAGCTCCAAACCCTCCCAGCCCCCTGTGCCCTCTCCCAGTGCGCGCGCGACGGCAAACTCCACTGCCTCCTGTGCAGCCGGGGCCCCGACCCTCTTACCCAGACTGGGGCCAGATGGCTGGCTCTAACTGGACCTGACCTGCCCGGCTTGCAGACACCATGGAAGGTTCTCCTGGGATTGCTGGCGATCGCTGCGCTCGTCACCGTCATCACCGTGCCCGTGGTTCTGCTGACCAAAGGCAGTAAGTTTAAAACATTTGAGAAAGAAAAGACAGTTGGAGACCGGGATCAGGTTCTATTTTAACATTCCAAGGAGACCTAGGAATTTTGCTGGGGACTGGGTGGGACCAGAGTGCCAGGTCGTGGAGCTCAGGCTTCGCTGGAGTGATCGCTGCTTCTAGTGTAGCCGCTTGATTCGCTTCGTTGGTCTCCAGTGTTTAGGCTGCGAGAGCCCTGCACCTGCCACGTTTTACATATGGCAAATACATACTTCCTGAAAATAAGGGGAAATTTTGAGATCTCTTTTTATCAAATTTAAATTTAGTACCTTTTGAATCTCTTTTTTTTTCCTTAAAAAGAACTTTCAGATTGTGATCTTCAAAGGAAAAGAGACAGTGTTTATAAAGATCCCAACGAGCTGTGAGGATGTCATGAGGGGAGGGAAAAAATTAAGACAAAGCCCCCAAATACAGTTTTGAGAAAAGAAAGCCCATAGGAAACCCAGGTGGTTTTCCATAAAGCTGATGGAAAATATCATTATGTCCATGGTGATATTCAGGTGGTTTTCCATAAAGCTGGTGGAAAATATCACCATGTCCATGGTCATATTCAGAGGAGGTGGGATCAGTTATGTTTGGTGGAGTCTTTCATTTAAATCCACCTTAGTTTCTTTTAGCTTGCTTCACTGTTTTAGTTTAGTCCTAGTTTTTAGTATAAAACATCCATATAATTACACAGTATTGTATGCAAATAAATGCACAGTGTTGGATGCAAATAAGTGAGAATAACTCGTTTGGGTCTCCTCTGGCCCTACTTCCTTTTAAATAGTTCTTTCATTTAAGTATTCACATTCTAGTCAGCTAACTGAAGTGCCTTCTCTGATGGTCTCGTCAACTAGGAAATATGTAGACAGTGCTTATATACTGGGAGGTCTTATCTAGATTTCAAGGTGACAGTTCAGAATTAGTTTGTAGAACCATCAAAAACCATGTTTGGCCAGCAATTTGAGGGCCAGGGCAAAGGTGCCAAAGGTTAAGTAACTGAGTCTGTTGACCTGTTGATAATGACTTTCAGTAACTTAAAAAAGCCATGGTTACCACCATTTTAGGCTGTTAAATGGTGAGCATCTGTCCACTTTCTCAACTCTTTGTTACAAGCTGTTAAAATATAACTGCTTTCATAAAGTAGTACTTTGTATATTTAAACAACCACACGCACACAAAGCCTTCCTGTGGGGAAAGGATGGGTCGCCCATACAATCAGTAAATATTCACATGACCTACATTATGTTCCAGGAACTGTGCAAGTCGCTGCAAATCCAAAGATTAAATTTTATAAATATAAAGACCTCCAACTTCAGGAAGTTTACAAGCTAGCGGGAAACAGATATGCAAACAAATCAAAGTAACCTGGATAGCCTGTTCATCTCTAACATATTGTGAGGCACCCAGGCCTCCTTGGCAGAATGGATGAAACTGTAATTATCAGAACTTCCCTTCAAGAAAGTTGAAAGGAATAGCAAACTTTGATAATAAGTCACTTGAGATGGCGGTGAAATGAGTTAGGGGACTGAGTCATGCAGCTGACTTCCATGGGATTTGTTTAAGTTAACTACAGGGATTTTGTTTTGCCAGAAGCGGGATACAGACTGGGGAGGGGCTGTCTCGCCATTTCCCTTAAACCATACCTAGTCTCTTCTCCAAATGAAATTTGAACAAAGATTTCAAAGACATTCTCTTGAAGGGGACCAGAGAGATTCACTTGTCTCCACCTAACTTTTATTATGATGCAGTGAGGAAATTTAGAGAGGCTTGAGCAAACTTCTCAGAGTGTTTCAAAGATCACTTCTGGGAAAGATGTCTCACAAGAGGTTTCTTTTGTGGGGAGGCCTGAAGAGTTAATATCAATTCCTGGAGGTAAGTTTTCAAGAAAATTTAGAATGACTTGTGAGTCATCTTAGAGACACAATATCACCACTACTATCTGGGATTGTACGAGGACTCTTAGCAAGAGAGAAGAGTGAGCAGCAGGACTTTAACCTGTGGATGATAGAAAATTCTAGTGTGCCTGAAATGTGGGGCAGGACAGTGGGAAGGTGGACTGACATGGGGCAAGGCTGGAGGGGAAGAAAGGGAAGTGACCGGGAGACTGATGATACAGAGTAGAATTTGGAGGCTATAGGGATACTCAGAAATGTGTATGATTAGACTTTGATAATTGGAAACATAGGGAGTAAGGGAATAGGGTGGCTGAGAACTCGTCTGAAACTACTGGGTGGAGATGTGGTTTCATTGTGTGCTTTATTTACACTCAGACAATCAAATTATTTTTCTCCTCTTATTTCTTAATTGGCATGTATGTATATTTGAGGAGAAGATGGAAATTATCTTGTTTCAACTCCTCCCTTATCATAAGGAACAAAGATAAAAGCTCAGCTTTTTTGCTAAGCCAGCAATACTGTTTCTGAACCACAATAAGGGATAACCTTTTTACAAAGGATCCAGACACGTCACCCAAGAAGCATCCCTTGATATTGTCCGTCAAGGTTTTAAAGTCAAAACCAGAAAGGAAGAGAAGAAGGGAGGTGGGAGAGAGGAAATATAAGCGAAAAGGAAAGGAAGTGGGGGAAAAAAAGAAAGAAGGAAGGAGGAAAGGAAGAAAGGTTTTGATAGAACAAAAAATGTTTTGGATTAAGTGGAAAGCTAAGTATTAAAAAGCCAAGAGAAAAAGGAAGAAGGAATGAGCAAACTCAAGTTCATCCCCCAGAGAGGTTGGTTTAAAAGGTTAAGTGTTTCCATATGAAGAGCTGAATTAGGCAGAACTCTGGACACACTTGGAGCACAGAGAGAGAGACTGAGACAGAGCAAGACAAAGGTGTAAGCTTAATACTTTCACAATTTTTTTTAGAATAAAAGCTCCTTGAGGTCAGGAGTTATGCATTTTACCAGGTGATATTAAAAGTTTACCTCCTTCTGTATATATAATAACAGATTGAATTTTGTTTTAAATTCCTCAAATATCCTAAGAGAGAAGGATATTGCATATTTAGACATTGTTTTTCAGAGAATCAGCAATAAAATGTATAAAAATAATTTACTCATAGTGGAATTGTAGAAATCTTCATGGCTTAGAGGCAATAAAACCTTCTCACTCAGTATTTGCGGTCCCTTTAATTCCCTCTTTATGATATATTATAGGCTGAGTTTTTTAAATAGTTGTCCAATTGTTTTATTATTGAGTTTTGTTATTTGTCAGATAGTTTTCTTACTGGATTTTGTTATGGGATAGAGACATATCGGTTCTTCTTGTATTCTTTCCACTGCTGTAGCAGTAAATTTCCTCAGTATCTTCTTTCAGTGCATAGGAAATTTGACTGCTCTGCCATCCACCAGTAATAAAAGAAAACCCAAATGTGAAGGAGGAGACAGGAATAATCAGAGAAAAAAAGATAACATCTATGAAGTTTGCCTGAGGAAGTCCAGGATCTATTCCAGATTTAAAAGCACAGAAGCAAGCCTGAATGAAAGCTTTGTATATTTCAGAGGACAAATTCTAAACAAAGAGCCCTGTAAAAGCTCTAGCTGACTCCAAGCTCACTCAGTTATCAAGCTTTGTCGAGTGTTCCTGAGGTCAGTGGGTTGGCCTTTTTCGGGCCAGCTATTTTGGCTTTTGCTTCCCTAGCTATAGCATGTGCCTTAAATTTCTCTTAGACATCTTGCCTCTCATCTTAAAAGGGGTCACAAAAAGGGAACTATTTGCCTAACCAATCAATGGTCAGAGAAAAGTGACATCAAGAGACTGACTAGAGCTAGATCAGTGTACTTGAAATTTTAAGACTTAAACTGCTGAACCTAGGAAATGTGACAGTAAGTACATGCAGGACCACCTTCTTTGTGGAAGGGAAGGTGCAAAGATGTAATAACCAACACAGATTCACTCCGTGCCAGGTACTGGGCAAGGGTGTTCAATACACTTCTCATTTGATCCTTACAACAACCCTGTGACAGAGGTTATTATCTCCAGTTTTACAGAAGATTTAGAGAAATCTTCAGAGGGTGCTTCAGTTATTTATTACTGCGTAATGAATTGTCACTAAGCTTAAAACAAATATTTGTTATCTCACAGTCTCTGTGGGTCAGGAATTTGTCAGAGGCTTAGCTGGGTGCTTCTGGCTCAAGGTCTCTCAAGCGGTTACAGTCAACACATCATCTGAAGGCTTACCTGGGGCTAGGTAATCCGCATCCAAGTTCTCTTATGTGGCTGTTACCCCGAGACCTCAGTTCCCTGCCAAAGGATGGGCCTTTCCAAGCAGCTGTCTCCCCTTAGAATGAAGGATCTAAGAGAACAACCAAGTAGGAAAGCTCAGAGTCTTTTTGACCTAGCCTCAGAGGTTATGTGCCACCACTTCTGCTGTGTCATACACACCGACCCTGACACAAAGTGAGAGGGCATCACACAGGCTGTGAATATCGGGGTGGGGCCCATCAGGGCCATCTTGGAGGCTGGCTACCAAAGAAATTAAGGAACTTGCTCAAAGTTCCACAGAGTTGGGATTCATGCTCAGACACCACGCTTCTAGAGTTGGTACTTTGTGATCAAGTATAAAATTAATGTGGCCATATTAATATTAATTTGACAGCTTCCTCTCTATACGACTATATTTAACTTCATGACTGCTAATCCCTGAATGCTAAGTGTTCTGGGGGAAAGTGCTTGCTGCTTCTGTCTCTATTCCTACACAAAGCTGTAAAGAAGCAATGACTTCCAGTCCAGAACTGACATGCCACGCTTTTTTTTTTTTTTGACTGTGCTGACTGTCCTGGGTCTCCCTTGTGGCCCTTGATCTCTTCATTATGGTGCATGGTCTTCTCTAGTTGAGGCAAGCAGGCTTAGTTGCCCTGCAGCATGTGGGAATCTTAGTTCCTGGACCAGAGATTGAACAGGCATCTCCTGAACTGCGCAGCAGATTCTATATCACCAGAGAATTCTTTATCACCTCTCTTCCGACTGGTCTTATAGGTGTTTTCAGTGGCGATAGTTGGTCCAGGTTTAGTACTTATACTGGATTACACGTGCTTCTAATGCATGTTGTGTCATTTCATTTGATCTTCACAAAACAATGCAGGTCAGAGAAGGTATTAATTTCCTGACTTGGCACACTGAATAAAACTGAGGCATAGAAGGTTAGTGCTTTGTGAGGAAGTGCTAGTACTTGGGAATTCAGATCCTGTAACTTCTAGCCTTCCCTGAGTCTGCTGATTTCCATCTATGCTCAGTCACTTCAATCGTGTCCCACTCTTTGCAACCCCATGGGCTGTGGCCCGCAAGGCTTCTCTGTCCATGGAGTTTCCCAGGCAAGAATACTGGAGTGGGTTGCCATTTCCTCCTCCAGAAGATCTTTCTGAGCCAGGGATCAAACCCCTGTCTCCTGTGTTTCCTGCTTTGGCAGGCGGATTCTTTACCTCTGAGCCATCTGGGAAGCCAC
The DNA here is from genome assembly GCF_054371585.1 of Giraffa tippelskirchi. Classification (NCBI taxonomy): domain Eukaryota; kingdom Metazoa; phylum Chordata; class Mammalia; order Artiodactyla; family Giraffidae; genus Giraffa; species Giraffa tippelskirchi. The sequence goes on from NC_137277.1 coordinate 96,360,690, forward strand.
TGATTTCCATGAATAACTGTTTTAAAGAATTACTTTGGTGGCAGCTTTTGTAACTTAATGACTAATCATTGCTTTATGACTTTCATTATTGTAAATCAATTATCTTGTAAATATTTTTACCTTTAGTCTTCAGAGGTCCCTTGTGACCTCCCAGAGAGGGTGTGTCTCTCAATCTGAGAGCAAACTGAAACTACAAAATCAGCACTTCTGAGTTAGCTGTTTTATTTTTGCTAAGTACTATACTTGCGGTTGTGTACTGTACTTCAAAGTCACAACTGCCTAGGAAATCTTTTCAAACTTAATGATAAACCATTTGCTTTAGCTAACTGTCTGCCTTAATAAGCACAAGCGTTCAAGAAGACAGAGGGACACAGGAAGGAGTTTCTCTGTTTCAAGCGTGAATGTGGCATGATCTTGTTTGCATTTCTAAAATGTCTTTGACGCTGGTCTAGATCATGGTGCAGAGTGGGGAGTGATTTATCCAGGTGAGAGATGATGCATACTTGGACAGAGTGGTATCAATGGAAGGAACAGACATAAGAATGACTCCCTGAACAATTGACTGGCTGTTCCAGGCCAAATGGAAAAGTTTCTTTTGCCCTCATGGTTCTATGCTTGCCACAAGAGCTAATCTGCAGTGGTTCCTCTAATTCTCTCATCTTACTTGGATACATTTCCGCTTTCCAAGGCAGGGCTCTGAGGGCCTTCTACATTATGCACCCAGCCTGTCAACAGAAGGTCATTCTTTAATCCAGCAAATATTTATTGAGTATTTTCTACGTCAGGCACTTTGTTGATCACTGGAGATATAAAAATAATAGACACAGCCCTTGCCCTCAAATAATTCACAATATTAAAAGAAGCATAAACATTAACTATGATAAAAAGCCCTCAGTGGCCTTCTAGTAAATGATCAAAGTGCTATGGAAGCTCTACAGAGAACATGATAAATGCTGCCCAGGAAAGTTCATATGGAAACCAACCAAGCATAAAGAGTTAATAATTATTGAGCCTGAATATAATCCTTCCAACCTTGGGGCCATGAGAATAGACTGGCTCCCAGGATTGCAGTTCACTTGTGTGTTTAGCTCTCAAAAACGTAAAGCCCCTCCTCCCATCCTGATCCTGTATGAAAGTTGTGTCAGATAGAATACTTTTGGCTGCAAGTGACAGAATATCTGGCCCAAAGTTATTTAAACTATAGAGTCTTACTATTGCATTATTACTTCCCAGGTGGCACAGGCGGTAAAGAATCTGTCTGCCAATGCAAGAGACAAAAGAGATGCAGGTTCAGTCCCTAGGTTGGGACAATCTCCTGCAGGAGGGCATGGCAACCTCCTCCAGTATTCTTGCCTGGAGAATCCCATGGACAGAGGAGCCTGGCGAGCTAGAGTCCATGGGGTCACAAAGAGTTGACATGACTGAGTGACTGAACACACGCATTGCGTTATTGCTAGTGTCTTCTGTAACTGGAGGTGCAGAAGGAGGACAGTTCTAGAGTTGCAGTGGTCCTCCCAACCTCTTCAAGAGCCTGAGGTCTCTTTTAGCTCTGTGTTCTCATACTGTTGGCTTTCGTTCTTAAGCTTGTCCTCTCAGGTTGTGCTGCGGCAACACATCATTTGCTCACACAGCCATTTCACAAGGCAGAGAGATTGCTGTTCCTCATTCATAGTCTCTGTATCAAGGAGAAAACTATTTCCAGAAGTCCCTCGGCCCAAGGCAGACTTTCCTGCACGTCTCTTTGGCCAGATTTGTGTCACTTGTCTATTCTAAACTGATCTCTGGCAAGGGAAACGGATTGACATTCTTGGACTAGATAAACCAAAACTCATCTTTTAGGACCAGGAAGAAGCTCCTTCCTTAGTCCTTGGAAGAGGAAAGGGAATTACCTAAGTTGAACTGGAGATTCTGCAAGAAAGAAAGGGGAGGTCTATGTGGGCATATCAGATATGCTATGATTGCTCATTTTTCATTACATTGGAAAATTTTAATTTGCTAACAAAAGAAAATAGATGTCAAGCTACTGATCAAGCTAGCTCTGATCTCTAAAGAATCTGATCATGTAACTCTCTCCTTCTCTTCTCTCTTTTTTCCCTAACCAAATGAATTTATTGCAAAACAGGGTGTTTTGATGCTGCCTTTTTTGGTCCTGAAGGAATTTTGAGCCCAGCACTTGCCTTCTCTTGGCATCCAAAATGATTAAGAATATGGAAGAATTGAGTTTGTAACATTTAAGATACAAATCAGAAAATGGAGTGAATCAGAAATATCTGAGGGAAATTGCTCCCAATTTTCTCATAAAAAGCACAGATAAACTGTTATATTTTATCCAGTTCACAAAGGGTATTTTTGTTGTTGTTTTAGTCACTCAGTCATGTCTGACTCTTTTGCAACCCCATGGACTGTAGCCCACCAGGTTCCTCTGTCCATGGAATTTCCAGGCAAGAATACTGGAGTAGGTTGCCATTTCCTTCTCCAGGGGATCCTCCTGACCCAGGAACCCAAGTCTCCTACACTGGCAGGTGGATTTTTTACCACTGAGCCACCTGGGAAAAACAACAAAAGGCTTTATTTACCTACTATTTGCTCCTGTATCTCCACACTCCCATTAAAATGTAAGCTTCATGAGGGCAGGAATTTTTCATGTTTTGTTCACTCCAATCTCTAGTGCTCAGAACATTGAGGACACAGTGGATGCTTTCCTAGTCCTGCTGTAACAAGTTACCATACATCGAGGGGTTTACAGCAACAACAAAATTTATTCTTTTCACAGTTAGGAAACCCAGAGATCCAAAATCGAGTTGTCATCAGGGCTGTACTCTCTCTGAAGGCTAGGGAAGGAGACCTTCCTTGCCTCTTCCAGTTACTGGTGGTTACCAGCCATCCCTGATGCTCCTTGACTTGCAGCTCTATGACTCCAATTTTTCCTTTCATTGTCACATGGCCTTCTTCCCTCTCTTTCTGCATGAGCCTCTTCATTTTCCAAGTCAGCAAAAGCCTGTCTACGTCGCATGGCCATCTTATAAGGACACCAGTCAGTATGACCAGTCCAGCATGACTTCATTTTTTATATTTTTATTTTATACTGGAGTATAGCCGATTAACAATGTTGATAGCTTCAGGTGCACAGCAAAGCGACTCAGCCATACATATACATATATGCATTCTCCCCCAAACTCCTCTCCCATCCAGGCTGCCATATAACCTTGAGCACAGTTCCCTGTGCTATACAGTAGGCAGTATGACATCATTTAACTTAACTAATTACATCTACTAAACTCCTATTTCCAAATAAAGTCAACTTTCTGAGGTTTTCAGGGGACATAAATTTTTTCGGGGGGGGTCTACTCAACGCAGCGGTGGTAAGTCTCTTCAGTCATGTCTGACTCTCTACATCCCTATGAACCATAGCCTACCAGCCTCTTCTGTTGCCATGCCCACTGCCAGGTGCTCTTCCCCACCCAGGGATTGAACCCACATCTCTTATGTCTCCTGCATTGGGAGGTGGGTTCTTTACCACCAGCACCACCTGTGGAGAAGGCAATGGCAACCCACTCCAGTGTTCTTGCCTGGAGAATCCCAGGGACGGGGGAGCCTGGTGGGCTGCCGTCTATGGGGTCGCACAGAGCCAGACACGACTGAAGGGACTCAGCAGCAGCAGCAATGCCACCTGTAAAGTCCACTCAGCCTGCAGTACAGCTTGATAAATATTTGGTGAATTAAAGTAATTATCTTAGAGCTCATGTAAAAACATATTTTTGATGAACATTTTTAAATGTTACTTTAATTCTAATTAAAATTCTTATAATCATAAATATGAGGTCAAGTCATCCACCACTAGATCATGCTCACCTATTCATACAGTACAGTGCTAGTAGCAGCTTTTCAATAAAATAAATTCATCTTTTCAGCTTACTTACAGTATATTTAAGATATGACTGTTCAGATTACGTATTTAACTAATCATAGAAAATTACTTGATTAACTGGCAAACAATTTGGTATAGAAAATAAATACTGAAGAAGATGACGGGGTAGCAAAGTGTGATGGATGGAGCAACGGGTAATTCCAGAGCATGAGGAAGGATCATGAAAAACTGAAGACCACAGATGTGGATTGTTTATTTCAGAAATTTGCTGGTAAGTTCAAGAGAAGAAATAAGGAGATGGCTACAGGAGGCAGCAAGGTCAGTGTTTGTTTGATATCGGTACACTCTGGCATGCTAACAGAGAGCTGCTGTTCAGTCACGTCCAAGTCTCTGCGACCCCAGGGACTGTAGCCCACCAGGCTCCTCTGTCCACAGGATTCTCCAGGCAAGAATACTGGAGTGGGTTGCCATTCCCTCCTCCAGGGGATCTTCCTGACGCAGGGATTGAACCCACATCTCCTATGTTGGCAGATGGATTCTTTACCAGTAGCACCACCTGGGAAGCCCAGGACAGAAGTGAGCAGTGAAAAGGAAGTGAAGATGATGTGGGAGAAGAGATGAAAAACCTCAGAGCCTCTAATAAATCAAGAGGAACCAGGATCTGAGCCTAAGGCAGGCCCATTTCTGACTCCAAGTGCCAAGGAAAGGGTTAAACAATGGCAGGACGGACAGCCAGAAGTGGAAAGCCCAGGAAAAAGCAAGCCTCTTTGGTGGCTTTTGCTCTAAAGGAGGAATCATTGAATCTTTTCACTGGAAAACTTCATACTCTTTTAAACATGTGTACTGCAGGACCTGAGTTATTCAAAATTTGTTATATTTGAAAGCTAGGAAACATGGAGACAAGGCAGGAAGAAAAGAAACCAGTTATAAAGCTTGCGTGACTACCTTTCATGAGTTTAGGGAAAAGATGAGAGTTACGAGGTGGAAGAGAAGAAGGTACTGCTGCTGCTGCTAAGTCGCTTCAGTCGTGTCCGACTCCGTGAGACCCCATGGACAGCAGCCCAACAGGCTCTCCCGTCCACGGGATTCTCCAGGCAAGAACACTGGAGTGGGTTGCCATGTCCTTCTCCTGAAGAAGGTGCTACAACTTTCTTTCCAGAAGTCACAGAGTTGCCATCCTTAATAACACTCCAGGGAGAAAATTTTAGGGTTTACAGAAAGAAGCGAAATTGGCAGAATATTCGTGTCTCAAACTTCAGCTCAAGGTGGAGATATCTATAGACACTGGTAAAGATATACAAGGCCGAAGGGACTGCCTGAACTAAATCCAGTTCACCTTGCCTTCACCCCAGTGAAGAGCCAGGAGGCTCTGCACACACAGGAAGCCAGCACTAAACAGGACTTCAGGATGGCTTTATTCCTTTCTGAAATGCAAATTGTCCTATTTTTTAAAAAATTCTGATTATAGTTACTCCCTCACCCTTTGCTAGGACTCTTCTGAGAATAAAGAAACTGGATAATAGTGGCCAAAATTAATTTTGACAAGGCTTTTATTCCTCACTATGTTGACTGACTTTAATCAGTGTAATCCAAGGTGATGAGAAACAGTTGAAAGTTAGAAACATTTTAACTGTGTAAATAAATGACCCAGAGGCCTGTGAAACAAGCTATTATTTTAGCAAAGGGCTGGTTTCTCTTGAAAAATACTCAGTAGCTGTAGTGAGACATCAAAGCTAAAAATTGTTAGTTTGGAGAGAAAACTGATTAGGGAACATCGCATTGGGGGAAGCTGAAAGCTCTAATACTTTGTCCCTGAAGAACTTTCCAGAAGGATTTATAGGCATAATCATCAAGACTACTCTCTGTGACACCTGATTGTCTTCTAAGAGATGAAGAAAATGATCACTGGAAAACAAAACTACCACAGACATTGACCTTTCCGGCATTCACCCAGCAAAACTTTCAAGAGTGTGAGACAAGTATTATTATAGTATGTGCCCCTGGGACTGTTAAATTTTTTTTAATGATAAAAATATATAGAGAGGGAAAAGTGAAAGTGTTAGTCACTCAGTTGTGTCCAACTCTTTGCAACCCCGTTGACTGAAGCTTGCCAGACTTCTCTGTCCATGGAATTCTCCAGGTGAGAATACTGGAATGGGTAGCAATTCCTTTCTCCAGGGGATCTTCCCAAGCCAGGGATCAAACCCAGGTCCCCTGCATTGCAGGCAGATTCTTTACCATCTCAGCCACCAGAGATATAAAGAATAATCATTACAAATGCTCACAGAGACCTTCCAGTGTGCTAGTCTAGCATCACACACTTATTAACTTATTTTCATCCCCATTTTACAGGAAAGGAAACTGAGGTATGGATAGAAACCAGACCCAAGTCCCATGACTAGTAAGCCCTAGGCAATAGAGTTCTGAAGCCTGTGGTCATAACCACCATTCTAACAACCTACGTGTTCAGCAGAGTGAGGTACATGGTAAATACATGGTAAATGCTTGTTGGCAGTTTCTGTGAGTTAGCATAGATGCATTAGACTTTATAGAAGTGTGTAGATGAAATGCTTGCAAATAATCTAAACAGGCAGCTTGGTAGTGTCATTTGAACCTGGACAGTAGATAGGTTACATTAGAATACAATTCTTTCTAGTGCTCTGAAGTCAAAGGGGCACTGATTCTGACTCTGAAAAAATATTTTGCAAAGCCTAAAATGTTTACCATCTGGCCCTATAAGAAAGGAGCTTCCCTGGTAGCTCAGTCAGTAAAGAATTTGCCTGCACCACAGGAGATCTGGGTTCGATCCTCCAGTCAGGAAGATCCCTTGGAGAAGGAAATGACAACCCACTCCAGTATTCTTGCCTGGGAAGTCCCATGGACAGAGGAGTCTGGCAGGCTACAGTCCATGTGGTTGCAAGAGTCAGACATGACTTAGAGACTAAACCACCACCTATAAGAAAAAGTTTGCCAACCTCAGATCTAGATATTGTAATCTTATAGCCAAAAGAGACCTTCTCATTTTACAGGTAAGATGTGTAAATCTTCACAGAGATGTGACAAATATAGAAATCACACTAGATGTTTCAGCAGAGAAATTTGATACAAGAATTGGTTATACAAATTAAAGAGCAACAACAACAAAAAAATTTCTGAGGTAAGCGAGAGACAGGAGCTGCAGGAAGGAGGTACCTCTAAGGCTTGGGAAAAAAGGAGAAGAGGGACACAAAAGGTCTGGCTTCTGAGCTCCAAGGTGTGTGAGGCATGTGAGTGCTTCTGGCACCCCTGAGAGGCAGGATGCAGCAGGTTCAGGTGTAAGAAGAGAAGCATGAGCCAGCACAGGCACTCCTTTTGGGGCACATGGTGACAGAATCAGCAAGACAGAGGAAGTCCCCCTGATCTTCTACTCACTCCACTCCTTCTCTGTGTTCCCCTAATGGCAGGACCCCGCAGGAAGCCTGAGGATGAAGGGGCCTGGGAAGCATAGCTGTAGATTCCCTTCTCAGCATTACTGAGCAAAGAATAGAAGTGTACATTTGAGCTGAAAGGCGATAAGTAAATGATGGTCACAGGCATAGAGGAGTGATATGTCCTGGTGACAGCATGGAAGGCCGGAGCCTGAGGCTCCTGTCCTCGCTCTCTTTAGACCCAGCTGGCCCAGTGCACTGTTTTCCTACTGCCCAGCAGCTTGGAGTTCACAAAGCTCATATTTAGAGCTGTGTTCCTGTGTCTGTGTTCTCCTGTTGATGTCGTCTGGCTTTTATCTTTTCTTTTGACAAATATTTATGAAGTGCCTACTACGGCCAGACACCATTCTAGGCCATGGTGAGATAATCACAACCAAAAGGTAACACAACATAATCAGTGTCCTCCTGGAGCTCACAGATGACCAAGAGAGGCAGATAAGTAAAAAATATAGTATGTCAGGTGGTATCACTGTTGAGGAAAAAATGTAAAGCCAGGAAGGGCAATACAAAGAGAATTTCTTAACCAGAACATTGTAAACGTTAGCTCAGGGAAGGAAGGTGAGGTTTAAATAAAGACCTAAAGGAGATAGGCTTCGGCATAGTCAATAAAGCAGAAATAGATGTTTTTCTGGAACTCTCTTGCTTTTTCAATGATCCAGCAGATGTTGGCAACTTGATCTCTGGTTCCTCTGCCTTTTCTAAAACCAGCTTGAACATCTGAAAGTCCACGGTTCATGTATTGCTGAAGCCTGACTTGGAGAATTTTGAGCATTACTTTACTAGCGTGTGAGAGGAGTGCAATTGTGCGGTAGTTTGAGCATTTTTTGGCATTACCTTTCTTTGGGATTGGGATGAAAACTGTCCTTTTCCAGTCCTGTGGCCACTGCTGAGTTTTCCAAATTTGCTGGCATATTGAGTGAAGCACTTTCACAGCATCATCTTTCAGGATTTGAAAAAGCTCAACTGGAATTCCATCACCTCCACTAGCTTTGTTGGTAGTGATGCTTTCTAAGGCCCACTTGACTTCACGTTCCAGATGTCTGGCTCTAGGTGAGTGATCACACCATCGTGATTATCTGGGTCACGAAGACCTTTTTTGTACAGTTCTTCTGTATATTCTTGCCACCTCTTCTTAATATCTTCTGCTTCTGTTAGGTCCATACCATTTCTGTCCTTTATCGAGCCTGCCTCTTGAGAAACCTGTATGCAGGTCAGGAAGCAACAGCTAGAACTGGACACGAAACAACAGACTGGTTCCAAATAGGAAAAGGAGTACGCCAAGGCTGTATATTGTCACCCTGCTTATTTAACTTATATGCAGAGTACAGCATAAGAAATGCTGGGCTGGCGGAAGCACAAGCTGGAATCAAGACTGCCGGGAGAAATATGAATAAACATCAGATATGCAGATGACACTACCTTTATGGCAGAAAGTGAAGAAGAACTAAAAAGCCTCTTGATGAAAGTGAGAGAAGAGAGTGAAAAAGTTGGCTTAAAGCTCAACATTCAGAAAACTAAGATCATGGCATCTGGTCCCATCACTTCACAGGAAATGGATGGGGAAACAGTGGAAACAGTGTCTGACTTTATTTTTCTGGGCTCCAAGATCACTGCAGATGGTGATTGCAGCCATGAAATTAAAAGACGCTTACTCCTTGGAAGGAAAGTTATGACCACCCTAGACAGCATATTAAAAAGCAGAGACATTACTTTGTCGACAAAGGTCCGTCTAGTCAAGGCTATGGTTTTTCCAGTGGTCATGTATGGATGTGAGAGTTGGACGGTGAAGAAAGCTGAGCGCTGAAGAATTGATGCTTTTGAACTGTGGTGTTGGAGAAGACTCTTGAGAGTCCCTTGGACTGCAAGGAGATCCAACCAGTCCATCCTAAAGGAGATCAGCCCTGGGTGTTCATTGGAAGGACTGATGTTGAAGCTGAAACTCCAATACTTTGGCCACCTCATGTGAAGAGTTGACTCATTTGAAAAGACCCTGATGCCGGGAAAGATTGAGGGCAGGAGAAGAAGGGGATGACAGAGGATGAGATGGCTGGATGGCATCACGACTCGATGGACATGGGTTTGGGTAGACTCTGGGAGTTGGTGATGGACAGGGAGGCCTGGCGTGCTGCAATTCATGGGGTCACAAAGAGTTGGACACGACTGAGCGACTGAACTGAACTGAAAGGAGATAGGGAGCAAACTTCGGGCACATCTGAGGGGAAGAATATTCCAGGCCGAGGATATAGCAAATTCAAATTCTCTGAGGCAGAAGTGGGCCCAGTGTGTCTGGGGAGCAGCGGGGAGGCCAGAGTAGATGTAGTGAAGGGAGAAGAGAAGAGGGAGGAGGAGGAAGAGGGGAAAGAGAAGGAGGAGGAGGATGGAGGCCAGAGCCATGACATGGACAACCCCTCATTAAGTTGTTTCCTTTTTTCTAAACAGTTGCTGTTCTGGAAAAAGTGCATTGTACCATTTGGTTGGCCTTTCAAAATAAACCTTTGAAAATACATTGATTACATCCCTAACTGAAGTTTGGTCATCTGACACTCTGATCTTAGAGTAAATGCATAGGGGACCCAGTCCCGGCTTCAAGGGCTCTAGCTCAATGGCAATTTATTTATCAGATGCACTTGACGTCCCTGGGAAATTTCTCTTATTGAGAAGGGAAATCTGGTGACAGTGATTATATTCCAATACCTCCTGTGTATAATAACCAGAGAGGTATCACTCTTCACAAATACTGTAATTCCCCTAAACTCAACATTTTCTCTCCATGTAAGAACACTGTGGATAGTATTAAACTATTAAACTTCCTCAAAGGAGGAAGTGATGTTCGTTGCTGCTGCTGCTGCTGCTAAGTCGCTTCAGTCATGTCCGACTCTTCACGACCCCATGGACTGCAGCCCACCAGGCTCCTCCATCCACGGGATTTTCCAGGCAAGAGTACTGGTGATGTTTGTTAGTTCCGAGCAAATGATTCGATTGTACTTATCCTCGTGCTTTCTCAATGTGATGCTCTTATGCTATCTTATTGGGATCACTTGGCATATGAATACAGTGAAACTTAATTAGCTTTTATTTTATTGCAGTTAAATTTCTAATCTCAGCAGCACTCCTAGGTACTCCCAGGGAGAGACTCTTCTTTCATCTCTGTATCTTGATTGCCTAGCACATACTTGGAACAAGACAATATTAGATAGTGTAACCTATCTAGAGGACTTCCTAAATTTTAAATCCTGAGCCAATAACATTGCATCCACTATCTCATTTCATCGTGGTATATCCCTTGAGGCTGGATAATGCTATTATTATTTTATATATTACAAAGTTGAGGTTTTGACAGCTTCAATAATTTTCCTAAGGCTGCCATGCAAGAATTAGGCTGGGCTCAAATCCAAGCTCTCTGATTTCAAAGCCACCAGAGACCCAACCCCTTATTGGTATTTGTTGACTCATTGGTGATGGGAAGCAGCCACATGTGCTGCTGGTTAATAAGGGATGTGAGCCGATTTCCAGTCAATTTCTTCTTCTGTCTTCTTGATTTTTCTTTCTCATTCCCAATGTCAAGGCTGCTATTTTGCTAGAGCAAATTCTAAAGTAATACTCATTTTATTTCTTTCATATCAGTATTAAATGTTAACTGATTACCATATGGAACACAAGAACTCTGTAACCAGATATCTTTTCCCCATGTTTAACAATTTTATGAGTTTATGAGCTGTAAAGAGTGCATTTCTTTTTAGTTGCTTTTCATTAGCCATTTATTTACCAAAATAGTTTATCTTTATGAAGTAGAAATATTTATATCATAGTTTCATACAGACCAAAAAAGTTTAGTATTAATGACTATAAAAATGTTCAAAATATCCTATAATCATAAAATAACCATTGGCCAAAGCAAGGCTAGTCTGTGGAACTACAGCATTCTAAAATTCTTTTTTGTTCAGAAATGATTTTGATTCTGTGACAAGGGCTCATTAAGATATCGTACACTTTAAAGAGAAATTATTATTAGGTTGAACCATTCTAAAAGCTGCTTTTCTGCCATTTTTGATGGCTAGAAATAACGTTTTCATATTGTTCAATGTAATAGTTGCTCTCAGTGAAGACAGTACAGTAAGTTCCCTACATATGAATGAGTTCCATTCCAAGAATGCATTTGTGAGTCCAGTTTGTTCTTAAATCCGACAGAGTTAGCCTAGGTTCCCAACTAACACAATTGGTTATATATTGTATATGTAATAGGTTCATATTATAATAGGTTTATAATACTTTTTATACAAATAACATGTACATAAAAAACAAACAGAAAAAATAAAAACCATTTTTAATCTTTTAGCACAGTACAGTGAAAATCATAAAAGTACAGTGCAACAGCTGGCATACAGGGGCTGGCACTCACATTCACATCTTTGAAAGTTTGCAACTTGAACGTTCATATATAGTGGACTTACTGTATTAAAGTTGTTAACAGTTTTCTGATTTTTAAATTCAAGGAGGCGTGAATCTAGGAGTTTTGGTGTAAGCTGATGGGTAACATATATGATTAACCTCTCTGCTTGGCCAGCACAGTGCTTTGAACTGATCAGTCAAACGAACGGCATGTCCCAGGCCCACCAGGAAAACCAAAGGAGCAGCCAAAGACCGTCAGGGGTGCCCTGTCAGTGAGCAAGCAGACAAGGAAAGAGAAATGTGAGCGTGTCCTCTGGTGTTTGACAGAATAGGTTGGCAGCAAACAGTGAACTTGCTAAAGGTCAAAGCCTGAACTTGGCACTCACGTCTCACAGAACTTGCTTATCTAGAAGTTTCGCAAGTGTCTTCCAATGAACGCTGCTCATCAAATGGCAAAGCAGAAAACAAGGAACATTTGTTGCTCTGCTTGTTCCAGTTTTGCAGTGGTGTTTGGGGTGTGGGGAGCCAGGATAGGGAGCCCTGGCATGCAGGGGCATTGTGAAGGAACTGAGTGAGGGTACCACAAGCTGAGGGTGGCCCAGGCCTCGCACCCATGTTTTGGGCCGTAGCAAGAGCGCAGCATCAGTGTTGGTATCTGAACATCAGCAGATGGATCAAAATCATGCTGAGCAGAAGGGAGCCTGAATCTGGTGGAGATGGTGGGTTTAGAAATTCTGAGGCCTGATGAGAGGATGAGTCCCGCGATATCTGAGGTGCGGTGGTGTGAGAGGTAAGTGCCCAGTGAGGAGAAGCAGCATCTGGGTCAGCAGGTGACATCACAGAGGACTTTTGCCTCAGTTATTTTATTATTCCAGATTGAAGTGTGCTATAAAACCTGGGCAAATACTCTCATGCGAGATACCACTTAGATAGCAGTGTATCTGATCTATATTGTTAAGAGGATCCACTGCCTTCAGCAAGATTAGTGTGATTGGACCAGAAGGTTCTTGAAGGAAGAGAGCAAAAATAAGCCTAGAGCCTCCTGTCAGATTGTGGAGGCTGCAAGTGCCAGGTGAAGGAGTCTGCATCTTCCTGGTAGACAGTGAAGGCGCAGTGAGAGCTTTTGAGGAAGAGCTCACCAGATGATAGTAGCACTTTAGAAAGATCATTCCAGTGATGGAGCAGTGCAGGAACTGGTGTGGAAGAACCTGATGGCAGGATACCTGCAGAAAAGATTTCAAAAGAAGAGTCAATAGGGTAGATTGTTTGTAGGTGATGGTAAAAAAGAGGGAGACATCAAAATGATCTTCAGATCTTGAATTTGGGTCTTCAGTAACAGAATATAAAATCACACAATTTCCTATGGAAATCTAGTTTTGGAAGGTGGACAATTATTCTAGACAAGATATGATAGGGTTAGAGTGGGACAAGTCAAGTAAGAAGGCTGAGCACAGCACTGGAAATGTGAGTGTGGGTGTGGTAGGCTAAGGTAATGAGTGCCGATTTTGTCATTTATCTAAGTGGAAAGTGTTCCTGAAGCCCCATTCTCTGGAGTTCCCTGCAAGGAAGACTGTAGAGAGAGAGGAGCAGAAAGTTGAAGACTAATTCCAAAGCATTTCTGCCTTACAAGTCAATGGAGAAAAAGAGAGTCAAAGTAGGAGATGGAAAAATAGTGGTCAGAGAGTTAAGAGAAGGACTGAGGTGTTACAGAATCCAAGAGAAAGGTTCCATGTAAATTTTAATCAAGGTCAAGGAAAAGCGATGATAGAAACAAAGATCTCTGAACTGGGTGATTAGCATATCTTAAAGGTTTGTGTGGAGCAGGAGGACTTAGAAGTGAACCTTAGGGCCCCACAGAAGGATGATCTAGCTTTGTGTCACCCATTGCATGGCTACATGACTGAAAAGGTGCCTATCAAGTTGAGATATACTCAACTCGGTACATCAATTGCATATCAGAATTTAAAGACTTAATACAGAAAGGAAATAATGTGAAAAATCTCGCTGTTGTTTAGTTGCTAAGCGTGTCCAACTCTTTTGTGACCCCATGGACTGTAGCCCACCAAGCTCCTCTGTCCATGAGACTTCCCCAGCAAGAATATGGGAGTCAGTTGCTATTTCTTCCTCCAGGGGATCTTCCAGACCCAGGGATCGAACCCAAGTCTCTTGTGTCTCCTGCATTGGCAGGCAGATTCTTCACCAATGAGCCACATGGGAAGCCCTTGAAAGATCTCATTAGTAACATTTAAATGTTGATAACACATTGAAATGGTAACATATTTGATATGTTGGCTAAATAAAATATGCTATTAAAATTAATTTTACCTTAAAAAATTTAAAATATGGTTACTAGAAAAATGTACTCATACTATATTTCCCTTGAGCATTGCTGATCTAGACCTTTGAAATGAAGCTCATTAATGTAGCACTGAGAAACACATGCTCATATCCACTTGAACAGCTAAATGCGTATTTACCCATCTACTCAGTCCAAAATCTTTCAGAGTGTCTTTTGCATTTTGTGAGTGTATTTCTGTATTTTGTGATCAGTGTATACTATAGAAATCCATTTTGAAAACTTTTATTCAAAATAGGTTATCCCTTTATACTGAAAATTTGACTTTTTTTTCCCAACCAACAGATGATGCTTCAACTGATAGTCGCAGAACCTACACTCTAGCCGATTATTTAAAAAATACTTTTAGAATGAAGTTCTACAACTTGAGATGGGTTTCAGGTAAGGCTTTTTGGTGGAGAGAGGGACTGGTTTTTATGCTGATTTTCATTTTATGCTTAATTTCAGTTAGGTTGTGGGGCACCTTTATGGCAATGAGAATATATTCTTATTTTTTAAAACCATATAGGAAAGTATTGTTTTCTACTTAAGGGTGCAAAAGAAGATAAGACAGAAAGAAACCTTAGTATTTCTTTGACATGTACTATAAAAAATTAAAAGTGAATTGAACCTTTTACAATAATGATGGGAAAATGAAGGCATACTAGTGTAATATTCATCAGTTCATGTTTTTCCAACTTAGAACTTGTGTGAATTTAAATCTTACATTTTTATTGCATGATTTTTTAGTTTATGAAGATGTTTAATAGCAACTTGAAATATTGATCTGGTCGTTTTCTCTCTTTAGATCATGAATATCTCTACAAACAAGAAAATAATATCTTGCTAGTCAATGCTGAATATGGAAACAGCTCCATTTTCTTGGAGAACAGTACATTTGTATGTTTAATCACATAATTAATTCATGCTTTAAGGGAATTCTGGGGATTTTTTTTCATAACCTTTCAAATCATGAGTACTATCGTTTCTCATCCTGTTGGACTCTTTCTGCAGCATATGGTGCGGTGGATCTTTCTCTTCTTGGAATGCTCCCTGCCTTGGTTACTTTTTAGTCTCCTTTGACGATTCCTCCTCCTCTGCCCATTCTCTTACGTGTAAGTGCTCCTCAGGGCCCTGTCTTCACTGCAAACCTCCCTCCTCACCTTGCGTGCTCCCCTTCAGCATATTCCATGCATTTCCACAGCATCAGCGCTTCTCAAATACACGCTTGTAACACTAACCTCCTCCCAAGACCTAGACCTCAGTTTCCAATAACTTGCTGGCTCCTGCACATGGATGGTCTGCAGGCCTTTTAAACTCAATATCCTGACTAAGCTAGTTATTCCCCCTTCCCTCTCCTAGAAAAGGGAAGGCATCCTATTCCTCTTCCTTGGTAAATAGCGCCCTCCTCCGTGTCACTTAAGCTAGAAATCTCAGAATCCTCCTTGAGTCCTCTGTTATCCCCCTTATTTAGCTGCTCAATAAACCCTATCAGTTCTTTCTTGTGATGTCAAGTGTCTCTCAGATTTCCATTTCCACTGTATAGCCCTGGTTGAAAGCCTTGATTAATTTTGTGACAGTGAGTACTATATTATAACGTGTATCCCTCTCTCCATTCTGTAAATCAGAACACAACATTGCCCAAGTCCAAGGCTAATGCAACCCCTCCTCTCTCATCTTATCTTAGCCACTGGGTTGCCAGAGCATCTTTGGACAAGGCAGATAAGATTCTGTCACATCCATGTGCAAGAAGTAGTTCATAGCTCCATTTCTTATATTTAGACACTACCTATTTTTCTAATTGTGTGTCCTCTCTTTGTCTGACACACCCTATACTGAATTCAGATTACGCTTAGGCAATCTCTAAATATGCATGCCCTTTCCACATCTGGGTTTATACTCTTGCCATTTCCCCTCCTGAGAAAGTTCTCTGTCTGTTTTTGATCCCCACCCTCATAGCCATCTTCCTTGCTTAAAATTAATCCTTCCCTCCCTGACTCTCTAACCTTGATCACCATCCACCTTGCCTCATGGTCATCTGTGTAGGGGAATGTGCCCCCTCTTCTAGACTGGAACCTCCCAAAGTACAAGACACAAATCCAGAACCATACCCTCCACATAGTAGGTACTCAACAATAGCAGTTAAATGGAATCATTCAACTGTTCTTCTTTCTACTTGATTTGACAGGATGAATTTGGACATTCTATAAATGATTATTCAGTTTCTCCAGATAGACAATATATTCTCTTCGAATACAACTATGTGAAGGTAAAAGAAATGCTTTTTTTACTGTGACATTTAAAGAATCCTGTGAGTGTGTTATTTTATAACCAATCTCAAGTTTATGAATATTTAAGGTTGTTACCTAAGTCAAGCAATAGGCTCTAAAAATTCATTAATTCAGTATCAAAAGAAGAAATGGTCATTCTCCTTCAAAAAAGATAAATCTAATGAGTGTTTTAAAACATTCATTTTTAGGGTTTTCAAATACTAAAAAGTTTAAGTAATATTATAGATATAGACTAAAACTATAAGTTAATAAATAGAACTTATAATTTAAGAGTAAGTTTTCATGTCTGATGTGTAATATCTGGTAATAGACTGTTTTATTTCCCTTGTCTGACAAATAGTAAGACTCTCAATTATTTGCTTTAAAAACAATTAAATGTCTCATTCCAGAAGAGATTCTGTGAAGTGACTCAGACCACCTCTCAGCCCTCAGGTCCCACCATATACAAACCATTCCTATGGGGCAGGCTCGGCAGCAGTCACCAGCGCCCTGTGGGGAGCACTGAGCTTCCTCCTGTCGCACAGCCCAACATCAGATTCTCACACCTTCAGGAGAGGTTTCAGCCTAATCACACATCGTTTTCATGTTTAGTTGTTGTTGTTGTTGTTGCTCAGTCACTAAGTTATTGCTCAGATGGTAAAGAATCTGCCTGCAATGTAGAAGACCCAGGTTCAGTCTCTGGGTCAGGAAGATCCCCTGGAGAAGGGATTGGCTACTCACTCCAGGATTCTTGCCTGGACAATCCCATGGACAGAGGAGCCTGGTGGGCTACAGTCCATGGGGTCACAAAGAGTCAGACACGACTGAGCAACTAACACTTTCATGTTTAGGGTGGCTGCCAATCACCAATGACTGTAACTACAGCTTTTTGATTATTCATGGATTTGGCCATGGCTGTTGAGCATGAGAAGTTTTGAAACATACAAGAAAGATTAGAAACCTGTAGAGAGATTCTGCTTGAAAACAAAATACAAAGCTGGAGATCATGACCTCTGCCTTTCTTTTCTGGGATAAAGAGTAAATACTGAGTGGTCTTATCTCACACCATCCCTGCTGTACTCAGGTCATGCAAACCATCCCATACTCCATTTCCCATTTGAGGATGGTGATTCCCAATCATATTTACCCTGGTTCATTGTGCTGGGCTCCATTTCCTGGGCATGAAGACTTGCTGACTAGGTCCTGCTAAACCAGTCCACCAGGAACTAATCAGAAGTCTGTGCCAACTGTAACACATCTGTTTCCAATTAATGAATTAGTATTTGTTTAATTCAGTGGTTCTTATTGCTATCTACAGATTAAAATCATGTTAGAAGCTTTTAAAAACTCCCAAGTGTCCAGGTCCAATCCCCAGGTCAATAAAGTGAAGTCTCTGGGGGTGAAGCTGGCATGAATTTTTTTTTTAACATGCAGAGTATTTTAACGAGCAACCAGGGTTGAGAATCCCTGGTTAACAATTTCCCATGTTAAAGTCAAACATATAACAACTGTGAAGTTAAGATAGAAACAGCAAGGTAAATACCAGCTCAATTTATTCTTTCGCCAAGTTCAACAAGTGCCATGTGATATGTACTAACAGATATATTTCATGGGTAGACCTTGCTGGACAACCATCATTGGCAATTTGTATTTGTTGTGTCACTGAAGTTTTCATGCACACTTAACTTCTTTTGCTGTTTTCATTCTGTCCCCTTCATCCTGCCATCCATGTTTCCCAAGAGTATCCATGCTCCTTTTAAAACCTAAGTTAGATTATGTCGTGCCTATGCTTCAACTCTTGTGATCAGTAGCTTCTCATCACTTTCAGAATAAAAACCAAACTCTAACCAAGGCAACCTGAGAAGCCTGGGTGATTGGAACTCAGTCTGCCCTTCTGAACTCCCCCCTCCCCCCACCCTGCATTCACCACTCTTGGCCAGTGTTTACAATGGATCACCTGGGGAGGTTTTTTAAAATGCAGATACCTACAACCTACCCCAGGTCATCTGACTCAACATAGCCATGGTAATTTTAAGGACTCTGGAGCGATACAAGCTTCCCTGGTAGCTCAGCTGGTAAAGAACCCGCCTGCAATGCAGGAGACCCTGGTTTCACTCCTGGGTCAGGAAGATCCCCTGGAGAAGGGATTGGCTACGCACTCCTGTATTCAAGGGATCAGCTACCCACTCCAGTATTCAAGAAACATATCCAGAACAAAGAAAAGTCTAGTTTTATTCCATTTCTCTGGAAATATATCTCCAGTGTTCTTTAGACCCTGCCATGTGGCTTCTCCATGACTGAGCCAGCACATTCAGAAAGATCAATTCTTACTTTTAAGTTGTGGCTATAAAAAGATAAGTGAGTGAGTGAATGAGAATGTAAATAAATAAGTACCATGCAGCCTAGTACAGATGTTCTCATAGCATCTCCCCTCTTTGCCTAATGCTGTACAGACAATAATAGTTGCATCATCTGTGACGTGTTCATACTTCACATGCAGTCTCACGTTCCCAAGATTGTTTCTGTCACTATCCTCATCTTCCTAAAGAGAAAACTGGAGCTTAAAAAGAAACCTGTCTGATATTACATATTAGAAACTTGTCTTCATCCATTTGGGTCACTATAACACCACAGACTGGGTGACTTAATAACAGAAATTTGTTTCTCAGAGTTTTGGAGGCCGAGAAGTCCAAAATCAAGGTGGCACCAGATTCAGTGTCTGGCAAGGTCCTACTTTCTAGGTCATAGTTGGCCATCTTCTCCAAGTGCCCTCACATGGTGGAAGGGCCAAGGAAACTCATATATGAGGAAAAGAATCCCACTCATGAAGGCTTCCCCCTCTCACAACCTAGTCACTCCATCGTGGCCCCATCTCCAGAATACTATCACGTTAGGAGTGAAAGTTTCAACATATGAATTGGGGAAAGGAGAAGATACAAAGATTCAGTCTATATGAAGACTTGAGTCCAGGTTAGAAGACTCCAAAGCTTGTGTTCTTAAACATGATCATTCCCATCTTTGTCCTTGAACCTCTCTCTGCCATGATGCTTTTTTTGCCCTTCTCTGTGTGGCAGCCCTCTGAGACCAATAATCACCTTTTCTATAAGCCTCTCGGCCTCCCCACTTCCTAATTTGATTCCTGCCTTTCCCCACCCATCTCCATTGCGTGCTCTGTGATTCTTTTCCAGTAGTTTATGTCTCCATATCCCCCATTCAACTATGAGCTCCTTAAAAAGAGGGAGCCTGTCTTATCCATTAATGCCTAATCAAGAGGATAGGTGCCAATGTTTATAGCCTAAATAGACTGATGAGTCTGTTTCAAAAGATGAAGTGAATATACAAACATCTTGGATTTCCCTTTACAGCCCCTGATAGATCTGTCATCCTGAAATGATCTCAAAACTTCTTAAATCTCTTAATATTTTTAGCCTGTACCACAATTTTTGGCTCTAGCGAGCATTATACTCTGAGGTTTCCCAGAAACAAGCATGGAGTGTGTCAAAATAATCGAGGATTCAAAAAGAAATGTATGACTTGCAAAAAGAGGAGACTTAATAAATATTTGTTGACATGAGAGGATAGGAGGGTGATAAATGATGAGTGGGCAATATTATTCAAGATTAGGAGCCTGACTTGTGTCTCAGCTCTGCCAATACAGCTCAGGGTCCTTGGGCTACCCACTTCATTATTTCAGCCTCATAGATAACATTTAATTATTTTAGTTTGGTTTATTTCTTGAATATATCCTATGTGGCTTGTGCTAGAACAGACTCCCGGTGTTTAAAGCTGAATAAGACACAATTTCTTACCTCTGGGAATATGGTAGGAAAAACAGATATATAGGCAAGTAATTTTTTAAAAATATTTTTAATATCTGCATCCTCATATAAACATTTATTTTTCATAAATGCAAATGTGATCATATTTTTTAAAAACCTTCAATCTCACTGTTTCTCCATTTTTTTTTTTTTTTTGCTTGGCCCTCTATTCCTCATGGGCTTCCCAGGTGGCTCAGTGGTAAAGAATCAGCCTGCCAATGCAGGAGTCATGGGTTCGGTCCCTGGCTCGGGAAGATCCCCTGGAGAAGGAAATGGCAACCCACTCCAGTATTCTTGCCTGGAGAATCCCCATGGACAAAGGAGCCTTGTGGGCTCCTCACTGCAGTCCATGGGGTTGCAAAGATTCAGCACGACTTAGTGACTAACCAACAACTACTCCTCATCTCGCTGCCTTTTTCCCAGGTATCCCATGTTGAGAATCTATCCCTCTATGTTTTATATTTGTTTATTCACTTAATTCTATGAAGATAGAATTTCTTTTTAGTTATTGCTTATTTTATAAAAATGGAATCATATTTTCCATACTTTTCTGTAAATTGCATTTCTCACTCAGACATACCATGTGGATATTCTTCCAAGTCATCTGTTATGGCTCTAATTCATTTATTTTTTGAATTAATAGAGTTTATTTTTTAGAGCAGCTTTAAGTTTACAGAAAATGAGTGGAAAGTTCAGGGAGTTTCCACATACTTCATTATTACCCCTCCACTCCATTCCTGTTATTTTTGCTATTATTAACATTTTGCGTTAATGTAGTAGTACATTTGTTACAATTGATGAGCCCATACTGACACATTATTTTTAGAGTCCGTCATTTGCATTAGGGTTTACTCTGTGTTGTACATCTTATGAGTTTCGACAAATGTATAATATATAATGACTTTTATCTGTCATTACATTATTAGTATCATACTAATCCATTAATAACCTCTGTACAAAGAAAACTCTCAGCTCAAATAATTTTACCAGCAAATTCCTTGTTATTTATCCAAATGAGCTAAAAATTATACCTATGCAAAAAAACCTACACACAAAATTTTTACAGCAGATTTATTCATGTTTTGGCAAACATGAACACTTGTCTGTATGTATTAAAGTCCATAGTTTACATTAGGGTTTACCCTCTGTGTTGGACATGTTTTCATTTTTCCTAAAAATCCTCTGTGCTCTACCAGTTTCTCCCTCCTTCACATGAACCCCTAGGAACCACTGATCTTTACTCTCTGTCATTTTGTCTTTTCCGGAATGTCACATGGTTGAAACCATACACTACGTAGCATTTTAAGATTGGCTTCTCTCACTTTGCAATATGCTTTTAAGTTTCCTCCATCTCTTTTAATGTCTTCTGGCTCATTTCTTTTTGTTGCTGAATAACATTCCATCGTCTGCATGACTGGTTATGTCCAAGTTTTGGCAAACATGAATAAAGTTGCTGTAAAAATTTGTGTGTCAGTTTTACGTAGGTATAAGTTTTCAACTCATTCAGATAAATAACAAGGAGTTTTCTGGCAAAATTATTTGAGCTGGGAGTTTTCTTTGTACAGAGGTTATTTATAGATTCAGGTGTTTATTAGATGTAAAACTACTCAGATTCACAATTTCATCTTACTTTCGATAACTCATTTTTCAAGGAATTTGTCCTTTTATCCTACTTTTAAAACGTATGGACAGGACCTTCCCTACCATACATACAAGGGAAAAATCTTTTTTTATTTTCTCTTAAGCAAAGAAAAATATCTTAATTTTTTTTTTTTAATTACTTGTCTGTATGTCTGTCTTCCCTACCATACTCCTAGAGGTAAACATATAGTGGTTGGGACTTCACCTTCCAATTTGGGGAAGTGAGGTGTTCAATCCCTGGTCAGGGAGCTAGGATTCCCACATGCTTCACAGCCTAAAACCAACACATTAAAAACAGTGTTGTAACAAATTCAATAAAGACTTTTAAAATGGCATATCAAAAAACTCTTTAAAAAAGTGTATGGCTAAAACACATTTAACATAAGGTCTTACAATCTTTGACTGTCTGTGGAGCCTGTTGTGGGGTTTCCCAGGTGGCACTAGTGGTAAAGAATCTGCCTGTCAATGCAGGAGACACAAATTCCATCCTCGGGTCAGGAAGATCCCCTGGAGAAGGAAATGGCAACCCACTCCAGTATTCTTGACTGGAAAATCCCATGGACAGAGGAACATGGCAGGCTACAGTCCACGGGGCTGCAAAGAGTCAAATAAAACTGAGCGACTGAGCACATACATACACAGAGCTTGTTGTGGTATCCCATTTGTTATTTCTGATATATTCATTCATACTTTTTTTCTTACTCTCTGTTAGTAATTTTACTAGTGTCTTCAAAGAACCAGTTTCTAGCTTTTTTGATTTTTCTCTATTGTATTTTCTTCTATTCGATTACTGCTTTTACCTTTATTAGGCTTCCCTGGTAGCTCAGAAGGTAGAGTCTGTGTGCAATGCGGGAGACCTGGGTTCAATCCCTGGGTCAGGAAGATCCCCTGGAAAAGGAAATGGCAACCCACTCCAGTGTTCTTGCCTGGAAAATCCCATGGACAGAGGAGCCTGGCAGGCTACAGTTCATGGGGTCACAAAGAGTTGGACATGACTGAGCAACTAACACTTTACCTTTATTATTTCTCTTCTTCTAATTTCTTTGCTTTTAGTTTTCTTTTCATTTTTTATCTTATTGAGATGGTTATTTAAAATATTGATGGTGTGTGTATGAAAGTGAAAGTGAAAGTCGCTCAGTAGTGTCTGACTCTTTGCAACCCCATGGACTATACTATAGAATACTATAGTGGGTAGCTTTTCCCTTCTCCAGTGTGCGTGTGTGTATATATATATATACACACACACATATGTGTGTGTGTGTGTGTGTGTGTGTGTGCATGTGTGTTTCAATTTTAATATACATTGCCAAGTGGCTTTCAAGAAAACTATAGCACTTTATATTTTCATAATCAATGTAGGAGAGTAAACACCTCTCCTCATCACTACCACCAATAGAATTAGAGATCTTTAAGATATTTTGCCAATAGAATGGCTGAAAAGTGAACATTTGCATTTTCTTAAACAGATGAACTTAGCATTACTGTGGAAAGTTCTGGGAATTATGTTTGCACAGAAAGTGGCATGTCAGCCCACTGTGATCCTTTGCAGAAGCAAGGCCAGAGATAAATGATAAATGAAATCCAGAGGAGTTTGTACTAGATAATTTCTGAGATATTTTCTAATTCCAAAATGTTAAGACTCTAGATAGGAAATTATAAGATATAAAATATGAGAATTATACAATGTTATATGGCTTTATCTCTCACCTGGGCTTCTATAGCAAGTGGTCAAGCTATCAAGAATCACAGAAGCCTGAAATGTCTATTTTCTTTTGTAGCAATGGAGGCATTCCTACACAGCTTCCTATGACATTTATGACTTAAATAAAAGGTCAGTGACTTCCTCTCAAAATCAATTATGCTTCTCTAGTGTAATAATTAAAAAGAAAAGAAATTCTACTGTGGTTTATCCACTTGGAAATGTTTCTTTTTATCTTTTTCCAGGCAGTTAATTACAGAAGAGAGAATCCCAAACAACACACAGTGGATCACATGGTCATCAGTGGGTCATAAATTGGTTAGTAAGTCTCTCTTCTTTACAGGAAAATAATGGCTCAAATCTTTCATTTGCAGAAGCTCCTAACCCTGATACAGAGCAGATTCTTAGGAAGGCTGTAGTCACTATCACATAGAGTATTATTGCCTAAAATAACATTTTATTAGTCTAACAGAGTAAATATTAATACAATTCCTGAAAGTTTCTGAACTACTGTTAGGAAATTGTTTATTCACTAGCAAAATGTTCATTAAACTCAAATTCTAACCCTGTTGTATTTTGGGTTTTGTTCTGTTTTATTTTGTTAATTTTTTTTGAAGCTTTCCCACTTTCTGTTAGTTCTTTGACTTTTTTTATGTCACTGTAGATACACCTTCATGTTCTATAGTCTTAGGAGAATGTCAGAAGTCCTGAAGAATCTAAACAGGAAGACAAACTGTTTATCTGTAGTTGACTCTGGGCTTGCAGCTGCCTTCTCTCTACTCAGCCCCGCTCTCCCCCTCCCCAAGAGAAATGCAAAGCACGCATCATTCTATAGATGTGGACAGTCTTCTGGAATTTACATACACTTTTCTATTCAATAGCAGTGGTTGTGGGCTGCTTCCTTTTGGTAGATAAAGGGTGTGTTTAGGATTATTTGGGTATTATAGCATATATACTTACACATTTAAGAACGTAAATGACTCTTCCTCCTGCTCGAATGGAATAATCTAAGGTAGTCATTCCACTTGCCTACCAATATTATATGAGGATAAAATAATAGCTAAATTTTTTTAAACTCTAGGATAAAATATAACAAGTTGTGTATCCATCTTTTTTCCCAATCTTTCTAGGCATACGTTTGGAACAATGATATTTATGTGAAAAATGAACCAAATTCACCAAGTCAGAGGATCACATGGACTGGGGAAGAAGATGTAATCTATAATGGAATAACTGACTGGGTTTATGAAGGTAAAAATGTTAAAACTTTTTCAAATTAGAAAATCTATTCATTTTCAAAAACAGTTAAACTTGTCTTTGGAAACAGGGAAATTCAATGGCATTCAAAATAAGTTGTATTTTAAAAAGGTCATCAAATCTCCTTTAGCACTCATGTACCAGGTATCTATCTCACAGACCAAGAATTTCTTCACAGTGAATGTTACTGCTACATCCTCACTGTCACTTCAATGCTCCCATTGTCTTTGCTCTGCTGCTATAACTGGCTTGTCTGTGTAGGTAGCTTTTCTGTTTTACTGGAACATGAAGGTCTCCAGATTAACATCAGATGTTTCTCAAACCAAGCCTACTTAACCCAGAAGTTACTAAGGAAAACTAAAAACTCCAACAACATTCCAAAAGATGATAAAACATTGTCTGGAGGTTGTGGCGTCCAGGGAAAGAACATGCCCCTTTTATAGAGGATTTGGGTTCATTTGAACTTGGACAAATTACCATTTCTTGTTTTTAAAGAAGAAAAAAAAAATAATTAGACTTAGGGGGAAAATGGGTTCAAATAACAGAACTGAAAAAGTTAAAAAGAATGATTATCTCTTTTAGGGTAAAGAGTTTTATAAAATATTAGGAAAACAGTATTCGTGTCTCTAGTTGCCAAGGTGAAAAGGCATTTTGAGGCTATTCCAAACTCTTTACAAGATTGCATGATGCTTATTAAAGACTCATCCTTTTTTTTTAACCTGTTATTTCTTCTCTATACTTAAAAAAGTTAGTTTTTCTTCATGGTTCAATTTTGGTTCTTACCAGTTCAAAGTCAAGTTCATTCAAATGGATAACATTGTAAGAACAGAAAACACTCTAAAAGAAAAATAGATTCCCATGAACCAGAAACAAGTGTTAGATTAAAACTTATAATAAAATTTACTAACACTTGTCACTTAGATATTAAAAAGCATCTTAACATTTCTTGGACAGCACAGCATCTCAGGATACCCAACGTGAGCTGGATAAAGAAATTCTCTTCCCAAAGCTCTGACCCACCCTTCCTTGGAACAGCTGGGCATCTCTAAGATAAAAACATCCCAACACTAAGGTTCTTCCTAAGGTAGATAATAGCTGAAGGAATCTTGTTTTGCCTGTTCATGACTAAGCCATTCACAAGCAGAAGAATGGCTTCACAGTTCCAATGTGAGCCTGTCTTTAAAAATGGGACTTTAGTCCCTACAGGGAAATTCCTACAATTGGTTTTGTACATTTACGAATACCCCATACTTAGAAAGAGCATACCTGTTTCTCCATATATCAGATCACTCTCCTGTTGGAGCCGCTCTCTCCACTGCAACTGTGAAGACTTGTTGGGATCAAAAAAGTGCATTTGAAGAATCCATAGATTCATTAGTAAAAGAACAAACAAAGCTGCAAGACCTAAACAGGGCCATGTGTTGCGCTGGGGAGGGACACTCACAGAGGAGCCTATAATCTGGAACTTGGGCCCCCTTCCCACCCTGGGTCCCCAAATAGCTTTCTCTCTCAGTTTCTCTGTTTTCACATTATTTCATTATTTTCTAGTTGAGTATTATTTACTTTAGTTAATAAAGGGCTTCCCTGGTGGCTCAGATGATAAAGAATCTGCCTGCAATGCGGGAGACCCGGGTTCAATCCCTGGATGGGGAAGTTCCCCTGGAGAAGGGAACGGCTACCCACTCCAGTATCCTTGCTTGCACAATTACATGGACATAGGAGCCTCTCGGGCTACAGTCCATGGGATCACAAAGAGTCAGAGACGACCTGAGTAACTAACACTTCAACTTCAACTTTTAGTTAATAAATGTGTTCTTTCAAAAATAAATAAATAAATAAATGTGTTCTTTCTTTCTTTGTTAATACTCTATCTTCTAGGATGAAGTTAATTACATAACAGTCACTTTTGAGTATGAATATCATTTACCTGACCCAGAGATGAAAATGAAAATTTTGGTGAGACCACAGATGAGAGGGGATAGGCAAGGAAATAATTTGGGAAGAAGAGCACTCCTTACCCCCTGAGGCAGCAGTGTTGACAAGGGGGTGTGTGATTCACGTGGAGTGCCAACCGCCAACAAGTTGCTATGCCGGGTGCTGGGGAAACAGACACAAATGCTACTCAACTGCTGCTCCCAGAGAGAGACAAAGAAGCCAGCAAATAATTGTTATGGAGCAAATGAAATATCCACTTAGAGGGAGGAAACTAGGTCCCAATGGTGCCTAAGGAAACTCAGAGTGGCAAGATGGGAGTTGTGGTGGGATGGGAGGTATCGCAGGATGGTGTGTAAGGAGGTGCTCACAGCCAGTTCAGGTAGGGCTGGAAATCTTTTCTTTCCTTCATTGTTCTTCTTTCTCCCTACCCTTGACCCTTGTATTCTTGGGACTTTGAGTTTGATCAGAGTAGTTTTATAATAATGGTTTTGACACATCATCTTTATGGAAAAATGTGTTCAGTATTCTAAGTCAGAAAGAGACAATAAATACCATATGATATCACTTACATGTGGAATCTAAATATGACTCAAATGAGCTTATCTATGAAATAGAAACAGACTCACAGACATAGAGAATAGACTTGTGGTTGCCAAAGTTGGGGTGGGGGTGGGGAGGAATGGATTGGTAGTTTGGGATTAGCAGATACAAACTATTATACGCAGAATGGATAAACAACAAGATCTTACTGTATAACATAGGAAATTATATTCAATATCCTGTGATAAACAATAGTAGAAAGGAAAAATAAAGAATTAAAGAAAGAAAGGGAGAGTTCAGTATTCTAAACAGCTACTAATTCAAAACATTTAACTCTGAGCGACTTCACTTTCACTTTTCACTTTTGTGCATTGGAGACGGCAATGGCAACCCACTCTAGTGTTCTTGCCTGGAGAATCCCAGGGACGGGGGAGCCTGGTGGGCTGCCGTCTGTGTGGTCGCACAGAGTCGGACATGACTGAAGCGACTTAGCAGCAGCCACCTTTACTTAAAAGTGACTTTACAAACCATTACCTTGCTGTCACTGTATTCATTTTATGTCATTCCATCTTGATCTGAGATTAGAACCAATGAGTAGAAGCCACAGGGAATGAGACATCGATTTGGTATATGAAGACGTTTTTAGTGAGAAATTCCCTTAGTTTGGAATCACAAGGCCTGTGTTCTTGTCTCTGGCAATTCACTCACTCTCTCTAAACTTTAGTTGTCCTCTCAGTAAAGTAGTCTAGAAATAGAGTCACCTAGGGTTCAATTAGATAAGTGTTTTGTAAATTCTAAATTGCTGCTTAAGTGTGACTCAATGATATATGTATAAAGCAGTCAAAGGAGGAGCAAGCTGCCTGATCAAGTAGAAGATTTTCTGTTACTAGATGTGCTGAAATAGGCAGGAATGGACAGTAGAACATCAATTCCAAAGAGAAAAATCTGGATTCATTCTTGATTCTAGCAACTATTGGCCATGTGCTCCCAAGTAAATGACTTTCTTTAAGCTTACCTGCTTTGCTTTGCTCACCTGCACAATGAATTATTATGAGGATTAAGTGAAATAATAGATGTCAGGTATCAGTGTCTGGTGCATGACAGCAGACATCAAATGTCAGCTGCTCACCCTTATAATGATTATATTTTATCATTATTATGATTACTGTAACTGCTGCTGCTGCTGCTGCTAAGTCCCTTCAGTCGTGTTCGACTCTGTGCGACCCCACAGACGGCAGCCCACCAGGCTCCGCAGCCCCTGGGATTCTCCAGGCAAGAATACTGGAGTGGGTTGCCATTTCCTTCTCCAATGCATGAAAGTGAAAAGTGAAAGTGAAGTCGCTCAGTCGTGTCCGACTCTTCGCAACCCCATGGACTGCAGCCTACCAGGCTCCTCTGTCCATGGGATTTTCCAGGCAAGAGTACTGGAGTGGATGCCAGTACTACGATTATCACTGTTATTGAAAATAAGCATCTGGAAAATAAACTTTTGTCAGGAGGCTATGAAAATCAGAAAAATGGGATAAAATGATTTCCTAATTCTAAGATTCAAGTTTTTATGCTTTTGCTTTTACCTTTACACTCGCAGAAGAATATGAAATGTGTAGATTAACTCTGCATAAAGGACTAGAAGGCTCCATCAAATCCACTTGAATCCTCTCTTCCCAGTTGATGAAAGAGGTTTTGGCATTTTAAGAGCCAGAGATCGGAAGTCCCATGAATTGACTCCACAATAAACTTAGGAAAGAGCTACCTTTGCCAGACATTGAGGATGAGTCCAACATTGCTCAGGAAAGCAAAACTTTTCCTTTCATTTGCTTCTGTCTTTGACCTCTTCCCCCATCAGCTGATACACCAGTGCATGCATGCTAAGTCACTTCAGTTGTGTCTAACTCTCTGCAACCCGATGGACTGTAGCCCGTCGGGATCCTCAGTCCATGGGATTCTCCAGGCAAGAATTCTGGAGTGGGTTGCCATTTCTATCTCCAAGGAATATGCCTGACCCAGAGATCAAACCCATGTCTCTTACACCAGAGGAAGGTGTTAATCCAAGAGAGTTCTCAGTTTCTAGACTAGGCAAAGGAGGAGCTCCTTGGTAGGAGTCTCATGGAGCTCCCTGCCATTCTAAATCCATTCTTCCCACATCTTTTGTGCCAAGAGGAGTAAACTCTGGGTACCATATTGGTTTGATAGCCTGGAGCCACACACCACCCACTGGTACCCTGCAGAATCAGTACAAACTGTTGACTGAAAATTAGAAAGGAGAATCAGCCCCTTATGTGAGATTTACTTTTAGTGTGTTTTGTGGCATAAATTTAGGAGGATTATAAGATAAAGAAAAAATGTAGAGTTTATATTAAATATTGTATGCTAAATATTCAAAAATGGTCCAATGGGTTACTTATTTTTACAATCTAGCTCTATCCTTGAAGACTTTATTTTTATTCATTTGTATTACTCTGATTTTGGAAGCCCAGCAAATGCAAAGTGGTTCATTAGTTGAACTCTACTGTAATTACTAAAGCTAATGAGAACAATATTTTGAATGCCAAAGCCAATTTATCAGTTACTTCTTGTAACAGAACAATTTCTGTCTTTTTTCAGAGGAAGTCTTCAGTGCTTATTCCGCTCTGTGGTGGTCTCCAAACGGCACTTTTTTAGCATATGCCCAATTTAACGACACAGAAGTCCCGCTGATTGAATACTCCTTCTATTCCGATGAGTCACTGCAATACCCAAAGACCGTGAAGATTCCATATCCAAAGGTCTGTGCTCTGTTCATATAGCGGTTCTGTGATTTGATGGGAAGAGAATGGTTTCATTTAATCCTTTCCTGCTAATGAAAATATTGTCAGTCTCTCTTCAACAGCTTGCTGTGATTACTCTTGCTGAAGTCAACAGCATCTGGCAATTTTAAAGTATTTTTATTATCCCAGGAAAGAGTGTGATTTAAGGTTTTGTAATTTCTCCAAAAACTTTGAGGAATGACAAGCTGAAAAAGATGGGGGAAATGCTTTTGAAAGAAGCAGAGGGAATGAAAATATTTGAATGGAGGAAAAGAGAGGCTGTAATTGAATCAGAAGCTCATCTCATTTGCAGAAGTTGGATTGTGCCCTAGATAAAGTTGAAAAGCATGCTTATATATCAGGTTGTATTACTAACTAACAGATACATGACTAGTTTTAGTAGTTCTGTGATAAATTTGGCATTGATGTAAATTTCACACGTCCCACATTTGGAATAATAGTGTCACGTCTTGGTTTTCAAGACTGTTTCTCTCTCCAGGATGCATGTTTATGAAAACTGAAGAGCTTTATTAAGCCAAGGAAGAGGGAGATTTAGGAAGGGACCAGGATTCTTCACTGCTGCTAAGTCGCTTCAGTCGTGTCCGACTCTGTGCGACCCCATAGATGGCAGCCCACCAGGCTCCACCATCCCTGGGATTCTCCAGGCAAGAATACTGGAGTGGGTTGCCATTTCCTTCTCCAGGATTCTTCACTAGTGTCATAAAAATAGTGGCCACACTATTTTTTTTTATAGGAAAATCTAATAGTGAAGTGTTTTTGCTGTAAGCAATTTGGGGAAAGGGATTTTTATTTTTACCAACTCACTGTTCAATTTGCTTTATGAAGAGCTGCCATTTTAGGAAGACAGAGGAAGTTCAAAGAAAAAAAAATCAGAGACTAAATATAGAAATGTATTTTCAGTGGAATGTTATTTTTTGAAGAGTAAACTGGCAAAAAAAATCATAGAACCTTCTCACTAAAAATATTGTATTATTTCTAATTTGTCAATTGAAAATCTATGTGTATATATAAAATAATTTTATAGATTTCTGTCACAATATTGACTGTAAAGCTCCAAAGTAGTGAAACTGAATTTGGAGTGGAAATGTTGGCTTCCTAATTAGCATTTTGGCTCTGGGCTCAGGTAAACTAATTTTACTAGTGGATTGTATCTTTGGCTGAACCCAGGTATTCTTCCTAGTGGTTAGCCATCAATCTTCTTGTTTTCTGGAGTCAGGATATATTTACAGATTAAAATAATTGATTTTAACAAATTTATCCTTTTTTGCTTGAAGTACTTAAATTATGAACATTCATTACTTAAACGGAAGCCATTTATGTATTTCTGCCTGAATATGAGAAGGTTGCATGTCATGACTCTCCTTTAAGTTTATTTTATCTATATTAAATTGTTTAAAAGTGTCTGGTTATAATTTTATGGTCATAATTTAGCCATTTTTGTATAGCTTTAAACTTGTGCAATGATATTGTATGTATTTTTTAAATTAATACCAATTCTGTGATTGTTTTTTTCCTAGGCAGGAGCCGTGAATCCAACTGTAAAGTTCTTTGTTGTAGATATCAGCAGTCTCAGCCCGAACGTTAGTGCAACTTCCAAACAA
This sequence comes from Giraffa tippelskirchi, assembly GCF_054371585.1. Lineage (NCBI taxonomy): Eukaryota > Metazoa > Chordata > Mammalia > Artiodactyla > Giraffidae > Giraffa > Giraffa tippelskirchi. The sequence goes on from NC_137277.1 coordinate 96,392,317, forward strand.
ATTGTTCCTCCTGGTTCTGTGTTAATAGGGTAAGACTCTTGACCCAAATGCTCATGCTGTAAACAATTCCACAGTTCTCAGGGAGATCACTTTCAAAATGAATGACAGAATCAATGGCAGCATCTCATGGTGTCACCTGGCCTGGCCCATCATTCATTCATCCATTCAACTACTCTGTTGGGCTATACCCCACAGGCCTACAAGGCCTGCACTTGCCCACATTTAAGACCAAAGACAGAGCCCAGTGTCAGCAACAGAGACATCAGTGGTTTAATGGATGGGAGATCTACATGTCTGAAGCAAGGTCCTGGAGCAACATCTCACCATGTGCTCTGGTGACATGACAGGACACGCCAGCAGGCTCTGCGCCCAGAGGGGAAGGGGAGATTGCCAGTTATAGGAGGAATTATGTCAGCTTCGCTTATTAGTTACCATGGAAACCAGCAGAGGGGCGTGCCCCTCACCACCCCTTTAGCTGGGGCCTGGAACAAGTATGTAGGTGAGTAGGGTATAAGTGGAGCAGGCTCTGGTCCATCTGGAGATGTACAGAGAGCAAGAGAACAGCCATCTTGGGTGGCCTGACCCTACACACTCTTCATTGAATACAAACTTCAAGTTTTCATGCCGGACGGGGCTCTAGGGGTGGGCTTGCAGAATAAATAGAGCAGTCAGAGTCTCTGGTATCATGGAGCCTACACTCAAGGCGGGGGAGACAAACAACCAGGTAAACAAATAAGGTTATATCATGTGAGGCAGTGAAATGTGAAGACAATCAAAGGAGGGCAGATGTGATGGTGATGGTGGGGGGAGGTCACGGAAGATCTCTCTAATAAGACGCCTGTGAAAAATGATGTGAAGGAAGAGGGGGAGATCCTGCCACATGGAGAGCTGGGGGAGCAGTAGCCAGGCAGAGGAAGAGCAGGTGCAAAGTCCCTACAGAGGGAGCATGCATGGTACCATAGAGGCCCTGCAAGGAGCCACAGATTCCAGTGCATCTGAGTGGAGAGGGGAGTATGGGAGGAAGGTCAGGTCACATGAGTCTTTGCAGGGCCTGGTAAGACCTAGACAAATTCAGGTAAACTGTGGATTAATTTTAGGGACCACCGCCGCCCCATGATACTGATGTGTCTCAAGATGTCACTTGCTTGAATAATCGTTGGTGGTTTGAAATTCTCAGCCTTTCCTTTATTTTCCTATAAACACTAAATTGCATGGAACTTTTGGCTATCAGGTTGCTGTCTGTTTTCCATTACTTATGTTGGTTTTGTCATTGCTTCTAAATGATGACTAACATCTATTGAGCACTCTCTATGTACCAGACACAGAGCATTACATGCTTTATTTTATTAGTCTTTAAGTAATTCTTTCCAATAATAATAATTATTATTTTTAAATTTTATTTCTTTATTTTTGGCTGTGCTGGGTCTTTGTTGTTGTGCACAGGCTTTTTCTCCAGTTGCAGCAAGCAGGATCTAGTCTCTAGTTGCAGTGCTTGGGCTTTTTATTGCAGTAGCTTCTCTTGTTGCAGACCATGGGCTCTATAGGTGCTCAGGCTTCCGTAGTTGCAGCCCAACAGCTCGGTAATTGAGGCTTGTGGTTTCTAGAGCACAAGCTCAATAGTTGTGGTGCTCAGGCTTAGTTGCTCCGTGGCATGTGGGATCTTCCCAGACCAGTGATTGAACCTGTGTCTCCTGCATTGGCAGGTGGATTCTTTACCACTGAGCCACCAGGGAAGCCCTCCAATAATTATTATTATATGCCAGATACAGATAAGAAAATGAGGTCTAGAGGTTAGAAAATGACCCAGTAGGAGTCTGTATTCAAACCTTTCTGACTTGAAAGAAAGACCTTGTAAGCACTCTGCAAGATGCCTCTCCCTCTGTGTGGATTCAGCTGGTGTCCTCAGATGCCTGAAGTTATTATCAGAGCAATACGAAAGCATCTTCCCATTCAGGGTTGCATTGACTACATCAGGCAGGCTGGAGGTTTTGCTCTATCGTTATTAATTCATTCACTTGCTTAGAAAAGATCTGTATTAACCTACTTATTCTGAGGGAAAATTAATTATCAATTAAAAGGGTTTTTTTCCACTGAATTTGTCCAGGGATATATAAATTTACCTGGAGGTTCTAAAATCCACTGTTTGATCCCCGCCAGCCATCTCTCCCATCAATATTGATTAAGCCCTCACTGTTTACACTCATGGATGTCCATAGGAGTGAGTCTGCCTTCCAACACTTATGATGGGGTGGAGGATATAAACCATGTCAATAAATGACTCCCAAAACGCCTATGACAGAGGCATAAACACAAGTCAGGAGGCACTCTGAGGAGGCGGAGATGGGTTTTCCATGACCCTGGGAATCAAAGAAGGCATCGTGGAGAATGAGCAGATTGGGCAGGGCATGATGGGGAGGAAGAGCGTTGGAATAAAAGGATGGCTGAGCATGCGAAAGCTCAGGACTGCCCAGGAAGGGGCTTTGGATCTTACAAATGTTTTTAAGGACCCAGCAACCGTGGTGCCAATAAGCAAATGGCAGGCGGCTGCTTGGGTTACAGGCCCAGTGCCCGTGCCCTCTCCTTCCCCTAGGAGTCTCAGAATAGCAGAACCTATCGTTGTTCCAGAAACACTCAGAATACCACTGTGAGGCACAGATGAGAGATCTGAGGCTAAAAGAGGTAAATACGTTTGCTCAAGGTCACACAGCAAGTTAGCTTGGGAGCTGGGACTAGGACAGAGGCCCCCGTCTGCCAGCCAGAGTGGATACTGTAATTAAGATGTACTGGTCGGGGATTGTGCTTGGTGCTCTGCTCACATTGTCTCATTTATTACCCACGTGCTGCTGTCTATGGTATCCTTTTCACGGCTATTTCCCAGATGAAGAGATGGCATTTCCCCACTTAGAAATCACTTTCTGAGGCCTAGTTGTGAATTTCAGAGCTCAGGAAACTTAAGCAGTTTAAGGATTTGTTTTTCACCCTATATGAATGAATACTTAAGTCTCTGTTCTTCGTAGTTCTCTATGCTGCTCTCATGGTGAGGGCTGCCTCACTCACTGTGGCTATTTTCTGTGGAATATATTTCAACCAAAGAAGTGTTTTTGGAAATGCTACAGGACTGTGTTGTGTATGAAATTGCAAATCCAGCTCTGGTCTCTGTTATCATCAGTACAGCTGCAGCTTTTCTAAAACCAGGCTTGAGGTCACCCTCTGGTGAAAAATGTTCTAGTACACAGTGATACTCCATTTTCTGGCCTCCTGGGAAGATCAGCAGGGTCAAGTTCATCCAGGCAACTTATGCCTCTTCAGCTGCCTCTCAGCCTCTATGGTGTCACATGGCAATTCACTCACTCCCGGAGTGAGGCCCGCCCCTCTGCCCACGCCCGTCACTGATTTTCTCTCTAGGCCTCATCCTTTCATCATAGAGCTCCCAGCAGCTGAAATCCTACAAGAAGGTAAGGCTTGTTTGTTAGACGGGGCTCCTCTGACAACCGGTGAGAAAGAGTCACTCCTCCAGTGGCTGCCCTCCATAAATTCAAAGATCAAGTTGAACAGATTAAACTGTTCATTTGCATTGATTGCCTATGTTGGGAATTTTTTTTCTTTATTTCTTATATATTTATCTTTGATTGTGCTGGATCTTTGTTCAGTGTTGCGGCAGGTGGGGTCTCCTCTTGGTAGTGGTGTGCGGGCTTCTCATTGCGGTGGCTTCTCTCGTTGCTGAGCACAGGCTCAGCAGTTGTGGTGCAGGGGCTTAGTTGCTCCTCTGCATGTGGGATCTTTCCAGACCAGGGAATCAAACCCGAGTCCCCTGCATTGACAGGCAGATCTACACCACCAGGAAAGACCTATGTTGGGAACTTGAGAGCTCAAAATATTTGGGAGAAAATAGCAGATAATGTAAAATCATAAGTCTCCTAACTTTTACTTAGAGAAGTGCTTCACACGACTGGATTGAAACAGGACAAGTTTATAGGTAGGGATTGGGCCAATCCTACAATAATATCTCCAGGACCTTGAAGAGGGGCTTCCCAGGTGGTGCTAGTGGTAAAGAACCTGCCTGCCAGAGCAGGAGACATAAGAGATGTGAGTTCGATTCCCTGGAGGAGGGCATGGCAACCCACCATAATATTCATGCCTGGTAAATCCCATGGACAGAGGATCCTGGAAGGTTACAGTCCACAGGATCACATAGAATCATACATGACTGAAGCAACTTAGCATGTATGCACCTTGAAGGGTGCCTGGGACATAGCAAGTGCCTAATCAATACATGTAGAATAAGTGAATAGATAAGTTCGTGTATAGATGGATGGTTGAAGTGACTTTGTGTTGGGGGGATAGGAATTTATACAGCCAGTGCGAAAAGATGGCCTTCAAAATAAACTTGCATGGCAATCCCTCCTTTCTGTCTCCTCCCAGCCCTCTGAAAATTCTGTGACCTGAAACTAGAGGATTAGGGATGGCCTATTTTACTGCTGAATGACTCTAGGGCCCTATTACACTCAGCTTGTGACCAGCCCCACTCCATTCTCTCTTCTCTGGAGGGACACAGTAGATAAAACCTTTTTGTGTCTCCTCTGAACAGTTGATGACCCTTGTTCTATAAAGTGGGGATCTTCAGGGTCTGGGATTTTCACTCTGGAGGTCAGTGAACTGGACTGAAATATGCTGCAAGGTATGCAAGAAAAGAGGCACTTTAGGAATTCACATGCCTTCGGCTCTGCATCCCTCAGCTCTGCTCCATTTTACCTCCATCATTCTGGTCCTCAGCAATCTGTCAGTGGACCTGGGAGGGCTGGCATTGCTGTCAGAGCAGAAGGTGGCATGGAATCTGTGGCCAGCGCTGGCAGGATGCCCACTTCAGTGATTCACTGAATTAATCACTCCATCACCTACAGTGGCTTTTAGTGTTGTTGTTCAGTCACTAAGTCGTGTCCTACTCTTTGCAACCTCATGGACCGAAGCACACTAGGCTTCCCTGTCCCTCATCATCTCCCGGAGCTTGTTCAAACTCATGTCCATTGAGCCAGTGATGTCATCCAACCATCTCATCCTCTATGGTCACCTTCTCCTCCTGCCCTCGATCTTTCCCAGTATCAGGGTCTTTGCTCTTAGAAGTGGTATTCTTTCCAGTTAATAATAAGTACTTTATTTTAAGTATCTTTTAACATACCAAAAGAAACATTTACACAGATTAGGGGAATTAATGTCACACAACAGACATTTATTACCTGCTTCCTCTTTGAAAGGCAAGAGCCACTTTACAAAGGGATTCCCTGTCATGTGCTTTCAAAGGCAAGTCTCTCCTTGCACATTTAAATAGGATTTGCTTTGTAATATTCAGTCATTCTGTCTATACACACTCTCGAGGAATAAATAGATTTCATAGAGTGAGGAGTTTTATCCTGAAAAGAATTAAGAGAGTGAAACTAACCAGCAATGTTTACCAGAGGGATAGGGTGGAGGTTCTACTGAGGGAATGACTAGGAGCAGGAAATCTGAAGCCAACTGCTTATTTTTAATTTTTTTTTATTTTTTATTTTTTATTTATTTATTTTTTTTTTATTTTATAAATTTATTTATTTTAGTTGGGGGCTAATTACTTTACAATATTGTAATAGTTTTTGCCATAACTCCAGTCCTGTCCAGCGGATGACCTTGGATGAATTACCTAACCTCTCTATGCTGCTGTTTATTTGTCTGCAAAACAAGAACTCTGAAATTCCTCCCTCATAGGTGGTCATAAGTTTTATGTCAGCACTTAGACCAGTTCCTGGCACAGAGTGGACTCCACATGGGTTTGAACTCTCCCCTTGTGTCCAGAAATTACTTCACTGCTTTAGTATTAAAATCAACCGTATTCCTCTTGGACTAATTCTGTTCCAGAAGTTAGAAGAGCCGGTTGAATCACTATGTCTAAGCTGGGATAGGCAGTCAGCAGCCCCTGGGGATGCCAGGCTGCCCGTGCAGAATCTGGTCACGCTTCCACCCCTCCCCCAACCACTATGACCAGTCTGTTTTTACAGAATACAGCTGGCACTAAGGGCAAAGTGTAGTTGATGATCCTGCTTGTTGGATTTTTCTGATCTTGAGTGGGGACTTAAATCTTTCTGTAAAAAGTCCAATTAAGCCATTGGTTTCCTTATGTCTTTTTCATGACTCACTGACATCCTGGTCTGGCGTGATCACAGATCAGGGGTGGATTATGCACCCTCATTCCGTCTCCCCTCAATTCCAAATCCTAAAGAGAAACCATGATTAAAGAGAAGTGTGTTTATACATGAATTCAGAATTTACTGTCCGCTCCACTGGTGAACTGCATTTATGGAGCCCTCACAGGGTACATAGTACATCTCGGGTTATGGAGAGTGACAAAGGTAGTTGAAGATACAGGTTCAGCAACCTTTGATCTAGAAACAGGCAGGGAAGATGCCAGATGCATGTGAGTTTCCTGGCAGACTTCCCAAATTCTGTTGCTCAATGTTTTCAAATGGAGAAAAGTTATTTTTATATGGCTGATAGCTGAACTTGAAACATAATTAATGGCTTTCAGTAGATAAATTTATAGTCCCAGGAGACCCACTAATCACGTTGAAGGGTTTTCTTCCACCTCACCTGCCCCTTCCTCCCACCAGGCTACTTTAGAAAAGAGGAAAGCTGTTTATTTCTGGAGTCCACTATCCTTATTGATGCCCAAGGAACCCCTGGAAAATGTGTGCATGTGTGTGGGGAAGCTTTTTCTCTCTAGAGAGAGGTACATGATTTTTATCCAGTTTACAAAGGAGTTTTGAGTTAAAACAGTAAAAACTACTGGTACAGAACCAGGGTTAGCACCTCTGGGGCCTGCCGGCCTAATACAGCCCCCACCCATTTTTGGATGATCCCACAAGTAAGAATGGTTTTCACATTTTTGAATGGTTGGGAAGAAAAATCATTAGAAGAATAATGCTTCCTGACATGTGAAATTTACATTAACTTCATATCTCAGCCTCTCCTTGTTGGCACACAACCACACTCATCCCTTACATATTGTCTCTGGCTGCTTTGTACCGCCAAGGCAGAGCTGAGCCGTTGTGACATAGAGCATGTAGCCCAAAAAATTGGAAATATTTACTGGCTGGCCCTTTCCTGAAAAAGTTTTCTGACCCCTGGTATAGAAAGTTAATTTCAAAAATTTTTGTTTTCTATCTTGTGTTTCATTCTTCCATTCCCTTTGCAAGTATTTATTCCCTATCCCCAGGAAGATAGATTTGCCTTTCCATTTTCTCATTTAACTCCTCTGCCTTGGGCTCGGCGCAGTAGACTTTGATGAGATGCCCTCACTCCTGGGTCAGCAGAAGCAGCATTCAGCTTCTCAGACTCTGCGGCCTGGGGGTTTGGATAAATGGCACAAGAGCTGCGATAGCCATGTAGAAGGAAGGGTCTTCAAAAAAGCTTCATGGGCAAGGGATGTTTAAGAAAACCCTGAGGGGTTTCCCTGGTGGCTCAGTGGTACAGTAGTTGCCTGCCAATTCAGGAGATGTGAGTTTGATCCCTGGGTCAGATGATTCCCTGGAGAAGGAAATGGCAACCCACTCCAGTATTCTTGCCTGGAGAATCCCATGGACAGAGGAGCCTGGTGGGCTATAGTTTATGGGCGTCACAAAGAGTCGGACACAACTAAACAACAATGACAACTAAGGAAGTTCAGGCATGTCCATTGTTTCAGACCGAAGGGCAGGGTGACAAAGCTGGGAAACCTCATAAGGTGTTCCTGGGACACCAACTGTGCAGACTGGAGAGGGCGTAGTTCTTAATAAGCAAGAGCAAGGACTGAAGTAGACAGGAGTCTCTGTGTCAATGTGGTGCTGTGCTGCTGGGAGAGGGGCTCTAGTCTTCTTTCAGCGCCTGCCACGTGCAGCAGGGACAGCCTGGAGGCCCGGGTACCCCTGGGCACATTAACGCAATGAGTGTTCCCACCATAAAGGTGAAGGATTTAAAGTGCTTTATCTAACACCTGGTCCATCCTAAGTGCTTGATAAATATTTGTTGTTTGATTTAGTGTCTGTGAATGGAGTGGAGATAGGAAGTGATTATTAATTCTGAGGAAGGACAGAGCTATTTATATCGCGAGGATGGGACAGGATTGCCCTGTCTGTTCAGTGCCATGTTCCACAGAATTTTAGTGAGTGCCTGTTTTGTGCCAGATAGTCTGCTAGGTCCTGGAGATACTCTGTGAACCCTCAGAGAGTTTGCAGTTAAGCAGGGGAGAGAGCCTAGTAACAAGAGGAGGGAATAGGGACAGCCTGTGAAGTAAAGAAGGGGCGTTTTAGGGGGAACAGATACGGCCATAGGGTCAGATGGGAAGGGGCTGGAAAAAAAGATTCCTTTGGAATCCTTGTGACAAAAGGAAGCAAGGTTTTTATCAGACACTGGACGAGAGTGATTTAAGAACAGTCATACAAAATCACACAAGGGTGTGGGAAGCAAATGAAATAACATAAATTATCCAAAGCAAATATTTAGGGAGGCTAGCAGAAAGGTAAATTATGAATTCCATGCATCTCACTATCACTCAAAATGTAATTCCAAAAATTCTTAAAGGTATGTGTTGGAGGAGGCTGCACTGCTCGAGATATCTCTATTTGTATAAATTTATGCTAAAATAACAAAAGTTTCCTTAATTTCTTCATATGATTCATATTTTGACACTTGAGAAAAGATTAGTATGATACAATGATTTGATTTTCAAAGTTTGCAGAGATATGAGTCCATTTTTCTCCCCCTTTGAAAATGAAGTTGAGAAAGGGGTCAGCTGTAGTTTCTACCTACTAGCAGGAATTTTCTAGAGAAGCACATCAAATCATCAGAAAAGGCTCAAATTTCAGCCAGAGTTCCTAGCTTCACTATAATGCTCCTTCAAGACAGCAGAAAAGAGACAGGAAAAGATCCCTCTTGACACCCCAGCACCACCAAAGGCCAGTCGAGGACTTGCAAAGTCCTGAGTCATGGTGTGAGTCACATATGCTACCCTGTGAGATGTTAGCTGCTTCTTCCTGTCAGATATATTTTCATTTCCATTCAGATTTAAGTTTTACTTTGTGCTTTAAGAAAGGGTAAAATGCTATGGTGTTAAATGGTTTCAACAACTATTGAAAATTGTATTCCCATGAAGATTGATTTCATCGAGCAAAATGTCTATTGGTACCAAGGTCTGGAAATAGTTTCTCTCTCTCTCTCTCTCCTCCCCACCCTCCCTTCTTCCCTTCCTCCCTTCCTTCCATCCTTCTGTCCTTCCTTCCTTCCCTCCTTTCAGGGATCACTACTTGTGTGACGTGACATGGGTGACAGAAGAAAGGATTTCTTTGCAGTGGCTCCACAGGATTCAGAACTATTCAATCATGGATATCTGTGACTATGACAGGTCCACGGGAAGATGGATTTCCTCAGTGGTAAGGTTGAATTGGGATATTCCGCTTCCAAAGCTCCATGTGATCTGAGAGCTGTATGAAAACAGGAAGAATGCTATCAGGAAATACAGTTTGAGTTTCTATTCTTTCTCTGTGTCTGACTCTGAGGCAGTGAATAAGTCTTGATTGACTTTTAGATCACTTGATAACCTGATGGTCCTTCTATTTCACCTTCTTTCACTACTCTGTTTTAACTATGGTGACTATCACTTGGGATATGGGTGGTGGCTGGAAAACCAGAAAATGGAATTTGATGTCAAAATTCACAAAGTCTGAGAAAACCATGGGCTGCAAGGTCAAGGAAACATGTTTCAACAGAGAAAACAAAGTATGCAGAGTAACTTGCTGAATACATGTTCAAGAAACAAAACAAGTATCAAGAGGCCACAAACCTATTATTAATAACCATCCTATGCCTATGACTACTTTTTCAGCAGTAAACAGCTTTAGAAAGTAAATAGATAACTTCTAGGCTGACAGGGTGACAACAATAAGGCAAGTGTTAATCCAACCTTGAAGTGCTGGGGGCCTTTCCAGCCCAGAGACCACAAGGTTCAGCTCTTGGATCAAATTTAAAGCCCCTTAGAGATCAACAGCCTCAGGAGGAGAAAGCCTGGGGGAGGTTTTCTGGCATATTCCAAGGACACCTCTATAAGCCCTTTTCTGGTAATGGGCTCTGTGCCCACACACCTCCTCTCCCTGCTTCATTCTGGTTAGGCACAGGGCAGAGTTGCCTCAGAAACCTTGGGCCCTGTATCTTGATCCAGTCATTCATATGTATATAGCAATCATTGAATATCTATTTTATTCCAAGTTCTATGCATGGCCCTAGGTGGAAAAAAATATTAGGTAGCATGCATGCCTGTCCTCAGAATGTTTATTTTCTAGTAGGGAATATTATTATGAAAACCAATAATAAATACCATTACTGTGAACACTCACAGTAGCCAGACACTGCAGAAACAGGCTTAGTAACGTTAAGGAGTTTGCTTAGGTCACAACGTCAGCCAGAATCTAAACTATAAGACCAAGCTTTTTGCTTCCTGTCAATTAAATCACCCCAATATGAGGATAGTGTGCTCTAAAAGTGTATATGCAAGGTACAAAGGAAATCTAGGACAAAAGAGATAATGAACTTGATTAGGGACAGGCAGAGGGCGATGGGAGATGACACAGAGGAGACGAGAGCAGCCTGGAGTAAGCTGCCATGTGCGGGGCACAGGATGGCATGTGGACCCTATGAGCAGAAGCTGTGCAAAGGCAACTGAGGTGAACAGCTTGGAGCCCACAGGGGCTCGGGATACACAGGACTAGGCGTTGAGGGAGAGATGCAGTGTTGCTGAGGTTTGAGATATAGGCTGAGGCTCGGGTACCATTCTGAGAGGGTTGGCATTATCCTGTAAGACATAGGGAGCTTACTTCAAGGTTTTAAATAGGAGAGGATCATAATGAGATAGAACTATCTGTTGCCTGATGAAGTCAGCTGCGGGTTGAGTGGAGTGGAAAGCAGATTGGAAGGAGAACAGAACAGCAGGATCTACAACCAGGAGATCAGGGCAACGGACCTGGGAAACCCAACAGGACACAAACTAAGGCAGTAGCAGTGGAAAAGGGCAAAAGAAGTAAAAAAAACTAGAAGACAGGGGCTAAGGAGGTTCCTGTGAGAAGAGTGGGAGGCTGGAATGATTCCCAGGTCTCTGGTTTGGGTAAATGGTGCCACTAACCTCGAGAAGAATAAAGGAGTAAGAACAAGCTGGTGGGGATGGAGGAAAGATGATGTAATCTTCAGTTCTGTACTCACTGAATTGAAAATGCTAGATGAGTTTTAGGGATGACCTACAAGTTACACTCCCAGGACAGAGCTCTAGGCAAGAGAGGTAAATGTTCTAATGGAGTTATGTAAAAGGTACTAACATAAATATAAATATGTGAATAGAGATCGCTTTCATTTAAGTACAATAAATCTTACTTACGTTGCCATCAATTGCAGCTAAAGATAGAATTCATATCTCATTTCTCTATTTTTCCCTCCCTAGGGACGGCAACACATTGAAATAAGTACCACTGGCTGGGTTGGAAGAGTAAGTTGTAAAAATTATGGATTTTTCTGTTCTGTGGATCATATACTCAGAGCTATTTCATATGCAGATATAACAAACAAGAGCTCTATGTTATTTGTTATTAACAGAGATATTAGTTGACCTTTTCCTCATAATATTTAAATACTCCCTCTAGAGAGGCCTTTTTATAGAGAATATATAACATGTTCAGTTGAAAAAAAGTAAAAAGACAACTGAAAATTCAAGAGAACAGCTGATAAAACAAAAGACATACTCTAGGCAAATTTCTAGCTCCTGGAAAGTTAAAAAACAACCATTGCTGAGAGGCAGCCAAGATACCAAATGTCCTTGTTGACCTCATATTTGAAGTTAGGTACTTTGGAGGCAGAAAACATGGTTTTTGCCCACAGCCTGCACAAATGCAGAAGGAGACACGACTACCTACTGCTGAATCGAGGTGGCATACACACCACACCCGCTCTTTGGAGTAATCATATGTGGGTTCATATTTTATTATACCCTGAGGTAGAACTTTATCCAAGAAAGCAGGTGCCCCTCAGTGACTTCCCCTGCCTCACACTACGCCTTGGTGGGGGCTCACTGGCTACGTTGCTACAAGACCATGGAGTGAAGCGAACAGATGAAGGCACTCCAGCCACTGTGGCAGTGTGAAAGAGGAAGACTGAATCACACCTAATTTTTACAACCACTTCTATTCAGCCCCTTTATGAGAGAAACAAAGTGACATTAAAAAACAAAAATTTCTTCTCTCTCAGAGCACAGAGGTGTGGCCCCCTGGTCCAGGAACACAGCCCTTCCAGCTGGGCTCAGAGCCCCCGCCCCCGAGCATTCACACGTCCTTTTTGTTCAGGCATTGATTGGGCAGAGGGGAGAGGTTTGCCAACATGAAAAGTGGTTTCCTCCATGGCAAGAGACATGCTACACTTCCTCACGACTCTTTGAAAAAAATATGTTTTTTCCTCTCTGTATTTAACCAGACAGATGCCACTTTTCACACATTTCTACTAGGCACAACTCCATCCAGGGGAAACAGGGAAATGTATTAAAAAGATAAGGCTGTGAACACAGGTCTAGAGAGGGGAATGTGTTTCCGAGCTCTGTAATGAGAACACCAAGTGTATTGCACGCCTCGGCTTGCTCCATAAATGAATTCGCTTTGAATCACTAAATAGAAGAGAGAAGCATTTTTCTTCCTTCCCAAAATGGGAGTTGATGAGAGAGGAAACAGCGAGGGTGAAGTGAACCAACAATTTTAAAAGACCATCTTCTACCTGCTCTCAAATGTAGTAAGGAAATCGAAGTCGAAAAGAGACATATTCTTATCAGGCTGAGAGAGACCCTCTTCTGCTTAAACGACATTATGTTCTGAGAACTATCTTTTACCGAACTGTAGAAAATGGAAATTTTGTTCCATATTTCCATAAAACTATTTTTTGGGGTAAATTGTTGATCCTATTTAGCAAAATGAGAAGGCTTATAATAAAAATGATAACTATATGAATGTTTCCGTATGAAATATATGACAGACATTCCTTATGGTATCTAGTCCAGAAATGATTAAAGAGTTTCTAAGTCTGACTTTCAAGAAAATGATGTATAAGAAATAGGGTTGGGGGCGGGGAATCCCTCAAATTACAAACCACCCTCCAACCAGAAACAGTCAAAAATAATATTAGTCTGTTTCAAGAAAGCACGTTGTGACATGGAGGAAATTTACTTAATAGAACTGAAAGACTGATGGTATTTTTTTCATGCTTGTGTCAAGACATCATAACATTATTCTCCACAGACAGAAGATGCCAGAGGGTGGCAATGACCACTGCTATGTGTTGAACGTCATGTGTAATCCTCCCTACATTCTTTCATTTGCGTGCATGCATGTTAAGCCACTTCAGTCATGTCCGACTCTGTGACCCTATGGACATAGCCCGCCAAGCTATCCCTGGGGTTTTCCAGGCAAGAATACTGGAGTGGGTTGCCATGCCCTCCTCCAGGGGATCTTCCCAACCCAGGGATCAAACCTGCATCTCTTACATCTCCTGCATTGGCAAGCAGGTTCTTTACCACTGGTGCCACCTGGGAAGCCCATTCTTTCATTTGCTCCCCACCAGAAAGCGCTTAGGAGTTAGATCTTTTGTCTGCATTTGCTAGGAGAATTTTCTCTTGAGACCCTCTGATTGCATTTGGCAAGTAAATGAATCATGGGTTTTGAGCATAGGTGTTGGAAGGACTTTCTGAAACTAAAACTGGTACTGAGCTAAGACTAATGTGCTTTAACATGTTTCATGTTTTCTATTATTTTCTAGTTTAGGCCTGCAGAGCCTCATTTTACCTCTGACGGGAATAGCTTCTACAAGATCATTAGCAACGAAGAGGGTTACAAACACATTTGTCACTTCCAAACAGATAAGAGAGTGAGTATTTTTACATGATTTATTTTGGGTTGATCTCCTTTTTTGGGAAACTAACTTGAAGTGGAAATCATGTGGTAAAGTTGATCACTATGTACAAATAATCAGACTAATTCAGATACCCCGGTGGTATCTGGAGTAAGGTAGAATGAGGTGGGGAGACCCAAGAAAAAGATCTGAAATTACCTGAATTCCTGATATAAATTATTTAATCCTCCCCTTAACTTTGATCAGAGAGAGAGTCTAATAAACCTCTTTTTTTTTTTAAAAATCCCATCAGAATTGCACATTTATTACAAAAGGAGCCTGGGAGGTCATTGGGATAGAAGCTCTTACCAGTGACTATCTGTAAGTATTCTAATCATCAGTAGGATGTCAATGTATTTGTCAGAATCACGCCCTCCTTTGCCCAGAAATAAGGAAAAAATCTTCTACAAATAAAGAGTAGTCTATTTGGAATGTGTTCAGGGCTTTTTTCTTTCTAACATACGGAAGCCTTAATGATTTTCACATATGCTCAGCAGACTTGATACCATGCCACCAACCAGCACTACCTCTTGCTCTTACCTGCTTTACATTAGAAATGCTGCAGCCTCTTTTTCTTAAACGTTTTGGAACACTGAACTATTCTGGGGCATTTTGATAGATTTCAGCTGACACCGTATGTTTCGATGGCTTGGAGAGGCTACTGTATCTGTCTCAGCCTTAACCTGTGGCAAATGGAAAGCTTTGTGGAGGCTGTCAATGACCGTGCACAAAATGGTGGGACAGGGAATGTTGTTTTTCATTAGAACCTGAGGCACTTTTATAATTCTGTATCAGTTTCACCACAGAGAAGTTTTGCCATTGCTCACAGCAGTTTTTGAAGGTCCTGTTTAAAAGTGGCTCTGCCACTCTCAGAAGGATGGGGCACCTGCCACCGAGTGATCTGTGTTATGAAACAGAGGATATGGCAAACAGTACAGAAAAATGGGGGCTTCCCTGGTCAGTAAAGAATCTGCCTGCAATGCAGGAGACCTGGGTTCGATCCCTGGGTTGGGAAAATCCCCTGGAGAAGGAAATGGCAACCCAATCTGTCATTTTTGCCTGGGAAATCCCATGGATAGAGGAGCCTGGCAGGCTACAGTCCATGGGGCTGCAAGAGTCAGACACAACTTAGTGACTAAACCACCACCACCACATAGATAAATGGGGCTTCAACTTCAGACGAGTTGTCCAGTCATGTTTTTCTGAAAGAAGACTTTTTTGAGTTTTTACTTGTCATTTTAACTAAGGGAGTAATCCCCATATTCAGATATTTTAGCCTATTTAAAAAAAGGAAAAGAATCCCCTATTTAGAGATGATGCCCCTATTTCTGAGAAATAAAGGGGCAGGGAAAAATGATAAAAGTAGGGCAAGCACTATTACACATGCACTTGTATGAACACTAATGCTGGTTGTTGAGTTAAAGGGAGTATACTTGACTTTTTCTGTAAAACACAATTAATACATTTCATTTGTTTTCTCCCCAGATACTACATTAGTAATGAATATAAAGGAATGCCAGGTGGAAGAAATCTTTATAAGTAAGAATTTTATCAAATTGTTAACGAGCTTTTAGCTAATGAACAATTTCTGGCTCTTATGTTTTCATTTTTTATTTTATTTTTTTTGCCTAGTCCTAATATATTAAATTGGAACTACTATCGAATGCTTTTATCCCTCTATAAACCAACCCATATGTCATCAAAAGAGCATGGCTTTATTAGATGCTTTGTGATATTTGCAAACAATGGGAGGTTTGAGGTTATTATGGATTAAGTCCTACATTTATTGCATATTAACTCATTACGTTTCATGAGTATTTCTTGGCATTCTGATATCTTTGAAACTAGCACATGGCATTATTTAATCCCTTCTTTCATTTATCCCTTTATCAAGTACTTAATTTCCACCATTGGTTTTACAGAATCCAACTTAATGACTACACAAAAGTGATGTGCCTTAGTTGTGAGCTGAATCCAGACAGGTGTCAGTATTACTCTGTATCGTTCAGTCAAGAGGCAAAGTACTATCAGCTGAGATGTTCCGGTAAGTTTGAACTGAGCAGGGGATACCCACAAAGTCCCTCTCAAGTCGTTCCCTCCATCCCCTCCCCTCTCTGGACAACCTTCTCACCACCCTCCTGGCTCAGCATCTCCATCCCTGAAACCTCTTTTTCAGTGTCCAGTTTAGGAAATATTTTTTCTGCCTTGATCACTTCTCTCCTATTGAATCTGAATGCTTGAAATCACATAAGTCCTTTTCCCTTTCCAGTCATGGGTAAGTGGTGAGTTAGCCATCTTTCTTTCTCCTTCTAACCAAGAGGCTTGCTTTTAGACCGAAAGCACACATACCCAGAGCTGATGTATGACGGAGGCACTTTTCATCCTTATATACACATCTAGTGTGCATTTTTTAATGCAAATATTTAATGCAAATATAATTGTATGCACTTGCCCCTTTAAATGAGAAAAATGTACGTAAGGTGGGTCCTGTGACTCAGCCTGCTCACAGCTTCATCTTCTGTAACTATTGTTATTATTGTTTTCTTTATTAAAAATGAAGAAATATGGACAAAGAGAGGTAATGTGATTTCACAGGTCATGCAGCTCATAAGAAGCACAAGAGGATTTAGACACATTTAATGGCCTCTGCCATTAAACACTATATTACTTCTCAAAGAAATTTGGATATTCTGAAAAGTTGACAAGAACTGTCCATTGCCAAAAAGAGGTCTCCTTATCTGAACCTTTCTGTACTGGCATGTTTTCTTTAACATCATATTTTTCTTCCTAGTTCTTTACCATGGCTGTTTCCAGTCACCATTTTGGGGCACGTGTTTTATGTATATTAGGCACTGTGCTCAAGTTTTGTATTCATGATCTTATTTGATCCTTAAGAAAACTCTGTAATGTAGATATGATTATCCTAATTTTATACATGAAGAGACTGAAGCATAGGTATGCTGTCCTAAGTTACAAAGCAGGAAAGTCAAGGATTCAATCCCAGGTCCTTAGAATGCCTCCACTGTAGTTCTGATCAAGTGTAAAAATTAATAGTGCGATTCAAATGCGTCAAAATTAAATAGCTCGCTAAGTAGCTTTTTCTATACATTACCTTCCACTCTGCAACTACCACAGTTGGGATAAATAGTGAAGATCTGAGCGTGTGAGAAAAACACTTTCGCATGCCAGGAAGGAATCGCTTATCCAAGTCAGGCACACTGCAGATGTGCCGCCTGGCCCAGTCCTCCATAGTGGGGACAGCAGCAGAGGGGATCTGCCCTTTGAAGGTGGGGAAGTGGAAAGTGGAGTGGCGGTGGAGTGTGGGTGGGTGGGGTACCTGTCTCCGGAGCTCCACCCCTGGTGGGCGGGGCCTGAGAGAGGGTGTGGCCTCTCTGGACCTCAGAGTTACAGCCAGGAAGGCTGGTGGCTTACCCTGGGTCTCCGAGGCTTAGTTCACAGAAGAAAGAATTGGGTTCAGACATGATAATGTGCGCAAGGCACTAAGCAGGGCCAGATGTGCAATTTCTGTTTCATTCTCCAGAGCTCGGTGCCTTTCCAGTAATATTAATACTTCTTAGACTCAAATTGCGCTTATTTTAAGGAAAAAGAAAATCAGCTAATACTTATAAGCTTCTTATCCTCTGTGATATTTATTCTATCAAAGCTAAATGGTGTCAAAGTTAAATGGTAACAAATGCTATTTTTGAAAAGTATGGTATCTTTTTTTTTTTTAAAGCTCTGAAATATATTTTTTCCCATGATTATGTTAACAGGTCCTGGTCTGCCCCTCTATACTCTGCATAACAGCAGCAATGATAAAGGTACCATTTTCATATTTTACCCTTGGTTTGCTTTTTAGGAAAGTGTGTGTGAATAGGAGCAGCATGTGCTTAGTATAATGGGATTTTCTTCAGCTTTAGAGTGTCTTGACAATGACTTGAACACAAGGCTTAAAATATGAAGTATGTATAGTCTCATCAGTGAATCGCCCACTTTTTCCTTATTGCTTTGCACAATACAAATTCTTCACGTTGTAACAAATGCTTCAAATATTTGTTGAGAACTGAGAGTCCTGGAAAACAATTCAGATTTGGATCAAGCGCTGCAGGATGTCCAGATGCCCTCAAAGAAACTGGACTTCATTCATTTGCATGGAACAAGTAAGTGAAATTTCTCTCAGAATGTAACTTTTCATGGAAACACCAATAAAATTATAACTAAATGTAACTTGATCTGACAGTATGTATTTTATACATAAATCTATTATAATTTTATTTTTTCATGAAATGCTCTATCACAAGAATGACTAGTTTTATATTTTTTTAACCTAAAAATATAGTATTTTACATAAAATGTATTATTTTAAGTGGAAAATATTTGGGTAAAATGCACTGTTGCTAGCTGGTTCAGTGTCATCCCATTAGTAATTTTATTCTACTAGTAAGTATTAATTGTGTTTTTAACAATGAAATACTAATATATGTTACCTTTAACCCAAACAGATTGAAAATGACTTGTGTAAAAAAATTAAGTTTGGCTATAAAATGTTGAAACTTCAGTCCCAGGACAGAAATCTTGAATTTTTCCTAACCTCCTCTCCGTGATAGGCCCTGGCCTAATGGCCTGATCGTGTATTATGTTCGGAGACCACTAAGAACAAGGGGTTTCTTTGAGTAGGAAATCCTGTCATTTTTTTTGTAGTTGAAGCTTTTGTTTGCTTTTTTTTCCATCAAGGGCTAATAATTCATAGGGAAGGGGAGCATCCATTAAGAGTGATTTATTTTAGATTGTTTTTACATAAAGGATAATAATAGAAAACATTCAGCTTCTCCAGTTTTCAGTGGCAGGAAAAGCATGGAGAGTGGAGGGTGCTTCTGAAGAAGAGCTTAGAGCAATGGTCCTGAACCTGCAGGTGCTTACGGATCACCTGGGACCTCATTAATGTGCACATTTTGAGCCAGCCAGTGAGCGTGGGCCCAGGATTGAAGCTTGTAATAAGCTCCCACGTGATGCTAGTGCTGCTGGCCCCTGAATCTGGTTTGACTGGCAAGGGCTTAAGGTTTCGAAGAGCTAACTGGACTTCCTGGAACAGAAGGCATTGAATATTACAATATAGAATATTAAATATTTGGATATGACCCCCAGAGAAAAGACTGTGCATCTTAAAAAATATAGGAAGTAAAACATTTCCAGTTAACTAGTGTTGATTCAAACAAAAGAGAGATCAAATACTGGGTTTGACATATTTTTAAAAAGCATCATGATCAACTGATAGTTTGACATTCTACTCAAATATAAAAGAGACTAAAATTTTAGTTCTCATAAGCACACTTGATCAGAAAACATAAAATAACCAGCAAAATACAAATTAAAGAAAAACTGACCTATATAAAGATTTTACTCCTAAACTTTTCTTTTTTTCCTCAACTAAAATAATTATAACAACCAAAATACAAAAGAAAGGTGAACATAAGGAAGAAACATCTCTAGAGATAAGGATTTTTTTCCTTGTAGGTTAAATCTACTGAAGCTGGAAATAATCTTATTAAAATATGAAACAACTCTCCTCTCTCTCTCTCTCTCTCGTTTTTAAAGATTAGTCTAACTAATTAGCCTGAATTTGGTAGCAAAGGTAACCAATTTATTTTTTAGGGACAAATTTTATTAAACTGATGTTAAATCAAGTGGAGAGAATTAAACAGACCTGCACAAGATCGTGCAGAACAGTTTGCCCCACATAAACCTAGTTTCATTCTGTAAAACACAGAGCTGAAAATGGGAACTCAGCTTACAGCCTAGGATGGCAATAAGAATTACAAAAATGTTATTAAATCAGAATTTTAAAATAGTGTTAAGGCCAACTAAAAATCCTAAACATCTCAAAGAAATTCAAGAAGAGGAAAACATTTTGGAGGAAAACTTAGAACATAAGCCATAAACAAACTAGATAAGTAGATCAGATGCCAAAGAACAGAATCATAAAAACAAAACATTAGCAATTCTAAGATGCACTTTTATTTTACAAAACACCAATGTATTTAATAGATCCATTAGAAACAACTTTGTTTTAACCTTAACCTTAAACTAGTATTTTAACCTGAAAGAGAATGTTTTTTATAGCTGAAAAGCATGCTAAATCAAAACGGTTCATTTTCTTTTTCTATTCTAATTTAACAAATTGCTAAACTCTACATGTTACTTGTCACTGCAGGATAAGAAACCAAAACCGTGTGCTAATGTGTTCTTAATTCACTGATTAATCTTTCTGTTTGTTTAGAATTTTGGTATCAGATGATCTTGCCTCCTCATTTTGATGAATCCAAGAAATATCCTCTGCTAATAGAAGTGTAAGTATTCAAACTAAAAGAATAATGTAGAAGTTAACCATTGTACATATTTACCCAGTGTAGCTCACTGAAAAATAGAGACAAATGCATCCTTTCTCTCTTCCTGAATTATCGTAGAGCAATTTTAATAATTCTTCCATTTTGCAATCACAGATCCAAGCCTGTATTTTCTACCATCTTTCTAATAGAGAAGCTAGACACTCTTTTTCCCTCATAATGGCATATGGGCTTTGTTTTGACTTTTTTTACCCCTTGAACTCCAAGGGAATTTGAAAGAGATCCTCAAGTCCCCATTTTCGTCCTTACCTCTTAGACATTTTAATAAGCAATAGATGGGTATTACTAGTCTTCACAGTTTCCTTATCCCTAAATTTACCCAGATATCTCTCATTGGTGGTCTTTAATTCATTCCAGTGTCAGGTTTCTCTTTATTTAGTTCCTAAAATATCATTGCCTGGTATTTTCCATTCCCTTTTTTGGTGAAGAGAAGATATGATATGAGAAAGTATTCATTATGTAATTTAAACTTCTCCAAGTCCTAGAGAAAGTTCTGAAATCACAAGTCTTTGAGCAGTAAATGTGAGCTCCCATGAGGTCTAAATATGGTATCTTTGTACTTTGGGTAATTAGTAGGAAAACATTTTACTTCAATCTTTCCAAAACTGCCCTGACCTCACACATAATGCCACAATGCCACTCTTCCTATCCCAACTTGCCTCATTTCCTTTATTCAAAACAAAACAAGCCAACACAAGTGCTACGTGCCTGCTGCATGCCAGGTAATTTGCCTTATTTTGTCCACATTGCAAGCCTATGTAGTCAGTTCTATTGGGTCCATTATACAGAAAAGAAAACTGAAAACTTGGGGATACTTTCCAGTTGTTACTAGTAAAAAAAAGAAGGAATACAGATACTAACATGAGACACACCTTTTATACAGCATGTTCCCCTGCATTTACAATTCCATGTAAACCAAACAAAAAAGTTCAGAAAAAGAGAAAGGTATTTTAAACTTTCAGATATACTGTTGGATTCTCATTACACCTAATTTGGTCAGATTTTGACTACAGTATAACATTCACTTGCTTGGAGCCTTAGCCCCAGTACTGAACAAGATCCTTTACAATTAAAAAAGAGTAATGTTTTGACACAAGGGTTTGTTTAAAAAGAAAAAAAGTGATATTTTTATCTTCTTTGGAATCCTCAGTAAGTAATAACTAGATCTCTCTTTCATTAGGAAAGTTTGAAAAAAACATGGTAAATTCAGGCCCAGTTCTTTTCAGTGATTTTCCTCTTCATTTTCTTCAATGTCTAAATCTTTGTTTTCTATTTTTAAAAATAATGTTGCTTAGTCTTCAAGTTTATTTAATCTGACACATAGTTAATACTAAGGGAGGCTATTAACTCTACCAAATTTAATATCATTGAAAGGACCAGGGTATTTCACAAGTTAAAAATAAATGTTCACTTGCTTAACAAATTCATGAATGCCTTCTTTTTCTAAAACTTAGAATGATACAATATCTAGTATAAAATTAAAGTTGTACAATGAAAAAAAATGTGAAAGTGTTAGTCAATCAATTGTGTCCAACTCTTTGCAACCCCATGGACTGTAGCCCATCAGGCTCCTCTGTCCATGGAATTCTCCAGGCAAGAATACTGGAGTGGGTAGACATTCCCTTTTCCAGGGGATCTTCCCAACCCAGGGATGGAACCCAGGTTTCCTGCATTGCAGGCACATTCTTTACTATCTGAGTCAAAATTAAAGTCATACAATATTTGGTTTAAAACTGAAGTTCTTTTGACTGCCATCCCCAAGGAAAGGGAGGAAGATGTTAACAAAGATGTCCAAGCAGGTCTTGTCCAATCCTGTTGGCAGGGAGAGTGAACAGATAAGTAGGAGAGATGGGCTGGGAAGGGAAGAGTTACCGGAGAAGATCTGGATCCAGGAGTCTTGTAGATCATGCGAAGACCTATTTACAAGATCCAGTGACCTGGAGGGAGTGTCTTGATTAACAAATGGAAACGAGAGGGCTTGATGAAGACTGTATACACAGCTATGTATGGATAAGTTACAGCCTGTGAAGAATGCAGCTATAAGAGAATTAAACTTGTTAATAAGTAGAATGCCAACAGTAACCCATTTTCCAATAGTCTATTTCTTTCTCCTTTGAAGTTTGGTTTCTTTTTGGTTTGTTTGTTTTGGCTGCACCATATGGCATGTGGGATCTTAGTTCTCTGACCAGGGATCCAAACCACGTCACCTGCACTGGGAGTGCAGTCTTAACCACTGGATCGCCAGTGAAGTCCTTTTTTTGAGGTGTCCATTCATACTTTGGCCAATTCCACAGTGCCTTGTGGAGCCTTAGTGAACAGCACTGTGCTGGCTATTGAAGCAAATGCAGTGCATGTCCTACAGCAGTCAAAGTTCTTAAGGAAGTTCTTATCAAGGAAACTTGTAGTCTAAGATTGTTTGTAAGCTCAATCAGAAAGATGTATTTGGAGCTGCATTTATTGTCATCTTCATTATTTTCTCATAACACAACTCCCCTATTCTAATTATTAGAGTATTACTTCTTTGATTTCCAAGATACATGCAACTTAGTAAACACTGGCCTGTGAAATCTGTGTTTGATAGCAATCTTCAAAAATAAAACTGATGGGCATCTTCGGAGGAAACACACAGCCATTGTAGTCATGTTGCCATGACTATCAAGTTTGACAGTACCCATTGAGAACACCCTGGCGGCTGGCACGATTTCAGGCTCATGAACAGGAAAGATGTACACTTCTTGTCCACGGGAAATAGAAACACAAGCCCTCTTCATTTGATTCAGGAAAACCACAAAGGCTAACAATTTGGGATTTTTCACAGATATGCAGGTCCCTGTAGTCAAAAAGCAGATGCTATCTTCAGACTCAACTGGGCTACTTACCTTGCAAGCACAGAAAACATTATAGTAGCTAGCTTTGATGGCAGAGGAAGTGGTTACCAAGGAGATAAGATCATGCATGCAATCAACAGAAGATTGGGGACATTTGAAGTTGAAGATCAAATTGAAGCAACCAGGTGAGTGACTAGGAGGTGAATTCAAAGGCTATTTAATTCCCTGCCTCCCATTTATCTTTTAAAGTTGTGAAGTAAAAAGAATTTCAAGTGTCCTGGGAAGAATCTTTCATCCTTGGGCTGGATTTTTAGTGAAAATGTTATGTTTAGACTTAGAAAGGGAATTGATATGTGTGCTACCATCTTCTAGCAATAGGGACTCAGAATTCATCAAACACATGGACAAAACAGGGATAAATGCGCCTCTAAGTAAACATCTAACTAAACAAGCAAGCCACCCCTATAGTCAAGGATAAATAGAGGAGATTGGTGTACATTTATGTCAGAGTAGGATGACAGCCATGAAGTCTTATGAGTGGCTCCTACATTCTGCTGAGTAAGAGTTCCTCCCCCAATTTGGGAAAGCTGTGGAATACAACCATTGTCACTCAGTTATAAGGGATTCTTTAAGGATGAATCACATCAGTTGTGAGACTGTAAATAGATGTGGTCTGACTTAAGAAAGATTTTAATCTTAATTGGTGGTTACCCTGGAGTGCACATGTAACATGCAGTATTTTACCTGCCTTATCCCTGAAGCTACACAGCAACCCTGAGAGATGAGTGTTCAGACCTTACACTTCAGGTAAAGAAATGGAGGCTCTTAGGTTAGATAATTTGCCAAGACTGGTCAGGTCTTGAATCTGGGTTTCCCTTTCCTTTCAGTTGCATTCAACTGGTAAATGGGGAATGTAGTCTTTGAGGTTCCATAACCAACTGCAGAGATGTCTGGAAAGCATAATAAATTAATGATTTTAAATAATGTTGTGAAATCAGAAACTAGGAAATGGAAAAAATTGTGAATGATTAAATGGATGGAAGAAAATGCCTTTAAAAAAAGGAACAACTAACAAGGGGAAAAGATGACAATTTATTAAGTAATCCTAAATCTGTTAAATCAAAGTTAATGATTAGCTATTTTCCTTGAAAGTAAAAAATAAATAAATAAAAAATTTAGATAAGAGCATAAGTTGTTTTTAAGAGTGAGGCTTTGATATTTTATAAATTCATTTTTATTTATCCAGATTGGTCCTCTGTGAGAAAGGGCATGGCTTCCAGGGCCTCTCAAGTCTAAAATGATAGAATTGTGTTATCCACAATATACAACTCTGTTTAAAAAGTAATGAGTAGTTGCTTTTCAGCAACTCAAAGGAACTATGTACAACAACACAGATGAATCTCACAGACTGTTGAGTGAAAGAAGCCAGTAACAAAAGTATATATCCTACATCCACAATTGAATTTATAATGGTACAAATTCAGGTGAAATTTTTCTGGGATTCAATAAAAGAATCTTTTTTTCAAAGAGAAAAATGACCCAGAGGCTTGTAGGTGATAGTATTGCCTCATTTTTTGGTTCAAGTTATGCTCACTCTATAAAGGCTTACACGCTTGTACACTTGTGATTTGGTCCACATTTCTGTATGTATGTGTTCTAAGTTTAAAAAGTTTACATGGAGAAGAGTTGAAAACTACTTGCATTGAATTTTTTCTAATATTGCTTAACTCAGGGTAGTCTAAGACATATACCATCAACTGAAAACAAAGGTTCTTAAGGTCACATATAGGTCAGTGTGAGGGTTCCCCACCTCCCTCCATACTACCAAGTTAAGAGCCCCATTTGCTAGATTTTTTTTTAAGTAAACCAATTGCCTTTTGATATAAGGTTAAGACTAAGAAATAGATGCAAAGAGTATTTTTCTCCTTTCTTTACCTTGATTCCAACCACACAGTTGGGTGACAAAAAGGCATCTTAATCCTTCAAGGAAGAATTGCTTCATATTCCATAGTGTTGAGTTAACTAATCAACACCCATCATAAGAAGGGATGTGTTTAGAGGATGGTGTTTAAGTTCTCAGGTAAGGGGCCCAGAGATATTTCTGAGCCCTGCACATATGTTCTCCACGCTCCCATGTTTCTCTATTGCAGGGGCAGCCTCTCTCACACTGAAAAACATCTGGAGAGGTTTAAATTCAATTATGTAAAAAAAGTGCATCTGGGCTGCAAATTTTTATGTACAGCTGTGAAAAAAACAGCCAGGATTTGTTTTCTGTGAATCATACACACACACACACACACACACACACATAATTTTTATGGACTCCAAAACAAGTAAACCTTGTTCATCTGGCTCTTAAGTTAAAAATGATAGACATTGATCTCAGGTGTTTATTTGATTGCTGGCAGCAATTAATCTTAATTTCTAAGAGAATGAAATACAGAAAAAATGGCAGGGTTTCACATTTGTGCAGTTACCTTAGTTTTCCATACACAGTGTGATACTAATTCGTGGACTTCTTCCATGCATTTTAGACAGTTTTCAAAAATGGGATTTGTGGACGACAAACGGATTGCAATTTGGGGCTGGGTGAGTACTTTGGCTGATGTGTTCCTAGTGAATATAATCCAAAACAGGATGATTTACTTTTGTTTGTACATATTTGGAGGTGTAAATCACAACCATCATGTCCATCTAAGAAGGTCCAAATGTCTTAGATTTCTGGGCAATGAGTCCGCCCCCCAGGCTTACACTTTTGTTTATTACAATGGGGAAAGGAGGTGAGAAAGAAAGAAGAAGAGGCAAGAAGGAGGGATAAAGAGAAGGAAAGATAGAGGGGGAGAGGGAAGGAGAGACACTTTTTCTCAGAAATCCAAAAAAGTAAAAACGTTGAGTTTATTGCCTTTTTGTTTTTTTTTTTTTATCTTTAACTTTTTTTGTTTTTGTTGTTTTGTTTTTAATTAGTACTACTCAGCAAAATGTCAATACTTTCCCTCTTACACCTACCAAGAAAAGGGACCAGGGCTCTGAATGGGTAGTCTTTAGATACTGCCCAATTAAGGCCAATTTAAGCCTCCTCTATCATGCTTTCTATCTTGAAAGAGGCACAGTATATAAAGATGTGAGAAATGTGGAAACTGCGACTTGCTTACCATATGTCCTTAATTCCTTTACCTCCATAAAAATAACTGTTTCCATTTCTTAGTCATACGGAGGGTACGTAACCTCAATGGTGCTGGGAGCAGGAAGTGGTGTGTTCAAGTGTGGAATAGCCGTGGCGCCTGTATCCAAGTGGGAGTACTATGGTAGGTGGTGGCCCTCAGGTACAGAGATGCTGAGTGCGAACCTTCACATCTCAATGCCAAAGCCATTCATTTTTTAATTTCCCTGTTTCTACAGTGAAGAAGCTGATTCATCTTAGATGTGCTTTATGGATACCTGTAATAAAAGTCTCACTTCTACTGTTGGGAAAGGCTGGGTGGTATTAAATGCTACCTACATATTTAGTTAGCAACCAATTCTGTGTCCTAAATGTCTTATCAAGAAATTAGGTTTTCCGCATTTTAAAACATTCCCAATGCTACAGTTCTTCAGATCCCCTTCCTTACCTTTATTCTACTTTGACTTTGGGGCTTCACATATTACAAGAATAAGAGAAGTATTTCTTTCCCTTCAGGTTAAGGTTGAATATAAAGTAGGACTTTGGGTGGAAAGAAGAGACTTTGGCAGGAGAATTCCTGGGGGCTTTATTTCCACTAAGTAGGTGAAAGCCACTCTAGAATATTCTTTTCATCACTGAGAAAGTATTGTTCTATCATATACATATAAGGCTATGGAAGGGGCAAGCAGTGGAACTCTAGATAGTGGGGAAGAGCCAGAGGTGGTGAAAAGATGAATTATTTTCCTGTATCTCTTCTGACCCTATCTCAAGTACTTTATGCAGTATAATGATAGAATCATTGATAATGAATATGCTTATTAAATATTTTATGCCCTAATGTATGGTAGTATATGGTAATACCAAAGCTGCGGAAAACTCTAAAATCAAGAGAAGCCAATGTGTAAAAGATACATCATTGTCTTTCTATTGGAGACATAAAATTGGAGAACATGGTTAGGATTGATCCTCACACAATAGATTTGTTTTCATATAATACTTTCCTGTTTGATACTAATTGTTCTATGTGATGGCTTGTTTCTGGAGACCTCTGGTGGTCAGTAAGATAACAGAAGCAATCTTCATGAATTTGGAAATATATAATGGTAAGAAGAGTTGATTAAATGTATATGGACCAATCTAACAAGAACTTTCTAGAATTCTTACATGTGTGAAAATTTGAAAAATATTACTCAAAAATCAAATGGAAGGAGTGTGTAAATGGTATTGCAAGACATACTTCTAAAAGTTTACACTGACATTAGTGAAAGTGAAAGATGCCTAGTTGTGTCCGACTCTTTGTGACCCCATGGACTATACAGTCTATGGAATTCTCCAGGCCGGAATACTGGAGTGGGTAGCTTTTCCCTTCTCCAGGGGAGCTTCCCAACACAGGGATTGAACCCAGGTCTCCTGCATTGCAGGCAGATTCTTTACCAACTGAGCTATCAGGGAAGCCCCACATTAACCCCCGACATTAAGCATTTTTTAAATAGTATTTTAAAAATTTTAGATCTTCTTACACAAGAAAACCTGGTTAGCATAATAAGAAAGGGCTATTATGTTCTAGGACAAGAAGAATTGTGCCTGTTGGGGGAAAAATTATTTTGCCCTTAAAAGCTATTCCTACTCCCCCACCCCATTAAATGTACATCCCAAGTTATTTATATTTAAAGTTAAAAGATGAACATTTTGGGAAAGTTATATTTTAAAGTATGCTTTAAAATATTGTATTTCCTATATTAGTGTCCTCTAGATATGTACAATTGCATATAGTCTGTATTCACTTTAATCAAAATGATAAAATAATAAAAACTCATTTTGGAGGAAAATATTTTGATTTCCATAGAAAGGGCCTAAGCAATATATATGGGACAGCTAATAATAGTAATCAATGCCAGTCATTCAAAAAGGGTTAGAATGTTGCTTAAGCTTATTGTTTTGATGATCTAGTCTTCTAAATAATTAATTAAACTGGTATTGAAATATTGATACAATTACAGTGATATTCACACCATTAAAATATATAGCACAATGGAAACATATTATACTTATTTACTTACTGTAACCTGTCCATTTTTCAAAAAGTTATTTCACATTTTTAAAGTTATATTGAAATTCAGCAACAATACATTTTCTCACTTATATTTTAAGAAATATACATATATGTATACATATAGCTATCTGTATATATATGTCTCTCTCCACAAAATGAGAGAAAACAGATGTTCAACTTGCCTTATGATGGAGTAGCTGAGCCAGTATGGGGTTGGACTTCAAATAATGATAACTGAATTTTTTCCTTTCAGTCTGTCCCTCCCCCACCTAAAAAAAATATGATTTAAGTGAGCAACTAGTAATTGAAAATTATGAGGAGTTTCCAGTAGGAAAGAGAATATCCTAAAGGAGGATACATATGTCAGGACCAAGAAATTCAAGACAATTTAGACATTAAATGACTTGCTAATCAAGATCTTTAAGGGAGTCAGATCTTTAATGTCGTGTTCTTGTCACTGAGCACTTCACATTTGACTCTTCTGCAGGTGGGTTATTGACTAGGTTTTAGATCACCTGTTTTGATCTCCCTCTGCCCTCCAGGGAAGGGCTAATGGGAATTGGTTACAGGGCTGAGTATGGAAAGACAGGAGTCCAGATGCATCAACAAGCCAAGCAGAAACGATCTGAAGGAGATACTTCTGACAGTGTAACACTGTAGACCTTTGCACAAGTTAAGACATAAAATAACCCAGTAAAAGGGGGAAAAGCTTTTATTGTATGAATTAAGTTTTTTTCTTTTCTCCATCACAGACTCCGTGTACACAGAACGTTACATGGGTCTTCCAACTCCAGAAGACAACCTTGACTCTTACAGGGTAAGAGATGGTGAACTAGATCCATTTTATAACCTATTTATAAGTGGTATAAGAACATTTTTAAGTGCATCTATTCTAGAAAATATATATTTTTTATTTCCAACAAAATTCTTGTTAAAAAATAACACAGGTGGTTTAGAGTTACTCCAGTAGCTTCCCCTACTATATTCTGCATAATTACAGCCTTTATCGTATGCTATATAGGTCACAATATGCATTCATTTGAAAATACAAAGCAACACCAGATAATTACTTTAATTATAAAAAAATTTCCGTTTAGAAAACATGTCAAATTCAACATATTCCTTTAGAGCCCAGAAGACACTCTAAGTCTTTAACCACATATTAAAATTTCTTATGCTATTATCATAATTAAGATGTATGTACAGGCCTATAATTTTCTTATTCTTAGCCAAATGTGTACATTTTTCTTTCACACAAGATTTGAGTAAAGCAGGTGTCATATAGGTGCAGGAGGGTAATACTCTGAAAAGCTCTTGAACCCAAATTACTGAATAGCATCCATCAAGCTGGTTGCCTGCTTGGAAGAGCCAGTGGGCAGGTTATTGTGCAAATGGGCTATAGCATCTGAAATGGGGCCTGGTGCAGCCATCATTGGCAGCCTGCATGCTAGTGTGGGTGCCACTGAAGGGCCAGGGCACTCTCTTTGGTAGCACATTTGCTTCAGCTGGAATATCAGCCTAAATACTAGGGACCATGTAGGGCATTGCACCATCCCTCAGAACTTCCAGATTTTGTCATGTAAGTTGGAAACCCCTAAACGTACAGATGGCTGGGTCAGTCATTCAATGTTTACATTCTTCAGAGGATATTCAAAACTCTTCCCAGGACAGTGAATTAAAAAGAAAGAAAAACAATAACCCGTATAATTTAAGAGCACAATTTCTTCTCATCTGTGCCACAGCTCTCAGTGC
Source organism: Giraffa tippelskirchi (assembly GCF_054371585.1). NCBI lineage: Eukaryota > Metazoa > Chordata > Mammalia > Artiodactyla > Giraffidae > Giraffa > Giraffa tippelskirchi. Next base: position 96,422,485 of record NC_137277.1, read on the forward strand.
TTGGGCTTTGTATTCATACATTGGTCTAAGCCATATTTGTACTTTTTTGTAAGATTTCATCATTATTAGGGGTTCTGAAGCCATTTGATCAAAGCACAGTAAAATGCAAATACAATTTCCATTTTTGCTAGACATGTACAGTTTAGTTTTACATCTTCCTTTCAGCTTTATTTAGCAAGGCTTGTGTGGGGTGTGGCAGAGAGGGGTATGAGTACATTTGTGTCTGAGTGTGTGTTTTGATCTCTGTTTACCAGTCAAAATAGAAAAGTAACAACTGTATAAAATAGATAGCTAATGAGAACCTACTATATAGCACAGGGAACTCTACTTAATGCTCTGTGGTGACCTAGGTGGGAAGGAAATCCAGAAAAAGAGGAGATATGTAAACGCATAGCTGATTCACTTCACTGTACAGCAGAAAATAACACAACATAATAAAGTAACTATACTGCAATAATTTTAAAAAAAAAAAGAGAAAAGTAACAGCTTATGAAATGGGATGTATGAATCATCTTCTACTACAAATCAGTCCCATAATCAGGTTGTCCTTATGTCTTCTGATTGTCCCACGTGATACTTGGGACTCAGTTTTTCCCATTCTTTATCCTACACATCCAATCAGCTGCTTTAGACATCCTTTCCCCGCTTCATGATCACATTGCTGATGTCACGTGACTACCACCTTTCATAACCATAACCCCACTGTTCATTCCTTAGCTGGTGTCCCTATACTCCAGGCTGTATCGCACACAGCGGTAGGAGCTTAACCTCCACTCACAGCACTTTCATGGACTTTTCCCATGGACTCACTTTTCACTCTCATGCATTGGAGGAGCAAATGGCAGCCCACTCCAGTGTTCTTGCCTGGAGAATCCCAGGGACGGCGGAGCCTAGTGGGCTGCTGTCTATGGGGTCACACAGAGTCGGACATGACTGAAGCGACTTAGCAGCAGCAGCAGCAACTAAGTTCAGCTCTTATTCTTTAACCAGGTGTTCAATACCTTTCTTACAGCAGCCCTGGAATGTCATTTTTTTCCCCTTCCACCTCTATCTATTAGGTGGAGAAGGAAATGGCAACCCAATCCAGTATTCTTGCCTGAAGAATTTCTTGGACAGGGGAGCCTGGCCAGCTATAGTCCATGGGCTCACAGGGAGTTGGACTCGACTTCACGACTGTCACTCACTCCATCTATTAGGACACTTGTACTGCTCTCCTGGTGGACTAGCATCCTCTCTTTTGACTCACATGATGTTTTCCTTGTATATCTCTCAATTCTCAATTTATTGTTCTTGGATTCATAGTTATTTTGTACTCCTTTTCCTCCCTCTGTGTTATTATTAGTCATTCAAAGCTCTCCTCAATATTGTATTATTTGGATCACCCAATATAAAATAGAAACCTTAAAATCTTTTTTGATTTAATTTTAAAACTTCTTGAGTGGAAACATTGTTATAAAAACTATACATCTCCATCATCTCTTTCATTTTACAGCTCTAATTTTGTGGTCAGTGACCCAACCAGGATGCTTACACTTGAAAGCATCCCTCCTGTGGTGCACCATATTTGGGGTATAGCTAAAAGTCTTTCTCAAATAATCCCAAAGTACTAAAAAAAATCCCAAAACATCAGAGGTGTACTGCCCAGGACCCTCATCCTGACTCTAGATCCTGGTGGATGATGAGTCAAAGTTAATTTTAAAAATCCCATCTTGAAAGTCTTTGAACCTCGAAGGACAGGGTGAAGTCCAAACCTCGATATCCAAGGAAGTCCATGGCACCTACCCTACTGCACTTCAAAAACATCAGCCAACGGGGTGTTTGCTCTTCAGTCAGCCCTCGCTCTAGAGGATAACTAGTTTTCATCTGCCATGTCAGCCTCTGTCTTTTTCCAGATTCTCCTAAGGCTCCTTATTCCCATACCCATCCCCCTCTTCTCCAGCTCTGCTCCCCCCACTGAGGTGGCCAGTTTCCTCTCTCCTTCTCTCTCCTCTTAGGTGTCCTCTGCGTGAGGTAGTCGTGTAAATAGAAGTCACTTCCTACCGCCGATAGCAATGCACGCACACTGGGAGCACAAAGTCACTGTCTCACTTTGCTGCACAGATGGCTCCCGAGGACTGTTTAATCCTTCCACGCCAGGAGTCGGGTTTTCTTGGCACAAAATTCTCTGCTGGCAATGGACACATTAAAACTGCCAGTACCAGGGAGCTAAAGGTTCCCAATGTGTTACTCAGAGGAATTATTTGGGTGGGCGATAGTTAAGGTGGGTAGGAGAAAGTGAGGTAAATGTATTCTCTGTATCGTTTCTGCCCTGTAAGTTGCCTCCTCAGAAAGTGGAGAACTGAATCTAAGTACCTATATTTGGTGCACAGCAGGCTTTAGAATAAAGCTGCCCTCCTTTGTTTTTTAAATGAGTCTGTGCTTTTGTCTCTGGCAGGAATACATTCAAAGCTTCTATTTTCCTCTAAGGCCCCAGCTGCCCCTCTGGACCCCCATCTTCTTTCACTTTTCTTTCCCATGTTGTTTTTATTTCCTCCCTTTCTCTCTCCTCCTCTCCTTCCCTCCTCCTACCCTCTTGGAAAAAACAAAGGAGACAATTCCTTACAGGCCTTCCCTGTTCTCTGTCTTCCTGCGGGTTGGGAGAAATATTTTGAAAATGAGTCCTGTATAGGATAGCCTATTGACTTTCTTCAGCACATCCAGGATAGGAATGACTAAAGTGTGTAACAAGCAAGGTCTTGATCTTTGTACACCTTTTTGACTATAGAATCATTTATCTGTAACCAGAATTATAGCCTTTGGAAGAGAATATAATTTTTGATGAAACTCAGATGAGGAGAGGATTCAGGATTAGGTCATTAATGACCCAGACTTGGAAGAATGTACAGAAGCACACCAAGAGGACATTTTGTGAAATAAAGGTCATACTTACTATTTAGGAAAGGAAATTGAAGGAACCATTTGTATATGTAAATGGAACAAGTGGGGATGTCATGAATAGTTGTTCAGCTTGTGCACTGCTAGAAGCCAGTCTGAGCTCCATTCACTAAGGCATGCACCTCTGGGGTGCATCCAACCAGAAGGAGTGCCTTTTTTTATTCTTACAAAGCCACCATATAGATTATGGGACCCGGGACTAAGGCTTGGACCCAATGCAGTGACATAAGCAGTAATCCATAAGACCCTTTTTGTAGATAATCACCCACCTACTGCCAAGTGGCAAGACAGAAGCACTTTTAAAGAATACGGGGGACTTAAAGAGGAAGAAGACATTCATGCCCCTTAAACTCCAAGGAGCTGGTCCCAGAAGCTCTAAGCAGGCAGGCAAAGTAGAGGGATAACAGTGAAGCTAATAGGCAGTGAAGCTCTGTGGAAACATTTTTTTTTCTGCTGAAAGTCTCAGTCAGAGTCTCACTTAGTCCATAGCCAACAGAAATGGCAATAGATTTCAGCAAAAGAATCAGATAGACAATAACACTACCCTCACCCCCCCATGGTGATGGACAGGGAGGTCTGGCATGCTGCAATTCATGGGGTCACAAAGAGTTAGACACGACTGAGTGACTGAACTGAACACCCCCAAATGTGTGCTCGACTCTGCAACCCATGGACTGTAACCCACCAGGCTCCTCTGTCCATGGGATTTCCCAGGCAAGAATACTGGAGTGGATTGCCATTTCCTACTCCAGGGGATCTTCTCAACCCAGGGATAGAACCTTCGTCTCTTGTGTCTCCTACATTGGCGGGTGGATTCTTTACCACTGCGCCACCTGGGAAGCCATCACCCCCAATAGCAATAAGCAAATAGCGACCATGGCCCCACCTTGAGGAGTGGGTTCCTAACAGTGATGAATAGTTTCTACATGGCCAATCAAAGTTTCTACATGGCCAAGAAGATCTGTAAAAAGTCATTAACGTGGTAGACTTTCATTCACCTGTTTGAGGTGCTTGGTGTTTTAGTTGTTCAGAAGTTGGTGACCTTGTTGGTGGGACAAAGTATGCAGACAAAATTTTTGAAGAGAAATAAAAGAAAGTAGTAATAAAGCATGAACTTGAGCATGACAGAGTGCCCAATATGTATGGAAAAGATTAGTGATTTCCAGATTGTGACTGTGGAGCCCCAGCATGCCTTCCGAGCATGTAGTGGGGAAGGGAAGTGGCTGAGAAGCTGGCATTTCACCTTCCCCCCACTCCTGTGAACCAAGGGGGACTCAGTTTCATTTATTTCATTCATTTTTTTATTCACTCATTAAGTGCTTCTATGACCAGATGGGCTTCCCTGGTGGTTCAAATGGTAAAGAATCTGCCTACAATGCAGGAGGCCCAGGTTCAATTCCTGGGTCTGGAAGATCCCCTATAGAAGGGAATGGCTACCAACTCCAGTTTTCTTGCCTGGAGAATTCCATGAGCGAGGAGCCTGGTGGGCTACAGCCTTTGGGGTTGCAGAGTCAGACACGACTGAGTTACTAGCACTTCACTGCTCTAAGCTCTTTACATGGATTATTAGGTTCAGTTCTCCCTCAAATTGTCTGAGATAAGTGCTCTAATTATCTCCATTTTATTGACCCAGGAACTGAGGTGCAGAAATGTTATATTAGATGTAGCTACTGAGGGGTAGGAAAGGGAGAGGGCACTTATCTGGAGCCAGTCAAGGAAGATTCTGGGAGACACAGAGGAAGGGCATAGGTGCTTTCCATAGGCTGCCTGCGGGGTGAGGCAGAGGAGCATGGTAGAGGAGTGGTAGGCAGAGCTGTTTTCCAGGGATTTGTGAAGCAGATCGGATGAACCGAGGGATAACACGGAGCAGGGCTGTGGGAAGAGCAGGCCAAATGGTGGCTAATAAGGCAGGATGGGAGGCTGGGGAGGGAACGGAGTCACAGAGAGCAGCATCAGATCAAGGGCAAGAGAAATGAGGCCCAAGTCCTGAGCCTCGTTGCCAAGAGAAGAGGGCAGCCTGGAACACACAGAAGGGACTGATTTAACTTGTAGAGGAGATTTATTTTGCATTTTGCTCAGAATTTGATAGGCTTTTGGCAAGTGTACGAAACAGTCATAGATTTGGCAGTCTTCTGCTAGCAGATTTGAAATGTTCAATCCTTAAGAACTGCTGCATCGTTAGGTTATGCAAAACAGGGTGCAATTTTGTAAATATGCCATCTTGTACTGATTTGACATTTGTTCTATTATCCCAGAATATGCCAAAGGGAGAGAGACCTTCAGATTTAAGCCAAACCTTAACTTGTTTGTTGAGTGCTGATAAAATGTTGACTGCTGTGTGATCTTTAAAGAAGCCAGTGTTGCTGGGTGAGGCCTGAGGTAGGGCCCCCTGTCGGCGGATGGGGACTGTTTCCTTGGTACAGTTGTTTGATTGATGTGAACTAGGAAAACATCTGATGGGCTGGGTTGAATTAACTTTTTTCTTAAAAATTTTTGTGGCCTCTGTTGTGGCATGAATGGTGCTTCCTTAAACAGATTCATTTAATATTATTTATGAGGCTTTGACGGCAAGTGGGAGAATGCGCAGGGCAAGTCAGCACACTGAAGGTGCTATCTCACTGAAGTAATGGGTTGTCCATTAGACCAGTGGCTACTCTTTCTACCAGATAACGATGAGTTATTTGGCTGTAAAGTAAAGGGACGTTAGAATATGATGTTAAGAGGTGAGGACTTTTGAGTTTGACCTGTGCTCAAATTCTGTTTCCACCATCTATTCACTTGGAGAGGTTAGTAAATCCCTGTGAACTGCTGTTTCCTCATCTGGATGATGGGGACAATCAGACCCGTCTCACGAGGTTATTGAAAGGATTAAAGGAGACACCTGAGCCTGCCATGAAGTAAGCTTTCAAAAACATGGCAGCTGCCACCATTATCCTTGGGAAGCAAATTGTCCTTCTGGTTCCTGAATGGCACGAGGGGTAGCTTAAAAATTGTTAGACCTTCTGTTTCTCACAGTACTTCCCCACTCTTATCAGCTCTCTCTTTTATTTCAAAAATACAAAGATTTATTTGTTGGAAGGTAACTGAAGAACCAGCATGATCCAACGAGCAGCTACAGATGGTTCTTCTTGGGGCTTGAAGGAAAAGCTCCTCGCAGAGATGCTGAGGATCGGCACTGCCACTGGTCCAGTCCTTCCCACTTCGCTTTGCCAGGCTGTTGCTGGCAGCGGGGCTCTCCGGAAGTTTCTAGCCTCGGGAGAGTGCCAACTGCACCACCATTGCATCCCTGCCCATTTATCACTCTAAGCTTCCTTTTTAGGAGCTGGTGACAGACTATTCGGCTTCTAACTTAGTCATCCATTTCCTTTTTTATTTCTGTTTCCATCGATAGGCAAGTGGGGATTATCCTATTTTGGTGGGTTGAATTAGCACAATTAAATTATTTCTGGTCATTAATTCTTCCTTAAATTAGCACCTGCATTTCTTTCACTGGCCTTGGCTGCTGCCCTTCACTGGTTAAAGTGTGCCATATAGCGGGCTGTCAGGAGTCTTTCTCTTTGGAGAAGCCAGGATGCTCAGTCTGGTAGGGAAGGACCGGTGGTTCTGGAGGCAGGGGGACACAGCTGCATCTTTCCCAGGGGGGAAAATGTTCTCAGCAGCCTGAGAGCCTTGAAATGGGTGTGTGCCTGAGGCTGCCTGGCTCCCACACACTGAGAGGTCCCTCTTGATGCATCTCCCAGCGAGCAGGGGGACATGCACATTGGAAATGACACTCTTATCTTGTGGTTGCAGGGGAAGCCTTTGTTTTATTTTTCGCTTGCTGCATTAAAGTATTTGTCTTTCTTTCTTTGTAGTGTAATATTGTTAATGTAAAACAATTTGCATCATGACACTTTTATCACAGTTTTCGTCTTTTTCTCAGTATGTTGCATTTCTCACCATGTCTAGTTCATCACAGCTACAGTGTGTACATCACAACATTTATCTTAGGCTCAGGGTTTTACTTGTTTATAAAAATTGTCTTCTTTCAGCCTGTATTCACTCCATTTAAGAAAAAAAAAAAGGCAGCCAGAAACTGTTTTGGTCCAAACTCCAGTAGTTATCACATTCCTTGCTAACTGTCCTGCGTATTTATATGTCTCCTAACTATTACTCTATGTTTCAATGACATTTCTCAGTTTTATGGCTCAGGGAGGTTGTGAAGTAGCTTTTGCTCTGCACTCTGCCAAGCAAGGAAGCCCTGGGAGGCTTTTAGAGGTGGGGGGCGGGAGGAGGTGACACAGCTGTATATTTGGGTCAGGTCTAGGTGTTAAAGGTGACTCTCTTTGCCAAATGAAGAACTTGCTTCTCGTGGGGAGAAACAAGGTGAAGGAAACAACTGCGCAGGCGCAGGAGGACGGACTCGGGCGCGCGGGCCTGGGGCTCCCTCCGACTGTCAGTGTTCCTGTCTGTGTGTCAGCCTCAGCCTCTGCTGTCGCCAGTTTTGAATCCTACACTGGCCTTTTTGGTAGAATGATTTTGACCCTTTCCTCTCTCCGGGGCAGAACATCGCTCAGGGTTCTATTGCCGCGATAGGCGCTGCATCAGCCACACAGTCCAAAAATGCCTCACAAATCTCGCCGGGCCGTGCAAGCGTGCTCTCTTCCAATGAATGCTCTCTTCCGATGAATTCTAAGAAAGCCATGAGCACGCAGGCGCAAAGAATACTCAGTGTGTCTGTTTATTGCAAATCCCAGGACAGTTCAGTAACGATTTCTTTCCTCCTGTATTTTTGCTGGAAGATCACATCATAAGTAGCTTGGAACTTTACTGGAGACTCAGTGCAGCTTAGAAGGTAAAAGAGGTTCTACCGTCAGATTTTTTGTCCAGCTCAGATTTCCTCCTGTAACTGGTGCACTTGATAGTCTCCATGTAGAAGTGGGATTGCTATTAATAGACCTACCTCGTAGGAACATCGTGAGGATTAAACAGAGCGGTGCTTTGATAAATCCTTTAAGATGCTTAGCAGAGTGACTGGCACAGAGTACACACAAATGTCAGCTGTTATTACTAATGGCATTGTGTATGGATTGACAGTGGGCAAAGCATATTTTGGTAAATTTCAGAATGAGAATATTTTATGTCACTTCCCCTAGCTGTTCCCACTTGCCACTGCAAAATTAGGACAGAATATAGTGAACAGTACAATATAAGTGATTACCTTTCTTTCATTTATCCCTTTAATTGATATTTAGCACTATATTAAATGCTCAGAATAATGAACAATATAGACAAATTCCTTTTCTCATGGAGTTTATTGTTTAGTTGGGTAGATAACAAATACTGACGGACAATGAATAAATTAATGGATAGAAGAATGGATGGAGTAACATTGGGATGGATGGATAGATGAATGGATGGATGAATTCATCTGGGACATCTCACCGGATAACACATTTCCCTAAAAGTAAAGCAAAATAAGGGTGTGACTTTTAATGAGTCCTAGGTGTTTATTCTGAAAGTTTGTGGGTAAATTCTTAATTTGGGTCAGACATGGCATATGGTCAGGACAAGTGGGACCCAGCCTGCACAGAGTGAGAGGCCTTTGCGCTGTTTTCTGGGACAAGATCACTTTGTCAATGCAAACATGTTGGGTGACTTTGTCCTGAAAGCTGTAGACAGAATGTGTTTTTTCCAGAAACACTGTTACAGCATCCTGACATCAGTATCAGTAATTTAACCATAAAAAAAGCCACGTCTCTTGATTCCTATTTCAGTGACAGTAAGAGGAGTTAATCTTCCTCCCATTTCAAACAAAACAGTGCTCAGCAGCATGTCTCCTGGTGCACAGTTCATTGATATTGAAACTGGGGCTAGAATAGAAACACTCAGACCATAGCCCCATCCTCTTCCTGCCAGACCTTCAGGGTTCCCGTCCTGATGTTAGCTGCAAAGATATCTGTAAAATACAAACCTTGCCTCTCATAAAGTTGACTTGATTCACCAAGATGCTGCAGGACAAGTTGACTGATTTGAAATCTGTCAGGAGGCTAATGGCCCTTCCTCTGCCCAACTCATAACGAGACAACAAAAGTAGGCTCCAGCTCACCCCTTCCCAAAGTCACTACAATGTCTGTGACATTTTTACCTTCATCCCAACTCTGCAAACATCTCCAAATTAAGACCAAATAACTAGTTCCATACTTTCAAAGCTTTTTCATTCGAGACCCCAGCCTCATTTTAGAAGTCCTTCTTAAGGTTATGAAGCAGCCTTCAAAAAGCTGACCTCCCAATTTTTTCTCCTAATTACCTGGCTTGGTCCAACAGTGACATTTTCCTCAAGACAGAATGAGGCAGACAACCAGCCACTGACTTTCTAAGGCCATATTTGATCTTTGTCACCCCTCTACCCTCCCATATGTTACATTTGCCTAGGTTTCAAACATCTGTTTCAAAAAAGGTAATGCCTGCTTCTCATTCAGAGCCTAGCAATGTGGACCAAAGTTCATATGACATATTGCAGAGTATGTTTAGTTGCAAATGCTATGTACAGGCTCTTTGAAATGTAGCATGTATGGCACCATGTGACACATGGTTGCCATGGCAATACACTTTTTGGCTGAACTACAGCATAAGCCCATGGAACATACATTGCTAATATGAGACTCTGCCCTGTGCTAATGCATAGGACCCAGCCAATCTGGGATCTGGGACTCGAGGGGTTTTGCATGCAGCCTGGGTTGCAGGTGCCCTCTTCTGCATGTGCAGGGAAGATGTGGCATTCTCCCTTTCCAGTCCTTCCCCCAAGCACAGGGCATGCTGTGCATTCTGCCTTGCATGGAGACAGCATTTGCTTGAATATCGGTTTGCTATATTTTGTATCAAAGGGGGCCCCAGCTGAAAACATTTTATTTTGTAAACTGAAGTGAAAAATCAGTTTATGGCAGATCTTTTTTTGAATAATGACATTCTTTTTCCCAATTCCAGAATTCAACAGTCATGAGCAGAGCTGAAAATTTTAAACAAGTTGAGTACCTCCTTATTCATGGAACAGCAGATGGTGAGTTTCAGTTAATTAGACTTTTTAGTATCACAGACAGGTTTGCAATTTCACTACTGACAAAACAAAAGCATGAGGGGCAAGACTGTTACATTTACTTCAATAAAACAGTGTTGCTTTCCACAACTCACTTGTCTTGGGCTAAATGGGATGCTGAGTCCTAGAACTTCAGACAGTCCCCTTTCTTCTTTTGCCTTTTCCTACCAGAAAAGTGGAGCAGCTATTAGTTACTTTCTGTTTCCTTTCTCTCCCTGCAGATAACGTTCACTTTCAGCAGTCAGCTCAGATCTCCAAAGCCCTGGTGGATGCTGGAGTGGATTTCCAGTCTATGGTATATAGCGAAGTTTCCTGCAAGGGGAAGGAACTTCCTGGTGGGGTCTGGTTCCCCTCTCATGATTACTTCTCTCATCAAGGTCCCAAGAGAAAGGGACAAAAGCAAAAAAGAGTCTTATTTTTCCAGTAAGAAGTTGAAGAAGTGATATACTTGAGTCAGAGATACAGTCATGTTCAATATCAGTTAGGGGTTGAAAAGCACAATATTGCATATCTTGCGAGTGTCAGATCCTTAGTCTTGTGATTGCTCTTCTAGCCCTGTCATTGTCCCATATCTCCCTATTTTGACTCAAAAGTAATCACTTACCCAGTGAAAAGTGTGGCAAAGTAATTCTAAAGTGAAAGCAGCATGATAATCACTCAGCTCAAATATGAAAATCCATTTCTAGTACGTGTTACTAGCCCTTCTAACAAAGATGGGGTATAATAATCAGCAAGTTTCAGTTTTTGCAACTTCCATGTTATCTTTTGTTGAGCAACTATAGGTAGTAAACAATTAGGCTGGGTTTATAAAGTCAGAAATGGCTAGAGAGTTGTTGTTGCCTGTTCAGAGGATGTTTCTAGGTATTAAGCAACATTCATTTTATGCCCTTGATCTTTTCAGATTAAGAAAAAAAATTATATGTGTGTGTTGCACTAAATATTTTTGTGTTAAGAGCTTTCTTGTCTGTATTAGCTTTAATAGCCTGCTTCCCCTCATTCTCTTTTAACATACACACTTTGCTCTGTACTCAGTTCAGGCAGTACTTACTGTATTTAAAAGCAGGGCAGTCATTTGATACCAAAAAACGTGGCATATATTTTGGGAGTTAGATTATTATGAGGTTGTGGTGTATATTTCCACTGTTCAAAGAAAAGACATGATACTTTAAGCAATTTTTGAAAGTTAATTTATGTCTCCATGATATATGTTTTCCTGGCAGTGACTTCCCACTTGTTTAACATGGTGGTATAAATTGAAAAATTTTTGCCTCAGGTCATCAACTCTTCCTACATAAATGTCAGACACACAGATAAGAAATTCCAGTGAAAAATCTTACATGTTTGAAAAGAATACATTTGATTTTTGACTTCACTTACACTAAACATATATATGGAATACTGAAGTAGGTTTTTCTAGTTCCTTAGTGATATACATTAGGAAAAATTGCTTTTTAAAAACACTTAATAGTTTTTTTTTACTTCAGTGGAGGAGAAACTTAACAGTTGATAACACTTAATTAAAGTGGGCTTTATGGGATAAACATTCCATCCTATGCATGATGAGTTTCTAAGTGTCCTTTGAGTCAAATTTGAAAATGGACTTAGATATTTTCATTGTAATACACATATCCTTAAAGCAGTGTGCAGTGAAGTCAAACTCATGGTGAGTTGTCTCAGCACTTACCAAGAACAATCGGAGACTCCTGCAAGACAGAGCTACACGTCTTGGAAAAGCTCTGGCGGTGGTGGGGGGAGGGGCGCATAAGAAAACCTGTTTGATCATGTTTCAGTTTACAAACTGATTGAGGAGTTAAAACATTGTGTGTTATTCCATGTATGCTCATGAGAACTCATTTGGATTTAAAAAAGGCAACTGACTTCCTAATTCTGACCTCTCTCTTTTGTCTCTCCAGTGGTATACAGATGAAGACCACGGGATCGCCAGCAGCACAGCACACCAACACATATACACCCACATGAGCCACTTCCTAAAACAATGCTTCTCTCTACTTTAGCACCTCGAAACGGCATGCCATTTAAAGCTTGTGAAAAGCTACTTTTGCTCTCATTATCTCAAAACTGCATTGTCAGGATGCTGCCTTAAAAAAATACACTCAAATCGAAAAATTTAAGTTTACCTTGTTCCCAAATTTCTTATCTATAACCTGAAGTAGGGACTTCTGTCTTTGCAACAGACTTACCTTATGGAAATTTCAGTCTGGGTTTTTTTTTATTATTATTATTTAAAATAATTTCCACATCAGTTGGTGAAACAACAACTAAGAATTGCTTTTATGGGAGCTTTGCAGAGGTTCCCTGAGCAGCATTATTTTCTAACTGGACTAGTCCAAATCTTGTTCTCTTCTTTGAAGGAATGGCAGGATGTGGGCAGTGATGTCACTGAGGCAAGGGCAAGAAAAGAGGGGTTAGGGAGAGGAGCTGGCAGGGCACGGCTGTGAACCCCAGTCCAAGCCTGCTGACCCAACCAGGCTACTGTCAGCTTCTCAGAGAAGAGCTGTTCACAGCCAGACTGGCACAGTTTTCTGAGAAAGACCATTCAAACAGTCTCAGGAAATCATATATGCAAAGCACTGACTTCTGAGTAAAACCACAGCAGTTGAATAGACTCCAAAGAAATGAGAGGGAAACTGCCAACAATGCAAGGCCCCCAGGTGCCAGTTATGGCTATAGGTGCTACAAAAACACAGCAAGGGTGATGGGAAAGCATTGTAAATGTGCTTTAAAAATACTGATGTTTCCTAGTGAGAGAAACAGCTTGGAAGGGAGATGTGAACACATCAGCTTGCCCTGTTAAGATATGAAAATATTTGTATTGCAAATCCTAACTTGAAGGAGTCTTTGCATCAGTTTTTCTTACTTCATTTCTTTGAGCATCTAATCAAAAGAATATTTTAACTTTCTTGGACTTGTTTTTAAAAATTGAAAATAAGCTACAAATGTATATAATATGATTCCCATTCTATATACTGTGGAATTTCTCCTGGTCAGTAATAAATATGCCTTCATTTTTTCAGAGGTGTTTTGTGCTTTGAATCAGAACTAAACTGTATTGGCATATGGACATGCTTACCCAGAAAGGCTCTTGTTTATTTTGCTTGTTATCCCAAACTGCCTTGTAAACATGGAGAGGGTTCAGTTTTTGTAAGAAATAGATACAAAGAAATGTGCTAAATTAAGCAGTTCATAGGGTTTTAATCTAATATTTCTATATATACAATTTCTGTTATCATACTTATATATAAGCTTTTAAAAAGTCAACTTAAAATGATTTTGGTTATTTATGTAGTATATATAATTTATAATTTCATTCCAGAGAACTATGATGAGGCACATAATATCAAAAATATCATCTTGATAGCCCAGATGGCTTAGTGGAAGTTTAAAAAAGTCAACAACTTAAGTGTTTAACTAATTATTTTTGGTTGACATAACTATATTAATGAAACCATAGATTTAAGATGCTGAATTTAGCCTAGCAAAGTAAAGTCTCGATAAATGAGAACACATAATATTTTTGTTCAATTATTTGTAAAATGGCCTCATTTTTAACAATTGATTTTATAAACTCAAACATAGTTAGAAAAAGTTGTCCCAGACACGATGAGCTACAGCATAAAAATCTAAAAATAGAAGAACTGGAAAAAAAATTTATCAGTTCAATATAAGACTGGTGAGTTATACATAGGAATGGACAGAAGATTCTGAAATTGTTTCAACTGCACTTTTAGAACATGGAATTGAGTAGTTTCTCCTTAATTAAGTCTCATGTATTATTCATTCATTTGGAACCATAAGTCAACCCTCGAACCTATAGGGTTCTTGTCATAATTGTAGTAATAGAGTTCATTCATCATGAGTAGCGAGACCAATCTTTGTAGAGTTCTGTATCCAGAAACAGAAATCATAGGTTACATGTTCACATCCTGGACTGAATTTAGTAATCAGAAAAGCAAAGTAAGTAGAAATTCTCCTTTTACGTTAATTGAAACCAGATATAATACAATATAAGATATTGTTTAGATACTAATAAGACCATTTTACAACAGTAGATATTGTATAATATTAGATGCTATACAGATATTAAGACCATTACATAATATCTGATAGTGTACAACTACTGAACAATATCAAAACTCTATGAATTTATTGTTTCTTTAGTTTCAAAACATGCTCCATGTTTTCTATGGAGCCAGAGATAATTAAAAAATCCCATCACATATTTTTCACATAATGAGAGTTACAAATGGTGATAATGTGCTTGAAGTTAAAGTAAATTTCATCTGACCCTCATAAGACAGTTTTACTCTCCAGTAAGAGTTTTAGATGAGTCTTTTGGGAAAGGAAGTTAAATTGACAAATAAGAGACAGACAATCTGAGGGTATATTTGAAACACACAAAACTAGTCATGCCAGTAAGATGTGCAGACTTGCTTGCCTTTAACTGTCGCAGCCTCTGCAGGCACCTGGATGATAAGATGCCTTCATAAGGAACTTGTTAGACCGCAACAGCACCCAGGAGTGCACATCCCAAAGGAAGGAAGAAATGGTCACATCTCTTCTATGGATACAGTGTTTCTTCTTAAAGTTTTGACCAATATTTTTAGAAAATCACTTTTAAAATTATTTTTGAACTTTTTTTGTTGTAAACCTTGCTAAAAATGATTACACACCTTCAAACTTTCTTAAATAACCGGCATAAACCATAATTTGGTGCATCCTGATGACTCTAGGCCACCACCATGAAGCTTAGTGATCACATCAGGCTGTATGTCATTCTGAGTGTTTCTTATCTGCAGGTGGTCACTAAGCCTACCAGTTTCACCACTTAGCATTTGTTGCTGTTGCTCTAAGTTGATGTGAGAATTCCAATTTATAAAACTATTACATTTGTACAATATTTAAGATCGAACAATCTGTAAATGAAAAAAAAATCAGTCAATCCTAAAGGAAATCAATCCCGATTATCCATTGGAAGGACTGATGCTGAAGTTGAAGCTCCAATATTCTGGCCACCTGATGCAAAGAGCCAACTCATTGGAAAAGATCCTGATGCTGGAAAAGATGGAGGGCAGGAGGAGAAGGGGGCGACAAAGGATGAGATGGTTGATGGCATCACCGACTCAATGCACATGAGTTTGAGCAAACTCCAAGAGATAATGAAGGACAGGGAAGCCTGGTATGCTGCAGTCCATGGGGTCACAAAGAGTCAGACACGACTGAGCGAATGAACAACAACAAATGAAAAAAAAAAAAGAATGGGTTTCTTCAGCGTAAAGTAAGAGAATCTTGTGGTTCCAATTTTGTGACAGTTCTTTCAGCAGTGTCCGAGAGCATTTTTATATACATCCTGAAAGATTTGGAGCATGTATTCAGGATATGTCTGAGGGATACAGATGGCTGAGAGTGAGAGATGAATGTGAGTAGTAAAGCATAACGTCACTACCTGTAGGAAAAGCTCAGAGCACGGTGTTAATAAGACCAATGTCATGCTCAGAAGAAATGCATCATCTTTCTGAATGTCACCTTTCTGTGACAGGATTAACATTTAAACTCAAAACTTTGAATTAATAAAAGGAAAGGTAATTTTCTTACTGCTAAATTGACAGTGGTTTTTCTGGAATTAATCTCCAGTAAACGCAATCAAAATTCTTATTCTAAATAATCTTTCATCTGAACAGTCACCCCAAGTTGGTTAGATTATTGAAAATGCACGTATGATGAAAAGTATGACTTAAACAACGAAAACTCTAGTTATTCCAATAAGTTTCACCTGTGCATGGCAGGGTTCTGCTGATTTACGGTGCTTAACTCACCCATGGTGATAGAGTTATTGGGTTTTCTAAAGCATCCTCTGACCTTGTTTGTTGCACTTTCTGGCAGATGTGCACCGTCTTTGGTGTGAGTCCTCTAAACCCTCTGTAGGGCTGTGTGTCCCATTGCATGTTAAGTGTGTTCCTTTTCATGCTCAAGAGACACGAGTTTGATCCCTGGGTCAGGAAGATCCCCTGGAGTACGAAATGGCACCCCACTCCAGTGTTCTTGCCTGGAGAGTCCCATGGGCAGAGGAGCCTGGCAGGCTACAGTCCATGGGGTTGCAAAGAGCTGGATATGACTGAGCACATCCAAAGTCATAATATTTGTGACTTGTGAGGAAAAAAGTATTTTCATTGATTAGGTTTGGTTTCGAGTGTTAATCGCAGAAAGATGAGTGGCAAGGAAAATGTAACATTGAGAAGAAATATTATTCAACCCAGTGCTGGTTGCATGAACCTGAATGACTGTCCGGTTAAGGAGGAAGGCGGTCACATCGCACCTCCTGCTGGGCAGTCAATGCACTCCAGTCTAGGCTAGATGTGGGTTACAATCTCAGCATGGACACTCACAGTGAGGAACATTTTAAAGAACATCACTTAGCCTCTTTGAACCCTAGCTACTTAATTTGAAAGAGATACGAGAATGCCTACCTTCCATAACAATCGCATTGTTGTGAAGATTATGCACTAGGCCTGGTTTGACGATTTCATAGTTTACACCAGTTCTCCCCACAGGTGTCTTGTGTCCGCAGGTGTAGGGCACATGAAGTTTCTCAATGAGCATTTGCTTTTCTTCCAGTGCTGCCATGTCAGTGAGAATCCTTTATGGAGCTTTAATCATTCTTAATAAACTAAGAAGCCACATCTTCTGATGTATTTTACTTACGATTCTGTCTACAGCCTTTGCTGGCTGAATAAATAGCAAAGCACAGGAAGAGCTAGGTTCTAGAGAATTACTAAGAAGGGATAAACCACTATTCTTACCTTTAGGGAGCTTATAAGCAAATGGAAGAAATCTATAACTCTACATACACCAGAAGGTAAAAATACATAAATCCAAAGCTAAGAAGAGTGGATGAGGAATGTGGGATCAAAAGGTAAGCAGTGGGGAAGGTGGTTTCTGTACTCACATGAGCCAGCCCCTGGCTGAATTTTGTTTCACACTTAGATTTTTTTAATTGTCTCAGGATTACTGTTGATACAATGTTTTTCTGAACATTTAAAAAAAATACAATCCCAAACACATTATATAAAGGAATACTCTATGTGAAAGGATGTATCATGAAGTTCTTGTGCCTAGAGCTACTTATTAAGTACCTACAGAATATGCTTCAGCCTGTTTAGCTTCAGTCATAATACAAGTTTATAGACCACTGATAGAGAGTTTGGTTTGAGTCCCTGAGAGTTACCCTGGGTACAGGATTCACTTTTTCCCCATGATGTTTCCAATCATGCTGCCAGACTAATCTTTCCTAAAATGTATGCCTCTTCATTACTCAAAACTCTTAATGGATAAAGTTGAAATATCCTAATATAGAATTTAACAACATTTATACTGTCTCCAGCTTGTGTTCCTACCTTTTCATATGGGTCCCCACTAGTCTCCTAACATTCCACCATATTGGGCTGTCTGCTGAGTTCCAAAAATCCTATATTATCAAGTATGTCAGGCTTCTGTATTACCAAATATAGTTACTTTTTAATTTTATTGTTGTCAATACTGACATGTTTGAGAATCACTGCAGTTCTTGGGGTAGGTTTCCTTCCCCATTACCATCCTAATTCATATGTTACCTCATATAACATTTTCTTCAAAGTTTGCCCTACTCAAAATTCCATCCTTGAGTTATTCAGTGCTTTCATTGTACAACCAACTCTGTACACATCACATTATGTTAAAGCTATGTGTCTACCTTGTCCTTAGAAGAAAGGATCACAGTCCTATTTTCAAAGTTTCCAGCACAGAAAGTAGTGGCTAATACACCAATAGAAACTGTAATGAAGTGACAATTGTATCCATGAGCTACAATTTTCTAAGAAAAACACCCAAGGATCTCTCTAAAAGTATTTTGAGTAATCCTTGAACATTGGGTTTCTTCAAGGGGACTGATTACAAGTAGCCTTTCAAAGTAGATATTTAGTGAATCATCATATTACCCAAATTACTCTCGTAAGTTTTTCAAATGGTTATAATCTCATTTCATTGTATGAATACGTGAGAGAAATATACTGGAAAATTTGGAGAACATTCTTGCAATGATAGTAAAAGAGTCCCACATCTAACAGCAAACAGGCTAAAGTTAAATAGAAACAGAGGTAGATCAGTGAAGATAAAAAAAAAAAAATGAGCCACACAGTTAAGAGCCAAGGAAAATCCTGAAAGATCTAGGGATTGTCTTTAAATACAAGTTGCTAGTGAATCATCAGTGGAGAGTTTCTATCATGCTAAACTACAACAAGGAGATACTCAAATTATATTTAGGAGAAAACTTCCCAATATTGAAGGCTGTAAGTGATAGCAATTACAAAGTCAATTCATAAGTCAAGAAAAAACAGTACTAACCAGTACATTAGAGTCCTGAATGCAGTTACCTCCGTAATATATTGCCAGATCACTACAAAAGAACAGTAATACCATCTGACCTACTGTAAAAAATAGGGAGGACGAAAATTTTAAGAAATGCTTTTCCCAAGAGGGGTAAAAGCAGAAGTCTAAAGAGTTTCAGTGATGGGAAACCTTACTAATGATCTTGGAAGTTTTTACTAGTAATGAGTACAATGCCACTTGTATCTAAGTCACTGCTTTCTGGGAAAATGAAGAGGTACATCCTAATATAGCTCTCATCATAGTTTGTTCGTGAAGTTCAAATTGTTTGAATACTCTTGAAACATCTACGTCACCAAGTTTTCTTGACATCATTACTTGTGTCTAAATTTAAATATTATGTTCAAAATGTTCTACATTGATTTACTGATTAACACAAAGGAAAAAAAGACAAGACACTTTGCATCACAATTTAAAATGTGCAAGGAAATTAGTTAGGATAAATATTTATTTCCACATAACATGTCTGAGTTGTGAAAAACACAATATCCTAGTCACATTTACACATTACTTAAACTTTGCAATAAATTACATTCAAGATATTCAATAATTTTGACCAGGAATCTGAAATTAGGAGGAAATATATAACACTATGCTTTTCTTATATTTTATATGATTTCAAAATATTAAGATTAACATAGGGATAGCATTAAAATTCACACAAGAACAAAATGACTATAAAAGTACTCAGAAATACAGAATTTCATTGGATATGAGTGCTTATTCAAATCGCTGATCATCTGAAGATTTTAATTCACTATGATCATCTTAAACAGAATAGTTATTAATATATTAAAACACTAGAAGGCTGCTTTTGGGACTGACTGACATGTACAGCTAGTCTAACTCATAAAACAATAGGAATGTTTACATCTAGTGTCTGTATTATAAAATACACAAAGGCAATGCATTTGGAATGGAAAGTTTCTGTAGTTTTTCCTTGGCATTTATAAACACAGACTTTATTAACTGAAAACTCTTCTTATATTTTTTAGGCTTATGTGCCATTGAAGAAATGGCTCCTTGAAAAATTGTGAGGGGAATTTTACAGAAGGTATCAAAATGTTGAACCTAGTGGAGGCCCTGTTGTTTATTTCCTTCATAAGCTTAATCACAAGAGGATCTGTGTTGTTTTTTTTTCACTTTCATGTACATTTATACTCAGACTATTAATAAATAGTTTGCAAAAGCCACAATGCTCTGAATTATTGCAAAACCAGACATGGAAGATTATAAGGTTGATGATCATTGAATTCTTAGGAAACAAGAGTACTATGAGATTTCACCTTTATTAACTCACGTGACTCAAAAATTCTATACTTTCCTTCCTCTTGTATAAACTTAGTAAAGATGAATTATTTCATATAGACTGAAATATCTATAGAAGCCTCTCAAACAGAATCTGAGATTTTCATTTAAAAGATCATTTTTCTACAACATGCATTTAGTTAAGAAGTGGAAAAGAGCTCTGCAGAAAAAAAAAAGACAATTGGAGACCGTTAGTCTAACATTAGAACATGATTCAGAAGCAGCATTAAGCAGTCCATGACCTTTAGCAGTGGAATAAATGTACAGGAGTGGAATTTCACATACAATGACTCACCACGTGGCATTCCATAAGTATGTATATAATAGGCTTATTTGGAAAAGACTTGCTGTCAATGGGAGATAAATTTAACAGTATATTTCTGATAAAGATTTATATTGAAAATCTCACAAAACCTACAAAGTTTTTCTAAAGCATTTCATACAAGCCTAGTATTTGATCATGTAATCAAAACTTGAATATTAAGCAAATACTACTTGGTTCTTTGCATTAGAATCGGATTCTTTTAAACAAGTTGTGAATAGGTTTCCACATATATTTTTCAAAATGACTTTAAGTTTTAGTTACATATAAATTCTTAAGTATTAAATATCATATTAAATCAAGGAAATGCATAAATACAATTGTTAAAAATGCTTTCAAACTAACTTTTTGATTTGGGTATTTTGAAATAAGTCACTAATGCTAAGCTATAAAAAATAAAAAGAAGTAAGACTACCTTCCAAAATTCTTCTGAATGAAATTATCATGTATCTTCAGGTCCCTAAGTAGGAAAATACAAACTAGGTAAATATGACTTATCTCTTTAAGAAAGCTATTGCTCTCGTAAAACTGACAATGAGAATCTAGTGTTTACAAATGTCTAAAATACAGCAAGGAACACAGAGATTCTTGCATTAGCTTTTGTATATGCTCACAAGGGTGTCTCACTGTTCAGAAGTTTAAACACAGTAATGAAACAAGTATTGCACTACTTACAGTATGAAGGTGGATTTGAGATGAAAGACAGAATTTATAATACATGATCAAAGCAGTTTTATGAATAACTGTGGCACTCTTCTCTTATATATGTAAAAAATAAAGTGAAGATCAGTCAAAGACAAGTCTCCCTGTCAACACCTTTCCCTGAGTCAGCTTTCTTCTCTTTTCGGCTTTCAATGCTACAGGGGAAAAAGGAGAAATGTATTACTTCAATCCAATGAGGCCCCTGGAAGACCTCATTCAGACACAAAACCCATCAATTTCAATGACCACAAGGGCCCTTAGGCATTGCTTTTTCATTCTGTGAAGCATCGATAGATAGCAACGATTAAAATCCTCTGCATTCAGTGAGGTAGAAACCAAGAACTGCAGAAAAAGGGAAATTTAAAAAACAGAAACTAAAAAAACAAAACCAGACATTTTAAAAACAGCTCCCAAAGCATGCAAGATTAATACCATGGTCCTCATTTGGCCAAATGAATCACTGATGATTGTTGCAAATGCCAGTCATGCCCCTCCCTGTCTTAAGATAGCACTGTACATGAATGACATAAACAAGATGTCGCAGTAGGTATTTCTGGGCCCTGCTGCAAGTGGCGCATCCTTTGTGAACAGACTGGATTCTGATCTTGCGTGAGAACTGCATTGTTGTCAGGGGAACAGGCATGCCTCCGCTGGTCTGGAGGACCCGGTCACCCTGCACACTGCCCTCCAAACACCTATGCCATCTCCTCACGAACTCCTCCTGTCCATTAGAGGAATCATGTTTCACCTCACTCCTTTTGGAACAAACCCATTCCCAAGTGGCTTCTGTTTTTACTATTCTCCAATTAACTTTATCAGTGGGCAACCTGGTAATATGACTCTCTCATTTTTTTAAAAAATATTTTCCCAATGCACACTTTACCTAATCTCGAGTTGACAGTTTTTATGCAAAATTCAAATAACGTGCTGACACACATGAAGCTCACACCAACAGCACATGCTCCAGAGGGCAGCTCGGCTCCCTCCCAACCATGTCCGGCACAGGCGAGCCCCACACTGAGGCCTCTCCCTGGCCTCTCCTGCTGCTGACTCGAGGGCAACCCACAGTCAGCCTTTGGGTCCCTCAGCTGCAAGAACCCATACATTTTTAGTGCTAATTTTGGCTCAATATAACTATGAAATGGTTGATGGTGGGGAAACCCTTGGTTTTATATAACTCTCCTCTAAGTAAAAAAGTGACAGTTAAAACCCCCTTTCTCCTACGGGGCTTCCTGTGCAGCTTTCTTACTGGTCAATAACTTAGACACATTCTAAGAATGTGTTTTTTAAATTGTTTTTTCCTCCAATTCAAGCTAGAAACAGCCCTTCTCAGTTGTCACCACCACCCGGCGCCATCAGGTAAGAAGTGCTGGAGCTTCTGCCATCTGTGGCACGCTGCCAGCACTGAGAGCTGGTGTGAGCGGGTGTCTATGGCACCCGGGTTTGTGCCTGCCACACTTCACAGCACACACTCCTTACAGGTCAGAGCAAAGCAACTTTTTCTCTTTTCTTTTCTCCTTCCATGGGAAAAGATGACAGTGTGCACATGATGTGTTGAGAGGCTTAACTCTGTATTTTTAACTGCTCTATCTGCATGACTCACTTTCTTCTACTTTTAAGTTCCTTTCAGATGACAAGTGTCTGCTACCCTACTTTCCAAATTAACTTTTCCCTGGGGACTACCTGACTCCCAATCTCTTCTGGCAAACAAAGCCAATGAAAAGGGGCAGCATAGAGCAGTGGAAGAAGCCCTGGGCTTAGAGTCAGATGATGACATTAAGTTCTGGAAGCAAAGAAGCAGCTATGTGACCTTAGACTAGTTATTTAATTTATCTGGGACTTGGTTTCCTCATCTGTCAATTAGTTTTGGACTAAATGGCCTCTCATTTTCTTGCAGCTTGAATACCAGAATCCTGAGGCTAACAGTCTCAATTCCAGTGAGCTCTACCTTTTGAAAGATAGAAAAGCACATTCTATCTATGAGAGACTGTGGAGACAGAGACATACTGGTCTCTACACATGCACAATTCCCGTGTGCACTATGCTCCATAACCTTTTGATAAATGAGCAAACTCCCACAGCACCATTAACCACCACCACCACCAAAAAAAGAGCCATTCAGAATGTCAATTTCATTCACAGACATGCTTCCTTCTGATATCCTGCTTTGGTCATACTGGTTGTTTGTGACAAAACAATAACCAATTAAATAATTGGGCTTCCCCCTTCCCTACCCGCCCTGCTCTTTAAAACCAGTAGTTTTTGTATCAGGTCAGATTTCATCAATGAAGGAAAAATTTTAAAACTCGCTCAAGACTTCTATGAAAAATATTATTGACTTGAATCTTCTTAGTGCATGGCTATTACTCTATTCCTTGCTACATCATTTTCAGTATGCCAATCAATTTTAAACTTCCATTGTAACAAATACATTACATGTATGTATTAAATTTATATAATATCTATTACATGCTACCACAATAAACACATATTGCATATCTATTATATACCAGGTACTCTATAAGGATCAGGGGACACAAGATGAATGAGACAAAACATACGGAAGTCATATTTCATGAGAGGGCAAAACATGACCCACTACCTTCATGCTGCCAAGCAAGCTATGAAACTGTTATTTGTCAATGACACCATAATAGCTGATATACACAAGGTTTACCAAGCAGTTGTGAGAGGGCTGAGGCCTAGCAAAACAGCGCGAAGAAGCATCCAACACAGAGTGGGGTGTGGTGGAGGGATAGAGGAAAGCAGAGAGAGAGTCCCTAGACCCCGTCTCTGCCACCAAAACAAAACCAAGTGCTGCCAGGTACCTGCCCAAGAAATGCTGCTCTTGGGTGTCAGTCTATCAGAGCAGTTGCCACCTACTCTGAGTCAATGCGGTTTTTAATGGGACCAGTTTTCACCAGTTCATTTAAATAAGCTGTGGAGGAGCTTGTCACGGGTTTGTATAGCGCTGTTGAACTAGGATCAGATTAGACACTCCACAGATGCGGTAGAGCCCACAGTCAGTTCTTAGATCCTTCTTTCAGATAAACTGGATGAATTTTTTTAGACAATAAAGTAAATGAAATAATGGAGAAAATATAACCGCTATTCCAAATGCCACTCAGAAGAAGGTATCTAGGCTTCTCTGATAGGCATTAGGGCCCATAGGGGGAACAGGAGAGAAACAACTAGGGCTGGGGTGTCGGAGACCCTGGGAAGCGAGCTTAGGTCTCGAGAGACAGACCCTGGGAAGCTGGTCTTTAGGGCTTTTCTTGTCAATGGATTCTCTAGCAGGTATAGCATTTCTGCAGTTCCTAGTCATCAAACTGCAGTGCCTTCAACAGATACCAAGAGAGAGCAGTGGTTTTGGGAGAGTGTTGCTGTTAATAGTATTGGTGGTTTTAGGATTTCTAGAAGCCACACTCTTTCTGCCAGTTTCCACTGTTACGAAGACATTAATCACTAACCAATAGACATTTTATCACATGGAAAGCTACAGATTTTTATCACATTTAAAGGTAAAGAAAACTGGGCAAACTTTCACTCCACAATAGTTTGAATCTTATGCTAGTGGGAACATATGTTCAAAGAATAAGAAAAAAAAAGTGGTTATATGAAAATATAAAGGATGATCTATTTAAAATTGGATCTGCTTTTAAGCATGGTACATTGTTCACTAGAATTAATCTACTGTGAGAAGTAATCTGATATAGATATTTTAAACAATTGAATTTATCTGGTGGAAAGCATCACATGACATTTACTTTAAGGGGTACCTAAAATATCATGACATAAAACTGCTGCTTGAACCAAAGGAAAATAGGGAAAGCGTTTTCATCTATATTGCAGGAAGAAAAGCAATCTCTAAATTTGATTGCCTCAAATTTTCCACATATTCTCATGCCTGGAATTTTATTTTGAGCTCATAAACTTGGGGTTCACATTTTTAAAAATCAGAGAAATGCCATATTTTTAATGAGAAAGGGTCCCCAAGCATATATTTCAATATGTTTGAGAAACTACCCTTCTCATGACTCTGATTTTCTTCCAAGACTTCTAGCAAAACAGAGTTACTGTGAGGATGACTCTATAAAACTGCAGCAGGGATCTTTGGGAAAGGAAGATCAAGCATGGCTTAGAATAAAATACTACTTCCACTTGAGCCAAGCAAAGAAATACATGAAGATTTTAAAGCCCTGTTAAAAGACAGAAAATATCAACCAGAAGTCTTTGAAAGAACCTGTCAAGTAACTTTTGGAACAAGTGTTGGAGGTATGTGAAGGAGGGAAAGAGAGGGAGATGGGGAGAAAGAGGGAGAAGGAGGGGGAGAGAGAGCAAGAGAGAAATGGAAGTAATCCCCAGCTTTATGGGGTGAAGACCCCTAGGCTCTCTGCACATCCACTGCTGTTTGACATAGATATGACACTGAAGCAGCATGCCATTTTGGGGTGACAAAAATCAGCAACAAGAGATAGTCTCTAAGTTTAATGTTGCCTCTTCTTCTAACCCATGCTTCCAAATACTTCTCATGAAGATAAAGCTTGCAGTTTTGGAGGCATGGTAAATGGAAGCTCTCAGCTTTGCAATTTCTTAATTCAAGGGATAAATTTTCTTTTTCCAATATAGAAGTCTGATGTTATTACAAAATACAGTTTTATGAGATTTATTGATTTATATATGATGCATTTGTATAAGTCACGTGGGGAAAAAAAGTACTCAAGTTGCAAACCCTCTTAAAGAGCTTTGTAGTTTTAGGAACACTGTAGACAGTCTGATACTGGACCTAAGCCCAAGACTTTCCATGCCTTTTGCCTCCCCAAAACTCACACAAAGAACATAGGCTGACCAGGTTTCTGGAAGACACCACTTAACAAAAGGAAATGCAACCAAGGAATAGGTTTGAGGGAAAGGTTCTTACCTTTGGGAAATCAGCTTCTAGAGTGATTAGGAAGGGGAGCTTATGACAAAAAATGTAATATAAAAAATTAAGTAGAAAAAGTTAATTTAAGGTCATGAAAATAAAGGAAATTAATAATTAAACACTGTTCCAAATCCCTCAGTCTCTCTTAATAAGAAGAAATATTAGCATAACACAAAGATTTTTCTTCAGATCAACATCTAAGAAGACAAGATGGTTTGAACTCTTACTTATAAATTCTGGAAAATGTATTTTGGAAATCTTGTGATGACTCTTGGTATTTAAGAACACATTCTTCCCACCTCATGCATTTAAAACTGTCATCCACAGCTATAGGAGTTGTATGTAATGTTTGCATACAGAGAAGAAAAATGCATAAAACTTTCTGGAGCTGAAAGTTTTGGGGTAAAAAGGTTAGGGAAGATTTTTCAGGGCTGGAATAAGGGACTGGAAATAAACTAAATACAAAATTACAATTGCAGGTGCCATATGGGTTTTAAAAAGAACAACAGGAGAATGCAAAATATGGTCAGACATCTAAGGGGGTCCTAAGAAGTGGATGATGAAGGAATACACTAAAATCCTACTGTCAAAGATTGGGCCAAAATGAATGTCCAAAAATGTCCTGCATTGAAACTCATTTATAGCCCTACTTCTCCCCACTGTCATAGTTTTGGAGTGAGCTTTTAATTTGAAAGGGAGATATTGAAAACATACCAACAAATGGGATCTTTGTGATTTCTAACCACTTTTTAATTTTCTGAAATATTTTAGAACTAAATTAAATGGAAACCAATACTATTCTTTTGCTCATGGAGTCATGTCATTAAATGACTGGGTTCAGTACAAATTCACATTATTTTAGAATTCAAACCTTTTAGAAGGAAAGCTTGACTCCTTATCTTTTGAGTTATCGGCAGTAATCAGAAGGTTCCTCCACAAGGCAGTCTTTGACATTTCATCAGAAATATTGATCACAGATGGATCATCTCTAGATAGGAGTTTACCCAAAATGAGATAATAAACATTAAATAAGAAACTGCAGTTATCTATCCATAGACACTAAATACAGGACAGTATTATGCCTCTGTACAGTATTTTTGATAGTTAAAAATTAAGTATTATTAATAATTGTTCTCTCCAAACAATTTCACAACTATGAAAAATAAAAATCTAAATGAAAGATTCTAGTTACACAGAAACTGTTTTGGGGTACAGTTTTCCTAATTCTTTCCCAATGACGGAATTTAGGTTCTGCATATTCACTGCTGGGCCTCTTGTCCCTATATTCATAGCCCAGCATAGCACTTCACCACCCCTCTGCTCAGGATCCATAGTGGCTCCCACCCATTCAAAGTAAAAGCCCAGTAGATGGACTATAAGGCTCTGTCCCCTTGCTTGCTTCCCCTACAACTTTACCTTCTGCTATTAACACCCCTGCTCTTTCCTCTCCAGCTACAGTGCAACAGCTTCCTGATTGTCCTGGGACCCTACAGGCTTGTTGCTCCCTCAGGGTCTTGTAGTCACTCTTCCTCTGCCTATAATGTTCCTTTACATGGTATGGGTTTGGCTGAAAGTGTGTCAGGGTTTTTCCATAACTTAAGGAAAAACCCAAGCAAACATTTTGGCCAACCAAACATAAATAACCCTTTCCATTCTTAGTTCAAATGTCACCTGCTCCAATACGCCTTTGTTGACTGCTTTATTTAAAATTTCTGTTTCCATCTCCCCATAGCAACTTCATCCCTCTTTCTGCTTTGTGTTTTTGTTTCATTTTTCACCATTTGAAATACTATACTATATTACTTGTTCATTTATGTATTTTCTGTCTCCCCCACCTCTATTCTACTTGAATGCAAGCTTCATGAGAACAAGGATTCTTGAACATTGGTCTCCTGCTGTTTCGCCATGACCCAGACAAAGTCTGACATTTGGTATCCACTCAACAAATATTTTATTCAGTGGCTGGGGGAGCCTCTAATATTAGGGCCTGTAACTATGCTGGATTCATTTTTTTTTTTTTTACATTTTAAAACTGCACCAATTATAAGTCCATTTAGAACTCTCTAAAACATTCCCAGGGCCAGAAAGGCAACCAAGTATCAACAGAGATAAAACACAGGCCAAACCAAAGAAAGTTTCATTGTGTGAGAAATCAGTACTCTCTTCTACCACAGGTAAAAATGATACTCTGCTATGGAAAAAGTCATGTTCTACAGAAATCCTAAACTGACCTCTCATACCCCTCATTGTGGATATTCACAAGAGGGCAACAAATTAAATTTTTAAGAGGAACACTGAGAGTCTGGAGCAAAACAGTTCTCACAGGCTCCTTCCTTCCTAATCTGGACATGTGTTCCTTAATACCTCTCATTCATCCAGCCCTTGGTAACAAAGAATGAGATCAACTACTTTCCAAAAGAGTCATGGAGAATACAAGTTTTTCATAACATTATGTGAAAAAGAGTCTTGTGAGCAAAAGAGTTTAAAAAATGCTGGCTACAACAAAGTTAAACTTTTTAAAAAAATGCCAATACTAGTTAGATTCTCTAATATGCCAGTGTGCATTGTGACGTTCTAAACTGAATGTGGTATAGAACATTTTTCAGACTTATTAAACCACAAAATCCTTTTAAGAGGGGTACCACAGGAAACTAGGCAGATTTCTATAGAATACAGTTGAGAATATGCTGATTCAACTAAACAATCAACAGGATTTTAAAACTTAAATATTATTTAAAAAAAAGAAAGAGCAAGAAAGGGAAAAATGTCTTCTGTACTTGTACTTGTGCTCACTCTTAAGTGGTAGATGATAATTGTATTTTTTATATCTAGGACATACGATCTTACAGTCAGACCCTGAAGATCCACTCCTATTTTTTTAATGCTATGAAAAATTCCCTCCTTAGTCAAAAGCCTTCTATGCTTTTTTCTTGGCATGGCCCTAAATTATCCTTAAGCACTTTGGGATCATATATATATAATTTTTTGCCAAATACTTTCAAACATTTTTATTATAACTTAGAGGCATTTGCTTTTTTTTGCTATGTCTCTGTGCATGAAGAAGATTAGCATATTTTGGAGAGTTACATAAATATTTCCTAAAATTACTAGTATAACTGAATTCTTCAATTCAGGAAATAGATTATCTCTTTGGAAGTGTCTTTCAGTAGGGGTAAATCCTATGTTTTTCCCAGAGTTCAAACATTTACATGTGATGGCTTTAGTGAATACCTAACTTATTTATTCCAGAATTGAATACTAATCTGTCTTCAGGTGCTACTTAAAGAGAATATGAAAGAACTTTCATGCTCATTATAAAATACAAGACCTAAGAGAACAGTTTCCCACCTCACTTCATTTTAAGCTACTTAGCCAGAGTCACACGGCTTCTAGTGGCAGAACTTCTAGTGGCAGAACTGGGGCAGGATAATCTAACACCCAGTTTTAGTTCTTTCCACTCTAACACAACTTCAACAAACCTCAGTAGGAATCCACACATATGAAATTCTCAAGTAGCGCATATAACAACATATTACATTACTCCAATTGGTGTGTTTTTACATTTATATCTTACCTATAGTGCCCTTCCAGTGGGAGTTGTACTGTGCCCTCATCTTCCATAGCTAGCATACTTTGTTCTTCCTGGAAAGACAAATGTAAAATATACAATGTGAATCCAATGAGCCTCCATTTTACATTAAAGAAGAAACAGAAATTAATATTTCACTATCTCATTAACCTCAGAACCTTCCACTTTGCTTGCATTTATTAATGCTAGCACAGGTCCTTTCAATAAAGCATCAGCTACCAAGAACAGAAGTAATTAATGAGAGTCTCATACCACAAAGCAATTTAAATGCTAACAACAATCTCCTTCATGTCATTCAATGTAAAATATGGTTAATTTCCAAGCAGATTAAAACAAAAATCTAAATTTTACAAGGACAAATGTATTGGTAATCATTTTCATTATTGTAAAGTTGAAATTACATTCCCAGAATGCTCTATTAGAAAAGAACAAGAGATGTATTTAGAGCAGTGGTTCTCAAACTTTTGTTTACACCAGAATCACCTGGAAGGTTTATTAAACATATAGATTACTGGACTGCACCTCCCAGAGTCTGATTCAGTCGATTTGGAGTAGGGCCTAAGTACACATCTTGGATGATGCTGATTATGCTGATCTGAAGACCACACTTTGAGAACCACTACTCTAGAGACTTGGTAACAGACAGTAGAAGATATCTCCCTGTATGGACCAGAACACAGGAGTACTTTCCACTTAAGACTCATTATAAGCTTTTGTTTTAGGCCTCAGATTTCTTCTTCAACACAATATTCCACCCTTCTCCAAAGGGTAGAAATGTTTCATGTATTCATTTCTTCATATAGAAAGTCCATATAGTCAAAGTTATAGTTTTTCTAGTAGTCATGTATGGATGTGAGAATTGGACCATAAAGAAAGCTGAGTGCCAAAGAATTGATGCTTTCAAACTGGTGTTGGAAAAAACTCTTGAGAGTTCCTTGGACAGCAAGGAGACCAAGTCAGTTAATCCTAAAGGAAATCAACCCTGAATATTCATTGGAAGGACTGATGCTGAAGCTGAAGCTCTGATATCTTGGCCACCTGATGAGAAGAGCTGACTCACTGGAAAAGACCCTGATGCTGGGAAAGATTGAACGTAAAAGGAGAAGAAGGCAGCAGAGGATGAGATGGTTGGATGGCATCACAGACTCAATGGACATGAGTTTGAGCAAACTCCAAGAGATAGTGAGGGACAGGGAAGCCTGGTGTGCTGAAGTTCATGGGGTCACAAAGAGTCGGACATAACTTAGAAATTGAACAACAAATGTCTTAAAAGTGTATCTTTGGGATGAAGATAAACTTATGTAGCACTGAAATACCCTAGTTTAATTTACAATAATGTTATCATTAGCCTTTTTCCATGTACGAAAAATTAAATGTAGTACCTACAGATTATAGCTCCTTTTTCATGCATTTATTTTCAAATGGGTCAATTAGGAATGTTCAAGTTTAGAGAACTATTTGGGGCCATTTAAAACTGTTAGAATTATTGGCCCTAACTCCAGAAATGAAATTTTAAGTTGTGGAGAGATGAAGAGCTAGGTCACTTTCCTGACCAAATGGGAACTGAAGAGAGAAAAAAAGGAAGGCCCTGGAGGGTCATTGCTTTCCTTCTTTCAGTAGCTTAGCAGAAGCTTGGCTGGTCTAAATCAGCTTTGGTTGATGTCATTTTTCCTGGCATACAAGACTATTCCTAGGGTCCTCAGTTTGCATGCCGCCTAGTCTGAAGAACCACTGCCATATTTCTTGTTACTTAAAGAAATGGTGTTTTCTACCTCCTCTTCAGCTAGCCTATGAATTTATGAAGCAATGTGGGGGCAGGTCTCGTTTTCACTCTTGAAATGATCTCTGTACACATCTAACCTGTGACCAGGCAGGCTCCCCTCTGCTGAGCCCTCAGCCTCTGCTGAGCCCTTAGCCCTAAGGCCTTAGGCCTTAGAATACCTCTGCCCAACCTATGCTGTGTAATAAAGGAGAGGGCAGGGGACTGTATGGGATCTGCTATTTCTCTGCTTAGAAGCTGCCCTCCCAACCAACCCAGTGTTATATCTGTACTCTGTGATACTATCGGCATGTAGCTGTTATCCCTTTACATTATGGGAGTTTATTCTATTCTCTTTCTCTGTTACATTTCAAGGAAAATTTTTCTTTGAAGACCTCTCAGATATATATTATTTCTTATGTATTATGCCTGTTCCCCATGTTATGTGGAGGTACCATCAGAACTAATTCAAAGTGAGTAAACAGTATCATTGGTTTGAAATTATATATTTAAGCACTTGTGCAGAGCTAATCTGTAGTCTAAAATGATGCACGCCTTGCAAATGGATTAGTTTCTATATATGGAAATGAAACATGGACCGTATTAATTTATATGCACATCATTGAGGCCATGGGTAGAACACATTTATCCTTTCAGGAAGAAAAGATTACTTTTTCTATAGAAAAGGTTATTTAATGCACACGTGAAAGTGAAAGTCTCTCAGTCATGTCCGACTCTTTGTGACCCCATGGACTATATAGTCTGTGGAATTCTCCAGGCCAGAATACTGGAGTGGGTAGCCTTTCCCTTATCCAGGGGATCTTCCCAACCCAGGGATCTAACTCAAGTTTCCCGCATTGTAGGCAGATTCTTTACCAGCTGAGCCACAAGAGAAGCCCAAGAACACTGGAGTGGGTAGCCTATCCCTTCTCTAGCGGATCTTCCCGACCCAGGAATCGAACTGGGTCTCCTGCATTGCAGGTGGATTCTTTACCATCTGAGCTATGAGGGAAGCCCTGATGATGCACATGGAGGGACATAAAGAGAAAACAATCTGCAATCCCCAATGCTATTTAAGTAAAACCAAATACAAGCAAAATGTAATTCGTTTCTTGGTTGCCCACTGAAAGGTAAGATTGGTATGTAGTATCTTTTCTGACCAACTCATAATAAAATGTAAAGAAGCCAGGTGGAAAGGCTTAATAAAGAGTAAAAATTGGGGGAAAAAAAACACAGCTGAAGAGAAGAACGGTGCCATCAATGCCTGGGTTACCTGGCAGCAGAAAACTAAGGCTCGAGATTCAATCTAACAGCAAAAAATTGGATCAAAGCTTTAGGAACAATTTTGTTTTTTTCCTCAGATGATTTTCCACTTTTCTCTCAAATTACTTTCAATAATTATTTTGCACTCTGTGGCTTGTTAGCATGTGTGGGCTTTATACTAGTCATAATTCTATCCAAACAAAAACTCATCACCTCTAAAGATAGCATTTCCAAGCCATGCTTATCTGAAGAGAAGGGTGGCGGAGCAGCCGCTGCCTTCAGTGCCAGAAGGAAGCTGGGTGGGCCCCAGAGCTTGGGGATAGAGGGCCGGCTGCATCCCAGGCAGCTCTGTGAGGAAGCCAAAAATCGAGACTTTCTGGGGAGGAGCAGTCAAATCAGGCACTAGCCGTCACGACAATCACAACCTCTTTTATCTCCATCATACAAGGAAAGAGAGAGAAAGCAAAAAGCTTACTGGGTATCCTTAACTTTGTTAGTCTGAAATATCCTAAAATGAGTTCCATTCAGCATTTCATTTACACAGTGTCCATCAAAAATCTGCTGAGCTCTACAAGGATGATGATCAAAATTTACCAAAGAGCACTTGATGGGGTTTTGCCAATTTGACTATAGGAATGTTCATAGTCTGATTTGAACACCAAATTTTCATTTAGATAGCCAAAGCATTGTTTGGATACTAAACAAGTGAAGGACAGTTGATTCTACACCCAGTAAAAAGCAGAAATATAGAGGCTTAAAAATGAATCTCTTCAATAGCACTCAAACATTTACTGGGTATGTATCATGTGCTAAGCACACAGTGAATAAAAAGAATAATCCAGGAGCTATTCAGGAATCCAATAAGCAAATACATATTAAGCATGATTTCACGACAGGTTGTAATGCTAGGTACTGGGCATACAACAATGAAAAGAGAGTCATAAACCTTACTCTCAGAGGACAAGAAGGATCACTGTAAAAAGAATAGAGCAAGAGGCAGTGGTATCTGGGCCAGTCTCATTTGATCAGTTTGGTAATAGAAAGGAAGAAATTTAGGTAGGAAGAAACAGGATAATAAAAGGTAGGAATAAATAAGACATGTTTTCACAATAACGAACAACTAGCCTGGCTGGGGTGAAAGGCCTGTGCTAAGTAGAAAAGGAAAATAAAATCAGAGGTAAATTGTGGTGTGTTTTGATGAAGGATTTACATATAAAGTTAGATCATGAATCTGAATTATGGTTTGTGATAGTGTAAAAAATACAATTCATATATTATGATATCTAACAAATGCTCTACCTTTAGTGAAACAGATAGCATGTTACTGTATCCACTTTTCATGTAAAGTCTGTATCTATGGAGGAGTCCTCAAACAGCTCAAATGTTCACAAAGGTGTCTAGAGTATTAAAGAAAACATTTAGCAATTTTAGAATTCTTAGATATTAAAAAATGGAAGGGAATTCAGAAATCAAGTTCAACCCCTTTAATTTCATGCAAGAGAACACGAAATGCAACAGAATGCAAGAAGTGCTTGAGCATCTCCTTCCTCAATTACTAGTAGAATAGATAATGCTGCAAACATCACACACACACACACAAACATACATACATACCCCTATAGTTATTTGTAAACCATGAAGTATTATAAGAGATATTCCTTAAGACTTCCAATATGCAGAAGAGCCAATACATACAACTACTCACTTGAACAATGAAAAGTGAAAAGAAAAAAACAGGGAGGAGGAGTAGTCCATATAGAATTCATATAAACAGATGGATGCAACATACGTTTTTCATCAGCATATTTGATTCAGTTTCTCTAATTGACTTATCAAAATTATTGTAAAATAAAAAAATTCTGACAGAGTAACTCTGGATTTAGAGGAATATATTCTGGTGATACAGAGTCTGGGGGTTTAGGAAAGGTCATACCTCAAATTTCAGAACTCATGAGAATCACCTTGGAGGTCTTGTTAACACAGATTTCTGGGCCCATATCCAGAGTTTTGATTCAGTAGGTCTGGAGTAGGGTCCAAGAATTCAGATTTATGACAAGTTGACAGGTGTTGGCTGATACAGCAGAGATCCTAGGACCACACTTTGAAAACCACTGCTTGAGGAAGAATAATATGCTTGCCTTGCTCTGAGATTCAACTAGAAGTAAGATTTGTCTGTACAATAATTAGGCCATGCTTTCTAAATCCACAACTGATTCTGATCTTTCTTAGCATAAGATATGCTCTCTAATATGTATAATCTTGGCCTTGTTCACGAGCCTGCTTCAGACAGATTGTAAGTCCCACTTGCACCCCTTCTTTTCTTCCCCATAGCATATATGTTGGAGTGAACCTCCCACAAACCAAGAGATGTCAATACCATGATCACTGAGCAGAGCTGGATTTCTAGGATTTATCTAACATTAACCTCCTCCTCCCTCACTGAGGAGCAAACAGTCTGCTGGGGCTTTCTGCTTTATCAGCAGCCCTTTTGTCAAATGTGTACAATGTCCTAGAGAATACTGAAGTAGGAAGTAAAGTGTGTTGGTACTCTGAGCACATTTGGACATCCAGAATTTGATTCTGCAGTCTTCCCTTTACACAGAGCAATGTGCAAAATGTCAGGGTTCCAATATTCATTTCTATCCTGATTATAATCCTTTCTTTCTAAAAACTGAACCATATGCATATGCATATGCATGAAGTACATGAAAATTTGGAACAGAAGCTCTGCGACCTTGGACTGGCCTGTGTAGCTATTTATTCTGCTTAACTCATTATTGAATTTTAAGGTCAAACTAATGTTTTCTCAATGCCATAAGACCAGAAGTGGGCTACTGATAGTAAAGCCCTGAAAGATAAAGGTACAAGCTTGTAACTATCATCAAAAGGACAAGAGGTGAGTCTACTTAAAATTCAAATCTCAGTGAGCTGAGACATTTCTGCTGTTTACCATCTTTCCGGATCACAATCAGAGTTACTCAATTAATCTAAGTAATTGCAGAAACGCAACATCTTGGGTAGAACTTGTTCATTTACTACATTCATATAATTGTCTTCTCCAGCCTTCTCCTGGAAGACTGGGTCTTGGTATAAGATGCTACAGGAAGATAACATTCTTCAATGGAGTCCATAAGCCTCAAGCAAATGAAATACCGAAATCTGGGTTACCAAGTAGAAAATCAACCAGAATTTTAGTTTCAGTATAATCCTTCTTAAATCTTCCTACTGTCTATACTGATCATATACTTTTAATACTAATTCCAGGTTAGAAATTTAGTATCTTTAATTTATACTTTCTCTCTCCAGTTGTCAAATGTAGAATTATCTTTCTTTGTGCTGGTCAGAACTATATTATAATGTCCTACTATGGATTATTTCATGACTGTATTATTGGTTTACTTGTTTCTTTATAAGTACTGAGGATCACATTAAAGTACATCATATTAATCTAACTGAGAATTTAAAGGTCTGTAAACCTACCTGATTAATGTATTGCAAGGCATTTTCCTTTACTTTTTATCATACTCTGAACTGAAGGATACAGCTGTAACTTTTCCTCAATAAATACTTTATCTCTTTTTGAATCCTTTTAGAAAATACTTAGGAGATTTTATAATATTAATTACTTCTAAATTCTTTATCTACATAATCAGAAAACAGTCAATAACCATTGGTATATAATGAGTCTATAATGTAAAAAGATTAGAAGCTCATTCTATAGCATCTCTGCCTATCTGAAGTTACTAAATTCCAAAATGGACATATGGCACACATACATATGAGTACCATACATATGCAGCTATGTGAATGGTTCTCAGCAATGGAAGTAGCATATTCTAATACATTTATGATTACTGTCAAATTTGTTTTCTCCTATTTCACAGACATATAAAGGAAGAATATGAAATCTTCTTTGAATGAAAAAAGGGAAGAAATATTAAGCATAATATATTGTATATACTATTCATAGGGATCAAGCCAGTCAATCCTAAAGGAAATCAACCCTGAATATTCTTTGGAAGGACTGATGCTGAAGCTGAAGCTCCAATACTTTGGTCATCTGATGCGAAGAGCCGACTCATTGGAAAAGAGTCTAATGCTCGGAAATACTGAAGACAAAAGGAGAAGGGGGTGGCAGAGAATGAGATGGTTAGATAGCATCATCAACTTGATGAACACAAATCTGAGCAAACTCCAGGAGATAGTGGAGAACAGAGGAGCCTGGAGTGTTGCAGTCCATGAGGTTGCAAAGAGTAGGACACAACTTAGTGACTGAAAGACGACAACAATTTTATATACGTGGTACTTTTCTTTTCACAAAGTTTTAGAAGGGCAAGAATGCTCCATGGTATGGATATGGCATCACATGAATGCTGTAGAAGATATGATTGTATGCCTAGGGCTGTTGCTAGCTGATTCCTACAGAGGTAGTAAAGACATTTGACAGGAAATCAAAACAAGAAAATAAGGCAAAATTACATTTACAAGTTACTGCATCAGAATCAGAGAAGGCAATGGCACCCCACTCCAGTACTCTTGCCTGGAAAATCCCATGGATGGAGGAGCCTGGTAGGCTGCAGTCCATGGGGTCGCTAAGAGTCGGACACGACTGAGCGACTTCACTTTCACTTTTCCCTTTCATGCACTGGAGAAGGAAATGGCAACCCACTCCAGTATTCTTGCCTGGAGAATCCCAGGGACGGCGGAGCCTGGTGGGCTGCCGTCTATGGGGTCGCACAGAGTCGGACACGACTGAAGCGACTTAGCAGCAGCAGCAGCATCAGAATACTTAACATTCTCATTATCAGGGAAACTAAGGAAAACCTTGTGGTCAATGAGTTTTGTATTCAAAGTTGTCTTCCTTAGAATTTGAAACTTCTTAGAAATTATTTTCAACCTAAATAAATTTTAATTATGTCAAGTATGAATAGTTTAAGCCTTTAATATTTCTATACTCATGTTAACTTTATTTACGCTTATTTTATACCAAATTCTGTTTCATTTTTCTTGAATAGTACCTGAGGATGACAGCAAACCTTTAATAAAGCCCTAAAAACATATACAGATTATCCAAATATCCTAGTTAAAGCACTATTAAAAAACTCTCACACTTAAATGAGAGTATAAACTTAGAAAAGTAGTTAAAGCTTAGAAAAAAACAGAAAAATAAAGCACTATTTTAAAAAAAAATTCTCATACTTAAATATAAGTATATCAACCTTAGAAAAATAAAGAAGCTTGATAACTTTATATTGACATTTTCAACATTATATCAGTATTACTTCTCATACGGTTCATGAGGTTCTTGAGGCAAGAATACCGGAGTGGTTTGCCATTCCCTTAGTGTGGCTAGAAGTATAATTCAAAGTATGCCTTCTACAACATATAGGAAAATCTCTTCACCATGGAAGAGTGAAGAAATGCCAGTCACATATTATGTAGGCATGTTTGTAGAAACATCTGAGCAGAAATCCCATTAGACTTCGTGACCTAATCTGGACTCATCTAATGGTTAAGTAAAACCTAAGACCATTGAAATGTTTGCAAACAAATTCCCCAGAAGAAAGAGGAATATGCCCATGGCTTGAGAAAATAAACCACAGAGAGGAAACTAAATACATTTGCTGACTGCTTTATAGAAGAAAAAATGGAGAGAATAATGCACAAATCTCACTAACTATTTTCTTTCAAATTCATTTCTAGTTACACAGAAATTTTGTTTTTCTGTTTTACAACTTATGGACTCAGTCATTCTGCTAAATGATGTACTGGTCATTTTTTTTTTCATTTATACTCTTTGCAATACTTTAAAAATATTATGACTACTAGCCTTCAAAATGGATCCAGATTTATACATGAATTTTAAATGTCATAAAACTTAAATTGTTTTAACATGTAAAACAGAATAGGATAAATCAGTAGTTTGCGAAAGTAATAAAATCCCCAAAGTTTCTCAAACAATATTTACTCAATCCTAAAGCACTTTGAAAGATTGAGGGCAGGAGAAGGTGACGACAGAGGATGAGATGGTTGGATGGCATCACCGACTCAATGGACATGAGTTTGGGTAAACTCCGGGAGATGGTGATGGACAGGGAGGCCTGGTGTGCTGCAGTTCATGGGGTTGCAGAGTCGGACACAACTGAGTGATTGAACTGAACTGAAAGCACTTTGAAAGAAAATCACACTTGATCTTAGCCAAAAGGCTGAGAAGTGATGAAAGCAAATCAGATCAACATGCTTTCCTATTAAACATTTAATCTATGTCAAGAATAACTAATTTTATCTTTTAATTAGAATTAGAATCTTTTGATTAAAACTTTGTTCCCTAGGAAAATATCAACAGTAATAATGTCTCTTTTTTCTTCTTCTCACATATTCAACCAAAAAGCAATCACTGTTTGATCACAATTTGGAAACAGTTAAGGATCAGTAAGTTTCTGCCATCCTAAGGGGAGGAATCAGAAAAATAAACCTTATAAATCGAAGGATAATGAAGTACAAAGTATTTGCATATTTCACCAGAGTTTGCTCATATAAGATATGTGCTCTCTCTGTTCAAGTTTCAGCTTTATGATTTTAAACACTCATCTTTCAAAGTAGTCCACCTGTGCTTATTAGTAATCACTAAAGATAAACACAATAATTTATTCTACAGAGCTGTTACTGTGCACATGTTGCTTTTTCTTTATAAGATATTGATTTTTCTCTGACTTACTTCTTTTTCGGCATCTTCTAGTTTCTTTTTCTTACTCTCAGGCATTAAATCATCCAACCAGCTGAGTTCCCGTTTGGTAAACAAAAAGTCCATAAGTTTTCTTACAAATACCAGAGCTAACACCTGAAGGGAATAATAAAAGATTTTAAAACAAGGAAAAAATATACATGAGAGATTTAGATTTATTTGTTTTTTGGTAGAAACAAGTCAACTACAATTAGGTCTGATATTAAAGTGAAATTTTGATATATGTGTGTATAATAGATATTGTCTAACTTTTGCTTCCTTCAATTTCTTTTCTTACCACATCTCCAGATGGCTGAGATTCTACCCATTATAGGAGGCATTTAAAGGAGCAATGAAAAAATACTATATTTTTGACCATTTCCTTAAAAACACTTTAAGAATATTGAAACTTTAATACCTATGCTAATAATATTTGAATTTATAGTCATTCAAATTCTAATACTTTAGCTTTGAAATATTTGAAACTCATCTAAAATACTTAATAAAATTTAATTTTAAAAATCTCCTTAACTTTTCAGATTTGCTAGTATATCTTTTAAAGTTAAATTGTGAAAGTTTACATTTTCCACCCAACTTTAATTGATTCAAACTAATGTTCAGAATGATAGAGACAAAACTATTATGAATCACTGAAATTCATATATAATCTAAAACCCAATCTTAATTACTCATTTTAGTGGCTAAAGTTTATACCAAGGTTTCCAATAACTGTTCAAAATTATTCTATTGTTCCGATTTGTTCATGGATTTTTTAGTGAGAGCAGAAAATCAGAGGGAGAAAAAGAGCTGACTTAGAAGTTTCGTACCATCATGGGAAAGACAATAGCAGCTCGTGAAACTTTTATTATCCACAAAAGGCCGAGGCAACTCATCTGAATAACTGTGAAGAGATGGACTTTTCGAAGTGGCACATGCCTTAGATATATAAAATCTGGTTGATGTTTTGCAGGCATCCAGAAGAGCTTTATTCTATCAAAGAACTAAAAGATAAACAGACTAAATTGCTTTTTACAGAAAACAATAAAAGTAGAACAAGTAAATGTATAATATAGTCCAATATATGATACATCTAGATAACATTTACATTGACATCTGGGCATCAGGATTATGGGATTGTTAAGTGTATATTCTGAAATACCACAACTTCAGTTTTATAATATCCCATATTTTCTCAAATGTGTATAATTATAGAAGACAGGTTATAATTTAGAAGAGTTTAATAACATTGATGCCAATGCTAAACATTGCTCCCTCAGAGAGTATAGCCTTGAGACAAAACAAAATCATCACCCTCGTCTTCATCATCACATCTCAATTTCTTCCTTTACTTGTCCTTTAAGTACTGGGATTTCCTGCACCCTTCTTTACTGAATATTTCATCCATACCCACTGTTTCAACTTTCACATACTTGCTAGACTCTCAGCCCTCAATCTCTACTGCAGCTCTTTCTGTCTTGAGCTCCAGACCCACATGCAGCTGCTGCGTAGGATGTACCTCCTTATTTTGACTCTGCTGTTTTGACCTTGCCACTTTCATCCTCATAAAAGGTTTTGGTGCTGTTTCTAAAAATACAAATACCTTGGCCATAAAGATTTAACCTAGATGAATTATTATTAATAAAGTATTTCCAGAGCAAATTTTAACTCAGTTTAATTTTATTGATCAGTTTCCTCTACTACACTGTCAAATCATTTATATATATTTTCAATTGTATCTTATTAACATTATTTTCATCTGGATCAAGGTTATTTCTGTTTAAACTTTATCATAAAGACAGTACATTATTTTTGGACTAGATATTATTTTAATAGCTTTGACATTTTTATCCATCAAAGTTAATTTTCTCAATTCAAATTTTATAGATTAAATGTTCACAAGAATCTGAAATCTTCAATCATATTTTACTTATTAACAAAATGTACTGCATGTTAGCTTTGTTTCATGCAGATCATTTTGTTTAATTTTTCTCAGGCCAAATTTTACAGTTTTCAATGTTTCCAACAAGAAGTGATGATTTAGAAAATGACAGTTTCAATCACTGTCAGTTCTATTTCATACCATGGAATATCTCCTATGTGTTTTAAGAGTAACATTAGATTTAGTCCTTAGCTAATTTATATGAGAAAATTGTAAGAAATCTTTATCAAATTTTCCAAAATTACTCTAATACGCCAAGGAACAAAAATGCCCATAGAGTCAAATTAGTGTTAGTTTAGTGTCATACATCATGTTTTACTGACACCTTCTCATATCCCCAATTCAACACAAACTCATCTTTCCTTCTGTTTTTTCCCTGTGTTATGGCACAGCATGACCTTCCCTCGGGCATCTAAACCAGAATCACACATAGTTGAGTCCATCCAGTGTTCATTTATTTAGTCATATTCATTTATACCTTCTAAAAAATTTGTTGAAAACCTATGTAGAATACTAAGTGCTGAATTAGTTCCTGGTTTGTTCCTCTCTATATTGTCCATAAATATTTCACTGGGTCTTTTTATCTCTAATTCCTAAATATCTCTTAAAATTACATGTCATTAAATAAATAAAACTCAGTGCATGGTGGAGATAGGAACAGGGAAGAAATAAAGTAAAATCCTCAGGGCTATAAATGAATGTTTCAGTTTCTACAGAACTAATTTTTTTCCCAGCTACCATTTCTCCATGTGTGAAGTTATGTTATTGCATAACTGTACTTCAGTGTGTGGGTGATTCCATTGTTATTGCTTAAATGGCACATTTGCTTTACTTTGGATTCTTAAAGTGTTGGAATGAATATATATATTCATATATATATGGTTATATATCTGAGTACAGAAACAGCGTTCCTAAGAACACTATGTTCTGTTTTTCCTGCCATGTTGCACAGTAAGAAACCTAGATAAATGTATTAATATTGCCAAACAGGTAATATACAAGATTCTTTGAACAAGTGGGGTAACAAGTTAACATGTTTCTTGAACTGCTGATATTCAGCACATTTTTAATTATTATTACTCAAGTACCTAATGATAGTCATGATAAATGTATTCTGAGTTTTGTATGTACCTTTGATCTTGTCCTAGTATCAGCATCCCATTTCCCCATCCAGTTAGCCACAATATTCCAAATAGGAATTTCAGCTCCCTGAGTTCAGGGCTCACTTAAATTTTCACTAACTCTGTTTCTTAGTGTGAGACTCTATTTCCCATTTCATTTGTGCTATTTAGAACTCTTTATACTTTTCTCATGGGTCTTTGATAGTTTCCTCAACTTTCATTTGAAAGATTCACACCCCAAATAATTCCAAAATTTGACATTCTTGTTTAGTTTCAAAGCTCATGGGTATAATAAAATCATGTGAGTGGAATTAGGGGCGGAAATCTGTTGAAGCTATCAAAATGATTTTACTTTGTTTCTTAAACTTCTGCTGCTGTATTTATGTGAGCCTGAGGCCTAATTATAAATACTTTTCACTTACAGATGAAATTAGTACTCATAGAACTTTTGCCAAAGGCAAAAAAAAACCCCAGCAAAACAAATAAACAAAACCTCTTCAGCACTCTTCCCTATCTGTCTTACCAGACCAATTCTTTTAAAATATATTTTTCATACATAAAGTTATAAATGAACAAATTAAATGTAGTTAGAATAAAATTAAATGCATAACACTTCTCAAGTGTTATAACAGTGAAACATTCAGTTGTAACCCTGAGGATTTTACTTTATTTCTTAAGATTCAACACATCTCCTCCCAAGTTACTTTTACCCAGTATCAGGATGAACACACTCATCCTATCGACTTTAGGTGATTAGTGATCTTACAGTAACTTCATGTTAAAGTTCTGTCTTGGTTCTGACAACCAATAGTATCCTCCGGCCTAAGAGGTTTTCCTTCTCCCAAGGTCAGAAGCTGATTAATTATTTATTCAGGAGAAGAGTTCCTGTACTGTCTGTCCCTCAGCGTTGAGAGTTTAGCCAAGCTCTTCCACAGTGCTGCTGCCTCATCACCCATTTTGTCCGGTCAAGCAGGCTGCAGCGACCTTAAATCAGCCAAGCCCCTCATGCAAGTGCATGCCTTAGATAGCTACCTGCAGAGTCACAAGTAAATATAAGTTCCTGACATAATTTCCCCAGTGGCCCTTGTGATCAACAACCTCCCCTGCCTCCTTCTCCTTACGCACCCCTTAGATAAGACCTCTGCAAAGCTCACCAAACCCTGCTCTTCCGACTTGAAAAGTCCAGTTTCAGCCTTAGCCAAGGAACCCCAAAGTGCTCCACCCACTGACCCTAATAAAGGCATCTGCCCTAGGTCCTGTCTCTCTCTCTCTGTCTCCATTTTGTCTTGGCCTCCCCCACGTGGCCCCTCAAGGCCAGGTTCTTCCTGTGAAGACCTATGAGTGATAAACTTTTCTATTTCTGTTTCTCTTGTGGTCTGCTGTTAAACCACCAGTTCACCATCTAACACCCTGTGCTCCACTTAAAAAGTGTTAATTTGACAAACTCATAACATTTAGTCAGATGACTGTTCCTTTATAGGTCACTGAACAGTAATGAGTCTATCTTGTCAAAGAAAAAGTGGCAATTTATATTTTCTTTTAGCCAACAAAAATAAACTATACAATAAATAATCCTCAAACTAGTCTCTTTTTCAGGAAAATTTTACGTGTTTGGGAACAACAGTATTGTTATACAACAAGATTATTCAAAGGAAATTTTAAATAGAAATCTGTATTAGTTTCTTAGTGCTGCTGTAACAAATTACAACTCAGTGGCTTCAACAATAGAAATTTATTTTCTCACAGGTGTGGAGGCCAGAATTTCAAAATCGAGGTTTTGGTGGGGCCCTGTTCTGTCTGAAGGCTGCAGGGAAGAAAATTTTCTTGCCTCTTCCAGCTTCTGCT
Organism: Giraffa tippelskirchi; assembly: GCF_054371585.1. Lineage (NCBI taxonomy): Eukaryota > Metazoa > Chordata > Mammalia > Artiodactyla > Giraffidae > Giraffa > Giraffa tippelskirchi. Next base: position 96,466,429 of record NC_137277.1, read on the forward strand.
GGTTCCTGATATACCTTGGCTTGTGGTGGCAAAGTTCCAATCTCTGCCTCAACCTTTATGTGGCTTTCTTCCCTGTGTCTCTCTGTGTCCTCTCATCTTCTTATAAGGACTCCAGTCATTGGATTTAGGGTTCATCCTAAATTCAGGGTGAGCTCCTCTTGAAATCCATAACTGATTTTATCTACAAAGACTTTATTTCCAAATAAGGTCACATTCTGAGATTCCAGGTGGATATGCTGGGAAGGGGCACTATTCAACCCACTATAATAACATGAGCAGGAATAATTTGCCAACAGCCTCAGTAAAAATTTAAAATAATCTTGTGGCACTTTAAAAAAAATGTTTTAAAATTTTATTCACTTAATTTTGGGCTGCTCTGGGTCTTCATTGCTACATGCAGGTTTTCTCCAGTTGCTACAAGTTGGGGCTACTCTGCTGCACAGCATGGGCTCTAGGGCACACAGGCTTCAGTAGTTGCAGCATATGGGCTCAGTAATTGTGACCTGAGGGCCCTAGAGTGCTGGCTCAATAGTTGTGGCGCACGGGCTCAGCGGCTCCATGGTAGGTGGAGTCTTCCCGAACCAGGGATCAAACCAGTGTCCCCTGCACTGGCAGGCAGATTCTCATCCACTGTACCACTAGGGAAGTTCCTCTTGTGGTATTTTTTAAATGTGTCCACAAATTCTTTGATATTATTCTCTTCAAGCGATGGAGTCTAAATTTCCCTCCTCGTGTGTGCAAACTGGCCACAATGACTGGCTTCTAACAAATATAAGAAAAGTGGAAGTGACCATGTGTGACTTTGTAGACTGTCAGTAGACACAGTGACTTCAGCCTCACTCTGCCTCATATTTCTCATTCGGATGGAGGTTAGGATCTCTGTTGTGATGACACTTAAATGTCTGATGGAGAGGCTGCTTACCAATAGCCAGAGAGGAACTACCATCTCTTGCCTACAGTGTTGTTGGATAAACACCTTCTAGTCCTATCCAAGCCTTCAAACGACTGCAGTTCTTGTCCACATCTTGCTAGCAGCCGCATAAGGCATCTTGAGCCAAAATCACCCAGCTATTATGTTCCCAAGTTTATGACCCACAGAAACTGTGAGATAATAAATGTTTACTGTTTTAAGCCAATAAGTTTTATAGCAATTTTTTAGGTAACAATGGGAAATTAATGCGAAAACTATATTTATTTAACCAATAATTAAACAATCTCTAAGGTTTTCCTTATTAATTTATAAAATAATTCTATAAAGACAATTGCAATAATAATGGAAAAGCAAACATAAAAGGCAAAAATCACCCATAATCTTATTACCTTAACAAATTGTTTTTATTTCTCCACCTTCCTTTTTAATCTACCCACACTCACAGTTTCTTAAATCTGTGGTAGTTACAACTTGTTTTTCCACTTTTTTACTTCACATTTCACTTTGTCAGAAGCATTTTTACTGTGTTATTTTTATGGTCATCACATTTATAAATTTTAAATTAATTTATCAAATTTAAATTAACCATAGATTGCTTAATTATTTTACTGTTGTTGAGTAATTGTATTGTTTCCAATATTTTGATAATATGTGTTACAAGGAACATCTTTGTGCTTTTTTTTTTTACTATTTTCATTGATAGATGTCCATATACATCATCACAGTATCAAAGATTAAAAGCATTTTAATACTTTAAATAGTTTTAAATATATTGATATCCTTTTCTAAAAGGATTATAAAGTATAAACTTTTCACAGTTTTAACATGTGTGTGTGTTAGTCACTCAGATGTCCAGCTGTTTGCGACCCCATGGACTATAGCCTGCCAGGCTCCTCTGTCCGTGGGATTCTCCAGGCCAGAATACTGGAGTAGGTTGCCATTCCCATCTCCAGGGGATTTTTCCAACCCAGGGATTGAACTTGGGTCTCCCACATTGCAAGCAGATTCTGTACTGTGTGAGCCACCAGAGAAGCCCCACAGTTTCAATATAATCATAGTAAACAGAAGTACCCTCAGATTATGAACCATTTTTAAGAAATTTTTAAGAAATTTAACTGTAGACTGAAAGCTATTCCTCAGATAATGACATTTTCTTAGCTCTCAAATGACTTTGCATCAACAGACCTTAAGATATGTCATCACAGCTTTACTGTATATACTTTACTTACTATATTATTATAAAGTAATTTACCTGAATTCCTTTTAGTGATGAAGCACCCATATAAAGAAACACTCCATATAGCACTGGCATAGGAATAAACTGTAAAAGAACAATTAGAAAAAAGGCACGGGTTATTTTCAAATACAATGTGGTCGAGACATTTTGTATTTCCAAAGAAAAACACAGAAAGGTAAATATTTTAGAAGTATGGGGCATAGTCAGAAGACATGGGTTCAAATCCCAGCTCTAGTACTTTTTAGCTGCATAACCTCAGGTAAGTTACCTAAGGTTTCTGTGCCTTAGTTTCCCAATATCTAAAAAGGGATAATAATAGGTCCATTAGACATATTTAATAGGTCAAAATCAATAAAATCACATATGATGCATAATAAACAATAAATATCAAGTATATTATTATGCTACAATAGGGAAATTTAAATGAATTCAGTTATTTAAAATGAATTAAAATCTTTAAAATGAATTCAATTATTTTAAACATTGAAAAAAAAGTATATCCAATAACGATGTCCATGTAGTAATTTTATGGAACACTTAAAATACAAAACTGCATATGTGGCCATGACAGTGGCACTGCTTATCTCTACACTTCACCCTTTACTAAGTAATATTAATTGCAAATATATCTGTCCACTGACAAAAAATTAGAAACTTTCTTTTGTGTAGGCGTACAGTAAACTCAGGTCACAAGTTAGTCAGAGATGAGTGACTGTTTCCCAGAACTTGATTACCATTTCAAAATTACAATAATAATTTATACATCAAATTTACTTTGCCAGATTAAATTTTTTACATACTTAAGGATTCTAAAATATAGCACATAATTTCCCTTGGTAAGAAGCTATATAAACATGGTAAAAAAAATTCATCACTTTCATCACATGCCATACAATATTTACAAATTGATGGCTTAGACTCAAATGAAATTTCTTAAACAATAATATATATATTCTGCCTTCTTTCAGATTCACAAAGGGAGATTTCATTACCTTCAGAATACTAGTCATAAAGACTGATGACCCCATGAGAATGAAAATCATAAGCCCAGTAACTCTTTGCTCCCGAATGCCAAGAAATTTGGGTTGTTCTCCTGGAGCTGAACATTCAGATTCCAGTTTCAGGCTGTTGACATGAGTTATGGAAAGGACAGTGGCAGCCACAAACCACGGCAGGCCCATGATGGAGCACACACCCAACATGACAGCCACCATTAACAGATCCAGATGGTACCCACAACCTTTCTGTGAAGAGAAAGAAAACAGGATTCTCATTCTACCTGAACTTGGCATAAATACCAATGACACCACCGCCACAGAACAGAAAAGAACAGAAAAGAGATACTATTTTGAATCTTATGTAACTGATTCTAAAATGCAAAATAAATTAAAGATAAAAAGAGAATAGTCTCAAAATATACAGTCCACTTAAAGAAAAGCTACAGATGTTCCTACTGCAATTATGATTATAGTGACTTCTACATATTTTAATAGATATAATTCTGGCTTACTAGTACATTAGTTTGCATTCTATTTCTACTGAATAGGTAAAATACAAATACAGTCCCTCTGCTTTGATTCCTTAAATGAGCAGGTTAATTTGTAATTCTTGTCTTTCATCATTAATTTATACAAAAAATTATTGAGCATCAATTATACATCAGGCATTAGGCTGAGAAAACAAAGTAACGACTGTGTCCCCAGTAGAGCTAAGAATGGCCTGGTTGTGACTAGACACCACTTCCTGACAATATCCAGGAAGCTTTTTTGCTAAGAATTCCTAAAGGATAAACTCTTGTTAGGCCCTTTCCATTTACCCTCTTTTGTCTCAGTGGTCGACTTTTATTGTGAAAAATAATATCATAGAACCTAAACTTCCTTTTACATACTCATTTTTATCCTAGCATAGAACTATCTTGTTCTCATCTCTTGCAGCACTAGAAAAATTTGGCCTCTCCGTAAAATGAGTTTTGTGTTTTCTATCCCCTATATGATTCTATTCCATCACTGACTTCCAGATGTTGCAAACTTCAGTGCTCTCTTGAACTAGATAGGAAATGTAAATCAGGAAAAATGGATGCATGGGACATGTGGAGATGCGGAGAACTGAAGACTGTTCCCTTGAGGAAACGGATTGGCTAAGAGTGCTTAGAGGACACAAACAAGATGGGGAACAGCTCTGTCACCATCATCCATAGGAAACTGACAGTGTAAAGCCTAAGAGTTAGCAAACGCTACTTTACCTTCCAACTTTTAATGGCTACTTCATGAGAGGTAGTGTAATAAGATGGTTAAGAGTATAAGTTCTGGAGACAGGTTGCCAGGCTTAAGCAATGATCTTGGACAAATCATCTAAACTTTTGTGCCTATGTTTCCCTATCTGAAAAATGGTGATGTTGATGACAAGAGACATAGTGCTGAGTTGTTCTGAGAATTAAATAATTTACAAATGATTGTCACATCATTTAGAACAATGTCTGATATATTAGTAAGCACCCAATAAATGTTAGGGACTATCATATTTTCGCAGTTGAACAAAAACTTTTTTCTTTTGTACTTACTTGTTTCAAGGCTCCTTAATAAAAATATGTATATGTTTCTTAAGGGCAGGTAAACTTATCACATAATTTCTCAGTATATCCCAGTTTTTAGTGCAATCATTAACATACAATAAGCAATCAAAAAGTCACAGACTGACAATTTTAACAGGAAATATGCATAACTGAAACATTTTTAGAATCAAATTTAGGTGTAATTTTAAAATAAATATAACTGTTAAATTTATTATTATGAATGTGAGCAGAAGTTACCAATTATTCTAGAGGAATAATTTTGACTTTTTTTACGGGCAGTTTTACCAAGCTGCAAGCAGTTTCTAGTTTATCTGAAAGGTAGTATAGCCTTGAGGGTAAAACATACTGAGTATTTCATGTGTATTTGTCATGGTAGTGTTTTCTTTCTGCTATTTTATTTCATTGTTTTATTAAGAAAAACACCCTTAAAATCAGTTGTACTTCATTCCCTTTCTGCTTACCCCTGCCAAATTATAAAAGTGAAGGAGATGACAGAGAAAAGAAAATAAGACATATCCACACAAGAACCTTTTTTTCTCCCACATTGTCACCAATTCAGTGGCACCCTTCCTTGGGTCAGCTTAGCTGGGGTAATGCTCCAGGTTCACCCAAATGCCTAAACTCAATTTCACTTGTGAATATGACCCTATAAAATTTTTCGGCTAATAAATCTGGAGAGATTTTCTGCTAATAACTCTGGAGAGATTTTCTGGAGAGAGCTGCAAGGCAGGAAGAGAAACACCTTTGTGTCAGCATGACCAAGAAAGTATAAGAAGCTTCACCACAGCCAGACTATAGTCCCCTAGTCCTTCTGCAGAACATCTTGGAAGATGTAGTTGCACAGGATAGAACTCAAATTTTAGTCCCATTGGGCTCCCTGTGACTCAGTGGAAAAGAATCCTCCTGCCAATGCAGGAGACATGGGTTCAATCCCTGGTCGAGGAAGATCCCACCTGCTGAGGGACAGTTAAGCCCACGTGCCACAACTACTGAGCCTGTTCTCTAGAGCCTGCAAGTCGCAACTACTGAGTCCACATGCTCTAGAACCTGTGCTCCACAAGAGAAGCTACCACAATGAGAAGTCTGTGCATTGCAACTAGAGAGTATCCCCCACTCACCACAACTAGAGAAAAGCCTGGACAGCAACGAAGACCCAGTGCAGTCAAAAATAATAAATTAATTAATTAAATAAAAAATTTCAGTCCCATTTAAGGACAGAGTCTTAACCAGTTAGACAAGTGTTGTACTAGGAACTGTGCAGTGTGAAGAACATAGGACAGCAAAGGACCTGATCTTCAAGCCCTTGCCACTGAGGCAGTACAATGTAAATGGTGCCCCCTGGGCTGTTTTGCAAATCTGTGATATTGCTAAGAGAGAATGGAAGAGGTGCTAGCAGCTGAGAGATAGACATGAGAGGAGGGTAGAGGACATGGGGACTTGAGAGTCAAGTTTATGCTTTCACGACACCCCAGTCTTTCCCACGGTATATGCTCCCCTATGGCATAAGAATATGAGGAAGGCCTTCTTCATGACAGCCATTTCCTATAGTTCTTGTCTTAGTGTTTCAAAAATATGATGTGGTAGCCTGGATGGGAGGGGAGTTTGGAGGAGGATGTAGGGCTGAATCCCTTCGCTGTTTACCTGAAACTATCACAACATTGTTAGTTGGCTATACCCCAGAACAAAATTAAAAGTTTTTAAAAAATAAAATGACTTGCTTGCTGTTAAAAAAAAAATGATACAAATGTAAACTGTGGGATGCTAGACTGCAGTAAGCAGACAAAATAACACTTTCCAAGAGAATAATTTCCTTTTTAAATTTAGAAAGCTAGCTTTGTAAAGTCCAAGCAGATAATAAAATCAAAAATACAATTTCCCCCTGATTATGTTGTACAACAATGGGAACAGCTTAATTTAATGTGAATCAAAGGAAATAAAGCAGTTCTGGCACTTCCACTAATTAATCATCATCCTTCGTCTTGCCTTCCATTTAAAATGTCTTTAAAACCATGGTCTTTGTAACCAAATTATTAGCTGATAGGCATGCCAGCCAAAGGGAAGTATCCTTTTGTCAGAGAGAGAACTCTGTACCTTCTAACATATTTCTGTAGATTTTTTTTCTGAAATAAAGACAGAATCAGAGCTTCTATTCTCACATTCATCCATGAAACACGGGAAATGGACATATGGGAGGAAAAGGGAGCATAGCAACAGGTGATGCTACACCAGACCCCACTAAAACCAACATGCAGCAAGACAAGAGGCCAGCCAAGAGGACCATCTGATACCCAGATGCCACTGCTGAAAAAATTCATTTCAAAGCTTGGCAGCAATTTCCTGCATCTGTCAAGTTAACCACATAAAAGACTATAGATTGACATGAAGAACCAGGCTGACAAAGAGGGCAAAAAAGAACATATCAAATGCCATAATCATCAAGAGAATGTGTTGCCAAATGAATGTGGCAAATGCATTCATTTACTCAAGTGATCTGGGATTGTATTGCTGTTTATTAAAAAATGATGTCAAAAGAAGCCTGAACTGTCTACAGAAACATGAAGAAAAGCCCACAGTTATATCTTAACAGAAACTTTCTTTTCTCAAAGACAGTATCTTTCCACTTTTAGAGAATATACTTCTTTTAAAAGTGGAAATTTTTCATGATTTTTCAAAGAGATTCAGTTAACCAAAGCTTATTCTACTTCTCTAGGGTAGAAACAAACAAATGAGAAATGCTAGAGAGAGTATGGATTTACATCTACATATAATATGAATGGTAATTTGTATTCTCAAGTTTTTATATTTGCAACTTCTGATGCTTTTGAGTGACCTAAAGGATCACGAGGTGTCGTGAGTTAGAGTTCTGCTGGTCTTGAAATTCTTCATTCTGAGGGAGGAGTCAGTCACTTACCCTGTGAGCTGGCGCTAGACTCTTCAGCTCAACACAGCTTTATTGCATATGTAGTAACACAAAATGACAAAAAAATTTAATTCCTCTAGGAGAAAACCTCAGCAACTGGTTTTGGTGATGGAAGGGAAGAAAAAGTGAAAAGATCTAAAACATAAGTTTGGAAGAGATAAAGAATGAAATGATGAAATTTCTAGATGACTTGGCTATGTGATGTCCACTTAAATATATAACATGACCTCTACCAGGTGCTTGATACAGAATCTAGAAATCGTCATTCATCTAACTATCTCAGGGAATGCCCCCCCAACCAAAGCAAAAATGGGTTTTCAAATAAGAAAAGATAATCATCAAAAGTTGATAATGTGGTTAACTTGTGGTCTGGGGATATATTCAAGAAACAGGTGTCTTTTTGTGACAACGTGGTTCAAATAAAAGCCAGAGACTGTGCAGACATTTCAGGGAAGCAACAGGTGGGGAGAGCGGTTATGGAACAGACCGTTACTCTGAGTAAAGAACATTCTGAGAAAGGGATTTTTTGCTGTTGTTAACAGGAAAATCAGTAGCAGCAGGCCACGTGATACTGAAGTTTAGAGAACACAGGGTTAGAGGCCAAAAAAAAAAGTATTCAGTGTAGATAAAATACGTCTTCACTAGACAGAACTTACTTTGAAAATATCCATATCCAAAGGAAACTGGGGGTGTTCAGACTCACAGTGGCCAAGAAAAGACCAACTCTTCTTCTTGTGACAATATAGCAAAGCCTTATCTGGCTTTATGATTAAACCAGATTTGTTCTGTCTATTAAATCCAGGCTATTAAGGGGTAAAATAGGCATCTTTTGACTATACGGCAATTTGTACAATAAAAAGTAATGTACAAATAATATAATATAGTTTAATAATATAGTCTCAACTTAATTTTAGTGACAAAAATATTAAATGCTTTAATTCTACATTTAATTCTAAAAAAGCAGGTAATTGAAAGGACCACTTAGAGAATGCTTTACTATATTTTAGCTATTCTACATGATACATAAAGGTGGAATAACAGTACATTTATTGATCTGGAGCTTTGGAAAGTCTGTGAATGTCAAGGGCCTACCATGGACTCAGGAAGAACAAGGAGCAAGCATTATGTGATTATGAGGTAGAGAGATTTGGAAAGAGCAAGCATACAGGGCAGCCAAAGAGGTAACATCACCCTTGGCAATTCTTCACTTACTTCTACATTCTGTTTTAATATAATTCCACTAATATTTGGAAAACAAATATACAAAGAGAATTTTTCAGTGAAATCAGTAATATTTATGCCTAATTATAAAAGCCAAAAAAAAAACCCCCAAAAAACCCAACTTCCTTTGAAAGGGAAACAATGATTATATACCTTTCTTTCTAAAACAGGAGTCTTTTAGTTCATTTAAAAACATGGAAATACATAAACTTCTGTTAAAACGATAATGCAGCCTATACTGTTGACATGGGAGGATTACCATGATAATGCTCTTATGCAAAAAAAAAAAGCAACATGTAACATATGCAGTATGAAAATGCATATTTCAGTATACAATAAAAATAGAGATGAGAAAAATAGAGATGTTTTCAGTTTTAAAAAATAAACTGGTGTCTAGGAAAAATGTTTTCCTACTTCTTAGAGAATAGCAGACTAACAATGTTCAACATAAAGTTCTTAACACCAGCTTTATAGATTACTTAACTCTGTAACTTAAATAATTAGGTTGTGGCAGTATTTGCTTTTGCAGAAGGCTGATATTTTAATATCAAATATTCTTGAATGATTGATATTAAATAAGTCGACTACTAACTTGGAAATTTGAATTTCTTATTTTGAGAGCTGTAAATGATTCAAAATTTCCAATATTGAATAATGTAGTTCAGCAGTATTTTGGAGCCAGCTCATATAGACTTATAAGAGCCAATTGTTTAATTTTCAATTTTCTTCCTGCCAATTGATGTCACTTTGGTAGCCTGAAATGGGCCATGATGGGAGCATTCACATCATGAAAATCGGCAAACATTATAAATCAGGGGTTTTTTTTACACACAAGAGAACTGGTTGTTAAACATGTACCAGCACATCACTGGTCTAGTTCCTAAGACTTCATGTGATATTTTTGTAGACTATATCTTTAATAATTACAATTTTTCTTTGACAAAAACAAGAAGTTAATATGAACTCATTTTTTAAAAAGGTTTTGAGCACTCTTGTTACTTTCTAAAAAGAATAAAAAAATGCTCTTTATTTTAAAATAGATACACATTCTCCCCAATATAATAGACAAAATTCCTTTTCAGTAGGATTTATTGCAAATAACTGTGCTTTCTTATATTTATGTCATTACTACTTCCTATCAAATAGTTCGATTAGGTTTTTAAAATCTTTCTAAGGTACATACTTAAAAATTCTATAAAGTATAATTTATGTTGCTCTGACAAAATTTTTCCTAGAATTTAAAGAATAAATGACAATAGCTCACCATTATCCCATGATACCAGAAAAAACAAAATTGTGCATGTTCTAATTTTTATAAGGTTTGATTCAGAGTACTTTTAACCATTCAATGATTTTGTTGGTTCAATTTAACTTAATATAGTCCTATAAATGACAGTGCTCACATTACATATCTCATACCAATGAACAACTTTATTCACAGTTGCAAAATGGAAGGGTCAGAATATAATAAATAAAATATATTTATATTTATTCTCTTTGTAAAAGAAAGTCATTGAAATCTGCAATAAAACTCAACAAAGATGTCACTTAAAAACTATAACATTTGTAACTTGATTTTGATGTCATAGACATTATAGATGGAAAAATAACTAAAGAAAAATGAGAATTATTTGAAGATCTAATTTGTTCCAAAATGAATGCCATCTAACAGACATACTTAGAGTCAAATATAGAAATAGAAGAATCTCAGATGTAAGACAAATTGGTAAAGCCACACTTCACCAAAATAGACCATTTCATTAAAATGTGTTAAACATGGTAAAGAACACTAGAACTTTGGCAACATTTTTAAATTTTAAGTCCTAGAGGTAGGGTTTTAGAATTTAGAGCTCAGCCAAGTGCCATAAATAAATTAAATAATAATTAATTTTAAGCTTATTGTAAGACAAAGTACCATGAATATAGAAAACAAAATTATAAATCTGAAAATTTTAATATTTCACTATGCAAATGCTATAGAATACTAAATATAATATAGAATACAAAGCATAATAAATAAAACAAACATCAATTGATCTCAGTTAAATCATAATGATTTATGTTAAAATGGATGCTAAAATATACCTTTAGCTTATGTTCTTTTCTGTTGATAATGACAGCTGTAATCTGTTGGTCCATAAAAATTAGAATAGTACAAAGTAAAGCTGGAATAATAGCAGCTATTACTGTCCACCATGGATTTGGACCTAAAGGTGTAACAAACCAGCCACGATCATCTCTTGTGGGCTGTAAAAAAATAAAAGAATGCATAGTTATTAACTGGATTAATAAATATCTAATCAAATGAAGTCTTATAGACAATACCAGGAAAGCCCTAATTATAAACTGATATGCCAAGTGAATTATATTTAATAATAATATTCACAAAACATGGTACCAGGCACCATTCTAAGTGTTTTAAATATTTCAACTCACTTTTTTCTTCACAACAGTCTAGAGAAGTTACAGACAAGGAAATAGGCATAGAGAATAAACTTTTTAAGGTCCCAAAGCTAGTGAGTGGTGAAGACAAGATTTCAACTCTGACAGACTGGCTCAAAAATCTGTGTTCTCAATAATATCTATATTAAATAAAATTATATTACCATTATCATATGTGCTATTGGATTGGCAAATTCATTCACTTTTACAAATATCATATTGACAACTGTGTATAACTCATTTAAATGTATATCCAGGCCACTAAGTAAAAACAGCAAAAAGACACTCAGGGAAGGGTTCTACACATGGCTGGTGCCTGAGATGAGTCCCAAATGAATTCATTTTGACAATTCTTTGAGGAAGTCCCCAGCTCTGTTTGATAGGCGAGAAAATAGGTTCAAAGAGATTAAGTAACTGGCCCAGGTCATAGATGTAATGTGGTTCAAACTCTATTCCAGACCTAATTTTGTTTTCCAATCCCTATCCATTGTGCAACTCTGCATCAAGAAAATGCATTTTCCTTATTTTCAAAATGTTTCCTTATCTTTTCGGAATATAGATATTCCTACTGGAAGAATTAACAGGAAACTTTTTCAAGTGGCTTCCAGGTCTCTATTTCTGTGATTACTATTTATTTTTTAATATTAGACCAAAATTGTAGTTGGGCTGTGGGCATTTTATTTTCTGTTATATTAATCAATATTCTTTATATTTTCATGAAAATCCCAAATGCTAGGTTTATAGCCATCATCTGAATAAAAATTAGACCTACAGAGATGGAGAGATAGTAAATGTTATGATAACTTCACCTTGAAAACACTTGGTACTTGTAGTTTTGGAGACGGGATCCCAATGGCATAGTCAATTAAAACCATACATAGAATCGTAAGGAAGACAGCAAAGTCGCTCACTATGGATCGAACCTAAAGATAATTAAAACACCTGTCACTTGAAGGAACTATAAATAGTTAGGAATACTCAGGAACATAATCTAGAATCACACTTTATGACATGATATCATAATATTACTTTTTATGCATACTATAATATTACTGTTAACTCTGTCATATTTATATTTATGTACCTCTGTCATTAAGATAAATATACACTCAATCTTTTCAAAATGAGGCATTATGGAACAGCTATAATGGTGATTGTGCTGTTTTCAGTATTTATTTAAAATCTAAGTTTATTATGGGACTCTTGCATGGTACTATTACACCAGTGATGCTGATAAAATTCTAAGTTTATTATGAATTCCAGTGTGTGAATATTTAAAATACAGAACAACATTGCATGGAGATAATTTGGCTAAATTTTAATACTGTTTCTCTCACAGGTAACATTTTAATATGATAAACCCCAAACACTATAAAATAAAATCTGTTTTTATTGAACTATCACAACATTTAGTTTATCTGAGATATAAGTACAGCAGCAGGTAATGTGCACAATAGAGTAAGTAAATTTAAAAGTTATTCTATTTCTCATTTATAAAGGCTTCTTTGAGCAAAATCCTTAAACAATATTCAGTAAGATCTGGCTTTTATTAGGATGCCTTTATGTCACACACACAAACACATACAAAATTCAGGAGTTTAATTAAAAAAACCAATTCTATATTAATCAAATCAAGCTTTTTGGGGAAAGAAATGAATCCTCCACCTTAGGGAAGGAAGAGGTAACAAAAACAGAAGCTTCTCTCAAACAGTTCTTAAAACATTTTCCCAGAGTAGAATTTTCATCACAATTTTTAGCTCATCTCCCAAAAGCTTGTTTTCTTGTTTCTCTTCTTTCTTTTCTTTTCTCTCCCTCCCTTCCTTCCTTAGTCCTTTTTTGGCTGAGTCAGGCCTTATAGGTGTTACTTTGCAGTGTTAAATATTGAACTAAGCTGTTTCTCTGTTTACTTTCTTTTCCAAATATGCAGATGCAAACGTGGTGGGTTAGGGGGAGGGACTGACACTTTAAAAATGAAAAAGAGGATAGTGTTCCAATGAGTCTTGCAGGGGCTTTCCCAATTACAAAATGTAACAGTGGCTCCTATGAGGTGTCTGTCAGGCTGGAATAGTTCCCACTGTTCACTGGGCAAGAAAGTGACAATCAGTAATGCAGTGTGTGCTTTTGAGTTCCAAAAATGAAAGTTGAAAAGTGGGAGTTTATCTCTGGGATTTGAAGTTAGGAGATAAGCCTAGAGGCAATTTGCACTCCCAGCACCAGTCTCACAAAATGCTTCCTCTACCCGACCTCACCAAACCTTGCTCCTAATATGGCAGCTCAATCACACAAAAACCTTTTAGTGGCCCCGTTAATGACAGCAATTGCTCCTCTTTTTTTTTGCCCTAAAATACACATATCACCGTAACATGCTTTATGCTGGTTCACATTTTGATCAGAAAAACTGTAGTCTAAGTACCTTGGTTGGAAAATAGCGGCTAGTCTTGAACTGCTTCAATGTGGCTGACAGAGTAACTGTGGAAAAGAAGAGGATCACTGACCAAAACAGAACATCTGGAACATAGGGGTGCTCATGGCCGCAGGCTCGTCCAACATACTCCCCGTGCAGTGATTTGCATTCCTGCCACAGGAAGTAAAACAAATGGAACTATTAAGAAAAAAGGTGGACATAGTCTTTCAGGAAATGAATGTCTTAAGATCACTTGCAGTTGAGTTGCCAAGGTTTTTAATTAAGGCTCATGTTTGGATAGGTAGTGAGCAATATGAACCATTTCTAAAAGTTTTGCCTTTTAAAAATTAAATCTATAAAACTAATTGATTCACCAATCATCATCTTAATTAAGTATCACATCAACTCTATAAAATAGGTAGTTGCTATTATTTCCATTTTGCATCTGAGGAAACTATGGTGTAGAGAAGGTAAGTAATTTGCTATGGCCTCACCACTGCTGAGTGGCAGCAGAGTTGTGATACAAACATGATGCCTTTGGTGGGAATATTATTGCATATTAAAGGAAAACAGTGATTCTGTAGAATTATCTAGTCCTAAAGCTCCCAAGAAAGGTGAGAAAAGCAACAATAAAAAAATACGATATATTATTACTGAAGTGAAACTAGAAGTCAAAGATGGGGCTCAAACTTAAATTATAGAACAAAAGAGAAAAAGTACCATAGGAGCAGGGCAAAGTTCATATTTACTATGACTTCTTCAGGAGCTTCTCAGGTGGCTCAGGGGTAAAGAACCCACCTGCCAATGCAGGAGACCCGGGTTCCATCCCTGGGTAAGGCAGATACCCTGGAGAAGGAAATGGCAAACCACTCCAGGATTCTTGCCTGGAGAATTCCATGGACAGAGGAGCCTGGCAAACTATACTCCATGGTGTCACAAAGAGTCAGACACGACTGGGCGACTATATAACAACAACAACAAATGACTTCATGATCTTTTTTTTTTTTCCTGGTATATATTTTATAAGTCCCTGAAGAATCATTTCTAATTGCTGTCTTAGCCATGAGGTGGCAGCAAAGTCAAAAAATTTTTCTTTCTTGGAGGAAAAAACAGCATTTTAAACAATATTATTTTGAAATTAAGACTTTTTTTTAAAGCTCATATTAGATTGGATTTTACCATTTCATTTTAAAGATTAGAACATTAAATTTTAATTTTTTATTTCAAAACAGAAAAGAATGGTTTAAGTGATCCAGTGACCTTGCTAGTACTTGAGATAATTCTGAACCTGAATTAGGAATTGAATTGTGCCATGGTACAGAAAGATCTTAGGAGAAAATATGGACTGCCAGATTGATCACCAGCAGAGACTATCCAATGAACAAAGCCTCAAGCCCTGGAGTACATACAGCAGGAAACAAATACCTCTGAAAGATTCTAGACTAAATCACAGACTGCTACCTTGTTATCCGAAAACAAACTAGTAAAATCACTTGGGACAGTTACCAGTAAGGCTAGGATTTTTGAGAAATATTGTTTGTATACTTTATAATTATCTAAAACAATTCTGTTCCTTTTTCTAATCTAACTGCAAATGCTACATTTTTTGCTAGCTAAAGTTGAATTCCAAATAACCACGTTAATACCGAGCACAGAAACTTTGCTAATTGGAAAATTAAAAAAAAAAAAATCCCCAAGCCTTAATTATAGCTTTAGTTTTTCCTTGTCTCAAAACTCTGTTAAAATGGATAAAGTAGTAAAAACAAATTCTTGAAATTTTTAGTCCCTTCTCTTGCCCCTTGTTCAGCTTTACTAGTAAAGCAATTACTAAGCAAAGTAATGGAACATATATATATATATATATATGGAATCTAGAAAAATGATACTGATGAGCCTATCTGCAGGGCAAGAATACAGACCCAAACATAGAGACTGGACTTGTGAATGGGTGAAGGAGAGGGTGGGATGAATTGAGAGTAGCTCTGAAATACATACATTGCCATGTGTAAAATAGCTAGTGGGAAGTTGCTGTGTAACACAGGGAGCTCAACCCGGTGCTCTGTGATGACCTAGAGGGGTGGGATGTTGGGGGAGAAGTTCAAGACGGAGCAGGTATATGTATACGTATGGCTGATTCATGCTGTTGTATGGCAGAAACTAACACTACACTGTAAAGCAATCATCCTCCAATTAAAAGTAAATGAAAAAGAGAAGAAGGGATAAATACAAAGAGGAGCTAAAAGTTCCTTTGTAAACACATTACCTATATGTTTGTGATCATCTTCAACCTTTTGTGCAGATATAAAAGACTTCCAAGTCTTGGACTTGGTTGAGTCTTGTTCTCAATTCTTAGTAATATAGAAACCATTTAAAGAATTATTTAAGTTTCTTATAAGCTATAATACATTGCCATTAGTCTGCCTAGTCACTTTAATTCAAAGCAAATTTGAAAAGTATATTTTTCTTTCTTTTAGGGGGGCAGTATGTTATTTAAAAAGGAAAAATTGTGAGCTACTATATTCTACATTTATTTTCTGGTTTATACCAACTGTACCCTTAAAACACACATACACACACGAAGTCCTGAGATTTGGAAGAGAAAACTAAATCTAAATCCTGTTCTCTTATTTTGAGTCTCACATATGGTTTCACTTACAAAAATGAAAAAAATGCTTGTTGACAAACTCATTTCTACTAATTATTCTTCAACACGTTTTAAGCTTCAACAATTTTATAAGTTGGTAAAAATTAAGTTTGATAAAATAAGAAATTAGAATTGGCATTAGTGTCCTGCCCCTTATTTATGTATAAGCTAAATATGTAATTCTGGCATTGAAACAATTCTTAACCAATTGCTAGTTAATTGCCTGTGAATATTTTAAACCTTGTCCAGGAATTCCTTATAATGACAGACTTTGATATACTGTTAAAATATATATATAAACATAGAAACCTAAGTACTCTAGCTTGCTATAAAACACTTGAATTAAGCATTATTCACAATAGTCAAGATATGAAAATAACCTAGATGTCTGTCAATGGACGAATGGGTTAAGAAACTGTAGTATAAATATACAATAGAATATCATTCACCCTTAAAAAGGAAGGAAATGTCGTCACTGCAACAACATGAATGAACCTGTAACACATGCTAACTGAAACAAGCCAGACACAGAAAGACAAATGCTGTATGATTTATCTTCTTTGTGGAAGCTAAAAGTCAAACTCAGAAGCAGAGAGTAGAACGATAGTTACCAATGACTAGGGAGAGAAGAAAAATGGGGAAATATTGGTTGAAGGGAACAAAGTTTCATTTATGCAGGATAAATAAATTATGAAGTGCTAATGTATAACAGTGATTATGGTTAATAATATTGCATTAAATAATTGAAATTTGCTGGGAGAGTAGATCTTAATTGTTTTCACCAAGTAAAAAGGTGCCTATGTGAGGTAATATGTGTGTTAATTAGCTTGACTGTGGTCATCATTCACCTTGTATATATTCATCAAAACATCACATTTTATACCTTAAATATATAACTTTTATTTGTCAATTATACCTCAATAAAGCTAGAAAACAAAATAAACCAAGACATTTACATTAAATAGTAAATCTGTGATTTGAGACTGCTTTTCAAAATTTGAAATCATTAAATGTTTATTGAACACTTACTATGCACACAATTATTTGGGAGAATCAAAGAAAGTTAAAGTTCTTGCCATTGCTGAGTTAGCAAGGTAAAAATTACAGTTCATGAGATATGTAACAATTCAATTAAAAATTATCAAATGACTAATACACAGAGTAAATATGACATGACCATTTTTACAACACTAGTTATAACAGCCATTAGCACAGTGCTTTATTAATAAAATTAATAAAATGCTTTTGATGATCCTGATGGTTATGCTGAGAAAAAATAGAACAACAATTAAGACAAATCATTATGGCCCTCAATGACTTAAAATTGTAAGTTTTTTTTCATTATGTAGAATACCCTTTGGTGATAAATGCTGTTTCTGGTCAAGAGTAGCAATTACTCATTGCAAACAGTGCTTTTACCTAATGAAAAATAATATGAAAATTTCTGCCAGAATGTTAACACCTAGTGCAGAACTTAACAAAGGGGAAAAAAAAAACACACCTCAGGATTAGATTTGCTTTGATTGTTTGATTGCAAAATATTTTTCACTGTACTCTGCTTGACCCTAAAACTTCTAATATTTAAAATTAACTCATGCCTAGGTAGATCAATTGTGCTATGAGTCTCTTAGAAATTTATGATTCAGGATTTGTTACTATATGGAATAAATATTGTTGTTTAACATTAAATTATTCAAGACTATAAAACACATAGAGTAATTATCATATTAAAAAATTTAGAGATGAAATTATTGGGTAAGTGTACTGAAGGGGACACCAAGATAGGGGACAAAAGCAAGGAACTCTTAAAATATAATATCCTTATAGTTTATAAAAGGGGAATATAAATGGAAGATGCATTGCTGAATGGATCAACCATGTCTAAATTCTGAACAACTGTAGCATTCTTTCTTGTTCAGCTCATTTCTTTTATTGGTCAACTTAAATGGCTCTCTGAAAGGAAGAAGTTCGGTAATCTTTTTTCTAAGGAAAAATACAACAGAATAAATGTTAACTATAACAAAAAAAAAATGAAAGTGAAGACATTTTAGAGCAAATGACTAGGGTAAGAAGAAAGGTAGTAAAATACAGGTCAAAAGATAGAATTTTTTAAATTTTGATTCTGAAAAAAATACTTAATGAGGAAAAGTGAGAAAAACAGGCAACAGGTCAAGTGCTCTTGTAAGAATCATGTTTAGAGTTTTGTAATTGTACAACAAAAAAGGTTTGTGTGTATCACTAACTGACTCACTTACTAAAATGTGTTTCTCATAAAATAAACTAGAATTCATATAGTTTTATGCTGATGGTTATAATGGGATTTGAGATTATACAGGTAGGTAAATTGGCAGAAGCTTTGGACTGTAATGTTTGTAACTGAGAAGAACAGAAAAGAAACTAGAATGACTCAGATTTTAATACTTATTAAAAGCAGAATCTATCCAATTTTTTCCAATTATGAGATTTGATTGACCAGAAGTAAAGGATGTAAGTATAGATGGAAACAGGTGTGCACAAATATTACAAGAGATTAAGAAAAATAGAGACATTCAACTATGGGGGGGGACGATATCATAAAAAAGAGGAAAGAGAAATATTTTTAAAGGTATAAGATTTAACTTTGATAGATGAAAAATATGTTGTCATTCTCTTTCTTCAATGGAAGGAAGATAAGGAGAAAACGGAAGTAAGAAAACTCTTTCTGAGGGAGGTGCCAAAATTTTAAGAAAAGTGACTTTGGTTTTCCCCAAAAGTTCAATATTTATACCAAAATATTAACAAACATCCCCTCCCCCTCAACATATTCTGAACAGCTGGAGCAGTATTATGGAGCGAAGTAAAAGCATTCTTTACACAGAAGGCTGACTTAGTTCTGTCATATGGTTTCATTTAGGTCAACATTACTCTTATTTAATGTGCTTTCAGTTAATCTAGTCACATTATGCCATATATGTGTGCTTTTGGAGTAATTCAGGACTACTAACTACTGGAAAAGCTTAATAATGAAAGACAATCCCCCGTTAGCTTATGCATATTTGAATGGATGAAATAAAACTATCACTTTTGTAATAGTATTTATTTAAAATAATTTACCTTAGTGGCAATAATTCATTCAAAATGTCAAAAAAGGCCTTATAGTAATAAGATTTAAGACATGTTTCACTTACCGAAACAGTTAGGTTCTCCCAAATTATGTCGGAGGCAGAAATATTAGACTCCCTCCATTCCTTCAATGTAGTATTACTAGGATTATGCGGTTCCACACAGTTACATCTGCAAAGACAAAACAGGGTCTTTTATGAAATAAGTATCTTTTTGTGACCAGACTTAAAATAGATGTGTAAGTGATCCTTCTTCCCCAGTCACAGCCTTCCTCCATCTGAGAGATAGATAGGTAGGTCATCCTAAATATCCCCAAACACACTATTTTCAGACATATGATAGATATATTACTAGGACATTAGAGCACTTTTAATGTTTCCTGGAATGAGAGGTCATTCTCTGTTCCAGTCAGAGGAAATTTTTTAAAGTATAGGTTAGAACACAAGGCTTTGGGGGCCTTTTAAATCAAGATGCTTTCTAAATCTTACAATAATCATTTACCTCTAAATTATAAGTCAAGTGGGAAAAAATGATAAACATCCAAATATATTTTTATAATTTATTTTTATTAATATTGCAAAAACATCATATGTGTTTATATATCTATTTCATATCCTAGAGATCACTTAGAATTATGCTATGTAATTTAAAATTAAAGCTAAGTTGAAGTAAGAACCCTGTGTATCTCAAGATATACTTTTCTTTATGATGAGTGATAGTCTTATTAAACCTCAAACAATCAATATGCAAAAATTTTTTGAATAGCTACTATATGCAAGGTAACAAGACGAATGCTGAGGGTAAGAGCAAACCAGTCAATACTAAAAGAAAATCAATCCTCTGTCATCCCCATACTCATTGGAAGGACTGATGCTGAAGCTGAAGCTCCAATACTTTGACCACCTGATGCAAAGATCCGACTCATTAGAAAAGACCCTGATACTGGTAAAGATTGAAGGCAGGAGAAGGCAACAGCGGATGAAATGGTTGGATGGCATCTCTGACTGAATGGACGTGAGTTTGGGCAGACTCAAAGATAGTGGACGACAAGGAAACCTGGCCTGCTGCAGTCCATGGGGTTGCAAAGGGTAGAACACAACTGAGTGACTGAACAGCAACTACATACAAGGTAACATGATGAATGCTGAGGGTAAGAGCAGAAAGAATAGGAAAGATTTGGGCAATTGTTACTACTATGAAATAAAAAACAGCTTTTGATATCACATTCTTTATAACTTTGTAAGTAAATGAGAAGGCACAAGCAAAGGTAATCAACAAGTTAATGGTCTTAGATATTAACTTCAATTTACAAATGGTTTGTTTAAAAAATTCATTGTCTATTATTTGCCCTTCAGAGAGCATTTTCTTTTAGAAGCATTTTATAAAAATCGTATTTGGTCTCTAGGTTAACCCACAAATACTACAAAACTTAAAAATAGGTTGGACTGCTATTTTAGTGATATTAATTGAACTGTAGAACTCAACTACCATTATTTCTATACGAAAATATATTACAGTTTCTACTTGATAAATTCCTTTGCCTGAGCTACAGTCTCTCTTTCTACATCAGGAATTTTAGTCTGTTCTTTTTTATCACTACTCATTCATTTTTCAAAGCGTACTCAGTGTCTATTATTATAAGAAATCCTACTTGACTTGAGCAATACAGACAGGCCTGCTCCTATTCTCACTAAGGATGGTTCGAGTATTCCCACCTGGGCTCACTTGGGACTGGGACACTAAAAAAACAGAGGATTCCAATGAGAAAGTTGTTAATGGGGATTTTAAGGGAATGAGAGAAAGAAGTATTATGAGTAGCTGCAGTGACCACTGTGGTATCAGAGGGAGGAGACATAGCAAAAGGGAAACAAAGGTCTTTGAGAGGCAGTCATAGTCATTCTGGAGAAGGCAATGGCACCCCACTCCAGTACTCTTGTCTGGAAAATCCCATGGATGGAGGAGCCTGGTAGGCTACAGTCCATGGGGTCGCTAAGAGTCGGACACGACTGAGCGACTTCACTTTCACTTTTCCCTTTCATGCACTGGAGAAGGAAATGGCAACCCACTCCAGTATTCTTGCCTGGAGAATCCCAGGGACGGTGGAGCCTGGTGGGCTGCCGTCTATGGGGTCGCACAGAGTCGGACACGACTGAAGCGACTTAGCAGCAGCAGCAGCAGCAGCATAGTCATTCATCAATGCAATTTGCTCAAATCTATAGGTTCCCAAGTCCCAGATTAGTTGTACATAATCACAGAACACAGGCCTTTGTGTCAGAAAGCTTTGTGCTTTATTGGTTGTGTGGCCATGGGCAAGTTATTTAAGCACTCTAAACCTTGGTTTCCTCATAAAGTAAAATGAGGACTGAAATGCTTACCTAGTAGAGCTATTATGAAGAATATGTAACATGATATATATTAAATGGCATGTGTACACTTATGCATTTTGTAATTGTTGCTCCTATCATCATCATGATTATCATCATTATTTTCTGGTTCATTTTTTGGTTTTTCATAAGATGTAATAAAACTGTTAACTTTCAATTGATGTAACACAAAAAAGAACAATAGGCTTTTCTCTAACATGCTGATATTTTCTTTTATTTTGTTTCCAATTCTTTAAAGAGAATTAAATTCTGACCAGCATTAAAATAGTTTCACTACTATTACTAAGAATCTATCAAAAGAAAGAAAATTCCCATTCAATTTTGACTCTGGGTCATTAGATCACTAGGCAAATATAGTAAAGATAATATATGAATAGAGAGAATAATTTCACTTAAAAACAGATTACATTATTAACATTACATTAAAACTATTAAATCACTGAATATTTTCTAAAATTAAAAAACAGATTTGGCTTCTAGCTTAAAAAAGAGGACTGAACACACATGTTTATTTTGTTATTACCTAGAATTCACTAAGCTAAAGAATAATATAAAAAGAGACATGAAGAGAAACATAAAAAAGAAAGTTATGTAAACAAATGGAATATGAAAGTCATATGAAAATAGGATTTTTGAAAAAGCAGAACAGAACAGCAATACTAACAATAATAGTACCTTTACATTTAATCCTTAAACTAGGTTGTCACATGAATATATCAAGACACAAGTGACATGGCCAAGTTTATACAGCTAGAAACTTCAGAGCCATAATTTAAACCTAGGTAGTCCTCTTACTCACTCACTCATGAATATATATATATATATATATATTTATATATATATAAACAGATATATGTATTTATATATAAAAATAAAATTTATAAATTTATATAGGATATATATATTTACATAGGATATATATATGTGTGTGTGAGTATATATATATATTCTTCCAACTGGAGTAAAAGAGGGAGCTGGCCTGATGAGTAGAATATCAAGGAGGGTCTTGACTAAGAGAAGAGTTTATACTCAAAAAAAAAACAGAGTAAACAGATGGAGCCAAAAATATGAGAACTAGTTCAAAGTTTGACTATACAATAGTTGATACCAGAAATCCATCCCCAGCTGCTACAGACTTACATACATAGCACTCCAAGAATAGCCTCAGTCTTTTCTCTAAGCAATAACATCAACACTGTAAGGCAAAATTACTTTGGACCTAGAGGTCTATATTGAGTGAAATCATCAAATCAAATGTAAGGAAGAATGGGAAAAAAAAGTTTATTCTTTGCAGATTTTAGTTTTTCGTGCATGTGTCATTAATTAGAAAGCATAACTTGTAAGTAAACAAAGAAGATATGGGATGAAGGGAAGAGGGCTTGCAACCTAAGAAAGCGGTGAAAGGACTCTCAGAATGACAAACGCAGCAGAGCCCAAGAGTAAGTCACAGAGGGAGTGAATCACAAGATGGATGAATGGAAAGGTCCACTCTCTTTCCCCCACAGAAACTGCAATTTAACAATATATGGACCAAAATACTGTAATGAGAATTCTAGAATCTAGTCAAGATGTTGCAGTACCAGAGTACAAAACTGTGAAAAGCCACATTCAAATGGATAAGAAGAGCAATTTCACTTTAATTGCCTCAGCCCCTTTTCTAAGCTGGTACAGCTCAGCAGTGGTAGAGAATAACCTGGCTCACACTTTTTACACTGGGGTGAAGAGAAAAGTAGAGGCTGTGAAGGAAATGGCAACCCACTCCAGTGTTCTTGCCTGGAGAATCCCAGGGATGTGAAGCCTGGTGGGCTGCAGTCTATGGGGTCGCACAGAGTCGGACATGACTGACGCGACTTAGCAGTAGCAGTCTAACATTCCAGCTCTTCAGAGGGCTACTGAGGAACTGGTATCTGTCTTGTCTAATTCAGAGCACTGACAGAACCATTGCAGTTTGGATGCCTTGGTGCCACTGAGAACAAAGAAGAATGGGTAAATTGGTTTTCAGGGATTAGGATGGCTCAATCAGTTAGGGGTAGGAGAACAATCTGAGGCTTCTCCCTCTCAAAGGAGTGAAAGGAGCATATGTCTGATGTTCAAGCTCTTCAGAAGAGTGCAGAAGGGGCTGGTATCTGTCTCACCTAACTCAGGATGCTGATGGGGAGTGAGCATACAGCAGAAATCTGGAGGCTTCTGAGAACAAGGGACATCATAGCAGCTTGCTACTGTAAAACCAGGACTTCCTAGGTGGCAGAGTGGTGAAGAATCTGCCTGCCAATGCAGGACCTGCAGGAAATGCAGGTTCAATCCCTGAGTCAAGAAGATCCCCTGGAACAGAAAATGCCAATCCACTCCGGTATTCTTGCCTGGAAAATTACACGGACAGAGGGTCTGACAGGCTACAGTCCATGGGGTCATGAAGAACTAGACACAACTGAACACAAACACATATTGTAAAACCAGAGAACTTGCAGTACCACAGAGTGACCCCAGGTAGAGCAAAAAATTATGAGTCCCTGGAAAAAGAAATCAGCCAACTCTACCTAATTGAGAATTGCACACACAGGCTCAAAGAATTTGCATTCCCTTCCCTCTAAGAAAAGGTTACAGAGACCCCCCAGAATCTCTAGTCAAGCTGATTAGAAGTCTTCTGCAAAAAGGGCCAGTCTATAAAGGCTATGAGATGTGGCTTTTATTTCAAGTGAGCCAATCCTATAACAAAGTTATGGGATACATGAAGAAACAGGGAAACATGGCCCATACAAAAGAATAAAATAAATCAAATTTATCTTAAAGAAATGGAGGCATATAAATTACCTGACAGAGAAAACAACCATTATAATGATACTCTATGAGATCAAGAAAATGATGCATAAACAAAATGAAAATATCAGCAAAAAAGAAAACATTAAAAAGAACAAAACAGAAAATTTGGAGCTAAAGAATACAATAATTGAAGTAAAAAAATTCAGTAGGAGGATTTAACATTAGGTTCAATTAAGCTGAAGAAAGAATCAGTGAACTTGAGGACAGGTCACTTGAAATTATCCAGTCAGAAGACCAGATCAGAAAAAAGAATGAAACAGAGTGAAGAAAGCCTGAGGAACACATGGGATATCATAAGCAAATCAATATATGCATCATGGGAGCCCTGGAAGAAGAAAGAGTATAAGGGACAGAAAGCTTATTTAAAGAAATAGTGCCCCCAAACTTCCCAAAACTAACGAAGGAAATTATATTCATATTTAAGAAACCCAATGGATTCCAACCATAGAAAATCCAAAGAAAGCCACACTAAGACACATTATAATCAAACTGTCAAAAGAAAAATACAGAGAAAATTCTAACAGCAACAAGAGAAAAGTGAATCACCATGTGGAAGAGAAATCCCACAATACTATCAGTGAATTTTTCAGCAGGAACTCTACAGGGCAGAAGGCAGTGGGATGATATATTCAAGGTGCTAAAAGGGAAAAACTGCCAACCAAGAACACTACACGTGGCAAAAAAACGTGGTACTCGAAAAATGAAGGAAAAATAAAACCTTCTCATGTTTAAAAAAAAAAAAAATGCTGAGGGAGTTCATCATCACTATAACTGCCTACAAGAAATGCTAAAGGGATTCCTTCAAGCTCAAACAAAAGGATGCTGAACTACAACACAAAAACATATGAAAGTATAAAGCTTGCTAGTAAAGGTAAATATACAGACAAATACAAAATACTGTAATAATGGTACATAAATCACTTTTACTTCTGGTATAGGGGTTGAAGGACAAAAGTATTTTTAAAAACTATTACTATAAAAATATGTTAATGGATATATAATTTAGAAGGATGTAATTTTTTGACATCAATAACATAGAAAGTATAAGGAAGAGGGAGTCAATGTGAAGAGTATTTGTATGCAATTAAAGTTAAGTTTTATCAGCTTAAAATAGGTTGTTATAAATATACGATGCTTTATGTAAGCCCCCTGGTAACCACCAAGAAGGTACCATTTTGTGTAGAACATCCACAAAAGAAAATTAAAAAGGGATCAAAACATATCACTACCAAAAGAAATTAACAAAACATAAAGGAAGAAAAAAAGAGAGGAAAGAGGGTGAAGGATAAATATAAGACAGAAAACAACTAACAAAATGGCAATATTAAGTTCTTCTCTATCAATAACTACTTAAATGTAAATGAATTTTACTCCCTAATCAGAAGATATAGAATGGTTAAATGGATTTAAAAAAAATCCAACTATATGCTGCCTAGAAAAGATTTTTGATTTAGGAACACACATAGAATGAAAGTTAAAGAATAGAAAAAAATATGCAAATGGTAACTGAAAGAGAGCAGGGGCCAGGGTGGGCCATAATCATATTAGACAAAATAGACTTTAAGTCAAAAACTGTCAGAGGAGACAAGGAAGGACATGGTAAATGATAAAAGGGTCAATTAACTGGGTAGATACAACAATTTAAAAGATCTACGTACCTAATAGCAGAGCACCCAAATATATGAAGGAAACACTGACAGAATTGAAGGGAAAGATAGATAATAACACAATAATATTAGGAGATTTCAATACCTCACTTTAAATAATGGATAGAATCCAACAGAAGAAGAATAAGGAAACAAAGGATTTGTAAAATACTATAGGCCAAATGAACCAAATATCATATACATGGCATTTCATCCAACAGCAACAGAATATAGTGTTTTCAAGCACACACAAACCATTCTCCATAAGAGATCACATTTTAGGTCACAACCTAGTCTTAACAAATTTGAGAAGACTGAAATCAAAGTAAGTGTACTTTCAAAGCACAGTACAATGAAGCTAGAAATCAAAAACAGAAGGAAACTAAAAAATTCAAAAATATATGGAAATTAAGCAATGCATTCTTGAACAACCAATAAGCCAAAGAAGATATCAAGAGAGAAATTAGAAAGTATCTTAAGACAAATGAAAACAAAACAAAAAAATACTAAAACTTATAAGATGCAGCAAAAGCAGCACAAAAAGGTAGGTTTATAGCAATAATTGCCTATATTAAAAAGATGAAAATTCTCAAATAAACAACCTAACTTTAAAACACAAGAGACTAAAAAAATAAAAACAAACTAATCCCCAAGTTAGCAGAAGGAAGGAAATAATAATCATCAGAACAAAAATACATGAAATAGAAAATAGAAAAACAATAGTAGAGATCAATGAAACGGAATTGTTTTCTTTTTTTTCAAAAAATCAAAAAAATTGACAAACTTTTAGCTAGACTAAGAAAAAAATTAAGAAGAATCAAAATTATTAGAGAGGAGATATTACAACTAATGCCACAGAAATTTAAAAGATTATAAGAGATTACTATGAGAAATTCCAAGCCAACAATTTAGATAGCCTGGAAGAAATGGATAAATTCCTAGAAATATGTATTCTACCAAGACTGAATCATGAAGAAATAGAAATTCTGAACAGATCTATAACTAGCAAGGAGACTGAATGGGTAATCAAAAACCTCCCAACAAAGAAAAGCCCATGACCAGATGGTTTCACTGGCGAATTCTACCACACATTTAAAGAACTGATGCCAATCCTTCTCAAGCTCTTCCAGAAATTGAAGAGGAGGGAACACTTCCAAACTCATTTTATGAAGCCAGAATTACCCTGATACCAAAGAAAAAGACATCAAAAGAAAACTAAAAAACAATATCCTTAATGAATATAGATACAAAAATCTTCAACAAAATATTAGCAAACTAAATTCAACAACACATTAAAAGGATCATACATCATAACCAAGTGGGATTTATCCCTGGAACACAAGAATGGTTCAACAAACAAATATCAGTCATTGTATTACACCACGTTAATGGAACAAAGGATAAAATCATATGATCAACTCAATAGATGCACAAAAAGCATCTGATAAATTCAACATCCTTTCATGATAAAAGTACTCATCAAACTAGGAGTAGAAGGATATTATCTCAACATAATAAAATCCAGGTATGACAAGCCCACAGCTAACATAGTAAACAATGGGGAAGGAAACAGAAGATTTTTCTCTAAGATAAAGAACAAAACAAGGATGCCCATTTCTGCCATTTCAATTCAAAACAGTACTGAAGGTCCTAGTTAAAGCAATTAGGTTAAGGAAAAAAAAAAACATCCAAATTGAAAAGGAAGAAGGAAAATTATCCCTACTTGCTGATTGCATAATCTAATACAAAGAAAACTCTAAAGATTTTACACACACACACACACACACACACACACACACACTGTTAGAATAAATGAATTCAGCAAAGTTGCAGGATCAAAATCAACATTAAAACATTAAAAAACTCAGTAGAGTGTCTATAAAGTAGCAATGAATAATCTAAAAAGGAAATTAACAAACCCATTTGCAATAGCATCAATAAGAATAAAATACTTAGAAATAAATTTAACCAAAAATGTGAAAGACTTGTACACTTAAAACTACAAAATACTGCTGAAAGAAATTAAAGAGGACACAGATAACTGAAAAGAAAGAAATGTGTTCATTAACTAGAAGATTTAATTTGTTAAAAATATCCACACTACCCAAGGTGATCTACAAATTCAGTGCAATCACTACCAAAATATCAATGACATTTTTTATAGAAATAGAAAAATTAATCCTAAAATTCATATAAAACCATGAAAGATTCTGAACAGTCAAAACAATATTTTGAGCAAAAAGAACAAAGTTGGAAGTCTCACTCTTCCTAATTTCAAAATATATAGCAAAGCTAGAGTAATTAAAAAAAAAGAAAACATAGTATGGTACTGGAACAAAGACCAATAGAACAGAACAGAGAGCCCAGAAATAAACCTTCACCTACGCAGTCAAAGATCTTCGACAAGAAAGGCAAAACTACACAATGTGGAAATGTTGAAGTCTCTTCAACAAGCAATGCTGGGAAAATTGGATACTCACAAACAAAAGAATAACACTGGACCTTTTACCATACACAGAAATCAATCCAAAATGAATAAAAGACTTAAACATTAGACCTGAAACTAAAAATTTTCTAGAAGAAAACACAGGGGAATGCTTTATTACATTGGCCTTAACAATGATTTCTTGGATATGACACCAAAACACAGGTAATATAAGCAAAAAAATAGACAATTGGACTTCATTAAACTAAAAAGTTTTTACATAGCCAGGAAACAACACGCAGAGTCAGAAAACAACCTATGGAATGGGAGGAAATACCTGCAAACTCTATCTGGTAAGATATTAATATCCAAAATGTATAAGGAGTAACTACAACTCAACAGTAATAAAACATATGTTTAATGGTGCAGCCATTATGAAAAACACTATATAGTTTCCTCCAAAAAATAAAAAGAGAGCTACAGGATCCAGAAATCTCATTTTTGGATCCAAAGAAACTCGGATCTTGAAAAGATAGTGTATTCCCATATTCATTGCAGCATTGTTTAAAATAGCCAAGAAGTGAAAACAGTCTAAATATCCACCAACAAATCAATGAATTTTTTTAAAGTGTAGTTATATATACAATGGAATATTATTTAGCCATTTAAAAAAAAAAGAAGGAAATTCTCTCATATGCAGCAACATGGATGAACACTGAGGATATTGTGCAAAGTGAAATAGCCAGCCACAGAACGGCAAATACTGCATGATTCCACTTACATGAGGTATTTAAAGTAGTAAAACTCATAGAAATAGAAAGTAGAATTGTGGTTTCCAAAGACGGGAAGAGAGAAATGAGTTGTTTCAATGGGTATAGAACTTTAGTTATGCACCATGAAAAAGTTCTAGAGATCTGCCGTGCAACATCTGCTGTACTATATACTTATACTTTTAATATGCAGTTAACAGGGTAGAATTATTGAATTCTTGGCAAAGCTTGAGGATATTCAAGTACAGAAGGCTGGAAAAAGGGCAGTTAGCAATACTAGGGGGAAAAAAAGCTTTACAAGAAAAACATGTTCCAAGGAGGAAGAAAACTGAAGTACATATAATGATTTTGAGCAGCTCATGAAATGTTGAAAGGAAAATTCATTTTATCATGATGTTATGAACATTGTTGGGTTTTTATTCTTCACTATACATATTTTCAGTTATTTTCTTAGGACTTACTGTAGGGATTACCACATACATTCAGTTATTAGGCTCCATTAACTGTCGGGTTATTTTTTTTTTTTTTTAATCAGGATTTTTTAAAAAATTAATTTATTTATTTTAATTGGAGGCTAAAAAACCTAGGGCATAAAACGCTCTGATGTCATGATGCAATTAAACTCTAGTTTCTTCGCAACTGAGGTCATTGTTTGAGTTTTTTCTGACCCCAAGAGGACTTTCCTTAGCTGTCTCTTTCCCTGGTTCTCTCTGGTATAGTAACTGCCCTGTTTAGTCTGTCTCTCATAAAGCTACCTACCTTCTCTTAATTGCTTCTTAACAAAACTTCCAATATTTTTTAAACTTAGTTAAACTTTTATTTTATATGAGAGTAGAGTTAATTTACAATGTTGTGTTAGTTTTAGGTGTACAGCAAAGTGATTCACTTATACATATACATATATCCATTCCTTTCCAGATTCTTTTCCCATATGGGTTATTACAGAATACTGTACTGAGTACAGTTCCCTATGTTATACAGTAGGTTCTTGTTGGTTATGTTATACACGGTAGTGTGTATGAGTTGATTCCAAACTCCTAATTTATCTCTCTCAACTTTCATCATTGGTAACCCTAAGTTTGTTTTCAAAGTCTGTGAGCCAGTTTCTGCTTTGGAAATGTTCATTTTTTTTTTTTTTAAGATTTCACATAAAAGTGATTTATGCCCTTAAAACAATTTCTATTATTGCTTCCTAAAATGATTTTTTACTGGTACAGTTGTTTCACCAGTGTGAGGGTCCTTAGAGTTCCTTATGATACCATTCTGAAAGAACATTGTTTTCTGAATGCCAAAGGAGTCACAATACTAGAGCCATAAGAAGCAAATGTAACCTAAGCACACTACTTGACTAGAGTGAGAAATATTTACATTGATATAACTATGTAAAGGTTTTTTAAAATGTGGGTTTAAAAAAACATTTTAGAATCAATCTTTATGCAAACTCTATGCAGTTTAGTTGCTCAGTCGTCTCCAACTCTTTGTGACCCCATGGACTGCAGCATGTCAGGCTTCCCTGTCCATCACCAACTCCCAGAGCTTCCTCAAACTCATGTCCATCGAGTCAGTGATGCCATCCAACCATTTCATCCTCTGTCGTTGCCTTCTCCTCCTGCCTTCAATCTTTCCCAGCATCGGGTCTTTTTGAATGAGTCTGTTCTTCTTATCAGGTGGCCAAAGCATTGGAGCTTCAGCTTCAGCATCAGTTCTTCAAATGAATATTAAGGACTAATTTCCTTTAGGATGGACTAGTTTGATCTCCTTGCAGCCCAAGGGACTCTCAAGAGTCTTCTCCAATACCACAATTCAAAAGCATCAATTCTTCGGCACTCAGCTTTCTTTCTGGTCCAACTCTCACATCCATACATGATTAATGGAAAAACCATAGCTTTGACAAGACAGACCTTTGTTGGTAAAGTAATGTTTCTGCTTTTCAATATGCCATCTAGGTTGGTCATAACTTTCCTTCCAAGGAGCAAACGTCTTTTAATTTCATGACTGCAGTCACCATCTGCAGTGATTTTGGAGCCCAAGAAAGTACAGTCTCTCACTGTTTCCATTGTTTCCCCATCTATTTGCTATGAAGTGATGGGACATAATGCCATGATATTCGTTTTTCAAATGTTTAGTTTTTAGCCAGTTTTTTCACTCTCCTCTTTCACTTTCATCAAGAGGTTCTTCAGTTCCTTTGCTTTCTGCCATAAGGGTGGTGTCAACTTCATATCGATTATTGATATTTCTCCCGGCAATCTTGATTCCAGTTTGTGCTTCATCCAGCCTGGCATTTCTTATGATGTACTCTGCATATAAGTTAAATAAGCAGGGTGACAATATACAGCCTTGACATACTCTTTTGCAATTTGGAACCAGTCCATTGTTCCATGTACAGTTCTGGTTGGTGCTTCATGACCTGCATACAGATTTCTCAGGAGGCAGGTCAGGTGATCTGGTATTCCCATCTCTTTCAGAATTTTCCAGCTTGTCGTGATCCACACAGTCAAAGGCTCTGGCATAGTCAGTAAAGCAGAATAGATGGTTTTCTGGAACAATCTTTCTTTTTCAATGATCCAATGAATGTTGGCAATTTGATCTCTAACTCCTCTGCTTTTTCTAAATCCAGTTTGAACATCTGGAAGTTCTCGGTTCAGTTACTGTTGAAGCCTCACTTAAAGAATTTTGACCTTTTATTTGCTAGCATGTGAGATTAGGCAAATTACTTAACACTTAACTTTGGTTACAGAATAAAAGACTACTACAATAGAATGTTCAAGCTGGTTTTAGAAAAGGCAGAGGAACCAGAGATCAAATTGCCAACATCCGCTGGATCATCGAAAAAGCAAGCGAGTTCCAGAAAAACATCTATTTCTGCTTTATTGACTATGCCAAAGCCTTTGACTGTGCGGATCACAATAAACTGTGGAGAATTCTGAAAGAGATGGGAATACCAGACCATCTGACCTGTCTCTTGAGAAGCCTGTATACAGGTCAGGAAGCAACAGTTAGAACTGGACATGGAACAACAGACTAGTTCCAAATAGGAAAAGGAGTACATCGAGGTTGTATATTGTCACCCTGTTTATTTAACTTATATGCAGAGTACATCATGAGAAACGCTGGGCTGGAAGAAACACAAGCTGGAATCAAGATTGCCAGGAGAAATATCAATAACCTCAGATATGCAGATGACACCACCCTTATGGCAGAAAGTGAAGAAGAACTAAAGAGCCTCTTGATGAAAGTGAAAGTGGAGAGTGAAAAAGTTGGCTTAAAGCTCAACGTTCAGAAAACTAAGATCATGGCATCTGGTCCCATCACTTCATGGGAAATAGATGGGGAAACAGTGGAAACAGTGTCAGGCTTTATTTTGGGGGGCTCCAAAATCACTGCAGATGGTGACTGCAGCCATGAAATTAAAAGACGCTTACTCCTTGGAAGGAAGGTTATGACCAACCTAGATAGCATATTTAAAAGTGGAGACATTACTTTGTCAACAAAGGTCCGTCTAGTCAAGGCTATGGTTTTTCCAGTGGTCATGTATGGATGCGAGAGTTGGACTATAAAGAAAGCTCAGTGCCGAAGAATTGATGCTTTTGTACTGTGGTGTTGGAGAAGACTCTTGAGAGTCCCTTGGACTGCAAGGAGATCCAACCAGTCCATCCTAAAGGAGATCAGTCCTGAGTGTTCATTGGAAGGACTGATGTTGAAGCTGAAGCTCCAATACTTTGGCCACCTCGTGCGAAGAGTTGACTCATTGGAAAAGACCCTAATGATGGGAAGGATTGGGGGCAGGAGGAGAAGGGGACGACAGAGGATGAGATGGTTGGATGGCATCACCGACTCGATGGACATGGGTTTGGGTAAACTCCGGGAGTTGGTGATGGACAGGGAGGCCTGGCATGCTGCGATTCATGGGGTCACAAAGAGTCAGACACGACTGAGTGAGTGAACTGAACTGAACAATAGAATAAGAGGTAGGGAGATAGGAGGAGTAACAGAGAATTGGAAGGAAAGATAGATTTATTTATCTCTTCTTACAAGTGTAAAAAATTAATAAACAGCAACCTCAATTAAATAGCCTTGTGAGACCAGATAGGGGAGCCTGACACCCTGAGACAACAGCAGACCCCAATAATAAGAAGAAACATTTCCTCTTCTTCTCTGGCAAGAGCTCATCCAATTCAGTCAATAAAATGCCATGGACTGTTTGGTCACTATGGCCCTCCCAACTTCGTTTCCTCATTTAGAAGAGTTCTCCTTTCTGTTTTTGCAGGGGGCTTACATGCTGCTATGGTTGCAAATCCCAGATTGAAATTCTTTACAGGTCCAGAATAAATTCTTTTTTAATTTTTGCTAGAGAAATAACTGGTAGTCTATTTGTTATAGGTAAACAATTTAATGGCCCTTAAGAGGATCCCCAGAAAGCCCCAAAAGCTCTGAAGCTGATGAGCCAACAGGTGTGGTACCAACATTGAGCCTATTGCTTCTCACTGCTTTTCTCACCAACTCTGGAGTTTGAGGGTGGGTCTTTCTCCTGGTGGAGAAGGCAATGACAACCCACTCCAGTCCTCTTGCCTGGAAAATCCCATGGACAGAGGAGCCTGGTAGGCTGCAGTCCATGGGGTTGCAAAGAGTTGGACACAACTGAGCGAATTCACTTTCACTTTTCACTTTCATGCGTTGGAGAAGGAAATGGCAACCCACTCCAGTGTTCTTGCATGGAGAATCCCGGGGATGGCGGAGCCTGATGGGCTGCCGTCTGTGGGGTCACAGAGAGTCAGACAGGACTGAAGCAACTTAGCAGCAGCAGCAGCTTTCCCCTGGATCTGAGCTTCCATCTACTTTGCATTTTGAAGCTCTCCAGGTTTTACTCAGTATCTATTTTAAGGTTTCTTCCTTTCTGGTTAAGGCCTTGTTCTGTATGTGAGTATTCATTTGGCACTTTGGTCTGATTTTGAAATCAGACTGTTCCAGCTGGAACTCGCTAGCTTTCGGCCCATTCCTTTTGGAACATGGGATGTTTCACTGGAGCTGTGCCGATTCAGCCTTTGGCCCCATTCCATTTTGAATAGGGGCTGTTATATTGGAACTGTGCTGAGCAGCTTTTGGCCTGGCTCCTCTGGGACCAGACTGTTCCCTTAGAACTGGCTGGTATTAGGCCTGCAGGCTATTTGCACTGTTTACGCTATCTGAGCTATTTGAGTTGTTTGAGCTGCTTGAAAATTATTCTCTTACTCTAGAGAAAACCCTCCAAGATTTGGGATCCCAGGTATCTAAATATTTTCAGGGTACCCCTCTTACAGGGACTCCGGCCAATTTCTATTTGAAAACCATGATTCTTCTTCAGGCACATTTCTAACTAAATGTATTGACCCAATCAAAAACAATGTATAGTATCTACGTATGGCCATTATGAGAAATTTTTGAAATCCCTTTAACTTTTCTTAAGGCTGAACTGGACAACCACAGCTCTAAAATTTCCAAAACTGAATAGAATTTATATTTCAATCAGTCATTTGAGGCTTCCAAATGTTAACAGGAGCTTAAAATTACCACACCACATAATAAGATTTGAAGATTTACTGAGGAAAACAAACAAAGTCAAAATGGCTCCTTAAGCCTCATGATCTTCTTCCTTGGCTTCTTTATCTCAAGCCTCACCTCTTGTGCTATCTTCCTCCTTTCCTGCTATGCTATATACAGCTCCTCTATTTGGTGGCTCAGATGGAAGGAATCTGCCAGCAATGCAGGAGACCTGGGTTCCATCCCTAGGTGGGAATGATCCCCTGAGGAAGGGAATGGCAACCCACTCCCGTATTCTTGCCTGGAGAATTCTATAAATAGAAGAGCCTGGTGGGCTACAGGCCATGGAGTTGTAAACATGACTGAGTGACTAACACACAATCTATATACACAGTTGAAGTTTCCTTCTTCTCTGAAACAACACACTCTCCCTTTGCTCTGAACTTGTCCCTTAAAATTAAACCTTCTAAGGATCCAGAGGCTAAATGTTTAACTTCTTCTACTCCCTGGATTAAAGCAGAATTGCCAGCCATAGCCAAAGATTTTCCTAAAATAAAGGAAGATTCTCACAGATTTGCTCAGGGATTTAATTAATACTCAGTCAGATTTATCAACTGGATTTCTCTAACTAATATCAACTAGTTCATACACTTGTCATGATGACCAGACCCAGCATTAGATGAAAAATGCCAGATGGGAAAATCCTGAAAGGTCTCTAGAATTACAAACAGAGCAGCCCACAAACTTATTATATGATTGTGCTAAGTTGCCTGACTTTGTGTGACCCTATGGACTGTAGCCTGCTAGTCTCCTCTGTTCATGGGATTCTTGAGGCAAGAATACTAGAGTGGATTGCCATGGTCTCCTCCAGGGGATCTTCCCAATCTAGGGATCAAAGTCCCGTCTCTTATGTCTCCTACATTGGCAGGTGAATTCTTTTCAACTAGTGCCACCTTGGAAGCCCCTGGGCTTGAAACTTGGATTATCTAAATTTCATGCCCATCATTTGAAAAGTGATGGTGTCAGACTTTTAAGTACATGGTTAACTATTTTCTTGTTAACTCTTTGCCTGAGATAGTTGAACCTCAATTTTCTTCTAAGGCCTTAAAGGATACAGTGATAATCAAGATAGATACAGTCCCTGTCTTATAGAGCTTGAGGTTGAGTGATAATAAAAGCTGACATTATTTTTATAGGCCCAGTACTACGCTAAGTGCATCATATGCACTATTTCCTTCAATCACACAATCCTACCAACCTAGGGATTGAACCCGCATCTCTTATGTCTCTTGCACTGGCAGGCAGGTTCTATACCACGAGTGCCACCTGAAAAGCTAATTATATGATCAGGCTCAGGCAATTGCTAGGTGTCTTCATAGGGCAATTCCTAGGGCTTTTCCAAAGCCTATTAATTGAAACAAAATTCGGTCCTATACACAAAATCCTAATAACTGTTCATTACTATTACAAACAATTTCAGATTATATTTAAAGAAAATTCTGGTCTTCCTTCAGATGTTCATCTCACCAAGGTAGCTTTTAACTCTGTATTTATTAGTTGGATGAAACTGGATCTTTCCTTTCTAGTATGAAGGACCAGGATGGAATAGGAAACTGTGTTCACTCTAGATTTAATCTGGCAAACCAGCTCTTTCATGATCTAGATGAGTAACCTAAAAAGAAGACTGCTAAAATTCTTGATCTTCAACTCCAGCAAATTAAACCCCCTAAATGAAACCAAAACCCTCCTAGTTTCTGCTAGTATTGCAAAGAGAATATTGGGAAGGAGATTGTTACAAATTTACTTTCAGCCCTCTAACCAGCCTTTCCAATGTCCTCTCAATTCTCAATGATGTGACTCTGAGGGACTACAGGGGCTCTCCCCAATCTTCTTCCTAACTGATTTAAAGAAACCTTCTTCAGACTGAGGATGACACTCTCCCAGTCCTAACTGACAAGAGAACCACACTCTGGGTCCTCAATTCCACTACAACAAAGCAGCCTCTGTCTTGGTGTACTAAAACAGTCCAGATAGTTTTGTCCTATACACAAATAGGCATCTAATGAACTTCAAGAGGTTCCTGTCTCTGAAGCTATTTCCTTTTGTTAAAGCTCTTTGAGAGATACACACTCTTTCTTCTTAGTTCTTCTAATGAACTTCAAGAGGTTCCTGTCTCTGAAGCTATTTCCTTTTGTTAAAGCTCTTTGAGAGATACACACCCTTTCTTCTTAGTTCTTCCACCTCTAAGCATTTGCTAGGCTGAGACTTCTTATAGAACTATCATGCCAGAATTTCTTTCTCCCAAAAGGAGTAAACAATTCTAGAACTTCACAGTAGTCATCTAGGAAGCCAAGAAGATAATTTAAATGACTCTTTGACATTTTTTACTTGCTCTCTCTCTGATGGTGCTAGAGCCGAATTCAGGAAACACTGATCATTTCTCCCTATTGAATCAGCTACCATTCTCCTCATGGAGAAAATCTCCAACTAACATTTGCAAAATTCATAACACAAGTCTCATCAAGATTCAAATACATCCTTCAAAAGTTCTTCCTGGAATTAGTCAATAGCCTATAATTAAAGAAATCCTTCAAGTTATAAAGTCCATAAAAAACCCGAGTGCCAAAGAATTGATGCTTTTGAACTGTGGTGCTGGAGAAGACTCTTGAAAGTCCCTTGGACAGCAAGGAGATCAAACCAGTCAATCCTAAAGGAAATCAGTCCTGAATATTCATTAGAAGGACTGATGCTGAAGCTGAAGCTCCAATGCTTTGTCTACCTAATGAGAAAAACTGACTCAATGGAAAAAACCCTGATGTTGGGAAAGATTCAAGGCAGGAGAAGAAGGGGATGACAGAGGATGAGATGCTTGGATGGCACCAACTCAATGGACATGAGCTTGAGCAAACTCAGGGAGATAACGAAGGACAGGGAAGCCTGGTATACTGCAGTCCATGGGGTTGCAAAGAGTTGGACATCACTGGGCGACTGAACAACAATAAAAGCTTACAAGGCTCAAGACTGCATTATCCCTTGTCCTTGTCAGTTAGGTCCTATGATACTCCTAATTTTTGTGGGGTGGGGCACAGTGGGTGTTGAGAGAGTTTTATTCCTTAAGTAAGAACCAAGCTTTATTTATTTACCAAAAAAAAATTGGGGGCAAAGGAAAAGACAAGTTTTACACAAAATTATAACAGTAACTCCTTTTGGTAAAAAGGATGGAGGTTTGCCTAGGACGTCCAAGCAATAAACAATATTATTATCCCTTGACACCCTGTTGTTTCTAACCCTCATATGCTTCTAACATCCATTCCCATTGGAAATAAATTCTTTACTCTAGTTGACTGATGTGGTGCATTCTTTATTATTCCAGTTGATGAAGTTAGCCAATACTTTTTTGCCTTTACTTGGAAAGAAAAACAATTCACCTGGACAGTAATGCCTCAGAGTATTACTGAGAGTCCTTTTTATTTCTCACAAATTCTGAAGGCTGATCTGGTTGACATAAAGTTCCCAGGGGTTCTACTTTTTTGTAATATACGGATAACTTGCTTCTTTGCTCTCTGTCTCAAGCCTCCTCAGCATCCATTTGCTAAAGCTTTTAGCTTAAAGGGACATTAGATTTCCAAGGAAAAACTGCAGTTTTCCCAAACCCAAGTTTGATAATTGGGGCCTCTAATATCATAACAAGGGTTACACCTAAATTCGGATAGGCTTCATGGTGTCTAAGTTTTCCCAAACCCAAAACTAAGCACCAACTGCAAGGTTTTCTAGCTGGTTATTGCTGAAATTGGATTTCTATTTCTCTCCTATGGTCAAAAGTCTGTATTTTTTGATAAGTAACCACCCTGACTCAATTTTATGGAAGAATAAGATGATACAATATTCTAATACTTAAAGGAGAGTTTGATAAACCCACTTGCCCGTGGGCATCCCTATTCTCAGATTTCCTTTGTGTATGTGAAAAGGAAGGGAATGCCTTTAGGGTACTCAACTAAACACGGGGACCACCATCAACGAGCTGAGTACTTTAGCAAGTAATTAGAACCTGTGACAAGAGGACAAACCCTGTTGTCTTAGAGCCATTACTAACACTGCCCTTTTGGTTAAGGCCGTGAGAAAAATGTTGTGGGATCTCTTTGACAATTTTTGTACCTCATGCAATGTAAGCCCTCCTGAATTCTCAATCCACTCAACATTTTTCAATTGGCTTCCTCATCTCTTATGAAGTCCTTTTGTTAATTCCTCCTTTTTTATGTTGTAATAACCTTAATCCTGATACTCTTTTCTCCTCTGTCATTGATGAAGTCTCTCACAACTGCTTAATGCTGATGAATCACCTTCTGACTACTCATGATGATCTACAGAAAATTCATTTTGGTAATACTGATTTCTCATGGTTCACTGATGGCTCTTATTTTAAAGGTGAAAATGACATATATTGTGCTGGCTATGCTATTGCAACTAACTGCCTTTAATATTTTTGAGGGAGTGTCTTTTCCTCTGAGTACTTTGGTCCCAAAGGCTGAATTATGCACTCTTACACAGGGTTGTACTTTAACCAAGGGCAAAACTGTCAATATTTAGACTGACAGTAGATATGCTTTCAGAGTAACTCATTATTTTTTAATATTATGGAACAATATGGCTTCCTTACTTCCATTGGAAATAAAGTTTAAAATGGCCCCTATGATTAAGAATTATTGGATGCATTACTTTTATTTGCCACTTTGCGAAAAGTAGTGAAAGTATTAGTCACTCAGTTATGTCTGACTCTTTGTGACTTCATGGACTATAGCTGTCAGGCTCCTCTGTCCATAGAATTCTCCAGGCAAGAATATTGAAGTTGGTAGCCGTTTCCTTCTCCAGGGGATCTTCCTGACCCAGGGACTGCATTGCAGGCAGACTCTTTACCATCTGAGTCACCAGGGGAGCCATCGGCCACCTTAGCTATTATCAGTATGCTGGGTCATTCTAAACTTGACTCTCTGAAAGCTTAGGGAAATTGCCTTGCTTACATTTTCACAAGGAATGCTGCCCTTAAAGGAACTAACAGCAGCGAAACCTTTCCATGGTCCAAAGGGATATTTCTCCAAATGACAACTTAGAAACACTGGCTAGAGAAGCCCAACAATTGACCTTGAAAAGGAAAGGCAAGATTAGAAATTCAAGAATTGCTGGTTTGATAAAAAGAGAAAGCTCTGGTTTGGACCAAATAACAACCTAGC
The DNA here is from genome assembly GCF_054371585.1 of Giraffa tippelskirchi. Lineage (NCBI taxonomy): Eukaryota > Metazoa > Chordata > Mammalia > Artiodactyla > Giraffidae > Giraffa > Giraffa tippelskirchi. The sequence continues at coordinate 96,506,692 of NC_137277.1, forward strand.
CCTACTGGAGACTCTAAAATTCCCACTCCTCACCACTGTACATGCATTAAATCTCTGGTCTACTGACAAAATGATAGCCTTCATGAATTAATATTGGTAGGGAAACTTAACAATGCCACAAAAAGTGCCTACTTTACTTGTTGGCTTGTCTGAAGTACAATCCAGGGAAGTCTGTTTGTACTGTTTCTGGACATTTTAAACCACCTAATTGACCATTTGAGGTCTGGCAAATGGAGTGATCCAATTTCCTCTGTCTCATGAATATGTTTTAGTCATGGTCTGTATGTTTTCACACTGGACTGAAACTTTCTCTTGTAGACAAGCCACTGCCTCTTCTGAGGTTAAAGTTCTTTTGGAAAAGAGTATCCTCATCTAGGGAACTCATCTTGAACTTCATAGTGATCTCATTTTACTAGTCAGGTACTTCAACAAGTCTGAACTGTTTGGCTTGTCTTACAACATTTTTACTGTGTATACCACCTCAGTCCTCTGGTTTAGCTGAATGCATGAACGGCATTGTGTGTGCGTGCTAAGTTTCTTCAGTCGTGCCCACCTCTTTGCAATGCTATGGACTATAGCCCTCCAGGCTCCTCTGTCCATGGGATTCTCCAGGCCGAAATACTGGAGTGGGTTGCCATGCCCTCCTCCAGGGGATCTTCCCCATCCAGGAATTGAACTCACCTGTCTTATATCTCCTGCATTGGCAGGCAAGTTCTTTACCACTAGCGCCACTTGGGAAGCCCATTAATAGCATTATTAAGACTCAGTTGGCAAAATTTGTAAAATTCCTCCAAATATATTGGCCAAATGCATTGCTATTGGTCTTTTTAAATCTCAAATTCACCTCTTTTAGAATTCATAAGTTCTCGCTCTTTGAGACAGTCTCTGGATGCCCAATGCACTTGGTTCCTGCCTCTTTTGATCCATAACCAATGAAAGGCGGCTGCTGCTGTTGCTAAGTCGCTTCAGTCGTGTCCAACTCTGTGAGACCCCATAAATGGCAGCCCACCATGCTCCTCCATCCCTGGGATTCTCCAGGCAAGAATACTGGAGTGGGTTGCCATTTCCTTCTCCAATGCATTAATGCATGTTAAGTCGCTTCAGTCATGTCCGACTCTGTACGGACAGAAGCCCACCAGGCTCCTCTGTCCACGGGATTCTCTAGGCAAGAATACAGGAGTGAGTTGCCATTTCCTTCTCCAAACCAATGAAAGTAGATATTCCAATATTGCAGAGGCCTGATTACTTCTATTAAAAATGCAAAATATTTCAGTGGAGCAATCTTTTCATAGCTCACTCTCAGGAGACAAAGACCTTGAGCATCAGACCTTGAAATCTGAAATTTTGTCGTTGGAAAAAACACATGCAGAAGGACTCTCTTGAACCTTGCTGGAAAGGTTCCTATTAGGTGTTGCTAACTGACCCTTGTGCTACCAACTCCAGGGAATAGACTCTTGAGTTCACATGACACATCTGCTGCTGCTGCTGCTGCTAAGTCGCTTCAGTCGTGTCCGACTCTGTGCGACCCCATAGACGGCAGCCACTGGGCTCCGACGTCCCTAGGATGCTCCAGGCAAGAATATTGGAGTGGGTTGCCATTTCCTTCTCCAGTGCATAAAAGGGAAAAGTGAAAGTGAAGTCGCTCAGTCGTGTCCGACTCTTAGCGACCCCATGGACTGTGGCCTACCAGGCTCCTCCATCCATGGGATTTTCCAGGCAAGAGTACTGGAGTGGGGTGCCATTGCCTTCTCCACATGACACATCTAAAAAGCAACAAATCCTAACTGGATTGCACATTATCTGTTGACTTCAAAGTAAAGATTTTCCAGAACTGAAGGACATTACATCTGATGAGACATCTTTTCCATGTTACACAAACCAGGCCCATTGGATATCTGTCACCAAACTTTTGATGATGTCATATGTTCAGATGATCTCCAATGTCTATGATTTTGATAACATGGACTTAGATAAAAAGTATCTGAGAGTTCTTCCTAGATCTCCTTGTTACTCAAATGTGACCTAAATAGGTTTCAAATTTGTGCACTTTCTTTCTAACCTGGGACATTATACTCAGGTAAGGTCCTTCCTTATACTGAAGGACAAAAAATTGGTGAAACCAGAAAACCTCTTTTTTAACAAATTTATTTATTTTTAATTGGAGGATAATTGCTTTACAATATTGTGTTGGTTTCTGCCATATATCAACATGAATCAACCATATGTATACATATGTCCCACACCTCTTGAACCTCTTTCCCACCCTGTAGGTTGTCACAGAGTATGGGTTTGAGCTCCCTGCATCATACAGCAAATTTCCACTGGCTATCTATTTTACATATGATAATATACGTTTCCATGCTATCCTCTCAATTCGTCCTACCCTCTCCTTCCCCCACTGTGTCCACAAGTTTGTTCTCTATGTCTGTGTCTCCACTGCTGCCCTGCAAATAGGTTCACCAGTACCATCTTTCTAGATTTCATATATATGTGCTGATGTATGATATTGGTTTTTCACTTTCTGATTCACTTCACTCTGTATAATAGGCTCTAGGTTCATCTACCTTGTTAGAACTGACTCAGATACATTCCTTTGTGTGACTGAGTAATAGGCCATTGTATATATGTACCACAACTTCTTTGTCTATTCATCTGTTGATGGGTATCTAGGTTGCTTCCATTTCCTGGCTATTGTAAATAGTGCTGCAATGAACATTGGGTACATGTGTCTTTTTTAATTCTGTTTTTTTTTTAGGGTATATGCCCAGTAGTGGGATTGCTGGGTCATATGGTAGTTTTATTTCTAATTTTTTAAGGAATCTCCACACGGTTCATCATGGTGGCTGTATCATTTTACATTCCCACCAACAGTGCAAGTGGTTTCAACAGTGGTTCCCTTTTCTCCACACCCTCTCCAGCATTTATTGTCACTGTTTCCATTGTTTCCCCACCTATTTGCCATGAAGGGATGGGACCGGATGCCATGATCTTAGTTTTCTGAATGTTGAACTTTAAGCCTACTTTTTCACTCTCCTCTTTCACTTTCATCGAGAGGCTCTTTAGTTCTTCTTTGCTTTCTGCCACAAGGATGGTGTCATCCACATATCTGAGGTTATTGATATTTCTCCCAGCAATCTTGATTCCAGCTTGAGCTTCATCCAGCCCAGTGTTTCTCATGATGTACTCTGCATATAAGTTAAATAAGCAGGGTGATAATATACAGCCTTGACGTACTCCTTTCCCAGTTTGGAACCAGTCTGCTGTTCCATGTCCAGTTCTAACTGTTGCTTTCTGACCTGCATACAGGTTTCTCAAGAGGCAGGTCAGGTGGTCTGGTATTCCCATCTCTTTAAGAATTTTCCACAGTTTGTTGTGATCCACACAGTCAAAGGCTTTGGCATAGTCAATAAAGCAGAAATAGATGTTTTTCTGTAACTTTCTCACTTTTTCGATGATCCAACAGATATTGTGTCAACTTGTCAACCTCTGGTTCCTCTGCCTTTTCTAAATCCAGCTTGAACATCTGGAAATTCATGGTTCATGTACTGTTGAAGCCTGGCTTGGAGAATTTTGAGCATTACTTTACGAGTGTGTGAGATGAGTGCAATTGTGTGGTAGTTTGAGCATTCTTTGGCATTGCCTTTCTTGGGGATTGTTAGGAAACCTGACCTTTTCCAGTCCTGTGGCAACTGCTGTGTTTTCCAAATTTGCTGGCATATTTAGTGCAGCACTTTCACAGCATCACCTTTTAGGACTTGAAATAGCTCAACTATTGAAATTCCATCACCTCCACTAGCTTTGTTCGTAGTGATGCTTCCTAAGGCCCACTTGACTTCACAGTCCAGGATGTCTGGCTCTAGGTGAGTGATCATACCATCATGATTATCTGGGTAGTGAAGATCTATTTTGTATAATTTTTCTGTGTATTCTTGCCACCTTTTCTTAATATCTTCTGCTTCTCTTAATTTCTGTCCTTTATTGAGCACATCTTTGCATGAAATGTTCCCTTGGTATCTATAATTTTCTTGAAGAGATCTCTAATCTTTCCCATTCTATTGTTTTCCTCTATTCTTTGCACTGAATACTGAGGAAGGCTTTCTTATCTCTCCTTGCTATTCTTTGGAACTCTGCATTCAAATGGGTATATCTTTCCTTCTATCCTTTGCTTTTCACTTCCCTTCTTTACTCAGCTATTTGTAAGGCCTCTTCAGACAGCCATTTTGCTTTTTTGCCTTTCTTTTTCTTGGGGATGGCCTTGATCCCTGTCTCCTGTATAATGTCACGAACCTCTGTCCATAGTTTTTCAGGCACTCTGTCTATCAGATCTAATCCCTTGAATCTATTTTTCACTTCCACTGTATAATCATAAGGGATTTAAGTCATACCTGAATGGTCTAGTGGTTTTCCCTATTTTCTTCAATTTAACTCTGAATTTCACAAGAAAGAGTTCATGATCTGAGTCACAGCAGCTTCCAGTCTTGTTTTTGCTGACTGTATAGTCTTGTTTTGCTTCTCCACCTTTGGCTGCAAAGAATATAACCAATCTGACTTTGGTATTGACCATCTGGTGATGTCCATGTGTAGAGTCATTTCTTATGTTGTTGGAAGATGGTGTTTGGTATGATCAGTGCATTCTCTTGGCAAAACTCTATTAGCTTTTTCCATGCTTCATTCTGTACTTCAAGGTCAAATTTGCCTGTTACTCCAGGTGTTTCTTGACTTCCTATTTTTGCATTCCAGTCCCCTATAATGAAAAGGACATCTTTTTTGGGTGTTAGTTCTAGAAGGTCTTGTAGGTCTTCATAGAACCGTTCAACTTCAGCTTCTTCTGCATTACTGGTCGGGGCATAGACTTGGATTACCATGATATTGAATGGTTTGCCTTGGAAACAAATGGAGATCATTCTGTTGTTTTTGAGATTGTATCCAAGTACTGCATTTCGGACTCTTTTGTAACTATGATGGTTACTCCATTTCTTCTAAGGGATTCTTGCCCACAGTAGTAGATATAATGGTCCTCTGAGTTAAATTCACCCATTTCAGTCCATTTTATTTTGCTGATTCCTAAAATGTCAATGTTCACTCTTGCCATCTCCTGTTTGACCACTTCCAATTTTTCTTGATTCATGGACCTGACATTCCACGTTCCTATGCAATATTGTTCTTTACACCATTGGTCTTTGCTTCTGTCACCAGTCACATCCAAAACTGGGTGTTGTTTTTGCTTTGTCTCCGTCTCTTCATTCTTTCTGGAGTTATTTCTCTGCTGATCTCCAGTAGCATACTGGGCACCTACCGACCTGGGGAGTTCATCTTTCAGTGTCCTATCTTCTTGCCTTTTCATACTGTTCATGGGGTTCTCAAGGCAAGAATACTGAAGTGGTTTGCCATTCCCTTCTCCAGGGTGCCACGTTTTGTCAGAACTCTCCACCATGACCCGTCCGTCTTGGGTGGCCCTACATAACATGGCTCATAGTTCATTGAGTTAGACAAGGCTGTGGTCCATGTGATCAGATTGGTTAGTGTTCTGTGATTTTGGTTTTCAGGCTGTCTTCCCTCTGATGGAGAAGGATAAGAGGCTTATGGAAGCTTCCTGATGGGAGAGACTAACTGGGGGAAGACTGGGTCTTGTTCTGATGGGCGGAGCTATGCTCAATAAATCTTTAATCTAATTTTCTATTGATTATCTTCTGTTAATTAAGTTTAATTAGATCCCACTTGTTTATTTTTGCTTTTATTTCCATTACTCTAGATGGTTGGTCATAGAGGATCTTGCTGTGATTTATATCAAACAGTGCAGAAAACCTGACTCTTGACCAGCAGTATTTTCAGAGGAAGATGTTTATCAAAAGGAGAAAATGTAAAAAATTGATAAACAGAAACCTCAACAAAATAGAGTCAGGAGACGAGAAGGTGAAGCTCTCATGTCCTATCACAACAGCAAAACCCAACAGGGAGAAGAAAAAGTTTGTTTTCTTTCCAGGCAAGAATTCATCCAATGAGAGACTTCAGAACTCGGCCATTGGAAAGCAATGGACTACTGGGTTACTATGGCCTTCCCAATTTCCTTTCCACCTATAAAAGAGTTCTCTCCATTTTTTCATGGGTCCTGTACACAGCTTGCCATGGTTTCAGATCCCAAACTGCAATTCTTTGCTGATCCTGAATAAACCCGTTTTTTGCTAGAGAAATAACTTGCAGTCTATTTAAGTCAATAAAAAGTAGAAAGTAAAGAGAATTATCTATAACCTGTGGAGACAGAAATAGAAGTTTATGTTACTTGTGGTTACTTGTTTATTTATGGTTACAAAGGTTATGGGAATGATGGAACTTAAGATATGATAGAATTATTTTGGAAGGAGAGACAGAGCAACAAGAAAGGCTGGAGGTGGGAGTAGAAAGGGAACTAAATCCATATTCATAACAGCAAAAGTAAATTAGTCACATTTAATATTGGTAAATAAAGAAATAGTAATATAAGCATATTATTTAGAAAAATTTAGGTACCACCAAAAATAGACACAAATCTAGATTAAAAGTTTTGCCTTTCAGTGAGCTGGTGTTTTGATTATAATCTTTATTATTTGCATTTCCAGGGTGTATATGGATTATTTTGATAACCATAAAATGTACCTGAAAAAATAACTGGTTCCCCTTGTGGAAGCTCTAAATTTACTTTCTTATTTCAATGTGTACAAATTATCTTGAGGTCCCTCTTGTATTTAGTTTTATCTTTTTTTTCTCTCTTTAAAATATTCAAAAGTTTTGCAATCAAGGGGAAACCATTCCAGTATTTCTCTTAAGTCATACTCAGATTGATCAGAATTATATTCTCAAGCTATTTGGATTGTTTTCAACTTATAATTATTTTGAACATCAACTAATGTTAAAAAGTTATTATCTTTAGCAGTATCTGTCCCTGGTAGATACAAAACAGGTTATTTCTCAATGCCATTTTCACTGTAATTCAAAGCTTACTGCTTCTGTGATAAAGAAACATGTTAAATTTGCTTTCTTGTCAGTAACATATCCATTTGTTTAGATTCGGAGATAAACAATGCTTAGACTGTCATTAACATTTCTTTTGACACCTAGAAAAATTATGTTTCGAGATTTTATTTGTAAGAATCACTACAATAATGTCAGAGTTAGCATTTACTTGCAATCAAACTTTTTTTTTATCAATTTTAGTTTATAAAAACTGCCTCACTTATTTTTCCATGTAGAATAAGCATTGTAGAAATACTAAAAACATAAATTACTTGTGGATATTGAATACAGGATACTTTTGTGGTGGTCTATGTCTCAGATAATTTGTATACCACTTCAAATCCTATCAGCCACACCTCTTCTTCCAGCCTCTGCTGCAGTGATCAATTCTTCATGGATTTCAACAGCTCACTTTCAAGTGCAATGCTTTGATGCCTTTCTTCAGGTTGCATCACATATCTTACTTCCTACTCTTACACTTCTGCCATCCTTAACCAATGGGCTACAAAGGCTGATGGATATATGCTTCCCATTTTCATCCCCAGGGAAAACAATTGTGAGCTGAATTTCATAAGTCTTCAAATCAAGCGTCACTCACCTATACTTTTAACCAATGCAGTAACACAATTTCTTATTGGCTTTATCTCTTTCCCTATGTCACTGTATTAGCCTACTCAGGCTGCCATAACAAAATGCCATAGACTGAGTGGTTTAAACAATATAAATATATTTTCTCACAGACCTGGAGGCTGCAAGTCCAAGACCAGGGTGCCAGCATGGTTGAGTTCTTCTGAAGACACCCTTCTGGCTTGCAGAAGACCATTTTCTCCCTGTGTCCTTACATGGCAGAGAGAGATAAGAACACTTCCCCCTCCTTACAAGCACACAACTGATCAGATATGGGCCCCACTCTTATTACCTTATTTAATCTTGATTACTTTCTGAGACACTCTCTCCAAACACAGTCACTGGGAGTTAGGGCTTCAAAATATGACTTCTGAAGGGACATAATTCAGCTCATAGCAATCACACTCTTACTGTTCTTCACTCCTGCTCCTTAAGATCAATTGACCTTCAAGGAAGCCTCTGACTTAGGCTATGCTTTGAGGGGAACTGAGGTTACAGTATGTTTTGTTCTAAATGTGTGATAACAGAAAAAAGGATTCATAGAAAGTGCAGTCATGAGGCATTATTCACAATGCTTAATTCAATAAAAAGGTAGTGAGTATCATGCAAGACACTGTGCTAAGTGAAAGTTGCTCAGTCGTATCCAACTCTTTGCAGCCCCATGGGCTGTATAGTCCATGGAATTCTCCAGGCCAGAATACTGGAGTGGGTAGCCAGTCCCTTCTCCAGGGGATCTTCCCAATCCAGGGATTGAACCCAGGTCTCCCGCATTGCAGGTGGATTCTTTACCAACTGAGCTGCAGGGAAGCCCATGCTAAGACACCATGCTAAGTGTCGTATTAAATAAGAGACATGATCCTAGTGTTGTTTTTTTTTAATGCAGAAGAGAAATACAACACAGTCAATTACAATTATATAAGCACATTTGTGAAATGTACTATGAAGAGGTCTAGGTTGCTAAAAAGGTAAATAAAAGGAGAGCCACACTTTGAGTCTGGATACTCAAAGAAAACTTGAACAAAACAAGGTTTAAGTTGAGATCTAAAAGATTCACAAAATTTAGTAAGAAATGGTGTGGACAGAGTGGTGGGGGTGGGGGGTTGGGGGCGGTGGACTAGAGAGAGCAAAAAGCAGGTAGAAAGCCTGAGTCAGGAGCAGACATGCACAGGAAGGTTAGCATAGCTGAAACAGAAGGGTAGTCAGGAAGTGATGAGGGGTGGGACTGTGACATAAGCAAGGCACCGACTGTATGAATTCAGCATTGAAGGTCCTAGTAAGTACTCTGAATCCTAAAATGAGAACCATAGGAAGCCTTTGAAGAATTTTCTGAGAGATTTTTTTTATCCCATTGTTACTGTGGTTTTTGTAATGTATGTTGGTTATGCAGCCCTCATTTACAGTACTTAAATCATTAGTTGAAAAGATCAGATCTAGGCATACATAGATTAATCACAGCTCAAGCTCTCAAGGAATGACATTAAAGCAAAGTACTCAGGTCACTGAGAGGTCTTTCAAGAAGAGTCAGTGGACATAGCAGGGAATTGTGGTAGGAAAGGTCCTTCATCTGCCACTCACCAAGGGAAGTATAGAGTCAGATCAGGTGAGCTACTACAGATGCCTAACCCACGTTATCCAAGACATGATTTCCGGGTCCCAGGTTGAGATCCAAGGACAAATTCTAATATGAAAAACCTTTCCACTCTTAATGAAGATACCCAGACACTGGCCTGGGAACAAAAAAATTAACAATAGAGATCCAAGTAGCACGTCTACAGTGTGAAGTAATATGACCACATGTTTTAAAAAAAAATGTATATTTAGTTGTGTTTGACTCTTTGTTCCATTGGAATGTAGCCCACCAGCCTCCTCTGTCCATGGGATTTTTCAGGCATGAATACTGGAGTGGGTTGCCATTTCCTTCTCCAGGGGATCTTCCCAACCCAGGGATCAAACCCGCGTCTTTTATATCTCTTGCATTGCAGGCAGATTCTTTACCTGCTGAGCCATCAGGGAAGCCCTAAAAAAAAAAAAAAAAATAGCAAAAGAAAAAAAATTATCCACACTGATTATGAATCCTCCTCTAAATGGAGGCTTAGAGATTTGATTACACCTATGGTAGCTTCCAAAAATTATCCATGGTGCCTACAAATGTCTTGTCTTAAATGTCTTGCTCCAATTTTACAGTTGTGCTAGGATTAGATTAGGTGAAAAAGCAAGACTTGCAGGTATACAAATGTCTTGCTGCTGTCCTGCTCATACATATATGAACTTGCCAACATCTGTCTGTAAGGCTGTTCACTAGTAAGGGGTAGTGTATTTCTATGATGGGAAATTCCTCCAAATGAATCTTTGTTACTTTGCCTCAAAACAAAAACAAAAACAAAAACAAAAACGGCTTAATACCATAGGAACTTGATGGGGAAAATCTGGGAAAATACTTTTATATTCAGAAAACTTGATAACTTTATTGATGACAAAAGAAAACCAAAATGCAAAATAGAGAAAATATGCCAAATGTCTAACAGGAGAATACAGTAAGAAGGAACTAGCATTATAGTAAATGTATGCATTAAATATACATCTAACATAAATATACATGTATATATAACAGAATTTTATTTGAAAGAAAGTTGGGAACAAAAACATTTATTAGCTAGCCATTTGATCCCATTTTTATTACTAAATCAGAGGACAGGGAAGTTTGGCGTGTTGCAGTTCATGGGGCCACAAAGCGTTGGACATGACTTAGCAACTGAACAACAACAGCAAGATATTAACAAACAGCTCATCCATGGATATTTCAGGTTATTTATTTTACAAAAATCACTAAATTAGTCAGCTCTTCTGTTAACTTACCACACTGAAGCAACAAAAACCAAGCAAACTACTAGTTCTGACTCATTTGAATAATAGGCAAATATATTTAGGACCTAACTGTTTATAAAACAAACTCTTTAAAGCTATAACTCATGCCCTTTACTTTACACTGGGGAAAATTAATCATTATTTCAAATGAAAATTTAGTCCTTGTTCAAAAATTAAAGTATTTACTAGTCATTGTTCAAAGATTAAGGTTTTAATTAGTACATTTTAAAAGAAGAAGAAATCAGGATAAAGCCTTCATCTTACTGGAAGACTCATGTAACTTGGCTCCTGGGAACCAGGATCATGATGCCTAGCTATGAGATTGACCTATCCATCTTCAGCAGCAACCTGGCCAATTCAGGGGCTGAATATCTCTAAATGCTGGACTCTGAGGCTGATTATCTGCACCTGGATACAACAGATGGGTATTTTGTTCACAACATTACATTTGGTCACCCTATGGTAGAGTCTCCAAAAGCAGCGAGGACAAGATCCTTTCTTTGACACGCACAGGATGGTTTCTAGGCTGGAAGAGTAGGTAAAGCCAATGGCTATAATAGGAGTCAATCCATATATACAAGAACCCAGGGGAATGAGATAAAGGTTGGACTTGCCATCAAACTAGGAACTACAGGTGAGTATTTGGTACCATGGGCTAATCAGATAGACATGGCCTTGGTTATGTCAGTTGAACCTGGATTTTGAGGGTAGAAGTTTACTGAAGATATGATACCAAAGTTTGTTGGTTGAGAACACAGTTCCTGTCTTTTGGCAGACAGTTAATGGTAAAACAGATCATGACACTCTCCATAACTATGCAAACACAGTGGCTAACATGATTGTGTCTGTCAGTGATATTATAAGGAATGAAGACCCCATATTCATGATAAACCTATTAAGATATATTTTCTCAAGAAGCCGCTCAGAAAAATTCTCTTCACAGGTGAAATTTCAAGGAGTCCAATGTTTCTGTTCATGAAATTTCCCTTTTATTGGAAAATAAGAATGTTGACTACCAAGTCATATTGCATGAAGCTGTACTGCTTTCCTGAGCAATTATTCACTCCAATGATTAAAACCTACTGTGCAAAATGTTCTAAGAGATTAGAAACTGGGGTGCACACCTACATTTTTAAGGATAGAATTTGAGGATGGAATTTAAAGATTGTTGTTGTTCAGTCACTGAGTCATGCCCTACTCTTTGCAACTCCATGGACTGTAGCATACCACGCTCCTCTGTCCTCCACTATGTCCTGGAATTTGCTCAAATTCATGTCCATTGAATCAGTGAAGCAATCTAACCATTTCTAACCAAATTTAAAGATTAGGGTACTGAATGTGATCCAGTAATTCCACTCCTAAGCATGTATCTGGAGAAAATATAGCCAGGAAATGGAAGCATTCCATAAACAGAGGAATGGATCAAGATGTGATACATACATACAATGGAATATTATTCAGTCATTAAAAAGAATGAAATGATGCCATTTGCAGCAATATGGATAGACCTAGAGATTGTTATCCTGAGTGAAGTAAGTTAGACAGAGAAAGACAAACATCATGATATCACTTTTATGTGGAATCTTAAAAAAATGTTAATGAACTTATTTACAAAACAGAAATAGAGTCACAGATGTAGAAAACAAACTTATGATTACCAAAGGGGAAGAGAAGAGGGATAAATAAGGAGATTAGGATTGACATACACACTACTATACATAAAACAGATAACTAGTAAGGACTACAGTGTAGCCCTGGGGACTCTACTCAATACTCTGTAATGATCTACATTGGAAAAGAATCTAGAAAAGAATGGATATATGCATTTGTATATACTGATTCACTTTGCTGTACAGCAGAAATTAATACAACATTGTAAATCAACCATACACCAATAAAAATTAATTTTAAAAAATAAAGATTAGGGCACTGAAATACCCTGTTTTTATTGGGAGGCTTGATTTTTACAAAGAGTAAAAGTATAGCTGTCTTAAGATTATAAACAGAAATGCATCTTAATGCCTAAAGAAGGCATATTAGCTATTATGAAGAAAATTATTTTTCTGCATTTATGGAAAGAATTTTCTGTTGTTTCCCATCTGTTAGCCAAAAGCAATGAAGTCCTTATGTTTCTCCTGTTTCATCACTTGTGATTTGATAAAATGAGCAAAATAAAACTAATGAAAAATATAAGCTTGAATCTGGCAGGGTGGCATGCCATATTCCTTTTGCATCTAAAACATCTATTTTTTTCCCTTTTTACTTCGTAGTCAAATACACAAAAACTATTTTAAAAACGTGTGAAGCCTAAGGGTTTTCAGGTGATCTGCTCTAAAATATAAGCACAACTTTATCTGGGTGTTTTCTTTGCTAGCTTTGCTGAAGGAGCAGATTATTCAGTGACTTTTGCCACTTTCTTAATGCCACCTACCATAAAATATTAAATAACCCTGTTGCCTTAGTTCTGAATACAAAGAAAAGTAAAATCTCTATTTGGAAGTAATATTGAGCTAAATCTTGACTCTGCCCCTTTAGGTCGATTTGACCTCTGAAAATCACACAACCTCTTTGAGCTTTTATTAATTATTATATATCAAATGTATTTTAACAATTGTGTAGGGTCATGTTGAGCCTTAAAAGAAGTACCATAATATAAGTAAAACTTCCAGTACTATTCCTAGAATTTAGCAGATGCTTAATACAAAGTAGCTATCATTTTATAAGTTTATATCATGAGTTATAAAGTACTTTGGTATAATTGAATTAAATTTATAAATCATTCTTATGACTGCTAGGACAGTACTTTTGCCCCCATTTAAAAATAAGAAACTAAAGCTCACCAGCAGTCTGGTACCATAGAGAAGCTCTAGTAGGGCATAGGATTTCTGGTCTGTACTCTTTTAAAAATGGAACCCATAGGCAACACATTCCAACAAAATAAAGACCATGTGACAAGCCCACAGTTAATGTCATACTTAATGGCAAAAAAATTGAAAGCATTTCTTCTAAGATCAGGAATAAGACAACAATGCCCACTCTTGCCACTTACATTCAAGGTAGTATCAGAAGTCTTAGCCACAGCAACCAGACAGAAAATGAAATAAAAGGAATCCAAACTGGAAAGGTAGTAATTAAACTGTCACTGTTTGCAGATGACATGACAGTACACGTAGAAAACTCTACAGATACCACACACACAAAAAAAATATTAGAACTAATCAATGAATTGATCAAATTGCAGGACATAAAATTAATATACAGAAATCTGTTACATTTCTGTATACTAACAATGAGAACCATCAGAAAGAGAAATTAAAAAAAATAATCCCATTAACAATTGCATCAAAAAAAAAGAAAATACCCGTGAATAAATCTAACTAAGGAGGTAAAAGACCTGCACTCAGAAAAAAATGATTAAGACACTGAATAAAGAAACCAAACTCAACACAAAAAAGATGAAAATACATACCATGTTCAGGGACTGGATGAATTAATATTGTTAAAATGATCAAATTACCAAAGGTAATCTACAGATTTAATGCAATCTCTATCAAAATACCAATGCCATTTTTCACAGAACTAGAAAAAATAATTCTAAAATTTGTATGGAAACAAAAAGACTCTGAACAGCTAAAACAGTTTTAAGAAAGAACAAAACTGGAGGTTCATACCTCCTGATTTCAAACTGTACTACAATGGTACAGTAATCAAAATGGTATCAAAAACAGAAACACAGGTGAATAGAATAAAGTAGAGAGCCCAAAAATGAACTCATATGTGTATTAATCTATGATGAAAAAGGCAAGAATATACAATAGGACAGAGAGCCTCTTCAGTATTAGTGTTGAGAAAACTGAACAGCTACATACAAAAGAATCAAACTGGACTATTTTCTAACAATATATAAAAAATAAACTCAAAATGGATTAAAGACATGTAAAACTTCAAAGAATAAACATTCTAGAAGAAAACATAGGTGGCATCCTCTTAGATAATGGTCTTATCAAATAAACAAATGGGACTATATCAAACAAAAAAAAAAACAAAAAACAACAACTGTGCACAGCAAAGGAACTGTCAACAAAATGAAAAGTCCACTCACTGAATGGAAAGAGGTATTTACAAATGATATATCCAACAAGGGGTTAATATCCAAAATATACAAAGAACTCATACAACTCAACATCAAATAAACAAACAACCCAACTAAAAAATGGGCAGAGAATATGAAGAGATATTTTTCCAAAGAAGATATAGTGATGACCAACAGGCACATGAAAAGATGCTCAATAACACCAATCATCAGAGGAATGCAAATAAAAACCACAGTGAGATATTACTTCACATCTGTCAGAATGACTCTTCTCAAAATCACAACAAATAACAAGCATCAGTGAGAATGTAGAGAAAGGGAATCCTCATGCTCTGTTGACAAGAATGTAAACTGGTACAGTCACTATGGAAAACAATATAGAGATTCCTTAAAAAATTAAAAATAGAACTGACCTAAACTTGAAATCAATGGAATAAGGTCATTAATGGGTTAAAAGAAAACACTTGGCAACCCAGAACTCTATAACTAGTCAAATATTCATCAAGAATAAAGGTGAAATGGTGAAGGTGATCAAAAGGTAAAAACTTCTAGTTGGAAGATGAATTCTGGGAATGCAATATACAGCATGGTGATATTGTTAACAATGCTGTATTGCATATTTGAAAGTTTCTAATTTTCTCGCACAAAAAAAATATTCACTATGTGTGGTGATGGATGTTATGATTAAACTTACTGTGATGATCATTTCACAATATAATATATATCATTAAATCATTATGGTATATACCCCCCAAAATGGAGCCCATGTAAGGTAAGGTGGGCAAAGGAAGCTTTTTTACTTAACACTGTCTTATTTCCAGTTTAACTTTATTCTGTAACAGAACCAAATGGCTAGGAATATTCTAGAACTATGGATATTGTCCCCAATGATATATATTTTATTATGGCCTCCAACCTTGTGAGGAAGAGATATTTTTTATATTCCTGATGCTTTTAAATCTCTGGGGATGGTTTTGAGAATAAAGTATACTGAAGGAAGTGAGGGGAAGGACAAAATTCTACCTACCTTCACTTCCCAACTGGGAATCCCAGCTAACAAAGTTTGCCCGAGTGAGGAAGCAGCAAACACCTTGGAAAGCCACTCGACCTGCCAGCTAAAAAACCTCAAGGTCCTCGTGATAGATGGTGTCCAATCCTTTGGTCAGGGATCTCGAACTTAGAGCCATGTGAACATGTGCCTGGTTTTGAAACTGGGGTACGCTCCCTAAAGACATCTTATTAGAATCATAGAAAGTATTTAAACTGCTACAGAGATCAAAATAATTATTTTAATATCTGCATAGGTATATGTATATATAGGCTTCACTGGTAGCTCACACTGTAAAGAATCCGCCTGCAATGTAGGAAACCCAGGTTGGATCCCTGGGTCAGGAAGATCCCTTGGAGAAGGGTATGGCAACCGACTCCTGTATTCTTGCCTGGAGAATTCTACAGACAGAGAAGCCTAGTGGGCTGTAGTCATAGAGTTAAGAAGAGTTGGACACGACTGAGCAACTGAATAGCAGCAGCTCCTTTAAGTTATTCCCCCCAAAACACCCTGCAGCCCAGCCTTCATATTATGACAACTACACCACTATCACCTCCCTTGTCCAACTTCCAGATTCCTATTTTCTCACAGCCTCATGTAAATCTGGCCACCAGGCTCGTATCACTTCTCCATTCACTTTGCTTGCTGTGTGCACCATTCTCTTTGGGCCATGGTCTCTTGTTTTCCAATGTGCTGGTACTATGTTAGTGAGGACAATGGCTTAATGTGTTACTCTATTCCTGCGAGTGCATTTACATTACAACAGTGACTTTCTGAAAGTGTTGCGGGGGGGGGGAAAGCCAATTCTGACTCCATGTTGGAAACTGTTTCTTTGACTTACTTTTATTATTATAATCATACTCCATGGCTTTGCCTGGAGGACCCTGTCTATCTGCTTGTCTGTAAACTAAAGTGTCTTTGTTCAGTTCATGGAGAGATAGTTTGTCCTTGCCCACCTGTGAATAGAAGAGATTAACACAACCTTTCTGGGCTTTCCTTGTGGCTCGGCTGGTAAAGAATCCGCCTGTAATGCAGGAAACCTGGGTTCGATCCTGGGTTGGGAAGATCCCCTGGAGAAGGGAAAGGCTACCCACTTCAGTATTCTGGCCTGGAGAATTCCATGGACAGTACAGTCCATGGGGTCGCAAAGAGTCGGACACAACTGAGCGACTTTTACTTTCACTTTCACTTTTCTGAAGGCTCACCATTCCTTTGGAGATGTTTTGCAAGACTGAAGACCCTTTCACTTTACTTCCCCACTTCATCTCCCTCTCTATTCTGCCTTTTGACTTTAGTTCCTCATTGCTTCTTTCCCTCTAATCTATAAAAGAACCTGGCATCCAGATCCCAATAAGATGGTTATTTTGAGGTGCTAGCCTGCCATCTTCTCGGTCTGCCGGCTCCCCAATTAAATTCTCTTCCTTGCCTCAACACCTCCTCTCTTGAATTCACTGCCCTATCGCACAGTGAGCAGAATGAGCTTGGACTTGGTAACAAAAGTATTAAGAAATTTGGGATAAAAATGTCAAGCTCATAGGGGAGATATTTTTGGGAGGGAGTCAGCTCTATAAGTGAACATTAGTCACCTATGCCTCCTTATCAGGACTTTCTCCGGTTAATAATATTCCTCTTCCAGAAATCAAATCCAAGGAGAAAAGGTATGTTTTTTAACCTGAAAGATTTATACATCACAGATACCAAGTAAATCATCATTGATCTTTCCTGGGTCCACACCTCTAATATTTGAAATCTCTGCAGATACTTCTCAGAGGCTTCACATTTATACAGGAAATTTGATAAAGATCTCTGTACCAACCCTTGAGGGCATAAAGAGAGCTTTGGCTTGGATTTTATGCTTTTAAAATGTCAGAAGCAGATATTCTAAATAAATAAGATAAAATGAGAAAAAAATCCCACTTTCTTTTTTTTCACCTATATTGATGAACTTAGTCCAAATAATTTTTTATCCAAACCTACAAAAAAGAAAAGAAAAAAGAACTAGAGAAAGCAATGTGAGGAGACAGAATATGAGTTTAGAATAAGAACTTCTGTTAAGTACATATTATTAAGTACTAAAATAAAATTTAGTGCCTCTGTCCTTAAGATGGAAATATTAATGCAAAAAAAAATCTTTAGGTACATAAGATAGCCTGGTGTCTATGACACTGGACTTTGGATTCTTCAGCCAGAGTTCCTGTATCATTCAAATCCACGCACTTAACTGCGTGACCTTAGACAAATTACTTAATCTCTCTATGTTTTAGTTTTCTTAAAGTTGGAATAGTGATATCAATCTACTTCATAGGGTTACTATGAGGGTAAAATGAGTTAATATAGGTAAAAGCATCTATAACAGGGTCTGGCATAAGGAAATACTAATTAGGTGTTAGGTATCATCATTGTTGTAGCGGTTATTACAATTGTGGCTACTGCCAGCTCATATATTAGAAAGTTCAATAATCCAAAGGCAAAAAAATGGGCAGTATCGGCACTTTTCCTACATTTTTTTAAAACACCTGCATAAAATGCCATCATTGGTGTTGGACTGTTTGGCTTAAAACATATTCTTCACCAAACACAGCCCCTACTATCCTTTACTACCCAAAGAAAATTATGTGCTCTAAACCACCGTAATTATATATATATAAATGGCTATGGAATGATTAGATGAACATTGTAATTAAATGCCTTCATCCAGAAATCTCTGCTTTCCTTACAAGGCTAATGAAGGTGATCAGTCTTCCTTACATAAGAAGGGCCTACGGGTGCCTTCTAGAAAACATAATTTGGTAGAACTCCCTTCAACATTACTACCAATTTTAGTACCTGAGTTGCAGATGCTCTGCTTTGCCTTTGTAAATTATTAGTACCATCCTGCGTGCACTGAACAGTAATGTTTGTAGTTCTTTTTTTTTAAGTCTCTTTGTTTATTAATAAAATAACCTTAAGAGTGCTGTATGACAAGTTAGGTATTAATACAAGGCATAAAATCAGAGAATTATGATGTATCTGTAGAAGTCAAACCTGTTTGTGTGCCTATTCATTTCTCTTTTTCAAAAAGTATTATGAATTTCAAAAAAACTAAAGCCACATTATAGAATATTTATAAAATAAAAACTGAAAAAGAAATCTCTCAGAACCCACCAGTAACTAATTTTTTGGTATATTTCTTAAGTAATTTTTCTTATGTATATTTTCAACATATTTATGAGCATACATTTCTAATCTCTTTGATATAGAACTATAAATTAATTTTATACTTTCTATTATACTTTCTAACTTTATACTTTCTATTAATATTTGCTCATTACTCTTCATAACCACAATTTTTAATGGGTGTGATATAGTTCACTCATTCTTCTATTACTAAACCTTTAATCTGTTTTCCATTAAGATAACTATGTAAATCATAGTCTCTTTTGAGTACATCTATTTCCATGTTTCAGATCTTATTCTTAGAAGATATTCTGTAAGTACTTAACACTTCTCTCTAACAAATTATTTAAACTTATAGCTATATCATATTATGCAGGAAACAGCTTTTCAAAATGTGTAAAATAACTCTGCAAAACACCAGCACTATTAGCTAAAACTAAAAACATACATTCTCCCTGAAATTCTTCTTAAACTTTTTCTCATCTGAATTTTATCTCCATTCATATAGCTAGTCTCTCCTTGGCCCCCAAATACAAATAACTTTGGAAGTATTTCTCACTCTCATGGCATTTTGTATCTTTATGTGATAGCACTTATGTCATATATAATTAGTAATTATTTGTATGATATTTAATGTTTATGTCTTTCAGTAGATAATATGCTGCACTGCAACAGAGACTCACCTGTGTTGCTACTTTTACACCCAAGTGTCTGGCACATAGCATGTAGTCTTGTTTGTTGATTCAGTGATTTAACAGTTTAAAATTGTACAGTGTTATGCTAAGAAATATATGACAGTTACTGCCTTTAAAGAATTATAATAAAAATGAAACTTTACTATTACTTTTGTTTTAATACATCATAGAAAAAAGTTCATGAGCTATAAAACCAAATGGACCTACAAAACAAAAAGGCAAACTACTGACTGGGAAAGATATTTGCAAATTATATGACTCATAAAGGGTTAATATCCAAACTATATAAACAGCTCATACAACTCAATATCCTTGACTTGTTTTCTGATCTTAATGGGAAAACTTCTAGTTTCTCACCATTAAATAAGACATTAGCTGTGTTTTCCATAGATATTCTTTAACATTTTGAGGAAGTTCACCTCTATTCCCAGTTTACTGAGAATTTTATCATGAGTGGGTGTTGGATTCTGTCAAATGCTTTTACTGTATTTATTGGTATGATCATGTGATTTTTTTCATTGATAGTCTGTTGATGGGATGCCTTACATTACTTGATTTTAGATGTTGAACCAGGCTTGCACATCTGAGATAAATTCCACTTGGTTGTCATGTATAATTTTTAAATACATCATTGGATTTGATTTGCTAAAATTTTGTTAAGAATTTTTTGTATCTATGCTCATGAGAGATATTGGCCTATAATTTCTTTTTTAAAAAATAATGTATTTGTCTGGTTTTGGTATTAGTCTAAGGCTAGCCTTATAGAACAAGTTAGGGAGTATTTTCTCTGCCTCTATACTCTGAAAGTGATTATAGAGAATTAGTATAATTTCATCCTTAAATGTTTGGTATAACTCAACAATGAACTCATCTGGGTCTGGTGCTTTCTTTTTTGGAAGCTTATTAATTACTGATCCAATTTCTTTAATAGATATAGGCCTATTCAGATATAGGCCTATTTATTCTTGTGTGAATTTTGGCATATTGTGTCTTTCAAGGATTGGCCCATTTCATCTATGGTAGCAAATTTGGGGGCATACAGTTGTTCATGGTACTAGTTTATTATTCACGGGACTTTTCGTGATGCTCCCTCTTTCATTTCTGATATTAGCAATTTGTGCCCTTTCTTTTTTTCTCTTAATTAGTGTGGCTAGAGGCTATCAATTTTATTTATCTTCTCAAAAACATATTTTAGATCATTAATTTTCTCTATTGGTTCCCTGTTTTTGAGTTCATTGATTTCTTTAATTTTTTATCATTTCTTTTCTTTTGCTTACTTTATCATTAATTTCCATTTTTTTTTCTAGTTTCCTAATGTTGAAGCTCAGATCATTGATTTTAGATATTCTTTTCTAAAAAAATGAATTTTTTGTTATAAATTTCCTTGTGAAAGTGAATGCAAAAGTGAAGTCACTCAATCGTGTCTAACTCTTTGTGACCCCATGGACAGTATCCTACCAGGCTCCACCATTCATGGGCCAAAATTTCCTTGTAAGCACTGCTTTTATGACATCCCACAACTTTTTATAAACTGTGTTTTCATTTTTGTTTAATTCAAAGTGATTACCTGTAATGTTACCAGTACAGTTCAGTACACTGATTCACAAGCTAGTACTTTCACTAGTGAACATCCATTTCTATCATTCAGCAAAGTCTTAGTGTTGACTGAAATGTGGATACCAGATGGGTTTGTAGTAACCTTTTCTGGAGTTTAGACTTTCAGTTTTAATATTAGCTAACCACTTCTGGAGTTTAAACTCCTGATCAAAATATTAGCTGTACATGGTTGTAACTTAATCTGACACATACATACACATGCTACCTTAGGGTCTAGGCTGAGTTTTAACATAAATTAATACATCATTATATATATCCAGGATATGGAAGCAGCCTAGAAGTCCATCAACAAAGGAATGTATAAAGAAGATGTGGTACATATATACAATGGAATATTACTCAGACATAGAAGGGAAGGAAATAATGCCATTTGTAGCAACATGGATGGACCAGTTATTGTCATACTGAGTGAAGTAAGTCACACAGAGAAAGACAAATATCATATGATATCACTTATACATGGAATCTTTAAAAAAGGCTATAAATGAACTTATTTAAAAAACAGGAATAGAGTTACAGATGTAGAAAACAAACTTGTGGTTCCCAGAGGGTAAGGGCGGGGTGGGGATAAATTGGAAGATTAGGATTGACACACATATACACACAGTACTACCTACAAAATAGATAATGAGTAAGAACCTACTGTATAGCACAGGGAACTATACTCAATACTCTGTAACAGCCTATATGGGAAAAGAATCTAAAAATGTGGATATATGTATATGTATAATAGATTCACTTTGCTGTACACTTGAAACTAACACAACATTGTAAATTAACTATACTCCAGTAAAATTTTTTTAAAAAACATCATAACATTCCACTTTAAGTATTTCAGAATATATCCTTAAATGTAGGTCAATTCAGAAAGAGAAATGGGGTCAGTACTTTAAAGACTGTGAACTCTCTGATAATGGTCATCACATCTCCACAAAGTGAAATATTCTGTATTTGATATGTAGCCACATGACTTTTGGTCATTCAATGCATCTTAAAGAAGAAACCATCAATTCCTGCTTAGTGCTCTCGCACTAATATGGGATGCTCATTTAAATTTCTGCCCTTTTATAGCTACTTGATAAAAAAGTATAAAAATAATTCTACTTAAGTGCTATATATCTGTAGTTACAGAGAAGAAAAGTAATAGCTAAAGGTGGATTTGAGAAGTAACATTGTTGAAAAACATTTGAGAAAGTCTTACTGATTTCTACCAACCTCCCTGGCTTTCTGGAGGCAAAAAGTTAAAAGGACAATCTCGTACACAAAAGACTCATAATCCATTAGATTAGGAACAGTGAGGATAACACAAGTAAATATTAAACGTATACTTGATATTATTGCTATTCAAAACTTTATCATAAAGATAAGAATTTTGTTCAAAAGCAAGAAGGGAAACCAAGGACAGCAAGTGTTTAGATTAAGAATCAAGAATTAGATGGGCTTTCAGAAGTTTAGTTGTTGAATATAAATTAAAAGATGCTTACTCCTTGGAAGGAAAGTTATTACCAACCTAGACAGCATATTAAGCAGAAACATTACTTTGTCAAAAAAGGTCCATCTAGTCAAGGCTATAGTTTTTCCAGGAGTCATGTATCGATGTGAGAGTTGGATTATAAAGAAAGCTGAGCGCCAAAGAATTGTTGCTTTTGAACTGTGGTGTTGGAGAAGACTCTTGAGAGTCCCTTGGATTGCAAGGAGAGCCAACCAGTCCATCCTAAAGGAGATCAGTCCTGGGTGTTCATTGGAAGGACTGATGTTGAAGCTGAGACTCCAATACTTTGGCCACCTGATGCAAAGAGCTGACTCATTTGAAAAGACCCTGATGCTGGGAAAGATTGAAGGCAGGAGGAGAAGGGGACGACAGAGGATGAGATGGTTGGATGGCATCACTGACTCAATGGACATGAGTTTGGGTAAACTCCGCGAGTTGTTGATGGACAGGGAGGCCTAGCATGCTGCGGTTCATGGGGTCGCAAAGAGTCGGACACGACTGAGCAACTGAACTGAACTGACTGGTTTATTGAGTACGTGCTATCATGTTTATTTGATTCTGAAATGTCATATAATTCAGTTTCTTAATATTAGCTTTTTAAGGGAGAAAAAAACTCTAAATTCTATGTTAAATGTGTATATTGGTTATAAGATACATTTTCAAAAATTAAAAAAATGTTAACAAACATGTTCATTTTAAACATGCTAAGTGCTATATGTGCTAAACACGGTGGGTACAAATATGTGCTAACTAGTCATGGACCTAAATTATGGAGGTTAATCTATTGGAGTTACACATACATCACACAAACACATAAAAAATTAGTCTGCTAATATATTGGATACTAGAGTAATAGATCCTCTTCTTTGTGTTGAACCAACCAACTGCAAAGATGAATACATTTCTAGTCTTTCTTTAGCTATCTTGAGAGCTTTAGCTTACTACTATATTGAAGAAATATTTCATCTTACATAAGCAGAATGATTTATTCTATTTTGCCATTTGTTAAAATCACAACAACCTAGAGAAAACTATTTCCACAAAATGATTACTTATTGCTAACGAAATATTCACCTTGATCATCTGGGGTAATTGGTATATTCTTGAAACTAGATTAACTTGACACTTGTTCTTGGCAAAAGAGGAAAGCTTATTGCTTCAAAGATAGGGTTATATATTACCACATTATAAGGTTAGGATGATAGAGGAGCTAAGAAACTCTTTTCAAAAAATTAAAGACACTTTGTTATTTGGTTGGTAAAACTATGAATTTAAAGATATCTGAATATAGGAAGCCCAAGTATAAAGAATATCTGAAATGTAGGTGCTAAATATAAAACCTCTTTTTCAATATCTCACACTTAAACAAAATATGTGGCAGCACA
Organism: Giraffa tippelskirchi; assembly: GCF_054371585.1. Lineage (NCBI taxonomy): Eukaryota > Metazoa > Chordata > Mammalia > Artiodactyla > Giraffidae > Giraffa > Giraffa tippelskirchi. The sequence goes on from NC_137277.1 coordinate 96,530,660, forward strand.
AGCATATCAAGCTTACAAAGATTGCAAGCTCAGATATTCTGCATCCTAGCTATGACACTTTCTAATAATTTTTCTCATAAAAACTGTGAAAGCATGAGGCCAGTAATATCAGTACAAAACCTTAGGTGAGCATAAGTATAACGATGCTTACACACTTCAGTCACTCAGTCATGTCCGACTCTGTGACCCCATGGACTGCAGCACTCCAGGCCACCCTGTCCATCACCAACTCCCAGAGCTTGCTCAAACTCACGTCTCTTGACTCTGTGATGCAGTCCTCTACTTTTTCACTTTCATCAAGGCTCTTTAGTTCTTCTTCACTTTCTGCCCTGAGGGTGGTGTCACCTGCATATCTGAAGTTACTGATATGTCTCCTGGCAATCTTGATTCTAGCTTGTGCTTCCTCCAGCCCAGCGTTTCTCACGATGTACACTGCATATAAGTTAAATAAGCAGGGTGACAATATACAGCCTTGACGTACTCCTTTTCCTATTGGGAACCAGTCTGTTGTTTCATGTCCAGTTCTAACTGTTGCTTCCTGACCTGCATACAGATTTCTCAAGAGGCAGGTCAGGTGGTCTGGTGTTCCCATCTCTTTCAGAATTTTCCACAGTTTGTGGTGCTCCACACAGTCAAAGGCGTTCAGTTCAGTTCTGTTCAGTCGCTCAGTCGTGTCCGACTCTTTGCGACCCCATGAACCACAGCACGCCAGGCCTCCCTGTCCATCACCAACTCCCGGAGTCCACCCAAACCCATGCTCATTGAGTCGGTGATGCCATCCAACCATCTCATCCTCTGTCGTCCCCTTCTTCTCCTGCCCTCAATCTTTCCCAGCAGCAGGGTCTTTTCAAGTGAGCCAGCTCTTTGCATCAGGTGGCCAATGTATTGGAGTTTCAGCTTCAACATCAGTCCTTTCAATGAACACCCAGGACTGATCTCCTTTAGGATGGACTGGTTGGATCTCCTTGCAGTCCAAGGGACTCTCAAGAGTCTTTTCCAACACCACAGTTCAAAAGTATCAATTCTTCGGCGCTCAGCTTTCTTTATAGTCCAACTCTCACATCCATACATGACTACTGGAAAAACCACAGCCTTGACTAGACGGACCTTTGTTGGCAAAGCAATGTCTCTGCTTTTTAATATGCTGTCTAAGTTGGTCATAACTTTCCTTCCAAGGAGTAAGCGTCTTTTAATTTCATGGCTGCAATCACCATCTGCAGTGATTTTGGAGCCCCCCAAAATAAAGTCAGCCACTGTTTTCACTGTTTACCCATCTATTTCCCATGAAGTGATGGGACCGCATGCCATGATCTTAGTTTTCTGAATGTTGAGCTTTAAGCCAACTTTTTCACTCTCCTCTTTCACTTTCATCAAGAGACTCTTTAGTTCTTCTTCACTTTCTGCCATAAGGGTGGTGTCATGACTTCAGCATAGTCAATAAAGCAGAAATAGATGTTTTTCTGGAACTCTCTTACTTTTTCAATGATCCAATAGATGGTGGCAATTTGATCTCTGGTTCCTCTGCCTTTTCTAAAACCAGCATGAACATCTGGAAGTTCACAGTTCACGTACTGTTAATGCCTGGCTTGGAGAATTTTGAGCATTACTTTGCGAGCGTGTGAGATGAGTGCAATTGTATAGTAGTTTGAGCATTCTTTGGCATTGCCTTTCTTGGGGATTGGAATGAAAACTGACCTTTTCCAGGCCTGTGGCTACTTCTGAGTTTTCCAAATTTGGTGGCATATTGAGTGAAGCACTTTCACAGCATCATCTTTTAGGATTTGAAATAGCTCAACTGGGATTCCATCACCTCCACTAGCTTTGCTCGTAGTGATGTTTCCTAAGGACCACTTGACTTCTCATTCCAGGATGCGAAATCTAGGTTGGTGATCACACCATCGTGATTATCTGGGTCATGAAGATCTATTTTGCATAGTTCTTCTGTGTATTCTTGCCACCTCTTCTTAATATCTTCTGCTTCTGGTAGGTCCATACCATTTCTGTCCTTTATTGAGCCCATCTTTGCATGAAATGTTCTCTTGGTATCTCTAATTTTCTTGAAGAGATCTCTTGTCTTTCCCATTCTATTGTTTTCGTCTATTTCTTTGCACTGATCACTGAGGAAGGCTTTCTTATCTCTCCTTGCTATTCTTGCTACACAAGAGAAGACTCTATACCATCTGGACATCACCAGATGGTCAATACCAAAATCAGACTGATCATATTCTTTGCAGCCAAAGGTGGATAAGCTCTATACAGTCAGCAAAAACAAGACCAGGAGTTGACAGTTGCTTGGATCATGAACTCCTTATTGTCAAATTCAGAATTAAATTGAAGAAAGTAGGGAAAACCACCAGACCTAAATCAAATCCCTTACGATTATACAGTAGAAGTGAGAAATAGCTTTAAGGGACTAGATCTGATAGACAGAGTGCCTTATGAACTATGGACGGAGGTTTGTGACACTGTACAGGAGACAGGGATCAAGACCATCCCCAAGAAAAAGAAATGCAAAAAAGCAAAATGGCTGTCTAAAGAGGCCTTACAAATAGCTGTGAAAAGAAGAGAAGTGAAAAGCAAAGGAGAAAAGGAAAGATAACGATGCTTAAAGATTGATTAGTGTCAAAATGTCACAGTGACAAGAACGAATCAGCCACCAAAAGTGTCATGTGGAGTTCATGAAATAGAAAATGTTTTGTGCAAAAGTGTGAGGTTATATAATACATTAGAGTAGCCACTATAGTCAGCAATAACTTTCATTTAATGCACATGACTTAAAGTACAATGATAAATACAGGCATTATATGCATAGCAAAAGAGATTGGTTTTACTACTCCAAAGAGTAAGTAATGGCAGTACCTAATGAGATTCATGTATACAATGTGAGTAGTTCCAGAAATTAGGGAATCATGATATGAAAGCTGAAGACAGTGCAGTAAGGGTATGTGGTCAGCACCACATTTCTCAGGGAGACTTTTATTCTATGTGTTTTTCTTTTACCCATTTCAGGGTCAAGCACCACTAAAATCTCACTATCAGGATGAACCAGACTTTCCATCGCTTCTACCTCCTAATTTGCGTTGGGGAGGACAGTTGGGCAAAGGAACACAGTGATTAGCACACCATTCTTGCTCAATCTTCAAACTGTTAGGTTTCAGACAAGCACACTGTGATAAACCATAACTGTAACTTAAACTTGTGGGATCTTTCTTTAAACCATGGAGATGGAAAAGGAGAGGACCTGTGCCACTCTTCTCTTGATTGCTATGATAGGAAGGAATCATGGACAAATACAGCTATTTTTATCCTCAAAATATCCTCTGATTATTTGTCTTATCCCCACAATTTGACTTGATCTCATCACATTTTGACTTCTGGGAGGCTGCAATCCATGTTTATCTGCGCTCTCTACATGATCTTTAATCTCTCTCTTTCCTTCATCTCTCTGTTCTCATTTTCAAACACATGTAGCTCTTTTTCTATCACAAGTTACCATTCTTATGATCTCATTGCCTTCTCCAGAGGCACTTTTTTCACTTTTTGACACCAAAATGGCCTATGCAATGCTTTTTCCATTTCTTTACCATCTCCTCCCTTCTGAATTTTTTGCCAACAGGCTTCTAGTCCTGCTCCCCTCCTCACCCAATACCTTTCCTTAAAACTAACAATGATCTCTTTCCCTTATTCTGTTTGATCTCTATACCACTGTCTTCTCTAAAAATTTCTTGATACAGTCTTGACCCTTGCCTTCTATAGTCTGAAATTATTCATGGTTTTCTGCCTTTCTGATGACTCTTTCTTGTTTTTTGCCTATTGGTTGCATTTTTTCATTCTTCTTCCCTCAAACTGTGACCATTATTCAGAGTTCAGTCCTTGCTTGTCTGTTTTTTTTGTTTGTTTGTTTTCCTTTCTAGACCAGAGGATTTTAAATTGTGTTCCTTGATCTAAAATACCTTAGAAGCTGCCACTGAGAACCCAGGGAATGGATGAAAGTGTGGCCAACTGGTGCCTTCCCACTACTTCAAACAGAATAGCTCTGATTTTATCTGTTTATTTGTTCCATATTGTTTATTTTGGAGAGCTTCACTAATTTACTGAAAACTACATCAGGATCATAAAGCCTGAGTCTAATTTGTTTTACCACTATCTACGTAACTTTGGACAAATATTTCAAAGCATTAAAAATTTCTAAGTCTAAGCTTGTGTCCCTCCCTCCACCTAAACCACTCTCCTGCTCTACTCCCCAGCACCTTTCTAATTCCTACTGATTGTTTGGTTTTCTGTCACCTCCTCCAGGAAGTCTTCTCTGATTCTGCGATCTGGGTTAGGTGTTCTTCTGACATGGAACCATAGTATTCTTAACCAATCCTTTAACACAGTACTTACTCGGTTGTCTGTTGGTCTATATTTCCTACTAAACTGGAAGCTCATTGAGAACAGAATAATATTCACGATTTACCTAGCTTAGGGCATGTAGTAGGTTTGAAATCCCAAGCAGAGATAATTTTATATCCAGCAAACATACCCAACTAGGTGACACTGCTCTCTTTTCAACTAAACATAAATGAACAGGCATGTATCAATGTTATCTCTCATTGTGATCAAACTGCTCTCCCCATCTGCCTGCTTTCTGAGTGTCCCTGACACCTCCTTCATCTACTTTTGAATCCTGTTCACAACATCCTCACCATTTACTTTTATTGGGGAAGTTATTTTATATTCCACTGATTTTTTTTTTTTTTTGTCCTAAAACAGAGATGCACTGTTAAAGATATCTGCAATGACCAAGAAAACATCAAAACACTAATTCATCTTGTTTTCAACTCTGTATCATTACATCATTCTTAACAAGATTATAACATTGCACTATTTTGGCCTAACATTAACAATATCAACTTCTAATAGTAAACAAAGATGAAAAATCTTCAAAGGAAGATTTTGAGGGCATATCTGAGCAGTTTATAAGAAAAGCATTGGTAGCTGATATAGAGATTATAACCGCCTGGTAAATAACATATTGCTTTCAATATTTTCTCTTTAAAATGTATATATAATAACAAACAAAAAATCCTAAAATTAAATCAAAGAAGAGTAATATAATGTTCACATATACTCTGTAAATATGGCCTTAGAGAAATTCCAAACTGCTGGCATACAAAGCTAGAAAGTGTAATAGTACAATTCCATCTTTAATCCTAAAGTGTAACATCACCCTCAGCAACCATATTAGAGTACTTTCATCATAAATGTCATAGGATCCAAGAGCAAAATTACATTTCAATTCAATGCTATTTTATTTAAGAGTTTATCATATTTTCAAACACGAAGCTAATGCAATTTAGACCCAATGAGTATCTTTTACCTCACTGCTTTAAATCTGGAATCTTATCTTTTCACTACTATGTTTCTTCAGATTATATTAAATGGAAAAGGTCCTAAGGAAGACCAAAATCAAAAATATTTTGCAATAAAGCAATCTCTGTATAGCAAAATTGATCATGGTTCATTATTTGCTTAACAGAGAATGCTTGACAAATAGAACTTCAAAAAGATATTCTTGGAATAGATGTTATAAAGAAAACTCATATATCAGATGAGTAGCTGATTAGATGAAATCCTGTACAGCTCTGAGAGACCAAGATTTAGGTCATGAATCAATTCAAGGAAGTCGATCTGCTGACTAAGTTTCTCATGTTTCTTATAACAATAGTAATATTTGTATAAAGAAAAGCCCCACAGCCAACAGGGGAAATGGTACTTACGAGTATTGTGTCAGCAGTTCCAAATCATTATGCATGTTGATTGGATATGCTTCGCTGAGTTCAAACAACTTCTCTAGGGCCTCATAAATGAAAATGATGCAAATAAGAGATGCAAAAGCTTCTTCAGTAAACCGGGTGATATAGCAGACAAGGGAGCTTGCATCAGTGGCCACAAGTATGATACACAGGGTTGCAGTCCAAAGTCCAATACTAGCTCTTAAAGATAGGTATGACAGCCCATATTCTCTAGGAGGAGGGAAAGAGCAGGAGAAAGAAGGTCATTGAACAGCTTGTCACCATTTTTAGTAGATGGAAATAAGTCTAATTCAGGAAGCAAAAGTAAATAAGCTTCACATCCCATGAGTATCTAAACTCAAAACTTTGTCTACAGGGAACACCTAAGGGTACAAAACTCAAAGAGGTTTCTCAGTGCTTAGAACTGAATATAATTTTTTTATAAATATTACATTAAAAATACATAAATATTTTACTGTTTCTTTATTTCCATGGAGAGACAAAAATGGCAAACTGAATCAAATCAGCAACTTCCACCTCTGCCAGCAGATTTCCAAATGTGATGTTGAGAGAAGCATAAATACAGTAGAGGGATAGACAGGGACTAAGAGTGAAAAGTATATAATACTTACTTGCAAAATTTAAATAAAATCTTTTCAAACACCAAAACTGGTCCTGTACTGCCTAGTATGGTAAGAGGCTGTCCACCAAAGAGAGAATAGGCTATCCCAGTCATGGACGCTCCAAAGAGAGACTCGATTGCACTCTATGTGGAGATATAAAGGATTCCATTATCTAAGCTGTACAGACCACCATTATAACTGGGGAAAAAATATATAAAATACATGGGGTCTATTCTGTGAAGCACCTACTAGCAACCTTGGGCAGGAGGTGGGGTGGGAGAATTAAAAAAGGGGCAGGCCGTCAAAATATGAATGGTAGTAGACAAGTATGCATTATCTCTCTCTTCCTTTATCTTACCTTTCTTTCACTTACTAAAAGTTTACATGTATTCACAACAAATGTCTGGCAGAAGCATGGCCTATATATAAGTGGGAAATGGACCTCTTAAGAGATAAGAACCAATCTAAAGCTAGCCTAAGACTGGGGGCCAAGGATGAGATCAGAACCTTGTGTAACATAAGAACTATCTGTTCTGAGATATTCCACTCCCTGATTACCAGTTCCACTAGTCAAGAAATTCATATGAAGTTTATCTGCCAGACCATACATCAAATCTCTCCTCCTAAAGGAATTCAAAATGAAATGCATACTCATCTAACTACGAATTTTTAATGCTGATTCAAATTCAAAGTTCAGAGAAAAGAATAATACATACTATTCGACCCTCAGTTGCTTCTCCCAACAGTCCTCCAAATGTGATGACAGGAGACATACATGCGCAGTAGAGAAACAGAAAAGATGCTAAACACTGCAGGCTGAAAGCATCTGTGAAGTCACTCCAGAAGTATGGAGCTTTTCTTTTGATATCTAAAATAAGTCCCCCAAAAATCCTAAGACAGGGGGGGAAAACACAATAGTGACATACAAAGATAAAAAACACATAAGTCAAAATACTCATTTGCTTTGCTGCCAGGTCACAGTATAGGTTTTCCATTAGCAGAGATGAGACCCGTATTAACCTGCTAGGTTTTACATCATGATCTACAGAAATAGCTTTGTACCACTAAGGCACTTCAATTCTTAGTGAAAAATTGTGTCAACAACTTCAAAAACCCTAGGTTCTCTCAAACTAGGTTCTCAGCAGTTCAACAATCAAAATTCAAACAGTGAGATTTAAGGATTACTCTAATCTCTGTTCCATTTTACAAAAACCTAGTCCTAAAATCAGGCCTCTTATCCTCAGTCATTGGCAATATTGGAATTGTTTACATTCCATTTAGTGTAGCAGAAAGTGAAGGAGGGAAGGTAAACTAATTTTTACATAGCCCAATAGTGAACATCAACCTAGAGAGAAAAGGTGGTATATAACCATGGCTCCAGCTATTCACTCTCTTTGTCAAAAAAAATCGCTTGCCAAATAATATTTCATACAGGCACTTAAATGGCCTTATGGATAACAAAAATACTTAGTAGAGAGAGGTAAGTTCCATTATTGTTTTCATTTTTAGAAAACTAACACAGGGGCCTTATAATAAGCAACCTAGATAAATGTACTTTTGATCCACTAAACATATTCAAACATCTATAATTAACAAGACAATAGTGACCTTACTTGGGGTAAATGCATGTATTCTAAAAATATCAAAAATCACATTAAAAACATGTAAAGGATGATTTTTTGGTAAGAGGAGGGGAGTAGGAGAAGCATTAAATTGTGAAATGTTGTCTAAAATCTGAGGATGAAATTTTTTAATCTATTAGGAATGAGAGCATTAAACAAGTATTCTCATTCTCTTTGAACACTTACTAACAATATGCAGATTTAACATTTGACTACTAAAAGCTCTTTGTGCTCTTTGGAATAGAGATGTCATATTAAAATGAATAAGGCTATGATTAAGTTCCTACATGGAGGTTAAAAAAAACTATTATGTTCAACATACTGCAAGTATGCTAAATACACCTGGGTTATGGAAAAATATTAAAGGTTTGTTCTTTATTTTCTAAATAGGAATATAATGTGGCAATCTAAGAATCACTTCAAAAATGATTGTTCTCTTGGGAAGCAAATTCCTATCTGCCTTGAAAAACGTACCTCTTCAGAATAACTGAAAATTCTATTATTTTTAATTGCCCTGATATAGACACAATAGTAACATATTAATAACTATCTTATTATTATGTGAGTGATTGAATCATTACGTTTTCCACATCCACCAGAGGGATGTGGAGTAGGAGAGGTTGAAAAGGATGAAATTTCAATTGAAAAAAAAAAGGACATTTAAAATTCAGAAAGTTTGCAAAGAACCTTTGAAAATTCACATACATACACAAAGATCATCTTAGTTTAGGTTCTCCTACTTGTGTTTAGTAAAACACATGCATACTTTTTATTTGGGGGATCATTTCTGAATGATGTGTTAACTTCTCAAAGTCATAATTCAGAACAGATTTAATCTACTAGTCTATTTATTCATGTACTTATTTCTTACATCCCACCTAATCCCCAAAAGCATGTGAGGTGGTTATGAATGATCACTTCGTAGTTAATATTTATAGGTTTGATAGCACTTTCTATTAGACTACTGTTTTCTAATTAATTACTTATTAGGCCATACATTAGTCTAAATAGCTGTTATATTACAGTGTAATAAACGTGCTTTTAGCAGAAAAAATCTAAATCCGGAAGTGGGAGGTCATTGCAGAGAACAGTACAAGAGCAGCCCAGGTGTGCACCAGCAACTCCAGGAGAGCAGATGAGTAATGGAAACTTCAAGTCCTGTCAGCAACAGAATCTGTGGAAGAACTCTGGAGAAGCGAAGATACCGGATATTGGTGACCTGGGAGGATTTAGGAAGCAGTAAGGAAAAGTGAACTTTGAAAAAAAAAATAATCTAAGCTATGTGGCACCTTACGCCTGAGAGAGAGGAAAAAGAAAATAACACCAAAAATAAAAAGACAGCATTTGAAAATATGGAAGTAAACAGAAGGAGTAACAATGTTTCCAGTAAAGGGAAAGGGAAAAAATGGTCTGAATCATCTCAAATTAGGTACCAGTCTGAGGAAGACATTTCCTTAGAGACAAAACATAGAAAAAGAGAAAGAACAGAAGAGAATTAAAATGCACTGAGTTGTCAGGAACTGGAAAGTCAGCTTAGAGGACACAGTAAAAGCAGTACAAGAAATGGCCCTGAGGGGAGGGGAGCACCAAGCCTGCAAAGTTTGTGCAATTGCCTTCAATTATAATGGAGGCTGTGTGCACATATTCCCTGAAGAAAGACCCACCCAAAGGTTTCTGATTTTCTGCTCACACATTTCTTGGAGAGAGACAAGCTGTCAAAAAAACATAAAGAATCATTTTAAGAAATAAACTGAAGCTTTCATCTCTTCAAAGATGTGTGATTAGAAAAATAAATCATATAGCTCTTTCAGATTACTATCATAAAAATAAAAAATATTATTATATACATCCTACTTGCATGTAATGAGACAGAGTCTATAAGACTGAGTTCTTGGTATTTATTTTCATTTCCATCTTGAACTTGAAGTTTTCAACAGGCTCTTTTGGAAGGGACAACTGACAGTTTTCTCATTCATTCTAAGAATCTGTGAATGTGTTTTATGCATAGCAATGTGAAAGACTACGTATATAAAATGGATTGGTGTATTCACTGTTCTGGTTTAACAATAATGACAATCATTAATGATGATATATCAAACTTATTAGCATATTTACCCCCAAAGAGTAGGTATTCAAAATATAAAAACAAATTAGTCCTCAAAACAGTAATTCCCAACACAAAAGTGATAGAATATTTGGTCTTTGAAGTCCCATACAAAGGCTTTTCACTAACCTTCCGGTTCGCTGGAGTTCAGGTCCACTATGTCCTCCATGGGGCTCAGCTTCCCCATGAGCTGCTGTTCCATTTGGTACAGCAGGAATCTTCCTCTTCTCCTGTAGGAAGTTTTTTTGTTTTTTAATTTCAGGTGCTAGTTGTAAACAATAAAAGCAATTTTTTTCCCTTGAGGCAATATGCAGAGCAGTTAAGAATTCAGGCTCTGTACTTATTTGCTATACGACCTCTAGAAAGTTATTTAGCCACCTAAAGCCTCAGTTCTCGCTTCGTTTTACTGGTGATAACTCTGACGGTAAAGCATTTGCCTGCAATGCGGGAGACATGGATTCGATCCCTGGTTAGGGAAGATCCCCTGGAGAAGGAAATGGCAACCCACTCCAGTACTCTTGCCTGGAAAATCCCATGGACCGAGGAGCCTGGTAGGCTACAGTCCAAGGAGTGGGCAAAGAGTCGGACACGACTGAGAGACTCCACTTTCACTTTCATTGACAAAATGAAATGAGGTGAGGGATACTTATTTTTTCTTTCAATGAATATTTATTGAGTGCCTAGTGTGTGCCATTCATTTTTATGGGATGCTATAGATGCAAAAGTGAGCATGAAAAAGCATTCTGTTAGTGGAGACAAAATAAACCTATAATGTCAGGTAGAGATAGAGATGATACAGCTAACAGTGTTAGTTGCTCAGTCATGTCTGACTCTGAGTGATCCCATGGGCTACTGTAGCCCACCAGGCTCCTCTGTCCATGGGATTCTCCAGGCAAGAAAACTGGAGTGGGTAGCTATTCACTTCTCCAGGGGATCTTCCCTACCCAGAGACAGTAAAGAACTTGCCTGCAATGCAGGAGACCTGGGTTCAATCTTTGGCTCCAGGAGATCCCCTGAAGAAGGGAATAGCTACACATTCCAGTATTCTTGCCCGGAGAATTCCTTGGACAGAGGAGCCTGGCGGGCTACAATCCATGGGGTCGCAAAAAATCGGACATGACTGAGCAACTAACACTCTCGCTACTACTCTGAGATAGAGATCTGAAAAAAACTAAAACAAGAAGGGGTGAGAGGAGACTGGGATTAGGATAGGTTGAGGTAAGGAGGTGTTAATGGTGGTATAGGCCTGGTCTAGTTCAACAGTTCAATGAACATTAACTGTTATCATTAGCTATTTTTAAAGTATGTTTCCCTCTCTGATTCTGGCTCATATTTTCCTACCTAAGCTTGCTTCTGATACAAAGCAATCAGAAAGACTACTGCAAAAGGAAGCTTCTAATTGAGCCAACAACAAAATACTGTGGTTATGTAAGTGCTGTTTCTCTACAGGTTTATTACACCCACTTTTGTCAGTGATAGAGAGTTTAAAAAATTAGAAAATCCTTCCTACTGGTGATCTTAGAGCATATCGATGTGTTCAAAAGTGCTTAAAAGGAAAAAAAAAATTAATGGTGAAATTAAATTTTTTATTTAACTGCCATTCCAAAATAGTGTAAACATATAAACATGTTCTTCATGCTTAGTGTAAACTGAACAAGTGGGAATTATCAAATGATCTTAGATAAAATGGTACAGATTTAAAACATGATAAAAATATATTTTGAAATGCAAAAAATATAGGAAAGTTCATTAATATTTTATAATTTCCTAGGTGTATAAACAGATACAATGAACTTAAGTTCAAAGATAAAAGACAGTATGTCTGTCAACAGATGAAGGAACTGCCTTTACAGTTAAATAACTATCATATGTTAGTAAAGGGCTTTAACAGTGGCCCTTAATACCCTCAATACCCAATAATCACCTGCGGAAACATTTTTTAGCAAGTCTAAGAAGGCAAGTGGTATTATTTGTTCTTCTGGGGAATTATCCCTTACTGCATAAATTAATTCATTGTTTTACAATGGGAAAAGCTATTTGCCTTATACACTGATAAGGCAAATGATAAACCATGAAAGATATTCATCATTCTAAAGTACCTATTTCCTCAAGGAGTGGTCATCTTACAGTAGGGAGAAAGAGTTTAGAAAAAATAATTGTGTACTGGTGAATATTCTGAGGGAAATAAAGGAAATGTTTTTTGTTGTTCAGACTTGACTGACAAGGACCCACTGTACAGCACAGGGAACTATACTCAGTATCTTATAACAACCTATAACAGGAAATAATTTTTAAAATAATATATATACACACATATATATATGTATATTTATACGTATATGTATAAAATTGAATCACTGTTATACACCTGAAACAAACACATTGTAAATCAACTATATTTCAATAAAAATTAAAAGCAAATAAACAAATAAAATTTGTTTCCGAGTTTCTTCTGATATCTTCAATCTAAATTACTGGAAGGAAACACTGAACAGATCTGCTTCTTCCTTTTGGGGATTGAGAGAGGTTTGATAGATTTAATAAGATCCCCAAGATGTCCATATTTATGTAGCATTATGTACATGCCAGATTCTAGAGAGAGTTATGATGTTAAACTTATTTTTCATATGCAGAATTTATAATAATAAAGAAAAAATAAAGAAATAAAAATGATGGAAAAGCAAAAATTTAGAGCATACTAAAGGGATCTGTGAGGTGTGGGGAGGAAGAAATGGCAGTGATAAATAGAGTGATCAGGCAGGCTCAGAGAGAGTGTCATTTGAGAAAAACTTGAGGGAGCCAAGAGAATTAGCCATAAAATAACTAGGGGAACATCCAGGCAAAGAACAGCCAGTGAGTGGGAGAGTCTTAAGGCAGGAGTGTGCTGCAGAGATTGAAGAATAAGGAGGCAGGAGGCCAAGGAGAGGAGTGAGCAAGAAAAAAAGAGATAGGAGATGACTTAGAGGCAAAAGGAAGCCATACTGTGTGGGTTTAGTAGATCATTTTAAGTATTTGGCTTTTATTCTCAGTGAAATGAGGAGCTTTCGCAGGATTTTAAGGAAAGGAGAGCATGATCTAACACTCTGGCTGCTGTGTCAAGAACAGATTCTAGGAACCAAGAGTAGAAGCAAGGAGACTGGTTAGGGGGCTATTTCAGTAATCCAGGAGAAAAATGATGGTAGCTTGGAGCAAAAGAACTGATGACATAGGGGATAAAGAGGGAATTGGTGGGGTAATCTCTTTGAGTAGGTATGAAGAGATGGGATCTACTGCACAGGTAGAAAACTGACTTTGGATAATTCATAAACAGTAATATAGCAGCAGGCAGAGAATGTAGGTGCAGATGCTGGCAGGTAGATAAATGTGGTTTGGGGAATCTAAGCAGGTAAATGGCATGAGAGAAAAGCAAGGAAGTTGAGGGTATACATAAGGGAGTGATTATAATGACTGACATAAAGTTCTAATGAGTATTTTTAGGGGTATCCCTTGAGGTGACTGGTTATTATTCTCTTAACTGAAAGTAAGAAATATTTTTTAAAAATACTATGATTTACACATTTCTGGAAGAATAAAAACCATGGAGATTATCCCAGAGAGGAAAATATTTGAATGAATATAAATTCAGTACTTAATTTATTTTGATTCATTTTGCTCCACTTCATAAAAGAAAACATAGTTTCATAGTATCTATTATTCAATTCCAACATACATTTTAAAAATACTAATGTTGTAAAGAAACACAGAGCATATCTAATTCAAACTCATTATATAAAATTGTGCTGTCTAACATGATAGCCACTAACTACATGTGGCTATTTAGATTTAAACTAATTAAAATTAAAAATTAAGTTCCTCACTTGCATAAGCACATTTCTATTGCTCAATAGTGGCTTGACTTAATAGATAGCATAGATATAGAACATTTCTACCATTGCAGAAAGTTCTACTGGACACACTGATATATAACATCAGTACAGAGAGGTTACAGCATCTGTTTAAGGTAATAAAAAGAGATAATATCAGAACCCAGGTGCCTTGATTCTTAGTTCAATGTTCTTTCTACTGTTGTTGTCATTGTTTAGTCTCTAAGTCATGTCCGACTCTTTTGCAATTCCATGGACTGTAGCACGCCAGGTTCCTCTGTCCATGGGATTTCCTAGACAAGAATACTAGAGTAAGTTATCATTTCCTCCTCCAGGAAACCTTCCTGACCCCAGGGATTGAACCCGAGTCTCTTGTACTGGGGACTTCCCTCATAGCTCAGCTTGTAGAGAATCCACCTGCAATGCAGGAGTCCTGGGTTTGATCCCTGTGTTGGGAAGATTCCCTGGAGAAGGGAAAGGCTACCCACTCCAGTGTTCTGTACTGGAGAATTCCATGGACTATGCAGTCCATGGGGTCGCAAAGAGTCGGACACAACTGAGTGACGTTCACTTCACTTCATTTCACTCTTGCATTGGCATACTGAGCCTACCGTTTCTCAATATTCAGATTCCAACATCCAACAATTAATCCTGGTCTTAAAGTCTCATAAAATTAATTTTAGCTCCCATGTCTCCACTTGTCTCAGAAACATCATTTCTCAAAGGCAAGGTGTTTCCAAAAATGCTTGACTTTAGTTTTAATGTTTGAAAAATAAATTGGTGTTAACAAGTGATTTTAAAACTCTCACATCAGCATATTAATATTTTTACTGAATTTTCCAAATAATATCAATTAAAGAGAGTCTTTCTTACTACTTTAAGAAGTATTATACTGTCTTTATTAATACTGTTAGTGTGAGGATATATACAAGTACAAAATAAAACAATCTAAACCCTTAAAATTACTCTCTAAGCAACTTACTAACTTTAGTAGTACATCAACTGAAATTATGTGATTGTGATTATAGAATCCCAGACTCTAGAATCTCCTCTGAGAAAAGGAGAGCAAATAACCTTCAATAATTATGAAATAACTTCAGGATAGAAATGTAGAAATGAGCCATCAGTATAGTTTCCTTCAATTAATAGCAGGTTTGAGATGACTTTTTAGAAGACTCATGGTTGAGTCTTTTACTCAGTCATTTACCCATCTCTGGCTAACCAGAAAAACACCTATGCCTAGAGCTGGGTCAATTAGGCCATCTGTTACTTCAACTAAGGCAGCAGAGTCAACTACAAACGCAGCTGGACTCCACAGGGACCAGAGCCAAAGGCAAGAGTGAGTAGATGACAACAGGGAGAGCTGTAGGAGGCAGATTCACTAGGAATATAGACGGCAATATCAGTGGGCTTAAAACACATTTGGCCACCACCCTCAACAAAGTCATGCCTGCAATAAGAAAATGACCTCAAACAGTATCAATGGTCTTTATTTCTCTCTGCATTGTATGCAAGTAAAATGCACATCAGATTTTTATATGGAGAATTTTTACAATTTTCATACCACATGCCCACACAAAGGTAATACAAACATAAGAATTATGAAGAAAATTCTTGAAATCATAAATGTGATTAACAACAGTAGTAGGGAGTTTTCCATACAAAATGACAACCATGCTTTTGAATTTTCCTAACATTTACCAACTTCAAAGCTATGTATCAGAGTATGGCGAGTCCGTAATAGGCTTTTCTTAAGCATATTTTCCATCCTCATTAAAACTTAAATTTTCCTCCAGTATAGTATGCTTTAAGGTGGGCCTAAAATCTTTTCAGGCACGTGGTACTGTTATTTAGTAGAGTATCATCGATACACCAAATTTGTGTTGAATAAAAAGAAGGAAGATTTTGTGTCAGGGAATTTCATGTCCCTGCCTTCTTAGAGGTTAAGTAGGTTCTGGTGCACTGGTTGCTCAGATGGTAAAGAATCTGCAAGCAATGCAGGAGACTTAGGTTCAATCCTTGGTTCAGGAAGGTCCCCTGGAAAAGGAAATGGCAACCCACTCCAGTATTCTTATCTGGGAAATCCCATGGACAGAGGAGACTGGTGGGCTACAGTCCATGGAGTTGCAAAGAGTCGGACACAACTGAGCGACTAACACACACCAAATCAAATGTGGTGGGAAATTTAACTCAATTCTGACACCATCTACCTGGAAATAGCATCAGATTCCACAGGTTGAGAGTTCAGCCCTGGAAGACTACCCACCCCTCACACCCCATTTCAGATGCCCGTCACAAGCTCGGGTTATTGCTGGTTCTCCGAACCCACTGGGGATATATCTGAAGCTCCTGTGAACCCCTTCTCAGGTTGGACTAATTTGCTAGAATGGCTTATAGACCTAGAGAAACATTTTACTTACTTGATCACCAGTTTTAGTACTAAAGGATATAACTCAGGAGCAGCCAGATTGAAGAGATGCATAGGACAAGGCATGGGGAAAGGGAGAGAAACTTCCATACCCTCTCTAGGCACACCACTCTTCCCAATAGCCACGTGTTCACCAACCCAAAAACTCTCTGAACCCTGCCCCTTTGCGGGTTTATGGAGGCTTCATTACACAGCTATGATTGATTAAAACACTGGCCATTGATGACTGAACTCAAACTCCAGCCCCTCTTCCCTCCCTGGAGGCAGGAGGGTGGAACTGAAAGCTCCAAACTCTAATCTCTTGGTAAGGCTCCAACTGGCAATCAGCTCCCATTCTTAAGAGAGTTGCTAAATTAACCTCATTAACATAACAAAGACATCTTTGTTGCTTTCATCACTTAGAAAATTCCAAGCATTTTAAGAGCTCTTGTGCCAGAAATAGGGACAGAGATCAGATAAATATTTCTTATTATAATCACATCACAGAAGTTATAATTTAAATTATTTGAATCTTCGGTTATACTATTTTAGTACATATATTTAAAAGGCAAAAAAACGATGGTAGTCCTAAGAGTATTTTCATATATACATACCTGGGAAGGAACATTTTTGGGAGGCTCTATTCGAATGCTTGGATCCCATTCTCCAGGAGGGAGAACAGTAACCTGATCCAGAAATTCGTCAATTCCTGATACCAAGTCATTACGATCTTTTGCTTTGTAAGCAACATCATGAAATACCTATAGAAAGAAAACAATCATTTATAGATTAAAAAAATAGCTTTAAAATCTTAATGTATTTTGTGTTTTCATTTCCCAGTTAGCACACATGTGATTGTAACAATTTGAATAGGAAGCTCTAACTAAAGAAGTTTTAGTGTAAAATATTATAACCTCTTTTATTCTATGATTGCACAGATGTTTATCTTTCTTAGAATGCTAGATGAATGTTGAAATTTCTGGTGGAAAGAGGAAAAGAAGGAAAAGGAGAATAGAAGGAAGTTCATGAAACTAGAATTAATGATTCAGGTTTGACAAACATTGTTTGCTGCTAAGTCGCTTCAGTCGTGTCTGACTCTGTGCGACCCCATAGACGGCAGCCCACCAGGCTCCACCGTCCCTGGGATTCTCCAGGCAAGAATACTGGAGTGGGTTGCCATTTCCTTCTCCAGTGCATGAAAGGGAAAAGTGAAAGTGAAGTCGCTCAGTCGTGTCCGACTCTTAGCGACCCCATGGACTGTAGCCTACCAGGCCCCTCAGTCCATGGGATTTTCCAGGCAAGAGTACTGGAGTGGGGTAAACATTGTTTATATATATGTAAATCAAACTTCTGAAAGAAGCCCTTGCTTTAAAATAAGAGATAAAAGTTTATAACAATATTTATGCCATGGCATAAAATAATACTATTGAATAAATGATGGACTAATTAATAAACAGTACTAAGCCAAGTAATTATCTATATAAAAGTAAAACAGGATCTTTATCCATATCCCACTTAAAAAGCAATTCTAAATATTGAAAACTTAAATATGAGCGTTAAACCATTAAATTAATTGGACATGATGTAGAAGGATATATTTATGACCTCAGAGTAAGTAAACAGTAATACAAATCTCAAAGATTTAGTGTAGTGTCAAAACAAGCACGTAACTAATTTTTGCTGTTCTTCAAGGAGAAAAAAATCTACGTGTTGTAATGTCAAATGCCAATAAGAGATTAAGTGACATGAGTACTGAACATAAGAGAGTATATTTTGTAAATGATGACCTTACAGAAAGCAATTTCAGTAGAGTAGTAGTGACAAAAATTAAACTGTAATACATTGAGATAAATGAAATTATGATATTCAAGACCAAGTAGAGATCACTCTTTCAAAACTCTTAAGATTCAGGTTCAATCAACACTTCAGTGGGACATGCTATGTTAAGGAGTAAGAAATTTTAAGGATGGGAAAATTCTGGCCTTTTATTTCATATGTATTTTCTAAGTAGTTACTATATGTTAGGCCTGTTTGCTAAATGAATGAAAGGAGTTAGTGTTGACTTAGCTAAGTGACACAGAGAGAAAACTGTTGACACAAAAGTCCAGAACAAGAAAAAAGAAAAGTAACGTTTCTTTTGTTTTTGCTTTTGTTCTTATAAAATTATGTGATTTACATTGGTATACAATTACTTTATTATTATTGTAAAATAAATTCACAAATATACTTTTTAAAATTCTCATTTTTAAGTTCTCTTATAAATATGGATAAGTATGGATGTGAGAGTTGGACAGTGAAGAAAGCTGAGCGCCGCAGAATTGATGCTTTTGAACTGTGGTGTTGGAGAAGACTCTTGAGAGTCCCTTGGACTGCAAGAAGATCCAACCAGTCCATCCTAAAGGAGATCAGTCCTGGGTGTTCATTGGAAGGACTGATGTTGAAGCTGAAACTCCAATACTTTGGCCACCTCATGCGAAGAGTTGACTCATTGGAAAAGACCCTAATGCTGGGTAGGACTGGGGGCAGGAGGAGAAGGGGACGACAGAGGATGAGATGGTTGGATGGCATCACTGACTCGATGGACATGGGTTTGGGTAAACTCCGGGAGTTGGTGATGGACTGGGAGGCCTCGCTTGCTGCGATTCATGGGGTCGCAGAGAGTTGGACACAACTGAGCGACTGAACTGAACTGAATTATAAATATCAGCATATTATCAATATAAACAAAAGCTCTTTGGAGTGCCTAATAATTTTTAAGACTATAAAGGGATTAATAAATTGGTAATAGTGCCAATAAACAAAATCATATGATTTCTCTCTAGTCATGCTCAACAGAAAGGGAGAAAAGAGGCTAGCTTAATTCAAGATAAGGTGTTGCTAGGATGACTAGAACATTCAGTCATTAATTCATTAAAAAAAAAAAACTATTGAACTCTGACTGAAGGTCAGACTCCATGCTAAATATGAAGATACAAAAGGAAAAGACAGTCTACCTACAAGAAGTCCCCAGTCAGAGAGGAAAAGAACAGCTTAGTCAACAAATAGTTATTTGAGCACCTGACAAAATCAAGGAACAAAAATGAATATTAATGGTAACTGCTCACATGGAATTCATAGCTTAATAATGAAATTCAATTCATCATTTTCTTAAATTGTATGAATCAACATATTGAATTTTATTCTTGAATATAATTATTCAATGTATTTCAAAGTAGCTAGATGACACAACAATTTCTCCACCTGAGCTTTGAACAATAAAAACCGTTTATTCTCTTTTAAAAGTATTTAAATTTTCTTTTAGTATTCAATGAATGTACTATCATAATTAACATATCCTATTATAATTAACAGCTCTCATCTTTTGCAATAACTTTCTGGCTGAGTTTCCTCTTCTCTATTTCACTCCTCACAGAGAGTTACAAATTGCTCTAAGCTAAACTTTCAAGTCTAAAGGATTCATGTTTGAGCCTTCATTCAAGGGCTGATTTGTTGTTTAGTTGCTAAGTCGTGTCCTATACATGTATATATAGGAAATTAATACTCTCTTTAAGTTGGTTCTTTCTAAAACAGATGAAATAATTAGTTTTGTTCTAACTTTTGGTTTCCTATATGTAAATATCAATAACTAACTCATATAAAACCAATAAACATAATTTGAACAGATATAATAGAAGAATTTATATTGAACTTCAAACATGAGTTCAAATTTTCAGATTTCATAAACCTAGGAAAAGTTATATACAATACTAATTAGTTCTTTTCATAGATTTTCAAGTATTTCAATAAATTATTAAATTATTTAGATGAGATTTCAGAAATGTATAATCTCAT
The DNA here is from genome assembly GCF_054371585.1 of Giraffa tippelskirchi. Lineage (NCBI taxonomy): Eukaryota > Metazoa > Chordata > Mammalia > Artiodactyla > Giraffidae > Giraffa > Giraffa tippelskirchi. Next base: position 96,550,887 of record NC_137277.1, read on the forward strand.
TTGGTATTTACTACTGAAGTTTGAATTTATGTCACTTCCATGATTTTTGCATCTGCTCTTCTTTTACAATAAAAATAGATTTTTGCAAGGCATTGTAGAATCCAAGAAACCAGTTATATGATATGATATTTTATGTTTATTTTTATGATCTTACATTTTTGAGACATATTTCTTTGAGAAGCTGACGAAAGCTTTTTCCAGTCCAAAAAACTACATACAGTGTTTGTACACAGAAAAAATTGTGTGTTGAGTCAGAGATCACAAGCCTCCTTGAAATCTATCTTCAGCTCCTCTAATGGTTAAAAGGCTTCAAGGTTAAAAACATCTATATTTAGGCAATTACAAAGAGAGTTGATAGATGTCTTATGGCTTTTGGTGTCATGTATACTATCCAGATAAACTGTCTCTTTTATTTTTTGAGACCTTAAAACTTTTTGCCCCAAACAAGACCTGCAATGATATTAACAATGGTGCTTACTTTGGCAACACAAATGCTATTAAGGGAATATTAATAAATACATTCTAAATTCCCTAAATGACAGATTTTCTTTAAATTATAGGGTTTTAAAATGTTCATGTGTGTGAATTTATTACCCCTTTTGAACAAATTTTTCCAAGGGAAATTTTATAGTAGAAGCATTTAAAGGGGAATTCAATACAGAGAAATCTGATTCACAGTAAACTGTCATGAATACAGAACTCCAAAAGTTAGGTGTACCTAGTAGGGGGAAATGTTCCCAATGAACTTGAATAAATACCTCATCTGTCATTAGGGTTGCAATTGATCTGCCAATCTCATGGTACTGTTGACCCTTTCCCAGGGGTCCCAGAAGAATGAACAAAAATCTGTAATGAAGAAGAAAAAAACATATGTTTCAAGGTAGAAATAAAAAATAATTTTAGTAGTGCAGCATTACTCATCTCAAAGGAATTACTGAAGATAGGGTTTTGATGTAAAGTATTTCCATATTTTTCCACAGGTTATTATTACATATTTTGAAATATTTTATGTTTCAAAATGACTCATGTTTAAGATCCTTGAGCAATTGGAATCTGGGGTATTTTGCTGTTTCTTTCATTTAGTTAACTATAATGCCTATGCAGTTAGTGTGAATTTTAAGGATTCTATAATTCTTATGGGAGAAAGTTAAGAAAAATAGAATCTGATTAAATCTTTTTGAATTGTAAGATAGAGAACTCACTATCACATATGAAAACTGTAGAATTAGGTAGAAGAGGGGAATGGTAATACAGTAGTATAAGCAAACAAAGAATATATGGTCAAAAAAAACAGTGGGTGTGTGCAAAATTTACATTAAATAGAAAAAATGATTGCCAGGAATAAAAAATTAGATAGAATTTAAAAAATCCATTAATTCCAATGCTAGAGGAATAGTAATAGCAGCTGAACTGTGATAGTCCATCTATATAAGGTTGAAAGTCTAGCAAATTCATCATCACAACTGGAAATTTTGAAGAAATCAACATGTGTTTTAACTTTGGAGGACCAATTACTGTCCTGTCTCTGAAAAGGTCAATTCTACAAGAAAATTATGAGAATTTTAAGTTGCCCTGTATTCGGTAATATAACTACAGCGTTCACTTGTTAAATGGTTTTTGCTTTTAAGTATGAAGACTAATGACTTTATAAGGTATGCTGACATAGATATCACAATTATACTTTTCATTCAGTTATAAACTTTAGAGATTGTACACATTTTTACATGATGCATACATTACAGTCTTAGAGGATCTGACATTAATTTTTTGTGTCAGTTGTAACTGAATCCAATTTTATTACACAGAAATGTCCACTATACATTTAAAAAAGGAATAACTTAGTGTGGTGGCAGATGCTTTACTAACTATAGTACTTTTAAGAAATTTCCTAACCTATGTACATCTTACTATTTTCATGTTTCTATGCCATGGACTATTTATAAATCCTAAAATTATTTTCTGGTATTTTTACTATGTGTTACTGTTATAGACACAGTGTGCCCTTTTGTCCTCCTAAGAAAGGATAATTAGGAACCTTGAATGGCTTTCTTTATTCTATTTGTCTAACTAATCTTCCATTTTTCACCTTTCCTAACTAAACAGTCTAGTCTTTTAAATCTCTCCTTATACCGTGCCTCTACTGTGCCCCTAATTTTTCCTGCACTGTTCTCTAGACACATTTTGCTATGTCAGTATGAAATGAGGTCACTTAAACCTTGACAGTTTTCAAAGTGAGGGTATATAACCCCATTATGGCTTTTCTCTACTCTTGGGAATTTTTTTTCTTTCCTTTGAAATACAAGAGCTATCACTGTCAGAAATAACCATCATTTACTCAGAGTTCATCGGACACCTTCTTAGCTGGTAGAACAAGAATGCACTGCTTGGAAGACACAAAGGAATTTTAATCTACTAAAATAATATTGCTATGGTTAGTAAATTTCACATGTTAAATCTGAATCCCAAATTCCCAGAAATTCTGAACAGATTACAGGGTGTATACGGAAAAATGCAGCCTTAATCATACGTCAGACAACACCTTAATGTTCATCCTTCTCTTTTTTAATAAAACTTGGTATGCATCAGAGGTCTTGGTAGCCCTCCAGATGAACAGACACACTTCTCTCTATAACTTGAATTGGTAGCTAGTTTCCTGCCTCAAATCTGTTCATCCACAGGTTCAGGTAGAGGTTCTCAAACACTGAATCCCATTCCAATCAGCTGAGCTCTAATGAAATGAGGCCTCTCCTGACTAAACTATTCTGTATTTTTGGAATATCGTATCCACAGTCAAAACACAGAGTGATGTAACTGGCTATGTTTTGAGTTAAGGTTGAAAGGTTCATAGAAGAAACATTCTACCAACCCAGTTACCACAGCACCTGAAATTATCATCAGTTTAACTTGACTAAGACCTTCAATGTTTGAAAGAGGAGACAATTAACAGCATCTGAGACAATTATATGCTGCGTCGTGCTTAGTTGCTCAGTCATGTCTGACTCTTTGTGACCCCATGGACTGCAGCCCACCAGGCCCCTCTGTCCTTGGGGATTCTCCATGCAAGAATACTGGAGTGCGTTGCCATGCCGTCCTCCAGGGGATCTTCCCAACCCACGGATCGAATCCAGGTCTCTTGCATTGCAAGTGGATTCTATTCTGACTGAGCCACCAGGGAAGCCCAAGAGACAACTATGGCATCAGTCATGAAGGAAATGGGGCCATACATAGATAAGTTTTGCTGTGGGAACAGGATCAGAGTGAAAGGCTGTCTACACACAGGAATCACATTTTATGGAGGGAGAAAGGAAGAAAACAAGGTTCCCTAGAGGAATTGCTAGGAATGTAATGTGCTGTGGCCAATATTCATTTTTCTTCATGAATTTGTCCATGGACAGTCTTATCTCTATAACATGGAGATAAATAATAAATAACAAAATTCAGTTTGTATTACGGCAAAGTTGTTAGTTTTTATTGCACCTAAATGAAAAACAAGTTCAGGTAATCAAGTTAAATTTGTCCTTTTGATTCAGATTCAACCACAGTAACTACCAATGATTATTAAGACTCTATGTATGGGAACTATACTATGAGTAAGATTAAAACATACAGTATGTAAGATACAGCAGGTAGTATCCTAATGATGGCACTTAAGCATAAACCAAGCCTTGAAAACTTTGATCTTTTCGAATATGATCACACTTATATACAAGATCCATGCATGCGTGCCTGCTAAGTCATTTCAGTCGTGTTCAACTCTTTACGACCCTACAGACTGTAGCCTGCCAAGCTCCTCTGTCCATGGGATTCTCTGGGCAAGAATACTGGAGTGGGTAGTCATTCTCTTCTCTAGAGAATCTTCCTGATTCAGGGATGGAACCTGCCTCTCTTTCCTGCATTGGCAGGCAAGTTCTTTACCACTGGCTCAGACTGTAAAGAACGCCTGCAATGCAGGAGACCCAGGTTCCATCCCTGGGTAGGGAAGATCCCTTGGAGAAGGGAATGGCTACCCACTCCAGTATTCTTGCCTGGAGAATTCCATGGACAGAGGAGCCTAGGGGGCTCCAGTCCATGGGGTCGCAAAGAATTCCACAGGACAGAGCGATAAACACTTTCACTTTCTTTACCACTAGCGCCACCTGGGGGCCCTGTTTAGCCCATAGTTTAATGCAATCTTTGAGAAAAGCCTAATTCTTTATCACTTTTCACCAAAAATCTAAAAAAGGAGTTCCAGTATTCTGGCCTAGAGAATGATTATACACTTTTAGAGGGATTCCCTGATAGCTCAGTTGATAAAAATAATCCTCCTGCAATGCAGGAGACACCAGTTCGATTCCTGGGTCAGGAAGATCCCCTGGAGAAGGGATAGACTACCCACTCCAGTATTCTTGGGCTTCCCTTGTGGCTCAGCTGGTAAAGAATCTGCCTGCAATGAGGGAAACCTGGGTTCAATCCACCCCTGCGTTAGGAAGGTCCCCTGGAGAAGGGAAAGGCTACCCACTCCAGTATTCTGGCCTGGAGAATTCCATGAACGATATGGTCCATGGGGTCGCAAAGAGTTGCACATGAATGAGAGACTTTCACTTCACTTCATGATGATATAGACCAGGGTATTCAGAGATAAGGAGCGTGCCTAAAAGAAAACATAGAAATTTGAGAAGAAGGAAGACAGAACAGAACAATTTTTAAAGCACTTTTTGCCCTCTTCCACAAAGAAGAAACAACAGTTTTGTGGATTATACTTTAGTTTCAAGAAAAAAACTCTCAGAGGAAATTATATTTACACCTTTTTTCCCACACACACACACAAAAAATGGCTTAAGAAAGTGCAAAAGATGCTCTTATACTTTTTACCTGGTTGGGATTGGGACCTCAGCTAATCCTTGAAGCAGTACAGCTGGGGACAACCTGACAAATGCAACTACAGTTCGATCCAAAAACTCCAATTCCCCAACTAAGATGTTTGAAGCTTCAGCACCTGGAGGAATCTTCTTCATAAAATGCAAATCGACCTGAGAGCATCACAAAGTAAAATAAATCAAAATTGGAAAAATTTGTTAAATCATTCCTAGCCAAGTACTTCACACATGGTAATCCATCATTAAATATAGTTTAAATAAATATAGCTTATATAAGTATTATTTAAATCAAATTTAAGATAGTTAAACATCTTTCTTGCCCTTTAAAAATACTTTTTTCTTTTACTTCTGTATTTTTGGAATTTGTTAATAATACATTGAATACTCTAGTTTTCTGATCAGTATTTTTCAAAGGTGCTTTTCAGCATCAGTAATCTTGAAATTTTCAGGGAGAAGAGTATGTGTTCAATTAAATGCACATACTCTAATCATAATTTAATTAGTATTTGCCAATATATTTAAATATTTGTATACTATATTATCTTAATTTTGTACATAATACATTTCAATTAATTAATATGTAAAATATGTCTATTTCAAAAGAAATATAATCAAAATTTTCCTTATAATATAAATTATGACTTTAGTCTTCAACTTTATCTTAATTGTTCTATATCCTTCACATTTTATACTTGTCCTGATCAACCTTCAAATTTAATTTCTCATCAGAGTATCTAGATATGGCAGAGTAAAGGAAACAAGAATAAAAATATTAATATTTAGAGTTGCTGAAGAGCCACAGTTGAATTTCTGATATGAGATGTCTATGACTGAAATGAATGCACATAAAACAAATCCATCATTAATAAAAAGAAATGCTTAAAGGGTGAAGTCTGAAAATGAATGTAAAATATTCTTAAGAATAACTATCAGTTCTCACATAGAGAGTCTCAGTGAAAACCAAGTAGTGATTTTTAAAGTCAATTTTACAAAGCCTATTTCTTATTTCTAATTCATTGAGTTGCTTTTAATGGAAACCTATTGGTAGGTAATAATGATTGCTGTAATAATTCTCTCTATGCTCCTAATGAAATGGAGACTAAAGGCCAAAGTAGGAATAGGATAGAGTGAGGCAGAGAGAAGGAAAAGAAAAAGAAGGAGAAAGAAGGAGAGGGAGGGAGATGAGAAGATGAGGAGGAAGTGGAAAGGAAGAGACGAAAAATAAGAGGAGAAAGAAGAGAGAGATGGGGGCGAGAAAAGAGCTCTGACAAATACGTGAGGTCAACAAGACTTTTTGGGGGGCCAGACACTCCTTCTGTTTAATGATTTTAGAATTTTTTTCAAGCAGTTTAAAATGAAAAAAAAATTAAAACTTTTAGGAGGAATAACTTAGGAAGTTCATAGTCAGACTACAGTGACTATATTAAATTTGCTGCTTTCTGAAATCAAGACCTCAGCACACTTGTATAGAAGGTTTATAACTACTTAATTTTCTGTGAGATAAGGGTGCCTCAAAATATAAAACCCATTATATGAAATATTTTTTATCATAAGGATTAAATATAAAAATAATCTAGAATGCCACTATAATATCAAATAGAAGTAATGTTCTATTTTAAAGAAAAAGAAAATGATTTAACAAAGCAAAACTGCCTATAAAATTTGATGAACATTATAAATTTCAAAATTTTTAACCGATAAATATACTTCCAAATATAAATTTGTAAACTTGTAATGCTGCTGCTGCTGCTAAGTCGCTTCAGTTGTGTCCGACTCTGTGCAACCCCAGAGATGGCAGCCCACCAGGCTCCGCCGTCCCTGGGATTTTCCAGGCAAGAACACTGGAGTGGGTTGCCATTTCCTTCTCCAGTGCATGAAAGGGAAAACTGAAAGTGAAGTTGCTCAGTCGTGTCCAACTCTTAGCGACCCCATGGACTGTAGCCTACCAGGCTCCTCCGTCCATGGGATTTTCTAGGCAAGAGTACTGGAGTGGGGTGCCATTGCCTTCTCCGAAACTTGTAATACCTATACACTATTAGCTCAGTGAGAAAAACATATTAAATCTCCATAAGTCTTTCAGAGCCTAAAAAAGTAAAATAAACTATTAATTTTTTCCCCAATAGAAATATGATATTAATACACTGGAATAAAGAGAAAATGGCTTTTTAAGAAAATCTACAACTGGTAGCAATATGAGTCATATTGGTAATATCTGTCATGACTCTAATGAGAAGTTTGAGTTCAACTTGGAAGACTGTGTAAATTCCTTTATTCAATATTTCCTGACATATGCCATAACCTTAACTATTGATGTCTGTGCCTCAGGCATGGGGCAACTACACACATGACTGCTTTAAGATTTAATTTAATTTAATCAAGGAGTACCTAGTATGCTGTGTGCATGTGTGCTAAATTGCTTCAGTCATGTCCAACTCTGTGTGACCCTATGGACTGTAGCCCGCCAGGCTCCTCTGCCTATGGGACTCTCCAGGCAAGAATATTGGAGTGGGTTGACACACCCTTCTCCAGGGGATCTTCTCAACTCAGGGATCAAACGTGCATCTCTCGTATCTCCTGTATTACAGGTGGGTTCTTTACCACTAGTGCCACCTGAGAAGCCCAACCAGTATGCTAAAATAGCTTAATTTTATAAAGAAAATACATGGTCCTTACATTTTTTTTTGCATTATATAATACTTGATATATTACTGATTGATATCCATTACTTAGAAAATTCACTAAAATATTTAGAATTTAATTTCAGGATTAAGAAATTTATTCTGATTTAAAATGTAACAAATTATATATAAATAACATATATATCAAAAGACTCATTATATTATTGCAATACTATATGCTATATATAGTATAATACTATACTATATACTAATATATATAGTATAATACTATTCTCCAGGCCAGAATACTGGAGTGGGTAGCCTTTCCTTTCTCCAGGGGATCTTCCCAACCCAGGGATCGAACCCAGGTCTCCTGCATTGCAGGCGGATTCTTTACTAGCTAGCCACAAGGGAAGCCCAGGAATACTGGAGTGGGTAGCCTATTACTTCTCCAGCGGGTCTTCCCAACTTTGGAATCAAACCAGGATCTCCTGCATTGCAGGCAGATTCTTTACCAACTGAGCTATTAGGTAAGCCCACTATACATTATAGTACTTATTATATTATTCTTGGACTAGCTATATATTTGAAGGTAATAGATATATATTATCTACTTATTTTATTATATTATACAATTATATATTATTCCTGTGATAACCCTATATTTTTATACTTATGTTAACATACAATTCATAAAGAACCTTATTTGGCAATCTTTTAATACAACAAAAGGTCACATTTAAGGACCACAGTTTAACTTTTTATAAAACTACAAATATCAAAAATAGCTCTGAGGAATTAGGTTGACCTACATCCCTAAGACAGTCCTCAAGTGGACTCAAATACGGAATAAAGAAATCCTGGAATTTTCTGGTCCTCTGAACTGAATCTTGAAGAAACCAAGCTATACTCTTATGGATCTGGACTTATGCATCAGGGGTCTCCAGACCTTTACACTAGGAAGGAAAACATGCTTTATTCTGGTTATTTGGTACTTAAGTTGTGAATGAGAAACAGTTATATCTCTGGGGAACAAGGTTAGACCGAAGATAATGGTGGAACCAGAAGTGTCTGGATAAACTACACACTAAGATGTGAAGGAAATACACATGAATCTTTAGGAAGAAAGTTTAAGTCTCAAGCCCATTGTAGAAAGTACAGGAAAATGAATAGAAATTCCCTGGGGACACATGGTCTTGTGACACTAACAAGCGAGTGATCTCTATTAGCTCTCTTAATCTGGGATTCAGTTTTCTCCCCTTCTCAATGAGATTTTTAAGGTTTCCTACAATTCTAGGATTTTATACTGCAACAACTCTTCATAATTCATATGTTAAACACTAATGCTGAAGTGAGTTCCTTCTACATAGAAAGTAATGTGGCAGTTTCTTTAAGTCACTTGAAATTAAAAGAAGTCATCAACATTTGATCTGAGCCACAGTCAGATCATGAACTCCTTATTGCCAAATTCAGACTTAAATTGAAGAAAGCAGAGAAAACCACTAGACCATTCAGGTATGACCTAAATCAAATCCTTTATGATTATACAGTGGAAGTGACAAATAAATTCAAAGGATTAGGTCAGATAGACAACAGTGCCTGAAGAACTATGGACAGAGGCTCATGACATTGTACAGGAGGTAGTGATCAAGGCCATCCCCAAGAAAAAGAAATGCAAAAAGGCAAAATGCTTGTCTGAGGAGGCCTTACAAATAGCTTAGAAAAGAAGAGAAGAGAAAAGCAAAGGAGAAAAGAAAAGATATACCCATTTGAATGCAGAGTATCAAAGAATAGCAAGGAGAGATAAGAAAGCCTTCCTCAGTGATCAATGTAAAGAAATAGAGGAAAACAATAGAATGGGAAAGACTGGAGATCTCTTCAAGAAAATTAGAGATACCAAGGGAACATTTCATGCGAAGATGGGCACAATAAAGGACAGGAATGGTATGGACCTAACAGAAGCAGAAGATATTAAGAAGAGGTGGCAAAAATATACAGAAGAACTATACAAAAAAGATCTTCAGACCCAGATAACCACGATGGTGTGATCACTCACTCTGAGCCAGACATCCTGGAATGAGAAGTCAAGTGGGCCTTAGGAAGCATCACTATGAACAAACCTAGTGGAGGTGATGGAATTTCAGTTGAAGTATTTCAAATCCTAAAAGATGATGCTGTGAAAGTTCTGCACTCAATATACCAGAAAATTTGGAAAACTCAGCAGTGGCCACAGGACTGGAAAAGGTCAGTTTTCATTCCAGTCCCAAAGAAAGGCAATGCCAAAGAATGCTCAAACTACTGCACAATTGAACTCATCTCACATGCTAGCAAAGTAATGCTTAAAATTCTCCAAGTCAGACTTCAACAGTACATGAACTGTGAACTTCTAGATATTCAAGCTCGTTTTAGAAAAGGCAGAGGAACCAGAGATCAAACTGCCAACATCTGTTGGATCATTGAAAAAGCAAGAGAATTCCAGAAAAACATCTACTCCTGCTTTATTGACTTTGCCAAAGCCTTTGACTGTGTGGATCACAACAAACTGTGGAAAATTCTTTAAGAGATGGGAATACCAGAACACCTTACCTGCTTCCTGAGAAATCTGTATGCAGGTCAAGAAGCAACAGTTAGAACTGGACATGGAACAACAGACTGGTTCCAAATCGGGAAAGGTTGCATATTGTCACCTTGCTTAGTTAACTTATATGCAGAGTATATCATGAGAAATGCCAGGCTGGATGAAGCATAAACTGGAATCAAGATTGCCTGGAGAAATATCAATAGCCTTAGATATGCAGATGAAAACACCCTTATGGCAGAAAGTGAAGAAGAACTAAAGAACCTCTTGATGAAAGTGAAAGAGGAGAGTGAAAAAGTTGGCTTAAAACTCAACATTCAGAAAACTAAGATCATGGCATCTGGTCCCATCCCTTCATGGCAAATAGTTGGGAAACAATGGAAACAGTGAGAGACTCTATTTTGGGGGGCTCCATAATCACTGCAGGCGGTGACTGCAGCCATGAAATTAAAAGACGCTTGATCCTTGGAAGAAAAGCTATGACCAACATAGACAGCATATTAAAAAGCGGAGGCATTACTTTGCCTACAAAGGTCCATCTAGTCAAAGCTTTGGTTTTTCCAGTAGTCATGTATGGATGTGAGAGTTGGACCATAAAGAAAACTGAGCACCAAAGAATTGATACTTTTGAATTGTGGTGTTGGAGAAGGCTCTTGATAGTCCCTTGGACAGCAAGGAGATCCAACCAGTCCATCCTAAAGGAGATCAATCCTGGGTGTTCATTGGAAGGACTGATGTTGAAGCTGAGACTCCAATACTTTGGCCACCTGATGCAAAGAGCTGACTCATTTGAAAAGACCCTGATGCTGGGAAAGATTGAAGGCAAGAGGAGAAGGGAATGACAGAAGATGAGATGGTTGGATAGCCTCACTGACTCAATGGACAGGAGTTTGAGCAAGCTTTGGGAGTTGGTGATGGACAGGGAAGGTTGTTGTGCTTCAGTCCATGGAGTTGGAAAGAGTCAGGCACAACTGAGCGACTGAACTGAACTGATCAAATTTGGGAAATAATAAAATAGTCATGCTATGCTATGCTATGCTATGCTAAGTCGCTTCAGTCGTGTCCGACTCTGTGCGACCCCATAGACGGCAGCTCACCAGGCTCTGCCGTCCCTAGGATTCTCCAGGCAAGAACACTGGAGTGGGTTGCTATTTCTTTCTCCAGTGCATGAAAGGGAAAAGTGAAAGTGAAGTCACTCAGTCGTGTCCGACTCTTAGCGACCCCATGGACTGTAGCCTACCAGGCTCCTCCGTCCATGGGATTTTCCAGGCAAGAGTACTGGAGTGGGGTGCCATTGCCTTCTCCGAAAATAGTCATATATATAGTCAAATAATAAAATAGTCTATATGTCAGTTTAAAAACACAACATATCTGCTTTTTAAAAGCATTATAGGAATCAAAAAAAAGAAACTGACAATTCAGATTATATTCAAAAACACTCCTAAATGAGTAAGTTTGATGGGCCTAACCACTGGAAGGGTTAAAAAATACATGGTTTGAATGTAGATAGAACATAGGATCAAGTAACATGAAATGAAAAAAGACTTTTTTTCACCTTCATATTTCAAAATTCTACCAGGGTTTGCAATCTACATATTAAACTTAAAATACTTAAGGTAATATGTAAACTAACTGATTCACTTTGATAAATTTCTACCAATCTGAAATCCCTAGGTTAAAAATCCTTAACACATATACCTGCAAAATCTGGCACTGAAGTCTCTTTCCATAATGATGTACCACTTTTGTTCCTTCCAAATCCTACTTCTCTACCCTTCCACAATATAAGGTAAGAAGTATTACTTTGCTGGGGAAAAAAAAAATCCAGAGCCAAAGGTTTAAATTGTCTTGAACCTCACAGGATTCATTGTACACATACATCCAAGACACTGTTCAAGACACTAAAGATCCAATAGAGACCAAATCATATTAAATTTTGCTCTAGTGTTTACTTTTGGCACTACTGTTTCCGCTAATATCAACAACAATACAGCAATAATAGTAGCAGCCACATTTTATTGAACACCCAAAGGGTTGGCAGAGAATTAGATGGTTAGATAGCATCACTGACTCAACAGACATGAATCTGAGCAAACTCCAGGAGATAGTAGAGGACAGAGGAGCCTGGTGGGCTACAGTCCATGGGGGTCACAAAGAGTTAGACAGTACTTAGCGACTGAACAACAGGAACACTATAAACCCAGCACTCTGAAAGGCTCTCTCTATTTTCTCATTTAATCTTCACAAAAATTATAAATTGGTACTATTCTTATTTTACAAGTGACAAAGGTTAAGTTCAGAGAACTTCTTCAATATCAGGTAGATTATAAATTGTAGAGTTAAGATCCCATACTTGTTCTCAAAAAACATGTTCTTTTCAGTGTGCCATGCTATGGGCAAGAGACCAAGAAATACAGATGGTTGGCACTGCATAGAGAGCTCTAGAAATTTAACTTTCCCATTAAAAAGTGGAGTGGTCCAGTGATTTGAAATGTAATAAGGAAGTAAAGGATTAAAGAAAAGAAAATCTATTTTTCACTCTTTTATAGTTCAAATTATTCCAGGGAACCTGAAGATAAGACTACTGTCTCCCATTGGCTATATTCATTTTCTTTCAAATGTGTTGAAGTATTTTTGAAGGCTGCAAAAATAGGTCAGACAACTAAAAGCAAAATGATACAGAGATATAAAATTCAGTGTCAGTGGGTTATATCCCTTAAGAAAAGGTAAAAGGTAATTTATTTGAAAAGATGTGATTTATTATCACTGTTTTTGAGAATGTTCACTGTGCCCTTGTTATACTGTTAATGCCTGCACAAATAAGTAAGCAATTTTTTATGTCATTGCTTTTAAGATATTATTTCAAATGAAGAACATAAAGAAATTAAATGTATGGCAATTTGCGAAAATTTTATTCCAACTTGCAGATGAATGAAGATGTAATGCTTTAAAAAAGATATTTTTTGGAGTAGAAATGGAATACATTTGAACTGGCTTAATATTTGAATCACATGCCTCCATACAGTGAGATGAGCTTTGAACCACTGTCGAAACAGAGCCCGAGTATGCCCTCACCTCTCTCTCTTGCTGGTGTGGAGGTCCTTTTTCATGTCTTTGTTTCATCCCACATGGACTAGTATGCCCCTTTTGTTGGCCTCCCAGCCCCTGCACGCATAATTAACAGACTTAAGCTGGTACACCATGCTCCCACAGGGACTCCACCAGGCACCAGAGGGGCAGCATGCACGGGACTAATCTAGACCATTTGGGCCTTGGCAGAGGGGTTCTGAAACAGCAACAAGGGGCTGGTCGCTATTACTCTTTTCAGAAGCTTGATGCAGGCAACCTCCTATACACTGCCTCCCATTCCCATCTCCTCCCACTGTTAAAACCGTTGCCAGTACTAAGGACTTTATGGAAAAAGAAAAATTACTCTGAGGTACTGCTGTTTCAGCCACTTCAATAAAGAAAATTGTTGACTCCCTTTATTTCTGGTCAATATTAAAATTCTTTCATGATTGTTTAGTTTGCCACAGCCTACAATAGCACATATAGGATATCAGGAATTTGCTAAGCAAACTCACATTGTTTTCACAGAATACATTCAAATAAATGATTTTTCACTTGAATTGTCTCCAATTAGATGGATCCCTCAAGAGAGTCAGTCTTTATTATGTTTTTATTCAAAACTCTGTCAGTCTTAATATGTTCTAATGTTTCTTAACACTAATGCCTTGCTCTTAATTACGACAATGAAGCTTTAAGTTATACGATTTACTTTTCCACAAAGAAAGGGGGAAATGATTTTAAAAATGAAACCAGTGAAAATTTTAAACAGTAAACTTCTGTTGAATTCCCTGTGAGGTTCAGTTATCCTTTTTACTGGAAGAGATGCATCATACCAAGTGGCTGAAACCTGAAGACTATGTGTAAAATATACACATTTGATTTTATGAATAGGCAAAACATTACACTGAACTTAATGCTAACATTATAACAATATCAAGCTTTGGCTAAGAAACAACATATATGCATGCAAAAAATTGTGTCAACACCTCTTAAAATGGTTGGTAATATCTAGTAATAACTTAACAGCTTACTTAAATGAGAAGGAGAAAACCTTACCTTGCTAAAGTCAACTGTGCTGTTTTCCCTGCTCACATCATTTTTATTTTCAACACAGGCTGGTGCAGACTGAGGAGAAACAACTTGGCCTGCTAAAGAGATTGTTATTACAAAATACAAACAATTACTTACATAATTCTAGACATATTGCATGCAATATGAATTAAGCTAAACTAACATAGGTTTTTTTAATGAATTTATGAGGTAAACATGAAGGGTCAATATAAATAGATATCAAGAAATACAAATATTCTTATTTATCAGTTACAGATAGAAATGGGAGAATTCAGTCAAGGAAATGAAAATTCATTCTCAGATTAAAACTAACAGTTACTCTCTAAGAAGAAAGAACAACTACAAAAATTATTTTAATCTAATTACAGTCTTGAAACATCAGTGATTTTTAAATTTTATCTAAAACTAATGATATATATACATCTCTTATGATCTAAACTCAGACTGAAGAATTTTATAGATTTTTTTTTTTAAAAAGCTAATATTTATCTGAAAAGTACATAGCATATTTACAGTTTTCTACTGCATCTGAAAAACAAACCAAAGAGAAAAAGTTCTTTGACAACAGCTTTTGGAAATTTCTATATGAGAAATTCAGTTAGAAATACCTTCACCTCACATATTACAAATATGGTGAATATATTATGCTTCTCACTATTCATTTGTGTAAATATACTGATATTGGTCTGCAAAAGATCAATAAATTTGAATTGTATTTGTTTTCCATTAATACTAACTAGCAACTTAATTATTTTGTAGTCTTTTTCCCATTAAAAGAAAGCTTATGATATTAGTTAAATGGACAGTACAGCTAAGAACGTGACAATGGCTAACGAAGGGTAATTACATTTCATTATTCACTAAATATGAAACATTCTTTTCAATCACATTATCTGAAATCTGTTCATATTTAGCAATTAAGTTATAAAAATAAATGTTTGCTTAATCTCACATGTATCTCTCTTTTCCCTAACCTCTCTCTCCCTATCCTCACTTGTTACTTTTACTGTGATATGAGTAATGACAATCCAGCTTTGAAGCCTTGACCATATTTTACGACCATCACTCAGTTACTCCAAAATACTGCTCTTATTTCCCACTGTCTTAGATGGTAATATTCTCATTTTTCTCTGCCTAACTCTTCTCTCTACCTCCCTAAATCCCAACTTTATTCGAAGCTTACCTTTAGACTCATCTCTAATTACTGCAGTCTGTACTTATCTGAAGTTCTCTAAACTGCCAGGGGGCATACAAATAATACTTCTTTAAATTCTCTCTTGACATCCACTTTTTCACTGATACCTAGAAATTACCAAGTATGATGTAAAACACTAATAATTTACTTTCAAATATTACTATTATTTTGCTTTTTGAACATTAAGCCTCTCAGGCAGGGGTCATTTTTAATAGGTACAGTTTTTATGGTTTAAAATTATTATCTTGCCAGAGAGTAATGGGCTTAAGATTCTTCTAAAGTTCAAATATTTCACTGCTTTCATTAAACAAAGTAAAGTGACACATTTGATGAAGATTTTTTAAATGATTTAAGAGAAAATTCACCTTAAATCATGTATACCAATTCTGATTACAGCAAATTCCAAAAATTACATTTCAGAGAGGTGACAGACTTAAGCTGCGTCAGTTATTTTCATTCTCCCATTTCTAACTGCAGTGTGCAGCTATGACTGTGAACTGTTCATTAGCAGACATCTCATTTATCATTCTCAAAATAATAACTATACTTAAAAAAAACCTTTTACATAATGCATTTGTGCTACTAACAGATGTCTTCAATCACCAGTTTCACATCATTTCTCCATATGAGTTAGAACATTAGATATATTTAAACCTAAATTTACTGAATGTTCCATAAAACTGAATAGTGAAATTCAAGGCATGGATAAAGTAAATAAACATATATCTGCTTTCTTATAATAATTTATTTCATGTGATAGAAAACCACATGGAAGAACAATTATTTTACTTAATGAGCAGACACAAAAATAGTCAACCTAATAAAAAATCGTCAACTTTAAAAAGATTTCATGGGGTAGAAAATATGCTGCAACTTAAAATCTGAAGAAATTGTACAGCCTATGTTTTCATATATATATATACTCCAAAAGCAGACTATTTCATAAATTTACTTTTAACTCATGAGATATGTTTAAAACTGTCACTTGTATTTCCTCTTATAAACATTAATATATTTTGAGATTTACTGTTCTATGCTATTCTTATTCTAAAAATTTTACAAAATATTACCTCATAAAGTTGAT
This sequence comes from Giraffa tippelskirchi, assembly GCF_054371585.1. Lineage (NCBI taxonomy): Eukaryota > Metazoa > Chordata > Mammalia > Artiodactyla > Giraffidae > Giraffa > Giraffa tippelskirchi. The sequence continues at coordinate 96,567,358 of NC_137277.1, forward strand.
CACCAGGAAGGAATTTGAAAAATGTTTTCTATAACTGTTTTAGTGACCTGGATAATAACCAGTGGAGAGTATTTAACTAGCAGGAGACAGATTATAATAATTTTCCTACTAGTTCCAGATTCTATATACATAGAATGCATATGCCAATGCAGGGGACAAAAAGCATAAAAACTAAAAGTGTGTGACATATGAATATAACCCAAAAGTTTGATATCACTCATATGTCAGAGATAATAGTTAAATATTAGCAAATATTAGTAAATACATATAATTTCATCAAAGTTTAAAAAGTACTCCAACTCTTATTTCTTAATGTGTATGTTAATTTGTTGAAATGAAACAACACATATTAAATGTATACACTTTAAGACAGTATCTGAAAATGACAGGATACAGAAAAATGCACAGGTATAATATTATTATTGAAAAATTAAACACGAGGTTTGGTTTGGGTTATTTTGAAAAAATTGAAGCCTTTAAATAAAGCTTAAAATTTTATTTGTTCTATCTACCTATCTATCTGTCTAAAATGTGCACATGAACTATGTCTATTTAGTTACTGAAAATTTCATAAATTAAATCATTTTTATAATTCTGTTATCAACTATCTTTTTCTGTCTATACGCTGATTTTTTTAGTTTATTCCAGTTACCACTGCCTTTCAGAAGAAGGTGATGGCTTAGATTTCAAAACGACTCTCATTAACTCAAATATTATTACATAAGAAGAATCAGTAAATTTAGGTTTTGAAAGAGCATCCCTTATTTTCTCTTTCATATCTAAAGCAATACTAGTTCACAGAATACAATTTTCAGGTACAGGATTTTATACTCAGCCAGAAGTGAATATGTTTCCTAAAAGGATAACAAAGAACTTGCTAGGATTTTCCCCCCTCCAGGATGAAAGAGTATAAAGTTAGGATTTAGCATTCACATATACATGTAGCTGCTGCTGCTGCAGCTAAGTCGCTTCAGTTGTGGCCAACTCTGTGCGACCCCATAGATGGCAGCCCACCAGGCTCCCCTGTCCCTGGGAGTCTCCAGGCATGAATACTGGAGTGGGTTGCCATTTCCTTCTCCAATGCATGCATGCATGCTAAGTCGCTTCAGTCGTGTCCGACTCTGTGCGACCCTATGGTGCGACCCTATGGACAGCAGCCCACCAGGTTCCCCTGTCCACGGGATTCTCCAGGAAAGAATACAGGAGTGGGTTGCCATTTCCTTCTCCCATATACATGTAGAAGTTCTATGAATGCTATTTTTATTATAATTTTTCCAATCAATATGCCACAATGTTTTTGAACATACATGTTTTTGCCTGTTTCTTTATATTACCTTCACTTCGACCATTGATCACTGTCCACTGCAGTATTTAATCAATTTATTATAATATCTAAATAACTTTTAGAGATTAAGATGATTATCCAAAAAAAGACATTTATTAGCTTAAAACTTTATTATATCTAGGGTAAATTATTCAAAAACTGATGAATTAGCTAAAAATTAGCTGTTCATGATTGGGTTTCCCTAGTGACTCGGATGGCAAATAATGTGCCTGCCATACAGGAGGCCTGGGTTCAATCCCTAGGTCAGAAAGATCCCTTGGAGAAGGGAATGGCTACCATTCATGATTATTTAAATGTAAACACTTAAGAAACCAGTACTTTTATTTTTCCAGCCTTTCAAATTCAAAGAGTTCACCATCTTAAATCCAAAATTCCAGTATTTGTTATACATCTTATGAAAGTATATATTACATAGTATTCACATCAACAACTGCTTGAATCAATTTTCCTTTGAGTCATGAATTCATTTTTTATCTCTGGACCTCCATGTAGGGATCATATATAAGTTAAATAAAAAGTTATTATATGCCATGTACTTTTTCAAGGCAAATCATAAAAGGTATGGGCAAGCACAGGAGGAAACTGACAGCAATTCAAGCAACCTATAACTAGAAAATAGAAGCTCTGCTTGTTACACAAAAATTTTTCACCAAGTCCATTGTGAGACTGGCAGAATCATTTCCCTCACCATAAAGTTGTGGGGTAGGAACATGAGATTATCTCAAAAGAATTAGTCTTTTCTTTTTACTTTAAGTAGTGTCAGTATCATTAAAGCCTCTCAATACTGAAACACAACCATAGAAAAGTTCTCAAAAAGATTATTAAAATTACATTAATTCATTTAAGTCCTTACTTATAGTTTTATTCCTCTTTAAATAAATTATGTATATAAAATAGCAGCCTTTAAATCTGTTTGGCCAAATTCAAATCAATAGGAGAAAAATATATCACTGAAGTAAACCAGTATTTTCTATTGCTTAATCCACTGAAAAAGCACATGTAATAGAAGGAAACTGGGATGAAGACATGGAGGTACATCACTGTTAACCTATAGACCAAGCTGGTTTACACTACCTCAGAAACCTTCAACGCATTTAGAGTACCCAAAGGGTAGGAGATGAGGGAGGTACAGAGATGAGATGAGCCTGTTAGAGACAGACACAAGACAGAGCAAAATAAAGAAATATAAAAATGGATGACAAGGTTACATACATGTGTAACAATACATTTATCCATGGGAATAGAAAACATGAAGAAAGAAAGGCTAAATATTTAGAAAATGTTGATTAGGCGAGCTATACTTTAAAAACATGGAAAGTATGCACATAATTAAACTTGGAGAAAAATTAGTATGTCTGAAAATAATTATGTAATATAAGAAATAGCAAATTTAAACACATCATCCTAGAAATATTTTTGCTGTTAAGACATAGTCTTGAGTTTCCAAAACTAAGTAGCCACAGTACAGTTTCTCAACAGCCCCACCGGTTGTGTCCACAATGTCAGCTTGATTTTTTTTGAGAAATGGAAAATACTTTTATTATATAACATTTAACTGTATCATCTACATGAGTTTTTAAATGTTTTCTCTCAAGTAATTCTAAGAATTATTATTCTAGCTTTTTTTTCCATCAAGGTAAAACATTATAACGGATATTTTTTAAACTCTTGATATCTCTTATGAGATAATGGTATTTAAAAAATAAGAAAGCACATAAATATGTAAACACATAAAACATTATATATCTGAAAATAAAAAAGTACAGCATTTGTAAAAGATGCAATTATAAAGCCATAATACTGATTTTAAAAGCTATAAAAAAAAACCATTCACAATACAGACGTGTACATCACTTTAAGGGCTGAAATCTATTCAAGCCTAAGGAGTCAAGTCATTTCATCCTTCCAAATCTAAATGTTTTCCAGAAACCTACAGTTTTGAAAGTAAGTCAGAGACCTTCTGATCTGCAATTCCCTTTAAGATCCTGAATAAAAGGTGCAACTGGAAAGTGTTCAGAACAGGAGAGAGAAAAGATAAGTGAAGGAAAAGAAATAGAGTTAGAATTATTAGTAAAGGAAACAGTGGAATGAAGACAGCCTACACCTAAGGAAACTAAATCTAAGTTATTTTTTTAATGTAAAGGTTATCACAAGGGTAACAATATTTTAGAATAGATTTGTAATCCAGAGTCTCAAAAATACAATTGAATGTATGATCTAAATGATGACTACAAATACTGGTATATCTTGCTTTCTAAATCATTAAATACAAAGGCCTTTGTTTTATTTTAGAAAGTCCTTCCAGTTTCAAGAAATTATTCAAATATTCTTTATATATTTGAGTACTTTCTACAATATTCTTTTGAGTTCTAATGTTAAAGAAGATATGAGTTTTCTATTATATTTTTGCCGTTGTTTTGCCAGATAGAACTGTCACTTTTTATCGAAACATCAGAATCAGACATTTAATTCTCACAGTTTTGATGTTTAATGAAAAGTGAAAGTTAAACACAGCATGGTGGCATTAAAAATGCATGGTGAATCCATAACATCCTGTGTCTTAGCCCTTAAGAGAATGTGCAGTACACCAAGAAAAAAATCATACAAAAAAGTTAAGCTAGCATACTTGGAGGTAAGATTGATAAATGATCACAAGTTACTAAAAAAGTTATGTACAAAATACATATGTACATGGGGGAGAAGAGCAACAAAATCACTATCTTGTAAATCTAATCTACAACTTGGGGAAGAATCCCACTGATCTTCAGGTTGAAAATGTCTAAATGTTTAACTCTTGGTACCAAGGTAGCATGTTCAAGGAACATGGTCAACCAAGGAAGCAGAAACTTTATTCGATATGACTCTTTTATAGAGTTCTCTATCCAAGTATCAGTTTGTTGCTGAGGGAATATCAATTGTTTCACTTCGAAAAAGGTATTATATAATATTTTATTATATAATACTTTAAACAAAAGGGGGCTTGTTTCCATCCCTGTACTTGGCAAGGAAAATGTTTTCTGTTTTCAAGTTTCTAGGAAATCCTCACTCTATTTAATTCCTATTCTATAGTTTTAATTTTTAAAAGTTTCTTTTGCATAAAATACTCTAGTGAAGAACTATTTTTAAATAATGAGAATATTATTTTTACCATTTTGGATGTATTGAAACCCTTTTGTATCTTTCTGTGGTATACTGCACAAAAAATGTAATCTCTATTACATATCTTGAAGCAGAATGTCAAATCTATATTTATAGTTATGAATTTTGATTTGCTTATTTATTTAGAGTTAATCAGTTTTTAGAGTTCATAAGTAGATTGAGAACCTTAGTAATAAAGGTCTTTCACCCTCTTTTTCACTTTCACTTTTCACCCTCTTTCACTTCTGGATAGGAGATTTATTTCTAAATTGGTGATGTCTATTCACATTTTCAGAATTCTTAACACAAATAATTATGCAAAGTGTGTGAGGAAGCAAAACAGAGTCACAGGGAGGTGTTATAAGCCTAGGCTTAGAAAACCACTTCTGACAGTGTACTTTATGACAATACTTAATTGGGTGTATGAATTTTATTAGAAATATTTCTAAGTTTTTATTACCCTAATATACGCCTCAAAAAGATCTTATGTGTTCAGATAAAGACTGATTATACAGATGGTGACAGAACCACTTCAGAACTATTCATATTCTAGTTTTGAGAAAAACTAAGCAACTGCCTGAATAAGACAAAAAGCAGGCTCTCAGAAAAACTTTGTATCTATTTGTGGATTTTTAATTTAAGGCTATAATTCTATCACCTCTTCTTATGTTTAATGAAAGTTTAAAGCTGTAACAAATAATGTGTCTAGGGCTACATGATATTACAATAAATAATTCATCCGGTGAATTCAGTGCCCTTTCCCTCCAAAAGTATAATGTAATAAAATCATTTTATAGTAAATGTTACCCCCAGTGAAATCTGAGATACAAATTATGGCTAGCTCATCAGGTCCTTGCATCTTTGAATAAACACATATTATTCTTACAGACATATATTTTATTGTCTGATTTCCAATAAAGGTAATGAAATAAAGACAGAAATTAACTTTCATAAAATTTGCTTGCATTCAAAGAGATTTATGTCATGATAATATTTTAATAAGGTCTTTAGAATCATGTAGATATAAGTCAATAGTCAAAATTAGCAAATATCTCAATATGTTTTGTTTCTTAATCTGTTTTCTCAAAAAATATCAAGTAAATACTAGTATTGTGAGCATAATAAAAGCACTATATTTATAATAAGTTTTAGAATATAAAAACTTCATTTTGTCATTTTCATATATAACATATTTTTAAATAAATTGTGATTTAGAATATGAATATATTTTAAATATATGATGTAATTCAAAGCAAGCTATAAATACTCAAAATATCCAGTGGGATTGATAAATACAATATGGTATATTCTATAAAGCACTCATAACACTTTTATTGAAATTAATATATGCACAAGTTTTCAATATAACAATGATTTACATTCAGTCATTAAAGGCTCTTTAAAAAAATCAAATGAGTATTTCAAAAATTATTTTGCCATTTAGAACTGGTTCTGTGTTCTGAAACAATAGTACCTCTAACCATCTTTATTGATTTATTAAAGTATTTCTTCTTTCTGTCTATATTTGATTTGGTAGTATGGAAATTACCAAAGTATCTATATAAAGTAGAATCCAGAAACACCTCATTTTCATGCATTTGTATTTAAGGCATCTTTGAAGCTTTTGAAAACAGGAGTGAAATTACATAAAGTCTATGTTGTCAATATACAAGCTTCAGTCCGTTTGTGGAAATCAATCTCTCTAGTAAACCACCTGAAATTACTTTTCACTAATTTGTATTTTTTAAAACTGGGAACTTTTCTAGCTAGCAGAAGTATAATAAACTCATATCATCTGTATGATAACTTCACTTTACTTCACAGGACTGATGGGAAGGATGAGTGACAGATCTCTAAGCAACTTCCTTAGTGTAAAAGATGAAGGGTCAAATGGATACCAGGAGGGAACAAAATACACAGAAAGGATAAAACAGTCAGAAACATTGTTTTGGCTTCATGATTGCTAAGGAGTAAGTCATGAATGACTACTAGAAAACAATGGTTGGCATCATCTATGTTGGTGTGCCAAGATGGTAAGTATGGTGGCTCCACGGACATGAATGAAACAGTACTGCAAAAAGCAATGAGCCTGTGAACTAGAAATATATGTAGAGACACAAGTAAGGTACTAGCTGCTCTTTTCAGTTGTGATCTCAAAAGGGATTCGTTGACCATGAACAACATGAAGCCAAAATTTTTCTCTCACCATCACTAAATCTTGATGATTATTCATTTTAACTAAAAGACATTAAGTCAAACCACTGTTAAGCTATGAGATACTCATTAAGCTACGACACAAAGACTAGGATCTTATTTGGGATGCAACTGACAGTTTATGTTTGCTACAAGTCTATAACCTCCTATTAGAAAAAAGTTTCCCTTGCATTCTTTCATGAGCTTTTCAGGAAACTTAAATTCTTTGTCAAAATTTCTACAATTTGAATTTCAATAGATAATTTTCAAGTAAGATATATTTTAAAGCATTTTGATATTTCAGATAACTGTAATAAACAATGAGTACAATAAAGAAACATTTACCATTTTTATCCATGGAATTTGGTTCTGATTGTTTCTTGCCAATATCAGCAAAGGAACGAACAATGGGAATCCTATTGGTGAGCTTCTTCTGATTTTGGTGGTGATGCTGTTTCATCAGAGCCTCGTGGACCCTGTGGCGTACATCCTCATTGAGCTGACCTGAGCTCACTTGTTGATCAAGGACCATATCTGCAGAGTGAAGACAGAAAGAAGATATAAGCACAGCTTTCCTGTGATGTGACAGTAGTGAACCACTGAGTCCAAATATGCATACCCTAGATAATCTTAGAAACAGAAGTTTGTCTTTGTAGAAGTGTTACACAAGATCAGAGAAGGCAATGGCAACCCACTCCAGTACTCTTGCCTGGAAAATCCCATGGACGGAGGAGCCTGGTAGGCTGCAGTCCATGGGGTCATGAAGAGTCGGACACGACTGAGCGGCTTCACTTTCACTTTTCACTTTCATGCATTGGAGAAGGAAATGGCAACCCACTCCAGTGTTCTTCCCTGGAGAAGAAAGACTTGGGAACTTTTTCATTATAAATCATACTTTTTAAAACATGTATCATATGGAGTTTTATTTTTCAAATATGAATTGAGAACAAAATGCTTTCTTGTCTCCATTATTTACACTGATGAGAGGGAATAGTAGTAGGGGTAATATAAATACAAATAGTATGTCTAAAATTGGAAAATAGCCTCATACTTATATTTTAATATGGCCTTCCTCTCCTTTTCTAGTAGAGAATAACTTCCATGTTTTTTCTTTAAGTGAACAAAACTCCACCTGTAAAAATCTGGTGCAAGGTGGCTTAGGCAACTATCTGTGTGTGTGTGCTTAGTCATGTCCGATTCTTTGCAACCCCATGGACTGTCAACAGCCAGGCTCCTCTGTCCATTGGATATTCCAGCTGAGAATACTGGAGTGGGGTGCCATTTCCTCCTCCAGGGGATCTTCCTGACCCAGGGATGGAACCCTGATTGGCAGGTGGATTCTTTACCACTGAGTGACCTGGGAAGTCAAGTAAACAACTCTTTCACATTAATACAAAGTCAATCCTCTCAAATCTTCCTTGATAATGTGTTTATATTTAAGAAAAAACATTCTATATCCATAAAATAAAGAATAAAAGATGAGATTTTCAGAAGGCTATAATTAGGCAGATTGATATTTATCATATGTGTCAGAAATGCCTATAAAATAAGTGGATGAGTAAAGGCATTTTTAGGTTTCTTGGTAATACAAAGTTCACCTCACTAAACCTCAGTGTAATTAATCTGCTTTCCTATGACCAAATATTAACTCTGTTTGATTTTCTTATATAAAGCAGATTATAATGAATTGCCTTCCACTGCCCCATTGAGTGTACTGAAGATTTGAAAACCAGCAGAATCCTCCTTCCAAACAATGTTTTCCTTCCATATGAAAGGCAAATGACTGGAGAAACAGACTTGGGTCCTGTCTCACGTTCCAGCTATGTGGCCTTGTAATTTTGAATAATTGCAGTGTCCTTATTTCTAAGACAGAGATAATAGCTATCTCATACCAGCACTGTTGCCAGAACAGAAGGCATGATTGGAATATGGAGGTCCTCAGTAATTTCCAGGTACAAGATTTTCTTTGCAATTTCCTTTAAGTAGGTTATTGGTTTGTGGTTTAAGCTTTTGGATAGTTTTAATTCATTTATCTCTATTTTATAATAGTATATCAAGCAGAGGCAAAGTTGGATTTATCAGTAACAGAAAATCCAAATCAAACTATCTAAAACAATAAATTTCATTGGCTCACATAGCAGAAAAATCAAAGTTAGGTTGGATTCATTTCATTTTTTCAGTTATTCTATCAGACTCCCCTACCTCAAGGTGAGGAGGGGTGAGCTTTAACCTCAGGCTGTTTTCCATATTATCATAAGGTGGCTGCCAGCAGCAACAAAGAAACACACATCTTCTTTCATATCAGAGTTTCTTTGCTTGTTGACTTTCTCTTAAAAGAGAGTTCCTTTTCTCCCTTCCTAGTGACAATTCTAAGCTTGGCTGACATAGTCCTGTCTATCTTTGCTGAGCCAATCACTGACTAAGAAGATGGAATCCCCACTTGCCTTAGGCTAATCAAAAATTTCCTATTACTCTAGAGTCATTTCCCTAATTCAGAGATAGACAAACCTTCTATGTACTGGGTCAGTTAATAAATATTTTAGGCTTTGCGAGCCATACAATCTCTGTCACAACTATTCAACTCCATTTATATAGTATGAAAGTAGCCACAGACAACATGTACAAATTACCATAACTGTGTTTCAATAAAACATTTTTATGGAAACTAAATTTGGATTTCACAAAATTTTCACATTTCAAAATATTAATCTCCTTTTTATTGCTTTTAATAATGTAAAATGTAATATTCCTTGTTAGCACACATGCCTAACAAGATCAGGCAGTGGCCATATTTGCACACAGAGCATAATTTGCCAGCCTTTGCTCTATCACTTGGCTATTTACAATGGAAAGAGGTAAAATGCATGTCTGGGAATAAGCCATAAAATCCTCTATAATTACCTGAAAGTCTCTTCTGAAAATGTAATAATATATTTAAACTTATATCTCAATTTTTTGGAGACTAGTAGTTAAAATACACTTGGATTAATTTGAAATAAAGGAAATGGCAAATTGTCAACATATATGACTTCACATTACAACCCTGCCAAGAGGGAAAATGTATATAAAACATGCATCATTGTTGTTGTTTTAGTTGCCAAGTCATGTCCAACTCTTGCAACCCGATGGACGGTAACCTGCCAGGATCCTCTGTCCATTTTCCAGGCAAGAATAGTGGAGTGGGTTGACATTTCCTTCTCCAGGGAATCTTCCCCAATATGCATTATATACTTCATAATAGGAGTTGTAAAATAGGTTATTCAGATACCATCACACAGCAGTTTTATCTATAAGTCATGATATGTAACCCAAGTTCAATATTCTAATCAGAATAAAAATTAATAATATAATAAGACATGTACATGCTTATAATTTTTCATTCTTATCAAAGCACAGCTTTCCAGGCTTGAGCACTATGAAAAATAAGTCACTGGCTTAAAAGTTTTTCAGAGATAAGGACTTTATATAAAACAGTTGAATAAGAGAAAAGGTAAAAAAAAAAAAACCCTCATCTGCTCATTAGTCACACAGAATAAATACACAGTAAACTCCTCTGAAGTAACTGCATCTAGCAATGCCTTAATGAACTATAAAAGTTAATCTACTTGCTTAAAAATATAACTCATACTAAAGGTGGAATTTAAGTACCAAAGGGAGTGTGACTCACTAATCACTTACATTGTTCTCCTCACCACTATAATATACATTAGTATTAACCTTGAAAAGTAGGAAAGGATAATGGGTCATAATGGCTTTCGGCCCAGAGTCAAGACCGACCATCTCCACAGGCTCTGATGCCTAAATAACACAGTCTAGCCTGCCAGAGCACAATGCCAGGACCTTATGGTAACAGAAAGAGCAGGAAGAAAAAGGATAAATTGGTCAATCTTCTAGCACTAAACAAGCTCCAGAAAAATTAGTAGCATTTGTGTAAAAAGACCTCAGAAAGTGAAAAAATACTTCTCGTCCTAATAAGGCAATTATGTCACCATGAATAGTCCATTTTGACTACTGAATGAAAGCCTCTAGAGACCATGAGATTCTACAGACTCTATATAAATCTCTGCCTCTTCAAAGATGATCATATAATTGTTTTGTCTTAATAATCTGTTTTCTTAACTTAAAAGATGTTGGAGGAAAAGTGGAGGATAGAGGCTTCTAAATTGTAATTTGGTTGACAGTACCAACAGCACCGTGTATAATAAAAATGTAAACTACCATGGTGCTGGTGCTAAGTTAATTCAGTCGCGTCTGACTGCAATCCCATGAACTGTAGCCTGCCAGGCTCCTCTGTCCATGGGATTCGCCAGGCAAGAATATTCGAATGGGTTGCCATGCCTTCCTTCAGGGGATATAAACTACTATAAAAATACTTAATTTCCTGACCAAGAATGGTAACAGTATAGGCATTTAAAACATATATATGGCTATTCTCATACTTCCAAATCTGCAGAGTATATTCAGTGGAGCAAATTATGGATTTTCCTTGGACAAAAAATTTTAAACAACAAAAGTTGTTTTAACGAGCTGAGATCTATGATTGCTAATCTGTCCATGATACTAACTCTGGTTTGGTTTTCATATCTTACCTTCATTGACAGAATTAGGTTAAAATATAAATACAACAGAGGTAATATTTCCATTATTAATCTTTATAGTGCTGAATTTAAAAGAGATTAACATAGATTGCAAAATTACCTATAATTTATATGAATATAATTGAGAAGCATCCTTAATATAATTAATCTATATCAGAATAAATTGTGAAAATATATATTTTCAAATATATCTTTGAAAAGATTAAGTAATATTTTGAAGGAATAAGTTTAAATTTATTCTCAGTTCCTTAAAACATTGGGAAATAGACATTTTTAAATTAACTTTATCCAGGAGAAAATCCTACTTTAATTACACCAGAAATTCTTGACAGACCTGCCAGATACAAATGGGATTTTCTCCTACTAAGTCTACAAAAATCTCTTTAAGGAATTATTTAAGAGTCTATTAAAAACATATCAGAACATTGATATAAAAATCCTTGACCATTCTAAAACAACATCTGGGCCATATTCCTCTACTAGGAAATGTCTAGAAAACATTAAGCTGTAGAGTCTGTGCATTTACAAAGTACCAGGGCTTAGAGCTCTTAAAGATAAACAATTATATCTAGTTCTCACAAGACAGAAACTAGTGACTAATACATTAATAACTGCCTAATGTATACAAAAATATAATAAATAAGAGGTGAAGAAAAACTTCCAAATCTTAAAGTTAATAATAATCACTATGGCCCCAAATTATCAGGAAACAGAATAAAACAAAATTTATGATTATAGGTTAATCAAAAGAAGCTATTTCCCATCTCCTGCAGGTGTTACCTGTAATATATCACTATTAATCTGTTTATAAAATGGAGGAAATACTTTCCTCCCTACCTCACAAGGTGTCTGTGATAATAAAATATAGTAATGAATGTGAAAATGCAAAGTTAGAAGTCTTCAAAATGTAAAACATATTTACTACACACTCAATAATATAGCTGAATTGTCACAAAGTAAAAATAGCAGTAAGTAAAGCTAGTGGAGCTGATGGAGTTCCAGTTGAGCTATTTCAAATCCTCAAAGATGATGCTGTGAAAGTGCTGCACTCAATATGCCAGCAAATATGGAAAACTCAGTAGTGGCCACAGGACTGGAAAAGGTCAGTTTTCATTCCAATCCCAAAGAAAGGCAATGCCAAAGAATGCTCAAACTATCACACAATTGCACTCATCTCACATGCTAGTAAATTAATGCTTAAAATTCTCCAAACCAAGCTTCAGCAGTACGTGAACCGTGAACTTCCAGATCTTCAAGCTGGTTTTAGAAAAGGCAGAGGAATCAGAGATCAAATTGCCAACATCCGACGGATCATCGAAAAAGCAAGAGAGTACCAAAAAAACATCTATTTCTGCTTCATTGACTATGCCAAAGCCTTTGACTGTGTGGATCACAATAAACTGTGGAAAATTCTGAAAGAGATGGGAATACCAGACTACCTGACCTGCCTCTTGAGAAACCTGTATGCAGGTCAGGAAGCAACAGTTAGAACTGGACATGGAACAACAGACTGGTTCCAAATAGGAAAAGGAGTACGTCAAGGCTGTATATTGTCACCCTGCTTATTTAACTTATATGCAGAGTATATTATGAGAAACACTGAGCTGGAGGAAGCACAAGCTGGAATCAAGACTGATGGGAGAAATATCAATAACCTCAGATATGCAGATGACACCACCCTTATGGCAGAAAGTGAAGAAGAACTAAAGAGCCTCTTGATGAAAGTGAAAATGGAGAGTGAAAAAGTTGGCTTAAAGCTCAACATTCAGAAAACTAAGATCATGGCATCTGGTCCCATCACTTCATAGCAGATAGATGGGGAAACAGTAGAAACAGTGGCTGACTTTATTTTTGGGGCTCCAAAATCACTGCAGATGGTCATTACAGTCATGAAATTAAAAGACGCTTACTCCTTGGAAAGAAAGTTATGACCAACCTAGATAGCATATTAAAAAGCAGAGACATTACTTTGCCAACAAAGGTCCGTCTAGTCAAGGCTATGGTTTTTCCAGTGGTCATGTATGGATGTGAGAGTTGGACGGTGAAGAAAGCTGAGTGCCGAATAATTGATGCTTTTGAACTATGGTGTTGGAGAAGACTCTTACCAGTCCCTTGGACTGCAAGGAGATCCAACCAGTCCATCCTAAAGGAGATCAGTCCTGGGTGTTCATTGGAAGGACTGATGTTGAAGCTGAAACTCCAATACTTTGGCCACCTGATGGGAAGAGCTGACTCACTAGAAAAGACCCTGATGCTGGGAAAGATTGAGGGCAGGAGGAGAAGGGGACGACAGAGGATGAGATGCCTGGATGGCATCACCGACTCGATGGACATGGGTTTGGGTGGACTTAGGGAGTTAGTGATGGACAGGGAGGCCTGGTGTGCTGCGGTTCATGGGGTCACAAAGAGTCGGACATGACTGAGCGACTGAACTGAACTGAAACAACAAGAAAATAATTACAAGCTATCAGGAGAAAATGTTTTAATGAGATTTTATTAAGGACAGAAATAAATACATTTGGATTAAATAAGCCAAATTAAAATTACTCAAAGAGAGAGGATCTCGTCTCATTAATGACTGAAAAGGAACCTAAGGTAATAATCATCTACACAAGTATTTGTAATCATATTTTCCTACATGGTATTAGCTCTAAACTACTGACCTTTTCTGAATGGCAATTTACAGACTGTGGTACATTGAAAATGAGACATTAAAAAAGTTAGTCTACTTTGGAGCCAGAAAGATACAGACTAATTAGAAGAGAATAAAGAATACTAAAAAGCTATTAATATTTGGGGTATGGAGACTTCCACTGAACTACTTTCATTTGTAAGAATAGACTTAGAAAATGTAATCTGCTTTAAAAAAACTAGATTCAACACAGCTAACGACCTTTACATATTGTACCGAGCTGAGCTTGGGGAAGAGGGCAGGGTCAGGGAAAGGAAACACAAATTCATACGTCAAAACCAGGCTAGGGTGAGAGGTGATTTAGTCAAACTATAACAGAATATTCTCTGGTGGAAATAAATTCCTAAGGAAGCCATTCGAAATTACACGTTTTAAGAAATTTAAAGCCTGGTAAAACTATGAGGACTACTTCCTGAGGCTAATTTTGCCAGGCCTAGGAATTTGACAGCTTCATTACAGAGAGCCAATATAAAACTCATTTGAATTAATCCATTTTCAAAGGTCATGCCACCACTGACTAAGTAGCATAAATAAACTCCTTATTTTCAGCAAGACTTGTAAACTTCTGAGTCTCTTCATTTATGAAGGATAACAATAATACTACTAAGTTCCAAGTCTGTTCTGAGAAACAAAAAGATAGCTGTAGAATTACTATCAAGAGCTTCCTAAATGGCAAAGTGCTAGAGAAAGCCTTACCATTTAATTTTTAATTAAAACATAAAATTTTTATTGGTATCAGGCATACTCCAGAATGTAAAGCTAGGAAATTGAGTTGGAAGGCTACTATACCAACATTCTCAGGAAGTTTGCTAATTTCCACGTTGTTGTTATAGTCGCTAAGTCATCCAACTCTTTGCAACCCCACAGACTGTTAAGTCTTGGTTAATGTGACCTGTTACCGTATCCTGTGTTCTTCCAAAAAGTATGCTGTGTATACTTTATATAGTCATTTAGGCTCTAGTTCTGTATTTTAAAATGTAACTTCTTTCTAAGTGTTGTATGACTGAGGGGAAGAAAGCTTATCTTCCCTGTGTGTGTGTGTTTTGTTTGTGCTTTAACAAACAAAATATCTCTCCATGCTTACTTTTTTCCCCACATATTGCAATGTATGTATGCTTACTAGCACCAACTACCAAATAAATAATTTTAGAGGAATTAACGACATCCATTTCAAGCCATCTCTTTCTTCAGACGGTAGTTGTAATGTAATAGAAAAAACATGGAGCATAAAGTCAGAGGACCTTAAATGGAACTTGAACCGTGAAAGTTTCAGAATTTCTATTTTCTTATTGAAATATGGGAATGACACTTTATGAGGCTATTTGAAGATTAAATTAGATACATTATTTTTCTAATACAACATTTTCTTATTTATGTGATCAAAAAACAGAGTGTTTTGGGTTTTTTTCCCATCCCTACAATATAATTAAGACATTGAAATCTCTCTGAAGTCTTTCTATTCTACAAATAAATTCCACATGAAACTGCTTTTATTTTTTTCCAAACTAGAAATCTTTTTAAAACTGCTTGAGTCTTAGCTTTGTTTCTATTTTGAAAAAACCTTCATTAACCATTTTAGTTATACCCCTTCAAAACTCATTTCTATGGGGGTTTCTTTCGTATTATTTTGTTTTTACTAAAATGTGTTTGTCTTCCAGATCAAAAGATACAGGAGTTCTTTTCCTTTAATTCCAGAAGCTTCCTAAATATAACTGTTTGTGTGATAACAGGCTTCTAGTTCAAATCATTCATCTCAGAGGCAAATTACAGTTTTCAGTTACAAACTAATCTCAACCATATCACTTGGCTTCCTCTGGAATTCAAGACTTTTAATTCACTTTAAAATAAATAGAATATAAAAACAAAAGTAAATAATTGGGACCTGATTAATCCTAAAAGCTTTTGTACAGCAAAGGAAACTATAAGCAAGGTGAAAAGACAACCCTTGGAATGGGAGAAATAGCAAATGAAACAACTGACAAAGGATTAATTTCCAAAATATATAAATAGCTCATACAACTCAATACTAGCAAAACAAACAACCCAATCAAAAAGTGGGAAAAAAACCTAAACAGACATTTCTCCAAAGAAAACATACAGATGGCTAACAAACACATGAAAAGATGCTCAACATTGCTCAATATTAAGAGAAATGCAAATCAAAACCTCCTCGCACCAGTCAGAATGGCCACCATCAAAAAGTCTACAAACAATAAATGCTGGAGAGGGTGTGGAGAAAAGGGAATGCTCTTGCACTGTTGGTGGGAATGTAAATTGATACAGCCACTATGGAAGACAGTACTGAGATTCCTTAAAAAACTAGGAATAAAACCACCATATGACCCAGCAATCCCACTCCTAGGAATATACTCTGAAGAAAGCAGGGTTGAAAAATACACATGTATCCCATTGTTCAATGTAGCACTATTTACAATAGCTAGAACATGGAAGCAACCTAGATGCCCATCAACAGATGAATGGATAAAGAAGTTGTGGTACATATACACAATTGAATATTACTCAGCCATAAAAAGGAATGCATTTGAGTCAGTTCTGATGAGGTGGATGAACGTAGAACCTATTATACAGAGTGAAGTGAGTCAGAAAAGGAAAGGTAAATATCATATTCTAATGCACATATACAAAATGTAGCAAAATAGTCCTGAAGAATTTATTTACAGGGAAGCAATGGATAAACAGACATAGAGAATAGACATAAGGACAAGGGGAGAGGGGAGGAGAGGGTAAGATGTATGGAAAGAGTAACATGGAAACTTACATCACCATATGTAAAATAGATAGCCAATAGGAATTTGCTGTATGGCTCAGGAAACTCAAACAGGGGCTCTGTATCAACCTAGGGTGTGGGATGAGGAAGGAGATGGGAGGGAGGTTCAAAAGAGAGGGGATATATGTATACCTATGGCTGATTCATGTTGAGGTTTGACAGAAAACAACAAAATTCTGTAAAGCAATTATCCTTCAATAAAAAAAAAATTAAAAAAAAAATCACCAGGGGCATCCCTAGTGGTCCAATGGTTAAGAATCTGCCTACCAATGTAGGAGACACAGGTTCCATCCCTGGTGTGGAAATATCCCATATGCTTGAGGCAACTAAGTCGATGTAGCACAGCTACTGAGCCTGTGCTCTAGAGCTGGTGAGTCACAATCACTGAGCCCATGTGCTGCAACTACTGAAGCCCGTGCACTTAGAGCTTGATGCTCCAGAACAAGAGAAGCCACCACAATAAGAAGCCTGTGCACCAAAACCAGAGAAAGCCAGTGCACAGCAACAAAGACCCAGCACAGTCATAAATAAATAAATAATTTAAAATAAATGGCCATACCTTTCTGTTCTATTCTAAGCTAATTTTTTTCCTATTTATTGAAATTTTTTCATTTGGTAATTTTATGTATCTGAATATTGAAAAAATCAATCTCTAGCTTTATGGATTTTCCTTTCTATTTCCTCATGGCAGCCTAATTAGATACTATGTTGAAAAACAAAAACACCATGGATAGAGGAGCCTGGCGGGCTACAGTCCATGGGGTCACAAAGAGTCAGACAGGGCATGACTGAGCATGCATGCACTGTACTCATGCTTGCAACTTACTTTGAAATGTATCAAAAAATAAGATGGATTAATGTTTGATAGATGTATAGATGGTTAGATGTGTGGTAAAACAAATATAACTGTTAATTTTAGAGTTCAGGTGACAGGTATAAGTATAATTTGGTCACTGGATAGGTCATGGTATAAACATCTCTCTGTTTTACATTTATGTAATAAAATATTGAATAAAAATCTCTTTGCCAGACAAAAAAAACCAAAAAACAAAAAACAGTATAGTCTAGATAGGAGCCAAGATATATAGCTTCTTGTTCTACTTGCCAGTGGAAGTTAGACCATATATTTTTGAGATTCAACTTCTTTTATCTTAAATGAGGTGGTAAAACAAAGTTATTTTTAAGGTCTCATACACTGATCATGAGAATTAATTTCCTAAAAATTATACATGTACAGAACTATAAGAAAAAATGAGTAAAAAATATCAGCTGCACCATAAGATGAAATAGACTAAGGAGAATAAAAGATATACCTGCAATTTCTTCTAAAGTATTGGCGTGCATGTCCAGCAACACAGTTCCATTCAGAATACAACTTCTTAACTCAAATAAGCTGTGCAGTGAAAGAGTAGCCACATAAGGCTTGCTCCACCTTTCCCCTCCATCTTCCACATCTTCTTCAAACTTCAACCACCTATACAAATAAATAATATTATCAGCACATTGAGTGTTACATTGTAGATAAATGAATCTTTATCTCAATAATAAAAGGTAGAGACATAAAGATATTGACATTACTTCTTGGTTTCAAGGGTTTTAGAGGTAAAAGCCAACCCAAGACATCTGGTTTATTTCATTTTAATTCCATTTAACAAACATTCTGTCTGTCACTGAAAGATACATTGAAAACAAAGAAAAACTTTGTTATTTTTATTAATTTTCTGGCACTGAAAAATATATTAATATAAATGTTTAATTGGGCTTCCCTGGTGGCTCTAGTGGTAAAGAATCTGCCTGCCAGTGCAAGAGACATGAGTTTGATCTCTGAATTAGGAAGATCTCCAGAAGAAAATGGCATTTCACTCCAGTATACTTGCCTGGGAATATCACGGACAGAGGAGCCTGGCGGGCTACAGTCCACGGGGTGGCAAGAGTCAGACAGTACTTAGCAAGTAAACAAAAACAAATGTTTAATCAGTGGTCACAGGGAATCTGTAGTAGAACTAATAAAGAGAGTATAGTTCATGGAATGACAATAAAATGCAAAAGGAAATGAAAGAGTAGTCATTTTTATTTAGTGGAAGGTCTTAAAACAATATATGAATCTTTTGAAAATTTTGCCCTTTGATTTTTAGAGAAACTAGTATAATTTAGGGATTATTCGCAGGAAAAATACTTATTAGGCCTGCTTGAATAAAATCTTGTGATTGCAGTCACTTCTAGGGACTAAATCTATGAGAACTGAGCTCAGATTGCATTACCTAAGTGTTCCTGCCAGGGATAAGAATAGAAGACTCTTGATATTACAGTGCCAAATGGGAAACCATTGCCTTCTTGGAGTGAAATGAACAGTAATATCTAAGATTTTTTCTAACTAAGATAAATTGAAGGAATAAAGAGAAACTGATGATTTTACTGCTTGGCAGTCATACTAAATCTCTTATTCTTTTAAGGACTTCCTTTTTAATCTCAGTAGATAACCGATTTAATTCCGTCATTTCTAATGAACTTTCACCTAAATGCCTCTCCTCTCTTCACTCCATACCATTTTCCTCATTTTTTTTCTCTCCTTGTCACTTTTGCCCTAACTTTCTCTTGTCATGAAATATCACTCAAACTTCCTCTCTATATGATATTATATTACCATTTTACATAAAACAATTATACAATCAAACACTCTAACTCCAACTCTGATAGAGGACAAGTATGTTGTCTAGTAAAGAATCAGTATACTGGTCAGCTAAAAAAGCTAACCAAAGGGGCTAGTAAGAAAGATTAATGCGTAGAGTTCCAAAAAGATAAACTTTGGATCTGTTCTTAGTGTTCAAGGACCAAAATGTCAGGAAGTAAAAAGGAAACTAATAGGGAAAAACGGCTGTGTCTGCTACAAGTTTAGAGAGGGGAGTATACCTATGCCCATCATGAGTTTATAGAATGTTTGAAGGTTGAAAAAACACACTTGAACACAAATCACTGACAACATCTCTTCAAATGGTGGCAATTTTATAGCAATTTTATATATACATCTATATACTATATATATATGTATTTTTGCCTATACAGTTCAGAATATTTTCATATTAGTGAATCTTATCAATTTTTAGTCCTTTCAGGGTCATAATGCATCACAGACCATGTGATAGTCATTAATACAGCTTGTCAAGTATAGCTTACAACCGAACAACAAAAGATTCAGTAGCAGCCACCATAATCAAAATATAGAACTGTTTCATCATCACAAATGAGCTTCCTTTATATTCTCAATCTTCACCCTGTTTCTGTCCCCTAGTAATCATTAATCTTTTCTTCATCACGATAGTTTTGTCATTTTGAGGACATTAGGTAAATGTAATACAGTTTGCAACTTTTGGAGATAGACATCTTTCACTAAAGCACAATGTCTTTGAGATCCATCCAAGCTATTGTATATACCAGTAGATTGTTCCTTTTTATTGGTGAAAAGTTTTCCACTGTATGGATGTATCAGTTTATTTAACCACTCACCCACTGAAGGATATTTGAGTTGTTTATAGGTTTTTGCTATTACAAATGAAGCTGCTATGCCCAAGACTGTGATTGCTGAGTCCTATTTACTAACACATGCTTAGTTTTATAAGAAACTGTCAAACTGTTTTCTAGAGTAGCACTACCATTTTACATTTGTGCCAGCAATAGCTGAGAGATCCAGTCTCTTGAATCCTCATCAGCATTTGCTATTATGACTATTTTATTTTAGTTATTCTATTAGGTGTGCAGTGGTATCTCACAGTGGTTTTAATTTACATTTCTCTAATGACTGATGATTTTGAACACTGTTTACATCTTTATTTGCAATGTGTATCTCTTCTCTGAAAGGGCTTTTTTTGTTTGTTTGCTTGTTTTTGCACGTTTTCCTAATTGATTTGTTCTTATACTGTTGAACTTTGAGAGCTCTTTACATATTCAAGATATAATATTTTTGTCAAATATGTGGTTTGCAAATATTTTCTCCCTGTCAGTAGTTTGTCTTCATCCTCTAACAGGTTTTGTTATTTTCACAGCAAAAAGTTTTTAATTCTGATGAAGTCCAATTTTAAAGTATTTTCTTTTAGTTAAAAGATTGTGCCTTCAGTATCATGTCTAAAAAACTCACCTTCTAGCCCTTGGTCCTGAAGATTTTCTCCTACATTTTCCCTAACATTTATATAGCTTTATGTTTTACATTTAGATTTACAATTTATTTTGAATTAATATTATGTACACTGTGAAGTTTATATTGAAGTCAATTTTTTTTTTTTTACTTATAGAACTCTAATTATTCTAGTACCATTTGTTGAAAAGACAATTCTTCCTTCACCTCTGTCAAAAATTGCTTAGCTGAACTTGGATTCAGTTCAGTTCAGTTGCTCAGTCGTGTCCGACTCTTTGCGACCCCATGGACTGCAGCACTCCAGGCCTCCCTGTCCATCACCAACTCCTGGAGTTTACTCAAACTCATGTCCATTGAGTCGGTGATGCCATCCAACCATCTTATCCTCTGGCGTCCCCTTCTCCTCCCGCCTTTAATCTTTCCCAGCATCAGGGCCTTTTCCAATGAGTCAGCTCTTCGCAGCAGGTGGCCAAAGTATTGCAGTTTCAGTTTCAACATCAGTCCTTCCAGTGAATATTCAGGACTGATTTCCTTTAGGATGGACTGGTTGGACCTCCTTGCAGTCCAAGGGATTCTCAAGAGTCTTCTCCAACACCACAGAACTTGGGTTAGTCTTTCTTAATTCTCTATTCTGTTCCATTGATCTACGTGTCTCTGAAAAGACATTTTAAAAACAAAACTACTTCCTTTAGAATAATTTCCTTCAAATTGAGGGCTTGGTCTTTCAGAAAAGAATGGAGACTCTTGGGAGTTTCATGCAGTTTGGATGACCAAATATAAGTTATATGCATGGATGGTTTGATATAACCATTATGAACATTACAGGAGGAAACATCAGATGCTTCCCATAAAAAGGAACCCACAAGTTACAAATATCAAGTTACTAAACACTTCAAGATTCAGTTCTTTATGCCAACTCCAGAATGATGCCAAAAGCTTTGAAAGATATTTAAATGAATATATTTTAAAGATATATACGTATATCTCTCTTTTCTGTTTTTCATTCCATTTCATACTCTAAAGATAGAAATTAGCAGGCCTGAGAACACACCAAATCCTGTTTCAAGATTTGTAGTCACTGAATATACTGTCAGTTGCAAAATGCCTGACTGCAGTTAATGACCTAAACTGCTGTAATTGATTCCAGTTTTCAGATAAACTCAGCTGACACTTGTTTGACTAGCAAACCAAAGCAAACAGGAGTCTCATGAGCATGAATGAGATGTGAAAGACAATAAAAAAACCTGAAATTGTAGGCCAATTGCATGATATTTTCTATGGGGGAAGGGTGGATTTAAACTCTTTTGAGTTTATTTTCATTTTCTTCAGTATGTCTGGGTCTGTTTTCATCCATAATTAACACATTGGAATCTCTTTCTACTAAGCAACAACACAAAATAGGTGTTTCCTGAATTCTTTGAGGATTAAGTTGATGATAATCTTCTCTACAATACACATATAAGAAATCTACAAAATAAAATTCTTCTGTAAATTAGAAATGGACTTTTTCTATGGAATTTACTCTTTCTGTTTATTTTATTCTCACTAATTCAGTTTAACTTTTCTAATAATTTTATTCTCTGATTCTATCCAAATAGGGAGTTACTGTATCATCTAAAATCATAGCCTTGGGGAAAGTCATGAATTTTCAAGAGAAAACATCTTTCTATTGGGTAGAGTTAAGGATATTGAGGGTTAAAGGGGAACATGGTTAGGATAGGGGCTGGAGAATAACATAGGTGATCATAAAGTGCCTATTTCAAGGGGAAAGGGAAAACAAAATATATCCAAACTTAGAGTTTATTGACATTAGCTGTTCTTTATCCATATTATTTTCACACCTCACACTCCACTGAAAAATCTTGATGACTTGAACCTCTACCAATTTTGAATATCAAATACCTTCACATCATCAATAAAACTGGTTTGATTTAATAATGCTTTTCCACATTACCATCTATGTATCAAAGGCCTAACTGCTACCCCTTGGTTTGCCTCTGCTGAGCTCATTTGTGGGAAACATTTTAAAAGGGCAACCACAGTGAGTCAAATATGTTGTTTCCACAATTGCACAGCCGTGGTATCTTTGCGTACTTTTCTATTAATAACATTACATGTTATTTATAAGCACGACATTGTAATTGTGCTGATTTCATTAGTCCAGTCATATGGCTTCTTTTAGGGTCTTTAAAAGTGAACAGCCGGTTTTCACAAACATTTATTAAATAATTATGATTCAAAATTTAGCTTCAAAATCTAAAACTTTACTTAAGCTTTAATTGGCAACAACAGTGGGCATGAAAATTCTAGGTGTGATATGTGGCAGGTGCAATGTGCTGATAAAATATCCTTTTTAATTTCTACTATTAGGGTAGAAAATTATTAACTGCCCCTGGAATACTAATCAAAAGAAAGAACTAGTTCAAATCATTAGGCTAATAATCTATTAGAATTAAACTGCATTTGAAAAATCAGATGGAGTCATGAATTAACTAAAATTAGTCTTTTTAGATGAACTAGGTTATCCAGAACAAAATTACTTTCACCACTTTGAAAACTACTCCATTTCTAAGTCCTCAATAAATATGTTCTGTTCTTTCCTGATGTACTGTGCCTCAGCCAAAATTTATCTACTCTCCTCTTCAATGTCTATTACTATTTTGACTGTTCATCAGATGTTTCTCTGAACCTCAAATATATGCACCAGAAGCAGGGCTAAGAACACAGGTCTTAACTAATAATATTAGAGAATACTAATAATTAACTAAATCATCTCTTTCATTCTTTATAAATAAGTAGCAACATATTTTGGTGACTTAGAATAAAATGTTGTTCAAGTTAATCCATTAGAGCATGATAAAACCTTACCCGCTCAACTGTGATAGGCAGAGAGCTAGATTCTGGTATTACTCTGCTATCTCCTAGCTTGAAGAGAGTGGGAAAGTTACAAGAAGTTAGTGCTTAAAAGGAATAGGTCACCATTCGATCTAGAAGGTAAAAACTCTAGATTTTTACATCAAAACACATATTCCTATCTTATTCCTCTGCTCTATTCTGAGGGATGAGAAAGAAGAAAGAAATATATTTTTAAAAAATGCTGCCAAGAAGTAATTCTCAGCAATTGATTAAAGAAACTGTAATCAGAGCTGTACAGTCATCATAACCATCAATCTTCTTCCTTTAAGTCAGCCAGGAACACTTGTTTCTTAGAACTAGTTGAGGATGGATGCTTCTAGCCTTAAACAGGGAGGTTTGCACTTTAAATTCCTTATCAACAACTTTTCCTCATAAAAGAGCAAAATTTATAACACTAATTGGTGGAGAATATTATCATATATTGTTTTTCTGTCATCAAAGAAGATGAGCACACATATTATGTCTTTGAAAATAGTACTTAGGTTTTGATGCAGTTGGAAGAAAAAAATTAGGTAGATGGTTCTTAATCTTAAAATTTTCCAGGTCATATATTAATAAAAACTGTTTCAAATTTAGTTCTATATTTAAAATATTATAATGGCATCAGAAAGAATTTAATTTATATATATTTATCATTAAAAAGGGTAATTCACACAGAATAACATACTATAGTTTAAAGGCATTAAAAAACACAGCAACAAAAATGAATGACCTGAAATAAAACTGGTAAAGGAAATAAATAGCTAGTTCTCAGGAAAAACATAAAAACATATGAAAAGATGTTCAATCTCACTAATAATTAAAAATTATTAAATTTTTAAATTACAGATTAAAACAATGAAATTTATTCTGCACCTAAAATTAGCTAAAATTTTTACAAGTTTGATGATTTTGGGTGGCAAAGGTTTGAGGGAAATAAGAATCCTCATACATTGTTGAAGAAAGTGCAAATTACCAAAATGTTTTATGAAGGCAATTTTGCAATATCTACAAAAGTAAAAAGTCTGCTCTCTTTGATATATAAATTCCACTGTTAAAAAGTCACCCTACATAAATACCTACAAAATAATGCCAAAATATATGTATAAATGATTATTACAGCAAAAAAACAAAAAATAAAACAACCTAAATCCTTATCAAGACTGGATAAATAAAGTTCCTCCATATAATTAAATGTAATGCAGTCATTAATGAGATTAAAAGGACTGAGTAATCTATACTGATAATGTGGAAAATGATCCAAACATATTAGGTCAAAAAAGCAAGGAATGAACACAGTATAAATTCCTCTTATATAAACATAAAAAGGGCATACATTTACATGCAGATGTGGGCATTAAAATGTTTATGAAAAGATATACTAGAAGCAATTAACAGTGATTGCCTTTGAGGAGAGATGCTATAAATAAGAATAGAGCAATACTCTTGCTTTTTTACTTCTCTATGGCTAGAGTTAAATGCATGAGTGCTCAGTCCTGTCTGACTCTTTGTAACACATGGACTGTACCCTGCTAGGCTCCTCTGTCTATGGGATTTCCCAGGATCTTTAGGGGATCGTCCTGACCCAGGAATCAAACAATGTTTAAATGCAAGATCTGAAACTCTGTCCCTGAGGCCTACTGAATCTACATCTCAACAAGAACCTTGGTGATATGTAAAATTAAAATTTGGTAGTTCAGTTCAGTTGCTCAGTCATGTCCGACTCTTTGTGACCCCATGGACTGCAGCACACCAGGCCTCCCTGTCCATCACCAACTCCCGGAGCTTGCTCAAACTCATGTCCATTGAGTCAGTGATGTCATCCAACAATTTCATCCTCTGTCATCCCCTTCTCCTCCTGCCTTCAATCTTTCCCAGCATCAAGGTCCTTTCTAGTGAGTCAGTTCTTCTCATCAGGTGGCCAAAGAATTGGAGTTTCAGCTTCAGCATCAGTCTTTCCGATGAATATTCAGGACTGACTTCTTTAGGATAGACTCGTTGGATCTCGTTGCTGTCCAAGGGACTCTCAAGAGTCTTCTCCAACACCACAGTTCAAAAGCATCAACTCTTTGGCACTCAGCATTCTTTATAGTCCAACTCTCACATCCATACATGACCACTGGAAAAACCATAGGTTTGACTAGACAAACCTTTGTTGGCAAAGTAATGTCTCTGCATTTTAATATACTGTCTAGGTTGGTCATAAGTTTTACTTCCAAGGAGCAAGTGTCTTTTAATTTCATGGCTGCAGTCACCATCTGCGGTGATTTTGAAGACCAAAAAAATAGTCTCTCACTGTTTCCATTGTTTCCCTATTTGCCATAAAGGGACGGGACCGGATGCCATGATCTTAGTTTTCTGAATGTTGAGCTTTAAGCCAACTTTTTCACTCTCCTCTTTCACTTTCATCAAGAGGCTCTTTAGTTCTTCTTCACTTTCTGCCATAAGGTTATTGATATTTCTCCCATCAGTCTTGATTCCAGCTTGTGCTTCATCCAGCCCAGCATTTTGCATGATATACTCTGCATGTAAGTTAAATAAGCAAGGTGACAATATACAGCCTTGAAGTACTCTTTTCCCTATTTGGAACCAGTCTGTTGTTCCATGTTCAGTTCTAACTGTTGCTTCTTGACCTGCATACAGATTTCTCAGGAGGCAGGTCAGGTGGTCTGGTATTCCCATCTCTTGAAGAATTTTCCACAGTTTGTTGTGATCCACACAGTCAAAGGCTGTAGCACAGTCAATAAAGCAGAGGTAGATGTTTTTCTGGAATTCTCTTGCTTTTTCGATGATCCATCGGATGTTGGCAATTTGATCTCTGGTCCCTCTGCCTTTTCTAAATCCAGCTTGAACATCTGGAAATTCTCGGTTCACATACTGTTGAAGCCTGGCTTGGAGAATTATGAGCATTACTTTGCTAGCATGTGAGATGAGTGCAATTGTGTGGTAGTTTGAATATTCTTTGGTATTGCCTTTCTTTGGGATTGGAATGAAAACTGACCTTTTCCTGTCCTGTGGCCACTGCTGAGTTTGCCAAATTTGCTGGCATATTGAGTGCAGCACTTTCACAGCATCATCTTTTAGGATTTGAAATAGCTCAACTGGCATTCCGTCACCCCCACTAGCTTTGTTCGAAATGATGTTTCCTAAGGCCTACTTGACTTCACATAACAGCATGTCTGGCTGTAGGTGAGGGATCACACCATCGTGGTTATCTAGGTCATGAAGATCTTTTTTTATAGTTCTGTGTATTCTTGCCACCTCTTCCTAATATCTTCTGCTTCCGTTAGGCCCATATCATTTCTGTCCTTTATTTTTCCCATCTTTGTATGAGATGTTTCCTTGGTGTCTCTAACTTTCCCATTTTATTGTTAACCCTAGGTATGCCTGCAGTTCCTTGTGCACACCTGGATCACAGCATTCATTATACAGTATTCACAACTTTGTTTACTTATCTAAATCCCACATTAGAGGTGAGGTTGTTAAAAGCAAGATCTAAGTTGTTTGTTTTCCTTGTTTGGCTGCACAGAGCAGCTTGTATGATCTTTGTTCCCCAACCAGGGACTGAACCTGCGCCCTCTGCAGTAAAAGCACGAAGTCCTAACCACTGAACAGACAGGGTATTCACTACGATTTTTGTTGTTGTTGCTGTTCTATTGCACTTAGCACATAATAGACCATAAGTGTTTGTTAAATAAATGAGTAAATACACAAGAAAAGAAGAATGAAAAAATAAATGCAAATTTATTTATTTTGCAAATAAATTTATTGTATTTATAAATAAATAAATGCAAATTTATTGCTCTTTTATCACAAGTCATCAAATGGAAATATAGAAATATTCATTATAAGTGACAGAAAAAGTAATCTCTTAAGAATTATTTTTTAAAAACCACTATGTTTAAATGTATACATATCATAGAAACACATTACAAATATTTTTACCCTCAATAAATAGTACATAAATCCAGGACTCCAACTAAAATCTCTTAAAATTTTTGTCCTTTCTTTTAAAAAGTCCCACATAATATCACCAGTTGGAGCAAAAATTAATAGTTGAAAAGATACAAATAAATTACTGTTCGATAGCTATTGTTTCCCTGATGACACACAAATTATGCTGTTTATCTTTAAGACTGCAGCTGCTGCTGATTCTGCGTCACTGTTTACTATAATTACAGCCTTCGGATTTCATTCTGACCCATTTCTCATTTATAGGATATGCCCAGGCCAGATGAGCAATTTCAGAAATAAGCAGCACTGATGGATGTTTGCAAAACTGTGGCAATAGAAATCTCTTTTTTCTGGTAGTATGAAAATTCTTTAGTATCACTTCCCCCTTCAACCAAAAATTCCTCACCTGGCTGTTTCTCGCCACTCAGCATCCTCACCTTCACGCCAGCAAATCTCATCGAGTTCCGTGAAGAGGTCATGAGGAATGTGCTCCTCATCATCATCCTCAGTCCCAAGAATAAACTGTACTCGCTGTGATGGGGTGTCTATGGATACCAGAAACAGGAACACGCATCAACAAGACCTGGAACTGCAAAAGTCCCTGTTACCACCTTCCACAGCACTCACATCTCCCCCACTGCAGCACTCATCCAGCATAGACTTGAGAAATGAAGATGGATTCAGTATTACATTAAGTCCAGTAAAATATGGGATTATAAACATGTATAATGTAAATATATAATGTACTATATTATCAAAGATAAAATCAAATGTGATGATTATTTTGGATTACTTAAGCATCATGGAAAATATTTCCACATCTCTCATACACACATGCACAGTTTCTCTCATCACATTGCTACATTTTATGGTCATATTCAGAAGAGTAGACTATGATAAAATTCACTTATATTAAAACTGTGCTGAATATAATTCACCAAAAAGAACTCCTTTGCAAGGCTTCTTGGCAATCACACCCTTATCCTTCCCCTCACTCCTGGCAACCATTAATCTGGTCCCTACTGCTATAGTTTTGCCTTTTCCAGAATGCTATACAAGTGGAAACATATGGTGTATAGCTTTTAGAGACTGTTATTCACTTACCAATGTGCCTTTAAGGTTTTGAGATTTATCTGTGTCACTGAATATATCAGTAATTCATTCTTTTTATTGCTAAGTAATAGTCCATTATATGAATGTACCTTGTTTTGCTTATCTATTCACTTGTTGAAGGATATTAAATTTACAGTTTTTTCAATTATGAATAGAACTGCTATAAACATTCTAAATTTTTGTGTGAGTGTAAATTTTTATTCTCTGGGGTAAATACCTAGGAGTAGAATTGCTGGGTTACCTGGTAAATATATGTTCAGTCAATACATTTGCAATGAAAATTATAAAACTTTATTGAATGATATAAAAGTAGACCTAAATAAATGAATATATTTATATTAATGGAAAAGCCCAATAGTGGAAAACCATCTTATAAATTCAATGCTATTACAATAAAATATCTGGTATTTTAAACTATTTTTTAAAACACAAGAGAATGAATAAATCAGTAACAAACCATAGTGATCACTTAAATCTATAATATTAAATATTTTGTGAAAATAAACCAATTGATAAGTAATTTAAAGGATTAGGTTATAATTAAGTCACAATTGGGAGGATTTTGGAAGACAAAAGGGAAAAAGATACATATAATAAAAAATATGATATAGTCTCATACTTTTTGTATCAATAAATGTTTGCAGTGGGGCCCTAGCTTCTGCCTATCTTAATAGCCTTACCTTCTGCCTTGTAATTCCACTCCACTCTGGGTATCTTAGTTTTCTTTCAGAATTTCAAAAATAGCATGTTCCTTTCCATTTCAGAGCCACTGCATATACTGTGTCCTCTAGATCTCCTATATCTTTCATCATCTACTTCACCATAATATACTTTGGCAAGCCTACCTAGTCAGACTCATGACACACACACACATGCACACACACACACACATACCACACATGAGCACACTCATATGCAACAATTAAGTCAGGCACCTGTTATCTTAATTCACAGCACTCTATATTTCTCCTTGTTATACTTTTCTTAATTGCAATTTAAAATTTACTGTTTAATAACAAATTAAATACTTTAAGTAAAAATTATTTCCAGCTGACAGAATTAGTTTCCCAGAAGAATATAGGATCAAGTCCCTAAAGAAGAATAACGCATGCAAGAAATACTTTTAAAATTATAAAGCATCATACAAATATGATGACTGATGCTGATGCTAGTGGTAGTGGGGATGGATACAATGAAAATATAGCCCTGTCAAAATAGAGAGGCTTAGAATTTGAAGCAGGGAGAATGAGAAAATAGTAGTGCCATTAACTGAAAGAGGATTATAACATGGATGAGCCTTGAAGATGCTAAGTGAAATGTCAGACAGAGAAACACAAATACTATTAATATATGATCTTACTTATATGTGGAATCTAAAAAAAGACAAAACAATAAAACCAAAGCATTAGCTGCTCAGTCTTTGTGACCCCATGGACTATAGCCCACCAGGCTCCTCTGTCCATGGAATTCTCCAGGCAAGAATACTGGCATGGACAGTCGCCATTCCCTTCTCCAATGGATCTTCCTGACCCAGGGACTGAACTCATATCTCCTGTGTTGCAGGCAGATTCTTTACTGTCTGAGCTAAAGTCATGAAAAAAGAGATCAGATTTGTGCTTATCAGAAGTACGGAGTGGAAAGAGGAGAAAGTGGAGAAAAATGTTCAAAAGGTATAAACTTCCAGTTGTAAGTACTAGGGATGTAATAGACAACATGATGACTATACTTAATACAGCTTTATGATATGTAAGTAAGTTGTTGAGTAAATTCTACGAGTTCTCATCTCGAGGAGACACCTTTTTCTTTTCTTTTCATTGTACCTATAAGAGATAATGTGATGAATGTTAAGTAAACCTATCATGGTAGTCATTTCACAACATATGTAAAGGAAACTATCATGTACTTATACCGTGAGGTATGTCAGTTATTTTTCAATAAAACTCGGGAAAAAAGGTTTGTCAGAATGAGGAGCCAGTATTGTAGGCTGAGAGCACAGGAGACATCTTTTAGATATGCTGAGTTTGAGGTGATTATAGTTCAAACATATAAAGATGGTCACAGGACTTCTGGATATTTGATTCTGGAAAAGAGGACAAGGTCAGAGGTAAACATATAGGTTGCATTTAACTTGAGAAGTAATATGATTACAACGAATGAGGACTCAAAAATGAAAGACAAGAGAAGGCTCAGTATCAGGGGAATAATATGATTTAATATTTAGGATGAGGAAGAGGAGTTAAAAAAATCAGAAAAGGATTAGATAGATATGTACAAGGATTGGTACACTGAACAAATAGATAATGAATACCTTCCGTTGGTCAGGTGAATTAGACAGACATAAACAGAAAGAAAAAACCCTCTGCCCTTATAAAACTTACATTTGATGAAGAGAGTAGTATAACAGGGTCAAGGGAGAAAAGAACAAGTCAATAATGTCAGATGCTGTAGAATCAATGATGAGAACTAAGAGCAATAGGATTTTAATAGCTTAATATTCAATAGCACTGGAATCCCAAAGACCATATATTACTTTTACAATCACAAATAAACTATTTCTATTTGGAATATAGATCATATTTTCAACAAATGGTTACTTAAAATCAAATTTACAAAGTTATACTATAGGAAGAAAACCACTAATAGAATCATAATTGGAAATAAGCAAGTTCCTTTGCAAACTTTAATCTTTTCATTACTAGTTATGTTACTCAAACTGCTTTAGTTACTCACATGCTAATTATAAAGTGGTTAGCTATGGTGAGATTATAAGACAAGGGAAAAAGTCAAAACAGATTTTTAAAAGTATCAATATCTTCTCTAGATCAAGCATTTTCATATAATATCTCTTTATGTCTGAATAATAACCTACTCAAAAGGACACACATCACTCAGTCTGAAAATGAAATGAACATACTGAAAGAGCTAGAACATCCATGTCATGGATAAGAAGACTCAATAGTAACAGGATGACAGTTCTTCCCAACTTGATCTGTAGATTTAATGCAATCCCAATCAAAATCCCATCAAGTTATTTTATGGACACCAACAAACTGATTCTAAAGTTTATATGGAAAGGTAAAGGCAGAAGACCCAGAATAGCCAACAAAATATTGGAGGAGTAGAACAAAGTTAGAAGCTGACATTCCACAACTTCAAGACTTACTATAGAGCTACAACAAGCAAGACAGTGTGATAATGACAGAAGAACAGACAAATAGATCAATGGAACAGAATAAAGAGCCCAACAATAGAATTCCGTAAATAACAGTCATCTGATTTTTGACAAAGGTGCCAGGGTGGTAAAGTTTCTTCAACACTGATCTAGACACAGACCTTACAACACTTTTCCAAAATAAACTCAAAGAGGATCATGTGTGTGTGTGTATGTGTGCTCAATCATGTCTGACTCTTTTACAACCCCAGGGGCTGTAGCCCACCAGGCTCCTCTGTGCATGGGATTTTCCAGGTGAGAGTGGAGTGGGTTGCCATTTCCTCCTCCAGGGGATCTTCTCCACCCAAAGATCAAACCCACATCTCCTGAGACTCCTGCATTGGCAGGCAGATTCTTTACCAGTGCGCCACCTGGAAGTCCCAAAAATGGATCATAGATCTACATGTAAAACACAAATACATAAAACCCTCAGAAGATAACATAGGAAAAAACCTAGTTGACCTTGAGTATGGTGATGCCTTTTTTGATATAGCACCAAAGATAACTATCCATGAATGAAAGACAATGTCAAAAAAAATTGGAAGACAAGCTACAGACTTGAAGAAGGCACATCTGATAAAGGGCCATTATCCAAAATACACAAAGACCTGTTAATACTCAACATTAATAAAACCAATATGAGAGTCCCTTGGACTGCAAGGAGATCCAACCAGTCCGTCCTAAAGGAAATCAGTCCTGAATATTCATTGGAAGGACTGATGCTGAAGCTGAAACTCCAATACTTCGGCCACCTGATGCGAAGAACTGACTCCCTGGACAAGACCCTGATGCTGGGAAAGATTGAAGGTGGGAGGAGAAGGGGACGACAGAGGATGAGATGGTTGGATGGCATCACCAACTCAATGGACAAGAGTTTGAGTAAACTTTGGGAGTCAGTGATGGACTGGGAGGCCTGGAGTACTGCAGTTCATGGAGTCACAAAGAGTTGGACACGACTAAACTGAACTGAATAAAACCAACAACTTGATTTTTAAAAAACTGGTCAACAATTTTAATGGGTAACTCACCAAAGAAGATATACAGATGAGAAATAAGTATATGAAAAGGTGCTCCACATCATATGTTATCAGGGAAATTCAGATTAAAACAATGAGACAACATTATGCACCTATTAAAATGCCCTCAATCCAGAATTCTAACCACACCAAATCCCGGCAACGATGTGCAGCAACAGAAATGCTCATTCACTGCTGCTGGAAATGTAAAATGTTACAGCCACTTTGGAAGATGGCTTAGCTTCTTACAAAACTAACCATACTTTTACTATATGATCCAGTAATTGCTCTCCTTCGTATTTACCCAAAGGAGTTGAAACTTATGCCTACCAAAGAAACCCTATACATGGATGTTTATAGCAGCGTTATTCATAATTGCCAAAACTTGGAAGAAAGCAAGATGTCCTTCAGTAGGTGAATGGATAAATATGTTATGATTCATCTGGACAACAAAATATTTTTCAATGCTAAAGTTAAATGAGATACTAAGCCATGAAAAGACATGGAGGAATCTTACATGTGTATTAGCTGGTGAAAGAACCTAATCTGAAAAGGCTACATTCTGTATGATTTCAACTATGTGACATTTTGGAAAACTATGGTGAGAGTAAAAAGGTCAGTGGTTGTTGGAAGTGGGAGTGGGATGAAGGTACTAAATATAGAGGATTTTTAGGGCATTAAAACATTCTGTATGATATTAAAATGACAGGTATATGCCATTATACATTCGTTCAATCCCATAGATATACAACACCAAAGTGAGCCCTAAGGTAAACCTATGGCTTTGGACATGATTATGATGTGTCCACACAGTTTCATCCTTGGTAAAAATGTACCATTCTGATGAGCAATATTAATAGTAGGGGAGGCAAGGAGTGGGAGCAATGAGTATATGGGAATTCTCTGTACCTTCCTGTGAATTTTGACATAAACCTAAAACTGTTCTAAAAATTAAGGTTTAAAATGTAGGGCACCTCAGTTTTCAAATTGTTTAATTGTTCCCACCAATATGCACCACTGTATCATATATATAATGACATATATTCAAGAAATTATAAGAAAAAGGAAAAAGAAACTACATTTACATAGTTTATTTGCTTCAGGCATTAGCAAAACATTTCTCTTTTAGAATGCTAACATGTAAGATTTGGTTTTATTACCAAATATTTTAAGAAATTTGTTAACTAAATTTTACAGCAAAATGAATAAGAATTAAGTCACTAGCCAAGTCTCCAGCTTAACTACTTCAAAAGAA
Organism: Giraffa tippelskirchi; assembly: GCF_054371585.1. NCBI lineage: Eukaryota > Metazoa > Chordata > Mammalia > Artiodactyla > Giraffidae > Giraffa > Giraffa tippelskirchi. The sequence continues at coordinate 96,601,685 of NC_137277.1, forward strand.
GATGCCAATTTCCTAGATGTAATATGAATGTTGATTTTGAAATGAGGCTGCTGAATTCCCATGAATGTCCTTAAGGAAATTACAGTGTAGCAGATACATTTATGATTTAGTTTGTCTGAAATAAGATGCTAATATTATATTTTTCCTAAAAGCATAATATCTAGGTGATAATAATAAATACTAAACCCAATCATATCAGAGTCAAGACAGCCTGTTACCTTTATGACTGGTTGCTCTGGACCAAAAAAAAAAACCTTAAATCAGAGCTTCAAATAGCTATAAAAAAAGAGCAAAAATTGCAATTTTAGAGTCACACTAAGAAATCAATTATATTTTTCTATTAGACCTACCTCTGTGACAAGACATAGCAGTTTTGTATCTCACAACAGCCTGTTTTAACAACTAAACTCACTTATCACATTCCAGAGAGCCATGCCTCAACACTGGCATTATGCTTCTCATGCTTTTGAAACAATTTCTCTCATCACTGTTTTCAGTGACTTATTTCAGTGTATTCTGCATCAGTAATCTGGGTATCTATAATATTTACCATGTACCCAATCTCCCTAACTCTACTATGTGCAGGAACCTTATGTTTAAGACTTCTTAGTGTCCCCTAATAAAGCATGAGGATCACTCATCACAACATAGCCATGAAATAATATGAACCTCACAGTTATGAATAAAGAGGTTTGGAAAGTCTGAGGTAGGGTGTCATATATTTAAAAGACTTCTCAAAGACACAGTAATAATAGCATAGGAAATAATTTTAAAAGTAGGATAATTTATTCTTGGACAAAAGATATTTCATTTGGATTTTAAATAAATAGAACTCCTTGTATCTGGCTTTTCATTCTTTAAAGTAGAAATGATTTTACAGATATTAGATTATGCTCACAAAAATATTTTTATGATCATCCTATCACCATATTTTTAATGTCTTAAAAGAGATTCATATTATGTTTCAACACAGAAAATGTTCAAAATGTGTTATTCAATGACCTTTTAAATGTCTATTCAACTTAAAATTATATGACATAAATAATGTAAATTATAGTAATATCAATATCAGAAAAAAATTTCTAAGCATAAATATTTTTCTTATGTTGATAGCTATTTTATTCATTTTTAAGATAGCCACTGAAAACATCCTGACCTGCATGCTCAGTCATGTCCGACTCTTTGCAACCTCAGGGACTATATAGCCCGCCAAGCTCCTCTGTCCCTAGATCATTGTAATACAAACTGTAGCTAAGACTCTAATAGATTAAGATAAGGATCTGTTTCTGTATTTAGTAAAATTATAATGGAAATAAATTACAAAATATAGAAAACTACACTAGTGAATAAGGGTCTCAGCCTCTTAGTAGCCTCTTCTGGAATCTGTAGATACATCAAACAATATCATTAAAAGAATGAAAGTATAAGTCACAAGTGTGGAAGATAATTGAAATATGAAAACAAAAGACTTATATCCATAATATGTAAAGAACTTCCACAAATCAAAAAGAAAAAAACAATCCAATTGAAAAAGAACAAACAAGCATAATACTTGAATAGGCACTCCATAGAAGAGACTATCCAAATGGCCAAAAAGCAAATGCTAAGTTACAGAACCTCCCTGGTAATCAAGAAATGCAAATTAAGAGAATGACATACCATATGCCCCTGATCAGATGGTTAATGTTAATAGAATGAAATTGTCAGGTGTTAGTTAGAATGTAAAACAACCAACGCTCTCACACTTTACTGGTAAAAGTATAGACATGCACCCTACTTTGGAAACTGGTATCATCTACTAAAATTGAAATACACATATCCTATGACGCAGTAATAATTTCATTCTTAGGTATGAGAAATGCATATATGCACCAAGAGCCAAGAGACATATGTTCATAGCACTGTTCTTCATAATATCTCCAAAAATTAAATGATCTAAATGTCCATAAATAGTAGAATGCATGGTATATACAAATGAATGAACACTATGCCATAATAAAAATGAATAAACCAAAGCTACAGCCAAAACAGAGGATGAGATGGTTGGATGGCATCACTAACTCGATGGACATGGGTTTGGGTAGACTCCGAGAGTTGGTGATGGACAGGGAGGCCTGGTGTGCTGCAATTCATGGGGTCGCAGAGTTGGACACGACTGAGCGACTGAACTGAACTGAACAGCCAAAAACATTTTGAATCCCACTAACACACTGTTGAGCAACTGATCAAGACACATATACCTCCTGTATGACTTCATTTATAAAAAATTCAAAAACAGTCAGGACACCCAATGTAAAAAGACAGACTAGAGATCCTTTTGAGGAGAAGGGAGAGAGTAGTAACTGGGAGTGAGGACAAAGTGGGTTTCTGGAGCGCTAGCCGAATTAACAGTTACACAAATGTTTCTTTGTGATAAACCATTGAGTTGTACACTTGCATTTCTATGTTTTAACATTTATAAATATTTGTGTTATACTTTATTAAAAATATTTTTAAAAAACTAATTGATATTCTCATCTATCAGCTAGCTGTGAGTTAAATAGGAACAGAAAGCCATTGCCATCAATAAATAGATTTGAACTTAGATGTTTTCTGTATTTGCTTCATTTTTCCTAAAGTATGTACACAATTTAACATCTAAGAAAAGAAAAACCCCAAGCCTAATTCCAGGGTTGTGTTAATTCACATAGTATCTTTGAGTACCATATTTTAAATAAGCATTTAATAAAGTATATATTTTTAGTATTCATTTCCAGTGCTTATACATTAACTAATTATAATGTACATATTCCTGTTATATTCTTTGTTGGGAGGCTGAGGAGCAAATTAACATTAAAGTGTTCTGAACTTCCCTCAGTATCTTTTATATTTTCACTGACTTCAAGCTCATGCTTCAAACTTATTTTTAAACAACTCATCCACATTCCCAGTTGAAAATATAATTTTAAATTATATTAGGTGAATGAAAGATGACATTAAAAATAACAAGATGTAAAGTTTTAGCAGTTTTCTGTCACCAGGAAATTGATTACAGTATGAAGAAAAATTACTTAATCATCACATTCTTATACAAACAATTGTGTTTAAGTGCAGTAACAAAAGTAGGTTGAATTTAACTTCAAGAATCAAAGTTTTCTGTAGGGGATGGCCAGAACGGTGACTGTCCCCTCGCCGGTCAGGCACCCCATGTTCGTGGGCAACTTGGTGCTTAACCATTCGTAGATGACCTGCTTCTGGGTCAGGGTTTGTTCGTAGCAGAGCAGCTCCCTCGCTGTGATCTACTCAAAGTCAGCCCTCAACACAAGGGTTTGTAAAAATAAGATAAAAGTAGAATATAAAAAAGAAGAAAAAATGGAAAAAAAAAGTTTTTTGTATAATCAAAGTATCACCACCACCATTACTGCACAGCCAAAAAGCTGACAAAAGTCCAAAGGCAGAGTCACCTAGAAATCGCATTCCAACCATAGGCCCTGGTGGCCTAGACCCAGCTATCCCAGGCCTGTGACTTGAGCAGGCTCTTTGGCTTCAGTAAGGCCTGCTCAGTTTTCCCTGGATGCAGCACTAACACAGTCAAGTTCCTAACAGCATTGCTTTATGTGACAGGGTCATATAATAAAATGGGATTCTGGATGTTTCTCATACACTGGAGTAACAGAATTTTTAGGAGTGCCAAAATTCAAACATTTACACTAAAATCTTTTTGTTAAATTGATCCTTGCTCCAGAAATATGAGTCCAAATTATTCCATGTCTCCATAGACACACACTCCAATTTACAATGTAAAACCTCTGGGAGCCCAGCAGAGGAACCTGATGCTTCCTCACACTCTCCTCTAACCCATACCTCTTTGGAAGTTGAATTTTTAATCATTTTAAAGCACTTGTAGGTATGCATTCAAAAGATTTTCTTGGAAATCTTTCCAAGTAAAATAAACATTTCTTAAGTAGTCAGAAATTTTCTTCAAAGCCTTCAAAATAGTAATCACATATATTCACACTATGCTGAATATTAAAGCCCAAATCAAGGGAATGGTGTTCATAACATGGTTTCAGTCTTAGCATGTATCTGAATACTAAATTATCAAGGCATTTAAACTGACTGTGGGATAGGAATAAAAGCAGATTATTAGTCCTGAAGAAACTGAAAAAAAAGTGAAATCTGGGAAGTTCTACTGCTTAGAGATCACCAGAGTGCCAAACGTTTGTCCCTGATAAAACACATCTTAGGTTTCAATATCAATAAAGATACTCACATGGTTGGGGGAGGAATAGATGGCATCCAAAAACAGTGGCTGACACAACAGAGAGAGACTCTGGCTCACCTGACTTATTGCGAAGTTTCACCAAATAAAGAAGCAGGACTCTCTTAAGATCAATGGCTCTTGATCCTTGCTGGATATTAAATCACCTGGGTACTTTTTAAAAAATACCAGTGTCCAGAGAAACACCCAAAATTAAGTAAGTAAAACTCTTTGAGAATCAATATTTTTTAAGAGCTCTTCATGTGACTCTAGCATGTAACAAGATTTGACAAGCAATATTCTAGAGTCTGTCTAATTTTAATGAGTATATAAATTACCTAAGGTTGTCATTAATGCATGGATTCCTATTCAATAGGTCTAGGAATGGGTATCAGATTCTGTATTTCTAAGCTCAAATGTGATGCTAATATTGCTGGCTCATGAATCACACTTTGCATAGCAAAGTATCTAGAAGAGTGGATCTCAATCTTGGCTGCACATATGAATAATCTGAGGTACTTTTAAAAATACCTATGCCCCACCCACAGAGATTCTGATCAGTATGGGGTTTGGCCATTAAAATGTCTTTAAAATTCCTGGGTTTTAAAGGTGAGAGCCACTGTTCTAGAAAAACTGACATAATGTATCCAATTATGGGAAAAAAAGAATAAAATGACAGAAGCAGAGGGAACAAGCTTATTTTTGTTTGTTTACTAATCAGTACTCTTGCCTGGAAAATCCCATGGACGGAGGAGCCTGGTGGGCTGCAGTCCATGGGGTCGAGAAGAGTCGGACACGACTGAGCGACTTCACTTTCACTTTTCTCTTTCATGCACTGGAGAAGGAAATGGCAACCCACTCCAGTATTCTTGCCTGGAGAATCCCAGGGACGGCAGAGCCTGGTGGGCTGCCATCTATGGGGTCGCACAGAGTCGGACACAACTGAAGCAACTTAGCAGCAGCAGCAGCAACTAATCATTTCTAAGATAATGTGAATATATTTTCTCCAATATTAGAAGAGAATGAAAACTCAAAGTAACCATGAAAGCTAATTCCAACAGATATTCCATTCTTAGAGTTTACAAGGGAGTCTCTCCTAACTACACAGATGGAGCTGGAGAAACAGAAATCTACCCAGGTTTGTCTTTATCATACTCCCAGACCCCACTTCATAAAACAAAAAACCCTAAAAGTGTGGGAGACACTTTCGTACCTCCACTCTCTGCCCACTGATTCAGAGACGACCATCCTTCCAACATGCTAGTGTAGGAGACTCAGAGTATTTTTCTTTATATACTCCCCACTATCAATCAATCTACCTCTGACATTAAGTACAGTGTATCTGAGGAATTTTAATGCCCATAACTATAGACAGCAATGTAGACAAACAGCACACTGAGGGGAATGGCTCTCTAAGCACTCTTAGGATAAAGCTGGACATATATAGTATGGGTATCTTTGCTGAGTAAAAAGAAAAAAAACTGGGAGCCTGTAAAATTACTACAAATCAATGGAAACTCAAAATAATCTTGTGGCCGAAAAGAATATCATACCTCTGAAAATTATCTGCTTCAGAATCAAAAGAAAATGTCCAGAAATAATGGAGACCATCAAAGGACTAAAACCACAGGCTCTCCAGCAAAAAAAGTGTTAGTCATTCAGCGGTGTTTCACGCTTTGCAGCCCCATGGACTGTAGCCCATCAGGCTCCTCTGTCCATGGGATTCTCCAGGCAAGAATACTGGAGTGGGGACTTCCCTGATGGTCCAGTGGTTAAGAATACACCTGCCAACCCTGCTGGGACACGGGTTAGATCCCTCTTCCGGGAAGATTCCACATGCTACAGGACAATTAAGCCTGTGAGCCACAACGAAGAGTAGCCCTCACTCACTCAATTAGAGAAAGGCCACAAAGCAACAAAGACCCAGTGCAGCCAAAACTAAAATAAATTATTTTTTTAAAAAAGAATACTGCAGTGGATTGCCATTCCCTTATCCAGGGGGATCTTCCCGATTCAAGGATCAAACCTGGGTTTCCTGCATCCCAGGCAGATTCTTTACTATCTGAGCCACCAGGGAAGCTCATCAATCAGGAAAACCAAAATCTAGGAAAGGACAGGAGGAAATGTAAACAAAAATCAGATGAGATAAGAAATTAACTCAAGAAAACTAAAAATACAACAGCAAAATCAAAACCCCTAATAGAAGTAGTAAAATGCAGAACTGATACTGCAGATAATCAAATGAATAATGAGAGATTAACTTCAAGCTATAAAAAAAGGACAAAGAGCAGATATCATAAATCCAAGATGCAGATGTATTAATAATTCACAAAGAAGAGACCAAAGTAAGTGGAACAAAATCAGAAAAGACAGGAAAATGTTCTCTATATGGAATACATCAGTGTGTGCAGACTATAAAGGCATTTTAATATATTCACCATTAGGCCTATCTTAGCAAGTTTTTTAAAATAAGAGAATGCAAAAAAAAAAAAAACTATAAGCATTCAAACGTAAAAGAAATAAATTTTAAAAATGAAAAAATATAGAGACTAAAAACTTCTCTGCAATACTTAGCAAAACCAGGTATTGAACAAAGCAATGCCTATAGAGTATTAAATATAAAATTGTTACCCCAAACTTCACATGCTAACTTAACCTCATATTTGAATACAATCTGATGGGGGAAGGTGGGTTTGAGGCAGCTGGAAGGATAGATGACAAGAATAATCCCCTTGAGTGATGAATTTAAATTGCTACAATCTGCCTGTTGAATGACTACATCTTGCAGAGCATGCCTACCAGGGGAAGTAGGCACATAGAGGAACCCCAACATAAATATGGTTTTTAAGGTAGAGGTGAAGGTATGGATAAAACTAAAACAAGGAACCTAAGGTAATTTAGAATATTAGCGAAAGTACTACTAAAATTGGCCATGAAATCAGAGTAGGATAAGGAAATAAATGTAACATGGATAGAAAAAAAGGAGAGAGGCCAAGTAGTTGAACAAGCAAATAAGGAGAGAAGCTGTGGTCAGAGAGCAAAATGAACGCATTAGTGACTTCAGAGGAGGCGTGACTCCAGGTGAGTAAGTGAACAAGGTGCAGTGAAGGAGGCCACAGGAAGTGGGACGGGCAGACAGCTGAAAGCCACGGTCTTAATTATGTCATATACGCAGACTCTCATGGCACTCAGGGATTGTTAGTGACTTCCATATCACTGTGCTTTGATATTCTGTATACAGTTGACCCATGAACAATGTGAGAATTAGGGGGACTGACCTTCCTCCCAGTTGAAAATTCATATGTAATTTATGGTCACTCATATCTGGTTCCATATCCATGGATTCAACCAACCACGAACAATGTAGTGCTGTGGTATTTACTATTGAAAAAAAAATTCATGTACAAGTAGACACTCCAACTTCAAATCTGTATTGTTCAAAGGTCAATTGTACACTTTCAAAGGAATAACATTTAAAATAGTAGAAATTTCACATCTTAAGAATGAAATTTGGAGAGCATCAGCAGTAGCAGAAATGGGAACTTGATAAAGACATTTCCATCTGGATTTTGAAACTACTTAGAGCAAGCACTATTATTTGTATAAATCATCAAGAATTAATACAATAAATTCTACTACCTAAGTGTATTTCCTCAATCACAAATCTAAGCTAATTCTCACCTTCACAAAACAGATGCACAAGAGAAAAAGATTAAACATTTTCTCTCCCACTTCTCCCCAATCTGCCCAACATCTTTTATAAAGGTATAAACAATTTTATGAGTATGAAGTATTACTGCTAATTATGGATTTTCTAAACAAGTATAATATTACAATGATAAATTTAATTAAAACAAAGAGGAAGATTCTTACCAAAGGAAGGTGACTCCCTTCCATCCTCTAGTCCTGAATCTCTCTCTCTGTCTCTCTTTCTGTGTTTATGACCACGATGCCTGTGACGTCGATGGCTTTTTCTTCCTCCCAGGGGCACATGAACTCCAATAAATAGTGTCCGATGACCTTTATCAGAAGTAAATACACAAATTAAACTTTTAATTATTCCAAGGCACAGAAGCTGATTAGTTTCTTGTTATTGGAAACCCAATACAATTCAACCCATCAAATGGTTCTTGAGTATAAGCTTGCAGCTTAGCACTGTACTTTGGTACATAGGTCTACCAAACATCTACAATACTAAGTATTTGGTTATACAGTATTTTATAACCACCATTATTTTATTAACTATCACAATAATCCCCTGTGTCTTTTTCCCATAATTCATAATTATATATTTTCATTAAAATTTTTTTGTTCTATTTTCTCCCTACACTTAACTAACCAGTTATTTTACCAGTTCACTTCCCTTCACAGTTAAGTGTGTGAAATGATCATTATCTCTAATTCAAACAGATTTCACCAAGATCCCAGTAATGCCAAATCCTGTGGAATTTTTAGGCTCTACTGTTTCTATATGTGGTACTTGATACTACTGACCAGTCTCTTCTCTATGATTTAACTTTCTCTAGGTCATCCTCCTCCTTTATTTTTCTTTTTTTGCTCAAATTAGTTTCCTTTTCTGACTCTCCTTGTATTTATTCATTCACGATTGGGATCCCCAGGATTTGACACCAATTCTCTCTTAGACTGTAGACTTACATAACCATCCATCCACCTATTAGAGATATTTACCTAGACATTCTTCCCATAGGCATGTTAAATTCCATGGAACTCATCCTTTACTTTGTCCCCCACCCCAAGTATCATCTATCCAACATCTATCTCAGTAAATGAAAGCTCTGTCCAGTCATCTCAAAGCACATCCAATTTGTAACCAGGTCCTCTTTTACATCCCATTAATTCATTCTCTCTTCAAAATCACTGGTGCCGCTGTCTTAATTTGGACCCTCATCTCTCAACAGGACTACTAGAGCATTCTCCCTAGCATTTTCTTTTCTAATTCCAATCTTGTCCCATTCTGAATACTGATGCCATTTTTTCCCAAAATGCAAATCTGACTATATTACTCCCTTGTTATAGGCTCATTGATTGCTTTCTGTTGCCTAAAGGATAAAGCTTTTAGTATCTATAAAGCCAAATAATAGCTGACATCTGCCTATTTCTCTAGGCTTCCACTCTGCCACACACACAATAAGGCAGTATGTATCCTTTCATTCCTAAATTGCCAGGTGTTCTCAAGTCTCTCTTTCACTTAATGCTGGTACTATTCTTCCAATTGTATGAAATATCTTTGTCTTTCCTGATGAATACCTAATTCATCTCCCAAGTCTTAGTTCAAGGATTACGCCATCTATGAAACTTTTCATATTCCCTCAGTCTAAATATGCTGCTGCTGCTGCTGCTAAGTCACTTCAGTCATGTCCGACTCTGTGTGACCCCATAGACGGCAGCCCACCAGGCTCCGCCGTCCCTGGGATTCTCCAGGCAAGAATACTGGAGTGGGTTGCCATTTCCTTCTCCAGTGCATGAAAGGGAAAAGTGAAAGTGAAGTCGCTCTGTTGTGTCCGACTCTTAGCGACCCCATGGACTGCAGCCCACCAGTCTAAATATACATGACTGTTTTTCCCCTTAGGATCCTCTGGTGCTTAACCATATACATCAAAGCACTTGATTGTAGTTGTTTACTTATAAGCAGTCTTCTTGTGAATCTTCTCTAGGGAAAGTCCATGTGTCAGTTATTTTGTATCTTTGTCACCTGACACAGTGCCTAGCATATAACAGATGCCTAGCAAATGTTTACTGAAATGAACAACTTATTGAATGGTATTGTGATGGGTATCAGGGATACAAATATAAATAAGACATGATTTTATTCTTACAAATCAGCTGGTTTCAGCCTTCTCCAATTTATATAAAAACTAGCATTCACAAGTGTGGTATATTGCTCTGAATGTACATATTAGGATCAGTTTGAAGATGTGAACCCACCCCCTCAAAAAGACATGATTTAATCTATATACTGAAAAAACTGAAAATGTCCACCATCATTATTTTAACAGACCTGGAACAATCTAAAATATACACAGAAAAACTTTAAAGAAAAATAACCAGCATTATTTACAATTGCCAAGATATCGAAGCAACCTGTATCTATCAGCAGATGAATGGATAAAGGTGTGATATATATCTGTGTGTGTGTGTGTTCAGTTACTTCAGTCATGTCCAATTCTTTCCAACCCTATGGACTGTAGCCCACTAAGCTCCTCTGTCCATGGGATTCTCCAAGCAAGAATACTGGAGTGGGTTTCCATGCACTCCTCCACGGGATCTTCCCAACTAAGGGATCAAAGACTCCTCTTGAGCATCTCCTAAATTACAGTTAATTTCTTGTCACTGAGCCATCAGGGAAGCCCTGTTTGTGTGTGTGTGTGTGTGTGTGTGTGTGTGTGTGTGTGTGTGTGCGCGCGCTTGTGTGTGTATACATACACACACACACACACATACAATGAAATACTACTTAGCCATCAAAAAAGAATGAAATTTTGCCATTTGCAACAACATGGATGGATCTGGAGGGCATTGTGCTGAGTGAAATAAGTCAGACAGAGAAAGACAAATACTGTAGGATATCTCTTATATGTGGAACTAAAATACAATAAACTAGTGAATATAATTAAAAAAGAAGCAGATTCACAGATATAGAGAACAAACTAGCAGTTACCAATGGTGGGAGGGGGGATATAGAAGAGAGGGAGCAGAAGGTACAAACTACTGGACATAAGACAGGTTAAAAGATGTATTGAACAACACAGGGAATATAGCCAATATTTTGTAATAACTATAAATGGACTGCAACCTTTAAAACATATAAAAATAAAATTTTAATGAATTAATTAAAAGGAAAATAACAAAAAATCTTTTGAGGAAGCTCTAGGAAGGAGAACTTACCTTACAAGATAACAGGGCATACCACAAAGTTAAATATTTAAAATAAGTCACAAACATTGGCATTTAACATTAATAATTTTGAATTACTTGGACATCACTACATTGTAATCCTCTACTCTAGTAAGTTGAAGGCTATTAATCACGGAGAAGGTATAAAGCAACAAAGATTGAGACTTGCATAAAACTAACACCGAAGAGTTACGGAAAAAATCAAAGACTTAAGAAACAATAAAAAAAAAAAATGAGGACATAAATTTCCTATTAAATTAAACATGGGAGATTAAACAGCTGCTTCTTACCACATGAAAAGCTTCTGGGGTGCTAAAAATGTTCTGTTTCATGATACAAGTTTTTGCTTTAAAAATATTTGTTAAACTTTGTACATAGCTTTATGCACTTTTCCATATGTACACTTCAGCTCACAATTTTAAAAATTTTAAAATAAACCAAAGAAAAAGAGTTTTAAGAAGGTGAGAGTTACCAGCTTATATGCTAAAAAGGAGTCAAACAAAAATTGACTAAAAATTAGCTATTACATTTGGAAATTAATGTTTATCTGTAACTTTCTTGAGAGCAGTTTCAGTGGATAGGAAAATGAATAAAAGTTGTGAAAGTTTAGACAGTGACTATTTCCTAGAGCTAAGCCTTTAAGGTTGTAAAGGTTTCTAACAATTGTTAATGAAGAAAGCCATTACCAGACAGTCCATGGGGTCGCAAAGAGTTGGACATGACTGAGAAACTGAACTGAACTGAACTGATTACCAGACAGACAAAGATAAGGAGAATCGTGGACCTGACCGGCCAGTCCAGAGGGCGTGGTTGAGTGTAATGAATATTGCCTTTGTTTGTAGAATGTGAATATTATGGGCAATTGCCAGAAGTAACATCCTAAGAAGTTGCCAAGTCAAGGCTGAAATAAACAATCTGAAACTATATCCAAATATATTCAGATAAGAAGAGGATGCCAAGACACAGAGCTGAACTAATGTCTTTAGTTCAGAAAAGAAAGAACACTCGGAAGGAATTTCCTGACACAGAATCCTACAGCGTTGGTTAAGAAGAAAAGACTCATTTGGGTTTTTCACTATTAGTGTAATTGATGGATTATATGGTAAGCTTAGGTTTACCTTCGTTAGAAACTACCAGACTATCTTCCAAAGTAGTTGTACCATTTTGCATTCCAGTGAGCAAAGAATGAGAGATCCTGTTGCACCACATCCTTGCCAACATTTGATGATGTCAATGTTTTGGATTTTAGCCATTCTAATATATGTGTAATGGTATCTCATTTCTTTAACTTGCAATTCCCTAATGACATATGATGTTGAGCATCTTTTTATATGCCTATTTACCATACATATATCTTCTCTACTGAGATTTCTCTTCAGATCCTTTCCTATTTTGTAATTGGATTATTTTTTTATTGTTGAATTTTAAGAGTTTTTTTGTATATTTAGGGTAACAGTCTTTTATCAGTTATCTTCTGCAAGTGTATTCTCCTGTCTGCAGCTTGTCTTTTCAATTCTTTAACGGTGTCTTTCACAGAGTAGAAATTTTCATTTTAAAGAAGTCTAATTTATCAAAATTTTTTCATGGATTGTGCTTTTTGTAGTTGCATATAAGAAGTCACCTCCAAGCTCAAGGTCACCTAGATTTTCTCCTATGTTATCTTCTATAAGTTGTATAATTTTTTTTACATTTAGGTAAATGATCCATTTGGAGTTAATTTTTGTGAAAGGTGTAAGGTCTGTATCTAGATCCTAATCTAAGTGCTAATTTACTCACTAGCCATTTGACACTATGAGTTGAAAACTAATGCCCATGCAAAAGCATGCACACAAATTGTTATAACAGCTTTATTTATAATCATCAAAAACTGAGAAACAACCAAGATGTCCTTTACTAGATGAATGAATAAACAAACTGTGGTGCATCCATGCAATGGAGTATCAACAACAACAAAGACACAGAGGAAACTTAAATTCATATTGCTGAGTGAAAGAAGTCAGTGAAAAAGCAACATACTCTTAAGATGTTAACCTGTATATGACATTCTGGAAACGGTAAAACCTAGAGACAGTTAAAAATGTCAGAGATTCCAGGGGTTCAGGGAGCAGGATTAGGAATGAAGAGGTGAAGCATCAGGCATTTTTACAGAAATGACACTATCCTGGATGATACTGTAATGATGTATATGTAATATTGTACACTTGCCAAAACCCACAGAAATATACAAAACAAAGAATAAATCCAAATGTCAACTATGGGGTTTAGTTAATAATAATCTATTAATATTTGTTTATCATTTGTAACAAATGTACTCCACTAATGCAAAATGTTAATAATAGGAAAACTATGTGCAGGGGAGAGAAAGAACATATGGGAACTCTGTATTTTCTGTATAATGTCCCCAAACCTAAAACTGCTCTGAAAAGTAAAGTCTTTCAATTTTTTAAAAAATTATGTTCTCATGGTCATATATTTTAGGAAAATCTGTAAATATAAAATATCTTCAAAATGGGGGGGGGCATTGTGTATCTGGAAACATTTTGGGGAAACTAAGAGGAAATAGGGGCTTCCTTGGTGGCTCAGTGGTAAAGAATCCATGTGCCAATGCAGGAGGGACGGGTTCATTCCCTAGTAGGGAAGATCCCCAGGAGAAGGATATGGCAACGCACTCCAGTATTCTTGTTTGGGAAATCTCACAGACAGAGGAGCCTGGCAGGCTATAGTCCATGGGGCTACAAAAAAAGTTGGACATGACTTAGCAACTAAACAACAATAACAAGAGGAAATAGAGTTGGAGATATATTTAGGTTGGGTTTAAAGAAACATATTTATGTGATTCACAATCACTTCCAGATATGAGTAAATTATTAGTTAGCTATCCCAACTATCCTAAAGTAGGAATAGTTTCCAGTGGCCTAGTACTCATTGTGCTACATTGTGACACAAATGTTCAGGGCTGAAATGGTGTCATAATATGCAAAGGTATCATAATCTGCCTAGTATTGGAAGCATGTGGGCAGTGGAAAAGAAGCATGGTTTCAATTGCATAGACTCAGAGTTAATCTTTGGAAAATTCTTCCAAATCTTTCAAGTTATATATGCAAGAAGCTTCATAGAAGTTTTAAACTTTAAGACAACCCTGAAAATTTTCATAAAATTGTAAATAAGTTGTAAAGATGAAAGAAATCTTTCTAGACTATCACTAGTAAAATTTAAATTTTAATTTATCATGATAAAGACTGATTTAACTTTCCATATTCTCAACAGAAAATAATGTTTTAAAATCTTTGACATTAAAGTTCAAGAATGTTGGAAGAAAAGTATTACAGATGTATGTTGTTGCCGTTGTTCAGTCACTAAGCCGTGTCCAACTCTGCAATTCCACGAACTACAACACGCCAGGCTTTCCTATCACTAACTTTCAGAGTTGGCTCAAACTCATGTCCATTGAGCAGAGGTAGGTCAGGCAGTTATTAAAAATATTATGCCATTTCTCCAAATGTTATGATTTTGCACTGCTTTTCAGTTTCCAAATAAGTGTTTTGATTTTTCTCATTATAAATAAATATTCACCTTTGTATGTAATTTGAATTCAAATTTTGAATTCTTTCTCTTAGAGAATCCTCAAAATTGCTTAAGCTTCGGGTCACACAAAGCCTCAATCTGCCCCTAATACAAGCTTTATGTGAGCAGCTCCCATTTTTCTATCTCCAGCTCAAATTTCTTTCCCAAACTCCAAACTAGCATTTCCAACTGCTTACCTGATACCTCCACTGCATGTCTAAAAGACATCTCAAGATCAACATGTTCACGACTACACTCCTAATCTATCCCAACCCAACTCCCCAAATAAACTGCTCCCCCACAATCTTGTCTATCTCAGTCGATGATAAAACATTTTTCAAGTTGCTCAGAAGAACAAAAACCTTGGAATCATTTTTGACCTTTCTTCTTAAGCTTACAAACAAATCCACTGGAAAATCTGTTGAGACAACTTTCAAAATACATCCAAAATTTGTCGGCTTATTATTTCATTTCACAGCTCTGGTCAGGCCACATGACACCCAACCTGAATTACTGCATTAGCCTCCAGACAGGTCTTCTTGAGTCTACCTTTAACCCCTAGGATCTGTTCTAAATGCAGCAGCTAATGTAGCCCTCTTAAAAGGCAGATTAGATTATGTCATTCCTCAGCTTCTGCTAACTTGTTTCACTCAGAGAAAAGGCCAAGGTTTCTCTAACGCTCTATGAGGCCCTCTGAGATCCGCATGTCCCCTGAAATTTCCCCATTCCTGTCAGCTCTTCCATCGCCTCCCCTGCTGATTTCCCCGTCACTCCACTCCAGCCACACTGGTTTCCCTGGGATTCGCACTGCCACCCAGGAACTTTCTATACCAAGTTATTTACATAAGCATAATAAATGATTAGTGTTGAATTTCTAGTTTTTTCTGAAAGTTTTTAAATTTCAGAAGAGCAGGGATCTCTAATTTGTTCACTGATGTATCCCAAGTATCTAGAATGGTGCTCAATAGTTCCTAATGCTTAAAAAAATTTTATTGCTCATATAAATCTTTTCATAGAGATGATATTTTTAGTAAAATACACAGATAACAGACATAATGATGCATTATGCTACTAAACACACTAAAAAACTTAAGAATAGAAACAAAGCTAACGGCCACAAATTTCAGTGCACTAATACTGAAATTGCCACAATTCATGGCTATGAAACAGAGAAAATATTATCTGTATGGTTAGAGACTTATACACCAAATAAACTGAAACCTAGGTTAAAGGGTAAACTTTGGAAGTTAAAAATTGCCTAAAAAGATAGACACCTTCAAAGAGATATAGACACTTATCTCCCAGATTTATATGTTTACATTTCAAAAGATAATAAAAGCCCCAGAGCTACTGGTTTGTATTCCAAAGGGTTTAAACTGGGGACCTTCCCCTTATCTTCCCTGAGATTTGTTTACATAAAGTAGAAAAGATTTATCTGCCTCTCAAGGTGGAAAAAGACTGTTGTATAGTAGTTCCTATATAAATTTCCAGATTCATAATTTTGGGGCTCCCCTTCTATGCATATTACCATCTGGTTCTCATCTCATTATGCTGAAGGGGAAGAATGGGGTGTGAAGAACAAATGTGGTTACTGCTGTTAAATAATAATAGTCCTCTGATACAGAAACGTTGTGCTTGATTTTAGGATGAATTAAATAATATATGTATTAAAAATTTATCAATAGGTTTAGATTTTCTACAAAGATTATTTGAGATAATATAACTGGTATAAAATATTGAACATGTTGCCTATCACATGGTAGACACTTGGGTTAGTTCCCTTCCCCTTTCACGCTACTCACTCTCAATGGCTTAAAGAAAGATGAAGACAATTTTTCTGTCTTCTTTCATTGTCTTCCAGCTTTTCGATATATTGCCAACTTTTCTAATCCTAACTACATAAAGCCTGGCCTAAGAAATTAGACGGAGAAGGCAATGGCACCCCACTCCAGTACTCTTGCCTGGAAAATCCCATGGACGGAGGAGCCTGGTAGGCTACAGTCCACGGGGTCGCTAAGAGTCGGACACGACTGAGCGACTTCACTTTCACTTTTCCCTTTCATGCACTGGAGAAGGAACTGGCAACCCACTCCAGTATTCTTGCCTGGATAATCCCAAGGACGGCGGAGCCTGGTGGGCTGCCGTCTATGGGGTCGCACAGAGTCGGACACAACTGAAGCGACTTAGCAGCAAGAAATTAGAGAAACACCTTAGACTCTGTAGAAAAACATATACAAGTAATATTTCCAGGTTAATGTCATCATAAAATTTTCCTACAATATTATATCCAAATTTTAATAGACACCACTTAAGAAGATAAGGAATTCAAGAAACTTAGTGATAAATGACATGGTTCTGAAATGACTTATTAAACATCATTGGAATTATTTTTCAAGATTAGATATGGAACAATTTTTATTTTATGATAAAGTCCAGAATTTTATTTAAAAAAGGAATTGTTTCCAATGGGCATTTCTTAAATTCATCAAGATGGCCAATAAGAATTAACTTTATATAATGTTAAAAAACCCAAATTAATAAAAATACTGATTACTTAGAGATGAATATATTTTAAAGTGAGAATGCAACACTGCTATTAAAAGAAATAACCACTGAACACAAGAATTTATTTGAAATTTACTTGGATGTCAGTTGAGGGAAAATAGTTTCCCCATTAGAAAAACAAAGGGTTCATTAAAGGTAATACTGCTTTCTGAACACAAATCTTGTTAACAAATCCTGGATTTCTGACCCTTATATTGTGTGGAACTATCTTATTGAGCAGGTCCAGAATTATTGTAAATATTTTCATTATGTAAGAAATACCAGTACTGAAACAACACTTTATGTGTCTGTGGTCACAGTATACTGAGTGTTTACAAAATGCTTTGAGAAAAGAGATGCATTTGGGGATGGAAAGGAATCCTCTATGATTCATAATAATGCTAATTAACTACTCTGCTTTATTTAGCTGGCAGGAAAGGGGTCAAGCTATCTACTGGTGAGGAGAACTGTGTGTTTTTTCCATGAAACGAATATAACACAGCTGGTGCATAATTACTGAGTTGCTACCGGCCATTTATTTAGACATGTCAATCATGGGAAAAGGTCAAGTACATTAAGCTGAATAAGCATGTGATCTTTAATTCCATGGATACTCTAACAGAATCAGAAAACACAACAAGGCATCATTTATCATAACATATCAAAGAGCTCTAAGTCCAACAGAAACTGTCTTCTGAGATTACAACTATAGAGAGAAAGAAAAGAAACCAAGAGGGTGTTAAGTGAGCGTGTGTGTGTGTACATTGGAAAGAGATACTATTAGGCTACTTACTGCACTGTTGTTTCTTGTGCTATTTTGCTGAAAGAATTAAAAAGTCACACCAATGCTGGTCATAGTCACCTGATGCTAGGACCATATATGTAATGATTACAAAACAAAAGACCACGTGACTGTGACTATTCTATACAGAAAATAAAAATCTTGAAAATGTTAAAGTTGTTCATCAAAGAAATCACAGCTTGAAGTTTATTAGTTTAGAAGATACTGTGGAATATTTTTAAATATACTATTTCTTTTAAGTTTATAACACTATCTTGAGCAAAACATAACAACTAAATTACTTTGTACCTTGAGATATCAATGTTAGCTTTTATCTTGGAGGATAATAAGCCTCAATATTTCTTGACTAAATGAATGAATCCTAATAACATGCATTTTCTAAGGAAAAAAAGAGAATTTCCCATTTTGATAGATTGTAAGACATCTTGATGTTGGATGTTTAGGGTGCTCAAAGGGAATCTAATCAAAATCAGTCAAGAAACAGGAATAATAATAAATGCTTACAAGATATGATCCCTGCACTTAAAAAAAAAAAAAAAGATAGCCATCCAATTGCTCAAAAATCAAATGCAAGAAAAGAAAATAGCAAGCAATGATACAAATAAAAAGTAGAAAAAAAATCTGTATTAAAGCTAATGTTGTTGTGCTGTATCAAGCATTAAATGCTGTAGGAGTTCATAACAGAGTGAAATCAAAGGTAACCTGAGCAATCAAGGGCTTATTCATCACTCATGAATAAACATATACCTATACTACATGTGGAAACCACACTTCTTATTTTTAAAACATTTTATGGGATATTTTAGATGAAGCCCATGACTTTAACACATATAACCTGACGGCAATGGTGTGCTGAAACTGGCTTATACCAATCTGCCAGAACTAGAACTAGCTGGGCATGTCACAAACTCCAGTGCAACTTGCATCACCCCAACTCCCTGGACGCCAGCAGATTTCTACTTGGTAGTAGAAGATACTGAGACTAATAGGTTAAGTTTTCTAGAGTTAAACAGTTGTTGAGATCAACCATGAGGGAGATATCTAGTTTATAAGGTCCATATTTTATCTCTTTTTTCACTGCTATATTACTAGTACCTAGAGTAGTATCTTTGTTGTTGTTGTTGTTGAGTTCCCAAGTCAGGTCCAACTCTTTGTGACTGCATGGACTGTAGCCCACAGACTTTTCTGTCCATGGGATTTCCCAGGCAAGAATACTGGAATGGGTTGCTGTTTCCTTCTCCAGGGGATCTTCCTGACCCAGGGATCAAACCTGCGTCTCCTGTGTTGGCAGGCAGATTCTTTACCACTGAGCCAGCACTTAATAATAGGCATTAAGTAGAATTGGAGGAATGAATGAATTAGAGAATCTGAAGTCCCATTAATTCTCACTGAAGGTGGCAACTGGTTAGATATATTAAGGACTGATTAAACCATTTAGTCTTAAGTAACCCTTTGGAAATCGAGAGGAGAACCCCAGGAGAAATGCCATACTTTTGGAATATCCAGACAGGTTGTACCTCTGAGCTCTTATATACTGTCAATGCTAACCAAATATGACCTAATTTTATATCTCAAAATGATAAAGCCAGATATACCCTTTCCATAAAAAATTTATATTTGAGGTTATTTTGCCATATCTCTTCTACTTCAAATTTCTTTCTTCCTCAAGAAAGGTAAAGAATAATTTTTCATGGTTTTCAAGAAGCATGAATCATTAATAGGACATTTTTTTAAACCCTTCACTTACACAAAGGGCTTCCCTGATAGCTCAGTTGGTAAAGAATCCTCCTACAATGTAGGAGACACCAGTTCAATTTCTGGGTTGGGAAGAGCTGCTGGAGAAGGGATAGGCTATGCACTCCAGTATTCTTGGGCTTACCTTGTGGCTCAGCTGGTAAAGAATCCATCTGCAATGCAGGAGATCTGGGTTGGGAAGATCCCCTGGAGAAGGGAAAGGCTACTCACTCCAGTATCCTGGCCTGGAGAATTCCGTGGACTATATAGTCCACGGTGTCCCAAAGAGTCGGACAGGACTGAGTGACTTTCACTTTCACTCACTTATACAGAGCAAGCAGTCCTTTTCAAATTCAAAACTAATGAACTTTTCTTGTCAGTCACAGAACTGAAAACTTCAAAGTATTTAAATATTAAGCAAAGTTAACATGAAATTTAAATTTTAAAGCATACTCTAGAAATTCATTTAAAGATCATAGAATTTAGAGCTGCAAAATTCTTTAGAGAGCACCTGATTGATTCTCTCATTTTCATGAGAGAAATAAACAGAAACAAATGTGAAATAAACAGAAATTGACAAATTTAACCCAACACTGCTAAAACTAAACATTTCTAAGTAATTGTATCCAATAGGGAAATTTTAAAAACTTAAGTTTTTTTCCTCATGCAAAACTCTACTATTTCCATGTAACATAAAACAATGATACAGTTCATCTCTCATGTAACAGTCTTTCAAATACTCAGTTATTTATCAGTTATGTTCTAAGTATTCCCTTAGTATTTTCCTCAACTAATATTTGTATAAGATGCCCTCTACTTTGGTAACATTCATCTTTTTCAGCGTCTACTTTAGGCATATTCACTGTATGAAGGTCCGTATGATGCACATGGAACACTTTGGATACATCCATATAGACTCCTATAGCTCTTATAGGTGGAAATAACATTCCAAGATGTGAAT
Source organism: Giraffa tippelskirchi (assembly GCF_054371585.1). Classification (NCBI taxonomy): domain Eukaryota; kingdom Metazoa; phylum Chordata; class Mammalia; order Artiodactyla; family Giraffidae; genus Giraffa; species Giraffa tippelskirchi. The sequence continues at coordinate 96,622,445 of NC_137277.1, forward strand.
AACATTCCAAGAAGTGAATCATAGAGAGATAAAATAAAGAATAAGAAGAAAAAAAATCAAGGACAGATATATAGAGAATAACCAACAGTTGAAAGATAGATGAGAATAGACAAAGCTCTGATGAAATGGATGGAACCTCTCACATTATATAAGTGGGAGGGTAAAACATAGATCAAAATTTTTAAACTCCATAACCTTTTGAGTCAGTGATCCTTCTGAGAATTACATCAGGAAAGTCAAGTGCACAAAAATATATATATTATAATAATTCACTGAAACATTGTTTAAAAGAGATAAATGAGAAATAAAATGTCCATTGATAAGGGATTGGTTAAATAAAGCATGATATAATCATGCAATGAAATACAAAGTACGATTAAAATGGACACTATCAATATTAACATGGAATGATGCTTAATTTTTAATGAAGAGAATATTTTAAAATATTATGAATTATACTATAATTCACTTACAGGTAATTTAGCTATCTAAAGAGCCTCTTGATGAGAGAGAAAGAGGAGAGTGAAAAAGTTGGCTTAAAGCTCAACATTCAGAAAACTAAGATCATGGCATCCGGTCCAATCACTTCATGGCAGATAGATGGGGAAACAGTGGAAACGGGGGCTGAATTTATTTTTCTGGGCTCCAAAATCTCTGCAGATGGTGACCACAGCCATGAAATTGAAAGACGCTTACTCCTTGGAAGGAAAGTTATGACCAACCTAGATAGCATATTAAAAAGCAGAGACATTACTTTGCCAACAAAGGTCCATCTACTCAAGGCTATGGTTTTTCCAGTGGTCATGTATGGATATGAGAGTTCGACTATAAAGAAAGCTGAGCGCCAAAGAATTGATGCTTTTGAACTGTGGTGTTGGAGAAGACTCTTACCAGTCCCTTGGACTGCAAGGAGATCCAACCAGTCCATCCTAAAGGAGATCAGTCCTGGGTGTTCATTGGAAGGACTGAGGTTGAAGCTGAAACTCCAATACTTTGGCCACCTGATGCAAAGAGCTGACTCACTGGAAAAGACCCTGATGCTGGGAAAGATTGAGGGCAGGAGGAAAAGGGACGACAGAGGATGAGATGGTTGGATGGCATCACCGACTCGATGGACATGGGTTTGTGTGGACTCAGGGAGTTGGTGATGGACAGGGAGGCCTGGCGTGATGCAGTTCATGAGGTCGCAAAGAGTCAGACACGACTGAGCGACTGAACTGAACTGAACTGTATACCATTAGCACTCAATTAATATTGGTAAATGATGATGACTTCACAAGCTGCTGCTGCTAAGTTGCTTCAGTCGTGTCCGACTCTTTGCGACCCCATAAATGGCAGCCCACCAGGCTCCCCTGTCCCTGGGATTCTCCAAGCAAGAATACTGGAGTGGGTTGCCATTTCCTTCTCCAGTGCATGAAAGTGAAAAGTGAAAGTGAAGACGCTCAGTCGTGTCCGACTCTTAGCGATCCCATGGACCGCAGCCTACCAGGCTCCTCCGTCCATGGGATTGTCCAGGCAAGAGTACTGGAGTGGGCTGCCATTGCCTTCTCCAGATGACTTCCCAAGGGAAGTCCAAATTGATTGGTAGCCCACCTGTGCTTCAATTGTGAGGGGATAACCTGGGGAGGTTATGATCACATGCAGCCAAGGGGCTTTAAACTAGGATAGCTCTGGGGGGAGCTAGTGGAAATAGAGACTGAAGAATTTAATCAAGAAGTAGACTAAATTGATTCCTTCACAATGTCACTTTCAGAATACTACTCCCACACTATTAAACTGTAAAACTAAATAATCAACTCATTTAAGTCTCAGATGTCTGGAAAACTCAAAAGTATAGTGTTAATATAAACATATTAAGAAGCTTTAGTCATTTGTAGTTTGTCTTCAAAGTATTAAATATTTTTGAAGAAAAATATAGAAGGATTAAAGGAATAAATTCTTTGCTGCAAAACACCCTCTTTTAATATTTATAGGATTATATTTAAGGTAATGAAAAGGGATTTCTTTTCATCTATTATATCACTAAAATAGCAAATGATTGAAAATTTTACATATACACACACAAATATACAGTTCTCCTTATTCACAAAGGATATGTCTTAGGACACATTACATAGCACTTCAAAGCTGTACTGTGCCTTTGATAAGTAGAGAACAGGTTCTAAATAGAGACAGATTTATAAGGAACAATGAGGGAGATTAAGAATATATGCTCTTATTCTAAAATCAGATGCCTAAAAACTGACATCGTAAACTAGGGATGGAAAAAATACAACAAGGACTCCTAAATTATGAAACTATAAATTTGATGGATTTCTTAGTCACATATACACATTAGAATATTTGTTACTATTACTATCCTCATGCAAGGACATACTTGCAAATGATATAACTATTTGCAAATGATCTAGTAAGCCATGACCAAATTTAGAAAAATAGATCTTTAAAATTTACAATATACTCTAAAAACAGACTATAAATAACTATCAAGCTACCACTCCAAATAGAAAAAAATATCACCAATAAGTTTATATATCAAAATAAAGATGTGGGTCACACATAAAATTCATGAGGAACAATTAATATGAAGAAATATGGAACATGATGTATAGCTCACCTGGGAGTTAATTTTAGGAATAAAAGTAATTCCATCATTAGACTGTTTAAAAACAAACATTCTCATACTTAGTTTTTATTTTTAGGATACCCAGGAGAAAAATAAAACAATTCATTGTGAAATGTACATAGGTGGCCAAGACAGTCAATTAGGAAATAAAATTTTACTAGTGGCTATTTTTTTTCTGGTATCTTCACTATTAGTCTATCTGCCTAATTCCCATCTTCAAATATCTAAAGTGTTTGCAGGCAGAATGTACAATTTTAAATGGGAGCCTATGTAGTTAATTAACTCCATTAATTATTACCAATGGACCAAATACCAGTTAGAATTTCTCCAACAAATAACATTGAACCTGTATCACAATATTAAATTGCACAAAAGCACCAACCAAAAATAGCAGGAAAAATGGTTCTTTCTTTTTCAGATAAAAGACATTTGAAATAATGAAACAATAAGATTATTCATTCTGTGGTACAGCAGAGACAAGAATTTAAAATAAGAGAATTATGAGGTTATATTAAAAATTGTCTCCAATGGGATAGAGCTTTTCCTTTTGTGGAAATGAATCCGTCTAATGGGAATTTACTAGTTATAAAATTCTTCAAATTTGTGCAAAATTATTTGGAAAGCTATTGCAATGCAGGTACTATCAAACTCTTTATTGCTTCATAGGATAATATCAACTTTTTAAAAATAGTTATGACTGAGTAAATATGCCCCAGTCTTCCAGTTAATACACATCTTGCCCCATTCAGTCACCTAAAAAACAAGTCTCCACATCATGTTTATGTCTAGGTGTTTAAAGCCCAGACCCTTGAGCGTCTGAATCCCTGCTCTTACACTTGCTAGTCAGGGCCTGGGCAAGTCAATCTTTGGGGCTTTGGTTTCTTTATCCATAAAATGGAGATGATAATAGCACTTACCACACTGAGTAACTTTTAAAAATTAATTCATTCTTCATTATTTGACTTACCTTATGCAAATATTTAAACTTCATTTCCAGTCACTTCCTTACCCCTATGTACACAATTCCAGTGTGTTAGCCACACCATATTTGCCATTCCCAGAATATGATAAATCCTTCCTTCTTTGTCCTCAGAAATCTCATTCATCCTTCTAAGCCCATCTCAATCTCTCTGAAGGCAACTTTTGTTTCTCTCAGCAGAATTCATTTTTGCCTTCGGACGGCAATTTTTGGAGATTAAAAAATCAGAAAGAAAAAGGTGTAAGCCTAATTTTTGGATTTTTCTTTATTTTTTAAATTATTTTTTACTTTGGTTGAAAAATATCATATCATAATAATAGGATCAGCACTTATCTTCTGTTTTTTAGTGAAAAATACTTTTGACATTACAATAATTATGGTCAGAAAAGCATTTTAGTTATCTTAAGAGCGCAGTAATGCATTAGGTGAAATGAAGAAAGTGGGAAGGTATTATCACTGATAAAATTATGTTTCATGACAGCTTTGCACTAGGTATTTTACTTATATTTTCTCTGGACTTTGGGTCCACAATATAGTGAATGGTCCTAAAAGAAGTAAACTAGTAAACCTAATTTTTTGTCTAAAATAAAATGAGCAAAAGAATATCAAGATATAGGTATAATTTTCTCTATTAAATCCATGACTTAAAAATATTTTGCTCTCTGCTAAAAGCAACATAAAATAAAGAAAACGTCTTTTTAATTTAATTTGTAGGCCAAGATTTAAATATTAGCTTAACTTTTCCATTAAAATTTTAAATTTATGAATTCCTGAATATCCAATTAAGATGTAACTAGTTTTATTTAGGAGAAGGCAATGGCACCCCACTCCAGTACTCTTGCCTGGAAAATCCCATGGATGGAGGAGCCTGGTAGGCTACAGTCCATGGGGTCGCTAAGAGTCGGACACGACTGAGCAACTTCACTTTCACTTTTCCCTTTCATGCACTGGAGAAGGAAATGGCAACCCACTCCAGCATTCTTGCCTGGAGAATCCCAGGGACGGCAGAGCCTGGTGGGCTGCCATCTATGGGGTCACACAGAGTCGGACACGACTGAAGTGACTTAGCAGCAGCCGCAGCAGTTTTATTTATCTTAGTACAGTGCAACATAATCAGAACCTCCTGTATTTACGTGTTAAATGTTTGAAAGGTAATTAAATATTTGATAAGTGTTGATTATGCATCTAATTATATTACATAAACTTAATTTCTTACATGTTTAGTGACATATTATTGAATTACATATAAATGAGATTCAATGCAACACATTGTTTAGTATTTATCAAGTTTAAGAAAAAGTGCTGGATAGATACCATAATATAATGCAAATAACAGGTAAGAAAAAGATTTGTTCCTGAACAAGCTTGTAATCAAATAAGAATGATAAGAAATATATACGTAATAATAATATATGAAACGATGTCAATTCAGAAAGAGCTATCTGAAGGAGGAAGATAATTATTCTGCCAGGAGGGATTAAGTAACACTAAAGGGTGGGCAGAATGAACATTCTATTCTTTGTGGAGAAGATGAGAAGGCACCAATTTGGTATTGTTGTTGTTTAGTCACGAAGTCGTGTCTACTCTTTGCAACTCCACAGACTGTAGCCCACCAGGCTCCTCTGTCCATGGGATTTCTGTCCAGGCAAGAATACTGAAGTGGGTTGCCATTTCCCTCTCCAGGGGCTCTTCCCAACCCAGGATCTAATCTGCATCTCCAGCATTGCAGGTGGATTCTTTACCACTGAGCCACCTGGGAAGCTCCCAATTTGTGTGCTTAGTTGCTCAGTTGTGTATGACTCTTTGCAACTCTGTAGACTGTGGCCCACCAGGATCCTCTGTCCATGGGGATTTTCCAGGCAAAAATACCGGAGTGGGTTGCCATGCCCTCCTCCAGGGGATCTTCCCAACCCAGGTATCAAACCCAGGTCTCCCGCACTGCAGGCAGATTCTTTACCACTGAGCCACCTTGGAAGCCTCCAATTTGGTATGGAACAACTAAAAGGTTTTGAACACAAAGTTTCTAATAATATTCTTAAGGTTTTACTGCCTCCTATATGTTCTCAAGCTGTAGAAAATAGCAGGTACTATTTTAGAAATATGTGCTAAAAACACAGAAAACAAATTGTATCTCACTCACTAAAGAATTTATTTATATATATCAATGATTTTGGGTAAAGTTTAACCTGTGAGGAGGAGTGCAAACTGTAACAAGTATAAGTTAGGCAACAAAGAAATATGAAGGACAAAAGGGCAAGCATTCTATACCATATACAGAAACTAACTCAAAATGAAACAAAGACCTAAAGGTAAGACCCAAAACTATAAATTAGAAGGAAACATAGGAAAAAGCTTTATGACATTGGATTTGGCAACTATTTCTTGAAAATAACACCAAAAACATAGGCAACAAAAGTAAAACTATACAAATTGGACTACATCAAAACATTAAAATTTAATGGGTATCAAAGGACACAGTCAACAGAGTGAAGGGACAGCCTATTGAACAGGAGAAAATATTTACAAATCAGGTATCAACAACATTAAAAATACAAATAATGCACAAAAGACTTGAATAGACACTTCTCCAAAGATGACACACAAATGGCCAATAAGCATATGAGAAGATGTTTAATACCACTAATTATTAGGAAAATGCAAAACCACAATGAGAAATCACCTCACATCCATTAGGATGGCTACTATCAAGAAAACTGGGAAAACTGCAAGTATTAGTGAGGAGGTTAAAAAAAATTGGAACCCTTGTGCAGTTTGGTGGGAAAGTAGAATTGTGCATAAGCTATGAAAAACAATAAGACAATTCCTCTGAAAATTAAAAATAGAATGACCTTTGTTGTTATTGTTCAGTCTCTAAGTTGTATACGACTCTTTGCAACCCCATGGACCACAGTATACCAGGCTTCTCTGTCCTCCACTATCTCCAGAGTTTGCTCTGATTCATGTCCATTGAGTTGGTGATACTATCTAACCATCTCATTCTCTGCCACCCACTTCTCCTTTTGCCTTCAATCTTTCACAGAATCAAGATCTTTTCCGATGAGTCAGCTCTTTGCATCAGGTAGCCAAAGTATCAGAGTTCTTCCAATGGATATTCAGGATTGAATATTCAGGATATTCCAATGGATATTTTTCCAATGGATATTCCTTTAGGATTGACCCTAGGATCTAGCAAGTCCACTTAGGGGTATATACTCAAAAGAATTGAAAGCAGGGTCTCAAAGAAATATCTGCATATTCATGCTCATAACAGCACTACTCACAATAGCAAAGAGATGAAAGCAATTATGTCCATAAATAGATGAATGGATAAATAGAATGTAGTATATACATACAATGGATATTACTCAGTCTTCAGAAGGATAGTAAGTCTAACACATGCTACAACATGGATAAACCTTCAAGACATTATGCTAAGTGAAATAAATCTGTCAAAAAAGACAAATACTGCATGAGTTCACTTGTATGTGTAATCATGTATAGGGTAGCCAAATTCATAGAAACAGAAGGTAGAATGGTGGTTGCCGGGGGAGAAGGAAATGGAGAGTTGTTTTACAGAATTTCAGTTTTGAGGATGAAAAAGTTCTGGAGATGGCTTATACAACATTGTGAATAGGTTTAACAACACTGAACTGTACACTTAGAATTGGTTATGATGATAAATTTTATGTTATGCTTTTTTACCACAAAGAACTTCTATTTCATTTCAAATAACTATCTATTGGTATATTTTATCTGTGTTACTAAAGAAGCTCTTAAAAAGTGGTGCTCCTGCCTTTTCCTTTAATTACACAAAAGGAGAAACTACTATTCTACCTCCATTACCCTCAGTAATGCCACCTTTCTGACTGGTGCTCTCACCTTACCCATGTTATAATATATTATGCTACCAGTTGATTTTTTCTGAACCATGATAACTACTTCATTGCCCCTGCATTATTTTCCGATGCAGGGTAATCAACTTGGGAATCACTAACAGATTTGTTTATTATTTGCGTGCATCACAATAGAATCCTCTACAGCATCCTCAAATGTTGGAATATTTATCTACTCACTATGATCTGGGAGCAAAACAAATACTTAGAAAACCAACATAAATAAGGTTTTACTCATTTTTTAAAATTCTATAATGTAATATTATGTTTCCATTCTGTGATGTTATTTTCAATCACCAGTAACTTAGTCACAATTATTCATTTCTGGGATTAAAATTCCCACTATAGACACCAGCAAATGAAACAAATATGATTTATCCAATTGTGTTTTTTCAATCAGAAATCTCTTTTAAAGCATTGTGTACTGTTATGTGTATTTCCTAATCATTCCCAGTAAAAGGAAATGTATGTAATATATGTTAACACAATAATTAAAATGACCTTAGTAAATCTTATTTTAGCATTATGTATTTTCCATTCAAAGGGACCATTTACCATTTGACTTTAGCTATTTATAAATTTCCTTCTCCAGGGGATCTTCCCGACCCAGGGATCAAACCCAAGTCTCCCACATTGCAGGCAGACACTTTACCGTCTGAGCTACCAGGGGAAGCCCCATTTATAACTTACTAACTGTTAACTTCCATTTATCTGTGTGTGGATTATCAACCACAATCTTTAAACCCAAGATGATTTTTCCCTGGAATGGAGTATATTTTTACACTAAATTCTTGTTTTGTTAGGTTTTCTTGTGTGAATTTAGTGAATATAAGCATGGTTTAAGTCATGGTACAACTTAAGTAGGACAGTAAATACACTGCTGAGAAAAAAGTAATAGCATTTCAAATCTAAAGAAAAATTACTTTTATATTCATTACTGGGTTAGATTTTTCAAGTTTCTGCTCATTTCAATTTATATAATAAATATGGATAGCATGCAAATTACCGAGCCCACTCAGCAAGTAAAAACTTTCTAGACCTTGGGGGTTTTCTGTGAATCAAGCAAAATGTCAGGCATAGAGTGGGTATAGTTTGAAAGTTGTCTCTAGATAGTATATTACCTCTCCTCTTATTTAATTGTTTTACCTAAAGGTAAGACCCAAGAATAGTGAATTTAATCGTAATTTAAGTGGCTACATTACAATTCTTAAGGGGAATAAACATATTGGACTGCAGTAGATTATTAGGAGCTATCTCCAATTTATTTTACTTAAGATGATTTGGGTATCACTTTTCAACAAAAAGATGAAAAATACGATATACCTTGTATCCCACTAGTAATAATCATTGTCTATTTCACCCTCTTTATTGTTTGGTAGGTTTAATGGCTCAGCCTAAAACTATACACTTTAGTACAAGGTCAAAGCTAAAATACAGGTCTCTTGGTTTTTAGTCTAGCCCTCTGTTTGCTAAACACCCTGCTGCTTAATAAACAGAAGGCCGAGGAATTTTGAGCACTATTAATTCCAAGATTTTGGAAGCACAGCTGCATTTGAAAATCTGTAGAAATTGCACCATAGTAACCTATTTTATTCCCTAATTTTTTCACTAAATTTTCTTTCTTTTTTTTTTTTTAAGTCGCTCAGTTGTGTCCAGGCCAGAATACCGGAGTGGGTAGTTTTTTCCATCCCCAGGGGATCTTCCCGACCCAGGGATTGAACCCAGGTCTCCCACAATCCAGGCAGATTCTTTACCAGCTAAGCCACAAGGGAAGCCCTAAATTTTCTTAATATAAAAAAATCAACTGAAGGTATGTACACATAAATTGTGGTATAATAATAATTGCCAAAGAATGTCAACCGCACAACTGCATTCATCTCACATGCTAGTAAAGTAATGCTCAAAATTCTCCAAGCCAGGCTTCAAAGTACGTGAACTGTGAACTTCCAGATATCCAACCTGGATTTAGAAAAGGCAGAGGAACCAGAGATCAAATTTCCCACATCTGTTGGATCATTGAAAAAGCAAGAGAGTTCCAGAAAAACATCTACTTCTGCTTTATTGACTATGCCAAAGCCTTTGACTGTGTGGATAACAACAAACTGGAAAATTCTTCAACAGATGGGAATACCAGACCACCTGACCTGCCTCCTGAGAAATCTGTATGCAGACCAGGAAGTAACAGTTAGAACTGGACATGGAACAACAGACTGGCTCCAAATCAGGAAAGGAGTACATCAAGGCTATACATTGTCACCCTGCTTATTTAACTTATATGCAGAGTACATCATGAGAAACACTGGGCTGGAGGAAGCACAAGCTGGAATCAAGATTGCCGGGAGAAATATCAGTAACCTCAGATATGCAGATGACACCACCCTTATGGCAGAAAGTGAAGAAGAACTAAAGAGCCTCTTGATGAAAGTGAAAGAGGAGAGTGAAAAAGTTGGCTTAAAGCTCAACATTCAGAAAACTAAGATCATGGTATCTTGTCCCATCACTTCATGGCAAATAGATGGGAAACAGTGCATACAGTGACAGACTATTTTGGGGGGCTCTAAAATCACTGCAGATAGTGACTGCAGCCATGAAATTAAAAGACACTTGCTCCTCGGAAGAAAATCTATGACCAACCGAGACAGCATATTAAAAAGCAGAGACATTACTTTGTCAACAAAGGTCCATCTAGTCAAGGCTATGGTTTTTCCAGTAGTCATGTATGGATGTGAGAGTTGGACTATAAAGAAAGCTGAGCGCCAAAGAACTGATGCTTTTGAATTGTGGTATTGGAGAAGACTCTTGAGAGCCCCTTGGATGGCAAGGAGATCCAACCAGTCCATCTTAAAGGAAATCAATCCTGAGTATTCATTGGAAGGACTGATGTTGAAGCTGAAACTCCAATACTTCGGCCACCTGATGGAAGAACTGACTCATTGGAAAAGAATCTGATGCTGGGAAAGATTGAGGGCAGGAGGAGAAGGGGCCGACAGAAGATGAGATGGTTGGATGGCATCACCAACTCAATGGATATGAGTTTGAGTAAGCTCTGGGAGTTGGTGATGGACAGGGAAACCTGGCATGCTGCAGTCCATGAGGTCACAAAGAGTCAAACACGACTGAGCGATTGAACTGAACTTAATAATTGACAACACTTATGTAGCTCTTGCACCAGGTACTATTCTAAGTATTTTCCCTTTATTTCTCACAAAAACTTCAGGAAACACATTCCATTGTTATCTTTATTTTAACAACAGAGAAAAAAACTGAGGCGCAGAGAAAGTGAAAGTGAAGTCACTCAGTCATGTCTGACTCTTTGCCAGGCTCCTACCCTCTATTGAATTTTCCAGGCTAGGATCCTAGAGTGGGTTGCCATTTCCTTCTCCAGGGGCTTTTCCTGACCCACGGATTGAACTCAGGTCTCCTGCATTGCAGGCAGATGTTTTACCATCTGAGCCACTAGGGAAGCCACAGAGAAGCTAACTAATTAACTAGCTAAAGGTTCTGTTGCATATAAGGGACAGAGCTGATATTTAAACCCAGTATATTCTGGTTCAGAATCTCCCTGTTGAATTATTCTGATCACACAAATGATGCCTTGAGCCCTCTCTCACAGATATCTCAATAAAACTAGAACACCAATTGTCCTTAACTCCCAATGACAGTCTACTCTGATAACACAGACTGAGTGAGATGCCTCTCCTGTCCTCCTCTGTCACATGGTCCCCACCCAAGATGTTAGTCTGTCATAATTTTTTTCTTTTCATTTCCCAATTACTTTTAACTCCTTGAAGCAAGGGTTACTGAAAGACTGGCACACAATACAGTACATGAGTACAGGAGAGGTTCAATAAATGTCTGTTGAATTAACGCCCTCCTTGTTTGCAGGACTGCCTACTGGCACTCCAGACTACACCAAAATGGCCATATCCACATCGCACCACCACCACTACTCTGATTTCAACTTTTGCAGTTCTCCATGTTACTAAAACTTCACACTTCTCTTTGAAATACCAATAGGTATCCCCTCCCCCCCAAAAGTCTTACCTTCTAAATCTTCTTTCTCAAAGTGTGTTTTGAGAATAGAACGAGTTCCACCTCTATCCACAACTGCTTCTTCATCATTTCTCTGGAAGAGAGAGAAAGAAGACTAAATGATAGTACTATATATTCTCTTCATTTCAGAAAATAAATTTTAACGTGACCTGATAATTTAGAGGTCGAATTCAGTAACATAAACCTATTTGCACATGACTATTCTGTTTGATTATCAAGTGTTCGTTTACAAAAGAAAAGACTAAGATTAATTCGACCACACTTTCAGAGAAGAAATGTCACTTGATTTTCCATGAAATTGAGGGCATTCAAACATTCTAGTTGGCATCATTTGTTAGTGAGAAGAAAAATAGAAAACAATAGCTATCCTGTCAATTTAGTAACATGCATTTTTATCTCTGATGAAGAATTCTTGTTAACAAGATGACATTTTGAGCTGTACAAGAGAAATGTGAAAATCATTAATATTAACACCACTAATGCTATGGCAGGGACAAATAATTCCATTGCCATTATAAACATGGTTGAGAAGAACTAACCTCTTGAAAGCAATTAGTAGCAATTACTAAATAAAGTACAACTCTAGTGACTTTGCTTCAGTATAATGCATCTTATTCAAACTAAACTGTAAATTACAATCATATGCATTAAACATTCATTCAGTTTTTCTAAATTTTTTTACCTATTTAGAAGAACTGGACATAGGCTCTATATTTTGAACACTGTACACATACTCAAAACAGTAGACTCAGTGATTAGGTATTCAGTAAAATAATGGGGGAGGTGTGAGCATATTCCATTTTGACCATGTAGGAATGGACAAAATACAAAATACTGAATGAAGAGAAATAAAGATTATTTACAACTTGTATCTGATTGTGAAGATCTCTGTAAAATCTGCCTTAAAAGTGAACACTGGGCACAAAAGAAAAAATGAAAAGGTAGAATAAAGTTGAACGAATCTTCCAAGATCTATGTCTAAGCTTATTCAAGTTTATAACTATAAGAAAAGTAAAATATTTTTGTTTCTTCTCTGAAAGTCTTTTAATTCCTGATCATAATCTTAATAAAGATTTGTCCTTCATATTCAGCAAATCAGTACTTTCAGCTGTAGGATTATAGACATGGGAAAAGTGAAAGTGTTAGTCGCTCAGTCATGTCTGACTCTGAGACCCCATGGACTCTAGCCCACCAGGCTCCTCTGTCCACAGGATTCTCCAGGCAAGAAAACTGGTGGGTTGCCATTCCCTTCTCCAGGGGATCTTCCTGACTCAGGGACTGAACCCAGGTCTCCTGCACTGCACACAGATTCTTTACTGTCTGAACCACCAGGGAAACCCAGATTATAGACATATTTCAATCTGAAAAGATAAGCTCTCATATGCTTCAAATGCAGTGAAATATGTAGCAGAAGGACATGCTTTATACCCTATTGTCTTTCTGACAACTTGTGCTGACACAAGGCAGGGTAAAGTCTTTGCAATTAGAATTAAAGAAACTTACAATACAATGAGAGAAAAAATTAAAATAAAGATAGATTTCAGAACCCATTGCTCTTCTATTTGGCAAAGTTTAAGAAAATCTGTTGGTTTAAGCAATAATAGCAATAGCCAAAGTCAAGACATATCATTTTCCTGAACCAGATAAATGGCAAGCTTCAGCCTATTTTGAATCTGCTCTTGATACATTTACAAATGAAATTTATCCTCTGTGCAATACATTTTCAAATATATGTCACATTGGAATACAACTCTGCCCTCTGGGGTGTTGTTAGGAAGAATGCCAAAAGCTAAGTCATGCATTCTTGTTCAAAGGTCAGAAAGAGCACTGTTCCACTATAACTCAAAATGGCAGTCTCTGAAAACAACTGCAAAATGGAAAGCTTTATAGAGAATATATGAAGAGGTTTTTCCCCATACAATAAATATTTGATTTTGATTTCAAGGACCTGAAGCAATTTTCAACTTATACGAAATGTTTTTTCCCCTTATTTATATAAAGCATGTATACTCTCTGTATACAAAAGATAATTCTCTTGAATAGCTAATGTTAAGATATTGAGGTAAAATAAAATTCTGCATCAGGAGTAGAAGTAGACTCTAAATAGGAAATAGCTGATTGTTTAATTACTATGCAGGTTACAAGCAGAAGTGACCTAATTTTAATTTTTCTTTAAAAGAGAAAGAACTAGAAGCTAGAATATGAATATAACTCAATTTAAGTGACTCATTTTGTAGTTTCACATTATCCTCTTTAAATACTCCCTAGTTGTTCCATATTTGCAGCTAAAAATTCCCAAGATATAGATTAATGCCAATACATATACTGAAATTCCTCAACTTTGGCTATAGCTCAAAAGATTGCTTCAGTATTATTCAAAACTTTTAGCAGAGTAGTTCCCTTCCCCCATATTACCAGGAGCAGGTAAACATGAGGTGTGATAATGGGAAATGCAGAGCAACTATGGCACTGGGTCCAGTCTATGTGGTAATCCCAAATAGAGCAATAAGTAAAATTTTTACTTCATCTTGAACTGTCATTATCTTTAGAATTGGTGAAAATCAAATATATATTAGTGTGCCCTAATTTCCATATGTATTAATATTTACTCATCTAGGAGCAAATTTTAGCACTATGTTAGAGAGACAACACATAAATATATTACACTGCATTTCAATACAATTCACCTTTGCTAAACTGTTGGGTAAACACTTTTAAGATGGTTGAGTCCAGCAAACAGTGTTTTAATTGGACAGGGGAACATGGCCCATTGTGAAAAATACATATCCCAACACAGTCACATATTCATATACATGTAATCAAAAGTTTCGCAAACTAGCATTTATTCTTACTATAAACAATGCACTCTGATATTTTCTGTTCAAGGGTATAGTACTTCATTCAGAAGTCCTAGTCACTACCCATTACATTTATTTAAGGACTGAAAAATGGCTTGTGACCTGCAATTTGAAAATCATTGGTATAGACTATGACCCCGGGACAGACTAACACATTCACACAGAAATTTCTTCTAGAATTGTTTATAAATATCATCAGCTCTAAGAGTATGCAAAAAACACCTTTTTCTGATTTACCATGGCTCTTGAGCACAGTCATCAATGATATAAACTTTTCTAGTTTTACAAGCCAAAATCTAACAGCAATCCTCTGGGAAGGAAAAAGTGAAACTTTTTCATGTCCTTTTGATAATTCTCATCTCATTTGAAAATGGATTAATAGAGGAGAAAGCAGTTCATTTTCAATTCAGAATTTTTTCTTCCTTAGAACTATTTATCATACTTTTTAAAAAGTAACCACTTTTTCTGCCTTTTTAAAAAATACTAGATATTAGGATAGTATGGTGTCCTATATATTCTCCACTAATCCTTACAGATCCACTTTCCACTCTTATTCACCATGCTCTGTTTCTTTACAGACTGCATTACTAGGATCCCTTGACTTTTAGCTTCCTATAATGACAGAGCACTCAGCCGCATAGAGTTGGGACCAGAGAAACATAGCCCCTGTTGGACCATAGCCTGGCAATGACTGTGATCTTTTATCAAAGAACAAAGCTCTTGTCATGTGACTTCTACAGCTACAGATCTCACTGGTTTGCATTCACTACTTCCTTGCTCCTTTAGGCCTAGGAGTAGTAACAGTTTCCAGCTGTTGCACATTTCTAGAATTTCACTAAACCTACTTGATTACCCTTTATCCTGCCTACACTTTTAAAAAAAATTTTATTGGAGTATAGTTGGTTTACAATGCAGTATTAGTTTTGGGCATACAGCAAAGTGAATCAGTTAATACATATATTCAGTCATTTTAGATTCTTTTCCCATATAGGTCATTATAGAGAACTGAGTAGAGTTCCCTGTGCTATACAGTAGGTCTTTAATAATTATTTTTTATTTAGTAGTGTATATATTTTATCCAAATCAGTCCTTTCATTAAATTTTTTTCTCACACATTTTGAGTGACAATATCTTTCTTGCTATGACTCTGATTCACATGTCACATTTATTTTAATGATTAAATACTATGACATCTAGTTTTGTAGAGATGAACATATAATCAAAATGGTTACCTACATACAGAACTTTGACTAAAAAATATCTGTCAAAAACACTGTCTAATGTTCAACTAGGTATATTGCTTATTTTTGCTTTTATTCCTTTTGTCTTCGGAGACAGATCCAAAAAAAAATATTGTTACCATTTATGTTACAGAGTGTTCTGCCTATGTTCTCTTCTAGGAGTTTTATGGTTTCAAGTCTTAGATTTAGATCTTACCTATTTTAAGTTTGTTTTTCTATATGCTGTGAGGAAATGTTCTAATTTCATTCTCGTACATGAAGCTGTCCAGGTTTCCCAGCATCACTTATTGAAGAGATTGTCTTTTCTCTGATTGTTTTTTGCCTGCTTTGTCATAGTCTATTAACAATTGATCATAGTCAATGGCTTTATTTCTGAGCTTTCTATTCTGTTTCATTGATCTATGTGTTTGTTTTTGTGTCAGTACCATGCTGTTTTTATTTCTGTAGTTTTGTGGCATAGTCTGAAGTCAAAACGCATACTTCCAGTTTTATTCTTTTTTCTCAACATTGCTTTACCAGCATTATTTACACTAACCAAGATATGGAAGCAACCCAAGTGTCCATCAACAGATGAATGGATAAAGAACATGGGGTATGTATATACAATGAAATATTATTCAGCCATAAAAAGAATGAAATTCTGCCAGTTGTAACACCGTGCATGGACCTAGAGTATATTATACTTAGTGAAATAAATCAGAGAAATACAAATACTACATTTTCACTTATATGTGGAATCTAGAAAATAAAGCAAATGAATGTATATAACAAAACAGAAACAGACTCACAGATATAGAAAACAAACTAGCAGTTACCACTGAGAGAAGGAAGGGAGAGAGACAAGATAGGAGTATGGAATTAATAAGATACAAACTACTATGCATAAAATAGATAAGCAACAAAGATACATTATACAGCACAGGACAACGTAGCCATTATTTTGTAATAACTTTAAAGGAGTATAATCTATAAAAAATATTGAATCACTATTCTGTACACCTGAAACTAATATGACATTGTAAAGCAACTATATTTGAATAAAAAACACATACCACCTAAATAAATAAATATAATCACATCTGTATTTTTACAAATATACAATCTTTTTGTATACAAACAATCTGTAACAAAAAATACAATTCAAAAAATGTTATGATTAACAAAAAATACTGTTAAATGAAGATTGGAAAAATGGTAGGGAGGAGACTGAATCATCAAAGAACTGTCAGTAGCATAAACAACTCAAGAATGCTTAATTTATGAAATAAATAAAAAATAAGGGATAGAATAAACTTCTGGATGTGCAAAAGGGAATAAAAAGAGTAACTAATCAAATATAAGTATTAAACACTTGCAAAGAAGTAATATCTGTATACATTTCTAGCCATGAGGCTCTACACAGAAATTACCTTTTAATTTAGTTAACAGGGTCTCTCTCAACCTATGGATTATCTTGGTTAATATTAATGAAACATTTTCCAGTATTGATTTAAGAATTGGTAGGAATATACAGACACATGTATTTTATAAACATGACCTGAGGGCTCATTTCTTCATTATTTCTAAGGGCTCCAAACTTGTCAGTTCTCATTAATTTTAAAATACTTCACAGAAAATGAAGGTTGATTTTATTCACTTCACAAATGTTAAAACATGTTTTCTATAACTTTAACATCTCACATACCACATTATTATCATACTTTGTTTTAATAATGGGTTGCTACTGTTTCACTGAAAACATGCAGAATTTTAACTTCTTGGTTTTCTTATCCATGTCATTACTTTTTATTTTAAATTGTGAAAATATAAAAAGTGAACATTAACACCTGAATTCAGTGTTACTATTCACCAAATGTGTCCATATTTACTCTGGAGACATCCTATTTTTTTCATTTTTCCATGTGAGCTAAAGCATTATACAAATTGAAAAAGGTCAATTGTTTAACCTCTAGTTATATTATGCTGTATTACACAGTGCAATAGATGTGAAAGCATCAGCTCAGAGATTAACATTTCATAAGAGTTCAGTAAATACTAGCTGAACTGAAATCTAAGCATATATCAGGCTTAACTTTGAGTTTCATTTAGTATATTATATTTCAATAAAATAAATGAACCCATATATTTTTACTAGCATATTATTTTGAAATTAAGTATTTAAATCTTGTATCTACTTTAAAATATAGACTATACCATTTCATGGTAATATAAGTTCAATCCATCTAATTTATACACTGTACTAACTGAATTATATGAAATATATTTATTCTAAAGTAGCACAAGAAATTTTATCCTTTTGATGCTTTTTAATAAAAAAGCGATGAGTTCACTTCTAAAGTGTCTAACTGGGGAGGTGGCAATTAGGTTTCATTTGCTTATGCAAAGTAAATGTGTTATTTCATCTTTACACATACAAGAAAAAATAGAACTGAGAATAAGAGTTGGAGAGTAAAACCCTCTATCATAGGAATAGGGATAAGAAGGCATAAACTAATCATCATGTAGAAATTTTAAGATTTTTCTCTCCTATTTACTTGGAAAACTTCACCCATGCAAATTTTAAAGACCTATCAGAGACTACAGAGTTATGACAGGGAAATGAAGTAGTCCAGAATCAGGTTTGAAATACTGAAATGTTAAAATGTTGAGAAGTTTAGTGATGAAAATCTTCCAATGCTAAGCTATCTCTGGCTCAGGATTACCTTCATCACAACATATAATACTGTATTTATTACCATCACTGTGATTCAAAGAATACTCTCTCTCCTGTCAGGCCTCCTAGGGGGCCTTACATCTGATGGTTTAAGGATAAAAAATGTATGAGACATTAAGAACAATTTCAATTAGTCAAAAATATTCTAATGGACAATCATTCTTTATAATTGAGTATCTTGTTTGCCCATGTAATCCTCCAGATTTGTTTGCTTGTTTTGAATTATCAACTCCTGCCTTGTCACTGAGTCCTCTTACATCCTCATTTCTCCAGATTAACCCAATTTTGTACCCAGAAAAATAATGCTAACTGCTGCTAAATTTCCTGCTGCTGCTTCATGCTGTCTTTACTCTCTTCACATTACTTGCATATACACACATATATATAATATTCTTGAAATTTAAAATTCCATGAATGGGTAAAACAGCAGGCTGGAAAGACAATTAAGGAATTGGGGGAAATATCTGAAAAAAATTATGCAGACTATATCACAGAAAAACATTGTGAAAAATATGAAATAGATATTTTTTTAAATGAGGGCTAATATGATAAAGTCTAACATATACTTGGAGTTCTAGAAGATGAGAATAGAGAAAAATGAAGAAGTACTGTTTGAAAATAGGTGAAAATCTTCCAAAATTGATAGAAGACGTGAATCCTCAGATTCACGAATCACAATGAATTACAAACAGAATAATTAAAAGACAATTAACAAATACACATATCATGTGGAACTGCAGAATGACACATTTTTAAAGCAGCAAGGAAAAAAAAGATTACCTACAAAGGAATGACAAACTAATAAAAATAGAAGCCAGAAGACAGTAAAATAATATATTCAGGATACTAACAAAAAAATTGTTAATCTAGAAGTAAATATTTACTTAAGCTATCATTCAAGAAACATACTTTAGACAAATAGAAATTAAAAGAATTTATCACTAAGGCACCCTTTCTAAAGGAACTTCTAAGTACATACATCAGGAGGAAATAAAACTATCCCAGAAAGAATGTCTGAGATGCAAGAAGGAATCCTGAGCCAAAAACTGAAGGATATAAAGAAAAATAAAATTAAAATAAGATAAATTTAAACATTACTTCATGACTGTTAGGACATACACATATATATCTTATGAATTAGTGCTTTTGTTTACTTTGGATAAATAGCTAGATGTGGAATTGCTGGGACATTTGGTAGTTCTAATTTTGAGGAGTCTCCATACTGTTTTCCATAGTGGTTTCCCCGGTTTACATTTCCACCAACAGTGCATAGGGATTCCCTTTCTCCACATCCTCTCCAACACTTGCCATTTGTTGGCTTTTTGATAACAGCCATTTTAATGAATGTGAAGTGGTTTTCATTTGCATTTCCCTGAAAATTAGTGAGCAACTTTTCATGTACCTGTTGGGTGTTCATACATTTTCTGTGAAAAAAAAAAATGTCTATTCGGGTGCTCTGCCCACTTTTTAATCCAATTCTTTTTGCTACTGAGCTGTATGAGTTCTCTACATATTTATCCCTTATCAGATGTATGATTTGCAAATATTTTCTCCCATTCAGTAGGTTGCCTCTTCACTTTGTTGATAGTTTTCTTTACTATGAAACAGCTTTTTAATTTAATGTAGTTCTACTTGTTTACTTTTTCTTTAGTTACCTTTGTTTTTCATATCAAATTCAAAAAAAATTCACTGGTCTCTATCTTTTATATTAGAAGTTCTCTTCAGAGGTCTTGCATTCTTTGCTTTCATGCTTATATGTACAAGGATGAAATAAAAAAGTGAATTGAAAGCCCTGGGTATTTGGATACGGCTTGTCAGCTTTGAGTATATTGTAAAGTGATATGGTTTGGTTGTTTCTTGGGGGAACCCTGATGTCAATATGTCTGGGACATTCCTCCTGAGCTTGTTGAGCCTACTTGGATCTTTTATTATCCTGCCTGACAGGTTAAGGCCTGGCTGTCAACCTTCTAGGAGCAAAATGGAGGAGAGTTGGGATCACAGTATTCTTACCAAAGTTGTTTTAATATGGTATTTTATGAATTTATCTGTTCCTGGGTTTCTCAGTCCAAAGAGATTCTATTTTACCCCCTCCATAGAATAAAACTTCAGTCTACTGATGGAGTGGCATTGGAATATTTGCCAGTTGACTGAAGTGAAGGAGGAAGATGATACAGAAATACGATTGAATTTCAATGCAATAAACTAGCAGCTTGATTCTCTCTTTCAAAGGTATCTGGTGGCGTTCAGGATGTTTCAGGATAGACTGGGCTGTTTCTCAGCTTTTGCCACTGCCAGTTAACAATTCTGTTTTCTCCGTTAGCCACATCACTTGGCATTTTCCTCCTGTTTCTCGACTGACAAAATGTGCCACCGTTTCCTTGTTCTCCTCCCATTCTCCCCACCTTAATACAGTTTTAGTATAGAAAAAAATTTTTAAAAAACCATTACTTCTTTTTTCATGGGATTTTGGGAGAAAGGAAAAGTAGTTGTGGGTATTCTACTTTGTAGTTTTACAAAAAGTCTCCTGATTTTCCCTTATCTTTGCTACCCTTTCAGAAAATATCTACCAGGGTAATATTATCTTCTTAAAATTATTTTATTATTAACATTTATTATGCTACTATTATAGTTCATTGTAACTATTATCACATTTTCTAATCTCTAATTCACAGCACAACAACCCCTCAATAAACTTATACCTTAGTATTCTTAAACTTACATGACATAATCCACCTATTGATTTAATATGTACTAATAATTTAACATATGCCAGTTATCTATACAAGCAGTGGGAATCAGTGCAGCTCAGTTCAGGTCAGTCGTTCAGTCATGTACGACTATTCGCAAACCACAGGGATTGCAGCACGACAGGCCTCCCTGGCCATCACCAACTCACTCACTTTACTCAGACTCATGTCCGTTGAGTCAGTGATGCCATCCAACCATCTCATCCTCTGTGGTCCCCTTCTGCTCCTGCCTTCAATCTTTCCCAGCATCAGGGTCTTTTCCAATGAGTCAACTCTTCACATCAGGTGGCCAAAGGATTGGAGTTTCAGCTTCAACATCAGTCCTTCCAGTGAATACAAAGGGTTGATTTCCTTTAGGATGGACTGGTTGGATCTCCTTGCAGTCCAAGGGACTCTCAAGAGTCTTCTCCAACACCACAGTTCAAAAGCATCAATTCTTCTGCACTCAGCTTTGTTTATAGTCCAACTCTCACATCCATACATGACTACTGGAAAAACCATAGGCTTGACTAAACGGACTTTTGTTGGCAAAGTAATGTCTCTGCTTTTTAATATGCTGTCTAGGTTTTTTATAATATTTCTTCCAAAGAGTAAGCATCTTTTAATTTTATGGCTTGAGTCACCATATGCAATGATTTTGGAGACCCCCCAAAAGAGAGACTGTCACTGTTTCCCCATATATTTGCCACGAAGTGATGGGACCAGATGCCATGATCTTAGTTTTCTGAATGTTGAGTTTTAAGCCAACTTTTTCACTATCCTCTTTCACTGTCATCAAGAGGCTCTTTAGTTCCTCTTTGCTTTCTGCCATAAGGGTGGTGTCATCTGCATATCTGAGGTTATTGATGTGTATTCCTGCAATCTTGATTCCAGCTTGTGCTTCGTCCAGCCCAGGGTTTCTCATGATGTACTCTGCATATAAGTTAAATAAGCAGGGTGACAATATACAGCCTTGATGTACTCCTTTCCTGATTTGGAGCCAGTCTGTTGTTCCATGTCCAGTTCTAACGGTTGCTTCTCAACCTGCATACAGATTTCTCAAGAGGCAGGTCAGGTGGTCTGGTATTCCCATCCCTTGAAGAATTTTCCACAGTTTGTTGTGATCCACACAGTCAGAGGCTTTAGCATAGTCAATAAAGCAGAAGTAGATGTTTTTCTGGAACTCTCTCACTTTTTTGATGATCCAATGGATGTTGGCAATTTGATCTCTGGTTCCTCTGTCTTTTCTAAAACCAGCTTGAACATCTGGAAATTCTCAGTTCACGTACTGTTGAAGCCTGGCTTAGAGAATTTTGAGCATTACTTTGCTAGCGTGTGAGATGAGTGCATTTGTGTGGTAGTTTGAGCATTCTTTGGCATTGCCTTTCTTCGGGATTGGGATAAAAACTGACCTTTTCCCGTCCTGTGGCCACTGCTGAGTTTTCCAAATTTGCTGGCATATTGAATGCAGTACTTTCACAGCATCATCTTTTAGGATTTGAAATAGCTCAACTGAAATCTCATCACCTCCACTAGCTTTGTTCGTAGTGATGCTTCCTAAGGCCCACTTGACTTTGTATTCCAGGATGTATGGCTCTAGGTGAGAAATCACACCATCATGATTATCTGGGTAGTGAAGATCTTTTTTGTATAGTTCTTCTGTGTACTTTTGCCACCTCTTCTTAATATTTTCTGCTTCTGTTAGGTTCATACCACTTCTGTCCTTTATTGTGCCCATCTTTGCATGAAAATTTCCGTTGGTATCTCTAATATTCTTGAAGAGATCTCTAATCTTTGAAGCCCCAGAAAGATGGTAGGAAAGGTGAAATGACATTTAGGATCAAACCCCACACCCACAAGAGACGCTCAGAGGGCGCAAACATACCTTGTATGCACTAGGACCCAGAGACCCTACAGAGACTGAGACAGAACAGTGTTTGAGGATTTCTGAGGAGGTAAGGGACAGCAGTGGACTGCTGCAGGGGCAAGGGCTCTGGGTGCAATAGACCTGGGTACAGTATAAGCCCTCTTGAAGGAGGTTGCCATTAACCCCACCATAGAGCTGTGAGAACTTACACAGGACTGGGGAAACAGACTCATGGAGGGCACAAACAAAACGTTGTGTGCACCAGGACCCAGTAGAAAGGAGCAGTGACCCCACAAGAGACTGACCCAGACTAGTCCATAAAGGTAAAGGAGTCTCCGGTGGAGGCAAGGGTCGGCGCTGGCCTGCTGCAGAGTTGGTGGCACTGAGTGTAGCAGTGCATGCATGGGACCTTTTGAAGGAGGTCACCATAATCTTCATTACCTCCACCATAGTTTGGCTTCAGGTCAAATAAAAGGGAGGGAACACAGCCCCGCCCATCAACAGAAAATTGAATTAAAGATTTACTGAGTATGGCCCAGTAAATTGAGAAACCTAAGATCATGGCATCTGGTCCCATCACTTCATGGCAAATAGATGGGCAAACAGTGGAAACAGTGGCTGACTTTATTTTGCGGGGCTCCAAAATCACTGCAAATGGTGACTGCAGCCATGAAATTAAAAGATGCTTACTCCTTGGAAGAAAAGTTATGACCAACCTAGACAGCATATTAAACTGAGACATTACTTTGCCAACAAAGGTCCGCATAATCAGGACTATGGTTTTTCCAGTGGTCATGTATGGATGTGAGGGTTGGACTATAAAGAAAGCTGAGCACCGAAGAATTGATGCTTTTGAACTATGGTGTTGGAGAAGAATCTTGAGAGTCCCTTGGACTGCAAGGAAATTCAATCAGTTCATCCTAAAGGAAATCAGTCCTGAATATTCATTGGAAGGACTGATGTTGAAGCTGAAACTCCAATACTTTGGCCATCTGATGCGAAGAACTGACTCATTTGAAAAGACCCTGATGCTGGGAAAGATTGAAGGCGGGAAGAGAAGGGGACAACAGAGGATGAGATGGTTGGATGGCATCACCAACTCAACAGACATGAGTTTGAGTAAACTGAGTGAGTTGGTGATGGCCAGGGAGGCCTGGCGTGCTGCAGTCCACGGGGTCACAAAGAGTTGGACACGACTGAGTGACTGAACTGAACTGAACTGAGCATGGCCCTGCCCATCAGAACAAGACCCAGTTTCCCCCTCAGTCAGTCTCTCCGATCAGGAAGCTTCCATAAGCCTCTTATCCTTCTCCATCAGAGGGCAGACAGACTGACAACCACACAGAACACTAACCAATCGGATCACATGGACCACAGCCTTGTCTAGCTCAATGAAACTATGATCCAATATGTGTAGGGCCACCCAAGATTGATGGGTCATGGTGGAGAGTTCTGACAAAACATGGCTCACTGGAGAAGGGAATGGCAAACCACTTCAGTATTCTTGCCTTGAGAACCCCATGAACAGTATGAAAAGACAAAAAGATAGGACACTGAAAAATGAACTTACCAGGTCAGTAGGTGCCCAATATGCTACTGGAGAAGAGTGGAAAAATAACTCCAGAAAGAATGAAGAGATGGAGCCAAAGCAAAAACAACACCCAGTTGTGGATGTGACTGGTGATAGAAGTAAAGTCTGATGCTGTAAATAGCAATATTACATAGGAACCTGGAATGTTAGGTCCAGGAATCAAGGCAAATTGCAAGTGGTCAGACAGGAGATGGGAAGAGTGAAAATTGACATTTTAGGAATTAGCAAACTAAAACTGACTTGAATGTGTGAATTTAACTCAGACGACCATTATATCTACTACTTTGGTCAAGCATCACTTAGAAGAAATGGAGTAGCCATGACAGTCAACAAAAGAGTCTGAAATGCAGTACATGCATGCAATCTCAAAAATGACAGAATGATCTCTGTTCATTTCCAAGGCAAGCTATTCAATATCACAGTAATCCAAATCTATGCCACGACCAGTAATGCTGAAGAAGCTGAAGTTGAATGGTTCTATGAAGATCTATAAGACCTTCTAGAACTAACACCAAAAAAGATCTCCTTTTCATTAGAGGGGACTGGAATGCAAAAGTAAGAAGTCAAGAAGCACTTGGAATAACAGGCAAATTTGGCCTTGGAGTACAGAATGAAGCAGGGCAAAGGCTAATAGAGTTGTTCCAAGAGAACACGCTGGTCATAGAAAACACCCTCTTTCAACAACACAAGAGAAGATTCTACACATGGACATCAACAGATGGTCAACACCAAAATCAGATTGATTATATTCTTTGCAGCCAAAGATGGAGAAGCTCTATTCAGTTGGCAAAAACAAGCCTGGGAGCTGACTGCGGCTCAGATCATGAACTCCTTATTGCCAGATTCAGACTTAAATTGAAGAAAGTAGGGAACACCTCCAGACCATTCAGGTATGACCTAAATCAAATCTCTTATGATTATTCAGGGGGAGTGACAAATAGATTCAAGGGATTATATCTGATAAAGTGCCTGAAGAAACTATGGATGGAGGTTTGTGACACTGTATAGGAGGCAGTGATCAAGACTATCCTCAGGAAAAAGAAATGCAAAAAGGAAAAATGGTTGTCTGAGGAAGCCTGATAAATAGCTGAGAAAAGAAGAGAAGCTAAAGACAAAGGAGAAAAGGAAAGGTATACCCATTTGAATGCAGAGTTCCAAAGAACAGCAAGGAGAGACAAGAAAGCCTTCCTCAGTGATCAATGCAAAGAAATAGATAGGAAATAGAAAATAGGAAAGACTTATACACCTCAGTGAATATAAATTCCTAATGGTGTCCAAAGTGACCTAGACTATATGTTTCCACAAACATTTCATACTCATTACCCATTTGGATATTCAACAAAAATTTATTAAGTAGTTACAGTGTGCCAGGAACAATATTAGTGCTGGTGTGAAAAAGTAAAAGACTTTTGGCCTTTGAAACAGCTCACAGTCAAGACAGGAAAATCAATGGCTTCAATACAGCGTGTATTGGGCTTCATTTAAGGTAAATACTAGAATCCTTAAGAACACACGTACAAAACATCTAATTCACTCTGAAGAGATGGAGGAATGTTTCAAAAGGAGGCACTGCATAATCTAAATAAATCTTGAGATATAAGAAATAGTTTACCAGGTAAAAACAAGTGAAATGAGGGACTAAAGACATTATAGGCAAAGAGAACAGCATTTTAAAAGGTTTGAGAGAGCCTGTCTCTGTCTAACTAGTAGAATTTAGAGTGAGTTTAACTAAAAATGGCTAAGTTTAAATGTCACTTCCTCATTCCTCAAAAAATTAAAAATAGAACTACCATATGATCTAGCAGAACCACTTCTGTGTATGTATTCGAAGGAAATAAAATAACTGTCTCAAAGAGGTATCTACACTCCCGTGTTCATTGCCACACTATTGACAATATCTAAAATATGGGAACAATCTAAGTGTATATCAATAAATGAATGAATGGAGTAAATGCAACGGAATATTATTTAGCCATGAGAAAGAAGGCAATCTTGCCATTTGCAGTGAAATGGATAAAGCTTGAGGGCACTATGCTAAGTGAAATAAGTCACAGAGGGGAAGATAAATATTGCATGTTCTCACTTATCTCAACTCCAAAAACTATGAACGTAATGGGGAGTGTTAGAATGAATTTAAGTAGGGAAGTATCTGTTCCTGGTTTCCATCTTAGAAAGAATACTCTGGCAGCTGATTGGTGAGTAGGCTGCTTTGGAGATGAGCAATGGGAAGAAAAAGAAATACCAATTAAGAAATGACTACAATAGTCCAGGTGAGAAACGAATGTGAATTTACACTGAGGTCAAGACAATGGAGAATGGAAAGAAAAGGTAAATTTTGGATTCCTTAGGAGAAATAATCTACATAACTTGGTGAGTAATTGGCCCTATGGTTTGGATTAAAAAGTTGAGAATTATTATTAGGTCATCATGCTAGGAAAAACAAAGAGGTTTTGAAGATAAAATAGTAAGTTTTGCTTAGGACATACCAAGTTTGAGATATTGATAAGATAAATGAGTAGAGATGCTATGTCTGGAAAACTAGACAGAGGTTAAGGTGTGGATTTAAGGTACAGATTTGCAATTCATCACCATGTAAAGCAGCAGTTTTCAATTTTGGCTTCCCATCAGATTCACTTGGAAAGTTTCTTGCAAATATGAAACATAGGTTATAAATCCATAGATTTTATTTAATACTTCTGAAATAAGCCTGGAGTATCAATATTTTTTAAAAGCTAGACATTTGATTTTGATGCATAATTACAATTAAGAATCACTGGTGGGTAATTTAAGTCATGAGTATAGATTATAATTAAGGATTTCAAAAAGCACATTGTCCAATTAGGGGAGATTTAGAAGAAATTATCAGAAAGATTAATATAATAATAGCAACTATAATTTATTGAGTACCTATGGTAAAAACTGTACTAAAGACTTTACACATGTTATTTGCAGTAAAAAAGAGATCAAAGAGTGGGTCATATGAAACTTGTCGCCCTTCTTCCATGAAGTTTTCCACAGCACTTTCAGTTTACCTTGATGTCGCTCGTCTCAATTTGGACGTCTCATTTACAATATATGAACTTATTCATGGCTATTTAAAACCTAATTTGGATGTTTATAGCTCTAAGCCATATATATATAACACAGTAGTTAAGAGCAAGAGCTCAGTTAAGACTTCCTGGTTTGAACTCCATATCGTCCTATCTTTTACAGGCAATTTTGATCTTAGACAAGCTGTTATATATAATATGTGTGTTATGTATGTATAATGGGTGTTACTGGGTGGCTCAGATGGTAACAGCATCTGCCTCCAATGCAGGAGACCCAGGTTCAATCCCCGGGCTGGGAAGATTCCCTGGAGAAGGGAATGGCAATCCACTCCAGTATTCTTGCCTGAAGAATTCCATAGACAGGGGAGTCTGGCAGGCTATAGTTCATGGGGACGCAAAGGGTCGGACACGACTGAGCAACTAATACACTATACATACATATATACTGCTGCTGCTAAGTCGCTTCAGTCATGTCCGACTCTGTGCAACCCCATAGTCAGCAGCCCACCTGGCTCCCCCATCCTTGGGGTTCTCCAGGCAAGAACACTGGAGTGGGTTGCCATTTCCTTCTCCAATGCATGAAAATGAAAAGTGAAAGTGAAGTCACTCAGTCGTGTCCAACTCTTCGCGATCCCATGGACTGCAGCCTACCAGGCTCCTCCGTCCATGGGATTTTACAGGCAAGAGTACTGGAGTGGGGTGCCATTGCCTTCTCCAGACATATGTACTAAATATGTGTATTTGTGTATGCATGTTATATATATAACTTATATATGATACTTTACACATACGAAAATGTAAATTCCTTCCCAGGTAAATCAAGTGGTAAAGACTCTGCCTGCCAATGCAGGAGATGCAAGAGATAGGGGTTCGCTCGCTGGGTCAGGAAGATCCTGGAGGAGGAAATGGCAACCCGCTCCAGTATTCTTGCCTGAAAAATTCCATGAACAGAGGAGCCTGGCAGGCTACATTCCATGAGGTTACAAAGAGTTGGACACAAATGAGCACACACACACACAAATTCCTTCAATTGATGGATTTATTTTGTATCTTGTTTATCTTTTGTAACTTTCTCCTCAACTTTACCTAGTTCAGTGGGGATGCATTTTAATAATTAGAGCTACCCCACATCCAAGGTAAGGAACAGCAGCTGGGCTTTGCTGGACAGCAGTGAAGAGATACCCCACATCCAAGGTAAGAGAAAACCAAGTAAGACGGTAGGCCCTGAGAGAGGGCATCAGAGGGCAGATAGACTGAAACCACAAACACAGACAACTAGCCAATTTGATTACAGCCTTATCTAACTCAATGAAACTAGGCCATGCCGTGTGGGGCCACCCAAGATGGATGGGTCATGGTGGAGAGGTCTGACAGAAAGTGGTCCACTGGAGAAGGGAATGGCAAACCACTTCAGTATTCTTGCCTTGAGAAGCCCAAGAACAGTATGAAAAGGCAAAATGATAGGATACTGAGAGAGGAACTCCCCAGGTCGGTAGGTGCCCAATATGCTACTGGAAATCAATGGAGAAATAACAACAGAAAGAAGGAAGGGATGGATCCAAAAGAAAAACAACACCCAGTTGTGGATGGGACTGGTGATAGAAGCAAGGTTCAATGCTGTAAAGAGCAATATTGCATAGGAACCTGGAATGTTAGGTCCACAAAGCAAGGCAAATTGGAAGTGGTCACACAGGAGATAGCAAGAGTGAACACTGACATTCTAGGAATCAGTGAACTAAGATGGACTGGAATGGGTGAATTTAACTCAGATGACCATTATATTGACTACTGTGGGCAGGAATCCCTTAGAAGAAATGGAGTAGCCATCATGGTCAACAAAAGAGACCAAAATGCAGTCCTTGGCTGCAATCTCAAAAATGACAGAATGATCTCTGTTCATTTCCAAGGCAAACCATTCAATATCATGGTAATCCAAGCCTATGCCCCAACCAGTAACGCTGAAGAAGCTGAAGTTGAACGGTTCTATGAAGACCTATAAGACCTTTTAGAATTAACACACCAAAAAGATGTCCTTTTCATTATAGGGGACTGGAATGCAAAAGTAGGAAGTCAAGAAACACCTGGAAAACAAGCAAATTTGGCCTTGGAGTACAGAATGAAGCAGGGCAAAGGCTAATAGAGTTTTGCCAAGAGAACGCACTGGTCACAGCAAACACCCTCTTCCAACATCACAAGAGAAGACTTTACACATGGACATCAACAGATGGTCAACACCAAAATCAGATTGATTATATTCTCTGCAGCCAAAGATGGAGAAGCTCTATACATTCGGCAAAAACAAGACCAGGAGCTAGGTGACTGTGGCTCAGAACATGAACTCCTTATTGCCAGATTCAGACTTAAATTGAAGAAAGTAGGGAAAATCACCATATCATTCAGGTATGACCCAAATCAAATCCCTTATAATTATACAGTGGAAGTGAGAAATAGATTTAAGGGACTAGATCTGATAAACAGAGTGCCTGATGAACTATGGATGGAGGTTCGTGACATTGTACAGGAGACAGGGATCAAGACCATCACCATGAAAAAGAAATGCAAGAAAGCAAACTGGCTGTCTGAGGAGGCCTTACAAATAGCTGTGAAAAGAAGAGAAGCGAAAAGCAAAGGAGAAAAGGAAAGACATTCCCATTTCAATGCAGAGCTCCAAAAAATAGCAAAGAGAGATAAGAAAGCCTTCCTCAGCAATCAATGCAAAGAAATAGAGGAAAACAACAGAATGGGAAAGACTAGAGATCTCTTCAAGAAAACTAGAGATACCAAGGGAACATTTCATGCCAAGATGGGCTTGATAAAGGACAGAAATGGTAGAGACCTAACAAAAGCAGAAGATATTAAGAAGAGGTGGCAAGAATACACAGAAGAACTGTACAAAAAAGATCTTCACGATCCAGATAATCACGATGGTGTGATCACTCAACTAGAGCCAGACATCCTGGAATGTGAAGTCAAGTGGGCCTTAGGAAGCATCACTATGAACAAAGCTAGTGGAGGTGATGGAATTCCAGTTGAGCTATTTCAAATCCTAAAAGATGATGCTGTGAAAGTGTTGCATTCAATATGCCAGCAAATTTGGAAAACTCAGCAGTGGCCACGGGACTGGAAAAGGTCAGTTTTCATTCCATTCCCAAAGAAAGGCAATGCCAAAGAATGCTCAAACTACCACACAATTGCACTCATCTCACATGCTGGTAAAGTAATGCTCAAAATTCTCCAAGTCAGGCTTTAGCAATACGTGAACCGTGAACTTCCAGATGTTCAAGCTGGATTTAGAAAAGGCAGAGAAACCAGAGATCAAATTGCCAACATCCGCTGGAGCATCGAAAAAGCAAGAGAGTTCCAGAAAAACATCTATTTCTGCATTGACTATGCCAAAGCCTTTGACTGTGTGGATCATAATAAATCGTGGAAAATTCTGAAAGAGATGGGAATACCAGACCGCTTGACCTGCCTCTTGAGAAATCTGTATGCAGGTCAGGAAGTAACAGTTCGAACTGGACATGGAACAACAGACTGGTTCCAAATAGGAAAAGGAGTACGTCAAGGCTGTATATTGTCACCCTGCTTATTTAGCTTATATGCAGAGTACATCATGAGAAACGCTGGGCTGGAAGAAGCACAAGCTGGAATCAAGATTTCCAGGAGAAATATCAATAATCTCAGATATGCAGATGACACCACCCTTATGGCAGAAAGTGAAGAAGAACTAAACAGCCTCTTGGTGAAAGTGAAAGAGGAGAGTGAAAAAGTTGGCTTAAAGCTCTACATTCAGAAAACTAAGATCATGGCATCTGGTCCCATCACTTCATGGCAGATAGATGGGGAAACAGTAGAAAAAGTGTCAGACTTTATTTTTCTGGGCTCCAAAATCACTGCAGATGGTGATTGCAGCCATGAAATTAAAAGATGCTTACTCCTTGGAAGGAAAGTTATGACCACCCTAGAAAGCATATTAAAAAGCAGAGACATTACTTTGCCAATAAAGGTCCGTCTGGTCAAGGCTATTGTTTTTCCAGTGGTCATGTATGGATATGAGAGCTGGACTGTGAAGAAAGCTGAGCACAGAAGAATTGATGCTTTTGACCTGTGGTGTTGGAGAAGACTCTTGAGAGTCCCTTGGACAGCAAGGAGATTCAACCAGTCCATCCTAAAGGAGATTAGTCCTCAGTGTTCAATGGAAGGACTGATGTTGAGGCTGAAACTCCAATACTTTTGCCACTTCATGCAAAGAGTTGACTCATTGGAAAAGATCCTGATTCTGGGAAGGATTGGGGGCAGGAGGAGAAGGGGACGACAGAGGATGAGATGGCTGGATGGCATCACCGACTCGACGGACATGAATTTGGGTAAACTCCGGGAGTTGGTGATGGACAGGGAGGCCTAGCGTGCTGTGATGGGGTAGCAAAGAGTCAGACACGACTGAGCGATTGAACTGAACTGAATTTTAATAAGCAATATTTGTTAAGCTATGCGCTGTTTCAAGTAATTACTTACACTAATTCATTAATTTGATTGGTTTTCATTACAAGCCTAGAGATTAGTGCATTAGTATCCTCATTTTATGGAGAAGGCAACGGCACCCCACTCCATTACTCTTGCCTAGAAAATCCCATTGACGGAGGATTTTCCGTCCACGGGGTCACTAAGAGTCAAACACGACTGAGCGACTTCACTTTAACTTTTCACTTTCATGCACTTGAGAAGGAAATGGCAACCCACTCCAGTGTTCTTGTGTGGAGAATCCCAGGGACGGGGGAGCCTGGTGGGCTACCGTCTATGGGGTTGCACAGAATCAGACACGAGTGAAGCGACTTAGCAGCAGCAGCAGCAGCAGCATCCTCATTTTATAGATGACAGTACTGAGGAAGAGAGAGATTAGATAACATTACTAAAATAAACTATATCTGCAAATGGAGGATACAGGCTCTAAACAAACAAATCCAGCTCCATAACTCTGGCTCTTAACTACTGTGCTATACTGCCTCCCTCCACACTACACAATAAGACTCAATAAATTATTACGAGTTTGAATAAAATTTTACCAAAAAAAGGAATGGCTAGAAATAGATAATATACATTTACATGCAGCATATTTTGCATTGTATATTTCATGAACCAAGTTCTGTTGCCTTTTATAAAGAGAAATTGGATAAAAGATTATTCAATTGTCTTTTTAACTTATTTATATTCCTGTATTATCATTTTTTAAAAGACTTGGGATAAGGAAAGGATCATATCAGTAAATGTCTTTTATCTGTTTTTTAAGGAGGGCTTTCCGGCGGTTCAGTGGTAAAGAATCTGCCTGCCAATCTAGGAGATGCAGGAGACATGAGTTTGATCCCTGGGTCAAGAAGATCTTCTGAAGGAGGAAATGGCAAACCACTCCAGTATTCTTGCCTGGAAAATCCCATGGATAGAGGAGCCTGGCAGGCTATATAGTCCATGGGTTCGCAGAGTCAGACACAACTGAATGACTGAGCATGCAAGCAAGGTAAAAAGTGTTTGAATGTTTAAAAGTTTTTTAAAAAATCTAAAATCTAGTATTCTCCAAAGTTTCTCCCAGAAATGGATCTATGGTTCTAAAATAAGTATTGAAAATTTGCTGGGCCACTACCATATGTATAGCTATTTCCCAAGGCAATGTGAAGTCACAGGATTAATAAGAACAACTTCATAGGAACTTCTAGAAAAATGGATTTTTCAAATAATTCAGTATTCTACAGGAAGAAACTGAGTATTCTCAATTACATGGGTCTGCTATTGCTCTAAATAATGGGCCAGAAGAGCAACAGTGTCTGGTTTCATTTTTACTCACACTGTGGAATTCCATGTTTACTTCTGACATCCTTTATATGGATGATGTACTAAATGAGAGAATTCAATTCCAGTTTTTTCAGTTCCCATGCACAAATGCTATCCTCCTGACAACAAAAGTCACATCGCAGATGTCACACCTAAGGGAGATCTGCTCTTGGATGTTACCCAGCCTTTTTATTAACCTCACACAATACTGAATAAGTTCTGGTGTATGGAATAGAAAATTTAAAGGTATTAGCAATGACACTTACTTTATCATTGCTATATTAGCAATGAGCAGAGCTTAAATATCCCTGTAGCTTCCATGATTATCAGTAGCAATTTCTCCTTCCAATTTTTCCTAAGACACAGTCTTTATTATCCAAATATTCACCACAGTGACATGTATATTCATTGCATTAAAATGATCCTTCTAGATTGTCCTTGGTCTAGGAAATGTCTAAAATAAAGCCAAAGCTAAAGCTGATTACTTAACAATAAAATGGAGTTTACATCAGGGACAAGCAGGAGGTCTCTTAGGGTCTGAAATCTAGGACTCCTGAGTGGTTGTGGACAGACCGAGAAATGCTCTCACGTGCAACTCTGATAGAGAATTTGATTAAAATCCTTCATTTTGCTTCTACCCCCTACCTTGTCTACTAACTACTAAATCTACTCAGGAATTTAATTTTCATTTTCAAAGTCTCAGGAGGGTTAGAGCTCTGAATATGACTGCAAAATATAGGTGCTGTTTTTTTATCTTTTATTTTATTTTCTCCCAAAAATAAGTAGTTCAGCACAGAAATGTTCTCAGTTTAGAAATTCATAAT
The DNA here is from genome assembly GCF_054371585.1 of Giraffa tippelskirchi. NCBI lineage: Eukaryota > Metazoa > Chordata > Mammalia > Artiodactyla > Giraffidae > Giraffa > Giraffa tippelskirchi. Next base: position 96,656,689 of record NC_137277.1, read on the forward strand.
CTAACACTCAAGATTCTACATTACCTGGTCCCAACAAATCTTTCCTGTGATAGTCTGAGTTACCCAACTGGGCTATAGACCAAAATGAACTATTCCATACTACTCAAACATATTATTTGCTTTCTGTCTCCCAACTTTTGCTCATGTCATTTCCTCTACCCAAAATGACCTTATTCCCGTCTTGGCCAGTCTTCAAGGTCTACCTCATATGCCCCTTGACATACTTCCCCAACTCCCCATCTAGCTTTTCTTTCTCTCTCCTCACTTAGCTTGAAATATTCTGCCAGCTGAACTCAGCAGAATGATTTATGCCTCTTTCATCTCATTTTTGAACCTCTACGGCACTCACTACTTTTCACATTCTGTTATAGTCATTTGTATTTTGTGTTTACAATTCACTATCTATGATTTCCTGAAGGCAAGGACCTATTGGTCTTTATATCCTTGCCCTGTACTGCACTTACTGCAATACTATAGGGTTTTGCATGTTTGGCTTTTTGTTTGCTTTAACAAATTGTATTGTGCTGAAATTTGATCGACCTTATGCCAATCCCGGGGAGATAGCTGCACATTGAGAAAATTGCTCAAGAGAAGAGAATTAAAATGCAAAAATGTTACAAAATGTAACACAAGATTACTTAAGATTTAGATTTAGATTTCATCCAAGCATCAAATTACACACTTGTACTTAGGAGCTTGACAGTTTTTAACCACATTGATGTCTTTACACTAAATAAGGATCAGTAATGCAAAATATTATACTCTATCAAACTTGAATTGTTGTATTCATGTGTAGTATTGTATTTATAATATATTTCATTTTAGTCTTTCATCTAGAATATAAATTTTCATTAACAAATAAAATTACTAAAACAAGCTGTGTATAAATTTGAGTGGAGTATTCATCAAGGATATTTTTTATGATTTAAAAAATAACTCAGATCATTAAACCTAAGCTCTATAACTTCTCTATTATTTTACTTAAACCTTGATTTTTACTCCTTAATTTTAATCTCTAACTAGTACTTTTAAAAAAAGACCTGATATTGCTGTTAAGCTTTCCAAAAGACTCAGTAATCTTCTGTTATGAAGTGTTTTTAGCTGAATTTCTTACTTGATAAGAAGAATGAGGGTGAGAGGTCAAAATTAAACTCACAATGATCATTACCAATAGCTCATCCTAGCTCTAAGAATGTATATAATAATGTCTGCCACTAAGTAATGTTGGCAGTAGTGTGCTTAGTATATTTCAGAACTCTTAAGGTGCTTTACATGCCTTAACTCATTTGACCTTCACAATTCTTTGACACAGGCACCATTACTATGTCTGTATCACACTGAGGAAACTGAAACCCAGAAAGGTTAAGTAACTTGCCCACAATCATAAAGCTGGTAAGTGGTGTAGCTAAGATTTGAATCTAGTGATCATGGCAGTCTGGATGCTTAACTACCATACTGTACAAACCAGAAGAACTTGTAAATAATTTTCTATTGCTTTAATTCAAGAAAACAAGCATTATTGGGCAGCATGCACCAGCCTAGGATTCCAGAGAAATAAGGTTTTTGCATCTTCTCTACCCACCTCCCTTCATGGCAAATAGATGGGGAAACAATGGAATCAGTGACAGACTTCATTTTTGGGGGCCCAAAAATCACTGCAGATGGTGACTGTAGCCATGAAATTAAAACATGCTTGCTCCTTGGAAGAAAAGCTAAAACAAGCCTAGACAGCATATTAAAAAGCAGAGACATTACTTTGCCAACAAAGGTCAGTATAGTCAAAGCTATGGTTTTTCTAATAGTCATGTATCGATGTGAGATCTGGACCATAAAGAAGACTGAGTGCCGAAGAATTCATACTTTTGAACTGTGGTGTTGGAGAAGACTCTTGACAGTCCCTTGGACTGCAAGGAGATCCAACCAGTCCATCCTAAAGGAAATCAGTCCTAAATATTCATTGGAAGGACTGATGCTGAAGCTGAAACTCCAATCACTTTGGCCACCTGATGCGAAGAACTGTCTCATTGGAAAAGACCCTGATGCTGGGAAAGATTGAAGGCAGGAGGAGAAGGGGATGACAGAGGATGAGATGGTTGGATGGCATCACTGACTCGATGGACATGAGCAAGCTCTGGGAGATGGTGAAGGACAGGGAAGCCTGGCATGTAGCAGCCCACGGGGTTGCAAAGAGTCGGACACGACTGAGCAACTGAACAACAACAACCCACCTCCATGCTGCTTTCAGCCAGCACACTGGTATGAAAGAAAAGAGAGTTGTGCACGGATGTCCAACAGCCAGATGGTTAAGGTCTACTTCCCTACTAATTCCTCCCAGTCTCCTTCCTCAGAGCCTAAGGTAAATCCTATCTTCCCCAATTTATTCAAAAGGCGCCCCAAATGACCCTGACCTACCTAGTATCAGTCCAAAACTTGCTACTCCTTACTTCCAAAACTTAATCCCTATGAAATCAAAATCCCCTTCCATAATAACCTATATAGCTCAGTCAGTAAAGAATCTGCCTGCAATGCAGGAGACCTGGGTTCGATTCCTGGTTCGGGAAGATCCCCTGGAGAAGGAAATGGCAACCCACTCCAGTATTCTTGCGTAGAGAACCCCATGGACAGAGGAGCCTGTCAGGCTACAGTACATGGGGTTGCAAGAGTCAGACACAACTTATTGACTAAACCACCACCAAACTGGAATTATACAAAATTGGTCACATCTCTGTTTTGAAATGATTGTTGGGGTCCCTGCTTCTGCATGCTGCCAATACTTTTGCTCTCAAATTGAAAACTATGGTTTATAAAACATACAATGTAATTTTATTAACAGTTTATAATGCCCTAATAAAAATAATTTTATGTATTATAAAAGAAGTTAATGCAGTTATCAAAATTATATAATGCTTGATTTTATAGTTTGATCCAATATTTAATGTCTCTAATATCAAGAGATTTACATGAGAAAAAAAGAATTATATATAATTTATCCTAAGGTTCACCAATTAGTAAATTAGAACTGATAGTAGCATATCACTTTTGAAAAGTCAATTCAAAATGTGAGCATAATTCATTATGTACACTTTCTCATAATCTTGGAAGCAGGAAAAACTCTTTTCTGCATTCCTCTCAACACCAAATACAATATTGTGCAAATGATCAGCTTTCACATAATGCTCACTTAATTGAACAATTACCCAAATAGTTGTTTATAGACAGCTTACCTTTAGAAATCTTTACAATGTATAATGAAATGCATGTATAAAATGGTACCGATAAAGGTAACCATTGCAAAAAGAAGATGACCAATTGTTACTGAGCAGATTTACAATCAATTTCACCATTCAAAAGGTCAAGATCATCTTGCTATACAGGAAAAGGACTCATATTATATTAAATGTCTCTGACATTCTAACCAATATTTACTTTTTAATGTTATATATTTTGACATAGCAACAGAGAGACACTTTTCTCCACCTTGTACAACAAATGAGACTAAGACTGTAATTTTTTCACCTTACAGAATTATTGAGATATCCTCATTTAAGTGTCACTGAAGAAAGTAACTAAAAATCTTCATGGTTTGGTTCTTTTGAAAGGTCACAAACACAGTGAAAAATCTAGCAGAATGTTGTGAAACCAATACTTAGAGGAATCCCAAAGCAATGCCAAGAAACAGAATGTACTCATAGTGACTAATACATGCAAATACTGGAAATAAATTCTAACAGATTAAACAGGTTTTGTAGCAACTAAAAGGTATATTCAAATCATTCCAAAACTAATCAAGCTTAAGAATATGGCAAACTTCCCTGCTAATAAGAATCTAAGCAGGCTAAGTAGTCTGAATAGCATATAAAAAATAATAGTCAATATCAGTAGGTATAATTTTTAGTGTGCTTTTAATTAAAAAGGAGAAACTGATCCCTTAACTGAATCAAATCACTGTTTCAGATTTCCATTTTAGTCTTTGATAAGTATATTCATATTTAATACAACATTTTACCTTGATGGGGCATTAAATCCTAATCAAGCTATGGAATCATGAAAACAACACTATCTTCTGAGAAATGCTATAACATTTTCTCTGTTTTTGTTCATTTAAAATGAGATGCCTTGTCAAGTATCTGCCAAGTCCCCTAATATTGAGGCAGAAATATGTGTAATACAAAAAAAAAAAATTCCTTCAAAACTTGAATGTCAAACAGAGGCAAGGCTTCTTATCCAAGCATGTAACCCTGAGGATATGCTATTAAAAACCAAAGTTAAATGCATTATAACATGATAGGTGAAAATGGTTAAAAATAAATAGCAGAGTTTCAGAATAAAATGGATATATAAATCCAAATTCTTTAATGTGATGATTTTCTATTCTCTGTAGTTAATATGTTTAATATAATTAAGTCTTTCATTTTGAAAATGAGAGTAAGCAAAAGTAGAATATCTCTGGGTCAAAAATTTTAAACAAGCTTATACGTCACCATATTTCTTTGTAAAAAAACAAAGAAAAAAAAAGATTTATTATCTGCTTTAATCTATAAGCAGTGCCTTACAGATCTCTACATTAAGAGAACCAAAGCATCATTATGTCAATAGATCTGAGAAATAATTGAAAGTAATGCCTTTTAAACAATTTAGATACTGAAAGATAATTTCAAGAAAATAGCTCAGATGCTGATAAACATAATTCTACTCATCACAGTTGGGTTGCTGTGTGGTTGAACAGTACAGGGGCAGTAACATCTATTTCTATGCTTAAGAAATCTCAGATAAAAAAATTTAATATGTCTCTATATATAAGCAGCTAGCTATGGTGTGTACTTCAGTATGAAAAATTTATGCTATTTTTATCATTCAAAATAAAAGCTGCAACATGACTGTATTCAGGTTTAATCTGGAAAAATCTGTAGAGCCTAAAACCTTGCCCTTAATCACATACAAAGGATCTCTTTCTTCACTTCCCACTTCCCCATAAAAAGCTAAAGTAAACACAAACTTAAATACACACACATTTCTAAAATTCATATTGTTTATCTGGCATCTATTACTATAAATATTACTTGTTCAAATATCCTAAGGAGAATCTAATAATAAACAATTACATTGATTAATATATTCTAAATGAGTAGAAAAAGCAATAACTCTACAATCTAACAGCATCATCATAATTCATGAGGTCATACCTGATGACTTAGAGATTGAAAAGACTCACAGGTTCCAGATTGCATGACCTTTCTATTTCCAGAGATCCCTAAAGATTGCATTTCCTGTCTTACAAAAGATAATCACAGCCACCTCTATGTCTCAGCATCTTCAGGGCTAGTGAAGAAAACATCAAACAGCAGATCTGTCCATCAGTATCTGTTTAAGTCATCATGAAAATATCAGATCTCATATGCTGTTTATCATCTCCCCTTTGCAGTTATAAACACTGCGTATTAAGGGAGGATGACACAGTTGTATGTGCTGAAGCTGCTAATGCTGTCTGAAAACAGTAAGCTTACTGCTTAGAGCATTTCTGCATCATCCAAACAGAGAATGAGTCACGTCTTTCAGGTTTCCCACTTCTGATACTATAAAGATTTCACGTGCCCAAGAAAGTTTGATTTTTTTTGTCATTTCTTTACAAATAAGCAATGTTCTATTTAATTAACTGTCCAATGCATCTGTTGCCATATTAAAGCGTTAGTTCTTAATTATTAGGCAATTTTCTCCATGTCTGACTAAGGTTTAATGCTTTAAGAAGCAACATCGTACTCTCTCTTAAAGGACTCTTTCCTCCAAACCACATGCATCATCACTCATCCAACTCATCAAAATTAGAAGTCCCTAAAAATGATGAAAGTTTCTTCTGGCAATCTTTGATAATTGTGTATAATAGCAGATAGATAAATAGGTAAGTGAATATTCACTTTTTAATTCTCAGGAAATTTATTTTTATTTTATATCTTTCAGAGCAACACACTTCAAATCAAAATAATTTTTACAATATTAATAAAAGGTACAAAATCTCCTATAGAACTTAATACACAAAACACAAAATGCTATTATCAAATTCCAAAACTGCATGGTTAAATCTAAATCTAGGAAATTAAACCTATGTTATCGGCATTTTTATTGTGATTTTTCATTGCGTCTTATTTGTGTTTATCGAGATTCTTATAATGCTTTCTTTTACCACAACAGAGTAGAATTAGGGAATTTTAAGATTAATAACATGAACAGTATGAAAAGGCAAAATGATAGGATACTGAAAGAGGAAGTCTCAAGGCCGGTAGGTGCCCAATATGCTACTGAAGATCAGTGGAGAAATAACTCCAGAAAGAATGAAGGGATGGAGCCAAAGCAAAAACAATACACAGTTGTGGATGTGACTGGTGGAAGAAGCAAGGTCCAGTGGTATAAAGAGCAATATTGCGTAGGAACCTGGAATGTTAGGTCCAGGAATCAAGGCAAATTGGAAGTGGTTAAACAGGAGATGACAATAGTAAATGTCAACATTCTAGGAATCAGCAAACTGATTCGGTGTTGACCAAAATCAGACTGATCATACTCTTTGCAGCCAAAGATGGAGAAGCTCTATACAGTCGGCAAAAACAAGACTGGGAGCTAGGAGACTGTGGCTCAGATCATGAACTCCTTATTGCCAAAATCAGACTTAAACTGAAGAAAGTAGGGAAAACCACTATACCATTCAGGTATGACCCAAATCAAATCCCTTATGATTATACAGTGGAAGTGAGAAATAGATTTAAGGGACTAGATCTGATAAACAGAGTGCCTGATGAACTATGGATGGAGGTTCGTGACATTGTACAGGAGACAGGGATCAAGACCATCACCATGAAAAAGAAATGCAAGAAAGCAAACTGGCTGTCTGAGGAGGCCTTACAAATAGCTGTGAAAAGAAGAGAAGTGAAAAGCAAAGGAGAAAAGGAAAGATATTCCCATTTGAATGCAGAACTCCAAAGAATAGCATGGAGAGATAAGAAAGCCTTCCTCAGCAATCAATGCAAAGAAATAGAGGAAAACAACAGAATGGGAAAGACTAGAGATCTCTTCAAGAAAATTAGATACACCAAGGGAATATTTCATGCCAAGATGGGCTCGATAAAGGACAGAAATGGTAGAGACCTAACAAAAGCAGAAGATATTAAGAAGAGGTGGCAAGAATACACAGAAGACCTGTACAAAAAAGATCTTCATGACCCAGATAATCACGATGGTGTGATCACTCACCTAGAGCCAGACATCCTGGAATGTGAAGTCAAGTGGGTCTTAGGAAGCATCACTATGAACAAAGCTAGTGGAGGTGATGGAATTCCAGTTGAGCTATTTCAAATCCTGAAAGATGATGCTGTGAAAGTGCTGCACTCAATATGCCAGTAAATATGGAAAACTCAGCAGTGGCCACAGGACTGGAAAAGGTCAGTTTTCATCCCAATCCCAAAGAAAGGCAATGCCAAAGAATGCTCAAACTACCGCACAATTGCACTCATCTCACACGCTGGTAAAGTAATGCTCAAAATTCTCCAAGCCAGGCTTCAGCAATATGTGAACCGTGAACTTCCAGATGTTCAAGCTGGTTTTAGAAAAGGCAGAGGAACCAGAGATCAAATTGTCAACATCCACTGGATCACTGAAAAAGCAAGAGAGTTCCAGAAAAACATCTATTTCTGCTTTATTGACTATGCCAAAGCCTTTGACTGTGTGGATCACAATAAATTTTGGAAAATTCTGAAAGAGATGGGAATACCAGACCACCTGACCTGCCTCTTGAGAAACCTGTATGCAGGTCATGAAGCAACAGTTAGAACAGGACATGGAACAACAGACTGGTTCCAAATAGGAAAAGGAGTACGTCAAGGCTGTATATTGTCACCCTGCTTATCTAGCTTATATGCAGAGTACATCATGAGAAATGCTGGGCTGGAAGAAACACAAGCTGGAATCAAGACTGATGGGAGAAATATCAATAACCTCAGATATGCAGATGACACCACCCTTATGGCAGAAAGTGAAGAGGAACTAAAAAGCCTTTTGATGAAAGTGAGAGAAGAGAGTGAAAAAGTTGGCTTAAAATTCAACATTCAGAAAACTAAGATGATGGCACCTGGTCCCATCACTTCATGGGAAATAGATGGGGTAACAGTGGAAACAGTGTCAGACTTTATTTTGGGGGGCTCCACAATCACTGCAGATGGTGACTGCAGCCATGAAATTAAAAGACGCTTACTCCTTGGAAGGAAAGTTAGGACCAATCTAGACAGCATATTAAAAAGCAGGGACATTACTTTGCCAACAAAGGTCGGTCTGGTCAAGGCTATCGTTTTCCCCGTGGTCATGTATAGATGTGAGAGTTGGACTGTGAAGAAAGCTAAGTGCCACAGAATTGATGCTTTTGAACTGTGGTGTTGGAGAAGACTCTTGAGAGTCCCTTGGACTGCAAGGAGATCCAACCAGTCATCCTAAAGGAGATCAGTCCTGGGTGTTCAATGGAAGGACTGATGTTGAGGCTGAAACTCCAATACTTTGGCCACTTCATACGAAGAGTTGACTCCTTGGAAAATACCCTGATTCTGGGAAGGATTGGCGGGGACAAGGAGAAGGGGACAGCAGAGGATGAGATGGTTGGATGGCATCACCGACTCGATGGACATGAGTTTGGGTAAACTCCAGGAGTTGGTGATGGACAGGGAGGCCTGGCGTGCTGCAATTCATGGGGTCGCAAAGAGTCGGACACGACTGAGCAACTGAACTGAACTGAACTGAAATACAGCATGGTGAGACCATGAATTAGTAGGACAGAGGGAAGAGATGAGGCTGAAAGGTAAACCAAGGTCTATCCACAGGACTCTTCAGAAGCCATTTAAAGAGGATGGACTTAATCTTCAGGAGAATGGGAATCCTTAAACCCAACCATTTTTGTAGTTTAATATTATTCTGGCTATGGGAAAGAATCAATTGAGTAAAATGAACCTGGAAAAAGACAAGATACATAATTCAGGGCAGGGGATAATGATGGCGTGAACCAAAGTGGTGGCAGTAGGGATGGAGAGAAATTGATAGATTCCAGACATACTTTTTAGTTAGAAAGAATGTGATGGGAGACTAAATGTGAGAAATGAGGTAGAGAGAAGTGTCAAGGTTTATTCATAACCTCCTAAATTATTATAGATTTCGTTTTTACAGTCCATATACTTTCAACACATGCTCCATTGTATTGTCATTAATCTATTTCACATGTATGTGTTTAATTTTTATAAAATAGCCAGAAACTGTTGTAAAGGAAGGCTCATCTGACATTCATTCTGTGACCTCTCAAAATGTGCTTAAATTTGAGCAAAATTATTATAAATGAATAAACAAAAAATAAACTGAAAATTGTACTTTCCTTTCATATATTTTGTCACAACACTGATGATCAGAACAGAGTATGCTTCTTTTTTTGTAATAGTCACTACTTCGTTGTATTTTTTAGCTTCTACATATAAGTGATATCATACAGTATTTGTCTTTCTTTGACTTATTTCACTTAGCATAATGCCCTCCAAGTCCATCCATGTTGCTACAGATGGCAAAATTTAATTCTTTTTTATATGGCTGAGTAGTATTCCATTGTGTGTATATACTACATCTTCTTTATCCATTCATCAGCAGCAGGTTTTATTTTCATTTTTTTCATGGTTTCCTAAATAAAAGCCATGAAAAGCTTTTATTTAGGCCCCAGTTGTTTAGTTTTGCTTTTATTTCCTTTACTTTAGGAGGTGGATCCAAAAATTATTGCTGTGACTTATGCTGTGTTCTGCCTATGTTTTCCTCCAGGAGTTTTATAATATCCAGTCTTAGATTTTGGTCTTTAATCCATTTTATGTTTAATTTTATATATGGTGTTAGAGAATGTTCTAATTTCCTTCTTTTACATGTATCTGATCAGCTTTCCTAGCAACATCTATTGAAGAGACTGTCTTTTCTCCATTGTATATTATTGCCCCCTTTGTTGTAGATTAAATGACCATAAGGGCATGGGTTTGTTTCCAGGCTCTCTATCCTGTTGCATTGATCTATATATCTGGTTTATGCCAGAACCATATTGTTTTGACTACTATATTTTTGTAGTAGTCTGAAGTCAGGGATCATGATTCCTCCAGCTCTGGTCTTTTTTTCTCACGATTGTTTTGGCTATGCAGGGTCTTTTGTGTTTCTATACAAATTTTAACAATAAAGAAGCAGACTCACAGATAAAGAGAACAAACTAGTCATTACCAGAGGGAGGGGCAATGGAGCAGTGGAAGAAAGGGAGATATAAACTAATGAGTGTAAGACAGGCTCAAGGATGTATTGTACAACACAGGGAATATAGCCAATATTTGGTAAATGGAAAGTAATCTCTAAAAGTTGTATAAAAAAATTAAATAATGTAAATAAATAAATAACTTTTAAAAAGGCACACACACAAAGACCAGAGGGGAAATGAATGAAATGGAGACTAAAAAAATGGAAAAGATCAAAGGAAAAAGAATATGGAGCTATACATCAGAAAACTAGCACAATATTGTACATCAACTTTAGTTACATTTTTTCAAAGAATAAATGAACCTAACAACTGTTTATTTGAAAATATAAACAAAATCAACAAACTTTTAGCTAACTAAGAAAAAAGTAGAGGATTCTCAGAAATAAAAGAAGTTATAACTGATGCTATAGAAATACAAAGGATCATGAGAAACTTCTATGAAAAATTATACACCAATGAATTGGGTGCCTTAGAAGAAATGAATAAATTCCTAGAAACATACAATCTTTCAAGGCTGAATCATCAAGAAACAGAAGTCTGAATAGATTTATCACTAATAAGGAGGTTAAAATGGTAATCAAAAATCTCCCCCAAACAGAAATCCGGGACCAGATGGCTTCACTGAAAAATTCTACAAAACATTCAAAGATTTAATACCTATCTTTCCCAAGCTCTTCTAAAAAACTGGAAAGAAACTTTACAAACACATTTTGTGAAACCAAAACCAGATAAGAACACCAAAAAAAAAAAAGAGGAAAACTACAGCCCAGTATCCTTGATGAACACAGATGCAAAAGCCCTAAACAAATACTAGTAAACCAAATAAAACCATACTTTAAAAGAATCATGCCCCAAGATGATCAAGTCAAATTTATTCCAGGGGCACAAGGAGAGCTCTAACACCTACAAATCAATGTGATACATCATATCAATAAAACTGAGGATAAAAATCATATAGTCATTTCAAACGCAGAAAAGTCATCTCTGACTCTTTGCATCCCTATAGACTGCAGCCCACTAGGCTTCTCTGTCCATAGAATTTTCCAGGCAAGAATACTGGAGTTGGTTGCCATCTCCTTTTCTAGGGGATCTTCTTGACCTAGGGATCAAATCCACGTCTCCCATGTCTCCTGCATTAGCAGGCAGATTCTTTACCACTGAACCACCTGGGAAGCCCATAGAGGGAACGTACCTCAACATAATAAAAGAGTATATATGACAAACAAGCAGTTAATGTTATTCTCAATGGTGAAAATTTGAAATCTTTTCCTCTAAGATCATGAAAAAGATGGATGCCCACTCTTGCCACTTCTCTTCAACAAAGAATTGGAATTCCTAGCCACAGAATTCAGCAAGAAAAAGAAGTAGTGGGCAACCAAATTGGAAAGAAAGAAGCAAAACAGTCACTATTTGCAGATGACATGGTATTATATATAGAAAACCCTAAAGATGGAACCCTCCAAAATCTGTTAGAAATAATAAATAAATTCAGCAAAGCCACAGGATACATCAAGATACAGAAATCTTTGGCATTTCTATTCACTTATAGTGAACTACCAGAAAGACAAATTGATATAACATTCTCTTTTTTAATTTTCTTTTTAATTGGAGGATACTTGCTTTACAAAATTGTGTTGGTTTCTGCAATGCATCAGCTTGAATCAACCACCCCTCTTGGTTGCCACACAGTACCAGGTTTGAGCTCCCTGTGTCCTACAGCAAATTCCCACTGGCTATCTGTTTTACATATGGAGATATACATGTTTCAATGCTACTCTCTCCACTCATCCCACTTTCTCTTTTCCCCACTGTGTCCACAAGTCTGTTCTCTATGTCTGCATCACCATTAGCATCAAAAAAATAAAATATCTAGGAATATTTCAAGAAGGTGAAAGAGCTGTACACCAGTAACTATAAGACTGATGAAAGAAACTGAAGAATACACAAATAAATAGAAATATATCCAGTGTTTATGAAATGCAGGAATTAATATTGTTTAAAGGTCCATACTACCCCACACTACCCATAGAAATCTACAGGTTTAATGCAATTCCTATCAAAAATCCAATGGTCTGTTTCACAAAACTAGAAAAATAATTCTAAGATGTGTATGGAGGGACTTCCTTGGTGGTCCAGTGGTTAAGACTGTGCTTCCACTCCAGGTGTCATGGATTCTACTCCTGGTCAGGGAACTAAGATCCTGCATGCTGCATGGCATGGCCAAATAAATAAATAAATATTTAAAATAATATTTTTAAAAAATAAAGTATGTATGGAACCACAAAATATCTCAAACAGCTCAAACAACCTTGAGAAAGAAAGAAGTGGGAGGTATCATGCTCCCTGATTTCAAACTATACTACGAAGCTTATAGTGTTCAAAACACTATGGGTACTAGCATAAAAAAAGAAACACAGATCAATGGAACAGAATAGAAATCTCACATGTATATATACAATAAATTTATGATAAACAAGCAAAGAACATACAATAGAAAAACAATAGACTCTTTAATAAATGGTATTGGGGAAACTGGTATAGCCACAAGCAAAAGAATGAAGCTAGGCCACTATCTGACAGCATACACAAAAATTAACTCAAAATGAACTAAAAATTTGAATGTAAGAACTGAAACCATAAAATTCTTTGAGGAAAACACAAGCTGTAACCTAACGCACGTAAGTCTTAGCAATGTTTTTGAGGATTTGACTCCAAACGCAAGGGATTAAAAGCAAACATAAACAAATGGGACTGTGCATGCTAAGTCACTTCAATCGTGTCTGACTCTTTGGGATGCTACGGATCATAACCTGCCAAGCTTCTCCATCCATGGGATTCTCCAGGGAAGAACACTGGAGTGGTTTGCCATGCCCTCCTCTAGGGGACCTTCCTGACCCAGGGATCGAATCCTTATCTCTACCGGCATTGGCAGGTGGGTTCTTTACCACTAGTGCCACCTGGGAAGCCCCAAGCAAACGGGACTACATCAAACTAAAAATCTTCTGCACAATGAAGGAATCCATCATCACAATGAAAGGCAACATACTGAATGAGAGAAGATATTTGCAAATCATATATGTGATAAGAAGTTAATATCCAAAAATTATATAAACAACTCATACAACTCAACAACAACAACAAACAACCTGATTTGAAAATGGACCCAGTAGCTGAGCAGACATGTTTTCCAAAGAAGACATACAGTTGGCCAACAAGCACATGAAAAGATGTCCAATATCATGTCATTGTTAGGAAAATACAAACTAAAACCATAATGAGCTATTACTTCACATGTGTTAGAATGGCTATCATCAAAAAGACAAGATGTGAAAAATGTTAGGAAGAATGTAGAGAAATGGAAATCCTAAACTGTTAGTGGGACTGCAAATTGGTGTAGCCAGTATGGAAAAAGTATGGAGATTCCTCAAAAAAAAAAAAAAAATCAAGAATAGAACTACTACATGACTCAGCTATTCCACTTCTGGGTATTTAAGTGAAAAACATGAAAATACTAATTTGAAACTCCTGTGTTCATTGCAGCATTATTTACAATAGCCAAGATCTGGAAGCAACATAAGTGTCCATCAATGGGTAAATTGTTAATGAAGATGTGGTACATATACACAATGGAATACTACTCAACAATAAAAAGGGTGAAATCCTATCATTTGTGACAATGTGGATGGACCTAGTGGGTATTATGTTAAGTGAAATAAGACAGAGAAAGACAAACATTGTATGATTTCACTCATATGTGAAATCTAAAAGGACAAAACAGACAAAATAAAATAAAAAACAAACTCATAGATACAGAGAACAGATCAGTGGTTACTGGGGGAAAGGGGTTGGAGGGTGGGCAAAATGGATGAAGGAGGTGCATGGTGATGGATGGTAACTGGTGGTGATCACTTTGTCCACAGATGCAAAATTATAATGTTATACCCAAGAAACTTACATAATTAAAAAAACTCACTTCAGATACAGCCAGGCCACTGACCCCACAATCCATGGTGGGTGAGGACTACTAATGGGAGGGTAGCATCCTCTACAATATCATCTTTAGTGTGAAGCAAATGTATGAGACTCTGGAGCCACCCAAGGTATGGCTGGGTGGCATGCTGGGGCTGCTCCTATTGCTTGAAGCTGACCTCCTTCCCCAAAAACAACTTATTCCAGAGAATACCTCTGAAAACCTAAGTAATCTATTTTGTTTTATGTAATGCTGCTTTTTATTTATTTATTTATTTATTTATTTGCTTTTTAAAGTCTAAATTAGTCCACTTTCCAAAGTAATTTAGCAAAATATATTACAATTCTTAAAAACATTGAGTCCTTTCTAGTATTTCATATGGAGAATCTGTACAAAAGAAATAGGAAGATGAAGGTTTCTGCACAAAGATGTTTGGTGCTACATTATTAGAAGAGAAAAAATAGAAATAATAAGAGAAAGGTTAACTAAATTATGAGACAACAAAATGGAATTCATTAGTAACCAATAAAGATGTTAATGACAAGGAAAACGTGTACTGTAATAGAATATTGAATGAGAAACAAAATCCCAATATATTTATGTAGTACAATCTGAAATCAATGCAAAGAAATAGAGGGAAAAAACAGAATGGGAAAGACTAGAGATCTCTTCAAGAAAATTAGAGATACCAAGGGAACATTTCATGTAAAGATGGGCACAATAAAGGACAGAAACAGTATGGATCTAACAGAAGCAGAAGACATTAAGAAAAGATGGCAAGAATAAACAGAAGAACTATACAAAAAAGATCTTAATGACCCCGATAACCATGATGGTGTGATCACTCACCTAGAGCCAGACATCCTGGAGTGTGAAGTCAAGTGGACCTTAGGAAGCATCACTACGAACAAAGCTAGTGGAGGTGATGGAATTCCAGTTGAGCTATTTCAAATCCTAAAAGACGATGCTGTGAAAGTGCTGCACTCAATATGCCAGCAAATTTGGAAAACTCAGCAATGGCCACAGGACTGGAAAAGGTCAGTTTTCATTCTAATCCCAAAGAAAGGTAATGCCAAAGAATGTTCAAATGACTGCACAACTGCACTCATCTCACATGCTAGCAAAGTAATGCATCACCAAGCTAGGCTTCAACAATACATGAACCATGAACTTCCAGATGTTCAAGCTGGATTTAAAAAAAGGCAAAAGAACCAGAGATCAAATTGCCAACATCCACTGGATCATAGAAAAAGCAAACAAAATCCAGAAAAACATCTATTTCTGCTTCACTGACTACACTAAAGCCTTTGACTGTGTGGGTCACAACAAACTGTGGAAAATTCTTCAAAAGATGGGAATAACCAGACCACCTAACCTGCTTCCTGAGAAATCTGTAGGCAGGTCAAGAAGAAACAGAACCAGACATGGAACAACAGACTGGTTCCAAATCAGGAAAGGAGTACATCAACGCTATATATTGTCACCCCACTTTTTTAACTTATATGTAGAGTACATCATGGGAAATGCCAGCCTGGAGGAAGCACAAGCTGGAATCAAGATTGCTGGGAGAAATATCAATAACCTCAGATATGCAGATGACACCACCCTTATGGCAGAAAGTGAAGAACTAAATAGCCTCTTGATGAAGATGAAAGAAGAGACTGAAAAAGTTGACCTAAAACTCAACATTCAGAAAATTAAGATCATGGCATCTGGTCCCATTACTTCATGGCAAATAGATGGGGAAACAACGGAAACTGTGAGAGACTTTATTTTCTTGGACTCCAAAATCACTACAGATGGTGACTGCAGCCATGAAATTAAAAGACGCTTGCTCCTTGAAAGAAAAGCTATGACCAACCTAGACAAGATATTAAAAAGCAGAGACATTACTTTGCCCACAAAGGTCCATATAGTCAAAACTGTGGTTTTTCCAGTCATCATGTATGGATGTGAGAGTTGGACCATAAAGAAAGCTGAAAGCCGAAGAACTGATGCTTTCAAACTGTGGTGCTGGAGAAGACTCTTGAGAGTCCCTTAGACTGCAAGATGAAACTAGTCAATCCTAAAGAAAATCGGTCCTGAATATTCATTGGAAGGACTGATTCTGAAGCTGAAGCTCCAATACTTTGGCCACCTGATGCAAGGAATTAGCTCATTGGAAAAAACCCTGACGCTGGGAAAGATTGAAGGCAGGAGGAGAAGAGGATGACAGAGGATGAGATGGTTGGATGGCATAACCGACTCAATGGACACGAATTTGAGCAAGCTCTAGGCGATGGTGAAGGACAGGGAAGCCTGGCGTGCTGTAGTCCATTGGGTCGCAGAGTAGGACATGACTGAGCGACTGAACTGAACAGAACCATCTCAGCTATGTAAAATATACCCTGAAAAAACAGACAAAGTTTTAAATTTTAAAAGATGGCCCCTAATATAATGTATCTCACAAATATATACCTTCAGATTTCATGATTTTCTATAAAATTAGAAAATAGTTCCTGAGTAGTATTTTAATAATTGAATATATACTCCTGTTTCCATGTACTTCATCCTTCCATTAAAAATTACATCTCATATATTACTCTTTCTAATGCTGTACTCATATTTCTGCTCCAACTTAATGAAAATATTAAAATCTACTCTGTTAGTCTATCTATACTTTAAATATAATTATGATTAATTTATATCATTATTTATGTGTGTGATTATTTGTTATAACACTATATTGGGCTTACACTGGTATAGACTTTTTTTGGAAAATTACCTCTCACACCAGTTTCAGTATTAATGAAAACAATGGGAAGAATTTGTGTGGAATGACTTTGTGTTACTATTTGTCTTGACTCAACTTGTGGGATAATCTAAACTGACTTTTACAAATGGCAGGACAGTGGAAAGCACTGAGAATCAGTGCAGATATTATTGATATTTTACTTCCAGTTCTTGGTTAATAAACAAGTAAAGACTATATTAAACTATTCAACTCTACCTAGTATTATATTATGGACATCTCCCTGAGTCATCATTTTCTATAACACTGTTTAATGTTACTTTAACAAATAGAGGTACCACACTTTATCCAATCTCCTATTCTTAGACATTTAATTTTTTTCCATTTTTCAATATTATAAATAATAGTATAATAACACCTTTGTGCATGTAGCCTTATACACATTCTCTATTTCCTTAGGATAAACTCCAACAAATAGACTTACTGGATCAAAGGATATGAACATTTTTGAGGTTTTAGATAAGAATTGCTAAATTACCTTACAGATAGGCTATATCCATTTAAATTCTCCAAAAGAAGAACACTCTTTTTTCATTGTCTTGCCAGAACCAGGTATTATCATCCAGACTTTATGCAGAATAGTAGTCTCAATAAGTAAAGAAGCAAATAAAGGGAAATCAGGAACACATTAAGTCAAAGACTTAAATTTAATTAAACCAAATAGATTTATCTTTATAAACCTATATTGTTATTATTCTAACAACAACAATAGCAAAAACCTAGAAAAAATAAACTTTCCTAGTTTCTACATTTATTCACAAGGATAGAACACATTCCTTAGGGAATATACCTAGAATTGTAAAGCAAAACAACAACCTTTGAATACAAGTTATTAAACGGTGGCAAAGACTAATTTAAAACAAATACAAATGTGAATATCATTGTTTTTTGTTTTTTTTTCCTCTGTGACATGTGTTGAATAAATCAATCTAGAGAAGGGAAGTCATTTGAATCAGCACAATGTGATTTGATTCATACAAAATATGAAACATACAAACATAAAAATAGAGTTTCCAACCTTAGGAAATCTTTCAAATAGCAGATACACTTCCAACCAAGGAACCACTCAGGAGAACCACAAAGTCTCCCAAAATGTCATGTGTAAAAAACAATGTTTGTATGTAAAATGTAGTTTCTCCAAGCATCACTCATCCCAGAGATGAGTATATGATGGAAAAACAAATTAAAATATACAATGTGTTTGATCTTTAAAAGCTATTGCCATTTTTTAAAAAATCAGTAAAATAACAGTCTTTTAGTAGAATTTTCTGATAGATTTAGCTATCATTAAAATACAATTTGGGCAATACTAAAATTGTATTTAAAGGGAAGATTATGAAAAATTGAAAACAAGTTTGTCCTTTCTGATTTTAATATAGGCTGAGTCACATTAAAAATAAATTTTATTTACTGCAAATAAACAACTCAGAAAATACCTCTAAACAACCTTTGTCAAAAGGATTCAGGCTTATAGCTAAAAGCACAAGCTATGGAGGCAAATTGTGAAGTTCAAATCCTGATTTTACAAACTTGGAATATTTATATACTGTCTGCCTCAGTTTGTGCATGCTTGCATGCTAAGTCACTTCAGTCTTGTCTGACTCTGTGTGGTGTGATCCTATGGACTGTAACCCTCCAGGCTCCTCTGTCCATGGAATTCTCCAGGCAAGAATTCTAGAGTGGGTTGCCAGTGCCGCCTCCAGGGCATCTTCCTGACCCAGGGATCAAACCCCCAGTCTCTTCTGTCTCCTGCATTAGTAGGCAGGTTCTTTACCTCTAGCGCCACCTGGAAAGCCCCTGCCTCAGTTTGCTTATGTAAAATGATGATAATCCTACTAGCGTTGTTGTAAGGATGAAATGTAATTAACACATATAAAGCAGTTAAAGCAGTGCCTGGCACAGAGGAAGCACTGAATAAATATTTGCTATTGCCATTCTAAGAAAGACACAGTTATAAGTTTGTTATACTGCCAAAAAATGAAAAAGAAGAAACAACTACATAAAGATTATAAAACAATTGGAAGTATATAAATGATTGAGTTGAAGATCTGAGGATGAGAGTGTAGACCCTCCAGACCTGGTTAAGCAGAATACATTAAAAAAAATTAGGTATATAACACAACTTTTATACTATAGTGGCTTTGAAGTCAGACAAACATTGATTAAATCTTAGATTCACCAGTTAGTGACCAAGAGCAAGTTGCTTAAACTCCTCACCTGTTTCTTCACCTGTAAAATACACTTAATCATAGTGAATCATTTCATCTATCTCACAAAGCTGTTTTGAAGGTTAAGTAAGAGAATATACATAAGGCAGTCAGCAGAGACTACTAATATATTGAGTTGGCCAAAGAGTTTATTCAAGTTTTTCCTTAAGATGGTAGAGAAAAACCCAAATAAACTTTTTGGCCAACACAATATAAACTCAATAAACAATAAAAATAATAATAATACTATTATGGTTTATTGGTTCAGGGAAAAGAAGAATCAACAGATCATTTTAAAAGTTGTTAAGCTAAAGGTAGGGGGGATAGTATATAATACACAAGGGAAGATGACCAGTTCCTTTCCCTTTGTCAAATACAGTAACCACCTCTGCCCTCATTATTCTAAATTTTGGCAGCATTCGCCCCAAAATCCTGGCATAATGTAACCACAGAATAAATGTGGTTGATTTATTAATAATCAGCTAGTCACCAAATCCAGCAACCATTTTTTATCTTTGTTATTTGCAACTTATCTCAAACTACTGTGTCACTATCTAGTCAGGAACTCTCTACAAATATTCTAGTTTAGTATTTGATGACCTCCATGGTCTGACCCTGAAATATCTTTCCAATGTTATTAACAGGGTCCTCCTTAAGTTGTCTGATATTGCACCTAAACTCAATAGCTCACCATTCCCAATAATCATTCTGTGCTTGAGGCCTCTAGTTTGTGCATGCTATTACATATTAATCTTGGTTCAGACCCTGGTGCTGCTGTTTATTACTGAAGACCACTTTACAAGTTATAAAACTTCCACAGGCCTAAGGTTCCCTATTAGTAAAGTGGAGAAAATAACAGCACCTATCTATATAGTGTTCCTGGGGGATTAGATGATATAAAAATATAAAATGCTTAATGCACACAGTGACTACCTGGAACATAATAAATGCTTTACAACTATTATTGTTATTGTTAGAATGCATGCCTTCTTCCCCTCATTTCCATAGGTCTAAATTGATTAGATATTGAATTTAGCTTATTTCTCCACACACACATATGAATTCATCAAAATTTAACACAACACATCCTCCATGATTCCTCTTACCACAAACTTTCAGTCTTACCTAGCTCTCTCACAGCTCTTTAACAAATCCTCAATTATTCTTCCTGACTTCTCTGAAATACTTATGCTTTCTTTTAGAGTTATATATGCCCTTATCTAATCTCTGTTAATTATTAAGTTAAGACACAAATCTATATTTGATCATTTTTATATTTCACTTTATTGTGATCCACACAGTCAAAGGCTTTGGCATGGTCAATAAAGCAGAAATAGATGTTTTTCTGGAACTCTCTTGCTTTTTCAATGATCCATTGGATGTTGGCAATTTGATCTCTGGTTCTTCTGCCTTTTCTAAAACCAGCTTGAACATCTGAAAGTTCACAGTTCATGTATTGCTGAAGCCTGGCTTGGAGAATTTTAAGCATTACTTTACTAGCGTGTGAGATGAGTGCAATTATGCGGTTGTTTGAGCATTCTTTGGCATTGCCTTTCTTTGGGATTGGAATGAAAACTGACCTTTTCCAGTCCTGTAGCCACTGCTGAGTTTTCCACATTTGCTGGCATATTGAGTGCAGCACTTTCACAGCACTGTCTTTCAGGATTTGAAATAGCTCAACTGGAATTCCATCACCTCCACTAGCTTTGTTCATAGTGATGCTTCCTAAGACCCACTTGATTTCACATTCCAGGATGTCTGGCTCTAGGTGAGTGATCACACCATTGTGATTGTCTGGGTCATGAAGAACTTTTTGTACAATTCTTCTGTGTATTCTTGCCACCTCTTCTTAATATCTTCTGCTTCTGTTAGGTCCATACCATTTCTGCCATTTATCGAGCCTATCTTTGCATGAAATGTTCCCTTGGTATCTCTAATTTTCTTGAAAAGATCTCTAGTCTTTCCCATTCTGTTGTTTTCCTCTATTTCTTTGCATTGATCACTGAGGAAGGCTTTCTTATCTCTCCTAGCTATTCTTTGGAACTCTGCATTCAAATGGGTATATCTTTCCTTTTCTCCTTTGCTTTTCACTTCCCATCTTTTCACAGCTATTTGTAAGGCCTACTCAAACAGCCATTTTGCTTTTTTGCATTTCTTTTTCTTGGGGATGGTCTTGATCCCTGTCTCCTGTACAATGTCACAAACCTCCATCCATAGTTCATCAGGCATTCTGTCTATCAGATCTAGTCCTTTAAATCTACTTCTCACTTTTACTGTATAGTTATAAGGGATTTGATTTAGGTCATACTTGAATGGTCTAGTGGTTTTCTCCACTTTCTGCAATTTCAGCCTGAATTTGGCAATAAGGAGTTCATGGTCTGATCCACAGTCAGCTCCCGGTCTTGTTTGTGCTGACTGTATAGAGCTTCTCTAAACTGTGGAAAATTCTGAAAGAGATGGGAATACCAGACCACCTGACGTGCCTCTTGAGAAACCTGTATGCAGGTCAGCAAGCAACAGTTACAACTGGACATGGAACAACAGACTGGTTCCAAATAGGAAAAGGAGTATGTCAAGGCTGTATATTGTCACCCTGCTTATTTAACTTATATGCAGAGTACATCATGAGAAATGCTGGAATGGAGGAAGCACAAGCTGGAATCAAGATTGCCAGGAGAAATATCAATAACCTCAGATATGCAGATGACACCACCCTTATGGCAGAAAGTGAAGAAGAACTAAAGAGCCTCTTGATGAAAGTGAAAGAAGAGAGTGAAAAAGTTAGTTTAAAG
Source organism: Giraffa tippelskirchi (assembly GCF_054371585.1). NCBI lineage: Eukaryota > Metazoa > Chordata > Mammalia > Artiodactyla > Giraffidae > Giraffa > Giraffa tippelskirchi. The sequence goes on from NC_137277.1 coordinate 96,678,746, forward strand.
CTCAACATTTACAAAACTAAGATCATGGTATCTTGTCCCATCACTTCATGGTAAATAGATGGGGCAACAGTGGAAACAGTGGCAGACTTTATTTTTCTGGGTTCCAAAATCACTGCAGATGGTGATTGCAGCCATGAAATTGAAAGACGCTTACTCCTTGGAAGGAAAGTTAGGACCAACCTAGATAGCATATTAAAAACCAGAGACATTACTTTGCCAACAAAGGTCCTTCTAGTCAAGGCTACGGTTTTTCCAGTGGCCATGTACGGATGTAAGAGTTGGATTATAAAGAAAGCTGAGCGCCGAAGAATTGATGCTTTTGAACTGTGGTGCTGGAGAAGACTCTTGAGAGTGCCTTGGACTGCAAGGAGATCCAGTCAGTCCATCCTAAAGGAGACCTGTCCTGAATATGCATTGGAAGGACTGATGTTGAGGCTGAAACTCCAATATTTTGGCCACCTGATGCGAAGAGCTGACTCATTGGAAAAGACCCTGATGCTAGGAAAGATTGAGGGCAGGAGGAGAAGGGGATGACAGAGGATGAGATGGCTGGATGGTATCACCAACTCAATGGACATGGGTTTAGGTGGACTCAGGGAGTTGGTGATGGACAAGGAAGCCTGGTGTGCTGCGGTTCATGGGGTCACAAAGAGTCGGACACGACTGAGGGACTGAACTGAACTGAACTGATATTGCACTTAATATAGTGTCCTGAACTTAATATGTACGTGAAAATATCTATGGAATTAGCGAAAGAATGAAATCCATATCTTCCTTTCTGGGATAGTTGTTTCAAAACTGGTACTCTAATGGCAAATAGAAGACAGGTTTCAGAGATGATTCAATAAGGCAAGTATGATAAATGCCAGTAAATGTCACACAATGTTTGTTCTGTTGAATTTTTATTCTCTTTAGTGCTATAGTTGTAGAATGCAAGAATTAGCCTATTAAGCTCTATAGCTCATCAGTTAATTCAGTAAAGTTGAAGGATGCAAAATTAATATACCAAAATCTGTTGCATTTCAATATACTAACAATGAACTATCAGAAAGAGAAGTTAAGGAAACAGCTCCATTTACCATCATATCAAAAAGAATAAGATAACCAGGAATAAACCTACCTAAGGAGGTAAAAGACTTGTACTCAGAAAACTAAAAGACACTGGTGAAAGAAATTGAAAAAGAAATAACACATGGAAAGATATACCATATTCTTAGATAGGAAGAATTAATATTATTAAAATGGTCATACCCAAGGCAGTCTACAGATTCAATGCAATCCCTATCAAAATATTAAAGGTATTTTTCACAGAATGACAACAAATAATCTTAAAGTTTGTATGGAAACACAAAAGACCCAAATATCCAAAACAAAAGACCCAAATAGCCAAAACAATCTTGAGAAAGACTAACAGAGCTAGAGGAACCACATTCCCTGACTTTAGTCTATACTATAAAGCTATAGTAATCAAAAGAGCATGGTACTGGCACTTTCACCCTATGGAATACAATTTTGTTTGTTTACCAAGATTTATTACTTTAAAGTATACAAATGTGGAGTAACTCTCTCCAATACATCACCACAGAAAGCAAAAATTGTAATTAGAAAGTGTTTTAGTGAGTGAGTGAAAGTTGCTCAGTCGTGTCCAACTCTTTGCAATCCCATGATCTATACAGTCCATGGCATTCTCTAGTCCAGAATACTGGAGCCAGTAGTCATTCCATTCTCCAGGGAATCTTCCTGACCCAGGGATCAAACTGGGGCCTCCTGCACCGCAGGCAGATTCTTTATCATCTGAGCTACCAGGGAAGTCCTGTTTTAGTGAGGATAGCATCAAACCTAGATGACTAAGTTATAAAGTACAATGTTTGATTGTTTCAAGACATCTCATCTATATCCATAGGTCATTTGATGTGTTTGATAGGTCAAGGACACAGTTCCCTACCCTGGATTTTATGGGTACTATCAGAATTTGTCCTATTCATCTTCTTTTGTCCATGTTTAGCTGCTTACTATTCCTCCTTCTGACTGGATAGTCTTTCCTTACCAATGTTAATAGTTGAATAAACTTTCTTAGATTTGGGAGTCATTTGGTCCCTTTAAATCAATGTTTCATATCTCTATGGATTATATGTTGGCTCTAAGGTTTAATTCTCATAAAGTACTTATTACCTTGTATTTAAATAATTTGGGTGCAACATGCTGGAAGAAAATTCTACCATAATGCATACAAGGAATATTTTCCCACAATGAAATGACATTTAAAATTGAATCCCACAGGAAAATGTATAATATTTCATTATTCTTACAAATAGAGGAAAACAATAGAATGGGAAAGACTAGAGATCTCTTCAAGAAAATTAGAGATACTAAGGGAACAATTTATGCAGATGGGATCAATAAAGGACAGAAATGGTAGGGACCTAATAGAAGCAGAAGATATTAAGAAGAGGTGGCAAGAATATACAGAATTGTACAAAAAAGATCCTCACGACGCAGATAATCACGATGGTGTGATCACTCACCTAGAGCCAGACATCCTGGAATGTGAAGTCAAGTGGGCCTTAGAAAGCATCACTACGAACAAAGCTAGTGGAAGTAATGGAATTCCAGTTGAGCTATTTCAAATCCTGAAAGATGATGCTATGAAAGTGCTGCACTCAATATGCCAGCAAATTTGGAAAACTCAGCAGTGGCCACAAGACTGGAAAAGGTCAATTTTCATTCTAATCCCAAAGAAAGGCAATGCCAAAGAATGCTCAAACTACCGTACAATTGCACTCATCTCACATGCTAGTAAAGTAATGCTTAAAATTCTCCAAGCCAGGCTTCAGCAATACGTGAACCATGAACTTCCAGATGTTCAAGCTGGCTTTAGAAAATGCAGAGGAAGCAGAGATCAAATTGCCAACATCCGATGGATCATTGAAAAAGCAAGAGAGTACCAGAAAAACATCTATTTCTGCATTGACTATGCCAAAGCCTTTGACTGTGTGGATCACAATAAACTATGGAAAATTCTGAAAGAGATGGGAACACCAGACCACCTGACCTGCCTCTTGAGAAATCTGTATGCAGGTCAGGAAGCAATAGTTAGAACTGGACATGGAATAACAGATTCATTCCAAATAGGAAAAGGAGTATGCCAAGGCTGTATATTGTCACCCTGCTTATTTAACTTATATGCAGAGTACATCATGAGAAACGCTGGGCTGGAGGAAGCACAAGCTGGAATCAAGATTGCCGGGAGAAATATCAATAACCTCAGATATGCAGATGTCACCACCCTTATGGCAGAAAGTGAAGAACTAAAGAGCCTCTTGATGAAAGTGAAAGTGGAGAGTGAAAAAGTTGGCTTAAAGCTCAACATTTGGAAAACTAAGATCATGGTATCTTGTCCCATCACTTCATGGTAAATAGATGGGGAAACAGTGGAAACAGTGGCAGACTTTATTTTTCTGGGCTCCAAAATCACTGCAGATGGTGATTGCAGCCATGAAATTGAAAGATGCTTACTCCTTGGAAGGAATGTTATAACCAATCTAGACAGCATGTTAAAAAGCAGAGACATTACTTTGTCAACAAAGGTCCATCTAGTCAAGGCTATGGTTTTTCCAGTGGTCATGTATGGACGTGAGAGCTGGACTATAAAGAAAGCTGAGCACCGAAGAATTGATGCTTTTGAACTGTGGTGTTGGAGAAGACTCTTGAGAGTCCCTTGGACTGCAAGGAGATCCAACCAGCCCATCCTAAAGGAGATCAGTCCTGGGTGTTCATTGGAAGGACTGATGTTGAAACTGAAACTCCAATTCTTTGGCCACCTGATGCGAAGAGCTGACTCACTGGAAAAGACCCTGATGCTGGGAAAGATTGAGGACAGGAGAAGAAGGGGACGACAGAGGATGAGATGGTTGGATGGCATCACCAACTCGATGGTCATGGGTTTGGGTGGACTCCGGGAGTTGGTGATGGACAGGGAGGCCTGGCGTGCTGCGATTCATGGGGTCGCAAAGAGTCGGATACGACTGAGCAACTGTACTGAACTGAACTGAACACATTCTATTTGAATAATTTGATCTTATATTTCTATGTATCAACAAAAAACTTTTAAAATCTTTGAAAAATGTTAATTTATGAAAAGGCAAATCCAGTAAGTGGAACAATATGTTTTTAAGTCCTTATCCTAGAGTGTTCTGCCAACAGGCTCTACTAAGTATTTTTTTGCTTTTTTAATGAGAATTTAAGTCTTACCTCATAAGTGGAATTTTCTTCAGTTACCCATATCTAGATGACTATTCTTTCCTCTTTCCTCTAAAGCTCCGTATTATGAACCTCACTTATTTGGCATTTAGCCTATGTTACCTTACATTGGCATCTTTCTTTTTATGCACATGACCTCCCAAATACATAATGTTTTATTTGAAAGTCTATTTAATGTAGTTTACCACTCAGAGGCTTGTTTCATAATATTCATGTGTGTGTTTTTTCTCCTCCTTAGCCTGTAAACTCCTCAGAGAAAGGATTTTTTTCTTTTAAAAATTTTTATTCAGTTTTTATTGATAAAATTCAAAGATTCTTCTAACAAATCAAATTTGTTACAAGGCACTTGAAAAAGAATGGGAGTCTTTTAACTGCCTATGTCCTGATGCATATGGAACCTAAGGATGCACAGTGTGTTTCAGACCATGCTCTGTATGCTGTAGCAGAAGGCCGGCTCTTTGATAGGTGAGAAAGAGGATGTTGTAATAAACGATTTATTCAAATATGGTTAAAACTCTTTAGGTGGTCCATATGTAACTGTTAGACAGTGTAGCTGAACACCATATCAGAGAAAGGCACAGCTGCAACAAGGTCTAAATAAAAACAATATTTTTGAACTGTCCATCCTTACCTGTTAAGACTCTTTATTAAGAATTTTTATTGGAGTATAGTACTTTACAGTGTTGTGTTAGTTTCTGCTGTATAGCAGAGTGAATCAGCTATACATATATACATATCCCCTGTTTTTTGGAATTCCTTCCCATTTAGGTCACCACAGAGCACTGAGTAGAGTTCCCTGTGCTATACAGTAGGTTCTTGTTATCTATTTTATACATAGTAGTGTGTGTATATCTACCCCAATCTCCCATTCATCCCATCTCTTCTTTCCCCCATTGGTATCCATATGTTTATTCTCTATACCTATGTCTCTATTTCTGCTTTGCAAATAGGTTCATATGTAACATTTTTCTGAAAGGATTTTTAATTATATATATAAACATTCAATAAATATCTGCTGAACCAAAGAATAAAAGGCTATCTTTTCATTTAGATTATAAACTTAGTTATAGCAGGAAACACTTTATGATTATTTAAAACCACAGAATTGAGTGCATAATAAGTGCTCAGTAATATTTTTATTGATGACAATATTAATTATTTATCTGTAGGAATACAGTCTCTAGTTTTCAAAATTAAATTCTAAACTTTCTCTTTTTAAGGCAATAAACTGTTGGGCTAAACATGTATAAATGTGCTTTTTATTCTCTTGATGTACAATAAAAGTTTATATTCTCATCTCTGTATAATATCTGATTGCAGACAATAAAATACAATGTGAAAGATATTTTATATAGACTCTATGCACACACATGTATATATAGTGTATATTCACACAGAAATAAAATTAATACCTATTAGTATCTATATTAATGTGACCCTCACCTCTTTAAAATTCCAGTTTAAGAAAATTGATTCTACGTTGTTGACTCCAGATCTTTTTAGTACACAAACAGCACCTGCCATAGTATAAAAGGAAACCAAGTAAGCAAGGTTCTGCATGAGTAGATTTGGAAACAGACCAAGATGGACTGGGCAGGCTCACACACTGGGATTTAAGACACAGGAAAAATCCCAACAGTGCCTGAAATTCTCAGGACCAGCTGTCATTCCATATTTTACTGGATTAAGAAATTATGTTACTTAAATGGAACTTCTAATTCATTTTGATGATGAGTATGTGTTATGAATCCACTACTTTCTTTGAAAAATGAGAAAGTTTTAAGTAGTCTGGGAATATGGGGGTACTCAGGGCAGAGCATGCCAAATAGAATCTAGATAAAGAATCTGAAAAGAAATGTCCCAAAAGAAAAGGTGAAAGGTCCAGAAATGTGTTTGTTTTACTTCACAATTTTGCCAAGAGCCTGCCGTTCTTACTGCAGAGTTGACTTGCCCACTAAAGTGCTGATTTAAATAGCAAAATGCTTTGGTGCCGAGAAGCATAAATAAAAAATTCATTATAACATCTGTAAAGATTTTGCTTTTAAAAGACGATGATCTCTAAATCTTAATTACTAGAAAATCAATAATGTGTGATAGTACTCTGCTTGCTTTCATAATTTTCCCTCTATTCCTTCCTGAATAGTGAAACCAACCACTAAATTACATCAACAATATTGTGAATATACGTTATCACTTAGTTGTGAGTAGAAGACTAAAGAAAGGACATAAAAATGCCAAAAGAGATACTTTAGTCAGTTCCTACCCAATAAAAAAATCATTCCTTAACATGAAAGCAATAGTTTTAAAGAACAATTTTCAAACCATAGTTTTGATGGTAAAAGTTTTTACCTAATAATTTATAGAACTAATGAGTGAAACAATGTAATAGTTGTGGTCTTAACTATCTAATCTCAGTGAGTACTAATGCATTTCAGACTCTACACAGGAGATACATTTAGAGACTCTATTTGAGTCAGTAACTTTATAATCATTATTCTAGGATATACTTTTCATTATTCTAAATACAAAGAATGGAGAAAATATTCTTTCTTAAAGACTATAAAATTAAAAATTATAAGCAATTACAAGAGGTCATTAAGTCAAGTGATTCTGCCTCAGTAAAGATTAACACCTAAGCCTTCTGAAGCAAATGACTTTTCTATCCTATTTTTAGACATGATTTTTAGAATGGAGAGCTTATCCTTGGTAACATTATTTAGTGTTTACTTTAAAAACAAAATTTTTAAAAAATTTTGTTTATAAGTGGTTTTACTATAATTAAGACCTTTAACTTTGATAACTGAATAAACTACAATTATACTGTTTTTTCTTATGAGCAATAAAGAACAACTGTACTGGGAGAAAGATAATCATAGCTGACCATGTCTCTTAACATGAAGACATTGCTTAATAAATGTCTATAAGACATTTTATTTGGAAAAAAGTATAGATTAGGGAGAAAAAAATCAGTGAAGTTAGGAAAGGCTATATTAAACTTTTAAATTATTATAATTCACTTAATTACATAACTGAACTGACACTCACTAAATTAGCTTATATGATCATTTTAATTTATAAATCCAAGATATTATTTTAAACTAGGTCCATTTACTTTTTCTTAATTGCTAAAATATACCTGCTTATTATGGAAAACAGAGCACAAAGAAGAAAAACTTACCTGCAGTTTTAACACAATGAGAGAACCACTGCAAACATTTTAATGTATGTCCCTCCAATATTTAAAGGCACCCACAGAATCAGAATACATATATGTGTGTGAGTATATATATGTATTTTGAAAAAAGCATATACATATTCTAAAAATATATAGATTAGGAATGTATATACACACACACACACATATATATGTGTATATATATATATACATATATATATATATATATATACACACGCCTTTTTTAACTTAGGAATTCATTATAGATGTTTTTTGTTACTATCTTGAAAAGTCTTACACATACAAAAAAAGTCTTCTACAACCCATTGCTAATGGCAGGATATCAATCTGTCACAAAAACAAACCTCATCAATCAACCAATACGATTTCCATCATTTTGCTGATGTAAATGATACTGCAATATAACTCCTACACACAATTTTTCTCAGACTTCTGATTATCTATTTCCTTCAAATGAAGTACTAGTAGTAAATTTTTCTTACAGAAGAAATGAATGCTCCCAGTACATGTTGGCAAAGGATCCTTTAAGAAACATGAAACTGTTTAATCTGTGTCTATAAGAGAATGGTAGTGCCCCTTTCTCTTACCCTTGCCTCATCAACACTGGCTATTATCAAGCTTTTCATTTTTAATAAGTTGATATTTGAAAAACAGATATCATTTTTGTCATTTCTATTATTTTATGGTCATTTGTGATTCTTTTGAGAATTGCTTGTTCTATTTATTCTTCCACAAAGACATTAACAATGTGCTTTGTTAATTTCCTCTCTCAAAACCTAGCCTAAGAAGTTTGATTTTTAAAAGCGGTATACATACTAAAAATATCACATATTTTGTATCACATATAGTGTACATCTTTTTCCAAATTTGTCACTTGGTTTTTAGTTTGTTGTTTCTTTTTAATAATTTCTCCTTAAACTTTCAGGCAACTCAGCTTCAACTGGATTGTCTTTCCTCTAGCTTTTTTCTCCACCTCCATGTTGGGGGCTAACTCTTCTGCCCCCAGGACCTTGTACTTCATTATAGTACTTGTCTGTCCATCCCCACCACCAGACTATCACCTCCATGAAGGCAAGACTCCTTTCTTAATATTGCAAATCTAAACCTTTATAATTAAAAAATATGGAGAATACATAATATCCAGGAGATGTTTAATAAATATTTATCAGATGAATGTAATGAAAGAATGTCCCTTTGCTCTGGTACAATTTCCAGAGAAGGAAAGTTAAGAATAAAAATATTACTTGAAAAAGACAATATTCAGTGATTTCATAACATCCTCTTCAAGCTTAAATGCAACATCTTTGCCCCTGAATTATTTTGATGTATAGCGCTTCTCTTTGTAGAAATGTAGGGAGTCAAAAATTAACATTAAGCAAAATACTGATTATTTTCTCATTTTAACCTTCTTAATTATTCCTTTTATAACTTAGTAATTGAGAATATTTGAGATAAATTCTGGGTAAATGTAATTGGTATTAAGTCAAATAACTCTGGATGATAGTTATCAGGATATAAAAAGGGGAAAATTCATTTTTGTGTAGTAGTTAAAAGCTCAGTTAAGACAAAGTGCTTGAGTTCAAATTCCAACTTCACCACTTTTTAGTATATAATCTTGGACAAATTACTTAAACCTCAAGTTCTTCATCTATAAGATGGGATTCATGATGGTACATACATCATAGAATGGTTGTGAGGATTATATGAGATGACACAGGTAATGCACTTAACACAAGGTCTAGAACATAGTAAACATTCAATAAGTGGTACCTATTATTAGTTTTTAACTGACCTACCTAGTGTTGCTTAAAAGAATCATTAACCATAACTGAATAAATAAATTTCTGCTGGGAATCACCCTGAGTCTAGCAAAATTGAGTTTCCCAGGTGATAAAGCTGCTCAATTGCAATACAATACCTACAATCAGGCTGTCTGCCTTATGCTTCTCTATGGGGTCCATATGTGAACTTGTTGCTTATCTTCTCCTCCCATAGCATCTTAATATGTGCACCATGTGACTTCTTAGCTAGTTTCTTTCTGGACTTCAGTATCAGCAGCTCTGGAAGAAGATGATTACCCATTTTTCACTACATTTTCTTCAGCCCCTGAAAGATTATGCAACAAATCCACATTTTAAGTTATATCATCCCAGGCATTTGATCTATATTAGTGAAATCCAAAATCCACGGTGTCAGGGGGAAAATGTGCAGAAACTTCATTAATTTATTAACCTCTAATGAGCTAAGTACTTTCATTTAATTCCTGCAACAAACCTGTGAGATAGATATTTCTACATTTACAGTTGCAGAAACCAAGGTTCAGGTAGATCTGGTATGTTATCCAAGATCACACAGCTACCTAAGTGGCAAAACTATGTCCCTTTCTTTTTATAAAAACTCTGTTTCCACACAAACATCATCATCTTATTCAAGCCCTTCTCCAACCATGAGAAAAGCATGGCCCTGCTTTCTATCTACAGTTGTAATATGTCTTTTACTGTTCTCTCCAGGGCATCTTTCCAGAAAATTTTTTGAATAAGCAGAACTAGGAAAGGAAATATGGAGAATTCAAATAGACTTCAAGCTAAGAAAAATTCAAAATTACCATTCTCATGCAAAAAAAAAAGAAAAAAGTCACAAAAAGTAAAAGGTGGAAACAATCTATGGACAGGTGAATGGATAATGGGTAAACAGACGGTGGTATATACATGCAATGGAATACCATTCAGCCTTATAAAGGAATGGAATTCTGAATCATGCTTCAACATGGGTGAGCCTTGAAAACATCATGCTAAGTCAAATAAGCCAAATACAAAGGGAAAACTGTTGTATGATTCCACTTATATAAGAATGTAGAGTAGTTACATTTATAGAGAAAGAAAGTAAAATAGTATTACCAGGAATTGTAAGGGGCAGAGGGGAAAATGGGGAGTTCATGTTTAATGGCTACAGAATTTCAGAATTAGGTGACAAAAAATTTCTGGAGATAGACAGTGATAATGATTACACAACAATGTGAATGTGTTTAATGCCACTGAACTGAACATTCAAAAGGGTTAAAATGGTAAATTTTATCACAATTTAAAAAACCTAGATATGATTTCCACTGCTGATTGTGACTCTACAGTTTATTGTATTTCCTGATCCTACAAGTTTTTATACATATTATTAAAGATTTTACAAAATTATAACATTTTACAAAAGTGTTTCAGTTACTTGTAAAGCATTATTCCCCTTTCAGTCTAATTATCATAATATGAATTCACTGGGGTCATTACACTTTAAAGTGCCCAAAGCAAGAAATTTAGTTAAATTAGAGATTTACAAATTTGAGAAATCTCTTCAACCAACCAACAAAGCAAAACAGAATAGGAATGATACTTGCTGCTTTAAGGAATAGTAATAAAATCTTATAGGATTTTCTCTACCTTAATTCTCCTTGACTTTTACAGTGAATACTATCATCCACCATCCTTTCCATTGAAACTGTCCCTTTGGCTAATTCTGTCTTCTACATATCCCAATCTGTGAATCATTTCTATGTTTTCAGTAGTTAAGCCTCTGCTCTTCTCTTTAGATATATCCATTTATTAAACAAAAGTTTATTGAATTCTTCCTAAGTACTTCGCACTGTGCAAATAGCTAGGAATATAATGTGTGCTAAATCACTTCAGTCATCTACGACTCTTGGTGATCCTGTGATCTGTAGCCTGTCAGGTTCCTCTGTCCACAGGATTCTCTAGGCAACAATACTGGAGTGGGTTGTCATTTCCTACTCCAGAGGATCTTCCCAACCCAGGGATCAAACCCAGGTCTCCCACATTGCATTCAGATTCTTTACCAGATGAGCCACAAGGGAAGCCCAAGAATACTGGAGTGGGTAGCCTATCCCTTTTCCAGCGGATCTTCCTGACCCAGGAATAGAACCAGTGTCTCCTGCATTGCAGGCGGATTCTTTACCAACTGAGCTATCAGGGAAGCGCCACCTGGGAAGCCCAGGAATGTAATAGAAAACCAAATACAACCCTTGACTCAAAGTTCTAGTGTGGGAAAACTTAACTATATAGGAAATTAAAAACTTTTTCTCAAATGGACCCACTTTCTATTCCCTTTGCTGTATGGCATCTGTAGTAATCTGTTGTATGGTGGCCCCCTGTCAACAATGCTACTCTGTATTTACATCCTTATGTAGTCATCTCACCTTGAAGCTGAGCTAGGCCTGTGACTTGCTTTAAACAGAAAAATGCAGAATATTGTGCCAATTCTGAGTCAATGTCTGCAGGAAGCCTGGCAGCTTCCACTTTTGCATTGTTGGGAACCATAAGCTGCCATGTAAAAAGTTTGTCTACCCCACGAGAGATACAATTAGGAGAGGTCCCATGACTATATGGAGCGAGGCAAAAAACCCAGCCACCCCAGAGTCTTAGCTGAGCCCAGCTCCTAGCCAACCCTAGATGAGAACTCTCAAGAACAGCTAAACAGGCATCAATATGTGCCCAGTCCAGATTGCAGAATCATGAGCAAATTAAATGACTAGTATTTAAATTTGGGTTGGTTTGTTGTGCAGAATTAGATAAACAAAACAGCATCTCACCATACTTAAATCCTGTAAACTTTCAAATACACATTAACTTCTCAATCTTAGAAACTATAAACTGAATTATCTATCTTCCCATTCGAGTTTCATCTGGCCAGCTTCCTTTTCCCTGTAGCACTTACCATTCTTACAAGTATAGAAGTCTAAAAACATCATCTATATTCACTCCTTTTAAGGCGCATTAGTATTAAGGGATATAATTAATGTTAGAACAAAAATAATTTCCACAAACAAGTAAACTTGAAAAACACTGGATTATATAAATTATGAAATTGTCTTTACTATTAGATTTCTTAGAGTCTTTGCTATTGAGTTCACTGAATTTAAGAAAGAAATATAAAATGAGTATTTTCCAAATATATTTGATTTGGAATTCTGTTTTCCACAAAGTATTTGGTGGCACTGGCTTTTTAAACACACTTTAGGAAAATGGACAAAGTAAAGATAAAGTGACATATTAAGATGAAGAAACAATTTCCAGGTGGGTGGCAATGTGGAAGATCCAGGTTCGATCCCTGGGTCGGGAAGATCCTCTAGAGAAGGTAATGGCAACCCACTTCAGTATTCTTGCCTGGAGAATCCCATGGACAGAGGAGCATGGTGGGCTATAGTCCATGGGTTTGCAAAGAGTTGGATACCAAGAGTTAGCTGAGCAACTAACACAGGGCTTCCCTGGTGGCTCAGTTGGTAAAGAATCCACCTGCAATGTGGGAGACCTGGATTCAATCCCTGGGTTGGGAAGATCCCCTGGAGGAGGGCACAGCAACCCACTCTAGTATCTTGCCTAGAGAATCCCCCAAGGACACGAGCCTGGCATGCTACAGTCCATGGGGTCACAAAGAATTGGACACGACTGAGCAATTGAGCACATACATAAGGTCAAGGAAAAAAAGAGGACAAGTCTGACTGTTTCTGGAGATCTTTATTTTCTCAAAAGTCTAGAGCAAAAGCACATTTTTTTTTGTACGTATACTATACTTTAATAAAAAGCACAGAAAAACAGAAACATCAGCTCAAAGTAGAGATGGGGATAGGTACAACAATACTAAGAAGCAATAGCATGAAACTGTAGTGGTTCATGTCAGCATAACTGCATGAGCCTCTTTTTGCCCTAAATTAGCTTTGCATTCTCAGAGCAGAAACACAAAAATTGAGACGAGAAAGAAATATCCACAGTAATCATGTTAAAAGATTTAAAATACAAGGAAAGCTTAGTACATTAGTAAGAGTGTATTTTAACAGCTATATATGTCCTATAGACCAAACAGGCAGTCATGTGTAGGAAGGTATTAATAGAAGGTGTGTAATTGAGTTAAGTAGCTCCTGAAGACACAGATCCTGGTAAAGATGAGAAGTTTGTTCAGTTAGTACAGGAATAAAGGAGTAAAGCTATTAAAATTTTGGTCTAAGAAAGATCTAATCATGTTTTGGAATACAGAATATTAGGGTTAGAAAATACATTATGATATAATTAAAAGCTTATTGGACTAAAATTCAGAAGAATAAGAAGTAACTTGCCTTATTACATTAGATAAGTCAGGTGATATTTCTAGCCTCAGATTCTCACCTAAAAAATGAATATTAACTGTATAGTTATATACTATATATATATATATATATATATATATATATAGTAGAAAATTCTTTCTGTTTTCAAACTTCTATGACCCTCTGATTCAAAGTGGATTCCTGCCACATGATGATTAAGTCTTCAACACTGCATGGTTGATTTGAAGTGCTGACAGTGAGGAATTATATGAGTCATGAGCATGATGTTCACAGCAAACCACAGGGAAATGAAGATTGTCAGTCCATTATGTTCTCTATGAGCGTTATAAATGGATCTGGGTGGATAGTAAATGATAATGAAGATCTTAAGTAAGGGGTATCAACTTCACCCAAGATGAAGGAAAGAAAGGTGTACAATTTGATATTCATGTAAAACTGAGTAAGCCAATATCCCCGGTTTCTTACTGAACAGAAAAGAGTTCAAGAGAAATGAATTTATGTCCCAGTCTATTGTTTGGTCATATCAATATTTCCTTTAAAATATTACTTTATCTATCCCTTCCTCTGTATCCACAGGGTCATTATTGTTATCTAAATTCTCATCATCTCATCTTGATTACGTTGAAAAACTTACAGTTGATCTCATTGGCTCTAATATCTCCTCTAATATTCATTCTGCAGGTTTCTATTAAAATAATATTCTTAAAACTTTCTTTCATTACATTACTCTCCTATTCAAAGACCTCTAATGACTTCCTCTTGCTATCCGTATCAAGCATAAACCTCTTAACAAGACTCTTAAAGGCCTCCATAATCTGACTTCATCCCACCTTTTCAGTCTCTATTCCTCTGTTCCTCAACATAAACTATCCATTCAGTCCAGTAGAGACCACTCTTCTAGACACCTCTCCATTTAATTCTCCTATTGTCCATACACATAATGTTAATTCCCACCTCCATGCTTTTCGTATATGTTCCACTTCTCAAAAATACTTTATCCCATCCTGTTCATTTATAAAAATTCTATATAGTAAGTGACTAAAATTCCAGCCAATCTACATATTTATTGACTGCCTATTAATTACAAATGACAGCAGCCTTGCCCTCAAGAAGGTCACAGTCAACTAGAGAAAATGAATAAATAAACCAACAATTACAATATTCTGTGAGCAGAATACTTGGAGTTCTGAATATATGGAGCACAGAGAAGGAACATTTAACCCAGATATGGTCAATCAAAAATGGTTTCCTAGAAGTAAACTTTCATTCAAGTTTTAAAGGAATAGAAACGCAAAGGAAAATATCATATGCAAAAGTATGAAATATCATAGCAGATTCAGAAAAATGGAAGTAATTCAGGGTATACAGAAAATTATTTGTATACCCGTGTGAGGTGGCAACATATGAGGCAAAAAATGTTTTCCAGAGCTAGAATATGACAAAAATCTTAAGTAACTTGGTAAAGAGTTTGATTTTGCTCCCAAAATAATAGGAAACAATTGAAGAATATCAAGTAGGAGAGTGACTTCAAATGATGAGACCTAGCTTTTAGAGAGAGCACTCTAATGGGAAAACAGACAAAAAGGGACTCGAAATGAAGGGAGAATTACCACTCCCAAGGCAATTTCAATATAGGACACACAAACCAGCAAGTCAAAAATGTTGACCTGAAGTTACAGTAAAAGAAGCAAAGAGATTTCAGATATTCGGAAAGCAGAATTGACAGCATTTAGTAATTGATTCAATATGGGAAACTGAGGAAGAAAAGTGCTTGTAAAGTTTATCTAAAAAAACACCAATGTCAATTCCTTTTTTCCATACTACTCACTCTATCACATACAACTCAGCATTTATACACCATCATGTCATTTTGGACTTTGCATTTTATATGCATTGTTTTTATCTCCCTACACAGACTGTGCAATCATTGAGAGCAAGCACTAGGCTTCTACTTTTACTTCTTGTATCCTTCTGAGCAGTACACACACTACTAAGTACTTAACAAGTATCAGTAAATGTCTAATTAATAAATTATTTTATGCTCCATTAACCAAAATGTGACTTTATGAGTTTGGACTAAATACATTTGAGCACCTTGAACACAAGAAGTTTGAAATAAATATTGATATTTATTGAGCTGAAAAACAAATTAAATATACACAAGTCTTAAATTCCTCCCTGTGCATGAACCAACTATCTATGTCACCAAACAATCACCAGAATGGCTAAAATACGGCTGCCAATACCAAGAATTAGCAAGTATGTGGAACAAATAGAATTCTCATATGTAACTGGTGGAAATGTGAAACCACTTTGGAAAACTGTTGGGCAACAGGTACTAAAGCACAATGTATGCGTACATTATGACGCAATAATTTTAGCCCGAGTTATATGCCCAGGAGAAAGAAGTTTATATGTCTATAAAAAAGAAATATGGGGACTTCCCTGGTGGTCCAGTGGCTGAGGTTCCAAGCTCCCAATGCAGGGGGCCCAGATTCAATCCCTGATCAGGGAACTACATCCCACATGCCACAACTAAAGATCCCACAACTAAGCCCCAGAGAAAGCGATGGCACCCCACTCCAGTACTCCTGCCTGGAAAATCCCATGGACGGAGGAGCCTGGTAGGCTGCAGTCCATGGGGTCACAAAGAGTCGGACACGGCTGAGCGACTTCACTTTTACTTTTCACTTTCATGCATTGGAGAAGGAAATGGCCACCCACTCCAGTGTTCTTACCTGAAGAATCCCAGGGACGGGGGAGCCTGGTGGGCTGCTGTCTATGGGGTCGCACAGAGTCGGACACGACTGAAGTGACTTAGCAGCAGCAGCAGCAGCAGACAAATAAATAAATAAACATTTTTTACAAAAGAAATACACAAGAATGTTCTTGTCAATTTTATTCATAATGGCTAAAAATTGAAATAACTCATTATCGATCAAAAGTAAAATGGGCAAAAAATAAATTGTGGTGTATATTAATGTAATGGAATACTACACAGACAAAAGAGTGAAATATTACCACATGCAAGTTCATGGATGGATCTCATAGATATAATGATAATCAAAAGTAGAATTCAGGAAGCTACCCTGGTGGCTCAGTGGTAAAGAATCTGCCTGCCAACGCAGGGGACACAGGTTCCATCCCTGGTCCGGGAAGAGCCTACAGGCCACGGGACGACAAAGCCTGTGTGCCACAACTATTGAGCCATGAGCTATTGAGTTGTGGCTCTAAAGCCATGAGCCACTACTATTGAAGTCTGAGTGCCTAGAGTCCATGCTCCACAACAAGAGAAACCCCTGCAATGAGAAGTCCACATATCACAATTAGAGAGTAGCCCCTATTTGCCACAAATGGAGAAGGTCCACACGCAGCAACGAAGACTCAGCAAAGCCATAAATAAATAAATAAATCTTTTTAAAAACTGCTATAAGGAAAAAGAAGAATTTATACCATATGATTTCCATGTATAGGAAGCTCAAGAACAGGAAAAATTAATCTATGGTGATAAACACTGGAAAAATGGTTACTTCTTTATAAGAAAGAAAACTGACTGAAAAGGGCAAGAGAGATGATTCTTAGGTGTTGAAAAAAATTGTATCTATTCACTAGAATGGTGGTTACACAGGTGTATGCATATGCAAACATTCACTTGCTGCACAATTAAGATATATGCATTTTATCATGTGCATATTATAATTCAATACAAATTTTAAATATTTATATCATCCCTCATTTTGGCATTAATAAAAATAAACTTTCACATTTTGAGGGAAAATATGAGCATCTAGCTTCATGTGTATAATATTTCCTCTCTATAAACAGCCGAAATGAACTACTTTTTAAGTAGGTAAAGCACTTTCTTCATCTCTTTGGAGGTATCCAGAGCTTGAATGCAATGCTGTATTCCCATTTCATACTCAATCACTTCCTAACTCCCCCAGATTCATTATCTAAATTAAGCATCCAAACTTTGTCCTCAAAGAAATTCAACTGGAGGAATTCAGGTTATGAAAAAAATGAATCTGTCTAAAGTCAACATTTTAAAATACACAGCAAAAGAGAGAAAAGAAAGAAAATGATATTGGTGAAGAAGAGAAAAAAGGCCTCCCTCTTTCAAAATAACACCTTTTTGCTCATCTACCTGAAGCAGTAAGCAGCTCTTAAATTTGAGGGGATTATGAGCTCTTTTGGGGCCTCTCTGATGGCTCAGCAGGTAAAGAATATGCCTGCAATGCAGGAGACACAGGAAACGCTGGTTTGATCCCTGGGTCAGGAAGAACCCCTGGAGGAGGATATGGCAATCCACTCCAGTATTTTTCCCTGAAAAATCCCACAGACAGAAGAGCCTAGCAGGCTACAGTCCATACGGTCACAGAGTCGGAGACAACTGAGCGACTAAACAACAACATAATCTGACAACAGCTTTTTATAATCTGACAACAGCTCTCTTATCATATACATATAAGACACATCCACAAAGTGTTGTGCCTACAGTTTCAAGTGATTCATGGAACCTTGAAATGTATCCATGCTCTCTGGCCCTCAGGTTCTAGTCTAGAAGTTTAGTATAAATGGTGCTTTTCCCAGCCTGCTTAATTCAAAAATGGAAATCTAATTTTGAATAAAAATCCAAAGGAAAGATACATTATTTCATTGAGGGATTCAAATACTTGTGACAGTAGAATTTTAAAAATAGGCATAGAAAAGCAAAGCCAAGATATACGGTATTTATTTTGAAATAAAAATGCTAAATTAGGAGCTTATGCTTTACACATTTCTCACAATTTTTTTTGGTAAAAGTGAATTGCAGCAGAATATAACTATTTTATATTTAAGCAGACAAAATGTAGAAATGTAAAATAATATATAAGAAAAAGAGTCCAAGAACTACAAAAGTATAGAATTCTTTGGGAGTTAGAAAAGTACTTAGAAAATATTAGAATCCTTGTATTGTATAGATGAGGAAAAGGGAAAGCCAAAAAGGTGAAAAGCCTTGCCTAAAGTCACATAGCTAACAAGTGCAGCACATATTATGCTTTCTTTACTTTTACATCTTAATTTTTTTAATCCTATAACTATCTTTCAAAATAAAAACTGCAATGAAGCCTTTTTTTTATTTTTGAAAAGATTATTACTTGAAAAAAGCTAACAGAGCAACTGATATTCTGAGCCCTCTAAGCTGGACAGACACTGTGCAAGCAGACTTCAGGTCTATCCTCTCTCTGTCAGAATGATATTCACTATGATGAAGGTCGTCTTTAGTATATGGTAAGGGCAATCAAATACAAAAATAGAATGAGAGGAAACTCATGAGGTTTCAAGAAGGCCTCAAGGGCACAATTAAGTCAGTGGCCAAGTGGAAGTTATCCCTCATCACATAATACAGGCTCTGGCCTTACAGGACGCTGTCACACAAAGTTAATTACACCTACAGTGAGCTGGTTCGATTGCGACTTCACAATTCTAATCTTGAAATGGATTTTATTTTCTTAAGATTATTGAAATGGGATAGGTCTGCTGTGTTAAGAACTTTTTATTAAAAGTCCCATTAAGCTGCTACAACCTGAAACAAGCACTAGATGCTTGCACAATTTTGAGAAATGTTATGCCTGAAAGATAGATGCTGGAAAATGAAGATATTTGGTTTCTTTTTTAATGTTTGAGTTATCTTAACAAAAAACCTTAGCTCTTTATGTCTGTCTCAGTAGAATGCAGACTTGTTAATAGCAGGAGTCATTTCTATCCTATTCACTGATATATCCCTAGGACATAATACAGTAGTTTGTGTCAAGTACATGCTCAACAAAACTATTTACATATTTATAGAAGAAATATTTATAATTACTATCTATTAAATATCTTCTATAATACATCACTCATTTAGTACCTACCAGGTACTGCTGCTGCTGCTGCTGCTAAGTCGCTTCAGTCATGTCCGACTCTGTGCAACCCCGTAGACGGCAGCCCACCAGGCTCCCCCGTCCCTGGGGTTCTCCAGGCAAGAACACTCCTAACTCTCCCGAATTTGTGAAGTAAGAATTTTATTCCATTTTACAGATAAGAATACTAAGGTTCAAAAGCAGGAGGCATAACCCTCCTAGACTTCACACAATACTACGAAGCTGCAATAATCAAAACAGCATGATACTGGCACAAAAATAGACTTAAGAATCAATGGAAGCATCACCCCAATACCAAAATAAGATGAAGATACTACCAGGAGAGAAAATTACAGGCTAATATCACTGATGAACATAGATGCAAAACTCCTCACCAAAATTCTAGCAAATTTTGTGGAGAAAAGGGAACCCTCCTACACGTTGGTGTTCTCCATTATGGAGAACATTATGGAGATTCCTTAAAAAAAAAACTAGAAATAAATCTACCATATGATCCAGTAATCCCACTACTGGGCATATACCCTGAGAAAGTTACAATTCTAGAAGGCACATGAACCCTAGTGTTCATTGCAGCACTATTTACAATAGCCAGGATGTGGAAGCAACCTAAATGCCCATCAACAGAGCAATGGATAAAGAAGATTTGGCACATATATACAATGGAATATTACTCAACTATAGAAAAGGGCGAATTTGAGTCAGTTCTAGTGAGGTGGATGAACCTAGAGCCTGTTATACAGATTGAAGTAAGTCAGAAAGAGAAAAACAAATACCTTATATTAACATGTGTATATGGAACCCTCCTACAATGTTGGTGAGAATGTAAGTTGGTGCAGCCACTATGGAAAACAGCATGAAGGTTCCTCAAGACACTAAAAATAGAATTACCTTATGATCCAGCAATCTCCCTCCTGGGCATATATCCAGACAAAACCATAAGTCGAAAAGATACATGCCCTACAATGTTCGCTGCAGCACTATTTACCACAGTCAAGACACAGAAGTAGCCTAAATGACCATCAACAGATGTGGTTACATATATACAATGGATTACTACTCAGTCATAAAAAAGAATGAAATAATGCCATTTACAACAGCATGGATGGACCTAGAGATTATTATACTAAGTGAAGTAAGAAGAAAAAGACAAATACAATAGACATCACTTATATATGGAATCTAAAATAAGACACAAATGAACTTATCTACAAAACAGAAACAGACTCACAGATAGAACAGGACTCATGGTTGCCAAGGGGCTCCCCCCTTGGTGGGGGAGGGATGGAGTGGGAATTTGGGGTTAGAAGATACAAATTCCTATATATGGAACGGATAAACAACAAGATCCTACTGTATAGCACAAGGGACTATATTCAATATCCTATGATAAACCATAATGGAAAAGAATATTTTTAAAAGAATGTATATATATATATAATTAAATCACTTTGCTGTACAGCAGAAATTAACACAACATTGTAAAGTAACTATCCTTCAATTTAAAAAAAAATTTAAAGGCACACTAAGGTTCAGAGAGGTCAAGATACTTCCTAAAGTCTCACATAGAGGAATATCAGATCTGGATTTCAAATTCAAACCTGTTTAATGCCACATTCCACATCATTTCAGTACACCCCATTGCCTTCTTAGGAAAATATTTAATAAATATTTATCAATTAAATGTTTAAACATTTCACCTGATAATAAAGGTGACCATTTTATTGAAGTGTATCTATTTTTAAATATATTAATAGATTCTATTTTTTCAAACATGTCTGATTGGAAATAGATTTTTTTCAAATAATGAACTTCTACTCTTCATTTAAGGAAAAAAATGCATTATTATCTGAATATACCCAATTTCAGGGCAACTTTTAAAAAATATTATGTGGCATTTTAATGAATTATAGAAGCAGAGGCTGTGTTACTTGTTTAATCTGTTTGTCAAAGTAAATCATACTCATTGCTCTCAGGAAAAATCTTACCAGGCTGCATCTTTTAGATAATTTTGATAAAATCGTTATTCATCTCCTCCCCATTTGCAACCCCAGCAATTTACTCAGAATTAATGTTAATTTCTCTTTTTTTAAAGTAACTACCATCATTGGAAACAGTGATTATTATTTCACTAGGTTATTTCTATCAAATATTTTTCAAAGACCTTGATCTGATGAAACGAACCCTCAAGATAAAACCATTACCAACTGAAATCAAGGCAATGAAGGCTGTGCTCTAAAGTGAGGAAACTGAAATCTCAGGGTCACACAGTGAGTTAGGGAAAGAGGCCAAATACAATCTCAGACATTTTCAACATCCATCCAAGAATGCTGTAGCTAATTCCATGTTGCTAATTCCATTCTTAGTTATTCCACCGCTTCAAGAGTGTTAGCTCTATAGTTTAGTGTATCAGTTAGTGTACAATTCATTCCTCAGCTTCCTGCCTGAGGCAGTTTCCCAATGAGATAACACTATATTAACATACCCAGACAATATAAGCCTTGGTCTGAGTCTCAGAAAACTCCAGAGTGGTTTGCCCTTTTTTTTGATGACCTAAAATAACTGTCCTTATTTCCAGAGCTGCACCATTCCAAGATGTTTTTCTTTTACCTTGCATCTCTGAACACAAATTTCTAAAATAACCATAATAATTACA
Organism: Giraffa tippelskirchi; assembly: GCF_054371585.1. Lineage (NCBI taxonomy): Eukaryota > Metazoa > Chordata > Mammalia > Artiodactyla > Giraffidae > Giraffa > Giraffa tippelskirchi. The sequence continues at coordinate 96,700,864 of NC_137277.1, forward strand.
ACTAAGTGAAAAAACTCAAAAAAATCCTTCATAGCATTCTTTATACTTAAACAAGTATAAAATTAGACAGTCACTTTGGTATAATTTAGCACTGGAATTTAATAATGACTAAGAATTAGATCATAATTTGTATCCTAGGTTAAAGCCTGATAACCTCAATTGTTAATGCCACAATTAATTCTGCTAAATTGTGAACTGCTTGTTTATCTTGAAAGAACAAAACTCTATACACAAAAACTTAAGTAAGTAGTACGGCATAAAATGTTTTCGTATTTCTAACACCCCTCAAAGTAAAAGACAATACAGAAGATCAATAAGGCAAAGGAACAACTCAGTTAATCAGAAAGACTGCTGCCTCTAATTCAAAACAGAAAGGGAAGGTAGATATTTGTTACTTAATTTCTCATTAGAAATGCTGGGCCTTTTTTACAACATTAAATTTTGAAAGACACTCCTTAGATATTTTTCAAGTTTCTAAAAATGCATAAAGCAGAAAAATTACTTACAATAAAATTGAAATTCCCTTTACAAACCATTCAAATCTCATTTATCACTAAATAAAGAGTCCAGCAGGGCTGTCATGCTTAACCTGTTTGGTCCATGTTATTTCACTTCTCAAAAGCCATCAAATCTTTAATGAACTGATTCCCAACTACATCACCAACCTCACCTCAGCACATCCCATCAAGGACCCTACCTTCCCATCATGACAGTTTGCCAACAGCCCCATTCTCCTTCTAACAAATTCCTTTTGGAAGTTAAAGCTCAGCTCAATTTTCTTAATAAAATATTCTCCTAAGCAAAATTAAATAGTCCTTTCCCCACACCAGTAATACCAGTTCTTAAGAATCTTTTCCTTTTGGCCTTTTTAAGCTTTCCCTCCCTTTCTAAGTACCTTGAGATCAAAGATCATATTAACCTTCTACATACCCCCACAGTACCTAGCATTATGATTATAATCTAAAAGCTAAAAATTCCCTAAACTCTGAATTGCTATGAAAAAGATTTAACATAGTTCAATTATATTCAGACATGGAATTTACATTACATTTAACACTAAAATGTGTAATATAAAGAAACTGCCTCATGTGTCAATAAATGAAATCAACTGATATTTACTGAAGATTTATTATTATTTTACCTGTTCAACACCAAATGTCAGAAGGAAGGATACAAAGAAATATTAAAATGGCTTCCACACTCAAAGAATGTTCAGCAACAGGCTCTCGAAGAAGGAAGACAAATTGCACCTAGAGTGATCTAAGAAGGCTTTATTGAAGAATGAGGTTTGATCTGGGATCTGGAGAATGTAATTACCTGACCACAGGAAACACTACATTCAAGTAGAATGAACTATGTAAGCAAAGGTGTAGAGACAAACATGCTCAAGAGAAATAATCATAATTTTTGAAAAACTAAGAAAATTAGGTTGGGCCAGACTAAAAAAAAAAAACACTTGCAGACAGAGTTAATTTTGTGACCTGATTATGATCTGAAAGCGAAGTTAACAGGGGAGTAAATTAGGTGGATATAGGATAAAATTTAGCCAAGAGCAGAAAGGACTCAAAATCTGAAAGACCAGAAGAAATGAGGGGATCAAAGAGTCTAGTACCCTTGCCTCCTTCATTCTGGATAGCAGAACAATTCAAAACAACAGGACTTCTAGACCAGCAGATTGTTCACTCTAACAAACAGGGGAAAGGAAATATTCTTCCCTTCATATACAATGACTACAGCATAGGAAATGCTCAATAAATGCCTGTGAAAGAAAAGAGGGAGGGAGGGAAAACTGGAAACAGCAACTTAAAAGGTTGTTTTCAGAAAAACAGATACTGTAACCCTAGAGTCTGAAATAATAATATTTATCACTCTGTGCCAGGCATAGTTATAAACATTTTATATGTAACAATTCATTTAATCCTCACCACAACTCAAAAAAGTAGGTACAATTATTATAACAAATTTATGGATACAAGAACTGAGGATCAAAGTGAGAGCAAAATGCATACAGACAGTAAGCAGTACAACCGGAATTGTAACACAGATCATTTGACTCCAGGCCCTGCACTTATAACCCTGAAAAGGAGGTCATTTTCTTCAGACTTTGGAGAATGTATCAAACCACAGCTTCAGAATGTGTCTAGTCAGTTTCACTGAGTCACCCAGTTGAAGACCTGGATGGGAAATCAAATTATGACTCACCACGGTACTATTTTACAGAGTGACAGCAACAATGAGCATCTGTCGGCTCATCCTTAAAAATTAAGAGTAACGTACTTTCCTCTGCCTACTCTGGATGAATAGTGACGGTTAATCACAGTATCAACTGGGCTTTATGTTTATATATCACATGATATTCTTATTACCAATTTAATACTATAAAAGGTACCTATCATTATAAAATGAGCTCTAAATCCAAATGTGTTATTCACATTATTGTTGTGTTGCTGTTGTTTAGTCATTAAGTCATGCGCAACTCTTTTGTGACCCCATGGGATTTCCCAGGCAAGAATGCTGGAGTGTGTTGCCATTTTCCTCTCCAGGCAATTTCCCAACCCAGGGATGGAACCTGTGTCTCCTGCATTGGAAGGCAGATTCCTTTACCAATGAGCCACCAGGGAAGCCTTCGTATTAGCATTGTGTATAACATTACCTGTGTACCAAATTAATTGCACCAAAAGTAACCATGGCACATTTAACTGCCAAATTAATCTGCTTAGATGTGAACAGGAGCAGTCCAAAAAACACTAATCTGTATTTTTTAAAATATATAATCTCAAATAAGTGAAACAGACCAAGTGCCTTTTTACTTAGAGATATCTTTCAGTGTTTCTGGGTAGGAAATGTTTGTCTACAAAGGCCACAAATCCTACCCAGTCCCATAATCCCAATTTGGTAGCAAAGACACTGAATTGCCTTGCATCTCCAAAAAGAAAGAAAAAAGAAAACATTCATACTAGTGGGCCAAAAACAACTGTTTCATCTGCTATAGTGGGAACTGTTTTATAGTCACATAGCTTGTATCTAGCATTTCAAATTATATTCAGGTGCTCGGTTCAGTTTAGTTGCTCAGTAATGTCCGACTCTGTGACCCCATGGACTGCAGCATGCCAGACCTCCCTGTCCATCACCAAATGAAAACTGACCTTTTCCAGTCCCGTGGCCACTGCTGAGTTTTCCAAATTTGCTGGCATACTGAGTGCAGCACTTTCACAGCATCATCTTTCAGGATCTGAAATAGCTCAACTGGAATTCCATCACCACTAGCTTTGTTCGTAGGGATGCTTCCTAAGGCCCACTTGACTTCGCATTCCAGGATGTCTGGCTCTAGGTGAGTTACCATACCATCTTGATTATCTGGGTTGTGAAGATCTTTTTTTGTGCAGCTCTTCTGTGTATTCTTGTCACCTCTTCTTAATATCTTCTGCTTCTGTTAGGTCCATTCAGATGCTAGCTTATCACAAATACTGACAGAAGGCAAACTTCAGCATGAAGCAGAAACAAACTGATTCACTCAAAGGAGGAAAACTTCCACACAAAATTTCTAGCATAAATCATGAGAAACTAGAACTTGATAGCATGACACAATGCTTTAATTTAATGAAATTTGGCATCTTGAAGACATTCAAAGTCAAACAAATTGAAAGGTAAAAATGCAGCCTTATTTCTTTGTGCACAAATTTAAGATAGAGAACCAAGAATAAGGATAAATTAATGTTAGAAATACTCTATAAAAGACTCCTCTAAAAGGGGGAGATTATGCATATCCGTATTCTCTGGGGATAAAAAAAACAAAACCAAGTAATGCATTCCAAGAGACTATATTATAGCCTGAATATATTCCAAGATATGAGAATTGAAATGTATGTAAAGAATGTTTTGGATTCCCTGCACCAGTAAAGTCTATTTTGGAAAAGAAAATCTTCAGCTGTCACAGACAGAATCACAGGTTGACAAAACACTATCATCTAATATTTCAATTTCTCCTCAATATAATCAACTGATCATGTGTTCTCTACCTGAATACTTCTAGTGATGAGGAGCTTACTGCTTCTGAAGGTGCCTATTCCAATGAAGATAACTGTTTCTCTGCATCACACGTTCACTGGCTCTAGCTTTGTTCTCTAGAACACATAGAATAATCCTAATTCTTCTACATGAAAGCCCTTCAGATAATTTCAAACAATTAACATATCTTCTCTGAATTCTCTTCCATCTAGGCCAGATTTTCTTGACTCCTTCACCCATTCCTTGGTGGCACATTCAAGTTTCTTCTCCTCTTCTTCAACCCCAGCTGTTCTCCTCTTCAATTCAAAACTCTTAAGTACACAGACTAGAAGTGAGTGAAGTGAAAGTCACTCAGTCATGTCCAACTCTTAATGACCCCATGGACTATACAGTCCATGGAATTCTCTAGGCCAGAATACTGGAGTGGATAGCCTTTCCCTTCTCCAGGGGATCTTCCCAACCCAGGAATTGAACCCAGGACTCCCACATTGAAGACGGATTCTGTACCAGCTGAGCCACAAGGGAAGCCCAAGAATACTGGAGTAGGTAGCCTATCCCTTCTCCAGCGGATCTTCCTGACCCAGGAATGGAACCAGGGTCTCCTGCATTGCAGGAGGATTTTTTACTAACTGAGCTATCAGGGAATCCCTAGACGAGGGCTTATGAAAATCTGAAATTCCTTATTCTAGTAGAATATTTAAAAGTTTGCAATGTCATTTAGTTTATCATTCACTCAGTCATGTCCAACTCTTTGCGACCCCATGGATTGTAGCCCACCAGGCTCCTCTGTCTGAATACTGGAGTGGGCTGCCATTCCCTTCTCCAGGGGAATCTTCCCAACCCAAGGATCAAACCCGGATCTCCTGCATTGCAGGAAGATTCTTTACCATCTGAGCCCAATAAGTCATTTATTAGTTAACTAATACATACACGCTGCAACTATAAAGTTGCTGTTACTGAAGCAACATATGTCAGCGTTGTTGCTCCAATGCAGCATGTTTTGATAACACCTTTTTTGAAACTGCCTTTACAGTCAGTGTACAAGTATATAATAAAATGAAACTCAGTGCCTCATAGTCACACTCTTGTTGGATTACTGTAACTGTTATTTTATTATAATTTTTAAACAACAAAAAAAATTTTGCACTGTTATTTAATTACTGTATTTGATATCTTTTGTTCTGGATAATTTCTGGTTCTTTTGGAAAACCAAATCTACCCTCAAAGCATGAAAATCTGCTACTCTAAATCAAAGCAATTTGCTGTAGGCTCTGAATACAAGTCAAAAAAAAGAAGAGCAAACATAGTTTGAATCAAGGCAGTATTATTTGAATGTATTTTTTTCTCAAAGTAACTGACATCAGGATATTGTAATAGTTAGATTTTGATATGTTAAAAACCCCATATTAGCTTATGGTTATAGAAGGCAATGGCACCCACTCCAGTACTCTTGCCTGGAAAATCCCATGGACGGAGGAGCCTGGTAGGCTACAGTCCATGGGGTCGCTAAGAGTTGGACACGACTGAGCAACTTCACTTTCAGTTTTCCCATTCATGCACTGGAGAAGGAAATGGCAACCCACTCCAGTATTCTTGCCTGGAGAATCCCAGGGATGGCGGAGCCTGGTGGGCTGCCGTCTATGGGGTCGCACAGAGTCGGACACGACTGAAGTGACTTAGCAGCATAGATTATATTGGTGGCACTAGTGGTAAAGAACCCACCAGCCAATGCAGGAGATGTAAGAGACACAGGTTTGATCCCTGGGTTAGAAAGATCCCCTGGAGAAGGGAATGGCAACCCATTCCAGTATTCTTGCCTGGAGAATCCCATGGACAGAGAAGTGTGGTGGCCTACCGCCCATAGGGTCACAAAGAGTAGGACACGACTAAAGCGACTTAGCATGTGTAGCTTATATTTAACATACGCTGAAATAGTAAGTAGGGATGTCACAATTTCTTCCTGTTCCACTTTTTGCAATGTCAAATTAGACATTTCTTTTTACTGCTGAATTATAAATGGCTAAGTGTATGTACATAATATATTACATATTGGGTATTGCAATTATTTGCTAACTTGTCTTTCCCATTAGAACATAAGCTCCCTGAGGGCAGAAGTGTTCATTTTCATCACTGTTTCACCAGCTTCTTGAACAGAACCTGGAACACAATAATAATACTTGTAATATTCTTAATATTTTCAAAAATCATAAAATTAAATAACTTATCCATATATTTCACCCCTCTTTTTTTCAGTAGGTTGGAAAAATGGGAAGAAAACAGATCCTACCATCCACATGCTACCTTGAGACAGGGTGCTTAAAATTCTCAGACCTATTATACCCCCAAATATAATGGTAAATGAAATGTTGCACATACTATGAGTCCATAAACTATATGTCAATACAAATCAATAAAAATTATGATAAATACTCTTTCCAGTTTCAATAGTTCAAAAAGCCTATTTTGAATGAAAGGTATGTTTATTATTCACTTGGTAAAACTGAAGACTTTGCAAACCAATGCAACAGTGTCAAAGTAACCAAGTCTATTTATAGACTATAACTTATAAGCAGTGAGTTTTACTATTAAATGGTTCATTGCATTTTAAAAATCATTAGCATGAACAGAAATATATTTACATAAATTACACTGTTTCTTTCAAGCTATTATTAACTAAAACATGAATTTCAATGGATGCTGGAAAGAATTATAGTATATTCAAGTAAGTATATAGCAAATCTTTAAGAACTCCTTCCATATTAAATGTTTCATATTCTTTATTATTTGTTATTTGAGAAATACTTGCTCATGAATTATTCATAATATCTAGCCAGATCTGTTACATCAGGTGTCAGATTAATCTAGGAGGTAGAAAGAGCTGAGTTTTACATGAAGTATTCATTAAACTTGGTGAACTCATTAAAGTATGTTAATTAGGTAATAGACAAAGGAACTTGGTATTTGGTAGAGATTGGGCACTGTTAATACCTTGCTTTGTGTTAATACCTTGGCTGCAGTTTCTTCCCCCTTAATGAGCACAGGGAAAAGCTGATTATTCCAAATGCAGAAAAAACATCACATGTGTTACGTGTTGGAAAAATTGCCCCAGGTGACAAAAGGAAAACACATACCCAAGGAACTGGCATACTAACAAAGAGAGTATCATTTCAAGCTTCTAAAATTTTCTTTGGTTCAATATTTGCCATGACAAAACCGTATGTTAATTTTTTTAGTCTCAAAAAATATTTCATTGTTAGCAATTACTTTTTGAATAACACAGCTTTTTATCTCAACTTGGTTCTGCCAATAACACAAGTATATGATGCCTGTCCTTGTTTTACTATTTTGTATTTTTTTCTTACACTGAAATTTAAAATATCTGAGAGTCTGTGTGTTTATTTATAGATAAGGACAAAAAATCACAGTGTCACTTTAATAAAATAATTTCCTATTAAATGATAACATTTTAAGGGCTATATGCAGAGTTCTCCAAAGAAAGACTTAATTTTGAACAAACAAAGAGAAAATATATGAATGGTCATGACATATCAACACATAAACTGTATGAAAAGATGGTCTCTGGGCTCTTCTACTTTTTATCTAGCTACCTCAAATGTGACTGTTTAAATTATATAAACCAATGTTCTATGGCTCGGTGTGATATGTGAAAGTCTGCACATAAACCTTAACTTTTATAATAAGATGGAGTTTATTCATGAAAATAAAAATAAATGTCTCTTTCCATCTGTTAAAGACCTTAGGATTTGGTTCCTTTTTGAGAATTAAGGAATTCAAAGTGTCTGGTACTATGTATTCAACCTTTAATTTAAATCCCCATAGCCCAACATGAGTGGTGAAACCAATCTTCAAACATGCTTTGTTTTTCACAGGACATAACCTATCTTGTTTTCTCCTATTTCTTCTTTTCTGTGAAAATCATTGCCATTTTACATATACAATTTAACTACACAAAGCAAAAAGATTCAACTAAGATTAGAACATATGTATCATATTTAGTTAGTGATAACAGAACACCACAGCTGGCTTCATTCAAAACATAATTATATCTAAAGACAAAACAAACAAGTAAACAAAACAAAATGAAAACAGACTCATACATACAGAGAAAAAAACAGGTGGTTGTCAGAGGGGAGGGAGGTAGAATGTTGGGCAAAATAGGCAAAAGAGATTAAGAGGTAAAAACTTTCAGATATAAAATAAATAGGCCATGGGGATATAATATATAGCATAAAGAATATGGTCAATAATATTATAACTTTGTATGTGGATATATGTTTACTCGACTCATTATGGTGACCATTTCACAATATATGTAAATATCAAATCACTATGCAGTGCACCTGAAATTAATATTGTGCATCAACTATATTTTTCTAAAAAATGACTATCCATGCCATAGGCCAGGCTAAAATATTAATCTTCTACCTTTGTTATCAGCATACCACACAGTCTCTCAGACACATAACCCTGAAAAGTAAAATAAGATAAAATAATTTCTTTGGAAAAGCTAAGGTACAAAATAATTTATCACTAATTCCAAGGGCAAAATACCTCATTCTAAGGAATTACTATTGTAGCACTTATCAAAAGATACTATTTTTAGATTAAACCTGTCTTTCATAGGATGATTTCAGTTATGCTACTGCAATTCTGTTTACAGAAATACATCCTTCAATTTCTGAAATATTTCACATATGAAATGTCATAATAGACTTTTCTAGGAATATATTTCAAATTTTAATTGTAGTATATTCATTAATAAATAACATTATTAATAAATATTTATAATAAATGTAAAATAAATGTCAAGATATTAAATAGAATCTTTTGGTGTTGCCACTTCTTAGACTATTTTTCAAAACTTCAAATACCCACACAAAAATAAACGTGCCCACTGGAAAAACCATATGTACATATAAAACCACAAGATTATGAAAATCAGCTAAAGCACCTAAAGATAGCGTTAAGTCGTGTCTGACTCTTGCGACCCCATGAACTGTAGCCTGCCAGGCTCCTCTGTCCATGGCATTCTCCAGGCAAGACTACTGGAGTTGTGTTGCCATTTCCTTTTCCTGGGGATATTCCCAACCCAGGGATCGAAGCCAGGTCTCCCTCATTGCAGGCAGATGCCTTACCGACTGAGCTAGGCAGGAAGCCCCAAAGTACCTAACTTTGTCCATAAAAGCAACTATGGAACTACATAACTTTCTGATGTCATATTAACTCATTCCTCTAAAAATCAGAAAAGACCAAAAACGAAAAACAATCCCCACTAAATTTAGACATAAGATGTCAATGTTTCCCATTTATATTTTTATTCTTTTTAAATTTTTAATGCTTTATACAGTTCATTTTTAAAAAAGCAATACTGTTGGAAAAGGATGTATTCAAAGATGAACTATAAATCTAAGTAATTTAATTTGGTCTAGTAATAGACTAAATTAAATGTACCCTCTAAATGTACTAAAGGCAGTTTGTTTACATGAAGCCATTGTAATGGAATCTGTAATGGCTCCTGTGGGGTCATTATCTTTGGTTATAATTCTAAAATTGCTTTCCTGTTGGTTTATTCATTAGATATCAAATATCTAATTTATCAACATTCTACAATTTACCAAGGTTTAAACACAAATGCTGTTCTATTTGCTAGCCCAGGTAACTTTTAGGGATTTTTTCAATAACATTGCACAAAAGTTTCAACTATTCTGTTCATTTCTTCATATCAATTTTTGAGACACATTCATTGCAATAACATGAATGTTTGTGCCCCCCTCAATCCCACCCCAGATTCACATGTTAAAACCTAATCTTCAATTCAAAGTATATAGAGATGGCCTTTTTGGAGGTTGTGAAGGAAGAGCAGTTATAAATGGGATTTAGTGCTTTGGTAAATGATACTCTGGACAGCTCTTTGCCCTCATCCACCAAGTGAGGACCCAGCAAAAGGAGGCTCTCTGTGAACAGGGAAATGGGCACTCACCAGACAATGAAGGTGCCAACACCTTGATCCTAGACTTCCAAAACTATAGAACTGTGAGAAATAAATTTGTTTTGTTTATAAATGCCTAGTCTGTGGCATTTTTGTTATAGCAGCTCAAATGGATTAAATCATAGATACAGCCAAAAAACTCTTAGGTATTTTATTAAGAAAAGAGCATTACATGCAAGATCAAAAAAGAAGAATCAGTGTTAGAATCCCAGAGCTTCTTGTTTTCATTTTTTATAGTTCAACAATCAACAGCAACAATTTAAAATATTTCCTAATTGAAGCTTAACATTTTACTAGTGCAATAAAGCAAATCTAACTGCAAAACGCTCTTCAAGATTATATTACTTTGCTTCAGAAATTTTCTTGGTAGGTTAAAAAAAGTTATAAATATCTATTAACATAAAACTCATATAATTATGAAATACATATCTTCCACATTTCTACATAAATACCAAGGTCTCATAGTAAACTAGCAGCTATCAAGAAAATTCATATTATAGAATAGAAATAATTTGAAAAATAATTGTAAATAGAAATAATCTGTTTTATCAACATCTCTGGAAAAACCTGAAAGAAAAATAGTGTACAGGTAAAACAAATTTTTACTACTGCTCCAACTTCATAATACCTTGCAACAGAGATAATGCAATCGTATGTTCAAAGAGAGTTTTCTGCTTCTCCTATATTACCACCCTCACCCCACAGTTTTCTGGTCCTCACCTTCTTTAACTAAACAGTTTTAAAACTTAAATTTTCCTCCACTTTATATCCTCTTTCTCCATTTCATAAGGACTATGTCTAGATTCAGCAGAGACATTACTTTGTCAATAAGGTCTGTCTAGTCAAGACTTTGATTTTTCCAGTGGTCATGTATGGATATGAGAGTTGGACTATAACGAAAGCTGAGCGCTGAAGAATTGATGCTTTTGGACTGTGGTGTTGGAGAAGACTCTTACCAGTCCCTTGGACTGCAAGGAGATCCAACCAGTCCATCCTAAAGGAGATCAGTACTGAGTGTTCACTGGTAGGACTGATGTTGAAGCTGAAACTCCAATACTTTGGCCACCTGATGCAAAGAGCTGACCCACTGGAAAAGACCTTGATGCTGGGAAAGATTGAGGGCAGGAGGAGAAGGGGACGACAGAGGATGAGATGGTTGGATGGCATCACCAACTCAACGGACATGGGTTTGGGTGGACTCCGGGAGTTGATGATGGACAGGGAGGCCTGGCGTGCTGCAGTGTATGGAGTCGCAAAGAGTCGGACACGACTGAGCGACTGAACTGAACTGATGTCTAGATTCAAATATGTTAAAGGGAAGTGTTAGATAATATTACATTCTAATGGGATGTAATGATTACAATATCATATTACAGCTTAATAACAATCTTTAAAAGAGAAAGCAACGATTCAGAATGAACAAAAATGGTGAAAAATAGTGACCTAAAATAACTGTGTAGAGAAAAACTGAACTCTAAAACCAAGCTACCAAAGAAAAAGATGAGTAACTATAAGCACAAAATAAGCAAAGATAAACTTCTCATTCTGGACTTCAGTTTTGGGAGAGTCTTTTGCAGGGGTTGGGGAAATATTCCTATCTCCCCAAAATTGGTTTACAATGTGGGTGTTTTTCTCTAGAAAACTTAGCTCCAGTACTGTAAAACATTTTTTTCAGTCCCTTCAGAAGTGACATAGGACATAAACAGTTAAACTGACTTGTAGAGAGATTCCTAAAAGGCAAGTGAGGTACTGCGAGCAGTAGCGTGATATTGTCGTTCTTCTCTACAGTGAATTAGCAGATTAGCTGATAAAGCCAAGTGGCTCAGCAGAGGAAACAACACATACAACCAAAACTACCAGGTTCATATCTATCTTTCCTCTTGATTGAAAGTTAAAAAGAAACATGTTGTCAGTCTGACAATCACCCTCATCGACAAGTTGCTTTTTCAAAAATATCCACTTCTAGACAAAATAGACACTTGCAAGAAGCTTTACTTAGGACATACACAGGTAACAATAATTTGTTAGTTTAGGGACCAATAGGTAACTGTTACTAAGCATATATTCAACTGGTTCAGTCCTGGGTAGAGAAACAAGAATACAGAACAAATAATCCTAAAATTTATATAAAGTCATAAAAGACCCAAAGCAATCCTGAGGAAAAAGAGCAAAGCTGGATGCATAACGCTCCCAGACTTCAGACAATACTGTAAAGCTACAGTAATCAAAAGAGTATTGACACAAAAACACACATAAGGATCAATGGAAGAGAACAGAGAGCCCATAATAAACCCATACATCTATGGTCCATTAATCTTCAACAAAGAAGGCAAGAACACACAATGAAGAAAAGACAGTCTCTTCAGCAAGTAGTATTAGAAAAGTTAGACAGCTACATGTAAATCAATGTTATTGATTTCTCTCATACCCTCATACCATATACAAAAATAAACTCAAAACAATTTAAAGACCAAAGTATAAGACATGCCACCGTAAAACTCCTAGAAGAGAAAACAGGCAAACCATACTCTGACATAAATCACAGTATTTTCTTAGACCAGTCTCCCAAAGCAATAGAAATAAAAGCAAAAATAAACAAATGGGATGTTATCAAACCTAAAACTTTTGCAAAGCAAAGGAAATCATAAGCAAAATGAAAAGACAAATTATGAACTGAGAGAAAATATTTACAAAGAATGCAACTGAGAAGGGGCTAATTTCGAAAATCTAAATATAGTTCATATAGTGTTAGTTGCTAAGTTGTGTCCGACTCTTTGAGATCCCATGGACTGTAGCCTGCCAGGCTCCTCTCTCCATGGAATTCTCCAAGCAAGAACACTGGAGTGGGTAGCAATTCCCTTCTCCATGGATAGCTCATATAACTCAATAACAAAAAACAAAACAACCCAATTTAAAAAATGGGCAAACTCTCCACTGTTAATAGGAGTGTAAGTTGGTACAACTACTGTGGAAAACAGTATGCAGATTTCTTAAAAACTAAAAATATGGTCTATCATATGATCTGATATCATATGATCTATTATGTCATATATCATATGCTCTATCATATGATCCTGCAATCTCACTCTTGGGCATATATACAGAGAAAATCATAATTTGAAAAGATACATGCGCCCTAATGTTCACTGCAGCACTATTTACAATAGCCAAGACATGGAAACAACCTAAATGCCCAATAACAGATGAATGGGTAAAGGAGATATGGTATATGTATATAATGGGATATTACTCAGCCATAAAAAGAATGAAATAATGCTATTTGCAGCAACATGGATGGACCTAGAGACCATCATACTAAACGAAGTAAGTCAAAAAGATAAAGACAAAATCATATGATATCCCTTAACATTTGTAATCTGAAAAAAAATGATACAAATGAACTTATTTACAAAACAGAAACAGACTTACAGACATAGAAAACAAACTTATGGTTAACAAAGAGAAAGGTGGGAGGAGGGATAAATTAGGAGTAAGGGATTAATATTTACCCACTACTATATACAGAGTAGATAAGCAACAAGGACCTACTGCAACAAGGGAACTCTGCTCAATATTCTGTAATAACTTGTATAGGAAAAAATCTGAAAAAGAATAAAAATACATATATGTATAACTGAATCACTTTGCCGTGTAACTGAATCACTTTGCCGTACAACTGAAACTAACAGAACACTGTAAATCAACTATATTTCAATAAAATGTATTTTTTTTAAAAAAGATGTGGTATATATACACAATGGAATATTACTCAGCCATAAAAAAGAGTAAAATAATGCCATTTGCAGCAACATGGATGAACCTAGAGAATATCATACTAAATAAAGTAAGTCAGACAGGGAAAGACAAGTATTGTATACCATGTATATACGGAATCAAAGCTGAACCCCTGGGGAAGTCCCCAAAAAACAATACAAATAAATTTCTTTACAAGACAGGACCAGACCCACAGACGTAGAAAACAACCTTATGGTCACCAAAGGGGAGAGGAGTGGTGGAGGATAAATCAGAAGTATGGGATCAACAGATACATACTACTATATATAAAATAGATAAACAACAAGGATTTACTGAATAGCACAGGGAACTATATTCACTATCATGTAATAACCTATACTGGAAAAGAACCTGAAAATAATATGTATGGACATACATAAATACATATATATGTCTAATATATTTATGTCAACACATGGACATCACCAGATGGTCAATACTGAAATCAGATTGATTATATTCTTTGCAGCCAAAGATGGAGAAGCTTTATACAATCAGCCGAAACAAGACTGGGAGCTGACTGTGGCTCAGATAATGAACTCCTAATTGCAAAATTCAGATTTAAATTGAAAAAAGTAGGGAAAATTACTAGGCCATTCAGGTACGACCTAAATCAAATCCCTTATGATTATACAGGAGAAGTGACAAATAGATTCAACGGATTAGACTGATAGACAAAAGTGCCTAAAGAACTATGGATGGAGGTTCATGACATTATACAGGAGGTAGTGGTGAAAACCATCTCCAAGAAGAAGAAATGCAAAAAGGCAAAATGGGTATCTGAGGAAGTCTTACAAATATCTGAGAAAAGAAGAGACAGAAAGGCAAAGGAGCAAAGGAAAGATATACCCATCTGAATGCAGAGTTCCAAAGAACAGCAAGGAAAGATAAGAAAGCCTTCCTAAGTAAACAATGCAAAGAAATAGAGGAAAACAATAGAATGGGAAAGACTAGAGATCTCGTCAAGAAAATTAGAGATACCAAGGGAACATTTCATGCAAAGATGGGTGCAGTAACGGAAAGAAATGATATGGACTTAACAGAAGCAGAAGATATTAAGAAGAGTGGCAAGAATACATAGAAGAACTATATAAAAAAAGATCTGAATGACCCAGATAATCATGAAGGTGTGATCACTCATTCAGAGCCAGACATCTTGAAGTGTGAAGTCAAATGGGCCTTAGGAAGAATCACCATGAACAAAGCTAGTGGAGATGATGGAATTCCAGGTGAGCTATTGCAAATCCTAAAAGATGAGGCTGTTAAAGTGCTACACTCAATATACCAGAAAATCTGAAAAACTCAGCAGAGGCCACAGGACTGGAAAAGGTCAGTTTTCCTTCCAATCTCAAAGAAGGGCAGTGCCAAAGAATGCTCTAACTACCACACAATTGCACTCGTTTCACAACTAGCAAAGTAATGCTGAAAATTCTCCAAGCTAGGCTTCAACAGCACCTGAGCAGAGAACTTCCAGATGTTCAAGCTGGATTAAAAAAGGCAAAGGAACTAGAGATCATATTGCCAACATCAGTTGGATCACAGGAAAAGCAAGAGAAGTCCAGAAAAACCTCTACTTCTGCTTTATTGACTATGCTAAAGCCTTTGACTGTGTGGATGACAACAAACTATGGAAAATTCTTAAAGTGGCAATACCAGACCACCCTACCTGCCTCCTGAGAAACATGTATGCAGGTCAAGAAACAACAGTTAGAACCAGACATGGAACACAGACTGGTTCCAAATTGGGAAAGGAGTACATCAAGGCTGTATATTGTCACCTTGCTTATTTAACTTATATGCAGAGTAAATCATGTGAAGTATCAGGCTGGATGAAGCACAAGCTGGAATCAAGATTGCAGGAAGAAATGTCAATAACCTCAGCTATGCATATGACACCACTCTAATGGCAGAAATTGAAGAGGAACTAAAGAGCCTCTTGATGAAGGTGAAAGAGGGGAGTGAAAAAGCTGGCTTAAAACTCAACATTTAAATAACGAGATCATGGATCTGGTCCCATCATTTCATGCAAATAGATGGGCAAACAATGGAAACAGTGACAGACTTTAGTTTCTTGGGCTCCAAAATCACTGAAGATGGTGACTGCAGCCATGAAATTAAAACACGCTTGCTCCTTGGAAGAAAATCTATGACAAACCTAGATAGCATATTAAAAAGCAGAGACATTACTTTGCCAATAAAGGTCGCTATAGTCAAAGCTATGTTTTTTCCAGTAGTCATGTATGGATGAGAGACTTGGACCATAAAGAAGGCTGAGCACCGAAGAACTGATGCTTTCAAATTGTGGTACTGGAAAAGACTCTTGAGAGTCCCTTGGACTGCATGGAGATCAAATCAGTTACTTCTAAAGAAAATCAACCCTCAGTATTCATTGGAAAGACTGATGCTAAAGCTGAAGAGCCAATACTTTGGCCATCTGATAAGAAGACCTGACTCATTGGAAAATACCTTGATGCTGGGAAAGATTGAAGGCCAAAGGAGAAGAAGGCGGCAGAGGATGAGATGGCTGGATAGCTTCACCAACTCAGTGGACATGAACTTGGGCAAACTCTGGGAGACAGAGACAGCAAGGCCTGGCGTGCTGCAGTCCATGGGGTTGCAAAGATTTGAACACAACTTAGCAATTAAACAACAACTACTATTTCAATAAGATAGAATAATTTCTAGTCACAGGGATTATTGACAGTTAATTATTTTTAAAACTGCTTCTCCTTTTAAATACAAACTAATTATTGGTCATGTATGGATGTGAGAGTTGGACAGTGAAGAAAGCTGAGTGCCGAAGAATTGATGCTTTTGAACTGTGGTGCTGGAGAAGACTCTTGAGAGTCCCTTGGACTGCAAGGAGATCGAACCAGTCCATCCTAAAGGAGATCAGTCCTGTTTGTTCATTGGAAGGACTGATGTTGAAGCTGAAACTCCAATACTTTGGCCACCTCATGCAAAGAGTTGACTCATTGGAAAAGACCCTAATGCTGGGAAGGATTGGGGGCAGGAGAAGGGGATGACAGAGGATGAGATGGTTGGATGGCATCACTGATTCGATGGACATGGGTTTGGGTAAACTCCGCGAGTTGGTGATGGACAGGGAGGCCTGGCGTGCTGCGATTCATGGGGTCACAAATAGTCGGACACGACTAAGCGACTGAACTGAACTGAATTATGTGAAAGTCATTCAGTCAAGTCCGATTCTTTGCGACCCCGTGGACTCTAGTCTGCCAGGCTCCTCTGTCTATGGGATTCTCCAGGCAAGAATATTGGAGTAGATTGTTATTCCTTTCTCCAGGGGATCTTCCCGATCCCAGGATCAAACCCAGGTCTCCTGATTGTAGGTAGATTATATTTTTATTATTATTATTAATTAATTTATTTTAGTTGGAGGCTAATTACTTTACAATATTGTAGTGGTTTTTGCCATACATTAACATGAATTAGCCATAGGTTTACATGTGTTCCCCATCCTGTAGATTCTTAACTGTCTGAGCCACAAGGGAAGACCCTAAACTAATTATAATTATAATAATTATATAAAAACTAAGATAAATTATAATTTTAAAGAGACTACAGTGCCATTCTGTATTTGCATCCTCAAAACAATGAATAAAGAGGTTTGGTTATTTTAGATATACTTTTAAATACAAACAATTAAGCAATGTTTTTTATTAAAAAAAAAACAATCTCTAAAATATTTGACTTAATCCACCAAGGCATACAGAAAGAGCCTGGGTCTCTTCAGCACTTGTCTATGATATCAGGAATGTACACAGTGCTTATCACACCATATTAGGTCATAGCACTGGGAAAAAATTAAAGATTCCATATAGTCAGGATATTATTATTCACTATAAAAATAGTTATTAATGAGGAGAATCTCTTCATAAAGAATATTTCTTACGACTACTATTTATGCTTTTTAAAAGTAATGGATATGAGGTCTTGTGCTTAGCTTATGAGTATTATCACAAGGTGAAATAAAATTCTGTTGCCTGAAGTAAAATATCTTAATGTACTAAAATATGAATTTATAGTGAAAACACATAATTTTCTGCTGAAAGCTTATGTTTCAACACTTATACTACCTACTCAGCTTTGGACAAATCACCTGAACTATGCAGTTTGAATAATTCAATCTGCAAAATGGGAATGAAACCAGCAAACAGAAAACTTAAAAATATTTGGCTTCCCCTGTGGCTCAGTGGTAAAGAATCTGCCTGCAATGCAGGAGCCACAGGAGACATGGGTTCAATCCCTGGGTCTGGACTATATACCCTGGAGGAGGAAATGGCAACCCACTCCATTGAATTCTTCAGCGAACCATAAACAAACATTACTTGGAAGAAAAGAAGTACATTCTCAGAGGCTTTCTATCTCTAAGAAATTTTCATAAAGCATTTTCAAACAGAAACTAAGGATCCAGACTGTCATGAAAGCTTCTGCTCTGAATACAATCAGAATAAAGACCTGTGTCTATTCTGTTTCACCTACATTGTCATTAAACATTATTCTTATTTGACTCTCTATGATTACACTAGCAGAGAAGTAAATTAAATTGAAATATTCTAATGAGCAGCAGTGAGAAAAGAAAGCTATATAATATAAATTAAGAATTGCTGAGATTACAATTTTAAATTGACAACTTGTGATCTGCAGTGTTCTGAAATTGTATTCATATAATCAGTGCTTATATCTGATTTCATGGGTGTCCGAGGTAGCTCAGTGGGTAAAGAACCTGCCTGCAATGCAAGAGATGCCAGAGATATGGGTTCAATTCCTAGGTCGGGAAGATCCCCTTGAAGAAGGGCATGGCAACCCACTCCAGTATTCTTGCCTGAAGAATCCCATGGACAGAGGAGCCTGGCAGGCTACAGTCCATGGGGTGGCAAAGAGTCGGACACTACTGAAGAAACTGAGCATAGCACAGCACACACAGAAGTATTTAATGAATACACAAGGTACATTTGTCCTTTACTTTCATTCAAGCAGATTGTATACTGCTTTTGAGAAAATATAGTAAAAGTTGGACAATAATGCTCTCACATACCTCCACTGCTTCTTACTGAAAATCGTTAATATAAAATAACATTTTTTAATTTTGTATACTCATGTTTTAGCAGATTAAACTTGCCACATAATAAACTGCTCAGAACAAAGTAAAGAGAGATAAGGAGAGCAGTATATAATTTGGCTGCATCAAAATGCTAGAATGCCATGCAACTCCATGTTCTTTACACCTTTATTGAGAAATAATTACATATAATCCACACACTTAAAGTGTACAATCCAATAGTCTTTAGTATGTTCACAGAGTTATGCAATCACAACAACTGATTTCAAAATCCTTTTATCACCCCAAAAAGAAACTCTGTGCCTATTATTAGTCACGTATCTTCCCCTGTCAACCCTCTTCCCCTCACCAACCCTAGGGAACCACTAATCTACTTTCTGTCTCTATGGCTTTGTGTAATCTGGACATTTCATATAAATAGAATCATGCAATATGTGATGTTTTGTGAATGATTTCTTTCAACTAGCATAATGTTTACAAAGTTTGTTCATGTTATGACATGTATCAGTACTTTATTCCTCTTTATTGACACATAATATTTCCATATGTGGATATACTATACTTTATTTAACCATTTATCAGTCAATGGGCATTCAGGTTTTTGCATGTTTTGTCTATTATAAATAACATTCCTATAATTATTCTTATACAGTTTTTTTGTGAGCATATTTTCCCCAGCAATTCCATTTTTGAATACTCACTTTTAAAAGATATAAAAAATTATTAAGACATAGTAAAATATTTCGTAAGTGCAAGATACCTTTTCTTGGTGGTTATGATTATCGATAAAACATAAGTTTGCCATACTATACACAGTTCCAGTCCCCCTTATATTTTGAATTTCAGTCAAAATTGCTAAACCATTAAAACAATCACCAGATTTAAGTTCCAAGAGACACAAAACCAGGAATTTTTCACAAACTCCTATCTCCTGCTCTCTATCAAGTAAACCAAAAAGGCATGAACCTATTAAACAAGCAAGGTAAACATTCAGTTCAGTTCAGTTCAGTTGCTCAGTCATGTCCGACTCTGCAACCCCATACGCCGCAGCACACCAGGCCTCCCTGTCCATCACCAACTCCCGGAGTCCACCCAAACCCATATCCATTGAGTCGGTGATGCCATCCAACCACCTCATCCTCTGTCGTCCCCTTCTCCTCCTGCCTTCAGTCTTTCCCAGCATCAGGGTCTTTTCCAATGAGTCAGCTCTTCGCATCAGGTGGCCAAAGTATTGGAGTTTCAGCTTCTGCATCAGTCCTTCCAATGAACACTCAGGACCAATCTCCTTTAGGATAGACTGGTTGGATCTCCTTGCAGTCCAAGGGACTCTCAAGATTCTTCTCCAACACCACAGTTCAAAAGCATCAATTCTTCAGCGCTCAGCTTTCTTTCTAGTCCAACTCTCACATCCATACATGACCGCTGGAAAAACCATAGCCTTGACTAGATGGACTTTTGTTGGCAAAGTAATGTCTCTGCTTTTTAATATGCTGTCTAGGTTGGTCATAACTTTTCTTCCAAGGAGTAAGTATCTTTTAATTTCATGGCTGCAATCACCATCTGCAGTGATTTTGGGGCCCAGAAAAATAAAGTCAGCCAGTTTCCACTGTTTCCCCATCTATTTGCCATGAAGTGATGGGACCAGATGCCATGATCTTAGTTTTCTGAATGTTGAGCTTTAAGCCAACTTTTTCACTCTCCTCTTTCACTTTCATCAAGAGGTTCTTTAGTTCTTCTTCACTTTCTGCCATAAGGGTGGTGTCATCTGCATATATGTGCTTACTGATACTTCTCCCAGCAATCTTGATTCCAGCTTGCATTACTATGTTTTATTCTAAATGTTTTTATTCATCTGGATTTTTCTTTAAATTGATTTTTTTTTTGTTTCTAGGTCAGGATATCTAAAATGTAATTGATTCAGTCTAAGAAACTAAACAATCCTAATGCAAAATTTTAATTCATTCACAGTAATGAATTAAAGTATCACTAATTTCAAAGTGTCAGTAGAACTTCTCAAATCATAGTGTTTGTTTGTTGGCATAATTTACAATCAGAGACACAAATTTTTGTAACACTTTGGTAAGCAGAAGTCTAAGCTGGCCCCCATGATTCAGACTCCCTGGTATTTACAGCTTTGTGTTATCCCCTACCCTTGTGCATGGGCAGGACCTATAACTGCTTCTAACCCAGAAAATAGGCAGAAGTGAAGCATGTAACTCCCATAATTGTGTTATGTTACGTGGCAAAAGAGAAGGGATTTTGTACATGCAATTAAGGTCCCTTAATGAATAGTAATTTAATCAAAAAGGATGTTTTTCTGGGAAGGCTTGACCTAATCAAATGAAGCCTTTAAAAGAGGATCTAGAGATTATAGACTTAAAGTAGCAACATTACAAAAATAATCAGTATCTACTCAAGTATCAACTTAAGACAATTGCTTACAGATACATGCATGAGGACAAAATCCAAAAGCAGATGAACAAACATAGGGTTGAATTTCTAAATAATCATCCTTATGTATTATAATGTTAACCATTCTTTAGAGTCAAGTTGAAGACACTACCAAGCAAAGAAGCTTCATTCAGAACCTAATATGATCCTTTCAATACAGAACATTGACAAACTGTCTATGATTTATGTATGGTGGAGAATATGGAGTGAACAAGACGGGTTTCTATCCTTCAGCAGCTTAGCATTTATTGGCAGAGTCAGAAACATACAGATAATTATCTATACTGCATGGCAAATAGCTACAAGAAATGTAAAAACAAAATATATCAGAGTGCAAATGGGGTAGGCATAAATAATGACTAAAGAAACAGAACCACACAAGCTGACCAAAGGCCATGGAGCAAATTTTTAATGTTAATACGTAAAGGAAGGGGCTCACATTTTCCACCTACTATGTGCCAAGTACCCCACTAGATTCTTCACAAACAGTGCCATATTTAATTCTCACAATCCTGTAAGGCAGTTACTGTACCTTTATTGTATAAATAAGAATATTTCTAATCAGACAAATTAAATGAGACAAAAGGGGAGAAGAGACTGTCAGGATTTACACTTAGGTCTCTAAGACTCCCTACGATAATGCTTCCTTATACTAAAATACGGAAGCCATATAGGAAAGTAATATAATGGTTATTATTATTTCCACTTTATAGCTATAGAAACTACCATTCAGAGGTTGGCTTGTCAATCAATTAGTGAATAAGAACTAGATTTTGGCCTTCTGATGCCTGGCCTCCTACCTTTTTCACAATATCCTTTTCTACAACACTTAAGAGAGAAGTCAAGGACAGAAAAAGAAAATAAAACATCTGTAGCTCTAATTGTAGCTGTCCTCTAACAATGATGCCCTATTTTCATATGTTCAGTTCAGTCACTCAGTCATGTCCAACTCTTTGCAACCCCATGGACTGCAGCATGCCAGGCTTCCCTGTCTATCACCAACTCTTGGAGCTTGCTCAAAGTTATGTCCATTGAGTCGATGATGCCATCCAACCATCTCACCCTCTGTCGTCCCCTTCTCCTCCTGCTTTCACAGCATCAGGGTCTTTTCCAAGGAGTCAGTTCTTCCCACCAGGTGGCCAAAGTATTGGAGTTTCAGCTTCAGCATCAGTCCTTCCAATGAATATTCAGGACTGATTTCCTTTAGGATGGACTAGTTGGATCTCCTTGTAGTTCAAGGGACTCTCAAGAGTCTTCTCCAACACCACAGTTCAAAAGCATCAATCAAGCACTGGGCTTCCCTGATAGCTCAGTTGGTAAAGAATCCACTTGCAATGCAGGAGATCCTGGTTTGATTCCTGGGTCAGGAAGATTCGCTGCAGAAGGGATAGGCTACCCACTCCGGTTTTCTTGGGCTTCCCCTGTGGCTTGGCTGGTAAAGAATTCGCCTGCAATGTGGGAGACCGGGGTTCGATCCCTGAGTTTCTACAATCAAGCATCTAGTTAACTTCCATCAGTCACTAAATGCTCTCTGTTCGCAGTCTATGATGTCCTTTTTTTATTTGTAAGCCTGAAAAAGTAGATTCACAGATACGGCATCAACTGAAGGATCTACTGGCATACTCCTTCGCTTTTGTTATCCTTCATTCTTCTCCAGTCTTCTGCAAAAATGACACAGGACAACTAACTGATCTAGTTCCTCCACTCTCCTTATTCTTTCATATGCTCTTGCTACTTCCTGCACTATCCATAGCTGTCTTTAAACATTTCTTCTTCCTATTTGCTTTGTTTCCCTCTAAATCTTCCTTCAAACATTTTGAACCATCATCTTCTCCTTTTTACCTATAGAGATTTACATTGCTCTATTACAGTGTCTAGTTGCAGAAGTCCTCCTTAGAACTCTAGGAATTATATTATATGAAATACAGGACTGAAAGGCTCTTTAACTCAATATTCTTTCAAAATAAAAAGAGGAAAGAAAAAGAAACCAAAAGAGGCAAATGTTTTGTTATTAAAAGTTAAATGGGTTTTAGAATGTTTGAAGTGATGCTTTTTTGATGCCTAAGTATCTACCAACTAAGTTTTTATCAAATTATAATGACTTTTTAATCTTTTCTTTGTGTGCCCTACTTGGTTCCCTACTCATTGGTCCCCATGGTAAGTGCATAATGTACAGAAGTACTTCAAGCAAGGCAGCATGAGTAATACTGAACCCCTTCTTACCCAAAACGCTGCTGACTGGTTTACCTCTGCCCTATATGATCATGCATAGAATCACTTCTGCTAATGAAGATAAGTGTTGCAATCACATAAAACCTCATGAAATATATGGTGACCATACAATCCAGGAAACAGGACAAGGGAGCACAATGCTTGGCATTAAACAATGAAATTATATTAAAAGATACACTCGCTCTAAAAGATAATCAATAGGATTCTCTCAAACATCAACTAAGGAAATATTTCCTTCACTCTTCTTTATTGCTTCTATACCTACAAAAATTAAAAATAATAGATTTTTAACTAAATAAGTTAAATACAAAACTAAATACATCTTTTTATAGTACTTCATCATAACTGACATTTTAGTTATAATGTACATGGATGATTGCAGTCAAATGGAAGACGTAAAATCAAACTTTACACCTTAAATAAGACCTAGCCATTTAAATCTACTTGATAGACATAATCTAATTATAGTAATGCTATTTTCTGACACATTATTTCCTCTTTTAAAAGTTTCATGTCAATGTATGGCAAAACAAATACAATATTATAAAGTTAAAAAATAGACAAATAAACTAATTTAACAAAAAGTTTCAGAGTAAGATTTCAAATCTAACTCAAATTTTTGAACATGTGTTATAAATTTTATTTCTAACAAAATGGCACAGCCATCTATATACTCACTAGTATTTTTCCTTAAAAGTTAATTATTTACCAGAAATAGAGATTCCTATAAAGCTTTAAATTTACATGTAGTCATCCACTCAAATTATTGCCAAATTCAGACTTAAATTGAAGAAAGTAGGGAAAACCACTAGTCTCTTCAGGTATGACCTAGATCAAATCCCTTATGAGTATACAGTAGAAGTGACAAATAGATTTAAGGGACCAGATCTGTAGACAGAGTGCCTGATGAATTATGGACAGAGGTTCGTGACATTGTACAGGAGACAGGGATCAAGACCATCCCCATGGAAAAGAAATGCAAAAAAGCAAGATGGCTGTCTGAGGAGGCCTTACAGATAGCTGGGAAGAGAAGAGAAGCCAAAAGCAAAGGAGAAAAGGAAAGATATTCTCATCTGAATGCAGGGTTCCAAAGAATAGCAAGGAGAGATAAGAAAGCATTCCTCAGCGATCAATGCAAAGAAATACAGGAAAACAACAGAATGGGAAAGACTAGAGATCTCTTCAAGAAAATTAGAGATACCAAAGGAACATTTCATGCAAAGATAGGCTCAATAAAGGACAGAAATGGTATGGACCTACCAGAAGCAGAAGATATTAAGAAGAGGTGGCAAGAATACACAGAAGAACTGTACAAAAAAGATCTTCAAGACCCAGATAATCACGATGCTGTGATCACTCACCTAGAGCCAGACATCCTGGAATGTGAAGTCAAATGGGCCTTAGAAAGAATCACTACGAACAAAGCTAGTGGAGGTGATGGAATTCCAGTTGAGCTATTTCAAATCCTGAAAGATGATGCTGTGAAAGTGCTGCACTCACTATGCCAGCAAATTTGGAAAACTCAGCAGTGTCCACAGGACTGGAAAAGGTCAGTTTTCGTTCTAATCCCAAAGAAGGGCAATGCCAAAGAATGCTCAAACTACCACACAATTGCACTCATCTCAATGCTAGTAAAGTAATGCTTAAAATTCTCCAAGCCAGGCTTCAACAATACGTGAACCGTGAACTTCCAGATGTTCAAGCTGGTTTTAGAAAAGGCAGAGGAACCAGAGATCAAATTGCCAACATCCGCTGGATCATTGAAAAAGCAAGAGAGTTCCAGAAAAACATCTATTTCTGCATTGACTATGCCAAAGCCTTTGACTGTGTGGATCACAATAAACTGTGGAAAATTCTGAAAGAGATGGGAATACCAGACCATCTGACCTGTCTCTTGAGAAACCTGTATGCAGGTCAGGAAGCAACAGTTAGAACTGAATATGGAACGGCACACTGGCTCCAAATAGGAAAAGGAGTACGTCAAGGCTGTATATTGTCACCCTGCTTATTTAACTTATATGCAGAGTACATCACGAGAAACGCTGGGCTGGAAGAAACACAAGCTGGAATCAAGACTGATGGGAGAAATATCAATAACCTCAGATATGCAGATGACACCACCCTTATGGCAGAAAGTGAAGAAGAACTAAAGAGCCTCTTGATGAAAGTGAAAGAGGAGAGTGAAAAAGTTGGCTTGAAGCTCAACATTCAGAAAACTAAGATCATGGCTTCTGGTCCCATCACTTCATGGAAATAGATGGGGAAACAGTGGAAACAGTGGCAGACTTTATTTTTCTGGGCTCCAAAATCACTGCAGATGGTGATTGCAGCCATGAAATTAAAAGATGCTTACTCCTTGGAAGGAAGGTTATGGCCAACCTAGATAGCATATTTAAAAGCAGAGACATTACTTTGCCAACAAAAGTCCATCTAGTCAAGGCTATGGTTTTTCCAGCGGTCATGTATGGATGTGAGAGTTGGACAGTGAAGAAAGCAGAGTGTCGAAGAATTGATGCTTTTGAACTGTGGTGTTGGAGAAGACTCTTGAGAGTCCCTTGGACTGCAAGGAGATCCAATCAATCCATCCTAAAGGAGATCAATCCTGGGTGTTCATTGGAAGGACTGATGTTGAAGCTGAAACTCCAATACTTTGGGCACCTCATGTGAATAGTTGACTCACTGGAAAAGACCCTAATGCTGGGTAGGATTGGGGGCAGGAGGAGAAGGGGACGACAGAGGATGAGATGGTTGGATGGCATCACTGACTCGATGGACATGGGTTTGGGTAAACTCCAGGAGTTGGTAATGGAGAGAGAGGCCTGGCGTGCTGCAATTCATGGATTTGTAAAGAGTCGGACACAACTGAGCAAGTGAACTGAACTGATCCACTCAAACATTCTGAGTTAGAATAGATCTCAAGTTGAAATAGCAAACAATCAACAAAATATAGCCATGGGGATTTGTTTTTAATTTTATATATAGAATAAAATTTTAATTCTCTGCCCATATTTTTTGCAATAAGGAGTTCATGATCTGAGCCACATTCAGCTTCCGATCTTGTTTTTGCTGACTGTATAGAGCTTTTCCATATTCAGCTGCAAAGAATATAATCAGTCTAATATCAGTATTGACCACCTGGTGATGTCCATGTATAGAGTCTTCTCTAGTGTTGTTGAAAGGGAGTGTTTGCTATGACCAGTGTGTCTTCTTGGCAAAACTCTATTAGCCTTCACCCTGCTTCATTTTGTACTCCAAGGCTAAACCTGACTGTTACTCCAGGTATCACTTGACTTCCTACTTTTCCATTCCAGTCCCCTCTGATGAAAAGGACATCTTTTTTCGGTGTTAGTTCTAGAAGGTCTTGTAGGTCTTCACAGAATCATTCAACTTCAGCTTCTTTAGCATTAGTGGTTTGGGGCATAGACCTGGGTTACTGTGATACTGAATGGTTTGCCTGGGAATGAACAGAAATCATTCTGTCGTTTTTGAGATTGCACCCAAGTATGGCATTTTGGACTCTTTTGTTGACTATGAGGGCTACTCCACTTCTTCTAAGGAATAGTTGCCCACAGTAGTAGATGTAGTGGTCATCTGAATTAAATTTGCCCATTCCAGTCCATTTTAGTTCACGATTCCTAAAATATCAATGTTCGCTCTTGCCATCTCCCATTTGACCACTTTCAGTTTACCTTGATTCATGAACCTAACATTCCAGGTTCCTATGCAATATTGTTCTTTATAGCATCAGACTTTATTTCCATCATCAGTCACACTGACTACTGGGTGTTGTTTTTGCGTTGGCTCAGCCTCTTCATTCTTTCTGGAGTTATTTCTTCACTCCTCTCCAGCAGCACATTGGGTACCTACCGATCTGGGGAGTTCATCTTTCAGTGTCATATCTTTTTGCCTTTTCATACTGCTTATGCAGTTCTCAAGGCAAAAAATCACTGTATATGGTGACTGCAGTCATAAAGTTAAAAGATGCTTTCTCCTTGGAAGAAAAGACAGCATATTAAAAAGCTGAGACATTACTTTGCTGACAGAGGTCCATCTAGTAAAAGCTATGGTTTTTCCAGTAGTCATGTATGGATGTGAGAGTTGGACCATAAAGAAAGCTGAGCACTGAAGAATTGATGCTTTTGAACTGTGGTGTTGAAAAAGACTCTTGAGAGTCCCTTGGACTGCAAGGAGATCAAACCAGTCAATCCTAAAGGAAATCAGTCCTGAACATTCATTGGAAGGACTGATGCTGAAGCTGAAGCTCCAATACTTTGGCCACCCGATGGGAAGAACTGACTGAATGGAAAAGACCCTGATGCTGGGAAAGACTGAAGGCAGGAGGAAAAGGGGATGACAGAGGATGAGATAGTTGGATGGCATCATTGACTCGATGGACATGAGTTTGAGCAAGCTCCAGGAGTTGGTGGTAGACAGAGAAGCCTGGCGTGCTGCAGTCCATGGGTTTGCAAAGAGTTGGACACAAGTGTGTAACTGAATTGAATTTGCCACTCCCTTCTCCAGTGGACCACATTTTGTCAGAACTCTCCATCATGACCCATCCATCTTGGGTGGCCCTGCCTGGCATGGCTCATAGTTTCATTGGGTAAGACAAGGCTGTGATCCATGTGATCACTTTCGTTATTTTTCTTTGATTGTGGTTTTCCTTCTATATGCCCCCTGATGGATAAAGATAAGAGGCTTGTGGAAGTTTCCTGATGGAAGGGACTGGGCTGAGGGGGAATCTGTGTCTTGCTCTGATGGGTGGGGCCATGCTCAGTAAATCTTTAATCCAGTTTTCTATTGATGGGTGAGGCTGTGTTCCCCTCTGTAGTTTGGCCTAAGGCCAAACTATGGTAGGGGTAATGCTGACCTCTTTCAAAAGGACTTAGGCCAGCACTTCCAGGACTGTTGCAGTCAGTGTCCCTGATCCCACAGCAGGCCACTGTTGACCGACGTCTCCACTAGAGATTTCTGAAGACTCACAGGCAAGTCTGGTTCAGTCTCTTGTAGGGTCAGCTCCTTTCTCCTGGGTCCTAGTGCACACAAGGTTTTGTTTGTGCCCTCCAAGAGCCTCTTTCCCCAGTCCTGTGGAAGTCTTGTAATCAAATCCGGCTGATCTTCAAAGTCAAATTCCCTGGGGGTTCTCAGTCCCTATACCAGACCCCCAGGATGGGGAATCTGTTGTGGTCCCTAGAACTTTGCAACAGTGCAAGAACTTCTTTGATATAACTGTTCTCCAGTTTGTGGATTGTAGGCTCGGAGGCTCTATGGTGGAGCTCATGAGACCCTGATAAGATCCAGCCAAATTAACTTAAATTGAAAAGTATAGGGAAAACAACTAGACCATTCAGGTGTGACCTAAATCAAATCCCTAATGATTATACAGAGGAAGTGAAAATGGATTCAAGGGATTAGATCTGACCGACAAGAGTGCCTAAAGAACTATGGACAGAGGTTTGTAACACTGTACAAGAGGCTGCAATCAAGACCATTCCCAAGAAAAAGAAATGAAAAAAGCCAAAATGGTTGTCTGAAGAGACCTAACAAATAGCTGAGAAAAGAAGAGACAGAAAGGCAAAGGAGCAAAGGAAAGATATACCCGTCTGAATGCAGAGTTCCAAAGAATAGCAAGGAGAGAGAAGATAGACTTCTTAAGTAAATAATGCAAAGAAATAGAGGAAAACAACAGAATGGGAAAGACTAGAGATCTCTTCAAGAAAATTAGAGATATCAAGGGAACATTTCATGCAAAGACAGGCACAATAAAGGACAGAAATGACATGGACCTAACAGAAGCAGAAACTATTAAGAAGAGGTGACAAGACTACATAGAAGAACTACACAAAAAAGATCCTAATAACCCAGATAACCACAATGGTGTGATCCCTCACCTAGAACCAGACATCCTGGAATACAAAGTCAAGCAAGCCTTAGGAAGCAACACTATGAACAAAGCTAGTGGAGGTGATGGAATTCCAGCTGAGCTATTTCAAATCCTAAAAGATGATGCTGTGAAAGTGCTGCACTCAATATGCGAGCAAATTTGGAAAACTCAGCAGTGGCTTCAGGACTAGAAAAGGTCAGTTTTCATTCCAATCCCAAAGAAAGGCAATGCCAAAGAATGTTCAAACTATTGCACAATTGCACTTCTCACAAGTTGGCAAAGTAATGCCCAAAATTCTCCAAGCCAGGCTTCAACAGTATGTGAACCGAGAACTACCAGATGTTCAAGTAGGATTTAGAAAAGGCAGAGGAACCAGAGATCAAATTGCCAACATCCGCTGGATCATAGAAAAAGCAAGAGAATCCCATAAAAATTTATGCTTGACTACGCTAAAGCCTTGACTGTGTGGATCACAACAAACTGTGGAAAATTATTAAAGAGATAGGAATTACCAGACCAACTTACCTGCTTCCTGAGAAGTCTGTATGCAGGTCAAGAAGCAACAGTCAGAACCAGACATGGAACAATGGATA
This sequence comes from Giraffa tippelskirchi, assembly GCF_054371585.1. Classification (NCBI taxonomy): domain Eukaryota; kingdom Metazoa; phylum Chordata; class Mammalia; order Artiodactyla; family Giraffidae; genus Giraffa; species Giraffa tippelskirchi. Next base: position 96,730,920 of record NC_137277.1, read on the forward strand.
GGCTCCAAATTTCGAAAGGACCATGTCAAGTCTGTATACTGTCACCCTGCTTATTTAACTTATATGCAGAGTACATCATGTGAAATGTCAGATCTGATGAAGCTCAAGCTGGAATCAAGATTGCAGGGAGAAACATCAATAACCTCAGATATGTAGATGACACCACCCTTTTGGCAGAAAGCAAAGAGGAACTAAAGAGCCTCTTGATGAAAGTGAAAGAGGAAAGTTAAAAAGCTGGCTTAAAACTAAATCATTCAAGAAACTAAGATCATGGCATCTGGTCCCATCACTTCATGGCGAATAGATGGGGAAACAATGGAAACAGTGACAGATTTTATTTTCTTGGGCTCCATAATCACTGCAGATATTGACTGCAGCCATTAAATTAAAAGACACTTGCTCCTTGGAAGAAAAGCTATGACCAACCTAGACAGCATATTAAAAAGCAGAGACATTACTTTGCCAACAATGGTCCTTATAATCAAAGCTATGGTTTTTCCAGTAGTCTTGTATGAATGTGACAGTTGGACCATAAAGAAAACTGAGTGCTGAAGAATTGATGCTCCTGAACTGTGGTGTTGGAGAAGACTCTTGAGAGTACCTTGGACTGCAAGGATATCAAATCAGTCAATCATAAAAGAAATCAGTCCTGAATATTCACTGGAAGGACTGATGCTGAAGCTGAAACTCCCAATACTTTGGCCACTTGATTTGAAGAACTGACTCATTGGAAAAGACCTTGACACTGGTAAAGACTGGAGGTGGGAATAGAAGGGATGACAGAGGATGAGATGTTTGGATGGCATAACCTACTCAATGGACAGGAGTTGAGTAAGTTCTGGGAGTTGGTGATGGACAGGGAAGCCTAGCGTGCTGCAGTCCATGGGGTCACAAAGAGTCGGACACGACTGAGCAACTGGACTGACTGACTGACTGCCCATATTTTCCTGCAAAGAACTGTATAATGATATATTTTTAATTCCAATGTGAACAGGCATTGTAGAGGGACTTGAACTTCTGGTAATAGTGGATTGAGTATTCAGACCAACTGTCCCACTGATAACTCTAAAATCCTTTAAATAAACTTTAAAATTATGGGTGAACCATAACTAAAATCTTTCTAAAAGCATAGAAGAGTTAATGAAACAGTAAGGAATTAATGGGCAAAAAGCAGACTGAAAAGCAAAGAGGTGAATACAGATTTGGGGCCAGTTGCTGCTCTGACCTGATCCAATCTGGTTGAGAGGATGAACTATATCTTCTGACAGCCTCTTTGAATTGGGGAGTAAAGTCTAGAGGAGTTGTAGTTGTGACTGAGATGTCAAAAGGCAGGAACCTAGATATAAAGATAAACTGAAAGTAAAACAGCCTTTACATTGATTTTGGTCATGCACTGAGTTATCTGAATGGCACAGAAAGATTTCACATATTGAAAATGGATTAAGATGTTCCAGAATTGCTGGTTCCCTGGATGCCTGGTAGTAGCAGAGCGAAGAAAATGTCTTTTATAGCATCATCTTAGACCTTAACTTATTTCTATGAATATTTTCACAAACACAATATTCAGCACATGACCAAACCTAACCAGATAGAAAATGAGCTATAATAACATGAATAGGGACCACCATAAATAACAAACAGAAACACATTCACCACTTTCCCATCTTGGAAAAGAATTGTCAGAGACAGAACTTTGTTTTTTTAACTGTACTTACTATAGTTATGGCCACAAAAATCAGTTAAAATGTCTCTAAAGCTAAAACTATAAAAGGGAGTCTCACATGTTGTTGAAAGAATCATCTAGAAAGAACTAAAATATCGAGCTAAAACCTATTATGAATGAAACTAAGACCTCAATGAATGAGAGATAGGTCAAAAAATATCTAGGGAAAAAAAAGGATAAAGAGTTAGTCTATAGAAAATACAAGAGAAAGAGTAAGATGTCAAAGATATGGAGATGATCTAACCTAAATTGAATGAAATCCCAGGAGGATAGGAAATAAAAATAAGTGAGGCAATATTCAAAAATATAAATGCTAAGAATTTCCCAAAGCTAATGAAAAGCATCAAGTCACAGATTTAAGAAGCCCGATTGACTCTGAATAAGAAAAAAAGAGCAAACAACTAAGAACTGTAAACTCTTATTTTTAGAGATGGCAAAGGAATCTGTAAACATATGCTGAAATGAAAAATGACTCAAAAGATTAACAATACTAAGCTGGCTTTTTGAAAAGATAAACAAATTGACAAAACTTTAGCTAGACTAAGAAAAAAGGAGAGAAGACTCAAAAAATAAAATCAGAATAAAACAAGAGACATTACAACTGATACTACATAAATACATGGGATCATAAGATATTAGCATAAATAATTATATATCAACAAATAAAATAATCTAAAAGAAATGTAAGCATATGTTAAGGACAGTAACCATCTCCTAAATTAACAAGTCAGTGAAAACATCTAAAAGCCACACATTGCTTGCAGGGAAAGAAAAAATATAAGCAAGTATGGCATGAGCTTATTATAAATAAGTGAAGTCAGTCAGTCGTGTCTGACTCTTTGCAACCCCATGGACCATAGCCTACTAGGCTCCTTAGTCTATGGAATTTTCTAGGCAAGAGTACAGGAGTGGGTTGCCATTTCCTTCTCCAGGGAATCTTTCCAACCCAGGGATTGAACCCGAGTCTCCCGCATTGCAGGCAGACGCTTTACCGTCTGAGCCACCAGGGAAGCTCACCATAAATAGGAAAAACAAAGCATGTTATTAACTAAAATACTCTGTCACTTACTGTCATTGCCCAGAGGACTGCATCTTGGTCCCATGTCTACTGACTTCCTAGATGGTGCTAGTGGTAAAGAACCCGCCTGCCAATGCAGGAGTTATAAGGGATGTGGGTTCCATCTCTGAATCAGGAAGATCCCCTGGAGAAGGGCACAGCAATCCACTCCAGTATTCTTGCCTGGAGAATCCCATGAACAGAGGAGTCTGGTGGGCTACAGTCCGTAGGGTTGCAAAGAGTCAGACATGACTGAAGTGACTTAGCACAAATGTACCCATGTCTATTATAATTTCCTATTTTAGTTTTTTAAGCTAGCACTTTAATTTCATGGGAATATCTTTTTTGCTTCCCATAGTAACAATCTCCAAATTACAGAAAGGGTAGCTTTAATAAATCTATCAAATCGACCATAAATGCCTGTCATCATATTGTCAACTAAGACAAAAATAAAATATACAATGTGAGAGCTGTGAGTTCAGTTTTATTTGGGGCTTACTGAGGACTATAGCCCAGGACACAGCCTTTCAGGTAGCTCTGAGGATCTGCTCCAAAGAGGTGGTGGGGGAGGTCAGTGTATATATGATTTTGGTGAAAGGTATGATATCAAGCACACATTTCAGTAAAAGGTTGCTGCCAGTCACAAGGAGCAGGTGTCTCCATTAATGATTTTAATGCTTATGAGAAGATATAAGAAATTGGGTTCTTAAAATTTTCTCCTGAAAATATCTAATTATCTCAATGCCTGTTCTTCCAGTTTCTTCCAGAGCACAGAGTGCCTCATTCCTGATCTCTGCCCTAAACACCTTTTGGTGCGTTGCTCAGTCACTAAGTTGTGTCCAACCCTCTGCAACCCCATGGACTGTAGCCCACCAGGCTCCTCTGTCCATGGAGTTTCCCAGGCAAGAATGCTTGAGTGTGTTGCCATTTTCTTCTCCAGGAGATTTTCCCAACCCAAGGATCAAAGCCATGTCTCCAGCATGTTCTGCATTAGCAGGCAGATTTTTTTTTTTTTAACTGCTAAACCACCTAGGAAGCAAACTCCTTTCAGAGTGTGTTAAAAGTCAGTGCCTGCTGTGGCTAGTGACCTAATCCTTGTAGAGCTGAATAGTGAGTGACATTCTTTAGTTAGTAGTGTCTTATATAACAAAAAGTTGTTGTTATAGTTTCTTTATAAAATGTGTTCTCAGCCAATTATGAACATTTGCCCCATGGGGAAAAAAAAAAACTCCTATAAAATGTTTGTTTGTATTGATTCATTATAAATATCCATAGTGGTCTAAACAGATCAAATATAAGCAATATATTATAAATAACTAATAACTCTAGAAAAAAATCTGGATCAGTGAACTATAAAACACTTATTTTTTTATAAGTTTTATATGGTAAAGCAAAAAAGAAAGGAATTAACATTTGTATATCTATATTTATGTTCCAGGGTTAATGTTAGATGTTTCTAATACATTATCTCATTAATTACTACAAAAACCATGCAATATAGGTGTTATTAGATCTCTGTTTTTCAGATAAACTGAGGTTCAGAGTAAGCTAGTTAAGACAGAGTGTTTTATCTTCCCACCCAGTGACCATATAATTTAATTAATGAAAAAAATTCATAGAGTAACATCATTAATTTTAATGATGATAGATTTACTGTTTGAAGTAGAAAGAGAAATCATCAAATACTTCTCGATATCATCTGAAATGTTTTGTCTTAGAATCCAGCAAATTGTAAATCTTTGTAAATTTGATCACACTGTAAATATTTTTCATGTTCAGGACACCAATTTTTAAGCCCATACAATTCTCAATTTTCATTTTAAATGAGCTTTGGTTTTTATCATATGAAACTAAACAAAATAGACACCTATATTAAGAATACATACGCATTTCACAATATATTTATAAATCAGACTTTTTTTTTAAATTCTTACAAAAGAATGTTCTAATTCTGAGGTCTATGTTTTATTGGCTTGAATATTGGCATCAAGTTAGGAATCTTTGAATGACAGGTGACCCATGCACCAAACAGTATTTTCTTTTTCAAGTTATCACTTTTATGCAAAAATATGTTATTTAGTTTTACGTTATACTAATTTTATACATGTTATTAGAATACAGTTTCAAAGATAAGAGATTTTCCAAAAATTCTGAATAAGTAATTGTTAAGTAGTGGTCACTTTTATTTTAATATATTCTACATATAGTCACTTATTTAAAACCAAAATTTTGCAATTGATAAGCAACGTTTCCTATATTTCTTGTTTGCAAATATTTTTTAATTTAACAGCAACCTTTATATATAGTGGACAAATCATTCATTATTTAATATGCTGCCACTCCCAGGTGGCACTAGTGGTAAAGAACCTGCCTGCCAATGCAGGAGACCTAAGAGACGCGGATTTGATCCATGGGTCGGGAAGATCCCCTGGAGGAGAACGTGACAACCCACTCGAGTATTCTTGCCTGGAGAATCCCCATGGACAGAGGAGCCTGGTAGGCTACAGTCTATAGAGTCACAGAGTCAGACGCAACTGAAGCAACTTAGCATGCACACACAAAATATAACTAGACAGTAATAAGTTGAAACAACTTTATAAAGAGACTTGTCAAAATACAAAAGAATTCTGTAAAATGAAATGTCCTATATCACTTTAAGTGCTAGGTATTTTCAAAGCAAAAGGTCAATATAACTGCAAATTATATATACATATAATTTCAATATAATTGGAAAAATAAGTATATTTGTATGTGTTATTACTTTTGATTTTTTTTAACCCAAGCCATATATATCTTTTCTCTTTAATTCAACATGATCCCTCAAAACAACAATGAAAAATAATGAGGAGCCAAACTGAAAATTTCCAATGGCCAAAGCTAGAATAATTTGAGAAAAAAAATACTAACACAGTATTGGATCATAATCCAATGAATAAAATAAATATACATGAGTCCATATTGATATAAATAAATGATTGGATACATAGATTAATGGAAGAGAAGGGATAAATCTTTCTCAGAGAAGAATTTCAAATAATATATGTAGATACTTACCCCTTTCCAGCAGGCAGAACTTCCTCTCTCTTTGAATGTGGACTGAACTTAATGACTTGCTTCCATAGAGTATGGAAAGGATAAAACAGTAACTTTATAATGACGAAAACCTGGCAAACATTACTTTAACCAAGTGATCAAGGTTAATTAACATCAACACTGATAAGTCAAGTTGGTATCATGTACGACCTGATATAACGTAAAGAGAAAAGCAGTTCACCTCTGTGGTAATCTTCCCTAAACCACATAACCTCAGTTTAATTATGAGAAAAATGTGAGACAAACTCAAACTGAAAGTCATGAAAAATGAGGAAAGAGAAACTATCATAGATAGAAGAGTCTAAGAAGACACAAATACTGAATGCAGTGTATCTTGGATAAGATCCCAGACAGAAAATTAGCAAAAGTGGATAAACTGGTGAAACCTGAATAGAGTTTGCAGTATAGTTGAAATGAATATGCCTACATTAATTTATTAGTTTTGACAAATGCACCACTTAAGATGTTAATATTAGAGAAAATGGGTGAAGAGTGTATGGGGACTCTGCATCTCTGCACCTTTCCTATAAATCTCAATTTATTCCAAAGTAAAATGGCTAGTTTTAAAAAGTCATTAGGTTTTGAATCACTACAAGAAAGTCTACCCAAGTATTTGACTACTTCACAATGAAACACTTCTATAGGAAGAATATCACAAACAAACACATAAAATCTGCAAAATAAAATGTATAATGTAATTAACAGACAAATATTAGAGTCTATAAGGATTATATTGGAGAAGGGCATGGCAACCCACTCCAGTATTCTTGCCTGAAGAATCCCATGTACAGAGGAGCCTGGTGGGCTACAGTCTATGGGGTCGCAAAGAGTCAGACATGACTGAAGCAACTTAGCATAGCATAGCATAAGGATTATATAAGAATCTACAAGAAAAAGCCTTTTTCAAGTGGACAGAAAAAGAAATGGACAATAAAATCAAAAATATATTCAAAGGAAATAATTTTTAAATAATTTAAATATGTTTTAAAAACATAGTTTTTTATCCATTAGATTGGCAAAACAAAAGTTTCATAAAATGTTTGAAAGAAGGCAAGAATTAAAAAACCTCATAGGCTGCATAAAAATATTCTAAGGAAATAAAAATTTTTTAATTATTACAAATTGTTTTTCATATATTAGCTTAGCAAAACCAACTTTTAATACAGTATCACATTCAGGAAAAGGCATGGGTTAGCAAAAATATTTCAGAAGAGGCATAAAATTGGATCAGCCAATTTGGAGGGTAATTTTCTCAGCAACTATTAAAAATGTTAATGCAATTAAAATGCATTAAATGCAACTCTAGAGTACATGTTTTGCTATGGCATTGTTCATAAAGAAAAAGAAAATTGAAAACAGCATAAATGCCCATAATATAAAATGGTTACACAGACCATGAAATATGAAACAGACAAACAATTAAGTAGATCAGTTATCCAATACATATAGATTCCCAAATCATACTGCTTAAATTAAAAAAAAAAGAAAAAGCAATTTATAAAGCAATAGTATGATGTCATTTTGTAAACATTTGCAATGTTATGTATTATCTATGTGTACATGCCGTGTCTAGAAGCACACTCACCAAACTGAAAACCGTGGTTAATTCTGTGAAGAATGGAGGGAGCAAGCAGTCAGGGTGGTGATCAACAGAAACCTTGGCCTCTATATTTTCTTAAATGGAAATACACTAATTTTTTTAAGCTTTATGAATTTCTTGTTTTAAGAATATTTTAGTCCTACTTATCAATTAATAGAATCTTAGCAAGAACAATATGCTAATAAACATTACAACTATCACTTCAAAGTTCTTTGAAGTACCAAGGAAGTACCAAGCATAAAGGAAAACTGAAATCAGCTGAGACAAGTTCTTAACATTCAGTGGCACATACTGTATGTCTTCAATAAATAACTGAATGAATAAGTGTATGAGTGAATGAAGTACTACAGAAGAAAACTATTTTGGAAAATACAGTTGCAGCCTCACCTAAGGAAATCATAAGGGAATCCTGCCATTTCACACAGTAACAGAAAAATGTTGACAAAATTAAGATTTAAGACATTTGAGTTTTAGCCCTGCTTTAGAGACTAACTAGGATTTCCCTGTAGCTCAAAGAGTAAAGAATCTGCCTGCAAGGCAGGAGACCTGGGTTCAATCCCTGGATTGGGAAGTTCCTCTGGAGAAGGGAATGGCAATCCACTCCAGTATTCTTGCCTGAGAATTCCATGAACAGAGAAGCCTGGCAGGCTACAGTACATGAGGTCGCAAAGAGCTGGTCACGACTGAGCAACTAACGCAGTAGAGACTAACTTACTGCAAGATGGTCAAATGCCCACTTGAGCTTGAATTTGTTGATCATATTTTCAGGAAAATAATGCTGCCTGCCCTACTAACCTCATAGAGATGTGAGAGAGGAGGGGGGGAGACGGAAGTGAGATATGTATATAATAATATTTTGAAAAATGCATGGATGCTATACTAGTACAAGAACTTTTGGGGAATTTTTAAAAACCAGTCATCATGCTATTTGATTGGGTTGGTATCATTGCTCTGCCCAACTGCTCTTAGTGAAGAACTGGCCCATGACACTAGACCTACTCCTGTAACCTAAATTGTTAGTCTATATGACATCTGGATGATGGAAAGAAATTTTGTAATGTAAAAAATCCAGAAATGTGTGGATGCTAAGTCACTTCAGTCATGTTCATGTCCAACTCTTTGCAACACTATGGGCTATAGCCCACCAGGCTCCTCTGTCCTGGGATTCTCCAGGTAAGAAGTGGAAAAATGGAGTGGTTTGCCATGCCCTCTTCCAGAGGATCTTCCCAAAACAGAAATCATATCCCTGTTTCCTGCAGTTCCTTCACTGAGGGCAGATTCTTTATCACTGGGTCACCAAGGCAGCTCATATTCAAATTTTAAAGAAACCGAATGTAGAGAAAGAATAGTTTCCAAGAGAATTATCATAAATTTCAATAATGTCATACTAATACTTTCATTTTAGCTCAATCAACCTAGGTTTCCTTTTTTGATGATAGAAACATATTAGATAACTAATCACTCTGGTAACCATGTTGCGCTTGCCCCTTTTCCAAGAGCTTTTTCCTTAAACAAAATAATTTATACATTTATTCTAAGTTGGCTGTGAAATTAATTTCAAATTTTGGTGGATATCTACACTAGTTGAAAACTATAAATTATTTTGTATTAAATGCTCTAAAATATTGATCAAACACAACATCAAAAATTCAATTATAATCATGTACATAAAAATAAGACTTGTTCATTGATTTGGACATATCTTCTTGATTATCAATGTTTCAAATTCTTCATGGTTTAATCACCTCTAATTTGGACATGAAAATATGTGTTCCTTGACAATAACTCTGACAGACTTTAAAACACTTGAAATTATTTTGTTCAATTGTTTGAAGAATTACAACATATTAAACATGATAGGTATGTAAGTATAGCTAACTACATGGTTACAATGACATCTAAGGAACCAGTTAAATTGGGGTGATTTGATTTCTCCAAATGAGAGAACAACCAGAATAGATTTTGGTAATAGTCTTCAATTAATAAGATTCTGTATAATCATTCCAGAAAAAGGATGAATGTTTAAACGACTGTTCTAAATTTTTTGAGCATAAAAGATAAGCAGTCCTACAAGAATAGTATCTATTTTAGAATTATGAATAGATGAGGAAAATCTTAGAAATTGTGCTGTCATAAAATTCTGCTTTCCAAAAATAATGAAAATTCCAGAAATAATACATCAGACAAAAGGAAGAAATTCAACAAATGTGAAATGTTTTTATATCATAGTAGGTAGGCGTGCCATAATCTTTTGTCAATATATCAAGGATAAAAATTGTGACATTGGTTATGTCTAATTTTGAAGCAATTAATTTAATTTACAAGGGAGAAATCATTTGCTGGTTAAAACTTCAGAGCACTATCAGCAGTGCTGATTATAAAATATATTTTTACTTATTTAGACATTTGGAGACATGTTCTCTTTTGATTCTCTTTTGATCCCCACATAGAAATTTCAAATCAGTCAATGGTCTATACAGGAATGAATCTGAGCTGTAATGTGTAGCTATAAAGACTTCCACAGTACCTGAAATTATAGTGTGAAAATTATCAATTTAGTCTGAAGTTTTTTTGTTTTTTGCTTCACAGATCAAAACAGTTCCCATATATTTGTGATGCAAAATTTAAACTGGAAAAATGAGTTGAAGAGAAATTTTTGTATCCTAAGAGTCAATTGGACTTAAAGAAATTTTTAAAACAAATTTTAACAATTCAAGTTGAAGAACATCACAAATAAATGTAGCCACACTTTAATGGGATTAATCCAAGGGGTCTAAACAGAGAGTACTCTAAATTTTAAATACAAGCCATAACATACTTTACTTTTATGCACTGCTACCTTGACTCTGAAAATGACTCTTTCAGAAATTTAATCAATTTATCTGTTTAGCTAAATTACAAATAGATCACAGAATTCCACCGACTTTCCCCAAAAATTGTCACTAGTACTAGAAGTTAAAATTGTCAAAGAAAACATTGGGCAATTACTAAATTTTGTAGTTAGTTAACTATTATATTAAATGGAAATGTAAGATTCTGTGAAACTTTTATAAAAACTTGATTTAATTCATAGAATAGTCATGTGCAGTATAGAAGCTGTCTGTAATGAATCTTAGTCTTTTCCTTTCATTCATACGTAAATGCTTACTAATATTAAATGGAGTTTTGTATATAATTCAGGAGAACAAAAATGAACCAAGATTCAAGAAATTTCCAAATACATTCTCAGCATTTGATAAACGTTCTCTGGTCTTTATTTTGACTGGCCCTCAGATTTATGTAAAATTCCTTTACTTGGTTTTCAACTTGAATGTTCCGCCAACAATAAATTCTTGGGAATATTACATTTTTAAGAAACTTAGCTTCCTGAAAATATATCAAAGTCCAAACAATATAATGTGTTTTCTCATGCAGGCTTTATCCAAAATAATCAAAGGTGAACCCTTGAACCTTTATTTACATAAAACAAACCACTGTAATGTCTTATCAGAAAGGAATATGTAATTAGGAAGTCAGACTAACATTAAATAATCACTAATCCATTTGTGAAAGGGTAGAGAGAAAAATCAGTGTGAGGCTAACGAGAACTATACATTGTCTTTCCTATACACTTCTCTTTGCTGATGTCATATATATACATATATACACGTTTGTGTGTGTGTGTGTGTTTATGTACTCAGTCATGTCCCACTCTTTGTGACTCCATGGATGTAGCCCACCAGGCTCCTCTGTCCATGAAATTTCCCAGGAAATAATACTTGAGTGGGTTGCCATTTCCTTCTCCAATATATATAAATATATATGCATTAGTATATATACATATATATATATATACACACACACATACACACACATACATTAGCTATGAGCAAGTAAAACCATGAGATTGTATAATATAAAATATATCACTGATATATCTGCAATTTTTAATAAAAATTCCATCAAAGTCCATAGTTTCATAGGAGCATATAAAACTAAGAAATAAAAAGGTATTGGGGGAATTCCCAAAATCCTTCCCACAAATGGATGTAGATAAAGTGGGTTGGTCACACCTGGCCTGACAGTTATTTTATTTTGTTTTAAAGAGAATTTATAGATAAATACAGGATATCCATTTGTTCTGTGTTTCTTAGATTCTGTATTTATTTGACATCTGTTCATCATCAGAACAATTATGGTAACTATATATATGTTCTTATTTTTTGTACTATTTGTACTATGGTATCTAGAACCTTACAGACTGGAGGAGAGCCTGTTCCTTTGAAGCCTAGCTAAATTCTACAGAAAATTAAGGACTTGTCCATAAACATGCCTTTCATATGCAAACCAACCAAACCCAAGTCTATACCTTCAACTTCCTCCTTGTTAAACTTACACAACCAAGCCAATACTTCTCCTGCCCTAAATCATCCTAGGACTAGGTAACCAGGCAACTAGAGATCACCCCAATAGACAAAGCCTGCCAGAGGTATTCAAACTGGACAGTTCTAAACTGCTTACCCTACCTTGCCTTTCCGGCAGAAACCCCAATAAAGGCCCTGGCCTCAGCTTTTTCCTTGCTCTTGTCTCCTGCCACATGACTAAAACCTGGGCTTCCGTTCGACCTGGATGACCTGTTTATGGCCTATAAGTATAATAAACGTGGTTTTCCTAAGCCTCTCCCATGTCTCTTCCACAACTGGCTGCCCATTGTAACAAATGACCTTATAAAAGAACACAGAATAAAACTCTTTTAGAGATAGCCGTGTCACTTGTAATCATATTGTTCCAGACACATACATAATTTGCCTTTACATATTTATTAATACTTGATCAACTGACACATATTTTCCATCATATCTTTTGTTAAATATTGACAAATTTTGTAAAATAGTGCTCCTCCTGACCTTTTTTTAAAATATATTTTCTGTTCACTTTTTATACAGTGGCTCTCCAGAAAGTATTTATTTTTCATAACTGAAATTTTGTACCCTTTGACCACCACCTCCCACTTCCCCTTCTCCCCAGATCCTGGTAATCACTCTCTTATTAACTACTTCTATATGACTATTTTAGATTCCAAATATGAGTGAGATCATGCGGCATTTCTCTTTCTGAGTCTGGTTTATTTCATTTAGCATAATGTCCTCCTCAATTGCTTCTGATTATTAAATTATTACCTTTGAAAATCAAATGGTCTTTAACTCTCACATGCCTAACCACTTATTGTGAAGCATTAGATGGATTAAGATCCATCTTACTTGCTTATCTTACTCTAACCTTACTGTCATTTCAAATTGTAGTACAAAAGCCCTCAAAATGTTTTGACAAATATATTTTTCTAGTTTGTGTGTTTATTTTTCTTTGAAGAATACCGGATAGGGATGAAAAATTTTATTTTACTCAGCCTTTCCTGGGTGTACCTAACTGACCATCTTACAAAAAAACAAAGAACACTGAAACTATTGACTTAAAAAGATCACTTTAATTATCTTTGAGTTTCATTTATTTGTACTGATCTTATTCTCCTTTTATAATAGATCATCTGCACAAAGACATCATGATCAAAGCAGTGCAAAATATTTCTTAAGGCCATGATTGGAACATTTCATGATAGCTCCCAGGGAGGTATTAATAGAATCCTTGCTGCATTTCTTAAAAGACAGTAAAGCTACTTCTTTACTCCTCCATTCTCACCCAATATAAGGGCTCCTATAATATTAATTAATGTAAATTAATTAATTGAAATTTCAGATTCACTAAATAACATGAACTATTTATATATTAAGTTCACTTGCATTTTGCCAAGTGCTCTTGCTTCTTGCTTTCTATATATGCAGGTACTTTTATGATAAATATAAACATGTGTTTATAAATTACTGAAACATCATCATCAAATTATTATTTTATGGAACAATCTGAGATTCAATAGACTTTTAAAGGATTTCCATTCCTTCCTTCAAGATATTTTCTGAACCAAGAAAAACATCAGGAAAGTATATTTTTCCAAGAAAAACTGATTCTAATGTCAAAAGCTTCAATGCAACCATGAAGTTAGGTGGTAAATATTTGGTCTATATGAAATCAAGAGCTATTGAGCTAACTAGATACTGTGAGCTAACTAGATACTTTGCATCAAGACACATTATTCTGCAAAATCAAAGATACAAGCCCTTTTTTGTCCTATGCTAGACCATGCAATCATCTGCAAAGATGGGAGAAATTTACTTAGAGGAGACAGACTAGGAGTACTGAATTATATAGGTAAGAGAGGTAGTTAAGGTTAAGGGTATGAAAGGAAGTGAAATAATGTTTTTAAATCATAAAAGGGAAACAAGCAAAATTATAAGCTACTAAAACTGAGTTCGTATAAGGCTGATCTTTTTAAAGCTGGGTTCAAGGTTGACTCAATACGTTTTAAATGAATATACTAGGGTTAGAATTTCCTGAATTATGAGCAAGCATCATTGATTTTTGAATGGACAAAATCAGAGTTCACCATTTCTGTGTTTTTGTCCTCATAAAGATTTGAAAAAATATTTTTTATCACCTTACATTACAGAAATGGTCTGATGACATTCCAAGTATCTTTTATTAGACTGGTACTGGTATCTAAGCTTCTAATACCAAGCTAAGAGAATTAATATTCAGAAATTATTATTATTAAGCTTTTATGATAACCATTTATAATGGATATTTATGTTAAAGACCTAAATAGAAAGTACTTTTTTACTAACAATGCCAAGACAAATGTGAAACAGTTACTGTTGTACAACTGTCACTAAATTACTTGATTTAAAAAAGATTAATCCTAATCCCAGTTCTTATGAACAAATTTTTTTCAAACCACTAATAAGATACAAAGAATTATTAAATCAGAGAATTATGCTGAGTCCAAATCATCATGTCTTATTTAAATAACAACATATAGGAAGGTCTAGAAATTTCACTTTTGTCAAGTTTGTCATCAGTCAGGATCTTCAAGTACTTCTTCCAACATGATTTTGATGACATGAAAGATCCTAGATGGCTCAAATAAGAATGATAGTCTTATCATCTTAAGGATCAATAAAACTGAAACCACTGTACATAAGAATCATCTTAACACAGAAAATAAAATCTGAGTGTTTATATCTATTCTATAACAGACCCATGTCTCTTATGTCTCCTGCATTGGCAGACAGGTTCTTTACCAATAGCACTACCTGGGAAGCACAATAAACAGTAAGGCTGAGGAAAATGACAAGACGCTGAAACATCTTATTAATTGGACTGATCTCAACGTCATTATTTTAAAAATTTTTTAAAAATAATGTCTGTGGTTTCTGAGAAAGTAGAGGAACCATTTCATTCTACCAGACTGAAAATTCTCATGGCCAAAATGGTACCTAGTACAGATCTGTAATGACAGGCTTGAGGCTCATACCTTCACTATACAAGGGAGCCATGTATAAAACAGATGTTAATAATTGACTTATGCAGCATTTCGGTAATACCTTAAGTAAGGTGAATTAAACAGAGGGATTTTTCAAGTAGTTCAATGTTTCCTCTTATGAAGAACCTACTTTATAGAAAAACACTACATAAGAGTAAACAAAGTTGGAAATGGAACACAAAAGGGTATGTTGTTAAAAAGTTAACCAGGCAAATTGTCAGTTTTTAAAACACGAGTGAAACTTCAAGAGGAAGTTAAAATTGGTTATATAATCTTTCCAGGAAAAAAAAAAAATTGGCAGCGTTTATAAATATCCTTAACACTTAGCCTAGTAGCTCCTTAAAGAAATAGTTGATTCTGGGTCCGCTGCTGCTGCTGTTAAGTCACTTCAGTAGTGTCCAACTCTGTGCGACCCCATAGACAGCAACCCACCAGGCTCCTCTGTCCCTGGGATTTTCCAGGCAATAATACTGGAGTGGGTTGCCATTTCCTTCTCCAATGCATGCATGCAGGCTAAGTCGCTTCAGTCGTGTCTGACTCTGTGCGACCCCATGGACTGCAGCCCACCAGGCTCCTCTGTCCACAGGATTCTCCAGGCAAGAATACTGGAGTGGGTTGCCATTTCCTTCTCCAGATTCTGGGTCTAGGCCAGGTAAATAAAAGATGACCCTGGAAAATCTTACGGTCCCAGATACTACAGAAATGCTCAAAAAAGAATGGGAGCATGCTGAAAGGACGAAAGTCAGATGAAAGGAGTTGCTAATCTCCAAATATAAAACCATTTGAGCAACTAAATGAATTCTTAGAGTACTGGATTATGGCCCATAAAATAAAATAAATATCTTTGTGTTGTTTAATCACTAAGTCATATCTGACTCTTGTGACTCCATGGACTGCAGACTGCAAGGTTCCTCTGTCCATGGGATTTCCCAGGGAAGAATATTGGAGTGAGTTGACATTTAAGCAATTAAATAAATAAATAAACAGAGGAAAAGTGACAGCCATTCCTTACAGGAAAAAAACTCTAATTTCCAAATGCAGAAAGAATGAGAGAAACAGCAAGTCACTATTAAGCAAATAAATAAAGTAATGAATAGGTAATAAGCAGGAAATATTCACTGATGAACACTAAAATTAGTAGGCAAAAGTTTGAAGAGAAACAAGATATTTGCATAGTCTCAAAGTATCTCCCCCAAGATATTACTGCAAAGGGAAAATTTTAACTTTACAGTGGAAAATCCAACCAACACTTCTATAATCAAGGTTAATATCCCTAGAAATAAAACATCATCTATCCCCTGACATGATGCACTGAGAAGAGTTCATTTCATTTCAGTGATATTAACCAAAAAAATATGCATGACCTCAGGGTAATTAGGAGA
This sequence comes from Giraffa tippelskirchi, assembly GCF_054371585.1. Lineage (NCBI taxonomy): Eukaryota > Metazoa > Chordata > Mammalia > Artiodactyla > Giraffidae > Giraffa > Giraffa tippelskirchi. Next base: position 96,747,189 of record NC_137277.1, read on the forward strand.
ACTGCAGACAAGCACAAACTGAGAGATAATCTACAAAAAAAAAAAAAAAATCTGACTGTATACCTCAAGAGTGTCAAAGTTATGAAAGATAAGGGAAGATAGTACCTTACAAATTGGAGATGATTAGAGACATGATATCTAAACACAAAATGTAATCCTGGAACAGAAAAAGGATATTAGTGGAAAAACTGCTAATATGCTAATAAATATTTGGTTTAGTTAATAGAATTGTCCCAATGTTAATTTCATGGATTTAATAACTGTAGTTATGTAAGGTATTAGCATGGCAACATAGATGAAAGGTATTCAAGAACTCTTTGTATTGTTTTTACAATTATTCTTTAGGTATAAAATAATCTCAAAATAAAGAGCTAAAAAATAGTAAAATGAATGTTTTCTTTTGTATTTATTTTTCTATCCTTTCTAAGCTACCCTAAAATATATTAATTTTATAATTAGGAAAAATATATTTTATTATACTTTCAAGATTATATTACTGGCTCACATCTTATTACTGTCAAATGAATAAAGTTATTTTATAAGCATTATTGAATTACTGATTGAATGAATTGTGCAGATTAGGTATAAAAATCTTCAATATAATTATTTTCAAAGGGAAAAAATTAAGCTAATAACAACAATAATCACTATTATCTTTGTCATTACTCCAAAAAAGTATAACATATATACAAATATATATACATGGGCACATAATATGAGTGCATAATATTTATGCATGCAAATATATATGTATGGGTACACAATTGTGTATGTAATATGTACATAATTCATTTATTCTCACAAGCCCATGAGACAGATGCTATTATTGTTATCATCCTTATTTTATAGATAAGTAAAGGGAGGCTTTGAACCACTAGGCAACTTGCTAATGCTGTCATACCTACAAATTAGAACAGCTAGAACTGTCTGTCTTCAGAGTTTCAGTTCTTGATAGCTGATGTCTACTGGTGTCGCTGCCTAATAACCCATGAGACGTTTAAGAAGGACTTTCCTGCATTTAGCTTTGTGAAAGCAGCACAAAAGTATCTAAAGTAGACTCTACTTTTAAGAACCTACACTCTAATTGAGGAAACAAGTTACATGTATGTGTATTTATATATAAGTAAAAATAGTTTTACATACATATAGAAATTGCAAAGTGATATGTAATATGTGCTAAATGAGTAAAACAAGTAGTAAGAACTTAATTTTCTAATCCATTATGACTTATTTAAAAAAACAGCTCTATTTTATTGAAAGCTTTTGTCTTCTACCATTCCCACAGGAAAAATATTTCAAAGAATTTTTTTTTATTTTGTTTAGGTAAAGATTCCCAAGCTTTTATATTCACAAGGATCACCTGGAGAGTTCTTTAAGTTCCTTGTTTATTGGCACCATCCCTTTGAAATTCTAAGCCTATAAGCTTGAGTAAGGCCCAGAACTTGCATTTTTAATGAGTTCTCCTGATGATTCTGATGCAAGTGGTCTCTGAGTTTAAGATTTTCCATGTTTAGCAGAAAAAAAAATCACAATTTTATATCTACCAGAAGTGCTCTGTAGGATTACATAAAAATCAGATTTTTGCATAGGCATTATACTGTGAAGTTGTTTGTTAATAAAACAAAGTGTACAGTATCCACTCAAATTGCAATTATATTATATATTAGGGTTATGTCTTGCTGTCTACATTTCTTTTTCATTTTTTAACCATATTCTTGTTTCCCAGCAAATCAAAGAGTTTGAACAAACACGTTACCAGAGAAGCTTAAATATCAACAAAAAATCACCATTGTATTTATGCCCACTGTACTTAATAAAGAAGCAGTACAAATATAACAATAATCAAATATGCTTCATAAACAAAGCTATGTTTTACAGTAGTTGTTATATATCTAACTACTTTTTATGGCATTTGCTTTCTGGAATTCGATTAGGTCATCTTTGATATCAAACCCTCATGTGTCAAAAAGGGAAAAAAAGCCATTAGGAAGCAATAGCAATCTCTAAATAATTTTGGTTTCTCGGGATATGCAAGAACCAGAAGTACAAATAAATATTGGAGGCACTCCAGCAACCTAACACATTCAATATGGAATGGAAAAATTCTTTTAAAACTTGCTTATTAGATTTTTAGAGCACAATTTTCATGATGAATGAGCAAGTTTTGATGATACTGATAATATAAGGTCTTTATCATTATATCAAAACTATACAGACTCCTTGGCTACAATACATTCTCACTCTACCCCACAGAGTCCATATATTAAAATCCATTTAGGCCCTCTGAGAAAACCTCTGAAGTTCTGAACTATTTGGAATTGGGTCTAAGCTTAATATAGAAACTTCTGTACAAATGGCACCTCAAGAATTTTTATGTCATCCTTGAAACAGTGCATAAAAATTCTCACAAGACAAAACTAGGAAACACTGCCACGAGAAATTAAAGATCTAAAAACTGTAGAGACAGTTCACGTACACATTTGGAAGACTCAATATTGTCAAGATAGCAATTTTCAAATTGATCTATAAATTCAAAGCAATTCTGATTAAGACCCTTGCAGGCTTTTCATAGCAGTCAACAAGTAGGCCCTAAAATTTATATGGAAATGTAAAGTATCTAGAATAGCCAAAACAACTTAGAAAAAGAACAAAAGTGAAAGATTTATACCACTTGATTTTAAATATTATTAGAAAGCTTCAATAATCAGACAGTGGTATTAAGGTGAAGATATGCAAAGGAAATGGCAACCCACTCCAGTACTCTTGTCTGGAAAATTCCATGGACGGAGAAGCCTGGTAGGCTACAGTCCATGTGGTCGCAAAGAGTCGACATGACTGAGCGACTTCATTCACTTATGCATGTACATCAACAGGGCAGAATCAGAGTCCAAAACAAATAACCTTATTATCAATTTAATTTCAACAAAGCTGCCAAGAAAATTCAATGTAGAAAGGTGGTGTTTTCAACAAAGGTGGTGATGTTGGTGAAATTGGATATCTATTTTTTTTTAAAGAAAAAAAAGCAAAAACAAAAAATAACAACTTTTATCTCATACCATACATAAAAATGAACTCAGAATGGATATTCATTAAAAAAAAAAAGTGTTGGTAAAGTGTGGAAAAACCAATATTGTAAAATGGCACAATCTCATTGAAAATAGTCTGGAAATTTCTTTAAGCATTAACTATAACCCTACCATACAGTAACTTAGTATTTTATGACGCTAGACCAACAATGATCCTAAAAATATTAGTAAAACAAAGTGAGCTTTAATGGAAAAAAGTAGCTTCTCAGAAATTTAGTTGCTTTGATTTTCCTTATGTTAATGTTTAAAGAGTATCAGGAGAAATTTAGAAAGGTGATTTGGATAAGAAATAACAATTTGACCCAAGTTAAATAGTTCTCTTCCTCTCTTATATATTATATGTGACATACATTTTCTTAACTCAGCTTTGAATATATATTTCAAAAGATCTCTACAAATAGTTTGCTGAAACCATGGCCAACCTCAACATTATTATCACAAAGAGAACAAATTTTATGGTAGAGACTGGGTGTGTGTGTATGCATGAAGTAATTTTTAATTTTTGTGAGTATCTTATTTGCCCTTTCATTGATTTGTATAAATATGAATAATACAAGCATTGGTTAAATCAACCTTCTCCCTGTTAGTGATAATGAGTAAACAATAACTTAATTATTTTGCAATTTTCTTACATAAATTGACCATTTTGCCATGTACAATTCAGCGGTGTCCAGTACTTCCACAATGTTGTGGAACCATCACCACTAACTACTTCCAGAACACTCCCATCACTCCAAAAAGAAACCCCAGAGCTGTTAGTTCTCAGTTCTCTACTACACCCCAAGCCCTGGAAAACATTAATCCACTTTAGTCTCTAAGAATGTGCCTATTACAGACATTTCAATAAATGGAATCCTGCAATATGCAACCTACAATGCCTTATACTTTATAGCACCTTGTTTCATAGAACTTTCATTTTTGAAGATGTAGATATGAAAGCTCACTTTATAATGGGATTCCTATTTTTATTTATTTTTCAGTTCAGTTCAGGTGCTCAGTCGTGTCCGACTCTTTGCGACCCCATGGACTGCAGCACTCCAGGTCCCCCTGTCCATCACCAACCCCCAGAGCTTACTCAAACTCATGTCCATTGAGTTGGTGATGCCATTCAACCATCTCATTCTCTATCGTCCCCTTCTCCTCCCGCCTTCAATCTTTCCTAGTATCAGGGTCTTTTCAAAGGAGTCAGCTCTTTGCATCAAGTGACCAAAGTATAGGAGTTTCAGCTTCAACATCAGTCCTTCCAATGAACACTCAGGACTGATCTCCTTTAGGATGGACTGGTTAGATCTCCTTGCAGTCCAAGGGACTCTCAAGAGTCTTCTCCAACACCACAGTTCAAAACCATCAATTCTTTGGCGCTCAGCTTTCTTTATAGTCCAACCTCACATCCATACATGATTACTAGAAAAACCATAACCTTAACTAGACGGGCCTTTGTTGGCAAAGTAATGTCTCTGCTTTTTAATATGCTGTCTAGATTGGTCATAACTTTCCTTCCAAGGAGTAAGCGTCTTTTAATTTCATGGCTGCAATCACCATCTGCAGTGATTTTGGAGCCCAGAAAAATAAAGTCAGCCACTGTTTCCACTGTTTCCCCATATATTTGCCAAGAAGTGATGGGACTGGATGCCATGATCTTAGTTTTCTGAATGTTGAGCTTTAACCCAACTTTTTCACTCTCCTCTTTCACTTTCATCAAGAGGCTCTTTAGTTCTTCTTCACTTTCTGCCATAAAGAAAATAGTGTCATCTGCATATCTGAGGTTATTGGTATTTCTCCCAGCAATCTTGATTCCAGCTTGTCCTTCATCCAGCCCAGCATTTCGCATGATGTACTCTGAACATAAGTTAAATAAGAAAGGTGACAATATACAGCCTTGACGTACTCCTTTTCCTATTTGGAACCTTTTCCTATTTGGAACCTTGATGTACTCCTTTTCAGTCCGTTGTTCCATGTCCAGTTCTAACTGTTGCTTCCTGACCTGCATACAGGTTTCTCAAGAGGCAGGTCAGGTGGTCTGGTATTCCCATCTCTTTAAGAATTTTCCACAGTTTATTGTTATGTATACATTCAAAGGTTTTGGCATAGTCAATAAAGCAGAAATAGATGTTTTCTGGAACTCTATTGCTTTTTCGATGATCCAGCGGGTGTTGGCAATATGACCTCTGATTCCTCTGCCTTTTCTAAAACCAGCTTGAACATCTGGCAGTTCACGGTTCATGTATTGCTGAAGCCTGGCTTGAAGAATTTTGAGCATTGCTTTACTAGCATGTGAGATGAGTGCAATTTATTTTTAATTGGCTTTAATTTAAAAGAATTGAATGAATTTTTAGTTAGATGCAATATTTTTAAATCCTAGCTCAGTTTTTAGCTATGTGAATCTGGGTAACTTATTCAATCTGTTTCAGCATCAGTTTCTCATCTGTCAAGGCTGGATAACATTAGCAACCTATCAAGAGAATCATAAAGACTAGAGATGTTTGTGCTTAACACAAGCCTGAGACAATACCTATTAACATTATTACTTCACAAAGATTGTCTAATTATCATCATCATTTCAATTCAGCACTCATTTGTTTATTCTAGAATAGGACAGTGGAAAGAATGATGAACTGTGAGTCAAAAAATGGGAACTCTAGACCAAGCTCTGCCATTAACTAGTATAAGTGCCTGCCCTTAAATATATGTCCTTATATCATTGAGGTTCAGCTTCATCTGTAAATTAAGAAGTTAGTTTAAAATTCTCGTCTCCAGTTGATTGCTACAGTCCTTTTCTGACCAAAACATATCTTATTTCAAACAGTAAATGCATTATACATTAGTTATTCCCTTTTTCTAAATAAGAGCAATAAATCTCAAGGAGTATCTGAGACAATTCTTTAAATAGGAAGGAAATACTAGAAGTTTAATTTACATTTATCTAAAAATAAATAAGATGTAACTAATGTTTACTATATAGATTGAAAGTAGTATCTTCACAAAAAGCCTAATGATCAAGGGGCATGTATCCTGTGAGATATGAGAAGGGAAGAGTGGAATTTTCTCTGCATAGAAAATGAGTTGAGAATGGCATCCACATGTCTCCACTCACTTGAAGCATCTTACAATGCACTGCAGTCTATACCCAGTTTAGACTTCTGAAATAACCATCATTCCAAGGTTAGAAAGAAATGACACATTGGAAGTATGATTATTTTTCTGCCAAGCTCTCTTGACTATCTGAGTTCTAGATGAAGGTTCAGATATTTTGTAATCCTCCATCATAAACTATCCCACTTTCTTATCTGATCACAATATTTTCAACACAAAATTAATATTTGCAGGCTTTTAGATTCTACCATCCATTAGTACTAGGTCAAGAAGCAACAGTTAGAACCAGACGTGGAACAAAAGACTGGTTCAAACTGGGGAAAGGAGTACATCAAGGCTCTATACTGTCACTCCACTTATTTAACTTATATGCAGAGTACATCATACAAAATGCCAGGCTGAATGAAGCACAAGCTGGAATCAAGATTGCTGGGAGAAATATCAGTAACCTCAGATATGCAGATGACACCACCCATTTGGCAGAAATTAAAGAGAAACTAAAGAGCCTCTAGATGAAGGCGAAACAGGACAGTGAAAAAGCTGGCTTAAAACTCAACTTTCAAAAAATGAAGATAATGGCATTTGGTCCCATCATTTCATGGCAAATAGATGGGGAAACAATGGAAACAATAACAGACTTTATTTTCTTGGGCTCCATAATCACTGCAGATGGTGACTGCAGTCGTGAAATTAAAAGACGCTTGCTCCTTGGGAGAAAAGCTATGACAAACCTAGACAGCATATTAAAAAGCAGAGACATTATTTTGCCAACAAAGGTCCATCTCGTCAAAGCTATGTTTTTCCCAGTAGTCATGTATGAATGTGAGAGTTGGACCATAAAGATAGCTGAGCGCCGAAGAATGGATGCTTTCACATTATGGTAGTGGAGAAGACTCTTCGGAGTCCCTTGGACTGCAAGGAGATCAAATCAGTCAATCCTAAAGCAAATCAACTGTGAATATTCATTGGAAGGACTGATACTGAAGCTAAAGCTCCAATACTTTGGCCAGCTAATGCAAAGAACTGACTCAGTGGAAAAGACCCTGATGCTGGGAAAGACTGAAGGCAGGAGGAGAAGGGGATGACAGAGGATGAGATGGTTAGATGGCATCACCGACTCGATGGACATTAGTTTGAGCAAGCTCCAGGAGTCAGTGAAGGACAGGGAAGCCTGGCATGCTGCAGTCCATGGGGTCGCAAAGAGCTGGACATGACTGAGCGACTGACCAACAACAACTCATTACCAGCCTTAGCATCCTACACATATAATTTATTTCTATATTCACTCACCATGAAAGTGAGTCATGAAAGTGAAAATAATGAGTACATTTTCTTTAAATTCACATAATCTAAATTATAATAAAATAGAAATATCAACATAACTTAGTCAAACTACGTTGCTCTTTTTGTTACTTTGATATTTAAGTTCCATTTTTCTTTTCCTTAAGATAATAATATAAAATGTTTTCATAATATTTTTTCACAAATAAAACAATTCAATAAACTGGGTCATTTGGAAATCTGGAATTAGTATTCTAAACGGTACTAAACTCTACCACCTATGCTATACTACATGATCTTTAAAAAAGCAACCTCTATTCTAGCAGCATAACTCAAGGCAATTTTATAAGTAAGTTTAACTTAAAATATGTTCCTTTCGGGACATCTGAATTTTAGAAGGGATCTAACATGTACCACTACATATCATCTAAGATTAAAGGTATAAAATAAAAATATTTGTTATAAAAAGATTCACCTAGAAGCCTCCTCCATAGCCTATAATTTAAAGATTATCCAATTATTTACTCCTAAAACAAATTCAGCACTGTCAATAGAAAATTGAAAATGATGTGCAATAAACTGGTTTATACTACTTGTTTTTTTGGTTCATGCTTTTAAAAGATTAATTCCATCCTCTAAAGTAATGCCATCATCATTATTACATAGAGTTTCTATATATATCCATATCAAAGAGCTTACAACTATGATTAAATATTTGAAGACAAAACAGCAGTTTCTCAAAAAGTTAAATGGCGTCCTATCTCTACTCTAGTTTAGCTAGATTGTGAGGTCCATGTGCACGGGCATTTGTCTGTCTTGTTCATTGCTTTACCCCTACTACCAAGAACATGTTTGGCCAATAGTAGGCATTTAATGGGCTTCCCTGGTAACTCAGCTGGTAAAAAATCCACCTGCAATGCAGGAGACCTGGGTTTGATCCCTGGGTTGGGAAGATCCCCTGCAGGAGGGCATGGCAACCCACTCCAGTTTCCTTGCCTGGAGAATTCTCATGGACAGAGGAGCCTGGTGGACTACAGTCCATGGGGTCACAAAGAGTCAGACATGACTGAGCAACTAAGCACAGCACACAGGCATTTAATAAGTTAATGAATCTTCTGAACCTGATTTTGTTCTATTGCTTCAGACATAACAGTCAGGTGCTATGAAAATCAGACTGAATTCTGAGCCTATTAGAGTTGAATGTCTTAACTTTAGGGTGTCTAGGGCCTACAAATGCAACAATGCCTGGTGCAACAAAAAGTAATCTCTGACACTCCCTTGGAAGTACTAAGAGAAAAGGGGACATGGTAGGGCCTCCTTCACACAAGTCTGAAGATGTACTTTATATATATTAAATTAAAGTAAAAATTGGAGGCTTAATAAGAATATATTCTACCCTTTCACTTAAGTCAGAATTAATATATTCACTTATTTGGCATTCTTATCCATTCTTATTGTTTTTCTTTCTCTCTTATTTCTCTACCTACCTCTGACTGCCTCTTTCCCATATCTAATCTCGGCTTTTAATGCCTTTCGAAATGGCTTTCCAACCATACTGCAAAGTTTCCACAGCTATAACTAAAAACTTCACCTTCCGTCTCCACTGTACAGTGTTTTCCAGTGTTCCATTTCCCCACTTTTCCTTCTGAGCAGATAGTACTGATAAGCCATCTTTCATAAAAGCCTTAAACCTAGAATTCATCTCATCTATACTTCCATCAACAATGATAATAGCAGTTTTTATTTAGAACTAAATGCCAGCCATTTCACATAGATTATTTCATTTGCTCATCACAAAACACAAGAGAAAAGTACCATCACCTTTCCATTTTTCAGTTGACAAAATTAAGACATAAAACAGTCTTTCAAGATTATATAGCATGTAAATAGCAGCGCTAGAACCTGTAAGACCATGTTTTAAAATACTATGTCATACTGCCTCTCACATAATTATTTGCAAAGTCATCTGATTAATTTTCCAAAACAGAGCCCCAAACTATTTCTTCCTTTTTCTTCCAAGTATAAAAATTCCAGCCCAGTGTCTGACTATTACAGGTGTGGTTAATAATATTTATAAAAAAAAGCTTTATTTTCTGAACTAGCTGTAAAAATGGAGAAGGAAATGGTAACCCACTCCAGTACTCTTGCCTGGAAAATCCCATGGATGGAGGAGCCTGGTAGGCTACAGTCCATGGGGTCGCAGAGTCGGACACGACTGAGCGACTTCATTTTCACTTTTCACTCTCATGCATTGGAGAAAGAAATGACAACTCACTCCAGTGTTCTTGCCTGGAGAATCCCAGGGACAGAGGATCCTGGTGGGCTCCTGTCTATGGGGTTGCACAGGGTCGGACACTACTGAAGCGACTTAGCAGCAGCAGCAGCTTTAAAAGACCTATATTCTAGTTCTGGTTTCATCACTATATGACCTTAAACATGTTTTTCAAACTACCTGTGTCTTCATTCTTTATATGTAAAATTAAGACAGTAAAATCTGCTTTACTCAGCATGATTATTTGAGGCGAGGAGGTCATAAAAGCAATTGAAGAGGTTGAAAATACTATACAGACATAAAAGTAGGCCAATAATTCAACAAGATTTCTAGCCTCTCAGGCTTATTTTCCTTATAATGAACTGCTAAGATGATTCTTTCTTGCAATTAACTTTTGTAACAATTTTGTGCTGGGCATAATCCATGTGAAATGCACTTTCAACTCTTCAAAAATGTCCACCCAACTTACTGCAGAGCTTTTCTAGCCAAACTTTTATTTTCTCTACTCTTTTAAGTCACAAACTGTTTGTCCATCTAGCCCAATAATGTCATCATCTTCTAAATTTTTCCAGTTAATCCTCATTTGGTCCTAAACCCTTTAAATATTTCCCACCTGGGACAATTCATACACCACGTCAAACTGACTTCAGCCTGCTTTTCTAGGACAACTTCCAAACCCCTTCCCCATTAAAAAAAGGGGGGGTTCTTCTGCTATATCTTAATCTTCCTTAAATCTCCATTCCCCAATTCCTGTGTTTAGTTCCTCTCTCTCATACCGGGTACAATTATTCTCTGACATTCTCGATACCCTTTATTCTGAATACCCACAGAATCCTGATTTATGTATCTATTCAAGTTTGGAAATACAGAAAAACCTTTTAGTCTCATTTTTGTAAAATAACTCCACTTTGATCTGTAAAGAAATATCTCTATTTTTAAGCAGGCAGGCTAATTGGCAAGCTTTCCTTTTTTCCCCCCTCTTTGACACTCCCCCTGCCTTTTATCTAGGCTCCATTCTTAGTGGTGACCCCTGCATTATTCTCATCTCCCAGCTCCCTCCCTGCCCAAGACTGGTGTCCTGAGGAGAACTGGGCATGCTCAGTAGCCACAGCCAATTCCGGGATGCAAACTGGAATCTTTTGCAGATTCTGAGCCCGGCAGGAGAGGTAAGGCCCTAAAAATACAGTGGCCCAGAATTTACTAAGTCCCCCTGGGGAATTATTTGATCGAAAGATGTGTTCAAAGACTAGGAATGGGCTCAGAAATGGACAGCTTGCTGCAAGTCCTAAGTCTGCAAGGTGGGTCACCAACCTGAGTAACAGAGAGCTGAGAACAGCCCATCGGCCTGGTTTGGTGCAGGGAGGAGATTTCTGCTGCCCTGAGCCATCATAGCACTGATAGATGGCTGGAAGCTAGCGCGTGGCATCTCTGTTGCCTCAAGAAAATAGTATTGTTGTTTTTATTTTCTTTTTTTTCCCCTTGAACACAGCAACATCAGCTGCTCTAGACTGAGAAAGGATATTGCCTGAAGAACTACCAGGTCTGTGAGCCAGCCAAAGATTGCGGAGAGGAGAGGCAAATCAACTACTCACCCAGGAATCAGATCCAGGGAGGCAGCCTGTGACCTAGAGATAAACAGGCTATTTCTAAATGACAGTTCAGGAACATTTCAGATATCCAAAACTGAATCGTGTGCCTGATCCCCAAAATGTATACCTTCTTTGTATGTGAGCTATGACACATTACCCTTTGAGAGAAACTGACAGCACACACACACACACACACACACACACACACACACGACCCTTCTGTTTTCCTTTTCCCTCATTTGTGCAGAGACTAAATCTCTAGAGCTATAACAGCAGCAGATTCCCTCACCTCATTGGCAGGGGGATGAGGCATGGGGAGGAAATTTATCACAGAAGAAAAATGATTAAAAGAGGGCTTATTTGCAGGGGCTTGACTGCACAGCCTGACAGAGAGACAGGCAGTAACAGGCAGGGAAAGAGATACACAGCTGCCCCTGCTGCTAAACCTAGCTATCTCTTCAAACAGCAGCAAACATGAGACATTTCATCACCGTCGTGCATCCATATTGAGAAGGGGGGAGAAAAATCATGTGCTTCGTATTATGCATTTCAGTCACCCGAGAGGGGAGGAGACCCCTGTCCATATGTTGTGGGAGCTATCCACCACCCCAAAAGTACACTCGCTGAACCTAGCTTGCAGACCGCTTGCCTGACAGGTTTTGCTGCAAACGCTGTTAATCTACGTGACAGCAGGTTGTCTCTTACCGTAGGCAGCAGCGGCTCCATTTGGGCTCCCTGGTCTTTAATCTCCATGTTCTGTAACGCCTCTGGAATAAGCACCTTTTTCTGCAGTGTCTTCAGTGTCTTACACTCAGCCCGGCAATCGCTCTGCTTAGTATTCGGATCAGGTAGCTCTGAAGCAGGAGGCAATTGCACACTCCAACTCACCAGAGTCACATGGCTCCTACTCACTCGGGCTGCTAGCCAGGTTTTGCACTGAATGCCTTGGATTCCTGGGCCGGTAAGAGAGATTTCCCCAGCCCGGTATCACTGCCCACACCTGGCTACTGGCATAAAGTACAGTCTGCAATGCTGCAAGTCTGATGGACATTAAGACATTCACATAAGATGCTAACTTCTTATGTAGACTAGTCCAAGGTGGACTCCAATCAGCTCAGCCAGATTTTGACATTTGAACCAATTCACTTTATTCCCAGAAACCGACAGGAGACAAAATTCAAACAAGATGATGCTAATAAGGTACTTGGTATCCTGCTCTGAATACCTGGGGTCACTAAAAAGATAAGATGACATCAAAATTGATTTCTTAGTGAAACTAAATTATGCACTAACAAATAAAATCAGCATTTTAGGTCATTGCTGATTTAATAAGAATTTGGCAGACAAATACTTTCAATACTTTAATTGTGAAAACCTTAGATATGTTACAAATAAAATATCTTTCTATTATTTCCCAACAAAAATAACTGGTAAAGAATGTATTTTTGAGTAACTAATAATTATCAAAGATTATAATTGTATAATATTGAGAAGTATAGGACAAAATACAATTATCGGAGGACAACTGCTCCACAATATTGTGTTAGCCTCTGCCACACATCAACACGAATCAGCCACAGGTATACACATGTCCCCTCCCAGCTGAACCCCCCTCCCATCTCCCTCCCCATGTATTTTTGTATCATTGCTCCAAGAAGAGTAACGATGAAGAAACTAAAGAACTTTGCAAAGAATGAATCTAAACCAAAGTAGCCCAAGAACACACCCTTTTGCTTTACAAGTGTCAGCGAAAGAGGGGTGGGGAATTCTCCAACTAATACACGGAAGAAAAACAAAGTTCAAGAAGCTCTTCTGTATGAAAAGCGGTTGATACTGTTTTCTGAGTAACTATACATATTTCCTCAAGTAATGAAGTCATATATCAGTGGACCCCAGATTGAGTAGGAGGTTACAAAGGAAGAAAGGTTAAAAGATAATGACAAAATTATTAAGATAGCTTATTTTAAATAAGAAAATTTTCACCAGATTTTAAAAACTCTTCATCAGCAGAATTGAATATTATTTTCTCCAACACACAAAAATTTTCCACAATGCTCATCATAGGTGGAATTATACATATCTATTTTCCTTCTTAATATAATTTTTATAATATAAACTCCTATTATTTTATAAGAAAATATTTTATTCTTAAGCCATAATGATTAATATATTTGAGTAGCAACTTTGTATATAGCACATTGAGATGAAACCAAGGATTTAAACAATAAGATGTCTGATTAAGAATTTGCTAATCTAGGGCTAAACTAGATTTTCTTTTTTTTTTTTTTAATTTTTTTGTTTTGTACTGGGGTATAGCTGATTAACAAACAATGTTGTGATAGTTTCAGGTGAACAGTGAAGGGACTCAGCCATTATATATGTATCCGTTCTCTCCTAAATTTGCCTCTCATCCAGCCTGCCACAAAATATTGGGCAGAGTTCAACGTGCTATACAGTAGATCCTTGTTGGTTATCGATTTAAAATATAGTAGTGTGTAAATGTCCACCCAAACTCCCTAACTATACCTTCCCCTATCCTTTCCTTTGGTAACCATAAGTTCTGAACTTGACTTTCTACCATGAACTGATGAATAAAAGCCCCCTTCTTACTCAAATGACTATAACAGATAATCACACACAACGGACTAGCAGAAAAATAACTTCTATTTAGAACAATTATTTCTATATCATTAAGAAACCCTAAGTCACCCAGATTATATTTCTTAAAAACAGAATTTAAATATAACTAGGAAAAAGTCTGAACTCTTTTATTCCAAGAGTCAAAATAAAAAATAAAACAGTATTTTAAGTTACTTATAATCAATATTTTCCTACAATGTGTATTATTAAACCATATAGGTATTTTGCTGAAACAATCATTTCTAAAGTGCTTACGTATGCTAGAGCTACAGTTTCTACCAGTATAAGACTTACTCAGAATTTTGACAGCAGATGTTAGACTTCTAAAGACCAAAAAAGCCCATGTATCTAAAGGTCTCTGATCCAAGAGGTTGAATGCTAGCCTAGCAAAAACAAAATGGAGAAAGATAAAGTAATCCTCATTTAATCTACTACCTTTGTCATCAACTTCAGGCTTTAAAATTAAGGTTCATAACCTGAGAGAATATATCTGGATATTAAACAAGTTCCAATGAAGGAGGTATGTATTGATAACTTCTGGGAATAAAATTGTCACTAGGTAGTAGGATTTTTACTGGCAAACCATCCAATTTAACAGATAGGCTTGTCTGCGGCCATCCACCCTGAATGCACCTGAACTCTTCTGATCTCAGAAGCTAAGCAAGGTCAGGCCTGGCTAGTACTTGGATGGGAGTAACAGGCTCTTAGAGATCAACTTCTCCATTGATTTTCAAACTCAGGAGGTAAAGGGAACAGAAGGCTGGGAAGAGGAAATCCAAATTGCATGAGCTGCTTTTTTTCAACTACATAATGTCTGCCTTGAAGATTCTGCTATGTTCTTATTGGAGACTAGAAGAGGAAGTAACTGGGAATACTCCCAGGTAACTTTTATGCTTTTCCAAGTCCCGAGCTCTTTACACTATAGTCCAGTTTCCTCGGATCCTAGATTGTTAAAAATGCATTCCTATTTAGCCTGTTCTTATTTAGAAATCCAATAAGATTTTATTAGAACATTTTGACAGTTTCAAACACCAAATTAAATACTGCAAGACTGAATTTGTCCAACCAACTGAATGTTTCAGACACTCTACTAGAATGAGACAATAGTCAGATTTTCATTCAGTCAGTCCTACTATGTGCAAGGCACTGTGCTACTGAAGCTATTTCTTATCATACCCAGCAATATTAAAGTGGAATTTTCCTCTCTGATGAATGAAATAAAGCAATGATTGGCCACAAACCAACCATACAAACAGAGAAGAATTACAGAAAGCACTAAACACAAGAGCCACCTTCCTCTCCAGCTGCTCACGTTGTGGCCAGTAGGAAAGGAACACAACCACCATGGGGGCTTCCTTCCTTGATCTGTCCTGCATCATGAGACTCTTGCTGACCTCAATTTTTTATTAATCCCCCAAGTATACAAGTCAGCATGCATCCAATATCCTTTCAGTTCCTATTTCCTTTTGCTATTTTAAGCCCTGGGGGTTAAGATATGCACATTAATGCAATGTTTATCTTAGAAAAGAAGCCATCTAATAGCATTTGTATTTGAAGAAGACACTGGATTCTAAAGAGTACTGCCAACACTAGTCTTTCAGGAGAATACCTTTTCAGTTCTGGTAATATCAGGTTTTTGGTTTGGACTTCAAAGTCCTTTGCTTCATCTCTTTTTTGTATCTGAACATTAGGTAGGCAACAAGATCAGAAATATATTCTGAATACTAATACTATATTGGTGATTATATTACTAGCTTAATGTTAATATTTCAAAAACTGTTTTTTCACATATGTAAAAGTATCATAGCACTGTTTATATCTTACTTATTTTTATTCCTTTGTACTTCTATCTTTTGGAACCTGTACAAATGTTCTGAACAACTAAAACATATTATGTAGATCTGGCTGATTTACCAATCCAAAAGTATTTAGTTAAATTTAACAAACTCAAGAAATAACAAAAATGTTCTTTCTTGACAGTGAACATCATCTTAAAAAAATAATGATATTTGACCAACAAGGAAAAGGGTAAGAATTTCCACTCCCAAATCTGGCACACAACAAGGAACTTCACTGTATAATACTAGAGTTTAAAGGTGTCAAATATTACTCCTTTTTACAGATATTCTTAGCCACCAACTTGATCGACAGTCATGATTCTAGCCATCAACTATTAGAAAAGGAACATATGAAATAAATAATTAGGAAGCTCATTACAATGTTGGGCGAATGTCCAGATTTAAGAAATCCTCCAAGTCCCATTTCTCTTAGTTCATGACTGGCTTTTCCAGTCCTAAAGATTGGAACAAAGACTTTATTTTCATTCTTTGACTCATACAGGGAAACCTATAGTAGGTCTGCTCTCTAAATTGAGTAGTAGAGGATACCATCTTAATCCAATTTAACTCAATTCAGTAAACATTTGAGTACATATCGTGCTAGCAATAATACAAGAACAAACAAGAATCCTGGACTCAGAGGTCACACTTTAGAAAAGAAGAAATAAAATATTTGACAAGTGCTTAAGTAACAATATGTTCATAAAACAGAGGTAGACCAGAAGACAAAGTGATTAACTTTTAATAGCATTTTTCTCACCTTTACTATAGAGATTTAAAATCCTTAGGGAATTTCTTTTTGTGGGAAAAAAATTCTAATTTTTCTTTACCTGTTATGTAAACAAGAAGTATATGTATGCCTCAACTTATTACATCTCCAATTATCAGGCTTTAAGCCTAATTATCACTGTCTTTGTTAAATGGTCCTGAATGTATCATTTATATTCCTAACTTGAAAATAATCACTATCACACTTATTACTGAAATAATCTTATAGCTAAATAATCCTTAACTTGTCCTTTTTCTATACCAAGTTATGAAAAATTACACTAAAGTAATCATTATTCACAGTGTCTCATGTGTGAATTTTACTATACATTCTCAAATTAAGACAAACAAGAAAAATATCTCAGTGTTTATTATTGAGTTTACACCATCAAAAAAAAAAAGAAAAAGATGACAAATGCCATACAGGAAAAAGGGAAGAAAAGCTATCAAAACTCTTTCTCACAGAGATTTCTAAGCTTCATCACAAGCAACCAAACTATTAGTGAAGATAGTCTTCAGATATATTTTACACACGATGTTCAGATACATTATATACATGGTCTTACATTAACTAAGAACTTGAACTTGTGTTCTACACTTGCAATAATTTTCAGAGTTCCACAATTCATATGTCTTTGCACTTATGTCTATTCCACTTATTTATAAACAGTTTTTTCTAATGGAAAGAAAAATCTTATCTGAGCCTATAATTTGGACTATCCATAAAATAACTTTTGTTGAATTAGTTCAACAAAAAGAATTATTAAACACTTATTTTGTAATATATGTCAGTAAAAAGATAAATAAGATATAATCCTTGCCTCTCTAGACAAGGAAACAGGTGATTATTTCAAAGTTCTATGGTGATAAGAGAATGAGATGTCCAGAATATTAAAATAGTATGAAGTAGGGATACACTGCTGAACTAAGGATTAACAGGGAAGATAAAGACATGAACTATAAAATGAGTGACATTTAACCAAGCAAACCAAAATGAAATCACAAGCCATTTCATTCTGGAATTTTTTTCAATATTCAGACCAGTATAAACATAAAAATGACAGACATTCATAATCCCACCATCAAGAGATAATCACTGTTAATATTTCAGAATGTTTCACTTACATATTCCTTTTAAAAATTATGGGGTGAAAAAAAAAATTATGGGGTGGGATGGGAATTACTTTTTTTCCCTAATGGGTGAATACTTTTTTAATTTTTTTAAACTGTAAAAATACTTTATATACAATTTTTAAAGGTTACTTTCCATTTAGTTATTACAAAATATTGGCTATATTCCCCATGTTGTATAATACATCCTTGAGCCTATCTTACACCCAAATAGATTTTACCTCCATTCCCTGACCTCATACGGCCCCCACACTGGTAACTACTAGTTTGCTCTCTATATCTGTCAGTCAGCTTCTTTTCTGTTATATTCATTAGTTTATTGTATTTTTTTAGATTCCACATGTGATATCATAATTTGTCTTTCACTAACTTGTTTCACTTAGCATAATGTCCTCCAAGTCCATCTATGTTGATGTAAATTGCAAAAGTTCCTTCTTTTCCACAGCTGAGTAGTTTTCCTGTGTGTGTGTGTGTGTGTATGAATCTTCTGTGTTCATTCATCTGTTGATGGACACTTAAGTTGCTTCCATATCTTGGCTATTGTAAATAAAGCTGCTATGACATTGGGATGTATATATCTTTTCAAATTAGTGTTTTGGTATTTTCTGGCTATATAGCCAGGAATGGAATTGCTAGGTCATATGGAAGTTTTCTTTTTAGTTTTTTGAGAAACCTCCATATCATTTTCTATAGTGGCTGCACCAATTTACATTCCCCACCAACAGTGTACAAGCTTTTCCTTTTCTCCACATCCTTGCCAACATTTGTTATTTGTGTTCTTTTTGATGATAGCCATTCTGATGAGGTAAAATCTCAATTGTGGTTTGGATTTGCATTTCCCTGATGATTAGTTATGTTGAGCATCTTTTCATGTGCTTGTTGACCATCTGCATGTTCTCTTTGGAGAAATGCCTATTCAGTTCTTCTGACGATTTTTAATTGGGTTGTCTGTTTTTTGATGATGTTATATGAGCTGTTTATACATACTGGATATAAATTCCTTGTTGGTCATATCATATGCAGATATTTTCTCCCATTTAGTAAGTTGTCTTTTTGTTTTGTCAGTGATTTTCCTTGCTGTGCAAAAGGTTTTAAATTTAATTAAGTCCCATTTGTTTATTTATGCTTTTATTTCCTTTACTGTAGGGGAGAGATCCAAAAAAATACTGCTGTGATTTATGTCAAAGAGTGTTCTCCCTATGTTTTCCTCTAGGAACTTTTATGGTATCCAGGCTTATATTTAGGTCTTTAATCCATTTTGAGTTTATTTTTGAATATGGTATTGGAGAATGTTCTAATTTCATTTTTTTTTACACACAGCTGTCCAATTTTCCCAGAACTACTTATTAAAAAGACTGCCTTTTCTCCATTGTATATTCTTGCCTCTTTTGTCTTACATTAATTACCATAAGTGTATGGATTTTTTTCTGGGCTCTCTATCTTGTTCTATTTGTCTATGTATCTGTTTTTATACCAGTATCATACTGTTTTGACTACTGTAGATGTGTAGTATAGTCTGAAGTCAGGAGTGTGATTCCTCCAGCTCTGTTTATTTTTTATTTCCATCACATTTCAAACAACAGAATTATCTATCATAAATATGAAACTGAAGTCCTGACTGAAAAATATAATATCCAAAGAACCTTTAAATGTGATCATTTACTACTATAAAAATATAACTATCCTATTCTTCCATGCTGTATCTGTAATGAGAGAAGCTTTCAAAGCCTCTACTTAGGACTGGGAAATGGTTCTACTTTCAAATACTACATATCTATCTGAATTATCTGTCATTTTCTCTCTATCCTCCAACCCCAAACAAAGGCTCAACAACTGAAGAAAGAATTCATGGCTCTCTCTCAAGGTTACACACTGGCAACTAAAGCTCTTGCTCCTTTCCAATCCCTCCCCTCCAGAGAATTTTCTGCTATGGACAGCCTAGCTTTTCATCTTTTCTTGTTGTTGTTCAGTCACTCGTGAAACCCCATGGACTGCAGCATGCCAGGCTTACCTGTCCTTCACCATCTCCCAGAGCTTGCTCATTGAGTCCATTGAGTCAGTGATGCTATCCAATCATCTTGTCCATTGAGTCATGGACATGTCCATGAGTCAGTGATGCTATCCAACCATCTTGTCCTCTGTTGTCCCCTTCTTCTCCTGCCTTCAACCTTTCCCTGCATCAGGGTATTTTCTAATGAGTCAGCTCTTCCCATCAGGTGGCCGAAGTATTGGAGTTTCAGGTTCAGCATCAGTCCTTCCAATGAAAATTCAGGATTGATTTCCTTTAGGATTGACTATTTTGATCTCCTTGCAGTCCAAGGGACTCTCAACAGTCTTTTTCCAATACCACAGTTCAAAAGCATCAATTCTTCAGCACTCATCTTTTCTTACAATGCTGTTACTGGGAATTGTATCCACCTGGGTTTAGGCTTCTCAAACTTAAAATGGACTTTTCTATTGCATCATTCATTTCTGAGACATTAAATGCCAATATTCAAATAAGGAAATGTAAGGCAGTTAAGTAAATGTAGGGGGAAAAACAATTAAGATTAAAAAGACTATCTTACTTCAATATTAATAAAACAAGACAAAATCGAACTGAAAATTCTTGTTTTATTTGTGATAAGAAAGTTAACTTTGATTAAAGTGTTTGAATTCAACGCCACTTCTCACAATCATCTTATAAATCCAGAAAAATACATTATAAATTGATTTATTCATTTACTAGACATTTACTGGAGAAGCAATGGCAACCCACTCCAGTACTCTTACCTGGAAAATCCCATGGACGGAGGAGCCTGGTAGGCTGCAGTCCATTGGGTCGCTAGGAGTCAGACACGACTGAGTGACTTCACTTTCACTTTTCACTCTCATTCATTGAAGGAAATGGCAACCCACTCCAGTGTTCTTGCCTGGAGAATCCCAGGGATGGGGAAGCCTGGTAGGCTGCCGTCTATGGGGTCGCACAGAGTTGGACACGACTGAAGCAATGTAGCAGTAGCAGCAGCAGACATTTACTAAGTACCTCCTATGAGCCAGTATTGTACTAGGAACTGAAAATCCAAAGTGGCTGACACAAGGAGCTCACAGTATGGAAGGAAAATAAACACTCAAGACATTTCTTATGACACTGTGACAAGCATATGAAAGAAATAGAAAGGGGACCTAATCCAGATTAGCGGAAGCAAGGGAAATTAGAGAAGACTTCCCAAAGGAGAAGCATATATGAAACATATGAAAGAGTTTGCCATATTAAAAAATAAGTTCGGAGAACATTACTAGTAGAGAGGCATATAAAAAAGCATAAGAAGCATTATTATGTTCACACTACTATAAGTATAAATAGTAACTGTTGCTCAATGCAGAATTCAGGAGAAAGGGTGGACTGGAGTTTGCTTTCAGGTCTGTTTTTATTTTTGCTTGTGTGCCTTGTTTTGGTGTTTAAAGTTGATGGTCTCTAAATCAAGATTAAATAACTAACACGGGCAAAGAAACTAAATACTCAACTTGATTTATTACAAATATTAGTTTAAATGGGACATTATAATCAGAAGCATGTTTTTTCAAATAAAATTGACAATAGATTTAATAGAAGAATTAATACAATTCATATGACCTTGAAATTCCACCCAGAAAATATAGATGCTATCATTTCACATACTCACAAACTAAGAGGTCTACCATTTGTTGTATTACCAATGTTAGAAGTTAAGTAAACTCAGTAGAAATAACTTCATATAAAAATGAAACACTTAAATCAGTTAACAATTCTCAATAATTAAGAACATACCTTATAGGTAAGTATTTCTTAAACCTTATCCAAGGGCAATTTACATTAGAATAAATTTGAGTGCTTCTGAAAATATGTGATTTCTAGGTCCCATCTCCAGTAAATTGGGATGACAACATGGAATCTGCATTTTAACAAGAGACTCTGATATATCTGTGCATCACATATTTCAAAACTGATCCCCATACTTTATGTTACTCTAACTATACTCCTTACCTTTCCTAAAAGGAAAAAATCTTAATGTTTTTATATTATTTATATCTAATAGTATTAATATTTAATAGCTAAATATCTATAATTACTTAGCAAACAACATATAGCACTGTATTATGATAGATCCTAAATGAACTAACATGACATCCACTGTTTAAAAACAAAAACCTACCATTTATTTAGTGTTTACTACATGTCAGATACTATCAAGTATTTTGTATAATTATTTAATTTACTCCTCATATAAACTCTGAGATATGTAAATTTAACCTCTATTTATACATGAGAATGCTGAAGCTAAGTGAAGTTAAATAACACTGAAATTCACACAGCTATTAAGCAGCAGAGTCAGAATTCTAATCCGGGCCATCTGCCTTTGAAGCATTTTCTTTTTGTGTCATGCTGTAACTTATCTCTAATTTTTCCAGGTTGCCAGAGGAAGAGTTTACCCCAGTTTTAATTACCACAAAAAAGAATAAGAGCACCAAATCCATACTCAAAGTTGGTACTACAGACATAAATGTTTAAGAGTAATCCTGATCAAGCCAAAAATGAAGCATCTGTGTCACCAACAACGCATACAAACTCTGTTTCATGTTTAGGCTTCTTTAAGTTCATTCAGAAAACACTGAGTATGGAGCATGTGATCCTTTGTCTAGACAAAATCACGAGTGGTAACTACTGTGTCAGGGTGAGAATTCTTGCACGGGGTGATGCCCACAGCCAGGCGGTTTAAGTCTTCCTTTGGCCAAGTAACACATAGCATGCTTTTTCCATGCTCTCTTTCATAGACCTGATAACTCACAAATTTCCGATAAATTATTTTTTAGTGTTAAAGACTATAAAATATTTATCTAATTGCTGTTTTCCAAGGATAAGAAAGTTTATTAGTTTTTTTAAAAAATATATATCAAATGCCTCGTGTGTTAGACACTATGCTAGATCCTTGACTGGAGCAAGATATCTACCCTTTAAAATCTCACAGTCCATAGAGGGTAGAGACATGAAAAGAATTGCAATACAGAATGACAGATCCTATAATGTAGACTCAGTGGGAACTCAGTAGAGGAGAAAGCATTATTATTGCACTTTTAAAATAAAAAATGATAGGGAATATCTTCATTAGTCTTACAATGCTGCAATTTCTGAGGGCGTCACTGTATTAACTTATTTAAGCTTCACATTAGCCCTGTGATGTGGATACCTTCCCCACTCTACAGAAAATAATACTGAATTTTTCAAAATCACAGACTCAGTAAACGGCAAGGCTGGGATTTAAGTCCAGGCAAGTTTGCTCTCCTGTGCTTCTTGACCTCCACATTTTAATACATCTTAAAATGGGCAAAGCATGGAATTGGAAATTTCTGTCTCTAAGTAGTTCTGGATCCACCTGGAGAGATTACACACCCTAGTATTTTCTTTATTAGTTAAATAAGAGACTGGACTAAACGTGTTGTATTCTGCACTAACATAATACTAAAATAGGTAAATTGAGGACTATGATTCAAATTCAAGCCCAGCAACTAACTGGTTGAAAGAGGTTAGGTCAGTCAGTCAACACTCTGAGTATCCAAACCATTCTGTATCCTATCACTAAAAATTTCTGGGTTTCTAAATATACCATATACTCAAAAATTTCCAAAGAACATCAAAAAGAATGTTCTGTGTCTTACAATGGGCAAGGTATGGAATTTGAAATCTCTGTCTCTAAGTAGTTCTGAAACCATGGATTATTCACCCTCAGCTCAGTTCAGTCACCCCGTTGGGTCGGACTCTTTGCGACCCCATGAACTGCCCACGCCATGCTTCCCTGTCCTTCACCATCTCCCAGAGCTTGCTCAAACTCATGTCCATTGAGTCAGTGAAGCCAACCAACCAACTCATCCTCTGTCATCCCCTTCTCCTCCTGCCTTCAATCTTTTCCAGCATCAGGGTCTTTTTCAATGAGTCAGTTCTTCACATGAGGTGGCCAAAATATCAGAGCTTCAGCATCAGTCCTTCCAATGAATATTCAGGACTGATTTCCTTTACAGTTGACTGGTTTGATCTCCTTGCAGTCCAAGGGACTCTCAAGAGTCTTCTCCAACATCACAATTCAAAAGGATCAATTCTTTAGCACTCAGCTTTCTTTATGGACCAATTCTCAGATCCATACATGTTCAGTTCAGTTCAGTTCAGTTCAGTCACTCAGTCGTGTCCGACTCTTTGCGACCCCATGAATTGCAGCACACCAGGTCTCTCTGTCCATCACCAACTCCCAGAGTCTACCCAAACCCATGTCCATCGAGTCAGTGATGCCATCCAACCATCCCATCCTTTGTCGTCCCCTTCTCCTCCTGCCCCCAATCCTTCCCAGCATTAGGGTCTTTTCCAATGAGTCAACTCTTCGCATGAGGTGGCCAAAGTATTGGAGTTTCAGCTTCAACATCAGTCCTTCCAATGAACACCCAGGACTGATCTCCTTCAGGATGGATTGATTGGATCTCCTTGCAGTCCAAGGGACTCTCAAGAGTCTTCTCCAACACCACAGTTCAAAAGCATCAATTCTGCGGTGCTCAGCTTTCTTCACCGTCCAACTCTCACATCCATACATGACCACTGGAAAAACATAGACTTGACTAGACAGACTTTTGTTGGCAAAGTAATGTCTCTGCTTTTAAATATGCTATCTAGGTTGGCCATAACCTTCCTTGCAAGGAGTAAGCGTCTTTTAATTTCATGGCTGCAATCACCATCAGCAGTGATTTAGGAGCCCAAAAAATAAAGTCTGACACTGTTTCCACTGTTTCCCCATCTATTTGCCATGAAGTGATGGGACCAGATGCCATGATCTTAGTTTTCTGAACATTGAGCTTTAAGCCAACTTTTTCACTCTCCTCTTTCACTTTCATCAAGAGGCTCTTTAGTTCTTCTTCACTTTCTGCCTTAAGGGTGGTGTCAGCTGCATATCTGAGGTTATTGATATTTCTCCCGGCAATCTTGATTCCAGCTTGTCCTTCATCCAGCCCAGCATTTCGCATGATGTACTCTGAACATAAGTTAAATAAGCAGGGTGACAATATACAGCCTTGACGTACTCCTTTTCCTATTTGGAACCAGTCTGTTGTTCCATGTCCAGTTCTAACTGTTGCTTCCTGACCTGCATACAGGTTTCTCAAGAGACAGGTCAGATGGTCTGGTATTCCCATCTCTTTAAGAATTTTCCACAGTTTATTGTGATCCACACAGTCAAAGGCTTTGGCGTAGTCAATAAAGCAGAAATAGATGTTTTTCTGCAACTCTCTTGCTTTTTCGATGATCCAGCGGATATTGGCAATGTGATCTCTGGTTCCTCTGCCTTTTCTAAAGCCAGCTTGAACATCTGGAAGTTCACAGTTCACGTATTGCTGAAGCCTGGCTTGGAGAATTTTGAGCATTACTTTACTAACATGTGAGATGAGTGCAATTGTGCGGTAGTTTGAGCATTCTTTGGCATTGCCTTTCTTTGGGATCGGAACGAAAACTGACCTTTTGTCCTGTGGCCACTGCTGAGTTTTCCAAATTCGCTGGCATATCCATCCATACATGACTACTGGAAAAACCACAGCTTTGACTAGATGGACCTTTTTTGGCAAAGTAATGTCTATGCTTTTTAATATGCTGCCTAGGTTTGTCATAGCTTTTCTTCCAAGGAGCAAGGGTCTTTTAATTTCATGGCTGCATTCACCATCTGCAGTGATTTTGGAGTCCAAGAAAATGAAATCTGTCACTGTTTCCATTATTTCCCCATCTATTTGCCATGAAGTGATGGCATGATCATGGCATGTCATGATCTTAGATTTTGAATGTTAAGTTTTAAGCCATCTTTTTCACTTCCCTCTTTCACTTTCATCAAGAGGCTCTTTAGTTCCTCTTTATTTTCTGCCATAAAGGTGGTGTCATCTGCATATCTGAGGTTATTAATATTTCTCCCAGCAATCTTGATTCCAGCTTGTCCTTCATCAAGCCCAGCATTTCTCATGATGTACCCTTCATATAAGTTAAATAAGCAGGGTGACAGTATACAGCCTTGACATACTCCTTTCCCAATTTGGAACCAGTCTGTTGTTCCATGTCCAGTTCTAACTGTTGCTTCTTGACCTGCACAGTGATTTCTCAGGAGGTAGGTAAGGTGGTCTGGTATTCCCATCTCTTGAAGAATTTTCCACAGTTTCTTGTGACCCACACCATCAAAGGCTTTAGTGTAGCCAATGAAGCAGAAGTAGATGTTTTTCTTGAATTTTCTTGCTTTTTCGATGATCCAATGGATGTTGGCAATTTGATCTCTGGTTCCTCTGCCTTTTCTAAATCCAGCTTGAACATCTGGAAGTTCATGGTTCATGTACTGTTGAAGCCTTGCTTGGAGAATTTTGAGCATTACTTTGCTAGTGTATGAGATGAGTGCAACTGTGTGGTAGTTTGAACATTCTTTGGCATTGCCTTTCTTTATGATTGGAATGAAAACTGGAATTTTGAAATTACTCACGCTAGTACTTTGTTTATTTTATTAACTAAATAAGAGACTGTGTGCTCAGTCACTCAGTCATGTCTGACTGTTTGCAATCCCATGAACTGTAGCCCAAAAGGTTCCTCTGTCCATGGGATTTTTCCAGGTAAGAATACTGTAGTGGATTTCATTTTCCATTTCCTAATCCAAAATATAAGAGATTCGACTAAACTCAAAAAGGAAACTTTTCCAACTCTGTACCTCACTGTTAACCAGTCTAATCAGATAACTGTCTCTACTACTTTCCTCAACTACTCAGTCTTTGAAGAGTATTCCCAAAATTGCAAAACCAAATATATATCTACTGATACTCATCTGGATATTTGTCTATTCACTGACTCATGGTTTACAAATTAGTACATACATTATGTGCTGTAATAAATTATAAATTACAATATGTGCTAAATAAATAAAACTGCATAAAGGGACAAAGATTAGAAAGAAAAATAAGGCATAAAGCAAATCCTCAGAGAGCTAACTCTGTGGGAGAGACAAACATTCACTTAACACTCCATATGACAACTTATTATAGAATGGGTTCTAGAGGAGAAGAGAATAAAAGTATTCCAGACAAGAGGAATATCAAGTGTTACAGAACTCAAAGAAGTTGTATATGGCTGATACATGGAATGTATGAAAGAAAGCTGGTGGGAAAGAAGGAAGAAGCAAAGACATACACCCAATTATAAAAGGCTATTTTTGCCATTCTCAAAAAAGATTGGACTTTATCCTACAGATAATAAGAAGCTCTTTAAGGATCTTAAGCAGAAAAGTGATATGACATATAAGCAGTTAAAAAAAATCTA
This sequence comes from Giraffa tippelskirchi, assembly GCF_054371585.1. Taxonomy (NCBI): domain Eukaryota; kingdom Metazoa; phylum Chordata; class Mammalia; order Artiodactyla; family Giraffidae; genus Giraffa; species Giraffa tippelskirchi. The sequence goes on from NC_137277.1 coordinate 96,774,221, forward strand.
TCACATGGAAGATGCTGGGACAAGACTGGTGGCAGAGAGACTAGTTATCCTCGGTGATAAGAGATGATTAAGAGCCTGAATTATGATATCTGCAGTAATAATGGACAAAAGAAAACAGATAAAAGATTATATATATATATCTTTATATATCTGAGATATATAAAAGGAAAAATACATTGACTTACTGATTATTCTGATGCAGAAAAAGAAGAAGATAAATATGTGTGGGATTTTGGCTTGACAGATAGTGGTAATATTCAACAATATATGGAAAACAGTAAAAGAAACAGACTGAGACAACACCTAAAAAATTTTATCTTGAAAATAATAACAGTGATTAAGAACGTAACTTTGTACTCAGAATTGTCATTTAGTATTAGTATGCTTGCATATTTAGTCACTTCAGTTCTTTTCAATGCTTTGTGACTCTACAGTCAGTAGCCTGCCAGGCACCTCTGTCCATGGGATTCTTCAGACAAGAATACTGGAATAGGTTGCCATGACCTCCTCCAGGAGATCTTCCTGATCCAAGGATCAAACCTGCATCTCCTATGTCTCCCGAATTGCAGGTAGATTCTTTTCCCACTGAGCCACCTGGGAAGCCCTAATATCTGTGTAGCCTTGGGTAAATTTCTGAAAATCCCTAAAGTCTCAGTTTCCTCACCTATAAAACTAAAGTAATAAAAGAACCAACTCAAGGTTGTTCTGAGGATTAAATCAGCTAGCACATGTGAAGCACATAGAATAGCAGCAAGTAAATGGTAATTCCTCAACAAATGGTGGCCATTATAAAAATTCCACTGAATTTGAGGTTGTGGCAGTCGTCTGAAGGCAGACAAATCAGAAAAGAGTTGGCAATATAGGTTTGGGCCAGGAGAAAGCCTGATGATGGAATATGTTTCTTCAAAAGGTTCAAGTCTTCCAGACTTTTCATTGATCCATTTATTACCTAAATATGTGCTTTGACTATTACTGATTCCCAGTTTACAACTCTAGAAACCATTTTTCCAATACATCTAACCATTTCCCAACCTTCAGAAGTATCTTTAAATTCAATATATTCTTGAAATTGTTTTTATTTGTATAAATCTGTGTTGATGTCTTATCTACTTCAGCTCCCCTGCAAAACTGTAATACCCTACAAGACCTTATGCTGTGCTGTGCATTACAGTTGAATAAAAAAATATAATATTCTCTCTCTCAGTAAAAACTATGTCTGTAGAAATAAACCTATTCAGACTATTTCTGACCCAATGGAAAATTATCCTAGTAGCAACAAAATTTATTCCTTTCAACGAATAATGATTTGAGTACTTTTATGTGCCAGATACTTGATAATTGCTGTCCTAGGAACTGGAGATAAAGTAGGAAAATAAAAAATCCAAAAAGACTGATTGGTGTAAAGGGACAGAGAAGACAAAAAGTAAATAGGTATATGAGTAAAACATACAGTATCTGAGATGATGATAAGTACAATGAAGAAATAGAGAGCAAGAAAGAAGAATAAGGAATGTCTGGATTTTCAACGTTAAGTAGGTAGCCATAGAAGACCTCACTAAGAAGGTAACATGTAAATGAAGACCTGAAGGAAGTGAAGTAGTGGACCATGAAGCTATAATTTGGGTGAATCAGTTTTCCAGCAAAGAGAAAAAGTGTCAAGAATAGACAGGTTAGCAAAGAAGAAAGTGGAGAAACCAGGTAAGAAGCTATTGTAATAACCCAACCAAGAAATGATAATGGCTTGAACTAGATGAGAAATGGTGGAGTTCTGGATATGTTTTGAATGTAGAGCCATCAGAATTTGCTTAAGGATGGAATGCAGCATGTAGGAGAAAAAAGAACTGAAGATGATGCCAAGGTTTGGGGCCTGAAAATTGGAAGAACGGCATTTCCATTACTCAAAACAGATGAGGAGTGAGAATTCTACTTGTATTTAACAAGAAGGAAGTTATTGAAGACTTTCACAAGAGCAATTCATCAAGTTGGTGGGAAGCAATTTAAGAAACCTTAGGAGGAGAGAAATTTAAGTATAGACAATTATACTCCAGGAGACTAGGAAAGAAAGCAAAGAGAGCAGAAATTGTAGGGAAGGTAGGCTAATAAAAAAATAGAAGTCAGTTATTGTTTACCTTGAAAACTAGACTAGTAAAGTGAAAATAAACACCTAATCTTGTCTTTTCAAATTATTTCACTATATCTTATTTGTGAGGTTTATTTTTGTTGTTTTTGCTTCCTTCCCTGTAGCAAGTTAGCAAAATATTGAAGTAATTGGGCTCATTCAACTCAAATTACAACAATGTAACAATAATGTCTCAAACAAATTAACTGTAAGAACATGTATAAAATAAGCAACAAATCTTTTTCCTCAGAAGGGGAGGCAGAATATTCACTGGGAAAAGAGTTTAGTAGTTTGATCAGCAATAAATATGAATCACTTCTTTTATTAAAATCTCTGATTACATAAAAGTGCACAAATATTTTTAAACTGTATCATGGTGTCAGTTCTCTCACCATGAAATTTTAATTCCTGTGGTCCAGTAGACATAGATCTGCTGGAGACAGGAAGCAAAGAATGCCATTCAGCTGAATGAATGAATGAATCATTATGGTAAACTAAATAAAATTTCCAGAGTCAGGTCAGGACATCAGGGATAACAACAGTGCCCTTCATAAGGGCATGGAAGTTTTCGGGTTTTTATTTTCCACCAAGAGTGAAAAAAGATACTGATTTGGAGCTTCATTCAAAATATTCCACTAGAGTCTCTTCCATGATAGTATGGAGTAAATTTGTCTCATTCTCTGTTGTTTTTCCAGGATCCATCATTGCACTGCATGTCTATTATGAATTCAACAAATACTTTTAGTGAACAAGTGAATGAAAGCATGCAGTAATTAGTTAAATGAATAAATGAATGAATAGCACCTTAGTCCTATGAAACTACATAAGACTATAAATTCACAGGAAGAGCCTCAACTAATAAAAACACTCCTACAGTAAAAACCACCACACCTAACTCTACTGGTACCACAAATTTAGAACAGTTTAAACACTGCACGTTGGATTATTCAAACCAAAAATTATTACTAACCTCACTGGTAAAGTAAAACATTAAATTGGCTTTGTTTTAGAAGCACTGGAGGTGTTCAAGAGTTACATTTCTTAAAAGTAAGACTGTCTTTATTTCAAGAGAATAATCATGAAGAAATCTGTGATGTAAACATAAATATGAATACTGGTGTTGAAGGCTCAGAGGTGTGTCATTTAAACACTATAAAATGGATTAATCTTTAGCCCAACTGTGCCCTTCTAGAATAAGAGAAATATTTCCCACATATATATTAATATCTCCCACTTGATATCACTTATTACTAAATTACAGAGACTTTTAGGAATATACTATTCAATATTTTTATTCTTTGTCTGGGTAATGGAGAGTACATCACACCTGAGGGTAGAGACTTCCCCAGAAGAAGTAGATGATTCTTTCTGTCAATCATCATGGGGCAGGCCTTAGACTGGGCATGAAAAGGAGCTTCTCTGAAATCCAGGATTGCTATAGATTTCTCTATGGTGAGGACTGAGCTTGCCCTGCCACATGATGCCACATGGGAGCAAATGGATAAGGGGAAAACAGCTTTGAGAACTTCAAGATCATCTTTATTCATCAGTACGTCTCTAGAATAACAATAGTTCAGTGTGTGAACAACTAGGAGAGGGTGGAAAGAACCACCAAGACATATCGGCAAAACACAAAAAATTCCTTTGGTAGTCCCAGACATTAATTTGGTAAAGGAATCTAGCAGAAAACATATTAACCACCCTATCTGTGGAATTCAAGTTCAGAGCCATGGTTTGGATCTTTTATTGGAAATTTATTGTTTTGCCTCTCTTATGGAAAATGTCCTGTTTAGCTCGAATTTATTGGTCCAGAAATGAGCATCTGACCCAATGTGAGCTAACAGCATTAGTATCTTTCTCCTGGGTTCTTAAACTTGATACAGTACACATCTAATCTCCATGCTTCTCTAATGGAGGAATGAGAGGCTCTAGAGCTGATATGAGACCATGACTCTCACCATAGGAAAAATACTTACAGGAGAATGCATAAAATATCACAGAAAATAAGCAAGGAGAGATGTAATGAGTGACAAGTAATAATTATCCCTCGAATCTATGTACAGTCCAGCATTTCTTGTGGTTTGATTACCAAAGCCAATAACAATTTTCTTCCAAAGCTAGTTTAAACTAAATTTCTTTCTCTTACAATTCTAAAACCAGTGCCCCTTCGCTAACCATTTGCCTTATGCTGAAATGACTATGTTATGGGCATTTTGACATTTACTGGTGTATTAGTACTAGAAACTCTAGGAAATAAAGTCTATTAATCATTCTTGAGAAGCTTTTAGAGAAGAATGAAATAAATATTAAATGCTACTTTAGTAAAAATAAAGTGTTATAGCAACCAAGGAATGTGTGCAACAGACACTGGTATGCTATCCCTGAGTCTAACTTAAGAAGGTTCAGTAAAGACGAAAAGGATTGGTTATGGGATCAGGAATTGATTAGAAACAATCTGCAGGGTAAGATTCACGTATGGATATAAGTCAGTATTGTTGAACACATTACACAAATTCTAAAAAGTCTTTTTAGGGACTTTCCTGACAGTCTAGTGGTTAGGACTCAGATTCCACTGCAGGGGGCATGGATTTGATCCCTGGTCAGGGAACTAAGATCTGCAAGTTGCATGGCACAGCCCCATCCCCCCAATAAAAACCAAACAATTAAGTACTTTTACAATTTACAAATCAAAAGGGCTACTTCAAATTGGCTATATCAAATTGTCATTTCAGAGAAAGATACTCACAAATAAGTATAATATAACCACTTAACCAATATACATTCATTAATTTTCTATTGTATGCGAGGAGGTGTTCTAGGCACTGAAGATAAAGTAGAAAATAAAATACTAAGAAAAATCAGACTATAATAAGTACCAAAATCTGTACCTAGTTAGGGTTAAGAACCTTGGGTATAACAAAATATATGTATGCATTAGGAATTCAGAGGGAAAAGACTGACTGAGGCTATCAATGAAGACCCATGAAGGAGATAGCAACTGGTCTTAGTTATTAGCAAGAAGTAAGATTTCCAGAGGTAGAAATAAATAATAAGGCATTTTACATTGAGGAGATGACATAAGTGGAGACAGAAAAGCAGCAGTTTAATTAAGGCACTGAAAAAGCTCACAAGCCAGGTGTTCTCTGTGACAACCTAGAGGGGTGGGATGGGGTGAGGGGTGGGTGGGAGGTTCAAGAGGGAGAGGACATATGTATACCTAAGACTGATTCATGTTGATGTAGAGCAGAAACCAACACAATATTGTAAAGCACTTATCCTCCAATTAAAAATAAATTTTAAAAAGAGCTCATATTGGCTGAATAATAAGGTCATAATAAGGCAACTGCTACCCACTCCAGTATTCTGGCCTGGAGAATTCCATGGACTGTATAGTCCATGGGGTTGCAAAGAGTTGGACACGACTGAACCACTTTCACTTTCACTTTCAATAAGGCAACTGCAAATGATGAGGTTAAAGAGATACGGTTGAAATTAAAATCTCAAAAATATACAAACAGCTCATGCAGCTCAATTCCAGAAAAATAAAGAACCCAATCAAAAAATGGGCCAAAGAACTAAACAGACATTTCTCCAAAGAAGACATACAGATGGCTAACAAACACATGAAAAGACGCTCAACATCACTCATTATCAGAGAAATGCAAATCAAAACCACAATGAGGTACCATCTCACATCAGTCAGAATGGCTGCTATCCAAAAGTCTACAAACAATAAATGCTGGAGAGGGTGCGGAGAAAAGGAACCCTCTTACACTGTTGGTGGGAATGCAAACTAGTACAGCCACTATGGAGAACAGTGTGGAGATTCCTTAAAAAACTGGAAACAGAACTGCCACACAACCCAGCAATCCACTGCTGGGCATACACACTGAGGAAATCAGAATTGAAAGAGACACATGTACCTCAATGTTCATCGCAGCACTGTTTACAATAGCCAGGACATGGAAGTAACCTAGATGTCCATCAGCAGACGAATGGATAAGAAAGCTGTGGTACATATACGCAATGGAATATTACTCAGCTATTAAAAAGAATGCATTTGAATCAGTTCTAATGAGGTGGATGAAACTGGAGCCTATTATACAGGGTGAAGTAAGACTGAAAGGAAACACCAATACAGTGTATTAACACATATATATGGAATTTAGAAAGATGGTAATGATGACCCTATATGTGAGACAGCAAAAGAGACACAGATGTAAAGAACAGACTTTTGGACTCTGTGGGAGAAGGTGAGAGTGGGATGATCTGAGAGAATAGCATTGAAACATGTATATTACCATACGTGAAATAGATCGCCAGTCCAGGTTCAGTGCATGAGACAGGGTGCTCAGGGCTGGTGCACTGGGATGACCCTGAGGGATGGGATGGGGAGGAAAGGGGGAGGGGGGTTCAGGATGGGGAACACATGTACACCCGTGGCTGATTCATGTCAGTGTATGGCAAAAACCACTACAATATTGTAATTAGCCTCCAATTAAAATAAATAAATTAATTTTAAAAGAAAGAGATAGGGTTGATTCAAATCATCTATTCTAGGTGCTGCACCTCTGCACTAGCCAGATTTTTACCCTATGCCAGAACTCTCTTCCCCCAGATCTTCAATGACATTCTCCTCATTATTCAGATTTCAAGCTAAAAGTTCATCCTCAAGGAAATTTTCCCTGAAATCTCTTTTGAAAGAACTCAAATCTTAATTTACATTAATCATCTTTTATATTAACTATCTCCCCTAAAATATAAGCTCCACTTTCACTTCTAGTCATTACAGAAACAGTGATTAGATTTACTCTCCTTTATAAATCCTGAACAAAATATGTGAAACACAGTTATTTATCATGGGCAATGCAGAACAGTGATCCCTAAGAAAGGGAAACAAAGTGGACCCTCTGAATGCCCCAGGTTACCAAAGTTTAGAGAATGGCTATAGTACAAGAAGGGGGACTTCAAACATAGCTTGATAGCCTTCTTAAGTTGAACAGATGAAATTAGGAGTAGAGACTACCTTCAGGGGTGGAGGGTGGGAAGCAAGGCAATTAGAGTGAGCAAGGCAGACAAAAGAGGAAAGAGAGATACAGAGAAGGAGATATGTAGAGGGACCCCTCCAGTTTTTAGCTGGATAATGATTAAGTGTGTAAAAAAAAAACATTATTCATAGGGCATTGGATAGATCACTCAGAAATGCATTGTGTTAGACGTGGGGAAAAATTAGCCCTAGTTTAAAGACTGCTTTGTTCCTTAAAAGCAAGATTTGAAAGGATAAATTGTTCCCAAGTAACTTAACTGTGTCCTTAAAAAAAATAAAAAAAAAAACTCAAGAATATTTACAGGAATTAAAAATTACCCAGTATTCAGCAAGGTAAAATTTACAGTGTTTAGCAACTAATAAAACATTATAACATTATAAGGCATGTAAAAATGCAGGAAAATACAACCCACAGTAAGGATTTAAAAATCAATCAAGAAAAATAGACTCAGAAATAAAACAGATAAGCAGAAATAGTAGACAAATACAAAATGATTATTATAACTATATCGCATACTTCAAGAAGACATAGAAATAAGTCATTATGTTAAAGAGACATAGACTACACTACTATACTTACAGAGATGTAAAGAATTATAAGGAAATATTATGAATATTGGAATATTATGCAAACAAATTAATAACATATCAAATGGACATATTTCAAGAAAGACATAAACTATTAAAATTGAAACAAGAAAAGAAAATCTGAATAGACATATAACAAGCAAAATAGATTAAATTAGTAATTTAAAATCTTCCTACAAAGAAAAGCACAGATGCAGACAGCTTCACTGTGAATTTCATCAAACATTTTTAAAAAAGTTAATGTGATTACATCATATACTCTTTCAGAAACCAAAAGGGCACACTTTGCTACCACTATGGGGGAAAAACCAGCATGAAGCTTCCTCAAAAATTAGAAATAGAAGTACCATGTGATCCAGCAATCCCGCTTCATGATACATATCTGAAGGAAAAGAAATCACTATCTTAAAAAGATATTTGCACCACCATGTTCATGGCAACATTTATTCACAACAGCCAAGATATGAAAATGACCTAACTATCTATTATAGATGAGTGGATAAAGAAAATGTAGGGTATATATATAATGGAATATTATTCAGCCGTAAAAATAAGGAAATGCTATCACTTGTGACAACATGGATGAACCCTGAGGGTATTCTGCTAAGTGTAATAAATAAAACAGATTAAGAAAAATACTAATTTATATATGGAATCTAAAAAACCCTTACTCATAGAAAGAGGGTAGAATAGTGACTGCCAGGTGACAGGGTGGTAAAAAATGGGGAGATAACTGGTCAAAGTGTACAAACTACTAATTATAATGTTAAAAAGTTCTGAGGAACTAATAAACAGCATGTGAAGTGAAAGTCACTCAGCTGTGTCCAATTCTTTGCAACCCCATAGACTGTAGCTCACCAGGCTCCTCTATCCATGAGATTCTGAAGGCAAGAATACTAGCGTGGGTAGCCATTTCCTTCTCCAGGGTACTTCCCAACCCAGGGATTGAATCCGAGCCTCCAGCATTGCAGACAGATTCTTTAACATCTCAGCCATCAGGGAACATAGTGACTATATTTAACACTGTATTATATACTTGAAAGTTGCTAGGAGAATAAATCTTAAATGTTCTTACTACAAGAAAAGATAATTACGTGAGTTGATGAAAGCATTACCTAACCTTAATGTGGTAATCATTTTGCAATATACATGGGTATCAAATCATCACATTATACACCTTAAACTTACACAATATTATATGCCAATTATATCTTACTAAAGCTGGAAAAAGTTAAAAGATTTTAAAAAGTTTCAAGACAATGCACCAGTTAACTCATTATCATTTAGTGACTATCCCTCTTTTTGAAATAATAACCTCTTTTTAAATTTAGTAAAATCGTGTATGTCCAGTGGTTCTCAAACTTTTACGTGCAAACTTTCACGCTTGTTAAGCTATTAATTGTTGGGCCTCACCTTGTCTTACACATAGCCAGGTGATTCTAATGATGTTGGTCCAGGGATCACACTTTAAGAACAAGCTGCTATATCCCAATTCCATTGGCATGGTGATTAAGAGCTAAATCTGGGACTTAAATGCTGAATCAACTAGTACTGCCTTGGGAAAATCTATAATTCTCTGTAAACTTCTGTATCCTGATTTTAAAATGCAGATAATAACTGTATCAATATCATTTAACTGTTGAGGATTATATTTGATAATATGTATAATGCCTGTATAGTATTGCTGGGCAAATAACAACTTCACAGCTCTTTATGATTGTGTGTGTGTGTGTGTGTGTGTGTGTGTGTGTGTGTGTGTGTGGTGCAGGCGTGCTCAGTTTTGCCTACTCTTTGCAACCCCGTGAACTGAAGCCCATCAGGCTCCTCTGTTCATGGGATTTTCCAAGAATACAGGAGTGGGTTGCCATTTCCTTCTCCAGGGGATCTTCCCAACCAATCTCCAGGGGATTGATCCCAACGGATCCAACACATGTATCCTGTTGTTCCTGCATTGGCAGGTAGATTCTTTACCACTTGACCCACCAGGAAAGCCCCTCTTATTATTAGTACTGTGAGTCTGTCAGTGACTCAGACGGTAAGGAACCCGCCTGTAATGCAGGAGACTCAGGTTCAATCGCTGGGGGAAGATTCCCTGGAGAAAAGCATGGCAACCCACTCCAGTATTCTGGCCTAGAGAATTCCACAGACCGTATAGTCCATGGGATCACAAAGAATCAGACATGACTGAGCGACTGACACTAAGAAGTTCAATTTTAGTAGGTAAAGCTAGATTGTTTTCCAAAGTGATCATGTCACTCTCTGGGGCCAACAGTAAAGGATGAAATTCTTGTTGTCCCATATCTTCATCAATACTTAATAAATTCCATTCCATTTGTTTTCCCAGTCTTGTGGATCTGAAATTGTATCTTGCAATTTTTATTTGCATTTACTTGATTACAAACAAGGTTGAGCAGCCTTTCTATATTTATAGGTTATTTGTGTTTTATCTTTGGAGAAACTCCTGTTTGTGTCTTTTGCTCATTTTTTTTTTTAAATTAGGGTTTTCATCTTTTAGGTGTTTGTTATACCTTCTGGATACTATTCTGTGAGTATGTGTTGCAAATATTTTCATCAGGTTTAACTGAGATTATACATGTGGATAGACAGTAAGCAAAGAGCAATTAGTAAAGGAAGTTTTTTTTTTCCCCTCTGGCAATGAAACATTTAAACGTCATTCATTTCTGGGTTAAGTGCCTCCACCAAAAACACCAGGGTGATATAGAGTCATATTCTTCAGTTTCTACTTTAATTCTCTCTCCAGCTCTTATATATGTCATGTAAGGTAGATAGATGATAGGTAGATAGATAGACAGTTAGACTGATTGATTTTAGATAGACAGGTATACAAATAAATACATATATATATAGGTATCTTCCACTTGCCTATTCCCACCAATCAGCTGGATCTCCATTTTATATTACAATGAAAATGGCCTAAACAAATTGCCTTGTATTCACAAGAAGGTAGTGGGGGAGTATTTTAGCATACTTCCAGTGGTTCCCAAAATTCACTGTACTTTCGAATCACCTGGGTTCCCTAAAAAATACTTATGCCTAGTTCTCACTCCTCTATATTCTGATTTAAATGGTAAGGCTGTGAACCATACAGTGGGAATTTTAAAATCTCCCTAGGTGATTTTAATATGCACTGAATTAGTCCTTGAAACTCAAAGTATTCTACATGGATCATTAGCCTTGTTATTACCTGGGAACTTATTAGAAAGCAAATTCTTATAATTCAAACTATGGGAAAAGACCTGAGATTTTTGAGTATATGGTAAAGTTAGAAAAAAATGCTGGCTTGTCCACAGTCCCCTTGTGCCCCTACTGTCATCCTTCATTTCAGCTTAAAGAACTTTCAGCTATGTCTCCTTAATTTTGAAGGACAACTTTGACAAATAGAGTATTTTCAGTGGCAGTTTTTACCTTTCAGCAGTTTGAACATAGAATAGCACTCTCTTCTGGTCTGCAAAGTTTCCGCTATGAAATCCACTGGTCGTCTTACAGGGATTCCCTTGTATGTGAGGAATATCTTTTCTCTTGATGCTTTTAAAATTCTCTTTGATTTTAGGCAGTTTTATTATACTGTGTTTTGGAGAAGATTGTTTTGGGTCAAAATTTTGGTGGAATCTGTGAACTTCACAAATTTGGATATCCAAATCTCTCCCCAGATTTTTGATATTCTGATCCATTATTCCTTTAAATAAGCTCTCTACCCCCCTTTCTCTCTTCTCTTCTTCTGGGACTCCAATTATGTATAATGCATTCAGTTCAGTTCAGTCGCTCAGTCGTGTGCGACTCTTTGCGACCCCATACATTGCAGCATGTCAGGCTTCCCCGTACATCACCATCTCACCAAGTTTACCCAAATTTATGTCCATTGAGTCAGTGATGCCATCCAACCATCTCATCCTCTGTCATCCCCTTCTCCTCCAGCCTTCAATCTTTCCCAGCATCAGGGTCTTTTCAAATGAGTCAGATCTTTGCATCAGGTGGCCAAAGTATTGGAGTTTCAGCTTCAACATCAGTCCTTCCAATGAACACTCAGGACTGATCTCCTTTAGGATGGACTGGTTGGATCTCCTTGCTGTCCAAGGGACTCTCCAAAGTCTTCTCCAACACCACAGTTCAAGAGCATCAATTCTTTGGTGCTCAGATTTCTTTATAGTCCAATCTCACATCCATACATGACTACTGGAAAAACCATTGCCTTACCTAGATGGACCTTTGTTGACAAAGTAATGTCTCTGCTTTTTAATATGCTAAGTTGGTCATAACTTTCCTTTCAAGGAGTAAGCATCTTTTAATTTCATGGCTACAGTCACCATCTGCAGTGACTTTGGAGCCCCAAAAAATAAAGTCAGCCACTGTTTCCCCATCCATTTGCCATGAAGTGATGGGAACGGATGCCATGATCTCAGCTTACCGAATGTTGAGCTTGTATAATGCATAGACTATTTCTTTTAACGGAATTCCATAATTCATGTAGGTTTTATTTACTTTTTCATTCTTTTTCCTTTGTTCTCCTCTGACTGGATAATTCCAAATGACCTATCTTCTATTTTACAAATTTTTTTCTTCTGCTTGATCCACCCTGTTGTTGCTCACTCTTGCATTTTTCATTTCACTTGTTGTCTTCTTGAGCTCCAAAATTCCTGTTCAATCCTTTTTATGACCTCTGTATCTCTGTTAGACTTCTTGTTATTATGCATTATTTTCCTGATTTTATTAAATTGTCTTTCTGCATTGTCTTACTAGACATTGAGCTTCCTTAAAACATATATTTTAAATTCTGTATTAGGAAAATCACAGATCTTTATATTTTTGGGGTCAGTTTCCTTGATTTTTGATGTTCCTCAAAGTCTTTCATTGCTGTTTTCACATGTGAAGAAGAAATCAATTCCTTCAATCTTTACTGGCTGACTTCAGAAGAGAAATACCTTCTGTCCACTCTAAATTCTGAGGCTTTCTCAAACTTTTCCTATGGATACACCTGCTCTATACCTCTTGTTCCCTCTGGTGGGGGAATTCTTAAGATTGTATGCCACCTTTAATAATGCAAAGCCAGGCCAGGTGCTAACAGCCTCTCTTGTGCTTTTCCTAGGACAGTGCTGGATGCTCAAAGTTAGTGTGATTTTTCCCAGTCCTGTAGAGTCAGTCTGACTTTCTGCTCATGGTCACTAGCCATCTATAAAGGCTTGCTTTCATGTAGCCACCCATGGTTGGGGAGGGAGTGTGTGGATGAGGTGGGCCTGTGGGCAAGCGGGGAGGAAGCAAGGAGTCACCAGTTTCTCATGGATGGGCTTCCTGATGGAGTCCATGACACAATAGGATCAGCAAGCCCTTGATGCCCTTCAAGAGCACTGCTTGCTGTTCTCCTATTTAGGGCACACTACAGACTATTCTATACGGAGTGAGAAAGAAGTCAGTCTCTTTGGCAGCATCCTAAACAGCTGATGAAACAGGCACTAACTCATATTTCTCACTTTCCCCTATGGGAGAAGTCATGGACTCAGAGATCTCTTTCAACATGGAGCTATGCCATCTTAGGGGAAAAGTAACATGGGTCAATTGAAATGGTTCTTCTTACCCTCTACAGTTCAGTTCAGTTCAGTAACTCAGTCGTGTCCAACTCTTTGTGACGCCATGGACTGCAGCACGCCAGGCTTCCCTGTCCATCACCACCTCCTGGAGTTTACTCAAACTCATGTCCAGTGAGTCCATGATGCCACCCAACCATCTCATCCTCTGTCATCCCCTTCTCCTCCTGCCTTCAATCCTTCCTAGCATCAAGGTCTTTTCCAATGAGTCAGCTCTTCACATGAGGTGGCCAAAGTATTGGAGTTTCAGGTTTAGCATCAGTCCTTCCAATGAATATTCAGGACTAATTTCCTTTACAGTTGACTAGTTTGATCTCTTTGCAGTCCAAGGGACTCTCAAGAGTCTTCTCCAATACCACAGTTCAAAAGCATCAATTCTCTGGCGCTCAGCTTTCTTTATAGTCCAACTCTCACATCCATACATGACTACTGGAAAAACAATAGCCTTGACTAGATGGACCTTTGTTGGCAAAGTAATGTCTCTGCTTTTTAACATGCTGTCTAGGTTAGTCATAACTTCCCTTCCAAGGAGCAAGCATCTTTTAATTTCATGGCTTCAGTCACCATCTGCAGTGATTTTGGAGCCCAGAAAAACAAAGTCTGTCACTGTTTCCACTGTTTCCCCATCTATTTGCCATGAAGTGATGGGACCAGATGCCATGATCTTAGTTTTCTGAATGTTGAGCTTTAAGCCAACTTTTTCACTCTCTTCTTTCATCAGAGGCTCTTTAGTTCTTCTTCACTTTCTACCATAAGGCTGGTGTCATCTGCATATCTGAGGTTATTGATATTTCTCCCAGCAATCTTGATTCCAGCTTGTGCTTCACCTAGCCCAGCATTTCTCATGATGTTCTCTGCATAGAAGTTAAATAAGCAGGGTGACAATATACAGCCTTGGTGTACTTCTTTCCCAATTTGGAACCAGTCTGTTGTTCCATGTCCAGTTCTAACTGTTGCTTCCTGACCTGCATACAGATTCCTCAAGAGGCAGGTCAGGTGGTCTGGTATTCCCATCTCTTGAAGAATTTCCACAGTTTGTTGTGATCCACACAGTCAAAGGCTTTGGCATAGACAATAAAGCAGAAATACATGTTTTTCTGTATGGACTTCCCTGGTGGCTCAGATGGTAAAGCGTCTGCCTACAATGCGGGAGACCCGGATTCAAACCCTGGGTCGAGAAGATCTCCTGGAGAAGGAAATGGCAACCCACTCCAGTATTCTTGCCTGGAAAATCCCATGGAGTGAGGAGTCTGGTAGGCTACAGTCCATGGGGTTGCAAATAGTCGGACACAACTGAGCAACTTCACTTTCACTTTCACATGTTTTTCTGGGACTCTCTTTTTTGATGATCCAATGGATGTTGGCAATTTGATCTCTGGTTCCTCTGCCTTTTCTAAATCCAACTTGAACATCTGGAAGTTCATGGTTCACGTACTGTTGAAGCCTGGCTTAGAGAATTTTGAGCATTACTTTACTAGTGTGTGAGATGAGTGCAACTGTGCAGTAGTTTGACCATTCTTTGGCATTGTCCTCTTACCCTCTTAAATGCATCCAATGCCAGATTTTTTTTTTGCTCCAACAGTGTGCTGGAATTTCTCCATTGGACCTCTGGACTTCTACAAAGGGTTTCCTGTCTCTGGGCAATAATCTAAGTTGGTAGTTTTTGAGGGAAATACAGCAGAAAACTCTATTCCATTATGTTGATGACATCACTCCTGGCTAGCCATTTTCTAAATTAAAATGAAATAAAGCTGAAATCTTATTTCATGTCTTATATCAATAAGTATTCCTGATAAAATAAAGATCCAAACTTTAGAAATAATAACTAAGCCATATACGAATGGAAGAGAGTAAAACATGAGGAGTGAATTCTTTTTTTTAAAAATCCAACTCCATTGTCTTTATTGTTTTTTAATATAAATTTATTTAATTGGAGGCTAATTACTTAACAATATTGTAGTGGTTTTGCCATACATTGACATGGATCCGCCACGGGTGTACATGTGTTCCCCATTCTGAACCTCCCTCCCAGCTCCCTCCCTATCCCATCCCTCTGGGTCATCCCAGTCCACCAGCCCTGAGCTCCCTCTCTCATGCATTGAACCTGGACTGGCAATCTATTTCACATATGATAATATACATGCTTCAATGCCATGTCCCAAATCATCCCACCCTCGCCCTCTCCCACAGAGTCCAAAAGACTGTTCTATACATATCTGTGTCTCTACTGCTGTCTGCCATATAGGGTTATAGTTACCATCTTTCTAAATTCCATATATATGGGTTAGTATACTGTATTGGTGTTTTTCTTTCTGACTTACTTCACTCTGTATAATAGGCTCCAGTTTCATCCACCTCATTAGAACTGATTCAAATGTATTCTTTTAATGGCTGAGTAATATTCCATTGTGTATATGTACCACAGCTTTCTTATCCATTTGTCTGCTGATGGACATCTAGGTTACTTCCATATCCTGGCTATTATAAACAGTGCTGCAATAAACATTGGGGTACACGTGTTGAGGACTGTATTCTTTATAATTTTTAGGTGAAGCACACAGCACAAAAACCATAAACACTCATATATTTGAATACATAAATATATAAAATATTATATAGAGGAAAAAAGTTAAATATTTGACACTTGCCTGAAAAAAATAATCAGTGTTCATCACACTAAGGTAACCATCAAGTTCCAACAGGTTATACTTTGACCTCCCTGTAAGAACTTCCAAAGTAGATAACATCTGAAAAGACTTTTTTTTTTAATTTTTTAATTGAAGAATAATTGCTTTATAGAATTTTGTGGTTTTCTGTCATATATCAATAAGAATCAGCCATAGGTACACCCATGTCCCCTCCCTCCCCATGCCCACCCTTCAGCCTGTCACAGAGCCCCTGCTTGATTTTCCTCAGTCACACAGCAAATTCCCATTGGCTATCTATTTTACATATGGTATTGTAAATTTCTATGTTACTCCCTCCATACATCTCCCCTTCTCCCTCTTCTCCTCCCTCCATGTCCATAGTCTATTCTCTATGTCTGTTTCTCCATTGTTGCCCTGAAAATAAATTCATCAGTGCATCTTTTTAGATTCCCTATATATGTGTCAGTATACAATATTTATATTTCTCTTTCTGACTTACTTTACACTGTATAATAGGCTCTAGGTTCATCCACCTCATTAGAATGGATTCAAATGCATTCATTTTTATGGCTGAGTAGTATTTTGCTGAATACATGTACCACAGTTTCTTTATCCATTCATCTGTCAATGGACATCTAGGTTATTTCCATGTTCTAGCTATTGTAAATAGTGTTACAATGAACATTGGGGTACATGTACCTTTTTCAATTTTGATTTCCTCAGGGTATATGCATAGGAGTGGGATTGCTAGGTCATATGGTGGTTTTACTCCATCTTCCATAATGGTTGTATCAGTTTACATTCCCACTAGGAATGCAAGAGTGTTCCCTTTTCTCCACATCCTCTCCAGCATTTATTGTTTGTAGACTTTGATGATGGCCATTCTGACTGGTGTGAGGTGGTATCTCATTGTAGTTTTGCATTTCTCTAATAATGAGTGATGTTGAGCATCTTTTCATGTGCTTGTTAGTCATCTGTATGTCTTCTTTGGAGAAATGTCTCTTCAGGTCCCTTTCCCACTTTTTGATTGGGTTGTTTGCTTTTCTGGTAGGAGTTGTATGAGCTGCTTATATATTTTAGAAATCAATTCTTCGCCAGTTGTTTCCTTAGCTATTATTTTCTCCCATTTTGAGGGTCGTCTTTTCACCTTGTTTATAGTTTCCTTTGCTATGCAAAAGCTTTTAAGTTTAATTAGGTCTCACTTGCTTATTTTTATTTCCATTACTCTAGGAGGTGGGTCATAGAAGATCTTGCTTTGATTTATGTCATAGAGTGTTCTGCCTAAGTTTTCCTCTAAGAGTTTAATAGTTTCTGACCTTACATTTAGGTCTTTAATCCACTTTGAGTTTATCTTTGTGTATGGCAATAGGTAGTGTTCTAATTTCATTCTTTTGCACATACTGTCCAGTTTTCCCAGCACCACTTATTGAAGAGGCTATCTTTGCCCTATTGTATATTCTTGCTTCCTTTGTCAAAAATAAGGTACCCATAGGTGCGTGGGTTTATCTCTGGGTTCTCTATCTTGTTCCATTGGTCTATATTTCTGTTTTTGTGCCAGTACCGTATGGTCTTGATGACTGTAGCTTTGTAGTATAGCCTGAAGTCAGGAAGGTTGACTCCTCCAGCTTCGTTCTTCTTTCTCAAGACTGCTTTGGCTATTCAGGGTCTTTTATGTTTCCATATAAATTGTGAAAGTTTTCATTCTAGTTCTATGAAAAATGCCATTGGTAATTTGATAGGGATCACATTCAATCTGCAGATTGCATCTGACAGTATAATCATTTTCACAATATTTATTCTTCCTACCCAGGAACATGGAATATCTCTCCATCTGTTTATGTCATCTTTGATTGATTTCTTTCATCAGTGTCTTATAGTTTTCCACATACAGGTCTTTTGTCTCCTTGGGTAGGTTTATTCCTAGATATTTTATTATTTTTGTTGCAATGGTGGATGGTACTGATTCCTTAAATTCTCTTTCTGATTTTTCATTGTTAGTATATAGGAATGCAAGTGATTTCTGTGTATTGACCTTGTATCCCGCAACTTTGCTGAATTCACTGATTAGCTCTAGTAATTTTCTGATAGTTTCCTTTGGGTTTTCTACATATAGTATCATGTCATCTGCAAACAGTGAGAGTTTTACTTCTTCTTTTCCGATCTGGATTCCTTTTATTTACTTTTTTTCTCTAATTGCTGTAGCTAGGACTTCCAAAACTATGTTGAATAACAGTGGTGAGAGTGGACACCCTTGTCTTGTTCCTGATCTTAGAGGAAATGCTTTCAGTTTTTCACCATTGAGAATAATGTTTGCTGTGGGCTTGAAAAGACTTTTAAAAGCAGAGAATCCTTCCTTTCGTTTATAGCCTCCAGCTTGAACCTATGGATTTAATACTTGTAATCAGTTAGAATTTACCATTACTCTCAGTCATTCTAGATGTTTTCTCCACAACCCTCCATAGACACTTATCATTCCAAAAGTTTGCCCACACTTACCCCAATAGGTACCTCATTCTTTCACTTGTAATTCGGATGTCCCTAAGTGCTCCAACTTCCTGCATCCTTTCCGTTAATATCCAAATAAAATGACTCACCCTGCCCCAGTACACTCAAAAGCTTCTCATGGGGACTAAGAAAGCTACCTCTATTTTTAATCACATTTTGCTCTGGATTACACCTTCTTCTATAATTAAATGTAAATGAATTAAACACCCTAATCAAAAGTCAGAGACTGGAAAAATGGATAAAAACATATAATTCAACTATATGCTTTCTACAAGAGACTCACCTGAGATCCAAAGACACAAACAGGTTGAAAGTGAAAGAATGAAAAAAGATATTTCATGCAAATAGCAAACAAAAGAGAACAGGAATGGCTATAGTAATGTCAGACGAAAAAAAAAGAAAAAAAATCCAAACAACCCAATCATGGTTAAGGTTCTGTGCTCCCAATGCAGGGGACCTGAATTCGATCCTTGGTCAGGTAACTAAATCTCACATGCCACAACCAAAAGATCCCACATGCCACAACTGAGACCTGGCACAGTCAAATAAATAAGTAAATAAATGTTTTTTAAAGTGGGCAGAGGACCTAAATACACATTTCTCCAAAGAAGACAAACAGATGGCTGACAGGCACATGAAAAAGTGCTCAACATCGCTACTTATTAGAGAAACGCAAATCAAAACTACAATGAAATATCACCCATACCCATCAGAATGGCCATCATCAAAACTTAACAAATAATAAATGCTGCAGAGGGTGTAGAGAAAAGGAAACCCTCTTACATGGTTGTTGTTGTTCAGTCACTCAGTCGTGTCCAGCTCTTTGCAACCCCATGGACTGCAGCATGCCAGGTTGTCCTGTCCTTCACCATCTCCCAGAGTTTACTCAAACTCATGTCCATTGAGCTGATGATGCCCTCCAACCATCCCATCCTCTGTCGTCCCCTTCTCCTCCTGCCTTCAATCTTTCCCAAAATCAGGGTCTTTTCTAATGAGCTGGCTCTTTGCATCAGGGGGCCAAAGTATCGGAGCTTATACTGTTAGTGGGGACATAAATTGGTGCCGCCACTATGGAAAACAATATGAACGTTTCTCAAAAAACTAAAAGTAGAGCTATCATTTGATGCAGCAATCCTACTCCTGAGTCTATATCTGGAAAAGATGAAAACTCTAATTTGAAAAGATATGTGCACCCCAACGTTCATAGAAGCCCAATTTACAATAGCCCAGACATGAAAGCAACCTAAATGCCCATCAACAGATGGATGGATAATACATGTAATATACATATCTATATTAATATATATAAATATATATAATAGGATACTACTCAGTCATAAAAAAGAACAAAATAATGCTATTTGCAACAACATGGAGAGACCTAGATATTATCATACTAAATAAGTCAAACAAATACCATATGATATCACTTTTACATGAAATCTTAAAAATTTTACAAATGGACTTATTTACAAAACAGAAACACAGTCACAGACATAGAAAACAAATTTATGGTTATCAAAGGGGGAAGGTAGTGAGGTATAAATTAGGAACGTGGGAGCCTTTGACTGTGTGGATCACAATAAACTGAGGAAAATTCTGAAACAGATGGGAATACCAGACCATCTGACCTGTCTCTTGAGAAACCTGTATGCAGGTCAGGAAGCAACAGTTAGAACTGAACATGGAACAGCAGACTGGTTCCAAATAGGAAAAGGAGTACGTCAAGGCTGTATATTGTCACCCTGCTTATTTAACTTATATGCAGAGTACATCATGAGAAATGCTGGGCTGGAAGAAACACAACCTGGAATCAAGATTGCCGGGAGAAATATCAATAACCTCAGATATGCAGCTGACACCACCCTTATGGCAGAAAGTGAAGAAGAACTAAAGAGCCTCTTGATGAAAGTGAAAGAGGAGAGTGAAAAAGTTGGCTTAAAGCTCAACGTTCAGAAAACTAAGATCATGGCATCCAGTCCCATCACTTCATAGGAAATAGATGGGGAAACAGTGGAAACAGTGTCAGACTTTATTTTTTGAGGCTCTTAAATCACTGCTGATGGTGATTGCAGCCATGAAATTAAAAGACGCTTACTCCTTGGAAGGAAGGCTATGGCCAACCTAGATAGCATATTTAAAAGCAGAGACATTACTTTGCCAACAAAAGTCCGTCTAGTCAAGGCTATGGTTTTTCCAGTGGTCATGTATGGATGTGCGAGTTGGATGGTGAAGAAAGCTGAGCGCTGCAGAATTGATGCTTTTGAACTGTGGTGTTGGAGAAGACTCTTGAGAGTCCCTTGGACTGCAAGGAGATCCAATCAATCCATCCTAAAGGAGATCAATCCTGGGTGTTCATTGGAAGGACTGATGTTGAAGCTGAAACTCCAATACTTTGGCCACCTCACGCGAAGAGTTGACTCATTGGAAAAGACCCCAATGCTGGGTAGGATTAGGGGCCTGAGGAGAAGGGGACGACAGAGGATGAGATGATTGGATGGCATCACTGACTCGATGGACATGGGTTTGGGTAGACTCCAGGAGTTGGTGACGGACAGAGAGGCCTGGCGTGGTGCAATTCATGGGGTCGCAAAGAGTCGGACACGACTGAGCGACTGAACTGAACTGCATTGTACATAAAACAGATAAACCGCAAGGACAAATTGGACAGCACAGAGAATTATATTCAATACTTTGTAATAACTTAAAATGGAAGAGAATCTGAAAAAGAATATATACAGCTGAATCACTTTGCTGTACACCTAAAATGAACATGACATTGTCAATGAAATACACTGCAATTTTTTTAAATCCCAATGTTTTTGCAGAAATAGCAATGGCAACCCACTCCAGTATTCTTGCCTGGAAAATCCCATGGATGGAGGATCCTGGTAGGCTACAGTCCATGCGGTTGCAAAGAGTTGGACACAACTGAGCGACTTCACTCACTTAGAGTAAAAAGGCAACTTATAGAATAGTAGAAGATATTTGCAAATCATGTATCTGATAAGGGATCAATATTCAGAATACATACAGAATTCCTAAAATTTAACAAGTAAACCAAACAAGCCAATTCAGAAATGTGCAAAGGACCTGAGTAGACATTTCTCCAAAGAAGATACACAAATGGTTAATAAGCTCATGAAAAGATGCTTAACATCACTAATCATTTGGAAAATGCAAATCAAAACATAATGAAATATCACCTCACACACATTTTTATTGATGGCCTATCAATATGTATGATCTGCAATATGTATGAACCTTGAGATCATCAACCTAAGTGACATAAGCCAGTCACAAAAAGACAAATTATATATTAATTCTCTTATATGAAATAGTCAAAATCATAATGATAGAAAGTACAGTGGTGGCTGCCAAGAGTTGGGGAAAGCAGAGAATGGAGAGTTACTGTTTAATAGATATAGATTTCAGTTTTACAAGATGAAAAGAATTATGGGGATGGATGGTGGTATTGACTACACAACAATGTAAATGTATTTATTACCACTGAAGTGTACACTTAAAAATAGTTAAGATGGTAATTGTTATGTTACGTATATTTTAACACCATTTAAAAAGAAAACAAAATAGCTGAAAAAATGAATCATATATTATATGAAAATATAAAAATGGATGTTACCCTTGTAATTAGAGTTTAATATACATGAACATTTTTATATTCTCTTCTTTACCAAGACTCTGTTTGCTACAATACAAATACTAGAACTAGAAACCAGAAGACAATAAACACAATTAAATTATATATAAGGGAATTTCACTAGTTTTTTTAATTCAAAATATTTATTATGCTAAATACCATATATGTGAAATCTGTGAATCAGTTCCTGGTTAATGTAGTGTAAAATCCTGCTGGGCAGAAAGACATATATGATTAACTAACTATGAATGTTACAATAAACAAATAATAATTGAAGATCAGATGAGGGAACACTACCTCTAATATAAAATAAATAATATGTGAGCTGGTCCTTAAAGAGATCTGTAGGAAAATATCAAAAAGACTAAAAGGTGAAAATAGAATCCAAGACCCAGATACAAGAAAGAAAAATAAAATTGGTGTACCCCCTTTCAAAAAAAATGGAAGAAATAATGGCCCCAAATCTCTCATCTATGGTGAAAGATATGAATGTACAGTTTCAGTAACTTAGCAATAAAAGTCTAAGCACAGTATGATCAAAAACATGAAAACCAAATAAAAAGAGAAGAGTATTAAAAGTAGTCAGGAAAAAAATGACAAAGTACTTACAGAGGAACAAGGACTTACATGGACACTGGCTTCTCATCAGAAATTATGGTCATCAGAAGACAGTAGAACAACATAGGAAAATTCTAAAAGGAAAAAATGCCAACCCAAAATTGTATACCCAGTGAAAATATTCTTTAAGAATAAAGGCAAAATAAAGACATCTTCAGATAAAAGAAAAACAAGAAATTTTATTGTCAGGATGCCTGAACAACAGGTAATGACAAAGGAAGTTCTTCAGGCTGAAGAGAAAGGATACCAGAGAGGAAATCAGATATTTGTAGAAGCATTAAGAGTATTAGAAATAGAAAATATCAGACTAAATATAAAGATTGCTCTTTCCTCTTAATTTCTATAAAAGATAAGTAACAATTACAATAATAACGATAAAAGGTAGGTAAATGGATTATGATGCAAAATTCCTATCATTCAGATCAATTAGTAAAATATTAACCCTAAAGAGACTGTAAAGTATACGTGTTGCAATTTTAGAGAAAATAACTTTTAAAAAATAATTTTAAAATAATGAAAAGAGATACAGCCAGAAGTCCAATACATGCTAGAAAAAAATTTAAGAGATAAGAATATGCCTTTTTTCAGGGGAGAGTATTCAATCCAGTGGAATGTTAGCAGAAAAAAAAATTAAGAATTTAATGCTTAGAGAAGTAACAAAACAAGTATAATTTTCTTCCCCTCCAAAATAAATTCTAATTTTTTTCTTACTGGAATGACACTGATATATCCCAGATTCAATCAAATGTATGAACATATATTTATTGGTATAACTAAATCGTCTCTAAAGATGCTTGGGCTCAGAAGTAGTGTTTACTGTGAGTATTGCCACCTGTGGATGAATAGGAGATTAACAACATACATAAGGGAGCACTCTGTCTGCAAACTTTCTTGTAAGTATAGACTTCCCTTCTGCAAAGAAAAAGGGAAAATAATCAAGAATAGGTTGCAGGGAGGTAAATCATCTTTGGTCACTTTAACAAGTTTACTTTCTGCTTTCAAATATATTCAAACAATAGAGTTGGTAAACTTCTAGTTCCCAAAAATAACTCGATTATCTAACTAACTTTTTATCTTTTTTTCTGAGTTCAAAGTACCTTTCACTGATCTTTTTTTGCATTTTCCTAAAGCCATACCCATCAAGAGACCCCTGAATCTTATAATTTAAATTGACAATATTTTATCTGTGACCTAGGCTTTAGTGCCACTTAGTGTTCAAATTACAGAACTGCAGCAAGTCAAAGCCACCGAATTTGTCACAGCACCCTCAAAATAATTCCTTTCAATATAAAGGTCTCTAATCCCTGCCCACTTTACTCTGCCTGACACATACGAGCAAAATGCAAAACAGCATATATTAGATACCTTTACGACTTTTATCAGGGTAAAGTGGAAAATAAAGTGCCACAGATCTTTTTTTCTTCCTCTGCTTGAATCATCTAGTACTGTGCCATGACTCCAAATATAAATCAGAACTGACTTACTGAAAGTAGAGGGAAGACAGGTCACTTTCTCAGAGAAGAAAAAAATCCAGCTATTCAGGAACAAGACCTAACAAATAAATCACACATTAACAGAAAATAAAAACACTGATGCAATTTTATAAACAAATGCTGAAATTAAAACATCAATTATGAGAATTAGGTTCTATAATCGTAATTATATTTAATAATTAATGATAAAATAACCAAGTAGGCATTTTCTATTCATCACAACAAATTTCACACCAAATTTGCAAAATTTTCACTGCATGGGGATAAGGAGGATTGGAAAAATGAACAACAGAATAGTGTGTTACAAAAGAATAAATATTAAAAACAAGAGAGGCGTTTTTAAAAAGTATAAAATACACTGGAAAAAATAGCTAATAGAAAGGCAAATATGAATGTGGAGAGATTAAAGAAAAGAAAAAAGGAAAAATTTGGCCAACAAATGAAATAAAGAAAAATTCACATTGAAATTATGAATAAAATAACATCATTCAAGTTTACTTGGGAATAACATTACTGATAACTATCAATTTTAAGACCAAAATAATGATCCAGATGTATTGTTAATCAGAACTTAAAAAATAGAGAGACCAAAATTTCCATTTTGCAAATCTGTGGCTATGCTTTATAAAATCTTAAAAATAGGTAATTTAAAGGAAATTTCATAGTGGCTCTTTTTTTAATTAATTTATATTTTATTGAAGGATAATTGTTTTACAGAATTTTGTTGTTTTCTGTCAAACCTCAACATAACTCAAAAGTTTTAAATTATGGAAATTTTAGGAAATTTTAAAACACCAACTTGTACTCCCACTAATTGGAGATAATCACTACCAATATTTTGTTCTAAATTTTCCAGCCTTTTATTAATGTAAAATTTACATGTCTAAATGGAATCCTCATGATTTAATGACCAGGTTTTCCTCTTAATACTTTTATATATATATATATAATTAAATAATTTTTACCATTTTAAACAACTACTGGTATTTCATTTTATAAACCCACACTAATTTTTTAACCACTGTATTGCTGGGTATTTTGGCTGACTCCACTGTGTAGCTATCATAAACAAATATTGGGTTCACATCCTTGAAACCAGACCTCATACAAACACAATTATTTTCTCAGACAAAGAACTAAAAATTGAATTGTAATGTTAAAACTTTATAGAATTTTTTAGGTAATTGTCCCAATGAAAGGATTTATCAATAGTGTGGTTTTTCTGTATCTTGCCAATAATGAGCATAATCATTTTTTCATCTCTGTTACAGTTTCATATACAAAAAAAGTACCTTCTTATTTTCATTTGCTCTTACTTGACTTCTTTAAAAAGTAAATATGTTTTACATGATTACTGGCTACTGGACGTCTTTGTGAATTGCCTGTTCATGTCTCTGGATATCTACAGGAATGCAGGGCAGGTAATACAGTGGTTAACAGCATAGGCTTGGGCTACGACTGCCTGAATTTTGAAGCCTTAATCTATCACCAACAGTAAGACCTCTGCGAGCTTCAATTTCCTCATCTATAACATAAAGATAACAACAGTACTTAGCTCTCCAGATGAAATGACGACCTAACATGTACCACATGCTTTTTTATTTTAACTCTTTGTTCACCATATGTATTGCACTCATTGTCCCCAGTTGTCAGTTGCCTTTTGATCTTGTTTATAGTGAATTTTGGCAGACAGAAACTTTAAAATTTTTTAGTAAAATCTATCACTCTTTTTCTCAGGATATTTGCCTTTGGTATCGTACTTAGAAAGGCAACAGATTTAGAGGAGTAAAGATAGTACAACTTTTTCAGGAAAGCAAAATATATCTGGCATGTGTATAGCGAATTAGATCAAATTCCAGGATTCTTCTTCTCATGCACCTCTACCAAGCATGCACAATTTTTAAGTAACTTCAGTTTTAAAAAGAAATGCACAAAAATCACAAGGCCACTCACCATACATAAACTGCCGATGGTCATGACTTGCTGAGTTTCCTGGTTTGACTGAATCTTGACCTTTGGCTTCAATAAAAGATACATAAATACATGTAAATTATAGACATACCATAGTAACTTAAGTTCCCCTTTTAACCCGTTTCCCAGATAACTGTAAAAATTTTATAGAACAATTAATTATTCTTCAATCAAAGAACTTCCCAGAATCACCTATATGTGAGGGAATCTGGCTTGTGAGTGAAACTTTCTGCACTCCATCCTTAGCAAATATAACACAAAGACTTTCAAAGTTTAAGCAAAATAAATCACTAGTAAGGCAGCAAAGTGCTGACTCATTTGAACTGGGAGAACATTTTCCATCCAGCAGAGGACAGTACACACAAGCTGAAATATCACAAACTATGAGCTGGTTCGTACACATATCTAATACATAGCATTATTTGTCATGGTCTCATTACAGAGATAGGATTCGGTCAATTAATATTTCTGAAATAAAATTGTAAGCAGCAAAACATAATTGAAATTTATAACAACGTCTCAAATTTAGTTTAATACTAATTCAGTTTTAATATCTAAAGAATTTATCTAACAAGTAGAAGTACAGGTGAGTATTATATTTTCATTTATAATTCATTCAGAAATTCAAGCCAAAAAGTTTCCACTGGCTATATCAAGAGCGTGTTTTTAATCATTACAAGAAACTGAATTCAAGTGAGCCACTTCAGGAACATTAACAGTAGCAATATAATATGCTAAATTTAAAAAACAAGAACTGTGTCTAAAATCTCAGTATTCTTATTACACAGATACTTCAGGCAATTTTTGCTTCTTTCACAATTATAAAATTGTGGTTAAAATTAGAATCATTCAATCAGAAAAGGCTACTGATCTTCCCAAGGTCACAAACAAGTAAGCAATTGTATATCAGTGATAAATTTTTCTTAGTCTGCTACTCTATCCACTACAGTATGTAATTTCTGCCATAAACATCTTAAAATATGTAAGAAGTCATAAGAATTGCTAATACTACTTTTCAGCACTGTCATATTTTGTCCGCTGAGCCAAGCATACCAGATGTCTTTAAATAAAAGATTTAGACAGCATAAAAATAAAGTGTTATTGTATACGGAGTTTTTTTAAATACACCAATACATTGGGATACCATAAGGTTTGAATATATGCTATTACAGAAGAGCAGAAACATTTATAAATACTAATAGAATATATCTAAGACAAGAAGAAATAGTGATCATAAATGTGAACGATTAAGAAGAAAACAGTGAAAAATTAATGTAACACTCTGCCTGATAAAGAATATCTTAACTATTTTAACAAAATGAGCTAAATCATACATTCCCATTCTTGAAGAAGATATGGATTTTTCATTTCCTAAAATTAATATGCCCCATCAGTGTACAGTTCTACTAGAATCTATGAAAGACCACTGTTTATAAGTAAACTGAAATGACTGAGGGGATAAACAAATTGTGAGGTGATTATTAGGATTAATACTGGGTGTTACTGTATTTAAACACATAGTCACACACCCAGCCAGTAAAACTGAAACTGTCTGTGAGAACAGGTTTGAAACAATAGCTTCATCCTGAGCTGCACTTGTGCATCTGTTACATTTACACAAATCACTCTAGATGTTTAAGTGAACATTTCTCTCCCCCATTTCTAGCCACAGATGATCGTACAGGGGAAAGTAGAAGCAGAAAGAGAGAAGTCAGAATGTCAAGTCTTACATCCACATATGTAAAAGGATATTAAAGGATACATTTGAATATATATAAATATAACAAAAATCATTATTTTAAAATGCTCAATCAAATAGCTTAAAGTATACTCTCCATTGCCTGCAGACTGTAAAACTTCCTTAGCATGACATACCATATTAAAGCCCTCTATAATCTGTCCAAACCTGTATTTTTAGCCTAATATTGCACCACTCACATATATGACCCCCTTATTCTTTCCACACTGATGCTTGCCGTTTTCCTAAATTCACAAAATGTTATGCTTTTGTGCTCTTAAGCAAGCCATTTCTTTGCCTTCATTATCTTTTTCCAGTTCACCTATAGAACTTGAACTCATCCTTCAATACTCAGTTTACTTACCATAAGATGTTATCATTATTTGCTTATTTGGATGTCAGGCTTTGACAGACTAGTTTTTGAGCTCCTAATAGGCAAAAAGAAACTTAGCTGTCTTTATATTCCTAGCATCAATCACACTGCCAGGCATACAGTTGATTTCTAAATGTGTGCTGAATGGTGAATGAATGAATGCACCAATATTCAATTGGTACTCACACTTTTTTTAGGAGTGGCAGAATCTGTTTCCCTCTACTCTTCTCAAACATTCAAAAACACTATAAATAAACCACAGTGATACTCTCTTCTTTTCCCCATAACTATTCCACTCTTGTTCGCAACAACTCCTAACTTCCTAATAAAACATCTCTATTTTGAGGAATTAAGACACATTATTCCAGGAAAATGGAGTAGAGGTATTTTCCCATATTCCTACCACTGGGTACAACTAGAAATCCTGGATATGAAAATATATAAACAGTTCATACTATCCAACATAAAAAAAAACTGATTAAAAAAATGGGCAGAAGACCTAAAGAGACATTTCTCCAAAGAGTACATGCAGACGGCCAACTGGCACATGAAAAGATGCTCAACATTGCTAATCAGCAGAGAAATGTAAATCAAAACCACAATGAGACATCACCTCACACCTGTCAGAATGACTATCATCAAAAAGTCTACAAATGACAAATGTTAACAAGGATGTGGAGAAAAAGGAAACCTTGTACACTGTTAGTAGGAATGTAAATTGGTGCAGCCACTGTGGACAACAGTATGGAGGTTTATCAAAAAACTACAAATAGAATTACCCTAGGACTCAGCAATTCTACTCCTGGGTATATATACAAAAAAACCCCACTAATTTAAGAATATACATGCACCCCAATGTTCATAGGAGCCTTATTTACAATAGCCAAGGTACGGAAGCAACCTAAGTGTTCATCAACAGATTAATGGATAAAGAAAATGTGGTGTGTATATTTATATATACACATATATATATATAGAGAGAGAGAGACGTACACACACACAATGGAATGCTACTCGGCCATAAAAATGGATGAAATTTTGCCATTTGCAGCAGTGTGGATGAACTTGGAGGGTATAACACTAGCCAGACAGATAAAGACAAACACTACGTGATATAACTTACATGTGGAATATAAAAAATACACAAACCAGTGAATATAACAAAAAAGAAACAGACTCAGAGATACAGAAAACAAATCAGTGGTTACCAGTGAGGAGAGGGGAGAGGCAACATAGGGGTAGGAAATTAAGAGGAACAAACTATTATGCATAAAATAAGCTACAAGGCTATATTATAGGAGTGACAGAGTATATTATACAATATATATTATATATATCCACAAAGATATATTATACAATATAGGGAATATAGCTAATATTTTATATAAGTGGACTATAACCTTTAAAAATTGTGAACCACTATATTGTACAATTATATAACCTTGTACATCAACTATACTACAATTTTAAAAATCACCCCCCAAATCCTGGCTATATATAAAATAAACAGAAGATTCTGAAAGGCAGAGAGAAGAAAGCAGATTGGCCAAGTACATCAAAACACAAGGAACAACATGATGGTGAGTTCCTTGGGTTTTATTTTTGCCTCATATATCCCAGACTTGCAGCTGAAGAACCCAAGAACCTGACGACATCAGCAGGTACTGACAAAATGCTCAGACACTCAGTCATGTCTAAGTTTTTGTGACCCTTTGGACTGTAGCCCACCAGGTTCATCTGTCCATGGGATCTTTCAGGCAAGAATACTGGAGTGGGTTGCCATTTCCTCCTCCAGGAGATCTCCCCAACCCAGGGATCAAACCCGCATCTCCTGCATTGCTGGCAGATTATTCACTGCTGAGCCATCAGGGAAGCCCACAGACAAAACAGTCCCAATGAAAGCTTGTTTTCACCAATCAAAGGGTGAACAAAAGGTCAGCCTAGTGAAATGGAAACCTTTTATACAATAACTTATCTACTCCAGCCAAATACCACAATAAAAACTGTGACTTCGGATTTCCCTGGTGGTCCAGTGGCTAAGACTCTGTGCTCCGAATGCAGGAAGCCTGGTTTCAACCCCTGGTCAGGGAACTAGATCTCATATGCTGCCACTAAGAGTTGTTTACAGGGCATAACTGAGAGTTCACACGCTACAACTAAAGATCCTGCATGCTGCAAGGAAGATCAAAAATCCCACATGGCACAACTAAGAACTGGTGCAGTCAAATTAATTAATTAATTTTAAGAAAACTGTGACTCTACTCCAAGACATACTTGAAAAGGCTGACAGGAAAGCCTAGATTTCAATTCTCATATGAGCTGCTCCAATACCTTCACCAGAGTGCTGTCAAAGAAAGCCAAGTAGAAAGCTGAGACTTTCACCTCTGCTGGACAGTAATATAATCTCCTCCTCCCTACAGTATCAGTAGAAACCACATGAAGGATGGGAATTTTCTCCCTAACCGAGCAGTAATGAGCACTCTCCCTAGCACACTGGGGGTGTCAGAGGGGCTCTAGTGCAGAACAAGACTTGTGCCATCAACCAAAGGTAATTAGATCACTCTTACCACAGCGTCAGTGGAGACCATGTGGGGAACCAGAATCCTCAACCCCCCCCCAGCAGTATAAGGAGCCATTCCCACTCAAGTGTCAACATCTACTCCACCCGATATTAACAAAGTAGACTTCCTCACCTCCTTCCACTGTGGTGTCAGAGAAAGTCAACCAAAAGGGAAGGTTAAATAAAATTCAAAGTCTCATAATAATATGAAAATGTCCAGGTTTCGATCAAAAATCACTTACCACACTGACGACCAGGAAGGCCTCAAACTGAATTTTTAAAAAGTCAATAGCTGCCAATAAGAAATGTCAGAGGTACTAGTATTATCTAATAAATATTTTAAAGTCACCATTACAAAGTGCTTTAATGAGCAATTGCAAACATATTTGAAACAAAAAAATAGAAAGCTAAAACAGAGAAGATATAAAGAATCAAATGGAAATTTTAGAAAAATACAATACTATCTTCAAGAAACTCACTCCAAATAGAACAATATAGGCCTAGTTAAAGTAAAAAGATGGGAAAACACACAACACGCAAACGTTAATCAAAGTTAACCAGCAGTGGCTATATTAATATTAGATAAAGTAATAGATTTCAGTACAAAGAAAGTCACCAGAACAGAGAGATACATCATAAAAGATAAAAGGGTCAATCCCCCAAGACAAAGCAATCCTAAATGTGTATGCACAAAACAGCAGAACTGAAAGAAGAAACACATAAATACAGTATTATTATACTTACAGACTTCAGTACTCCCACTGAACATTTTATAGAAGAAATAAAATATCAGCAAGGGTATAGAAGAAAAAACTCAATACCACTATCAATCAATAGAATTGAATCAACATTTAGAGAACACTCTACACAGTTAGAGCAGAATACACATTCTTTTCACATGCCCAAGGAACATTTACAAACAGAGGCTATATTCTGAGCTGTAAAACAAACCTCAACAAATCTAAAAGAATTGAAATCATGGGGAATGTTCTCTGACCATAATAGAATCAAACTGGAAATCAAAAACAGAAAGACAACAAGAAAATCTCAAAAAAAAAAAAAAAAAAGGAAACTAGACACAAGTCTCAAGGGAAATTTTTAAAATATATAGAAATGAACAAAAATAAAAATACAACATAAAATTTGTTGGACACAGCTAAAACAGTGCTAAAATAGAAATTTATAGCACTAAATGCAAACAATAGAAACAGAGAAAAATAAACCCAAACCAAGCAGAAAGAAGGGATAATAAAGGTAAGAACAGAAATCAATTAAACTAAACAAAAACAATACAGGAAATCAATGAAAAAAAAAAAGAGCTGGTTCTTCGAAAAGATCAGTTTAATTGCAAACTGCAGGCAAGACTGACAAGGAAAAAATGAGAGAAGACACAAATTACCAATACCAAGAATGAAAGAGGAAACATCACTACAAACCTTCCAGACACCAAACAGATGAAGGAATACTATAAATAACTCTATATACATATTTGACAACCTAGATGAAGTGAAAAGTGAAAGTTGCTCTGTCGTGTCCAACTCTTTGCAACCCTATGGACTATACAGTCCATGGAATTCTCCACGCCAGAATACTAGTGGGCAGCCTTTCGTTCTCTAGAGGATCTTCCCAATCCAGGGATTGAACCCAGGTCTCCCACATTGCAGGTGGATTCTCTAGCAGTTGAACCACAAGGGAAGCCCAAAAACACCGGAATGGGTAGCCAATACCTTCTCCAGTGGATCTTCCTGACCCAGGAATAGAACTGGGGTTTCCTGCACTGCAGGTGAATTCTTTACCAACTGAGCTATCAGGGAAGCCCAGATGAAGTGAACTAATTCCCAAAAGCCCAAACTACCATAACTTGTCTCATATTAAATATATAATTTGAATATCTCTGTAACTATAAAAGAAATTGAATTATCAATTTAAAAAAAGAAATCTCCAGGCCCAGATGGTTTCACTAGATAATTCTACCAAATATTTGAGGGAAAATTAACACTAATTCTACACAATCTCTCTAGAAAATAAAAAAGAAGGAAATCTTTCCCAATTTGTTTTATGAATTAATACTAATTGCACTGACACCTAAACCAGACAAAGATAGTAAAAGAAAGAAAGAAAGGGAAAACTACAGATAAATAGCCCTCATGAATTAGATATAAAACTCTTTATCAAAATATTTGAAAATGGAATTCAGCAATATGTTACAAAGAATTATGCACCATGACGAACTGAAATTTCTTTCAGGAATTCAAGGCTAGTTCAATATTTGAGCCAATCAGTGTAATCCACCATTTTGACAAACTAAAGAAGAAAAATCACATGATCATATCAATCAATGCAGAAGCATTTAACAAATTCAACAATCACTCATGATTCAAAAAAAAAAAAAAAAACTCTGATAAATAATCATAGCTGGAACTCCCTCAACTTGGTAAAAAGGTATCTACAAAAAATGTATACCTAACTAACATTAAACTTAACAGTGACTTTCCCACTAAAATTGAGAAGAGGACAAAATGTCTGCTTTGACCACTCTTGGTTCAACACATAGTCAGAGAAGTTCTAGCCACTGCAATAAGAAAGAAAAAAAAAGATACAAAGATGAAAAAGAAGAAATAAAATTGTTCCTTTTCACAGGTGGCATGATTATCTATACAGAAAATGCCAAGAAATCTGTACACACAAACACACACAATCAATCTCCTAGAGCTAATAAATTATTTCAGTGAGGTCACAGGATACAAGATTAACATACCAAAATCAGTTTTATTTCTATATGGTAGCTAAAAATATATAAACACTGATACTTAAAATGTAGTGCCATTTATTATTGCTCAAAATGAAATACTTAAATATAATTCTAACAAGATATATCCAAAATTTACATGCTGAAAATTATACAAAGATGATAAAAGAAACCAAACAATAGATAGATAGATAGAGAGACCATGATCATGGATTGGTAGATTCAATAATACTAAAGATGTCAATTATCTCCAAACTGACATACAGGTTTAATGTGATTCCTATCAAAATCCCAGTGAGATTTTTTAGATACATAGTTTATTCTTAAATTTATATGGAAAAGCCAAAAAAACTAGAACAGTGAAACAATCTTGAAAAAGAACAGAATGGGAAGAATCACTCTACTTGATTTCAGGACTTATAATCAAGATAGTGTGGTATTGGTGGAAGGACAGACACATAGATGAATGGAATAAAAAAACAGAGAACACAGGGAAAAACCCATACTAATTATGGCTAACTGATTTTTAACAAAGGTACAAAAGAATTTAATGAAGGAAAGATAGCCTTTTCAACAAATGGTGCTGGAGCTATCGGACATCCATGCATGGGTGCTAAGTCATGTCAGCCACGTCCAACTCTTTATGACCCTATGGACTATAGCCCACCAGGCTCCTCTATCCATGGGGATTCTCCAGGCAAGAATACTGGAGTGGGTTACCATGTCTTCCTCCAGAAGATCTTCTCAATCCAGAGACTGAACTCCTGTCTCACATCTTCAGTACTGGTAGGCAGGTTCTTTACCACTAATGCCACATACCATCTGGGAAGCCAATGGACATCCACAGGCAATAAGATAAACTTCAACATAAGCCTCACCTGTTATACAAAACGCAGCTCAAAATGAATCATAGATTTAAATATAAAACTTAAAACAGTAAAACATTTTTTAAAAAGAGGGGATAATCTTTAGGATCTAGGGGTAGACAGAGTACTAAGATTTAACAGATTGTACAGAAAGTACAGTCCATAAATGGAAAAATTGATGAGTTGGACTTCTTCTAATTTTTCAAATTTACTCATTGAAAGACTTTGCTAAGATGATAAAAAAGATAAGTTATAGACTAGGAGAAAATATTTGTGAACCATATAGCCAACAAAAGACTAGTATCTAGAATATATAAAGAACACTCAAAACTGAACAGTTTTAAAAAATCAATTAGAAAACAGGCAAAAAAGCATGAAGAGACATTTCACTAAAGAAGATACAACAATGTCAAATCAGCACATGAAAAGATGTTTAACACCTTTAGTCATTAGTGAAATGCAAATTAAAATCACAATGAGATATCATACCTATCACACTGGCTAAAATAAAAAATAATGACAACACCATACACTGGTGAGGATACAGAGAAACTGAATCACTCATATATTGATGGTATGAAAGTAAATGGTACAGCTATTCAAAAACAATTTGGTAGTTTCTTTTAAGACTCAAACATGCAACTACCATATGACCCAGCAATTTTACTCCCAGGCATTTATCTCAAAGCTATGGTCACACAAAAGCCTGAATATGTTTATAACAGCTTTATTCATAATAGAAAAAAACTGGGAACAATGTAGATGTCTTTCCATGAGCCAACTGTTAAGCAAGCTGTAGTACATTCATGCTGGGAAATGCTACTGAGTAATAAAATGTAATAAATTATCGACACATGCAACAACCTGGATAAATCTCCAGAGAACTGTAATACATGAAAAAAAGTCAATCACAAGAGGTTATATGCTGTATGATTCCATTTATATAACATTCTTAAAAAGGCAAAATTATAGAAATGGATAAAATATTAGGGTTATCCGGGTTTAGAAATGGGTTTGGGAAGGAGTTGGGAGTTAGTATAAAAGGGCAATATGAGGGGACCCTTGTTGTGATGGAAATACTCTGTATCTTGACTCCAAATTCTGTATCTTGACTCCAAATATTCTGTAGCTTGACTCTGTAATTTGGGCTTCAAAATCACTGCAGATGGTGACTGAAGCCATGAAATTAAAAGATGCTTGCTCCTTGGAAGAAAAGCTATGACCAACCTAGACAGCGTATTGAAAAACAGAGACATTACTTTGCCGACAAACGTTCATCTAGTCGAAGCTATGTTTTTTCCAGTAGTCATGTATGGATGTGAGAGTTGGACCATCAAGAAAGCTGAGCACCGAAGAATTGATGCTTTTGAACTGTGGTGTTGGAGAAGACTCTTGAGAGTCCCTTGGACTGCAAGGAGATCCAACCAGTCCATCCTAAAGGAGATCAGTCCTGAATATTCATTGGAAGGACTAATGCTGAAGCTGAAACTCCAATACTTTGGCCACTGATGCAAAGAACTGACTCACTTGAAAAGACCCTGATGCTGGGAAAGATTGAAAGCAGGAGGAGAAGGGGATGACAGAGGATGAGATGGTTGGATGGCATCACAAACTTGATGGACATGAGTTTGAGAAAGCTCTGGGAGATGGTGAAGGACAAGGAAGCCTGGCGTGCTGCAGTCCATGGGGTTGCAAAGAGTCAGACACAACTGAGCGACTGAACTGAACCGTTGTGATGTAAATATTCTGTATCTTGACTATATTAATGTCAATGTCCTATTGTGATACTGTACTTGAATCACAGTTTTGTAAACTGTTAACATTTGGTAAAGAATATACAGGAGTTCCCTATATTCCTTCTTATGTGTGTGCTGTGTGCTTAGTTGCTCAGTCATGTTCCACTCTTTGTGACCCAAGGACTACAGCCCGCCAGGCTCCTCTGTCCATGGGGATCCTCCAGGCAAGAATAGTGAACTGGGTTGCTATGCCCTCCTCCAGGAGATCTTCCCAACCCAAGGATTGAACCCAGGTCTCTCACATTGCAGGCAGGTTGTTTACCATCTGAGCCAGCAGGGAAGACCAAGAATACTGGAGTGGGTAGCCAATCCCTTCTCCAGGGGAACTTCCTGACCCAGGAATCAAAAACGTGTCTCTTGCACTGCAGGCAGATTCTTTACTAGCTGAGCTACCCAGGAAGCCCATTCCTTCTTATCACACTGTATGTAAATCTATAATTATACCAACATTAAAGTTTTTTTAAAAATAAAACATTATTTTTGCTTAAAAAACTAAAAGAAATGTTATCTCATCAGTCAACAAAATACATGTTGAACATCTGTATTAAATCAAATAATGAAAGAAAGAGTAGGCAATTTCTGTTGGCCTATACTTCACCTAGTGGACAGCCCTGTCTTGACCTTCTAAGTAATTAAAATCTAACTCAATATCTTTGTTTTATGTCCTTGTGAGCAATGCAAGCTTAGTATTAAAGATAAGAAGGATCCTTAGAGGTCATTCAGCCCAACTCTTTCATTTTGTAAAAGAAATTGAGAATCAAAGAAATTAAATGATATGGTCAAGGTTAAATATAGAGTTAGTAGAAGAACTAGATTTAACCTTCCAGGTCTAAGCTCCCATTCAACAATTCAACATCATTTCCACCATAGTACTTCCACACCACTTTCCTAAGACTGAACACAGTCTCTTTGATAATATGTCTATTTGGAGAATTACATAAAGAATCTGCTGTATACCACCTGAAACTGCTCACTCTCTAAAACAGAATGGCCACTTTTATATACGATGATTGAATCCCAAACCATTACCTCTAAACTGTCAACAGCAAAAAGAAACATTAACAGCCCAGAGGCTCATCATCCCTTCTGGAAAAGCACAAAAGAGAGCCCCATAAGCAATGGGGTCCCTAACCCCTTAGAGACCAGGAAGAAATTTTACTTTGCCTCTTCACTCTAACTGAACTCCAACATTCTGGCCCCTACAGACATTAAGTAATCAGTACTTACTACATGTCAGGCACTGTGCTAGATGCTAGAGACAGTGAATAAGACACACACTCCCAAGTCTCAAAGAGTTTGCCAACTGAGAAAAAACAGACAATTACAGGCAATTTCAATACAGCCTGTTAAGGATTAAGAGTACATCCATAATATCCTGACAGCTATAAGAGGAACCATCATCTCCTGATGGTAGGTAGAAAGGGTAAAAAGAGGAGGAATAAGAGTTCAAAAGAGCCAGAGAGTAGAGAATTAAGTTAATTGCTTACTCAATTTACTCAATTGAGAAAGTATCTAAGTAAAATTATCATTTTGGATAATGTGTGTCTTACTTAAGGGCTTTTAAAGCACTTTTGGTGTTTCTATAAACCTCATAATTACATTCTAATTTATCTTTTGGTAAAGTAAGTTTAAGAAGACTTTTCACTACACTTTTAAAAGATGACTGTATCACCTCTCCTCTCCCACTCCCTAAAATCAGTTCTTTCAAAAAATTTCTTTTCATTGTATTTACTTTGGTATCTAAAAATCGAATACATAAGTCTAACAATATGGTTTTCATTCACTTCCATGACTATCTTGCCATATGCTGTCATACCCACTAATCAAATATTTTCAACTCATCTCTGTTACATGTGACACTAGCAGAAGACAACATTTTAAATTGCTTTCCAATCACAGTACCTCAAGAGATTCAAAAACACATTAACCTCAGGCAAGAAAGCTTGCTTTCATTTTACAGGAAAATAAAACACTAATTACTGTCCTGAAACCTTCTTTAAAGGTCAAAAATAAATCCATAAATACAATAAAAGTTGAGAGAAAACTTAACCTAGATCTTAAAGGAATAAACTCTTGATCTTGGAGTAAACATTTAAAAACCTCACTATAATTTAACTTCTTACATGCCATGGTACCAAAACAAAGGGGTTAATTAAGGACAGTAATTTTTTTGTCTGCTTTTTTTTTTATCAGTCTCATAGGTATAAGTGCAAATTACTTGTCTAGCTTAAGATACTTGTTCATATTTCAGGGCAATAGATATTTGCTTAGAAGAAAGAAATCACTTTCAACAGTGCTCTTAATTAATAATATCTTCACTACATTGTTATATATTCTGGTAAATTGAAATCAACAGCAAAAATGCCCCCATTGATTTCCGTAGGACTAAAGAAGATTTTAAAATGTATGTAGTACAAACAATATGTGTAAGCCACCTGTTTGCTTTTTAACTAAATGGGTTGGTATGGAATGACAGCTGCTGCAAAACCAACAACACTTCAAATACTATATATTACTTTGCCAAGAAGACTAAATTTTGGTTATCATTTATTTTATTACCATGGGACATGTTAATGGAGATTCCTACGGAAGAGCACTGTAATGAATATTTCTAGCCACTAAGTGTCACTGTTCAGTTAAAAATTTTAGAACTGCACTGACGGGCGCGGTGACTTGATTTTTTTTTTTAATGGGGTCAATCAGGGGGAAAGAAAAAGATTAGATTATATAACACACTCAAAGCAAAGCACAGGCAATACACCAGTGTAAACTGCAGAAGAGGAATTCCTAGAGATAGAGGTGTTGCTCTCAGTGGAATGCCAACTGATCAAATCAGACATTTTGCAAGCTTAAATAAGGTTTGAGCTGCACTAAGCCTTGTAATCTGTTTTTACCAATATAAATGCCAAAACTGAATTGCCACTCTAAAGTCTGCCAAGTTTCTTTGTATTGTATGTCAGTATGCTGTTTTCCTTGATAGTGCCATCAATAAACATGTCTGGGGATCAACTGCTTGTGATCAGATACACTACTTTCATTGTTTCAAGCTGAGCTGATACTGTACGAGAAAGCCAATGCCAAAGAGGTTCCATTCAGGCTCCGGCATTTGAGAAAAGAGGTAAGACACATTTTCCCTCTACACTGGAAACAAAGATTTAAGTTAATGTTAGAATTTCCCCAAGGCTCACAAGTTGTAGACCTCATTTCCAAGACATGCATAAACTGTAGACAGCAGCATAATGCTTTG
The DNA here is from genome assembly GCF_054371585.1 of Giraffa tippelskirchi. NCBI lineage: Eukaryota > Metazoa > Chordata > Mammalia > Artiodactyla > Giraffidae > Giraffa > Giraffa tippelskirchi. Next base: position 96,813,800 of record NC_137277.1, read on the forward strand.
CCTCTTGCAGGTATTTTCTACATAATTCAACAGATACAAACTCAAAGTTTAAAATAACTAGATTTTCAGCCATATATTCATCATATGCAAGAGTCTTGTTACCTTAAGAGAGCAATATTATTGTATATTTTTCTGGTTATGCCACTGCACCATTACAGGATAAAAATGTATGTTGTTGCTGGAGTTTCACCACAATTAAAGAATCCCTTCAAATGTCTATGCTCAGAATTACCCAAATATCTATTCTCGCAGGACAGACTACTTCCATCTTGAAATAACAGCTCTCTAGATTCTACTAGTCCCATTCAGGTGAGTATGTTGTGGGGAGTGGGGAGCTTATTCATTTGGTTTCATTTTTGTTTTTGTTTGTTTAGTCTTGGGCATTTCATGCTGGGCAATCTATAATAGTAGGCAGAAAAATAAATGTGCATGCATGCCAAGTCACTTCAGTCATGTCTGACTCTTTGAGACCTCATGGACCATAGCCCACCAGGCTCCTCTATCCATGGGATTCTCCATGCACAAATACTGGAGTGGGTTGCTCTCCCCTCCTCCAGGAGATCTTTCCAACTCAGGGATAGAACCTATGTCTCATATCTCCTGCATTGGCAGGCGGATCCTTTACCACTAGTGCCACCTGGGAAGCACAGAAAAATAAATGATGGTGAAAAATTAACACTAAAATAAATACTTTAAAAGTTTGGAGGTGAGGAAAAAAACCTTCAGAACTGACAAAAGCAAATTTGCACATGGTAGGAATGGGTAAGTAAAACTTCGTTAAAAAAAAAAAAGTATATTTTTTAAAAGTACACATTAATATATGGATAGAACTTAGAATTAAAAGTGAAAAGAAGGCATTCATGTAGATGGAATGATGTGAGCAAAGGTGTGAGGCAGTGCATTTTAGCAACAGTGAGCAGAGCAATTAGGATAGAGTAAGGAATCAATATGCAAATACAGTAGGTGACAAGGACTAAAAGAACTTTGGAACGAAAAAGACTGGAATGAAAAACATGAAGTCAAAAGTTTTAGCTCATACAAAATAAGAGACAATGGAAACCACTAAAAATTCTGAACACAAGAATGATATGAAAAAAAAAGTGTATCTGGAAGGTTAATCAGACAGGGATGTAGAAGGTTTGGAGGCGGCAAAGGACAATTTTGAAATATTTTTCATGAATATGCATCTAGATATGTTTAAAGATTCTTAAAAGTGTCTGAACACTTATGCCTATTAAATTCTTCTACTGAAGAAACAATTCATAAAAAAATTTAAATTAAGAAACAAAAATCCACGAAAGGCAAATAACAGGTATACAAAGTAACATTTCTATGAGGAAAAAATAAAAACAGTTCAATATCCAAAATTGGGGAAAGTGTGATATATATTCTTAATAGAATACAGTCAGCTCCCTGAATTTGCAGGTTCCACATCCTTGAATTCAACCAAAAGGGTTCACAAATATTAGGGAAAAAATTCCAGGAAGTTCCAAAAAGCAAAACTTGAGATTGCTGGTATGCAGGAAACTATTTACATAGCATTTATATTGTATTTACAATTATTCACATAGCAATTACATTGCATTAAATACTATGAGTAATCTAGAGATGATTTAAAGTATAGTGGAGGATGTGCATAGGTTATAGGCAAATAAAATAGCACACCATTTTATATAAGGGACCTGAGCATTGGTGGATTTTGGTATCTGGAGGGGGAGACCTAAAACTAATCCCCCAATATATCAAGGAATGAATGTATTATGTAGTAGTAGTTTAATAATTATGAAGACTATGCAATTACATGGAAAATTAAAAATTTAATGATATAAACACAGAGTATCACATAACAATTTAGAGTGCAATAAATATCCCCAAGGGGCAATGCTCCTTTGCCTAAACCACTAGTAACAAGGAGAAAGCAGTCAATCTCCCACTGCTGTAGAAGTTCTTCCTCTGTGGATACTGAGAGGTCCCAAATTCTTTTAGAAAAAGAGTCTAGAGGGTCCATCCCATCTGGGCACACTGGCTGTGACAGAGGAGTATTACTTCTGGGTAAAAACTGGCCTTGGCAGGTAGAGACTGAAGCCAGAATCTAAAGCAAGTACTCGTGCTCCTATAACAACCATGAGTGTTGGGGTAACACCTTGAACTGGTAATACAAATTCATCGAAAATCTCAGTTCTACTGCTAGTCAAGGAAGCAGGCTCCCAATTAAGTTGAACAGGATCTGCTAGATTACAATCCTTTTCATTTCCTCCCTCAACTGCTTTCACATAGTGCTACAGGTGGAGATGAGATGGATTCTGGTGACAATTCACAGACGTGAATCGAGGGGTTTTGGTTTTTATGAAAGTGACTTTTATGGAATACATATGACTAAGCAGCCCCAGAATGCAGAGCAGTCTGACTCAGATAGGATATAGACATTCAAGGGTTTTATATTTCTCCATTCACTATCTTCAGATATACTAGTTTAATTCTCCCTTTCTTGTCCCTTACTGATATCTCCGAACAATTACAGAACTTTTTGGATCATTTTTCAGGTATAAAATAGCCCAATCTGATATGAAAGTTCCAACCTGGAGCTTATTTCATCCTCTCCCCTGCAGTGGTATCCAGGCTTTAAAGACCTAGAGTGAGAAAGAAAATGGTCTGATCTGTTACTCCTCCTCCCCAGCCCCATTGCTGGGAGCCTTTCTCAGTGCCCATCGTGACAAGAAGGAAAGAGCTGGAGATAAGTGGCTCTTTCTTATCTGATCCCTGTTGGTATCTTTTCTTGGCCAAAGCTGGGTATTGATGAGCTCTGTGTGGCAGGCATTCAAATGCTGGCTCCTTCAGTAGGAAAACATGGTTCCATGAGGTAGAAAATCTGTCTCCAGCTCGTCCTTCCTCTTCCAATGTCCCTTCAGTTTACAGCCCTGGAGATTGCTTCATTTCACATCTTCTTTCTGCCAGGATATACTTGGTCTGGTGGCAATCTCTCTTGAGTAGGTTTCTGTCAAGATGTCTAAAGCCCAGTGACCATCACACTCGACTCTTCAGAAACTCACACCATCTTTCATTGGCCTAAAATTACAATGGAGTGCAGGCTGCTCCACACTGCCCCTCACCCTACCCTGCACTCTCTCCAATTTCTACACTCCTGTTCTGATAGGCACTGGACAGATCAGCAAGTCTACAACTAAGCAGACATCAAACCAGAACTTTAAAATATTTCCAAGCAAACCTCTCTTACTTGGCTTAGGTGGGCTGAATACCCCTTCTTCTTCTCTTCGGTGAAAAAAGAAAAAGAAAAGCCACATAGCTCTCCCTCTAGGCTAATGATTCAACTCCAGCACTTTTTCTTTCCTTCACCCTAGTTTTCTGGCTTTTTGTTTGGAAAGCTAAGAGGGAGGAGGAGGAAAGAGATCAGGTTGGCACTGAGATGATGGTTAGGAGTAGTAGAACCTGTGTACCTCTTAATAAGTTCTAAACAGGTACAGGGCCTAGCCTCTAATTGTTGCATGCTATTTAAGCCACATGAGGCCTCCCTGTCCCCAACTTCGAGTTCTAGTCAACAGGAAAAGGACAACTCAATATCTTGTCACAGAAAAAGGCTGTAAGAAGTCTCTCAATTGAGAACACAGATTTTCAAGGAAGCAAATGATATCCAAACTCAGAAAATGTATCCAGAAGTTGGAAGATCTATTCCTGAAGGAAAGGAGTTGAAACACAGAATTAGACTCTGCATCCTCTTTCTGGATGTTAGAATTGTGCCCCTCTAATTATGCTCAATGGAGGGAGAATCGTTTCTTAGTAAGCTCAAATGCCACATACCTCCATTTTTAGGGCCCAGCTCTGGATTCACATTACGCAATATCTTTTCATTATTAAAGTGTAAACATTATTAAAACTTGTCCCCAAAAAGTTGGAATTAGTTGCTGAATGCACTGACTCAAAGATTCAGAACTATTACCATCACCTCCACTGTCTACTCACAGTCTCACTTCTGTCTCACTCTGTCCCCCAGTCCCAATTTCCTCTTTAACCTGCCCCAGTCAAAGACTCCTTACTCATCCCCAAAAGATTTCCCTAACTTCAAATCACAAGAAAAACAATGCTGGGATCTCTTTTTCTCATCTTCTCCTTGAAACATCGCCAAGAATCTTGAGGTGCACAAGTCTTATCCAAGTGCAATACAATCTTCTTAAACTCTTTCTTCAGACACCTTCCACCTCAAAATTCAGATATATTAATTTAAAACTAACAATCCTTTGTTTTGTAATATTTTATCTTACTACATACCATAAGATCTTTCAAAATAAAAATCATTTGTAAATGTCCCCAGTTCTCTAGAGAAGTAGTAAGTCCCCAAGTTATACCTGTGAATTTTATTTCATATAAAATAATTATTTCCCTTTTGGAAATGTTTTCACCATAACCAATTATAATTCCACACAGGGACCACAGAATTAACGCTAAAGTTAAACTTTCCACTTTCTTTCCTTTTCCCCCAAATGAGAAAGCTATGTTTATGAAAAGTTTAGAGCTCCTCAACTAGAAACTGCTACAGAGGACTAAGTGTTGCTGTAAAGCTTAATAGTATGCATTTACTGTGAAACCGGTAATGGGGTCAAGCTTTTGTTTTTCAGGGTTGAATAGAACAGAATTTGAGAAGTGTGGGGTTTACAGAAATAAAAATCATTAGAAACATAATCTCAAATAAAATGAGGAAAAGAAACAGAAATACATTTTTAGTAAGCATTGAAGTACTGTCTGGATAACAATCTGAGCCCAGTTCAACTTCCAAGGACCCATTACCACAGACTAATAGCACACATCGTTAGATACTAACTTTAACAGCACAGCCCCATGGAACATATGTGCTGTCTGCATAAGAGGTCTGAGGGCTAAAGCTAGAGCATGCAGCAAAAAATGTGCAAAAAGCTGTGCACTTCTGAAATAGTTTACTGAATACTAACATCCACTAAAAACTTTCTCTGTTTGGCATACAACTTGTGACTTTTAATCATCTTTCCCCTTCCTTACTCTATAGTATCTGTTTTAAACAACTGAGATAATGAAATAATTCTCAGGTTACTCACTAAAAATAAACCTAAATACAATTCTTCAGAAAGATATATTCTAAGTACTTATGAGCTAGTGAGGCTTCCCACAAGAACCTGGAAATTAGAGAAGTAAGGTTGTTCTATGACTATAAAACTCTTGAATGCCTAAAGGCAAGTGTAGAGATTCAAAGTTAGCTTGAAAGGCAAATGGAAGCCAAGCCTAAAAGATCTGGCTGCTAGTTGACCAATTATATTACCACGCTTTATTAAATACATCATAAACAAAGGAATTGGTCAACCAAATACATAGATAAGGAAGCCTCAGAGGGCTACACTTTGGCAGTGCTGGGCCAAAACAAAACTCACTGAAAAGACTATTAAATAAATCAAACTTTCTTTGTTCTAATTAAAGCTCAGAAAAGAACACTATTACTTTAACTCCCATGTAGGTATGCAGATCTGAGCATTCATTCTAGTTCTAATGGCAGTTACATTTTTATTCATAAATCAATAATTTGATATTTGGATTAAGATTTGGCTTCCCAAGTAACTTGACTACAAGTATCACGAGCTAATCAGACTTTAATTATGATTTTTTAGTACCTGTTCCAGTAAAGTTGTCAGCACAAATTAGCAAATATACACTACGTGCTTGACTACTGTGACTCATCGATAATATATGGATTGAATTTAATGACAAAATTAAGGCACTATGTCTGTTGAGCTGAGGGCTTGATCCCAAGGTAATGAATGACAATTTGTAAAGGCTTTGATTAATAGTTTGCCATCGTTCCCACGTGGAAAAGATCAACTACACTACCTCCTTATGGTTGATCTACTGGGAATATCTACAAGTTATTCCATAATTGTTTAGTGATTTTCATGCTTAAACCATAGAAAAAGATGGCCTTTAGAAATTCAGAGTTGGACACATTAAAAACACATGAGATTACTTTACAGAAAATGAAGTTATTTTTAAATCTAGATTTAAAGGCTGCTTTCTAAAACATGGTTCATTAGTGCCCATGCCCTGTGTTTGGTGTTTTGAAGCACAGGTGAGGTATTCTAAATAGGCACGTGTACATGCTCAGTCGCTTCAGTCATATCTGACTCTTTGCGACCCTGTGGATGGTAGCCCACCAGGCTCCTTTGTCCATGGGATTCTCTAGGCAAGAATACTGAAGTGGGTTGCCATGCTCTCCTCTAGGGGATCTTCCCGAACCAAGGATTGAACCCACGTCTTCTGTGTCTCTTGCATCACAGGCAGATTCTTTACCACTGAGCCACCCGGGAAGCCCTCAAAAAGGTATATATGTCACTATTTTTCCATCGCTGCTCTTGGCAGACATCACAACACCCTTTCCTCTGAACCTAGACGCAAGTTCAGAACCACTCTTAACATAATCTTCTAAGCTAGTCAATCAAAATTGACATGAAATGAGTTATTTGCCATCTCTGGTAGACTTTAGGTTGTTTGAGATTGATAGTGCATATTCTTTTCATATATCATACATGTCATTTTGAGTTGAACATATATCTGGTAAAGTGTATTGTGATAAAATTCAGAGTAAAAAATTTTTTTTGTTTCAGAAAAATTAATAGTTAAAACATGTTATGCTAAACATGTTATGCTACTCATATTTGTCTTGAGTTTAAACATTTGAAAGAGAAAATTATATTTTGATCTGAAATTATTTGAGTTTCCCAGTAGTAAGACTCATCTTCTCATTTTTGTCCAACCTTCCAAAGATTTGTCCCATAGTTCTGCATCCTATTCAATCTTCCATATTCTAAAGAAGTTCACACCAGTGATACAGTGTGGCTACTTTGGAGATTAAAGGCACTAAGCCAGCTGGCATAAAGCTTGAAACAAAACAGAAGAGAGCAATTAAAGCTTAGCCAAGAACCAGAGAAGTAGCAATCATGCTTTATTAATTGCATCTTAATTACCCATAGAAAACATATATTATATTACTGATGGTAGGAACAGTGATATTTTAGCAGCAGTCTTAAAACATAAGAAATTTTTTCATACTTATAAGGACTATTTGTCTACTTCTACTAAAAAACAAACAATGGGATTTAGGTTTAAGCTGCCTGATGAAGGACTAAAACTGAATACAAGGGAATTTTCCTCATTTACAAAACTGCAATTCAGAAGGGAAAGCATGGCCCTCAGTAAGTATGCCCAAAAAAAGCATATTTTGATAGGGATGAATGCTAAGAAGATGGGTGAAAAAGACCTAGTAGAAGTAAAGAGGCTGTCCAGGCCTAATGGGGGCATAGAAGGAGCCTTGCAGAAGTTGAAAAAAATGCTAAATATATTCTAAATTAAGTCAGAAATAAAGCTGCACAGCTAAATAAATTGTATTTGAAATTTTATTCAACTCAATCAAATAAAGAATAAATAAATAAAAATTAGAAAAAAAGAAAATTATTTTCAAATAACAAGGTGATACAACTGGAAAACCCAAGAAAATCAATGGGAAAACTACAGCAATAGTTAATTCTGTAAGATACCAGGAGAGAAAATTAACCCATAAATCAACAGCTTTCATATATAATACAGCTTAAAACCAACTAGAATGTAATAGAAAACCTCTACACTGAAAAACAAATGTGCAAACCTACATATAGAAGACTATGAAACTCTCATTAAATAAAATAAAAAATAGATGTGAACAACAGAAAGGTATATCAAGCTCCTGAGATGATCAGTTCTCCTAAAAGTTTAATTTAACACAATCTCAAAAAAAACCCAAGAAATTCTTGGATCTAGATATGTTGATTCTAAAGTTTACACATAAAGAAAAGTAATATGGATGGGAATGGCTAGCCTCATCAGATCTTAAAAACAACACAAAGCCTCTATAATTTACTGACACATAAATAGACCAATGGAACAGACTACTATAAAGTCTAGAAATAGAGCCATGTACATAGCAAATTTTAGTATATCATTAAAGTGGCATCTCAAATGATTGGGGAAAGGGACTTTTTAATAAATGACGCTGGGACAATTGGATAACCATTTGGAAGAAGATAAAATTGGATCAGTACAGAATAAACTCCAAATGGCTCAGAAGTCTAAATATAAAAATTGAAAGCATGTAAGTACTAGAAGAAATTATGGTTGGATACCTTTATAACCTGGGAATGGGAAAGTCTTTCTAACTATGATTTAAAATTCAGAAACCATAAAATAAAATAAAAGATTGACAAGTTTGACTTTATAAATACAAAATAAATTTGCATGGAAAAAATATATACATATGTATGTGTGCATATAGATATCTACAAAGAGAGCCTTGAAAAACAAAGAAAATGACCAAAATCTAACAGAAAAACAGGAAAAATTGCTAATAGCCCTTAGACAAGTTAAAATATGTTCTACCACCTCATAAGAAAAATACAAAAAGCTATACTGAGATCCATTTTTTCAACCTATAATATTGGCAAAAATCCAAAATTTTGACAATACATTCTGTTGCCAAGGCTATAAAGAAACAGGCACTCTCAAACATTTGTGGCCAGAATACAAAATGATGTGAGCTCTATTGAGAAATAGGTAATATCAAAAAAATTACAGATGTGTTTACCATTTAACCCAGCAATCCCACTTCTCGCAATCTTCCCTGAAGATAAACTTCAAGAAATACAAAACAACACAGCAGAAGGTTATTCAATGAAATACTGTCATACCAAACAATTGAAAACAATTCAAATATCCTTTAGAAGTGACAGGTTAACTAAACTGTCATACATCCATAAAATGTATAGATAGCAACCAGCCACAACAAAAGACTGAAGAGATCTCACTGTATTGCCATGATGTGACCTACAGGATATGTTATCTGAAAAAAGCAAGACACAAAACATGCTACCCTTTTCATAAGAAAGGAAGAGACACAAGAATACGTGTGTGTGTGTTTACGTATTTGCCTAATATGCAAAATAAATCCTGGAAAAATAAACTAGAAACTAATACAAATCATAAACAAACTTGGAAGGCTGATGGAGGGAGGGTGGGGGGAGAGTCATGTAACACTAATTTTGTCTGTTTTACAGTTTTGCTTAGAACCAGCATACAAGCACATGTGCATACAATCTCTCTATCTTCTTTGTTTTGTTTTGCTAATATAATATTCTGCAGTGCTCTGACAGAAATTGAGAGCCACCATAAAGTCTAACGTGTCTGTTTTAGAGACCCTTAGGAACAAACGTGCTTCATATTTTGTGACAATGCATTACTTACGTCTAGTTATGAATGAAATTGGTACCATATAAGAATTTTGTGTCTTCTCTGAACTGTGCCTTATATTAAGTCAATAGATAGAATTTCGATTTTATATAGTGCCTAGGTCACTTCTGAAGATTTCTGTAATGATGCTGGGTTTGTATATTATAGGAAAAACAAATTTCTTCATCACATTATCTTGGAATTACACTCATAAATTTGTAAAACCATACTGTCTCTATAACATGTCCTGTAAATATCCTTAATGAAACAGTAATAAAAGACTAAAAAATACACTCTTACTGTTAGCTCCTATGTAAATTTCATCCTAAAGATATATATGATGAATTCTAAAGTATTATATGAAATGAAATCTATACCAAGTCTCACTTCAATAACCATTAAAAGGTTTAAGTTAGGTACGGCCTCTCAGATACCATGCCATTTTAGATGGCTTGGCAAAAAGAAACTAGGAAATGCATATTAGGCTATCCAGATGGAGAAACAGAACTAAACATTCTTTTTTTTAACAAAGAAAGACCTATTAAAAATAGCGCCATCTCAGCTCTTTAGCTATTAAACTACTTTCAACATCAAGAAAAAAGCAATTTAAAGATAAGAATATTATTTTTCATTTTCAGTGAATAAATATTCATACGTAAGAATGTAACCTAACATTCACTATAAGTATTTCATAAATATTTCTTATTTTTACTAGGAAATATTTGATACATCATACATACAAAACAATACATGAATCCAGCATATGTTTTTAAAATAAGAAAATTATCAGTAAGATTAAAACTCTGTGTTCTCTGGTCCTACTTCTCTGCCTCCCTCAAAGTCATCACTATCCTGAATGTCATCATCCCTTTGTTTAAACACAAAGTTTTATCCATGTGTATATGGATCCCTAAACCATGTACTCTTTAGTTTTGCCTTAAAAAAAAAAAGAAAACAACTGTTTTTAAACAGCATTAGGGTGCTGACAACACTACTCATCCATTGTATATTGTCCTTCCCGTTTTCAAAGGGAACCTCTGTGATATGACTTTAGCACCATTCAAGTGTCCAGCTCATTTTCAACCATTCATCTAACCGTTTTAACACCAACTAATACTCATTGCCTGAAATAATAATTTCATTAGGAATTGTGAAATGGTAATTTTCTAATTCTAGCTTTTTTTCTAAGCTTATGGCACTGTTTATGAAAAAATAGAGCTTTCTCTAACTGTGCCATTATTTTTTAAAATAGGGCTTTCCCTTTTAGTGGCCCTGAAATATAGTTCCTATAGGAAAGATGAAATATTTAAGCATTGCCCTCCAGTTAACAATTTTCAAAGAAATTCTTTGGTTTAATATCAATCTCTTGTGTCCTTTTTTAAAATAGACTTTTTAGAACAGTTTTAGTTTTATAGAAAACCTGTCAACCCAAGATTCTATACTCAGTTATGATATCCTTCAGGAATGAAGGGAATTTGGGGATGTAAAAAAGTAACAAAATTTATCTCCAGAAGATCTACTCAAAAAGAATAGCTAAGAGAAACTCTTCAAACAGACAGGGAATGATAAAAGAAGGGAACTCTGAATATATGGAATTAAGAAAGAATGGAATACAGTAAGAGCAAAACTATGGGTAGACATAATAGACTATCTTTCTCCTCTTGGGTTTTCCAGACTATGTTAGGCAGTTTAAGTAAAAATTATAACACTGTGTGATGCAATTCTCAGTGTATAAGAAGGAAAATATTGAGGACAGTTGTCATAAACATAGTGTGTTAAAAAGCAGAGACATTACTCTGCCAACAAAGGTCCTTCTAGTCAAGGCTATGGTTTTTCCAGTAGTCATGTATGGATGTGAGAGTTGGACTAGAAAGAAGGCTGAATGCCAAAGAATTGATGCTTTTGAACTGTGGTGTTGGAGAAGACTCTTGAGAGTCCCTTGGACTGCAAGGAGATCAAACCAGTCAATCATAAAAGAACTCAATCCTAAATATTCCCTAGAAGGACTGATGCTGAAGCTGAAAGCTGCAATACTTTGGCCATCTGATGTGAACAGCCAACTCATTAGAAAAGAACCTGATGCTGGGAAAGAATGAAGGCAGGAGGAGAAGGAGTTGACAGAGGATGAGGTTGTTGGATGGCATCACTGACTCAATGGACATGAGTTTCAGCAAGCTCTGGGAGATGGTGAAGAACAGGGAAGCCTGGCGTGCTGCAGTCCATGGGGTCGCAAAGAGCCAAACATGACTGAGTGACTGAACAACAACAATGTTATAAAGAGGAGTATAAAGGGACCTGAAAGTGAAAGTGTTTGTCGCTCAGTGGTGTCCGACTCTTTGCGACCCCATGGACTGCAGCTCTTCAGGCTCCTCTGTCCATGGAATTCTCCAGGCAAGAATACTGGAGCGGGCTGCCATTCCCTTCTCCAGGGGATCTTCCCAACCCAGGGATTGAACCTGGGTCTCCCGCTTTGCAGGCATATTCTCTACCGTCTGAGCCACCAAAGGCATTTAAAGGGACCTAAATGGAAGTAAACGTTGACACCAGTAAGACTGCAATAAGTTATGTGCATATAATGTAATGCTTAGAACAACTATTTTAAAATATATACAGAGAAACACATTTTAAAATTCTAAAGATTAGTTAAAATGAAATTCTAAATTCAAGTAACAAACATAAAAACAAGAAAAATGAAACAATATAATGAGAAAAGAAAGAACAAGCAACAAAACAGCAGATTATATCAATAATTTCATTAAGTGTGCCTGCATACTCAGTTGCCCAGTCATGTCAAACTCTTTGCGACCCATAGGCTATAGCCCACCAGGCTCTTCTATCCATGGAATTTTTCAGGCAAGAATACTGGAATGGGTTGCCATTTCCTACACCAGGGGATCTTCCCTACCAAGGGATCAAACCCATATCTCTTGCATCTCCTGCACTGGCAGATGGAACCTTTACCACCTGCATCACCTGGGAAGCCCTACATTAAGTGTAAATGATCCAAATGCACCAAGAGAAAATTAGCTAGTGAATTTTAAAACATGGCCCAGAGTGATGTCACAGAAGATGGCCAAGTAGGAAACTCCAGGAATCAATCCCTCCATGAAGACAACCATTTAGCTGGCAAAAGCTGGCAAAATCAACTAACAAGAAACTCCAGAATCTAGGCAAACACTTGCAGTGTTCAGAGGAGTGCTTGATGAAGAAAGAGGCTGATAAATTTTATGAATTTCAGTGTTTTGCATAGCAGCTTCTATTACCCATCAGTCTACATATAGCACGTAGCCATAGGAATAGAAGCCCAATTCTTGGTGTAGCTAGATGTTGCCAAGTTATGCAATAGGGACCCTGACCTCCAAAAATTGTGGTAAGTGTTCTTATCTGCCTAGTAGTACCCTTCCAGGGGACTAGCCCAGAGGCTGGCTATTACTTCAACCCACCGACCTAAAGCAGCTTCCCAAGAAGTCTCTGTCTAAAGAATTTAAGGTGAGAACATATTTTTATTTCTTTTCTTATTGGATCCAAGCTTTGAAGGAAGTCTCTTCTAGATCACTGACTGACCGTGAGATAATGAAACACAGACTTCAAGACTGTGCATGATGGTATCTTGCATGATACTCTGTTTTGCAAAAAAGCCTTGGAAAAGTCATTAAGGAGATGGTTGCAGCCTTCAGAAAGCAATAACAGCAATCCCAAGAGAGGAAGGAGATTTTTATTTCCAGAGTCACAATATCACAATATTCAAAATGTTCAGGATTAAAAGCATACAAATAAAAAGGAAAGTATGGCCCACTCATAGGAAAAAAACTGAAAGAAACCATCTCTGAGGAAACACAGATACCAGACATACTATTAATGTACAATAATTTTGAGTTAACTGTTTTACTTATCAGTTCAGTTCAGTCACTCAGTCATGCCCAACTCTTTGCAAACTCATGGACTGCAGCACGCCAGGCCTCCCTGTCCATCACCACCTTCCAGAGTTTACTCAAACTCAAGTCCATTGAGTCAGTGATGCCATCCAACCATCTCATCCTCTGTCGTCCCCTTCTCCTCCACCTTCAATCTTTCCCAGCATCAGGGTCTTTTCAAATGAGTCAGTTCTTCACATCAGGGAGCCAAACTATTGGAGTTTCAGCTTCAACACCAGTTCTTCCAATGAATATTCAGGATTGATTTCCTTTAGGATAGGTTGGATATCCTTGATGTCGAAGGGACTCTCAAGAGTCTTCTCCAACACCACAGTTCAAAAGCATCAATTCTTCAGCACTCAGCTTTCTTTATAGTCCAACTCTCACATCCATACATGACCACTGGAAAAACCACAGCCTTGACTAGACAGACCTTTGTTGGCAAAGTAATGTCTCTGCTGTTTAATATGCTGTCTAGGTTGATCATAACTTTTCCACTGAATAGCTAAAGGAAACACAGGACAAAAAAACTAAAAGAAATCAGGAGAATGATGTATGATTCAGCAGTGAATATCTAAAAAGGGATAAAAATCATAAAAAGGAATCAAATAGAAATTCTACAGCTGTAAAAGTACAACAGTTAAACAATACATACAATATTGTGCTGAAAAGTACAACAGCTCCTCTAATTGAACTCAAGAGAAGTTCAACAGCAGATTTGAGCAGACTGAAGGAAGAAATCAGTGAGCCTGAAGATGGGACAATTTAAATTATACTCTGAGAAGCAGAAAGTAAAAGGAATAAAGAAAAAGAACAGCCTAAAAGACTTACGGGGTACCATAAAGCATACCAACATATACACAAAATGGCAGTGTCAGAAGGAGAGAAGAGAAAGAATATTTTAAGAAATATGGCTGAAAACTTAACAAATTTGATGAAAGGCATGAATCTACACTTTCAAGAAGTTCAGTGAACTCCAAATAACATAAACTCAAAGAGGTCCATACTAAGACATATTATTATCAAACTGTAAGATGACAAAGTAAGAGAGAATATCTTGAAGGTATCAAGACAGAAGCAACTTGCCATTATATAAGGAAACCTCAGTAAGATTAACAGCCAATTTCTTCATCCAAAAACGTGGAGGCCAGGAGGCAGTGGAAAGATCTATTTAAAGTGGTGAAAGGCCAAACCAGCTCTCCAACAAATGCTAAAGGATCTTCTCTAAACAGCAAACACAGAAAGGATGTTTCAACACGAACTCAAAACAACAAAGTAAATGGCAACGGGATCATACTTATCAATAATTACCTTAAATGTAAATGGGTTGAATGCCCCAACCAAAAGACAAAGGCTTGCTGAATGGATACAAAAACAAGACCCCTATATATGCTGTCTACAAGAGACCCACCTCAAAACTAGGGACACACACAGGCTGAAAGTGAAGGGATGGAAAAACATATTTCATGCAAACGGAGACCAAAAGAAAGCAGGAGTCGCAATACTCATTTCAGATAAAATAGACTTTAAAATAAAGGATGTGAAAAGGGACAAAGAAGGACACTACATAAAGATCAAAGGATCAATCCAAGAAGAAGACATAACAATCATAAATATATATGCACACAACATAGGAGCACCACAATTTATAAGGCAAATACTAACAAGTATGAAAGGGGAAATTAACAATAACACAATAATAGTGGGAGACTTTAATACTCCACTCATGCATATGGATATATCAACTAAACAGAAAATTAACAAGGAAACACAAACTTTAAATGATATAACAGACAAATTAGATTTAATTGATATTTACAGGACTTTCCACCCCAAAACAATCAATTTTACCTTTTTCTCAAGTGCACATGGAACTTTCTCCAGGATAGATCACATCCTGGGCCATAAATCTAGCCTTGGTAAATTCCAAAAAATTGAAATCATCCCAGCCATCTTCTCTGACCACAATGCAGTAAGATTAGACCTCAATTACAGGAAAAAAACTATTAAAAATTCCAACATATGGAGGCTATACAACACGCTTCTGAATAACCAACAAATCACAGAAGAAATCAAAAAAGAAATCAAATTATGCATAGAAACGAATGAAAATGAAAACACAACAACCCAAAACCTATGGGACACTGTAAAAGCAATACTAAGGGGAAGGTTCATAGCAATACAGGCGTACCTCAAGAAACAAGAAAAAAATCAAATAAATCAACTAACTCTACACCTAAAGCAACTAGAGAAGGAAGAAATGAAAAACCCCAGGGTCAGTAGAAGGAAAGAAATCTTAAAAATTAGGGCAGAAATAAATGCAAAAGAAACAAAAGAGACCATAGCAAAAATCAACAAAACTAAAAGCTGGTTTTTCGAGAAGATAAACAAAATTGACAAGCCATTAGCCAGACTCATCAAGAAACAAAGGGAGAAGAATCAGATCAACAAAATTAGAAATGAAAATGGAGAGATCACAACAGACTCCACAGAAATACAAAGGATCATAAGAGACTACTACCAACAGCTATATGCCAATAAAATGGACAACTTGGAAGAAATGGACAAATTCTTAGAAAAGTATAACTTTCCAAAACTGAACCAGGAAGAAATAGAAGATCTTAACAGACCCATCACAAGCTCAGAAATCGAAACTGTAATCAGAAATCTTCCAGCAAACAAAAGCCCAGGACCAGACGGCTTCACAGTTGAATTCTACCAAAAATTTAGAGAAGAGCTAACACCTATCCTACTCAAACTCTTCCAGAAAATTGCAGAAGATGGTAAACTTCCAAACTCATTCTATGAGGCCACCATCACCCTAATTCCAAAACCAGACAAAGATGTCACAAAAAAGGAAAACTACAGGCCAATATCACTGATGAACATAGATGCAAAAATCCTTAATAAAATTCTAGCAAACAGAATCCAACATCATATTAAAAAGATCATACATCATGTCCAAGTGGGCTTTATCCCAGGAATGCAAGGTTTTTTTAACATCCGCAAATCAATCAATGTAATACACCACATTAACAAATTGAAAGAAAAAAACCATATGGTTATCTCAACAGATGCAGAAAAAGCCTTTGACAAAATTCAGCATCCATTTATGATAAAAACCCTCCAGAAAGCAGGAATAGAAGGAACATATCTCAACATAATAAAAGCTATATATGACAAACCCACAGCAAACATTATCCTCAATGGTGAAAAATTGAAAGCATTTCCCCTAAAGTCAGGAACAAGGCAAGGATGCCCACTTTCACCACTACTATTCAACATAGTTTTGGAAGTTTTGGCCACAGCAATCAGAGCTGAAAAAGAAATAAAAGGAATACAGATAGGAAAAGAAGAAGTAAAACTCTCACTGTTTGCAGATGACATGATCCTCTACATAGAAAACCCTAAAGACTCTACTAGAAAATTACTAGAGTTGATCAATGAATATAGTAAAGTTACAGGATATAAAATTAACACACAGAAATCCCTTGCATTCCTATACTCCAATAATGAGAAAACAGAAAGAGAAATTAAGGAAACAATACCATTCACCATTGCATCAAAAAGAATAAAATACTTAGGAATTTATCTACCTAAAGAAACAAAAGACTTATATATAGAAAACTATAAAACACTGATGAAAGAAATCAAAGAGGACACAAACAGATGGAGAAATATATCGTGTTCATGGATTGGAAGAATTAATATAGTGAAAATGAGTATACTACCCAAAGCAATCTATAGATTCAATGCAATCCCTATCAAGCTACCAATGGTATTTTTCACAGAACTAGAACAAATCATCTCACAATTTGTATGGAAATATAAGAAACCTCGAATAGCCAAAGCAATCTTGAGGAAGAAGAATGGAACTGGAGGAATCAACCTGCCTGACTTCAGGCTCTACTACAAAGCCACAGTCATCAAGACAGTATGGTACTGGCACAAAGATAGAAATATAGATCAATGGAACAAAATAGAAAGCCCAGAGATAAACCCACGCACATATGGACACCTTATCTTCGACAAAGGAGGCAAGAATATACAATGGAGAAAAGACAATCTCTTTAACAAGTGGTGCTGGGAAAACTGGTCAACCACTTGTAAAAGAATGAAACTAGAACACTTCCTAACACCGTACACAAAAATAAACTCAAAATGGATTAAAGATCTAAACGTAAGACCAGAAACTATAAAACTCCTAGAGGAAAACATAGGCAAAACACTCTCCGACATAAATCACAGCAGGATCCTCCATGACCCACCTCCCAGAATATTGGAAATAAAAGCAAAAATAAACAAATGGGACCTAATTAAAATTAAAAGCTTTTGCACAACAAAGGAAACTATAAGCAAGGTGAAAAGACAGCCTTCAGAATGGGAGAAAATTATAGCAAACGAAGCAACAGACAAACAATTAATCTCAAAAATATACAAGCAACTTCTGCAGCTGAATTCCCGAAAAATAAACGACCCAATCAAAAAATGGGCCAAAGAACTAAACAGACATTTCTCCAAAGAAGACATACAGATGGCTAACAAACACATGAAAAGATGCTCAACATCACTCATTATTAGAGAAATGCAAATCAAAACCACAATGAGGTATCATTTCACACCAGTCAGAATGGCTGCTATCCAAAAGTCTACAAGTAATAAATGCTGGAGAGGGTGTGGAGAAAAGGGAACCCTCTTACACTGTTGGTGGGAATGCAAACTAGTACAGCCACTATGGAGAACAATGTGGAGATTCCTTAAAAAACTGGGAATAGAACTGCCATATGACCCAGCAATCCCACTGCTGGGCATATACACCGAGGAAACCAGAATTGAAAGAGACGCGTGTACCCCAATGTTCATCACAGCACTGTTTACAATAGCCAGGACATGGAAGCAGCCTAGATGCCCATCAGCAGGTGAATGGATAAGGAAGCTGTGGTACATATACACAATGGAATATTACTCAGCCATTAAAAAAAATACATTTGAATCGGTTCTACTGAGATGGATGAAACTGGAGCCCATTATACAGAGTGAAGTAAGCCAGAAAGAAAAACAACAATACAGTATACTAATGCATATATATGGAATTTGAAAGATGGTAACGATAACCCTATATGCGAGACAGAATAAGAGACACAGATGCATGGAACAATTTTATGGACTCTGAGGGAGAAGGTGAGGGTGGGACGTTCTGGGAGAATAGCATTGAAACATGTATATTATCATATGTGAAACAGAACACCATTCCATGTTCGATGCATGAGACAAGGGCTCAGGGCCGGGGCAATGGGATGACCCAGAGGGATGGGATGGGGAGGGAGGTGGGTGGGGGGTCCAGGAAGGGGAACACATGTAAACCCATGGCTGATTCATGTCAATGTATGGCAAAAACTATTACAATATTGTAAAGTAATTAGCCCCCAACTAAAATAAATAAATTTATAAAAAAAAAATAAAAAATAAAATAAAATAAAAAAATAAATAAATAAAGTGGTGAAAGGGAAAAACAAAAACCTGTTAACCACAATTCTATACCTGGCAAAAATCTCCTTCAAAAATAAAGAAGAAATTAAAGCATTTCCAGATGAGAGAGTCCATTACTAAAGACGAGCCCCAGAAATGTTAAAAGGGAGTCTTTCAGGCTGAAATGAAAGAACACTAAACAGTTACTTAAAACCATATGAAAAAATAAGAACACTGGCAAAAGCACCTATATAGATAAACATAAAATCTAGTGGTATTGTATTTTTGGTTTGTAATATAATTTAAAAAAGAAATGTATATTGTTGTTTTTGTTTCCAATATAATTTAAAAGACAAATGCATAAAACAATAATTACAAATCTATGTTAATAGACACATAATGTAGAGGCATATGACAATGCAAACATGAATGGGGATAGAGCTGTATAATAGCAGAGTTTCTGTGTACTACTGAAAATAAGCTGGTAATAATTCAAACAAGATTGTTATAAACTTTAATCCCTATGGCAACCACTAAGAAAATGACTAAAAAATATAGAAATAACAAGAAGAAAGGAAACAAAACAGTATACCATAAAAAAAAATCAATTAAACACAAAAGAAAGTGATAATGGAGAAATTGAGAAACAAAAAATATGACACACAGAAAACAAATGTAAGAAGTAATGACGAAGCCAAACACAAAAGGCCCTATGCTGCGTGGTTCCATTCATATGAAATACCTAGAATGGGCAAATCCATAGCAGATTAGTGGCTGTCAGAGTTCATAGGAAGCGAGAAATGGGGAGTGACTGTGGAATGGGTCTGGAGTTTCTTTTTGGGGTGATGAAACTATTCTGAGACTAGCAAGTAATGATAGTTGTACATCATTGTGAATGTACTAAATATAACTTAACTGGATACTAAAATGCTTAAAATGCTGAATTTTATATTATTTATTTGTCATAATAAAATATATATGGAGAAAAATGTTCAATGGCCACGTTCAAGTGACAATAAGTCACACCATCTTTGCTTACTTTATTTCTTATTTCTAGAAATAAGAAGATTAGTAATCCTATATAAGATTTCAAAGTTAGTACAAAGTACTAAGTTTATTGCCAAGACTCTGAGGGGAGCACCTTTTCTTTCATGGCAATGATGAGTTTATTAATTTGAAAAAAAGAACATTACAACAATGAGTGCATGCTAAGTCGTTTCAGTTGTGTCCGACTCCTTGCAATCCTGTGGACCACCAGACTCTTCTGTCCATGGGATTTTCCAGGCAAGAATACTGGAGTGGGTTGCCATTCCCTTCTCCAGGGGATCTTCCAGACCCAGGGATTGAACCTGGGTCTCCTACATTTCAGGCAGATTCTTTACCATATGAGCCCCCAGGGAAACCCATTACAACAATAAGAGGTAGCAATGTGAAATTTAGTACTCCCAAGGAAATACAAACTGATCATGTAAACAACTTCAAAATTATTTAAAGTATAATATGATAGCCATAACGACTTAAGAAAATTTGCAATGTTTCAAATCTTAACTTTTTTCCACTTTTATTTTCTATTGGAGTATAAATTGATTTATAATCTACAACATATATTTTAAAAACCCTTCTACAACTTAACAGAAAAGCAAACAACCCAATTAAAAATGAGGAGAGACTCTGAATAGACATTTTTCCAAAGAAGACATACAAATGTCCAACAGGTACAGAAAAAGGTGCTCAACATCACTAATCATCAGTTCAGTTCAGTTCAGTTCAGTTGCTCAGTTGTGTCCGACTCTTTGCAACCCCATGAGCTGCAGCACGCCAGGCCTCCCTGTCCGTCACCAACTCCCGGAGTCCACCCAAACCCATGTCCATTGAGTCGGTGATGCCATCCAGGCATCTCATCCTCTGTCATCCCCTTCTCCTCCTGCCTTCAATCTTTCCCAGCATCAGGGTCTTTTCCAATGAGTCAGCTCTTCGCATCAGGTAGCCAAAGTACTGGAGTCTCAGGTTCAACATCAGTCCTTCCAATGAACAACCAAGACTGATCTCCTTTAGGATGGACTGGTTGGATCTCCTTGCAGTCCAAGGGACTCTCAAGAGTCTTCTCCAACACCACAGTTCAAAAGCATCAATTCTTAAGCACTCAGCTTTCTTTATACTCCAACTCTCCCATCCATACATGACCACTGGAAAAACCATAGCCTTGACTAGACAGACCTTTGTTGACAAAGTAATGTCTCTGCTTTTTAATATGCTGTCTAGGTTGGTCATAACTTTCCTTCCAAGGAGTAAGCATCTTTTAATTTCATGGCTGCAATCACCATCTGCAGTGATTTTGGAGCCCAGAAAGATAAAGTCAGCCACTGTTTCCACTGTTTTCCCATCTATTTGCCATAAAGTGATGGGACCGGATGCCATGATCTTAGTTTTCTGAATGTTGAGTTTTAAGCCAACTTTTTCACTCTCTTCTTTCATCAGAGGCTCTTTAGTTCTTCTTCACTTTCTACCATAAGGGTGGTGTCATCTGCATATCTGAGGTTATTGATATTTCTCACAGCAATCTTGATTCCAGCTTGTGCTTCCTCCAGCCCAGCGTTTCTCGTGATGTACTCTGCATAGAAGTTAAATAAGCAGGGTGACAATATACAGCCTTGACGTACTCCTTTTCCTATTTGGAACCAGTCTGTTGTTCCATATCCAGTTCTAACTGTTGCTTCTTGACCTGCATACAGGTTTCTCAAGAGGCAGGTCAGGTGGTCTGGTATTCCCATCTCTTTCAGAAGTTTCCACAGTTTCTTGTGATCCACATAGTCAAAGGCTTTGGCATAGTCAATAAAGCAGAAATAAATGTTATTCTGGAACTCTCTTGCTTTCTCGATGATCCAGCAGATGTTGGCAATTTGATCTCTGGTTCCTCTGCCTTTTCTAAAACCAGCTTGAACATCTTGAAGTTCACGGTTCATGTATTGCTGAAGTCTGGCTTGGATAATTTTGAGCATTACTTTACTAGCATGTGAGATGAGTGCAATCATCAGGGAAATGCAGATCAAAACTACAATAAAATGTCACCTCACATCTGTAAGAATGGCTATTACCAAAAAAACAAGAAATAACAAATGTTGGCAAGAACATGGAGAAAAGGGAGCCCTTATGTTCTGCTGGTACCTGTCTGTGTGTGTGTGTGTTAGTTGCTCAGTCGTGTCCAACTCTTTGCCACCCCACAGACTGTAGCCCGCCAGGTTCCTTTGCTATGGAATTCTCCAGGCAAGAAAACTGGAGTGGGTTGTCATTCCCTTCTCCAGGGGATCTTGCTGACCCAGGAATTGAAACCAAGTCTCCCACACAGCTGGCAGATTCTTTACCATCCAAGAGCCACCAGGGAAGCCCCATACTGCTGGAGGGAATGTCAACTAGCGCAGATATTATGAAAAACAGTATGAAGATTCCTCAAAAAATTAAAACTAGAACTATCATATAACCCAACAGTTCCTTTGGTATTTACCCAAAGGAAACGAAATCACTATCTTGAAAATATATCTGCACCCCAGTGTTCAAAGAAGCATTTTTTACAACTGCCAAGACATGGAAACAAGAGATCATTAAGAGAGTTTTTTTTAATATGGCATGTATTCAACTGAATATTATTCAATAATAAAAAGAAGGAAATCCTGCCATTTGTGACAACATGGCTTTTACTAAGTGAAGTCAGACAGAGAAAGACATATACCAATACTGTATGATCTCACTTACAAATGGACTTTGAAAAAAGAAAAAAAAAGATGAAACCGAAGCCACAGATAACAGAGAAGAAACTAATGGCTGCCAGAGGCAGTGGCTGAAACATGTGAAGGAGGCCAAAAGCTACAAATTTCCAATTATAAAATAATTAACTCATGGAGATATAATATACAGAATGGTGATGATAGTTCATATTTCTTGACGTGAAAGTTGCTAAGAGAGATTTTTTTTAACCAGTCATCTTTTATTGGCTGTTAATTCTCCATTAGGCTATGAAAGGATTCAGGGGTGCCCAGCAAAGAATGCAGAATGTGCCCTCTTCAGTGGTACTTGCTTGGCTGCTCTTGTTTAAGTTCCTTGTAAGAACGGCAAACAGTTGGAAAGCATGTAAGCTGCCAGAACCATAGAAAGCCCGGCGACGCTCCCTTTCTTCATGTTTAACTTGTTGTAATACTGGCAATAACCTCTCTGAAATGCTCCAGCAATGCCTTTAGGGATGAAATCTCACATTAGTATCCAGCTTGACAGCTCCCTTAATTTGACATCCAGGAGTTTCTTTTCCTTAAATGGTACAACTGATGCCATCTTGGAGTCCTGGCAGTCTGCTCCAGTATGAACTCTTCTGTGTTGAGCAAGGTTTGAGGCACAACAAAAAGCCTTCGCACATTCTTCATAGGGTTTCTCACCACTGTGAATGATCTGATGCAGAAAAAGAGATGAATGTTTCCCAGATACAAACATTTTCCTATTGCTGATTATTTTATAACTTGAATCTAAATCTGTATTCCAGTTTCTTGTTTCTTCCCTCACAACCATCCAGGGGTCTCTTCCTTCCTCCAATAACACAATGATGTCTGGCTTAGAAATGAAATGGCCAATTGAGACCAAATTACTATAATTCTCCATCATCACATTGCAATACAATTTCTTTTGAAGAGGGTTGAGAAATTCCCACTCATGCAGAAAGAACTCTATGACCACATCCCTGGGTGTTATTGGTCCCCGGGCCATGGTTTTAGACTTGCAAAAACTGGTCCTCAGGGTTCCTTTATCAGAAAAACAGAGTCCAGAAAACCACACCATTCCTTGCCAGCTTGTGTTCCCTTTGCACAGTCGTGTCCGTGGCAACCTACTGGTTTCTCGCTTGGATGGATGTCATTCACAAGCCGTTGACTTCAAGAAGCAAGGAAAAAACCCGAGGTAGAAGTCACCTGCTTCATCGTTGGAGGTGTCCTATGGAGTTGCAAAGTTAACCAGTTCAAAGCGAGTGCCCAACCCCAAATCTAACTTTTTGAGACTGATATAAGGAAAAGAAAGCCTTCCTACCTATAACATATCCTTTGATTCTACCAGTAGAAATTAAATAGAGAGCAAGAAAAATTGTGGGCCAACTCCATACAGTTTTTATATTCTTAATTCACTATACCTCTACAAGTTCAATGTGTCTTCACCACCTATTTTATCCCAAGCCTGTCCACAAAATATTTCATTGGCAGATGTGGCTGGTGGTAGGTTTCCATTTTTAACAAAAGTTAGTTTCTTGTCTTGAGGATTGAAATTGTTTGAAAATCTTTCTGTATTTTTTTCTAGTTATGTTGGTACATCCACTAAAATTCTGTTTTCATAACAACTACTATTCACGGATGTCTATTTTTGTTTTATATGAAAGGAAAACTGTAATTTAGAAACACAATGGCACATTTTTAAAATATTCATTTATAAATGGGCTAGCCTTGAACCAATGAGATAGCTTTGGAAAAAAATGTTTACATTTTTGTTTCTTTTTAAAATTATTCAAAATCATTTATTTACTGTTAGATTCAGAAAGCTTGCATCTGGTGGTGATACAGGTATCATGCCAATGATTAAGCTCTTGGATTAGCAGTGCTAATAATAATTTGTACACAGATGTTAACAAAAATAACCTCTTCTTATTCTAGTTATGCTTATTTTTATGTAACACACAAAACTGGGTTGGGGATAGCTTAAGTAAACAAATGACATGTACATTTCAAACCCAAATAAGTAAGTTCTGGCTCAGCTCCTTGAAATCTACCCTCTGTAGTTATATATCCTTTTCACATCAACTGCTACATTAACTGTAAGGAAGTTTTGCGCCAGATCACTAAACTTGTCGGAATACCCCAGGAAAAAAGAATGATAGTCTCTCTATATAAATTAAACAGTATAGATGGAATATTTGTTGTTGTTGTTTTGGCATACATCAATTCATTCATTCCTTAAGATAAGACTTGCTGTACTTCTGCTTGTCAGGCACTAGGCAAGGCATTAAATGATGTAATAGAGCACAAATACAGTTCCAGTTCTCGAGGAGGTTACTCTTTTTGTGAGGGTACTGAATACACAACTATTCAAACAACTAAATAATTCTGGAAAAGGTCATGGCATCCCTCGTTTCAGGTGATTTTTTTTAAAAACAGATTTTTCAAACAGTTTAAATTTTGCTTTATAAGACCATTATTAAGAAACATTAGAGATAAACCAAAGTTTTTTAAGAGTAAAGCTTAATGCTTGAAAATGTTGACAAGATACTGTATTAAGTGGTATAAACATCAGTAATATTTATGTGAACCTGGGGAGTTGGAGAGTGTTCAGCAAAACTATATTATGGCCTTTCATGTTGCAGGGAATATAGATGCACCCATATGATGCATATTTATTGCAAAAATACATGAGAAGAAAGAAAATTCAAGAAACTGACTCAGCCACTGTACAACCAGACAACATGGAGAAGTGCAAAAATAGCTCCTTGTTGTTCAGAATACAACAGCAGTTTTAAAGCCCCCAAAGCAGCTCTTGTAACCAACTAGCTGCCCTGATAATGTGCTCATCTAATGACCTCCTCTGTCTCAAGTATGTACTGCCTGTCTTAGAGTAATTCTGCCATTTTTAAGCCATCCTTCAGTCTTCTTTTTTTCATACACAACAACAAAATCATTAGCATACCCTGACTGCTCTAAATTCAAAACACAGCCTGAATATAACAATTTCCTGTGACCTCCACAGCTAATACATTCTCAAGCCACCATCCTCTGTCTCGTCAACTACTGCAAGACCCTCCTAACCTATCATCCTATTTCCACTTTCTTCCCTCAGTCAGTTCGCCCCCACAGCAGCCCAAGTTCTTCTTAAAGTGCTTATCATATCATGTCATTTTCCTGTTCAAAATTGCCTGTTGGCTTCCCATCACATTTAAAATAATACAAAAGTGCTTCACCATGGTTTGTAAGGCTTTATATAATTTTATCCCTGGAAACTTCCCAATTTCATTAGCTACCAATCTCATACTCTACCTCTCATTGCTCCTTTGCCTTCTTGCTATTCCTTACCCATAACAAACATACTCCTGCCTCAAACTTCTCCACATATTATTTTGTCTGTCTGTAAATACTTACCCCAGACTTACCCCAGATGCTCTCATGGTTCTCTCCTTCATGTCACCTAGATTTCTATCTATTCAACCACAGTCATACCTTGGTAGTCTCAAGAGATTGATTCCAGGATCCCTTTGGATGCCAAACACTGCATATGAACTTCTTTAAATAAAATACTGCATTTGCAGATGACATGATCCTCTACATAGAAAACCCTAAAGATTCTACTAGAAAATTACTAGAGTTGATCAATGAATATAGTAAAGTTGCAGGATATAAAATTAACACACAGAAATCCCTTGCATTCCTATACTCCAATAATGAGAAAACAGAAAGAGAAATTAAGGAAACAATACCATTCACCATTGCATCAAAAAGAATAAAATACTTAGGAATTTATCTACCTAAAGAAACAAAAGACTTATATATAGAAAACTATAAAACACTGATGAAAGAAATCAAAGAGGACACAAACAGATGGAGAAATATACCGTGTTCATGGATTGGAAGAATTAATATAGTGAAAATGAGTATACTACCCAAAGCAATCTATAGATTCAATGCAATCCCTATCAAGCTACCAATGGTATTTTTCACAGAACTAGAACAAATCATCTCACAATTTGTATGGAAATATAAGAAACCTCGAATAGCCAAAGCAATCTTGAGGAAGAAGAATGGAACTGGAGGAATCAACCTGCCTGACTTCAGGCTCTACTACAAAGCCACAGTCATCAAGACAGTATGGTACTGGCACAAAGATAGAAATATAGATCAATGGAACAAAATAGAAAGCCCAGAGATAAACCCACGCACATATGGTCACCTTATCTTCGACAAAGGAGGCAAGAATATACAATGGAGAAAAGACAATCTCTTTAACAAGTGGTGCTGGGAAAACTGGTCAACCACTTGTAAAAGAATGAAACTAGAACACTTCCTAACACCGTACACAAAAATAAACTCAAAATGGATTAAAGATCTAAACGTAAGACCAGAAACAATAAAACTCCTAGAGGAAAACATAGGCAAAACACTCTCCGACATAAATCACAGCAGGATCCTCCATGACCCACCTCCCAGAATATTGGAAATAAAAGCAAAAATAAACAAATGGGACCTAATTAAAATTAAAAGCTTTTGCACAACAAAGGAAACTATAAACAAGGTGAAAAGACAGCCTTCAGAATGGGAGAAAATAATAGCAAATGAAGCAACAGACAAACAATTAATATCAAAAATATACAAGCAACTTCTGCAGCTGAATTCCCGAAAAATAAACGACCCAATCAAAAAATGGGCCAAAGAACTAAACAGACATTTCTCCAAAGAAGACATACAGATGGCTAACAAACACATGAAAAGATGCTCAACATCACTCATTATTAGAGAAATGCAAATCAAAACCACAATGAGGTATCATTTCACACCAGTCAGAATGGCTGCTATGCAAAAGTCTACAAGCAATAAATGCTGGAGAGGGTGTGGAGAAAAGGGAACCCTCTTACACTGTTGGTGGGAATGCAAACTAGTACAGCCACTATGGAGAACAGTGTGGAGATTCCTTAAAAAACTGGGAATAGAACTGCCATATGACCCAGCAATCCCACTGCTGGGCATATACACCGAGGAAACCAGAATTGAAAGAGACGCGTGTACCCCAATGTTCATCGCAGCACTGTTTACAATAGCCAGGACATGGAAGCAACCTAGATGTCCATCAGCAGACGAATGGATAAGGAAGCTGTGGTACATATACACAATGGAATATTACTCAGCCATTAAAAAAAATACATTTGAATCGGTTCTACTGAGATGGATGAAACTGGAGCCCATTATACAGAGTGAAGTAAGCCAGAAAGAAAAACAACAATACAGTATACTAATGCATATATATGGAATTTGAAAGATGGTAACGATAACCCTATATGCGAGACAGAATAAGAGACACAGATGCATGGAACAATTTTATGGACTCTGAGGGAGAAGGTGAGGGTGGGACGTTCTGGGAGAATAGCATTGAAACATATATATTATCATATGTGAAACAGAACACCATTCCATGTTCGATGCATGTGACAAGGGCTCAGGGCCGGGGCAATGGGATGATCCAGAAGGATGGGATGGGGAGGGAGGTGGGTGGGGGGTCCAGGAAGGGGAACACATGTAAACCCATAGCTGATTCATGTCAATGTATGGCAAAAACTATTACAATATTGTAAAGTAATTAGCCCCCAACTAAAATAAATAAATTTATAAAAATAAAAATAAAAATAAAAATAAAAAAAAAATAAAAAATACTGCATTTGCATATAATCTATGAACATAATCCCTTATAATCATCTCTAGATAACTTATAATACCTAATATAATGGAAATGCCATGTAAATAGTTATTGAGCATGCAGCAAATTCAAGTTTTGCTTTGGAACCTTCTGGAATTTTTTTCTGAATATTTTCCAGCAGCAGTTGGTTGACTCCAAGAATGGGGAGCCCATAGATATAGCAGGCCAACTATACCTTAAGGGAGGCCTTCCTTGACCACCCTAAAAGAAATCTATTCGTTTCTCGGATTCATTTTGCTTTCTGGACTTAACACTACCCAAAATAATATTACATAATTATTCTTTACTCATTGTCAGTCTCCCCAACCAGAATGTAAGCCCATGAAGGTAAACTTTGGTTCACTACTTACTGCATCTTGTGCACTTTAGAGCAGTGTGTGGTACATAGAGCATATTCAGTATTTGTTTAATGAGCTAACTACTTTTTATGACTCAGTGTCTGTCTACCTTTTCCTCTACTGACTCTGTTTCTGTTTGTCAGGAATTCAAAACTCTTGAGACAGACAATCCTTGCTGATCTAATCACCACTCAACAGTGAGTGTCTATTCCAGTCAGGCCACCCAATAGATAGTCAGATGGGTGTCTTGGCAATAACACCAATCTCCAGTTACCAGTCTTATGACCAGAGTATCAGGTCACATGATATAAAACATGAAGCCTTATTCAAGAAATCTACATGGCCATTTTCCTCAGACTGTATGAAAACACAATAGTCACTTAGCTTCTTGGATTCTTCTCTAATATAAAAATAACAAAGTAGATCTTTCTCTTTGATTATTTTCTTTCACTCCTTTTCTTCCCATTACTGACAACAAATTTTCATACCACCTACCTAAGAAACAAATAGGGCTCTTCCTCCTAGGAAATTTCTTTCTCCTCGCCCCCAAAAAAAGCTTAAGCTATCTCTCCCTCCCTCTGACCAAACCTCTAACCTCACCCTCATTATTTCTCTTCAGTTTTTATGGGGTAAAATTTCTAAAGTATAAACCAGTGTGTTGTTATGTGTTATAGATAATTTATTACCTTTTTCTGACTTTTTTCATTTTAATAAGAAATCCTATATAAAGCAGTGCCTTAACAGCAAGAATCTCAAATATGCAATTTTAGACAATATGATAAAGATCACGGGGATAATGAATTGGAACAGAATGGCCCTCCTAAAATCCCTCAAATGACTTCACTTGCATGATTCTTGCTAGCCTTTTTTATAAGATTACCCATTGTGTGCAATTCTCATTCATTCACACATTTGTTCAATAAACATTATTGAGTGCCTACTTTGTTAAGGCACCAGGCAGTCTTCATGAGTACAAATATGCTCCCCACAGGAGAATGGACTTTAATTTCAGCAGAAAGCTATCCTTCCTAACATTTTATTTTTAGATGTTTCTGGGAATAAATACATTGCTGAAGCATGTTTTATCAGCAGCAATTAGTGTGGATCACTCAAGCTTCTTAAAATGGAGCACCTGTTTATAGGCAGTGAAAGTGACGTCACTCAGTCATATCCGACTCTGCGACCCCATGGACTGCAGTACAGGTATATTATGAAATTATTAAATTTATAGGAGAAACTTTCTAATATATAAATCCCTGTGCTATGGTATCACTACCAATTTAGTCAAGATAACTGCATTTTCTTCTGCACTCTACCCAACTTGCTCAACAATCTGTTTACTTTTTATTAGGCCAGGCTATCCAAATAAATGCTTACTAAAAGAGTGGAGTACAATACTTAGGCCTCTACTATTTATACAGATTTGCTCAAAACAGGTATAATCACTTCACTTAGGCTTCTACAAAAGTGATATCCACTCATTTTGTTAATATAGTCAAAATGTGTTTTATTTCATAAATGAGTTAACAATTCCTAATTTTGATAAAAGGGTAATATTCACTCTTTATAAAGATAACTTGAAAAATGTTCATTTCCATCAGCTTTATAATTGTCTGTTTAGCTAGTTTTAATGTGCCCTACAATATAGCCACAATATATTACATTACCATCTGCACTAAAAGCTATCCTCCCACTCTGCCTTATTATTCTTACACCTAATCCTCTTTGTAACCCTTACACCTCCCACACTATCTATCCTAACTTCATAATTGTCAAGAAGGAAATGATCATTTCATCTCACACATCATCATTTTCAGCAAATTTTCTCATCATGGTGATTTGGCCTTTAGTTCCAGCCAGCTGACTATATAAGACCTTTCTTCTCATGCCATCAGTGGGATGACATTGATAAACTCTGTACCTCAACTCCTCCAAATAAATGATTGCTGTGTTTTGCTTTAACTCTTAGACATACTGAACACATGTAAAACATTCTAATAGCCTCATGTTCACAGACTTTTTCATATCTCCAAATTTTTATCTTCTCCTGCAATGATATTTTAGGATCAAATATCTAAGCCACTTAACATAACTGAGAAACATTATGCTAATTAAGATAAAGATGTGGGTTCAAGTGTTATAATAACCAATTAGCTGGGGGGAAAAAGGCCAGATTTTGCTTTAGGGTTACAAACTATATCTCAATGATGGATAAAAGGCCCACCATTTCATCAACATCAGAAAAGGTGACCAAGGTGTATAGAGTACTGAAGAGTAAGACACCATATTTGAAAAAGCAGTTCATTCACAGATATGTCCTGCTATTGACACAAGGTGAGCAGTATCAACTCTGCATGCTCAGGACATTATGTTACATGTATATAATTATTATATAATATTGATTATACAGGCATAATTAATTTGCATATTCCTATCCACAAATACTTATATTTAAGGTGATGGGACAGATCTAATCCCATAGAATTGATTTGTAGCATAGCCTACTGCAAAGACCATTGGGCTACAAGTTAAGAGACACAACCTGGTTATTGACTCTTCTTTTAGTCCCAAATGGTAACAATTTAAACTGAATTGTAAAAGAAGTTGGAGAAGGCAAAAAGGGGAATGATTCTCTAAAGTACTTCTGTTTGGGGGGATAAAAACCTACTACGTCTAAATAGTGACAAGAAGAAACATTAGAAAGCCCTCAATAAACTGAAAGTCCAAAATAAACTGACAAAAAGTAAGCTGTTATCCAAGAAAATTAATAGTCAATGTTAATAAAGAGAACCATAAAGGGATTTGTTCCCTCGGAGCTACAAAGTATTTACTATGATTTGGATATTATGCCAGATTGAGGCTACAGAAATAAGCATAATAATGTCAGGGAGTCTAAACATATATTTTCTACAACTTTAAAAAATTTTCTATATCTCTATTTCCATGTTTTTTTAAAACTATTTTCAACATTTTACCTATGATCTAAATGCAAGCCTTCCAATAATACTACAAAGTAATTTTGGTGTCCATGTTGGTTTTTCTCATCACAAACATATTAGCTCCTAATAATCCCTTAATATGACAACACTGGGCTTCCCTGGTGGCTCAGATGGTAAAGAATCTGCCTGCAATGCAGGAGACACATGTTCGATCCCTGGATTGGGAAGATGTCCTGGAGAAGGAAATGGCAACCCACTCCAGTATTCTTGCCTGGAGAATCCCCATGGACAGAGGAGCCTGGCAGACTACAGTCCACGGGGTCGCAAAGAGTCAGACACAACTGAGCGACTAACACATGACAACATTAAACTTGTAAGGCACTCTCCAACAAGGAATGTTTCAAATGTGAATATTAATCAGTTTTTCAAATACAATTACTTTAGAATGTTTGTCATTCTTTCTCTCCCATTCCACCCAAAGTATTTGTTGCCTTAAATGTACTTTAAGGGTTGCCAGGTTTTGCTATATTGATGGTACCCACCATGAAAAGACTGCTGTGTCTGTCAAAGGTGCTACTATCCAATGATTCTAGAGCCACCAATTTCTAAGTTGTTAGAGATAACCTTGTTCCCACTCTGTGCCATGTGAGACATTTAAGCCCAAGTAACGGTACTTGTGCCCATAAACCCAGAGTCACGTGAAAGCTTCTTCAATTACTACATGCGGCCTTTCTCTCCCCAGAACTGGATGAGTCCACTGAGCCAAGATATGGAACTAATGCCTGAAACAGACAAGACACTATTGCATTCACATGCCAGCTTTGCACTAACTCAAAAATACTCCTTTCTCCAGGAAAAAATTTTAAAAGCAAAATGACTTCTGGTGGGCCTCTAATCCAGTTCATAGGGCATGCTGGAACATTTATGAATACTGGCTGAAGTTCTAGCTGACATAAATCGCCTCATTCTTATCTCCACTACCCAAAATCCTATTATTAATCCATGAGGTCCATTCTTGGTTGGAGGGAGCAGGAAGATAACCTAAAGGAAGAAATAAGAGAGGCACAAAGAATTCAGAAAAACTTAATTGTTCAAAGGAAAAGGGAAGTCTCATTACAGGTTTCCAAACTCACCCTTCTTAATTATCAGTGATTTCTGCAGTGAGTAGTACCCTCCAAGCAGAATTTAAAAACAAGCATTTCACATCACTGTAAGAACTGGAACAAAGATGGCACTCTTTGATAGTCTTCTTACAGAATATATCACTAAGGGAATAGAGGGATTGTCCACCTGATTACCATTCAGCTCTCTGGAGAAGCCACAACTAGAACATCTCAGAGAGAGTACTCTTTAAGAATAGAGTATCATGCTTCAGACACAATACTTAACTATTAATAGATCAAAGACCATTATACAGAACAATATACATAACAATGTCCCCAAAATAAAAAAGTATACGGCCTGGGAACTAACAGGCAGAAGCAAGTGTGGCTCTACTTACCATTACTACTAATGGCCCATGGGAGGACTCTGTGCTTCCCATCACTGCAGCTTTTGGAATCTAGAGCTGATCCTCAAAGCAGGCACGCTTTTACCCAGTGATACAGAAAGAATCCCACTTTATTATAAGCTATGGATGTAACCTAGGCAACTTTGGAATCATTATCCCAGTAGGCAAGAAGAAAAATCATTATCTTGGAAGGTCTGATGACCCTGGTCATCAGAAGGAGGCAGGACTACAGTTACACACTGGGGTAGGGAGGAACATGAGTGGAGCATAGAACATGAGTGGGCACCTCTTAACACTCTCTTACCAGACTGTGACTATAAATACATAGTCACAGCAACCTTGACCTAAGTAGAGGCTGGCTCATGACACTAAATGAGCTCTCGAGGCCAACAGAGTGGCCAGTGAGAGTAGAGAAATCTAAGCTGGATAATGGAGGAAGAAAACAATGAGCATCATTTGCAACACAGAGTCCCACTATAGTGACAGATACTGTGGCTTGTCCTCCTAATCTCCCTCTTCTAAGTTTCTCCTCAGGAAGAAAGAACCATCAGAATCTTGATGGAGCTACTTCACAAACATATGGGGAAGTAAATCTGAATAGTACTATGGGTGAATTGTTGATGATATAGGCCTCTACATGAGATAAGATATTATTTGATCTCCACGAGCAGTTGGACTTCTTCCTCCGCACAATCCTACTCCCTCCCCTTTACTCTCACAGGTATCCAGTTCAGTTCAGTTGCTCAGTCATGTCCAACTCTTTGAGACCCCATGGACTGCAGCACGCCAGGCCTCCCTGTCCATCACCAACTCCCAGAGTCACAGGTGTTAACTCACAGGTGTTAACCCCTAATAAACATTTTATACTCAAAACTGTGCCTGCTTCCTGAGAACTCAACCTACAACAAAGCTCAACCTAGAGCCTACTATTTCTGCTCTCCCACTAATTTTGTGAGCTTAATAATTCTTTCCTACTTAAACTTACTAA
This sequence comes from Giraffa tippelskirchi, assembly GCF_054371585.1. Classification (NCBI taxonomy): domain Eukaryota; kingdom Metazoa; phylum Chordata; class Mammalia; order Artiodactyla; family Giraffidae; genus Giraffa; species Giraffa tippelskirchi. The sequence goes on from NC_137277.1 coordinate 96,847,723, forward strand.
AGTGGATTCCATTGCCAGCAACTATGAACTCTGACCAATACAAGAGTCAACACGACATTCAAATGAAAACACAACAACCCAAAACCTATGGGATTCAGTAAAAGCAGTGCTAAGGGGAAGGTTCATAGCAATACAAGCCTACCTCAAGAAACAGGAGAAAAATCAAATAACCTAACTCTACACCTAAAGCAACTAGAAAAAGAAGAAATGAAGAACCCCAGGGTTAGTAAAAGGAAAGAAATCATAACAATTAGGGCAGAAATAAATGCAAAAGAATCAAAGGAGACCACAGCAAAAATCAACAAAGCTAAAAGCTGGTTCTTTAAGAAGATAAATAAAATAGGCAAACCATTAGCCAGACTCATCAAGAAAAAAAGGAAGAAGAATCAAATCAACAAAATTACAAATGAAAATGGAGAAATCACAACAGACAACACAGAAATACAAAGGATCACAAGAGACTATTATCAGCAACTATATGCCAATAAAATGGACAATGTGGAAGAAATGGACAAATTCTTAGAAAAGTATAACTTTCCAAACCTGAACCAGGAAGAAATAGAAAATCTTAACAGACCCATCACAAGTACAGAAATTGAAACTGTAATCAGGAGTCTTCCAGCAAACAAAGCCCAGGATCAGATGGCTTCACAGCTGAATTCTACCAAAAATTTAGAGAAGAGCTAACACCTATCCTACTCAAACTCTTCCAGAAAATTGCAGAGGAAGGTAAACTTCCAAACTCATTCTATGAGGCCACCATCACCCTAATATCAAAACCAGGCAAAGATGCCACAAGAAAAGAAAACTACAGGCCAATATCACTGATGAACATAGATGCAAAAATCCTTAACATAATTCTAGCAAACAGAATCCAACAACATATTGAAAAGATCATATGTCATGACCAAGTGGGCTTTATCCCAGGGATGCAAGGATTCTTCAATATTTGCAAATCAATCAATGTGTTACACCACATTAACAAATTGAAAGATAAAAACCATATGATTATCTCAATAGATGCAGAGAAAGCCTTCGACAAAATTCAACATTCATTTATGATAAAAACCTTCCAGAAAGCAGGCACAGAAGGAACATATTTCAACATAATAAAAGCCATATATGATAAACCCACAGCAAACATTATCCTCAACGGTGAAAAATTGAAAGCATTTCCCCTAAAGTCAGGAACAAGACAAGGGTGCCCACTCTCACCACTACTATTCAACATAGTTTTGGAAGTTTTAGCCACAGCAATCAGAGAAGAAAAATAAATAAAAGGAATCCAGATTGGAAAAGAAGTAAAACTCTCACTGTTTGCAGATGACAAGATCCTCTACATAGAAAACCCGAAAGACTCCACCAGAAAATTACTAGAGCTAATCAATAAATATTGTAAAGTTGCAGGACATAAAATTAACACACAGAAATCCTTTGCATTCCTATACACTAACAATGAGAAAACAGAAAGAGAAATTAAGGAAACAATTCCATTCACCATTGCAACGAAAAGAATAAAATACTTAGGAATAAATCTACCTAAAGAAACAAAAGACCTATATATAGAAAACTATAAAACACTGGTGAAAGAAATCAAAGATGACACAAATAGATGGAGAAATATACCATGCTCGTGGATCGGAAGAATAAATATAGTGAAAATGAGTATACTACCCAAAGCAATCTATAGATTCAGTGCAATCCCTATCAAGCTACCAATGGTACTTTTCACAGAACTGGAACAAATCATCTCACAATTTGTATGGAAATACAAAAAACCTCAAATACCCAAAGCAATCTTGAGAAAGAAGAATGGAACTGGAGGAATCAACCTGCCTGACTTCAGGCTATACTACAAAGTCCCAGTCATCAAGACAGTATGGTACTGGCACAAGGACAGAAATACATATCAATGGAACAAAATAGAAAGCCCAGAGATAAATACACGCACCTATGGACACCTTATCTTTGACAAAGGAGGCAAGAATATACAATGGAGAAAAGACAATCTCTTTAACAAATGATGCTTGGAAAACTGGTCAACCACCTGTAAAAGAATGAAACTAGAACACTTTCTAACACCATACACAAAAATAAACTCAAAATGGATTAAAGATCTAAACATAAGACCAGAAACTATAAAACTCCTAGAGGAAAACATAGGCAAAACACTCTCTGACATAAATCACAGCAGGATCCTCTGTGACTCACCCCCCAGAGTAATGGAAATAAAAGCAAAAATAAACAAATGGGACCTAATCAAATTTAAAAGCTTTTGCACAATGAAGGAAACTATAAGCAAGGTGAAAAGACAGCCTTCAGAAGGGGAGAAAATAATAGCAAATGAAGCAACTGACAAAGAATTAATTTCAAAAATATACAAGCAGCTCATGCAGCTCAATACCAGAAAGATAAACGACCCAATCAAAAAATGGGCCAAAGAACTAAACAGACATTTCTCCAAAGAAGAAATACAGATGGCTAACAGACACATGAAAAAATGCTCAACATCACTCATTATCAAAGAAATGCAAATCAAAACCACAATGAGGTACCATCTCATGCTGGTCAGAATGGCTGCTATCAAAAAGTCTACAAACAAGAAATGCTGGAGAGGGTGTGGAGAAAAAGGAACCCTCTTACACTGCTGGTGGGAATGCAAACTAGTACAGCCACTATGGAGAACAGTGTGGAGATTCCTTAAAAAACTGGAAATAGAACTGCCATACAACCCAGCAATCCCACTGCTGGGCATACACACTGAGGAAACCAGAATTGAAAGAGACACGTGTACCCAAATGTTCATTGCAGCACTGTTTACAATAGCCAGGACATGGAAGCAACCTAGATGTCCATCAGCAGACGAATGGATAGGAAAGCTGTGGTACATATACACAATGGAATATTACTCAGGTATTAAAAAGAATGCATTTGAATCAGTTCTAATGAGGTGGATGAAACCGGAGCCTATTATACAGAGTGAAGTAAGTCAGAAAGAAAAACACCAATACGGTATATTAACGCATATATATGGAATTTAGAAAGATGGTAACGATGACCCTATATGCAAGACAGCAAAAGAGACACAGATGTAAAGAAGTCTTTTGGACTCTATGGGAGAAGGCGAGGGTGGGATGATTTGAGAGGGTAGCATTGAAACGTGTATATTATCATATGTGAAGTGAATCGCTGGACCAGGTTCAATGCATGAGACAGGGTGCTCAGGCCTGGTGCACTGGGATGACCCTGAGGGATGGGATGGGGAAGGGGGTGGGAAGGGGGTTCTGGATGGGGAACACATGTGCGCCTGTGGCTGATTCATGTCAAAGTATGGCAAAAACCACTACAATATTGTAAAGTAATTAGCCTCCAATTAAAATAAATCAATTAACTAAAAAAAACAAATACAAAGATAACAGGCATCTTCAAATACTAAAGAACACAGATATTACAAAAGCCATAACTCTAGCTTGCTAATCAGTCACTTAAGAGATTAACCAAACAAAACATAAAAAAATAAAATAGACAAGGCTTGTGGTAAACAATGAATTCATTTATATACAGAACTAACGAAGAACAGCAGAATAACTGCAGGATTTGGTTAATAGATTATGGATATTATAAACATAGACAATGTAGCAATAATAATATAACATAAAAGTTGGAGGGTGGTAAGTCACAAGGATGTAAGAGACCTGTTATTCTCACTTTTCATAGTAGAATGTCAACTCCACATAAAATTAAAATATTCATTTAATAAAACAAAATTATCCAACTTCTTAGTTTTTTCACAATACTTTTTAGTCATAAAAGAATCTTAAAAGAAATAAGTCCTGTGATAAAAAGGCATTTATTTGAAGTTTAAAATGGCTTAACTTTAAGTTCAGTCTCTTTTACTTCTAATAAATTCAAATAAAATAAAATTATACAGTTTTTTAAAAATTAGAATCTATTAATTCAAAATGATCCACTTTCATTAAACTATTTTTATATCTACCATCCTACATTATTTCTTTTTATCTACACTTCTGCTTATATGTACATACATATGTATGTAAGTGTATATACATATATATATATACAGCTTTGCATTTAGAAGAAAAGATACCTGCACAAGTTCTGAAGAAAGAAAGCTATCTAGAATAATATTCACCTAATGCTAATGATATTTTCTGAATAGTGGAATTTAGGCTATTTTTTAATTTGTGTACCTTCCCATAGTCTTAAAATTATTTCAGTGAGCATATATAATTTTCTAAAAGCAATGAAAAGAAGAAAAGGCCAGATATTTAAAATTTTGTATGCTATGCTAAAACAGTAGATTTTTAATAAATTTGTGAAGATGAAAGGTCTTAAACTATTTTAAGATGGAAATTAAAGCCATAGGGATAGATCATATTTCCCAAGAAGATTACAAAAAGAAGATAGTCAAATATATATCATTTTTATTCCTAAGGAGCAGGAACAAAGAGAAGAGAAATCACAAAGAAAATTCAGAAGTCAGAATGGTGAGAAGAAAGTAAAGAATCTGCCTGCAATGCAGAAGATCTGGGTTTGATTCCTGGGTAGGAAAGATCCCCTGGAGAAGGAAATGGCAACCCACTCCAGTATTCTTGCCTGGAGAATCCCATGGACAGAGGAGCTTGGCGGGCTATATACAGTCCATGGGGTTGCAAGATTCGGACAAGACTTAGCAACTAAACCACCACCGAGCATCATGAAAACCAACACAGAACATAGTGGTCAGCATTGTCAATATGCTACAGAGAGATCATGTAAGATATTAACTGAAAATCATAAGCCAAAATTACTAGTACTCAAAATAAAAATACTTTCAAAACTGTGATTAAACCTGGAAGCCAGATTGTGGTGTTTCGTGAGTGAATGACTATTAAGGAAGCATATACAATTCATTTCAGGAGCTTCAATAAGAAATAAAAAAAATACCTTGAGCTGCCATAGTTTAAAGAGAAAATATAGCTAATATCTGGCTTTATAGAGGATATCTAAATTGTCATAAATGCTTTTACATTCTGTCTACAAATTCCATAAAACAAAATAAACAGGCAATAGTCTGGTCACTATGTAATACCACTGGAAATTAACAAAATCAGAAAATAGACTCTTTCCCCTGGAAAATTTTTAACTCTCTGCACAATAACTTTTTTCTTTGTCAGGTCAAAGAAAAAACTAAAATAGCAAAAATTTTAGAGAACAAATATTCAACGATAATTTGAAAAAATTCAACATCCATTTATGAAAACTCTCAACAAAGTGGATATAGAAGGAGCATAACTCAATATAATAAAAGTCACCATGATAAACCCACAACCAACATCATACTCAATGGTAAAAAGCTGAAAGCATTTCCTCGGAGATCAGGAGCAAGACAAGAATGCCACTTTCACCACTCTTATTCAACAGAAATCAGATGAGGACAAAATAGATAAAATGAACCCAAGATGGAAAAGAAGAAACAAAACTGTCACCATATGTAGATGACATGATACTATATACAGAAACACTAAAGTCTTCAGCAGAAAACTATTAGTTCTAACAAATGAATTCAGTAAAGTTGCAACATACAAAACTAATATTTATAAATCTGTTAGATTTCTATTCATTAATAACAAACTCTGAGAAAGAGAAATTAAGAAACAATGCAACCCATGGACTGTACAGTCTATGGAATTCTCCAGGCCAGAATACTGGCATGGGTGGCCTTTCCCTTCTCCAGGGGATCTTCCCAATCCAGGCATCGAACCCAGGTCTCCTGTATTGCAGGTGGAAATCTCATTTACAGTTACATCAAAAAGAATAAAATACCTAGGAATAAATCTAATCAAAAAGGTAAAAGAATTGTACTCTGAAAACTATGACACTGATGAAAACAATTGAAAACAACAGAAATAAGTGGAAAGATATATCATGCTCATTTAGAAGAATTAATATTGTTAAAATAATCATATAACCCAAAATAATCTACAGATTCAATGCAATCCCTAACAAAACACCAAAAGCATTTTTTTCAGAGTACTAGGACAAATAATTGTAAAATATGTATAGGAAACAAAAGACCCTGAATAGTCAAAGCAATCTTGAGAAAGAACAAAGCTGGAGGTATCATGCACCTTGATTTCAAACTATACTACAAGGCAATAGTAATTATACCAGTATGGTACTAACACAAACACAAACACATAGATCAATGGAGCAGAATAGAGAGCCCAGAAATGAACCCATACATATGAGGTTCATTAATGGGCAACTAATCCATGAAAAAGGAGGCAAGACAATGAAACAGGGAAAAAACAGTCTCTTCAATAAATGGTGCTGGAAAAACTGGACAGCTACATGCAAAGAGATCAATGGTACTACTTTCTCATGCCATATACAAAAATGAATTCAAAATATATTAAAAACTTAAGTGTAAGTCCTAAAACCATAAAAATCTTAGAAGAAAACATAGGCCATATATTCTTTGACACTGGTATTAGCAATATTTGTTTTAGATATATTTCCTCAGGTAAGGGAACAAAGGCAAAAATAAACAAGTGGGACTACATCAATCTAAAAAGGCTGTGCACAGTGAAGAAAATTATCAACAAACTAAAAATGCAGTCTACTGAACAGGAAAAGGTATTTACAAACAGTATATCCAATAATAGATTAATATTCAAAATACATAAATAATTTATACAACTTAACATAAAAAACAAACAATTCAATTAAAAGATGGGCAGAGGACCTGAACATTTTTCGAAAGATATACAGATGGCCAGCAGACATTAAAAGATACTCAATATCACTAATGTTTAGGTAAATGCACATCAAAACCACAACCTCACATCTGTCAGAATGGCAATCACTAAAAGACAACAACAAAAGTTGGCAACAATGTGGAGAAAAGGAAATCCTCATGCACTGTTCGTGGAACTATAAATTGGTGCAGCTACTACAGAGAACATTATGAGGTTTCCTCAAAAAATTAAAATGGAAGTGCCATATGACCCAGTAATTTCATTTGGGGGGTGGTATTTACTAAAGAAAATAAAACATTATTTCAAAAAGATATATGCATCTCAATGTTCTGCTGCTGCTGCTGCTATCGTGTCTGACTCTGTGCGACCCCATAGACGGCAGCCCACCAGGCTCCGCCGTCCCTGGTCACTGCAGCATTATTTACAATAGCAAAGATAGGGAGGCAACCCAAGTGTCCATCAATAGAAGAACGGATAAAGAAGATGTAGTGTATATATACAATCAAGTATTAGCCATAAAAAAAATGAAATCTTATCATTTATGACAACATGGATGGATCTATAGGGTATTATGCTAAGTGAAATTACGTCAAATACCATGTAATCTTACTTATATGTGGAATCTAAAATAAGAAATGAAAACAGATTACTAGATACACAGAACACAGGGGTTTCTGCCAGAGAGGAGAGGGGTGGGAGTAGGGTAAAACAGGTGAGGGAGATTAATAGATTTCAACACAAAATAAATAAGCCATGGGGATATAACAGTGTAATGAATATGGTTAGTGAAGTGAAAGTCACTCAGTCGTGTCCGACTCTTTGTGATCTCATGGACTATACAGTCCATGGAATTCTCCAGGCCAGAATACTGGAGTGGGTAGCCTTTCCCTTCTCCAGGGGATCTTCCCAACCCAGGGATCAAACCCAGGTCTCCCACATTGCAGGCAGATTCCCTTGTGGCAGCTGAGCCACCAGGGAAGCCTAATATGGTTAATTATATTATAAAAACTGAATGGGAACATATGGCTACTAGATTTATGGTGATCATTTCATAATGTACACAAATGTCAAGTCACCATGTAGTATACCTGAAACTAATATGACTATATTTCAATTTACATTTCAAAATATATTCAAATATATTTAATGTTATATTTCAACTATATTTCAATTAAAAATAAATAAAATTGACCATGATTTTAAATCCACAAGCCATACCAGTAAAATAACTCAAAATCCAGAAGCCACAAGAGAAATTAAAATAAAAAGTCAGTCTTCAAAGTAGTACCAAAAAAAAAAAAATAGGTAAAGTCATTAGGCAATTATGTATTGTGCTTAGTCGCTCAGTTGTGTCCAACTCTTTACAATACCATGGACTGCAGCTTGCCAGGCTCCTCTGTCCATGGGGATTCTCCAGGCAAGAATACTGGAGTGGATTGCCATGCCCTCCTCCAGGGGATCTACCCAACCCAGGGATCAAACCCAGGTCTTCTACATTGCAGGCAGATTTTTTACCCTCTGAGTACTAGGGAAGCCCCAAGGCAATTATAAGCCAGTTAAAAAATGCCTACAACTCATATCATAAACAAAGAATTAATCTCACAAATTCATAAAGAGTTCATAAAAATTGAAAAAATAAACATACCAAATAGCAAAAAGAGCAAAAGATAGGATCAATTAAGTCCCAGGAAAAGAAACGCAAATAGTTTTCAAATACAGGAGAAGATTCTCAACCTCACTCAAAGCAAAATGAACCTATTAAATAAATTAAAACTGTGCTCAGATACCATTTGCACTATCAGATTTTTTTTAAATTCCAAGACTGTAATAAAACTACTATTAAACAGTCTGCAGGAAAACAGATATCCTGAGATATCCTCAGGTAACACCAGTAGAAGAACAAATTTAATTTAGCAATATAATTTAAGAGTATAATTTAGCAATATTTATCAGAATTACAAATACAAATACCTTTGACCCAACAATTCCACTTCTGGTTATACAGCCTACATATAAACTTAAGACATGTGCATAATAATTTATGTACAAGTTGACATTACAGCATTGATGTAATAGCACAAGATGGGTAACAACTCAAATCTCCTTCAGTAAAGGACTAGTTTTTAAAATGTACGGTACATCTACATAATGGAATGTCACCTAAAAGAGAAAGAATGAGAAAGCTTTTTACTTACTTCTGTGGAAAGATTTCAATGTCTACTATTTTTTTAGTACAAGAAAGTGAATATAGTATATTACTTGTGTTTTTTAAAGAAGGTAAACAAGACTACACACACATACTGATTATATTTGTATATGAGTAACTGGGACGGGGGAGCCTGGTGGGCTGCCGTCTATGGGGTCGCACAGAGTTGGACACAACTGAAGCGACTTAGCAGTGAAATGAAATACAAAAACCAATTTATGTGGTTAAAAATGATGGCGAGAGATCACTAGAGAAATGGGGTAGAAGATTTCATACTCCATACCATTTTTTAACCACATGACCACATTATCTCTTCAAATTAAATTTTAACATAAGATTCTTTTACATCCACATTTTTCAAAATTAAAAATGCCATGGAAGTTTCCTTTTTAAGTTATCCTCAAATCCATTTCTCAAATATCTTCTCTGGTAAAAAATGTACCATATAGAAGCAATATTCAGTAGCAATTTTCCAAAGCCAGGCATTCTGTTCTATGGGACCTTACTGAATTTATTTTTATGGATAAAATATGGCATTTTCTATAATTTCTTAAAAATTTCCAGGCTTATATTATTGTGGTTTTGCTACATGGGGCATGAATGTTCCCTTTGTCTCTACACTGGAGAAAATCATAATCATTTTTAAAAGTGGATTCTTGGCCATGCCTCTGAGTACTCCCACAGCTTGCTTTGCACCGGGGGTGGCCTTCTAGTCAGCCGAGTGTCTATATTAGGCAACTCAAATTTCACAAGAGGATATCAATCCTACTCCCAATTCAACTGTCTGTTAAAGCATATGGGTCTTTATTTAATTGGCAACATAGACTAGCAGCACTCCAGGTAGTTGTCAGCAAATACAATCTTGAACTCATGCTGTCCAATACCGATCAAAATCTTGGCCAAGATAAACAATATTTAAGGAGGACTGCTTGAAAGATAGAGTGGACATTTGCTATTTCTGTCAGCTTAACATATAAATGCCCATCTTATATTGGGGAAATCCCAAGAGGCAGGGTCCTGCTTCCCCCTGCAAACACCAAAGAGTACTCTCTAGAAGCTAGAAGTATACATGGTATTTAGGCTTGACTGACTGGACGATCTGTTACCCTGGGACTTTGACATGACATCATAACAAAGGGAAGCAAAGATGCAGAGACAATCAGATTTTTTGCCACAGTGGTGGCAACGGAAATGAGAATCACGGAATAGGGGCAAGAGTCTATTTAAGTGCAGCAACATGATTTTCCTTAGAAGATTACTTCTATGACAGGGTCTTTTCTGGGCCCTGCCTTTCTTGATTCCCACCCTTTTTTTCAGGCCTTGTTATCCAGATTGTTATTAATCCTACATGATATCTTTCCAATAATTTTTTTTTTTGCGTCTAAATTAGAGTTGCTTTTTTCATTTGCAACCAAGAATGTATGTACGTATGTGTGCGTGTGTGCGTGCACACTCAGTCGTGTCTGACTCTTTGTGACCCCATGGACTGTAGCCCACCATGCTCCTCTGTTTATGGAATTCTCCAGACAAGAATACTGGAGTGAGTTGCCATTTCCTCCTCTAGGGGCAACCACAAATGCGGAATGATAAAAGAAAGATTGTTCAAAGGGTTAAATTAGGTAAACTGACTACCATAATGTGTCTCGGTCATATTATGCTGGCCCCCTTTAACTATCTTTACAGAGATAAATTTTCATATGATATTGTTGATTGTAGGTTGTGATACAGTTCTAAAACACTCTTTCTACAATATTTTCAATACATCATAAACTATTCTCTCTGTGAATTTTGGGAGCAACTTTTGTCTTGGCATATTACCATGAAAACTTGGGTTTCACTAAAGAATTGGTTGGATTTACATTATAAACAAATATAAGTGTGTGATATTATTAACAACATCATACACTATTCTACTATTTTTAATACCAATATTCATGGCTGTTATTTTTTCCAGAATCCTTTTTGGAATAGAGAAGACAGGTTGTTGGACTGTTTCTGATTTGAGGTTGTGAAGATTGGATATGGTGAAATGACAAATGGCAAGAGAGGTGAAATTATTGACAAGAGAGTTGAATTTGTATACCCTAATATACCATATGCCTAGGCTAGATAATAATATAACTAGAAGGGTGTTAATACTTTGAAAGAAGATGGAGCATCAAAGATTCTTAAGTATCAACAAGAAACAAAGAAGCATAAAAATGTAGAGAACTAGTAAAACAGGAAATTATTGTAGAAGAATAAGATTGGAAGTTTAAGATTTCAGATATGGACAGTTCAATTTTCATATATGACCAGAGGAAATGCTTTTGGATCTGGAGGGCACAAAACATCACTGAACTTGGGAACATTTGGACGGGTCTCTGACACTCCAGTTTCCAGAATGATGACAAGACTTAAGAGTATAGAGAAAATACTAATTCAAGTATCAAAATTCTAAATTGTATTGAGGTAGAGAACCAGGACTAGAGAAATAACCATTTTCTCTTTCTCTTCCATGTTCCTGCCTTGGCCTATGAAATGAAACATTTGACCTCTCAGAAATATTGGGAAAGAGGCGCTTGTCCTTTCTTCATTTCTCACTAGTATTTATCTGGAAATATGATAAGAGACTTATATTCCAGAGCCTACGTTTGTCTTTTGAGGATGATTAATATAATACATATATATAGCACGGACACTACTTAACTTTCTACTTCAAAACTATCTGCCCAGTGTGTGTTCTCTCTGATCCTGTCTCATCAATGTGATCAACCACTGAGGCATGCCTTACTCTTCTTGGGATGAAAGGCCTACTCAGCTGAATCTCAAAGTATAAATAAGAGAGAGTATACTGAGAGGACAAGAGCGGAGAAAAGTATACCAGGCAGAAGCAATAGTAGATACAAAGTAGTGCTGCTTAAGAAAATAATTTGCATATGGAATCCCAAACAGAATGCCTTGAACACAGGATGTCATCTTTGTATTTGTGAAGATGACAAAAGGAGTTAACAAAATGACAAGGACACTAAATATAATGCCAAAAATTCTGGACTTTATCTTGGCATGACAAAAGTCTGACAGATTACCAGTTAATGCATCAATAACCCACAAGAGAAAACACTGTTAGCCCTCCTTCTCTTCATGAGTTTACTACTCCTCCTCTAAGTATCACAAAAGTTATGAGCCCTGACAGTAACTAAAAGTAAAATTTTTTAAATTAACAACACAGTTAAGGGGATTCAAATACCTCAGGAACAAATAAAAACAAAAAATTAAGAAAAAGAAGTTGCTAATGAAATAGAAATACTGAAGATAAATAACTTTAACATAAAAATAAAAGGAATACATGAGATTCAATTATAGCATTCAAAAAGACTTTAGAATTAAGCATGATTTTTCCAATTACAAAATTCAGTAGCTGAATTAAAAAGAAGGGTGATCATTACAAAAAATTAAGTGAGAAGCCCAAGAAGAAATAATCTCAAAGCCAGAGAAAAATATAAAGCGATGGTCTTCAGCTTCAATCCACAAAGGAATAACTGCTCTGGGACTTACCCTTATGCCATAAACAGCTAGAAAAACAAAATACATAAAACAACTAATTTCAGACCTCAGACAATGGTAGTATAAGACAATAATTCCTGAGAGAAGAGAGACAACCAAATTGGCCCCCAGCAGTAGCATCCCTGTGGTACAGGGAAATAAAATCAAAACAGAGCTCAGCAGTACCACTTGAGTTGAGAAGGCAGAGCCTAGAGTTCAGGCAAACTGAGATGAACAGAAGTTGTGAGATAATACAGAGGAGTGAATATTCGTTGGAAGGACTATTGCTGAAGCTGAAGCTCCAATACTTTATATCAATATAAGTATTTTTATATATAAGCATAAGATATATATATGTCAATATAAGTATTTATATTGATCATATATATCCAAAAGAATTAAACTTATACTTAAATCAATATAAGTATTTTATTGCTATGTTCACAGCAGCAGTACTCACAACAGCCAAGTTGTAGAGCAACCCAAATGTCCATCAGTGGATGAATGGATAAACAAATGTGGTACTATATACAGTGGAATACTATTCAGTCTTAGAAAAGGAGGAAATCCTGACACACAGTACAACATGGATGAAATTTGAGGACATTATGCTAAGTGAAATAAGCCAATTGTGAGAGACAAATACTACTTGGTTCCACTTATATGACCTACCTGTGCTGTGCTGTGCCTAGTTGCTCAGTTGTGTCCAACTCTTTGCAATCCCATGGGCTGTAACCCGCCAGGCTCCTCTGTCTATGGGGATTCTCCAAGCAAGAATACTGGAGTAGGTCGCCATGCCCTCCTCCAGGGGATCTTCTCAACCCAGGAATCGAACCCAGGTCTCCCGCATTGCAGGCAGATTCTTTATCGTCTGAGCCACCAGGAAAGCCCATGAATACTGAAATGGGTAGCCTATCCTGTCTTGAGGAGACCTTCCCGACTTAGGAACGGAACCAGGGTCTCCTGCATTTCAAGCAGATTCTTTACCAGCTGAGCTACCAGGGAAGCCCATATGACCTACCTAGAGTAGTCAAATTCATAGAAATGGAGAGATGGAGAAATGGGGAGTTGTTGTTTCATGGGTACAGAATTTCAATTTTCCAAGATGAAAAAGCTGGGAGATTTGTTACCCACCAGTGTGAATATATTTAACACTACTAACCTGTTCATTTCAAAGTAATCAAGATGGTAAATTTTATATGTTATGTGTTTTCCTTTTTCTTTTTTTTCCCACCACTGCTGCCCCACAGGTCTGCCTCTGCTCCCCACCACAACATATTTTTTTTAATTTAAAAAAATAGGAAAATCATAAAAAGTGATCAAAACTGGAACAAGCAACCTTCAAGAAAGTGAGCTTCTTGACTACAATTCCAAAATAAATTCCATCTTTCTGACCAGAGTAATAAAAACAGGAACTGCTTTAGGGAAAAAGAGACTCCCAGAGAAGACAGATGGGAAGAAAAGAAGACCCAGCTATGTATTATTGGGAAAAAAAGAAAAAAATCACTTTAAATATAAACAGGTAGTTAGATTAAAAGTAAGGGGTAAAAAACAACTTACAATGTTAATCCAAAGATAGCTAGAGTGGCTATATTAATATCATATAAAGTAGAATTCAGAACAAGAAATATTACCAAGGATAAACAGGGATACTGTGTAATGATAAAAGTGTCAATTCGCTAAGATACAAAAATTCTAGATGAGTATGTAGCAACAACAGAACTTCAAAATATATGAAGCAATAACTGATAGAACTTGAAGGAAAAACCAGACAAATTTAAAATAATAAAGATGCCAAACTCCTCTTAACAATCAATTGAAAATGTAGAAAATTAGTATATAGAAGATCTTATTCTAACTGACATTTATAGAATTCTCAACTCAAAATTCCTGTAACATTTACCAAGACAGACCATATCCTGGCCCATAAAACAAATCTTCAAAAATTATAAAGAACTAAATCACTCAAAGGATGATCTTTGACCATAACAGAATTAATCTAGGGGGGAAAGAAAAATAAACAGGAAATTCTTAAATATTTGGAAATTAAATAATACACTTCTAAATAAGTCTACAAAAAAACAGTCATGGGAAAATTATAATTTATTTTGAGTTGAATAAAAGTGACAGGAAAAATTAAGGAGATATGCCTGAATTTTTTTCTAAAATTGATGGAAAATATAAACTGGTAGGTCCTAGAAGGTCAATGAAAACAAACAAAGCAAAACAAACACAAAGAAAATTACCAAGTACATCATAATCAAATTGTTGAAAACAAATTTTTAAAAAATCTTTAAAACATCCAGAAAAAAAGACACTATTTACAGAAGAACCATGTTAAGAAATTCATAACTCTTGTCAGAACTATGCAAGCTAGAGAAGAATGGAATCACATTTCTTGCATGCTGGAAAAAAATTAAACCAAGAATTCTGTAGACAGAAAATAAAATTCAAAGCATAAAATAGTAAATAATAATGTAATGAAATATAAAATGGGAAAACATTAAAGTCAATGAAATCAAAAGCTGTTTTTTTGAAAAATTAATTAAATCGATAAATCAATGCCAAGACAAAAGAAACACAAATTACCAATATCAGAAATGAAAGAAGGTACATTATTATAGATATTACAGATATTAAAAGAATAATAATAGGATACCATAAACAACTTCATGACAACAAATTTGACAACTTAATTGAGGAGGACCAAGTCTAAAAGAAACAAATTACCAAAACTGACACAAGAATCAATTGAAAAATCTGAATAGCCCTGTATGCATTTTAAATTTTTAGTTTATAACTAAAAACCTCCCACAAACATAATTCCAGGCCCACAAGTCTTCATTGGTAAATACTATGAAACATTTGAGGAGGAAAAACTACCAATCTTAAACTTTTTCAGAAAACAGAGAAGAAAGGAGTACTTCTCAAGTTGTTTCAGGTTAGCATTCCTCCAGTATCAAAATCATATAAAAACATTACAAGAAAATAAAAATAATAATAATTCTGTATTACAAAAAAAATAATTTTATGTTACTTTATAAAAGTTATCAATCATTGCTCTATACAGATGTTTTTAAGATGTACAAGAAAGTAAAAAAGACTCTATATTCCTAATAAGCAAGGGCAGCTACTATAATCATGCTTTCTTTATTATTTCATCTAAGTTTGCAATGATATTTTCCTAAGTAGTTGGACAACATTATTAAAGACTCCTCATGGCCATTTAAAATATTACAAAAAAACTACAAACTAACATCATTTATGATAATGGACACAAAAATGCACTGGCAACATATTAGCAAACTGAACCTGTAATTGAAATAAAAATAACAAAGCATGATTATTACTTGAAGTTTATTCCAGGGACATAAGGTTGGTTTAATATTCAAGAATCAATACTAAATGAATGTAATGCAAAATTTAGCAGAATAAAAAAGAAAAAGGACAGATATTCTCAGTATCTGTAGGAAAATTATTTGGCAAAATTTAAGTCTCAGCCAACTAGAAGAGGAAAATTTCATCATCTGACTGATAAAGAACATCTACAAAATGCCTACTACTAATATCAGATTTAACGGTAAAAGAGTGAATGTTCTTTCCCCAAGGTCAGGAACAAAGCAAAGCTATCTACTGGCACTACTTTTTGATATAAGTACTAAGATCCTAGCAAGTTCAATAAGACATGAAAAAGAAGTAAAAGGCAAACAGATTATAAAGGAAGAGGAGAGGGAACAGAGAAAGGAAAAGTGAAATGAGTAAAGGAGATCAACTATATGGTGATAGATGGAAACAAACTTTTAACAGTGAGCATGCTGTAGGGAATACAGAAGTAGAAATATAATATCATACACATGAAATATATAATGCTATAAACCAATGTTACATAAATAAAAATAAATCTTAAAATAAAGTAATTTTAAAAGCAATGCCATTTATAATAGAAAAAGTATGTAAGGATAAATTTAACAAAATATACAGAAGACTTCTACTCTGAAAACTATAAAATATATCTAATAGAAATTAAAGGAGGCCAGGATTTCACTGGTGGATCAGTGGCTAATTCTTCACTCCCCCAATGCAAGGGGCCTGGGTTCAGTTCCCGGTCAGAGATCTAGATCCCACGTGCCAAAACTAAAGATTCCACAAGATGCAATGAAGATCGAAGATCCCACATGCTGCAACAAAAACCCGGTGCAGCCAGATAGATAAAAATAAATTTTAAAAAAAGAAATCAAAGGAGGACAATAAATAGAGACATATACCATCATCATGGATTGAAACACTAAAGATTGTTATATTAACATATATCTATCCATAGATTCATAAGAGGCTTTTTTACAGAAATTGACAAGCTGGTTCTAAAATTCAAGTGGAAATGTAAAGAAGCAAAAAGAGCCAACCAATCTCAAACAAGAATAAAGCTAGAGGACTTACACTCCTGACTTCAAGACTTATTATAGAGCTACAGTAATTAAAACAGTATGGAATTTATGTAAAATATTTAAAAATTTAAAGATAAATGAAACAAAATACTGAGTTCTGAAACAGAGCCATGCTGCTATGACCAACTCATTTTCAATAAAGTTACCAAAGCAATTTCCAAAGTAGTTGGAATCTTATATTCCCACTACTTTGGAAATTGGTCTGGCAGTTTTTCATAAAGTTAAATATGTGCCTACCTATGACCTAACAATTCTACTTCTACATATTTACCCAAGAGAAACAAAAACCTGTACACAAAACTCTTTCACAATGATGTTCATAGGAATTTTATAACAATACAAAAATGGAAATAAACTAAATATCCAAAATCAGGAGAAATTATAACAAAAATTGTGGTATATCCATACAGAACACAACTAAGCAATAAAAAGAAACAAACTACTGATATATGTAATACCCGCAAGTGAACCTCAAAACACATCTTGCTCAGTAAAAGAAGCCAGACACTATGATTCTAGTTACATTCCATTCTAGTACAGGCAAAACTAATCGAAGGTGAAGGAAATCAGAAGAGTGCTTGCCTAGTGAGGTGGATTGGAAATGTCTGGGAAAGGGCATGAGGGATGTTTCTAGAATGATAAAAATGTTTGTATCTTGAGAAGATGTGGGTTATATGGGTATATACCTATGTCAAAACTTACAAGGCTAAACACTTAAGATCTGTATATTTCACTGTGTGCAAATTATATCTCAATTTATTTTTAAAAATTCAGGAAGAGCATATTGTTTGACTTAGGGAAAAAATACAAAAAAAGAAAAAAAAATCTTGAGAGAAAAGTTTAGAACACTGGAGAACAGATCCAAGGCACCTAAAAGGTGAGTAACAGAAACCCTAGAAGAAACTGGAGAGCGGAAGAGGGATAATAATTCAAGAAATAAAAGAAGGAAACTCACTCTGGAATAAAGAAGAGAAATCAAGCCTACAACTGAAAGAGTTCACTGATTAAGGAAGGGAAGGAGGGAGGGAGGGAGGAAAAAAGGGAATATACCTATGCATATCCTAGCAAAATTTTCAAGTCTCACAGACAAAAAGAACAATATAACAAGCTTCAGAGCTAAATGTTATTTATAATGGAAAAAACTCAGACCGGCATCAATAACACTGGGAAATAGAAAAAATACATGGACACAATACTGAGAGGGAATGCAATTCAAAAATTCTATACCTAGCCAAGATAGCATTCAAAAGCAAGTTATTTACAATGTAAAAATTGTATCATTCACTTGCCAAGCATAATAAAAATGCTTGCAGATATATAAGAATCCAGAGAATATATCATCAACTTAAGCCAACCAACCAAATAAAAAATCAATATAGCAATCATTCAAAACACCACATGCAACAGAATAACTACCTTAAGTAAAAGAAAATGAAGAAAACAAGAAGAGAGGTAAGCAATGAACCTTATAATACTCTTGAGGTTTCTCAGTTTGGGCATATGTATCAGATCATTATTCATTTCAGGGCTGAGAGAGTGACTTGTACATTGTGGGATACTCAGCATGACTCTGGCTTCTACCCTCTAAATACCAATAGCATCTCCCTTCCCTAGTCATGAAACCAGACATTAACAAATGTTCCCTAGGGGTGCAAAATTGGCCCCAGGTTGAAAATCAACATAATTTATAATATTCATTTAGATAATGACAAATTGACAAAAAGTTGTAATGTAAGTGCTAAATAAGAGTTTAGGAAATAGAAGAGGCATACTGCTGCTGCTGCTGCTGCTAGTCACTTCAGTCGTGTCCGACTCTGTGACCCCACAGACAGCAGCCCACCAGGCTCCCCCATCCCCAGGATTCTCCAGGCAAGAACACTGGAGTGGGTTGCCATTTCCTTCTCCGATGCATGAAAGTGAAAAGTGAAAGTGAAGTCACTCAGTCATGTCCAACTCTTAGCGACCCCATGGACTGCAGCCTACAAGGCTCCTCCATCCATGGGATTTGCCAGGCAAGAGTACTGGAGTGGGTTGCCATTGCCTTCTCCAATAATCTGAAACTAAATTAGAATATATTTCAGCAAAATATGGGCATTAGGTGAAGACTGTGAATACAATAAGAAAAAATTAAATAACTGGTAAAGACAAGACAAGACAATCCTTTTGTTGATAATGTAATTATATATCTATAAAGCATATGAGATTCTAGTGAAAATAAAACACTAGAATTAATAAGGAAATGTGGTGTGGCTTTTTAATACCACATTTAAGTAGAAACATATAAAAATTAGTGGCACTTCTCTATACCCCTATAACCATCCAGAAATGGAATCGGAGAGGGGGGAAGCTATTTACAGTTGTGACAATAAAATATAGAATATTTAAAACACATTTAACAAGATCCTATAGGATCTGTATGAAGAAAACTTTAAAATCTTACTAAAAGACAGGGCAGATTTACTGTGAAATGAAAAGAAAAAAAAAAAAAAACACCTCCTTAGTTCTAGGACTCTTCACTTATCCTGTGATATGCTGAATAATTCCCCCCTCCAAAGATATCCATTATCTAATCCCCAGAATTTATGTCTATGTTACCTTATATGGTAAAATGAACTTTGCACATGTAATTGAATTAAGGATCTTGAGATAGCTATCTTGGGGCCTAATGTTCACGGGAGTCACAAAAAGTCCGACTAGACTTAGCAACCAAACAACAATGTAACTACACAGACTCATAAAAAGGAGGCAGAAGGACGAAAGTCAAAAAGAAAAACTTGAATGCTATGTCACTGGCTTTGAAGATGGAAGAAGGTGACTGGGAGTCAAGAATACAGACCACCTCTAGAAGCTAAAAGCAGCAAAGAAATAGATTCTGCCATAGAGCCTCCAGAAGAAATACAATCCCGCTGATACCTTGATTCTAAACCAGTGAAACCTATTTCAGTCTTCTGACCTCCAGAACCATAAGATCATAAATTTGTGTTGGTTTAAGCAACCAAGTTTGTGGTAATTTGTTACTGCAGCACTATGAAACTAATACAAACCTCTTCCAAATTCCTGGAACAGGTTTTACGAATGGATTCACATGGAAATAAGATTTTGTAAAATGTGCAAAAGTAATATAGTTTAACCACCATTGCTTAAGATCAGTGTCTCTTTTCACTCCAAATTCTCCTTCACTGTATGCTGAGTAGTGTTCAAATGGCTGGTTGCAGGCATACTGAGGATCATGCTAATTGGAAGTTGTATCAAGGACATTTACTTTTGGCTTAATTGGATATATATGTGGTAATTCCCACGACTCATTGCTAGCCACCCCACAATACGAATGGCTTCTTAGAAATACTTCTGCTTCACATTGTTCTGACTCACTCAATGAAGGCACAGACCTCATCATGCAGAGGTTACATTGCATGCTAATATGTCCCACACTGGAAATATCTGTCCCACACTGGAAATAGAGGGAGAAAGTGTCTGAAGCCATGTATGGACCCTGAAGTTAGTCTAATGGAAAAATCCCTCCAATTGTCAAGACATGAAATTGCAAGAGAAGACTCCATTCCCACTAATTCAGTCAAAACGATCAATAATTTTTTTAATGTTCAATTAACCATGCTAACAGTGAAGAGTCAGATGCCATCTTCTAATGTACAATCAATCTTCCCTTGTACCAAAACCTGGAATTATAAGCATGATAAGTATATTTTGCATTACATACGAACTACTTGTACCAAAACCTGCAATTACATGTAACTGCAACAAGCAAGAGTCTCACACCTCCACACCTTTGGTTATCAGAGGTGGGTATTTTAGTTATTGGAGAACAATACCACATATTGTCACTGATCACTTTCTGTCTTCAAGCCAGCAAGGATATGCTTATTTCCCTCTTATATCACATCACTCCAACATACTGTTCTGTTTCTTTCTCTGTTAAGGACCCCTGTAATTACACTGGGCCCACTTGGATGATACAAGAAAATCTCCCCATCTCAAGCTCTTAACTTAATCACATCTGTAACATCTCTTTTGCCATGTAACATAACATACTCATAGGTTCTAGATTTTAGGACACACATATCTTAGGAAGGCCACTGTTTTGCCTACCACACCACTTGATGCAGTAAACCATTAAGAAAGGAACATTCCACCTGACTTTAAAACATAGTGACTTGGCACACTTAATGGGATATAGTCTAATAATGGAAAGAATTATAATGGAATCTTAGACTGTTTTCACTGATCATATTGCTGGTAGTGCTGTCGGTATTTTTATTATGAGATTTGTGAGTATATTGTAAGAGGGAAGCAAAAAATTAGATTAATAATGTAGAGAACAGATATTTCAGTATGAGAAGGAATAGAGATTTTCAACATAAGGGAAAGCCATTACAAGTTTAAGACTAAAGATGCTTATATAAAAATGTTAGAATCCTTCATTGAAACTGGAAGTATTAGTACAAACCCATGTGTCTTATTTTATAATCTTACTCTGTGTATAGCACAGACTTCTGAAAAGATGAATCCAGTAGAAATGAGCACCTTTAGCATTCAGACTGTGGTTTCTAATTTCCATTTCACACTAAAATGAACTATAGGTCATTAAGGAACTAATTGACTCCATGTAAGGGGTGGGAAATAGAATTTAGATGAACCATTTAAAATTCAAGATGAAACTAAAATATCTTGCTATACAAGAAAGGAAAAGATGTTATCAAAGACCACAGGAGTTCTTTCAAAAGCACTCAAGATTTATACTGAATAAGCCATTCATGGACCAAAGATGGGACAAATTGATAGTAACTACAATGGACTAGAACACATCAACAAATTTAAATCTATGTGTTTATAATGATAAAACAACTCCCTGGTCACCTTTGGAAAATACTGATGAATCAATTCATTTTTTACTTTTTTTAAACTTTTTATTTCATATTGGGGTATAGCTGATTAACAAACAATGTTGTAATAGTTTCAGCTAAACAGGAAAGGGACTCAGCCAAGGTAAAGGAAAAGGATTCATTTACCTGGTTCTAACCAAACAAGGAGAAGGGACCGACAGAGGATGAGATGGTTGGATGGCATCACCAACTCAATGGACATGAGTTTGAGCAGGCCCAGGGAGTTGGTGATGGACAGGAAAGCCTGGCGTACTGCAGTCCATGCAGTCGCAAAGAGTTGGACATGACTAAGCAACTGAACTGAACCAAACAAGGGAGAGTAATACTTTAATATGTATTCTATGTAATAAATGAAAGAATGATAAGAATTTTTAAATTTCATTGTGTAAACTCTAATGAATTAGTCCCTTAGACTGCCTGGAAATCAAATCAGTCAATCCTAAAGGAAACCAATCCTGAATATTCATTGGAAGGACTGATGATAAAGCTGAAGCTCCAACAGTCTGGCCACTTGCATAGAGTCAACTCACTGGAAAAGACCCTGATGCTGGGAAAGACTGAGGAAAAAGGAAAAGGGAACAGCATAGGATGAGACGGTTAGATAGCATCACCAACACAACGCACATGAATTTGAGAAAACTTCAGGAGATAGTGGAGGAAAGAGGAACTTGGCATGCTACCTTCCATGGGGTTGCAAATAGCTGGACACGACTTAGCAACTGAACAACAACAATGAGTTAATGGTTCTAGGCAATAATCATTTTGGCTTATAGACACAAAAAAGACATCTCTTTTGACTAACAGAAGAGAGACAAACAGACATTACTGATGTACACAATATCACATTTAAAATACTAGTCTTAGGATTTCCCTGATGGTCCAGTGGCTAAGATCTCGCGCTCCCAAAGCAGGGAATTCGGGTTCAATCCCTGGTCAGAGAACTAGATCCCATGTATGGGATCTAGTATCACATATGCCATGCAACTAAAAAATTGCACATGCCACAACTAAGACCTGGCACAGCCAAATAAGCATTTTAAAAAGACAATATACACATTTTAAATTTTTTTCTAATTTAAAAAAAAGTACTAGTCTTAACACAAAACTCCAACCTGAATCTGTTAAAGCCTCTAGATCAATCAGTAGATAAATGGAAATTCATTACATACTATTTTATATTTGAAATATTTGAAATTTTCCATAACAAAAGATTTTAAATGTTTAGAATATTTCTTAAAAGTAATAAAGAAAAATAAAATATTTCATAATAAATGAATGTGTATTTCTTCCCTTTTAAATATTTTTAGTTTCTTTAAAACACATTTTTTACCATATGAGAAAGGTTCCCGTAAAATTTCTAAGATAAACATTAAGCATTGCTATACAGAATCCAAACAGAACACCCTTACTATATAGAGATTTGGAGAAGGGTCCCTGTCTGCCAAAAAATCACAAGAGTTCAAAGTAAGACCTTTGTTTTCAGTAACCATTATGGTTCTCATACTATATCTATCTTTTAGGATCAGAAAAGAAAAATGTGTATTAAAGTAGGTAGACAATGAAGTGGAGCTAACTATAAAGAGGTGACAGAACAGACATGGAAGAATACTTAAAACTTTCTTTCTAGTTTCTAACCCTTTACTATAACTGACTAAAATAAATGAGAACTAGGGTATCTAGCTCGTCTGATACAATGTCTGCACAAAAGTCGTCTTGCATCTTTAGGTTTCTGCAGTGCTTGCTTTAGTTTTACAGAAAGGGTAAGATGGTATAACAGAAAAGGAATGAAATAATGATGAACTCTCTGGAGTTTCTTAAAAACATAAGAGGTAAGCAGCTAAAATGCAATGAAAGGATATGAGTGGGAAGTTTGTGACCCATGAAGTTGATACTGCTGGAAGCCTGAATGAAAAGTTGAAAGGCTTTATGATTAGGCCAGACTAGATAGATAGTGAGGCAATTAGAATTATTCACTGCTGCCAAGGCATCAGGCCAACGTGAATTACAACCCAAACTGAATGAAGCAGAATAGAAAATAGAAAAGCCTTTAATGAAAATGTTGGAGAACTCACAAGGGATGGGGAAAGTGCCAAATAACTGGAAGATGGCTAAGTAAACTAAAAGGTCTATTCTCCCATCAGTGCAGAAGGGATTTACAAGTTTAACTCTCATTGCTGTTAATAGGAATTCTATGTGTGATCCAAGGGTGTACTCATGGAGAAAATGCATCTATTAGTGTCTCGATTGGCCTCTCTTGAGCCAACACTGGCAAACGCTCCAAATTGTGTGGTAGTTTGGTGACAGGGACTAACAGAGGTTAGAATGAAAACCACCAGCTTAGCTTCACCTTGTAATCCTCTGACAGTACAAGATCCCTTGTGAGCAAGGAGTAAAATACATTCTATGCAATCTTTCACAATGTTTCATTTGAAAACCTTTCAAAATTATCTTACAGCAAATTAAAGTAAAAGAAAAAGTAAAAAGGCAGAAATTCCTATTCAATTGAAGTCTGCCTTTGAAAAAGCAAAGCACATCTTTAGATTATTTTCTACCTGAAAAGAATGCTTTTGCTAGCTTATCAATAACAGCTAATATAGCCCCTGCTATGTCTAGACATTGTATCAGATGCTTTACCAAGGATGCTACTTACTCATTTCAAATAGTCTATGAAGTAAATAGTATTATCCCCTTTTCACAAATAAAGAAATTGAAACTGATACATTAAGAAATTTCCCCAAGATCACCTATCTTGAAAGTGGCAGATTCAAATCCAGATCTGTCCAGCTTCAAAACCCATGCTCTTTCCTTGATACTTCTCTCCACCTACTATAACAAGTCATGAGTGCTCTACTAGGTCACTCCGACTTAAAATAATTCACTTTCCAATCCAATGGGAATTTTCAAAAGTACTGAATCTTCTCTTAAATGTGTATTTGCATAACTTCAGAGATAATAAAATTATGTTTTCTAATAGTATTCTCCCCAAAAATAAAGACGTATAGATATAATGATTTTTAAAGTAATTAACATTTCTATTCTAGATATATAAGAAAAATACTCATTGAGTGAACATTTATTGAACCTATTATGTGCCAAGGGCTATATTAGACTCAATACAAAGACAAATACAGTCCCTTCCCTCAAGATCAGTTAAGCCTCATAGGAGAAATAGACATAAGCGACTCATTAAAATACGTTTTCAAAATTATGCAGCAAAGGTAATATAAAGTACTTTGGGGACACAACACACCATTTGTGACTGCTGATTTGTTAATAATATTAACAATTTTTATTGCTCGAATTCACTACCTTTATTACCCCTTTTATTAAAATATTTCAACAAAGACTTACTGAATTTTAATATATTTATAGCAAAATTTTCCTTCTCCAAATCCCTCTAAAGTATGTACAGGGCAATCATTATTAAACCCAAACTGCTGGTGGAGAAATAGTGACTCAACGAAATTAAATGACTTATAGAACTCAGAAGTAATTCCCAATACCTTACTTCCCCAACATATAATTAATTTTTCTACAAAAATCTTACTTAATCCAAAGTAATACAGACTTTAAAGACACCTCGAATGGGTTTAATTCCTCAAGAACCAGTCTGAAAGGGTTCCATCAGATAGTCTGAACAATCTTAGTTCAACCAAACAGCAAAACAATTTCCAAAACCATAGGTAGGTGATGGATACTGCTTTCATTTCAGTTAATTAAAAATATTTGATCCACTATGGTGCATCTCAGTGTAAGATCTTTAAAAGACAAAAATTGATTAATCCATGCAAGTTTCAGACAACACCTAATCTAAATGCCAGAGCCTGTGCTCAGATTTAATCAAGCTCTGGATGTTATTTATTGATCTACCCAAAAAAGGTGTTTTTTTGTTTTGCTTCTACAAAGGTACTTGAATAATGGGTAAGCTATCAAAACTAGCATTAATTCCTATTATATAATGCATTGATTTTTTTGCAAACACTAGGTAGGAGGAGACTAAGTCAGAATAGTTTATGCTATTCTAAATGTCAAATTAAGAGAATTAGTAGCTCTTAGGAGAAGGTATAGATAAATTTTACTTCTTGTTTTCCTAACACCACCTACTTGGGGATGATAAACACAAATGAAGCAAATTCTACAGACACACACTTCTACTCAGCCTCTCCTCACTGGGTTACCAGGTATACCATGGTTAGCTTTTTGGATAAGCTCATGAAGCACTCTCCATGTAAATATGAGTTTAAGCATACAGGAAAAGTACCCAGGCCCCAAATATCTTCTTTTCACCCTGTCTGATGACTCCTGAAACAAATATTTCATCATTTCATGTAATGGCTAATCCCTGAGCAAAATAAATTTTATTTTTCAAAAAAGAATTAAGATTTTATTTCAGGTATATAATATTCATTATTTATTCCAAATGGAATAATAGGATAGCATATTGTTTATGACTTTGCCTAGCTAATTATTAGAATTATCTGGGACGCTTCTTAAAAATGTCGATGCACCAGGCATCTGTTTTTTTGCTTATATGTTTGTAAAAATGACAGAGATTCTTATTTTACCCTGAGTATTTCGTTTTTTTGGAGAAGGGGTGCCATGCGGGGAGAAATGGTAGAGAATGTTAGGTGATTCTAATGGGTAGCCATGACTGAGAACCACTGGGAGAGTATTTGAGCAAATTTGAATAGATACAGGAGAAAGCAAGAGCATATGAGGTAACTGAGGAAAGAGAAAAATAATATATAAAACAGACACACAGTTTGGGGAGGGAAGTCAAAAACAAGGGTTACAATTTTGTTTTGCCCAACAAAGCAAACCAAGGACTTATTCAGAAGGACAGCGTTGGGGTGGGAAGAGAGGGAGCAATGTGTCTGGGGAGAAAATGTATAAAAATCTAGTTTCAGATCATTTATCACTGCAGACACAGAAATGAGTTTTGTGGAGTTTGTTTTCACAAACAGGATCAATGAGTTTTTCCATAATAAGGTATGGATTAAATTATTGAAAATAATTTCTAATGCAGAAGTAGTCACTCCCTTTTATAGCCTTATTTGAAAGTTTAGATCATAAAATAAAAGTGCATTCATAAAAACACACATTTTTAAACTATGAGAGAAAAATTATTTCACAATTTGCACATAGGTAACTGATACTCAAAATAAGCCACATAAGTAGAAAAGAAATACTTTCTTTACTATTTTTTTTCTTTTACATGTCCTATCTCCCTTTTTGTGGAAATTGCTCCTTTCTAAGGAAAAAAAAAAAAAGATTTACATTTTGAAGTTAATAATAAAACAAAGCATATAAAATAGCCTGAATGGGAGGGGAATTTGAGGAAGAATGGATACATGTATATGTCTGGCCGAGTTTCTCTGCTGTGCATCTGAAACTATCACATTGTTAACTACGAGGTTGATATACCTTAGAACAAATGTCATACTCCAATATAAAATAAAAAGTTCTTAAAAAATAAAATAGAGGATGTCCAACTTTAATACAAAAACTGTTACCAAAAAACAAAAACAAACCCAAAACTTGATCTCTAAGTGTAAATAAATACCCAATGATTAAACCTACCATGTATGCTACATAAGAATTTTAGTAAATCTTGCACTCTAAACAAACATCAGAAAAAGCTATTAAAACTTTTCATTTAGCAATCTCATTCAAAGGTTCTAACCATTATTACTGGCCAAATGAGAGACTAGCTAATTCTTTAGAAATTTAACAAGTTTCTAATTAATTCTACAAATACTGTCTTTCTTTTAAAATGTACATTTTATTGGTGAAAATGCTTTTTTTCTAATTCAAAATAATTTTACTTTACCAGATATATTGCATTTCTGTTGTATGAAGAAGCCATATAACAAAAATATAACTGAAACATTGATAATTTTGAACAAAAGCTGAAATCCTTTCAGTTCATGATGTATAAAACAAGCTTACAATAGCCTAAACTGTTCATAATTCTACTTATTAGAAATTGGTCTACTTATTAGAAACTATAAAGAATCATGAGAGACCAACAAAGAGGAAAATCTTAGCCCATTCACAAACATACTATCTTATTATTCCATTTGGAATAAATAATGAATATTGTATTCCTGAAATAAAATATTATTTCTTGAAAAATGAAAATTATTTTGCTCATATTTATATCCTTAAATAAACTAAAGTTCTAAAGGATCCATTGAAGATTTACTTTCCTTCTTGAGTTCTTAACTCTTATTTGATACAATTTTTTTTCTTCATACTGCTTTTGTAGCAGTTGAAAAAGAGATCAGTTACCATATCATTTATTTTAATAGCATTGCTAATAACAGTCATTTTTCTGAAATCAGATTACCTGAGTTCAAATCCTAACTCAGCTACTGTTTACAATGTCTTTAGGCAAATGACTCTATTCTTCATCTGAAAAACGAGGAAAAGTATCTCACTGGATTGTTATGAGAATTGAATTAGTTCATATACATTATACATAGTTAATATACCTTAGAACAAATGTCATAAAGAAAGCATTCAGTAAGTATTTATTATTATTATCACTATAATATTTTTAGTATTTTTTAAAATCATCTTCCAGAGTTGCCTTGGTGTCTGAAATATTATTTTTGCTTGTTTTTCAAAAATCTGAATATTAGTTGATTCTTAAATACTTGACTTGAATTCCTAACCCATATTATAATAAACTGAATCCAAGGGTATTTATTTGAGGTAAGGGCCAGAGAAGGCAATGGCAACCCACTCCAGTACTCTTGCCTGGAAAATCCCATGGATGGAGGAGCCTGGTAGGCTGCAGTCCATGGGGTCACTAGGAGTCAAACATGACTGAGCGACTTCCCTTTCACTTTTCTCTTTCATGCATTAGAGAAAGAAATTGCAACCCACTCCAGTGTTCTTGCCTGGAGAATCCCAGGGACGGGGGAGCCTGGTGGGCTGCCGTCTATGGGGTCGCACAGAGTCGGACACGACTGAAGCGACTTAGCAGTAGCAAGGGCTAGAGGCATGATAATAATAATTTGTACAGAGGCAGATTTTAGAAATATAAAATCAAAGTGCTGAAAGGATTCTCAAGGGTTATCAGCATTTCTTCCCTCTCTTCCCAGTCTCCACCCCTACCATCTCACACCTATATCAGGCAGCTTCCTTCTTCCAAGACCAAATGACTCTATACTGGACTTTTAAATACTTCAATAAACCTGGAGGAGGAAATGGCAATGCATCAACCCATCCCAGTATTCTTGCCTGGAGAATTCCATGGGCAGAGGACCCTGGCGGGCTACAGTCCACAGGGTCGCAAAGAGTCAGACACGACTGAAGCGACTTAGTGTGCATGCACATGTCCTCATGATTAAAAATTTGAGGCACCCAATAATGTATTGAAGAGTACGTGGTTTCAGGCAAGGCAAATCTGAGGTTAAATTCTCGCTCTAACATTTACTAGTCATATACCCATGGGAAAGATAACAAACTTGTGCTTCAGTCTATCTGTAAAATGAAGCCAATCCTCATCTTGCAGGGTTCTTGTAGAGAGTAGTTTATAAGCTTTATAAATTATTAGGAATAATATAGCTTAACATCATAGCTGTAAATAAAGATGTACACTGATGACAATATTTTTCAGAAATGTTATATAATCATAACAGTGAAATATGTATTTTTTGAGGAAACACAAGTCAAAAAACTAATCTGAGTTTAGAATGCTATAAATTTAGAATTAAAAAGAAATTGGTGATATGATTTATTTACAAAAATATTTTTAAGATACACCTATACATTGATTTCTAAATCTAATAGATTAAAATGTGGTTTTGAGTTTTATTTTTATTTCAAATTAAATATTTTGTGATGAGCATATTTGTTAAAGCCAATATATGCAATTTGCTTATCAGACGTCTTCATTGTAGATAGGCAGATGGTAATTAGTATATAGAGGTAGTCCATGAAATTTTACAAAGGTTTTTAGATTATTACCAGCTAAGAAAGAGTGTATTAAAACAAAAGTAAATAGGGAATTATATACTTGCTTGTTTTAAGTCCCTGAGATTAATTCCAGTGAGACCAATAAATAGGATAAAACAAAAAAGGCAGAAGGCCAAAGTGTCATAAATGCTGTTAAAGTATTCGATAAAAACTATCCACTGGAGGTTCACTGCAACACATTGGAAAAAATGGTCTTCCCATATTTAGACACAAGCGATAGCAAGCCAAACACTCTGAAAAAGATGTGATACTGTTATACAACAACACAGAGAACCATATTTAATTTATTGTTGCTACCTATGTGCCCTATAGTGTTAGTAAGATTTGATGTACATGATATAATGTTTGGAAGCTGCTCTGATTATTCTATTCTAATTAGCAGGATGTCTGGTAAAAGTCAGCAAACAACACAATCCCTCGGTTTGCTACTAAAAACTAAGTCTTAAATATCCATAATATTTTTAAAACAAACAAACTAGAACATGAATTTTTTTTTACTAAAAACTAAGTCTTAAATATCCATAATATTTTTAAAACAAACAAACTAGAACATGAATTTTTTTTTCCTAGACTCATCCTTTTCAAAAATTTTTAAGATCCTTCCAGTCAATACGTAAGAGGGCACATACTGTCAAGAATAAGTTGTTAAAGTGAATATGAAACGTGCTTCTCAAAATCTCATTTACACATTTACCAGAAGGTAAAATAAACATGTAAATTGTTATCAAGTATACAGTAAATTTGTATTAAAATCTTATGCAATGTAGGAATGGTGTAAAAATTATCACATATTGTATTACTTGTTCACTTAATAGTTTATTAGCATTTCATAAATATTTTCTTTAAGAAAAATTGTAATTTAAATAGTCAAAGGGTTCATATAATGCTAATCAGAACTGAAAATGCTATGAACCTGGTTAGAAAATGCAGAATAGTCAACTTTATCTAACTCATTCATTAGTCAAAGGTAAAAAGATCATTTTTAAAAATTTTAACTAAATCCACAAGGTAACACAGGTAACTTAATACCTTTGCAAACCATGGCATTAAGTAAGAAAGCTGGCTTGATGTCCATGTATACTGTTTATACTGAGCGTTATCTAGAATATTTCAGGTTATACAGACTCCTCTGCTCACTGTCACTAACTACCATAATAATTTAAAGTATTTATCAAAGAATACTGACAAAAAAGAAAACTCTCTATATAGTTTCTGTCTTTTCAGTTCAATCTGGGTTCATACCTCATGGACAAAGTTTTTGAATGTCAACAGGAACACTTTATGACACTTCCAATCTCCTTTGGGGTTTAATAAGTTTTAATGCACAGCGCTGGCATTAGTTTAATTATCTGCCACATGTCATAGATCTGCTGTTATGTTGATAGATGTCATGTATCTGCAGCATGTTGATTGATAAAGAAGGGCTATTATTATAATACAATACTTTAAGGCAGAATTTTTGGAATAAATCTACCTTTAAAATGAATCAATAAGTTAACCATCAAAGCTTACTTAACATAAATACATAATTGTTTAAAGGAGATTGCTATAAAATTTAAGGAGTTTTTTTTTTTAACTTTTCCACCAAAATAACTATTTTGACTTAGGAGAGCCCAGAAGTCAGGTAAGAGCCCAAAGCATCCAGCTCAATTATAAAATTTCCCTGAAGATTCATGTTCTAAAAGAAATCCATAGAGAAAGGTCAATGAATCATAACAGGGAAGTTCTTTGAGGGTCGCAAAGGTAGCCTGCTTTATTAACTATGGTTACCTAGCTCATGCAAACAATATAATAAGATGAAATTCAAAGACCTGTCTTGCTTCAGCCAAGAAAAATGGAACCTAAAACCTGGGGCCTTTAGAGTTTCATATAGTAAATTCAGGACTTATTTGCAGTACAGAATAATGCATTGAGTTATCTGTGGGCCTTCACCTAGTGGCTCCTAAAAAGCAAGAGGATCAAAATTGCCTATTGTTCCTGCACTATGTTCCCAACAATCTAAACATGCTGGAGATAACCCCAGGAGTCACTGGAGAACTAAGGAAGAAAGGCCTGGTGACCAGAAATCCACAGACCTCACCTTGCCCCAACAGAACACTGCCACTTTTACACTTTATATTCTGCACTTTGAAAAAGGGTTGTGCTGCTAAAGAATTTTGAAATCCTCCTAGAGAAACTCAGACTGACTGAAAAGTACATATCTTTTCTTAGCTTCTTTCTATTGAATGTGTTATATTAAATATGAATTAGCCTCTATCCCCTTCAATTCATCTACCAGTCAAGGGAGTAGTGTAGCTTATGTGGTAGCTATAAGAAAATCATTTGATATCTGTAAGTTTAAAGAGTGACGTGTTTATTAAAAGCAAAATGTATAAGAAATAAGTAAAATTAGTTAAGGCAATGTAACAGTTTGCCTACAAACTGAAAAACAAAAAGAGAGAAGCAGGTGTTTATAACTAAATTCTTCTCTATGACACTTTTGATTTGTGTATGAAATTCTTCTACTAGAACATTTGAAGAAATGAACAATTTGCCATCTCTTTTTCTTATAAACTGATGGTTTGGTTGAGCAATGAAAGGAGATTTTATGTCCTGTAATAGGTTGTTGACTAACACACTAATAAAATTTGTACAGCACTCCAATATGAAAAAAATGCTATCATAAACATTAATAATGAAACATTATAAATATTCATTTTATTAAAAAATAATATAAATACCAAATTCTACCTTTGAAATATTCAGCTTGTTTTAAAATGAAAATATTTTCCTCCCAAAACTTTAACTAACAACCTAGAAAGGCACATAATACTATCCTTATAAACTTTCTCTTAAATTGTCACATCATCCCTTATCCCAGGATTACACATCCTACAAAATTACATTTTCTGAAGCTAGTGGATACCTCCCTATTTTAGATGTCAACTTCTAATTTCATCACTACAGTCAAATTTTTAATTACGTCAACTGACACAGTTGGAATTGGTAAGTGGGTGAGGAAACAAAATCTCATACACCCATGAAGTAACTGTAAATTGAAACAGCCTTTAGCCCAGAAATTCCACTTTTAGAAGCTTACCAAATAGATATCTAACACAAGTACACAGAGATAAACGTATAACATAGCATTTTTTTACAATAGAAAAACCTAGTAACAACTACATGTGTATCAGTAAGGACTAGTTAAGCCAGATATAATTTACCCATAAATTTACTTTACTATCTATTTTTTTCTACTACTTTACTATTTACTTTACTATCTTTAATAGTAAAGATGTTAGGAGAATGCAATCTTGTACTGATTTAGAAATATAGCCTTAAAATATTAAATGAACAATTTAAGTTTCACAACAGCACAACATGGTTTCTTCTAATGGAATTCATACTAAAAAGTCAGTTAAATTTAATCAAATTGAGTTATTTTCATTTAATCAGAAGCCCTGTTTGTCTTAACCTAAGACTCAAGGTGTTGCATCAAGATGATCCATTTTATGGCGTCAGGTGTTTCCAGACTTATCATTCTATTACCTTCTCTACACTTATTTCCTAAGCATCAAATCTATCACCTATTTCCCAAATAGGCTTCTGCTTCTCTACCTCCTACACTTGGCCTAAGACTTTTTTTTTCCTTTCCAGAATGTCTTTCCAACTCCTGACTTCTGCAAATCCAAGCTCAACAAGTAACACATCCATGAAGCCTTTCATGATTCCCTCAGCTAGATGTGTAATCACATTTTCTCCTATGGTCCCAAAGGAGTCTACCTGTGCTTCTCTTCTAGAATCCATCACTCACCACTTTTTATCATGCAATATAGTGTTTCACAAGTCACAGATAATCCATATTTAATTCATCCTACATTTTCCATGGTGCCTATATCTAAGCCTCTATCATAGTAAGCAATCAACAAAGGCTTGCTATATTAAAATACTCAGATCAACATAAAAAGTTCTTATTCTATCAGTTTTACCTTAACTGAAGAGTCCCCAGTCTTTCTGTGGAGAGGAGCTACCTGTCATTTCTCAAAGTTGTGAACACAAAAGAGTGGTAGAAGAGAGAGAAAATTTATCTAAACTACAGTAACCGTAAACAGAGCCATGCAGGTGTACCACTGTTCCTAACTCATAATGGAAATGAGGGTGCACCATCGTCCATTATAATTTATCTTTCAACTGGCAATCCATAGAGAAAAAAGAGGAGTATTCAGACAACTGGTCTGGAGATCTATCAGGGAGGCTTTTGAAATAATGGTAGAGAAATCCTGAGCTTTGGTTCAGGCATTCATGTTAAAGAGCTCACTCTTGAAGTACATATTCACTAGGATTTCTATGAAATGAACTATTACAGTGTTGCTTTCAGTTTTCAATAAAAATAAAACCTTTAATTGTAGTTTAAGACTGCAAAAAGAGCAAGAATAAATAAAATCCATTAGTCTGAAGATTTCATTTTAGAAATATTTGTATCCTCCTTCTTGCCAAATTGCATTCACTGATAAACAGATTTCATTTTTTACCATAAACTTCCCTTTTTTGTTATCGAGTAAAAATAAGGAGTAAAAGTAATCAAAAGACTGGCAGATGGAAGCAAGTGAGAAGCAACGTACACAGATAATTCAGAAATAGGAAACGTCTGAATTTTTAAAAATTGACTATATATCATTTCTAGAAAGTATGCCAATTAAACAAAAGAAATATATTTATACAAATATAACCTTCAGATCTCAAAAAATTCTAACACAATTTTACCTCAGTCTCTTAAAAAGCTCAATACAGTCTGATTAGGATAATAAAATCTAGCTTCAAAAAATATATAAAATCCAAAACAAGGAGTAAACTAAAAACTGTGCATTTGTTCTCTATTCCCTTTACCATTTTTCAATCTGGAAACACTTCTAAATTTAGGAGTGAGCTATAATAAGGCATGGTCAGATGACTGCCTAGTTCTTGAACATTAATAAATACTTAATTCTAGCACAGATGAAATATTGCATTTGGAGAGGTGGGTAGTAGGCAGTGTAAAAAAATAAGTAGAATCAATAACTTTAACTTTCCCCATTGCTGTGGTTCTCTTTTATTTTTAAATCCCAGAACCTGCAGATTTCTAAAGACTGACAAATTGCATTGTTTGTATATAACAAAAACTATAATTTTTCTAATACTTTAAGTTTAGGAAACCCAAAATATATTTAACCAAGCTTTTTCCTTTTAACCTTCTGAGTTTTAATATTTTTTGTCCTAGAGCTGATGAATTTATATATCCTAAATTACATTTCTCAGTAAATGAACAGATTTCATCTTATCTGCTGGTTATGATATAATGCTCCAATATATCGGAGAAGGCAATGGCACCCCACTCCAGTACTCTTGCCTGGAAAATCCCATGGACGGAGGAGCCTGGTAGGCTACAGTCCATGGGGTCGCTAAGAGTCGGACATGACTGAGCGACTTCACTTTCACTTTTCCCTTTCATGCACTGGAGAAGGAAATGGCAACCCACTCCAGTATTCTTGCCTGGAGAATCCCAGGGAAGGGGGAGCCTGGTGGGCTGCCGTCTATGGGGTCGCAAAGAGTCGGACACAACTGAAGTGACTTAGCAGCAGCAGCAGCAGCAGCAGCTCCAATATATAAATATTATGTAAACCCAAACAGCTCAATTCAAACTTACTATTCCTAAAGACAATAACAGAAAATAATAACCTTCCATACTTTTGTGGATTCTGAATCTGAATGAAACAAAAATACAAAATTTAGGTGATATTTCTATTGCAATATACAGAATACAACTTCTCAAATATGTAAAGTAACTTATGACTCAGTTTGCTGGGTGATGTTCTCATCATGACTCAAATGGATGCAACCACTTAAAAATGAATGACTTGGGAGGTTGCCATGAACTATGAAGCTATCTAAATAAGCTGCTTGTATCTGGCCTATATTAAGGGTAAGAAATTTTTCCATCTAGTACATTTTGGAGGTAATCCCTCTATAACTGCACAGAAATATGATAAATGGCTGGCATGGCTATACTGAATTCCTCCCCTCGAATCCTGCATTTGTTCCATGGATTAGAACTATTCTCAATACTGTGGCATTTATTCTTTTGAGAATGCTATCAGATGTCAAACATGCAGTACTTCCGGACAACCTTCCAATTTCAGTATATCTGGAGAAAAGCTACCTTATGGATGTCTGTAGAGGTTCCAGAGACAGCACTGATCACCACGTTTTAATCGTGATAAGCTGGAGGGGAAGTACAAATGCTTCTTCTACATAGTAATTGAGAAGACTGTATTTTCCAGGTTGCTCTTCTCTTACAGTCAAGGTGAAAAACTGCCTGTTCTAAAACATGACCATACCATCACAGTGTTTTATTAAAAAAAAAAAAAAAAAAAGTCATTTGAAAATAGTTAAACTCTTATGAACTTACTTCTATTTTTAGGAAAGTTACCATCCCAGAGTCCCTAGGTATGAAATTACAATGGACAGATAGTTTGCCACTGTGATTAATAGCTGTTAAATTTAAAAAAGAAAAACGTTCTACCTTTTCTTTCATTTTAATAAAAACAAACAAAAAATCCTACAAGAGTGGTTCCAGATTTTGCTGCACATTGGAATCACCAAGCAATCTTTTAAAAACACTACTGCCTAGTTCTGACCACCAAACACTCATACTCTGATTTATTTGGGATGGAATGCAAACCCAGAAAACAGAATTTCTAAAAGTTCCCTTGATGATTCAAATGTGAAAACACTGATATAAAGGTATGAGATGCTGACAGCCTCTTCCTCCATCCATGTCAAAAAAGGGCAAGAGGTAGTTCCTACAAAGAACCACACCAGCAGATATGGGCCTGTTTATTTCAAAGATTAGAAGTGACTTTGATTTCAATAAATCAATATGCTTACAGTAAGTATGTTTGTGTATTGGCTTGCTTGTGAAGTTACTCAGTCGTGTCTGACTCTCTGCAACCCCACAGACTATAGACTGCCAGGCTCCTCCATCCATGGGAATTCTCCAGGCAAGAATACTGGAGTGGGTTGCCATTTCCTTCTCCATTGTGTATTGGAGAGAGAGAGAATTGTTAAATGCCAAAAAATAAAAAAAGTTAAGTTTTAAATAAAGTTTAGCAATCTCAAAGAGAAAGAACTTAATTTTTTAATTGCAGATAATAATGGAAAGAATATTGTAAATGACAAGTCTCTTGATTTTTATATCAAAACATCCTTTATAACATATATTCAAGTAGGTTATTAAAAAGTGATTCTATTTTGCTAATATATATAATCTGACATTCTAGAAAAGAAATATTAAAATAGATATAAGAGGAAACAGGACATTACACACTAGTAAAGTTAACACCATCACTAAGGCAATGTTTCTCAAACCTCAAGTCACTGTCAAATTTACTAGGTCATAGCTAAAGTTCTTTTCAAAGAAGTTGAACATAAAAGAAAAAATATCAGAGTGTTGAATACAGTAAAGGAAAATGTTTTGTGAAACTTGTGTGAGTATTTATTTATTACTGTGGTGATGGTTTAGTCGCCAAGTCACGTTGACTCTAGCAACTCTATGGACTATGGCCCTCCAGGCTTCTCTGTCCATGGGATTTTCCAGGCAAGAATATCACCGTGAGTTGCCATTTCCTACTGCAGGATATCTTCCCAACCCAGGGATAAAACCGGGATCTCCTGAATTGCAGGCAGATTCTTTACCTACTGAGCCACCAGAGAAGACCCATTTATTACTGTGACTCACAGTTTAAAAACTTTAAAAGCCACTGCCCTAGAGATTGTTCTACTGTAGCTTAGAACATGTGAACTCAAACTGCATAGAAAATCAGAGGTCCACAAAAAAGCAAAGTTCTTTATATAACTGGAAGATACTTACAGATTTGTTTATCGCTTCATTTTACAAATGAGGATACTGAAAATCATAAAAATAAAATGTCTTGTGTCCAGTGTTTTCTACTGCACCTTAAGAGTCAGGTTCCTCTGAAACCTATATTTACAAAACAAATTTAAGGCAGGTATTTCACACACTAAATTGCCTTGACAACAACTACAGATTTTCAGTCATCTTATGAGAACATTCCATTGATATGGTGACATTCACGCAAACTTTGTACTCAAATGGAAAGTGTACTGTGTGCAAATTAAGTAATAAATTTAAAGGCTCTTGACTCTAGTGCTCACAGGTATAGAATTATTTTCATAGATAGGAGATTATTAAGTATTCAGGCTCCAATAAGAGATCCTCAAAAAAGCACACAATTATGACAGTATCTAGGACTGCAGGATGAAAGGACTGTCAGAAATTCCCACTCACTATTCTCGATTTTATGTTCTTGTTCTCCAGTTTCATTATGGCGTCATACACAGACACACAGAGATTAACACATTTATATTTTTAAGGATTACTGTAAAGAATCTGCAAAAAGAATTGAAAATGAAATTAAAAATCTATGTAACTTTAAACTCTGGAGCAAAGAGTTTCCTAAAAAATGGTGATGCATGTAGAACTGTTTCTCATGATCTGTAAGGCCTGAACCTCTTCGGTTTGGTACTTTATTTCTTGTAACTATGCAGAGAAAGGGCTGATAGTGATGTCATTAATAAGATATAGTACACATAATTGTATAGCCATTTTTTTTAAAAAAAGGCTTCCTCCTTAATGGTTCTGGCACATACACTTCACGTTCCCATCTCCTTAATGGGCTATGTTAATATTAAATAAGAAAAATTAAATCTTTTAAATACATTTTAATCTTCATCACATTCAACTTAAGGGCAAGAGAACATGAATCTATATCAGATGATTCAAGGAAGGACAAATAGAAAGATTTAGAATGTCAATTAAAATGTATCAGGCTATATGAAATAAGAAACCATGAAGTAGGTGAAGGTTGTTGAGCAATGGGTGGAAGGTATATATTAGGAAAACTAGTACTAGATCTTTTTCCCACCTCTTTCTGCCATACATAACACATGTCCAGCAAGTTTCCTTAGAAGAGGTATTTGAGGGCACACCCTGTGAAGAGCAAACCTATAGAAACCTAGGAACTGCATAAACAAACAAACAAGCATTGAGACCCATGAAAGAAAAGCTGGAGGAAGGAAGGGAAAGTGAAGGAGTTGCAGAATCTGTGATTCTGAATCACCCAAAGGGCTAATTATGATTTTTAAACAGCTAAGACAATCAAGATTAGTCTGTAACAAGGTCATTACATTTGGTTAAGGGCACACTGGTAAATGTAGTAAGAAAGATTTTAATGTCTGTGCAAATGAGGAAGCTGAATTGAAAAGGATCAAAGAAAGCATTGAAAGATGGGTCTGAAGTACAAAAGAAAGCAGGGGAAAATGGAGTGCCTCACATAGCTAAGAATGTCAAGATAAAGAACACAGAAATACCAATAAAAGAAAAATATTGGCCTTTCACAAAAAAGCCCAGATAATAAAGTGAATATTGAGAGAAGTGATTAGAAATAAATAGACAAAAAAGCACAAAATTAAAAAAAAATAAAACCCAATGGGGGAGAAGCTAAATAAAAAAGACAAATTGTATCTGATATTGTCCTGAAAACTTCACAACTGCTTTTGGGAAAAGCATAAAAATTTTGATCTGAAATAAACTAACCGATGAATCAGGCATAGATTTTATCAAGATTCAGGTTTAGGGTGGTAGCGTGAGAAGGAAGAGTAAGTTTTTTTAAAAAAGTTGTTGGCAAGAGAGTCAACAAGGGCAAAATGAGTGTCAGAAAGACAGCAGAGTTGGAGGAGGAAAGAACAAATTTGTTGAGGAGGAAGTCAGTATGTTTCTTTGACTTTCTTCATAGGAACAAAGTAGAATGTGAGTATTAAGTAAGAGTCAATCCCAAAGGTGAGTGAGTTCTAAAAATTATTTAGAATGCAGTCATTAATGTATATACATATATATTAAACACATATATACATAGCAAATCAAGACAGAGGTAGGAAAAAGTTTCATTTGAACAAAATATATAGCATTCTGTGGTAGGTAAACTGTGAAAGGAAAGGGTAAGTCCTAATTACAGCTTCTATTTTCTCAGGATGGTGCCGAGTAGTAAACATTACTATTATCTGACAAAATTACATCCAAAATCATAAAATTTTAGGTAAATAAACAAATCAGTCTATAAAAGTACTAACCACCTTTGAAACATTTTTTATTTGAAATAACAGTTTCACCTTTTGTAAATTCCTGAGTGAGCTACTCAAAGTAATAGAAATCTATATAACAACTGAGAAACTCTCATAAAATATCACTGACGATTGCAGATGGCCTAAACTGAATCTGTATAACATGTATTTCATCCATTGAAGTTCAAGGATGTTAAAATATATATGTGGTAGCCTAATATTGTAAACAGAAAGATTAAACTATTAAGAAGTTATAATTACACAGAATAGTCTAGAATTTGAGTATATTACAAAGTGGGAGAGATGATTTTGCTGATTTAGATATAAAGAAAAGAGCTCCCAATGCAGAGTGAGAAAAACATCCTGGAGCCTATAAAGAATAACCTTTTGTTGACAGAAGATGGCAAATGTTTGAATGCTTGCAAGTGTGCATGTCACTATTCAAAAAGGATATTCAAAACACACAAACACAGTTCAGACACACATATCTGGAACACTAGTACCTTCTATCAACTTTCAAAGGCTGCCTTACTTGTACCCACAAATGGCAGCCCAGTAGGCAGTGACATCAGACCTAGAAATGATGTGGCCTGTACAGAATGCAGTGAAGTGCAGCGCTCTACTTGTTTGCAATAGTTTTATTTTTCGACTAGTTTTTATCACACTTGGCATGAACAAGGGAACATGTGCTTTGCTAAATTTGAACTTTTAAGATGAGACTGAATTAACCGAGAACCAAAAAATTGCTTCTGAATTATCCTAAGATTGAAAAATGCCTTCCCCTTCATACTAGGAATGACAAAATAAAAGACAAATACATCTTAAAAGTTGAAATGTGAGTTAGGAAGATCCTTTCAAGCAGAAAGTTCCATTAATTTGACATTTCTTGAAACTTAAGTGTGTATCTGAATACATATATAACACACATATATAAGACATGCTTTTGTTGTTGTTATTTAGTCACTAAGTCATGTCCAACTCTTTTGCAACCCCATGGACTATAGCCCACTAAGCTCCTCTGTCCATGAGATTTCCCAGGCAACACATATATATACTAAATAAGTATAACTCTTGCCCCAAAACTTAATCTTATATTTTTTCCTACTAGTAGTTGAACAAAATAACTATATTAGCTAAAATAACCAGAGATATAGCCCTAGAGATGCTCTCCCTTCATAAATTCCCTCTTCCTCCTCCTCAGGTCTGCCAAGATATACAAGTATAAATGATTTATATATATATATATATATATATATATATATATATATATAATGAGTACCTTGGCCTGCAGGTATTTTCATAGTTAAAATTCAAAATAATTTTAATATAAAATTCCAGTTATAAATCACAGCATATGTTTATAAGGAATCTAGTGATAAGTAATAGGTCAAACAACCTGAAAGAATCAGCTTGTGGTACAAGCTTCATCGCACTAATAATGTCACAGTTTGTATGTTTATTAAATTAAATATTACCAGCAAGGTTCTTCTAAATGCCATGTTCCTAATACTAGATCACATATTTATTTCAGAGTTAGCATAGTAAGAGGGGGAGCTATCACTAGAAGGTCTATTAAGCCATGTTTTTTTTTTTCCATTGCTTTAATGGAACTATTCAAATCAAATTTTTCACGCTATGCCTTGAACACCGCTGCAAACCATACTGTGGGTGTAAAATACATGCAAGGCAGATATAATCATCTCAGATGAGACCAGTGACTTGTACACCATCAAGTTTACTTTATTGTGAAAGCAGTGGGGTTTTCTTTCAAGTGAATATATTTTTAAATATGCTGCAACCTAATTTACAAGCTGAAGACCAGAACCAGGAAGACACAAATCTCAAAGCAACAACATTAAATCAAGTATAATGCAATGTCTAAAATCCTGCCTACTTTGTCTCTGTCTTCCTTGAGAAACGTATCTTGTTGTGGCAAAAGAAAATCTAACTGCCCAAAAGGAAATCTTGCACTCAGATTGTAAATTCAACAAATCATACAGATTCAACTTGCTTAAAAATTCTCAGCCACCTTTTAAAAGATTGATTCTACTGATATTAAGAAGAACATTTACTCTTTAAAATATTAAAATTAACCAAGCAATTGCCCACACACCAGAGTAAATTAAATATCTTAAAAATTGAATGCTTATCATTGGTCTTTAAAGCTGCTGACTTCTTCAAAGTAAGTTTTTTTTTTTTTAATTCTAAAAATAAAAATAATTGTTACTGTTTCCCTTGGGGGACCTAGACTGGTCTGTTTTCACACAAGATCATAAGCTCTGTGATTTTTTCCTATCTCCATGGCTAAAACATATACATGATAAAAGAACTCATACACAGACAGAAAGGGTGTTGCACCAGAGGACAAGCAGAGTATTTTATAAAATCACTATGGACACAAATACCTTGCCCAAATATTGCTACAATGCATTTTAAATTCTTCAGGAATGTAACGACCTCTATTTAACACG
The DNA here is from genome assembly GCF_054371585.1 of Giraffa tippelskirchi. Taxonomy (NCBI): domain Eukaryota; kingdom Metazoa; phylum Chordata; class Mammalia; order Artiodactyla; family Giraffidae; genus Giraffa; species Giraffa tippelskirchi. The sequence goes on from NC_137277.1 coordinate 96,890,173, forward strand.
GCTTTTTTTCAAGCCTGCACCCTAAACAGAAAGTACAACATCCCTGAAGGCGTCAGTACTAAAAGAATAGATACTTAACATCACACACACACACACAAAGTGGATCATAAGTAAACCAGTTTTAACAGCAGGAAAATTTTTCTTTTTATAAGAAAATTTAAGTGCAGGAGGAAAGAAGGTTCATAAAGTTCTCTGTAGACCCTAAATTACAACATTTTAAGAGTTCAGGGGATGTAAGTCAGTCCTGAAGAGTCAGAAACGACCTGATTTTTTGAAACAAACCCAGTACATTTCCCCAAGACCTAAAAAGGCTTCCATGTCCTAAATCCTAGTAGGTTGCCTGGCTTGGTTCTGGCGGAGCCACATGCGCAGGAGGGCCGCACCCAAGGCTAGAGGCAAGGCCGGGAGCCACGCTGGACCAGGCTCTTGAAGGAACAGGAGAACAGCCTGGACTCCAGGTCTGGACCTTCGCTGGGCCCCCTGTCTAGACCCGCGGCCTGGATCCCTATCTGGACTCGCGGCCTGGAACCCGCGGCCGGAAGAGCCAGAAGAGAGCAGCGCGCCCACCCAACGGCGAAGCCAGAGAGCCTGGGCCCAGGCTCAGCGGCGGGACCAGGCCTTCGGAGCCGCCGCACGGCCGGCCGAGCTCGTGCGGACGTCCGTCCCCGCCGGCCTGGGCTCCCGAATGCCTTCGATCACAGCGCGCTCAGTGCCCGCCAGTCGGCTGCCCTGACCCCGCGGCTTCGGCCCCAAGGTGAGGCACCTAGGGCTCAGCATCTCTGGGCTCCAGCGGCGCCGGCCCGCCGCGCTCGGCCCCAAGCTGCTGGTGGGCAAGGAGTTAAGATGGCGCGCGACGCGAGTGGCGGGAAGGCTTGAGCCAGAATAAAGAGCCGCACGCTCGTCTTTTTTTTTCTTCCTTTCTCTTTTTGAAAAGCCACTTTTGAAAACAGAAAATCTGCAGTTTACGGGGAGGATTCGTCATCCTTCTCCGTCCCTACCCTGACTCCTACCATCAGGGAGATAAAAAGGCAACTCGAAACCTAACCCGGGACGCGAACTCTGGTTCCCGGAGGCCCTCCCCCAAAACACTCTGATTTCCTTGAAACAGCAGCAGCTTCTCAGACACACTGACAGTGGCACTTCACTAGACACCCAAGACTCCTTGGAAGCCAGGAGAAACGATCATGCTTGAAAGGGACAGGAAAGCACACTGCCTCCGAGAGGAGCGCGGAGCTGCAAATTTACCTCACGCTGACTCAGTCCACACAGCAGATGGTGCAGAGCTGCAAGGGAAACGACCTCCCCAATTTTTTTAAGTACTTCCTAATAGCAGCTAAGTGCGTCTTTCAGTACAAGGCACTACGTTCCTGTGAAATCTATCCTCGGCATCTAAGCTTCGTTTCCGCACATGACAACGACTCCTTTGCTCGCGGTGACTCTGGCCCGAGGGCGGCGGGCCTGGCCCGGCGCCGCACTCCGACCTCCAGGCTCACTCCTCGGAACCCTTAGCGGCTCCGCAGCCCCTCGCCCTCGGCCTGGGCGCCCCCGGGCCTCCCGACTGCACGTGCGCCTCCCGCTCGCTGGCACCGAGGTCGCAGGAGTGCAGGGCCAGGGGATGATTACAGGAATACACCGCTCCACTTCACTCGCCACGCAGGCCCCCTGTTCTGTACTTTTTGTCCTCTTGTTTAGTTCTTAGGTGTGATCCGGAAGAAACAAACACAAAGGAAAATCAGTCAGCGCTTTTCTCTGTGGCAGACAAAACTCGGCGGAACGCCGTCTAGTGGCCAAATTACCCAATGAAGGCGAATCGGTTTTGTTCCCCCCTCCAGTTTTCATTTTAATTGGTACTTTGACGCCTCTCTGCATCTGTCAAATTGCAAAGGGGATACAGGACCGTCTCTGGGTGGTGGTAAATTTCGCCCCATAACCTGAGACTGGCCTAGGCCAAACAAGAATGCTGGACCATTTTCCACCTTTCTTGGGTCTCCTTTCTCTGGAGATAAGAGTAAAAGAGAGCTCTGTGGACCCCTTGACTAAGACGCAACTAGCCCCCTCCCAGCTGGAATATCCACATTTCTGCATTTTTTCTCAAGGGATGGGGACTTGGCTTGGGCAAGATGGGCGCAGGAAATCCACTGTACAAGAGATGGAGTGATGCCCCACATATACCTCCTAAAGCAAGTTTTAAGCTCAGTGGTTAAATATCGACCTTTCATGAGTTTGCTCTATGAGTACTTTCCCTACTCCAACCCCTCCCTATCCCCCCAAAATAATCCACTCAAGAAATGTAGGCCATTCTGTGTTTTCATTTACGGATTCACCACTCAACTCCAAGGCCTTGTATTTAAAGACCAGAATTTTCAACATCTGCCTAAAGCTGCGGTCAACAGCCTATTTTGACAAGCATTTACATTACACTCTTCTCTTGCCCAAAGCCTCCCTCTTGACTTGGTGAAATTTCAAGAAATACTCAATTTCTTATGAAGGACCCTCCATTTCCTGCTCATAGTATTTCCTACTTGCAGATATAAGGAAGCATGTACATTTTCCTGAAGAAAAAAAAAACGAGTGTAACAAAGTGAACTCGACTCACAGGGAACTAAGTAGTTGTAAATAAGACAGAAAAAAGTAATTACTGGTAGTGGTATATTAACAAATTTAAGAGGAAAATGGGATGTAGTTCCCACTACATAGACTGCCCCATACTGGAGTAGAGACAGGCTATTCTTCCTCAGCCCTTAAAAATAATCACCTCTAATTAAATTTTCAAACTGTAAACTGCTTTCAAACACCATAGAGTTTTACCAGATTTATTTTACTTGTTATACACAGACGATACAAACGAGCAAAAAACAAAACGTTTCTCAATGGAGTGTGTCCTTGTATAAATTATTCAGTTCACAGACAAAACGAAACAAATATAAAAATCACAACATTAGATTTACAGAAGAGCCAAAATATACACACGTTTAGACCCTGAATTCCTATTAGGAAAAAAAATCCCCCCAATGGACTGGAATCTAGATTGAGTATTGTGTATGATGCATATTTCACATTAATTTTAAAATACAAAAAAAAAAGTATAGGTTTGCTACACAACATTAGAAATTCTACTAATCTATTTTCAGGGGGATCAGTGCTCCTTATCAAATATAACAAGACTTAGAGGGGGGAATAAACAGTCTTATTTGCATTAATGCTAGTGTTTTCCCAAGGAAGTCAAATTTCAGCTGTTCTAGGTGGCGGGGAAATCATTTTCAAAACTAAAATGCAGCAAAATATACAACTCACACAATTCATCTTCACTAGACTACACTATAGTTAACCAACAATTCAGTCATCTATATCATTAGTAGAATATTCATTACAAAGATTTACAGCATATAAAGGTGGAGGGGGGAACTGAAAGATATTCAGAAACAGTTTGTCAGCATATTTGGCACCTGCACAGACCAGTAATGGATTTGGCACTTTGGGGAAAAACAAATAAGGCAAAATAATATTGCTGATGTCGAGCTATTCTATTTAGAAGGAAGGGGGAAAAAACATGTAACTCGTTAACTTTGCTTTGCAGGCATCATGCCACTTAATCGACTTGCCTATGAACAGACACCTATCCTTTACAGGTGTTTGTCAGATTCTCCTTAGCTATTTGTGTGCAGTAGGGCACAGGGTAGTTATTTCATGCAGTGGATTGAGGAGAAGTGAGAAACTCTTCATTATCTAGTCTTTCGAGTTTCCAGAGCCTCTTAGATTACTGTTAATAATCTCACAAGAAAACATTTTCAGGGGCAGGGGGAGTTGGAGGAAAAGGAAAAGAAATGAATGAGAAAGTTTAAGCGTGAACTGGTTTTGTGCCTTGACAATGAATAAAAACTAGCCATTCGTTACAATAAATTAACACTATATACAGTCATTTCACAGGCTTTGTTCCACTAGAATTATTAACATCCCTACCATCCATCCATCCATCCACTCGGGGATAAGAAAGGACGCGCTGGGTGGGTCCAGGTTCTACAGTCAACATCCTACGGTTAATGGGGAGGCCGAGACTTGGCGGGTCGGAATCGCTGCTGCCTGACAGGACTGCCCAGGTCTCCTAAAGGTGAAGAGTTTCATGAGGAGAAAGACAAGGAGAGGGTGAGAAAAAGACGAGGGGGAGGGGAACTGTTATGATAACTTCACAGAAGGAGAGTAAGTAGGCAAACCAAAAAGGTTTACAGCCAAGTTGTAGGTCGGTGCGCTAACTGCAGAAACTGCTGTGCAAAAAAAAAAAAAAAGGTTAAAATCACACTCAGGAGACCTGTACTAATTCGCTGCAGACGGTGTTCGAGGGTCAAATAAACTGAGGGAGTGCGCGAGGTGGGGCGTGAGCAGGAGGCGCAGGGGGAGAGGCGCGAAGAGCCGGCAGGGGCCGGGCCGCGGTGGGGCGCGGGGCCAGGGCGGGCAGGGCCGGCCTAGCTGTGCGAGTAGAAGCCGTAGTAGCCGCCTATGTCCTTGGCGCAGTTCTTCTCGCAGTCCCGCTGGGCCAGCACCTCGCTCTTGAGTGGGGACGAGCTCTCGGACACCGGCGTGTCGGCGGGCGAGATTCGCCTCCGTTTGGCCTGCTCGTAAATCCCCGAGTCGCTCGAGTCGATGGACTTGATAGAGGAGGGCGTCTCGATCCAGCTGGAGTCGGACAGGTCCTTGGGCTTGGCGTCCTCGGCGGCGCCCGGCGGCAGCGGCGAGCGCTCGGCGGCCAGGCCCTCGGCCTCCTCGCCCAGGTAGGGGTTGGCGCCGGCCATGCGCGCGGCGGCCGCGGCGCTGTTGGGCCAGCAGGGCAGCACCGAGCCCGACTTGGCGCCGCAGTACTGCGGTGGGCTGCGCGCGCCCCAGCCCGACGGGTCGGCGTAGTAGCCGAGCGGGCGACCCGTGCAGCCAGCCGCCTGCAGAGGCAGCGCCTTCACGCCCGCCGCCGCGTATGAGAGCAGCGTGGCCGCGTTGCCCGCGAAGTCCGTAGCTGTGTCGTAGGCCGAGGCGGCGAAGTCCAGCCTGTTGTTGGCCGGAGTCACAAACCAGCGCTGCGGCGACGGCGCGCCCGGGTCCTCGGCCTGCTGCGGCGACAGCAGCCCGTTGGTGTGCGGCACGCTGCGGTCCGTGCCCGGCCCCGGGCCGGCGCCCGCGCCCGGGTGGAAACGGGCCTTGGCGTAGTTGCTCACGAACTGGTCCTGCAGGAAAGAGCCGGCCATGGCGTAGCGGGCCCCGGGCACAATCTGCGAGCGCGGGGAGTCGTTGGGCGAGGGGGTCAGGCGGTCCATGTCGCAGCCGGTGTAGATCCTGCGAAGGAGGGAGAGAGAGAGAACCGAAGGGTGGCGCAAGGTCCTTTCGGGGGCGCTAAAGAGAAGACCACCCCTGGTCGCCCACCCCCACACTCTCCACATGTAACCTGCCGTCCAAGATAGAGACAGACAAAAGGTCACAGACTTGCATCCTCTCCAGAATAAATCGTGGAATTATAAAGGAACCGATTTGTCCCTTCAGGGACCTAAAGCTGATACAGATGAAGAGGAAGGCTTCCCTCCTCTCTTGCGCTCTCAGCAAGTGCACAGAGGGCCGAGAGAAGAGCACAGCAGGGGATGCTCACCCACTTCTCCAATATATGTGCGCACATTGAGGCAGATCTGCCCAGGGGCTCAGGTGGCATTTGCCCCAGTGGGCCTTTCTTCTGCGGTGAGAGTTTCTGAGTGAAATTTCTAAACCGGTTACCCACTCCACCCTTTCAAGACCACTTTCTTCCATCTGACACACACGCGGGGACCCCTCTAGTACTGAGCATCAGACTGGCCCTGTACAGTCTTCTGAGACCCGAGGGTTACTGCTGGAAGCCTCCATGGTACTTACTGTCTATTGTTTTCCCCTGTGTGTTCCTATAATCACCCCCGCACCCCCACCCCGCCAACCATACAAACTAGAATTACTACGTGGAAATAAAGTCATCAATCAGTAAAATTATTTTACAAAGGAAAAGTATTCTTTGAGCGTCTCTCCCCAGCTTTTGATTTGTTACTGGTTAAAAAAAGGAAAAAAAATGTGGGCAAACTCTTAAAAGTACAATTATCAACCTCCGCCAAGAATCTCCCACTGGTTAACAGCTCATCCTTATACAACTTGACTATGTTCCAGGCACCCTTGTCTAGGTCTGTACAGATCATTATTTAACCATCACAGTTTTCCAAGTTAGGTACCATTATTATCCTACCTTACAGATGAAGAAATTGAGTCAAAGGAAAGTTAAATAACTTGCCCAACCACAGACAGTGATTGTGTTACTGGCAATTACCTTAGATAAGATAATCAAAGGTTCACTCTAGGCCCCACAGGGGCCTATAAGATCCCATTAGAATTGAGAAGGAACCAGAGACTGGATCAAGATTGGTAGACTTATTTTCTCATACACATCACACACATGCCTCCCTTTTTTTTTATCCCACACATAAATGTTTTAATCTTTAATCAACAGACTGTTTTGAAAGAGAGCCTCAGTCTTGTCAGACCTCAATACTTTGGGGAGGAAATTCCCTGGTGAGTGGCCAAGCAAACACCCTGGTCCCCCTGAACTCTTTATTGCTCTCCCTGTTTCTCCAAAAGTGAGCCAGGCCCCAATAACCAACGTAAGGTGGAAAGAGAGAGAGTTGCAAAAACCATTCTACTCTAAGCCATAAATCTCTAATAAGATAGCCATTTGTATAGCTAAAGAAGCTTTTTATGATAAATACATAGTGATTTAAGAATCAAACGGAAGTGGCTTTTCCAACAGAAGTCAGCCAGAAGAGGGACAGATGAGGGTTATGCTGTGGCTGCTCGCATGCAGTTTGCTGACTGAACAAAATTTCCCTCCTGAAACTTAATTCCAGTCTCAAATGAGAACAAGTAGAGGGAGGCAGGAAGGGAACATAACCAGCAAGGTGCAAATATCTTCTCTGTTTACCACCACAATATTTTTAAAAGGAAAATAAAAAAAAAAAAACAATCTGCAAAAGATACAGTTTATATGGCCATCCAGGCCCCAACCCACTTGGGATTACCGAATTGATTTGTGCAAAATAAAATGCTTTGGAACAGATGTTCACAGCAGAATTAAAAGCTCAAAATCTACTAGACCCCCCTAGTACAGAGACCAGTATATCTGGTCTCCTGGGCCACACGCTTTCCACCGTGCTGAGCCCACCTTTTTAGATTGTGAGGAAGGACTAGAGTAGCCAAGTTTTTCTTTTTTTTTTTTTTCCTGGGGAATCATACTGATGATTTGGATCAGTTCCTCTGGATCACTTTTGAGGGATACACGTGACAGTTATAGTGTATAACTATATAGTGTATAACTAATTGTACAGTGATAGTGTATAACTGTCGATGATTCTCTTCAATTTGTTATAAAAATATCAGGAGGGAAGTTTGGTATCTACCTGGAGAGAGCCACTTGTCTCCTCCACAGATTTAATCTATTCCTAATCAAAGATAGCTTCAACTGTGTAGTTCTAGCCCCAACCCTTAATGCAAGCCATAAAATTAAAATTAATGTATCCTTTCCTTCTATGGTCAGAGAAAAGTGAAGGGATCCCCACAGTCCAGATTTAGATCTTGCCATATAACTCTTTGTGAACTCCTCTGCACTGTACCTGGGCTCTGAGCGAGAGAAAGCCAGAACAAGCCCAGGAAGGGTTCAGTTTACACCTACTGTTGCCCCCAGAGGACAGCATTTTGATAGACAAGAAATGGAGATAGGTAAGGGAGGCCTGGAGAAAAGGAAAGCAGCACATTTAATTAAAACACACCTAGATACAAACGATAAAAGAGGAAATATTTTTCTTTCAAAGCATAAATAATACACTGCAACAGCACCTGGGTCCTTCCCAAAGCCTGAAATGACTGCACCATCAGCTGTGCTCGTGAACTTGCCTGTAATGGGTGCACATTTTTATTCAGTCCATGGTAAACTTGCACAGGAAAAGCTATTACACAAAACTTGGAAATGGGTAAATAAAAGTCACATATGCCAAGGAGACTGTAACAACTGCCAGAGCCACATGCACTTTCAGGCAGAATCGGGCGGTTTCAGACACAGACAATCTGAGCTGAGCATCTGCAGCACCACACACAACTCCCGCACCCGGGAACCAGGGCAGCTTCCCCAGCCAGCCAGCCCCAGGGTCCCCGCCAACAACTTTGTAATTCATATGAAAGCTAAAAGTAGGTGGAGGAAACCTTTGACCCAAAACGCAGAAGTACCAAGCCAGGTCACCAGAGGGAAGAGGAGCCGTCAAAAAAGAAAGGGAAAACCCCAAAAACAACTTTGTCTTCACACTTTATAGCTTCCAAAAGCCTTGTACAAAACAATCCACCTTTGACCCAAAGCCCAATTCCACAAATTTGAGAAGAAAGGTGCAAAACTACTTACGTATCATAATTATCCCGAAATCCTTTAGCAAAGGGATTGTGATCTATTTTCAGTTGTGTAATCTGGAAAAGAGAAAAAAAGATTAATATAATTTTACTTTTTATACAGCAGATTGGGTGTTTAAGAATATGTCATCTGCCACTTTTTACAGGGGCTAAAGGCCTACAATTTCATTAAATAGCAAGGTTTCCCTAAATGAAATTTTTGAGGGAATAGGTGGAAAGGGGAAAAAAGTATGATGAAAGTTATGTTTAAATTAATGGTGACTAAAACTGAAGTATAGCTTTCCATTAGCTCTCCCATGTGTCCTAAACTGGTTCAAAATGCTCATTTTTAAAAATGCTTGTTATGTAAATGCACTTACTCAGGCAAAAATTTTTAAGGGGCACTTGAATTCATTCCTAAAAAATGTTGCCTATCTTAAATGCTTCATCATATTTTTTAGTTAGTCGCTTCTGATACACAACTTGAAGAACCCACAAGTTGCATCTTGAAATCAGTTTTGATTGCAAATAAATGCATATCTTTCATTTATGATATTTTCCTGTTTTAAAAGAAACATTATCACTTCTAGTAGTCAAATCAACAGTAGTAAAATAAGTTTTTGCAAACTTGCAAATGAGTGCTAGGAAGCTCACTCCATAGTCCCCAGTAATTTGATTTATTTTAGTTTTTAAATCATGAATGTACGTTTCTTTCGATCACCCTGAAACGGATGTTTGAAAACTAAAACAAAATTCCCAAGAGGCTCTAGAAATCCTGGTCAGCTTGAAGGTGGCCCGTGTGACCCGCGTCGGAGACGAATAGGAAGCGTTTTCCCACCGGTTAGGTATACATGGCAGGTGCCCAGCAGGCCCCTAGCCCTACTCCTAAAAGGCATAGCAGAGACAGCTGTGGCAGATGTTAGTGCCCGAGCCGGGGACGGCCCCGGGTACCGCCGCGGGCCGGGGGAAGCCTGCGCCGCCCGCCGCCCGCCGCCCGCCGCGCGCCCAGCCCCAGGCCTCCTTACATCGGTGTTCTGGTAGGCAGTGACGGCGATGAATTGAGTCTCTGGAAAAGTGAACGTCTGCACGCGGCCGGGCTGGCTGGTGTCCTCCGTGCCGTCCTCGTTCACTTCCACTACATGCAGGCGGGGCTGGTACTTGTGCAAGGACTGCAAAACCACCATCTGTCCGGCGGAAAGAAAGGGAAGCGCCCGGCGGCACGTTAATGCGGTCTGCGTGCAGGCGGCTGTGAGCCGCGGGCCGTGTGGAGTCTGCCAGGAGCCCGCCGCCCCGGGAAACGGATCGCGGGCCTCGCCCGGCTGGTGACTGGCTGGCGGAAGCAGACCTGCCCTGGTTCCCCTGGAGCACGCAACGCCCGAGCACCAGAGGAAAACCGAACCCGACCGCCCAATCCTCAGGGCCCTTCTCCCAGTTCTCCTTTAAGGAGCAACAAAGATTTTCACAATCTGCAGATCCTACGCGTTTCCTTCTCAAAATCAACCAAATATTTGTACTTGTGAAGGTTGGGAACTCGGGAATTGGGCGAGGGAGGGGGGAAGAGGGGGACAAGAGCAACTTTGTAGATTGTTTAGTATAATTTGGGAGGACGGAAATAGAATTTTTAAAAACTCTTTTTAATGAAGCAAAGAAACATGTGTCGTTCCTCATGTTAATTTAAAGTGATGAACTGGATCTTAGGCAGGAACGAGTGTGTATAAGTGAGTGTGTGTGTGAGAGAGAGAAAAATGAACGCTTGAACCACTGACCTGCCCATTGTTGTTTGACGCTCCTTTGTTGTTTGTAAGTTTTAATTTTCCAAAAGAGATTTCTTGACGCATCCAGTGAGCCCCCGTGTTAGGGGAATCCGGATGCATATAGACCCGATTTCCTAGAGAAAGAGACAAGTTGTTTACATGTGCCCGGGGCATTGCCCAGTTCCAACTCCTCACCACGTAGGACACACACACACATACACAGACATACACCCCTTATTCCACTGTAAGGCCCATTAGCTGGGGCTTTTTTTAAGGCCGCGCTTTCTTCCTATTAACTGGGAATGATTAAAATAGCTTTTGCATAATCCTCCCCCTTCTCGTCGCTCAGTCTCTCCCCCTATCCTCCTAGTTTCCTTTTAGAAGTCATTGGCCGATCGTTTTAAAAGTCGCTCGAGCCAGTCCACAAAGGCTTTAATTAATCATTCTCACCTAAATAAGTGTCAGGAAGACGTGTTAATTGGAAGGACTTGCCTTGCACATTGGTGTCCGCTTTGCCGCAAGGAACCCATTTGCCTCCTTGAAACCTCCAGTGATTGGGATCCGCCAAAATCACATCCACAAAAATATTGTAATGAGCCGTGGGATCGAGACCAGAAATGTTAAAACTTAAAAAAGGAAACATGCGCCTATTTAAATTAGGGAGGGGGGAGACAACAAGGGGGAAAAAACATAAATGTTAAAGATTAAATGCAAGAAGCGCGGCGCCAGATAGCAAAGCAAAACTTATTCTCTCAGCATCGTTGAACGAACGTTTGCTGGGTTGGAAAATGGGTGGTGGGGGAGAAAAAGAAGAGACTGAAGTCTGGGAGATCGGCGGATGAACTGGAATGGGGAGTCGGCAGGTATCACTGCCCAGGTGGAAAGCGAGGTTGGCGACCCGAATCTCCACCTGTCGGTGTATCCGGCATTGATGTGTCCCTCCCATCTCCCGGCCACAGGCCAGGGCTCTCCCCCTCTCTCTCTCTCCTTTCTCCGGCCACTGACTGGCTCTCCGACCACCTTTCTAGAGCGGGAACCCCCCCTCCCGCCCCGCTCCCCGACATCACCGCGGTGGTTATACCTTCCACTTTCCGTTTTTCCAACACCAGCCAACTCTAGGACGCGCCAGAGCGCCTTCCACTCCGCTCCCGACCCCAAATCCTCGCTGCCGCGGCGGTCACTGCCCGGGTTCACATGCCCCCCGGCCGCGCCTGGAGCAGCGGCAGCCAAGAATGTAGCATTACCTTCCCTGTTTGGTGATGATCATCTCCGTTTGGTGCCGGTGAAATTTCAGCCAAAGGGGCCTGTTGCACAGGTACACCTGCGCTTTGCCGGGCACCAGCCCGGGCTGTGTGGAGGAGAACTGGTAGAACGGGGCTCCTTGGTAGGAGTGGCCGTACTGCTGTGGGTAGGGGTAGCCGGCGGTGGGGTAGCCCTGCGGTGAGGAGTTGGACAGGAGGCTGTTGTAGGCTCCGTTGGTGATGACCGGGTGGTGGGCCATGTAGCGGCTGGGGCTGCCGATGGAGAAGGCGGGGTGAGCCGGTCCGTGCTGGCCGGGGTACGGGAACATGGCACTGGGAGCAGTGGCCGCAGACTGTGGCTGGCTGGACTGAGAGAGGAGGTAGCGATCTGCAGCAGAGCCATCGAAACTGTGACGAAGCTCAGAGACCCCGTCCAAGACAGGAGAGAGTTTACTTCTCTGGACGTCCCCTGGTGAGTCCTTGGAGTCAGGAAAATTGTCTGTATCTGACTGATTCGTCATCCCCCTGGTAATTTTTTTCAAAGGTGAACTTCTCTCCAGGTTGTCAGTGGTCGAGATAATGGGATGATCGTGCAAGACAAGCTCAGATCCGCCTGAATGTGGGTAGCTGCTGCTCACATTGAGAAATTTCTTGGAGAGCATGATAGAAGGAGAAAGGCAGTGCTCCAGCTGCATAGCTCTAGAACCAGAACACTCGCCCTCCTGTCCCTGGTTTTTAAAGTCCTATTTATCATAAACTAGAAATCCACAGACCCCCTCACTAGACAGAAAGCACTTCAACCAGCAAATGCTTCTCAAAGGTTTGATTTACTTTTTTTTTTCCCTGGGAGAAGAGATTGGCCAATTGACACTATGCAGCAATCAGAAAAGGCTCACTTTTGATCTTGCTGCTTGTGCAGCCGATGAAACGGCTCCTGCCATTGGTTAACTGCTGACAGTAATTTAATTAGATAGACATTAATTAGGATAATCACCTGGCTCCTGGTCGCAGTGATCATGGCAAATTGAAGGGGATGATTTTATTGTTGGTTTAGGGGGGTGGGGAATGTGTGTTGCTTTTACGTGAGCACTGTTGTGTCACCTTTAAGCTTTGTGACCACTGCTTTAGGAAGATTCAAAGATGTGCAATTTACTAAACATTTCCTACCTTCCCCCTCCCCCTCGTTTGGAGCTGAGGGGCGGAGGAGGAAATTCGACGATGCTCCGAGACTTTTCGGATCTGAATGAGCCAAATATTCAGTTGAATGTAACGATTTCAAGTGCAAAGTATACAAAGCGCGAGCCGGTGGCCTCTTCTCGCCCTGTAAAAGTTCCAGAGTCTGTCTTTTCCAGTTAATACAGAAGCACAAGACACCTGAGCCAGTCTTTTGTGATCAGGTCCTGCGTGTCCTCAACGAACACCCCCACCAACTCACACCCTTTTAACTCCATACAGAAATAAATAAATCACTGCTACTGAGCGCCACAGCCATGAAAGTGAGCGGGAAGGGGGAGTCGCGGTGGAGAAAAGCAAGCAATTCAGCCACCCCATCCACCCACCTCGGGAAGATTCGGTTTCTTGGTTGAGCACAGAAACAGTGACAATCAATGATCTCCTTTTTAAGTTTTGAAATAATCATAAGCTCTCGGGTTGAAGTGCCTTAATGTATTTGCAGTGATGTTTACGAGGTCTTTCCTAAATATTTAATCAGCGAGCTTGGTCGCAGATTATCTGAAGAGCATCTAACTGGGGGCAGGCGCCACGCATCCCTCACGTCCCACTGCACTTCCTTCTCTCCGAGGTACGGCCTTGGCGACAGGTTCAAAAGCCTCGCCAGGAAAAGAGAGGGCCGAGTCCTCGCGCAAATGGGTTCGCTAGAAGCGCTGATCTGGGGAGACAGAGTGGAAGTGGTGTCAACGCAGTGATCTTTATGGAAGACTCGTGTGTGTGTGTGTGTGTGTGTGTGTGTGTGTGTGTGTGATGTTTATATAATCTGGAGGGGAGAAAAAGAATCAATGCCAATAATTTTAAAATGAGAAAAAATTTAAAGAGGGATAGAGAAAAGAACCAGTTTGAAAGGATGTTGGCACAAATAGATAGCACGAGGCCCAAAGCAACCCCGAGGTGTAAGAAGAGATCTCCTGGTACTGGCTCCACGGAGCAATTCAGTCTCCGCCCGAACCAGAGAGCCAAGAGCAGCAGAGGGTTCACCGCCCAAAGCTGCTTCGCGTGGCCGGCACCCGTCAGTCTGCCCTCCTGTGGCTTTTGCAGGACGGCCGAGCCGCGCGGGAACCAGGAGGAGGAGCGCAGCACCGGAGCACGGCTCGGCCCCCGAGCTGGCTGGCGGGCCGGCTCCACGCGGGTCACCACTGGGGCCGGCGGCGGGAGAAGCCACCCCCGCGCTCGGCGCTCGGCCCTAGGCCAGCCGCCTTGCTCCGGCTCTATTGTCTAAGGTCTCTAAGCGGCCCGAGAGTAGGCTCCCCAGTACCCTGGCGATCGCGAGGGGGAGCCGCCCGGATACCCGGGGAGCGCGGCGGCTGGCGCGTACCCCAGGGGGACACGCTCTTTACGTGCCGGAGGCTAGGCCTGGGCGCCTCCGCCCGGTGGAGCTCGTGTCTTCCTCCGGGAGTGTATCTGCCTTCCCCAAGCCCCCGCCACTCCCGGAGGGAAAGGGCGCCGGGGACACTGGGTAGGTCCTGCTCTTGATAGCGAGGGGTTGCCAGACTCGAACTGTGCCTACGCGGGCGCATTTGGAGAGCGCCGCCTGGGTGGGCCCAGCGGTCAGCGTCCAGCCCGGACTGCGCCCCCGTGGCGGTTCGGGCGCCTCGGCCGCAGAGGGCATCAGCTGTGGCCTCCACCACGGCGCCGCAAGCAAGGTCCGACGCGGGCGGCCCAGGGCTGGAAGGATTGACGACCAGATGTCCCAGACTCAAGCTGAGATAGTTTTCTGGGAGAAAAATACAGCCAGACCCCATTTTCCTTTAAGAAGCTCCATAAACAAGCAGGGGCTTAATTACTAAGGTGTTGGGAGGTGGGGGAAGGGACCGTGGCTATGACATTATTGATGTGTTTTGTTTTTTTTTTTGCCTCTTACCTCTACCTCCATTTCTCCTGAGAGCCTTTTGCCCTGTTTTGCCTACTGTTGCTTTCTCCTTTCATTAACTTCTTCGTCCCCGAATGCCTTTCTTTCCACTGTTTCCAAGGTTGCCCACCTCCCTCTCCCTCAGTGGAACAGAGCCTTAAGTGTGCAGCAAAAAAGGAGAGACTCTACCTGGGCTCTTTGTCAGGTTTTTTTATTCCTAGTACCCTGAGTTGGCTTTTTTAAAAAATGAAGAATGCTAAAATGACATGTTAAAGTTTAGAAGAGGGAGAGTGCACCTTCCTCAGTTTTTAAGGCGTTGGATTAGAAGATGAACAGGAACACTCGGATAATCAGGACTGCATTCAATGATTCCTCCATACAGGTTTATGCCTTTAATATGGATGCTTAAGGAAAACTAAGGTTTTTCTCAGGATCAGCACATCTGCTCTTTTGACTCATACTTCTGTAGAGCTGGGCTTCTCAAACTTTAAAAGTGCATATGACCCACACCAGGATTCTTGATTTTGACTCAGTAGGTCTGTATGCAAGAAGACCCAGGTGCTCCTGGTCCAAGCAGATCACACTGAATAGTGAGGCTGGAGTTTTCGATGCCCCCATACTAGTCTAAGAAGAAAGCAGGACATCTGAGCTAAGTTTTGGTTCTAGTGCAGCAAATCCATATATGTGCTCATATAAGCACACATGTATACACATTGGAGAAGGAAATGGCAACCCACTCCAGTGTTCTTGCCTGGAGAATCCCAGGGACGGGGGAGCCGGGTGGGCTGCCGTCTATGGGGTCGCACAGAGTCGGACACGACTGAAGCGACTTAGCAGCAGTAGCAGCAGTATACACACACACCTGAACTGGCTTATAGAGCTTATGGTTAAATAAGTTGTTCCAATGCCTGCCTAGACCATCAGGCTGCTGCTGCTGCTGAAGGAGCTGTGCATTCCAAGACAAAGGTGTTCACAGAGCCTCTTCTTTGGGCATCCTCATTTTGATGGACTCCAAATCTATAAAAATTCAGGTTTTTTGCTAGAAGGGATTTTGGTAAGGTTTTGAATGTCTCCAACATGAATCAAGTGGGAGAACGTGGTATATGACTGTGGGAAGTCCAGGAAGATGAGGTGATCAAGTAAGAACAAAAGGCAGGCCTTGTATAAGCCTTCTCATTCATTTTATTCACTCAGGAGCTTTTTTTCAGGGGACTAAAGTGAAAGAGAAAGAAAAAAAAGTTTCAAATGGAATGTTGAGAACAGCCCTTGGATTACTCAGACCTTCTTCTGAGGGCATATTGTACCAAAAAAATCTTGAGTAGCTCTCATGAACAGTATCTGTGAAAGAAGTCACAGAACCTTATTTATGTATGGGGGAAAATCATGTATCAAAAAAAAAAACCAGCTTGCACACAAGTTTAAAGCAGGCAAAAGGAAAACTTCTACTAACTTCAACTCTTGTATTTTAATTGTAAATGGTTAGCTGTTATAATCCCAACAATTAATACATATTACATGTCCTACATAAAATATACCATCACTGTCTTTAAAAGAAGAAACCACAGGACAATCAAGAAATGCTCAAAATACCTCTTATTCCACCAAAAATAAGACTGTGAAACATACTGGGAATTTAAGCCATTTTCACTTAAGTTTCTAGCAACTTTTCATTAGGCTACCAAGGAAAGCCTAGGATTATTCAAACAGGACAGTAATTTGGCCAAAAATAAGACTGTAAAACATACTGGGAATTTAAGCCATTTTCACTTAAGTTTCTAGCAACTTTTCATTAGGCTACCAAGGAAAGCCTAGGATTATTCAAACAGGACAGTAATTTGGTTCATCATATTATTCATACCACCTCCAGCAGAGGCTAAGTCTCAATTCTAAATCCCCAAGTAAACTCCCCTTTAATGAAGCCTTAGAAACATTTTTACCATATTGTCACAAAGGGAGAGACAGAATTAAATGTTATTTGTCTCCACACTTTTTGCCCATTTCTTGGAGCACCTGGTAGTGTACTATCCCATGAATGAGTACTAATGAGAACAATTACTTATGTACATCAAGTTAGAAACAGGTTGAAATATCTCTGAAAACTGCCATTAGTCAAATTTTTGTCTTTATCAGGAAACTGGGTCGTTCTCAGTTAATTTGAGAGAAAACAGTGACAAACTTATTGCTTATGTACTCAAGATATTAAATTCACATTATGGCTCCATTTCTCATTTTGCTTTGAAGACATTACACACCTTCTACAGCTGTCTCAGCTAAAGTCTAGTGAAGTATGCAGCAGGCAACTAACTCCCAGACAATCTCAACATTGTTGGTGGAATGTACCCTTTAAAAAGAAAATCATAGAAGTCTAAATTTAAATTGCCTCCCTTTTCTTCTTATATTACTTATCTGAAATACTGGAAGTATAATGTGTTAACAAGATATTGAGTATACAATATTAACTTGTGACAAATACTTTTAATATGTCAACATTTTCCTGGGTTACTCACTAATGAGGTAGCCACTCATTAATGGCAGTCATTTTACATTTGTGAAGTTTTGTTATCATACTGATGTTTTGTGTTATTTTAAATTGCAAAGGGAAACATATCTTTGTGTGAGATTTCTAGAGCACTGTCAAATGTTATTCTGTCAATTCCACCCAGTGCCAAAAAGACCTCAGGAGACATAGATTGTAAATGTATTTTATTTTGTAAGCAACAATCAAAATATATTTGTGTTACTGATTTCTTCAAATATTAAATGGGATCTTAACAAAATTTGTCCACTTTGATGTATTCTTATACAACTTTGGAATCTGCAAAGACCCTGACTAAAGAAACAGAAGTAATTGCACAATGGAGACTGAAGGTGTTACAGTGCTGCAAATGATGCCAGATGTCTTACTTTTAACCAAATACACCTTCAGAGGTCCCTTGATTTTGAGCATTAGGAACAACAGTATACACTGAAAGTATCACTAAAAGCTTTTTCCATTACTTTATTTAAATACAACAGTATCCAACATAGCTGCTAAACACTGGACAATATTTGAAGTCATAAGTACATCCACATGTTCCTCCAAATGACGTTTGGGGTCCTAAAAGAAAAAAGAATAAGGAAAGGAAAAAAAAAAAACAAGAACCATATTACTGGTAGACGAATTGCTTAGATTTTTTTCAGTAGCTGATGAAATCGGTAAAGAAAGCCAAACTTAAATGTATATATATATTTTAAAATTTTGTTTTCCTAATATACTATTACATTTTCAGGATTACTACATCTGTTAAAATGTTAAGGAGCTGATAAAATAAATGAAAGGTTGATTTACACAATGTTATGATTGCAGCAGAAATTATAAAGAGTCACAAGGAATTCTATACAGTTTGTACTCATCTGATAAAAAAAGTTAAGAGCGTTTTATACGTATGTATAAGCCTGATTATAGGTGTATATTTTCTGCCATTCACATATCTGACAGGGTACTTTGCTCAAAACAGACAGATACCAATAGGTAAGAGTTCAATGTGAATCTCATCACTTCCTCTATAATTTTAATTTAATTTCTATATAATTTTAATATTTCACAAATAGTACTTTAAATCAGAAATACTCTTGGATCAAAAGTCACTATTAGTAACTTAAAATTTAAATACAATTTGGATCAATTCTAAAATATGAAGTATATTTCATGTAGCTATTTTGAGAAAATGTATCACAGAAAAGAATATAGGTACAATCCGTTAACTTGAACCTGATCAAATCTGTATTTGATATATGAGTTAAAAATAAGGCTTAAAACTGCACTGTAATAAAGGAAGTTAAATTACAATGCTTAATACACATTTATGTTTAAGGCTGAGCTGGTTGAAATATTTCAGCTAAAAACTTGAAAGCTTTAAAATAATGGGTATACACTGTACAAAATAAAAAACTCTCAATTAAAGCATTATTTTCTTATATGCATAGCTAAAATACCAAGAATCCTAACTTTAAAAAATGCTCACCACTGAAATTACTTCTTGGCTGTTGCTTTCTGAACTACAATTTCAATACATTGATTTCTTTAAAACACCCAGAGATACAACACGCTACAGCTAATTTCAAATAACTAGACCATAATATTAAATTTTCTTTAGTTAAAAAAAAACAAGCCTTAGGGCATTTTAGGTGAATGAGTCTAACACTGGCGAAAGAAAAAGACACTGGTCTGATTCCATTATAGCTAGTTTTGCCTTTGCCATGCAGTAGGCCAAACTAGTGAAGTATATTTTAAAACATGATTCTGATGATTATTAAACTTTGCAATTATATGTATTTTCAGTTTCACTTTTACTTTACTCCTTTTATTTGCTGCTAACTGTTAAATTGAATCTACATCAAGAAACTATAGCATCAGAGTCATTTATTCAAGAAATAGTTAGTGAATGCTAGGTTCCAAGTTGGTGATCTAATATTACATATTAGAATAAAATATGTAGTGGGAAAAGACAACAAGGGTGACTGTATCACACAGGATTAAAGAATAAGATGAATTATATCTCATTTTGGTTTTGGAGGGTTTCTACTGTTATTTAAACCATAATATTCAGAATGCAGTGGGATTAGACTTCATCAATTACGATATTTAAGTTAGAACCTTTGCCCCTACTGCTCTATTGGAGTAACTGGTTTTGCGGCAAATTGGTAACACACTTCCCGCAGTTATCTACATTACTTCTTGTGGCAGCTGGGTGATTCTTAGAGATTTCCCATCCAAGAATGGTCCTGGCCCAAACCTACATAGCTTGTGAGATGTGATGGGATCAGAGCATATGGTAGGATGGCTGAAAGCAAAGACAGCTTAGTGTCTTGCATCTGAAATATCAAGATTCTGCCAACATCAGCAATATGATAACCATGTTCCATGAAATGAAAAAATGTAATCAACATTCTTTAAAAAACAGTCTAATTAATCTGTAGATTCTTTTAATTGGTTGGTGTGTTCCCCCCCAATCTTCAGAAAAATAGGAACTAAAATATATATTTCATCTTGGTAAAGTGAAAGAGCAAATACTTGAAACCCTTTCTCTTCACTCAGTAAAATCCAACAGGGCTTTAAGCTTTCTCAAGAATATTACCTATAAATTGAAGTCTACATATCGACAAATTATATATCATTTTAAAAACTGTTATGTATGAAATAAACCCACCATTCTATTATCTTCAAGGATAATATTATTTCAGATAAAAATAATACTTGGAAAATTAACTCAGGATGCAAGATTCCTAATTTATTTCTACTATTTTCACTAAAGATAGTATCTCATAGGTATGTATTTGTGATTTACTTCTCTATAGATGGCAAAAAGACTGACATCAAATAATTCAGTGACCTTTAAAATTAGCATCACATTTGCATGACAGAAGAAAAATGTAGAGTGAACACAGGGGAAAAAAAAATCATACAGCCTCCAAAATAGTTTTAACTCTACAAGAACATGTTATTATGTGACTATATAACCTATTACAGTATACCTCACCTGCTTGCCAACATTCTTTATTGCCAGCTGTTCAGGGGTCATCTTATCTTCTTCTTCTACAGCCTGTGAATGAAATACAAAGGACAGAGTTTCAAATTCTAAATGTGCTTTTCCCACTGCAAAATAATCAAAGATGATGATGATCATTAATTTCATTCACAGAATCTTTTATTCAAGCAATTTATTGGGCAAAAAAAGCAATTCTGCTAATCCTTCATGGTAATAAAAACTATCACCACCATCATTTTGAAAACAGACTTAAGAAATTTGTCCAAAAAAACCGCCCAAAATGGAAAATATCAAATTGGATCACCAAATGGAAGTGTTAACCATTTGAAAACTGTTATGGAATTATCTGATGGATGGCTAAACTGGAGGAAGGAAAAACCTAAGGCAGCTGTTTGTGTCACTGGGATAGTAACTAGTTTATTTTGTCTTCCTTTCCTACTTTCTCTATGTTTCTCCCACAATTTCCTATTATTTTTATCTCCTTTTTCTTATCAGCCAAACCCATGCACACCCAGTATCTATTAGGCGGCTTCCCAGGTGGCACTAGTGATAAAGGACCCTCTACCAATGCAGGAGACCTAAGACACACGAGTTCAATCCCTGGGTTGGGAAGATGCCCTGGAGGAAGGCATGGCAACTCACTCCAGTATTCTTGCTTGAATCCCAAGGACACAGGAGTCTGGTGGGCTACAGTCCATAGAGTCGCAAAGAGGTGGACACGACTGAGGTGACTTAGCACAAAACATTTAGGGAGCTTCCCTGGTGGCTCAGATGGTAAAGAACCGACCTGCAATTTTGGGAGACCTGGGTTTGACCCCTGGGTTGGGAAGATCCCCTGGAGAAGGGCATGGCAACCCACTCCAGTATTCTTGCCTGGAGAATTCCATGGACAGAGGAGCCTAGCAGGCTACAGTCCATGGGGCACAAAGAGTCAGACAAGACTGAGCAACTAAGCACAGCACAGCAAAACACTTAGGATCAAAGGACCTGCTGCTGACTTTTGATCCACACCTAACAGATCATATAGTATCTTCCCTTAATACTTTTACATATTTAAAATCTCTAAAAGTAAAATATGTATTCAGAAAAAAATCTCATTTCTCCACGATTTTTCATAATCATGAAGAAATAATCTGAGGTTTTCAACACCAAAAAATGACTTGAATTAAATGCCAAATCAAATTAAATCAATCAAACCATATAAACAAATCCCTTTCTACTATTTTCAGAGTCAGCTACAAACTTTTATGTGTATGATCATAAATATTCTAGCAGAATAATTTTGAAATAATTACAGCATTTATATTAGCTACCACTCTTGCCCTCTACCCTAATAATGGCACCACCACATAAACTCTTTATTGAGAATTTTAAGTTTAAGGAACCCCCTTCTTAACAGTTTTGAGTATGCCACTGCCTGAAACTAGGACTCTGCATCAGGTGAACTCCTATGATTTATTCATAGCATTTTAATAAATGGAAAATGAAGAAAATTTAAGTATCATCAATCTTAAGAAATAATACCACAGCACTTAATATGGTTACAAAGGGTGGGGGGGTGGGCGGTGAGAAAGTAGGGATAGAAAGCAGGAAACCAAAATCCCAGTGAGGGTTAGATTTGGATACTCTAAACTTAATAATCTCACAGCTGCCAAATTTCTTCATGTGTGAACAATGAACATGTAGGAAATGCAATCATCAGACATTTCCCATAAACTGGGAAGTTTGGCTGCGTTTCACACCTTCTTAATAGTTTTGTAAACAGAGAACTTGAAAATGAGCAAAGATGGCAAGTATCTAATTTTATAAATGGACAAACTATCTGGAGAATTTTCCCCAGTAGAACCAACCTAAAGAGAAAAGATGGTGAATAAGTATTGTATCTATCTACTGATTATTACAGGATCCTTATTTACAACACATCATTAGGAAATACAGTTATGACTCGTAAGACTGAAAGAAGAGAAAATAAGTTAATAACACTCCAAATCCAGAATTCCCTAGACAGAGAATATGTTCATTTTCAGAGTCAGATGTCACTCATTATTCTCAGCTAGTTAAAAAAAGGATCTCCAAAATTGTGTCTCCCATTATCTTAGTGTTTTACATATATGCAAACACTGGCAACACATAGCAAGTTTGTCTTTCTAAATTACCTTTACAAATCATGACACTGTATCTTACCAATCTGAAAACATTAGATGAATGGAACAATTCACATAAGTTTGTACTCTATATCCATTCAGTGTTAGTTGTTCCATGCTCATGCCAACAATAGTACTTTACAGCATTGGAAGGAGGTAAGGGTTTTGGAATTTGGCTCAAAATACCAATCCATGTACAAAACAGTTATTATGCAGTATTCTGGAGTGTTGCAAATATCAAAGATGGCAGACATGCAAAGATGAAAGTAAAAAAACCACTTAAAGCATTGATCTTATTTGAAAGGTTAAACAGAATATAAAAATAAAAAGAATATAAAAAGCTCTCACTCAATTTTTAAAATCTTGTGTATCATTTAACCACTTTACCAATTAGTTTTTCCATTTCCAATAATTAAAAGAGAGAGTTCACAAACTCTTTGAGAAGTGCAGATGGTAAAAAGTACTCCCAGCCATAGATGCCATCTGGAAAATGAGGAGCAGCTGTAGATTTAGGCATATACGAAGGTTGCAAACCCCCATGACAAAAGAGTAAGCACATCTCTTACATTCTGAGATAGACCAGATCATCACAACAAACCCCTAAATATTTCTCCATCTACCTAAGTTACCTTTATCATTTTACCATTCTGGGCAAGACCAGTTTGTCTTCATTCTGGCTAGTCACCAGGAAAAATTAAGAAATGGTACCAGCAGAAACAAATGAAATTCAGGCACAGGCAATGTCCTCACTAGGGGAACTTCTGTGTTTATGGCAACTTCTGTGATTTGGCATCAAATTTTGCTTTTGCATTCGTGCTCTTCGGTTTACTCAACCAACAAAAAAGCACTGAAAATGTTTGTGGCTATTCACACTAGAAACGTTTTTAACAGTTTATCAACAAAGACCCCCAGATGGCTATCCCATCATGCACGGTCTGCACAGTTCTAAGAAATTCCTGGAATTTGGTCTGTTATGTTATCACAATCCCCTCAGATGTACCCCCTATCTTAAAGAGGCTTTTACCAAACCCATTAATCTCACTGTTTTTTTTCTGGTAATGGTCAAATTTCTCAAATGGAAAACTTATGTTTTAAATTCAACCATTTTATTTTCCCTTTGACAAACATGGACTGGATCCTTGGCACTTCATTAATATGATTTTAAGGATCTCTCCACCTGGTAAATTCCAATAGATTCCGTTTACCTGGACTTTCTGAAGACCTTTTCTAATACACCCTTTTCTCTTTTAATTCTTTAACCTCTGCTTTTATGACATCATGTCTCTTATTTCACTTTACTGTTGTTCATGTCACTAAGTCATGTCTGATTCTTTGCAACCCCATGGACTGGAGCACGCCAGGCTTTCCTGCTTTCACAAATATCTCCCAGAGTTTGCTCAAACTCAAGTCCATTAAGTTGGTGATACCAACCAATCATTCCACCCAAGCCCATTTCTTCAGCTTCTTTTTTTCCCTTTGACATGTTTGACATGTTTCTCTTTGATATGTATTCACTCTATAACATGCCATGCTCCCATTTAAGCACATGCTTTATAAAAATCTTGTGTATGGTATATTATTTCATCATTAAACAATCTCTGCATAACTGCCAGTGAATGTAACAGGCATTTTACTTTTTTCTTGATTTTTATAGAGTCAATGAATTGACTATTTAACTGAAAATAATATTATGGGTTATGAGGATTGAGAGTAAGTTTAAAGAAATGGCTTTTATAAAACATACTTGGGAAAGCAAAATTAACAAACATGAAACAATTAGAAAACTCTCTGAGAAAGTATTACAGGTGTGAATATGGAGAACAAAAAAATGGGTTTCCTACAATCACTAGTGATTAAACGTTAACATATACATAGTAATTGATGGAATTCTTAAAAACATTCCAGTGAAATAGTTAATCTACATTTTACATAAAGAAATTAGGCACTATCTCCTTCCTATATGTTAATTACATCAATATATATACTATAAATTTTCTTTCTAACTCTCCTTTTGAAAGTGTTTATAACACTCCAGTACATTTCATGCATGTCCTCAAGAGTAGAATTTTCACTATTTTATATATTAGTAAGTAACTATTAACTACTCACTACAAGTAAGACAGTTCTTCAAGAAGGTCACATTTGAGGTTTAACTCTACCTGCCTATAAACCACAAATTATAATACAGTATGAAATAAGCAAAAAAGAAGTACAGTCAATGAATGATGGGGACACACAGCCAATAAGTCACAATAAAATTGTGACTTAAATATAGCCCTAAAAAAAAAAAAAATATATATATATATATATATATAGCCCTATCTATCTCCAAAGATCTCAAAGCAACATTCATGGCCATTTGGAAAATAATTAGTTTTTAATGACACATTCTGAATAAAGCAAATCCATGATTTATTAAGTGACCCTGAACAATGTAAATTCTTTCTAAAAATACTAGAAGGAATCCAACTTTAAAATGTAATTATATAAAACATATAAAATAAACAGCATATGTGTGTGCCCAAACAAGTGTTGTATGCATAATAGAAACTGCAGTTTAGCTTGTAGAAAAAAATTTCTATGGCAGAGTCTACTACTAGTCACATACCCAATATATGTCTTTTCCTTCTTTTGTAATATAGCCTTGATTTTATTAAAGGCAGCTATGCTCCCAGGTAAAAGACTGCATTATAGAGCCTTTCTCAAAGCAAAGTATGTCCACTTGATTAAGTTCTGCCAATGAGATATAATCAGAAGTGCTGTGTGGGACTTACAGAAAGGATCCTGAAAAGGAACTGATTTATCTGAGAAGTATCCTTTTTTGCCCCTGCATTTCTTCCTGTTGCTTGAAACTCAAATGGGATGGCTAAAGCTTTAGCAACCACCAGGAAATCATGAGGAAATACAAAGGACAAAAGCCAATAAAGGGAAAGTGGGGCAAAAGGTGGAGATATCTGGGTTTGCAGTAATTTCAAAGTTTCACATGGCCTTGAACTGCAAGAGATAAACACTCCTATCTTGTTTAAGCCATTGTTACTTCAAGCTAACACAATCTTAGATATAAATAAAACATACTTGGTGCAAAAACTGAAAAAACTCTTAGGATTTACATGAAGTATAAAATTCCCCTACCATCCACCTTAGAGGTGACACTGTTAACAGCATAATACATTGAGATATATGTGAGATAGAGAGGTACCACTGAAAAATGGAGGGAAGGTAACATAGCAGGAACTTTTAATATTGCTACACAATTTCATTTTATATACATAAGAGCAAGTTTTAAATATTTCTCTAAGTTAGTATTTATAGAATTTCATTCTTCATAATAAATCCTTAAAAGAGAACATGTTGGCTTAAAGAGCTACATGCACTTAAAAGTGAAAGATAAAATGGGAGATGGCCTTCAAAAATGTCATATATCACTTTATTTTCCCACTAGTGGCACATTCTCCCAAACCACTTTTTTTCTATTTGAAAAGAAAAAAGAAATAACATACTTTTTCTTTGAATACTTTATAATAAAGTTGAACTTTTTTTCATGTTGATATGCCACCTGTTTTCAGTGAGTTTTCCAGTTTTGTTGTCAATTTATTATTGTTTTTTAAAATTATTTTGTAGGAATTATGTGTCTATTGTGTACTCTTTGGATATTAGCCTTTTCTGTGTTATAGGTATAAATATTTTCTGATGGCTGGACTCCTAACAAGCATTCAGTAAATGTCATTTTTATTGCAGACAAACTTTACTGTTAAGTTATCAAAATTTTAAAAGCTCACTGATATTTTTACTAACACTAAAGTAACCTTTGGGAAGCTTGACCACATCTTTACAAATATTTAGTCTTCCCTTACAGAAACAAGGGAATTTATTCACAAATTTTTTTTTACTGTATTTCAAAGAAGTCATATATATATTTATACATTTACATTTTTATGGTAGTTATTCCTAAGTATTTTGTAATTTTGGATGCTACTGTGAATTGATTTGCCTTTTATAACTCATTTCACCATATGTAACTGCATGGTTACTGTAACCTATATAATTCTCAATCATAATAGTTGTAATAGTATTCTAGTTTAGTTTCATATATTTCTATGTTTGATTGCAAACATATCTTATCATACTTAAATAATGATAATCTGGCCTGATTTCCTAATATTTATATATTATTTTGTTTTTCTTATCTTATTGCAGTAGCACAAAACAAGACTTTCTTATTTAATACAGCTACTTTGGTAAACCAAATGTAATCATATAATTACTTGTTTTATGTTACATACAAGTTGCATCCAAACTTTCTCACAGGTTACTAAGCAGGAAGTTTTTCTACCCAAAATGTAAACTATCAAATCTCTGAATTTATAGGGCCACATGTTTGAAAACAAAGTAAATTTTTATGTATTTATGCTATTCTTAAAAAAGTCTTCTACAATTCCTTTTTTCACTGGCATACTTATTTACAAAAATCTAATCAAATATCATCAGTTTTAAAATACGGATGCATCTTGGCATGAATAAACTAGTAGATTTGGAATAAAAGAGCTGTGGGTGTTGAAGTTCAGTAATTACAGAGAAATCAATGATTAACAGTCAAGAAAAATCTCAGTGTGGACTTCAGACTTGAAATCAAAAAGTTGATACAAAAGAATTTAATTATTTTCTAACCTTCTTTCACTTTCAGAGCTAACTGGCACCTAACTGTAATTACCTTAGTTTAAAACGCCAACCAATTAAAAAGAACACTATGAGAACTAGTTGTATGGGCCTTTCTTTTTATATTTTAAGTGTTACTAAAAACTCCACCACATTCTCTTTCAATCACAGAGGGAATTACAGCCCCAAATTTGGACTCCTTCATATCACAGCTTACACATTGTTTTCATTTTATAACCAAACCTTACAAGTTTTTGAGTACTACAGAGATTTTTTAAAACTGTAAAATAGGAAAAACTTCTGTGGATGGGCAGCAGTAACCATAAATAGGTTATTTCCTGGCAGTGATACCAATAAGAATTTACTTAAACTTGTAATGTTACAGAGAAATGAAAACCATTCCTACAGTCCGCTGAATAATAACTTAAGTTTTAACTTTTTAATTTATAAAAGTTAACTGTTTTAAATATGATAAATAATTTCTTCTCTTTAATCTCTACAACATGAAAACATATACTAGAAACATTATATATATATATATATATTTCCCTATAATCTAGAACCAATGGAGATTTCTAGCTGAAACACTACATATAAATCAGGGCAATGCTCTTCAAAGCCAACCCTAATTCCACTGCATTTTAGCTTGTATGGGTCCATCAGCATTTTTTCCAAAGCTCTCCATTCTCTCAAAAGACTGGATGTTAACTCTTGGCAAATCTTATACACTATCCCTTGACTAATATTTTGTAAGATGTCTTTAAATTAAAAAGAAAAAAAAAAATTTTTTTTTTTTACTGTGACAACTAATATCAATTTTAACTGTCTCCACAAGCTCTAGCCCTTGCTGTCAATTTTTAGTCCCACTTAGTGAACTGCTTGTTTAAATTCTATTTTTCTTTTTTGCCACACTGTGGCTTGTGGGATCTTAGTTCCCTGACCAAGGATTAAACCTGTACCCTCAGCAGTTAAAGTGTGGAATCCTAACTAATGGACTGCCAGGGAATTCCTTACTGGTTTAATCTTTTTATATCCTTTCTCAATCTTTCAGTGCATGCATGTGTGCTAAGTCGCTTCAGTGGTGTCTGGCTCTGTGCAACCCTATGAACTATAGCCCACCAGGCTCCTTTGTCCATGAGATTCTCCAGGCAAGAATACTGGAGTGGGTTGCCATGCTCTCCTCCAGGGGATCCTCCTGACCCAGGGATCAAACCCGTATCTCCTGCACTGCAGGCGGATTCTTTACCAGGGAAGCCCCTCAATCTTTCTACTTCTACTTATATTGGAAATGTTAACAGTATTAACATACTTCTAGTTACCTAGGCAGGAGAACTTTAATTCATCTTTGATTCCTTCTTCTTTCACTTTATCTATCCAACGGCACATTTTATTTTACTAATCTGTTGATACCTCTGTAGTTACCTAGGCAGGAGAACTTTAATTCATCTTTGATTCCTTCTTCTTTCACTTTATCTATCCAACGGCACATTTTATTTTACTAATCTGTTGATACCTCTGTTCCTACTACCACTACTATAATCCACACAGACACTTAACTACCTTTTGTTTGCGTAACAGGAAGTTCCTCCTAAGAAGAATCTCCATTTCAAATCTCCTCTTACAATACTTTTTTCTATACCCTTGTTAAATTATGTTTCTAAAGTCAGGTTCTGGGTATATCATGCCCCTAATCAAAAAATAAACTATCTTGATTTTCCAGACTGTTACTTGACTTCAGTAATTTAAAAATCTCAATTCCCCACTATTAACCCTTTTACATACATGCTTCTTATGTACTCTACCCAAACACAGTTTCCTAAAGATGCCCTTGCCTATTCTGTCTCCGAGTCTTTGCTCATGATATTTAGCTGGCTTGGGGTAACATTTCTTTGTATATCCAAATTTTACTCATGCTTTAAGGTCTAGTTCAGATGTTATTATTCTCTAAAACAGCATCGTGGGTCCCTCTCAGCTGAAAGCAAAAAGCTTTGAACTACAGGACTTCACCTGGACTTCTCTATGGCACTGTTCTCTAAGTTCTAACTTGAATGGGTATACATATTTCTTGGAAATCTTGTTAAATGTAGATTCTGATTTAGTAGGTCAAAGAGCCTGAATTTCTAACAAGATTACAAGTGAAACTGATGCAGCTGGTCTGTGGAAAATCTGCATACTAAGGTGTTATCAAACACACCAGTTATGGTCTAGTCCTCTGGTACTGAATTTTTCTTACTGCTCTTGTTTTCCTAAAAATGAAGGAAGAATCCCTGTTTTTCACTGAAAATTGTACAGAAGATATTTGATAAATATTTGTAACCATAACACTGTACAGTATGTATATATGTTTTACAAATTGCAGGTTTTCAATCCTTTACTAGATTGCAAGCTATATGTCCATGTACATAGTATGTACATATATAACTGAAACAGAATGAAATCGAGTCAAATGAGAAAGAAAATAGAATATATCACTTGTAAAAGGGTAAATATTGTTTCATAGAACTTCTGTTGTAATCCCTGGAGACGGGAAAGGCTACCCACCCCAGTATTCTGGCCTGGAGAATTCCATGAACTGTATAGTCCTATAGGGTTGCAAAGAGTCGGACACAACTGAGTAACTTTCACTTCACTTCACTTCTGTTGTAATATATACACATATATACAAATACATTTCATGTATTGGGTTGAAACGTAAAATCTATTCTTTATATGGATTTTGGTCAAACAAGTAGAAAAACATACGTTATGAGTTGAATCATGTCTGCCCTACAAGGATACACTGAAATCATAACCTTGGTTATAGCTTAGAATTATGCTGCCATAAGCCAAAGAATACATGGGGACCAATAGAAGCTGGAAAAGAAAAGGGATCCTCCTCTGCTAGAGGCTACACAGGGATTAAGGCCCTGCCAATACCTTGATTTTGGACTTCTAACTTCAAACTGTAAAAGAACAGAAATCTGTGAATAAAATGTTGTCATGACCATGTATATTTGTGTGTGTGCGCGCATGTGCTCAGTCTTTCAGGCACATCTGACTTTTTGCAACCCCGTGGACTGTACCCTGCCAGCCTCTTCTGACCATGAGATTTCCCAGGCAAGAATACCGGAGTGGTTTGCTATTTCCTATTCCAGGGGATCTTCCTGAACCAGGAATCGAATCCAAGTCTCCTGTGTCTCCTGCATTGGCAGGTGGATTCTTTACCACTGAGCCACCTGGAAAGCCCCCCATACACTTTAGCATACAATAAATATTTTTAGGAGATTCTCAAAATTATAACTTTTCTTACATCCTCCTATGAAGTGGTCTCCCCTTGCTCTTCTTCTTTATATCATCCTGTCTACTGTCTTCCCAGCACTAATTATAATGTATTGTGTTGTGTTGTATTTGTTGACTTTCTGTTTCCCCTGCCAGAAAATAAATTCCACGAGGATAGGTTTTATTTCTTACTATATCCGCAGAGCCTGGCATCTAACAGGTTTTCAATAAATACTTATTTAATGAAAAACAGGAGTTACATGTTATGAAGTATTAAATGCTTTTATTGTTCACATCTCCTTGTTCCTCCTTCCCTTCCAAGAAAAAGTCCTCTGAATAATGGAGAGATTTCAAATGTAAAAGACCATTTTACATGGTCTACAACAGGGGCTGGCTAACTACAGGCCATGGGTCAAATCTCACTGGATGCCAGTTTTAGTAAATGTTTTACTAAGACACAGCTTCACTCATTCCTTTATGTATTTATTGTCTGTGGCTACGTTTACACTGTTACGGCAGAGTTGAGTAGTTGCAACAGACTGGATGGCCAGGATGGCCTGTAAAGCCTAAAATATTTACTATTTGATCTATGAAATAGGCCACTCTGCTTTTAACTATTTATATAATGCCTGATATCTAATCGCACATATTCCAAAGGTTATAAGAAATAAATGTTGAAAGTAAGTTTTTACCTTATTGTAATTTTTTGCTAATTCCAACATCTCTTTTACCACTGATTCATTATGTTTACAGTGTTCACTGTAATCCTGAAGTGTCAAACCTTCCATCCAACTCTTCTTATGCAAATTTAACAACATCTAAAAAACATAAAGAAAAATTAATTATGTTTCTATACTGAAGAAATTTCCTTTATGTCTTGAAAAACAACTTCACAAACAACTTTTGGAATTAATGAATTTAAATATAATTTTATTAATTTAAATAAACCCTAAAGAGCTTCCTCCTATATTTATATTAATAAAACTCTAAGGAATACTCCAACCCCATGGCCTTTGCATTTGCTGTCCCTCTGCCTCAAAGGCTATTTTCTTTATCTTTGTATAGCTTACCTTTCTCACGTCCTTAGAGATAGATGCCACTTCTCACTACCTTATAAAAAAGCCACCCCACACTATCCTAAACATCTTTCTTTCCTTAACCTATTTTATTATTTTTATAACATTATAAACAGCTGAAACTTGTGTTTTCTTATTTAGTGCATTTCTCTCTCACTAAAGAGAAATCAACAGGGCAAGGACTTTAATTCAAGACCACCAAGGTCTAGATTCTAGAATCTAGATGATAATCTAATCATAGCAAATACTCAATAAGTATATATTGAATAAATGAAACTATGTTATGCATAGGATTTCTAACAGTTCATATAGCCCAGCTTTCAAATACCAAGATAAGGAGGTAAATGCTCCCATTTACTGAATGACTTTGTGTCAGTCTTTCTGAGCCTCTGTTTACATTATCTATGAATTGAAGGCTTGTAGATAATCTCCAAGTTTCCTTCAAATTCCAATATTCTGTCCATAATTTTTTAAATTTAAATTTTATATCAGAATGAAAAGTCATAAAACTGGGAAAAAATCAGATTCATCTAGTTTGCAATGACATCAGCATCCTATTAGTGATCACAGAACTAAACACCTTAGCTCATTATTTCTCAAACTGGACTCCTAGTTCTGAATACATATTCTTGGAAATTGTCAGTTTTCAAGTTCAAATTCCTAAGAGTTTTTCTTGAAGTCCTATTCTATAAATAATGTCCTTCAGTTGAGGACTACCAGTGAATAAGAAGAATTTTCTAAATGATTGATAAAATTACACAGTATCAAAAAAATGGTGGCTACAGAATGTTGTTTTCTTGCTATGAGAACCAGTATACTTAATTTAACTTTTTATTTTGTATTGGGGTATACCGATTAACAATGTTGTGATAGCTTCAGGGGACAGCAAATGGACTCAGCCATACATATACATATAACCATTCTCCCCAAAAGTACCCTCCCATCCAGGCTGTCATATACCATTAAGCAGAGTTCCCTGTGCTATACAGTAGGTCCTAGAAGCAGTATACTTTAAGTGAGATCCACAAGGCACCGGGTCTAAAGACATAGTCAGAAGTGAGTTTAGTTTAAAAGAACTGTTTACAGCTAAAATCAGTACAAAGTTTTCTTTATGCTGAAGAATAAGGTACAAGTCAAAATCACCTATGAGAATTTTCAAGACACAAAAGCTCCAAATTCCCTGATTTCTCCCCTAGGGCTCATGGAGGCAAGAGTAGTTTGAAAAAACCCAGAAAACTCCTGCACATATAGTCCCAGTTTCTTTGAATGCTTCCCATCTTCGCCATGGATAATGTTTTAGAAAATACATCTTCGGGAAATTTTGGTGCAGTTGCAACTACTAATGTTATAAGAAAGTGAAAGTGTTATTCCCTCAGTTGTGTCCAGCTCTTTGTGACCCCATGGACTGTAGCCCACCAGGTTCCTCTGTCCACGGAATTCTCCAACCAAGAATACTGGAGTGAGTTGCCATTTCCTTCTCCAGGGGATCTTCCCAACCCAGGGAATGCTATAAAGCTATATATATCAATGTTATAAAGCTACCTATAATTAAGTGTTGAGAACTGGATTTTTGTACACTTCAAAAGCAAACAAAAACAGTTCTCACAGAGCAGAATAATAATCCCACCCTGCTTGGACAAGGATTGCACTGGGCCCCTCAGGTAAGACTTCGAGTTAAGTATACAAGTTGGTGGGACAAGAATAAAGGCAGGGCTTTTGACATTAAGAAAGCACCTGAACTGAGCTATGCTAGGAAAATAAATATACTATTAATTATTTATATGTGTGCTTTTTTATACCAAGGATGGTAGCTAAGTTTACAGGATACTATAAAAGAAAGAAGAAAAAGAAAGTCTGATGTAATTAGATGGATATTTACAAACAGTTGGGTGTCAGATATAAGACTGGCAATATATTTATGTATCTGAATGAATTTTTCAGTTTGTGTCTGAGTGGTACCCTTTTTACCCATGGCCTGTACCTAGTCTACATAAAATTAAAATAAGTGTTGAAAATGTACTTCCAGTTATCAACTAAATCTACCAAAGCTGGTATGAACTTTGGAACAAAAGCAAACAGATGGAAGAGAGCTGTATGGCTCTGTGTCTCCCCTCAGGTCAAGGAAGAACTGGTCCCCTGCAGCACCTCACTCAAAACCATGCTCAAGCACCTAGGACCTTTAAGGGAATTTATTGGTGGCTTAGAAGTTTTAAATCAATAGCTTATCAAACTTCAGAAAATCTTACATGGCACATGCTCCCCACAAAATATAAATGAGCCAGAAAATGGAAGTGATCTGGTTGAAAGAGGGAGTATTATGGGGAGCCCTCTTATTCTACCTCCCACACACCATATGCACTAGAATCCCTTCTAAGGTAACTCTATGGGGAACACTTTCAACTAGTAAGAAGATCTTGTTTACTACTGATTACTTATCACGTTTGAACTTCAGAGTGCATGTAGTAATCAAAGCTTACTGGCTGTCAATAGTACTCATGTTCTTTAAGACTTTCTTAAGTCTTTCTAAGAGAGAAACGAAAGAAGCTTATTTGGAGGATGACCAATTGCAGTAATAAAGAAAGAAAAAAGCAGTTCAGGTTATAATTTCAAAAAGCAACAGGTAGAATATCTCTAACTAGTTGAGAGAAACTGTATTCAAGATAACCCTAAAATAGTAGAAGCTAATTCATAAAGATGTTATGTAATTTTTAAAAGTATCAAATTTTACCGAAAAAACATGTCCTTTTCATTATAGGGGACTGGAATGCAAAAGCAGGAAGTCAAGAAACACCTGGAGTAAAGGCAAATTTGGCCTTGGAGTACAGAATGAAGCAGGGCAGAGGCTAATAGAGTTTTTCCAAGAGAAAGCACTGGTCATAGGAAACACCCTCTTCCAACAACACAAGAGAAGACTCTACACATGGACATCACCAGGTGGCCAACACCGAAATCAGACTGATCATATTCTTTGCAGCCAAAGATGGAGAAGCTCTATACAGTCAGCAAAAACAAGACCGGGAGCTGACTGTGGCTCAGATCACGAACTTCTTATTGCCAAATTCAGA
The DNA here is from genome assembly GCF_054371585.1 of Giraffa tippelskirchi. Lineage (NCBI taxonomy): Eukaryota > Metazoa > Chordata > Mammalia > Artiodactyla > Giraffidae > Giraffa > Giraffa tippelskirchi. Next base: position 96,924,398 of record NC_137277.1, read on the forward strand.
CTTAACTTAAAGAAAGTGGGGAAAACCACTAGACCATTCAGGTTATGACCCAAATCAAATCCCTTATGATTATACAGTGGAAGTGAGAAATAGATTTAAGGGACTAGATCTGATAGACAGAGTACCTGATGAACTATGGATGGAGGTTCATGACATTGTACAGGAGACAGGGATCAAGACCATCCTCATGAAAAAGAAATGCAAAAAGGCAAAATGGCTTTCTGAGGAGGCCTTATAAATAGCTGTGAAAAGAAGAGAAGCGAAAAGCAAAGGAGAAAAGGAAAGATATATGCATTTGAATGCAGAGTTCCAAAGAATAGCAAGGAGAGATAAGAAAGCCTTCCTCAGCAATCAATGCAAAGAAATAGAGGAAAACAATGGAATGGGAAAGACTAGAGATCTCTTCAAGAAAATTAGAGATACCAAGGGAATATTTCATGCAAAGATGGGCTCAATAAAGGACAGAAATGGTATGGACCTAAGAGAAGCAGAAGATATTAAAAAGAGGTGGCAAGAATACACAGAAGAACTATACACAAAAGATCTTCATGAACCAGATAACCATGATGATGTGATCACTCACCTAGAGCCAGACATCCTGGAATGCGAAGTCAAGCAGGCCTTAGGAAGCATCACTATGAACAAAGCTAGTGGAGGTGATGGAATTCCAGTTGAGCTATTTCAAATTCTAAAAGATGATGCTGTGAAAGCGTTGTACTCAATATGCCGGCAAATTTGGAAAACTCAACAGTGGCCACACGACTGGAAAAGGTCAGTTTTCATGCCAATCCCAAAGAAAGGCAATGCCAAAGAATGCTCAAACTACCGTACAATTGCACTCATCTCACACACCAGTAAAGTAATGCTCAAATTCTCCACAAGCCAGGCTTCAGCAATACATGAACCATGAACTTCTAGATGTTCAAGCTGGTTTTAGAAAAGGCAGAGGAACCAGAGATCATCAAATCGCTAACATCCACTGGGTCATAAAAAAAGCAAGAGAGTTCCAGAAAAACATCTATATCTGCTTTATCGACTATGCCAAAGTCTTTGACTGTGTGGATCACAACAAAATGTGGAAAATTCTGAAAGAGATGGGAATACCAGACCGCCTGACCTGCCTCTTGAGAAACCTGTATGCAGGTCAGGAAGCAACCATTAGAACTGGACATGGAACAACAGACTAGTTCCAAATAGGAAAAGGAGTACGTTAAGGCTGTATATTGTCACCCTGCTTATTTAACTTATATGCAGAGTACATCATGAGAAACGCTGGGCTGGAAGAAGCACAAGCTGGAATCAAGATTGCCGGAAGAAATATCAATAACCTCAGATATGCAGATGACACCACTTTCTTTATGGCAGAAAGTGAAGAAGAACTAAAGAACCTCTTGATGAAAGAGAAGAGTGAAAAAGTTGGCTTAAAGCTCAACATTCAGAAAACTAAGATCATGGCATGTGGTCCCATCACTTCCTGGCAAATAGATGGGGAAACAGTGGGAAAAGTGGCTGACTTTATTTTTGGGGCTCCAAAATCACTGCAGATGGTGACTGCAGCCATGAAATTAAAAGATGCTTACTCCTTGGAAGGAAAGTTATGACCAACCTAGACAGCACACTAAAAAACAGAGACATTACTTTGCCAACAAAGGTCCATCTAGTCAAGACTATGGTTTTTCCAGTAGTCACATATGGATGTGAGAGTTGGACTATAAAGAAAGCTGAGCGCCGAAGAATTGATGCTTTTGAACTGTGCTGTTGGAGAAGACGCTTTCGATTCCCTTGGACTACAAGGAGATCCAACCAGTCCATCCTAAAGGAGATCAGTCCTGGGTGTTCATTGGAAGGACTGATGTTGAAGCTGTGACTCCAATACTTTGGCCACCTGATGCAAAGAGCTGATTCATTGGAAAAGATCCTGATACTGGGAAAGACTGAAGGCAGGAGGAGAAGGGGACAACAGAGGATGAGATGATTGGATGACATCACCGACTCGATGGACATGAGTTTGGGTAAACTCTGGGAGTTGGTAATGGACAGGGAGGCCTGGTGTGCTGCGGTTCATGGGGTGGCAAAGAGTCGGACACGACTGAGCGACTGAACTGGACTGAAAAAATGCTAATTCGTCAAGATGCGAGGTAATTTTTAAAGTATCAAATTTTTCTACTATAAAAAGGTGTACAAATTTAGATCTGAATATCTGAAAATCCTTAAAATGCATTTTCCTTTTGACTCACCTTTAGTTTATCCTAAGTAACCATGGTACTTTAAAAAAAATACGATAGAATTACAATCTAATTTATTCCTTTCAAATCTGGAAAGTTATCTATTGAGCAGTTTAGTGACAAAAGGTCATTTTATTGGAGAAGATAAATTAACCAGAAAAATCACAGACCTAGAAGAAAGATTTTTATAATTTATCATATAACCAAGCTGGAATGTTTGTTTCCTACTTCTTCCTCTGCTTTAGCACATACCAAGAAGGTAAAACCGTCCTTCAATTTGTCCAGTAAAATATTCCTTTATTTTATGCTGCAATTCAAGAGGAATGAAAAAACTTTTGAATACAATGAATGAAAGAGGTCAACAATTTAAATTCAAATAAACCTGGTAATAGCTCAGTTGTTTGAACTAGACGTTTTTCCTCCTTGAAGGTAAAAAATTTAAGCTCACCTTCTGTTCCAATTCATTTTTCCGATAGTTAATAGTAATGGAGTAATAATGTCTGTTTAGTCCATGAATTAATGCCTGTATAGATAAATGATTAGAAAAAGGACAAATTAGTATTTTTCATCTAATAAAATAAATACATCTGTTTGAAACTATTGACACATCTAGTAGACAATATCTTTATCTTCTAAAAATGAATTTTTATCCAAAATAAATACTAAACTATTTTTTTCTCAGCTAAAGTTTAGGCGTGAGGTTCTGAGGTATGGGGCACACATTCTTTAAAGCATGATATAGCAGCACAAATTCAACAGTTTTAGTAGCCTTGCTCAGAGTCAGATAGAGTTTGACTTCATCATAATCTAACTTAGAAATTAACTATTCATAATTTATAAATAGCACATAATTTATTAAGTCTAACTTTATGATCATCTAGGCAGGGGCTGTTTCTTACTTAGAGCAAAGACTAAAAAGCTGTAATAAAATAATTATTCCTTCACCCAAATATTAATCTGGAGTTTCCCTTTTTAATTCAGCTCTAATATATGAAAAATAACTGTCTGCACATGTCTTTAAATTAATAAAATGGAATCTGTTCTGTACTGGGTCTAGAGACAGGCAATCTCACTAAGCAGTACTTGTAGATATCATTGGATTAAATTTATATTTGTTTATTATTGTCCCTGTTAATCTTTCATACTGCTTGTGTTAGTTTTACTACTTTTTATCTTAATACCCTAATTGAAAATCAAGTAGGTAGTGCCTTCAAGTTCAAAACTGGGAATTTCAGCAGAAAAATTAATCTCTAAAATATGGACCTGTCTGTGTGTCCATTTGGCTATTTCTTTCCACTGTACTTGATCACTGAGAAAAACAGGCAGACCATAATAAAAACTTAAGCTAATGTCATGGTTTTATTAAGAAACAATAACCCTGTATGTGCTGGAAACGCTTCACAACTGCTTAAATAACTTAGCAGCAGAGGTTCAAATGAGGTCCAGAACACTTTCTATGGACTCCTCAATCACCCTTCTAAGACATTAAAGCACAGAAATATACATTGGATATATTTTCAAGTACAAAAACAAAAATGGCTTTGGGGTTAACTCTCAGGAATCTAAAGATAAACTAAAACAACCACTCATTCTCTAATAAATAGATTTTTATAGTGTAGTCTTAAGGTGTTGAGGTAAAAAAAGGGGTATTACTAAATTTTGCTAGCAAAATCACCCCACCAAATACTAACCCATTTTAGATTATGTACCACAAAAATCCATTCTCGTATTTCTAACACCTGCTATAATAAAACGGTTGACATATGAAATTTAAGTACTAAGAGGATCTATTAAATTCTTATTCATTTCAGAAATGAAGAACAGTGATTTAAATTTCAATGCATAGATATGCTGTACTACTGTGAAGACTAATCAGTGACTCCCTTAAACAGTTTCACCTTTAGGCAAATTAGGAAGTACATCCTCTGGGTGGAAGAATTTAAAAAAGGTGCCCAAGTGCTCCAAGCAGACACAGCCTGGCTAGAGAGTGAAGCTTAGGCTAGATTTCAGGTGCCAACTGATCTCTCATACAAATGCTTTTATGCCGTGCTCCAACTGTATAATTTTACAAAGGGGCCAGAAAGCTAGTAACAGTATAGCTAACAGATACAGAAGTCAGCCAAATGGGCACACAGGTCCACATTTTGGAGATAAACTGTACTGCTGAAATACACAGTTTAGAACCTGAAGGCGCTACCTACTTGATTTTCAATTACATTATTCAGATAAAAGTAGTAAAACTAACACAGGTAGTATGAAAGATTAGCAGGGACAATAATAAACAAATATAAATTTAATCCAACTGATATCCTCAAACTATCTTCTAATTTCACTTACTCATCTGCTGCGTGCCCCCATTACATTCATCCCAAATCTTAAGTAAACTGGCCCTGTGGAGTCCTTCTTCCATATAAGCCCAAAAGGCGCAGGCTCTTTTATTTAGCTTAGTGAAAAATAAATTTTCTCAAATTCACCAATCTAGTTGACACTGAATTACAAGTTGTGGCAGCATACACCAAATATAAGATTAGCTTTACCAAGGGGAAGACTAGCCTCTTGAAAGGGCCAAATTGAAAATGCTGTAGTCTATCAGGCCAAAAAAAAGTTACATAACCAGGAAATTCTGGAAAACATCAATACCTAATTTTTAAATCTATACTTAACAAAACACATGATGGATTTAGGAAAATTTAGGCAATTCTTCAGTAAAACGGGATTTTGTCCTGAAGCTCATGCATTAATTATTTGAAACCTGCAACACTTTCTCACAGAAGCACTGTTAAAAAGCAAGGTTCTGTTCTATACTGTTTATATTGTGGGTTGTAAGCTTTCAGTGGCTGACCTGGGAAGCTAAATCACCTTTTAGAGTGCTGTTTCTAGGACAATACATTTTAGAATTACTAACAGGACTTAGCTTATTTGCTTTGTGGATATGCTGACCCTTGTTTTCTTTGCTCAAAGGCTGTCAAACTTTCAAAGAAGGGAGTTCTTCCTAGGTTTGATACTCAATATCAGTCTAAGACGCTATTTATTTTAGACAAAGAGTAATCTGGAGAAGTAATGAGACAAAGAGGAGTTTTGAGATCCCACTGATTTGACTTTCAGGTTATTTCTATATTTAAGTTAATCTTTAGAGTAGAGCTTTATAATCTTGTTGGTATGACAGATCTGAAGAAAAGTACACCAATAATCATTATGGTGAAATCATATTTCACTAGCAATGTCCAGACTACTCAGGAGAAATTAGAAGTTCTAACTTCATTTGCCCACTGTGTGGAAAACAGGCATATTATAAAACACACAGCTTATGAAATGTGTAATAACCTATTTATAGGTTCTTGATAGGTTAAAAAAAAGTTTCATGCCCTTAAGGGATATTTATTTAGATCTAAAGATGAATGTTTGTCTTATTTTACATTGATAAACTGAAAGTGTGCTGCTAAATATCATCCATTAAGTCATACTTTAAAATGAAGCTTTCTTTATATAAATATAATAACTGAAAAGAAACAAAACATGTCCTTTGTTTCCTTTTGGGTGGAGAACTAGGCTGCAAATGGCAAATGCAGAAGGGAGAATTTTTGCTAAATACTTTTTCATAAGTTTTGAATTTTGAGCTGTATATGTACATTATCTATGCAAAAATTAATGAATTAGTGAATCTTCTAAATATAGTATAAAAGGGAAAGCTCTGCTTACAGTTCCTACACCTCACTAGGTAATCTAGGCAAATCACAAACATGCTGGGCCTCAAGTTTCCTCATCTACAAAATGGCCACAATGGTTCTTTCTAGAGCAACTGATTTACAACTGCTTAACAACTACTGAAAATAATGTTTTTTGAAGAGTTTAATTCTGTTAGACAATGCAGTTGTACTCAGAGCTACACTTAAGGGGCTCACAATCCTAGTACAATGTATCTGTGCATCAATAGTCAGTAAATTTCCATGCAGCTGACAACCAATCTTCATACAAACTGTGACCTTTAAGGACTTGAAATGTTGAAGAATTTTTAGTGAAATAGGTTTAATAAAATAAATGTTTGCTAATTCTCAATTCTATACATTTGACAGTATTGGTCAAATGTTCCACATACAAAATAGTATTACAGTCACAAACATTAATAGAAAACTCTACAGTACAGGCATTACACTTTTCCCTCTCTGTTGGAAATGACTCTATTAATGACTTCTCTATTTAAAACATGAAAGTTCATATAAACTTTGTCTATGAGCTTTGTTTTGTTGTAGATACTTCAACATTGCTATTAGTGCTTAAAAGTAACATCTTCTAAAAGCAGTATGTTTCACTGCAAAAGTTTAAGAAATACAGAGAAGGAAAAACAAGAAAAAAATCCATAATCCTATTACCCAAAGACAATCAATACTAACACTGTGGTATAAATACATGGGCACAGTTTTTAACATATATTTTTTCAAAGAGGAGAACTTGTGTATGTGATTTTATAATCTTTACCTTAACATATTTTGAACTTTTCTCAATGTATTAAATAGTAGTTTACAATATAACCCTAATACCCCCCCCTACTTTAAGTATGATAGTGAAAAAAATCAGCAAAGCATTAGCAAAAGCATTAGCAAACACCAGCATGAGGGCTGATGGTACCTGTCAGGTTCCTATTCCTACTACTTATAAGTTGGTTTAGGAACAAGATCCCTCTAAACACAAACTAATTTTCCTCCAAAATAAGAGGTATGGCTGTTCTGAAGGTTTCTGATCCCTGAGGTACAGATTCTTCCAACACATCTTAAAATTCTATTATGAATATCACCAATCACTTCAAGTTCTTCTAGGTTGCTTTCTTTCTACCTTGTCTTAAGAAAACTAAGAAATTGTATTAAGGTGTTCCCTTGTTCTGTCACTTTTTGGCTTGATCCCATTTGAGTGTTTTAGTACTGGAATTATCTCAAAACTGCAAAGCACCCAGATAGATATCTTCCTGATGGGTGCTATACAAACTGTGAAATAAATATATTTACATATTTTAATTGGAAGGCAAAACAAACTAAGAAGAAATGAAAAACAATGATGCTATAGCTGTTATATACACAGGTCCCTTTAACTTCAGTTTGGAAAGCTTCTTAAGGTTCACCTTAAATTACAGACTATCAGGTAAAAAATACAAACTGGATTGATGTAAAAAGAACCAGATTTTAATTATTTAATTACACTCAATTTTTAAGGTTAAACAGCAGTATTTAAATTTAAAAGACAATATCTGCAACAGGTGGCTGTTGACTTGCAATTAGTAGAAACTTCTGGCAGAAACACACCATGCAGTAATCACAATGATCTTAGACTGTGAGATGCTACTTAACCTTTTGCAAAAAAATAATGAAGCAGTATGATGCTATGGGGGTTTACAAGAAAGGTCATTATCACAGGCTAAACTGGTCCAATAATATATTCTCCTGGAACATGCAAGCATGGGCTTGTCTGTACCCAATCAAAAACACTAGTAGCTTATTTCATACTCATTGTACTTTGTAGTTTTCTCTGACATCTAAAATAATTTTTTCAGAAGCAACACACCTCAGTCCTTTGGGAAAAATTTTTTTTTCACTTTGATGAAGGCTTCAGATGAGTGACTGCTGAAAAACTAAGCATCTGAAAGTATAAAGTTATCAAAGTATAGCCAAGCTTAACCATGGCTAACTGTCAAAGCCACAACTCCCCAAAGACAACCACACGACAGAGCAAGGTTTCAGAAGCGGAGCAGCAATAGCTACTATAATGTCTCTGTCCTGTGTGTTCTATTTAACCAAACATGGTATTTCTGTCCTTTTAATTAATCTTCAGAGAAGCAATTAACTATACAGACACAGGTTGTGGTGCATTTAAAAACATATTAAAATAATTTCTGCAGACAATAAAGATTTGTGTAAAAACAATGAGGTATGTGAACAATACAAAGAAAACACTCATCACTCAGGAGGATATTAAGTGTCTAAATAACTTTAATAATGTGGCTGACATCACTAGAAAGAACAAGATACAAACTAATTGAAAGTAGTATGTAGCTGTGTCTTGTATGAATTGTTTTAAAAGAAGGGATTAAGCAAAAAAAAAGAAAAGAAATATTTAAGTACTATTTAGGAACTGCTTCTGGGAACCCCTTAAAGAATACAGCAATTTACCATTAGGTACTAAGAGAAAAGTGTACTAACCAATTAATAATGATACTATGATACCTAACACACTCCACTTAAACCCCTATCAGTCCTTTACTACACTGTTAACCAACAAAGCTGTAAGGTACTCTCAAGATTAAGGATCTACCATGCCCCCCAAAAGGATGTCCTCAAGCTATGTTAGTGAAGTTTAAAGACATCACTAAAAGCGGATTCATATACAACAAATCTAACTTTTGCAACACTATTTTCATAATCTCCTTTCAAAGCACAAGAAAAATTAATTGCTAAACAAATTAAAAGACTAAGTATTGGATCTTACACTGGTCATTTATAATAGGCTTTAAAAATTTAAAACAGTTTTAACACAAAATCAAATACAGGCATTACCTGAATAGATGGCTTGTTTAGGTGACCCAGATTTGAGGTTGTTTGTCTTGGTTCATGTCCTAAGACCATCATATTAGCATTGATCAATCTGAAGGCATCGATAACAACCTGTAAAAACAAGGTGTCAGGTCATTTCTTTTTTAAAAAGCAAGTGATGATGCCAAGCAACAGTGGACAAGGCATGATCAACTTGCATCTGTTTCTGGCCTATTTCCAGAAAATCATTTAATTATAATATTAATAAAAAAGAACCCCTGCTGACTGTGCCATCAGCACACCACCCTCTATCTTGTAATGTAAGGTGACACCAATTATTGCAATTTTCATGAAGCAGTAAAGGAAAATATTAACTTTGCATCTTTATTATTGAAACATGTCATTACTAAACTTATACCAAACAGCCTTCATTGGTGTGCATATGTCTGTCACCTAAATTTTACCTAATCAAAATGAATGACAAAGAGAAACTAAAACTGAAAGTGAGCACAAGCTAAGGGACCACATCTAAAGCCCAGCCCTGTCACATCAATTATACTACCACGATACTTGAAATGACAACAAAATTACAACCAGCAAGGCAGTTGCTCCACGTATTCTCTTCTAGTCAGATACCTTTTACTTCTTGTGACTATAAAAGACTTTATACCTTGTCTGATGGCCTTTAATGTCCAAACCACTCTCAAGAATAAGAGGCACAATACAAGAAAACCAAGGTCATCCATGCTTTAAGTTAGGAAGATGGTATAGAATGATACAGTTCTAAGTTCAAAGTAAACAAATAATGATAGGTATTCTCTTTTTGCTGGGTGGAGTCAATATTTTTGTAGAGAAAAACTTCAAATCCTTATATGATACAAATCATCAATTAGCTCTTATATAGTATGAGATTTAACAAGAATCACCTATTATCTGAATGCTTTTCTCTGTTCATTATCATGGATTTGAAAGAACTTGTTAAAGGTTTTAAATGTTGTTAAGTTTTATGCAAAGAACCTGGGATCTCAAGACACATGTCTCTTTTAGAGAACGTAAATCAAATCACCTAGAGAATAAACTCAACACATTCTTCATATAAAAATATCTTAAAGCAGGATACAATAGTATTTCTAGGTTTGCCTTTCAAGGTGCTAAACAACTGAGATTTATCAATGTTTCAAAAGCTGTTGTCAACTAGACTATTTCTCATTTGTATAATTATTGTTTGAGGATACTAACTAAAAAAAAAAATTCCAAAATAAGTCAATTGGAATGTAATAAAGGCTGAAAAATCAAGGAAGTATATTACTAAATGCTATATGACAAGAACAAGACTGAAAGAGTCACTCTTTCTAAAAGGCTGCCATGAAGGTACAAAAGTACACAAACTTAGATCAAAGCACTGTGACAAGTGACACAATCTAAGGCCCCTGTCTATTCCAGCAGCCAAATAAATAAAGAAATAAATAATCAACCCTGCCTTCTGCTTTTATTTCTAACAGTTTGAATTCCCCCAAAGATTCTTTTTGCCTTAAAATAAAACCAAGTATCCCCAGAACATGCATGATTTAAAAGTTTGTGAAAACTTTTTTCTTCTTATACAATAACTGTAATTCAGTCTTAATTTTCACATTTATGTATAAATAAATATGGTCTAGGTTTATACCTCTTGCTTACACTTAATTTTAATCATATTTTTCATAAAGCAATAATAAAAATAAGTACTACTATCAAACATGCTTTAATCAGATGTTATCAGACAGTTGTTTAAAAACATATCAAAGTAAAATGTTCTAACATTTTCTACTAAAAAGCACATAAAAATAAGATAAAATGTAGGCCAAAGAAGGGAAAAGAGACTATTCTGATAGACAGAAGTACAACTTAAATAAATACAAAATTAAGAATTGATTCCCTAACCAACAGCAGTAAATATTTAACAGCAAAGCATCACTTTGGTCCAATTGTTTTTTAAAATAGTTTGATCCCATTTAAAGATTTCAGTACAATTTATACAAAAAGAACACTCCTACAAAACTATGAAAATTCCATTATATATCAAGATGTATTTTTATATAGAATGCCTTCAAACCAAAGCAGCAAACTAGCTATTTTACAGGAAAAAGTCTCTAATATTTCTCTGGAATATTATAAACAGGTATGAAACTTCATAAAAAGGAAATGGAAATACCAGCTAAATAGATATTGCAACCAGTTAAAAACAATCTGACATTTAAATTTTTAATTCTTTTTTAAAATTAAAGAGAAAAATTCAAGAATTTAATATGCTGTTCCAACCTATGTGAAATTAAATGCTTAGACTGACAACTTCTGACTGACAATATGATAGCCAATAGAAAATGAATAACTTCACCAAGATCAAAGGAATTTGCTGCCATCACTATAGCAACTGTCTTAAGGAAACTAACATGTTCAACAACCTGCAGACTAAAATTAGATTTAGTATGCAATAAAAATATAAATATGGCAATATAGTCTACATTTTAATTTCTATACAATTTTATAATTGCTTTTTGCACTGTGAGAATAAGTAAGTTTCTCCTTCAGAACAACTATCAAAATAGACTCATTAATGTCCAGTGCACTAATGAGCAATGGGTGAAGAAGGTGTTAATTATGCCACACTAAGATTCAAGAAAAAGCCCTAGTGAGCACTTGGAGGTGTGTATAAGCTGAAGGCGTTTCTCCATGTTTATGCATTTACAGCATGATGCAACAGAATGACAGCAAAGTGGTCACTCCATGGATGAGGATGGAAATCTTAGATACAATATACTGAACAAAGAACCCCCTAGGATTAATTAAGGTATGGGAGGGGGGCAGGGGCAAAATCCATGTTTTCGAGCTATATGAATTTTCTGAATGGTATTTTTTAATGTATATATACATTAAACCAGTTCAGCCTATGTCATAAGCTTATAAATCCAAAAAGTAATTTAGACAAAAAACTTTGCCCAAAAACTCTCTCCTTAATATGTACCAACAAAAACTTCCAAGCTAAAGTATGACAAATATTTTCAGGAATATGAGGCTAGACTTTTATAATTCCTTTCCGTGCTACAGTCCTACACACCACGTTGAATCTCTGTTCACCAGCCTGACCACTTAATTTTTTCTGGTACAAGTGCCTTGAGACTTTTCAGAGGTCACTGCAACAGTAGACAGCTTATAACAAAACCATTAGCAGTTTGGCTAGCTTAGAGAAACCTCTTACTTTCCTTTTTTGTTTATTATCACTGCATGAATCTGCAGCATATGATAGTTTATAATTTCTCAGGCTTGTTAAATTCATGTTAAAGGTCTGTTTTCTTGTTGAATAAATTTTGTTCATATAATGCTGCCTATTTCATACACTCAGTCTTTAATAGCACCTTTGGTCTATGCGCAACTCACAGATCAAAACAGAGGACTAAAATAGGGGTTGATGATGCTATTTACATGTGTGATTCCTGCTGTCTTCTTGTTAGTAGCTTTAATATAATAGAAGACCTTGTCTGTTTTGTAATTAACACATCTTTACTGGAGAGATATTTGGAAGTGATTGCTGTGAATATACTGGTTAGTAAAATAAACACAATCACACACCACTTTCTGTTATCAGACAAATTTGTGAATTGTACACATTATACTCCAGATCAACAAACTGTGATATAACAGCCAAGTAAAAGACACATATTTATATAACCCTTTATTTTTCTGAAAATATGTATTCACTCTGACCTTGCAAATATAATTAGCTTGTGGGATGTGCAGATTTCAGTACCATGGTAGCTTTACTAATTGCAACTCTTGGAAATAGATACTAAATATTTGGAAGCTGCCAATACAAAATAAAAACTGCATCTTTTTTGTACATCTGTCTTAGCTTATAAAAGCAAAATAGTTTTAAAAACAATACTGTGTTCCATATTTATTCCAAGCACATCCAAGGGTCAAGGACCTATCATTTCATTTTAAAAACGAATCTGGTTTAGGACACAAAACTGTAATTATTTTCAGATTCAGTTTAATCCATAATTTTTTGGCTTCTTTCATGAGTATAGTACAGTTTAGCCAATATGCTATTTATTTTTATATTCATGTTTTCATATCAACTACTAGGTCACTGAAAGACTAGACCAAATTTCTAAAGCATCAATCTATAGTTTCCCAATTTTTACATTCAAAGGAGACTATTTTTTGAGTAAAGCTTGTAAAATTACTTTAATACAAAGGTGTCTGAAAGAAAAATGCCTAAGTACTTCCGGCAGTAGATACTATAATTCACAATTTCTCTCCTTCTCTCTTTTGTTTTTTCAACAGTAGCTGCGTTTGGCATTTCCAACTGCCCTTATTTTGAAGTCAATGACTATCGGAAGTGTTTATATATAAAATGAGCCAGGGGAAAAAAGCTTGAAAAAAAATTTCAGACCTCAAAATCAATGTCAAACATCAAGAAAAGAAGAAAAGAGTTACAATTCAATTATCAGTTAGGTTACATATTTAAACACATATAAACCCACCACCATGTAAAGTAGGTCTCTAAATGACTATAAAAATGCTAGGTGTGGAAAGAAAAGCAACACCCCATATCAAATATCCTTTATCACCTAGAAATGACCTGTTATCAACTGCTTAGGTTGTTTCTAGATTCTTTAAAAATTAAGAGTGCATGTGACCTGGGAAAGTACTGCTGGGGTTTGTGACCATTTCGTTACTTCTGCTGCCATGCACTGCCAGACATCTATAAGAGAAAAACATCTTATGTCTCTTGTAAGCCCACAGCATAAAAAATTCAAAGAAATCTTACTTTTTATGCCATTTCCAATGAAAAGCACTAAGAACTAAAACTGACTCATGCCAAATGCATATCACTGAATTGCTGTGATTTCTTAGTCTCAACTTTGCAACATGGAAATTATTTATAAAACGTCAATTTTAGTTCTGGAAAAGAAATTCCTGTGTGTATGTACATTTTCTTTCTTCATCCTTGGAGAATTGCTTATTGTAGCTAGAGATTTGTAGTACAACTTCAATATATTGGGAAAAAAGGGGGATGGAGTGTAACTAGCATAATGTACTTTTTTTTGACAAGTGAAGACATGCATCAAAATTCAAACAGTAAAGCCACAGCTCTGAATATATATACTTTAATGAAAACAAATCGATCTCTGGAAACTAGTATGGTGAAAGGTAATTAGACATTTTTAGATTCATGAAACTTTCTAAAAAGAATATAGTTAAGTCACGAAATAAAGTTTAGCAGAATTTTTATAGTCGATGCATGTACTCGGTATGATGTATAGGTATTTAAATGCTTTAAGACACCCTGTGGAGTCAGAATCCTGCCTAAGTTAGAATTCTGGTTCTATCACCTGTGAGTTAAGTGAGCTAAGTTAACTGCTATTTGACTTTTCCATGTCATCATGTGCTCATGAATGATACCATTTGATGATAAAATTAAATAAAACAGTATTTGTGTACCTACCACTATGGTTCTTAGTGTTACTAACTGTGGCTGTCATGGGCTTGCCCAGCTTGGATCTCCTTTCAGTAGAACTTACTGCAGAGAGCATAGCTGACTCACAAACTCCAGATGCTACACTTGTGGATCCTCTGGGGGTTCCCCAGGACACATCTCCCTAGGGCTATTCCCAGTCAATGACTGGGCACACCAAGGGTACTACAAACATAGCCATTGCTACCAAATAAGGGCTTCTTCTAAAGGACAACAGTCTCAAGGACTCCGCAACAGCCTGGCTGAAACTTTCTTAGGAATATGCTGCAGTATGATGCCCTTCCTACTCAATCCTACCTTCTCTTTCTCCTTCCACACAGTCAGACCTGTACTGCTGTCTGAAGAGTCTCCCCTTTATCTATTAAAGGTGTTTCCCCAAATAAATCTCTTGCATAGACCAAATTTCATTTTGGCATTTGAATCTTGGAGCACTCAAACTGACACAGTAAACTAAGCAGAATATTGCTACTGCAGTACAGTGTTAAAGTTTAAGACATATTCCCCTGGGAAAATTTCTAAATAAAATAAAAAATGTAATAGCTACACTGAATATTTAAAAAAGAAAAAGACAGTATGCCTAGAATTTTGGCATTCCTCTATGATAGGTATCTCTAGAATTAGAGGTGACCAATAAACAGTGAACTTAAAAACTGAATTCCTCAGGGACTATTAATGAGCTACAAGAGACCAGCATCTCTGGGTCACCGGTTGGGTAACAAACTTAAGATTACCAAATCTATCTGGTGGCTACCCTGTCAGTCAACACAAAAAGGACAAGTGACTTCCACCTCCTGTTTAGTAGGCAAAAGAAAGCAACACAATTAGTATGTTTATTGACAGTTCCACATAAAGTAAAGGAATAAAAGGCTCCAGAGACTAAATGCTAGGGCTCATTCACGTTAGAAAGGTAGTAGGGAGGGGATAAGGGAAATAAAGGATTTACATACATTTCTTGTGCTTTAACATCACCTTCAAAAAAAAATACAAATATATCCTTCAAACTGCCATTTCTCAAAAGGCACAGTCATTTTCATAGGGAAAAGAAGAAAAGCTCAATTACTTTGGTATGTATCCTTTTTACACATTTTTACTGGGCTTATTAATTAAATATTGCATAGAAATTACACGAATACTCAACAACCAAGAGGTAGGCATTAATATCTTAATTTATGGATAAGAAAACTGAGGCTCCAAAGACTTGAATAAATTAAATGAGATGACAACCAGTAAGTGACACCACTATCATCTGTACATACACAGGATGCCAAAGCCAGTAGTCTTCATCACCAAGTTATCTGATGGAACAGTTATCCTAACACAAAGCAAAAAAAAAGACCACTCAGATTCAGTTACTTTCCAGCAAGGTTTGTGTCTTATATGCCACCAAATATCCATTCCCCAGCAGAGTACTTGGGACCCCTAATACATATAGTACAGAAAAGATTTAACAGATTATCTATTAAACTGAAAAGCTCCAAGAAAGCATTTTTGGTTACTGGTTTTTTGGTTGGTTTTTTTTTTGGCCACACTGCATGGCATGTGGGATCTTAGTTTGCTGACCAGGGATGGAAACCACACACCCAGCAATGGAAACACGGAGTTTAACCACTAGACTGCCAGGAAAGTCCCTTTCCCTTTGATTTGTGTTTAATTAGGAATAAAAACTGCACACAGAAAAGCTATTTGGAATATAAAAAGTGGCAGCAGGCATCAATTGAAAAGCTTACTAGTAGTCTAAGAATAACCACTGATTATTAGAATAATGATCAACTATGACCTAGAAGAAAAACTACAATCGTAGTCAATTCTACCCTCCTGAGGAAATTACACAGATAACAACACGCTAAAGCGGACAAAACTAAGTTCTAGGCTCAGAAACATCCTCACAATTAACAAGGGTTAATGTCAAATCATTCGAGTATGATCTTAAGCAACTAATACATATGGGTTATGAAAAGACCTTTTAAAGTCACAGGTTCCATTTTCTGGTACAACACTGGCATTAAAATAGGGAGTAGGTCTTAGTGCCCTGTGTGTTCACTGCATGCCTGGCACACAGTATGATCGATAAATGTCTGTTGAATGAATGACCAGGGTTCATTAGATTGAAGACAGAAAAGCATTCAAGAGGCAAAAGAGTCAATAAATAATATTTTTATAGATAATGGGACATTGCTTTAAAGGTTTTCCTGCATCTTTAAAGAAACAGTTGGATTCAAACTAATTTGAAGCCAATTTCTATCATTCAAATGCATAGAAATTACTAAACAACAATAAATTTGCCCACAAATTGTATTATTAATACAGAAGTTTGCAATTAAAAGAATGACACTTAAGAACTGTTAGTTGTATATCAGATTTATACTTAGAATTTTAAACATAAAATTGCTTTAACATTCTTAGCTGACAATGTCTGATTATACAGATTAGTGTTATAAACTATTAAGTCTATCAGGAATAGTTAATGCACATTAACACCTTAAATATTTTCTTAGACATCCTCACAGATTATATCTGAATGTTATAAAACTTCAAATTGATACTAAGAGTGAAAAACAGGGCACAAACAAAAGATAATATAGTAACTAAACTTGTTCCAAGAGTTGGATGAGTATGCTCACAAAGCTATATTAGGAATAGAAATAGAATTTTTATGTGTCCTATTTTCTATTTTTCTCTTTCAGCCTGGAAAACTAGGCAAAGAAAAGGTGTGTGTGTATACAAAATTCGAGATAAGGACTATTCAGCCCTTAAATTAACTTTTATGGGATACTGATGAAAAGAAAATCTTATGAATAATAGCTAAATATATTCCACTAGCTTTAAAAGACAAATGACATGACAAAGTTGAACTCTAGCTCTGATTACACAAAATCCACATTTATCAAGGCTAATGTCTATGAAACACTGGCTCACTGACCTTGTCAATCTCATGTTTCACTCATTTAAAATACGACTCTATCATCACTAACATATACAAATTACTTTCTAAACCTCATAAAATTAGCTGCAGTTTTGTTAATGTTAAGTCAGAATTGGTAATAGCTGACCACTGACACACTCATTCCTTGATTTTACTTTATAACCACTTATGAAAAAACTATTTTTTGCAGACACTGCATGAATTTCAGGATAAGGAAAAATTTCTCCCTTAAAAGAAGCTCAAATCTTGTGGGGGAGACAATATTTAGACGTGTGTGTGTGTGTGTGTGTGTGTGTGTGTGTGTGTGTGTGTGTAAAGTCGTTTCAGTCGTGTTTGACTCTTTGCAACTCTACGGACTACAGCCCGCCAGGCTCCACTGTCCATGGGATTCTCCAGGCAGGGGGAGTGGGTTGCCATGCCCTCCTCCAGGAGATCTTCCCAACTCAGGGATCAAGGCGATGGCACCCCACTCCAGTACTCTTGCCTGGACAATCCCATGGACAGAGGAGCCTGGTAGGCTGCAGACCATGGGGTCGCTAAGAGTCGGAAACGACTGAGCGACTTCACTTTCCCTTTTCACTTTCATACATTGGAGAAGGAAATGGCAACCCACTCCAGTGTTCTTGCCTGGAGAATCCCAGGGACGGCGGAGCCTGGTGGGCTGCCGTCTGTGGGGTCGCACAGAGTCGGACACGACTGAAGCGACTTAGCAGCAGCAGCAGCAGCAGGGATCAAACCCCCATCTCCTGCAGCTCCTGCACTGCAGGTGAATTCTTTACCACTGAGCCACTGGGGAAGCCCACAGACAGATGAATAAAACACAAAATGATTTTAATCACATCAATTACCTCAGAGGCCAGAACTTTAACATACTATATTCACATTCTTTTTCATCAGCATGCCACAAAGAAATATGTTGGAAAAGCAATAAGTGCCCAATAAAAAAATCAGCTGAATCAGATGACTATTCCTAAATTAGTCTGAGTGTACAAAATAGAAAAAAGGAACGTTTTCATTTCTTTTGTAGCTGTTACCTTCACCTTCCTAAAGTGAGCAAATTAGTAATTAATTTATACATTTATTCTTAAAATTTTCAAAAATATTCAGATTCTATTTTTAAAAATATGCTAGTCATTTTTCCTTTTAAGTATCAATTATTTTAATCTTTAGAATAGTGAAGTGACATTTATTGCACATCTTCTATATGCATGTGCACACTATATATATATATCACTTCCCAATATTCATAACACTATAAGATAGACACTAAAATCCCTGTTTCACAGATGAGAAAACTGAAACTCAAGAATATTAGATAACTTACTCAAAGTCATGCTGTAAAAAAGAGTTAAAAACTGGATTCTAATGCAGACTTGACCCCAAAGCCTGTGGTCTTTACTTATTCTCAGCCTTTATGAAATATAATTTTTAATAATAAGAAAGTGCTAAATCAAAACTATTATTGAACAGTTTAAAATCTCCACCATCTTAAAACTTTCTAATAAAAAATTTCTTGGATAAGTAAACTATTTCCCCCCTTACCTTGAAAAAGACATAACCTTCTAGGTATCTGAAAAGGAAAAGTAAGCTCTTATTCATTCCCTAATTCTTTCCTCTATTTGTTTCTACTCTTCAAAGCCCTACCTTTTTTGTAAAACACTGATTAAAACACAACAACAAAAACTACTCATTTTATATTCTAATATATCTGCCAAAGAAGAATGAACAAAGAACCACTTTGAATGGTATCATTTCTACATTTTCCCCATAAAGTACAAGCTCCTTTTTTCTAAGTAATGTCCTTAAAATTTGGTCCAAGCTTCATCTACTCTGTGCAGCTTACACTGATTTCTGCCTACATTTAATTTAATTTGCATTTACTATGTTTGCTACACAAGTACTATTTTATTGCATGTCGACACATAAAAGGTTCTAAGTAAGTATTAGTTGAATTATTTGTCACTAGCAACCAATTCAATACTTACAGAAACAAAGCAGTATAGTATAGTTAGTTTGTATTATATCAGTATGCAGTGTAGGATTACCAGCATATAATTGGCAGAATGTTACCTGGCTCACTAGTGACACTAAATATGTATGACTTCTCAAAGAGGCTAAGACCATTTTTTATTTATTTTGTACCCCAAAATCATTAGCAAATAAGTATATCAGGTACACTCAAGAAGCATCTGATGATGAGTTGATCTGAAACAAGATAAACAACACATTTTCAGAAGCCCATTGGATATTCCAATCAAAGTGAACAAAAAATCTTCAAGAAAGTCCAGCCAGTGTGAAGATCTATTTGGGATAAAGGGGTTTCATTGATTTTTTTTTTTATGCTTTCAAAATAGAGAATATAAAGATTGTTTGGAGTCAGCAGGTAACATCTGAACATTTTATTGACAGGAATCCTATCAAGAAAATTAGTTCTCAAAAAAAGTAGTAATAGTTGTAGTCTAGTTTTGACTTTGCAAAAAGTGGTTGTTCTTTTTGCCCTAATGAAGAAATACAGTCATATTACAAGCTGAATTTACTTCTAAATTCATCGCTGGATCGAGTCCAGTTGTAGGCTGAACATACAGGATAACAAAACATTAAGCAAGAGGATGACACCACGCCTCTTAAAAAATGAAGTTTAAAACATTTTCATATGTGTTTTCATTATAAGTAAACTAAAACAGAATCCTAAAAACTATTTCACTGGTAAATTTAGAGTGAAACTCACTGGTAATTTCTAAAAGCTTACATACACTCCATTCAAATTACAAATATTATTATCATTGATTTTTCACCTGTATCATTTTAAAATACTTACAGGCTTACACAATATACAGAGATATGAATTATTTATCATATAGTACATTTTATTGTTTATGCTAGTTAGGGATGTCACAAAAGCTGACAGACATGAGTCTGCCTAAATTGTTTTTAATTAATAGAAAAATACTATTTAAGAAACTCAATTAATATATAATACCTACTAAAAATAGCACACAGAACTATTGAGAACTCTGAGAAAATGTATAGTTCCTTCCTCTGACTTATGCTGAAGAGAATGACATCTACCAATGTTAGTTAAGAAAAGGCCCTGAAATGACTTTGGTACTAATTTTCCATCCCTAAGTGATTCTAATTACATTGTTCATATTAAAGAGTCAGTAAACAGCTTGAGTTCTTTACTTTTATAGACCTAGATTCTTATTCTTGTTCTGCTGCTTATTACATAATAGGATGATTTGGGGCAAGCTGATCTCTGATTCTATAAATTTTTTTACTCTTTCATTGACAAACAGAATAATAGAGTATTTTCAGAATTATCAAAAAGAATAAATGAGTTAAGTTCATACGGTTATTACCACAATACCTGGCACATAGCAAGAAATCCATATAGAGTCAAGTCAAGGAAAAAAGTGAAATAATAAAAGGAAATCAAACTTTATGGATTGAGATTACAAAGAAAGAATCCATTTTTACCTAATCACTCAAAATCAGGGGGATAATACTAGGACTTACAAAAATGAAAAGATAAACATATACAGGAAAGAAGTATTAAAAGAACAGAGACCCAACTTAAATCATTTATACATAGACTGTCATTTTTTAACTTTTGCTCTAATCATTTTAACAGCTTTGCTAAATCATGAACAGAGAAGGGGAAGGGCAAGTCCTATGTTATTATTCTTTTCTTTTTAAAGTTTATATTCTTAAATTTAATGATTTAACTAGAACACTCTGGCCATGGATTTACTAAAACTTAATTCATAGTTTTGAGATACTGAGAGAACTATATATGATAATCAAACTCAGGTACCTTATAAATGAAGTTAAATTATTGACAAAGAACTAGATCCTATATGAGGTAATATAATTGCATGAATATATATGTTAGGTACAACAAGTGATGTGAATCAATGATAGATGCTTATACTAAATTTTTTCCAAACATATTTTTTCAAGATGTTTAAGACTAGACAGTGATACAAGTATTCCATAAAGTAGTTTTTGCTATATATTTTAAAATACTACATTTTACCACATTACAACTGTCATGTGATACATGTGTATTTTTTAATGAATGCACTCTTTTAACATGAATTATGCTTAATTAGAAACAAACAATGCAAACTCCACTATTATATAATACCTAAACTAGGTTTGGAAACTAAAACTGCCATTTAAAATACTATAAACAAGATAACCAAAACACATATTCATTTACTTACATTCTATTTTGAAAATGCTTTCTTTCATTGTATTTAACTTTATATTTTCCTTTACAAACTAGCCACTATCACATAGTTAAGTATCATAAAAAGTCATACTACAACTACAAAACAGAATTCTAATTATATTTAAATTTAAGTTTCAATTATTATTTGTAAGTGTTGTGGTGAGGGAATTTAATCAGAGAGTTATATTTCTAAAATAATTATTACTTAAATGAGTTACTTATGGGTTACTTTTTTAAAAGGTATCTTAATTATCAGAGAATTAAACTTAAGAAATACTATACTGTACTATAATTCATAAAACTAACAAAATTCAAGGGTTTTCAATTCCTTTTATCTATATCAGTTAAAAAACAACACATTTAGTAAGAAAAGAAAGTAAATAAATTGAAATACAGGTATATAGCAAGCCTCAGAAGTTATCCATTCAGATATGCCCAGTATCAGTTCTATTATTATTTTTGTGGCTAGTTTCTGCCTCTGAAAAGCTAAATCACATCTAATAGTATCATGATTTATAGAAGACCTCAATTTTTATTCATCATAGTAGTATAATGTCAAAAAGTGTTCAACTTCAAATTCATGACAGATAAAAACTCCATGTTTTAACAGCCATATTTAGCTTGTTTGAGCTGGTGAGCAGATGTAAATGTAATCTGCATTACTATCAAACTCCAGGTCTGATAGATAGCAAGCTAATATTTATTTTTAAGTGCTCCAAAAATTATTTGTAAAAGCTGCATAAAAAGGATTCCGTAAATGTATTGTGATTTTATTTTAACAATTATTCTACACTACAATGGAAGTACATGCTCAAACAAGACACCTCAGCAGTATTTTAAAGCAGTAACCACCTAGCCAATTTCTGTATGTTCTGTAGTTTTTCTAATCCACTCTCCCTGTGGTTGAGCAAAATCGAATTGCCTCTCACATTTGCAGACAGCTCTGTGAAGGTGATAATAGAGCTGCTCCCTGCTGTCATGAGGCAGGAAATAGGAAAATGGCATATGGGGCTAGTAAGAAAGAAAAAGAAGGAAAAAAAAAAAAAGAACGAACAAAAAGAAGAAGGGAAAAAGAAAAGAAAGAAGGAAAAATGAACTAAACAAGAACAAAAGATTTCAACAAAGAACAAATATAACCCAATATGCTTTGCAAGTTAATCTCTTTTCAGAATCATTTAGCATATCTAATCATTCATCTCTGTCCTCACTCCAAAAATGCAAACGGTTGATACCAAGTGTTTGGGGCAAGTTTTCATTGTCTAAAATATTTGGAACATACAACTCCAGAATATGCCCTGTACAATGTCTGCAAAACAGAGCTATTTAACTAGATTTGGTAAACATTGTGCCAATCCCAAATTTACCATTTTAAAATAAAAGGTAGAGAAATGTTTATTAAAATATTAATAAAATGTGAAAAGCAGGCTTTCAGTATGATTTAACATTCTTAAATCTATGAAATAAAATTATTTAAAGATAAACACTTATGATTAGACTGATTAAAGAAGAAGAACACATCTCTAAACAGTTAAATTGCTAATAATAATACCAAGACACATTTATTGACTTGTAAGTTTTTTGTTTGGTTGTTTTTTAAGTAAAGAGACCAGGGTTTCAGTGTGTAATTAAGAAAAGCTTTAAACAAAATAGATTTTTATTTAATGTATCTGTAAACAGAATGTGGCAGGAGATGCTAATAAAGACAGAATCCACTCTACCTTTCCTTTTACACTCTGAATGGGATCCACAACCACTGCCACGGCTCTCTCTGACAAAGCTTCAAAGCTCTGCTGAGTGTTGATATCCACACCAGAAAGCCAACAACCAAAGCCAGGGTGACTGTGATACCAACCAACAACCATCTCAGGCCTGAAACAAAGAGGGCATTTAGCCGTTCAGAATAGAACAGGTAATACATTTATGATATGAAAAGAAACAACACACTAACAGGGTATAAATTAAGAAGAGATGAAAAACACACAGGTGTGAAAAAACACCATTAGAAACACTGAAATCATACACCATATTACCCAGAAAACATGGAAATGAGTAAGTGTGACAAAGGAGTGCTATCATTAAGAGATGCACATTAGCAGTGGTAGATAAGGCTTTCAGTTTTTCACCTTGTTACCACACTTTCTCAGAGCCAGTTTTTACCCTTTCAGCATTCAAGTAAATATCTACTCTTTAACTCCTTAGCTCTGGGAGTTGAATTTTTCAGGCAGAGTACATTTTTAACAATGGACACCAGGATCCACTGTTGTGAAAGGATTAAATATCAATTAAACCAGCAAGAGAACTAGGAACTCAGTCAAAAACCAATTTGCACTGTTCTGCCCAGCTGCTGAGCCTTTTGCTAACATTAATTTTGAAGTTTTTTCCACAGTAGAAGAATTTGAGCGAGAGAATGACAACTATTGAGAGATTTAATCTAGGGTAAAAAACCTCAACAATATTTGAATTCTACTTTCTCTGTCTGTAAAACTCGATATGACTACAAATATAATTCAATATTCAGAATTTTATTTAGCTGCAACTCTTGAATTTTGGAACATACAAGCTCTTTTAATTATAAGTGACTAGAGAGTAACTCCATATGCTAAACAGAGGGAAGCTACAGTCCAAGTTTACTATGTAATGGTTGAGAATTTTAACATGAGGCATTTTTCTGACTGGCAAGTTTCTTTGATTCTACAGGAAAGAGATACTAGATAGGTAAGCACTAAGAGTAACACTATCACATTAATAACATAGTCTTTTTTTTTCTTAAGAATGATATTCACAAACATCTAAAATTCTGAGACATACTGTTGAAAATATTTCCCATTATTCCATTATATGATCACTTGAAATATTTACCTTCCTGTCTGTTTCAACATATCCAACATTTTGGCTTGGAACACTGGATCAACTGCCTCCACACTGACGCCCTGGTTTAGAAAGAAAAAAAAAAATGATTAACTTCTACAACAATGAAAAAAAATTGTATTACAAGATAATGAACAAAAAGCTACTGCCAAGAAACCTATGTACATTATTTGGGGATACCAAAATAATTTAATAGATTTTGATACCCATATTTGATACCCATGTCATTCAATTATAAACCATACATCAATAAAACTTTTTAAATTGCCAAGTACCAAAAAACTGTCAAGTACCAAACTGCTGTTAATGAGTTAAGGTAATTTTTAGGATGCTTTTTAAGAGTTTACGGTCATGACTAATGTGTACACACACAAATACACACCCACACAAGAAATATCATATTAGTAAATCAATAACTTCTTGTTTAGATCTGTCTAGGCAAGCATACTTCCTAAAATCACCCTCTGATAACTGATAGGCAGTAAGTCTCTTCCATCTCATTCAATGTTCTATGACTATTTGGCTATTGTTATAACCAACAGTTCAAGTCTTTTCCTTTTTTTTTCCTTCAGTAATGTAAAGACCCTTGGAAGGAAAATAATCTAACAATTTAAAGAGTTTTGCTTTTGCTTGTTTTTTGGGGTGGCTGAGCTGGGTGGGAGTGGAGGAAGTTCAGTGCTTGTTAGGACTTCTTGGCAGATTAGGCAATGGAGGGAAACACATACATTTGAATATTACCTCAAATATAAAAGCATTCTCAAAAAATTTCCCACAAGAGACAAACTGTAACCAAGTCTTTTAAATGCTACATTATTTTGCTAGTTCAACCAAAAGAAAATTTTAGGACATGTAAGAATTAAAGGCATTCATATCATCTCTCCAGTGATAGATTACTGCCATTATAGCTCTCTCAAGGCTTCCCTCTAACATCAGGAATTTAAGTCTAATCTACTTAAACAAACCAGTTAACATAAGCACTTCTTCCCAGCAAAACAAACAGTATTTTGAATTCTAATTGAGAGTGCATCCTCAAGAACAGGGGTATGCAATCTGCTGCCTACAGGCTAAGAATGTTTTTTTACATTTTTAAAGGGTGGTTTAAAAAAAAAAACAAGAATATGAGACAGAGACATATGTCTTTACAGAAAAAGTTTGCTAACTCTTGGGCTTGAAGAGAAACTTTCCAATTCTACTACACAGAGTGAACATAGAGATCAAATATTCTATTTTATATGATCAAACAAGCATTTACAACAAAATAAAGGATATTAAAACTTAAGAACCCTTTACTCTAACAGATATCCACATAAGGTCATTCATCAGATGAATATACATATTTTCTTAGGCAAAAGGATGAAAAGAATATGTGTGTTATTTTTTGGAAGGTCAGTAAATGGTTATTGGTTTTGGCCAGTTTTTAAAAATCTAAATACACATCTATCTACAAGTCTAACGCATTAAACAAAACAGACAAAAAAAAAAACTACCCCACAAAAAACTCCCATGGGTAGATGGGTAGAGGACTTTCACAAACAGTATGCAGTATGCTTAGTCTATGACAGATTACCACACCCAGGCAAAAAGAACTAAAGTCTGTCATGGTTTCTGTTTTTTTTAAACTTAACATTTTGAATAGGAAAAGCTTAAGAGTCATTTATCACCATATATAGAACATTTTTAAAAGGGTGCTATTTCAAAACAATAAGAACAAAACATGAGGACTAGAAAATGTACATGAATTAAAACTTTAATTAAGTCTCTGAAATCTTTTGAACCAAGTATTCAAACTAATCAAACTAATATCCTACTATCTTAAAATAAGTAACATAAATCCAGTACACTATGCTAGTTAAAGCTGAAAGAACAAGTAAAGGGATTAAATGTTAGCATCACTCGGTCTGTAGACCTATAGGTAATTCATAATTCATCTAAAAGATTTAACTCAATGCAGTCTAAAAATTGTTATTAATCTTTTATAATTAATTTTTCTATCAAGAAAATTACAATATGATAACAGTTATTTTGCACAGGAAAAGAAAAAAGAAACACATTTACTTGCAGCAGGCAACCATAAAAGTACTCACTGTTCCTGACTGTGGCATAGCAAACACATCAATCACTCTGACGGTGTAATCATCCACAAATTCTCCAAGCATAAGACCCATAACTTCCATTGGAACTCCAGCTCGACCATGTTTTAACATCTGTAAAGAGGAAGATACACAGACACAAAGCCTTTGAGATCTTTGAACACCCCTCCTTTTAATTAATAATCTAATTGTGTTTCAGTGGAAATAAAACCACTCTATTTTATACATGCACCTAAAACAAGTTTATGTATGAGAGGATTAACGTGAAAAATATTTCAGTGTAAAAGACACAGAGAAAGCAGCAGAGCTCAGTAAAACCAGTTAACTCCATTCAACACTTACTTTTAACAGTGCCAGGGAAGAGATATAGACTTGTTCTGCTGTGTCCACTGCAGGAGCGTCTGTAGGTGGACCCTAGAAACAAGCATAGAAATCATTATGAATACAGAGAAATTATGAGTTCAAAATTAAAGTCCCACATTATTTAAACATGATTATTTTAAAAGAGTTTAGAGAAAACATGTTAAGTATCCTTTTATTCAGCTACAACATAAACAATCAAAACAAGCTTGCAAATATCAAACCTGTAGAAAATATCAAACTTAGTATTCAGGCAAGTTTCCAGTGGATATAATGCATGAATCTTTCAGCAATGCTAGCTTAGCTCCACTACAAAATAGATACAATGCACCAATTAGCTATGTTTCTTACCTCAATGTGAATGTTAACTGCTGTTGGACTAGTATGATTAACTGAAGAACCAACACAAACAGTAAATTCTGTGAGCGTGATTTTCAGCTAAAGACAGCATAGCATGTAGATTGGGGCTTTGGGATCTCTGCCGATACTTTGGTATGGGGATGAAGTAGGGGGGCGGAGAAGACTTCTAATCCCTAGGTGAAAGAGCTGTGAAAACAACATGCTCTGCACTTCACCTGAAGTTGTTCCCTTCCCCTACACAACATCAAATGTAACACAACTGCCCCAGATGTGAGCAAACTGGCTGAGACTGGTGTAGCTAATGGAAAAGACTTCCAAATCCTGACAACTACCTTTAAAGAAAACATTACTATTAAACTTACTACAGCCTAAGAAGACATTATGTTTCTCCCTAAAGATTCTGTCTTCTTCATCAAAAGCCCAAATCTTTTTTTACTATAACATTCTGCTGCACAAAGTAATTTACATATAGTTCTTACCCTCAAGATGACTACAATCTTGTAAAATTAATTCTGCCCCAATCAGTGCATATAGAAAACTTTTTTTTAATACTGAGGATTCTGGGAAAATAAAATGACATGTACTTTTAACTGCTAGGTCCTGTTTTGCTTAAAGTTCCCTTTCCTTAACAATAACTGTTTCAAATTATATAATGAATATGTTAGTTTATCTAAACTGTAAGTCAATGCTCTAACTAGCTTTTACGGACTTGCTTATTACTAAAATTAAACAATTGCTTTACTCATTACATTTCACACTTATAGGTCTTTATGTACTTTATGCTTCTTCTTGTCTATTTATATGCCAAATTCTGTGATTTTCTGTTTTGTTTAAAAGCTCATTAATATTTACTGGAAGTACTGAGTATAAAAAGTTCCAGAATAAATTTTCTCTAATATAAGCAACACATACAAAAATTACCTCTATTCACTTATATACAAATTGGTGAGAAAAATAAAATCCTTCAAATATTATGTTTAAAAATAAATACCAGATAATACATTTTTAAAAGTACCAAATTCTTCAATCTATTGTCACCTAATGCAGCTTTACTGCTTGCCTTTCAAATAGTTATGAAAACTCTAAGGTAAACTAAAGTGCTATAATGCCAAAACATTTGTTGAGGTCATCATATAAAACATGATAATTTTGTTGATATGACAATTTTATTCATCTAAGAAAGTTAAGAAACTTTAAGAAAAAAGAGAAGATAGTAGTAAATTAGTCATCACAAGAAGTTTTGGGAGAAATAATACTTTAAGGTCAGGATAATGAACATTATATTTATAAAAATTATTTTCTGATTCAGAGCAACTTAAAAAATGCCCACAACAAAAGAATTTAAAACTGGTACTTAGGTTATAGTTATTAATATAGCCTTTCTCAACTTGCCACGAAATACTTACCAAGAAAAAAAAAAGGAAAAGAATAGGGAAATAAAACATCACATCATCACCAAAATGCACTGCCGACAAAACTCAGAAACTATTTCTCCCATCAATGAAAGCACACTGTTCTGTTCAACAGTATATAATACCCAGTATCTAGCGAAGTGCCTGGCACATGGAACTCAGTAAGAAATGGTTGGAAAAAACAAAAGAATGAACAAATTAAGGTAGTGCAAGTCAAAAGAACAGAAAGGAAAAATACCCACCAGTTAGTTACCCTGGGTGTGAGAACAAGCCATATGCAAGTATATGTAAAGATCCTTAGCTCCTCTCTATGTTCTTCTGATTCAGAAACACTAACAGAAAACCACGCGGCTGGTTTCTCTATTGTACGGGTGTTGTGTTTTGAGATGGCTGCTAAGTCGCTTCAGTCGTGTCCGACTCTGTGCGACCCCACAGACGGCAGCCCACCAGGCGCCGCCATCCCTGGGATTCTCCAGGCAAGAACGCTGGAGTGGGTTGCCATTTCCTTCTCCAATGCATGAAAGTGAAAAGTGAAAGTGAAGTTGCTCAGTCATGTCCGACTCATCACGACCCCGATGGCAGTCAGTGATATTTTCTAGTGCCCCTCCATTACTATTCTGTTTCTTGTTCTAGTTAGAATAAATTTCCCCCAAAACAACTTGGCAAGACACTGTCTATGTAAAACACTGTCTATGGGATAGATGTGTTAAGGATCTCCAGTAGCAGAGAATATCTGCTATCATTTTTCTATCATTATGCTCACTTGTTCAGAATAGCACACAACCAGGAAATGAAGGTGAAAAAAACCCCATTAAAGACTCTGGAAACTAAAAAAAAAAAAAAAGACTCTGGAAACTAAGCTAAGACAATTATGTAAGAGCCAGTACAGCTGTAGGTCAAAGATGACCTGAGCTGAGAAAAATGTGGAGCTACGGAGAAGGCAATGGCACCCCACTCCAGTACTCTTGCCTGGAAAATCCCATGGACGGAGGAGCCTGGCAGGCTGCAGTCCACGGGGTCGCTAAGAGTCGGACACGACTGAGTGACTTCACTTTCACTTTTCACTTTCATGCATTGGAGAGAGAAATGGCAACCCACTTCAGCGTTCTTGCCTGGAGAATCCCAGGGACGGGGGAGCCTGGTGGGCTGCCTTCTATGGGGTCGCACAGAGTTGGACACGACTGAAGCGACTTAGCAGCAGCAGCATGGACAACTTACCTACATTGCCTTTCGGCAAACACTCATGAGGAATACCATTCAGACAATTCAAGGAGAGGAAAGTCATTTAAAAGTAGGAATCATAAACAAATTTCTAGAAAACTGTTTGGTATCAGTAGATTACAACATGATTTCTTATCTCTGGAATGGAATATTGGAGGACAGAGCAAGGTGAAAGCATGAAAAATAATGCAGAATTAAAATTACACTGGAGGAAACAAGGATAAAAATAATACTATCACACATTTAATTCAGATATAAAATATAAACTTTAGAAAATGTCTTAGAATGCAGAGTAAAAAGTTAGAGATGAAAACATAATGATACTTAAAGAGAAAAGGAGATGTAAGCTATGAAATACAGTTGGTCCTAAGGAGAAAATAAGAAATGGAAAGCATCAATTAAGACAAAGCAAAAGAAAAATTTCTTGAATGAAAAAAAAAAACAAACTCAACTTTTGTACTACTAAATGTCAATGGCAATAACCAATGAAGAAAAGTGCTTGTAAAATTTTAGGTAAATCTTAACTGCACAGATAAAGCATAATTTCTAAAATCATACAAATAGGAAAACTCAATAACCTGAAGAAAAAAATGCAACTCAGGTTGACTTTGGATTTCTTTGCAACATTAAACGGCACAGTTTCAGGCTTTTAAGAGAGAAACCCTGTGACGTCAAATACATTATACTTGATCAAAAAAAGGTCTGAAAGCCTACAAATATATTACTAAATATACAAGGACTCAAAAAATATGATTCCAGGAATCTTCCTTCAAAGAACTTCTTGAAAATGATCCAGTTGAGACCCCACAAATCAAAATTAGAAAGTCAAAAATGGAAAAACCATTATATAAAACAATCTGTTAAGACTACTGAAAGACAGTTAAAAACAGAGACAGATCTAAATAATATAAATAACCAGGGTTCAAAACTACAGATATTACCCAATAACTATATGGAGCAATGGAGAGAAATAAAGTATACAAAACTATCTGACATATAGAAGGGGAAAAAAGAGATTTGTTTAAGTGCTGACTTACACTAGTACGTAAATATGGATTTAAGAGTCTTTTGAACAACTTTAAAATAACCATGATAACCATTAAAGTTGAATATAGGCCTTACCAAACCACTGGAGAAGAAAAAGCTAAGACAAAACCAACAATAAAAATCAGGGTACCAAGAAGGTAACAAAACAAAAATAGCAAACAACCTAAGTAATGAAAAAATATAAATGAAGTAAAAGTCTCTCACATGTGGTTTAAAATGGAAATTCATGTATATGTTTCTTTTTATAAAACAACCCACAATGGCCACTGTGTTTTACCCACCTTGCCTTTCTTCAGGGATGTATTACAACAATAGATTTCCTAGTAGTAAATCACCTTTACATTTCCAGGATAAATTGCTCAAGTTTGATTTATTATTATGCTAACATTTAAAAATATATTTATTTATATTACTTTACATATTAGTATTAAAACTTGCAATACAAGGATGGTTCAACAAACAGAAACTGAGCAATGTAATACACCACATTAACCAAGTGAAGGGGAGGAGGATAAATGATCATTTCTATGCAGAAAAAGTATCTGACAAAATTCAACACTCTTTCATGATAAAAACACTTTGACAAACTAGGTACAGAAGAAAACTACCTCAACACAATAAAAGTCATAGATGAAAAATCCACAGTGAACACAATGTCCCATGTTGGTGAAAAACTGAAAACTTTTCCTCTAAGATGAGGAACAAGGCAAAGATGCTTGTTTTCACCACTTGCTTCCCTGGTGGCTCCATCACTAAAGAGTTAGCCTGCAATGAAGGAGACGTGGGTTTGACCCCTGTGTTGGGAAGATCCCCTGGAGAATGGAATGGCAGCCCAATCCAGTATGCTTGCCTGGGAAATCCCATGGACAGAGGAACCTGATGGGCTACATACAGTCCATGGGGTTTAAGAATCAGACATGCAACTAAACCACCACCACCACTCAACACAGTACTGGAAGTTCTAGTGAGAGCAATTAGGCAAGAAACAAAAGTAAATGGCACGCCAACTAGAAAGGAAAAACTAAAATTATCTATTTGAGATAATATAATCTTATACATAGAAAATCCTGAAAGTATGTTAGTTACTCAGTCATTTCTGACTCTCTGCCACCTCATGGAGCCAGCAGGCTCCTCTGTCCACGAATTCTTCAGGCAAGAATACTTGAGCGAGCTGCCATTCCCTGAAAACTCCACCAAAAAAACTCTAAAGTCTCCACAAAGAGGAAGTCAGATCTAAAAGTAAATTCAGTAAGCAGCAGGACACAAAGTCAACACTCAAAAACAATGCATTTCATTAACAAATAATGAACAATCTGAAAAAGAAATGACAAAGATAACTTCATTTACAATGTCATAAAAAAGAATGAGATACTTAAGGAATTAAGTTAACCAAGGAAACGAAAGACTTGTACAATGAAAACCACAAATACTGCTGCAAGAAATTAGAGAAGATATAAATAAATAGAAACACATCCCATGTTCATGGACTGGAAAATTTAATATTGTTAAAATGTCAAGACTACTCAAAGTGATCTACAGATTCAAAGCAATCTCTGTCAAAATTTCAATGAAAACTTTTGCAGAAACAGAATACCTATCCTAAAATCATATGAAATCTCAAGGGACCCTGAATAGCCAAACAATCTTCAAAAGAAAACAAAATTAAAAGACTCACACTCCCTGATTCCAAAATTACTACAAAGACAGCAATAAAAAAAAATATGGTACTACACATAGGGACAGACATAAAAACCAGTGGAACTGAACAGAAAGCTCAAAAATAAACCCTGGTGTATACAATCAAATGATTTTTAACAAGAATGCCAAGGGTGCCAAAACAATATCTGTAAATTATATATCCAAAATACAAAGAGAACTCCTAAAACAACAAGAAACCTGATTAAAAATGGGCAAAGAACTTGAACAGATATTTCTCCAAATAAAATATATATGAAATACCACCTACTAGTATGGCTACTAACAAAACACACACAAAAAAAACAGAAAACAAGTACTGGTGAGGATGTGAATAAACAGAAAACCTTGCGACCATTGGTGGGAATACAAAATAGGACACCCATTGTGAAAAACAGCATGGTAGTTTCTCAAAAATTAAAAACAGAATACTGTAAGATGTGGTAATTCTATATCTGGGTATATAACATGCCGAAAATGAAAGCAGGTTCTCAAAAAGACGTCTGTACACCAGTGTTCACAGCAACATTATCCACAAGAGCTAAAGAGGGAAAGCAAGCCAAATGTCCACCAATGAATGAATGGATAAGCAAAATGTGGTATACACACACATGGTGGAATACTACTCAGTCTTTAAAACAAAATTCTGCAATATGCTACAATATGGGTGAACTTTGAAGAGGTTATTTTAAGTGAAATAACCTAATAACCTAATCAAAAATGACAAGTACTATATGATTCTATGATTCCACTTATATGATGAAGTACTTAGAGCAGTCAAAATCATAAAGACAGACAATATAATGATGGCTGTTAGGGGCTACAAGAAGAGGAGTATGGAAAATTAATGTTTATTGATGGATATTTTAGTTTAAACCAGTTAATTAATTAGAGCTAGGCAAGGAAACACATTCTAGGTACAAACTCAACTGAACAAATAAAACAATATAAAACTGATGATATAATCTAAAATTGTTGAATATAGGCATATATTGGAAGCATTGTGAATTCAATTCCAGACCATTCCAATAAAGTAAGTATTGCAATAATTCAAGCCATATAAATATTTTGGTTTTCAAATACATATAAAAGTTATGTTTATACTATACTGTAGTCTGCTAAGTGTGCAATACCACTATGTTTAAAAAAATGTACATACTTTAATTTAAAAGTACTTTACTGCTAAAAAACGTTAATCGTCATCTCAGGCTTCAGTGAGTCATAATCTTTTTGCTGGTGGAGGGTTTGAAATATTGAGAACTACCAAAACATGACATAGAGACACGAAGTAAATAAATGCTGTTAGAAAAATGGTACAATAGACGTTCTCAATGCAGGGTTACCACAAATGCTCAATTTGTAAAAAAAAAAAAACAACAAACAATTATCTGCAAAGGACAATAAAGTGAAACTAGGTAAAATGAGGTATGCCTCCATTAAAAAAGAAAAAACAGTGAAAAAATAGTTGCCCCATTTATGACAAGTCAATACCCAAGTTAACAAAATACTAAAATCTTACTGGAAACATGGGCAAAGAATATAAAGCAACTAATTACATAAGAAATAATGAAATAGATATGAAAAACGTTCAACCTCACTAGTTGACCTCCTTTAATTAAGAAATGCCAATTAACACATTAAGACATTGTTGTTGCTGTTGTTCCTATCAAATAAGCTTTACAATGCCCAATTGTGGAGCAGGTATGATAAAAGACACACTCTCAGCACTATTGGTAGGAAAGTGAATTAGTACAATCTATCAGAAAAGCAACTGAGCAATGTACATCAAGAGCCTTACAACTGCACAAACTTTTTAACCTGCTTTTACACTACCAGAAATTATTTAAGTAAATAAACAGAGATGTTGGCATGAACCAGAACATTCATGATAAATGTTTTAATAATACAGATAAACCTAAGAACAAAATAACAACCACTAATTTAAAAATACTGTTTAAAACTCCTTTCTGAGATCTCAGATGACTCTAGCCATCTTAATTAGCAATATTACCTTACCTTAAGTTAAAACTACCCTAGCCTGCTGCTATATTGAATGAATAATTTTAACTCACAATATTGAAGGAACCTTCCCCTAATTTAAAAAGAAAGCTAATAAAAAGGAGTATGGCTGTTCAGTACACTCACTGGAGGCAGAATTCTCTCCCGTCCTGGAGGCTTATGATAACAGAGGTAAATTACGAGCAATCACACAAGCTTCTACATTTACCAGTGCAAAGTATGTAAGAGCATTGAAGGATGAGGTCTTTTTTTGACTGGCTTTTGACTATATGTAAGGGATTCCACTTCAGAGTTCTTCATTCTCAGAACTTGAGCTACCAGTATGGAAAAGTGACAATATCATGATAAACAGGAAATATTCAAAAGAACCTTATAAAGCTTGGAAAAGACAAGGTACAAAACAGCTATCTTCAAATATATGAAGAGTTGTCAGACAAAGTTCAGGCTAACAGCTCTTAAAGTGCAGTCCCTAAATCAGATACATTAGCACCACCTGGTAATTTGTTATAAATGCACATTCCTACTGAATCAGAAATTCTGGGAGGAGAGTCCTGAAATCTTAGTTTTTGAAAGCCCTCGAGGTGATTCTGATGCCTGCTAAAACTTGAGAACCAGTGACTTAGACCACATAGTTTGTAGAACTACGGGTAAATGGAATAAAGCTTATGGGGAGACTGAATTTGGGCTCTACATAAGAAAAAGCTTCTATTGGTCCAAACTATCTAAAGAGTTCCAGTTAATGAGTTCCCTGTAATTGCAGTTATTCAAACATAATTGGTTCAAGTGGGGAAAATGTTACTGAAGGTGTTCAAATATTTGATGACTAATTAAATATTTTGGGGGTTTGTTTCTAACTTAGTAATACTACCAATTATCATATTGTTTCCCAAGGGAGCCATCTCAAATTCAACATCTTCAAAAATCAAACGTACCATGTTTCTCTACAAACTAAGCTTCCCAATTTATTTTAATCTTAAGTCTCAAAACTAGAAACCTAGGCAAAATTTTCACTGACTCTCCTTCAGCCCTTATAGTCAATACATCACCAAGTTTTATCAATTCTTTTGTTATTCTGCAGTATGAAAGAGATATATTTTAAAATATTCATTTTGGGGAAAAGAGTTTCAAGAAAATACCATCCATAATAGTTCACTCCCAGGTAAGTAAGTCTCAGTTCAGTTCAGTCACTCAGTCGTATCCGACTCTTTGCGAACCCATGGATATCATGAATATCCACTCTACCCCTCAAATTCATGTCTAAGAAAAATCCTGGAGTGGAAAAAAATCTGTTTATCTTTGTTTAACCTGAAGTTTTCCAATTAACTCCATGGCCCACATGGTCCTCTCAGAGAAAATCTGGACTTTCCTTTTCAGGCTGTGAAACAATTTATCATTTTTTCAAATGTGAGGCAGAGATCAAGCTCAGGTTCCAAATAATACTTAAGTATTTACCATGGGTCTAGCACTAAAGCTTCAAGAAGCTTATAGTGTAGTTGGAAAGACAAATTAAACACACACTGGCACAGATTATCAGAAATAAAATCCAATTTTTGACTTCTAGCAATGTGCTCTTTCCACTATAGCATACCATCCCATTTTCAGATGGCCAAATCTACTTTTATTCTGGAGGCTTAGTTCTTTTCCTTTGTTTACAATTTTAGAATCCTCTGCCACCTGGAGCCATTTCCTATTAAAGAAAACAGAAATAAGTCTTGAGAATAAATAGATGTTCTTTCTACCTGAAAGTTAGTATGCCCACTGACAACAGGGAACATCTCTGGGCTTCCCTTTATTTACTGAAATCTAGATGGGCATAGGGGGCTTAGCAGAGCAAAAGGCACTACTGAATTTACTTGTAACAGTTTGTACACTACTATGAAAACAAAAATATGTCTTTTTATTAAAACATACTGTAAGAAATAAGTCACACGTAACATTTAGGGCTGTTTTTCAATCACAGCTTACAAAGGGCTTCCCTGGTGGCTCAGATGGTAATGAATCTGCCTGCAATGCAAGAGACCTGAGTTCGAGCCCTGGATCAAGAAGAACCCCTGTAGAAGGAAATGGCAACCCACTCCAGTATTCTTGCCTGGAAAACTGCATGGACAGAGGAGCCTGGCGGGCTACAGTCCATGGGGTTGCAAAGAATCAGATGCAACTGAGCAACTAACCCTTACACAAATGGTAGAAAAATAATAAAGCAAGCACAGTTCACAAACATATCACCTTATTCAAATGATTAAATCATGGCTGTGTGTGTGTGTGTGTGTGTATATATACATATATATATATGCATACAAAATTACTTGAGTATTACTTTAATGTATTTTAAAGTAGTGAGTAAATATACTCAACAAAATAGGACTCTAATTCTTACAGAAGTAGAGATATCAACTAAGTTTTTAAGATACTTGAGTTGCTAGATGGCTATACCCTAGGCAAATAGAGATATCCAGGTATAGCTCTAGCTCAAATGTTAAATACCTGAAGGGATCAAACAGGAGAAATATACATGAAGTGGTAATGGGCAAAGAGGGACTTCCGGGATTGGGAGGTGCCATCCAGGAAAAGACACAGGATGGTTTTCATTCCTCAACCATAGAAAGTTTCCAAGTCCCTTTACCCCTATCCTCGTGTCTTGAATTTACAATCCTATGACTTTAGTCAGAAACAAAAGATTTCACAATTAGAAACTGATACAAACTTTAATGTTAGATTTAAATCACCTGTTAGGCTATGTTTACGTTCAACTAAAATGAACATCATAGTGATCACATACAATGACAAATTATGTATCTTCCATTCAAAGGATGAAAAATATCTGAATAAATGTACAGAATTTAAATTACTTCAATTATCTTTCATTTAATGAGAATTTATTATGTTTATAAAGAACTAGGCAAAATGCTGGCTAACTAAACTAAAAAAACTTTAAATAATATAATGATATAAATCAAATGAAAATCTTGGCCCCAATATTTTTTGAATTTCAAATATTGGCTTAGGATATTATTATTACAAAAATAAACAATGAAGAAAATGTTTCTTTCTGGTGCTTAATCAACAGCATAGCTCTAAAACTGCCAACTTAGATGGTATGTGAACTGTTTAAGTTAACTCTGTTGACCTTATAACAACTCTTCTAACCACCATTAAACAAGTACAGAAAGTTATTTATTTTTAAAATATTGAATATGATATAACAAACTCCAAGGTTCTTTAAAAAACAACTATTAGAATAACTAAAGGCATTTTAATAACTAAAATGGTATTAAGCAAAAGAAAAAAAAAACTAAAGACAATTGGTCTGTACTTTACACAATAAATACATACATCATTCACAACAGATTAGCAAAATAAGAAATATCTGAATATTCTACAACCTTATAGTCTATTGTTAAAACTTAAATGGATGCTAACAATTTGAAAATTGGAAAAAAACTGGAGAATGATTTAGTTACATACTGCTATAAAAAGACATGGAACTAAAATGCACATACCCCTCATACAAATAGCGCTTCCCTTGTGGCTCAGCTGGTAAAGAATCCACCTGCAATGCAGGAGACCTGCGTTCAATCCCTGGGTTGGGAAGATCCCCTGGAGAAGGGAAAGGCTACCCATTGCAATATTCTGGCCTGGAGAATTCCATGGACTGTATAGTCCATGGGGTTGCAAAGAGTCGGACATGACTGAGTGACCTTCACTTTCACTCATACAAATAAGAAACTGAAATAATTAATTACTTTTGCTATATAAATCCATAATACTTAAATCCTACAGGCATAACGCTAAAATCACTTTAAGTAAGCCTGACTCTTTTTTTGCCACTTCATTTCTTTAACTGAAGGATAATTGCTTTACAGAATTTTGTGGGTTTCTGTCATACATCAACAAGAATCAGCCATAGGTACATCCATGTCCCCTCCCTCGTGAACCTCCTTCCCATCTCCCTCCTCATCCCACCTGACTTTTTAAAGTAAGTTTATTTAGAATGAGGTAGGGTGAATTCATAGCTTTAAACAGACTAAGAGTATAAGTTAGCTATCTAACAGAACTGCAAGGTAAAACAGGTAAGCCACAGGCACAAGCAGTGTGACTGACCTGACTGACCTTTACACATATATGAAGATCTACCTGACCGGTGATATAATACCTATCAGGAACTCCACAAGGGCATCAAACTCTGTACAACTGAGTTTTAATCTGTTACATTTTGATCTGTTTTGATCTGTTACATTTAGTAAAACAAACTGTCACCCAGGTCCACAAATTTTAAATGTGGTTAAATTAAGAGAGATATGAGTTGTTTTTGTGGGGCTTCCCCACCCGCCCTCATTAGAAGGTTAAAATCTGATCCAGCATAAAAAGCCACGACTTTTACTTGGGCAACCCTTGTTGACTAAGTGCTTAAAAAAATAAGGCATTTACCATTATAACAGGATAAAAACTAACACCTTAAAGTGTTACCTACTCAGGCCTTTTAACAAACTTGTTAACACTATTAGTTATATTACTCCACCTTTCTCTTAGTGTGAACTGGTATCAATTATTTAGCCAATTCTACAATGTTATTAAAATACCTGCTGATTAAACATGAACCAAAGTGTCACTTAAAAAGAAATGTAAAATAAGTAATATCACTGAATTGCAACAGTCCAAAATAAACTAAAAATATAAGTTACCTTGGGCAATGACATAAAACATTTCTAGACTTATTTAAAAGTTGTTCTAGGATTACAATATTACATGGGTTTATTTATTTTTATAATGGCTATTTTAAAGTATATATTTGGTCCTGCATTATAGAATTATCTTTTAGGTCTCTTAAAATGTTTTTCAACAACAAAAAAAACATTTTATTAACAAATGAAGGTGACTATTCTAATAAATAAAATAAAATCTAAGCATATATTAAATAGCTGACAGGAAATAATTCTTAATTTCTGGCACTGCAATACAGCCCTTCACAAATTTCGTCAAAAATTAAAAAATTTGATGAAACCACCATCTTCAATTTCCTCAGTTAAAAACCCCTAGGCAGGGGGTACCTGAACAGGAAAGAAGCAAATTCAAATATACACAAATAACTACCACTGTACTGTTTATCTCTTACCGAGCAAGGTAAGAAACAACCTTTTAATACTTCAATTTTGTGAGTATTAAACAACTAGTGTGAAAAACAAGCTGCATGTAAACTATTTCTACTGCCTGAGCTTCAATGACTAGCTGAGGCAACCTGTTATAGGAGGTGTTAATTGGCAATAGGAGTACAAGTCAGAAGCATGTTCCCCATCGTCCTAACCCAGCAAGGCTAGGTCATTAAAGTGGAAATGAATTCTTTCATGTCGACTTAACCCTTTCAATGCATGCTTTCAGCTGTTTTCTCTCAATTAATTTTAAAAACTTGTTACTTTTCAGAGTTAAAAAAAAATGTTCCAAAAAAAGGTCCTTTGGCTGACAGTTCCAATGTCTACATTATTCAGAAGAGAAGAACAGAGCAAGTTAATTGCATTGTAATATTATTGCAACTCTCCTCTCTGAAAAACATATAAACTAAACATATTTGCTTATTTTAACACCAAAAAAAGATACAGGATATAGTGTTTAAAAATAGCTCAGAACCATTTAGTCACATAGGGCTTTGATTTACAATTCTGTTTAAGATATATGGGCTATCTCATAATGGTAACTTAAATATCTTAACCTTGGGAAAAAGTAATAATAATTTTTTAATTTCCACAATGTTCATACAAGAAACTCCATTATGAAAATGTTTTGAAACAATATACAAGTTAAACACCTTTCTAATTAAGTTTCATTATTCTGATAAGGTGCAGAGTCAAAGCATATCCTGATGACTGGTTGCCAAAAAGCCAAAATTCCTTTTATGGCATGATCTCAGAGGTTTCCAGATGGCACATTAATTCTTTAAAAAAAAAGACAAAAAGAAGGAAAGAAGAATAAGAATAGGAATGTTAAAATAATGATGCATTGCTTTTGAAATACCATATGTATAAATACTAATATTCCCATATAATAAGCATTATAGCCATTTAACTCAATTACATAAATAATATTCTAAATATTATGATTAAAAAATTAACACACATATGCTGCATCTTTCACCACTGAACAATCTTGGAAGTGTTTTCCTTAATAAAAATATTATCAGAGTAAGAACTGAACACTAATAAATCTATAATACCTAAAACTATGACTTGTGATAAATCAATAAAAAATTACCAGCATGACAATAGAGACATAATTTCATCTACTGTTGTACAGTGGAGCTCTCAAGTAACTCTAACCAACAATACACTTAACTAAAAACTTGATCAGCAAGGGTTGAGATAACAGTAGGCAATTTAATGGTTTGAAGATGTCAAAAAATGAGAATTATACATGCTATATCCCTAAACTCTAATATTTATTCTTTTCCTCCCTTTTATCATTCATCTCCTTCTTTCAAGTCTTTTGATCACTGACAAACTCAGTTCCTGCCTCTCTGGAAACTGACCTTTTCCCTAAGGTCTACTGAGCTCCTCCAATATAGCAAACCTAAGGAACTATCCTGGAGTCAATATTTTGAGAATATAAAAATTTCAGTGGGGAACAGGCAGTGGGGTGAGGCAAGGTAACAGTCGGGGAAATGGGGAGACAACATCATTACTTGTTTATAAAGACACCTGATCAAAGTAACACAGGGACTGGTGGCCTAGTGAATAACGCCCAACTGTGACATTTCTTTCTCTTTAAGACCACTCCTGATACTTGGAAACAGTTTTCACCTACTTAAAAATGTGTGTGTGTAAAATATGCCATAACCACCAACCACTTTAGCCATTTATGAAGTCTGTCTTATTAGAAAAGGGACCAACTGTCTCCCATTCTGGGTGACTTTCACTCTGCCCCATAGCAATGAGGAAGGAACAAGTACAATGCTTAACTACCTCTGTTATAAAGAAGCATAATTCATAGAGGACTGCTTAGTTAAACTTTTAATTTCCA
Source organism: Giraffa tippelskirchi (assembly GCF_054371585.1). Classification (NCBI taxonomy): domain Eukaryota; kingdom Metazoa; phylum Chordata; class Mammalia; order Artiodactyla; family Giraffidae; genus Giraffa; species Giraffa tippelskirchi. Next base: position 96,965,896 of record NC_137277.1, read on the forward strand.
CAATGTCCATACAAGAAGCCCTATTATGAAAATGTTTTGAAACATATATGAGTTAAACACCTTTGTACTTAAGTTTCATTATTTTGATAGGGTACGCTATCAAAGCATATCCTGATGACTGGTTGCCAAAAAGCCAAAACTCCTTTTATGGCATGATCTCAGAAGCTATAACTTCAAATGTTTAGGAGTGGCTAAAACATGCCATCCTTTATAATCGGATATAGGGTCCCGGAATCAAGGAGAATCTCAAAAGTCCTACAACAGAGCATTAAGGTATTAGAACTGTTCCAAAACAGACCCAATTGGCTTTGACTTTAAAGCTTTTATAGGCACTGATGGCCCTTATTCCTTTTATACTGTTCAACTATTTATGTATTTAAATTACAAAACATGTAAAATATAGTCAGCCACAAATAAACTGGTTATTTTTGGAAGCATTCATAATTAAGTAGCTGCTCATCTTCTAAAGTATAGTATGCAAAGTCATGTATGGAATGTTATACACACATACAAAGAGTGCATATTTTATTTATTTACTCACCACCACAGACCTGAGAGCCCAATGCCATGTACTGGTTATACAAAGGTAAACAGGCCCCTGCCCTTAAAAAGTTTACACACCAGAAGAGAGCCAAGAAAAACTACAAAAGCATATACTGTGGATACAGTAGTCAGAGATCAACGCAAGTTCAATCCCTGGGTCAAGAAGATCCCCTGCAGAAGGGCATGGCAACCCATTCCAATATTCTTGCCTGGAGAATCCCATGGACAGAAGAGCTTGGTGGGCTACAGTCCATAGGGTCACAAAGAGTGGGACTCAACTGAAGTGACTTAGCACACACGCATGGATGTCCTGAATAGGCTTACAAACCAGAGGGCAAGCAAAAAAAATTATAAAAGCACCACACAAGCATATATAGTGGACACAGAAGTCAGAGTTATGTATTTGATACAATCTTCCCTTATACTGCTGCTGCTGCTGCTAAGTCACTTCAGTTGTGTCCGACTCTGTGTGACGCCATAGACGGCAGCCTACCAGGCTCCCCCATCCCTGGAATTCTCTAGACAAGAACACTGGAGGGGGTTGCCATTTCCTTCCCCAATGCATGAAAGTGAAAAGTGAAAGTGAAGTCGCTCAGTCGTGTCCGACTCTTGGCGACCCCATGGACTGCAGCCTACCAGGCTTCTCCGTCCATGGGATTTTCCAGGCAAGAGTATTGGAGTGGGGTGCCATTGCCTACTCCTCCCTTATGCTAAGAACTGAAAAATATGTAGAACTTATCCAAGCAAAACAAAAGAGAGGAGTGGCAAGGAAGGCATTCCAATGAAAGAAAATAACACATTTAAAGGCACAGAGACACAAAAAAGCCATTATCCTGCACATTACCATTCAAAGCTTTTTAAAAAATAAAATGGGCTGAAGATCAAACCAGTCAATCCTAAAGGAAATCAACCCTGAATATTCATTGAAAAAGACTGATGCTGAAGCTGAAGCTCCAATACTTTGGCCACCTGATATGAAGAGCCAACTCACTGGAAAATACACTGATGCAGGGAAAGATTTGAGGACAAGAGAAGAAGGGCAAGACAGAGGATGAAATGGTTGGATGGCATCAATGACTCAATGGACATGAGTCTGAGCAAACTCCAGGAGATGGTGAAGGATAGAGAAGCCTGGCATGCTGCAGTCCACAGGGTCACACACAACTCAGCAACTGAACAACAAATGGATTCTTAAGCAGCCAAACATGAGTTAATACTGCTTTCACTTCAATGTGTATTTTACTGAGGATGTGACTTTTTTCAAAGACCATTTTTAAAAGAAATGCCTTTTCTTATCCACGCTCTTGCCTTTTATGAAAAATGTTCAGCACTTCAGAATACAAATCAGTTTGGAGTTCGTTGACATGCTTAAAAGAAATATACAGCTGTAAGACAATAGAGAAGATGACATGCTTTCCATACAAAATGCTGTCATACAGTAAGTAATATGTAGTATCTCTTTGGTTTATGGAATTTGCACAAATATTCTACCTGACTCAATCTTGAGGCCAAGGGCTATTTCTGTTTAACATATAAAGTTCTCAAAGTAAAAATTTTTTTCAGTAAGTATTTATAAAAAGCTGATTATGTGATATCCAAGCAATGGGTACCCCTGGAAGAGAAGACACAGTGTAAGACTGGGATTAGCTGGATCACTGATCAGAGGAGCCAAGGGTTAAATGGATGCTACTGTGATCAGCTGTTAGAGCCACTAAGCAGTCATAAGAGCCAGGCTTTAGAGGTGTTAAGACAGAATACTAATAACCTTGCCTGTTTGGGTGTATCCTGCTTTATATTTTTTCAAGCATGTTATTTATCTCATCTAATGAAATAAGAGAAAGACTAAGGAATGATATATAAGAAAAAGTACCATACATACAGAGGAGAGAGAATTCAAAAAACATGTTGGCGTGAATAGGAGAGGAAAAAAAAAAGGACTTGGGAAAACTCTGTGTGCTATGAACTGTGACAGGCACTAGGTATATGATGAACCAATTCCATGCTGTGCTAGTCTTTAAAAGGGAGGTAGGAGACAAGACAATCATATAAGTAAATAAACCTCAGGCCATATCCCAAATCTCCAGAATCTGATTGCCTCTTACCACCGACATAATAACACTCTGGTGATAACTATAAACATTACATGGACATAAAATCCATCTATATCTCCCCTTTAACTAATTTTGTTTTATTCTTATTAGAAATTATCTGAGATCTTCTTTCCTTCCTATTACCTTGTTTAATCAAGACCTGATATTACTACACAAAGTGGAAATTCAAACCAATGCAGCTATCATTAACACTATATGTAGTCTATCTACATGGCGGGTTACCCCCTGCCCAAAGAGCAACAATGTAAGACTACCAAAAGCCATTAGAGCAATCAGTAATTCACTGAAAATTAAGCATCCTAACATTTTAGTCTCAGTGGGACTAGTTTTCTTCTCAGTATAAATCACTGAAGTTTATCCTCAAGTAGGGCTGCAAAATAAACTATTAGTTAAATCTGAATTTAGATAAATGAATACTTTTTAATATGTACATCCCATGCAATATTTGGGACATACTTCAATTTTTAAAATATTTATTGTTTACCTGAAATTCAAACTTAACTGGGCATCCAGTATTTTTATTTGTGAACTATGACAACCCTATTCCCAAGTAACAAGCAGTTTCTGTTCTAAGTCCATATTCTAACTCTCTCCCCCATTTCATTTGTTCTGTGTAGCTTAAGCCTGAGGCAACTTTATATTATCACACACACCAATAGCTTTTTCAAAATGTACTGTTATCTCTTTGTCTTCAATTAAGTAACAAAGTGCTCTTGCCAAATGGTCTCTCAGTTTCCTCTTACAGAAAAAAAAAAGCACACATGAAATTTATATCTTAATGATACACAAATCATATTTTTATTCTTATTGGAAATCAGCATCTACTTTGAAATATGTTAAAATGTTAAAATGTCTCTCTAAATGTTAAAATAATCACTCATTAAATGACAAATACACTTTTTACTTTAGGTAAGAAATATAGTTCTGAGCACACTGTACACATGGCCCTGTTGGTGTCTGCAGACAGTGGACTCAGTTGCTGACAGTGGACTCACCAAGCATACCCAGAGCCACACTCCTTAGTGGCACTAGATTTTCTCTGCTACACATTCTTCTCATTGTGTTATGAAGTCCCCATTAAGTAAAACACCGTATAAGGGCTTGGGATTCACCTGTTCGTAACTTCGTGCAGCACTGGGTCAGTACTCTGCATACTACTATTGCTCGTTGATAGACTACCTAATAGGAAAGGCTACTATCATAATTGAGAGAATTCCACACTAGAGAAACAGTATCCTGCACACACACAAAAAGATGCTCAATAAATAACTCCACAATCTCTTTATAAATAAATGCAGTTTCGATTTTTATTTTTTTGATCACTATCTCACCCACAAACATGCCAAGAAGGGCGTTCTGATGCCTCTGTGAGCCAAGCAGACATGAAAATGCCAAAGGCAATCCTATGCTTGTGTGGTCTCCATTAAGAATTGTAGATCCCTTCTCTCAGGAGGAGAAGTATATATCCACAAGTCTGAATAAATGAGAGGCTAGAGAAAAGGAAGCTAACAACTCAGTGGACATGAATTTAGCAAACTCTGAGGAGAGATAGTGAAAGACAGGGAAGCCTGGCTTGTTGCAGGTCATGGGGTCGAAAGAGTTGGACACAACCTAGCAACTGAACAACAACAAAACATACTAGAAAGAGACTAAGAAACTGAGATAGGAAGCCAATTAGGCAGCAGACTGGACACAAGGGTTATTATTTAGGGAATTAAATCTGCCTTAGGCCTAAGAGTAGAAAGTTGCCTCCCTGGGCAAAAGAGAGGCCAATGAGGCAATTAGGTGAGCAGCTGAGAGGGAAAGAGAGCAAAGTGACAACTATCCACACAGCAAACAACTAACGTTTTTTTCTAACCACTGTTAAGTTTCTTTAAAAACTTATTGAAGAGACACAAAAGACTGCAGTACACTCACTAAACAGCTTATGAAATAAAACATCACTGAAAGTTAGGCTGAGCCTTCTGCATCATCCTCCTGACTGACTGCACTCTCTCCATAACCCCTGATGTAGCCACTATTCTAATTTTTGGTGATTATCATGCATTTTCTCATACTTTCACTATGTAAGCAGATATAGATAATATATAGTATTATAGTATTTGCATGTTTTAAAATTATATATTAAAACTCAGAACATATTTATTCCTTTACTTGCCTTTTTCCTCTAGTATGTTAATATGGATTCATCATGCAGATATGTGAAGATCACCTACTTTACAAAAGCCCCACTGTTAAGCAAAGTTACATATCTTCCTCCTGATGGACAATTAGGTTGTTTTCAGTTTTTCTGATATTATAAACTACAGATCAGCAAACTGGGGCCTGTGGGAGAGCCAGCTGACTGTTTTTGAAAATGAAGTTTTGTTGGAATACAGCCAGGCACATTCATTTTGTATTATGTATGGCTGCTTTAACACTACAATGGCAGGATGAAATTGAGTGGTTGCAACAGAAACCATTTGGTCCACAAGTCTAAAATATTTATGACCCAGACCTTTAAGAAAGGAGTACCAAGGGGTTATAAACAATACTGTTGTGAATGTTCTTACATCCACAGGGGATACTTTCCCTAGGGAATATAATTAGGAAAAGATCTCTCAGGATACAGGGTAACCCAATCTTTACCATTACTAGATTTTACCAAAATGCACAAAATGGCTGTACACTACTACTAGCTTATACATGTTTATAAACCATTCGTGTTCCTTCTTCTAATATTCCTATCTTTTGCCCATTTAAAAATATCGTTTTCTTACTGATTTATAGAAACAAAATACATATATTCATGACTAGTGTTTTGTCCATTATATGTTACATATATATATCTTTCCCAATCTGTGGCTCACCACTTTGCTTTTTACATTTCTTCATGCCTCAGTTTTATCTGAAAAAAAAAAATGAAGATTGTAACAATAACCCAACTTCATATAATCACTGAAAAGACTGAATGAGTTAATATATTTAAAATACTTAGAACAGTGCCTGGCACATGTAAGTGTTCCACAAATATTAACTACTTAATATTAACTATTTATTTTATCATATCATAAAGGAAAACAAATTTTAAGTTTCAACGTAAATTTATAACTGTCCCTTTAGTATTCGTGCTATCGTATTTAAGAAATTCTGCCCTACATATTTAATTTTGTGTTCAGAAAGCAATAACCTATCTTGTTTATTTAGTACCTCTGAAAGCTAAGAAAGAAGAGCACTTTCTGTTAATTTGATTTCAATTATTATTCACTGTCAGCATATTTTCTTAAAATCTAAGTACAATTCTAATAATACTGATCTCTTTAAATATTCACTGTCAGCATATTTTCTTAAAATCTAAGTACAATTCTAATACTGATCTCTTTGAAGTTTCAAAAGAAAGGAAAATCCCCTCCAGAATCTCCAGTCCCACACCATTTTTCCTATTAAAAAGTAAATAAAAGAGGCATCTGCTTATGTTAAAGAGAGAGTAATAAAAGACTATATTTACATTCCCAACAGAAACAAATAAAAAATAGACAAAACTATATAAAAGAAAAGCTTGTAAGACATTGTTGATCAGGCAACAAAAGACAGCGACCTCTGAGAACTTGGAAAACAAAGGAGGTGAAGCCTGCTACTACCCTAGTTTGTTGCCTTGAGAGTTTCCAAGCTGCAGTGCAGGGGGAAGGAAACAAGGCAGTCTACTGGACTCTCTGAACTGAGATGTTAAGAGCTGAGATTACTGGGAGACCAAAGCAGCTAGAGTTAACAGCAAAGGGTATCAGAGAGAAAAAGACCTTGGGATCTTCTGAGTCTCCTCCTTGAATAATCAACTGAGTATTGATCAGTACAAGTGTATGAGGAAACTGCATGAGCGCGGGGAAAGAACACCAAAAAGATCAGAGAGAGGAGTATACCTCTCACATAGCACTAGTAATAATGCTCATTCCCATCAGCCAAACAGAAAAACATGAGAATGCACAAGGCATTGATTAGACAGAAAGGCCTTGCCTCAATAGTGGAAAAAAACGAGTCTAAGACTAAGCACTGCTCCAGTCTCACCTAACAAGTTATAAAAGCAAAACTAGAAAGAATCAAACAGGTTCCAAATAATTTAACTGTATCCCATAACAAATATCAAGAATATCTCATAAGAATAAAAAACAGCCAACATACAAGGCAAAACTCACAATGTCAGGCACTAGTTAAAAAAATTACCAGGCATGCACAATTAGGAGATAAATCAGTTAATTAAAACCAATCTAGAATAAACAAAGATGGTAAAAATTAATAGACAAGGATATTAAAATCTTATTATAACTGTCAAAAAGTTAAGTAGAGACATGAAAGACATAAAAATGACCCAAATCAAACTTCTTCTAATGAATGCCACAATTCATCAGTGGCAACAGGATAAAGGATGCAGTGAATCTAGAGACACTTGGGGGAGCTTTATCTTTAGGGTGTCCACAGGTGGTCAAAAAGTGAAAAAAAAAGCTGTAAGATGAAAAATATATTGGATAGGATTAATGGAAGATCAAACATTGCACAGGAAAAAAAAAAAAGAGTGAACTTGAAGACACAACAATGGGAAATGAAACCAAAGACATTGGAAATAAAACTAACAGAGCCATCAAAAACAACGGGAAAACTACAGACAGAAAAATACGCATGTCACTATGATTCTTGAAAGGGTGGGAAAGGTGATAGGAGAACAGAAAAATTATTTTTAAAAATTTTCAAATTTTGTTGAAACTTGGTGAAAATAATAAGCCTACAGATACGGGAAGCTCAGCAAAACATTAAGCACAAGAAATATGAAGAAACCTTCATCACTACCCATCACAACTAAAAACAAGTGATAAGAAAAATCTTTAAAGTATTGCAGAAAAAGGAGAGATACAGAGACAATGAAACAGATTGGAAAGTTCAGAAATAAATTCTAACATTTATGATCAATAAATCTTTGATAAAGGAGCCAAGACAATTCAACAGGGAAAGTCTTTTCAACAGACAGTGTTGAGACAATTAGGCATCTACATGCAAAAGCAAGATCTCCACCTCACATCATGCACAAAGTGGATGACAGAACTAAATGTAAGAGTTAAAACCATAAAACTCTTAGAAGAAAACAGAGGAGTAAATCTTCATGAACTCTGGCTAAACAATGATTTTTCAATACAACATCAAAGCACAAGTCATAGGACTTGCCTGGCAGTCCAGTGGTTAAGTCTGTAGACTTAACAGACTACTTCCACTGTAAGGGTCATGGGTTAGATCCCTGGTCTGAGAACTAAGATCTCGCATGCCACACAGTGCAGCCAAAAGGAAAAAAAAAAAAGCACAGGTCATAAAAGAAGACTGATCATCATCAAGAAAGTGAAAAGACCAGAAACTATAAAACTCTTATAGGAAAACATAGGCAGAACTCTATCTGACATAAATCACTGCAAGAAACTCTAGGACCCACCTTCCAGAGTAATGGAAATAAAAACAAAAATAAACAAATGGGACCTAATTAAATTTAAAAGCTTTTGCACAACGAAGGAAACTATAAGCAAGGTGAAAAGTTAGCCATAAGAATGGGAGAAAACAGTAGCAAATGAAACAACTGACAAAGAATTAATCTCTAAAATATACAAGCAGCTCATGCAGCTCAATACCAGAAAAATAAACGACCCAATCAAAGCGGGCCAGAGAACTAAACAAGCATTTCTCCAAAGAAGACGTACAGATGGCTAACAGACACATGAAAAAATGCTCAACATCACTCATTATCAGAGAAATGCAAATCAAAACTACAAAGAAGTATCATCTCATGCCGGTCAGAATGGCCGCCATCAAAGTCTACAAACAATAAATGCTGGAGAGGGTGCAGAGAAAAGGGAACCCTCTTACACTGTTGGTGGGAATGCAAACTAGTACAGCCACTATGGAGAACAGTGTGGAGATTCCTTTAAAAACTGGAAATAGAACTGCCATACGACCCAGCAATCCCACTGCTAGACGTACCACCAAGGAAACCAGAATTGAAAGACACACATGTACCTCAATGTTCACTGCAGCACTATTTACAATAGTTAGGACGTGGAAGCAACCTAGATGTCCATTGGCAGATGAATGGGTAAGTTAAGTTGTGGTACATACACACAATGGAATATTACTCAGGTATAAAAAAGAATGCATTTGAGTCAATTCTAATGAGGTGGATGAAACTGGAGCCTATTATACAGAGTGAAGTAAGTCAGAAAGAAAAACACCAATACAGTATATTAACACATATATATGGAATTTAGAAAGATGGTAATGACAATCCTATATGAAAGACAGCAAAAGAGACACAGATGTAAAGAACAGACTTTTGGACTCTGTGGGAGAAGGCGAGGGTGGGATGATTTGCGAGAATAGCGTTGAAACATGTATATTACCATATGTAAAGTAGATGACCAGTGCAAGTTTGATGCATGAAGCAGGGCACTGAAAGCCAGTGCTCTGAGACAGCCCAGAGGGATGGGGTGGGGAGGGAGGTGGCTTCAGGATGGGGGGACACATGTGCACCTGTGGCTGATCCATGTCAATGTATGGCAAAAACCACCACAATATTGTAAAGTAATTGGCCCCCAATAAAAATAAAGAAATTAAATCTTAAAAAGTGAAAAGAGAACCCATAGACTGGAAGAAAATATTTGCAAATCATATAAGGAGGCTTCTGTCCATAATATGTAAAGAACTCTAACAGCTCAATATTAAAAGAAAAATAGTCCTTTTTTTTTTTTTAGTGGGCAGCAGACCTGCATTACAAAATATATTATGTCCTTCATGCAAACAGAAAATATCAGATAAAATATACATCCACACAAAAGACAGAACACAGAAAACTAAAAGGACATATGTAAACATTTTTTTCTTATTATTTAAATCTCTTTAAAAGATAATACACTGCTGTAAAAAAATAGTACAGCAGTTCCTCAAAACCTTAAAAACAGAATTAATTAACGAATCCAGCAATTCCACTTCTGAGTATATACCCAAAAGAATTAAACTCATTGATTAGAACAGGTATTTGTACACCAATGTTCACAGCAGCATTATTCACAATAGTCAAAAGGTTGAAACAACCCAAATATTCCAACATCAGATGAATAAACAAAATGTGGTATATCATACACGGAATATTAGTCAGCCTTAAAAAGGAAGAAAATTCTGACACATGGTACACATGGATGAACCCTGAAGATATATATTAGGTTAAACAAAACAAGCCAGTCACAAAACGGCAAATACTATATGATTCCACTTATATGAGGCACCGAGAGTAGAAACAGAAAGTAAAATGGTGGTTGTCAGGGGTTGGAGGAGAGGGGAATGATGAATTATTGCTTAGTAAGAGGTACAGAGTTTCTGTATGTATGTGTGTGTGTTAGTTGCTCAGTAGTGTCCAACTCTTTGCAACCCCATGGACTGTACTGTCTGCCCATGGAATTCTCCAAGCAAAACTACTGGAGTGGGTTGCCATTTCCTGCTCCAGGGGATCTTCCTGATCCAGGGATCCCACACTGCAGGCAGATTCTTCACTGTCTGAGTCACCAGGGAAGCCCTCTTTTTTCTGTATGTTTCTGCATGGGAAGATGAAAAAGTTTTGGAGTAGAATGGTGGTGTTAAGTGCACATCAGTACCTAATGTCTGAACTGTACACTTAAGAATCATTAAATGGGCAAATTTTGTTAACAAATATTTTAGTATAATAAAAAAAAGACTACTCAATCAAAAATAATAAAAATAAACTATAGACTTTATAACAAGTAAGACTAAAAATTATAACAGCAATGTACCAGTGCATGCTCAGTCACTAAGTCACATCCAACTCTTCGCCACCCCATGGACTGAAGCCCACCAACTTCCTCTGTCCATGGAATTTTCTAGGCAAGAACAGTGGAGTGGGTTGCCATTTCCTACTCCAGGGGATCTCCCAATCCAAGGATCAAACTGAGTCTCCTGAAGTGGCATGCAGATTCTTTACCACTGAGCCACCTGGAAAGCCCAACACACCACCATAAGATACAAAATATATTATTTTAACATTCATTTGCTATAAGTGAGGTAATATAATATGACCTGAAGGAGGCAGAAAAAGGAAAAAACAACAAAAGAACAAATAAGAAAAATACTATGACAATAGTAATATAATAGACTGAAACTTTATTTTCTTGGGCTCCAAATCTTTGTGGACAGTTACTACAGCCATGAATCAAAAGACACTTGCTCCTTGGAAAAAAAAGCTATGACAAAACTAGAAAACATATTAAAAAGCAGACACATCACTGTGCTGACAAAGTCCGTATAGTCAAAGCTATGGTTTTTGCAGTAGTCACTGTACAGATATGAGAGTTGGATTGTAAAGAATGCTGAGTGCCAAAGAATTGATGCTTTTGAACTGTGGTTTGGAGAGACTCTTGAGAGTCCCTTAGACTGCAATCGATCAAACCAGTCAATCCTAAAGGAAATCAACCCTGAATATTCATTGGAAGGACTGATGCTGAAGCTGAGGCTCCAATACTTTGGCCACCTGATACAAAGAGCCGACTCACTGGAAAAGATCCTGACGCTAGGAAAGACTGAAGGCAGGAGGAAAAGGGGGCAACACAGAATGAGATCGTTGGATGGCATCACCGACTCAATGGACATGAGTTTAAGCAAACTCTAGGAAATAGTAAAGGACAGGGAAGCCTGGCGTGCTGCAGTCCATGGGGTTGCAAAGAGTCAGACACAACTAAGTGACTGAACAACAACAGACTGAAACTTAATTATATAAATAATTGCATTAAATGCAAATAATCTTAAAGTCTCAATTAAAAAAGCCAAGATTATCAGAGTGGATTAAAAACAAACAAAACCTACCTATATACTGCTTACAAGAAAGGTACTTCAAATAGGTTGAATGAAGACCCGAATATATTAACAGGAAAAAGACAGGAAAAGATATACCACATTAATAGCAATCAAAAGAAAGCTGGGATGCTATCAAACAATTTCAGATCACAGAACATTGCAAGAGCTAAAAGAAAACATTATATATCAATAAAGAGCCAATATGATCATCTCAAAAGATGCAGAATATGGATTTTAAAAACATCCAACATCCATTGCTGATGAAAACTTGGTAGAAAGTAAAAATAGTAAGTAGAGAACTTCTGTAATCTAATAAAGAACATCTATTTGAAACATACAGCTAATACCACACCTGATGGTGAAATAATAAATGCTTTTCCCCTAAGATCAGGAACAAGACAGGAATGTCTACTTTAACCACTCCTATTCAACAGTTTACTGACATTTACAGTCAGTCCAATAAGGAAGAAATAAAAGCCATCCAGATTGGAAAGGAAAAAGTAAAATTGCCTTTTTTATAGACAAGAAAATCAATGAAATAAAAATACTGCTTATAATAGTATCAAAGATATGAAATACTTGGACATAAACATGACAGGATATAACCTCTGTACACTGAAAACTACAAAAAATTACTGAGAAAAATTAAAGAAGATCTAAATAGAAAGATAACCTGTGCTCATGGTTGGAAGACTCAATATGATTAAGATGTCAATACTCCCCAAACTGATGTATAGATCTGATATACCATTAGTCAAAACCCCAGATTTTTATTTATTGAAATTTATGTACTTAATTTTGAAGCATATATGAAGATACAAAGGGCCCTAGAGTGGCCAATAACAACATTTAACAGTGGCTGTTAATAAAAAACCCTGCAGGACTAATACAACCTGATTTCAACATGTGTTATAGAGTTCCAGTATTCAAGACTGTGCAATACTGGCTTAAAAAGATAAATATAATGGAATAAAATGGAGATTCCAGATATAGGACCACACATATAGGGAGAACTGATTTCCAATAACAGTACAATGCAAAGGTAGAGAAAAAATAATCAACAACTGGTGCTATAACAATTGGATATTCACACGCAAAGTTGTTTTAAAAACTGAACATGATCCATATCTTGCATCATATACAAAAATTAATTCAAAATGGATCACAGAACCAAATGTAAAATGATAAACTATAAAACTTCTTGAAGAAATGATAAGAGGATATCTTTGTGACCTTAAACTGGCATAAATGTCTTAGATATCACACCAAAGTACAATTTATAACAGAAAAATTTTATAGACTCCAAAGTTAAGAACTCCGCTCTTTGAAAAACACTAACAGAGTAAAAAAATAAGCCAAAGATTGGGAGAAAATATCTGCAAATCACATATTTGATAAAGGACTTATATGTAGAATATATATAAAGAATTCACAAAATTCATTAATATAATAGCCCAGTAAAAACTGGGCAGCAAACCTGAATAAAGACCACACTAAAAAAGACATATAAATGGAAAATTAGCACATGAAAAAATGTTCAACATCATTAATCATTTAGAATACGCAAACTAAAAGTATAATCGGATACTACCACCTTTTGGAATGGTTAAAATGAAAAAGATTAACCATAACACACACCAAATGTTTGCAAGGACGTGAAGGGACTGGAATTCTCACACTTTAATGGGAATAGAAAACAGTAAATCATTTTTGAAAACTTTGGCAGTTTTCAGTAAGTTAAACACACACTTACCATATAATCCAGCCATTCCACATCTAGGTATTTATCCAAGAGAAATAAAACATGTACACAATGTTCATAGCAGTTTTATTTGTAACAGCCCCAAATCAGAAAACACTAGAATACTTATGAACAGGTGAATAGATAAAGTGTGGTATGTCTAGCCAATGAAATTTACTACTTAGTAATAAAAGAGAACAAGCTACTGATAACCACTCAGAGAAGAATCTCAGAATACTTATGTTAATGAAAACCAGTCCAAAAAGAGTATCTACTCTATAATTCCACTTGCTTAACAGTCTAGAAAATTAAATCTAATGTATAAAAGCAGATGAATGGTTGCCTGAGGAAGAGTAAAAGAAGAGGGATTACAAAATGTCTAAATAAATTTGAGGGGGGGTTGGTGGATGTTCACCATCATGACTGTAGTGAGTTTCATAAGTGTATGTATACATCTCAAAACTTACCAAATTACATACTTTAACTATGCACTGTTTAGTGTATGCTAATTATATCTTAGTAAATAAAACAAAAGGCTTATAAATACTTCTATCCTAACTTTTTTTTTTTACTTTGCACTTGTTATTTTAATATATTAAGTGAAAAAAATTCTCAAATATTTAATAATGAAGCTAAAACACTCGCTCACACCATACACAAAAGTAAACTCAAAATGACTTAAAGACTTATAAGGCATGATACCATAAAATTCTTAGATGAGAACACAGGCAAAACACTCTCCGACATCAATTGTAGCAATGTTTTCTTAGGTCAGTCTCCCAAGACAATAGAAATAAAAAGCAAAAATAAACAAATAGGATCTAATCAAATTTACAAGTTTTCACACAGCAAAGGAAACCATCAACAAAACAAGGACAACCTATGAACTGGGAGAAACTATTTGTAAATTATAAAATCAACAAGGACTTAATTCCCAAAACATACTAAGAGTTCATACAACTCAATAACAAAAAAACAAAGAACATAAATCAAAAAACAGACAGAAAACCTAAATAGACATTTCTCCAAAGAAGACATGCAGATCACCAACAGGCCCTTGAAAACATGCTCAAAATCGCTGTTACAGAAATGCAAATCAGGACTATGATGAGGCACTACTTCACACTGGTCAGAACGGTTATCATTAAAAAGTTTACAAATAATAAAATACTGGAGAGGGTGTGGAGAAAAGAGAACACTCCTACACTGTTGGTGAGCATGCAAGTGAGTACAGTCACTTTGGAAAACACTACTGAGGGTCCTCAGAAAACTAAAAATAGAGTTACCACATGATCCAGCAATCCCATTCCTGGGCATATATCCAGAGAAAACTAATTCAAGAAGACACATGCATCCCAATGTTCACAGCAGCACTATCTACACCAGTCAAGACATGGAAGCAGTCTAAACACCTGTCAACAGACGAATGGATAAAGAAGATGTGCCGCATATGTACAACGGAATACCAGGGACTCAGCCATAAAATAAGAAAGAATATGATTTGCAGCAACATAGGCAGACCTAGAGATTAGCACACTAAGTAAGTCAGAAAGTGAAAGTCGCTCAGTCATGTCCAGCTCTTTGTGACCCCATGGCCTATACAGTCCATGGAATTCTCCAAGCCAGAGTACTGGAGTGGGTAGCCTATTCCTGCTCCAGGGGATCTTACCGACCCAAGAATCGAACCAGGGTCTCCTGCATTACAGGCGGATTCTTTACCAGCTAGCTACCAGGGTCTCCCAAGTTAGAAAGACAAATATCATATGATGTAACTTACATGTGGAATCTAAAACATGATACAAATGAACTTACCTACATAACAGAAACAGACTCACAGACATAAAAAGCAAAGAAAAGGGGGGTGAATTGGGGTTGCTGCTGCTGCTGCTGCTTAGTCGCTTCAGTCGTGTCCGACTCTGTGCGACCCCATAGACGGCAGCCCACCAGGCTCCGCCGTCCCCGGGATTCTCCAGGCAAGAATACTGGAGTGGGTTGAGTATAACTCAAACATATTGTAAAGTTATTTAATGCCCTTTTTAGTACCTTCTCTTACAATCATTCTTAAATATAGTGACTACAAAATAAAACTCTTTTGTAAGCATAAAACCGAAAAAAGACCTACAAGCAGGGTAGATAATATGATCTGTTACAGCTATTCAGCAAATTCAGGCATGTCAAAAAGTAGCACTCATTCAGAGTTGCCAATTAAAACATTTTAAGAGCTTTTCTTTCAGAAAAAAATATCAACTTCTGCTTGTATCTACAGTGTAACTGGATTATAGCACCTGTGTTTACTTATACACACACACGCACACACACACACACACACACACACTCCTTCGCCCTCATTCTCTCTGCAGTTTCCAAATCTCTTATCTCATAATTTGCAGTTCCAAAGGCAGCTCCAAAAGTTAAGAGAAATTATGGTGTAAGGAGACAAATCTAGTTCAGGGATGCTTCATCAAGGCTTGACAACTCACCACAATGTTATGTGCCTGGAGATAGCCAATATTTTAAAGTATTTGCTGAGTGCTGTATGACTTTACAAAACATTTTTAAATCTTCATTGTTTTATTTTTAATTGATCCTTAAAACAATGAAGCAGTCAAAGAGGTATAATCACACTTCTATAGAACATACAGATAGGAACAGATACACATAGGAAAATAAACATAGATAATTTAAATAACTGTGCAATCTACATGTCAGGTATATTTGGAACCAAATCTCTTGGCCCACAGTCCAATCCCTTTGATTCAGTGTATCATTTCAATGATTACAAATACTAAAAATATTATTACTTGCTGATCAAAATCATATGCAGAGGCAGTCCTAAGACCTTCACCATGAACAAAAAATAACCATTTGCACCGGGTAATTCCTATAAAGTCAGTAAATAAGGACGATGATAATGCTTATGAGCAATCTGATAAACTCCCTCCCAAACTATTTTGGAATTAGAAAACTAAATATGCGGTTTATGCCTCACTGCACAGTTTAATGGAGAAGGCAATGGCACCCCACTCCAGTACTCTTGCCTGGAAAATCCCATGGATGGAGGAGCCTGGTAGGCTACAGTCCATGGGGTCGCTAAGAGTCGGACACGACTGAACGACTTCACTTTCACTTTTCCCTTTCATGCACTGGAGAAGGAAATGGCAACCCACTCCAGTATTCTTGCCTGGAGAATCCCGGGGACAGCGGAGCCTGGTGGGCTGCCGTCTGTGGGTTCGCACAGAGTCGGACACGACTGTAGAGACTTAGCAGCAGCAGCAGCAGCAGCACAGTTTAAAACTCAGGCTCACTTTTCCTTGTGAAATGGGGCAAATCATACCCACAGTCCTGGTTACTATGAGGATTAAATGGCATAAACATGTACTGCATATATACAGTACCTGGCACACAGCTGCTACCATTCTACCTACTAGTTTTAATGATAAATTTATAATATTTAAATTACCAGTGTCTATCAAAAAATAGCAATTCTAATTTTAATACTATATGTATATATGCTTTAGAAATAAATATTAATACTACAGCTAACTAAATTTAGACGTAACAAGGCTAATACTTTGTTTTTCCTTTAACTGAGTTTCACTCATACACATGCCATTTAGGTACTCAGATTAAAAACAGTAACAAAAACCCCCCAGCACATATCCTTCATAGTATACAGACAAAGAACATGCCTGAAATTGGTTCTTAATCTGTATACTTGTATACCTATTAAAATTTTGATTATTAACTTTAAAAAATTAATCTAACTTTTCTGTGAAGAACTTTGAATAAGAAAAAATTCTTATGACAGTGCAAAGTGTTAACAACAGATCTTAAATTTCATGAAAAGTGAAGTCAAGAAAAACTTAAAATACACTTATTAATAGTTGCCAGTGTATTAAGAACGTAAAAATCACCTGTGGTCAAGAACTCATACTGCAAAAGAGTTTACTTTTTCAATATACTTCTAAAGATTTTATTTATAAACAATATCACTGAAAATACTAAAGAAAAAATTATATCTAAACTCATAATTATGCTTCCTAATCCATGTAATTTTATGGCTGCTTCTAAATAGTATCAGCATTTTAATTTTCCTGTTTTCCACCAATATTCAAATATATTATAAAATATTCAAGCACAGGCAATGTTGTATTAAGACTGTGATCTTGCTTAAATTTAACCATTGGCTGACAGGCAAGGCACCATGTTAAGAGCTTGAAATGTACAATTTTGCCAGCTGATATACAAAAGTTCTAAATTAGCATATGAAAAGTAATCCACAGATGGCTATGTACAATTCACAGAAGGGAATAAAAGGTAGAGATTGTCTGTACTTACAAACCTGAAATGAGCTAAGCAAAGCCTTTTGAATGTTCTGCCACCATTTAATATTAAACATCAGCCTCTGGAGTGGTTATGGTCTCATTATTAAAACAGTAAGTAACAGTACGGCTATTATCTACTACACCTAAGTTGAGCTCCTAATACCATTCTTGAATTTTTACATAAATTACTTCTAATAATCACATAATCCTACAAAGTAGATACTACTGTGCCTGCCATGTAAAAATGAGGAAGCCGAGGCTCAAAGTCAATCAATGTGTCCAAGGTGATCAAGGTAAGTGGTGAAGCCTAAATTCAAAGCTGCCAATGATGTAGTAAATATCCTTGTGAAAACATTAAAACAGAATCAAACTAAGCATGTATTGACAGAGGACTGGTTAAATACATTATGGTTCATACATAAAATGGAATAGCAAACAACCATTTAAAGAAAAGGAGGCACCTATATACACATGTATCAATATACACGAGGGGCCAATCTCCAGAAGGTACTACTAAGTATTGGGTTGGCCAAAAATCTCCTTCGGTTTTTAAGTAAAAGACAAATTTTCATTTCACTATGCTGAACAAGGTATTCACCACTTTGTTCCACTACCTTTTGCCATTTTTCAGACAACTTCATAATTCTATCTTCCCAAGACTTTTTATCTTTTTGAGCAAAGAACAGTTCCGGGTGCCTTTTACAGTCTTCCAAGGAACTGCAAGTTTCTCCATTAAGAGAATTTTGTAAAGACTAAAACAAATGGAAATCTGAAGGTATAATGTCTGGTGAATAAGTGGGTCAGTCAGAATTCCCCAGCAGTTTATGCCTAGCCATCAAAGAAATAAGAGGTCTTGTGTTATCCTGATGGACGAATGCGTTTTCTTCTGACTAATTCCAAACGCTTTTTGTTCAGTGCTGCTTTCATTTGGCCTAATTGGTAGCAGTACCTGTTGGAATTGATCATTTGGTTTTCCAGAAGGAGTTCCCAACAGAGGACTCCCTTCCAATCCTACCATAAACACAACATCACCTTCTTGGATGAAGACTGGCTTTTGATGTGGTTGCTAGTAGTTCATCTAGCTTGCTCTACTATCTCTTCTGCTTCACATTATTGTACAGTAGCCATTTTTCATCATCCATCACAATTTGTTTTAAAAACGAACACTTTCATTTAAGTGGAGAATCACATGTGGAAATATAGTCAAGAAAGTTTTTTTCACTTAACTTACATGGAACCCAAACATCAAAGCGATTAATATAACCAAGCTAGTATATTATTTTCAACATTTGATTTGTATATTTTAAGTATGCTGACTCTCTCCTGCATGGTATAACATTAATTATTCTCAATTAAAGACTCAGTTTGATCACCATCAATCTCAACTGGTCTACTTGACCGTGGAGCATCATCCAGCAAGACATCTCCAGCTCGAAACTTCACAAACGATTTTTGACACCTTCAATCAGTCACAGCACCTTCTCCACACACTGCACAAGTCTTTGTTTTTTTGCATTTCAGTTGCATTTTTTATCTTTCTTGAAATAATAAGACATAAGATGCCTAAAACGTTGCTTTTTCTTCAATCTTCAATATTAAAATGGCTACACAAAAATTCACCTATCTTGATAAGCTTTTTTCTAATGTACACTGATACGACAGCTGTCACAATACAATCTAACAAAATTGTTTCAAATGAAGTTGAAGACAACTAAGCACTACTAGAGCCATCTTATGGGGAAAAAAATGAAATTTTTGGCAACCCAAATATATATACAACACTGTTTAATACAGTAGCCATTGGTCATATGCAGGTACTTAAACTTTAAACTATTTAAAATCAAATTTAAAATTTAGTTCTTCAGTCATACCACTCATACTTAAAGGGCTTAATAGCCACATGGCTCGTGGCTACCATACTAGGCAGCTAGATATAACACATTTCTCTGCTCAAGGAATGTTCTATTGGACAGCACTGATATAGAATATTTTTGGAAGAACAGAATGAAATTAGTAACAGTTCCTAGGGACGGGGACAGAAAAGGCATGGACACATTTCACACAAGCACAGTTAACTTCTTAACTTTGTAACATGTCAAATACCACCTATTTTAAAATAATGATTTACCTTTTTTAAAATACCTTGTTTGGTTCTTAAAAGAACTGCATGATTTATGCTACTCAGAAGCATAAAAGGCTCAGAAGTTCCAAGGCATAACAGCTAGAGGGTAAGGGACAGAAATCCTCTCTCCTAGACTCCTAGAAACGCTCCTGCCCACTACCCTAACTTTACGAACTGTTCTTCTATTCACAATACTATTTGAGACACCCTGCAAAAAATTACAGAGCTGCTATTTCTGAGGAATTAAGCAACGGAGACAGAAAAAAAACATCAGGGAAAGAATGCTTACAAGGTATGAAAAAGGTCCAAAGGCACAGGAGGAAGTTCTGTTCTTTGGGGAAGAAAGGCACAGTGACACTGTCACAACTCCTCTCTTCTTACACTTCTGTTTAAAGCTCTATAGAAGAGCACTTAACAGCGACAATCTCGGTTCTGCTTTAAAGTCACTGTTTTCCCCAAATGTCGTATTTCTTCAAATGACACAGCACACTTAACAACTGAATTGTTACATGCCTCAATTTCCTCACCTGTAAAACAGAAACCTGTTGCCTAATCAATGTTATTCACTTACTACTGGACATTTTTGCCTAGGAGAGGGAATAGTCAAACCTTTGAGAACAAAAAGGCACAGTGGTCAGATACTCCCAAATAACAAACAACCAAACATTAGAACTGATTCTTTTCTCTCATTGGGAGACAGAGGATCAGCTCAGGGAAGCTGAAGGACCTGGGGATGATTCAAATATATGAAAATCTACCCTGGAAGAAAAATAAATAGGAACAAGATCCCAAACATCCACTTTCCTGCACACTGACACAGCATTCTTACTCTCTTCCTCTTCCATAGAGCTCAGCCATTGTTGGATCTAGCCTAGTTCCAGAGCATGCCTTTCATCATTGCCCAAAACATACTGCCTTTCACAATGAGTTTAGGCAGGTCAGAGATCTGTGCCAGGGTAAACAGAAGGGCAAGCTGGTGCCCACAAAGGGAAAAGGGCATAAATTTGTCCCCACACAGACTGGTGACCAGGAAGTCTGCCCAAATTTCAGGAATCTGGGTTTATAGGGAAAGAAAAGCAAGACACAGTCCTATGAGACAGGAAAATCATTTAGGGACTCCAACATCTAATCATATCCACAAGCATTCAAGGAAGTCAACTTACTAATGAAAACATCCTATAAAATATAAAACCAAGCAAGGAAGACACAGCATTGTAAAGAAGGATATATGACAATTATTTCCAGAAATTTATATTTCCAAGTTATTATTAAATTTTTAAATATAATAATTATCAATATGTAACCTAAATCCTTTAAATATATATATGACAGATGTTAAATTCACTTCATATGATTACTACATAGAAACACTTAATGTGGCCTTAGACTACTATACATGTACTTAGGGGAGTAAACATCTGAAAATGAGTTTATATTAATGGAAAAGTGCAAGGAAACTTGTCAACATGTGCCAGTTCCATGGCCCACAGGCAATGAGCACCGCCTGCCTGTGCCAATCAGATCACCAACCAACATTGCTGTGAAGGCCATGAAAGAAGCTGTTAAATACTCTGGTTTAATCTCAGCACAGGCCAGAGCAGCAGATTAAGCAGAACTTTACATCAGTGGCAGGTCTCCCAAGTTCTCTTGATGCCACAGAATTCATAAGTGGGATCAGTATGTTCTAAAAAAACATGGTACTGCAAAGGAAAAAAAAGGTTCCACAACATCAAGCAGTGTAATACTTGAAACCTCATCATCAAAGTGACAGTTTTCAAGTGCCATTTATGATGCCCTAGTCTGGAAACAACCCAGCTAACCCATCTGATCAACAATTTCACAGATGGAAGCACTTGATGGCTAATTGGCAAGTCTATTATTCAAATAAAACAGCTCTCTGTACCTCTTCTTTCATTATTACAAGTCAAGGTACAACAAGATTGGTCATTCAAATTAGCTTAATAGAAACCTCTTTCCCCAAATAAATTTTTTAATGAAACAACACACTTTGACAACTAGCTTAGAGTACTAATCAGTTTCTGAACAGTAAGGAAAATGTTTTATAAACTAAAAGGAGTAAGAAACGTAAATCTTCTTTAAAAAGTTGTACTGTTTGTTTCCTCTGTCTTTATCAATGTCAAGATATACAGTCATAAGGACTAAAATGAATGGTTACTCATTCCTTAAATATTTTAAAAACATAGGCCATGTAACAAATGTCATCATAAAGAAAAATCCTCTCAAATATTTTAGGTTTCCTAAAAAAATTGTAAAGCAGGCATCTTCTCTTTACCTACATTTTGCCCAGTAAAAATTCCAGACTGTTAAGGCTTTCTAATTTATGAAGCAAGTAGCCTAATGTTATATGAAGCAAGTATCTAACATCATAGATATTATCTACCTAAGGACATGGTGTTGATGCAGAATAGGCTTTGGTCTCAGAAAGACTTGTGTTTCAACTCTAGCTCCACTTCCTATTAGTTCCAAGACTTGACCCAATAATATGGAAATAATTATCCCTATCCATAGAGGATTGTTGTGAGGATTAAATGAGGAGATTATATACATAGAATACTCACATTAAATCATGCAAGCCCTCAACATTCATCCATTTAGCTCTCATCCCTTTCTCCACCCTACTTCTATAAATTTCAGAGAAGAATCCTGATACAATTGTCAAAATACATGCATTCTCTTTACAGGTCCATACATTTGTTCCAAATCCCACTGAAACGTACATTCCCTATTCAGATAATCTGGCTATCTCCCTATATTCCTACAATTTTCAGACCCCAAGGAAAGGCCCAAGGAAGAACCTTGTAGAAAGACTGAGCTATAAAATATTTGAAGACCTCAGTTTCTACCTATAAAGCAGAAACTAGGAAATGCATATAGTAATCAGAATCAGCAAGGGGGAAGGCAATCGTAGCCAGAAACTCTGGAACGAGTTACAAACTGCAGTAAAATCACAATTATCTCTTTATAGCGATACAGCAATATAATAGTAACAAAAAAGTATTTTTCTAGGTAATAAAACAATAATTTCCCATGAAGTAAAAGAACATCTTTTCTATAAAACAGAAAGGGGTGTTTTTCCAAAATTATATTTTATCATTCTGTCTACTTTTGATAAGCGTTTTGCTTCTAATTACTCAGGTTCTTGTGTTTACAACACTACAAAGAACTGACAGTTAACAGAAAGAGAGCACAGGCAGGTAAGAATGTAATCAAGTAAAAAGATAGGAAATGTATATACAATGAAACAGAGAAAAGTACAATTAACCCAGTCATCACTTAACTTTTTATTGTCCCTAAGCCTTCCCATTGTGCCCAACACAGGTATTCATTCAGTCTCCTCGAGGGAGAGCCTGTGAAATCACTGACAACAGTTTGAAAAGCAGCACTGGGAGGCTGCCCAGTAGAGACCATCGCCCTGCTCTTGGGGGCATACTTCCAGGATGCTCAACCCAGATAATAACTCATGAAGAACCACCTTGAACGTATGCTGTGGAGATAGAACACTGGCCATGACTGTCTAGATTTTAAGTGAGCATGATACCTAAAGAACTGCCCAAATGATAATATGAACTAAAAAATTAGAAATCATATTATGCAAGTTTAAGATTGGAAGCCCAAAGATCAGTGTACCAAATGAGCAAGGTGACCAGTAAATCAAACATGTAAAATGATGTTGAGGGAAAGGAAGGAAAAGATATAAATTGAATTTTTATGATCATTACATCCCACATATGTGGAATATAAGATATTACTATAATATCTTAGTTTCCTGTACTAGACAAAAGTATCTTCTCTTATTTCTCACTCCATATACCCTTTCTACCAAAAGCAGTATCAGTTGTCATGGATCCATGATATCCTTGACTTTAATTTTAAAATCTTAACATTTTGTTTTTCCTCAGAATTTTGACTTTTTATTTCATCAGAATGTGATCAATTCTGGAAGACAATTTCACTGTAATTGAAAACACATCACTGCTCCCCTTATGTTCTAAAGAATTCAAGCAAATCATTTATGGTAATTTCATATTAAAATAGGAATTAAACATTCACAAATGTCAAAGACCTTTCCCCTTGAAAGACCAGTCACAACTGGAAAGTTCAAACAAAACAACACAGATTAACCACAGTGCAACCACCAGAAATTGGTTTCCCTTTCACTTGAGAACACCCAAAAACAGATATGAGACTTCTCAGGAGCATCACATTTTTCATAGGGTTTAATATCTATGCAGAAGAATTACATTACAATGACACCTAAAAAGAGTATGCTCTAATTAGCTTGCTTTTGACCTGACCTCTTTCTTAATTTTCTACATTGAAACATCAGCTCAAGTACATGAATAAAATAATTAGGAACTATACTTTTTAAAATAATAAAATTATTACGTCAAGAGCAGCAAATGAAGAGAATTACATGCATTTTGTATTTTTACTTTGTTTCTAAAGCAAAATCATTATTTATTTGTAGTTAAGCAAAGAAAGAAAACAATTCAAATTTCTTGACCCTTTAGCTCAAACAGTAAAGAATCTGTCTGCAATGCGAGAGACCTAGGTTCAATCCCTGGGTCAGGAAGCTCCACTGGAGAAGGGCATGGCAACCCATTCCAGTATTCTTGCCTGGAGAATTCCATGGACAGAGGAGGCTCGTGGGCTACAGTCCATCAGGTCACAGAGAGTCAGACATGATGAGCGACTAACACTTTCACACTTTATCTACTTCTTAATAGGAAGAAAAATGACCAAATTATCTATCAATGTTTAGAAAGGCTCTTTGTAAATGTTCAGGGGATCACATTAGGATAGATACTTAAAGAATCACATGGGGAAAAAATGTAACCAGAAGCATCCATCGGTATATAAAAACCGTTAATAAAGACAGGTTAAAGAGCTCAGGAACATAAAGAACTCATAAAAAGCCTTTTGTAAACACCTGTTGATTTTCAAGCTACTGCACCAGCAATAAACAAAAGTTTTGTTTCAAATGTGACAGGTGTAAACATCAACTGTACACATTAATCTACGCTGGCCGAAGCCACACTAGAATCTCCCTAGTAGACACACAATAAAAATAAAACATAATAATCTGTAATTTATTTCAAAACAGTATAGTAGCTTCTTGTCTCTGCTTTCATTCCTGCCTTAAGTCTCATCTCCAAGAGTATCCAGGTTCTTTAGAAATGGAAGTATGATGAGCAAAACTCCTGTGCTCAGACATCTCTAACAACTTCCCAAGTCAGTTGGAAGAGAATTTCCTACAAGGCCCTACATGATTTAGTCTCTGGCAACCTCTAAAGTGTTACCCTCTTCAACTCCAAGATTAAGAGAGAATATGGAACATCTAAGTAAGGCATGAAAATAAAATTAAAATGAATTTCTGATTTTGTTTTACTTGGCAGCTTTTAAAAGAAGTTTAAAGGAAAATGTTAATTAATGTTATTCACTGAGTTGTTCATTTTCTGTATTGTTGTTCTTATTAAAAAGAAAGAACATTATTTATGAAGTGGAAATTCCTTTTGTCTCCCTCCCTTCTCATGAACCTGATTTGGGTTATTCAGACCTGTGGTATACAACATGGTAGCCACTAGCTACATGTGATTCCTCAAATTTAAGTAAAATTAAAAATTCAGTTCTTCAAGTCATTCTGGTACACACTGTGGACTCAACATGCAGCTGTGGAATTTAAGTGAATTAAAATTAAGTAAAATTAAAAATTCAGTTGTTCCAGTCACATTTCAAAGGCTTAAAAATAGCCATGTGTGGATGCTAAGTCACTTCAGTCATGTCTGCTCTTTGCAACCCTGTGGACCATAGCCTGCCAGGCTCCTCTATCCATGGAATTCTCTAAGTAAGAACACTGGAGTGGGTTGCCATGCCCTCCTCCAGGGAACCTTCCCAACCCAAGGATCGAACCTGCAGTGCTTACATCTCCTGCATTGGCAGGTGGTTCTTTACCACTAGCACCACCTGTAAGTCCTTAACAATAGCCACATATGGCTAATAGCTATTGTATTAGCACACACAGAACATTTCCTTCACAGCATAAAGTTCTATTGGACAGAGATGCTTTAGAACTTGTAATACTTTTACCTTTAAAAAAAGTTATTCTATTTTAAGAATTAGCATTAATGCTTTCATAGTGTATATATGTATCTACAACTGGAAATTTTCTCTTAATATGTTTCTATTATGCATACTGAGATATATAACCTAGTTCACTTTAACTGCTATATAATATTCCATCATAATGCATTTTGACGCTTAAGTACTTTGCAATTTTTCAATAATCCAAACTGTCACACCCAGACCAACCCTAAGGAAAAAGGCTTCCATGAGAACTGTTGCTTCCTAAGTCTTCATTAACACGTCACAAAAAGTGTTTGTTTAAAAAAAATTAATCTAACATTTGTTTTATTTTCATAACATAAAATTTACCATTTTAACCACTGTTAAGTGTACAATTTCATGTCATTAAGTATATTCACACTGTAATACAATCATCACCACTGTCTACATAACTTTCATCTTCCCAACCTGAAACTCTGTACCACTAAACACCAACTCTTCATTCCACTACAACCCCCAACTCCTGGCAACCACCATCCTACTTTTTGTCTCTATGAATCAGACTAGTAACTCATTTAAGCAAAATCATAAAATATTTGTCATTTTGTGACTGGTTAATTTCATTCAGCATAATGTCTTCAAGGTTCACCCATGTGGAGGCATGTCTCAGCACTTTTTAGGTTGAATAATAATCCACAGTATTAATATACCACATTTTGTTTATCCACTGAGCCATCAATAAATACAAGCTGCTTCTACCTTTTGGCTATTACAAATACTGCTGCTATAAAGCGGCTGTACAAATATCTATTTGAGCCCCTAATTTCAATTATTTGGGTTATATACCCAGATATGGAATTGCTGGATCATATAATTCTATTTAATTTTTTGAGGAACCACCATACCATTTTCCACAGAGGTCACACAATTTTACATTCCTACCAGCAATGCACAAGGGTTTCTCTATACTCTCACCAACAGTTGTTTATTTGCTACATTTTTTGGATAATAACTATCCTAACAGGTGTGTCTTCTAAAATTATAAAGTTTAATTTTCATAGGTAGATCTTTAATCCATTTGCTATAGATTTTTGTGTACAGAATTAGGTAGGAATTTAGTATTAGTTTTCCTTCCCATAAAGAAAGCCACCTGCTTCAGCATCATTTAATGAATAGGCCTCTCCTTCCCCACTAATTTTTAATACCGTCTCTACTATAAATCAAGTTTCCATATATACATGAGTCTATTTCTGGACTTTCTATTTGATTAAACTGATCTACCTATGTCTATCTTGGGAAAACTCCAGGAGATGGTGAGGGACAGGGAAGACTGGTGTGCTACAATCCATGGAGTTGCAAAGAATCGGACACAACCTGGGGACGGAACAACCACCACCACCTATCTCTACACCAATAAAACACTACTTGAGTCACACAGCATTAAAATATATTTTGATATTTGGTAAAACAAAATTTCTTTTTCCTTTCTAAGAATCTCTTTGCTATTCTTGGGGTTTTTTTTCTCCTATATAAATTTTATAATCAGTTTTCTAACTGCATGAAAATTCTGGTTGGTATTTTTATTGGAACTGCATTGAATTTATGATTAACTGGAGAGAACTGGCATGTGATATTGAAACATCATTCAGGAAAATGGTGTTACCTCGTCATTTATTCCAGTCATTTCCCCCATTACTATATTAAATTAATCCCTTCTATAAAATGTTAACACTAAAACCTGTAAGATAAATAATTAAAAGAACATTTCTACTCCAAGACTCATAACAGAAACCAAAAAATAGTTATTGGTTTTAAATACAAAATCCATACGCTGTGGATTTGGGAGTTATGACAAATAAAATAGATCAAATTCAATTTGTGAAGCTTTTTTTTTTAAGTCTAGTCACCCGGAATAATCCTTCAAAATGTAACTTACATCTCACCACTTTCAGAAAGCTTTTTCTGACCACCCCCCTATAGTACTTTCCCTTATTTTTGCATCAGAAATTACTGAAGTCAGTGTTAGAAAGATACAATCTGGTAACTTACAGGTAAAACATATGTTTTTAGTTTGTTTTTAGTTTGGCCTATATCATGTTTCTTAAAAACTAGAGACTAAAAAATTTCAGGAATTTCACACAAAAATCATAGGATTTCTGACTTACAGGATGTTATGTCACTCTCTCTCAGAGATTCCATTCAGGAGATTCCATTTCCATGCTTCCTGGGTTACCAGGGCAGGCAAATCACACATTGATTCTTAAAGTTTCTGTCTAAAAGTGACCTGTTAATTTCCAATTCACACTCCACTGGCCAAAGCAAAATCACAAGCAGGCTAAGTGCAAAAATGATGGAAAGGCATAGTCCTACTATGTTCCTAGAAGGTTAAAAGCCAAAAATACCTCATATAATTGATGACTTTACCTTTAAACTCTTTCCTCCTACCTATCCTCCAAACTACCACTAGAAGTACTTTTCAAAAACACAGGTGGAATTATCTCACAACTCTGATAAAAAAATATAAAGTCTTCATCAAAGTACAACAACAGTTGGAGAAAAAGTAAAAATCACTAAGAATGGCATTCAATACCTGTTGAATGCCTATATCTAATCTACTGAAAACTCCCTTACCAGCTTCCTTCCCCATTCTTTTCCCTCATATCACCTACACTCCTGGCTTTCCTCAGTATGTCTTGGTTATAATCCAAAATTTAGTTCAAGCATCATTTCCTCAATTCAGTCTCACTTTCCCTTTTTGTGTAAAATATTAAATACCATATCCTATAAAAATCACATTATTTATAAAAAGCACTAACATTTGCTAATTTGAAGTAGTTAATATGTGCCAGGCCCTTAAAACATAACTGCTGTATGTCTACTAGTTTGTTAGATCCCTAGACTAAATAATGATATTCTTGTTTACTCTGGTATTCCCCATAGCATAACAACCAACATATTAAAAAAGTCACAACACTGGTCTAAAGAATTCAAATACAAGATAATGCCACTGACATTTTACTCCAGTTTCATTCACTTTTACGCTTATCTCAACTCTTTCTAAAGTTAAAATTGACCAAGAGACTTAAACTAAAATTTCTATTTAAATTTGTTTTAATATGTATTTATTGGGTTGCACCAGGTCTCAGCGGTGGCATGTAGAATCTTTCAGTTGTGGCATGAACACTTAGCTGAGGCATGTGGGATCTAGTTTCCTGACCAGGGATTGAACCCAGGCCCCCTCCATTGGGAGTGCAGAGTCTTAGCCACTAGATCAGAAGAGAAGTCCCTAAACTTGTGGATGGAATTCCCTGGTAGTTCAGTGGTTAGGACTCTGAGCTTCCACTTCAGGAAACACGAGTTCGATCACCCATCAGAGACCTAAGATCTGTAAGCCACATGGCAAGGTCAAAATATAAATAAATAAAATAAAGTAACTATTATTATATTATTTTAAAAGAAACTTTTAGAGACTGCTGACTATGCTTTGGCTATGCCCATCTCTTGGGTTTAGTCTTGACTGCTTTTAGAAATAGCTTAGTTGCCAAGACCTAGGTTGGGATAGTTATAAAAACAATCAAGCAGTCTAATGAGAGCAATAAATGCTTTTAATACAATCATCTCATATCTTTCAGTAATTTCAAGTTCATAAGCACTATAGCAAAGTAAATAAAAACATATTTGAAACAAAAAGCTATTCATTTACAAATTGTAATAGTTCTAATAAAACATCTGTTTTTGCTTCACTACTGATAAGTTATACTGAAGTAGGATATTATGGACAGATTTAATGATTTTAGCCTGCTACTTTCAAATAATAACATTTGAAAATGTAATATTAAAAAAAAAGTTAGGTTGTCTTATAGGGTATGCATACCATAATGAAAAACTAGGAAAAAGTAACAGGATAAAGCTAATGGAAGAAAGATTCAAGAAAGACACTGTGAACAATGTGATATATTAAAACAGTGAAAAGAGAACTAAAAGTGAGCCAACAGACTGGGCAATTTGAACAATTCTAGTACAGTAATGGAGGCCAGAATATAATCTCATCAGTCAATGGAAGTGCTGCTGCTGCTGCTGCTAAGTCGCTTCAGTCGTGTCCGACTCTGTGCGACCCCATAGACGGCAGCCCACCAGGCTCCACCATCCCTGGGATTCTCCAGGCAAGAATACTGGAGTGGGTTGCCATTTCCTTCTCCAGTGCATGAAAGGGAAAAGTGAAAGTGAAGTCACTCAGTCGTATCCAACTCTTAGCGACCCCATGGACTGTAGCCTACCAGGCTCCTCCGTCCATGGGATTCTCCAGGCAAGAGTACTGGAGTGGGGTGCCACTGCCTTCTCCGTCAATGGAAGTAAGGAGGTAGAGTATGTGAGTCTAAGCTATTATTACAGGAATTCTAGAAATGAAACGTTTAATGGCAGGATGCAGTGAAGTTTTGGGGAGATACAGTTCATTTAAATATCTTTGTAACAGAGAAGAAGGTCAGTGGAGATAAGTAAGGTTTCAAGACAGGATGGGATCAGAGAATAAGTGAAAGGATTAGCCACGGAAAAGAGAAGTCATTTCTAGTCAAAGAAAGCTGAGTCAGGAGGATGGATGGAAAACTTCATTCTGCTACAATTTCAATGTTTTAAAAGGGCCATCAACAAAGTTAACAGCAAGTATCCTGCCCCTATTTATGAAGAAATTCTGACTTTTTCATTATATGGTAAGATAGTAACATTTCCCACTTATTTTTGGAGGGATAAAACAACTTATATCTCCTTTTCTACTTGTATTGGTTGCTACACTTGCTACGCATTATCAAATGGAAACAATAGCTATTATCAATCCAAAGATCTTTGACTTTTTATTAAAACTAAATGATACACTTGGGACTTCCCTGGCACTCCAGTGCTTAAGACTCCCTGCTTCCACTGCAGAGGCGTGGGTTTGATCCCTGGTGAGAGAACTAAGATCCTGTATGCCATGCATGCACAGCCAAAAAAAAATTTTTTAATAAACAATACACTTAACCTTTTTATTCCTTATTACAAAATAAAACACAACATTTCATTTTGTAGAAGTAACATCATATCTGTTTGTCAATTTAGTCTAGAACAAGAATAAAATAAAATTTTAAGAAAAAATATAATTATTGAATACCTAGTATTTGATAAACAAGGTTATCACAGAAATATTGAATACCTAGTATTTGATAAACGAGGTTATCACAGAAATAAGAACCCTATATATCATTCTTTTGAAAGTCTGTCATCTAACCAGAAAAATGAAACACATGAAGTAACAGATTCTCAGACAACATATTTTTAAGTTCAAACAAGAGTACAATTGAGGAGGAACACGGGCTGATGAAATTATCCAAAACCAAGGCTAGGTTACTGAACCAACACTTAGTTTTCTGCTCAATACAAAGGTTTGCAGTGGTCACTGAGGTATGATGTAAATCAATTTGTGGTCAGTCAAAACATCATTTCATGTCCAGCAATTTACAGGCATGGATTCTGGCATGGATACATAATTTACTGCATCTACTACTTAAGGGAAAAGTTATTTTGGTATTTAAATTTGAAGCAACTTCTCTTAAGAATTCCTGTAAGGTAATACCTTTACCTGTAATTTGCAGGTAAATGTGAAGTATCTATACACCACCTCAGTTCACTTTTGACACTTCTATATACCTAAACAATATTATTGCTGATTTTAGAATGAATCAGAAAATTCTAGAAGCTATCTGTAATGTTTGCAAAAGTATGAAAGCACCTTTAGGGGCCAAGTTCAGAGAAACTTAGACCTCTTAAGCAAATGTATTACAAAGATTTTAGAAAAATGAAGAATCATAAAGAAACATGCTTACAGAAAAGGAACATGAGAAACAGTCAAAACTAACAAATGGTCTATTCAAGGATGCAATACAGAATCATAAAATGATTTCAACATCCTAAAAGGAAAAGGTTTATTAGCCATCAAGCACAACGGGTCTAACACAGAATTCTTGTAAAAGTGCCTAAGAAACATTGAAAATTTCATGAAATCTCAAACACAACTATTTCTCACACAAAATATTAGCCTACTATGAATAAAGGAAGACAAAGTCATTGATAGCAATATGGAAATATGGGAAAGCTGATCACTAAAAAGGGTTCTAAAGGCAGGTTAGAAAAATACTCCCAAAATGTTGACATAAAATAATATATTACATAAAAGTCTCACATAGTCATCTTTTTTTGTGACTGAAGACTGGGAAGACAATCACTGTAGAATTCAAAAAAGGCAGAAATTTCTTCTTCAGCTGAAAGCAGACAGAATATTCTAAGATAGAAATCTATCTGGAGGCCATTTGCCTCAACTATACAGAACAAGATAAATGATAATATTAAAAATAACTGAAAATTAATTTAATTTTAATAAGAATGTGAAAGATATCATATATACCAAATTTAAAGGAAAGAGAGGTATTACTTATTCATCCATGTATCATAATTACCAGAAGGAATTTATCAGTGTTAAGATTGTACATACCAACATTCTATGGGTTTTCTGGATCTTGCCAATAGTACGCAATGTTTACTTTTTTATGTGTTACTTTTAAAGTCTACACTGTAAACTCAGAAATACGATATTATGAGTCTCTCTTTTTTTAACCAAAAGGCAAGTTTGATTATCTTGCATATCTCAAAAGTTCAAATCAAAGCAGAGAAAATTCTTATTCCTAGGAGAAAATTAAATTAAGATAATAGAACATATTCTCACAAGTTATTTAGTGTTGGTATACAACAACCAGCAGTAAGGGAAGCTTCTTACCATAAGGTTATCTATGAGGAGAGTTTCTTGGGAGTGATTTCTTTCTGTATGGATAACTAGTGAAAGGCTAGTAATTAACATACAAAGAAATACTTAGTCCATATACTAACCTGGCCCAGTCCAGGCATACCTCCTCCAAGTCTAAGAAGTCTGTCCATATTTCTAGAAAACAGAAACAAAGAAAAACGTTCCTAAGCACAAAAGTGTTGACTCAATTGCTATCTATGTAATTCACCTTCAGTCACTCAGTATGTCAAAAATATTGGTGGTAATTACAACACAACATCAGACTTCCTGTTAATTAACACCACATATTAATTCAAGAAGCTGTCTTCCATGCTAATTAACAGACCTTATTTTACTGCTTTGGTTTTGGGTTATCCCCAGTTTTAAAGACAAGCAATCTTAGCATACTTTCAAAACTTTGCTATCATTAAGTTAATTATATTTTCTTATTGTTATCTAATAAAGTACCTGAGTGAGGAAAAAGTGCCTGAAATGCTTATCATATGTATGATTGAATTTCCTTCAATTTGTCCAGAGTGTACAAATAAAAATCCTCACTTTTAAATTAAATTTTAACATCCTCATTAGTAAGTTCTGTGCTAATTAACTTACAGCTTGTCAGTTATCATCAAAACTACTGTGAAAGACATTGTGAGCAGATTATGGATCTCTGAATTAGCATCAAAGGCTTTAAAACGCACTCATTATACTAAACGAAATATTATAAAGTAAACATTAAATGCATTAGGATAGTGTTCTAGAATCCACACAGATAGTCTGCATTATTTCAGATACTGTGAAGATATACACCATTTTCACTAAGGAAATTCGGCTGCGGGTCTCAATTTTAGAGTAAATCAATACAAAGAAGATTAACTTTGAAATGTCGATCTGAATTTTTTTCATCTCTGGAGTAACTACAGAAGATAGTCTTAAAAGTTCAAAAATTTCACAGAAGAAATCAAAGGAAAAAATAGAAGGGTACTAATATGGCCACAAATACACAAAAAGGAGTAATCAAACTATAAAAATTAATATTAGTACAATTAAATAAACATAATAATGAAGCAATTTTTTCTACTTGAAAATTGCTACTATGCCTTAAAATTCCTCTTCTTCCTACATGTATGCTTTAGAAAATGGTATTACTACAAATTATATTTGAAACTAAATAAACACTAACAGATTAATTTAGTCACTTGTCCAAGTTGTTTTACTAGTTAGAACATCTGCACTAACTCTACTAACTTATAATCATTACACTGTTGCCTAATCATGTTTGTTGAATACTGCTAACAATTTAATCCTGTGAATATTTAACATTGTTAATACTGCAAACTTCATTCAAATCCTAATTTAGAAAAATGCCCAAATGATACAACCATGGAATCTGTACCAAGTGAATATACCACCATAACCAACACCTACATGAAGAAAGAGAATCTTACCAGCACCTAAGAATCTCTTATGCTCCCTTCCTAGTCTCCAACACTCTGCAAAGGTAGAATTTCAAAGTCTAACAGCACACCTTCTCAGGGTTTTTGAATTTTATATAAATAAAATAATATGTTTTGGGTCTGGCATCCTTCACTCCACAAGTTCGTGAGACTGATAATAGATACTGCTACTGCCGCTGCTAAGTCGCTTCAGTCGTGTCCGACTCTGTGTGACCCCATAACTCTCTTTAAAAAACGAAAAGGCACATAAGAAAACCTGATAGTCCAAACAAAATTTCCACTTCACAATCTTAACCCACCCTCCTAACAGCAACATTTACAAACAAATTCTCCATTAAATTCTCATTAAAATTCCATAACTCAAATATGGCATTCAATACACAGTACTTTTTAAAGGCTGTTGACTGAAAACAAAACAAAATAAAGCCCTGTGTATTTAAAATATAAAAGACATTTATTCCTCTACAAGATATTATTCCCTTCCAAGAAAAAAAAAATTCTTCTGGATCAGTGCAAGCTTACCAACGTATAGAACAAATGGGGGAAAAAATTTTAGACATTTCATATATTCCAGGCCAAAGTAAATTCCCAGCTGTGTTTAGTTTATCTATTCCCCCTGTGTTATTTCTGATGACTTTACACAGACTCCAGATGCTGTGAATATACATGAGCTATGTGGGGAGAAGAGGGAAAGAAAATCTGGCAGGTCAAACTTGTGTTTTTAGCAAAATGAAATGTCTCAGCAAACAGAAAAAAATATTTAGCAAACTAACACATTTAAGATAAGATAATATGGTTTAATAAAAAAACAACATTTGGAAATAAAATATATTGATAAGTGTTCTAAGTTACACTACTTTTAAGAAGTTTATAGAAAGCAGACAAGAACAAAAATGCTACTTGTGACTTCCAAGAGCTCTTAAATCTGGGCTTTTGACCCGTGTTAAAAGTAATACATTTTCATAATATTGTTATAACAATATCCTGAAAGAATAAATAAAAGTAAAATACATTCTTAATTCTTACCTGATCAGTAGCTACAGCTCTTGTGCTGTTAAGCTTCAATTTGCTGAGTTTGAAAAATTTCTTAATTCAAGCTCTTGTTAATACTGGCAGGTATTATTTTTGCCAAGGCTTTTTATTCCCCTCTCTCCTAAAACAAAAATAATTAATTAATTAAATAAGATAAAAAGAACTAAGGAGGGACATACATCAAGCAAAATTTCTAAAAACAAAATAGAAATCAAAATTGATTTTTAATTATCATTTCCTGAGAGTATAGGTAAAAAAAAAAAAAAGTAACAGCACTCTAATGATGACAATAAAGTTGACATAAGCCAAGGTTTCCTTGGCACTACTGACATTCAGAGCTAAGTAATTTTTCTGTTGTAGAGGGCTGTCTTGTGCATTACAGGATGTTTAGCAGCATCCATCCCTGGCCTCTACCCACTAGATCCGATAGCAAGTACAGCTGTGATAATCACAACCGTCTCCAAAAAAGGGAACCTTCCCACCCTGTTGGTGGGGATGTAAACCAGTGCAGCTATTATGAAAAACAACATGGAGGTTTCTTAAAAAACTAAAAATAGAACTACCATATGATCCAGCAATCGCACTCCTGGGCATATATCTGGAAAAGATGACAATTAGAAAAGATACATGTATCCCAATGTTTATAGCAGCACTATTTATAAATGTCAAGACATGGAAGCAACCCAAGTGCCCATCAACAGATGACTGGTTCAAGAATATTTCTCTCTCTCTCTCTCACGCACACATACACACACATACAGGAATATTACTCAGCCATAAAAAATAGAATGAACCATTGCCACTTGCAGCAACATAGATGGACCTAGAGATTATCATACTAAGCAAAGTCAGACAGAGAGGATAAAAACATCACCTATATGTGGAATCTAAAAAAATAATACAAATAAATCTATATGCAAAACAAACTCAAAGACACAGAAAAGAAATACAGTGACCAAAGGAGAAAGGGGGTGAGGAAAGGATAAACTTGGAGTATGGGATTAACAGTATAAACTACTATTCAGAAAATAGATAAGTAACAAGGATTTGCTATATAACACGGTGAACAATGTTCAATATCTTGTAATATAATGGAAAATAATCTAATATATATGTATATATATGTGTGTGTATATATATATATATATATAACTGAATCACTTTGCTGTACACTTGAAACTAACACAATATTGCAAATCAACTATACTTTTAAAAAAATGTCTCCAGATATTGCTAAATGTACCCTGGAAGGGTAAAATCATCCAGGTAAAATCACCCTGATATAAACAACATCTCAGACCACTGACAATATCCTAGATAATTTTCTCAAACTTAAAATCCAATGAGTGCTGGAAACACTGGGAGTGCTTCAAGAAGTTCAACACAGAATTACCACATGACCCAGAAATTCTACTCCCAGGTATATATCCAGAAGAACTGAAAACAGGTATTCAAAACAAGTACATGTACATGCATGTTTATACCATCACTATTCACAGCAGCCAAAAGGTGGAAATAGCCCAAATGTCCTTAAAAGGAGGAAAAGATAAACAAACTCTATATACATACAGTGGAACATACGGAATGTTATTCAACTATAAAAAGGTATTAAATATTGATAAATGTTACAGAGTGGATGAATCTCAAAACATGCTCTGTGAAAGAAGTTATATTCAAAACGTCATACATTGAATGATTCCATTTATATGAAATATCCAAAATATATAAATCCATAGAGACCAAATGCAGACTGGTGATTCCCAGGGGCTAGAAAAAGGAAAAAAATGAAGAAACTCCTTAGTGGACAGGGGATTTTACTTCAGAAGAATGGAAATGTTTCAGAATTATTAATGTATAGAGAGGGTAGTTGTACAACATTATGAGTCTACTAAATGACTGGAAAAGGTCAGTTTTCGTTCCAATCCCTAAGAAAGGCAATGCCAAAGAATGCTCAAACTACCATACAATTGCACTCATCTCACACACTAGTAAAGTAATGCTCAAAATTCTTCAAGCCAGGCTCCAGCAATACGTGAACCATGAACTTCCAGATGTTCAAGCTGGTTTTAGAAAAGGCAAAGGAACCAGAGATCAAATTGCCAACATCCAATGGATCATCAAAAAAGCAAGAGAATTCCAGAAAAATATCTATATCTGCTTTATTGACTATGCCAAGCCTTTGACTGTGTGGATCACAACAAAATGTGGAAAATTCCGAAAGACATGGGAATACCAGAACACCTGACCTGCCTCTTGAGAAACCTGTATGCAGGTCAGGAAGCAACAGTTAGAACTGGACATGGAACAACAGACTGGTTCCAAATAGGAAAAGGTGTATGTCAAGGCTGTATATTGTCACCCTGCTTACTTAACTTATATGCAGAGTACATCATGAGAAACGCTGGGCTGGAAGAAGCACAAGCTGGAATCAAGACTGCTGGGACAAATACCAATAACCTCAGATATGCAGATGACACCACTTTCTTTATGGCAAAAAGTGAAGAACTAAAGAGCCTCTTGATGAAAGTGAAAGAGGAGAGTGAAAAACTTGGCTTAAAGCTCAACATTCAGAAAACTAAGATCATGGCATGTGGTCCCATCACTTCCTGGAAAATAGATGGGGAAACAGTGGAAAACAGTGGCTGACTTTATTTTGGGGGGCTCCAAAAGCACTGCAGATGGTGACTGCAGCCATGAAATTAAAAGACGCTTGCTCCTTGAAAGGAAAGTTATGACCAACCTAGACAGCACACTAAAAGGCAGAGACATTACTTTGTCAACAAAGGTCCGTCTAGTCAAGGCTGTGGTTTTTCCATTAGTCATGTATGGATGGGAGAGTTGGACTATAAAGAAAGCTGAGCGCAGAAGAATTGATGCTTTTGAACTGTGGTGTTAGAGAAGACTCTTGAGAGTCCCTTGGACTGCAAGGAGATCCAACCAGTGCATCCTAAAGGAGATCAGTCCTGAGTGTCCATTGGAAGGAGTGATGTTGAAGCTGAAACTCCAATACTTTGACCACCTGATGCAAAGAGCTGACTCATTGGAAAAGACCCTGATGTTGGGAAAGATTGAAGGCAGGAGAAGGGGACGACAGAGGATGAGATGGTTGGATGACATCAATGACTCAATGGACCTGAGTTTGAGAGAACTCCGGGAGTTGGTGATGGACAGGGAGGCCTGGAGTGCTGCAGTTCATGGAGTCGCAAAGAGTCGGACACAACTGAGCGACTGAACTGAACTGAAATGATATTAAACTGTTCACTTTAAAATGGTTAATTATGAAAAGAATATAAGAATGTATATATGTGCATAACTGAGTCACTTTGCTGTACAGCAGATTGATACAAATTACAAATCAACTATACATGAATTAAAAAAAAGAACTAAAAAAAAATTTTTAAGTTAATTTTGTGTTATGTGAATTTTACCTCAAAAATTATTTTTTAAAGGATCAATGAGTTGGACAATGAATTTCTAAGATCAGAAGGAAATATGAAATATCCAGTTAGTATTCAACAAGGACTCTTTACACACTTTGACAACAAGAACCTGTTTTGCGAAAGAGGTGACATATTCTGTTATCATTTATGATGTTGATGCAGTTCAAATGTGGACAAATGCTGAAGTGTACACGAAGGTGAGTAAAAGGATAGAACACAAATTAAAAAAAAAAATCACTGCACTAACTAAATGGTGTTCATAAATCTAAAAATAAGAATGTTTTATGAGCAAAGATGATGGCTACCCCTGCTTCAGCAAAATACAAGCTTACTTTAAAACTATCTTATACAATTAAAAACTATTGCATCAGGGAAGATGAAACAGTTCTAGGAATGGACAGTAGTGATGATTGCACAGTGTGAATGTACTTAAATGCCACTGAACTGTAGGCCTAACAAAGGTTAAAATGGTAAATTTTATTACATGCATATTTTAACACACATACACACACACCAATTATTGAAAGTACAAGTAGAACCAGAAGAAAAGATAAGCTAGGGCCTCTTAAGAGACGTTATTAAAAACATGTAGGTTCATGTATGATGGATGATGAATAGCTAATTACATTTAAATGATGTTATCCATTTCAGGTACATATACCTTCAAAACCAGGAAAATACAGAACAAAAATTTGCATGTGCTATGTTTAAATTTCATTAACATTTCTAATATACTTTTTTTTTTTTACTATTCCTTTATTTTTACTTCTATAAATTATTCAAAAACTGACTTAAAGGTGTAAGAAATTTTAAAAGATCTACTGGACCCAGGTGGTAAATGGTGACGACTGTTTTTCTTGGTATATTAAGGTTAAGACCTTAAGAGTCTAGAGTCTCAGTGCCAGGATTCAAATCCTGGTTCCAACACATTTTAGCTCTGTGTCCTTGGGCCAGTTACCTCTCTCAGGCTCAGTTTTCTCATCTGTAAAATGAGGATAATGATAATATCTATCTCATAGAATTGTTTAGAATATTAAAGAAGACAATGCAATTAAATAACATTTAATAATGCTTGGCACATAGGAAGTAAAAAATGAATGCTAGCTGCTGTCATCAGCTGCTCATCCTATGAGCATAGCTACCACTCATTCAACAAAGGTTCTTCTTCCCAAACAGTTTGACATTTAATGAATTTCAAAACACTGGGCATATTTCACAGCAAAAACTGAATCAATCACACTGAAGAAGAGGGACTTGTTTTTTGCAGAACTTAGCAAAGGGGGTCATAAAATTTAAGTTGTTACACTAGAACATAAAAGAATACTTACAAAAAAAGAATATTTCAAATACTCAGAAATAAAAGCAATGCAAAATGTCTATGGACCAAAACTAAGTTTTTACATCTATCAAAAAGAAAAAGACTCAAGAGCTCGTTCCTGATATTATTAGCTAAAAAATTATCAGATAATATGAAAAAAGTGTTTATGCCTAACGTGTCATATATAATGTCTAGAACTCTGGTAAAAAACAGTAAAAAATAAGTATCAGTAATTTCAAAATCCTCATGATTTTCCACTTTTTCATCTCCCAAACTGAGCTAACAAAATCATGAAGCCCTTATCTGTTTTTCTTGTTTTCCAGTTCATTTTTTCATTTTTACTTCTCAACCCATGCTACACTTATATACTCTTCTCAGACTAAATTTATCTTCTCAGATAAATCCTTTACTCCATATTTGTGATCTCACTGTATTTCTAATTCCTCTACTCTCTGATTTGTGTAAAGTAATTAGGAATTTCTTTCTATCACTTTCTTCAGGGCTTTCTTCAGTGAAAGAAATAGAAACAGTCAACATTAAATTCAATTATATAAAGAAAATTTGGAAAACAAGATTCCCACCCCCCCCATTTAGAACAGTAAGGATAGAATTATTGTAAATATCTTGTGCTATCTCCTAATTACAGCACTGAAACAAAACATTTATTAAATAGTTCCTAGTATATAGGGCTTCCCTGGTGGCTCAGAGATAAAGAATTTGTTTGCCAATGCAGGAGACCCGAGGTTCAGTACCTGGGTCGGGAAGATCCCAGGGAGAAGGAAATGGCAACCCACTCCAGGGAAATCCCATGGACAGAGGAGCCTGGCAGGCTACAAAAAGTGGGACACAACTTACAAAAAGTGGGACACAACTTACCAACTAACAAATGAGGGCTTCATGATTGTTGTATATAAGATGATACAGAAATAGAGTCACTAAGGAATTTAGTGACTTTCACCAAAAGAATTTACCATCTACCTGAGAGGAATGATACAACCCAAGAAAAAAAGCATAAAGTGAAAAGATTCGCTGGAAAGGCTCTGGAGGCAATCAGACCTAGATTTGAATTCTGATGTCTTCACCTACTCTCTCTCTATATGATGTGAACAAGTTCCCTTCTTCTAGACTCTAGATCTAGAGTCTAGATCTCATCTTAAAATGAGAGTAGTATCTTTCTTGCAAGTCTGCTGTAAGAAAAAAAAATACAGAACCTAACACGGTGCCTGAGACATTCACAGATACTCAGTAACTGTTATTAGTATTCTCGTAGAGCCAGAAGAGATTATTTAATCCAATTCTCACTTTACAGATGGGGACACCAAAATATCATAAAACATAATGAGTGTCAAGTGAGTGCAACAAACTGGGTATAAGACAAGTTCACGAGTAATAATCACAAGTGCTTAGGCAAGGCCTTCACAGGTGGACAGCAACTAAGGAAACAAACATTGCTATAAAACTAAAAACAAATTTTAAGCACAATTGCTTTGTGTTACTGATTTTCAAACAAGGGTTCTGAAACTAAGTATTAAACACAAGGTTTACAGACAGGTATAAAAGTAAATTAAACCCATGTCAGACAGGTTAAAAATTCAGCTTTTCAATTAGAACAACAATATAATATTTATCAAGCATCCTAGGGGGAAAAAAATCTCCCAAACTCAACAGGTGGGGCTACATTGAAAGATCATGACTTCAGAACTTTCTCCTGTTGGCCACATGTAACTTTGTTCTGAAACAAAATCAAGACAATATTCAGGTTTTTCAAGAAATACCACTTCACTTAATGCATCCTGTAGTTAATTCTCAGCCACCACATATCTTAATCTCTTTAAATGCACAATAACCCACTTAAGTTTGTATGTTTAAAACATACCCAATTTAAACTTTACATGAGCCAGCTGGTAGTTTTATAAGACAAGACTAGAAGGCTACTATTATATTAATCATCTGCACTACAACTGTATTCAGTTCTTGTTATTTCACCATTATCAGTGGCCGTCTTCTTGCTTACTCACAAACATCAAGTCAGCAGCACTAAGTAATTTTGTGGGCAGTGGAAAAAAATAATTTTCACCCTAGAAGTACATTTCTTGCTCATTATAAAAACCTCTTCCTTGCCTTTCCCATTAAATCTTTTACCAACTTTTGGATACCAGTTTAATTTCAAGAATTTTTCCTTCGATCACAGGAATTATTTTCAAACTTTTTCAAGAAGTTTACATTTTTCTTCTTTGACTGACACAACGTAGTGTCCCCAGGAAAACTGAGCTCCAAGATGTAACACACAGTAGCAAGTCGCTACTTAACCGAAAACAAGAAATGTAATCAACTCATCAACAACTACTCAATTAGGACAAATTGAAAGTAAGTTCAAAGGCAGAGCAGAAATAACTGCACTTTGTTTTTAAGAGTTTCAAGGTTAAAAACCAGTGCACCTCTGGGTTTTGTTTGTTTTTGAAGGGAGACAAAAAACCTAAAACTAAATGAAAATGGGTCAAGGCCTATCCTTGGGAGAAGTGATAAAGCAAACATGCACTCAACGGTAAAGTTCATTTTATTCTCTCGCCCTGTTTCCTGTCTGGTGGGAAGTTTTTCAACACAAGGGTAACTTTCAACAGAACACAAACAGTGACCAAAACCAAGGATTCTCCCCGTATAGGGAGGAGAGGTTCCCAAAGTGTGGTGAATTCAGCGGAGCAGAAACGCCCGGAAGGAAACTACATCCAGACCTAACTTAATCAGAGACCCGGGAAGCCAGCGAGGAGGACGAAGGAACCTGGACTCCACCCTCACCGCCCGGGGCCCCAGTGGCAACTCGGCTGGGCAACGTGACTCAGGAAAGCACGGGGCTAGCAGCGGCCTAGCGCGGCTGCCTCCGCGGACGTCTGAGGCCTGCCTTCACGGGCTTACCTGAAGGCGGGCGGAGCGGGAGGTCGCGGTCTGGACCCTTGTCTTCCAGGAGCAACACGCGGCGACAGCGACAGCAGCAGCTCGGACTGGGCCCGGCTCTGGCTCGGCGAACCGGCGATGAATCAGCCCGATTCCATTCAAAAGAGTCGCCCGGGCCTCTGCTGCGAAGCACTTCCGGGTTCACTGCTCCTCTTCGGCTTCCGTTCCTCCGACGGCCAATTGGAGACGACTCGGGAGTCGGGCAGGCGTCCCTGGAGTAGCGCCCGCGACAGACGGAGCGGGCCAGCTTCTTGACTCCAGGCTCGGAGGGCGAGGCGGAAGTTAGCGCCGGACATCCTCGGACATCCTCGCTGCTCCGCCCTCATGTCTGCCTTCCCCGCTTCTCCGCGCTCGGCCAGCGCTGAGATCCGAGACGCTGGCCTACGCACCCTGCGAGGTGACTGGATA
Source organism: Giraffa tippelskirchi (assembly GCF_054371585.1). Lineage (NCBI taxonomy): Eukaryota > Metazoa > Chordata > Mammalia > Artiodactyla > Giraffidae > Giraffa > Giraffa tippelskirchi. Next base: position 97,009,108 of record NC_137277.1, read on the forward strand.
GGAAATGGAAGTGCAAGAATGCGAAGTCCAGAACTCCTTTCGTTTTGGAGTTCATCGCGGCCCTACTTCAAAACGAAAAGGTTCAGTTGAACTAAACTTAACGTGGTTATCTGAGAAGCAAGAGAGAAAAGGGAGAAGTGTGAAAACAGTGGAAATCGGTCGGTCTGATGTTCTTTTCCATAGTGCAGTCTACTCACCTTCTTGTCTTTACCAATTTGCGAAGATACAATGTCAAGGAAAACAAACATTTCGCTAACAGCGAAACCATCTATTTTAAGCCCAATTTAATTTACAAAACTTAAGAAATCATTTACTCACATTTCTCCAAGTAATTATCAACAATAACGTTTTACCCATTAGCTCCCCTGCTAGGTGTTGAGAGCAAAACCGCCCAAGAAATGACTATTGACAAGTTTACATCACAATTCAGTACAGGCTCTGTTTAGAGCCGGACGTTTACCAAGCCCTCTCACTTTGTCAGATATGTTCTAAATAATTAGCATCTTTAAAGCATTCCTAATACAAGAAAGGTAATCAATCTACTGGATAGAGGGAAAGGAAGGATTGCGACATCTGAATCCAAAGCTGTTTGAGTGGCACAATTATACAGAATTTCCCACTCAAAAATCGCTATCTAAAAAATCGGCATAGACCATCTTATTTACAAAGCAGAAATAGCAGCACAGATGTAGAGAACAAAAGGATGGATACTAAGGGGGAAAGGGGAGAACAGAAAGGATTGAGAGATTGGGATTGACATGTATACACTATTGATACTATGTGATGACACTTAATGGTCACAAACTTTCCAAATTTATTAAAAAACATTAATCCACACATCCATGAAGCTTAATAAAGTCTAAGTGGGATAAATTAAAGAAATATACACCTGGACACATTATAATTAACCTGTTGAAAACCAAAGTCAAGGAGTGAATCTTGAAAGTGTCAAGAGAGAAGCCACTCGTCACATAATCCTAAATAAGGTTTACAACCAAAACTACTGAAGCAGAAAGCAGTGGGATGACACGTTCAAAATGCTGAAAGACTGTCAGCTAAGACTTCTGTATCCAGGAAAACTATCCTTCAAAAATGAAGGAGAAATTAGTACATTCCCCAAATGCATGTATAAACAAAAATAACAAGAATTTGTCACTAGGAAACTTGCCATACAAGAAATTCTAAAGGGAGTCTTTCAGGTTGAAATGAAAAACTAGACAATAACTCAAACCCATATAAAGGAAACCTGTAACTACATAAGTAATTATAAAAGTATAAATGTATTTTTTGTTTATAATTCTTTTTTCTCCCATTTAAAATACAGCTGCATAGTAATTATAAATCTTTGTTGATAGGCATATTATGTATAAGGATCTAATTTGTATCATAATTATAGTACAAAGGAAGCAAGCGGGAATGAAGCTATACAGTAGCTAAGTTTTTGTATACTATTGAAATTAAACTGGTATTAATCCAAGCTGTATTGTTCTAAATTGGTGATTGTAATCCCCAGTTCGGTTCAGTTGCTCAGTCAGGTCTGACTCTTTGGGACCCCATGGACTGCAGCATGCCAGGCTTCCCTGTCCATCACCAACTCCTGGAGCTTGCTCAAACTGAAGTCCATTGAATCGGTGATCCCATCCAACCATCTCATCCTCTGTCGACCCCTTCTCCTCCTGCCTTCAATCTTTCCTAACATCAGGGTCTTTTCAGATGAGTCAGCTCTTTGCATCAGGTGGCCAAACTATTGGGAGTTTCACCTTCAACATCAGTCCTTCCAATGAATACGCACGACTGATTTCCTTTAGGATGGACTGGTAATTAAAAGTACAAAGTAATTATAGATACAAATAAGTATTTAACATAAAAGGCGGGAGTAACAGGGAAATAGAAGAACAGAAAAATATATGACATTAAGAAAACAAATAGCAAAATGTCACGCATAAATACTATCTTATCAGTAATTACATTAAATGTAACTAAATAAATGCATCACAAATGGATTAAATATTCTAATTAAAAGAGATTTGTAGAATGGGTTAAAAAAAAAACCATATGCAAGCCACAAGAGACACATTTTAGATTTAAAGACAAAACATTTTGAAACTAAGAGGATGAAAAGTATATTTACCATGCAGACAGTAACTTAAATTGTCTGACCACTTTGAAAATTGTTCTGGTATTGTTGGATTTTGGGGGGAGGGAGGGGTGGCAGCAGGCTACACGGAGACCTAGGCAGTGAAAGAACAGAGTCCTAACAACTGTACCTCTAGGGAATTCCCATTCTGGCATTTTTTTTCAAAAATGAAGTTAAAAAGTACAATTACCAGAGAATTCCTCAGTGGTCCAGTGGTTAGCACTCAGTGCTTTCACTTCTGTGGCCCAGGTTCAATCTCTGTTCAGGGAACTAAGATCCTGCAAGGTAAAAAAAAAAAAAAAAAATACAATTACCACTTGACCCAGCAGCTCCACTTTATATATTTACGAAAAGTAAATAAAAACATTTGTTCACACCAAGACTTAAACATAATAGTTCATAGCAGTTTTATTCATAATAGCCCCAAACTGGAAATAATCCCAATGTTTCCCAAGTGGTAAGTGGATAAAGTGTGTAATGTCCTTACAACACAATGATGTTCAGCAGTAAAGAGGAAACCACTTATATATGCAACAACATGGATGACTTTCAAAAACATCGTACTGATGAAAAAGAGACACAAAAGAGTACATATTGTAAAATACAATATTAATGAACTCTAAACAAATGGAATCAAATACATAGAGACAGAAAGCAGATCAGTGATTCTCTTGGGGGTTCAATGTGGAGTTAGGTGGGAGGATTGACTGCATGGGATGTGAAAGAACTTTTTGGGTTGTCAGAAATATTCTATCTCTTTATTGTGGTGGCTTATCAAAACTCATCAAACTGTACACTTACATACATTTTATTGTATATAGTTCATCCTACAATATAATTGATATAAAAGAGAAGAAAATCCTCAAATTTGTTATTTAGTCCTTTCCTTACTCATACCAAAGTATGACTTCTGTCTAAAATGTCCTTTCTTCCATCTCCCATCCCTATACTTTACCCCAGTGGTTGAAGTATGGTCAGTAAATAACAGTCACATTGCTTACCCTACAATTCTACTCTAGCATCCTTGTTTTACTTGTCTGCCTTGGCATCTAAATTTTAAGCTTCTTGAAAACAGGGGGTAGGCCCTAGCCATCATAGATACTTAAATATTAGAGTGATATTTATTCAAGTAGTTTGCTTGCTAAGAATACTCAAAAGGATCAGAAATATCTAAAATCTAATAGCCTCTCTTGAAATTATCAATTCTTTAAGGTTAAATAAACAACAAAATTTATAGAATTCAGGCCACGTATCTGATACAAATATTACATCTAATGCTTAAAGCATTCATTGTTTGGGTTAGTCCCAGTGTGGCTTTGGAGAACACTATATGCACAAAATTGTGAATTGTTTGATATGTTTCCTAAAATCATATATTGCAGAAGTTTACCTTATTAGATATATAATATACCTGTGTCAGAGAGAAACTTTTCCTGCTCATTTGGTATCTTCTGAATCTGATAGGTTTGTCAAATGAAAGAATAACTCTGGCTATTAGCATTACTACATACGTTCAAAATGCATGAACCTTATTATAAAAATTCCTTCCTTTTTGTAAAGAGCACTACATGCATATACATATAACTCCTTTTATATACAAAGTCTAACTATGTATCTGACAAGAAGTTGTAACAGTAGGTTTTCAGATAGCCTGAATTTACAATCATGAATATTAGAAAAGAGCTATTGCAAAATGAATTTTTAAGAAATGTTTGGAAAGATTTAATAAACATTGTTTTCTGTTCAAAATTCAAAATCAGTTTTAATTGTTATACCTAATTATAGTGGTTGAATTATACAGTTTTGAATATTATAAATAGATCTAGTAGAAGAAAAAGGAAAAATAGGAAAATATTTACTTTTTGAAGTACAGTAATTTAATGTATAAAGCCAATAGAATAATTGTTACTTCTGCCAGATGGTATTTTACATTTTGATAAAAAGATATATTCTTAATCATATATGTCAAGAAAAAGGGACCATATGTTGTTAAACACTTCCAATTTGTCATTTAATTTAAAAGGCACTACTGATATTGCCATAATTATTTTTTGTGATGTGGCCTAAGTATACTTGGTGTCAATAAAATTTAATTTTCTCAAGTAATTTCCTTATTGTTCTTTGAGCAAATAACTCAACAGAGATTGTTTTTTAGCACCTACAAAGAAAAGATGCCATAAAAAGGATAAATCAGAATTCAGAGTATGTATTCAAGTTACTACTGGGTAAAAAAGCATAACCTCTGTTTCCAAGAAGCCTCTAAAATGTAACTTACTGCATTCTAGCAAAGTAAGTAAAATACACAGGATAACTCAAATGATTCTAAATTGACATCCCTTAAGTTCAGAAACCCAATATATTGTTAAGATTTTTAAAAAGTGGGGAGGGATTCCTTCGGGGTCCAGTAGTTCAGACTTCACCCTTCCGCCGCTGGGGGCACAGGTTTGATTCCTTGGTCGGGAAACTGAGATCCAGCAAGCCCTGCACATTGCTGCATGTGTTAGTTGCTAAGTCGTGTCCAGTTCTTTGTGACCCCGTGGACTGTAGCCTGCCAGGCTCCTCTGTCCATGGGATACTCTGGGCAAGAATACTGGAGTGGGTAGCATTTCCTTCTGCAGGGGATCTTCCAAACCCGGAAACAAACCCAGGTCTCCTGCATTGCAAGCAGATTCTTTACCACATGAGTCACTAGGGAAGCCAGTGTAGCCAAAAAAAAAAGATTACAAAATAATAATTTGTATTACAAAGTATTTTAATCAATACAAAAGGGTTTCTGATGAAAGAAACTGTATGGAAGACACAGAAAATAACACTTCATCTATAATGGGTAAAGGAAATTGATACTAGATGAATATTAAAATAAAGGTTTTGTATAGATATTTTTCCTCTGCCTTTTGAAAAGGAAATTTGTTGGTCCTTTTTCCTCTGCCATTTTCCATCCAATTCTCCTTTTATTCTATAGGGCTTTATGTACTATTTTATTCTGGCTGAAAGTTTTAATTACCATGTACCTTCTGAAGACTTGCAAATTTCTATTGTCTGTTTTTCCAGGTTTTTCTTTGTTGTATTACGGGGACGACAGAGGATGAGATGGTTGGATGGCATCACCGACACAATGGACATGAGTTTGAGTAGGCTCCAGGAGTTGGTGATGGACAGGGAAGCCTGGCATGCTGCCAGGGGGTCCATGGGGCTGCAAAGAGTTGGACACGACTGAGCAACTGAAATGAACTGAACTGATTACTATATCACCATTTATCATTCTCCAGTTGATGGTCATTTGGATTGTTTCTAATTTTTTGTTTTTTGCTATTATGAACAACACTGCTATAAATATTCTCTATATATTCTCTATATTCCCTGGTCTATCTAACCAAGAGATTCTCAAGACTATATACCTACAAGTAAAATTGCTGGGTTCAAAGGCATGCATGTTGTCAATTTCAACTTGATAATGTCAAACTGTAATCCCATTTAACGTTCAAACTTTCTTGTTGCTCTACATCATCACTAGCATTTAATTTTGTTGGACTTCTTAATTTTTGCCAATCTAATGAAAGTACAATGATGTATCATTTTGCTTTAATTTACATGTTCCTGATTACTAATAAAGTTGAATATCTTTCAAGTGTTTGTTGACCATTTATACTTACTCTTTTCTGAAATGCCAAGTCATGACTTTGGCACATTCTTTACTATGGAGTTATTATTGTTTTGTATACTTTCAAACTCTTCATTTTCATTTCAGTAAAATGTAACCCTAAGAGGATACTTTGCATGAGAAAGGTCCTGTTGCTGGTTAGTAGCAGAATTAAAATTCATAGTAACCAGTGATTATTTTTTTAATTTGGTGGAAAAGCAACTGATATGCAATTAATGTCACTTCCTTCTATGTTATCATTTTATTTTTCTAAAGTGTTAACAGGTATAATTTTAGATGTCTGTGACACTTTAGAATGTATGTGACTACCTTCTTTCTAAAACAGGCAGATGCATGGGTTTAGCAGTCCACTGAGGTTGGAATGCTGCTCCAAGGAGACGACATTCAACAGGGAAATTTGAAAAGTCATAGATCTGTTCATAATATTGGCAAATAATAGAAGAAATTGGTGAACAACTATCTTGGATTCTTGGGGATAGAGTGAGGGAAGTCTATCATGTAATTAATTCTTCCAGATGAGTCTGGTCTTTCTACTCACTGTGATCTCTACTCATTGTGATTAATTGATTAAGAGGCAAAATCAAAATACAGTGTATTTCTCAGTGTTTTTCATGAATACCATGGGTGGTACACAAGATGATTTTGGACATCTGTGGACATCTTTTACATTAATGGATATATACTTATTTTGATGTATACTAGAAAAATATATAAAGAGCATATCAGACCTTTAATTTAATGACTATTATTGCTTAAGATAACAATTTCTTCTAAAAGCATCTATTTAAGGAAAAATATTAAGTAAACAATGACACAAATAAAAAGTGGATATGGGAAAAATTGTGAAAATGGCACAAATATAACCAAAATTTGGGAAACCTGGGACAATGATTATGATTATAGATAAATCTGGGTTGAGAAATTAACTCCATTACTTCCTATGTGTATGAATCTGGGAAGTTATTTACTTTCCTTGGCTGTACTGATTAGTATATGAGTTGCTTTAGCAAAAGACCATGGAGAAGGCAATGGCAACCCACTCCAGTACTCTTGCCTAGAAAATCCCATGGACAAAGGAGCCTGGTAGGCTGCAGTCCATGGGGTCTCTAAGAGTCAGACACAACTGAGAGACTTCACTTTCACTTTTCACTTTCATGCATTAAAGGAAATGGCAACCCACTCCAGTGTTCTTGCCTGGAGAATCCCAGGGACGGGGGAGCCTGGTGGGCTGCCATCTATGGGGAGTTGGACACAACTGAAGCAACTTAGCAGCAGCAGCAGCAACAAAGACCAAAATAGTAACGACTTAAACAAGTTATCCAAAATCGCTACAGATGGTGACTGCAGCCATGAAATTAAAAGACGCTTGCTCCTTGGAAGAAAATCTATGACCAATCTATACAGCATATTAAAAAGCAGAGACGTTACTTTGCCTATAAAGTTCCGTATACTCAAAGCTATGGTTTTTCCAGTAATCATGTATGGACATGAGTTGGATTGTAAAGAAAGCTGAGTGTCGAAGAATTGATGCTTTTGAACTGTGGTGTTGGAGAAGACTCTTAGGGTCCTCTGGACAGCAAGGAGATCAAAACAGTATCCTAAAGGAAATCAATCCTGAATAGTCATTGGAAGGACTGATGCTGAAGCTGAAGCTCCAAAACTTTGGCCACCTGATGTGAAGAACCAACTCATTGGGATCCCAGTGATGCTGGGAAAGATTGAAGGCAGGAGGAGAAGGGGATGACAGAGGATGAGATGGTTGGATGGCATCAGTGACTCAATGGACATGAGTTTGAGCAACCTCTGGGAGATAGTGAAAGACAGGGAAGCCTGTCATGGTGCAGTCCATGGTGCCCCAAAGAGTAGGACACGACTGAGCAACTGAATGACAACAAAACAGGTTATCACATTTCTTTCTATCTCACCTGAAGATCACAGTAGTGAGGGGGTCAGAGTGGCACTGCTCCATGAGGTTCTCAGAAGCCTGGGGTCCGTCTCCCAGCTGTGCCATCATCCTCTCATATTATGGCATGTGGGAAAGGGAAAGAGGAATCAGGGGCAAGCAACTTTTAGTTAAGAGCTTGAACCAGAACTTACACATAATCACTTTTGTTTACACTCTAATGGCTAACTGCTAGAGAGACTGTCATCTCTAGTGAGAAGGAAGAAGACAATGGACATCAAGCATCAAAGGACAATGAGGGGAAGTCCCCAGTGGTCCAGTGGTTAGGACTCTGTGCTTTCATTGTTGAGGGCCTGGGTTCAATTCCTAGTTGGGGAACTAAGATTCCAGAAGCACATGGTGCAGCCAAAACAAAAAGACAATGAACCCTGAGAGATGGAAAACAAGTGAGCAGAGTGCTCTAGTTCTTCCAGTTGTCCCAGTTTACTGCCTGGGGAAAATGTCCAAACCTCAACACAGGAAGAAAAGAACTCAGGTGAACCCAGAGGCCTACCAGAATTGAAGAGACAGAGGTGGGAGTCTGGGGAAGCCAGGCTCCTAGAGTTCATCAGGCAGAGAACTAGAGAGGAGAGAGATACACAGGGAGAATGCCAGAGATCTACAGAGTGACCACCTTGAATATTCAGTTGATTGGTAATCAGTGCATGCATGTGGCTGGGGAAAGAACCATGTGAAAGAATTAGAGGGTAGAGTGGTTCATAAGGGCCGGGAATAATAATAATAATAAATGCTAGCCTTAGGAAAAAACCTTATAATTAAAACAGCATCAGTAAGAGCACCAAGAATGGTATGTTTCAATAATGGGGAATAACTAGCCATACGTGAAAAGCAGGTTTGGTCCTACTTAAAAGCTTAAAAGCAGACCCCAAAGGATCAAAATATTTCTAAGTAACGGAATCAGATTTAATGCTGGGTTATCACGGAGAAGGCAATGGCACCCCACTCCAGTACTCTTGCCTGGAAAACCCCATGGACGGAGGAGCCTGGTAGGCTACAGTCCATGGGGTCGCTAAGAGTCGAACACGACTGAGCGACTTCACTTTCACTTTTCCCTTTCATGCACTGGAGAAGGAAATGGCAACCCACTCCAGTATTCTTGCCTGCAGAATCCCAGGGAGGGGGGAGCCTGGTGGGCTGCCATCTATGGGATCGCACAGAGTCGGACATGACTGAAGCGACTTAGCAGCAGCAGCTGGGTTATCAATTCTCCCCAAGCTGATTCTTAAATTCATATGGAAATGTGAAGGACTTAAAATAACCAAATCAACTGTGGAATAAAAAGAAAATGAAGGTAAATTATTTATGCTACCTGACTCCAAGACTTATTACATAACTACAATAATCCAGACTGTGGTATCTGACAGTTCTAGAATCAAATATTGGTTCCATCTTTTACTTACCTTGGGCAAGTCACCTAATCTCTATAAGCTTGAGTCTCCTTCTCTATAAAATCAAAATAATATTAACAACCTGGTAGGATTATGTGACTAAATAAAATAGTGCATATGATGCACTTAGCACAGTACTGGGCCTATAAAAATAATATCAGCTTTTACTATCACTCAACCCCAAGCTTTATAAGACAGGGACTATATCTGTGTTGATTATCACTGTATCCTTTAGGGCCTTAGAAGCAAATTGAGGTTCAACTATCTCAGGCAAAGAGTTAACAAGAAAATAATTGACCATGTACTTAAAAGTCCAACATCATTACTTTTCAAGTGATGAGCATGAAATTTAGAAAATCCAAGTTTCAAGCCCAAGGGCTTCCCAGGTGGCACCAGTGGTAAAGAACTCACCGGCCAATGCAGGAGACGTAAGAGACAGGGGTTTGATCCCTGGGTTGCGAAGATCCCCTGGAGGAGAGATGGCAACCGATTCCACTATTCTTTCCTGGAGAAACCCATGTACAGAGGAGCCTGTGGGCTACAGTCCATAGGGTTGTAAAGAGTTGGACATGACTAAAGCGACTTAGTATACAGCACACAAGTTTCAACCCCAGGTCAATCTTTTCTAATGATTCACACCTTCTCTCTTCTCAAATACTTTGGCTGTAGAATACCTTAATACTTATTTACATATTTACATAGGACTTTAAAAGCAGATGTGTAACATTTTGTCTAGGATGGTACTTAGAATTCGGAGAAGGCAATGGCACCCCACTCCAGTATTCTTGCCTGGAGAATCCCAGGGATGGCAGAGCCCGGTGGGCTGCCATCTGTGGGTTCGCACAGAGTCGGACACAGCTGAAGCAACTTAGCAGCAGCAGCAGCAGCAGTACTTAGAATTAAGCATATTCAGCTTGAAAAATATAGATAACCAAAGAGTATGGTATGATAGGTAGAATTATCCAATAGTTTAAACTTCACTTCTAATAATCCCAAATTCAAAGAATAGATAGTATTAATTATAAGAAAAAGCTCTCATTTCAGAATAGTATATTTAGAATAGCCATGGTGGCCTATAAGCTGAATATACAAATGTAAGCAAATGATATATGATATTGAGTCATTTTGCACAGATTTTTGTCTATAAGAATTTCAAATTTAAATATCTAGTGACCACTATTTCACATATTCAGAGTCTACCCGTTTCACTTTGTAGCAGAAAAACAAACAAAAAAAATCAAATCCTGCTTATCATACTCTAAATCTCAACACAAATGCCCCCAGGCAAATCCTTAAAGTCACTACCCAATCCATCTGACTCTCTTTTAATGGTTTTACATACTCCTGAGTAGATTTTTAAGATCTCTTCATTGTTTTTTGCTTCAAAATATGCATGTTTCGTTATTAACTTTGCATAAATATTCCCAAATTTTTACTTTCTTCAGTGAGTTGAAACTGTCATGTAATGTAATTCTGCTAGCATACACAGGAAAAATGACTGTGGTATTCCACAGTTAAAAGCTGACTTCATCACACATGATGGCTGATAAAGAATACATTTAATTTTAATCCTAAAAATTTATTTTCCATTTTGGTGCATGACTAATCTTCATCATATTTTCTCTCCTCACCACCCCCCACCCCAAAGCTGCTTGCCCCTTTCCATACAGTGTAACGGTATAATGCTTCTGGCCATTTTCATAGGCACATTCAATGCTTTTAGGATATATATCTCCTCCTTACCACTACCTACAGTTACAAAGTTCACCAAAATCTCCATCTTTCTCATATGTATACTTCTTAACCTCCCCCTCTCCATTCTTGTTCACGAAAGCATATGCAAGGAAGTAATTTCTTCCTATTTTTGCCATTGACTGGCCCCTTTTAGAATCCTATATCTAGCTTTTATCACATTTTAAGAAAAAGAACAAACAACAATAGCAATTGTTTTAATAATAGAAAGCATGAATAAAGATGAGAGTAATTTGGGAGTTTTAACCTAGAAAATAAAACTAACAGGTGAATTCAATTGAATGTTATTTTGAGAAAAATACTGAATGTTCTATATTCCACATAATATATAGCATGACAGTTTTGAAGAGCTTCATTAGCTATAATCAAAGAAGGCTTTATCATTGGCAAGGATAGTATCAAATATTTCAGTTCTTGAGAGCTTTAAAATAAGAGGCACAGGGAGATACCCAATTTTTTGACTGATAATGTCCTATCTTCCATTTACTTCTTTGGGAGTTTATAAGTGAAGGAAACTAAAGTATCTCTCCTAAAATTGTTAGAGTAGAGAGTGCCCAAAAAAAAGTAGAAGAGTGAAGACCTAATAGCTCAGTGTCTCTAGATTATGGCTTCTTTTTATATTTTAATTTTAAGTGATCACTTGGAGACTCTATCTATGTGTATTCTCACTTAAGGCAATTGGCTGTATCAGATCACTACTAAAAACCCAACTGCTTTTCTACCGCAGGATTCAAAGAAATAAAATACTGTCATTTATTATTTGTTTCAACATGCACAATATTGTTTGTATAAAATCCATTCTCTTCTTAAGAATTAGAAAAAAAATTTTTTTATTAATTTTATAAAATCCAGAAACTTACACTTGGCTCCTGTTTTAAGAGAAAAATATTAGTGAACCATTGGTTAGGACTTATATTTCTGAACCTTTTATAAAATAAATTTGATCCACTTAGAAATAAGAAAATTAAATAAAAAATGTATTAAATATCAGAAAATACTGCTCCATTTAAACTTCAAAAGCTTACTTAGCCTCTAATGAGGTAGCTTGAACAAGATTATCTTTGTTGGATGATATTAATTGAATCTATAAAGAGTCCTATTATTAGAGTATAATTATTTTTGTAATGAATTTATTTGATTTGTAGATTAGTTCACTATAAACCCTGTTAATCTTTTTTTCCTAGCATTTTATGATAGCTTTGTATAACTATTGTGTATTTAATAAATTAAGCAATAACCTTAATGCTTTAAAATGTTAGTGTAAATAAATGAATTCCAAACAATTTGGGAGAAAATAAACTAATTTGTGAAGAGGATTTGATGTTCATGAATGACAAGAGTTCTCTGTAGGTAGATGGTAACATTTGCAATAAATCTCAGCCATTTAGTACAATGTTCAAAGTACAAATAATTTGATTAAGAATTAAATAAACACAGATTACTTGTGCCTACTGAGAAAGAATTTTTTATTTCACATTTCAAAACATGATTGGACCATCAATATTACACGAGCAACTGAATTATTAATCATTTTGATAAAAAATCTTAAATTAATATTACATGCAATGCAACATCAAATCATGTATGTACACATATATATAAATGCTAATTTATGTATGTTTATAAGAAGTAACTTTATGAGACTAACATGTTAAAAAGGCTTGCTAGAGTTGTGATACCAACCATGGTATCTGTGCTATGCAATTGCCTTGAAGGTATCATCTTCTTTATAATAAGATACTTTGGACATTTGGCATTATGCCAAATTTCATTAGGCTGGGTGTTGCTAATGAATTTTTAACTGTTTGGAAGAATTTTTAAATAACTCTAAAAGAAACACACCCATTGTATGTTTCTTTGCAAAGTCTATTCCATTCTTCCTAACCTACATATTTTTAGACAGTGCTATTAAGTAATTAAATAATCAATAATGGGACACATGAAAAAGATTCAAAGCTATTAAGGGTTAAGCAAACTGAAAAAAATCAATAGGCTATTTTATTACTGAAAAAGAGGCTTTATTTTAATGGCAATATAGTGTTTCTTTAATCTTAACAAAGGGATAATAAAAAGAAACAAAACAAACGACAAAACAGCACAAGCCTGGAGCAGATTGTGGCTCTGTGACTTTAACTGCTCTGGGCCTTAGTGTGCACAACTGGAGAGTGTTTCTCAACTTCTTCCTCTTCTTTATCTTATTCTAGTACAAGAACATTTTGTCAGCTAGAACCTTACTTGGAGCGTCAGTACATAGACTAATGCCGAACTGCTCTATCGATGTGGTGGGTGAGAAAACCTGGCGCCCTCTGTAAATTTGTTTGTTACTTTTCACTGCATAAAACTTTCAAAGAAAGCTTGCTGATTTTGCTTTTGCTTCTGGGTTGCATATACTCAACCCAGAAAGAAAAGGATTTCACCGCATAAAGAAATTTAAACAATCATTCTTCCTTCTTCAAACACTTTTACATTTAAACTGTTGATCAATCTGGATTTCATTTTTGTGTAAGGAGTAAAGTAGGTCCCTAAATTCTCACTTCTTTCAAGATTACTACCTAACTGTTCTTCACTTTATTAAGTAATTTGTCTTTATCTTACTGATTTGAAATGTCACACTTCTGTAATAAGTTCTCACATATCATCAAATCTATTGGCTTCCCTGGTGGCTCAGTCGGTAAAGAATCTACTTGTAACGCAGGAGACGTGGGTTTGATCCCTTTGTGAGGAAGATCAGGGAAGATCCCCTGGAGAAGTAAATGACAACCCACTCTAGTATTCTTGCCTGGAAAATCATGGACAGAGGAACCTGGCAGGCTACAATTCATGGGGTCACAAAGAGTCTGACACGACTTAGCGACTAAACCACCACCGTTTCTATTTTCTAGTACTTTAGTTTTAGAGATGATTCTATCTCCACCAACTGCCAAGAGCAAATGCTTTATTTTTTTCTAAACTATGAAGATTTTCAGTTTCACATACTAATTGTTAACATTTTGTATATCTTTTCATGCCACATTTACTATTGTTTATTGCTACCTGTATAAAATATGCTGATATCTATTGCAATTGTCAAATAAAGACATATATATATATAATGTTAGCATTAGCGGTTAGCAGCATGAATTCTAGAGACAGAATGTGGACAATTATGCTACTTGTTAAATAGGGTTGTTATGAGGATAAAATGGCTTAATATTTGTAAAGCATTTAGTAAACATTATGCTATTATTATAGTTATTGCATATGACCTATAAATCAATTGACTTTGTATATGATATCTGATCTTTTTCATTTGCTACTCTTAAATTTTAACATGACAGTTTAACTTATCAATGTCTACATTTAGTCTTTTCCAACACTACATCTCTAACTCTCTGATTCTCTGACACCATCTGAGTGTCCTACAATTCAGTACTATTCTGATACTAACTACCCTAACTACCCAGAGTTAGTGTTGGACTTCACAAGTTTAAGGACTTAGTCTCCTAACACTGCTCTCACTCAAACATCAGGCCTAAGTACCAAGTCCCTGGTACCAGACAGTCCACATCTAACTTGGCTACAAATTCCAAATTCTCTCTCCAAGTTTTGATAATTTGCTAGAATGACTCATAGGACTCAAGAAAATGCTATGCTTATAATTCCAGTTGATTATGAAAGACACAGAGGAATAGGCAGATGGAAAAGTACATAAGGTGGTGAGGGCACAGAGCTTCCTTGTCCTCTCCAGGTATGCCACCCTCCCACCAACTTGATCTGTTCATCAATCTGGAAGCTCTCTAAATTTCATTGTTAAGGAGTTTTAAAGAGTTCAATATCCAGCCCCTCTCCCCCCACTGGAAGTCAGTGGGTGGGGGTGCAATTTCCTACCCTCTAATCGCTTGGTCTTTCTGGTGACCAGGCCCATCCTGAGGCTACCTAGGGACCTTTTTCTAAGTTATCTCATTAGCATAAACTTAAGTGTGATATAAAGGGGCTTATTGTGAATGACAAAGGTCACTCCTAGCACTCAGAAAGTTAAAATGGAACCCTGTGCCGGGAACCACAGACAAAAGCCAAAGATATTGCTTATTATGGGGCTTCCCAGGTGGCTTAGTGATAAAGAATCTGCTGCCAGTGCAGGAGACACAGGAGATGCGGGTTTGATCCCTGGGTTGAGAAGATCCCCTGGAGGAGGAAATGGCAACCCACTCCAGTATTCTTGCCTGGGAAATCCCATGGACAGAGGAGCCTGATGGGCTACAGTTCATGGGGTTGCAAAAAGTCAAACAGGACTTAGTGACTGTGCATGCACATATTGCTTATTATACCACAATAGTAGGTATTCTATGTCCTTTTTCCTTCCTGAGCTCACACAGGACTAAAGTTCCCAGCCCCTTAGGAGTTGGCCAGGGAGATCTGATACTTCAAGTCAATCAACTGTGAGAAGAAGTGATGTGTTTTTCTTCTCGGCTGAGGCAGTAAAAAGCCACTGTGCAATTTTCCAGTTCCCTTTCCCCCTGCAGCAGCAAATGTGGATGTCTTGTGGTAAGACACTGAAGCCAGAAAATCAAAGAAGATGAGATTGCTAAGTGACACATGAATGATAGCTGCCTTGAAGAATTACATCGATGATAGTGACCTTTGAGTGACAGAGAAATAATCTTCTCTGTGTTAAACCACTAAGATTTTAGTTCTTGTTTGTTACCACAACATAAACATAGCCTCTTCTGCCTAGTCTCTCTCTTTTTAGTGTATATTCCTTTTCTATAATCTTCTTCCTGGGACTGTGACTGGAAGCCTTATATCAGAATTCCAGCAGGAAACAGAAACACATTCAAAAGATATCATTGAAAGATAGTTTAATCAAAGATCTGGGCAAATTTAAAGGAATTCAATTGAAGTACCTGCCAACATGAAGGTGTTACTCTCCCTAGACTTGAGGGGCAAATGGAGGTAGTAGTAACCAAAGCTGAAATGAGAGTGTTGCTATGGGGGATGGGCCACCTGACAGGAGCTCTGGCCTTAGTATAATTCAGACAGTCTCAAGCTAAGACCAGCTTCCAGATGATTTGGTCTTTAGGAACCAGTCTCCTAGGGCAGAGAGCAGGGTGAAGAGGATGAACAGCAGAAAATATTCAGCACACTTCATCAAGTCATTCCAAATCTTGCTGTAGAATACTGAATTAACAAATGATATCTAAGGAGGATATCATGAAACTACATGGCCAAACTACCTCTTGACAATCACCCTGGAAATCATTAGGATCGAGAAAAATGCACTGACATTAGGGACCATCCTGGAATATGGTTCTTTGGTTCTTCAACCAAAAGAACTATGCACACTTTCCCTGTGATTAGTGCATGAGAATTTGAAAATTAACACTTCAGAAATAAAAACATCGAACGGATATACTTATCAATAAACTGAGTAAAATTCAAAATAATTTTGGATACCCAGCAAATGTTCTACCCTAGTTGATTACGTGTTCTTTCAGTGCAGGAACCTAATCTTATCAGTCTTTACAACTCTAATATCGAGTACAATTTTCCCTATTGCCTATCTTATTGATATAAAATAAATCTTTAAGAGAGAATTCCTTGCATGATTCTAATCACATTCTTGTGTTATTTCTTTTTACTTTCCACATTGACCTCTACATTTGCATGGATCTCTACATCATTAATACAACATGTTAACTTTCAATTTTATGCTCCTATTTTATATGCATTTTTGCTACTTCTTTTGTCATTTTATACTATCACTCTGTTCCAGATCTTACTCAAAACATCTTAAATCTTCCTTTGTCTAATCATACCCCATCTAAAACATTCCGCTTCAGTACTTGTTCAGTTTTCACAGTAACTATTCTTGATTATCTGTATTAAAGATTAAAAGAATTAAAGGAACAAAATATCTACCATCACCCGGCAATGTTACATATGGTTTCATACAATTGACATTATTAATTCTTTATATAAGAAAACATTATATTTATGTTTGAACATACCAGTGGAAGAAAAGTAATGAGCACATATAATAAACTTTTAATAGAGATGATTTCTCTTGAGCTGGTACAAAGCACCAGAATAAGCAAATATGCTATTTCTTGAGCTTTGTTTATTCAGTGGTTATATGTTTTGAATGTCATTTAAATTAATTTTCCTACTAAATGTTTTCTTTTGTAATTAATTTCTTGTCATGTCAGCTATAGTTTGTTAGATTATAAATAGAGACTATATATTTTTTCAATCACAGTCATTCCCCAGAACCTAGTTATGTAGAATACCTACTTAGTAAACATTTACTGGTTAATTATAAATAATCAGAAAGTCCAATTTTCCTTACAATGGGCTAATTTTTTGAATATATAGTGATGTAACCACTTTCATCAGAGAAAAGAGAATCCCACTACATATTAATAATTTTTAAAATGAGCTCTGATCATAAGAAGACTATTCTTCATAAAATGTGTGTATACAGTAAGTATCTATAACAATATTCAAAAACTTTTTTCTTAAATTCTATTTGTATTGATTTTCCATTTTATATCACCCATATCTTTACTATATATGCTGATATTACCTTCATCATTTTCAACCTCTTCCTCGCTCTTTGATGTTCATTAATATAAATTATTTTGAAATTCAGTAAATAATCTCTACAATTTAAAATGACGTTTTTTTAAGCCTTTAACAAAACCTTTAAATGTAGTCAGTTTCATATTGTTCTTACCCAATGAGAAAACAATTACCCCCAAACTACTACCTTTTGCCACTAGATGGCGCCTATGTCTAAGTAACAATGTCTATTCTTTAAGTTAAACTATTTGGAAAAAACCCTGACTTCCTTTGAGGTAAATCCCATAAGTGAATTTTCAGGTTTGGTGAAATTTATCTCTTTAAGATTTAGAGAAAAGTTCATTTTAAACAATCCAGATTAAGATCTTTCTAAAATGGGCTTTCAATCATGTCTATTGAGTTGGTGATGCCATCCAGTCATCTCATCCTCTGTTGTCCCCTTCTCTTGCCTTTGGTCTTTCCCAGCATCAGGGTCTTTTCCAATGAGTCGGCTCTTTGCATCAGGTGGCCAAAGTATTGGAACTTCAGCTTCAGCATCAGTGCTTCCAATGAATACTCAGGGTTGATTTCCTTTAGAACTGACTGGTTTGATCTCCTTACTGTCCAAGGAACTCTCAAGAGTCTTCTCCAACACCACAGTTCAAAGGCATCGATTTTTCAGTGCCCAGCCTTTTTAATTGTCCAGATCTCACATCTGTACATACTACTGGAAAAAACCATAGCTTTGACTATACGGACATTGGTAGGCAAAGTAATGTCTCTGCTTTTTAATACACTGTCTAGGTTTGTCATCGTTTTTCTTCCAAGGAGCCAACATCTTTTCATTTCACTGAGAAATGCTGTGAGCAGGATTCTAACCTGGGCAGGGAGACCCCGTTGGATTTCGAGTCCAATGCTTTGACCACCCAGACATCACAGCTCTATTTCCAGATACCACTTCTTAAAAGTAACTGCTAGCAGCAAATGCTTCCTTTCCCCCAATTTTGTTTTAAAATACGGCTACTTCTAATGTTAAATAATCAAATAAAGCAGGCAGAATTATTCAGTTCAGTTCAGTTCAGTTCAGTCGCTCAGTTGTGTCCGACTCTTTGCGACCCCATGAATTGCAGCACGCCAGGCCTCTCTGTCCATCACCAACTCCCTGAGTCTACGCAAACCCATGTCCATCGAGTTGGTGATGCCATCCAACCATCTCATCCTCTGTCGTCCCCTTCTCCTCCCGCCCCCAATCCTACCCAGCATTAGGGTCTTTCCCAATGAGTCAACCCTTCGCATGAGGTGCCCAAAGTATTGGAGTTTCAGCTTCAACATCAGACCTTCCAATGAACACCCAGGACTGATCTCTTTTAGGATGGATTGATTGGATCTCCTTGCAGTCCAAGGGACTCTCACGAGTCTTCTCCAACACCACAGTTCAAAAGCATCAATTCTTCGGCGCTCAGCTTTCTTCACTGTCCAACTCTCACATCCATACATGACTACTGGAGAAACCACAGCCTTGACTAGACGTACTTTTGTTGGCAAAGGAATGTCTCTGCTTTTAAATATGCTATCTAGGTTGGCCATAACCTTCCTTCCAAGGAGTAAGCGTCTTTTAATTTCATGGCTGCAATCACCATCAGCAGTGATTTTGGAGCCACCAAAAATAAAGTCTGACACTGTTTCCACTGTTTCCCCATCTATTTCCCATGAAGTAATGGGACCAGATGCCATGATCTTAGTTTTCTGAACGTTGAGCTTTAAGCCAACTTTTTCACTCTCCTCTTTCACTTTCATCAAGAGGCTCTTTAGTTCTTCTTCACTTTCTGCCATAAGGGTGGTGTCATCCGCATATCTGAGGTTATTGATATTTCTCCCGGCTATCTTGATTCCAGCTTGTGTTTCTTCCAGCCCAGCGTTTCTCATGATGTACTCTGCATATAAGTTAAATAAGCAGGGTGACAATATACAGCCTTGACGTACTCCTTTTCCTATTTGGAACCAGTCTGTTGTTCCATGTCCAGTTCTAACGGTTGCTTCCTGACCTGCATACAGGTTTCTCAAGAGACAGGTCAGATGGTCTGGTATTCCCATCTCTTTCAGAATTTTCCACAGTTTCTTGTGATCCACACAGTCAAAGGCTTTGGCATAGTCAATAAAGCAGAAATAGATGTTTTTCTGGAACTCTCTTGCTTTTTCGATGATCCAGCAGAATTATTAGAACTGGGTCAAATCTTATTGATGAATTGCATAGACCTTTGCACGTTTTATAGCATTTATTTTGAATACTTTATGACATTTGAGTACTAGAGTATTTTAATAATTGAAACAGCTTCAGTTGAGTTAAGTTCAGTCACTCAGCCGTGTCCGACTCTTTGCAACCCCCCGTGGATTGCAGCACAGCAGGCCTCCCTGTCCATCACCAACTCCCGAAGTTTACCCAAACTCATGTCCATCGAGTTGGTGATGCTATCCAACCATCTCATCCTCTTGTCGAACCCTTCTCCTCATGCCTTCAATCTTTGCCAGCATCAGGGTCTTTTCCAAGGAGTCAGTTCTTCACATCAGGTGGCCAAAGTATTGGAGTTTCAGCTTCAATATCAGTCCTTCCAATGAACACTCAGGACTGATCTCCTTTAGGATGGATTGGTTGGATCTCCTTGCAGTCCAAGGGACTCTCAAAAGTCTTCTCCAACACCATAGTTAGAAAGCATCAATTCTTCCACGCTCAGCTTTGTTTATAGTCCAACTAATAAATATTTAGTAACAATAAAGTCATTCTTAAACTTTAGTATGCTTCAAAATCAACTAGAGGTTTTGCTACAATTGTATACAGATGCCAAGACTCCACGTGCAGAGATTGTATTTCACTTGGTATGAGGTGGAGACCAGGACCCTGTATTTTAAATAAACATCCAAATTGATTCTTTTATCTCTCTGTGTTTCTCAAAATTCTCAGTTGGCACTAAAGAATAAATTCTCATCTGAATGGAGTTTCATTTGAGTGTTCAACATAAAATTGAGTGTTTTATTTATGGTTCAAAATTAAGGCATGTTATACAACTGTAACTTATAGGAAGGAAAGTAGTTTTCACAACAAAGCCTCTTCCCAAAGTATGGAAATACTGGAAATTCCATTTAATACTTATTTTCTCAATAAATAATCTTTGAAGGCATCTCTTCATAGTCTAAGTCACATATAAAGATTTAAACTAAATCTAAACTAAGATCTAAACTAAAATCACTTCAGTTTATTATTAGTAAGATTTTCTAAAATGCAGTTATGAAAAATCAATTAAAATTAAGATATTAATCTCTGTTTTTTTAAAAAACAGATCTTTACTTTTTAAAACAATGCTCTTTCTAAAAATCAACTTTTGCCTTTCTTACCTTGTAGTAACACTTTTCCATGTCTTTTAAGTGACCCTGTTTTGAGCAGTGTTAACACTTCAGAGAAATCTCCAGATATGTGTCACGTATCTTTTGATCTACTTTAATAACAAAACAGAGTCTCCTTGTTATCCTCACTTGTTCAACCAATGCACATTCTTGCCCCTGTGTTTATACAGTACATTCATTAGTGGTTTTTGCTTGTCTAGTCTTTTGGGCCATAAAACTAGAGTTTATTATCCTCCGGGTGATGAATCTTCTTATTTACAAATTAATTGCAGATCATGTGTGGGCAGCATGATTGCTGATCCTGCCTAACAAATACATTTAGTGTTTAATTTTTTTTCTGTTGCTATTTTCTCATTTGAAGTGGGTAGACCAAAACCAATTAATTCTATTCCAGTTTTTCAGTACTTTGTTGCATGCTTCTTCTGTCACTACAGATGCTTATGATTCTTAATGTATGGCTTTAAATAACATTGATATTAGAGATGTGCTAATATTAAACTACATGCTCCTGATAACTGCATCTTTCAGGTAAACCAGAGCTGCTAATTACTCTAAGAAATTGTAGGTTACATATTCATAATTTGAATTACTTTATCTTCAACAAAACTGCTTATATTTAGATTGCTTTAATAATAATCATAATCATAGAACTAGAAATTTTTTAGGAATATTTAAAAACAGCTAGAGACTTATAATTGTTACTTTAATGCAATTTTATCAGAGCATAGTTTTGTGGGTTTTTTAAATATCTGAATATGAAATTAAGAAATAGGAATATTCTAGATGTAGAATTTAGTAGGTTTTTGTAGTCAATATCTAATTAATCAGAATATGTAAATGAAAGAAAAAAAGCAACCATGTATTTTTGAAGACAAGCATAACTGAGGCTATTATAAAATTTCTGGTGATTTTAAACTTTGTGATGAGATTTTAGAACAAGTGGAGTGAGTAGGAAGTTAAAATAAAATTTGAACAGGTAAATATTTATGTAAATATATCATGACACGAGGATGAAATGGTTGGACGGCATCACTGATTCAATGGACACGAACGTCGGCAAACTCCGGGAAGTGGTGAGGGACAGGGAAGTTTGGCATGCTGCAGTGCAAGGGGGTCTTGAAAAATCAGACATGCCTTAATAACTGACCAACAACATGACACAGCTATTTACTCTGACACCACAAGGATCTAAGGCATTAGAAGTATCTTCATTTTTTTATGTTAAAAAAATTGTGACCCGGTTCTATATCATAATATTAGTCTGATGATACTTCAGTGACCCAAATCTTAACATAGTAACAGACAAGCAGGTAGTGTGTATGTTACTTGCTCAGTCATGTCTGACTCTTTGCAACCCCATGGACTGTAGCTTGCCAAGCTCCTCTGTCCATATGATTTTCCAGGCAAGAATTCTGGAGTGGGTTGCCATTTCCTACTCCAGGGTCTCCTACATTGCAGGTAGATTCTTTACTGTCTGAGCCACCAGGGAAGCCCAACATAATAACAGACAACCAGGTAACTCCCCTCAAATTATGTGACATTAATAAGCACTAGATATTTGAAACATAAAGAGTAGTGAGTGTGATATAAATTTTTAGTAAGCATTATATTTCTAGTACTGTGCTAGGCCTGATCGTATAGGTTGTTTCATTTAATCCTCAACTGTATACATCTTTTACAGATGAAGAAATTGTAATTTATTCCTGACTTCTTAGCTTTCCTGTTCTCAATTATATATGCTCCAGCAGAAGTAAGCATTATCATCACTAGAACTGTTAACACTAAGGCTGTGTAAGTACTTAAAGAGATTCAGGCATCAAAGGGGTGCTTGAACTGGATGAATTCAAACTTCACCCAGCTCTATGATTCTATAAACTTAAGTAACATTGCTCTGTTTTAGCTTTACAAACCATATAGCAGGGAAAGAAAACCCACCAGGATAGTACGAATATGAGGCATAAACCATGTTCTGATGCCAACAGAGAGGCCACATTCATGACAATCTGTCGTAGTGAGTTTGGAACTGATTACTTACACAAAATTAATTATTTTTCCTTAAACAATTACCTACTTCATAGTAAAGTAATCACCTAATACATAAAACATGAGAAAGAATTGGCTTGAAAGGACTCCCCCTACCGCAATTTTTTAAGCAGTCAGCTTTATACTTTCACCTACAGAATGAGCAGAGGTTAGAACATTCTAATTCTATTTCTCTGTAGGACACCAAAAATAGAAGCAGTTTGCGTTGAAATAGTACTGTGACTAAGCCTAGCCTCACTGTTGCATGTTTCTAATTGCATGCACTTCAAGGTTTGAGTTTTTTTAGAAAGCTATTAAAAGTTAGGAAAGTAGGCCCTACAGTATGACTTAGAGTTTACTTTTTAAAAATTCAACTACTTAAAATTCATTAGTATTTAAGGCAGTGTTATTTTTCACTACTTTTAACTTCATTCTTTTTCATTTTTATAAATAGTCATACAAATAAGCTATATGCTCATGTGCGTTGACTCAGAAAAATAACCTAGAAAAAAAGATGGCCAATTGCAAAAAATATAGAGAGGAACTAAAGAATATTTGATAAACTTTGTCTTACTTTACTATTATCACTTGGTGATTTTACATGATAATCTGTGCTTGAATCAATTCCAAAGGCAAAGAATTCTTATGTTTGCTCCAATGATTTGAAAAGAAAGTTTGGTGTTCCTGTTTTCACATATGTTTATATCTTTTCTGCAGTGAAATCACTTTTTTTGTTGGGCAAGTAGGTTCTTAGAGTCAGTCTCTAATTTCCCATCAGAGACAATTTTAACCTCTATTTTTTTTTATTGTGGTAAAATACACAAAACATAAAATTCACCATTTTAGTCATTTTAAGCACATAGTTCAGTAGCATTAAGTAAATTCACACTGGTGAACAATCATCACCGTCATCCATCTCTACAACCTATCATTTTCTTTTTAACACTTATTGCTACAGATGCAGAATTAGACCATTGCTACAGCTTTTCTGACCCCCATTTTACCTTTCTTAGCAGGTTTCCACAAGACAAATTTGCCAAAGTCCTTCTAACCTAAATGCTGTTTGTCTGTATTTGCTATCAACAGATACTAGTGGCATGAGGTAGCTAAAGAAAGTGATGGCACTAGCAAGTATGGGCCAACACAAATTTCGAGCAGTCATAAGAATGTTTATAGGCTCAAGGATGTTCTGAACTTTCTGCAAAACTACAATCATATATTTGAAATCAAGAATTTTTAAAAGAATCTCTAAAACTAAAAGCTAAACTTCAAATCTATGAAATCCTGTAGCAAAACTTTTTCTGCTAGAATATGAAATATAGCACAGAAGATATGAACTTATATGATATTGTAGATAAAATCTAAGAAAATATCAATTCTTTGTACATTAATTATGTGTGTATTTGAACATATTACCATAGATATTGAGTTTCTAAAATAGCTTCATACAGCCGTTCTTAAAACATGTGTGTAAGATAAGACCAAACTTACTTTTCCAGTATAACTATTAATTCCATAATTTAGTCATCAGTTGAGCCTGAACATACATCACATGAAAATAAGATGATCGAGATCTGTCAGTATTGATGTACATGTAGTTGGTTCCTTTATTATAATTTGTGAAATGCTTGCAAGCTCTACTGGTGAGGGATTTCACAAGGAGAGAGATAAGAAAGATACAAGATGGCAAAGATCAGTCAAGTTGTGCAGTTTCGTGAAGGGATCAAGTACAATAGGTTTTACACAAACAAGGCAAATTGTTGGCCTATTCAAAGACGAGGTGCTATAGTACAGCATTTGAGTGCAAATTATTTGATATCTTAAAACCTATTTCTTGTTATTTCTTTTCAGTCTAAAGTGACTGACAACACTTCTGAAATCACTTGCTTCTATTTGAGTGGCATTTCATTAAAAATCCCAAGCTAGGATCCCTCTTATTCCTTTATTAAGTACTGCAGTCTACATCAAAACTGTCTACAACCATGAGTTGTTTGTGTATATGTCTTTACATTAACTGCCTTTCGATTATATTGAGAAAATAACTTTTGTTTTTCAATTGCTTATTAGATTCTAAAAGAAACAGTTGTCAGAAATAAGTTTACAGTAGTGAATGGCTGCCTCAATAGGTGTAAAATCAATTTTGCAATTTTTATTTAAGAAAAGGGACCTGCCATACTACCCACTGTTCCTTTATTTATCGATTTTTGGTAGTGATGGTATACCTAATTCCAAAGAGAAAATTTTGTTTTTTAAAAAACAAGATAATGTACTTTACTACGAAGTCAAGCATAGCATGAAATACGTTGACATTTTTCAGGAAATGAGTTTCTTTCAGGCTTCTTTCTTTATATGTCTTAATTTTCTCCCTGAAATGATATGCTCATCTCTTCATCCTACAAGTAAATCTATTTCAGAATCAAACTTCACAGTGGGAAACCAATGATTGAACTTATTTAGTGTGAAGATGGAGAAATGACAAAGGCTACAGAGAAAACGAAAGGTCCACCAATGCAAGTAGATGTTACGCTAAAATAAAGTTTATAATTTCGAGTGTTTATACCCTTTACATCTCTCTTAAAGTCAACTTCTGCGCTTCAAAATTAACGACTAAAATAGCATGAGCAAGAACACTAGGTAGATAGGTTGTCTGATAGGGTTATACTGATGCCAATCCTCATTTGAAGTAAAAGAACCATTCCTGATTTGCAAATATTAAAGCAAGGCCACAGAAGGCACTTAGGTTCTTGCTTAAACTCATCAGACATTGCAATGAATTTGCCACTTGGAAGATTTTGATGTAAATAATGACTGGAGAAATATAGTGCTAGCAAATACTCAGAAAATAATTTACAATTACGAAAGGCAAAGAATGAACGGCCTGCCTTTGAAAACAAAACTGTTGCATTGAAGTGTAGCCAACTAGGCAAAAACAAACGGTTGAGGGGAACCCCGTCAAGTGGGTAAGTTATTTTGGGTCTACCTGAGGCGGGACAAAGATGAGAGAAGCCATTTCAGAGCAGTTCTGTTTCTGCCTCTTTTGTTCTTGCCAGGGTGCCCATTTTTAAAGTATTCAAACAAAGAACCACAAACCGCCAGTCACACCATAATACCAGCTTGTGTTTACATTTTCAGCTCTCCGGATCGTGATCCTATTCAGTGCACACAGAGCGAGTGCTCGTGTACACGCGCCCGTCCGCCATCAGGAGGACTGAAACTGTAAACACAAGCTGGTATTTTGGTGTGATCACGCTAATATGGCGGCTTGTGAGGTCAAGGGGTGGAAGGTGAATTATGGATCCAGAATTTCCTTGCTTTTGTCAGTTTAAGTCAGGCTGCTTACGCAGTAGCTGCTTTTCCAATTTGAATAATTTAGCTCTTTTAAAGAAATGAAGACCTACCTTAAATAATTAGAGGGACTACACTGGAGAACTGTCTTCCCAGGAAAGTAGTGGAAGCTCCATTCCCCAGAAGCTATAAAATTAGACCATGAAAGACATGTAACAGTCTGGTTCAGAACATAACCATCTGTTGGTCATGGCAAAAAAGTGTTGGGTAAAGTAATCCAGTGTCTCAATAGAACTTCCTATCTCAAAAGAAAACCATTTAGGTGGCTTGTTCTACTATGAAAAGCTCATTTAACCAAGAAAACTAGGGGGAGAAAGTTGTTTAATTGTTCATTGTACCCTATAGAAAAATGAACCATGTTTAGATGTAACTCAGAATATCTCTTTTCCCATCTTGCTGTTAAACATAAATTAATTTTTGCAGTCTAGTTACAGTTAGATAATATATCCTTAACCAAAGTAATGTTAGATGGGATCTTCAAGATTATTTGGATTTTGAAGTATGACAGAAATATCCTCAGTACAAAAAAATATCAGGAGGATATCCCAACTCACCCCAACAAGGACAAGAAAAACATCAGTTAAGAGCGGATTTGTTGGAGTTAAATTCCTATAGAAGCATAGGCTAGCTAACAAATAGATAAAATTATTTTTATAGTTTCATTAATTTCTTCAAACAGGTACAGGGAAACAATCATTCCAGTTTAAGCTGTTTTAAAATATCAGTTCAGTTCAGTTCAGTTGCTCAGTCGTGTCCAACTCTTTGCCACGCCATGAACTGCAGCACTCCAGGCCTCCCTGTCCATCACCAACTCCCGGAGTCCACCCAAACCCATGTCCATTGAGTCGGTGATGCCATCCAACCATCTCATCCTCTGTCATCCCCTTCTCCTCCTGCCTTCAATCTTTCCCAGCATCAGGGTCTTTTCCAATGAGTCAGCTCTTTGCATGAGGTGGCCGAAGTATTGGAGTTTCAGCTCCAACATCAGTCCCTCCAATGAACACCCAGGACTGATCTCCTTTAGGATGGACTGGTTGGATCTCCCTGCAGTCCAAGGGACTCTCAAGAGTCTTCTCCAACACCACAGTTCAAAAGCATCAATTCTTCGGTGCTCAGCTTTCTTTATAGTCCAACTCTCACATCCATACATGACTACTGGAGAAACCATAGCCTTGACTGGACGGACCTTTGTTGGCAAAGTAATGTCTCTGCTATTTAATATGCTGTCTAGATTGGTCATAACTTTCCTTCCAAGGAGTAAGCATCTTTTAATTTCATGGCTGCAATCACCATCTGCAGTGATTTTGGAGCCCAGAAAAATAAAGCCAGCCGCTGTTTCCCCGTCTATTTACCATGAAGTGATGGGACTAGATGCCATGATCTTAGTTTTCTGAATGTTGAGCTTTAAGCCAACTTTTTCACTCTCCTCTTTCACTTTCATTAAGAGGCTTTTTAGTTCTTCTTCACTTTCTGCCATAAGGGGGTGTCATCTGCATATTTGAGGTTATTGATATTTGTCCCAGCAATCTTGATTCCAGCTTGTGCTTCTTCCAGCCCAGCATTTCTCATGATGTACTCTGCATATAAGTTAAATAATCAGGGTGACAGTATACAGCCTTGACGTACTCCTTTTCCTATTTGGAACCAGTCTGTTGTTCCATGTCCAGTTCTAACTGTTGCTTCCTGACCTGCATACAGGTTTCTCAAGAGGCAGGTCAGGTGGTCTGGTATTCCCATCTCTTTCAGAATTTTCCACAGTTTATTGTGATAAATTTACTAAAATCATCAACGTTAGAAAGATAAATGGTGGTTTCAGTAAATGGGATGCATTTATCTTGATCTTGGCTCTTTTGAGTGAAGGTTACATGAGGACTGGTTGTATTTCTAGTAAATACAGACCAGTGATTTCTAGTGAAATCTCCATTCCTGGGGACTTCCCAAGTGGTCCAGTGGGAATGCAGGGGACATGGGTTCAATCCCTGGTCCAAGAACTAAGATTCTACATGCCTCAGGGCAACTAAGCCCAACAACAAGTACTGAAGCACCCTAGAGCTGGTCTCTGCAACAAGAGAAGCCACCACAAACAAGAAGGCTGTGCACCGCAAGTAAAGAGTAGCCTCCACGCACTGCAACTACAGAAAGTCCACTCACAGCAATGATGACCCAGTGCAGCCAAAAACAAATAAATAAATAGAAAAAAACTTATTAAACAATTTCCCTTCCTGCTGACAATAGACCTTTGTTTCAATGTTTAGTATTTAGATTTATGTGAAAAATAGTCCTAAAGTAGAATTCAGTTATCAAACTATGTTTGTTGTGCATATTTGTTGTTCCGAAATGGAAAACAGAAAGAAAATTTTCCTCTTTATATGTGAAGTTATTTCTAGTTCATTAGAAACAAAGCTCAAAGAAGGGAAGTATCTCATCTTAAGGTGAACAGGCCAATAACAATAATTGTATATAATAATTTTTATTATGTTTTTCAGTTGTTCCATAGAGAACAATCATTCCTGTGACAACACTGAAATTTCTAGAATTAAAAATTTCAAGGTGGGACTTCTCTGGCAGTCCAATGGTTAAGACTCTGTGCTCCCCTGTAGGGGGAACAGGTTCAATCCCTGGTCAGAGAACAAAGATCCTGAACTTTTTCAGGTAATCCCTCAGTCCATTATAATCTTAAAGCTTTCTATAAGCATGAAATTATTAGCCAACCGTGTGTTGAGATATGTGAAATTCCCTTCTCTTAAAAGCCATTTCTGACTAATACAGAACAATTGACCATTTCCTCTCTTTCGTGTGCATGAGTTCATATGCAATAATACATATAATGGATGGAGAAAACATAAAAATAACTAGAAAAACTGAATAATCCATGTTAGCTTATTTTAGGTGAATTCATTTCGAATTTATCCTGTCTATCCTATTACACCATCAACTGTTTTAAAATCTGAGCTACATTTAAATGAAAGTTGTAGTTCCCACAGCATCATTTATTCTGCTGGTCTCAGTCAGTAATGACAACAGTGCTGATGAAAAATGGAGGTGGAGGGAGGTATGATCATAGAATGTAAGGAGAGGCCAATGTCCTGAAGAACTGTAAAGACCTCAGTAGGAATTTCCTTATTTTTACACATCATTAACATATCTCTTATTACTTGGTCTGCAAAAATATCTTCATTTTCCATTGATTCTATAAATAGAGCTGTTTTAGAAGGAAAGAGCAGTAGATTTAAAGAATAAAGAAAATAATGAGTGAGGAGAAACAAACAAAAAGCCACACTATTTCTTGCTGTATTTTTCTGCTTTAAGTGTTTTACCTGCCTCTTTCTTCCTGGGAATGTTTCAGTAGAAAAATGAAGGTAGCTTTATTTTCTACTTATTTAGTTAAAATGTTTCTCTTCTTGGAAAAATGCTTGGCTATTTCTGCATTTGAATAGGTAGAGCAGAAGAGGGTAGCTATCATTAGATTTTCTATCATCTTATTAGTTTAATGCCTTTTAATTTAAAATACAGTGATAAGTTGTATGAAATGATTATTTGGTTAGTAGTTTTTCTACTGACTAGGTCAGATTCTGTAGAAGCTAATGGGACAGGTGATGCTTTAATTTTCTTCTTAATAATCTTATGCTAGAAGTCAGCTCAAAATGTCACTGAATGAGACAACATCAGGCCTCAATCATAAAAAAGTTCCTCTTTTCAAGAAAAACAGCTGTTCAGATTGCTAGACTTCAGAGAAAATAATGAGAGGTTTGGTTTAGACATTAGAAGCTTTGAAAAGTGGAGATCAAAACCTGTAGCAGAAATCTAAGTGAGAGTTTACATTCAGCAAGCATAAGTTTACGCACTTAGAACATTTAAAAATTTACCTTCAGGCTTCCCTGGTCATCCAGTGTTTAGGAATCAACCTTGCAATGCAAATGACACTGGTTCAATCCCTGGTCCAGGAAGATTTCACATGCCAAGGAGCAACTAAGCCTGTGCACCATTACTATTGAGCCTGTTCTCTAGAGTCTGGGAACCACAATACTGAGCCCATGTGCTTAGAGCCCATGCTCTGCAGCAAAAGAAGCCACTGCAATGACAAGCCTGAGCAGTGCAACTAGAGAGTAGCCCCTGATGTGCTACTGCACACTAGAGAAAGCTGATGTGCAGCAACAAAGACCCACCACAGTCAAAACATAAACAAATAAATCTTAAAAAAAATAAACATTATAAAAATACATTAAAATAAAAATGTACCTTTTTTGGAAGTCAACTTCTCATTATATATCAAAGGTCCGTCTAGTCAAGGCTATGGTTTCTCCAGTAGTCATGTATGGATGTGAGAGTTGGACTATAAAGAAAGCTGAGCGCCGAAGAATTGATGCTTTTGAACTGTGGTGCTGGAGAAGACTCTTGAGAGTCCCTTGGACTGCAGGGAGATCCAACCAGTCCATCCTAAAGGATATCAGTCTTGATATTCATTGGAAGGACTGATGTTGAAGCTGAAACTCCAATACTTTGGCCACCTGATGCGAAGAGCTGACTCATTTGAAAAGACCCTGATGCTCGGAAAGATTGAGGGAAGAAGGAGAAGGGGACGACAGAGGATGAGATGGTTGGATGGCATCACTGACTCAATGGACATGGGTTTGGGTGGACTCCTTAGTTGGTGATGGACAGGGAGGTCTGGCGTGCTGCAGTTCATGGGGTCGCAAAGAGTCGGACACGACTGAGCAACTGAACTGAACTGAACTGATTCATTATTTAAAATATTTCTCATAATATAGAAACAAAATAATTTTATAAGGAAACAGATTGTATACAAGTATATGTAAGAGTAGAGATTAAGAAAGTGATAAGTAATGCTTTTGTATTTGTATTTGAATTACAAAGGCATGGATAAGACTTAGTTTCAGCAATAAATAATGAAATGTGTGAGGCAGGCAAATATACAGGAAGTAATATATCACAATGGAATATAAATTAACAAATATTAATACCTACTGGGATTAAAGCAATGTAAGATGGACTTAAAGAAAAATATAATACTGTGAGAAATTAATCAATATAAGACAATCAGATAAAATCCTGACATGATATATATCTACTCATTCAAAGAAATATTTAAGAACTATTCTACCTTTAAATCTTCGTAGGCATGATCAGCTGCATTTCCCTAAAGTTTATCAGGCGGGACCAACACTCCAGATTCTCTGGTAGTTACAATATTACATGATGGATTAAGTAGAACTTTGTTATTTTGCCTCTAAACAAAGAGAGGGACATAATCTGTGCAAAGCATTTTCTGGGCATATCTTTATATTTTTTTTGCTGTTTCATTTTTTAAGAGATTTTTGTTTACTCTTTGTAGCCTTGTAATGGGTGGGATGTGTGAAGAGAGGAATGTCAGAAAAGAAAGAGATGTAGAGAATAGCTGTAAATGTTTTAAATTATACTTTAATCATTGCTTACCAAGGAAAAGTTTCTCTGTATGAAAAAGTATTATTTTTAAAAAATCACAGGTTTTATTTAATTATTGAATACGTAAATGTATGCTCATTGTTAAAAATTAAAACAATACACCAATAAAGTAAAAAATGAAAACAATACACCAATAGAGTAAAAAAATGAAAGCTCAGCATCTTTAAAATGTATCGTTTATTATCACTATACCTCCCTATCCTAGAGGTAATAAGTGTGGTGCCTATCAATTCAGAACATACTCTTATGCATTTACATCACATAAATTGTTTGGAGTTTTGTTTGGTTGGTTTTTTAACTCTCAACAATATATCTTGTATATTTTTCTCTATACTTATATATAGCTATACCTTTTTCTTTTATTATTTATTTATTTTTGGCCATGCTACGTGGCTTGTGGGATCTTGGTTTGCTGAACAGGGATTGAACATGGGCCCTTGGCCAAATCCTAACCACTGGACCACCAGGGAATTCCCCAGATCCTTCTTTTAAAACTGCTGCATAGTGTTCCAAAGCACAGATGTACCCCACTTTATTTAACTGTGCCACTGTTTATGGCAGGTTATTTCAGTTCTTTCAAGTATTTTCTATTGAAAACAATGATGCAATGAGTAGTCTCTTTTACCTATCTTTGAGGGTATGTTTGAGTATTTTATAGAATAGGTTCACAGAACTGGAAATGCTGGATCAAATGCATATGTATTAAATTTTATAAACACTGCTAAATTGTTGACCATAATGAATGAAAATGCCAGCTAAACACTTTAACCTGTAGCTTTAGAAACAACAGTTATGTAGAGAATCAAAGAACCAAAGGGCCCATTTTGACCATTAGATTACATGGTTAATTCATCCAAGCAACAAATACGTATTGAGTGCTGCCACACCTCAAGTGCAGGTTAGTGGTGGGACAGTAAGTTTCAAGGTAGAATAAACATTGTCTTCACCCTTAAGATCATAGTTCTGACAGTGGGGTCCTATGATATAATTTTCTCTTTGTCTTACAAAAAGGAAAGAATGTTTGAATAAAATAGAAAATAATACAAAACTAAATTGATTTTTCAAACTGAAGTAGGCATCTTACATTATTTCCAGTTTGTGCTTATATGTGCATGCGTGCTAAGTTCCATCAGTTGTGTCCGACTCTTTGTGGCCCTGTGGACCATAGCCCGCCAGGCTCCTCTGTCCATGGGATTCTCCAGGTGAGAAAACTGGAGTTGGCTTCCCTGCTCTCCTCCAGGGGATCTTCCCCACCCAGGGATCAGACCTATGTTTCTTAGTGCCTTGCATTGGCAGGTAGGTTCTTTACCACCAGCACCACCTGGGAAGATCCACTTATATGTGCATGTATTGGCAATTCTATGCCCAAGAGAGCAAGGAGGCCACTTTTGAACAAAGTGAAGTGAAACTGAAAATGAAGTCGCTCAGTTGTGTCCGACTCTTTGCGACCCCATGGGCTGTAGCCTACCAGGCTCCTCCATCCATGGAATTTTCCAGGCAAGAATACTGGAGTGGGGTGCCATTTCCTTCTCCAGGGGATCTTCCCGACCCAGGGATCGAACCCATATCTCCCACATTGCAGGCAGACGCTTTACCATCTGAGCCACTTTTGAACATATTGTCCTCCAAATCGGTTAATCTCTCTAGATAAAATGCAAAGTTTAAGGGCTATTCAAAACAAACAGAGACATCAACACACTTTGATAGCCTATTAGTTATGCATATTCAAAGTTATCAGTAGGTGGAAAAATGCAGTGAAAACAAAACATGGAGCCCGCTGGGAGGCTTTCAAGGAGTGAAGGTTGTTTAATCAGATAAAGATAAGTAAAGCGGTGAAACCTGAGAACAGGCCTTCACTTGCACCAAAATAAGATCATGGCAAATAATATTAGCATTTGGGAAAGAATATTTTTAAAAAATTGAGCAAGATTAATTTACCCATTTATAATACGCAAATGCACTGCTTTCTTACATAAAGGTGACACCGCTGAACTAAGACTGGGGAATAAACTAATGTGGCTTTCCACATATCTATATACATATTTATCAGGATCATTCACAGATGATTAAACAAAAACGAAACCACTTTACTTCATTCTTGCTTTCTACCAAAACACATTTCTTATGACTGGATCTAAATTAATTGACAGATTTGTGTTATATTTTTGAAAAGTGACATTTTTTCTTTCTCAAAAATTCTCAGGGCTTCCCTAGTGGTTCAGTGGTTAAGAATCTGCCTTGCAATGCAGGGGACAGGGTTTCAATCCCTGGTCTGGGAAGATCCCACGTGTTGCAGAGCAACTAAGCCCATGGACCATAACTGCTGAGCTTGTGATCTAGAGCCCGAGAGCCCCAACTATTGCGCCCATGTGCTGCAACTGCTGAAGCCCGTGAGCCTAAAGCCTGTGCTCTGCAACAAGAGAAGCCACTGCAATGAGAAGCATGTGCACTGCAAATAGAAGTTGCTCCTACTCTGTGCAACTAGAGAAAAACCCTTGTGCAGCAACAAAGATCCAGCACAACCAAAACTAAATAAATCTTCAAAAAAATTCTCATATATATATGAGATGCGCGCACATGCGCACGCACACACACACACAAAAAACAGTCAGTGCCTCATAATACTAAAAGCAAAGTTTTTAGTCTCAGCTCTTCCCAATTGCCCTTTTACTAAAAATTTCTTATGTTTTATATTACAGATTCCTTTTTAAAAGCTTTGAAGATGCCCCCTTTCAAAATTCAGTTTTTCAGAACTAGCAGATAACATTGAAGATGGCATTTTATTTTCAAAACTTGAATCTTTGGATATATGGCTTTGAATATATGGCTCTAAACTTTGAATATATGGCTCTAAAATTAATCCTCAAAGTGATGCTTGAAAGTACATTTAAAACTCTGAATTTCTATGTTATAATCAAAAATGAATGAGTATAATTTTAGCAATATTTTATTGTATGCTTGTAATAGCCCAAAATGGTGCACGTAACATAAGTGATGTATTTCTAATATATTAATTGCTATTTATTAAGAGGAAATTTGGTTTTATGTTCAAATGTACATAAATGTGTCAGTACCATACATAAATATTTGCATTAACTCATTAACTAATAATACAGATTAAAGTGCTAGGCCACTTATCCTGAGATAAATTCATAGGCTCACGGTGTTGGAAGCACTCATCAGGTCTGTCACTGATGTTCAAATGACAGTTTTAACCAGACTCATAATTACCTACTCTCTTACTTATAAAGTAGAATGTTTGCATTTCCAGAAAGAAAATTTTAAATCTTTCTTGGTATTCATCTGTATTGTTTCCTTGACCTAACAAAAACTACTTCCTCATAAAAATCACATAAAATTGTCTGTTTTAATAAACATCTTTTTATTATTTAGACATGAAGAACCCCTGGTCAGCATCTTTTCTCTGAAAATAATACAACTGAATACCAATCAAGTCACACCTTAGCCTTTTAAGACTGGTTAATGGCAATTCCTTAGCTTTTCTCAAGGACCTGAAATACATCTTTAGCTTTATTTTTCTTCTTTCAACTCTCATAAATTTCTCCACATCCTTTAAAATGTGATCCAAAACAGGAAGTCATTTTCAAACAAAAGTAAAATTAATATTTGACAAGAGGAGGCACTGTCCTTTGCTGATCTAAGGTTTTTCAGGAAATCATAAAAAATGTTTGTTTTCTCCTACATCGTTGACCATTTGGACTTTGTCAACAAACCTTAAAGATTTTTCTTCTGTCTTTTTTGCCTAGACACTCTTGTCTAAACCTATACTGCACTGAACAGTTATGAGCATTTGCTTCTTCTAAGCATCATTTTTTATATGATCATTACCCTAAATTGAATTTTAATTTTTGGGGATTCTAGTCACTGCAATTGCTTTAATATCATTTGAAAAGTTGTACAGTATAGTTTTGACTCTTTAGAATAAACAGAAAATATGTTGACTATTATGGGGCCCAAAAGTAATCCCTCAGCTCTCTCTTGGTAAGGCCTTGAGACAACTTGCTCATCATTCTAAAAGTACTATGATTGAGAAGATATTTTCCTCAGTTATTAATGAGAAGAATATATGTGATGGGATCAAATATCTATGTATTTATTTGGGAAAAAAAATGGTAGAAAATAGAAAAATCCTGTAAAAGAAAGAGTGATAGGGTAGGAGCTATTATACTTTTCCACATATTAAAGTATTATATCCTGCAAAGCTATAGACAGTATACTGTAGAGAAGCAAATACCCATTTTTTTGAATTACCAGATGCCAGGTTCAACATGTTTGGCATTTATCATCTATATCATTGAGTCTTTACAATAGTCACATTTTAATAGTGAGGAACCAGAGACTTAAAAAATATAACTAGCCAATGTGGTAGACAGTATCCTTTATTTACAAGTCTTTATTTTCCCCAAGTTCTTGACCCATGAAGGCAATATACTTTCCTTTTTAAAAAACTTTTAAAATTTATATTTATTTATTTGACTGCATCATATATTAGTTGTGGCATGCAGGATCTTTAGTTGCAGCATATGAACTCTTAGTTGCAGCATTTGGGATCTAGTTCCCTCATCAGGGATCGAACCAGGGACCCCTACTTTGGGAGCGTGCAGTCTTAGCCACTGAACCACTGGGAAAATCCCAATATATTTTCCTTTTCTATTCACTTAGGGCTTGGCCAGGTGATTTTTCTCAGACCAGTTCCATTGGATGCAATTTAAGAAGTGTGGCTAAGTTTTCACCAGCCATCTTGAACTCCTGCCATTTATCATGAGAAGAATATGTTCTAGGGAGCTGTTACTACTTCAGCTTGAAAAGAGAGGCAACAGAAACAGTCATAAACTTGACCTGGAGCCCAGAGCAAAGTCCATTTATGTTCAGCAGAACACTGCGGTGTTACAGTTCACCCAGATACCTATGAGGGAGGAATAAATGTTTGTCGTAAGTCACAGAGATTTGGGGGGAGTGTGTTACACATCACTATTGCAGCCTAGCCTGAGCAATATTCTCAGAATCTCACTAATAAGGATCATGGTAATACAGATGAATGAAACAGAAGATAAAATCTGGACCTAGATTCCAAGATATCCAGTAACTTAGTGAAGAAAATGTAGGTTGCTCAAAAGTGGCATAGAGACATTAACAAATGATTTAAGGAAAAATATGGCTAGATCTCTACTTACATCTTAAAAAGAAAGTTTAAATAGGTTAAAGATTTAAATGCAAAATATGAAAACATAACTATAGTTAGAGTAAAACAGCAGAATTTTTATTACTAATATTACAGAAAATGTCTTTCTATAATGATACCAAAGACTTTGAATTCAGTGATATCTTGTAAATTTGATTACATACAAAACTGTATGACAACCAGCTGAGCCACCAGGGAAGCCCAAAAAATGACACAAAAAAGATAGAAAGACTAAAGACATACTGAAAGACATACATATCACAAACAAAACAATCATATTTTCAATCTTTAAAGAACCATTTATGAGTCAAAAACAGTAAGATATATACTCCAAAAAGGGGGAGAATCAGATAGAATAGATAATTCACAAACACAGAAATAACAAAAGAGCATAACACATGAGAACTTAATAAAAATAAACCATAAACATATGAGAACATGATAAACTTCAGTTTAGTTCAGTTCAGTTCAGTCACTCAGTCGTCTCCGACTCTTTGCGACCCCATGGACTGCAGCACGCCAGGCCTCCCTGTCCATCACCAACTCCGGAGTTTACCCAAACTCATGTTCATTGAGTCGGTGATGCCATCCAACCATCTCATCCTCTGTCATCCCCTTCTCCTGCCGCCTTCAATCTTTCCCAGCATCAGGGTCTTTTCCAATGAGTCAGTTGTTCACATCAGGTGGCCAAAGTATTGGAGTTTCAGCTTCAACATCAGTCCTTCCAATGGACACTCAGGACTGAACTCCTTTAGGATGGATTGGTTGGATCTCCTTGCAGTCCAAGGGACTCTCAAAAGTCTTCTCCAACACCACAGTTCAAAAGCATCCATTCTTTGACGCTCAGCTTTCTTTATAGTCCAACTCTCCCATCCATACATGACTACTGGAAAAACCGTAGCCTTGACTAGATGAACCTTTGTTGGCAAAGTAATGTCTCTGCTTTTTAATATGCTGTCTAGGTCGGCCATAACTTTCCTTCCAAGGAGTAAGCATCTTTTAATTTCATGGCTGCAATCACCATCTGCAGTGATTTTGGAGCCCCCAAAAATAAAGTCTGCCACTGTTTCCCCATCTATTTGCCATGAAGTGATGGGACCAGTTGCCATGATCTTAGTTTTCTGAATGTTGAGCTTTAAGCCAGTGTTTTCACTCTCCTCTTTCACTTTCATCAAGAGGCTCTTTAGTTCTGCTTCACTTTCTGCCATAAGGGTGGTATCATCTGAATATCTGAGGTTATTGATATTTCTCTCGGCAATCTTGATTCCAGCTTGTGCTACATCCAGCCCAGTGTTTCTCATGATGTATTCTGCATATAAGTTAAATAAGCAGGGTGACAATATACAGCCTTGACGTACTCCTTTTCCTATTTGGAACCAGTCTGTTGTTCCATGTCCAGTTCTAACTGTTGCTTCCTGACCTGCATACAGATTTCTCAAGAGGCAGATCAGGTAGTCTTATATTCCTATCTCTTTCAGA
Organism: Giraffa tippelskirchi; assembly: GCF_054371585.1. Classification (NCBI taxonomy): domain Eukaryota; kingdom Metazoa; phylum Chordata; class Mammalia; order Artiodactyla; family Giraffidae; genus Giraffa; species Giraffa tippelskirchi. The sequence continues at coordinate 97,047,457 of NC_137277.1, forward strand.
ATTTTCCACAGTTTCTTGTGATCCACACAGTCAAAGGCTTTGGCATAGTCAATAAAGCAGAAATAGATGTTTTTCTGGAACTCCCCTGCTTTTTTGATGATCCGGCGGAATTTGGCTATTTGATCTCCGGTTCCTCTGCCTTTTCTAAAACCAGCTTGAACATTTGGAAGTTCTCCGTTCACATACTATTGAAGCCTCAGTTGGATAATTTTGAGCATTACTTTACTAGCATGTGAGATGAGTGCAATTGTGCAGTAGTTTGAACATTCTTTGGCATTGCCTTTCTTTGGGATTGGAATGAAAACTGACCTTTTCCAGGCCTGTGGCCACTGCTGAGTTTTCCAAATTTGCTGGCATATCGAGTGCAGCACTTTCACAGCATCATCTTTTAGGATTTGAAATAACTCAACTAGAATTCCATCACCTCCACTAGCTTTGTTCGTAGTGATGCTTCCTAAGGCCCACTTGACTTCCCATTCCAGGATGTCTGGCTCTAGGTGAGTGATCACACCATTGTGATTATCTGGGTCATGAAGATCCTTTTTGTACAGTTCTTCTGTGTATTCTTGCCACCTCTTCTTAATATCTACTGCTTCTGCTTCTGCTAATCAAATCACTGCTAATCAAATTCTGGAAATTAAAAGAACAATAAAATACCATTTCCTACCTATCAGATTATAAAAGATTTTTAAAATAATATTAACCAATAGTATTGGGAAGGCTTGAGAATAAAATCACTATGACTTTTTGGAAGACAGGCAGTATGTATCAAAAGTCTTAAAATTATGCAGATTCATTGATCTACCATTTCTATTTCTTAAGAAAATAATGTGTCAAATGTAAAAAGATGTTTTAGAATATTCATTGTAAAATACTGAAAACTAAATATTGATCAAGGAATTTCCATGGAGGTCCAGTGGCTGAGACTCCATACTCACAATTTGAGGGACCTGAGTTTGATTCTTGGTCAGGGAACTAGATCCCACATTTTTCAACTAAGAGTTTGTGGGTTGAAACTAAAAGATCCTGCATGCTGAAATGAAGATCAAAGACCCTACATGCTGCAACTAAGCCCTGGCGCAGCCAAATAAATAAGTAAAATAAAGTAAATATTAAAAAATGTTGATGAATGGAGGGCTGATCACATAAATTATGGAACATTGTGAAATAAAATGTACATTTCAATGGCAAATACTAAGAATTATGAAGATCTGCATTTATGGACATAAAAATACAGCAGTGATTATAAATTAAAAGAAAAAAGCAAGCTATAAAGCAGTAAGTATAGTGTGATCTCATTTATAAATATATGAAATACATATGAATAAATTCATGAAGAATAGGCAAAATATGAATAGTTTTTTTTTTTTCTGGATGATAGAGTTATGGGTGATCTTCAAAAAAGAAAGCATTTTTTTCTATAATATTGAATGCTTTTTACAATGAGAATATTATAGTCAGGAATAAAATACTTTCCTTTTGAAAAGAAAAACTATAAAAAATAGGAGTATCTTCTACTACAAATGTGGCAAAAAGTCTACAGAACTCCAAATAGGTCATATCTATTGTTTCTTCCTTGTCTAGGTCCTCATAAATTATTTATAGAAATTCTATCTATACTAACAATTATTTTTTCATTACTCCTTTAAATTTCTTTTCAGAACATGATAGGTATTATATTCTGTAGTCATTTTTATTTTAGAGGATCTTCACAATTTCTATTTTCTTAAACCATGTTTATATGACTAAAAAATGTCATACAAATTAAAAAAATTATATTAAGTAAAGTTAGAATATTTTTACCTAAACCAATAGTTTTAGCTGAACTTGAACTAACCGGTTACTTTAGGATTATCTTTAAAGTCAAGAAAATTAAAAATCAATCATTTCTTTCAGTTATTTAAAGAAAAAACAATTAGGAAGTAGTCTTCAATTAGACAAATTAACTTTTCAAACAACAGCAATTATGCAATATATCCATTTATGAAATATAACTTTACATGTTTGTATATCAGTCATTAGTTATAGATATATAATTAACATATAACTATAACTATATAAAATCCAGGGGTAAGCTAATAAATTACAGGGCTTGTATAGTACCCATATCTGAAGAAAACTACAATACTCTACAGAGGAACATATATTTTTTTCAAAAGTGTTCTTATATGGGAAAATGGCATTAGAAGGGTGTCCCACTTCATTTATAAATTTAATGTGATTCTGTTTAGAATTTCAGGAATATTTTAAAATCCAAACTGCCTAAAGAAGACTATGGTTTAGTAAAACAGAAAAAAAGTTCTCTTTCCCACAGTGTCCATTCCTACTTCCCAAAGACAATCAGTGTTAATAATTTTTTTTGTCTATTCTTCCAGAAATTTTGTATGTGTATATAAGGCATGTGAGCTTCCCCATTGGCTCAGCGATAAAGAATCTGCCCGAAATGCAGGAGATGTGGGTTCCATCCCTGGGTTAGGAAGATCCCCTGGAGGAGGAGATGGCAACCCACTCCAGTATTCTTGCCTGACAAATTCCATGGACAGAGGAGCTTGGCGGGCTACAGTTCATGGGGTCACAAAAAAAACTGGACACAATGACCAAAACAACCACAATATGGCACGTAGTCACATACGCATGGGCAACACACACACTTACATGCTCTTTTTTTTTTTTTCCCCCTAGGAGTGATAATATTATACACACTGTTCTACAACTTGCTTTTTTCACTTAATATATCCTGGGCATTTTTCCATAGTAAAACATATGTTCTCAAGTGAATTTTTTAACTTAATAAAGTAATTCTGAAGAAGATAATAAATTAGCAAGAATAACAAAGAAAACTTTCAGAAAAAAACTACTTTAGAAGGACCTGCAACACCAAATGTAAAAATGTATAATCAAAATACTGTGGGAATTCCCTGGGGGTCCAGTGGTTAAGGCTCCTCACTTTCATTGCCGAGAATGCGGGTTCAATCCCTGGTTAGAGAATTAGATCCCACAAACTGCAGGCATGGCCAAAAAAATATATAAATAAATAATATAAAGAAACATACTATTAAATATTTCCGTGGACCAATGTGGACCCTCAGATAAAACAATCAAACAACACACACACGTACACACAAAATGATAAATAAAAATTTTTTAAAATAAATATTGTGATAAAAGTGGAAGAGTTATCAGTGGAGCAGAAATTAGTCTAAGTACTGCACCCTGGAACATAAAAGCTATCAACTTGATTCAAAAAATCTTTGTAAATCAGTCAATAGGGAAGAAGTATATTATTCAATAAATATTCAGAGGCAATTGCTTAACAACTGGAAAAAATGATCAAATCTTCACTTGACATGATATACTAAAGTAAATTACAAATTGATTAAAGCATGAAATGAAAACAAAAAAAAACAGAAATAAAACAAAGTCATCAAATGTGTAGGAGAAAAATATAAGTGAAAAATCTTGGTGAGGAATATTTTTTAAATGTGATAAGCAAGGATAGAAATTTTAATAACATTCAAGTAGTCAATAATTTTAAAATGAAGTCAATAACAAAATATGATATTAGATTAGAAAAATACTTGTGAAATATATGACACAGAGTCAGTATCCTTATTATTAATATATATGAAGAACTGTCATAAACTAACTTAAAAATAGAAACATCCCGAGAGAAAAATGGGTGAGGCATAGGAAAAAGCAAGCCATAACGAAACAATATAAATAGCAAATGAATAGCAAATGAATGTATGAAATATATTACTGCTACTGCTAAGTCACCTCAGTCGTGTCCGACTCTGTGCGACCCCATAGATGGCAGTCCAGCAGGCTCCATGGTCCCTGGGATTCTCCAGGCAAGAACACTGGAGTGGGTTGCCATTTCCTTCTCCAATGCATGAAAGTGAAAAGTGAAAGTGAAGTCGCTCAGTCGTGTCTGACTCTTAGCGACCCCATGGGCTGCAGCCTACCAGGCTCCTCCATCCATGGGATTCTCCAGGCAAGAGTACTGGAGTGGGGTGCCATTGAAATATATTAAGTTTTTCAAATAACCAAAGTAACAAAAACTAAAAGAACAAAAATCTTTTTCATACATCGAATTTTGTGTGCTTAGTTGCTCAGCCATGTCCAACTCTTTGTGACTTCATAGGCTGTAGCCCACCAGGCTCCTCTGTCCATGGGGATTCTCCAGGCAAGAACACTGGAGTGGGTTGCTATGCCCTCCTCCAGGGGATCTTCCCAACCCAGGGATCAAACCCAGGTCTTCTGCATTGCAGGCGGATTCTTCACAGTCTTAGCCACCAGGGAAGCCCATACATTGAATTGTGCGTACGTGCTAAGTCACTTCAGTTGTGTCTAACTCTTTGCGACACTGGACTGTAGCCTGCCAGGCTCCTCTGTCCATGGGATTCTCCAAGCAAGAATACTGGAGTGAGTTAAAAAAAAAAAAAAAAAAGAATACTGGAGTGGGTTCCCATGCCCTCCTTCACGGGATCTTCCTGACCCAGGGATCCAACACATGTCTCTTATGTCTTCAGCATTGGCAGGCGGGTTCTTTACCACTAGCGCCACCTGAGAAACCCTCACTGAATTAAAGAAGATTAAAACCCTAATAACACTTGGGATTGGTGAAGGTATGGATAAGTGGACACTCTCATATATTCCCATTTTGGAAGACACTTTGACCTTAAGTATCAAAAGTTGCAAAAAAATCCCCAAAACTAACAAATTTGACCTTGAAGTTCTCCTTTTGGAAATTCATCTGGAGGAAACAGAGAGAGATGTTCATCATAGCATTGTTTATAATGAAGAAAAATTAGAAACCATCAAATAGACTTTGAGAACTTGTTAGGCAAATTATGGTGTACTACATAGGCATTCAAAATAACTGTTAACAAATATTTAATGACATGGGGAAATATTTGTGATATATTTTAAGTGAAAAGTATAGTTCATGTATTATAGTTATTTTTAATTTATATTAGTGCATAGGAAAATGTGCTATAAGTATATACTCTAAAAAATTAACTGGTCTCTCTCTAACTGGATAGGTTATGTGCGATTTTATTTTATTATATTATTTTCCTGACTGCCAAAATAAACACATATTAGTTTTATAACCAAAAATAATGTTATAAAAATAAAATACGTTAAACAATTATTTGAGATGTAGATATTAAAATGTATGTTTTTTCTCAAGGGACTGGTAGCTTTGCATTGCTTAATGTTGTTTAGGCATGATTTGAGGCCAGTTTCTAGGCATTTCATTGAAAAAATAAATCAGTATAATAAAATTATATGTTTTTTCAAAAATTAGCAATCTTTTTTCCACAGAGCTAGAATATATTTTCATTTTTTAAAATGAAACAAATTAGTCTAATTAAAGCCTTCAATTAGCATTACATGTCTTTAAATAAAGATTAAATAGCTCTTCATCAAAATATATTATGTAATTCAGTTTCATTTTTTAACTTGGGACACAAATAGGTATAATTTTATAACTTGACACTCAGCAACAGATCATTTTTTAAATAAAAAATTTCTAAATATTTTCTCATATACTATCCCTAGAGAATAAGTCATACCATAAAATATGGCATATAACTTCCAGGAAAAGTCTTCATTTGTTCTTTCTAGAAAATACTGACACTGATTTTGTGACAAGCATATGTACATATATTATATTGAAAATAAAATTAATGTAAACTTAACAAAATATTGAAATTATGAAGTGCAAAGCAGCTAGTTAAAAGGACTCATTCTTGTTTATATGCCCATCATTTTCCATTTATATTAATAAAACAACTTTGCATAATCCCCAAAGGGCAAAATAATATTAAAGACTCCCAAGTAGCAAATACTGTATATGATCTTCTAGGGTCTGATTTTTAGGTATGACTAATTAGTCTGGCAGTATGATAAGCAACAACCTGTATAACAGGTAAACAGGAGGGGGTAAATTCCAAGCATTGTCTGAATCAGAAGTGCAACTCATTTTCCTTAACCCAGACTTTTTTACACATCAACGCACTCTCCATCTGAAACTTGGTGATGGTCCCAAAGGAGAAAACACTGCCCTCCAGTGGTCTTCACTGGAGAAACGGAAATAGTTTCAGGTACCATGACTGCAGCGTTTATGTAAAACATTGTATTTACCTAGTCTTATTTCTGGCTATGTTTCTTAAGCTGAAACCTATATCTACAACTGAGTAACCGAGTATAAGGATAGAACCTCGAGTAAATTCTAATATACAGGTAGTTACTCTAGTTAAATAGAAATATTAAATAGGAGGAATGACCGCCTAAACTGACCATCTATTAGACTATGACAACTGGATTATGTTAGCCACCTATAGCTTCTTACTTCCCAGAGAAGGGAGAAGAAATTTCATCTCTATGTTTCCCTTGTTGGCCAATTTTTTAGCTAAAAGACATTTAAAATTGTACAGCAGGCAGAACCCCAGGGGACTGAACAGTATTCCAACATCCTTAAAGCCTTCCCATCACTTGAAAAACCAAATTCTCCCTCCTGCTTCTTAAACTAACCAAAGTAGGCAAAAGCAATTTTAAAAAGTCTTTGTGTCTAGCATTGGAACTTTCTCATATTTCACACCATTATATAAATGTCACTCTAACCTATATGTATCACAAATGCTACGCTAAATTAGGGCCAAATTTGCAACCTAGTTTAACTGGGTTTCCTCTTTTTGCAAATGCAGTTTTTGTGTCTGCATTTAGCAATGCATACAAAACTGTCCGTATAGCTAACTGCTTCGAATTGCTAAATTTGAGGATGGGTGTGTAGATCGCCTGAGTCTTCTTCATGCATGTGCCAAAGCAGTGCTGTTCCTAGTCATATGAAGACTTCCCAATCAAAGGAACCTGGACTACACTGTGAAATTCTGGAACTGTTTCATTGACTCTCTTTGATTTTGTAAAGGAAAAATGGAATGTTAAGAGGGTAGAAATGGTTTTTCAACCTCCAGGCCTCTATCCTTTAGATATCAGAATGGAAATGCCTTATATGATAAGAGTGTGGTCTTCAGGGTTCCACAGCCAGAGGGGCTCGTCCACTACCAGCTATTTGATTTAGACTTATCCTCATTTTCTTCATCAGTAAAATAATGATGCTGGTCTCACAAGGATATTATTATGACTGAGTGAGGGAATGTATGTAAAGTGCCTGGCCAGAACCAAGAATTATTATTACTCTATCACCATCATTTTCTAGACTAGTAATCCAACGGCCAAATAGATTTCCTAGAAGCATGATTTTCTAAAAATACTATTCTTTTATCACATTAAGTAAAGGCTCCTCATTCAGCTACCACATAGAATCCTCCAGATAAATTCTTCAAAATGAATACCTTGTGCTTAGACAAAACATTTTAACATCATATTGCTTAAATACAGCACCTTTAAAGATGAATCAAGGGTTTCTTCTTTTCACTCCCACAGAAGGTGGTATCTATTATATATTCACCTGGATTCACAAAACACTTTAGAGTTTAAAAAAAGTCAAAGATAAAAATTTTAATTATTATGAACACGTCCGAGGGATGAGACATATTTGGGTATATTTTACTGAATTATAAAGTTTCTGGGTTTGAGAATATAGAGTTCCACAACCACACCCATTCTGGTTATTTCATTCAAGTTAGAAAATGTACCCTTCAGGGAGAAATATTGCTTTCTTTTGGAGATAAATGCACTTTTCTTTAAGATGAAGAAAAACTTACAGACACATTCTAATGAGACATGATTTCCCCTTCTCATGATTGTTGTGAAGAGTTTTTACTGAGCCATGAGTCCCACATCTCCATCTCCTCCCACTGTGCACACCTGCATTAGAAAGCAGAGTTTCTGTCTGCAAAAGTTAACTGAGTGTTGTCCTCACTGTCTGTGACATCTCACCAATCATCTCATGATGCTCTCTGTCATACAGCATAGAATTTTGATTACTCAAAATAGCTTTTATACTGCAAATTGTTTATGATTTAAAATAGGACATATTGAACTGAGAACTGATTTGATAAATATCTGATATTTGTCAAACTGAGAAAATTTTGAGATGAAGTTTCATTTAAAGATGGTGCAAAGTAAGTACAGCTAGTGCAATAGTGTATATGTGTAAAATTGAAGCCCATTTATAAGCATGACCTGTGTATCAATAAATGCAAAGAAAATAAACTTGGGTTAGAACAGTTATAGCTAATCTAAATTAACTCACAATTTGACAAGGAAACAAATGAATTTGTGACAAACATTCTGAAATTTTAAAAATGCATCATATTTGTTACAGTACCAAAATAATCTCAAGTCAGAACACTTTCTTATGGGTATAATTATATTATTATAATTCTCTACCTTAACAGATGACAATTTTAGAAAACTCTAAGTACAATTTCTAGTATATGTACTAAAATAAAATGTAACAGATAGACAACTCATCATAGTATAAGTAACACATTCAAATTTAGTAATTTATTTTCCAGGTGGAAACCAGGCTTCTTGGAAGACTTCAAACTATGCCAAATGGTCTGATTTTACCATAGAGGTAGGCACTAAAGGACTAAATTTACTTCTGTGTAATTTTTGTTAACTACATTTTACATGCAAATGTCTATACAACCATGTTAATGAAGTCATAGAGAAGGAAAGTTGGCATTCCCATTGTTCTGTTTTATTGAAAAGCAACTTTTCAATTGACTTGCTATATAGCATTTTAAATCAGTTTTCATTAGTCATAAGAAAAGTCTAACTGCATCCTAATTGGATCACAAATCAAGAAAAATAATACTTATGAATAAAATATAGGCTTGATGATTTTCTTCTATACTTTATAATCTTCGGAACATAGGCTACTTTTATTGGAATCAGACCAAAAGAGTTCTGTTAATCATAAATATTTAGAAAAGTGTAATCTACTGACCCAGAGGATAGGATTTTTGTGCTTTTTATTAAAGGCTGACATCTTTCTGTACCCCAAATGGGATTGGTTGTTTAATTGACAGTTATTGAATTTTTTTCCAAATAATATAGACAAACATTTAAATCTACATGAGTGAAGTTCTTATTAAAAATTTAATATTCAAAATTCAGAGCCAATATTAGTAATGAAAATGTACAGTATGCTTTCAACTGGAATGTTAATAATCCAAAACTTGTCTCAGATTATAAAAGAAGTGTTCCCAGGGCATAAGAATAAGAATATTTTTAAGCTAAATGCACATTTGATTTGCAATAAAACTGCAAGTACTAATGCCAGACATGTAGGTGATCAAAGGAGAAAAAGACAGAAATAACGGTCGCAATTCTGCAATTATGATATATGGTACAGTCAGGAGTGACCCAATCTCACCCTAAAACATCCAGAAAATAAAGCAAAATAAAACCTACTTCATCCTTACACAATGAAGGGAATCAGGATACTGACCCAAATTTCAAACTCCTGGAACTTGGAAATATCTGTAAAACCTTCAACACCAACACTTCTGAAACCTGCTATATCCCAGAAACAGGCAGATCTTCAACCATGGAAATATGACTATTAAGAATTCACAGATTATCTGAAACATTTGCTAATCACCCCATCCCCATGCTAGAGAGAGAGAGAGAGAGAGAGAGAGAGAAGGGAGTGAGAGAGAGAGGAAGACTCAGAGCATTGGGAAAAGGCTGCTGTGAAAACGCCAGGCCCTTCTTGGGGTTTAGGTTGTCAACCTAATCCCAGCCACAACCACGGTATGACTGTATCAGGGGAAACAGTGTACTCGTGTGTGAGAACTGGGATGAGGTGGGGGGACAGGATGTTAAGAAATTTAACAAATTCATATGATTTTTTTTCCCTTAAACATTTGAGAGTGTTGTGTTTATTCATGCTGGGCAACATAAATCTAGCTGGATTTCTGCAAACTGCTGCGTGAAGCCTACAAACGGCATTTCTGTCAACAAGAGGAAGAGACAGACAGAAATCAAGACACAGACAGGCAGCACCCCCAGGACGTGAAGCTTGCTCCTATTGCAAGCTGTAGTGGAAAGAGATGATGATATCCAGAACAAAATGTCTTTTTCATGAGGATGTGAAAGCTCTTGCTTTGTGTTCTCTGTGCAGAGAAAGAATGATCAGTGGAAAGGGCTTAATTTCCTTCTTTCTGGAATCAAAATATAAGGAATTTTAGTTATTTTTAAACTTCTTCCTTTGAGTCCATTATTGTGTTCCATAAAACAGACAAAACTCAGCAAGACAACAAAGACTTGATCTGTAGGAGAGAAGGTAATAAAGAGCAAGTCCTCTCCAGAGGGTAATTAATCATTAGTCATTCATCCTAGAAGTCCCAGTTACACTTAAGGTTAATGTTCAGGTAGCTTCTTTCTATTTTCTTAAAAAATTTTTTTAAACATTTTTTTTTTGCAGAATGTTATACTATTAATTGCCAATTTGCATATGTGTGCAGCTGCTGTTTTGGCTCTGAACTCAATCCGATAAGCTTGCTGGAGGTATCGCAGAGCACTTGGCAGCTTTCCTATTTGAAAAGAAAGCCTCTCCCCACTACAGAACAGCTGATCGTCTATCAGCGATAGACCCTGATGGCGTGAATTACAATTACACTACTTTTCACACTAAATCTGGGTGATAGCTACTTGGAAAGAAGTTTCATCATTTTTTACCACAAACTGGAAAAAGAATTACATGGTCATGCTGTGCTTTTAAAGGCAGTTTGGTTCACTTTTGTCTATTTAACACCTAATTCCAAGAAGTCCATAGGCATCCAGAGATCTGAATGGCGCGTAATGAATTCACTGTTTAGATTGAAGATTTAAAAAATCTACCTCAAATTACATTTATTAACAAGGCGACCAGGAAGTGTTAAAGTTGTTAGACGCTTCATTTATTAAATAATTTGTGGGTATTTTCAGTTGTCATATCTAGAGTCATGGGGTTTGCTTATTTTTTTTAATTAGCAATCCAAAACAATGCTACTGCAATTTAACAATTCATCACATAATCTTGGGCTCTTTAGTTCAGCTGTTAATGTTAGATAATTCAGATTGTTATTTTGATCTGTTTATAAATAATTGAGGTTGCATTGTGCTATGAGGAGGCTGCTGCAGCCAGGCCAATCTTTCTCATCCTCCCTGCATTGCTCAGGGTAGCTGAGGGGCCTTCCCAAAATGTGTTTGGGGAGTTTAGTGTCTAGCAGGAGGAAGCTGGCGAAGGGGGCAGGGGACACGAAAATAACCTGGTTTATTATCCTTACTTAGTTAACTTCTTTATTAATTTACATTCCCTGTGTGCTTGGAGAACTAAGGAAAGTCTTCCTTGCCAAAGTACCTCTTATCAGATGCAAAGTGCATCTCTCTGGTTCCCTGGGATGTTAGCAAGTACTTTCTTTTCTCTTCTTGCAAGAACCGCCCAATCATCAGAAAAATGTAAGAAGCCCCCCTACACCCCTCTTCTTCTCACTCTTCCCTCAAATCCCTTCCCCTCCCATCTTGACATTTAACTCTATTTGTTTAAAGCAAACAAACAAAAAAATTAAACCCACCTCAAGCAGCAGAAGTGGAACACACTCATCCTGACGTAGTGAACCTAGGAGAAAAATAGATTTTGTTTTCCTTTTTTAGTCGCTAGTTTTATTAGATTTCTCACTCTCACAGATTATCCGAAGACTACCCCATTGATTGATCGCCTGTAGAGCTGCATTTGGTGTAAAGAAAAAACTCACAGCTTTATTGGCTCCCAGGAGACAAAACAAACAGAACAAGATATTCATATTAATGCAAACAATGCAACAAATGAGGGGAAGAATCGCCTGGCTGTAGCGAGGCGCCGAGCGGCCCGCCGGGCGGAGAAGGGCCCGGGGCCGAGGGTTCCGGCCTTCCCGACCCCCGGGCGCTCCGAGCCGTCGGTACCCGCGCCGCCCGCCGCCCACAGGGGCCCCGGGCCCAGGCGGCCCAGCTCTCGGCCTCGCGGGGCTGGGCCGGGGGGCCGGCAGGCAGGGAGGCGGGCAGGCCCGGGCAGCGGGAGAAGGCCTCCAGGCCGGGCCTCAGGAAGGGCCTGCTAGGGCCCTCACCCCTTCCCAGAGCGGGGCTGGAAGGACCTAGCGCTCCTGCGTCCTCTCCCTTTCCTTCCCCACGCTTCCAGGGGCCCAACTGCCCAGTCTCAGCTTCCCTTGGCACCTGGGTCAGAGGTGGGAGTGGAGAATTCCCTCTGCGTCTCCTTGTCCACCTGGGCAGCCAGGAAGCAGAGTCTAGCCAGGCGCCAGGGAAGCCTGTGGAAGGGTGGAAGCCAGGTGATAAGGTCCTTCTCCCTTTGAAAAAGCTCACATTATCCTAGAGGAGACTAGACAAACACACACACACATTTCAATACAACCCCAAACCTTGTATAATCAAAAGCAAGGAGAGTGGCGTGTAGAGCGGGAGGCTGAGATGCTTAAGAGGCACTGAGACTTTCCCTGCGGAATGAGAAAGGAAGAAAGAAAATTCCAGGCACAAAAGGGTATCTGATCTGCACCTAATCCCCCCCACCCCACTCCCAAATCCACAAAAAGTAAAAAACTAGAGAAATACCTGTTAAGACTTGATTTCACATCTTTTTAGTCAACAAGATTTAAAAATAGGAGTGCCAACATTGCACAGGGCATTCTTACAGCCAAAAAAATTATTTATTAGTTATCTGAAACTGAGATTTAACTGGGCATCCTGTACTTTTATTTGCTAAACTAGGCAATCCTAACTAAAAAATACTAGATTGAGGAAGCAAGGGTCATTCTCTGATGTATACTAATTGGGATATTCGAGACATTTTTAGTGGGGCTTTGCCTTGGAAAGGAAATGAGTTACCCCCATGGCACACTTTCCCAAGCATATTGTAGGGTGAACCAGGAAGAAATGACTGAAACGTCTGGAAATGTCCTTATGTTTTGGCAGAAGTGGCAGAGTTTTTTGACTCTTGTTGACTCTTGACTAGACAATGGACCAGTGCTCCCTCTCTGTGGCCAGTTTCTTTCCAAGCCAGTCCCGGGTACTATAGCACCCTCTGCAAGTAGAGTGTCACTTACAATGGTACTTCCAAATTGGGATCATGTGTTTTTTTCCTAACTCTTGCTATAGAGTCACACTACTCCTTGGTATTAATTGTATTTCAAAATAAACTAAGTTGGGACTTGATAACTTTAAAGATGGCAAGGTGGAGCAAAATCTGCTTTGAAATTCACCAAATGCCCTAACCTACAAATAGATCTCATCCTGGTCTTGCCTTACAGATGCTGAAGGAAGAGACTTTCAAAATGCCAGTAATAAAACCTCAGGATATTGGAGTGAGTGAGTGAGTGAGTGAGTGAGTGTGTGTGTGTGTGAGAGAGAGAGTGTGTATGTGTGTGTGTGTGTATGTGTGAGTGTGTCACAAAGCTGCTTTAGCAGAGGAAGCCTGCTGCTTGCATTTCTTCCTCAGTCCTGGTTAGAGAGAGCTTTTTCCAGCAAGCTTTATCACCCTTACTGATACCTCAGATTCCTAGTGAGCTTGCCTTCCTTTTAAACCAATTGCTTGAAGTTGTATGAATACACTCACACAGGATGCCCCTTTCTTACTGGCGATTAGTGCCATTTAACAACTGCAAATGGAGAAACTATTTGTCTAATGAGAGCTGTTTTCAGAGTTGATTCACCAACACTCTAGGGAAGAGAATATAAAGCTGAGACCTCCTCCTGAGTCTCAAGTCCAAGGAGACAAGCAAAGGCCAGTTCTTGAAGTAAAGGAAGTGTTTGTTTGGTTTAGAAAATGTTTTAGTTCCAGATTAATAGTTTTAGAAAATACATAGGCTCACTTCCAGTTCATACTGGTTAACTTTTTTCTTTTAATTTCCTGTACAAACTATAATCTTTGATTCAGAATTTGGACTATTAAACAATTAGCAGTGTGGTTTGGGTGTCATGGTGAGGTTTAACTCCATGCTTTAGAGGTACAAATCCTTTTTACCTTTTCTCCTATCTCAGATTTTCTCCTACTTCCTACGCTACAAAATACATTCCAACACTTGTTGTTTGCTTATTGGAGGAGGTATGGGGAATCTCACACTCAGTGTGCTAAGATGCTTCTCCCAGCAGACAAGTTCTGGGGCCCTGGGTTAGGGTGGTGATAAATCGATAATTACCCCAATAGCCACCCCACCTCATGGTCAGGTAATGCCAGGTTCCCTAATGTCTCTGTGGTTTAGCATATTAGTTAGTTTCTTTGTGTACAAAAGATTCCAGATATAAAGTGATTTAAGCTTCCTATGAAGGGAAGTACAAAGACAGTGAAAAAGTTATTTCTATCTTGAGGTGAAGCATTATTATGGAAAAAATAGTGGATCAAAAGGCAGGAGAGCTTGAGATGGGTTCTTGAGTAGGTTTGAAGGACTCATTCATTCTCTTTAGACACAGTCTTTTTGTTTTTCTTGAGTTTTTTTGTTTTTGGTCCACACAAAAAGAAGGCAATCTTTAAGATTTGGTTATTTCTAAAACAATCAGTCCTTGAATTAATAAGTGATAACTCATCTTATGTACAGTGCTTCCAAAGGGTACAAGCAGGATATTTTTTAAATGTATTCATGATATAGACCTTAAACAACAAAGGAGGCATGGGCACACTCCAAGTTATCAGACATTTCAGATCCCGAGGAGGTATTCAAATGAGAGAGACCAGTTAGGCATCAAGGGCTTCCATAATCAGGCGCAAATACTCTGGAAAAGTGTGATTGACTTAAAGACAAAGGACCTTGTACAGATAAGACAAGGGGATAACATGTTTGAGAACTTGTATTTCAGTCCTGTTTGGGAATCTCGATCTCAGAAAGAAGAGAACTGCAATAAAGCAAAAATTAAAGTTACTTAGTAAATATTTGCAGCACTATCGCTCCGAATATTCCAGTGTTTGCTGCACTTATCCGCTCGGAGGCTGGAGGAATTCAGCAAATCTCATTGTAACTGTTTCTGGAAACAACCTGAGACACTTTGCTTCCTTATATATTATCAGTGTCATAACGTGATATGTCTTTTAATTTGAGGCCCTCCTTGAACTGAAAGCTCCAACAAGCTTTCGCTAACCAGATTTCATTCACATTCTGAATCTGGTTTTTGTCTCACACATATTAAATTTTACAAAACAGAAAGAAACAATAGAGCTTATTAGGAAAAACTTGTTTTGAATAGTAAATTAAGCATAATGGAAATAGGCACATGTTTTAGCACGGTTTTCCCCCCTTTTTTACCAATTGAACATTTACATCTTTTTCAAAGTGCTGTGATTTTCCCCTTAAGTCTTAAGCTGGCACCACACACTTTGAATAAATGAGACTTACATCACTTGTATTTACTGAGAGAAATCATTGTAATACTGTAGATTCCAAATGCACAGCCTCTGTAAAAAAGGAGTTTTAAGTAGTCACCCCTAATTGTATTAATCAAGTCATTGTGGCATTCTAAGAATCCAAAGAACTACCTAATTTCAAAGACAGTGTAAAATCAACTGTCAGTTCTGACTAATTTCAAATGATGCCCTGTTCTTGAGACTGGACACCTGTACATTTAACGGTGCACCTGACTGCATGGTTTGTTTTTGAGAGATGTTCCCCAGGTACAGGAGGCCTCTACAAAGTCAATATATTTTCTTTATAACTGGTGTCAAGTTGATGTATATATTAAAAAATCTTGGAAAATGATCTCAAAAAGGAAGTAACAGCCCAATGAGCCATATGTTCAGGGAACCTAACAGGTTTCCATTGGGACCAAATTTCACTTCAACTTTTTGTCCTTATGTGCAAATAAAAACTTATCTGCAAATACACCATTAAAACAATCATGCAAATTTGCAAAGTCTATAGACTGAGAAGAAATTACAGTAAATCCATAATAACCAAGTTGTTAGAAGGTAAAGAATTTGATTATGTATTAGAAATACATAACACAACATAGAATTGAACTAAATTTATTTGAACTCTAAAGGTTTACTGCATCAGAGAGAGACACTTGGCTTACATAGAGTTGGTTAATGAAGAAAAGGCTGATGAATAGTTAATAAACTGCTGAATTTTGATACTGAAGGAGCATCTGAATTTCCAAGTTTACATTAAGAAATGTAAAGTTATTATTTTTTTTTCTGTTAGATAGGTTGCTATTTTAACAGATTCAGATGCCAGGGAATTTTCTAAATGCCAGATAATACTGTAGCACTAAAAAGTCTGTGATGTACTAAGGGCAGAGAGGCCTGCTTAGTGGTTTTCCAGAGTGGAAACAAAAAAGCATTAATATTTATCTACACATAATTCTTTATATGAGTCTTTTCAGAAATCTCAATTTTAAAACTTTTAAACATTCTGTATAATTTCAGTAGATTCTAACAATTCTGCTTTCAGCTATTGTATTGGTATGCCTGGGCACATTCTAAAAGGAAAAATTATTCATTCTCTGTGTTCGTGTAGTTTTTCATAGGACTAGATCAGGGATGAAGATCAATAATATCAAAATTTACTCAAGTCATTTTATTTTTTGTGTTATACTTTTTTAATGAAACATTACAAATAGAGAAGGGTAGAGAGAATACTATAAACCCTCGTGTGTATATATATATATATATGACAATTTTTTCAAACTTTCACATTTTATGTTGATTTTTTAAACAAACAATTGTGTGTGTAAAGTTATGCAGTGGTAAAGTTCGGCAGAACAAAAATTATACTGTATGGATTATCTTTCAACTGCTTTCCTTTTCCATTTATCACTGGGGGAAGAAAGTATTTTATGTTAATTTAGACACCTGGTTAGCTAAGTAGTAGTTAGGTAGTACAGAACTCTTTAGAAAGGAAACTGCATTCTCCTTCAAGTCTAAATACCTATCAGTTCTCTGTAACTGTGTTTCGCTTAACCTACTTAAGAACGTCAGTGTTTCAATGTGTTTCAATCTCTAAGGGAAGTTTATGTAAATCTATAATAGTAAAAACGTACAAATAAAAGTGCATTTGGGGCAAAAACTTAAAGCTCAACAATGGGCTTTTAAATTCAAAAAGCAGGAAGAAACTCAGGTCACAGGCCTGCCTCAACAGGTTTAAGGCGAACTTTTCCAGCAGAAAGGTTCCAGTAGAGTCTCCGTCCAGGGGCAGGCACGGCCCTGCGGCTTCGACCAGCTTCCCTGAGGCCAGAGCGCAGCAGCCTGGCGGGGAGCTGTACTGAGAGAGATGGCCCGGACCCCTCCGACCTCTGGTCACTGCGGCGGAGGGCGGAGGGCAGGGGACGGTTTCCTAAAGGAGTTTTTTCCCCCGCGACAATGTAATGGTGTATCTCTAGGGGTCCGGGGGCCCCTAAACCTGGTCTTGGGGTCAGGAGGTCAAGCCTTAGGCAGCACAACTAATGCTCAGGCCCTTTATTTGTCTTCCTCGCAGAGGTGCATATTAAACCATGTCCGTTTAGTTCTGGCCGGGCTGGCGAGGGGAGGTCGACCAGGGGGTAGACTCTGCCCGGGAGTGACCTCGCCCGCGGCCTGCGCGGCTGCTTAGGGGTGGGGGGCGGCTCCAGGGCCGCGTCGAGGGGTCTGCCGTCGGTCCGGGGAAACTTTTCCGCCTTCCTGGCCCCGACTGTTTTCCCACCCCAGGCTGCCCCTCGCCCTACTTGACTTCGCTTGTCTTTCCCACTAGCTGTCCACCGCGAGAAGGCAGGTTCCCCGGCCTCTCCTCCGAGACCCACGCCCCCGAAGTGGCGCGCGGGGAGCGGGCCGGCCCTCGGAGCATCGCGCAGGGGAGCGCTCGCCGGTGGCTCGCGTGCGGCCCGGGCCCGAGAGGGCGCCCGCGGGGAACAGCGTGGAGGCTCCTGGACCGCGTGGGGCACGGCGACCCTGCCCGGGCTCCACTTGCCAGCGGCGGGAAGGACGCGCGGGAAAGCGAGGGAGCAGGAAGCGGGTGGCGGCGGCGGCGGCGGCGGGCCCGCTGGAAAGGAGGGAGCGCCGCAGGCGGGAGGGGGAGCGCGGAGGAGGGAGGCCGGGAGGAAGGAGGGAGCGCGGCAGGCAGGCGGAGGGAGGGCTGATTAGCATGCAGCAGCGCTCGCGCGCCCGGCTCCATTGTTTTAACACCTCCCCTCTCCTCCGCGCCAATCTGTCACCGTTCAGCAGGCGAACGCTGCTGCCTCAAATGCTGCTCTTCTCAAATGAGACGGATAATTAGTTGCCCCGCACGAATGCCGCACTCTTCTCACCCCTGATTGCTATCACCTTCTTGCTCCTGGCAGTTTTGACACCTCGTAATCAGCCTGCTGCTTTTCTCTTTTCTTCCCGACTTCTGCTTCCCTTCCCCCCCTACTTTCCTTCCTAGTTTATTTATTTACTTATTTATTATTATTATTATTTTAAATGCAATCCTGGTTCCTATTTGGACGAGGCCTGTGCCGAGTTAACCTTCTGCGTATACATGTGTGCATATAGATGTATATGTAAAATAGTGTGCGTGTGCGTGAGTCGGGGGCGGGCTGGCAGTTTTGCGGAAAACACTGCTTCCACGCGGAGAGAATTCTCTTCTCCTAAAGATATTTTTGGGAAGGGAGGAGTTGGGGAGAGGGACGGGAGAGGAGAGTTGGGGAGACCTCAATTAATGCTTTAAAGATCTCTTAGAAATTAACAAACTGGGGAGTCTCGGAATCTGCTGTCAGAAGCGTGTTTCCCCTTCTCTCCTCTAACAAGCACTGACAGTCTAATTACTGTAGCTACAAGCAGCTGTCGAGGCAGCAGCCCGGGAGAAAAGTCGCCACAGGCTGAGCGCACCCAGCCGGCCCCTGCGCGCGGCAGAACCGCCGAAACCCGGGCCTCCTCCGGGGAGGCTGGAGAGGAGGGCAAGGCCCCGCACCCGAGAGCCCCGCGAGCAGAAGGCGGGCCTGGGAGCCAGCGGACACGCTGATCGTTTCATATTTATAAAGTCTTTACCTTGAAGGTTAAAAGATGTGAAGAAAAAAGGAGGGGGCGTGGGGGAGTGGGAAGAACATCTCCCGAGCTTCCATCCACCCTTTTTCTACCTCCCCGAGCTCTCCCTCCCCCGGTGTTGGTAAAATAACCACGCAACCCGGGGCTGAGGGGGCGGGGTGAGCCAGGCTGGAGTGTAAGAAAGCAGATGTCCCCGCTGGCAGCAGCCTCAGCCTCCAGGGAAAGCTGCACGGGGTGGGGGTGGGGGATGAGGGGGGGACGGGGGCCCTCCCGAGGACATTCACCTCCCACTTCTCAGGCATCCCGCTCACAACTGCCTCGCCTCGGCGGGGGTGGTTTTTTCAGACTCAGCGTTTCGCGTGTGAAGCTTTTTTACCTGGGAGCTGTTCTTACCCGGCCACGCGTAGCAGATGCCAAGATGCAGCCCCTACACGACTCAGGATTAAGAGAGGAGACCCGGCGGGTGCCCGCGCCATTTAACAGGCTGCAGCCAGCGCCACCTCTGCAGTGCGGGCTTGGAGCCTGGGTTTCCAGGCGGCCTGTCCCTTGGCCCGAGAAGGCCTCTGGCCCTTACAAGTTGGAGCTTGGGGTAGCACTGGAACCTAGCAGAAAACAAGAGTTCCCCGCTTACTAGAAGTGATGGAGGTGGGAAAAGGGTGGACTGGAGGAGTCAGTGATACACTCTGAGCCCCTTTCTGGGCCATCATCTCCTTCCGTTGTCAGTAGGCTAGTAGATGTCAACTGTGAGAGGAACTCTTCCTTACCTAGGAAAAGAGAAGGAAAAAGAACCCCCTTTCACTAGATAGATGCAGTGGTATATTCTGGCTGGAATACGTTGGGAAGTTTTTTTAATTTTGCGTGTGTGTGGGAGGAGTGAGTGAGAGGGGAGGTTGGGTGGGCGGGAGGTGGGGGGAAGGGAAGAGACTTGGATAATTGTCTAGGCATTTCCATTCAGCCCCAGTGGCAATGAAAGAAAGATGTACATGTCTCAGAACCCTTCACAGTGAATGCCTAATAATCACTGTCACCTTGGAGAGGAAGATGTCAACGTGACGTGCTTGGCACCCTGAGAAGTCGAGGCACCACTCTCATTCTTCCACAAGCTAAGGCCCTTCGCTGTGGCACAGGTGAAATGTGAACAAATTGCTCCAACTCCTTATCAGAAACCCTCCCTCCAGTTTTATAAAACACTTGCTCCCAAGAAGGCTTAAATTTCTGTTTTGAGAGTTGCAAATCAGTGTTTACTTCATAAAAGAGAAGCCATGCCTCAAACATTTTAAAAAATTTAGAGTGGGGTGGGGGAGGGAAGAGAAACCTAAATGACAAGAATCATAGGAAGTCACATTTTAAACAAAATTCTGCAGTCTTCTGAATTTGGTATCCTCTCAAATATCCTCCACTGGTCATCAATCAGGCTGCTAACAATGAATTGACAAATTTCTCAACAAGAATGTGAACATTTCTAATATAAATTAATAGATATGGATAATCCTTACAAGGTTTTAGATTTGCTCCCATTAAAGACAAATGTGGTCCTTTAGAAAGTTTAGCCTGAAAAATAATTTTAAATTTCAAAGTGATCTATTAGTTGTAATAAAATGTCACCAGATCTGGTATCACCCTTTCAAATTATTGGAAAGAAACATGAATTTTATGAATTTCCCCCAAATGTGATTTATTTTTTTATTCAGGAACAAAGGACACATTAACCATCACAACATAAGTAACTTAATATTTAACTAACTTCATCATGTAGCTACACATACAGAAAAAATTAAACCTATGTCTATTATTAAAGAAAAAAAAACAGTAAAGATTTTAAATAATCCCACCAGTGATTTTTATCACGGAGCAAGAAATGTCTTAAGTTGAGTTTTTCCTCAGATATTTATCTTGTCTGCTATTCTCTATTCTAGGTTTATTCAGAAAGAACACCCAACGCATAAATAATCTAAATTTTAAAATGAAAACAAATTTAAAAAACCCTATAAACATTTGACATCGCCACATTCAATAGATCTAACTAGAAACCCAAGCAATAAGCTTAGACATTTGAAAGAACATAAATTATTGTTACACAATTGCATAATCCCATACATAATAAACACTGTAAACATGAATACAATGCATTATAGTTTTGAACAAAACAATCTTTTAAAAGGTAATAAAAGACAGTTACAATATTCAGTTTAGAAAAAAATTCAAATAGCAGTGACTGGATCTTTCAATAAATGATCTTGAGCTAAGTTTGCAATCAAGTATTAATATATAATATTACAAACCCAAAACCATCATGTAGAACTTGACATGTCTGTTTTCAAATGCATCTTAAGTCTCCCCATTAAAGTGTGAATTAAGATGCCGGAGGAAATCACCCCTGGATGTAATGGATGGTGGGAAAACTGCTTGACAGAATTCACATACTCGAGGTACATGCAGTTCGGAGGCTGTGCCACTTAGTACCGATAAGTCACTGTCTTGATTAGGAAAGGGCTTCCAAATGGGCTGCAGGAAACAAATAAAAACATCTTCTGTTATTCGTATTTAAAATCAACTTGCACTGAATTTCAAATTCAAATTTTTTGAATGGGTTATATACATATATATGAAATTCCCTAATATGAAAGCAAATTACCTTTCCATACAATTAGCATGAGGACATGACTCAATTCTCTTTTTCATAAAAGGTATAGCTTAACTTAAAGAATCACTTTATAAAATACACATTCACACTTTATCTTCACAAACTAAAAAATCTTTCAGCTTTAACACCAGCATGTTTTAATACCCATTATCACAGTGATAATAGTTTTGGAGCAACAGTCAATAATGAGACTTAAAAAAAATTAAAATTCTATCTTTTTTATTTTAACTGGAAATTTTCAGTTATAGGACCTTTAGTAATACACAGCACACTAGACCTGATGTGTGTGAGCATGCATTTTGATCAAGAGTAATTTAAATTTTACTACTATTTACCAGCAAATCCACAATGAATAAATCATAGAAGTACTTTAATTTTTGAAAATAATATTTTTAAAGTATGAAATAAATTCTATTGATCAGTTGTTTTTTGAAACCTCAAATATTTAATCATTCAACAAAATCCAACATTGGATGCATTCTTTTGACTTATTATTTTGCTCCTGTTATACAGTGCATACTTTGGCCTTCTTACCCTTTCTTGTGGCTAAATAAAGTGAAGCCTGCCAACAGTTGCCCAATTAAAGAATTATGGAAAAGCATAATTCAACAGAACTACCTCCAGTATAGTAAGCAGCACATACATACTCTTAACTGTATTTACTATTAAAAAAAATATTTAGAAGGGCAAGAAAAAACATTTAGTTCAAGAGTAGGTGCTCTGTAAATGTTTGTTGACTGGAATATCTTATTTTCCTGAAATGCTATAAGCCAAATTATTTCTAAAATTCGCTTTCTTATCTTGAAATACCTAAACTCTGGCACTTTGAGGAAAATCACCTCAAAAAGCCAACTTAAAGAGACCCCTTTGTGCTCCTATTACTAATTTGCTTTTAAAATAACAACCTAATCCAACTCTTGATACAGTGTTAGTTTTCATTCCCTTAACCAATCTCTTTCATCCTGGTTAACCAATCATTACGTAAACAGTATATTACTAATTGAAGCATTTGGGTTTCACGTCATCACTGTCTTCTTATAAACATTTTACTGGACAGCTGTGTACAGTTGGTGTAAATATACAAAGTCTGTCTAACCACCCAGATACATTCAAGTATCAGTACAGAGGGCTTATAACATTGACTCAAATCCTTTTGTGAGAAGCGGCAATTTTATAACAAAAAACAGTAATATTTAAAATACATAGTTGAAATTTGGGGTGAAATCATTTCCTTTTCCCATGATAAAAGAAAAGCAGTACTAACTGTGAGTATATAAGAGTTAACTAGACTTAAATTTTAGTGTTGGCAGTTTAAACAAAAAGTACAATTAATAGGTACCATTCTAATGGGAAATTGATACAGATATAAATAAAAGATTATTAAGTTAAAGATAGTTTTAATTAAAATTTGTAAAATAGTAACAGGCTCAGGAGCAAACTAGCTTTTAAATTTGATAAGCCAATCTTCTACTGCCAATTTATTTTCAAAGTCCATACTTGTCCTTCTCTGTTAAGAGCTATTAGTTCAGATTTGATCTTTTCACAGAATTCGGTTGGGACCCCAATGACTGACTCAGCAAAAGTAGGAAGAAAAGAAACTCACATAGAACAAAATAAACAGATATATTTTAGACTTTATTATGATAGCTGAATGTATAAAAAAGGTGTTAAGTAGTAATGATATAAAAGGAAAAATCTGAATATGAAACCAAAATTTCACTTCCTTTTGTTATCAACAACTCAAGAATTCTGTATTCCTCATAGTAGCTTTACTAAAACAAATAAAACAACAAAATGTTTTAAAAAACCCATTTTAAGAAATATCCTTTGAATCCTAAACTGTAACACAGCATTCAAAACAAACGAATTTCTCTGCCTTTTCTGCCAAAATATCAATTATCTAACCTTATGCCCCATGTCTTGTGACAGCTCAACACCAATTCTCCTGCATTTTTTAAGCTGAATACTTTTCCATCAAGTTGTAATCACATACCAGCTGTTTCCCTTGCTGTAGCAGAGAAAGCAAATGCACAATGCAGGGTGCCATCTACTGAAACATGACTGTACAGACTAGTAAAAGAACAAGCAAGAGATATAATGGAGAAAAAAGTAACAAGCATTAGAACTGATGCACTTCACAGCTCCACAGGAATTCTACTTGCAATAAATGAAATTGTTTAATTTGTTTCATTAAGTAGTAACTATAACTGTGACTATGATGTAAAATAAGGTACAATGTAGAACATAAGTGAGTCAATAATTAAAGCTTATTGTCAGAGCTGCCTCCTTTTCTCCATTGCTAAACTATACCACAGCTTGACTATTGCCTTCTTTGTATGTGGATTTAAAAGTCTATAACCTATAAAAATACTGACAAAGCCAAGGAGTATTAATCAAGTTGTTGGTGTTTTTTGGCTTTCAGTAAAATATCTCAAGGCAAAGGGAAATCAAACAAATGTCCTCAAGTTGTTTTAGACACTTGTATCAATCTGCATTTTTTTACAAGCTTGTGTTTATTTTAACAACTGTATATTTTTCAGTTGTCTTCAGGCATTAAACAACCCCCCCCATTTTTTTTTAAACTTAAAGAAATCATTTTGTAATAGCACCTGAATAAAAGGGAGGGTGGGGGGGGACTGGGGTGGCGTAAGGGTGGGCTGTAAGTAGTCTGCAAGCTTTAGAAACATTAAAGAATTTGATAAAAATTATACATATGTAGAGACTATTTAAAAAATATATTAGGCTGCATGTTCAGGGCCAGATTAGAAACCAAAACCAAACCGTCCAGATCCTAAGTACTGTATAAATGAGACTGCAACAAAAGTATTATTTGAAAGACAGTTTACTTATTTTCAGAAATAGAAACATACAATGTGATTACTTACTTATTAAAAAAGGATGCATTCTTATAAAGAATGATGCATCTTATAATATATACAACTTTTTGATAAAAAATGACATCTGCTACACAGAATGAAATTTAATAAAGAATCTTATTATAACAATGATATTAAGTAAAAATCTGAGTAAGGGACTAGGTAAGATAATGACACACACTAGATATAGATAAGGTTTACATGTATTTTTAAATGTGCCACAAATTTTAAGGTACTTTATAATAGCCCTTTGCCATAATCATCTTTTAAATTTCATGTCATTTATTATAAGACCTGGATTTTGTTAGTTGAAAGCTCAACTTTGGCTAGTCAGTAGTTTAAAAAAGATGTCTGATAACCTGAAAGAGATGCGTATCTGTGCATGCACAGCAAAATGTGTTTCACACATAATATATTTGTTAATGCAAAACAGTTACCTGCTGTGGTCCTCGGATAGCTTTTCCTGGGGAATCGAGTGAAGGAAAAGGTGCATCAGATGGGTCCTGAATTGGGAATGTATTTACAAATAATGCATTATGGTCTCCAGGTGGCAAACACAGAGCTCTGTCCAGAGATGTCCTAATACAAGTATTGATAAGATCTGAGGGTTTTGTTTTGTCAGTTGTTTTAAGGTTTTGTATAGCTGAAGCTATGGGGTCAATTCCCTGAATTTCAAATAAAGTTTCTTCTGTTTTGACAAAGTTTCCTGGATTGTCTTTGGGCTCCATATTAAACTGATCCTGGCACACAGTCTCAGATGTGACAGAACCAAGGACATCGGGTCTTTCTGGAGTGCTATGTAAGAAAGTAGAGTCACTGTCCGTAGGTGGAAACTTGACATTGAATTTAGAAAGTGATTCAAAAGATGTGTCTTCCTCATCTTGGCCCAGTCCTCTTGGTGTGACAGATGTGATGCACGGTGCACCTCTATTTATATCATCTTTTGCCTGAGGCTTAAACAGCACTTCTTGTTTATCTGTTTTATCCGTACACTGTATAGGCATAGAGCACTGTGTCTCTGCAGAGAAAAAAACACAAAAGGAAAACAGTCGCATTTCAATCATTCTTAAAAATATGAATGTTCAATTAGCTTTGGATAGATGAGTATTATTTTTTCTATTGGTTTTTATAGTAACTGAAGGCAACTGGCATTTTTTTTTTTACATTTGTGACTATCTTACACAGAAATATTAGCAGTCTCCAGTGGGTGAACTGGAATATAACTTATTAGTCACAGTTTAACTACTTTGTCTTTTCCTAGGTCTTGTGCTGTAAGCCTTGAGTCTTGTTCACAGTTATTCTGCTCTATACTTAAAAACACTTGCTTATAGTATATACATTTCAACATTTTGTCAGTAATGGAAGCTGCAACTGTTAGCTTGCTTAGAGAAGTAAGTTATTAAAAGGGAAACTCCTCACCAGTATATATATTAATTTACTATACATGTTAAGAATCTATATGAATTAGGTCATTTACTCCCCTATAACATATCTGTGTGACAAATATTAATATATCACCAATCAGCTTAGCCACTGTCTACTCTATGTGAGGGAGTGGTGGTGGTGGGTGTTAGGGAGAGAAAAGACTGGAAGCAAAAGAAGGATGAAATTTTAGAATGCACGTTCAGAAAACTCTATGTGAATATAGCATTTTCTCATTCAGAAAAGGCCTCTCTAGTTAACAGGTAGTTATCAGGTAGATATTAGAAACTCCAAAGCTCATTTACCTAGAAGATAATTTTCCAACAAATTCAGCTCTCAATGACATAGGCAAAAGCTAGAAAATAAGAAAATAGTGCTTTTGAGGAGTCAGGTTTAGAGCCACAAGGCCCACAGATGAATTTTGCTCTTATTCTCATTTTAGATTCATTCTAACAAGTTTGATGATGTCTGCCTAGTTCATAGCTGGTTAGAAGCAGCAAACTATAAGAAACGGACCTGAGTTGTTGAAAGCAGACGCAGGTATCAGTAAGAGCTGAAAGCACGAGACAAGAAAAACAAAAAAGCAGATATAAGAACTCAGAAAACACTACAGTTCGGTGTAGGGCCAACAAGGGCTACATTTTTCAATGCAAAAAACTAATGATCAAAGCACTCTCCATGTTGATGATACTGAGAGATTAGAAAAAGCTAAATTATGCTCCACAATGTTATTTCAAGAAGACAGTGAAATTGGAGGCTGGTAATATGTATATTTTCATTAAATGGACAAATGGTAAAAAAATTTTTTTTTTAACTGAAAGTGAAGTCGCTCAGTTGTGTCCAACTCTTTGCAACCCCATGGACTGTAGCTCACCAGGCTCCTCCATCCATGGAATTTTCCAGGCAAGAGTACTGGAGTGGGTTGCCATTTCCTTTGCCACTGGATCTTCCTGACCGAGGGATTGTACCCGGGTCTCCCGCTTTGCAGACAGACGCTTTACTGTCTGAGCCACCAAGGAAGCCTGGTGATTTTTTTTTAAATCAGCACGCTAAAAAAGTAGTCATCAGTGAAGCTGTACATTAACCAATGATGCCAACTGAAGCAGACAGGGTATAGAGAGCACTGTGCATACAGCATTTGCCCAGATCAGTAAGCACCTAATAAATGTCATTCTTTTCTTTTCCTTTTGGTGTTTACAGTCTCATGACACCTTTTCCTTCTTTGCCAAGCCACATTCCAACACAAGATGTTTACTGTTTGGACATGATTGTAGTACAATGCCAACAGCTTCTTTAGTTCATCCTGTTACATTCCTCTGCTTCTCTTTAGTATGTACCATCTTCTCTTACTGGATTAACTACAGCAGCCTTTGAACCGCTTCCTTGCACCTAAATTTTTCTCATATCCACTCCACTATCTACACTGCTTTCCCCTACCCTGCCTTAGTTTTTCTAAAATACATACTTGGTCAGGTTATTTTCTTAATAAAACCTTTTCATGGCTCTCCAAGACCTTCAGCCCTCAAATTCATATAAAACTGTGCATGACTGATCCTTGATCACCTCTCCATGCTGTCATCTTTCACCACACCTGCTCCACTCCTTACCCCAGCTTTAATGAACTTTGGCACAGTTGTCCAAAAGGCCATACTCTCTTGTCTTTGGGCCTTCGCACATGCTGTGCAGACTATCTGAACTGCCCTCTTCTGTTACTCTTTGCCTTACTCTTATATGCTCTTCATTTCTTGGCTCAGGCATTCACTTCTCTGGATGGCTGGCTCTGGCTTCCCAAGACTGGTTTAGTAATGACTCGTGGGTGCCCTGAGGACTAAACACTCTGCATTTTATTTGCAAATTACCTCTTTCTCCCATTAAGGTAGATTTCTTGAGGTCCTAAACTATGTTTTGTTTCCGACTTTCTCCAGTATGCTGCTCAGAACTTGCACATAGTATGCCCTCAATGAATGCATTCTGAATGAATCTGTGTTCTCTTTCCCATGGAGCTTAGCATAATCATATACATTTGCTAGATAATCTCTCTGTAACTAGGAGTGAAAGTGAAAGTGCAAGTCTCTCAGTCGTGTCCGACTCTTTGCGACCCCATGGACTATACGGTCCATAGAATTCTCCAGGCCAGAATACTGGAGTGGGTAGCCTTTCCCTTCTCGAGGGGATCTTCCCAACTCAGGGATTGAACCCAGGTCTCCCGCATTGCAGGCAGATTCTTTACCAGCTGAGCCACAAGGGAAGTGGTACAGTAATTAAGATCAAGCACAACTGGTTGGCAGGATTTCTTTGTCTTCTGAGGTTCTTAAAGTCCATTAACTCTCAAGTAGTCATTTTTCCTGGTAGTAGACTTAAAAAATGGTAGGAAATTCTAGGAAATAGTACTTTCTTTGTAGATTACACTTACTAATTGCAAATAATAAATCAGGAAAACCACCTCCTGAGGTAACTAAATTTTGTTAACACCTGAGAAGGAGGAAACACTTATCTAAATGTTCTTCAATAGGAGAACAGGGTGAATGAGAAAGAATCTGCTGCTGCTGATAATGACAACTATTAACATTAATAGAACTTCTATGTGCCACACACTTATAACCATTGTATGTGTGTTAACTCAGGTGTTAATTCCAGGGCTACACAGCTAATGAATGAGTGGTAGATCTGGAACTGAAACTCAGGCAGCCTAACTCTAGAGCCTGTGTTCTGAATCATTATGACACACTGAACGTGCGCTTTCTACATTATAGAAAAGACTCCAAAATGATAGAAATGTGCTTTAAATATATTTTCCAGAAGTAGATCTATCCCCTTTGCGAACAAAACATAGAAAACCCAAACAAGTGTAAAAAAGCATATATTTTCTTTCAGTATAGCTAGCTGGCATACCTCTCAGCACATTAATCTTCTGAATTAATCTGTTCAAGCAATGAGAGTTACTATTTACAAAAACAAAAAATTCGTTTAAACCTAAGATTTCTAAGACTATTAGAAATCTAAGCTTAGAAAATTTAAAACCCAAACAAGCTGCATGAAAGCACTTGTCATTCTGACACTATACTAAGAAACATGATTAGGTGAGCTAACTGTCTTTCTACTTTGTTTACTTCAAGGACACTTATCTCTAAATTTTAGATTTCTAAATTTTAAGAACAGGCTGTCCATTTGGACTACTTCTCAGTTTAATTAGCTGGTATATGACAAAAGATCTGACAGTTGTTTTAACTTATAGTCCTATATCCTCATCTCCTGATCCCCACTGAAATATGACCTTGCTTCATGGACCAAACAGCACTTTTTCCTGAAGCCATAATTGCTTAAGCATACATTTCATCTTTATCCTTTCTCAAGGTTATTGTCATATGTGGAAGAGAAGAAAAAATTAAAAGATAATTTATAATTCTACTAACTCAGCAATTTATGAATTATATCTGTTTCTTAAAAGTAAAAATCAAATTTTAACAAAAAATAACACAGGGGACAATCATGTTAAATACACTCTTTCCAGTTATATTATGCAAATCACATTAAAACAGTTACTTTATATTTGTATTCAACATAGTGTTCACCCTTAAAATAAACCTGAACAGGCAGGTGACTTCCCCAATCCACCTCTAAACATTTCTTTTTCTTTTTTTCCCCTTTGATCTACTCCTTTCAGAAGCATAATATTTGATATTGTGGTTTGTTTGGAGTCAGAAAACTTCATTGGAGTTTGTAGCACAAAAGACCTAAAATATTTCAAGAATAATGCTGTATTTATTATTTGTGACACAGTTAATATAAAACGTAAGAATATTGTTACAAAGCAGTTTTAGTGGGAAAGAAATTGAAGTTAAACACTCCAGTTGTTAAGTATTCCAGTTGACAGATACATACTCAGATTTAGACCTGTGCAACTTAAAAATGGTCAAAGTATTATGCCATTGATAATGGGTAGGTTCTCTGTGTAACAATGAATATGTCACCATAACAATGTTTTGATAAGATGCTGATGTTCAAAGAGGCATGTTTATGAATTCTAGGTACTACATCTCTATAGCTAGTAGATTTTAAATAAAGATAATTCTTTTACTTCAGAAGTATCTAGTGTTTTCAGTCTGTAGAAAAGATCAATTTTTCATGAAAATGACAGAAATTAAAGTGTAAAAAATCAGAGCTCTTTCTGGGGAAGTAGAGCAAAGGGAGGAGAAGTAAAGTATGTTTGTCTACGAAGATTGTTTTGCTTTTCCAACAGAACACTGTGTACCTTTTCTGAAAACAAAATGGTAGTAGTAAGCAAAAAGTAAATTTACACAATAAAATGATTTCTTAAATAGCCTAGCTATGAGTTTTAAGAAATGGGAAGTGATCTTTAATTAAAGGGGTGTTAGCACTGCTGCAACATCTTTCAGATTGAAAACTGTAAATCACATCTCTTTGGAACTGTATGCAGAATATCTCAAATCACAAGGGTAAAGGAGAATTTATCATTATAAATCATCAGTTTACCTTTCTTTTGTTTACAGAGGTGCTTGGTAGCCAAATTCAATCCTTGGTATTTTGCTATTCATATTTTACTACTGAAGCAAATACCAGGAAGCCTGTCTGGGGTTTTAGGGAAGGGTAGAGTTTTTAAAAACCACCCCAAACTATATCTGTAAAACAAATATTTCTTTTGAGTTGTATTTTATACTAAATTTGCACTTTGTGCCTTCAACAGAACTGGACTCATGAAATGTGAAATGTTTATTTCTTCAATCAAATTACAAAGAATGTATCTATGGTGTCCAATTAACTTTCAGGCAGAAGTTAAAAAACAAATCTAATGTTATAATTTTATTTAGCTCATATATGATAGTGTAGCTTCTAGGTTGTTTACTAATATATCAATTAATGTTTAATAAGACATCCAATAGCAATTGAAGATTTTGAGAGATATATCCTATATTTATTTTTCCTAATTAAGAGGATTAGTAATTATGTCAATCAATTCAATCTGTATAGTGCTACACAAAATAGAGAGGGAAGAGACCAATAATTGTATAATGTAATAGTTACAGAATTTTAACAGTACTTACCCATTATAAGTGGTGAAAGGCACAAGTCACAATCCTCAGCACTTAAGCATTTAGAAATATTTTCACAATCAAAAAGAAATCAATTTCAACCAATAAAATTAACATTACTGTATATTAAATGAAACCTTACCAGTTGCAGTGGTTGGTACATTAAGTTTGCTTAAGTGGTCTTTTTGTGCTTTAGCTAGCAAGCATATTCTATGAAATTCTTCTTTTAGATCACGGAAGTGATCTATAGTCTTCTCTATATAGCTTCTAAAAATAAATCAACATTTTAAAATGTAAAGACTATATCTTCAAATTTTAAAAATCATGATTGAATTTACAAGCACCTTTGAATGTACCACAAAATAATTACTGAAAGGTTCAAGTTTAAAAATATAATTTTAAATTCCTAGACAATATTTCCTAAAACAACTTTAATATTTGGTGAGTCAGGCACAAAGTAAGTGATAAAGTTCTAATACATACATACTGCACAAACTAGCATGTCTCCTTATACACATATTCCACTTATGCTGGCTCTCTAATTCTTACATTAGAAACTGCAATGTATTGACTTTTTGTCCTCTGTGGATATTTTAAACAGAAAAAACTTAATTTTTTATTTTTCACATTGAAAAGATTAAAGATCTATCCATATAAAATGATGTGGCCATAATACTTGTT
This sequence comes from Giraffa tippelskirchi, assembly GCF_054371585.1. Lineage (NCBI taxonomy): Eukaryota > Metazoa > Chordata > Mammalia > Artiodactyla > Giraffidae > Giraffa > Giraffa tippelskirchi. The sequence continues at coordinate 97,079,068 of NC_137277.1, forward strand.
CTACTGAAATAGGAGAACTTCAGAGAATTCAGTTTTTAGAACAATCTCTGATAGTAACTGTATGACTTATTTAGGTCATTTTAACATGGAGAAGCCTTGAGTTCATGTCTTCTAGTTTTAAAAGGCTGCTGTTTCTTACAATTGCTAAAAACTTAAATATGTAAATAAAAATTATTTCAATATTTATAATTTGTAGAGTGGGCAAAGAAGGATATAGAACTACCTTTCGTGGAATAAAGGAACGCCAAGACTCCTTGGTGAAGTTTCTTTTCTTGGAGAGGAAACCTCTTGTCTTCTTACCTTAAAGATATAAAATGATTACCACTTTAAAGTGCTTCCAAACTCAAATGAGAATCTATTAACAGAAAACAATGGAAAATTTAGTTTCTTCACTGAAAAGTAAGTTTAGTTAGTTTTACATATATATATGTTTATATATATTAAAGTGAAAATGTTAGTCCCTCAGTCGTGTCCAACTCTTTGTGACCCCATGGACTGTGGCCCGCCAGGTTCCCCTGTCCATGGGATTCTCCAGGCAAGAATACCGGAGTAAGCAGTCATCCCTTCTCCAGGGAATCTTCCTGACCCAGTGATTGAACCCTGGTCTCCTGCATTGCTGGCAGATTCATCATGTGAGGCATCAGGCAGGGAAGCCCCATATATATGTATATATTACAACAGATTTTTAAAAAATGAGAACATTCAGTAGAAAAAGGAAAATGAAAGTAGAAAAATAAGATGAAGTCATGAAATATTTCTGGTAACTTCAATACTATTTCCAGTATTTATAATTCAAGGAATTTCCTCAAATTCATATCTTGATGAAATTGCTACTCTGATCACCAAGCATCTAACATGACTAGAAACTTTAGGAAAAAAATCCATGTGAGTTTACTTCTTTTCTGTTACTGGCCTATACATCTAAATCAATGTCTTTGTATTTTGCTATAGATTCTTTGATGAGAAATGCAGCTGTATAAGAGGAATGAAGAAAACCAAGTTACAGCTCTTTAGCATTTAACAAGCATTTTTAAAGACAGTGTAATTATGAATTTAAGCTCTTTTAACACAAGTTCTTGCCACCACCCTGTGGCTTCCACTGGTATTACACTTATCATGACACAAGTCAACACTGAAGAACATATAATAATCTACTGCATACTTTAAATTTTTAAAAAATCTTCAATCACACCTAGAGAACTTTGTGTACCTTTTAAAACTACAAATTGATAAATTCAAATATTTGAAAAAATCTTAATATTATTAAATTATTTATAATTTGGCCAAACTGCATGGGATCTTATTTAAGTTCAAATTCAAATCAGTATTTTGTATTATGTGACTTTTCAGATTTTATTCAACTAAGGTCATTGTAGCTATTACTAAAATGGATAATTTTACTTCATTGCTTACCACCTGAGTACATCTCCCTTATAACCTTACTTTCCAATAGGTTCTTTCAATTTCTTAAGAGTATTGTTTGTTCTTTAGGGAAAAATCTGACTCTAGTTTGCTTTTCTTAAAATTCGTATCTTCTCCAATTTCTTCAGTTTATTGTTCTACTTTTCCAGCTTTTTCTAAATAAGAGCGTTTGCTTAACATTTCTAAAATAGTGTTATTAGATTACAGTAAGCAGTAAAATATAATCTTGGCAATACAAACATATGTGATTTTATGTATTATGTTTTCATACTGAGGTAAAACAAAGATCATTTGCTGATGCATACTTTTTGTCTGCAATATTTAGGTCATTTCTTCTTCTGGATTAAAACTGCTTTGTTGAGCTTTATGGCTTCCCAGGTGGCTCAGTGGGTAAAGAAGCCACCTGCAAAGCTAGAAATGCAGGAGAATGGATTTGATCCCTGGGTCAGGAAATCCCCTGAAGAAGGGCACTGCAACCCCTCCAGTATTCTTGCCTGGAGAATCCCACAGACGAAGGAGCCTAGTGGGATACTGTCCAAAGAGTCGGACATAACTGAAGTGACCAAGCATGCACGCATGCACACATCGAGCTTTACAAAGCAGTCATATAAAAGACATTTTCACATTCACAGTTTGTTTTTAAAAGTGGTAGACAAGGTTTTTCTTTAGTGTTATGTGCAATTAGAACACTCAGTAGATTTTAGTGTAGACTAGGCAAAAAGGCAACATTTTAAAGCTAACCAATCATTTCAGGACACTACAAGAATAAAAGCCTCTTAAAAGGTTATATTAAATCTATAGCAACAAAATAGAGAAGAACTAATATTAAGAAAACAGAAACATCTGACAATTTAAATAATAAAATAGGTGATTAAACTGACTAATAATCTCCTTTTAAAATTTAGTATCTGAAATTCTCAACATGGGGAAAAAAAACTCTCTTAGGAGCTAGAAATAACCAAAGAGAAGTAACTCCTATAATTTTAGCCTGAAAATGAAGACAGTTAAAGAAAACAGTGATGAAGACTATTCCAGTTTTCAAAGTATACTGATTTAGACATAAAGTAGGAATGATTGCTTCTGAAACTAAAGAAGCCTGAAGACTAATGGGTGGGGAGAAAAGAGGTGAAGAAAAAGGTACGAAAAGAATGATGAATTTTTGTTTGGCTTGCCAAATAACTCGTGTTGACTCACTTCTGAATTTATCTGGAAAAGATTCTGGGGTTGTATTGGCAGGGGGTAAAGAAGACAGACTTACTGAGGAATCTATGAAGCATCTAAATTAAGGACTTCAAGCTTCTTTGGAGTTAGGAATGGCTCTACTTACTATTATTTCTGTTACTATTGATATATTTCAAATGAAATTTTTATCTCCCACATCCCAAGAGAAAATTCAAGAGATCTTAACATGCTAGTTAAAAAAAAATAAAGGAAAGTAATTCTCTGACATTTTGAAGCAGGGTTTATCTAGAATGGGTAGAGAAAGTTAATGTTATTTTCCATTGTAGCAATCATACGCAATTATCTAAAAAAGATCATCTATTTTCTCATGGGATTTAAGATTAGTATAGTTAATAGCAACTCAGAAGCTCAGAATTTCTTTTAAGTGGTAAAATTATCTTACCTAATGAAGACTACTCAGTTTTGTGAGCATCTCAGAGAGTAAGTAAACATTAGAAGAGATAACTAATATTTTGCTGTTTTCAAATATTATCCAGGTGGGTCCTGCACTGCAGGAAGTTACTACAACTTCAGATAAGGAAGCAAGAAAACTCTGAACGTTATATTTTAGGAGACTTTAACATGAAATCATTCAACAAATGAATTTATTTTGAGGTACTAAAACTTAAAATACTTAACATTATAAACTGTTCCAAGTACTAGTTTGGAAATGGCGAACTTGTGGAATGAATACTGAAATAAGAGTTTTACACGTCGTACTTTTCATTTACACTTCCAGTATGGCACTGGATAAGTCATTCAACTAAATCATTAAGATAAACCCATTTGAAACAGTTGGAAGACGTTGTGAAATGATTCCTTAAATTTCCTCTTATGTAAATTGGGAGAATTTGTTTTAGTGTAAATCAATTTAGGTTTCTCATAGATGAGTAGTATACATAAAAAAATGTTCTGTTCAAGACCTAGTTAAATATGCAAAGATATATAAGAAGGAGAAAAATGAAAAAGTGCTAATATTTCATTAGTCCAAAACGTTCTTATTCTTAATGCATATGATAACGGCAAATAGTTTTGTGTTGGAATCCAAGATTTGTCACACATCAACATTTCAAAGAAAGAAATGTATATTTTCCCCAATGCCTGCCTTTTTAATATTTGGCACTAAAAGTATTTTGTTCTTTTTATAAATCAATGTAAAAAAATACAGAAATGATTCACAATAGCACACATATGAATTCAATCTGTGTGTCAATTGATGATGGATAAATAGTGAAAGAAAACATGATATATATGCAATAGAATATTGTGTGCGTATACACACACACATTTTAAGGCTGAAGACATCAGCTTTAAAAAAGAAGAAAATCCTGTCATTTGAGACAATATGGATAAATCTACAGGACATTATGTTATGTGGAATAAGATAAGACAGGCACAGAAAAACAAATATAGCACAATCTTGCTTATATGTGAAATCTAAAAAAGTCAAACTCATAGAAGCAGTGCAGAACGGAAGCTGCCAGGGTTTGGGGGATTGTAGGGGGGAAATGTTGAGTACAAAGTTTAAGTCATGCAAGATGGATCAATCCTGGAGATCTAAAGCAGAGTATGACAACTACAGTTAATACTACTATACTGTATACTTGAAATCTGCTAAGAGTATAAATCTTCAATTTTTTCACCACAATAAAAAAGAAAAATAATTATATGAAGTGATAGATATGTTAATTAGCTTGACTGTGGTGATCATCTCATAATGGATACATATATCAAAACATATTACACATTGTAAATATATATAATTTTTATTTGTCAATTTATACCTCCAAAAAGCTAAGGGAGAAGAAGAAATGCAAAAAACAATTTTAATCAGAATCATTAGTTGATTTTTGTTAGTTTCTCTTAAAAATCATTAGTTTTTAAAAATTTTGAACAACTAAAGTCAGCAAAATTAAACTGAGTTATTTCAAACTCTTCAGTACTTTTAGGGTAGGGTATATTCTCTCATATGTAAGGAATCTTAACTTTACAAGGCTAATACTGAATAAAGGTGGTAAGTCTTCAATGATATGTATTTGAACTACAGCAATGACTATCACTTTATTCTAGGATTCATATCAAAGATTCTCTCTAAATTTAGCTGAGATCCTTTCATGCAAAAGGAATACTTATTTTCCGGTATCTCAGGCCACTGAGTGTAGGCTATATTTCATTTTACTTCTGAGATTATGCTTTTAAAACAGAAAAGAGAGCTATGTTTTTACTTGGAACCGACTGCGTGCATGCTTTCCCCTGGTAACAATGGTCTTAACAACAGAATTAACTTCTACTCTAGTGTGGGATTGGAGAAAGCAATGGCACCCCACTCCAGTACTCTTGCCTGGAAAAACCCCATGGATGGAGAAGCCTGGTAGGCTGCAGTCCATGGGGTCGCCAAGAGTCGGATACGACTGAGCGACTTCACTTTCACTTTTCACTTTCATGCGCTGGAGAAGGAAATGGCAACCCACTCCACTGTTCTTGCCTGGAGAATCCCAGGGACGGCAGAGCCTGGTGGGCTGCCATCTATGGGGCTGCACAGAGTCGGACACGACTGAGGTGACTTAGCAATATCAACTAAGAAGTCAAGGTGAGATGGGATGGATCAGTAAAGGGAATATAAACTGTGGACTAGTTATAAACACTAGCTTAATAAAATTTATTACAGAAAAAGAAAACTGAGCAATGGAAAAAGAAACTGAAAATAAGGATTCAGTTATCACTTAGATTTCTGAAACTGAGAATGAAATGTTAAAGGAGAAACTGAGGTTGCATTTATTAGTTTAGATATACTGAGACAAAAATGGGCTGAGAAAGGGAAGAGCTTAAAGTAGAAAATAGGAACAAAAAAGTTACAAGAGATTTGATAAGAATATAAAAGCATATTAAAAGAAAAGTTTGAAGACAAAATATAATTTTAAAAAATACACAGAAACTGTATTATAAGAACTTATGGCCATGTGAAATCTATGGTTCTCCCACTCTCAGTAGTATTACTGAAAATCTAGAAAACAAGAGGAGCACAAATTCTAGGAGCCTTATTGATTCTGCATGATGTCGTGTGCTAGGCAGATCCACTGCCAGTGCAGGAACAATTCCAGGGCAAGATGGGATCCATCCCAGAGTTCTGAAGGAAATGGCAAGAAAATAAACAATATAAAAATAACATTAAATATCCCAATGATTTCCAGTACTTCACAGGGTTTTGGTTTAATGTTAATCCCTCCAAACTTCTATCAATTCAATGTTACAATAAAACATTAAAAAAAGTTATCTTGATGAATTTTCTTAACAAATAATTATATTTAATTGTGGGAATGCCTTTTTATGTGGAACAGAAAATAAATGATTAATTTTAAAAAGTAAGGCTTCTCATACTTCCCCCACCCCTTTGCTGAACACTACATTTAAAACGAAATAATCTGGGAAAATTCTTTTCATTAACTACTCATTTTATGTTTTATCATTACCATGGTGAACAGAGAATATCTTCATGAAAAAAGCTGTTATTTAAGCAACTTGCATATATTATTTAACTTAATCCACATAATCTTGTGAATTGTTGTTTAGTTGCTAAGTCGTGTCTGACTTTGCAACCCCATGGACTGTGGCCCACCAGTCTCCTCTGTCCATGGGATTTTCCAGGCAAGAATACTGGAGTAGGCTGGCCACTTCCTTCTGCAAGGGATCTTCCCAGGAATTGAACTTGCATCTCTTGTATTGGCAGATGGATTCTTTACCACTGAGCCACCAAGGAAGCTCAACCTTGTGAATTAAGTATTAATACTTGAATTTGATTTTAAAGTTTGCTAGAGGCTTTGCTAGAGGCCTCCTCGAGGGCAGAAGACGCAGGTTCGATCCCTGTGTCCAGAACATCCCCTGGAGAAAGAAACGGCAACCCACTCTAGTATTCTTGCCTGGGAAATCCCATGGACAGAGGAGCCTGGTGGGCTACAGTCTATGGAGTTGCAAAGAGTCGTACATGACTTAGCGACTAAACAATAACAGTTACTAAGGCTTTGGAGAGGTCAAATAATTTGTCTACCGTCTAGTAGAAAGAGAAGCTACAATTGGAACCCAAGTCTTACTGCCCCAGGCTCTCAACTTCTTGGTTTATAGGTCCTAATTGCTAGAGAAGTAAAAGAGTAAGGTTATCTAACCTGGAGAAGGGAAAGGCTACCCACTCCAGTATTCTGGCCTGGAGAATTCCATGGACTAATATAGTCCACGGGGTCACAGAGTTGAACATTACTGAGCGACTTTCACTTCACTTCATCTAGCGTGGTGAAGAAGATGTAGAAGGATAACACTTACACATTACACCAATGCAAACTAACTGTAAGATTCTAAAACTTGTCTGTCATATAACAATTATAGTTCTCAGTGAGGCATAGTTATAAGCCAAGTTTTGATTTTAAATATTACCTGGGGGAAGAAACTTTTGGTATGGTCTTTTTTTGTGCTCAAGAATGTCAAGAAGAAATTTAAACCTCCAAATCACCTCGATAGATTTACTGAAGCTTTACAAACCAGTTCATGTATTATCAGAGGCAATTTGGCAACAGTTTCTTAACCAAAATTTCAGTTTAAGTGTTTCTCAAACTTGTCATTAAAAGCTAACCATTTGACAATGCATGACAACTGGAGTACCTTAATTCTATCCTTTCAAAACCTTACTTCTCTATCTGCCTTCCTAAATACCTCCTAATAGACAACTGGACATAGTTACAGTAGCTGACTGAAAGTCTTTGTCTGATAATCTCCGTTGGTACATTATCTCATGATTGATATCTGTTCCCTTGAAACTGAGTGATATTTTCTTGACTCACCATATGTTGAATAATTTTGGACTATACCCCAAACATTGTCAATATTACATTGGGGAGACACTATTTTATGGTGCCAAAGGGTGTTGATGTTTTTTGTTTTCGCCAGGTAATTAAGTTGTTTAGACGCAGACTCCACACTGTCACTCCTCTGAAGAGCAGCAGCTCAGATCTCAGCTCATTCCTTTATGCTTTAGCTGCAAACTGCTTTCAGTGTGCCCACACATCCTTGGTTTTGGGGAGATCCAGAGACTTAGGCTTAGTTTAAACACAGAACTTTGAGTTCATTTTCTCTGGCTCTCTCCTCTATGGGGCTCCTTTCCTCTCTGGTGACAGTTGTTATTCTGGGCTCATTTTCCTTTCTGGTTCTTGCAGCCAGGATGGTGGTAGGCTCTCAAGTGGAATTTCAGCCACTAGAATTGTGGCCACCCTCAAGACAAAACCACAGAAAACTTGTGAATTTACTCTGAGCCAATTACATGCTCCACATTTTGACTCCTCTCCAAAATATGCAAAGTTCATATCTAAGGTCCTCAGATAACTGTTTTGTTTATGTTGCACAGTTATTACTGTTATTTGTAGAGAACTGGTTTCCTCAGTACTTATTCCTCATTGTAACATAAGCTGAACTTCCAAACTCAATTTTCTTTTGTTAACCCCTCCATTCTTTTGAGGATTCATCATGGTTTTCTAGAGATGTCTTCATCACCAATCCAACGACCTTTCCTAAAGTTCACCTTCTGCTTAATGGTCATTTGACAGTTTTTCACCCTAGTGAGCAGCTTTTCTTTCTTGATAATTCTTTGGCTACCAGTATAATATTTAGGTTTCTTAAGTTCTGGTGTTTTCACTGGTCCTTATTCTTCCAAGACTAAAAATGTGGGTATTCTCTAAGATTAAGACATGAGGGAATACTGTTCTTCCCTCACTACACATCTTTATTATTATTCATTCTCATGTTATGTCCATTGAGTATTCATTTCTTAAAGTCTATCTTCAGGCTCACCGTCTCTCTTGATAGCCACTCAATTTTCTTTGAATCCAATATATTTTCACCTATTCTGTTGCCTATTGTAGAGCGCCACATTTTAACATATAATGTAATGACCATTTCCTCAAATCTGATTCACACTTCTAATCTTCATTTTCCTTTATTAATATAAGGCCATTCTCCTTAGCATCAAAAAACCTTAGAGAAAGAATAAAACCTTAAGGAAACTGAGATTAGGCTTTTCTGGAATAGTAAAATTCAAAACAAAACTAGAGGTCCGATAAAGTGCTACCAACTTTTTATTCTGCCAAGAAAAAGCTTAGTAAAAACAACTAACTAAAAAGATCTATTATCTTTTTCATATAAACGAGAAATTGAGGGACTTCCTTGGTGGTCCAGTGTCTAAGACTTTGCACTCCCTAAGGAGGCCTGGGTTTGATCCCTGGTCAGGGAACCAGATTCCATATGTTGCAAATAAGAGTTCACATGCCGCAACTAAAGATCCCACATGCTGTAAATGAAGACCAAAGATCCTCCGTGCCACAATTAAGATCTGGTGTAACCAAATAAATTTTAAAAAAGAAGAAACATGGACATTTATCAAAAAAGTAGAAGGGAGAGTTTTAAATTTAGCTTTACCAAAAGTTTTCACTCTGTCCTCAGGACAAGATAAGAAACAGAGCTGGGACAAGAACAGGGCTTCTGTGACTGCCAACATGGGAAAAGAGGAGGAGGAAAGAAGGTTCAATCAGCAGCATCAAGAAGGAAAGCAAGATTTACTGTGGCAACTGACCATCCAGCAGGGATACATCCTAAATTACACTTTCAGGGAATCTGGACAAGTCAGTGACTCCTTGCAGCATTATTTGGATGAAATGTAGAAAGAAATGTGCTGCCTTAATGTTGAATAGTGAAGAGCAATTAGAGGTAGAAACAGCAGTGGGTAAACCCATGCAATATGGAATACAAAAATCACTACTGATAAACAAAAGAGGAGAGAGAAAACAAAAGATAGCCACCTCAGAATTATTTGGTTTTCCAAAAGGAACTTACCAGAGAAGGAGAAAAAAAAAAAAATCACATTTAATGGCTTAGAGAATACCCAGGAACTAATTTACAATAGTTTTATTAGGATTCTAGGATCTTGCTATTTTAGAGCAAAGTATCAAGTGTATGGAAAGATGTTTAATTGGTAAGGAAAAAAAAAATCTTTCAGGGAAAAAGTCAGCTTTCATAACAGGGCAAGAGTGCCTTAAGCAAGCAACAAAGACACTGAAAGAGCATAACATATTAGGTACAAATGATAAATTAGGTGTGCCCTCCCCATCTCTTTCCCATCAAATTCTAGCAATATCTTAAAGAAGACTACAAATTCAATAAGAGTTGTTAAAGTAGCAACTTTCCTGGTGGTCCAGTGGTTAAGATGCCATGCTTCCACTGCAGGCCACACAGGTTCGATCCCTGCCTTGGTCAAGATAAATCAGGGATGAACAGAACACAGTAACTCTGTTTTGTGGACTCTGGAGAAGAGCAGAAAAAAGAAACATGGGAAATGTAAGAAAGCGTACAAAAGGGGGAAATAAGGGGAGGAAAGCCACATTAGAGATATTTAAATTTGCTTAGAAGTCAGAGAAAAAGATTTAAAAAATAATATGCCACGTCTCATTATCTTCTCCCCTCAAAATTTATTTCCAGTATAATAACAAAGCAAAACCTAAAATTACATATTAAATTAAAAACCAGAGACTCACCAAGATAACGTAGAGAAATCTGTTGTGTCTTTTTACATTAACAATAAATTAACAATTTAAATTAACTTAAGTATCAGAACTGGAAGATATCAATAAAAGAATAATCCCTTTTAAAATCACATCACAAAATAAATAAAAACACTTAGAAATAAACCTGATCAAGGAGGTGAAAGGCTTATATGCTGAGAACTAAAAAACATTAATAAAGGACACAGTAGATGATTCAAGGAAATGGAAAGACATTCCATGCTTTTGGATTGGAAGAATTAATATTGTTAAAATGGCTGTACTACTCAAAGTAATCTACAAATTTAATGTGATCCTTATCAAATTACCCATGACATTTTTCACAGAACTAGAACAAATAAGCCTAAAATTTATATAGAACCCTAAAAAACCCAGAATTGCCAAAGCAATCCTAAGGAAAAAGAACAAAGCTGGAGGTATAACCCGCCCAGATTTCAGACAATACTACAAAGCTGTAGTAATTAAAACAGCACTGTACTGGCACAAACAGATGGATCAATGGAACAGAACGGACAGCCTAGAAATACTCATGCACCTATAGTCAATTCATCTTCAAGAAAGGAGGCAAGAATATACAATAGAGAAAAAAGTTTCTTCAGCAAGTGGTTATTGGGAAAGACAGAAATCTATTAAGTTAGAACACACCCTCCCACTATACACAAAAATAAACTCAAAATGGCTTTGAGACTTAAATATAAGACATGACCCCATAAAGCTCCTAGAAGAGAACATAGGTAAAACATTCTCTGACATAAATCGTACCAATGTTTTCTTTGGTCAGTCTTCCAACAGAAATAAGACTAAAAACAAACAAATGGGGCCTAATCAAACTTGTAAGATTTTGCACAGCAAAAGTATAAACAAAAAGAAAAGCTAACCTACAGAATGGGAGAAAATATTTGCCAATGATGTGACTGACAAGAGCTTAATTTCCAAAATATACAAACAGCTGACACAACTCATTAACAGAAAAAAAAAAAACCTCTATCAAAATACAGGCAGAAATATATATGGAATTTAGAAAGATGGTAACAATGACCCTATATGCGAGACAGCAAAAGAGACACAGATGTAAAGAACAGACTTTTGGACTCTGTGGGAGAAGGCGAGGGTGGGATGATTTGAGAGAATAGCATTGAAACATGTATATTATCATATGTGAAATAGATCGCCAGTTCAGGTTTGATGCATAAGACAGGGTGCTCAGGGCTGGTGCACTGGGATGACCCTGAGGGATGGGATGGGGAGAGGTGGGAGGGGGGTTCAGGATGGGGAACACATATACACCCATGGCTGATTCATGTGAATGTATGGCAAAAACCACCACAATACTGTAAAGTAATTAGCCTCCAATTAAAAGAAATTAAAAAAAAATATAGGCAGACCTAAATAGACATTTCTCCAAAGAAGATGTAAGATTGCCAATAGGCACATGAAAAGATGCTCAAAATTATTAATCATTAGATAAATGCAAATCAAAACTATAGTGAGGTACCACCTCAGACTGGTCAGAATCAGTTCAGTTTAGTTACTCAGTTGTGTCCGACTCTCTGCGACCCCATGGACTGCAGCACGCCAGGCTTCCCTGTCCATCACCAACTCCCAGAGCTTGCTCAAACTCATGTCCATCGAGTCAGTGATGCCATCCAACCATCTCATCCTCTGTCATCCCCTTCTCCTCCTGCCTTCAATCTTTCCCAGCATAAGGGTCTTTCCTAATAAGTCAGTTCTTCAATTTTTACAACAGAAATTTCAATGTAAATATTAAAATGATCTGGATATCAATTTTTTTCTTAGAGTTTGTGATATATTTATTATGACACTTTGGGAAAACTTTAAAGAATAAACTTGTTGAAAGCAACTTTCTTATTATTATTCTACCAGAAAGTTTACAAAGACTAATCATCAAAGAAAGTAATATAGAAATGTTACATATAAAAAGAAGGCATATTTGATCCAATCTCTAAAAATAAAACCAGGGGGAATGGAACATTTGCTCTGAGAACGCAAGCTGCTATACACAAACATGTTTTCTCCAACCCTTCATAATCCTTAGGCTAGGCTGTCATGTGCCATTGTATAGTTGGCATTTCTATCTAATAAAAGATGAATCAAGCCTTAATGGAATAAGGGATACATATATACTTTTTTCTTTTTACAAAAGTAAGAAAGTAAGAAGTCGTATTTTTTTTAAAGTTCCCCTCTCAGGAAAGCTACTGTGTGTTTGATGATGTAAATCATATTTTATTTTGTCATGGAAATCACTTGATAGTTATCTATCTTGACTAATGGTCTAATTTCTGTTCAAATAATAAAAAAATATTTATCATATACCTGTATATGATAACTTTTATTTTAAAGCATTTACTATGTATATAAAACCAGGTACCTGATAATATATAGCAACCTAGCCATCAAATAAATCTAGTTTAAGAGACTTAACAACAGAGAAAGTATCTACAGTGGTGAGAGAAGCTATGGGGGCCTGAAACTCAGATGAGATCTCGAAGTGAGAGGTGCACTTGAAGTCCAGAGTATATGAGATACGAACAATTCAAAGATGGAAACCTTCCAAGGCCATCCAAGACCTAGACTTGTGAAGCAAGGATTTTATAAGCTACAGTGCCTGCCAAAATTGTCACACATAATAAATGGAGGAACACACCATGGGTAAATTCTCTCAATGAAGAACTGTCTACAGAATATAGAAAGAAAAAGAAGCACTATCCTCTGAAGTCATGATTATGTCATTTAAAAAAGGTTATAGTAAATGAAATTGGTTTTTCAAAACCCTCAGTTTGAGCTTTCCGTTTATTTTATGTTCTCCATAGTAGCCTGGAATAATATTGGTCCTTGCCTAGAAATTATTCTTTTTCCATTAAAATACTGAACAAAACTTAAGTTTACGTGTTTACACATATACTATTAAGATATAAGCAAGTTAAGAATTTGTTTTTTTCCCCCTACTTAAACTAAATGTTGAGTGCCTGATCAAGCCTACCTTTAGCTGAGAATATTTATTTCTAAATTAAGGTTCTATATATTTATCTGTGGGCTTCCCTTGTGGCTCAGCTGGTAAAGAATCTGCCTGCAATGCGGGAGACCTGGGCTCGATCCCTGGGTTGGGAAGATCTCCTGGAAAAGGGAAAGGCTACCCACTCCAGTATTCTGGCCTGGAGAATTCCATGGACTGTGTATAGCCTATGGGGTTGCAAAGAGTCAGACACAACTGAGTGACTTTCACACATATTTATCTGTACCATAAAATGATAATTACGATTTCATTTTGTCATGTAATTAGGATTTAATATTGTCTTATAATTTGCTTGCTATTACTATGGGTCTGCAAATCTTTGTTTCCCCAACTAGGTTGTAGCTCCTTAAAGGAGGCAGATCTTACCTTTTTTTTTTTTTTGTATTCCTATCAAAGACTAGCAAGACTGGGAAAATAGAAGGAGTTCAACAAATACTTCTTGTCTAAGTGATTGACAAGTGAATTTTTAGACATCAGTTTTCTTTGAACATGTCATAGCTTCTATATATACTTGCAATTGCCAGGTACAGCATATCTTATTTCCTTAACGTTAGCGCTGATGGCAGCTCCACAGTTCCATCACTCTTTTACTATTCTGAACCTACAAAATTTTTCCTGCTCCTCAATGCTACGATATATTTGCTGATCTAATCACAACGATAGCTACATTAGAAATTTGCCAAGTGTCTAACTGGCATCTTTCAGCAACAACTGTGTTCTTTGTATTTTTAAATTTTTGTTTAAAGTAAATACCTCAGATGAAGAAAAGATGCATAAAGCATAAATTATATATAATCAGAAGTAAAGCATAAAAACAGCTCTTTATAGACATGAATACATGGTCTCTAAATAGCCAAAAGTTCAAATAAACTCATCATACAATATCTACTTTGTATCCTGGATCCTAGACCACTCAATAATGTCTATTTGGTTATTAAATCAGGACTTTAAGTCAGAGGGCAGTTTAGAGGTATTGAATTAATGAGTGAAAAAATTTACTAATATTGCTAAATTCTTTTATGTATTTTACATTATTGCTCTCTCTATATTGTGTCAAAACACTCTAGACTTCTGTATAACTTACACACACACACAACTGGAAAAGAAAGATGAAAAAATTTTTTGTCATACCCTATACACTTAGGATAGCATTCAGTTTGACAAATGAAGTGGTTCCTAAAGCACTATTACAGGAAATTTCGTTCTCAAGATCATAAAAATGACCCAGGGGGTTTTTCTGGCAGTCCAGTGATTAGGACTCTGTGTTTCCACTGCATTTGGCCTGGGTTCAAGTCCTGGTCAGGGAACTAAGATCCCACAAGCCACGTGGCACAGCCAAAACAACCCCCAGTATATTACAATCCTAGCTTTTCTGTAAAAGTAAATTAAACAATGCCAATTTGTATTTACATTAAAATACAAAATTTGCTAAGTAATAACTGCCATCCTGACATATGTTACTATGTCTGACAATGGTGTCCTGCAAACAAGAGTGTAGTCTTTGCCAAGAGTAAGTATATGTATTTTTGAATGATTTGATTCTTTACAATTTTTAATTTTCACAGTAATAATATGCAAGTTTCTTGGTTCTCTAAAGCACTGCTCAGCTAATCTCCCCTGGAAAGTCTATATTCACATTAGAATTTTTGACACTACTCTCAAGATAAATAGACTATGATGTTTCTTTACTCTGAGATGAATAATAATAGAATTCAAGAAGTCAAATTCATTATTAAATTCTGCCAGATTCCTTTACTTTTCATTCATATTTATCACATGGTAAATGAAGCACTTTGCTGTCCCCCCATGCACCCTTGATCTTTTTGGTACCCTCTTCTGTACGCCACAATCTACAATCCCTTTGATGCTTTTAAATACAGTAGGTCTACAAAAACTTCGATAATCTTTTTTTCTTTTCAAGAGGAAGAACTTATTTTCTTATCTCTGGAGCACTTGGTGATTCATTCCTAATAAGCAGAATAAAGCAGAAGCAAAGGTGTGATTTAGAGACTAGATTTTAGAAAGCACTATGGCCTCCTCCTCACTATCTTGTATTTCTTTCTTTCTTAGTCTGAGTTAAGATACCTGTCCGTGTGATGAGAGGCCTGTGTGGCCAGGTCTCTTGTCAAAAGCCATCTTGGAGTAAGCCATCTTGAAAGTGGATTCTCCAACCACAGTAAAGCCTTCAGATGACTGGAAGGCCTTGGCCACATCTTGACTTCAATAACGTGGGATCCTGAACCAGTACCACCCAGCTAAGTCACCCCTGAATTTCTGATTCACAGGAAGTGATAGTAATTGCTAAGTACTAGGGTAAATCTGAGGTGGTTTGTTATACGATAGATAATATAATGAATTCTATCTCATCAAGAAACACTGTGCAAACTATTGTGGTGAACAAGAAGTGAAACTCAGGTTTTCCTTTAAACTGAGGTCTTCTCCCCTAATGCCTCTAAACTGTAAACAGAATACTAAGGGTCATTCAATGATATAGGTTCTGCTATCTTGACTCTTTATATCCTTTTAGAAATCGAAGGATTCGTGCATGTTCTTTGTGTAAAAAAAGTGAAAGTGTTAGTCCCTCAGTCATGTCTGATTTTTTGTGACCCGATGGACTTGTGGCAGTCAGGTTCCTTGTGTAGGATTACCATAAACAGAGACTGAACTATAGATTTCATATTTCTCAAATACAATTTTCTAAAAGGGCCTCTTTTCCCTTCATTCTGTGCCTCATTTTCCAAGGCAGCCATAGTTGACATTTACTATAATGTTCAGAGATCTTTCCCTTTTCAAATACCATAATCAAGTCCTAAACAAGATAAATATTCCTCAAAACTATTCACCAAATAGAAGGAGGAAAGGGCTGTGAGTGGTTAGTAGCAGATGCCTTCTGTTACTGGTTCAAATCATTTCTGTTAAGTCACTAATTCATTAGAGACTTGGCCAACTGATTGGGAATGAAATCAGTTAAGAGTTTTTTATAACACAGAGGACTATATTCAGATAAACCATAATGGAAAAGAACATACAGAAAAGAATGTTTACAGTATATGTATAACTGACTCACTTTGCTATACAGTAGAAATTAACACATTGTAAATCAACTATACTTCAATTAAAAACAACAAAATTAATTAGTTTTTGAGAAGGCTAATAAACATAAAGTCACATTGAAAACAGGAAAAAAATTGTGCCACTATCTTAGCCATTTCTGAATACTACCTGCTAAGTTTATCTTGTGTATATATGCATACTTTTATAAAACTGCAAGCAACCAATATGGAATTTTTTCATTCTGGAAAAATCTTAAATGTATCCATACCATTTAAAGTTTTTAGCAAAGAATTTCACTTGTATTAGCTAAAAGTGTATTTAATTATAACTTACTAAAGCACAGACCAACATATATGCCAATGGAAAAGATTTTAATTTCAACTGGCCAGTATTTTTATAAATTAGGTCTAAGGTTTTACAATGAATATATATCTAGCTCTTAAATACTTAATAAATCCAATTTATCCATTCCTTTAGAACATATTTGTTCTCTTTAATCCTTTATATGTTTAGAGCTTCTTAGCACTTTGGCTCTAGATTTATAAAAGGAGATGAGAAAACTGAAATCTAAAATCATTAATTTTTATTATAGTACAAAAAGACCGAGTTGATGAGCTATTCAAAGTATTAAATACATGTGTGTGCTCAGTCACTCAGTAAGTGTCCGACTCTTTGCGACCCCATGGACTGTTTTGCGACCCCATGGACTGTAGCCTGCCAGGCTCCTCTGTCCATGGAATTCTCCAGGCAAAAATACTGGAGTGGGTTGCCATTTCCTACTCCAGGGGATCTTCCCGACACAACGATCGAATCTGCATTGCTTCTATCTCTTGCATTGGTAGATGGATTCTTTACCACTGTGCCACCTGGGAAGCCCATTTTTAATGTATATGTGTGCTCAACTGCTCACATTAAATATACAGTTGTCAAATATAGTAAGGAGAATTAAGAGAACTCAATGAATTTTAGATTTCTTATTTGGAGCTTTATATATTTTCCTCTTATCATCTGTCCACAAATATAATCAATGCAACATTATTAATTTTTTGATAATAAGCTACCTTTGACATGATTCCTGTTACACTTAATTTCAGCTCAAGTGTTCATAACCAACAGATGCTAAAACTTTCAAATAATGACAAATTATCCAAATTTAAAATAAACTAAATTAGTAACACATCTTAAGAGTTTTTCACCTTACCCCTTTTGTTCTAATCAAGATTGCTATTTTCAAAAATACCTTCTATGGATTTTGAACTGGAGATATTTTACTATCTTCAAAGATATTATAATTAGAATAAATATAAGAATTGTGACTAAAAATTAATGGTAAATCATGACATTCAGAAGTCCTTGAAACAAGAAAATGGTCTGCAAATATTACTTACTTAAGCACTACCTTTATAAGTCAGCATTTTATAGTAGTGTAATGATTTTAAAATGTACTTACTAGGCTCTATCACAAAACTGCATTCTAAAAGTCAGAATCACTGTTTCTGAATTTTGTGTTTGGCAAAATAAATCTAAACATATTCCAGTGGCATGGTTTCTTGTGTTTACTAGCAGTTTTAGATAAATGGAAATTGGAGTGAGGGTGAAGAGAGCTGAATGATTCAAATAAAAAACCAATACTGATTCTTAATAAAGAACTATGAATTGAGAGATACTGTAGGAAAATTTTCATTCTAAAATTTTTATTTATAGGGAAGTATCAAACAGGATTTCTCAATTTGATGTTAAATAAAAACAAGTTAAGATAGTCTTAGTTCTCCCCATCTTTATTTTTCTTAAGAAAATATGTACCCTTCCTGCATGTATTTTTCTACTTTTATTATGCATTTATGTTTTTATAAATGATGTCATGCTTTACATTTAAAAAAATCTAAATAAATTATTCCTATTTTATCATTTTGTAATCTTCATTATTTATTCAACACTGCTTTTGAAATCCAGGTATAGTAATATGTAAATATTTAGTTTAATTTTTCTGAAAAACGTTTAACTGTAATGATGTACCACTGTGCTACTGATGGATATTTAGGTTATTTCTAACCAAAGTACCATGAATATCCTCGTGCATGTCTCCTCCACAGATATGCAATATTCATTTTTACACTGCTTCAATGAAGACTTTTGCTTAAGCTAGTTAGGTGGATTTTGTTTTTTAATTAAGCACAGGCAAATGGAAAAAAAAATGCTATTTTCTAGCCCAGAATCATCTGTGTCTTACTATATTATTTTTCTTTGTTAAATATTTTATCTCTTTGGTAAACACCTGTGCTATAGAAAAGTGAATACTAGAAAATAAGAAATTTAAGTCTTTATTTTACTTGGAAATAGTGCTTCAGATATATTTAGGAACATGTAAGTTACTTGCTTGTATACAAAGAACTTCTGT
The DNA here is from genome assembly GCF_054371585.1 of Giraffa tippelskirchi. NCBI lineage: Eukaryota > Metazoa > Chordata > Mammalia > Artiodactyla > Giraffidae > Giraffa > Giraffa tippelskirchi. The sequence goes on from NC_137277.1 coordinate 97,097,792, forward strand.
TTAGAATTCCAGTGGTGGATTCACTTCAAGAAAACAAAATGAGGAAGATGTGTTATATGCTAGCATTTAAATTCTACTTCTTGTAATAACAGTGTTAGGGTTGAAAAGAATCTTGTCCGCTTTTTCCAACTTTCCTGCCCACCCCAAATGTAACAGAATACTGACTAAATAATTCAGAAAGTCTGATTTCTCATTTATTTCCTTTAGAGAATAAAATGGCAGCACAGTCTACCTTTGATTCTTTTTCTCTTGGTATTCCTGATTTTGTTTTATCATGTGGCTGATCAAGAGTCAAATTATTCTTCCTTGCTTCACTGTCTTCAAGCAGGGGAACACAGCCACAACTGTTATCTGTAAGACAAAAACCTCTTGGACCTAAGTGGGAAATTCTTGTTTTGGGTACCACTTAGAAAAGTAAAAAGAATATACACCCAAACCTCTAATTTTAAAGAGCAGAGATTTTAAACTATGGATTTTAAAAATTCTTTAGATAATAGTTACTTTAAACAATTTAGATTTGCCCACTTAGATTTTGGCATATTTGATTCGTATTTTTAAATTTTCATTCCCAATAAAGACACAAAATTCCTACACTTCCAGTATTAGTATACAGAATCCGTAGAATTTACAAAACTAGAAGTATGCTGTTTATATCTTATCATCAGCAACCGCAATTACATTTTTATTTAAGAAATATATTCACGTATGCCTTTGTTGTTTATTTACTTGTATAATGACTCTATGTTTATTATAAAAAAATCAGAAAATGCAGACATGCTGAAAAGAATAAATAAAGAGCTACTCACAGTTTTTATCATCTGTGAATGATTCCTATTAACATTTTGGTTTATATTTTACCAGAATTTTTCTTTTTCAATACATATAAATTCACAAGAAACAATTTTTTTACATAGATAAAATTATATGTTTTTTATCTTGCTTTTCTCATTGTGCTATATATCATGAATATGTCTCATGTTTGTAAGTGAACACCTATTATCATCACTTTACTTGGCTACACAGCTGTTCACTACATGAATGACTGTAATTTAACAGTTGAACATTCCATTATTAGAAATTATTACTGTGATGAGCATCCTTGTAATATATACCTTGAGTACCTGAAGAAATATTTTTTTATGATACATTCTTAGGACTCAAATTTGTGGTTTAAAAGGCACACACATTTAAAAAGCTTTTGCTATTTACTGAAAAATTGTCTTCTAGGAAGTTTTACCAACTTAAGAGTGCCACCATATGGTACATGTGGCTGTCCACTTCCCCATTTCCTGCAAGTGTTCATTTCTTAAATAAACATAAAACTTAACTGCACCACAGTTATTAAGATACCAGAAATACTGAGAAACACAGGAGAAATAAAACAGAAAAACTGAACTTTACCTTTCTTTTCCACACAGGTTTAAGAAATACTTAAAAATCTAACATGAACATACCTCGACTGGAATTCACAAGAAGTAACTGTGATTTTAGCTTGTCAATAATAGTTTGTTGAAGTGACAGCTGTTCCTGTTGCTCACGTATTCTCTGCTCATAGTTTTCAGTCTGCTGACATAAAAACCAGTTAGCCTGATATTTACTGACAGACATGTACATACATTTAATGTCCACTAGTAATTACATATAGGTATGAGTTACCCATATTGCCATTTCCCAGGTACAGGGGCATTTATTTACGAGCTGAAAACAGGATTCAATCATGTACTTATAATCATTACAAACAAAAGTGATTTTAAACACTTTAAACACTATAAAATTTTAAAAATCACCTTAAAGAAATTTCAGTTAAGAGCTCAATGTACAGTTTCTTGTATAAAAATTGTAATTTAGAATTTAATCTGTAATGGTAACAAAAAAGCATGGATGATAAAATGGATGCTACATTAAAGTTATTCTATAAAAATACTAACTTAAAAAATTAAGATTTCATGTTCTTAAAATAAATGCACTTTTGAATTTATTTTTAGAGTACAAAAACACAAAGGAAGTAGTTATAGCTAAAACACCATGAAAATCAAAGGTACAAGCATAAATTATAAAATTACATTGATCAGAAACTTCCAAGATTAAGATTTAAGAAGTCAAGAAAGCACATGGTTAATTTCTAATAGACATCTTAAATACCACGGTTTCCCTTGTATTTTTAATCCAGTCACCTTACTACTATTGCAATGGCTGTGAGAATTAAGCAATGAAAGAGTCTATGGCACCTGAATGAGCCCAATCTTGTCTGATTTTGGATGCTAAGCAGGGTCAGGCGTAGTTAGTACTTGGATGGGAGCAGTGAAAGAAGACACAAGTTCACACTGCAGCATACAAATGTTGCAAAATCAGATTTGCAAAACACTCCATTACAATGACCAAATTAGCAAAGTCTGAAAAATATATAACCAAAAAATAATAGAGAATTCTTTACCAATTTCTATCACTAGAACATATAAATGACTAAATTGTAAATTCCTTGAAATATAAAATGGGGTTCTAATAATCTTGGAATGTCCTTCAATAGATACTAAATATTTGATTTTGAATTGATTCTTAATCAATGATCAAAATTAGTGAAGCTCTAGTATTTTCAGAGATCCACAAACATTAAGTGCTTTATAAATGACACAGCTGTTTCTACAGTCCCAAAAGAAATTAGCTTAAGAAATGAAAGCAAAATAGCACATTTTCCCAAATAAGAGGTGAAATTTTGTATTACATTTTAAACATGAGTAACTGACAAAGCTGGTAAGTAATCCAAGTGGTGTTTTGTCTTACATGTTGCCTGAGGGTAGTCTCAATGTAACTTGATATTCCTATGCAAAGTAACTTATACATGGGACACATTCAGTACAAGCTTATTGGAAGAAAAAAAAAAAGAATCCAATTAAAATAAAATTCAAGTAAATTTTATTATTATAAGCAAAAGAATGAATCTTTTGAATCTATCTGAACCATACGTCCTATGACTAGGAGTGTGACAACAGAACCTTGGATACCAAATTCCAGCCTAGGGCCAGGCTTCCCAGAACAAGACTTATTCATAAATAAATTTGCATCCAAGTCCCTATAAAGAGTGGGTGGGTTGACTATAAGAAGGGTTTAAACCTCTAATGCTAATTCTGTAATACTTTAAATGTGCCTGTCTACACAGAGCTACCAGGGCTGAGGAATCAGCAAACATGCCCGATATTATGGTTTGTTTTATCTACTTTTGTGTATTTAGAACTTCCTCTACAGAACTCCAAGCTTTTCATAAACATTAACCAAAAATTATCCATTCTTTCACTATTTTTGATAGGTATATATAATTTACTATCCAGCATTAAATGATCAGTACAAAAAACTTACTAAGTTAGAGACACACTCAGAATAAATGTATAAGTTATTCAAACCTCAGCCCATTCTCTATCTACTACATATATTTTCCCAACCTTAATGAAAAAACAAATGACCTGTATTTTCTTTTGGAACCAACTCAGAAAGCCTCTGCCAGGTAATTTTCATCTTCTAGTTTCTGGCTTAAAAACATACTTTAGCACATCTCCATATAACATATTATAATAAATGAATAATGCTGAAAATGTTTTCATTAGCAGGGAAAAAAAAAATCAAGAGATCAACAATTTCAAGTTGAAGTTTTCAGTATTTAGTAAACCACTTAACAAAGTACTTTATAAACTTAAGCAAATTCTGTAATAATTTAAAAAACTGATATATAGCAGGGGAAACAGAATAGCTATAACCCATGTTCTTTTAAGTTATTTCCAAACACTTTCATTATATCAATTATTAGTCTAGCCTAGTTGTTTATATGTATGATTTTTCTTTAGACTATGACCTCCTCAAGGACAGAGACTATTTTCTTCTGATATCTCCAGAGTACCTGGCACATATTGAAAGGCTCAATAAATATTAGTCAAATAAATAATCTAATTAAGTTAAGAAAATATAAGAGAAATAGATATGTCTTCAGAAGTTAACCTGAAGGAATGGAGATAAGGTTTTGCTTACATTTCTGAAGAAAAATAGGAAAAATAGAGATAGTAAGTCAGTAAGTAAATAAGACAAAAGAAAATTAAGTTTCAGAAGATAGACGCAAAAAAACTGGCTATGTCTGAAGATTTTTTCGTTTTTCCTTTTTTTCGAAAAAAAAGGGAAGCTTATACTGTCAGAAAAAAAAATTACTAATTTGAGAAGAGAAAATATTTAGAAGCAGTATAAAGACTTTGACCACAAAGCCATGAGAGGGAAAGTCCAGAAGAGGATATTGTATCAAACTGGGAAATAACCAGCAGAACTGAATTTACTTGCTATGTTTGGAAACTAACAGAAACAAGAGGCTTTTCTTCTTTTTATTAAGTGCTTTTTGTTCACTGAATAGATGTATATAAACTTATTATCTGAAAACTTTTAAAAGGTCAGATAATTGTTGCACTGTCATAGTATTTACACACACAAAAATCAGTACCGTTACAAAGCAAGTACATTCCAGCACTACCAAAGACCCTACAAAACAGAAAAATTACTAACAACCACATTGTAAATGTACAACAGCAATGTCTTGTCAACACTTCTGTACAGAGCACAGACATGACAGCTAAAACAGACAGAAGAGAAGATGCTTTTGACAGCCAGTGTGTGTGAATGATTCTTTGAGTCAGATGGCAGCAACAAGTTACCAACTAGAAGAGCTGCATGACAACTAACCATCCATCTGTATCAAACACCATCTGGCCAAGATGACTCTGGCTTCTGTGTATCTGACACTCCTTCCAATTCCAAAGACTAGCAAAACAAGTGGTCTACCAGCATCAAAGAGGTAAACAGGTACTGAGGTACTTGTGCCAGAATATACTTTATATCCTTTCTCAGTGTTCAAAAGCAAAACTTATAACAATGGTGATCAAATATAGCATACACCTTGAATTTACTAAAAATGGTTGTCCATACACTCTCTCGACTATCATAAATAAAGCAAAAAGCTTATCTTAAGAAAAGTCCCTTTATCCTGGCAAAATTTCAACCTATCTTCAAAATTAAGGCAGCATATTTTCTATAATTTTGGACATACAGCTGCTCAAGTTTTCATGGGTTTCATAAATATTAAAACAGAGTTCTATAAACTGAATTTTTTTCTATTGCTGACATTGAAAATTCTCATTTTTCATACTTTCCAAAGCACTTATTTCCTAAATGGGAAAAAAAGTTCAAGTGTCCTCAGTCATCCATAATACTCTACAAACATAATCTCTCGCATCCTCAAGAACTAATCCCAATATTCTGAGAAATACCATTTTTTTCTTCCAACTATAAAAAAGAATAGAAATTTAGTGAATATTGAATGGATTCAAAGAAAAAGTTTAAAAACCTTCCAAACTATTGCAAGATTAACAAAAAGAACAAAAGCTTTATTGAAGGTTTGCTTGGCTACTACAAAAACTCTCAATGGGGAACTCCACAGTTCATGAAGGAAGATAATTAAATATCAATTATTCCAATACATAACATTTTAGACAAAAACTATATTGAAATTAGTAAATTAAAAACATCAACTTCAATTTTAGGTTAAGAAAAAGAGAGACTGCATAGGATTAGCAACTGGAGATCTGGTTTCTACAGTTCATTTCTAAACCAAACTCTGTTATATTCTCCTATAACTAGGGAGTTATAAATTCTGCCCTCTCCCACCCTCCTGATACCAAGACTTATCCAGGAGACCTGCAGTCTGACATTAGATTATCAATCTGGTTATCTACTATTAAGTGATGGTGCTGTCACCAATTTCTCTGTATGCCAAACGGTAAACTATTTTTATTTTATAATATTGTGTTTTGGTCCTGATTAATTTACTTAGGTTCTTTGAGCCTTAGTTTCTTTCACTTTGAAATAAAAATAATATTCACTTGAAGTACTGAAGTAGATGGCATGTATAATATGTATGGTATGTAGTAAGCTCTTTGCAAACGTTAGCTCCTTTCCTGTAATAATGAACAAGGTATCTACATACGATTATAACATGTGTGCGTATGTCCATTAATTAAAGCTCTGATTATCACTGATTATCATTGATTATCACTACATATATAATTTGTCACCAGACTTACCACACAACCACCCCATGCTCTATGCTAGTTTTTTCAATTCTTCTTATAGTTCACTGTAATTTAAGACTCAGAAGCTTTTTTCTGAAAAATCAGTGTGGTATCTTCATTGAATCAAAAACATTCTATGAAGCAATAAACAAATAAATTAATTAGTAAACAAACTCTGGTTGTTCAAAGTTTACAAAGAGACAAAATAGGCTCAAAATGATTAAGAAACAAAATGGTTGTTAAAAATTACAAAAGTAGCACATTTGTTGAAAACAATGCAAAAAACAACAAAATGTCCACCATCACAACCATGTCAAAACCTCAGATGTGTACAAAGTAAAAAAATAACAGTCTCTTCCTTTACTTTGCCCTCCATTCCTCTTTAGAGCTAATTCCTATTAACATTTTGGTATGTGTCCTTTCAAAACTTCAGGGTACATGTGTATGCATCTTTTTAAAAAATGTGAATTGTTCTGCAACCAAATTTTTCATCAACATATTATTATATGATCATTTCACTGACTACTATGCACCAGAATCAGAGAGCTTTATTTTCTCTTTCACTTAAAAGCATTAAATTAACCTCCTGAGATTATTTCCCACATTTTATAGATGAGAAAAAATAGAAAAAGAGCTAGAAAATAACCTGCTCAAAGTTTCTCAGTAGGAAGTAGAGCTGGGATTTGAATCCAGGTTAGCCTGACTGCAATGCCCAAGCCCCTTGAATAATCACCATGACTAAATGCACAAGAGTCTATCTAGCTCTACCAAGATCCTCTTTTTGCTATTTACTCTTCCCTTGGATATGCAGATGACACCACCCTTACGGCAGAAAGCCAAGAGGAACTAAAGATCCTCTTGATGAAGGTGAAAGAGGAGAGTGAAAAAGCTGGTTTAAAACTCAACATTCAGAAAACAAAGATCATGGCATCTGATCCCATCACTTCATGGCAAACAGAAGGGGAAAAAATGGAAACAGTGGCAGATTTTATTTTCTTGGGCTCCAAAATCACTGTGGACTGCAAGGAGATTAAACTAGTCAATCCTAAAGGAAATCAATCCTGACTATTCATTGAAGACTAATGCTGAAGCTGAAGCTCCACTACTTTGGCCACCTGATATGACAAGCTGACTCACTGGAAAAGACCCTGATGCTGGGAATGATTGAGGGCAGGAAAAGAGGGCAAGAGAGAATGAAAAGGTTGGATGGTATCACTGAATCAATGGGCATGAGTTTGAGCAAACTCTAGGAGACAGTGCAGTCCATGGGGTCCCAAAGAGTTAGACAGGACTCAGTGACTGAAAAACAACACTCCCCTCAGGCAATCTCATTCCCAGTGGTTGGTTATTTGCCAGACTTTCAAATTCTCCTTCCAGCAGAACTCTCCTTTGAACTCTCTATGTGGCCAAGAGCTAATGAAAAAGCATTTGTTATTTGCAGCAATGGGAAGAAAACAGTTGGAATACCTGGGAAGGGCTGTGATTTAACTAGGTTAGTATAATGATTACAAACTTAGAGGAGTCAGATAAGCTCAGTTTCAGTATCGATTTTTCCACTTATGTTGCAATATTGATTTATTTCTGAGTCTCAGGTTCTTCATTTGAGAATGGGGGTAATAATGCCAACTTTGTAGGGCTGGGCATATTTACATGTAAAGGATGTAACATTTGTATAATACACTTATTCATAAAAAGTTAATTCTCCTTTCTGCTTTAAGAAGTAATATGAATTTAAGGATTGAAGGAGCAAAGAGAATACAATTGGTTCAGTATTATCTGGGATTACCTGACATTTTAGTATGGTCTAGGAAAAAGGCTATCCTGTGAGGAAAAGCTAAAAACAGTCAAGTTTTCATAAAGACTAGAGGTCCTTAGACAAACAATTTAATGTCATGGTGGCAGGAGTGTCTAGGTATAACAATGGAAAATTTGGTATCGAGAAGAACACCTTTCAGGTCCCAGGGAAAGTGAATATACTTGATGACCAACAGGACATTAGTAGCAGTATGAGGAATCATCCTTGGAAATTTAAGTGAGATAATTTAGGATAAATAAAAGGCACCATTATTCCACACAGTAGCTTATAAGACTCATTACTCTTTTAATATGGTATAGGTGGGAAAAAATAGTGGATGTATAAGCTCAGGTCTGACATTCAGTAAAATATGGCTTTCAAGTGACAATGAGACATATGGATCTAGAGCTCAGAGGGTAAATCTGGAGTATGGAGATAAATTTAGGAGTTATTGCCATAAGTATCTGAAGACATAGAAGATGAAATAGCTCATACAAGAATATAAAGTAAGATACAAAGAAGGGCTTGGATAAGTCTAATATTTAGTGGCCTGGTAGCAGAGAATAAACCTACAAAGAAAAATGAGGAATTGCAACCCAAAAAGGAATGAGAAAAATCAAATATGGTGTCTGAAATGTTAAGGAAAAATAGTGCTTTAAGTAAGAGGTAGCACAAGAGATACAATCAGTTATTAAATGGAATAAAGTAGTTTTATATGTGTGAACTTGAAAGACTATCAATGATTTTAGGCAAAGAAGTTATAGATGTGAAATCCGTGGTCAAGCAATTTTTTTCAAATCATAGTTCTACTACTTATTAGTGGAGTGCTTGTTATTTCACCTTTTTGCATTTCAGTTTCATTTGAAAAATTTAAATAACAACTTACCCTTAAGAGCCATATAATAATTAAATGAGATGACTGTAACACTTTGCCAAATATAAGCCTCAATAAATCTTAGTGATGATGATGGTGAAGATAAACATAGTTTTAAAATTTTAAAACCTTTTTCAAATTAGCACAACTCCATTTTTGAAAAGATATGATTCACATATTCTGGAAGGATAAAGGTATGTTATTAACAGTGGTTACCTCTGGGAAATGAGGGAGAAGACCATCACTTTATACTCTGTATATCTTAGATTATCTGCATTTTTTTCAATCAGCATGTGCTGCTTTTGTAATTTTAGCTAGTAATATTTTTAAAAAATCACTTACCTGTCTTATTTGTCTTTGTCTCCTTTATTGATATGGAATACTCAGACGTCTTTGCTTGACAGAATGTTCTAAAATGGATGTAGCACACTGACTTTTCAAAGAGGAGCTTCTGAATCTTAAACTGAAGTGAACTAGAAGAAACACTGCGAGAAGAACTGGCTTGGAGTATGGACAGCTGAGTGGTAAAAGGTGGGCAAGTATAAACTAAGGAATGACAGGTGAATAGCAATAAAATATAGATAGAGAACCTATGCTAATTTTTTAGTAATAGATTTTTTAAAAAGTTTGGTAAAATATATATAGCATAAAATTTGCCATTTTAATCATTTTTAAGTGTATAGTTCTGTGGCATTAAGTACAGCCACTGTTGTGCAAGCATCACTATCATACATTTCCAGAGCTTTTTCATTTTCCCCAACTGAAATGCTGTCCTTTTCAACATGAATTCCCCACTCCCTTCCCCCAGCCTCTAGGAACCACTCTTCTACTTTCTGTCTCTGTCTCTATTCTATCCATTCTATGTATATATTGTTTTCTTGCATATTGTATATACATATACAAAATGTATGTATATTTTGTTTATCTATGTATCCACTGAAGGGCACTTGAGTTGCTTCTACCTTTTGCCCACTGTAAATGAGGCTGCTACAAACATAGGCATACAAATATCTTTTTGAATCCTTGCTTTCAGTTCATTTTGGTATCTATCCAGAAGTGGACTTGCTAGACTATATGGTAATAATCCTATGTTTTGTTTTGAAGAAACATCATTTATTTTTCACAGTTGATACATCATTTTATAGTCCCATCAACAATGTACAGGAGTTCTAACTTCCCTACATCCTCCCCAATACTTTTTTTTTAATTTTATTTTTTATAGCAGCCATCCCAATGTGAATAGGATTAGTGTGGTTTCAGGGCTTTCTTGGTAGCTCGGCTGGTAAAGAATCCACCTGCAATGCAGGAAACCCTGATTCAATTCTTGGGTCGGGAAGATCTCCTGGAGAAGGGTTAGGCTACTCACTCCAGTATTCTTGGGCTTCCCTGGTGGCTCATACGGTAAAGAATCTGCTTGCAATGAGGAGACATGGGTTCGATCCCTGGGTTGGGAAGATCCCCTGGAGGAGGGCATGGCAACCCACTCCAGTTTTCTTGCCTGGAGAATCCTAGGGACAGAGGAGCCTGGTGGGCTACAGTTCATGGGGTCACAAGGAGTCAGAACACGATTGAGCGACTAAGCACAGTGACCTCAACTTGCACTTCCCTAATGACGTCGAATTAATGATGGCTTCCCAGGTAGGCTATCCACTTCAGTATTCTTGGGCTTCCCTTGTGGCTCAGCTGGTAAAGAATCCGCATGCAATGTGGGAGACCTGGGTTTGATCCCTGGGTTGGGAAGATCCCCTGGAGAAGGAAAAGGCTACCCAATCCAGTATTCTGGCCTAGACAATTCCATGGACTGTACAGTCCATGGGGTCACAAAGAGTCAGACATGACCGAGCGACTTTCACTTTCACTTTCCTTTCACTTTTCCAGGTGGCTCAGTGGTATAAAGAATCTGCCTGCCAATGCAGGAGACACAGGTTCAATCCCTGGGTTGGGAAGATCCCCTGGAGGAAGAAATGGCAACCTACTCTAGTATTCATGCCTGGAAAGTCTCATGGACAGAGCAGCCTGGTGGACTACAGTCATTAGCACTGTAAAGAGCTGGACACAACGACTGAGTGATTGAACAATGATGTCGGGCATCTTTTCATGTGCTTATTGGTCATTTGTATAACTTCTTTGGAGAATATCTATTCATATCCTTGGTCGATTTTTTAATCAGGTTGTTTTTTGTTGTTGTTGAACGTAGTTCTTTATACACTCTAAATATCAATCCTTTATCAGACACCTGATTTGCAATTATCTCCCCACATTCCTTGGGTTGCCTTTCACTCTGCTGTGTGTCTTTTGATGCACAAAAGTTTTAATTTTGATGAAGTCCAACTTATTAATTTTCCTCTTGCTGTCTGTGCTTTTGGAGTCATAGCTAAGAAAGTGAAGGTCACTCAGTCGTGTCCGACTCTTTGTGACCCCATGGACTATACAGTCCATGGAATTCTCCAGGCCAGAAAACTGGAGTGGGTAGTCTTTTCCTTCTCCAGGGGATCTTCCCAACTCACGATTGAACCCAGGTCTCCTGCATTGCAGGCAGATTCTTTACCAGCTGAGCCACAAGGGAAGCCCAAGATACTGGAGTGGGTAGCCTATCCCTTCTCCAGCAGATCTTCCAGACCCAGGAATCGAACTGGGGTCTCCTGCATTGCAGGCGGATTCTTTAACAACTGAGCTATCAGGGAAGCCCATAGCTAAGAACCCTCTCCCAAATCCAAAGTCATGAAGTCTTTCCCCTATGATTTCTTCTAAGAGCTTTACCGTATTGGCTCTTGCATTTAGGTCTTTGATCAGGTTTAGGTTGATCTGTATATGGTGAAAGGTAAGGGTCCAACCCATGAACACAGACTTTCCCCCAAATGTTGATTTTTTTTATTTTTTTTGAGTACACCATGTAGCTTGTGAAATCTCAATTCCCTGAGCTGGGACTGAACCTGGGCCATGGCAGTGAAAGCTTGGAATCCTACCCATTAGGCCACCAGGGAACTCCCATCTTTTAAAAATTTCTTTCAGCAACATTTTGTAGTTTTCAGTGTATAAGTCTGTCGCCTACTTGGTTAAGTCAATTCCTAAGTATATTATTCATTCTGATACTATTGTAAATTGAATTTTCTTAATTTCCTTTTCAGCTTGTTTAATGTTAATGTATAGCAATGCAGTTAATTTTTGTGTGTTTATTTTATATCTTACAACTTTGCTGAATTTATTACTTCTAACAGTTTGATGGAAGCTTTACGGTTTTCTATACATAGGATCCAGAAATCGGCAAACAAAGAGAGATAATTTTTCTTCTCTTTCCAACTTAGATATTTTTCTTGCCTGACTGCTTTGGATAGGGCTTATAGTGCTATGTTGAATAAAAGTAGTGGAAGTGTACATCTTTGTCTTGTTCCTTATCTCAGAAAAATAAAGCTTTCAGCCTTTCACTGTGGAGTATTATGTTAGATGTGATTTTCTCACACATAGCCTTTAATATATTGTAATAGTTCCATAAAGTCCATTTGTTGAGTGTTTTTACATTAAAAAAAAAAGGTGTTGAATTTTGTAAATTCTTCTGCATCAATTGAGATGATCCTGTGCTTTTGTCCCCCTCTTCATTCTGTTAGAGTGGTGTGTTACATTCACTGATTTGACCATTCTTGCATTGCTGGAGTAAGGTGTATAATTGGTTAAGGTGTATAATCCTTTTAACACACTGAATCCGGTTTGCTAGTATTTTGTTGAGGATTTCTGCATCACTGTTGATAAGGGATATCAGCCTGTAGTTTTCTTGTAGTGCCGTATCTGGCTTTGAAATTAGTGTAATGCTGGTCTCACAGAATTGAGTGAGGAAATAGTCTATCTTGATCCATTTTTTGGAAGAGCGTGAGAAGGACTGGTGTTAATTCTTTGAATGTTTGGTAGAAATCAGCAGTGAAGCCATTAAGTCCTGGGCTTTCTTTGTTGTAAACTTTTTGGTAACTGTTTCAATTTCTTTACTAGGTATTGGCCTATTCAGATTTTCTAGCTCTGCACCCCACTTTGTTACTGACATCACAAATTACACCTTTATATATTGTAAACCCATTAATATAGACTCCCGTAGTGCATATTGCTGTACTTGACAGTGTCCTGTAATTCCCTTAGGCTTTGCTAACTTTTCTTTATTCTTTTTTTCTTTTTGTTCCTCGGATTCCAATCTTTCAAATGACCTTTCAGCTCACTGATTCTCTTCTCTGCTTGTTCAAGTATATTCTTGAACCTCTAGGGTAAAATTTTTATTTTCTCATTTTGTTCATATTATTGCTTTCCTGATTTACTTTAGCTCTTTGATTCTGTCTTACTTTAGCTCTTTGAGCATGTTTACAACAATTCTTTGAAAGTTTTTGTCTAGTAAATCTGATGCATGTATTTCTTCAGGGGCTGTTTCTGGGAATTTATTTTTTTCCTTTGAAAGGGCCACATTCTGATTTTTTTGAATGCTTTGCCATGGTTGAAAACTGGGTGTTTGCACAGTCACTCTCCAAGCCTGCAACCTAGTGTGGATGATCTTCACTAATTAGCAGGCCCTTTAACCTTGCCATTAGTCCAGGGTAAAGGTTTAAGGTTTTCTCAAGTATTTTCTGGGTGTGTATCCTGTTTGGTTCTCTGTTTGTGATTTTTTCCCTCTTGATTTTTCCTGGCTGTTTGGAAGTGTCTTCTCGGGGCTTCAGAGGTTCCATTATACTCCTTTTCCCACATCTCTTGCATCACGTGTTCACTGCAATCCCCTCCCTGCAGTTTCCATATGTTATGATGCCCACCACTGCTTTCCACAGTTGCCAGTCTGAGACCTAAACTATGCAGTCATTCCCAACTCCAAGCTTCAATTCATATTAAGATAGAAAATAGTCCCTTGGGTAGTCCACAGACTGGCCAGGATGTTTCAAAAATGTTCCACTTTGCTTCTTCCTTTCTTCCCTCTTGAGGGAGTCAGGAACTGGGCTGCTTCCTTCCAAATGCACCATGCCATACTGGGGAGGAGGTGGGTCAAGGGTGAGTAAAATGCCATTAAATTTTCTCTATTTTCAATTTAGGTTTTTCTTGACTAAGTGTTTGCTTTGTTGCCATACATCACTGACTGATTTCCAGAATTCCTAAAAAATTTTTTCCAGTCTATTTGATGTTTTTGTGGAAAATCAGGGGACTGGATCTTGCTACTTTGTCACCTTGCTGATGTCACTCAACAGACCAATTATTTTAAGCTTAATGTTCGGAACCACAGCCAAGCTCACTCAGCGTACAGCTCCTAGGGCCTTTTCAGAAGGCCAGGCAACTTCTCCAAGGTTATTTTCTTGCTTCCCTTCTTCCTTTGCTCTATTCTCTTTCTCCTTAGTACCTTCTTCTATCACTCCAAGTATCATCTCTACAAAGATAATTCCTAAATTTATATTTTCAATTGGTACTTTACTTCAAAGATCTGTAACTCAATCGTCTGCTGATAATTTTCCCCAATGATTTTCTAATTCTTGAACTCAAAATATCACATAAAACCAAATAACTTCCTTTATCAAAATCAGCATTCTTTTTTTCTGTGCCTGGATCATCAATCTTCCATTTATCCAGGCTAAAAATCTTGGAAGTGATATTTGTTCTTATCTTCTCATACTACAAGTTTGAAAATGTGTATGTATCTTATTACTAAAGATTATGAATGGGGAATACCTAACTTGCTTGAACTTTTCAAAGTTCAATCTCACTTCTGGAAGTAGACCAATAAGGAGAAATTAGTGATTTACACTTGGTACATTTGAGTGTATAATTTTAAAAATAAATGCTTCATAAAATAAAATCCAAAAAATGTCAAAATGATGTATAAAGGTTTTCTCACAAAAATGTTTTAGAAAAATGTAAATTTAAAAAAAAAGTAATGAATGAGATCAAATTTCTAAACTCTTATTTCATTGTGCTATAGAGAATGTAATGGTCAATAAAACTGAATTTCAGCAAGTCTAGCATCTCACATTAAAATGGGAATAATTATGTTGTCTCCTAATAATTATAGATGCCTCTGTAACCCCCTCATATGAAGCTGTCTAGTGTTATATCAAACAGGGATTGGGCAATGGAGTTAGATGCAGGAGAACAAAAAGATAAGTCATTTGCTTCATTATTGCCAGTTCTGGGCCATTATTCCTTTAAACTTAAGCAAAAAGCCAATCACAAGGTATTTCAATTATACCAATCTCTCCTCAAAACAGTTATCTTCCAAGATACTAGTCATTTCCTTACATTCAAGAATTTTTGCTCTTCGCTTCACAACATCTCTCTAAATGTTCTTAAATCTACCACCATTCTAGGAGAAGTGCTCTAGTCTTAACTTAAGAGTTTCCTGAATTCCTCAATCTCCTTCCAGCTATCCACTTTCACGACTCATTATGAAAACAGAAGATACTAAACATCAATCTTTGCTCACTGACAATAATCCCTCCTTTGAACTCACATTCTTCTACTCCCTCTGTATCTGTCCTCTCACTCCATGAAGACTTTTTTGTTCTTAAGTCATAGACTCCTTCTGGGTCAGCTTCTTTCTGATTTTAGCTTATATCTCAAAGCACACAACTTCGATTGCTTTTCTATGTACTTTCGGGTCACCTAACCAAAAATTCTTTCACTTTAACTCTACAATCTCTTAATCTTGGATCTGGCCATCCAATTACTTTTACATTAAGAAAGCTGTTGAAAGAATAACCAGCAAACACGGATTGACACTACCAAAAATTCATGATAAAGGTTGGATGCCACATTTTTCTTCTTTCACTTAACTGAAGCTTTCAAGTCTTTGTTATCAGTTTCAGACTATCCTAAAATCCTAAAGTCATTTCACTCAGTAGATGATCTTATCTTGTATCTCACAGGAAAAAAAACAGACTCTCACAAGAAAATCTACTTTTTGTTTGATTTTTTTAATCAAATAAATCTGACATATAATATTGTGTAAGTTTAAGGTGCATAGTGAGTTAATGATACATTTATTTTGTAACACAATTGTTGTAGTCATACTTAACACATTAAATAATTATATTATAATATTACGTTTATATTCATTATAACGTGCATTAGATCTCCATGGCTTATTTACTACTTGTTATAAATTTAAACACCACCAATCTTATCTGTCTCTCTCCATCTCCCAAGTAACCATCATTTTACTGTTGTTTTTTTTTTACAGGTTTGACTTTTTTTGGATTCCAGATATAAGTAATACATGATAATCCCTTTAAACTTCCTGCCATCTCCACTTCTTACACACAAAATTATTTTCGTTTGCAGCTATTTTTCTCTCCTGTGCCCTCCAATTCTCAGAGGAATGGGTGTTTCTTCACGTTCAGAGTAAATTCCTTAACCTATTTATGAATCTCTAGCAACCAACTGGTTGGCCATATTTCCTTCCTCTTCCTCTTCTGTTTTTCAAATATTCCTTCACCCTACACATTATAATTCGGACATACACACTCAGGACTATAATGAAGTTGTTCTATAATCTATATCTATAATCTCCAATTCAGGACATTTTCACCTCTATGTCCCATAGGTAACCAAACGATTGCCATTCATTTTTCTTTAGTAAATTGAAATGTAATAATCAGTTCAGTTCAGTTCACTCAGTTGTGTTCGACCCTTTGCGACCCCATGGACTGTAGCATGTCAGGCTTCCCTGTCCATCACCAACTCCCAGAGCTTACTCAAACTCATGTCCATTGAGTTAGTGATGCCATCCAACCATCTCATCCTCTGTTGTCCCCTTCTCCTCCTGCCTTCAATCTTTCCCGTATCAGGCTCTTTTCCAATGAGTCAGTTCTTCACATCAGGTGGCCAAAGTATTGGAGTTTCAGCTTCAGCATCAGTCCTTCCAATGAATATTCAGGACTGATTTCCTTTAGGATGGACTGGTTGGATCTCCCCGCAGTCCAAGGGACTCTCAAGAGTCTTCTCCAACACCACAGTTCAAAAGCATCAATTCTTCGGCACTCAGCTTTCTTTAGAGTCCAAATCTCACATCCATACATGATTACTGGAAAAATCGTAGCTTTGACTAGATGGACCTTTGTTGGCAAAGTAATGTCTCTGCTTTTTAATATGCTGTCTAGGTTGGTCATAACTTTTCTTCCAACGAGCAAGCGTCTTTTAATTTCATGGCTGCAGTCACCATCTGCAGTGATTTTGAGGCCCCCCAAAATAAAGTCTGTCACTGTTTCCATTGTTTCCCTATCTATTTGCCATGAACTGATGGGACCAGATGCCATGATCTTAAGTTTTCTGAATTTTAAGAAATTCAGAGTTTTAAGCCAACTGTTTCACTCTCCTCTTTCACTTCATCAAGAGGCTCTTTAGTTCTTCTTCGCTTACTGCCATAAGGGTGGTGTCATCTGCATATCTGAGGTTATTGATATTTCTCCCAGCAATCTCGATCCCAGCTCGTGCTTCACCCAGTGCAGCGTTTCTCATGATGTATGTAACATATGTATATTAATAGGTGGGCTTCCCCGAAGGCTCAGGGGTAAAGAATCTGCCTACAATGCAGGAGACGCAGGAGATGAAGGTTCGATCACTGGGTTGGGAAAATCCCCTGGAGAAGGAAATGGCAACCTGCTCCAGTATTCTTGCCTGGAAAACTCCATGGACAGAGAAGCCTGGCAGGCTACAGTTCAAAGGGTCACTGGACATGACTAAACACACAGGCATGGCATATTAACAGGTATATAATTATATATTTATATATACTAAAGTGCAAATTGATGGTTGCCACTTATTTTTATACTCCTGATCTTAGACCACTGCTTAGCACCAATATGTGTGTTGAGCCAATTCCACACTACTCTCTATCCTATCTATCCTCTATCCCACTGTCAGGAAGACTTTTCTAAAGCACGTATTAAGTCCTTCAATATATTTTGAATGAATAAGAATACAGTACAAAACTACTTGGTTATAATCATCATCATAAGGCCCTAATCTATCTTCACAGCTTCTTTTCCTGTACTCCCTCACTTCTGAGTTTTTACTATATATATTTCTCTCCCTGCTTTCAGGATCCATCTTCCCTAATTTACGCAGCTGCTCCTAATCTTGACTCAAGGGTTGGGTTTAGTGGTAGGCTTATGACCTGATCCTCCTAGAGTGAGTTAAGTACCTCTTCACTGTGCTCACATGTTATCCTGTACAGATCTCTACAGCACTTAGCATGCCATAGTATTAACTACTGATCTTTTTTACTTACTGAAAGTCCTTAAGGACATAAACCATATTTTATGTCAGTATTCTCAGAACCTTAATAAGAGCTCAGTATATAGCAGACACTCAATAATGTTTCTTAAATAAATTAGAATGTCTAAAGTTTAACATTTTTTCTTCTCCTATTTTTGAGAAACATAAAAAATATTTCCCTTTCCCCTCTTTAGGATAGGTGCCATAGTGAATAAAGGTTTCTTCCACGGCAGAGATTAAATTATACGAGTTTTCAGTTGCTTACTACTGGCCAGGGCAGAAAGATCAGGAGATAGAGAAATACCTGTCTCTATCTTATCGCAAGCATATCTCAATATTCCTATTCCCTAATTCTGTATTTCCCAATGTCCCTAGAACAGGCACAGCATTGTTGAAGTTTCTTAAAGAACCTAATGAGAAAATAAGAATAAAAGCTGGGCATTTTTGTTACTCTTTTAAAAAAGTGATTTTGCTTTATACATGAACTGGA
Source organism: Giraffa tippelskirchi (assembly GCF_054371585.1). NCBI lineage: Eukaryota > Metazoa > Chordata > Mammalia > Artiodactyla > Giraffidae > Giraffa > Giraffa tippelskirchi. The sequence continues at coordinate 97,116,274 of NC_137277.1, forward strand.
AAGGAAAACAAATCCAAATTCTAAACTTCACTTCAATAATCGAGAAAGTGTCTGTCATTATCCTATCTCTGTTTCTCTTATGCATCCTTACTGAAGATCTCTAGACCATTAAGTTTACCTATATAACTGGGAGTATTCTTTTGTAAATCAATATGAGAATCACAAAAAAAAAGATAATTTTTGAGAAATGGAGTACAGTATGGATAACACTAGTTTTACAGTAGATGTATCAAATAGAAAAGAGAAAGGGAATTGTGTATTCCTATACTTATGGAGAAAACTAAGAACTGCATGGCTAGCATATTTCTTAAGACTTCAGAATATCACAGACTAATAAAAAAAACTTTTTTTTTTAATTGAGGGAACCAACATTCAGATCCTCTACTTTCAACAGCCTTACAGGAATAATTTAACATAGCACGCCTTAAGCTATTTATCTTCAGAAAGGCCTATTTGCAAGGCATCTGGGAATGTAATCTTTGAAAACATTTCTTAAGTGGTAAGATTTTAAGTGCTGTGCCAACCTACTTAGACTACCATGAGATTTATGGTGAATAACTACTTTCCTTCTGACACAGGGTGCCTATGTAACCAACCCTTAAATATACCCCAAGCTCTTGAGTCTCAAATGGAGTTCCCCATGCCAAAGCACTGCATGTATGCTGGGTGAACTTCTGAAGCTGGAGAGAGCGCACCCTGTACGCCTCCTCACAGAAGGGGAAGAGCATAGGAAACCTGCATATGGCTTCCTCCAGACCCCACTCAGCATCTTTCTCCATCAATGATCTGGCTGTTTCTTTACTAGTCTCGGTAATAAACCTTAACTCTGAATATGACAGTTTTACTAAGTCCTGTAAATCCTTTTAGAGAATTGCAGAATGTCTGGGTGTACTGGGGACTCCCAAAACACTAAGTAATGATACTAAATAAGCAAAAAAAAAAACCCCAAAACTCTATGATTATCATTTGACAAATGGGTATGTTAATAAAATTTTGCTCTTTATTCTGACAGTATAGAAACATAGAAACAGTATCAGAATAAAGTATAGAATTTTAAATGGAATAAACTTAGCATTATAAGAAGTTCATTACCTTATTCTTATTTTCCTCATTTTACTGTAGGTTGGTGAAAACCTTATCAAGGACCATTAACAGACATGCCGAGGAACTACTTAACCAGGTAATTTTTGCCTGGATACACCTTTCTTCCAATTTACTTTCTTTAGAAACTGCAAACACTAAGCGGAAATTTTATGTGAACAGGAGTATTTTAAGAAGCTGAAACTTCTGGTAAGACATTAATGATTTCACTGAAATAAGTTTATTTTTAACTTATAGTTAAAGAATAAACTAATAACAAATTTAGTTCCAGGATATTTTAAGATTTGTATAGTCTTCCAGTCAGCCAAGTAGCAATATGAAAAAAACAAACAAAAAAACTAGCTGAGATAGTGATACTCTGACTTTTAGTTTGTCATTTTACTTAAAAATTATTCATGGAAGATAACATACTTATCTTTCCTCAATACAATCATCTTAAAATGAATTCTTTCCATAGGTCACAATATTCTTTAAAAAGTTAGCAAATAAAAATCTCAAATTTCATCTACTAATATATCCCTGTGTTTTAGTTCTTCAAGAAGTTCTTTAGTTCTAACAATATAATATTTTCCATTGCAAAAGATTCAAATCCCATTCACCAGGATAAATAACAACTTTCAAAACTAAAACCACATACCTTTTGCTGTAGTTCTTTTACTGCAGAATCTCTATCCATGCATGCCTGTCGAAAGGCTTCATAAGCTTTATTGAGTTGCTCGCCAATGTTTTTATCCATTCCTCTCTGTCCTGTTGCATCACTATAAATGATGGAGTAAATGACAGATCTGGAAAATAATTGAACAATTTAGATAGCTATCAAGTAGAAATCATTTTTAAAAAGTGCCTCAAAGACAGTTCTGCATTATTTATCCTGAACATTATGGAATCAAATACTATAAAGTTTTTAAAAGCATATTTATTTATTTCTTTGGCCATGTCAGGTCTTAGTCACAGCACATGGGATCTTTCATTGCGGTGCCTGGGTTCCTGAGCCACAGGCTTCAGTCATTGTGGTGTGTGGGCTTAGCTGCTTTGTGGCATGTGGGATCTCAGCTCCCCAACCAGGGATTGAACCCATGAACCCTTCATTGCAAGGCAGATTCTTAACCACTAGATCATCAAGGAAGTCCCCATATAAAACAGATTTATAAAGGCAAAAAAGTCTCATATAAAATCCTGATCATATTTTAATCCTGGAATATTGTGAAACCTTAACTTCTACAATTTTGAAATATTCTTTATGAATGTTTAAGGAGTAATTAAGGTTCCAGTTCATAAAGATGCTACTTTGCAAATGGTATTCAATAAATGCAAGTTAAAAATGGAAAAATATAAAAGGTCACTTGTTATTAATCTTTTATTATAGAAATGCACAACAGGCTTAGCAATGTGAGAAGGGATTTCTTTTTACTAAATGGACAGTTACTTCCACTTACAAGGTGAATGCTTGCTATACTGAAATTAGAGCAAAATTAAGTAGATAATAAATGTTTGTGGATGGAGTTCACACTGTTGTTATCACACAGCAATTAAAATGTGTGAAAATGCTCTTATTTTAGCACAAAATCTAGGGAAAACTGCCATTTGATTGTACATTAAAAAAGAAAAATCACACCCCATCAGTCTTACCCCTAATCTATATTAGTTTTCTGACCTCTCTGCTATTTCTGAACTACAGGTGATTTCCTTAGTGGAGGTAATTTAGTTTTATCACTTCAATTTGCATTATATCTCTAAAGACATTCCCTGACTCTGAGCAGAGGATCATCTATCTAATGACTGATTTTTCTTGTCAAGCTGTAAAAACCACATCATGGAGCCTTTCTCTTAATCCTCTGAAAGCCACAGAATAGACAAAGTTGTCTATCAGTCACAGGGGGTTTTGGGGATACCAAATTATTTCACTCCCTTTATGACTGGAAATCCTTCATAATATCAGTCTCTTTCATAACATCTTTATTTTATCTTTGAGTATACCTGCTTTCCATATTTTACATTAAGATATAATTCATATAAAATAAACTCACCATTTTAAAGCATACACTTCTGTGGTTTTCTGTATATTCACAATGTTGCGCAACTATCACCAAAATCTAATCACAGAACATTTTTATCATCATAGAAAGAAACTCTGTACCTACTAGCAGTTAGACCCAATTCTTATCTCCCCTGTAACCCCTGACAATCACTAATTTCCTTTCTGACCCTATGGATGTGCTTATTCTGAATGTTTAAAATCAAAGTATATGCCAGTGTGTCTGGCTTTTTTCACGAAGCATAAAATTTCCAATCTTTAAACATGTTGTAGCATGTAATAGTACTTCATTGCTTTTTATGTCTGAATAACATTCCATTTTATGGATATACTACATTTTATTTATCCATTCCTCAATTAATGGATATTTGGGTTGTTTACACTTTTTGGTTATTTTGAATAAAGTTACAATTTGTGCATACATATCTGTGTGAACACATGTTGTCAATTCTCTTAGATATATACCTAGGAGCAGAACTGCTGAGTCAGATGACAGTCCTTAACTTTTTGAGGAACTACCACAGACATTACAGCCATTTCCACAGAAGCTGTATCATTTTATATTTTCACCAGCAATGACCAAGAGTTCCAATTTCTCCACATTTTCATCAATAATTATTGTCCATTTAAAAATATGTTAGGATCCCACTGGGTGTGAAGTGGTACCTCATTACAGTTTTGATGTTGAGCATCTTTATAGTACTTATTGGGCATTTGAATATCTTCTTTGGAGAAATGTCTAATCAAATTCTTCTGCCTACTTTTCATATATGTGCACACACACATATATGTATATATATACATACATGTATACATATATACACACACGTATTTATATATATGTGTGTGTGTTTATGTAAATCAAATGCCTAGTCAAATCCTTTGCCCACTTGATATGTGCATGTGTGTGTGTGTATATATATATATATATATATATGCATGTATGTGCCTATATGTGCATGCTAAGTCATTTCATTCATGTCTGACTCTTTGCAACCGCATGGACTGTATCCTGCCAAGCTCCTCTATCCATGGAGTTCTCCAGGCAAGAATACTGGAGTGGGTTGCCATGTCCTCCCTTCTCCAGGGGATCATCCCAACCCAGGGATTGAGCCTGCATCTCTACATCTCCTGCATTGCAAGCAGGGTTCCTTACCATTAGTGCCACCTGGGAAGGCATATATATACACACATAAACATATATGTGGAGAAGGCAATGGCAGCCCACTCCAGTACTCTTGCCTGGAGAATCCCATGGATGGAGGAGCCTGGTAGGCTGCAGTCCATGGGGTCGCTAGGAGTCGGACACGGCTGAGCGACTTCCCTTTCACTTTTCTCTTTCATGCATTGGAGAAGGAAATGGCAACCCACTCCAGTGTTCTTGCCTGGAGAATCCCAGGGACAGGGGAGTCTGGTGGGCTGCCGTCTATGGGGTCACAGAGTCGGACACGACTGAAGTGACTAAGCAGCAGCACACACACATATGTGTATATGTGTATATATACATGTGCATGCATGCTCTGTCGTGTCTGACTCTTTGTGACCCCTATGAACTGTAGCCTGCCAGGCTCCCCAGTCATGGAATTTACCAGACAAGAACACAGGAATGGGTTGCTATTTCCTTCTCATATATATTTATGTATATGTACATGCATATATATAATTTGCAATATTTTCTTCCATTCTGTAGATTATATTTTTGTTTGATAGTGTCCTTTGACAAAGTTTTAATTTTGATGAAGTCCAATTTATCTTTTTTCTTTTGTTCTTGTGCTTTTCATATCTAAGAAACTCCTGACTAATCCAACCAAGATCACACAGATTTTCACCTATATTTTCTTTTAGAAATTTTATTTTAGCTTTTACATTTAGACCTTTGATCTGTATTGAGTTAATCTATGTAATACAGTATGAGGTAGGGCTCCAGATTCATTCCTCTGTATGTGGCTGGTGAGTTGTCCTGGCATCATTTGTTGAAAAGGCTATTCTTTTCCCACTGAATGCCCTTGGCATCCTTGTTGAAAACCAGCTGACCATACATCACAATGCCCTTAAATACCTAGGTAATATTTCAATCCTATCAGGCAGGCTTTAAGATACTAAGCACACTCCTACATCATTTTCTAGACTTGGTAAAGAATAATTTTCAAGGATTTTATTATGGGGATCAAACTACAGAAACTCTTCAAGAGATGGGAATACCAGACCATCTTGAGAAACCTGTATGCCGGTCAAGAAGCAACAGTTAGAACCTTGTATGGAACAACTGACTGGTTCAGGATTGAGAAAGGAGTACAACAAGGCTGTTTATTGTTACTTTGTTTATTTAACTTATACGCAGAGCACATCATGAGAAATGCCGGGCTAGATGAGTTACAAGCTGGAATCAAGACTGCTGGGAGAAATATCAACAACCTCAGATATGTAGATGATACCACTCTAATGGCAGAAAGCGAAGAGGAAATAAAGACCCTCTTAATAAGGGTGAAGGAGGAGAGTGAAAAAGCTGGCTTAAAACTCAATATTAAAAAAACTAAGATCATGGAATCCAGCCCCATCACTTCATGGCAAATAGAAGGTGAAAAGGTGAAAGCAGTGACAGATTTCATCTCCTTGGGCTCTAAGTCACTGTGGATAGTGACTGCAGCATGAAACTGGAAGATGACTGCTTCTTGGCAGGAAAGCTGTGACAAACCCAGACAGTGCGTTAAAAAGCAAAGACATCACTTTGCTGACAAAGGTGTATAGTCAAGGCTGTGGTCTTTCCAGTAGTCACGTATGGTTGTCAGCGCTGGACAATAAAGAAAGCAGAGTGCTGAAGAATTGATGCTTTCGAATTGATGCTGGAGAAGACTCCTTAGAGTCCCTTGGATAGCAAGGAGATCAAACCAGTCAATTTTAAAGGAAATCAACCCTGAATATTCATTGGAAGGACTGACGCTGAAGCTGAAGCTCCAATACTTTGGCCACCTGATGTGAACAGCTAATTTATTGGAAAAGACCCTGATGCTAGGAAAGATTGGAGGCAGAAGGAGAAGAGGACGACATAGGATGAGATGTTTGGATGTCATCACTGACTCAATGGACACGAACTTTGGCAAATTCCATGAGATGGTGATGGAAAGGGAAGTCTGGAGTGCTGCAGTCCATGGGGTCATAAAGAGTTGTGGACATGACTTAGCGACTGAACAACAACAACATTATGGGGATCACAGTGTTTTTACCTTGTGAAGCAATGAAGTGACTGAAGTAAGTGAAGTTGCTCAGTCGTGTCCGACTCTGCGAACCCATGGACTGCAACCTACCAGGCTCCTCAGTCCATGAATTTTCCAGGCAAGAGTACTGGAGTGGGTTGCCATTTCCTTCTCCAGGGGATCTTCCTGACCCAGGGATCAAACCCAGGTCTCTCGCATTGCAAGCAGACGCTTTACCGTCTGAGCCACTAGGGAAGCCCTGAAGCAATGAAAGTGATAGTTTTTTTGGCATTCCAGTTAGGAAGTCTGTTTTGATTGCTACCTCTGATAGATGGAAAAGATGAAATACTGTTAAGATAATTAACATTGCCAGGATCTCTAACATACCATAGACACTATGGAAACAGAGCAACTAGCATTAGTACAAAGCATCATTTTAAGTATTTATTTAGATACTATTATCATTCAAAAAAGGATTTAGGGTGGCTTTAAAAAGCACTTGAGATTAAAAATAAGTATATGAGCAGGAAAAGAAAAGTAAGGGTAGGGAGCTATAGGGACTATAGCATATTATAATATGCTCATACAGAAATTAGACAATTTAAGTAGCTATGTGGCTTGAGTGCCTAAAACTGTCTTAACAAACTGCAGATGTCATAATAAACTGTCAATGTAAACCATACTTAAATTTTAAAATCTGGGAAAAACAAGTATCTTGAACTGGGAACTCATCTAGTTTCTTGTTTTATTCTGTCACTGACTGACTGTGGGACCTTAGTTCAGGGCTACTAAATCTTTTTGGACTCAAGTTTCTCTCCCTTCAAACAAAAAAAGATGTTTGGATTTGATTTCTAAGAAACTTCTTTGTTCTACACCTCTTGCGTCTGTGAATGAAAAATGCATGTCTGTTCCATCAAGAAGGTGCATTCTTGTTTTTAAAAATGTAAATACAGTACTATAAATAGCTGCATCATATGCAAGTAAATCATGTGGAGTCTTCATTTCAGGTCCTTGAATTAGATCACACAAATGTCACTATGAAGAGTTACTGAGTAAATTCCACATGGATGCATCCTATTTCCTGAAGTAGAATGTATGCTGGGGAGATATGATTCAGGTCAATACAACTAAATAAATGATACATTTAATTCCTATCTCACAGCCAAGAAGAAAATTGGGTGTCAGATCAGTGACACTGACTAGAGAAAAAGGAAACAGTCTCTGGAACCCAGCTAGTTAAACTGGACATATTTCAAATATTAACACCCTGAACTTTAAAGCCACTTGTTCCTCTATTTTTTAAAGCATTTGTTAAGTGTAAAATTAATTTCACAATTCAAGAGGTAGTCACATTTCAATTACATTTTGGTATCCCTTCTTCAAATGTTGCTGGGCTCCAAGGAAACGGTTTTATTTATAATAAACATGTCCAACTCAAACCTAATGGCTACTGTGCTGTGCTTAGTCACTTAGTCGCGTCCAACTCTTGGTGACCCCATGGACTGTAGCCCACCAGGTTCCTCTGTCCGTGGGGATTCTCTAGGTAAGAATACTGGAGTAGGCTGCCATGCCCTCCTTCAGGGGATCTTCCCAACCCAGGGACCGAACCCATGTCTCCTGCATTATAGGCGGATTCTTTACTGTCTGAGCTACCAGGGAAGCCCCTAATAGCCACTACCATCCCCCAAACCCAGGAGGCCCAAGCTAGAGCCACTTCTGCCATGGAAACACTCTTTTTAGTTATGGTTTCACTCTTTAAAATGTGTTTTCAGGAAAGCCCTCTGTGCTAATTTATGTCTGGGTTTGGTTTGCTGGTTTCCTTATACTTATACCAGGAAGAGATTAACTCACCCAACACTATAGCTGGGTGGGCAAAATACAAAGCATGCCACCCCTAGGGTAATCCTCTTGAAGTCAAGGTAGTCTTGTCATATCCACCTCTACTACTCTGACAGTATTTCCTTTTTTCCTTTGGGTACTTCCTGTAAGATGGAAGATGGAGAGGGCAGCAAGTTCCTGTTCTACCTCCCAGGTCCAGCAGGTGCTCGTCCAGTAGGAAGCACTAAGAAAATTCATGGGCATCAGGCTGCTTTCTCTTTTCATTGATCCTTGGTACATAATGAAACTGTCTTGTAGTAGGAAAGTCAGCCTGCACAAGGGCGATAATTTTATTTTCCCTTGGTAAAATTTCCCAGCTCCAACAAAGATGTATCGACTACAAGGGCCAAATTTTAATTTTAATAAAATATATACCATTACTATCCAATTAAATGAGAAAAAGTAAAGCACATGTTTGCTTAATACATATAACGCACTGTGCAGATGCAGCAAGGAGCTTTAGGGATACTGCCACCTTAGTTTTATGTGCCTTTTACGAAGTTTTTTCCCACCAGTTCTTCATTTCCTACTACTCATATTTCTATTTGACTGACAAGGCTCAGAGGAGTTAAATGACCTGAGTATATCTACAAAGCTATAACTGAGTGACTAGGACTAAGTTTCTGAAAATCTTAGTTCAAGGATTGTTTTTTACAGCCAGCTGCAAAATATTCTCCCAGGATGCCATGATGGATATTTCATTCAATAAAACAAAAAACAAAGCCTGGGCTGGGCATCACTGATGTTCTCACCATTGTGAGAACAAAACAGACACGAAACTCACCCTCATGAAGGCACCACTAGCTGTAATTTAAAGAATATATATGAGTACCTGGATATATCTAAAGGCTAGAGTTTGGAAAGCAGAGTGCTCACATCTAATGATTATGAGGTTTAGGAAAGGCTTTGAGAGGTAGATGTCACCTGATTTGGGTTCTGAATTATGAGTAGGAATGACTGCACCCATTCCTTTTATTTGACTATCAAATAGCAGTCATCCTTTCTAAAACAGGCTCCTGATAGCTATAAAGACGTTTTTAGTGCTAGATAATACTCATTCGTCACTAAAACAGGCCAGGATTATATATATTTCATGTGCATTGTCCAGCCTGAATTTCCAGATCAGAACCACTCTGTAAACCTGAGACAACTGTTAAGTATACCACTGACAGTTACTTAGAGAAATGATGAACTAGCCTAGTGTTTGCCCTACGATGCTTGAGATGAAGCAACGGTGGTAATGACATCAAGGGCAAGTCCTGCCTCCTGTGGACCTCGATTTTCCTTGCTTTTAAAATGAAGGGGTTAAAGATATCAATACAAGATGGTCAATACCAAAATCAGATTATATTCCTTGCAGCCGAAGATGGAGAAGCTCTATACAGTCAGAAAAAACAAGACCAGGAGCTGACTGTGGCTCAGATCATGAACTCCTCATTGCAAAATTCAGACTTAAGTTGAAGTAAGTAGGGAAAACCACTAGACCATTCAGGTATGACCTAAAATCAAATCCCTTATTATTACACAGTGGAATTGACAAATAGACTCAAGGGATTAGATCTGATAGACACATGGCCTGAAGAACTATGGATGGAGGTTCATGACATTGTACAGGAGACGGTGATCAAAACCATCCCCAAGGAAAAGAAATGCAAAAAGGCAAAATGGTTGTCTGAGGAGGCCTTACAAATATCTGAGAATATAAGCAAAAGGCAAAGGAGAAAAGGAGAAATATACCCATTTGATGCAGAGTTCCAAATAATAGCAAGGACAGATAAGAAAGCCTTCCTAAGTGATCAACGCAAAGAAAGAGAGGAAAATAATAGAATGGGAAAGGCTAGAGATCTCTTCAAGAAAATTAGAGACATCAAGGGAATAGTTCATACAAAGATGGACACAATAAAGGACAGAAATGGTATTAAGAAGAGGTGGCAAGAATACACAGAAGAGCTATACAAAAGAGATCTTAGTGACTCAGATAATCAAGATAGTATGATCACTCACCTAGAGCCAGACATCCTGGAATGGGAAGTCAAGTGGGCCTTAGGAAGCATCACCATGAACAAAGCTAGTGGAGGTGATAGAATTCCAGCTGAGCTACTTCAAATTCTAAAAGATGATGCTGTTAAAGTGCTGCACTCAATATGGCAGCAAATTTGGATATCTCAGCAGTGGCCACAGGACTGGAAAAGGTCAGCTTTCATTCCAATCCCAAAGAAAAGCAATGCCAAAGAATGTTCAACTACCACACAATTGTACTCATTTTACATGCTAGCAGAGGAATGCTCAAAATTATCCAACCGAGGCTTCACTAGTATGTGAATGGAGAACTTCCAGATGTTCAAGCTGGATTTAGAAAAGGCAGAGGAACCCATATCAAACTGCCAACATCCACTGGATCATAGAAAAAGCAAGAGAATTCCAGAGAAAATATCTACTTCTGCTTCATTGACTACACTAATGCCTTTGACTGTGTGGATCACAACAAACTGTGGAAAATTCTTAAAGAGATAGGAATACCAGACTACTTTACCTGCTTCATGAGAAACCTGTATGCAGGTCAAGAAGCAACAGTTAGAACTGGACACGAAATAATGGACTGGTTCCAAATTGGGAAAGGAGTACATCAAGGCTGTATAATGTCACCCTGCTTATTTAACTTATATGCAGAGCACATTATGCAAAATGCCAGGTTTGATGAAACACAGGCTGGAAATCAACATTGCCAGGAGAAATATCAATAACCTCAGATATACAGATGACACCACACTTATGGCAAAATGCGAAGAGGAACTAAAGAGCCTCTTGATGAAAGTGAAAGAAGAGAGTGAAAAAGTTGGCTTAAAACTCAACATTCAGAAAACTAACATTATGGCATCCAGTCCCATCACTTCATGGCAAATAGATAGGGAAACAATGGAAACAGTGAGAGACTTTATTTTGGGGGGGCTCCAAAATCACTGCAGATGGCGACTACAGCCATGAAATTAAAAGATGCTTGCTCCTTGGAAGAAAACCTATGACCAACATAGAGAGCACATTAAAAAGAAGAGACATTACTTTGCTAACAAAGGTCTTCCTCGTCAAAGCTATGGTTTTTCCAGTAGTCATGTGTGGATGTGAGATTTGGACTATAAAGAAAGCTGAGCACCAAAGAATTGATGCTTTTGAACTGTGGTGTTGGAGAAGACTCTTGAGAGTCCCTTGGACTGCAACGAGATCAAACCAGTCAATTCTAAAGGATTGATTTCCTTTAGAACATTCATTGGAAGGACTGATGCTGAAAAGCCAATACTTGGGCCACCTGTTGTGAAGAACTGACTCATCAGAAAAGACCCTGATGCTGGGAAAGACTGAAGACAGGAGGAGAAGGGGACGACAGAGGATGAGATGGTTGGATGGCATCACCGACTCATCGGACATGAGTTTGAGCAAGCTCTGGGAGTTGGTGATGGACAGGGAAGCCTGGTGTGCTGCAGTCCATGGGGTCGCAAAGAGTCAACACAACTGAGCTGAACTAATCAATCCATCCTAAAGGAGATCAATCCTGAGTGTTCATTGGAAGGACTGATGTTGAAGCTGAAACTCCAATACTTGGGCCACCTCATGCGAAGAGTTGACTCATTGGAAAAGACCCTAATGCTGGGTAGGATTGGGGGCAGGAGGAGAAGGGGACGACAGAGGATGAGATGGTTGGATGGCATCACTGACTCGATGGACATGAGTTTGGGTAGACTCCAGGAGTTGGTGATGGACAGAGAGGCCTGGCGTGCTGCAATTCATGGGTCGCAAAGAGTCGGACAGAACTGAGCAACTGAACTGAACTGAAAACTGACAAGATATCATCCTTGTCAACTTTACGATTAGATAACATTTCTAAACAAATACAAAGTACAGAAGCTTTTATTCAGCAAACATTGTGATTTAGTTTTCCTCATAAATGATATCTTAGATTTAAAAATTAAAAACAAGTTAGCATGGCAATTCTGGAGAAGGCAATGGCACCCCACTCCAGTACTCTTGCCTGGAAAATCCCATGGACGGAGAAGCCTGGTGGGCTACGGTCCATGGGGTCGCTAAGAGTCGGACACGACTGAGAGACTTCACTTTCACTTTTCACTTTCATGCATTGGAGAAGGAAATGGCAACCCACTCCAGTGTTCTTGCCTGGAGAATCCCAGGGATGGGGGAGCCTGGTGGGCTGCCATCTATGGGGTCGCACAGAGTCGGACATAACTGAAGCAACTTAGCAGCAGCAGCAGCAGCAGCAGCATGGCAATTCATTTCATGATAGTGAGAAGTGTGGAATAAAGTTACATGGGATGTCCTAGAAGAGATGATACGATACTGTGAAAATATGTGATATGAGAATACATGATGTAACACTGTGAAAATTAATGACTTTAACAATTATATATTCCCTCCTAACACTTTACTAGGTACAGGCTTTGAATTCAGATCTCAGACCTGCAACTTTTCTGGCTATTTACTTAGTTTCTCTGAGTATTAGTTTTTTATATATAGTTTGTAGGTTTATTGTGAAGACTGAGATCACATGTGAAACATATCTGTTAACTGTTTCTCAATACCCATTCTCTACTCTTCTAGTGTTCCTGAATTTTAGCTGATATGGTCCCGTGACTATGTTCTGGTCATAGGCAAGTAAGTGTAACTTCCAAGACAAGCTCTCTTTTTTTTCCCCTTTCCTTTTCCTTTATTGTGGTGAGTCACCCGAAGCATTGTGATGAGGGCAACACTTCTGGATGGTGGAACAATAAGGGGATGTGGAACGACAGGAATAAAGATGCCTAGGTCCTTGACCCTGTGGAGCTGCTGTATTGGCTCTGGACATCTTTTACTTTGAATTGTCATACATGAGAGAAATAAAATATCCATCTTGTTGGTTTAAGCCACTGCCATTGGGGAGTTCTTAAAAGAAAAGCTGAGCTGTATCCCAATTGGTACCATATTCAAGACTGACCCAGCAATGAAGACACAGTAGGTTCCCATTTTTTCCATGGGAAAGAGACAAACTTATATTGTCTTTGCCTTTTTCTCTAATTAGAGCTTATAATTTAGTAAGGCAAAAACACATGAGCTCACCCAAAGGTTCACTGCAGATATGTGCATTTCATTGTATATAGGTTTTACCTCAAAGGAAGAAGAAAAGAACTGTTAAGTAAAAGTGTAAGCAGTAAAAAGGTATACTAGAAGGAACAATTAAAATGAGAGAACTGTGGAAGGCGTCACAGAGGATCTGACACTGAAATATGAGAATGATTTCAACAAGTAGAGTGAAAGGAGAACGAACATTCACTCTGAAAAAGCAAATGCTCTGAGAAATCACTAGTATAGTGCATTTAAGGACTGGTGGTGAGTATAATATTTATGCAAGTGAGGTATGTATACAGAAAGGATGGAAAGGTCAGGGTGCTAAGACAGGATAGTTGGGGCCACCACATATGACTGTCCTGCACTGAAAAAACCCTATGGGTCCCAATCATGTAGACCATAATTGGAATGAAGCACCCTAGAGTTACAGAGTGTACTAACTACATAAACTGTACACAGCAGACTTAGATATGGCCAGACTGCAATAGACCTTGAATGTCACTCTAATTTTAACCTGCTGACATTAAGGAATTTTCAAGCAGGAGATGAATATATTTTAGAAAGATAAACCAGATACCAGCAGAATACAAACTAATGAGAGAGACAAAGTGAGTATATCCATAGGAAACTATTGTTGTATTCTGGTAAAAGATAAGGGCTTGAACTAGAGTAAGGGAAATGAAAGATGAATGGATTCAAGAGACATTTTAAAGGCAAAATTAACAGGATTCACTGGCCAACTGCATGTGTACAACAGACAAGAAGGAAGCATTCAGTAATTCTGAGCGAGTTGGCCTGGGATGGAGTCCTAGAATGTATATTTTAATAAGCAAAGTAACCGGTTTATTTTGTTAAAGGTGATTGGCCAGCCATATTTTTTAAAATATAGGGCAAACAGCAATGCCAGTCAGCCACAGAGAAATAGGAAGAAAAACTGAGAGAGACAGGAGAGGATACTGAATTCAATTTTGGACAAGAGTGCTAACAGAGACATAATTAACAACAGGCAGGAAAAAATGTACCAACTGAGTGATAACAAAATCTAAAGGAAGAAATGATGGCTAAGTAAGCCTTCCCTCCAGCTACTATTCTTAAAGTCCTGTTTTTAATGTCCTCTAATACTGGCTGACACTCAACCAGGCCAAAATCTTTCTACCAAAAAACAAATAAACAAAAGCTCTACATTGTTTTATTTTTTTTTAAATAAATTTATTTATTTTAGTTAGGGGTTAATTACTTTACAATATTGTAGTGGTTTTTGTCATACATTGACATGAATCAGCCCTGGGTTTACATGTGTTCCCCATCCTGAACCCCCTTCCCACCTCCCTCCCCATCCCATCCCTCTGGGTCATCCCATTGCCCCAGCCCTGAGCATCTACATTGTTTTAAAAGAAAACAGTGGAGCGAGAAAGAAGCAAAACTCATTATTGTACCACTTTTGTGTCACAAGATATACACCTTTCTTTCTCCCAAATACAAACCGAAATATAGGTCGGAATATTGTCTAGTGCTTGCTGTGTTAACCCTTGCTGCTGCTGCTGCTGCTAAGTCGCGTCAGTCGTGTCCGACTCTGTGCGACCCCAGAGACGGCAGCCCACCAGGCTCCCCCGTCCCTGGGATTCTCCAGGCAAGAGTACTGGAGTGGGTTGCCATTTCCTTCTCCAGGGCATGAAAGTGAAAAGTGAAAGGGGAGTCGCTCAGTCGTGTCCGACTCAGTGACCCCATGGACTGCAGCCCGCCAGGCTCCTCCGTTCATGGGATTTTCCAGGCAAGAGTACTGGAGTGGGGTGCCAGTGCCTTCTCCTGTTAACCCTTATACACTGTTAAATAACAAGAAAAATAACTTTCTGGTAGAGTGTTTGAATGTGTGATTTTTCTTAAGTCTTTCTATTCTACTCTACCAAACTTATGATAATGAAATAGTATTAGTAATCATCTTTCACAGGAGTAGAACAGTTTCTACCTATTTTCTGGTTTTAACTAAAAAAGTTTGAAAAAAAGATCCCTCCATCCCGAAAACAATAGTATAAGAGATGTCACAGGCTGTACCAGATTCATAAAAGGCAAAGTCGTTTTTGAAAAAGTAGTTAAAATTTCATGAGTTAACAGATTAGGGGCCCCTCCAACAACTCTGAGTCATTTACTAAATCACAATCACTATGAAATGAGAGAGCTTGTCTATGAAAAGAGAATGAAACTTCAGGAGACAGAGGACCTTTTTCACAAAAAGGCCTATTTCCTCTTAAACTGCAGTTTAAATTGCTGGGCAGTCATTTAGCCTTGAGAATATTACCAATGATAAATGGGAACAGGCAAGTCTACATAATTATAAGCTGTATTCTGTGCTCTTAACCACTGGCACAGAACTCTTCAAACTCCGGCTTTTAATTTCCCTGAGGACACCTAGAGGCTGTTGGGCCAATGCTTGCCAAGTCACAACTTGTTTTATTAGAAGTAATTGAGAGAACTCCAGTGAGAAAATAAATAAGGTTTCAGAGATTTCCAGATCTCCAATTCCAGGCATTCCCAAGAAATTTAGGGTATGACTGTAAATGTATAATATGATAAAAGTTTAAAACCAGATACAATATTTTTATACCACGCAACACACTTTCTTACTCCTACTGTCAAATACTCCTGAATACAGGACCCCAAGTCTCTGAGGAACCCTACAAACCAACTTCTCAAACCTGTCTCTGTGCCAAAATTACCCATATTTCCACTCTTCAGGGCCACCCAGTTTTTCTCAAATGTGAATACTCAGATCTAGTAAGTCCTAGCATTTGCTATGCTATCCTATTGTGGAGAAGCAAGAGTTTATTAAAAATTTTGATTTGACATTTCATTTCCTTTTGCATCTGGAAAAAATAAAAAGATGCTATAAAATAAAAATTCCAAATCTTATTTTTAACTGAGGCCACATCTTGTGTAAATATATTAGCTTCTCTTAATACAAATCAGAGAATCAAAATTAAAAAGCCTAGTCAACCAAAGATAAAATCAGAGTTGGAGCGCAAAATACATGTCCAAGCTAGACATGCTTGTTGATGGGTGAGAGTGAATAAGTTATAACCTTTCTGTGAACCTCAGTTCCCTCATCTGCCCCAGTTTAGAATGTCTGGGGTACAACATGCTGTAGGACAATAGTTCCCAACCTGTCAGTACATCAGAATAATCCAGGGCAGTTAAAACAAACAAACAAACCAAAAAAACAGACTAACAAACCCTGTCCAAGACTTCTAGGACCATAATTTTTTTTTGGCATGGGGTGGAGTAGCGGGGAGGTAAGTGAGGGTAGAAAAAGAGAGAAACAAGTGTGAGAGATTTTAAATCACTGCCGCAGAGGGTCAAGTTATAATGGGAAAGCACTGAACTCTTAAAAATACTACACAAATATGTATCAAGGCAGGGAAATGGGCTTACGTAAAGTGTCCTATTGTTCCACAGTGATCTGTTTTTTTAATTGTTCTACAAGTGCATAGAATTCAGAATCAAAAATAGCAGTTGCTAAGGTAGATGTTTTTTTTTTTTAAAAAAAAAAAAGGTATTTTGATACTTTGGCAGATGGTTCAGAGCAATAGCACTCTTGCTGATCTTGGTTCATGAAATCTCCACAATTCATCAGTCTATGTGACAAGTGTTTTCTCTACTAATGGAAGAGACACCATTAATGGCATTTGCATTGAAGTTCGTGTTGAAAGACAAATCTGAGACCACAGCTCTTCTCCTACCAAGCAGTCCTTATAATTTGATTCTCCCTGCTACCAACATTCCAAATCATCTTAATTCTTTTTAAATTCTCTATCTACAGATAGTTGATAAAGGACAGAGATCCCAGTGACAGGCCTTCAATCTGAACAGGCACACACACAGCCATGAACCGGAAGATTCTGAACACTAAGAATCTTATATCTGAAAAGCAAGCATCCCAACAATGGTGGTTGTTCCCTATTTCCTCCTGGGAAACATTAGGGACAGGGATAGAGTCTTACACCTACTGAGATAAAAATTACTTGCCGGCTACTTTACATAAACTACCTTATTTTAATCTTCCCTCTCCAGACAATCCACATGGTGGATTCATGTCAATGTATGGCAAACAAATACAATATTGTAAAGTTAAAAATACTGTAAAGTTAAAAAATAGAAAATAAACTAATTAAAAAAGAATAATTTTATATATATAAAAAAAAGTTAAATAAATAAGTTGCCTAATGTCAACAGATTAGAAAAATGGAAGACCCAGATAAATCCAGGTCTCTTTGATGTGACAAGACCAACATCTTAGTTCTTTTCACCATAATTTAATTTCTATTTTATTTTTAATCAAAGCATAATGTATCTATATTTTAATGAGAGAAATAACTTTATAAGGTTTAAGAAAAACAGTAGTCCCTTACTCTCCTCTCCTCCCTCCCCACTTCTTGCTTCACCCAGGCAACAATTTTCAGCTCTTTTGATTCTTTTTGGTATTTATATTTGTATTTCTAAATAATTTGCTAATATTGTCACTACTGATTTCTATTTTACTTGTCTTCCCATTACGCAAGACAAGGATTCAGCTCTCTTTTAAAATCTCCCCTCCCTTTATGTCCTCCTCATCCTTCTAATAGTTACGTACTATTTTTGATTAGATTTACATTCCACTTTTACTTTCTTATGACTGTGTAATGCTATTCACTGCTGAGCCATATAATATACTATGGGTCCTTTTCCTTTCCTGAAAAATATTTTTCCTGAAAAAACTTATTTGCTTTATTTCTTACTAACACAACTCCTCAATAAGTTCAGACATTACTCTATCAATTTCATTTTCTTACAAGGATCTCTCCTTGAGCTTTCTGACTTGCTCAAGTTTAGACTTGTTCATCTCTGTGCCGAGAGGAAAGCCTTCACCTTGAGACCTTCTTTCAACCTGAATTTGATGATTCCCTTTATTCATCTCTCTCTCTAGCTGAATCTTTCATTCTCAGTATCCCAAATCTTCATCCTTCCTGTTTCACTCTTCAATTTGGTGGGGTAAACTCTCTAGTAGCTTTCTGATGAAGTGCTTGCAAAGTAAATTTTTTGAGACCTTGCTGAAAGTATATATTCAGACCTTGCTGAAATTATATTTCAGATAACTGAAAATATCTTTACCCTAAGATTTAACTGACAGTTCGCCAGGTTAAGAGTCCCAGGTTGGAAGTAATTTTTCCTCAGAATTTTGTAAGTTTTGCTACACTCCCTTTTGTTTTTGTTGAAGTTCAGGGCCATTTTGATTCCTGCTCTTGTACTTAACCCATCTGGAAGTTCATCCTTCAGCTGTTGCAAATTTTCTTGAATTACTTTTTGGGCCATTTCATTCCTTCTCTGTGCCTATTTGGGACTCCTACTACCAGGATGTTAAATTTTCTGAAATGGTACTCTAACTCCTCCTACCTCTTTCTTTTTAAACAAACATTTACCCCCTTACTTTAAAGATAAATAAATCTTAAGTTTGTTGTCTTTGACAACAAGCACTGTGATGACAAATGGTGTCTAACCAATTCTCAATAAAAAGTAATAATCAAGGAAAATAGTGTGTTTCTGGAACTCCACTGAGGTGTGTAGCTGAACAATGCTCTACTACCAATCGCCCAGTTCAACCAGAGCAGCTCAACGTTGATTAGTTATACATATTTGGATTTCAAGTTTGAAAAGAATCACACGCTTAAAGGCAGACTTCCACCACCTCCAACCCTTGTGTTTTTTAGTCGCCAAGTCATGTCTACTCTTTGGACCTCATGGACTGCAGAATGCAGTCCCTCACCATCTCCGTGAGTTTCCCCAAGTTCATGTCCACTGAATAGATGATGTCATCCAACCATCTCATTCTCTGTCACCCTCTTCTCCTTCTGCCTTCGATCTTTCCTAGCATTAGGGGTTTTTTCCAGTGAGTCGGCTGTTTGCATCAGGTGGCCAAAGTATTGGAGCTTCAGCTTCAGCATTAGTCCTTCCAATGAGTATTCAGGGTTGATTTTCTTTAAAATTGACTGGTTTGATCTCCATGCCGTCCAAGGTACTCTCAAGAGTCTTCTCCAGCACCACAGTTCAAAAGCATCTTTAACAAGGTCTACTTTTTGTGGACAAGTGTGGGTGATTTAGTAAGTAGAAAAAGGGTCCTCTCCTGGGTTTTCTCTATTGCTGAGATTATTATGCTTCTGGGTAAGTGTTCTACCAGGGTTGACACTTGTGGTAAGAGGCCAGTTCAAATCTAAAGCGATTTCAGGATGGGGTGATTCTAGAGTAACTGTTTACCTCTTCTACTCTGCCCTAGAAAAGAAAGTCACCTGTTTTTCCCAACCCCTTGGGGTATGAATAATAATAACAGTTCATATTCTACTTCAGAAAAGTTGCCATCTTAGCAAAGGAAGAGGTAAGTAAGTGAGTGAGAGATACATCCTGTCTTTTCTATTTAGCTCTATGTTTGACTCCTCAGCCACAAAAAGCAACAAAAGCAAAAAGCAGAAAAAAAGTCAATAATGTAGTATATACACATAAATAAAAGAACATCTTCTGTCTTAAATGGTTAAGGTAAACCTTTGATGGCACTGAAAAGTATATGTGTTTCCTTACTTGACGAAAGGAAATGGAAGAGAACTGTCACTCCTGACATTTACTTACAATCATTTCCCACTTTTAAGAGAGTTCCATTAGTACAAGCAGCCAGTTCCCCAAAATGACAACTTCCATTTCTATTCTCACTTTCCAGGTTGTAAACTTCGGTTATGGATATACCCATAGCACACTGCATTACACTGTCACTGTGTAACACTGTTCCAATCAGGCAGCTGAAATCATAGAAACTTAAATATCATAGATCCAGCAGAGTCAGAATTTACATTTTGCATTCTTTTAATAAGCTGGTTGGCTAAATGCATCAGAATAGATAAGGTAAGACAATCCCACAGATCAAACCCAAAACTCACCAAACTAGGTTCTCTATTTTTCTGGATGTCAGAACTTGGTGAAACTTTCTGTTATCTTCTAAGAGTTAAAAGGAGACTTCCTAGCCAAAGACCACACCCATGAGTCTCAGCATTGTCTCACTTCCTTTTTTATCTCCAGTAGCACTTCTTTTCCTCAAGTTGTATAAAATTCTACGGGTTAAAGTGCAAAACTAAATAGTGTAACACCAAAAGGGAAACTAGACATGTGATGTTCTACCCATCTGAGGCACTGCTCAGTTAGCTTGCTTAGCCATGTTAAGGGGTATCCTTTCCTCTGAGTAGGGGCCATGTTAGAATCTAGAGATGAGGAGTTATCTGGTGATATCTGGAGATAAAGAGTTATCAGTTTAAAATGGTTACCTAATATTAAAAAATCTGTCTTTCATAAATCATATAAAGTAGGGCTCTACAGAATATTCTTGGATGGGGAAAACTTCAAGAGGAAGTTTACATTCAGTATGAGGAGGTGTAAGAACTTTGTGGGAAGAAAGGTCACATATTTTTATCTCCTAGGATTTGTGGCATTTTAATGTTTATAAAAAAGGAAATATGGATTTAAAAAGGCCGAAAAACATCACTATCAAGGGAAAGGCATCTTAGTTTAGGGATAGCAAATATATAAAATCACGAAATTAATCATGGTAAAAGCCACATATTTATTGGCTAGAAATAGTCAAACTACTTAAATATCCCACAAGAACAGTTGATTTTTTTTCGAGTAATTTAAAATCATTGTCATCTTGAAGGGACTTGAGTCCCTGATTTCTGTCCTTAGAGCAAATCATTCTTCATAGCAAAATCACCTGATTGAGTTTATTCTGGTGCTGAAGAGAACAATTCTCCATACCTCATTCTACTGCAAATATCTCAAGGATTCCTATAACTTCAACTAAGTAACCATCAAACTAGAACTCATTATTTTTCTTAGTCCACTCAATTTCCAATAATTCATAACTACAATGACTTGTAGACAGACTGTTTTCACTGTTAACAATCTATTTTCAATAGACCCTTCTTTTTTTTGCAAAGAAAAAAGCATGGTGGTAAGTGAAAGCTACTACAGATCATTGCTCAAAATGTTTACCTTCATAATTTAGTAATGATAATTACCATTACAGAAAGTATATCTCTGAAGTTAAAAAGGAAGAAAACAAGGTTACTGTTCAGGACACTTCTCCCATGAGACAAGCAATTATCATTATTATTTACTTCCCAAACCTTTTTCTTAAAATAATTAAAAAAGTCTAAGAAATGCTTCTCTTGCTTGAACAACAATGTGAATACACTCAACACTACTGAACTATACACTTAAAAATGACTAAGGTGGTAAACTTCACGTTATGTGTATTTTACCACAATTTAAAAAAATGTTTTTATAGATTAGGAATTGAAAAACTGTAATATATACAATTACATAGCTCCCAAAGGCTTGTTTTCAGTTGCAAAGACTCTGGTACCACTGCCTGTTTCAATCCTCCTCAACTTTTTTGAACAGTTTTCAAACAATGAACACAGTTCAAAAGATTCCATACACTAATGTGCCACCCACCCACAAGGAGTTCAATTCATATTCTCTGTTATCCTTTTTTGAAAATGATTCAGAATCTTGGTCTTGGACTACAGAGAAATTTTGTTACCTATTCTTGCTAACAGCCTCCTCTTTTCCTCTGCCCATGATTGAAAACCGTAGCAGTAAGCGTAAGAGACAACATGGGATGAATGGCAGCCACAACATAAATCCTACAGAAAATAGAAACTAAAACTTGGTTTGACATAATTACACACAATCAAGTTGAAACTGAATAGTAATATTCATGCTTAGAAAGCTGTTAGAAAACAAAAGGATATATAGTAGCAACAGCTGATCAGCTAAAGCATGAGTATATGGCTGGCTCTTGAACACCACCAGTTTGAACTGCACAAGTCCACTTATCCATGGATATTTTCATGAGTAAATACTGCAGTACTATACGATCTGTTGTTGGTCGAATCCTTGGATGTGGAATTGCTGATATGGTGGAACCGCAGATACACAGGAACCTTGGATACAGAAGGTTAACTTTACATACAGATTTTAAACTGAGCAGAGGGCTGTCATGCCTAACCTCCATGTTGTTCAAGGACCAACTGTAGTTAGAATAGTGTTTTACATCAAGAGGCTATGTATTCTTTTTTTTTTTTTTACCATTTCCTGACAGATAATTGGTATGCTTTTAAAAAATATGCAGTCTTTGTCTGCTATAGGTTGTTGTTTAGTCGCTAAGTTGTGTCTGACTCTTTATGACTCCATGGACTGTAGCCCGCCAGGATCCTCTGTCCATGGGATTTCCTAGGCAAGAATACTGGAGTGAGTTACCATTTCCTACTCCAAGGAATTTTCCCAACCCAGGGATAGAATCAGTATTTCCTGCATTGGCAGAAGATTCTTTACCAGTGAGCTACCAGGGAAGGGCATGCCCCTAAATTATGCCAATAATCACTTGTTCTAGATTAGCAGATGTTTAAGTTAAGATACTCAAATATCCAAACACTGACAGAATACCTGCATTTTTCTGTAAGTAACATTTATGAGCGTTTTGAAGTTTCCTCCAGTTCACAGATGTATATTGCTAAACTGCATTATCTAAGGTAATAGTCTTGCTTGAAAGCAATCAAACAGTATTTCAAATAATCATTTACAAAAGTGAATAGCTCTCCCAAAGATTACATAATACACTACTATTCACATATTAACAGTAAGCCATTCGTTAGCTGAGTAAAACAGTGGCTGTGGTTATATGGTTTATATGCCCCAGAAGCCAGCCCTGTTCTTATATGTGTCCACAGGCTATGTACATACCTAGACTATTACTGATTTTCACTTCATATTCAGTAAGTAAAAGTATGCTGAGCTTGCATATTTTCTCAGCCACTCATTTTGAAACTCCCCTATAGGATTTGGCTAGAGTAGAATGTCAGCTTGGTTACTACCTCTAAAGCAAGAAATTTCCTGGGAAAATTGGGAAGCTGATGACAACAAAGTGAAACTGATGCTTTTTTGGTTGAGTTTCACTCAATGTTTCTTTCAGGGCATGAAAGCTTGCCCATGTAGAAGCAACACCCTTTCCTTTATAAATTGGAGTAGAGGAGAGAAAAAACAGTAAAGCACTTTATTAGTACCCTCAGTCTACCTACAGCATTTTCCCTGAAAAATAAAAAAAGGTGGAGGATAAAAATGACCAGGATTAGTACAGCAGTTCTTCATTCTCTACATTATTGGTGCTTCACACCCCTTCAATTATAAGGATTTACTCTAAGGAGGTTTTGTTTGCTTTTTAAAGTTCTGGATCTTTCTGCTGAATATTACTGCTGCCTTAAGAACAACGTACAGTTGACCTTGAACAACATGGGTTTTAACTGCATGGATATACTTACAGGTGAATTTTCTCCCCCACTAAATACATACTACAGTACTACACTATCTGCAGTTGATTGTACCTAAAGATGCACAACCTCGGAAACAGAGGGCTGACTATAAATTGCATGCAGATTTTCAACTGTTGGGAGCTGTGGCACCCCTAACCTCCAAGTATTATTCAAGGGTCCACTGTACTTTCAGATGGTTTCATGAATTAATTCTTTCAGACTTTCAAACAGAGAGCTCTTAAACTAATTTAGGTTTCACTGGTGGCTCAGCAAGTTGAGCTGAGTCTGCCATTGCAAGAGATGCTGAGTTTAATCCCTGAGTTAGGAAGATCCCCTAGAGAAGGAAATGGCAACTCACTCCAGTATTCTTGCCTGGGAAATCCCATGGACAGAGGAGCCTGGTGGGCTACAATACATGGGGTTGCCAAGAGTTAGACACAACTTAGCAACTAAACAACAAGCTATTTAAACTACCTCAAAGCAGAGAAAAGAAAGAACTAGTCTAAATTCTTTTTAGAAAATCAGCATAGTCTTGACATTAAACTCTGGCAAAGATAACATAGGAAAAAAGATAACTACAGATGTAACTCAATTACTGATTTTAAATAAAATTGTTACCAAAAAGAAACCTATATGCTTAAGTTTAACACAATGATAAAGTGTAAGTTTGGTTCAAAAAGTAGAAATCAAAGATACAAATGAACTTATTTACAAAACAGAAGTAGAGCGCAGATGTAGAAAACAAACTTACAGTTAACAAGAGATAAAGGGGAGAGGGATAAATTGGAAGACTGGGGCTGACATATACACACTATATAAAATAACTCATGAACCTGCTGTACAGCACAGAGAAATCTATTAAATACTCCATAATCAGTATGCAGGTCAAGAAGCAACAGTTAGAACTGTACATGGAACAACAGATTGGTTCCAAATCAGGAAAGGAGTACGTCAAGGCTGTATATTGTCATTGTCACCCTGCTTATTTAACTTATATGCAGAGAACATCATGCGAAATGCCAGGCTGGATGAAGCACAAGCTGGAATCAAGACTGCCAGGAGAAATATCAATAACCTCAGATACGCAGATGACACCACTCTTATGGCAGAAAGCAAAGAACTAAAGAGCCTCTTGATGAAAGTGAAAGAGGAGAGTGAAAAAGTTGGCTTAAAACTCAACATTCAGGAAACTAAGATCATGGCATCCAGTCCCATCATTTCATGGCAAATAGATGGGGAAACAATGGAAACAGTGACAGACTTTATTTTGGGGGGCTCCAAAATCACTGCAAATGGTAACTGCAGCCATGAAATTAAAAGATGCTTGCTCCTTGGAGGAAAACCTATGACCAACCTAGAGAGCATATTAAAAAGCAGAGACATTACTTTGCCAGCAAAGGTCTGTCTAGTCATAGAGTCCAAAGGACTCTCAAGAGTCCTCCTTGGACTGCAAGGAGATCCACTCAGTCAATTCTAAAGGAAATCAGTCCTGAATATTCTTTGGAAGGTCTGATGCTGAAGCTGAAATGCCAATACTTTGGCCACCTGATGCGAAGAACTGACTCACTGGAGAAGACCTTGATGCTGGGAAAGACTGAAGGCAGGAGGAGAAGGGGACGACAGAGGATGAGATGGTTGGATGACATTCCCGACTTGCTGGACATGAGTTTGAGCAAGCTCTGGGAGTTGGTGATGGACAGGGAAGCCTGGTATGCTGCAGTCCATGGGGTCACAAAGTGTCAGACACAACTGAACAATTGAACTGACTAATGGCCTATATGCGAAAACAAACAAGCAAACAAAAAAAGTGGATATATGTACATATACTTTGCTGTACACCTGAAATTAACACATCATAAATCAATTATACTCCAATAAAAATTAACAACAACAACAACAAAGGTAGAAATCTACTAAAACAATTTACCATTCTAAAAGGTCAAGGAAGAAAACCACATGATCGGCCATATTAGACGCCAAAATGCCATATATGACGAAACTCAACTTCCACTCCTGATAAGAATGTTTAGTTAAGTAGCAATGAAAATACATCAACAAGAAATATATACACCAAATGAACGCTCAACATCTACTATTCAAAACTGCTCTCAAAGTGCTAGTCAATGCAAAAGAAAAAACAAAATAAAAAAACCCTAACTTTAGACACAATCCAAAATCCATTCCCTGCAAAAATCTCAGTAGCTAGAAATATTAAAGACACTTCTTTGATAAATAAAATTATCTGAAATTATAAAATTCATATTCAATGATTACACAATAAAAACAATTACAAATGAATAAATATGATAAGGATGGCCAGAATCACTGTTATTATATATCATTGTTTTGGAGAAGCTAGAAATTTATAAACCAAAGAAAGAAATAAGTATAAAGAAGGAGGTAAGATTATATTCAGAAGACTATTTTCCTAGAAAATTCAAGAGACAATTTACTTTGGCCACCTCATGCGAAGGGTTGACTCATTGGAAAAGACCCTAATGCTGGGTAGGATTGGGGGCGGGAGGAGAAGGGGACGACAGAGGATGAGATGGTTGGATGGCATCACCGACTCGATGGACATGGGTTTGGGTAGACTCCAGGAGTTGATGATGGACAGGGAGGCCTGGCGTGCTGCAATTCATGGGGTCGCAAAGAGTCGGACACGACTGAGCAACTGAACTGAACTGAATTCTAGAAAGTTGGCCAGATATATAAATCATCTACATGTCAATCACAAAATATTAGTGGATAGTTAAAACCCCCCAAGGGCTTCCCTGGTGACTCAGTGGTAAAGAATCTACCTTCAATGCAGAATCGGGTTCAATCCCTGGGTTAAAAAGATCTCTCCTCTGGAGAAGGAAATGGCAACCGGTTTCAGCTTTCTTGCCTGGGAAATCCCAGGGACAGAGGAGCCTGGTGGGTTACTACAGTCCATGGGGTCACAAAGAGTTGGACATGACTGAGCAACTATACAACAACAACAAAACTCCCCAAAGAAACCTTTCTTAATGAAACATAAATAGTTTACTTTAAATTTTACCTGAGAGAGAACACAATCACCAAGGATATTTGAAGAGGGACTTGCTTTATGAATGACCACAAAGTGCCTAATCAAAGAGAGATTGGTAATTGTATAGGAAGAAGCAAACAGAACAAAGGAACACAAGAATCCAGAAAAGACTCATGTATGTCTGGAAATTTACTACATTAAGGTAGTATTTCTAGTCAGTTGGGAATGAATTGATTTCAGCAAAAATGGCTAAGTCCCTACCTTATACAATGTTCAAAAATAATTTTCATACGTTTTAATGAGTAAAGCATAACAAAACTGTAAGAAGATTTAATGAACAATGTAGGAAAATATTTTAATAATTTTTGAGTGAGGAGCATCTTCTTAAGCGATACAAAACCTGGGCATTTTAACCCAAAGACTGGTAGTTCTTGAAAATATTCGCCATATAATTCACAAAGGGTTAATATATCTGTATCCTAATGAAATATAGATTAAATAATTGTGAAGAACAAGGGCAAAATATATAGACAGGCCATATTAAGAGATGTTTAACTACATTTGGAACATTCAGGCAAAGAAATCCCATGCTGACATTAAGGTAAAGCAGAGCTATATATGGTTAAGATTTCCACTATATATATTCTATCTGAAAAACCAAATAATAGGACTGTATGCACATACAATCTTATTTTCATAAGAAAGCGAAATAACATATTTCTGTACACATAAGAGAGATGTGCAAGGCGTTGGAGTACCTGTGGCTGGGGAAAGGGCCGTGAAGGAGTTTCATTTTCTGCTTTAAAACACGACGGTTACCACTTTAGGGTTCTCTTCTCCGCAATGAGAGGAACAAAAAATTTTTTCAGCAGACTACAGAGCTCGCTTCTCTGCTCCCCCTCTTTGAAATGTGTATTCCGTCGTGGTAGGGAGACAGATCACGCTATTTTGCTTCACTTTCGTGTCACTTCACTTCCTTTACTACCATTTCTCTCAAGATACAACTTGTCAAAAGAATCTGTGAGACACATGACACTTTACATAGCAAAGGCTGCTCTACCTCTCCTTGTTACAGCATAGTAAGAGACACAGAGACTCTTTGGTTTGAGTCTCTTCCCCCTCCTTGCTTCACTTCGTGACGAGCACAGCTTGTTACACGTGTAACTCGTCACTAGTCAGTTTACACCGCGCTAGGGATTCCGCCTAACACCCGGTTCCCACTGGGGGCAGGCTTTGCTTCTGCTCTTTCCGCCTCAGCCGTTCAGTTTCTCCTTGACCCTCGGGGAGGTTACCCAACTTCTCATTGACAAGGCTATGATGACACTCCACAGGAAAGCTGAGAGAGAAACTGCAATAACCTTGGGGAAAAAACAACAGAAAGAACCTAGGAAGTTTCTGAAAGAGTAACAAAGATAGCACCAACTTCTGGAAGGCAGCCCCCAGTCCTCAAGGGAGGCTGGGACCTCCAGGTGGGGTCCACTGCTCACCCTGACATCACAGGCCTGCCTCCCCGGTTGGCCGGCCAAGAAGTCAAGTCACAGAGAGCTGCCGACGCGGAGTCGGGCAGGATCCCTCCCCTGCAGCCGTGGCAGCGGGGGCCGTAGTTGCTGCGCAGACGCCGTGGGCCCGGAAAGAACCTCCCGGTCCGCTCCGGGACTGGGACCCAGGTGATTTCTCTCGCACAAAGTCCCTCCCCACCATGGGAACTGGTTGTCTCTGCAGCTCCTCGGCTTCTCTCCCCGCGGCGCCCATACGGCCAGCGTATCCCTCTCGCTCACACACACAAGTTCTCCGTCGCCGTGCCCGACTCATTCGAACACAGTAACTCGCTAGCGAAGTTTCTTACTCACAGCTCAGGGCTTCCGCACCGGTCTCTCGAGCCTCAGGTCGCCCGGCGCCCGGCCGAGTGACTCCAACCGGAAGTTGTTTTCCGTTCCAGTTCAGAGGGCAGCGCCTGCGCCCGGATCCCTTAACCCTTCACCCTCCACCCGTCCAAGCCAGACCGTGCCCCTCCCGCCACTCCCCTCCACCTCACCCAAGCCCCGCCCAGCCCTGCCTCGCCCAGCACAGCCCTGCCCCGCCCAGCGCAGCCCTGCCCGGACTCCAGGGGGAAAACCATAGGCCCGGAAAGGCACGCGAAGTCGAGTTTAAAGGTCAGTTGAGGGTATCTTGTTAAAGATACAAATTCACCCTTAGAGACTCCCCGAGTTAAGAGCGCAGCTAAGTCGCTTCAGTCTTGTCCAACTCTTTGAGACTTAGTGGATGGTAGCCCATCAGGCTTCTCAGTCCATGGGATTCTCCAGGCAAAAATACTGGAGTGGGTTGCCATGCCCTTCTCCAAGAGTTAAGAGCAACTGAGATGAATTCCAGGAATCCTCATTTTCAGCAGATATTCATGTGAATGTGAATAAGCTTATTAATGTTATTAAGCTCCACATGCTGAGAAAAACCACACACACACACACACACACACACACACCCATCTGGGTTTTCCCCAACTAGCAACACCTATCATTAAAAGTACTTGCTAAAGTTGAATGATTGCTACATGCAAGTAGACCTCTGTTAAAAAAATTCCCCCTAACTTAGGATTCTCCGTTATTCCATTTCCTATCCATGCTTGAATATTTTCCAAGATGAAAATTTTAGACAGATACCTCAAGAAAAGTTTTAGCTCGGTTATCTACCATCTCAGGCAAGTTGCTTAATCTAATGAATCTTGATTTTCTAAAACCTGACAGCAAAGGACAATGATAACCTACTTCACTGGATGGATGGTTGCAGGATCAACTGATAATGTAAGCCAAAAAGAAAAAGAAAAATGGTAAAATTCAAAATGCTCTGCAAATGAAAGGGGCTGTCTGGAGTCAGTCATGTCATCCTGGCTCCTTCCCACCATCAAGCTCATTCCTAGGATTCCTTTTAGGAAAAGAGTAGTCAAATCCACAGCATATACACATATGGACTCTCCCTGAGAACACTGAAGGTTGGGACTCTCCACATTGACTGAAGTATAACTGTATTTGGCTGAATGCATGTAACACTTTCAGAAGCTTCCACGGCGATGACCTACTATTTATTTAATTAAAACAATATTTTAAAAAACTCTCACTCTTTTTGCATGTATCTGACAAGAGTTGGTGGTGTTTGAAAAAGACTTTATCACCAAGCACAAGCATATTAAGGGTGTTGAAAAAAGCGATTTCAAAGCCAAGATTAAAATGACCATGAATACTATATATTGTTGTCAGCCAGAGCCTGCTCTAGAACATAGCTTTATATCCACAGACTTGATGAAATTCCCAAATTTGAGAACATGCCTGTCCTAGTGATCTTGGACAAGCCATGCTTGGACAGGTCTTCAGTCCATCCAAGATTCTTTCTTCATCCTGAACGTTTCAAGCCTAGCTCTGCAGTCTTGAGCTCCTTTTTTTCTAGTTGAACTGCTGCATATAACTTAGAAGCTGCTATACCTCCAGAGGAGTCCAGGATCTTGCTCCTCCTAGGATAGTAACTTTTCTCTGTTACAGCATAAGGATCAAGTTCTGATTGCCTCAATTTCTCCCTACACTTCTGAATCATGGATGTTTATACTTCTTTCCTTAGGCACAGTACATCCAAGGATTTAAAAACTTGCCAAATTACAGTGTATTCTACTGGATTATCTTGAATATTTGGCTTATTTTTTAAGTCAAAGCCAAAACATAATTTTAAAAACATTGTCTTTTTAAAAAACAGAAACTTTTTAGTATAGCATTGTGACCAGTTGAACAGTTTTCTTGCAATAAGTAATTGAGTTAATCATGACAGTACAGTACCTTTTTAAAAAAGAGTTTTTGAGTGATTTTAAGTTCATAGCAAATTTGCAAGGAACATATAGAGATTTTCCATACACTCCCTACTCTGAAACATGCATAAGACTCTTCATCATCATCACTTCCCACCAGAGTGATACATTTGTCACAACTGATGAAACTACATTGACATATCATTATCATCCGAAGTCCATAGTTTACATTAGGGTTCACTCTTGGTATTATACATTCTATGAATGTGGACAGAGGCATAATGACGTATATCTATCATTATAGTATTATACTATACTGGAGGATACAAGTATACTCTATATACTCTGACATGTATCCATAATTGTAGTACCATACTATACTAGAATAATTTCATTATCCTAAAAATCCTCTATTCTCCACTTATTCATTTCTTCCTCTCCCTAATCTCTGACAACCACTGATCTTTTTACTGTCTTCATAGTTGCGCCTTTTCCAGAATGTCATATGTTGGAACCACACATTATGTAGCCTTTTCAGATTGGTTTCTTTCACTTAGTAATATGCATTTGAATTTCCTCCATGTCTTTTCATGGCTTGAAAAATCATTTCTTTTTACTGCTGAGTAATACTCCATTGTCTGGATGTACCACAGTTTATCCATTCCTACTGAAAGACATCTTGGTTGCTTCCAACTTTTGGCAATTATGAATAAAGCTACTATAAACATTAGTGTGCAGGTCTTTGCATGTGTTTTCAGCTACTTTCACATTCCTAAATATCAAGGAGTGTGATTGTTGGGTTGTAGAGCAGGAGCATGTTTAATTTTGTAACAAGCTGCCAAAGTGTATTCCAAAGTGGTTATACCATTTTGTATCCACATCAACAATGAAAGAGAATTATTTTTGCTTCACATCCTCATCAGCATTTAGTGTTGTCAGTGTTCTGGATTTCAGCCATTTTAAAAGGATTGCAGTGGTATCTCATTGTGTTTTAATTTTCATTTCCCTGATGATATATAATGTGGAGCATCTTTTCACATGGTGATTTTAATCTGTATATCTTTTTTGTAAACTATCTGTTAAAGTTCTTGACCCATTTTAAAACTAGATTGTTTGTTCTCTTATTGTTGAATTTTAAGAATTCTCTGT
This sequence comes from Giraffa tippelskirchi, assembly GCF_054371585.1. NCBI lineage: Eukaryota > Metazoa > Chordata > Mammalia > Artiodactyla > Giraffidae > Giraffa > Giraffa tippelskirchi. The sequence goes on from NC_137277.1 coordinate 97,147,919, forward strand.
ATATATTGTATAACAAAATAAGTCCTTTATCAGATGTATCTTTTGAAAATATTTCTACCATTCTGTGGCTTGTCTTTTAATTCTCTTTACAGTGTCTTTTGCAGAGCAAAAAAATTTAATTTTAATGAAGTCTAACTTATCCAGCATTGCTTTTGAGCAAATTGAAGGAGCTACTTTGACTATTTCTAATTTAAATAGTAGAATTTAATAATACACTCAGAATCTAAAACTGAATTCATGAGCATTTTGAAATATGAAAGTGCTAAACATTTTAAATAAAGAAAGAAAAAATTAAACATATCCATTTCTTAACTATATATTTTTATCTCTTTCCACTCCCATAATGTTGTAGTCATGAAGAGAAGTGGCTGCATACTTCTCCAATGGGTGAAATATGCATAAATGCTGGGCTAAATGGATGAGTTTTGTGCTAAAATGGTGTCAAACATTTTCCTTTTTTATAATGATTTTTTAAAATTTTATTTTTGGCTATGCTTGGCCTTCGTTGCTGCGTGGGCTTTTCTCTAGTTGTGGAGAGTGGGGGCTACTCTCTAGTTGTGGTGCATGGCTTTTCATCATGGTGGCTTCTCTTGTTGCAGAGCCCGGGCTCTAGGCCACATGGTCTTCAGTAGTTGTCACTCCTGGGCTCTAGAGCACAGGCTCAATAGTTGTGGCACATAGGCTTAGTTACTCTGCAGCATGTGGGGTCTTCCCAGACCAGGGATGGAATCTGTGTCCCCTGCATTGGCAGGTGGATTCTTTACTAACAAGCCACCAGGGAAGCCCGATGATAAACTCATTAAATACAATATGTTGTATTAAGGTTAGGAATTTGAGGAATAACCCTTTTAAAATGATGCGATTTCACTCTCGTTTTCCTTATATTATTATGTACCTAAGGTTAGCAAGCAAGTATTGGAGGGTAGGATGAAATGAAAATGAAAACTGCAGGCTTATTAAAACCATTTCAGAACCTATTTTCAAAACTGCTAAATATTTTATTGAGAGTTCTGACTATAAATCCAGAAACAAGGAAAGCTACCAGTATAAATACTACTACAACTTGGAATGTCAGGTATGCATCAGTGAGCTCAGTCAAATCTTTGATGTGAAATATCACTATTAATAGAATCTCATTGACTTCTGATTTAGGATGACATCTGGACTAGCTGTGTTTGTCTCAGACTCTCTGAATTAAATGCCTTATGAAAAATCAGAAAAATATGAGAACTCCTAACAGCATCAAAAGGCAGGATTGATGACCAGACCCACTGCACATGGCTGAGAAGCTATACCGAGTACAGGACCCTCAATTGAAATAGGCATTCACTTGCCAAGCTTTGCTACCTTGGGACTTAGGCTTCCAGAGTAGATATAACCATGTTGACAGGGTTTGACAAGAATTTGACAAGATTTTTCACCATTTTCAAGAACCATAGGGCCGAAATGGACATGAAGCTTTGTAGATTGAAGGTGAGCAAACTTGTGACTTTAAGGATAGTAAGCAAGCTGCCTGCCTCATGGCACCTACTAGTGAAATGGACAGTAGTAACTCCACTACTACGTGTTAACTCCAAGTCCTATTTTTTTTTTTTTTTTACATTTTGTTGCCCCATCATTTCCCCATTAGTACTTCTTTTTATTATCTATTGATAGTTTGGAGCTCTGGTTTGGAGAATACCAACATGATTCCAATAGGTGTAGACACATGTGATATTCTGTATCTAAGGTTATGTGAAGCAAATATTGGAAGGGCCTGGGCAGACAGACCTGTGTGTTTGACCCTCTGAGAGTTTAATTTTTCATACATGGTGCCAGTCAAGGAAAAGACGAATGATTTTTTTTCTAATTAACCAGGAATTATCTTCTTCATATTAAAATAACTAGGCAATAAGGGTGAGGGATCTCGCCTCAGGCCAGTACTCATAGTGAGAACATTGATAAAGGTTAGCTTTAGATTCAAAAGTTAGATATGAGCTATGCATATCTTTATGTCTCCCAGCTCAAGACCTATGCTGAGGAGCTAGTAGAAATCAGGCAGATAATGAGAAGAACCAAATAAAATCCACACATCTGGTTATAAGGGCTACAAAAAACTTGGAATGAGTTTAATACAAGATAAACTTATATTAATAAGTGTAATACAAGATAAAGCATCCTTTTGAAAAGATTGTGCTGCATAAAGGAAAAATAAAGTCCCCCCAAATTTTGGGAAAGTGAACACTTTAGAAAATGGTTTGCCATAACCGTAAGTAAATGGAAAGAATCGGATTTGTATTCTCTGTGATACACAACTTGAAATCTAAGACATGATATTAGACTAAGATAAGAAGGGAGAAATAACAAAGATGGGTAAGATAAGGCTGTAAGGACACAGAACATGCAGTGTCAAAATCTGAATATTTATTTGAACATAAGAAAAGGAATCCATACTACAGAATGTTAAATCAATGATTAGAGGAAAGATAATGAAGTGAAAAAGAGAAAGTGTCAGTTGCTCAGTCACGTCTGACTCTTTCTGATCCCATGGACAGAAGTCAGTCTTCTCTGTCCCTGGAATTCTCCAGGCAAGAATGCTGGAGTGGGTAGCCATTCCTTTCTCCAGGGGATCTTCCCAACCCAAGGATTGAACCTGGGTCTACCCACATTGCAGGAGGATTCTTTACCATCTGAGCTACCAGGGAAAGGATAAATGGATGGAAACAATTAAATGGAAATAATAATAATGGAGAGAGAGTGCTCCATCTTCTGAAAAAGAAATCTGAGGAAATGGAATAGAAATAGCAGCTAAAGATATATCAGAATATATCTGAAGTGATACTTTGATATAAGGCAATCAGAGATGAAAAACCTCAATGTGTTTTGAAACGTACCAATAAAAAGAGAGCAAACATTTTGATCTATCCGGAGAAAAAATTTACCATTCAATGATGTATCAATTCATTCATTAATTCAGGAGCTATTTTGTGAGTGCTTGTTATATGCTAAAAGTTAGGGTCACAAAGACTACAAAGACACAGTTCTACCTAAAAAAGAATTCAGTGTCTTTTGTGGAGTATATGCATGTAAGAAACAGGCAATTGCTACACAAAGTGGTATTATAACATTACAATGGGGTAAGAACAGGGCACTCAAAAAACATTAGAGAGAAGGGGTGAGGGAAAGCTTTCTCAGTCTCAGGTATGGAAACAATTCAATAAAAATCTAGAGAATAAACTTCTTTGGTGGTCCAATGTCTAAGATTCCCCACTTCCAAAGAAAGAGGCCCAGGTTCAATTCTTGGTCAGGGAACTAGATCCCACATTCCACAACTAAGATCCCACATGCTGCAACTAAGACAGTGCAGCTAAAAGAAAAAAAGAATTCAGAAAAAAGAAACTACTTTCAAAGGAAGAAAAAGAAAAATAGACTTATCTTCAACATTAAACTTCAGAAGCTGAATAGAATAACATATACTATAGCCTGAAATAGATTTGACTTACAAAGTTTATACCCACACAAATTATCATTTGCATAGGAAAGGAAAACTAAGACATTCTTAGATACCTCATAGTTCAGAAATATATCACCTCTGTACCAAAATAATTGAATATACACTTTAGTAAGTCAGGAAGGAAATCAAAGTACAAAAACTAAGAAAGATGAAATTCTGATATAAAAGAAATACCTATAAATATTTGAAATAATTTAAATATTGGATGAGGCAAAAACTTGTCGCAAATATGAGAATATTAAAAGTGATCTTTAAGACATACAGTCCAAGTATAAATAAATAATTTCATAATAATGTGTTCTAAACTTCCTGATTATATCAACAAAATCTCAAGTGGTTGGAAAAGAGGTGGCAGGAAGAAGAAAGTTCTAATTTCCTCATTTTCTTATTTTCTATTTGTGAAAACAAGGAAATGATAGGTTCTCATTCTAACAATGACATTGTAATTGAACATATACTATTTTATGTTTTTTTTTAAAACATGAAGGTAAATAATTACAAATAGAATTGAAAATTATGTGTTTATTTTTTCATGTTTATTTATTTTTTTTGCCACATCTCATGGCTCATGGGTTCTTAGTTCCTTACCAGGAATTGAACCCAGACCCTCAGCAGTGAAAGCACAGAATTCTAACCACTGGCCCACCAGGTAATTCCTTATTTTTTCATGTTCCTCAATAGAGGAACAAAGAAAGGAAAACATTGATCAGATAACAAAGATGTAAAACTCTCATTCCAGTGGTTTATCAATCATCCAATAAGGAACTCTTGTGAGCATTCCTCTACAACATTTAAAAAAATTTTTTTGGCTGCACCACATGGCATGTGGAATCTTAGTTCCCCAACCAGGGATCAGACCCATGCCCCCTGCAGTCAAAGCTCAGAGTCTTAACCACTGGACTGGCAGGAAAGTCTGTTTTGGTTTTTTTTGCAAGCATATACTCTGTCCTTGGGCTTCCCTTGTGGCCCAGCTGGTAAAGAATCCGCCTGCAATGCGGGAGACCTGAGTTCAATCCCTGGGTTGGGAAGATCTCCTGGAGAAGGGAATGGCTGCCCACTCCAGTATTCTGGCCTGGAGAATTCCATAGACTGTATAGTCCATGGGGTCACAAAGAGTCAGACACATCTGATGACCTTCACTTTCACTCTGTCCTCATTGTCACCCTCTGTCCTCACCTTCACACTGTTTCTATTGACAGTCTTTGTTCAGACCATCATCAAATTCATATTTACCATGTTTGTCTTCTAACTTTTCTCCTAACTTTCTCTCTTGGCAAATTCTAATTTTTTTCTTTTTTTAAAAATATTCTTTTTAAAATTTTTAATTGGAGGATAATTGCTTTACAATATTGTGTTAGTTTCTGCCATATATCAACATGAATCAGCCATAGGTATACATATGTTCCTCCCTCTTGAACCTCCCTTGCACCTCCCACCCCATCCCACCCCTCTAGGTTGTCACAGAGCACTCAGTTTGAGTTCCCTGAGTCTTGACAACAAATTCTCACTGGCTCTCTATTTTACATATGGTAATAGATATGTTTCAATGTTACTCTTTCAATTCATCCCTGTCTCCCCTTCCCTGAGTATCCACAAGTCTGTTCTCTATGTCTGTGTCGCCATTGCTGCTCTGCAAATAGGTTCATCAGTATCATCTTTCTAGACTTCAAATATATGTGTAAATATATTTGTTTTTCTCTTTCTTTCATCTGTGAAGTAAGATACAGACTTACTTTGCTCTGTATAATAAGCTCTAGATTCTTCCACCTCTTTAGAACAGATTCAAATGCATTCCTTTTTATGGCTGAGTAATATTCCACTGCATATATGTAGTGGAATATTATATATGTAACTTCTTTATCCATTCATCTTTTGATGGAGATTTAGGTTGTTTCCATGTCCTAGCTATTGTAAAAAAAAAAAAAAGTGCTGCAGTGAACATTGGAGTATGTGTATTTTTTTCAATTATGGTTTCTTCAGGGTATATGCCCAGTAATGGTATTGTTGAGTCATATGGTAGTTTATTCCTAGGTTTTAAGGATTCTCCATACTGTGTAAATTTGATTATGTTCCTAGCACCTAAAGTCACTTCCTATTAACCTTAGGATAAAACCCAAACTCTAAACATAGTATGAGGTTTCTTCTTACTTCTCTATAGACTCATATCCTGCCTCCTCTTCTGGCTTTTTTCAATACCTCAGATGCTCCCTGTTTCGTTCTTTTCAGACAGAATAGTTCTGTCCTGTTTGCTAGTGTGTTTTCTTCATCGCAGAGCATGTTTCCTTCACATTTTGCTTGGTCTGTTAAGGCCTCAGCTGAATGGTCTGAGTCAAAGCAAGGCCCCCACTTCACTTCTTTTCCAGGTTAGAACTATGGGCTCATATTTCACCCTATCCGTTTCCCTTTATGATATGCATCACACTTTAAATTCTAAGACACATATTTAGATGTTTTTGAAGTTAGAATGGCTATTACAACTGACATTAAAGAAACTTGCAATACCAGTCTGAGGCCTAGATGGCTATTGCCCTCACAAAGGCAAACTCAAGCTGATATAGGCTAATGCTAACAGACTATAAATGAGAGTTCTCATTAAAATTGCCTCATTCATCTGTTGGTATTGCCATTCACTAACCACATGACTTTATCAACCCTGAGCTTCAGTTTCTTCTCCTGTCAAGTATAAATTATAATATTACTGGCCTCAAATGTTGTGTCTATATGTGTGTATGTACAGTGAGATAATATATGAACAGCACCTGAATTATAGGAGGAACTCAGTAAATATTAGCTAATACAGTTGATAGTTGAACAACCAGAAGGTTGGGATACCAACCCCGCTAAGGAGTTGAAAATACACATGTAACTTTACAATCAGTCCCTCCATATCCATGGTTCTGTAGCTGCAGATTCAACCAACTACAAATCATGTAGGACTGTGGTGGTGGTAGTTGGTGGTTTAGTCACTAAGTTGTGTCCGACTCTTGCGACCCCATGGACTATAGTCTGCCAAGCTCCTCTGCCCATGGGATTTCCCAGGTGAGAATACTGGAGTGGGTTGCCATTTCCATCTCCAGGGGATTTTCCTGACCCAGGGACTGAACCCAGATCTCCTGCATTGCAAGCAGTCTCCTGTTTTACAGGTGGATTTTTTACCCACTGAGCCACCAGAGAAGTAGTACTGTAGTACATGATTGTCAAAAATAATCCATGTGTTATGGCCCCACCAGTTCAAACCCATGTTGTACAGATAATATCTGTAACTTAAGTAGCTGGTTATACATGCAGTTGATTTTTAATTTAAGTAAGTAGTCAGAATTATCATTTAAAAAGTCTTTAAAAGTTTACCTTAAGGAAATGTAGAGATTGTACTTAGTAGAAAAATATCTTACTTTAAATCAATTGTCTCACATATGCCCAAAGAGCTAAAGGAAACCATGGACAAACAACCAAAGGAAGTCAGAAAATGGTATATGAACAAAATGAGATTATCAGTAAAGGGATAAAAAATTGTAAAAATAAACCAAATAGAAATTTTGGAGATGAACAATACAATAAGTGAAATGGAAAATTCACTAGAAGAGTTTGACAACAGATTTGAGCAGGCAGAATAAGTTAGTAAATGTGATGATAAGATAATTGAAACTATCCAGATAGAGGGACAGATAAAAAAGAATAAAGAAAAGTGTATAGAGTCTAAGAGACCTATGAAACATAATCTTGCAAACCAAAATATACATTATGGAAGTTCTGAAGGAGAGGTGAGAGTAAAGGAGCAGAAAATAAATTTAAAGAAATAATGGCTGAAAACTTCCTGATATGTTGAAAGAATGAATCTGCATATTCAAGCACTTCAATGAACTCAAGTAGGCTAAACTCATAGATTCGCCCTGAGATACATTATAATCAAAGTGTTGAATGCCAAAGACAATAATGAGAGAATCTTGAAAGCAGCAAGAGAGAAGCAACTCTTTATATACAAGGGATCCTCTGTAAGATTAACAGCCAATTTCACTTTGGAATCATGGAGGCCAGAAGGTGGTGGGATGACATACTTAAAATGCTGGGGAAAAAAATAGGTGTCAATCAAAAATTCTGTATCTGGTGAAACCATTTTTCAAAAATGAAAGAGAAATTATGACATTCTGAGATACAAAAAAAAAAGCTGAGAAAGTTAAAAGCTGAGAAAGTTTGTTGCTAGTAGACCTACGCTTAAAGGAATTATAGAGGGTCCTTCAGATAAAATGGAGAAGGAAATGGCAACCACTCCAGTAATCTTGCCTGGAGAATTCCATGGACAGAGGAGCCTGGCAGGCTACAATCCATGGGGTTGCAAACAGTCAGGCATGACTGAGCAACTATCACTCAGATAAAAGGGTCAATAATTCAGAGCAACACAAAGAAATACACTTTGGTTAAGGCAACTATCTAGGTAGCTATAAAGATTGCCATGATTTTGTTTTTGGTTTGTAACTTTTTATTTCTTACATATTTAAAAGAAAATGCTTAAAAATAATTTATCAATCTATGTTAATAGGCACACAATGTATAAAGATGAAATTTGTGATTACAAGGATGTAAAAGAGGGAAATAAACTGTATAGGAGTAGAGCTTTATATATTATTAAGGCTAAGCTGGTATTAACTCAAATTAGATTGTTATAAATGTTTCAAATTATAATCCCCATGATAACCACTATGACAATATCTGAAAAAATACGTAAAAGAAAATAAGAAGGGAATAATATGGTACACAGAAAAGAATCAAACACAAAAGAAGGCAGTAGTAGAGGAAGTGAAGACCAGAAAAAAATGGTATAAGGTATATAGAAATTAAATAATAAAAATGCAGAAGTAAACCCTTACTTATCAGTAATTCCTTAACTACTAATAGATTAACCTCTTAATCAAAAGGCAGAGTTTTGTGGAGTGGATAATATAACAAGATCAAGCAATATAGTGTCTATAATAGGCTTGCTTTAGATCCATAGACACAAGTATGTTGAAATAAAATAACAGAAAAAAATTTTTCATGCAAATGGTGGAAGAGAGATGGGGTGACTAAATCGGTATCAAACAAAATAGATTAAGTTAAAAACTGTTACTAGAGACAAAAAAGAGACCTTATGTATGACAAAAGTGTCATTTATCAAGAAGACATGACAATTACACACGTAGACACATCAAACAATAGAGCACCCCCCCAAGTATATGAAGCAAATAATGATAGAACTGAAGGGAGAGATAGAGAGTACTGCACTAACAGTTGGAGACTTCACTGCATCATTTTTAATAATAGATAGAAAAGCAGAAGACCAAAAAGGATATAGTAAACTTAAATAATACCATAAATAATAGATCTAACAGGTATATAGATAGAATATTCCACCCAACAGCAGCAAAATACACATTCTTCTGAAGTGGATATAGAACCTTCTCCCAGACAGATCAAATGTTAAGCCACAAAAAGTCTCAATATATTTAAAAAGATTGAAATCATGCAAAGTATATTCTCCAACCAAATGAAATGAAGCTGGAAATCAATAACAGAAGGAAAAATGAAAAATCCACAAATATGGAAATCAACCAACACATTTTAAAATAACAAATGAGTTAAAAAAGGAAATCATGTGGGAGATTAGACTTAGAGATGGGTGAAAAAAGTTAAATCATACCAGAACTTATAGGATGCAGTGAAAGCAGTGCTCAGAGGGAAATTAATAGAAGTAAATGTCTACATTAAAAAAGAAGAAAGATCTTAAATCAGTAACCTAACTTTACAGCTCAAGGAAGTAGAGAGAAAGAGCAAACTAAATCCAAAGACAGAAGAAGGAAGGAAATAATAAAGATTAGAGCAGAGATGAATGAAATAAAGAAGAGAAAAACAATAATATCAATGAAGTCAAAGTCAGTTCTTTGAAAAGATCAAAAAAATAGAAGAAAGTTTAGCTAGACTTATAAGAAAAGGGCAAAGAATAACAAGTAACTAAAATCAGAAATGAAAATGGGGACATTACTACACCAAATAGAAAAAAAAAAATAATTTATAAAAGAATAGTGTGAATAACCACCCACCAAAATATTAGATAATCTAGATGAAATGTATAAATTCATAGAAACACAAAATACCAACAAAACTGAATCTAGAAAAAAAAAATTGAATAGATTTATATCAAATAAAGACATTGACTCAGTAATCAAAAACCTCCCAACAAAGCAGTTCAGGACCAGATGGCTTCACCAGTGAATTCTACTGAACACTTAGAGAAGAATGAACACCAATCCTTCTCAAACTCTTAAAAAAATAGAGGAGGGAATACTTCCCAATTCATTCTATGAGGCCAGCATTACTGAGATACCAAAGCCAGACAAAGATACTGCAAGAAAAGAAAACTAAAAACCAGTGTTCTTTATGGGTGAAGATGCAACAATTCTCCACAAAATACTTGCAAACTGAATTTAGTAGCATATTAAGTGGATTATACATCATGATCAAGTGTGATTTATCCCTGGAATGAAAGGGAGGTTAAACATAAGAAAATCATTCAAATGCACAATTACACTACATATAAGGCATATACTTAAGTATATGGCATATAAGTATAAGGCATATACTTAAAAGAACTGAAATTAGGTACTCAAACAATGCAAATGCACAGTCATAGCAGCATTGTTTACAACAGCCAAAAAGGGAAAACAGCTCAGCTACCCTGTCCATCAAAAGATGAATGGATTGATAAATTGTGTATACGCATTACATAGATGTACCTTGAAAACTTTATGCTAGGTGAAAAAAGTCAGACAGAAAAAGTCACATATATGATTTCACTCACATGAAATATGCAGAATAGCTATATTCATATAGACAGAACACAGACTGGTTGTCCCTTGGGACTGAAGAGAGCAGGAAAGCAGAGCAACTGTTTAATGGGTACAGGGTTTCCTTTTGGGGTAATAAAAATGCTTTGAAACCAGATAGATGTAGTGGTTGCACAAGATTGTGAGTGGACCAAATACCACTGAATTGTTCACTTTACAATGCTTAATTTTGCTCTGTGAATTTTACCTCAATTTTTTAAAAGAAAAAAATAAGGAAATTTAAATAAACTACAAACTGAGTTAATAAGAATGTACCAATATTGTTCCTCAATCGTCACAAATGTACCATACATTAATATGTTAATAATAGGGGAAACTATGTATCTTGGGGAGCAGGGGGAAGGATGGGGAAGAGGCAGAGTTGTACATGGAACTCTGTAGGGTTTGTTCACTTTTTCTCTAAATCTAAAACTGTTCTAAAAAAATCTATTAGCTAAAGAAAAAAACCGCCTTCCGCCGCGGCAGCCATTGTAGGACAACAGCCATGGCTCTGCGCTACCCCATGGCCGTGGGCCTCAACAAGGGTCACAAGGTGACCAAGAACGTGGGCAAGCCGAGGCACAGCCGCCGCCGCCGCGGGCGTCTCACCAAACACACCAAGTTTGTGCGAGACATGATCCGGGAGGTGTGTGGCTTCGCCCCGTACGAGCGACGAGCCATGGAGCTGCTCAAGGTCTCCAAGGACAAGCGGGCCCTCAAGTTCATCAAGAAAAGGGTGGGGACACACATCCGCGCGAAGAGGAAGAGAGAGGAGCTGAGCAACGTCTTGGCCGCCATGAGGAAAGCGGCAGCCAAGAAGGACTGAGCCCTTCTCCTCTGTTCACAATAAATCTTTTTTAAAAAAAAAAAAAAAACCCTTTGTTTTCCTAAATAACTCTGAATCAGAGAGGAAATAAAATGGCAATTAAAAAACAAAATAATAATGTGAAATTGACATAGAAAATGTGTTTAAGAGTCGTTAAAATGGTATTCAGAAAATTCCTAGCCTTAAATAATTTGATTCCAAAATAAGAAAGAATAGAAGTAATACAAGCATCCGATTCTAAAACTGAGGAAAGGAAAAATAAAATAGTCTAAAAAGAGGGAAGGGCAGTAAGAAAATAGAATAAAGATGAAGGCAAAAATTAATTATTCAAAAAAGAGCTAACCATAAAAGTGATACATCCAAGAGAGTCACACTTTGACGTGTCATATCAGGGAAAAAAGAGAGAGAAAACATAAATGGACAAAGTTAGTAATGAAAATGGTTATACATATGGTTATGAAGATGATCAGAAATACAATACTTTGCATATTAATTCATTTGAAAACTTTGATAAAACTTCACTTATAAAATACATAAAAAACCTAAACTGTGTGAAAAATAAGGGTAAAACTTGAATAGATCAATAGCAACAGAAAACATTGAAAAGCTTTTAAAGAATTACTTCCAAAAATGTGTGCCAAGGACAAATGTGCTAAGATTTTCTCTTTAAACATCTCAAGGAGCCGCTAAGTCCCATGAAACTTTTTTAGAACATGGAAATGTTTGGTAGTTTTATCAGAAAATAAAAATGCAGATTAATTTCACTTATAAATAGGAATGCAAAAATTCTCAATAAATTGTAGGCATTTCTTTTTCAGTATGTATTTTGTTAATATAAACTAGTATAAGGTAAATCAATTTGGACACACATTTTGCACACCACTGTTGCCTGAACTGTGGCCTGCAGATAGCACGGCTAAAATAGAGAGAAAGCTTTTTGCACAACGTGTAGGAGCAACTGCTTTGTTTGAGTAATGGTTGCTCTGCCTTGATAGGGTTCCTTGGCTATGCCACATTGTTTTCATTCTTTTCTGTTAATTTGAGTTGTGAACTGAATTGTGAAGCCAAAATAATAGAGGAGAGGCGTAAAGCATGTGGACTGAAGAGAAAATGAGGAAATGTGTAGGTTTGGTTTGTTTTTTTTTTGATCAGCCAATTTATTATCTAGAGCGATAACAAAATACACTTTATAATTATAAACCTACTTTTATTACTGTGGGATGATTTTTTAATAACATGTACTTTAAAAAATGCAATTACTGTATCATATAACTGCAGGACCCATATAGTTTAAAAGTAGAAAGACTGTACAGTTGTCTCTAATGATATAAAAAAGACAATGAGTATAGTTTAACAAGAAGTCTTGATTCACTTTTAGCAAATTAGGGTTAGGAGTATGTTTGGTAGTTATTTGGTTTTTATGATTAAGGTGTTTATCTCAAACCAATAGTCAACGTCATCCTTAATGTTAACCACTAGGGAAATTCCCACTGAGATCAGAACATGATGAGGTTGGCTGCTATCTCCTGTTATTAAACACTGTTCTAGAAGTTCTGGCCAATGTTACCATCAGAAGAAAAAAAGAAGACAAAGTTATGTTTTTCCTATCTGGGCATTGCATGTGAATTACCCAAAGTAATTTAGAATAAGTAAAATATCAACGCAATGACTGGACGCAAGATGAAATTATTATATCAAGAACTTTCCTAAATGTCAGCAGTATTTAGTTAGAAAATACAATGGAAAGAATGTCCTTATCAATATCGCATCCCTATTACCCTCATGAAGAAGATAAAATACGTTGGAATACATTTTATAATAAACAACCTGTTTCCTGAGGCCTTAACACATGGAAAGAAAAAATGTTTGCAGACAGGAAGTTTCTTTCCTGTTAAGAATGATTGTTTTCTTCAAATTAGTGCATAAGTTTCATGAAATTCCAACCAATACTTTTAGGGAGGAATTTTAGAGATTTCTTTGAATCTTCCAGTTGATAATCTCTTTCACTGTCACAAGTGTTGAAGAGAAATAATTGGAGATTGCTTTAGTTGACTGCTAGCAGGAACTTCAGTCAGGTTAGACCTGGAATACAGTCCCAGGTCCTTGTCCTGCATGGGGGCAGATAAATGTGGGCACCTGTGCCCAGGTGGAAGAGAGCCCTGGAGGGAGTGAGGAGATGGGGTAGGCAAGTAAGGACAAGGAAGACCTAGGAATGAATTCTAAGTTTCTGTAAATGACTTGGCTTTCCTGTGACCTTGGCCCAGTATTGCCCTTCCCCCCAAACTCCATCTTTTTGCAGTTTGGATAAGATATCTCAAAATATTTTTCAATATTGTAAGAAGGCAGGGCAGTGGTAACAGAGAGCCAGAAACAAAGAAGTGCTGTGGACTTATGGTTAAGCCCTGGCTCTGCTATTTACTAGTTGGAAGGTCCTGTGATCATCTTCCCTCTGGCAGACAAAATAAATGGCAGGTGTTTATATAACAGTGGTGATGACCCTTGTAGTTTCATCTTTTTTGAACAATCAACTTATTCTTAAGAATATACTACACAATCTTTAATATTCACTTGTTGTGAAAATAAAGGCCGACTGACAATGAAATAAGACTGGATTGCTATTTTTGTATAAATTTAAATGTTTGAAGATACATAATGCAAAGTTTTCTATTAATATAAGGACAATACTGTAAAGAAATATTTATAAACATATTTCTTAGAAGATGGAAAAATAATAAATGCAAGTTAATGCTTGAATGAACACACTGAATCAGGTCAGAACTGATCTTTAAAAATTTCACCAAAAAAGTATAAATATATATATATAGTATTTACTTTTCAACCTAATAAGCTATATACAACTTAACTTATACCAAATAGATACCTTTTAAGTTTTAGGTTATAGAAACCACTCACTGGAGAAGGCTGTATTCCAGACATAAACTTTAAAAAAAAATTTCAAGTAGAGACATAAATTTTATCTTACAAGTTGAGACAGTAGCAAAAGGATCACAGTTTTTAAAAATTTCTCATAATCTTGGCTAGGGACCACATTTTTTAAAAGGCTGAATTTCCAACTAGGGCAATGAACAAAAGATGTTATTGAATCACATCATAAATTACTCACTTAACAGAATCAATTGTAGAGCGAATCTGCAACACAGCAGTTTAAGACATCCAGGCTACCTTGCTAGTTTGTGAAATGGTAGGAACTACTAAAGTTCTGATGACCTCTTCTGCAGGTTACAAGACTTCCTTCGTAGACTACTGCTCTTTAAAGAAGTAGAAAGTTACAGAGTCTGGAAGTTTTATCTGCAGGCTCTAGTATTGCAGCTTAAACTGTCCTGAGATCTCCCTTGTGTTAAACTGGGAACTTCCACTGAGAAATCCCCCAACTTGAAGACTTCCTTTTTTGTAAATATCAACAGCCAATCGTGGCAAGACATTGAAATGAAGCAAAGGCTACCAGAAATGTCTGTAAACCACCGTGACTGTAGCTTTGACTTCCTTTTGAAGCAGATACTTTACTTGAAGAGCTAGGACATTTTAACAAAAGTCCAGAAATTGTAAATCCCAAAATACATTTGGATTAAGCACATTTTCATGTCAGAAAATTTTAAAGAAAGCTTATTTGATAAATGGCTTTTTAAGGCTTTAGGAAGTCACTTTTGGACCTAAGCAGTATAATTATAAACAGCAGGTGAAAACAAGATTTTAGTATAGCTGTCTTTGCTTCATGGCCTACAGAGGTCACTAGAATGAAGCCTCATAATAATAAATTTTATGCTGGATTCCAGAGTCTGACCACAATTTTCTGCTTTCTTAAGAGTTTTCCTCCCAGGGAATTAAGATTCGCTCTTCTACAGACAAGTATATGTGCCAGAACACTGGGGAAATGCTTTACAAACACATAGATTCTTCTCAGGCTACTTGGAGCAAAACATCAAGTTCTACATGCAAATAGAAGCCAGCATATGCACCCCAGATATTTTTCTTTGTTGTAAAATTTCAGAGCTGGTGTCCATAGACACCATCTGTTCCATTTCCTTTTTATTACAGATGAGGAAACAGGAGAGGGCAAATGCTCAAAGTCACCAAGAAGGTTAGAGGCAGCACTCAGATTAAAATCTATTTTTTGAATCTAAGTGTGTTTTTCTTAGTGTAGCAGGTTATTAAACAGGAAAAGGACTGTGGCAATGGAGCCCTCTCCTCGTTCAACTCCTGCATTTTGTGGATGAGAAATCTGAGATCTTACTCAAAGGTTCCCAGTCAGTAAAAGACTAAAATTTAGAACTTCAGATTCTTGGTCTAGTTTCTTTTCCACTTTAACACACCACCCTCTTTTAAGTGTCAAATAAGCCTGAGCTATTTCTACTCCTGAAGAAATTATTGTATAAAAAGGAAATAATTCTGAATTAATCTAAAATGATGAATAAGCTTATGATTAAAAACATTCCATTTACTTATCTAGCATATAAGGAAGTATTAATACCCTTTAGCACCTTACATTGTCTAATTAGCTTACTGGTATAAACCTCAAACTCTCTTGTGTGTAATGGGAAAACCTATCTAATACTGTAAATATAGCCAAGAAAAAAGTGAACTAGCCATTGGTGAAAGGAAAACTTTTCTCTCAAGAATTTACTTTTTTGAGTTGGATTTTAAAAACATAGTTTTGTTTGTTTTTAAATCGCTGTTGATGCTTTAACTGGGAAATGCCCCAGTGATCCCTGCATTCTGGGCCCCTTCCCTCTTCTTCCTTTTTTTTTTTTTTACTTTGGTGTATGAGCTTGGTATGAGCCAAAGTCACAGCAGAACCAGCTAATCCTGGGTAATCGGTCTCAACGAGCACTGTTTGCAAGAAGGTCCTGAGGCCAAGAGAAAGAAGATGCAGAGACTCTTTTGGAGGAAATTTTGGCTGTGTGTGTGGAATGTAGAACCTATGCTGGTTCTGGCTCTAGGCAAAACATGTGAGGCAGATGGAAGTTTTTGTTGTCTCTAGTGGTTCCTTTTCCTATTCCCTCCCCCTCCTGTTTTCCTCTCAGAGTCATACACCATGTGACTAGAGCAGACAGAAATACAGTGATTTCTGCAGGGGAGGAAGGAGCAAATCGGTATGGAGAGCCAAGAGAGCCAAGCTGGTATTGACAAGGGTTAAAGTATTATGTTTAGGACTGGAGGGGACTCAGTGGGTGGGGAGCTCCAAGCCCAAATTAGGGGTTGGGAGCCACAAGTCAGTTTCCCATTCAGGCAGAGGTGAATGACCAACAGTTTGCTAATCAAAGAATGAAGAGATTGCCACCATAGGACAACAAGGTTCTCTAGGCAGGTCTGGGTGAAAGGCCTCCCAAAGAAGAGTTCCTGGAAAGCAGAGTCTACCCTGGAGGAGGTGGAAGGCACAAAAGCTGGTGTTGCTCATTGCTGACTGGGATTTAGAGATAGGCTTCTTCCTTCAGGAGGGGACCCAGGTGCCTGTAACTGTGGCCAAGGAGATAGACAGCCAGGCTGCACAGGTAGGTGTTTAATTGGGAAACTTGATGACAAAGACACCTGCAGTACAAATCCATGTTCCAGGCATGGTATTTGTGGGAGAAGCAGAATTTTCTAGCCTCTACTTGCTGGTGGGCTGATGCTCTGGGATTTCATTGGCCAATGGCCACAGCAGTGCTGGCATTTGCAGGGATGATGGATACTCTTTTTTCACTACCACCTCAATCTCTATAAACAGCACTGGGAGGAATGGTTGGTATGGATAGTTTGCAACATAAATTTCTTCCAAAGTATTGCTCCAGTAGGGATATGTATTTTCTGTCATAGAGACTTGTAGAATCAAAGTGCCCTTAGAGTGAGCAGGGGAAGAAGATTTGGTGGAAGTAGGGAGGAGGTAGGCATGCTAATTCAATAAATATATGTTATCTATTAAGTGTTGGCTTCTATGCTGGGTGTAAAAATCATTAAAATGCTTTCTCTTGCCTTTGAGGGGCTCGTGATCTTAAGGAATAGATAGACAGGCAAACAACGTTTTCCTCCGCCCATTGCCAAAGATGAGAGCAGAGATACGTACAAGATGCTGTGTGGGCAGAGAGGCAGTTCTCAGAGCTAGAGCGACTCATGAGAAGATGCCCGCCTAGACATCCAGGAACTGAGCAAGCAAAAGATCAAGGGTTAAAAATCAATTTTGTACCTTTTGCATAGTCTCAATAAGTTCATTCTGATTTCCTTTAGGCTAACCTTGTGGCTTTTTGCTCATCTCTATAGATTTATAAGTAAAATTTTTCTAAAATCTTAATTTGGCTTTTAACATTCTAAAGGATAATTTACAGTCTTGATGATAGATAGACACTATTTTAATGTTTTGGGTAACTATTGTTACAAACCAAAGCTGCGAGGTACCCAGAGAGCCTGAGCATTTAAGTATGTTAGGCCTGTTGTTTTAAGATTAGGAATAAAAGTAGGACTCTACCTTTCCCAGTACTCTGTCATCCTCATTGTATGATGGCTACATATTTTGGGCTATCAAAAGAAAGAGGACACTTCATTATGTATGAAGAAATAAAGGTTGATAAAACTAAAATCCAAAAATATCTTGACAAACTCATGCTGTAGGCTGATGCCTTATGAACTATAACAGGAGTAACTATCAAGTTGTCTAGTTACTACTTTTACTTACAGACTACATTACTCTACAACCATCCACCATCCTATACACAAACAAAAAACAGGAAAAAATTGCATATGGTCAGAAAGGGACGATGAGATGCAATTTGTAGCAGTCATACAAAAAAAGACTTAAGACTTTCACCTGAGGTGGATATAGGGGGATGATAATAAAATTCCAAAATGAATAGGACCTTTGAATTCCCTCTAGAATGAGGGAAGCATTAGTTCTTCTTCCAGGACCATGTTTCCAGGTGTCACTCTTTAAAAAGACCATAGATAAACTAGTTATAAACTCATCCATGTTACATATGTGTGCTTGCAGGCATGGAAGATGTTTAGCTTATAGAATGGAAATAACAGCATTTAAATATCAATTATACTCTTCTGTAGAGTTCCAAGGTAAACCTCAAGGTAAGTAGGAGACAAAAGGAAAACAATTTTGCTTCACTGTAGAAAGATCAATTAAGAAAAACAGTAAGTTACCTTGGGAGAAAATCAGTTCCATGGTCTGGGGAAAAATCAACATAGGATAAATGACCGCTGCTTGGGAACACTGAAAGGTTATAAAAAGTCTCAGCTAAGATAATAATGGCTAATACCTATATAGCATTTCCTGTGGTCCTGGCACAATTCTAATGTGTTACCTCATTTAATTCTTTGAAGTACCCTACGAAGAAGGTGCTCTTTTATAGATACAAAAACTGAGGCATAAAGAGAGCTAACTAATTAATCCAAGTGCACATAGCTAGTAAGTGTAAACCTCTGCCTGCAATGCAGGAGACCCCAGTTCGGATTCCCAGGTCAGGAAGATCCGCTGGTGAAGGGATAGGCTACTCACTCCAGCATACTTGGGCTTCCCTGGTGGCTCAGCTGGTAAAGAATCCGCCTGCAATAAGGGAGACCTGGGTTGGGGAAGATCCCCTGGAGAAGGGAAAGGCTACCCACTGCAGTATTCTGGCCTAGAGAATTCCATGGACTGTATAGTCTATGGGGTCGCAAAGAGTCGGACACGACTTAGCAACTTTCACTTTCACTTTCTGACATTTGTCTCTAAAGTCCGTGTTCTTAACAGCTTCACAGTAGTGCATCTGGGATGTCTGTTACAGTGTACTTTATTGAATACAGGTTCCTTCAGTCACTGAGAGCACAAAATCTTAGAGGCAGAAAGGAATTCAGATGTGTTCTCCACCACTTTTTATTTCTTCTCACGTCCAATTTGAAAGCTTCCAGCCTGCCAGGAAATTAACAAACTGAGCATATTGTCACCTCCGATCCCTGCATGATATCTACCAGTTTGGTCTTAGGATGGGCATGTAAGGATGATATTACTAGAGACAGCAAAAGGAGTGTGGGGCAAGAGTAGGGATCATGGGGAGAAGTGGAGGAGGTTTAGGCTTGCTGCTTTTTCTAAGTGTCAATTTAGAGTAGCCTTGGAGCAGATTCAATACCATTAGTTAAGGAAGATGACAGTGCACATTTTGTTTCTGCAGATTTACTTAGCCTTCAATTTTTTTCCCTTCTAACCTGTTATGGATTGCTCAGTAAGTCTCATAAAAAAATCCATGTTACTTCCTACCAGATACAAGGTGAACGATCTAAGTCTCCATAAAAAATCTCTGTAAGTTGACAGAATTTCATCAGGGAATGAAGGTACCTCATCACAGAAAGGTTTGTTTCAGTATTATACATTCTACTTTCTCTTTTAGTGGCCAATGTAGCAATATATTTAGTTTATTGCCATCTAGTCCTTTCATTTTGATCTATGTACTGGGATTTCTCTTGTCTGAGGTTAATGAGAATCACCAACCAAAAGAATGAGTCTCACAGGCAGTTTCTATCAAGCTGAGAAACCCAGAAAATGGTTTAGGTATTAGAACAGAGAAATTAGAAATTATTTGGATTCTTTATGAAGGTCCAGAATTTATAAATGGTGGAAAGCAAATTTTGCACTACCTGAGACATATTTATTTTGGATTTATAAATTTATGAAATTGAAATTGCTCTGAGGTGCTTAAGGTGCATCAATAATTTTCTATGTGAGCACACAGCACAGTAATTTAGTCCTGATATAGTTTCTAACATTAGCAGGATTAATAGTTCCAACTTGTAATTCTATACAAATGAGGAGATAAAAAAACATTTTACCCCATCTATAACCTCTAAGACATGATGGCAGTGAGAAGAGAAAAGAGGGAGAGACAGAAAGGATAATCCATAAACTCTGGATTTTTCTATGGCTTTAATAAAATAAGTCAGGCTTTCAAAGATCTGACCTTTGAAAATGGTTTAGCTTGATTCCAGAGGGATGTTGGGAGGATTAACTAGCTGAATCTTGCAGAGATATTTCATGATTTCTTGTGTGTTATTTATTCTTTGGTTTACCAGTTAAGTTTCTTTTTAATTTGATCAGATTTGGAGAGATGCTAGAAACATGATAAAAAATTCAATAAACATAGGTTCCAAGTAAAATCACAAGCTATTGTTTAAGGAGGAAAAATTGAGGTGGTACTAGAAGTGTAGGAGTGATTGTGTGTGTATATGTGAAATGGCAACCCACTCCAGTATTCTTTCCTGGAGAATCCCAGGGACGGCGGAGCCTGGTGGGCTGCCGTCTATGGGGTCACACAGTCGGACACGACTGAAGCGACTTAGCAGCAGCAGCAGCAGCAGCATGTGTACATGCTGTTCTTTAGACAACCCTAGCTGTAGTCCTCTACTTCAAAGATGAAGAAACTAAGATTCAGAATGATTTTTTCATGATCAAGCATCTGATTGATAGTGTTGACAGCTTTCCTATCTTTAAGAATTAGAGATGGTAGATCCCATGTACCTGATCATCTTTGACTTTATAACATGAGGATGCCGTTAAGGTTTGGAAGCTGAATGGAGGTGACTAGAGAACTTTCTGTTCAGTTCAGTTCAGTTCAGTCGCTCAGTCGTGTCTGACTCTTTGTGACCCCATGAATCGCAGCACACCAGGCCTCCCTGTCCATCACCAACTCCTGGAGTCTACCCAAACTCATGTCCATCAAGTCAGTGATGCCATCCAGCCATCTCATCCTCTGTCGTCCCCTTCTCCTCCTGCCCCCATCTTTCCCAGCATCAGGGTCTTTTCCAATGAGTCAACTCTTTGCATCAGATGGCCAAAGCATTGGAGTTTCAGCTTCAACATCGGTCCTTCCAATGAACATCCAGGACTGATCTCCTTTAGGATGGACTGGTTGGATCTCCTTGCAGTCCAAGGGACTCTCAAGAGTCTTCTCCAACACCACAGTTCAAAAGCATCAATTCTTCGGCGCTCAGCTTTCTTCACTGTCCAACTCTCACATCCATACATGACCACTGGAAAAACCATAGTCTTGACTAGACAGACCTTTGTTGACAAAGTAATGTCTCTGCTTTTTAATATACTATGTAGGTTGGCCATAACCTTCCTTCCAAGGAGTAAGCATCTTTTAATTTCATGGCTGCAATCATCATCTGCAGTGATTTGGAGCCCAAAATAAAGTCTGACACTGTTTCCACTGTTTCCCCATCTATTTGCCATGAAGTGATGGGACCAGATGCCATGATCTTAGTTTTCTGAATATTTATAGAGAACTTTAGATTACTCTGTAAGTGAATGGCCTATGTGCTTTGTCTCTTGTCATTGGGTTTCAGGCTTTGAATGGGAAAAATCACTGCTTTATTGAGAGGTAGTCTAGCAGAAGGGTTAGGCACACAGTTCCTGGAGACTTATTGTCTAGGTTCCAAATCTTAACTCCATTCTTGGATAGCTCCTTGCCTAAATCTTACGGTAGTTTTGAGGACTGAATGCGTGTGTCTAAAGAATTTAACCACTTAGCACATGATGAGACTATGTGAGATTTTTGTTGTTGTTTATTCACTGTCTCTATAAAATCACAATGTGAATTTAAATGAGCTTTATAGGAAAACTAGACAGAGGGAAATTGAATTATTTAAGCAAGATCTTTTTATATCTCTGTGTAACATCCATATTGTTTTTTCTTTTTCCCCCTTATAGTCTATGTGCAGTTTGGGAAAACTCCACCCTTGGTTCCATGGGTAAGCTAGGATTGGCTTAAATCAGTCAGCATATAACGTTTCCCTGAACTTTGCTATTGTGGTGAGCAGATCTATTGGTGAGAGCTATTAAGTGACTCAAGTCAATCTAATCTGAGTGAGTTGCAGAACTCTCGTCTGGAATACAGAGCTTACTTTCCTTTATCTCTTGACTTCCCTATTATGTAGCACTTTTAAAAATTGTTTAAGCTAATTTGAGTTGGCTTTTCTGTTACTGGAAACCAAAATCTTCTTGCTATAATCCTCATTATAGTGAAAAAAGAAATCATGAATAACAGCAATAGCCATCAGAAAGAAAAAAAAAAGACTTTTGGAGAAGTTGCTATGTGGCAAGCACTGTCCTAGGTACTGATCTTTATAAATAACTCTGTGAGACAGTTATGAATCTCATGAGTCAAAGAGTGAAACTCTGAACGTCATGTACAAAGTATGACTGTAAGCCTTATGCTACCAGCAGATCCTGTTTGTGGCGTATTTTGTACTAATATTTTTGCAGAAAACAAATATAAAAGTCTAACTAGTTTGGCTTCCTTTTCCTTGATCCCTCAGATGATTTTTTAAAATAAGTACAGGACATAATCATTTGGGCACAACACTACTGAAACTTGACAATTGATTAGGGCCCTTGTGTATTTAGGTTTGAATTTTTAATTTTGTTTGTTTATTTTGCTTTGTTTTATTGCAGGCTTAATATGAGAATTTTTCCCTAAGATTTGAATGTTCACTGGTTTTTTTTTCTATCTCATTTCTTATAATCAAGATATTACATTCATTTGTAACAGATTGCTGTGGCAGAAAGTCAAACTGTCTGATTCTTTGCATTTTTTGAGTTTTTAAACAAATGCTTTGATAGTTTATTCCTCAGAAATGAAGATTTTTTCCTCCCCCTTCTTATATCAGTGAGAAGCCAATAGAGGAAACAGACACCATAGAGTAATTTAAACAGGAAAAATTTTATATAAAGAATTATTAATTGTAACAGATGGTGATTTATAAAGGGTAAAGATAACTCAAAAGAATAGCCTAGGGTTCAGAGAGGGTACCCAAAGAGGGAGCAAATGTGGAAAATATTTCTCTTCCCCAAGGCTGAGATTAAGGCCACACTGGAAAAGGTATGCCTGTGGACCACTAGATTACAGAGAACTTTGCAATCTGGTTGCCCAGATTAGGACTGATCTGTGGACACTGGACAAGCAGGAACCACTCCTCCAAAGTGCAGATGGGCCAAGGCTGGGTAACTGACTTCTGGGATGCCTATAAGACTCATTAGGAAGCTGTCAATCAGGGTGCTGCTGAAACTTGATGAGAAGCTGTCTGTACATGTGCCACAGTAACTTGATGGAGATGAGTGCCACTGGATGAACTTCAAACATGAAGCTGGCACCAATGAGCTGGGAACAAGAAGAAGCAAATGGAAAGTACCAGAATCAGTAGGAAAAGCCCTGTTCCTCTCATAGTGTCTCTCCAGTTCTCTACACTGACAAAGCTTGACATTGCACATATTGAAAGAAGAAATATTCCAACATTTCAGCTCCATTTCATAGGGCATACAACAAAGAGTGGTTCTGGAACTGGGAGGCAATATACAGTTTTACCTGGAAACTTTTGAATGTAGGGGATTTGTTTTCATTTTAGCCTGTATGACAATGTTCAACAGTAGCTTTTATTGAAGTATATTATCTATATTACTTGAAGATAGATATAAAGGGTGTTAGCTCTAAAATGTTTTTTCAGCTCCCCACCAAAGCCTTGGGGCTCCCCAAATCCTCCTTGACTGGTGTCCAAAATAGGCTAGACCTTTACTTGTAATGGGACTTCCCTGGTAGCTCAGACAGTAAAACATCTGCTTACAATGTGGGAGACCCGGGTTCAATCCCTGGGTTGGGAATATCTCCTGGAGAAGGAAATGGCAACCCACTCCAGTACTCTTGCCTGGAAAATCCCATAGACACAGGAGCCTGGTAGGGTGCAGTCCATGGGGATGCAAAGAGTCGGACAAGACTGAGCGACTTCACTTTCACTTGTAATAGAAGTCTTTTACCCAATTAAAATGTAATTCAGAAAGAAGAACTGTTATACTGTTATGGGCCATTAAACCTTAGCGTAACTGAAGACTCTAATCATAACTATTGATAAGGGAAATGAGAAATTTTTGAGGAACTAGGATGGGGGTGGTCACTGAAGAGGAATGTGGGCTAAGAATGAAGAGGTTAGGAGTACCAAAAAGTTTTATCCATTTCTCAGTTTTGTTTAACCTGATGACATAGAGAAGGGGCAGGACATAAGATTCTTAAGGAAAAATGGGATTTAGCAGTGAATACAGTTCCTGGGAACTTTGTATATGGTAGGGTGGCTTAGATATTTTTGAAGTGAAATAATGAATAACTGAACAGTAGTGGAAGATGGAAAGTCCTTTGCATACAGTGGATGAAGGGAAGGGTAATCTATGATGTCTAAAATGATATCTGGCTCTAACACATCAATACTTTATCATTCTATTTCTTGTCATCATTGAAACTTCTAACACAGAACTTGTTTATGAGGGGCTAGGACATAGGAGAAAATTGAGAAGCAAAGACAGTGGAGAACAGGTAAAGGT
Source organism: Giraffa tippelskirchi (assembly GCF_054371585.1). Lineage (NCBI taxonomy): Eukaryota > Metazoa > Chordata > Mammalia > Artiodactyla > Giraffidae > Giraffa > Giraffa tippelskirchi. The sequence continues at coordinate 97,172,434 of NC_137277.1, forward strand.
GGGGAATGCAAATGTGAACAACTATGGTTGAGTGCAGGTGGGCTGCAGAGATGGGCTCTTGCCCAGTGTGCAAGGCTGAGGTTGGGATTCTTGAGAAGAAAAATGAAACTATCCAACTTGGAACAAACATAGTTAATTTAGTATTTGATGACACATTCATTGTGAACATTCTGTTCTTGAATTAGAAACCTTTTTTGTTTTCCCTAAGCTGAAACTTTCCCCTATTATTAGGGAGACTTTCCTGTCTCTTTGGAATTTTTCTAAGCACTGAAATTCTGAAACACACAGTTTAGCTATATCTTATATATTCTTTTATTGTTGTAGAATTATTCCATGTATTTTGAGAGTAGAGGCCATGATTTGCACATAATTTGTACCCTCACAGTACCCAGAAATCCTATGAGGTTAATTATACATTTGAGTTAATGATATATCCAAAGGAAGAATTTCCTATTGGCATTACATGTTAAGAAAAACTTCCTATAGTAACAAGACTCTTATTCACAGAAAAAAGAGACTTAAAGGCTTTGGACATTCCCTCTTTTGGGGAATTGAATCCCACCCAGAAACTTGAGGAAACTACACAATTGAATACCTTGGTCCTACCCATTTATAAGAATTATGGTCCAAGGTATACAACAAAGAAACTTTATGACAATGATCATTATGAGTCATCACTGGCAGGACTCCAGGCTTTCCCCAAAGATCTTCAAAATAATTCCAGGCACAAGACAAGAGAGCCAAAAATAAATATTAATAAAGAAGATAAAGAAACACATTTACTAAGCAACTTCGTTGTGCTAGGTGCCATACTAACTGCTCTGTACAAATACATTATCTCAATGACTCATCTCAACCACACTATTAAGTAGATTTTGTTCTCATTCTGCAGGGGAAAAAACAGAGATGGCAAGGTCACACAATTACTAAGTGGAACCAGGATTTGAATTGAGGCCTGTCTGGTTCTGGAGCCCAGGCTCTTTCTACCATATGACATACTCTTTCTTGAGAAGAGAATCTATAATAATCAGAATGAGAGGGAAATTCACTTAGTTTAGGTACACAACCTGAGTCTCCTCTAAATGCAGAGAACATTTCCATGGGGACTGGGTTTGTAGTTTTGAATGAAATTGGTTGGAATGAAGTGGGGGCTTGTCAGGGAAGCTGCCTGCACAAGAACCAGTTTTCACCCAATCGGTGACCCAGCAGGCAGGGGTGTACTGGGCAAGGTTTTTTTTTTTTCCAGTTGAGTGCTCCTTGCCAGAGTTAGGGGGTCATGCTCTGGAAACAGGTGGAACCACAGCTAGAATAGCTTTGAAGTCTTGTAAATTTCTGAGGCTAAACGTACCTTGGATATTTATATGTTGGAATTTCCCATTATGTTTTAAAAATTTCTGTCATCTAGAGGAAACATCTTTTGTATATACCATTCTCTTCTGAGCCGTCAGAGGAAATGGTTATTTATTGGCTGAAAGCTCTGAGTAGAAGAAATTACTTTGTACTAGTTTGTGGGATACAGAGAGGTATAAAACATTATAATGTAATGAAGAGAAGGAGGCCAGAGGTAAGGAGGTCAGTTACGAATGATGATTTGACTGTAAAATTGGCAGAATGTGGGGACTGATTGTGGAAAACCAAGGAAAGGCAGTTGTTGATGATGTTACTGGATCTGTAAGTAGATGACTGGAAAGTTGGTAATGCCAGTGACTGAGAGAAACTGCTGTTGCAGACAACATTCTAGATACTGTATGCAAATCTCTCATTTCACTGAAACTTTGTAGTCACCCTAGAATCTAGATGAAGGATGTAGAGAGAATGGGACTATGGTGGTGAGGAGATGTTCAGTTTTATGGAAGTTGATATTCAAGGGCAGTCGAGCCTCTGTGTGGAGATAAATTCAGTTCAGTTCAGTCACTCAGTCACGTCCTACTCTTTGCGACCCCATGGACGGCAGCACGCCAGGCTTCCCTGTCCATCACCAACTCCTGGAGCTTACTCAAACTCATGTCCATCAAGTCAGTGATGCGATCCAACCATCTTATCCTCTGTCATCCCCTTCTCCTCCTGCCTTCAGTCTTTCCCAGCATCAGGGTCTTTTCCAATGAGTCAGCTCTTCGCATCAGGTGGCCAAAGTATTGGAGTTTCAGCTTCAGCGTTAGTCCTTCCAATGAATATTCAGGACTGATCTCCTTTAGGATTGACTGGTTTGATCTCCTTGCAGTCCAAGGGATTCTCAAGAGTCTTCTCCAATACCACAGTTCAAAAACATCAGTTCTTGGGCACTCAGCTTTCTTTATAGTCCAACTCTCACATCCATACATGACTATTGGAAAAACCATAGCTTTGACTAGATGGACCTTTGTTGGCAAAGTAATATCTCTGCTTTTTAGTATGCTGTCTAGGTTGGTCATAGGTTTTCCTCTAAGGAGCAAGCATCTTTTAATTTCATGGCTGCAATCACCATCTGCAGTGATTTTGGAGCCCCAAAAAGTAAAGTCTGCCACTGTTTCCATTGTTTCCCCATCTATTTGCCATGAAGTGATGGGACCGGCGGAGAAGGCAATGGCACCCCACTCCAGTACCCTTGCCTGGGGAAAATCCCATGGATGGAGGAGCCTGGTAGGCTACAGTCCATGGGGTTGCTAAGAGTCGGACACGACTGAGCGACTTCACTTTCACTTTTCCCTTTCATGCACTGGAGAAGGAAATGGCAATCCACTCCAGTATTCTTGCCTGGAGAATCCCAGGGACAGCGGAGCCTGATGGGCTGCCGTCTATGGGGTCGCACAGAGTCGGACACGACTGAAGCGACTTAGCAGCAGCAGCAGCAGCAGATGGGACCGGATGCCATGATAAACTAGCAAGGATTTAAGTCCACCCATTAAATATTAAGGTGGTAAATCCTGTCAAAATCTGAGGATACTAATTGAAGCTCTGTATCTCAATCATTATTTTCCCTTTTTCCCATAAGTCCACTGAGAAATAATGGACATACATCACTGTTTAAGTTTAAGGTATATGGCATAATGGTTTGATTTACAAATATCATGAAATAATTACCATACTAGGTTTAGTTAGCATCCATCATTTCTTATAGACATAACAAAAATAAAAGGAAAAAAAATTCCTTGTGATAAGAACTCTTAGGATCTACTCTCTTCACTTTCCTAGATGTCATGTAGCAGTGTTAACTATGGTCATCATGTTGGACATTACATCTCTAGCACTTATTTACAACTGGAAGTTTGTATCTTCTGACCACCTTCCTTGAACTCCTTTTCCTCCCACACTCTACCTCTGGTAACCACAAACCTAATTTCTTTTTCAATGAATTTGGTGAGTTGGTTTGTTTCTTTGTTTTATATTAGATTCCACATATAAGTGAGATCTTATTCCTTCTTTGTCTTCTTTCACCAAGTATAATGACTTCAAGGTCTATCCATGCTTATGGATGGTAACAAATGGTAGGATTTCCTTGTGCTTTTGTATGGGTGAATAATATTCATATATATATGTATATATATGCATGTATCTCACAACTTCTTTATTCATCCATTGACGGACACTTAGGTGGCTTCTGTGTCTTGGTTACTGTAAATAATACTACTATGAACATGGTGATGCAGATATCTTTTTGAGTTTGTGTTTTCATTTTCTTTGGGTATATTCCCAGAAGTGGAATTGCTGGATCATATAGTAGCTCTATTTTTAATTTTTTTGTGAACCTCCATACTGTTTTCCATGGTGGCTATATCAATTTACAATCCCACTAATATTGCAAAAGTGTTCCCTTCTTTCTAGATGCACACCAGTATTTATCTTTTGTCTTTTGTTACCATTTCCTTTTGAAATTTCTCAGTAAATGATTACTCTCTCTGAACAATTCCTTCCCCCACATCCCCCAACCCCCATCCCACCCCCATGCCAACTATAGTCTTGTTAGGATTCATCACCTTACTGCCTTTTATTTTTAAAGTTGAGTTTTTGGATTAGCTTTTTTGAGTGACTCCTGAGAAAATTTATGATGTGAGCTCTTAACACTGTTCTCTGCTCTGGGACTTCAGAAGAAAACCAGAGGCAACAGGAACAAGTCTACTTATACTGCTACACACATCAGTGATTTTATTATTGAGACAATTTTAACACAAAGTGTAGATTCAGGCTATATCTATCAACAGAACACAATGGCTTAATTTACAGCCTTATTTAAAGTATTGCTTTAGTCAATATGACTGAACCAGTTTGGTGTGTAGAATCACCCTCAGAGGCTTTCATCATTCTTTCAGGGTAGTTTCCACGAACAGGCGATGAATAGGCTGTTCAAATGAGATTTATTTTTTTAGGCTAGGTCTAACAGAGGAGCAGATTTCCAAGAGGCCTATTTAAGGTCTCTTAGGTCTTCTTTTCCAGAAAGCCTGAATCAGGGGCTTCACTAAGCATCCTCCTGGCTCTGGCCTTTTATGTTCCTGAGTCTCAAATAATAATCTAATGCTAATCTATTGTGTTCCTAGTTTTGGCATGATCAAGACTCACAGCCGTGGCCTGTGCTATTTCTGCTTTACTCTTGATTCCGCTTTACTCTAACTTCCAATCTTGATGTTACAGTCTTGGCCTGATTCCTGCCATTCCCTTGCTTGAAATCCTGCCACTGCTTTCACAGCCTACCTGCTAGTAAAGATTTCAAACGTTATTATTTCTCTAATCCCTCCAGTTTTTTTTCTTTGATTTCATCTTTTCTGTCATTGAGGCCAGCTTAAGACTGGGAGAAAACATAATTGTTTTGCCTTCTTTTTAAAGCCAATGCAGCTTCTTAAAAGCAATGGCAGGATTAAAATCTGACAGAGAATCAGAAACTTGTTCCTCTTCTAAGTACTTAATACTATGTGGGCTGCCTCACAAGTGGGTTCATAAAAGCAACCCACACAGTGTAAAATAGTCTATGGTGACTTGCTAGAAATCAGAGGTTCACATTCCAGAATAAATGAAGAAAGGGAAAGCTCATTTTGTCCATAATCTGGCCTTTTCCTCAGTAGGTTGGAGAGAGGATTGCCATATGTAGACATGATAGAATTTATCGCTATGGATAAGCAGATGAGGGAAAGGAGCTGAGATGGAGCCACTGGATACAGGAGCTGGCCCTCCAGGGACAGCTGGGTGTCCTCCATGCAGAGCACAACACGATATGTACAGGGCTGATTTAGGCAGGTACTGATTTCCAAGTCTGGTTCAAATAGAGCCAATTCATTCCCTGAGCAAAGAAAGACCCTAGTTCTTGTTGTTGATGAAGAAAACATTACCTGCCACCCAGAGTTCTAATTACTTAAATCCATAGTGCCCAAAGGACAGTATATCGTCTGTTGTCTATCATAAAGTTTTTAACAGACTATGTGAAATAAGGAAGATAATGTGGTGATTTTTTTCCTAAAACTAACTTTATTCACTTTAAAGAACCACTTTTTATTCTGACAGTTGTTCCCTCCTACTTAATTTTTTTGGTATTAATGTGTGCTTTTAAAAAATAAAACAACAGTGTTAGATTATTTGTTTTATATCTTTGCTTAGTAAATTAAAGATGAACAACTTCATATTGATCTCCAAAATATTTTTTGAAAATATTACTAGTGCATAAAATCCAAACGTTTTGGGAGTTCTGACTTAAGCCACATGCTTTCCAGATATACACCAACTGACAAGGAACCAGGAAATGTAATCAGGGAGAAACCATGTTCTTTTCATGGTAACAAATGGGGTGTGGAACAAACATCCTAAATGTCTTTTATGGGTTTTCTATCAAAGCTATTTTAGAGTACCATTTGAAACTATTGCTGTTTGTTGTTGATAGTAGATTAGGAAGACTAAAATCAAGGATATCAGAAGTATTGATAAAGCACAAATATAATTACATAGTTATGGATAATATATATATATAATGTTATCTTAAGTGTGTGACCATTTAAACATACTAATTTATTTTCACTGTTAGGTTGGTGTCACCAAGAAATGTTATTGTTTGGCCAGAATAAATAAAATTCTACTCCCTTTGGGAAATGCTCTTCTTGGAGTTGTTTCTCATCACATCCAGGTCAGGGATGCAAATATTGGATATTGGATACTGTGTTGGGGAGGATTCTAAGGCTAAATTTGTGCTCAAAGAGAAAGAATACTATGAATGGTCACTGATATCTGCCAAGGGCTCCAGAGGCAATGTGGTGGTGTTTATTTACCAACTGGGGTTGATATCTTCATTGGATATACTGCTCCTAATTGTAGCTTTCAGTTAATTTACAAAGAAAAATTCTTTCTTTTTACCATGGTACTTCCTGTGAACTGAATATAAAAGTGGGTTTTCACAGAATGGATTGTACTTTTGTGTGGGAGCGATGCTTTAATGTGCTTTAAATGCTCAACATCAAATATACTGGAAGTAGCAAAGAATGTCCCACAAAAGGAAAAAAAGGCCTTGAAACAACAGAATTGATTCTTCCTTAGAATTTAAGGATGAAAAGACCATCCATGTCCTTGCTACCTACATGTGGTTGACGGACCAGCGGCACCATCAGGCTATTATACATGCAGAATTTGTGGGCCCTGCCTCTGCATTCTGACAAGATCCCCAGGTGATTCTTGCTCTGTCAAGGAAACCTGAACCCGAAGGACTAGCAGACAGAACAAAATCTCTCATGACCACAGGATGGAGGCATTCTTAGCACAAGTTTAAAAGAGGAGCCCAGTGCAGTGGGGACATGGAACCAAGCCAAGTCATTAGGAGGGTGCAAAGGAACAGCTGTGTCATAGGAAATGCTTTGGGGCTGAGCTTGGGAAGTGAGTGCAGACTCACTGGGCTCTTTCCTGGAAAGGGATGATGTGGCTCTTCTAAAAATCCCATCCAGAGCCTTGGCTGGAGTCGGGACTCAGAGATTAATCAGTGGGGAGAGGTATAATAAACAAAGAGGAGAGAACTAGTCATGGCTTTTCCATCCTGCTTCCCTCAAGCTGCTCATTACAATCATCTGGGGGACCTTAGAAACCCTCCAGTGCCTGGTACCACCCCAAGAGAGGCTGATTTAATTGGTCTAAGATCTGTCCCAAGTGTCATTATTTTTAAAATGTCCCCAGTTGATTGTTCTGTGCAAACAGCTTTGCAAAGTCTTGATATTTTATTTCTTTAAAGACCCTTAAAAGAAAACCCTGCAGGGGAAAAATAATAATAAGTATCTATACTTCATAAAAAGCAGCTCTCCTATAGCATAAATATATGTGACATAAATTAATATAAAAATTATTGTAAACATTTAATTAGAAATATCTTTTTATCAATAACCTCAGATATGCAGATGACACCACCCTTATGGCAGAAAGTGAAGAAGAACTAAAGAGCCTCTTGATGAAAGTGAAAGAGGAGAGTGAAAAAGTTGGCTTAAAGCTCAACATTCAGAAAACTAAGATCATGGCATCTGGTCCCATCACTTCATGGCAAATAGATGGGGAAACAGTGGCTGACTTTATTTTTCTGGGGTTCAAAATCACTGCAGATGGTGATTGCAGCCATGAAATTAAAAGATGCTTACTCCTTAGAAGGAAAGTTATGACCAACCTGGACAGCATATTAAAAAGCAGAGCCATTACTTTGCCAACAAAGGTCCATCTAGTCCAGGCTATGGTTTTTCCAGTGGTCATGTATGGATGTGAGAGTTGGACTATAAAGAAAGCTGAGCGCCAAAGAATTGATGCTTTTGAACTGTGGTGTTGGAGAAGACTCTTGAGAGTCCCTTGGACTGCAAGGAGATCCAACCAGTCCATCCTAAAGGAGATCAATCCTGGGTGTTCATTGGAAGGACTGATGTTGAAGCTGAAACTCCAATACTTTGGCCACCTGATGTGGAGAGCTGACTCATTGGAAAAGACCCTGATGCTGGGAAAGATTGAGGGCAGGAGGAGAAGGGGACAACAGAGGATGAGATGGTTAGATGGCATCACTGACTCAATGGATATGGGTTTGGGTGGACTCCAGGAGTTGGTGATGGACAGGGAGGCCTGACATGCTGCAGTTCATGGGGTCGCAAAGAGTTGGACGCGACTGAGTGACTGAACTGAACTGAACTGAAGTTAGTACTATACTGCTGATTTCTCAACTAAAAATGCCTGGTACTAGAGAGCTTGAAAGCCGGGGCTGGAGGGTGTGCAGCCTGTTCCTCTGCGTGTGCAGCCTTAAAAATCACTGGCTGACCTTAGAGATTTTACTGATACTGCATTTCCTAAAGTTTAGATCAGATTAAACAGACTACCTAATGCTATTCAAGTAAAATGGTAATTCTGGCATCATTCCAAAGGGGTGTTGTGTGTGTGTTGGGGGATGTGGCTAGGAGGGCAGACATATTTTGGTCTCTTGCCTGGAAAATCCCATGAACGGAGGAGTGTGGTAGGCTACAGTCCATGGGGTCGCAAAGAGTCTGACATGACTGAGTGACTTCACTTCACTTTCACTTTTTTTATTGTGTTAGAACCTGGAAAGATGGGGGGGGAGCATGAATTTGAAGAGCCATTTATTTTTTTAAAACTACACATAAAGCCTTTGCACTTCAGGTTTCCTGTTGCAAACAGATACTCAGAAGTTAAATTGGGATTAAGAATCAGGAGGCCTGAATCTGCTCTGTGACCTCCTTCTAGTGATTAACCCTGTTGAGACTGATGAACACATGGGTGAAGGTGAAGAGTGGGTGTTAATTGGACTGCTTTGAAGTGGAGCCACTCCACAAAAGGCTAATCTTGGAAATTCAGAGATTCTTTTTATTACCTTAACACCTAGTAGGCAAATTCCTATGAAGGCAAGGAGCAGGAAGCTAACATCTTTTTTTTTTTTTTTTTTAAATTGGGAGCTTATTATGTGCTGGGCTAGGCTTTCTCATTGCATTTTCACTACTCACTTGTGAGTTAGATGTTTTTCAGAGGATAAAACAGGCTCTGAGGGACCAAGTAACTTGGACGTAGTAAATGGCAGACAAGGATTTGAATCCAGGTATGTCTGTCTCTAGGGCCTGTGATCTTTGTATGCCATACATGCTGTGTTCTCCAGAGGGCAGAAGGGCCTGTTAGATCATGTATTTTGATACCCATAAAGATATTTCCCAAACATGATGGATGTCTGACAAGTATTTCTTTAAGAATCCAAGTCAAGTTACACCTGACACACACATTAGGTAGGTGTGTCCAGCTGTGTTTTATATCATGGCAGTGAGCTGTGATCTGCTCCTCTCACTTTCCATCATCTCTCACCATTCTCTTTCTGATAAATCTTCGTCTATTCCAATTCTATGATATGCTCCTTCTCTCCCCGTGGAGATGAGAGGCAAATGCCAGTCTAACTCCTAGACTCTATAAATCCTATACCTACTAATTCTGGCCTGACAGTCTTTGCCACTTTAGTTGGAGGGTCAGATTGGACCAAGCCTGGAGACACCAAGAGAATTCAATGAGCTGCATGGTGTCTGAGCCTTGATTTGAATTAGATACAGGTGGAACTGGGATAGACTCATAACTTCAAACAGTCTAATTCAGAGATTTATTCAGTCTTAACACTCAGTAGTTAACATTATGGGTTTCTAAGACTCTTCATATTTCTGAATTATTGATAGAACTGAATAAAATTGTTGTCAAAGGTTAATTCTGGGGCTGCTTCTTCTGTATAATTTGATGTATTCAAGACTGCTTGAAAATGTCACATTGCATTTGAAAATATGTGGGTTATTTTCAAATATCTTTTGATATTGATTTCTAACACAATTCCACAATGATAAGAGAACAGACCTTGTATGATTTTAATACCTTTAGGCCATGAAATTTTTGTACCTTGTTTTATGTCTTTGGATATGTTCCAGTCTCTCCTAGTTTACAGCCTATGGGAACTTGAATAGAATTTGTATCTTACTGTTGTGTGAAAATTGTATAAATCTTAATTATGTTGAATTGGTTCACAGTGCTTTTCAGGTCTACTATATCCTTCTACTTCTCTGTATATTTATTTGTTTATTCTATTTTTTAGATAGAATAATATTTATTCTATTAATTTTTGAGTTTGATATTGAAACTCCAACTAAAAATCTTTATCTACTTAAAAAATTAATTTTAATATATAGTGGAACTATATGTAATTTTGTTCTGTATTTTCTAAGTCTCCTGTAAATGTTATCATATTCATAATTTTAAAAATATAAATGAAAAAATATACTGCTTGAATCACTAAGATGCTGCTGCTGCTGCTGCTAAGTCGCTTCAGTCGTGTCCGACTCTGTGCGACCCCATAGACGGCAGCCCACCAGGCTCCCCCGTCCCTGGGATTCTCTAGGCAAGAACACTGGAGTGGGTTGCCATTTCCTTCTCCAATGCATGAAAGTGAAAAGTGAAAGTGAAGTCGCTTAGTCGTGTCCGACTCTTAGCGACCCCATGGACCGCAGCCTACCAGGCTCCTCCGTCCATGGGATTTTCCAGGCAAGAGTACTGGAGTGGGTTGCCATTGCCTTCTCCGCACTAAGATGAGCTCATAGGAAAAATTTTCTGATAGTAACCACAAAATGGACACTATTAAATAACTAAAATTAAAGCTGTAGTTTTTGTTAGAGTTGAATTAGAGAAAAGGCTAAAAATAAGTAATTCTATGAAAAAATCAGTGGTTAAAGAATTGATAACAATAAAATGGGTTTGGTGGTAGAAGCAGTTTTGTGGTGGTTTGGGGCAGCTGTGTGGGCACATGACTGTCACAAGTTATGGTTTCAATACTAAGCATGACATGAACATTCATTAATCTGGGTAAGGGTTGGCTAAGCGGAAAATACAGTTTTGGAACTAGTCTGAAACTTACCCAGTGCATTACTTTGTGTTCTTCCCACCTACAATTGAATGTTTGACTGGTTTCCTCTTTACTCAAAGTTTAGATGAGAAAGACAACAATGATAAGAATACTTGTTATTCATTAGGTACACAATGGTTCTGGATTTTGTGTTAAGCACTTGTAAGCACACATTATTTCTGAAGTTAAAGCTCATAAGGAGAAAGGACATTTTGTTACTTAAAATTTTTTTCAAGTTTTATTGAGATAAAATTGACATATAGAACTGTAATTACATTTAAGGCATACAGAAAAATTATTTAATTTACATATATCATGAAATGATTACCATAATAAATTTAATGAACATCTACATCTTACATAGTTGCCAAATTAAAGAAATAGTAAAAATTTTTTTCTTATGATGAGAACTCAGGATAAACTTTCACATGTAACATATTGCAGTGTTAATTACACTTATCATATTATACATTACATCCTGAGTATTTGCCTATTTTATAACTGGAAGTTTGTATCGTTTGATAGGGAGGACTTATTGTAGATACAAAGAACCAGCTTACCTTTTGTTCTCAATATCCTGAAGGAGTTATGGCATTTTTAGAAGCACCAGCATCATTATTATTGAGCTTCCCTGGAATTGTGCTTGAGTGGGACAGATGCTAGAGTTAAGTCAAGTAAACATGAGTCATATGCTGTTCAGGAGTCTGTATTCCCTGAAGAAATTGAGCACCAGGAGTAGTCTTGGGAGGGTCTGTCTGATCTAGTTCCTTTCTTTTCCAGTATGGTTAAAAGGACAGGTGGGGGAAAAGTGCTAAGAAAGGGAACAGTTCTATATTCACAGGTTGTCTGCTATCTTGAAGTCTTTCCTGGGTAGGCATTTTGACGGGGTGAAAACCATGCAATCAAGGAGCTTCAAAAATAAACAAACATAAGGAGGATTTCATCTCCCAGTGGAGAATGTGAAAGTGTTAATCACTGAGTCCTGTCTGATTCTTTGTGACCCCATGGACAGTAGCTGCCAGGCTCCTCTGTCCATGGAATTCTCCATGAAAGAATAATGGAGTGGGTAACCCATCCCTTCTCCAGGAGATCTTCCTGAGTCAGAGATAGAACCCAGGTCTCCTGTATTGCAGGCAGATTCTTTACCGTCTGAGCTACTGGGGAAGCCCTGAGGAGAATGTACAGTCCCTTAAACAAAGGAACAGGTTTAGTAAGTAGGGTTCTGGCTGCATGTTGGCCACCACTTAATCTCTTGCCTGAACTCTTGTAGCTGCACCTCCTGCACAACATTTCATGGCATTCCTGACACAAGATTTTATTTTAGTTACATTAGTTTACTGCTTATGAGAAAAGGGGGTGGTTGAAGACAGGTATTTCATCTTCAGAGTCTCAATATCATGGTTTCAACTTGTAAGTAGAGGGAAAAAATTCTTTCCTCCTAAACTGAAACTCTAAGAAGAATCAAAAATCTCTAAAAAAAAAAAAAAACAAACCCCAAGTATGTCTAATTTTTGTAGGTCAATCAGGTGACTTTTGCACTACAGAGCAAAATTTATTGTGAATTCTACTGTGGGTTTCCAGAGAGGGGAAATGTTGGTACTTTTGGGAGGCTAGATAATGGTGCTATCCCTTGAGAGACAGTGGACAGATGCAGGAACTTGAAGCCACTGGGGGAGGGAGGAGAAAAGGGAGAGTGTTTGGTTTCTAGTTTGAGAAGTGAGTTAAAAGTCTTGATGATAAGTGTTTGGATGTTAGGGGGAAGATGATGGGAATGAAAAGAGCTTAATACATTAATGTGAAATCTAGGCCCCATCAGAAATCAAAATATACAGAACTAGTCACTTTCACTTACTCTCATTTCATAATACTTACAAAATTTCACTGTTATTCCACTAGATAGAATTATCAGAGGCTTCAATTTGGATTCCCAAACTCTATCACAATCTATTTCTTTAGCTTAAATAGTAGAAAAAATACATTAAATATATTTTTGAAAAAATACAAAGTGGTGTATTCATCCATAATCTTATAATTCTGACCTTTTCTCTCTTAGTTTTTCCTAAACTCAGACATATATTTAGTTGTAGAAATTATGTGTGTGCAATTTTGTACTCTACATTTTTGTATATCTCTCATAAATATTTTTATATTGCTTAATTAGTTTTCATAATGATCATTTACAACAACCACAAAATATTTCATCGAGTGGACATATAATACTTTATGTAACACTTTTCCATTGTTGTTAATCAGGCTATTTACATATATATAATTAAGATATACTTGGTCTTTAGAAGTCATTCTATTTAATTAAAAAACAATTCTTTTCTCTTTCTTGGCCTATGCATCTGTCTTGTATTCTATAATTTAGAAAATGAATACAATTACTGAAATTCTATTGGTGGTTATTTTAAAGGTTTGTTCCTCAAACTTTAGTGACTTCCAGAATCACCTGGGGCCTTTTTAAAAGCACATTCAGACTCTATCCTTAGATGTATCGATTAACTAGATCTAGAGTGTGGCTCTAGACTTCCTTGTATAGGGGATATAGAGTATATGTGATAAAGAATCGTTGTCTTCAGGAAAAGACATAGGGGTGCGGGGAAGATGTTGTAAGGAGAACCCAGGGTTCCTGAGCTATGCAGCAATGTTACAGACAACAAATCTGTTGGCTTTCTTAAGAAGTCTAAACAGTGATTTCAATAAAAACAGAACATTAAAGCACATCTAGTCAGCTTTATGGGCTTCCCAGGTGGTGCTAGTGGTAAAGAACCCACCTGCAAATGTAGGAAACCTAAGAGACTCAGGTTGGGAAGATCCCCTGGAAGAGGGCATGGCAACCCACACTAGTATTCATGCCTGGAGAATCCCACAGACAGAGGAACCTGGTGGGCTACAGTCCCTAGGTTTGCAAACAGTCGAACACGAGTGAAATGACTTAGCAGGCACACAGGCAGTTAACTTTATGGCTTCCCAGGTGGCTTAGTGGTAAAGAATCCATCTACCACTGCAGGAGATGCAAAAGAGGCAAGTTTGATCTCTGGGTCAATAAGATCCCCCTGGAGGAGGAAATGGTAACCCACTCCAGTATTCTTGCCTAGGAAGTCCCACAGACAGTGGAAACTGGCAAGCTACAGTCCATGGGGTTACAAAGAATCAGACATGACTGAGCAACTAAACAAGTCAGCTTTATAGTTTGATGAAATTAATGGCTTAAATTCACATTCAGCATTAAAAAATTAGTATTTTCACATTATTAGAATGAAATATTTGTATGCTTATCATACTTCCTTCAAGGGCATCAGAGAATAAAAGTGTGATTAGAACCCAGAATGTTTTCATATGATGCTCTTCTATTTCAGAGTGTCCATCATGAAACTCAGAGCATTTGTCAGACTGTTCTTTTTCCTTTATTTCTCAAAATAAGCAGTGATTGAGTGGATATCATCCTATTTCATAATCACAGGAAGAGAAGCTCTGGAAAATGAAGTTTTCTGTTTCGCACACCAGCTAGTTGGTTTCTTTTACTGGATTAATTGAGAGTTGAGGTCATCTTAGTTTTTAGCCTTTATAAATGCTACGGCAGGCTCAGCACTATTTTCTCTGTGTCCATCACATTTCTGCATGTCTCGGGAGCAGAGACACGGACTGACATTTGCTCCAAAATGTCTTTTCAAGAAGGTTTGAATAGCAAACAGCCTTTGAAGACAGAGTGTTTCCTACCAGAACAAAGGGCAGACATGCTTGCTGTCCAGTATAAAAGATCTAAGTTCCCTAAATTCAAAAATCTTTTTCTGAAATGCAACCTACACATGTGCAGCATCCATCTGGGCTCATCTGCATTGCCTTCCTGGGATTTGAAAACAAGGAAGAACTGACCTATGCTACCCATGCTACTTGCTGTGCTATGAGTAATAAGTCCTTCATCTTTGACCCAAGAGTCTTATGTCATCAGCCAACATACATGAAACTATGGCAGGCTAACTATTGTTATCTAATCAGTAAGTAAAATCTCACACCCTTCACAATTCTTGACAACCACAAAATGGTGTTCAATTAACTAACGACCATAGAAAAGAATCAAAGCCCAGATAATAGAGTCTGGGTCTTCTGATCACAGAATCGTGGTCCTTGGAGAAGTCGGTACTGCCCAACAAAGTATAACCAAAGAAGAAATACCAGCAGCCACACAAGCCCTGGGAGAAAAAGACACCTAAGTAGAATGCACTGCTAACAAATGTGCTTAATCTAGTTTGTTTGTATTTGAAGCTGTCCAATTTAGAATCATACATATGTGTGACTAAGAAATGTTGTATTACTTTATTTTCTGTGAGTTACTAAGCAAGTTAAACAAAAATCCAACCTTTGTTATCATCACTCCTTTCGCTTCCTTCCAGAGGTTTAAATTTTGCCCAGAAAATAGAGTCAGAGACCGCATAGTCACCACTGATATGCACTTTGTCTAAGCCAGTGAGTGTCCCCTTGAAGCAGCCAACCGTGCTGTTGCCATGACACCTGACCCTGGACATCATCTCTGCCGAAGCTCCATGTACGGTAAGCGGTACAGGTTGTAAGCTCCTCTCTTCCCAAATGAGAGAGGAAGGAACCCCCTCTCTCTGTCAGATCAACTTCTTTCTCATCATCCTTATGACATAATATCATGATACCGTCAAGGAGCTCTTAAGTTTTGACAAACAAAGTCAAAAAGGAAACACTGAGCTCCTGCAACAAAGGAATCTAAAGGGTGTGGCTCTTTTTCTGGAAATGGACTGAAGATGGAAGTGTAATTTGAGAATAAAGCATAATTTAGTACATCAGTAAACTATCCTGCCATACTGTGTTTTATATTTTTTCTTTCTTTGCATTCTCCTTGGGTTCTTTCCTTTAATAAAAGTGGATGACCGGTTTGAAAGTGTTGCATGGACCGTGTTAAGCATACAGTTCCCGAACAGTAGCCTGGGGGTGGGAGCAGGGTTTAAGGAAAGAGGCAGCACAGAGAATGAGCAAAATGAATAGGAAACCTGTGGGATGGCGGCTGTGGTTCTAGTCCTCTTTGTTCTCTTCAACTAGTAACCTTTCATCCCTCTATCAGGCTCTCAAGGTAAAACTAACCAGCGAATTGCCTGCTTAACCAGCCCTTCTGCACTTGAAGACTATGTAAATGACAATAAAACACTGGCGGTTTGTGCAGATTCTCTTGCATACTAGATTCAGCAAGGAAAATATGGTCTGTCTTGATTCTCACTGCTGTCAAGTGTTTAAATTGTCCTTCCAGCATATATTTAAAACACATTGTCATTGCAATGTTACCAAACAGTGAACAAGTCAATGTATCTGAGACCACACAGTGATTGACACTCTCTAAGTCAAACAGAGAGACATGGAACCTCAGCCTGTGACTGCTGTTTCCAGCTCGGGGGACAGCTGACGCCGTTTCTGACAGTGTGGAGAGATGTGTCATGTCGGTTCACAGCCACAAGCTGTAGAGTCAGAAGGTAGCTTCCGCTCCTTGCTCTCTTGGCACACGTTGCTTCCTTGACTGGGAAAGAAACGAGGCAAAGGGCAGTGATGTTATGAACATATTTTTCAAGCAGTTGTTCTTTTCAATGTGAATGTTGGGGAGGTTTCTTACTTTGTTGATTTGGGTCTTTAACTTTATTTGGTTTGGAGAAGGTGAGCACATATGGGTCATATGCTCACATAGGATTACTTACAGGATTACGGAGCAAGCCTTCTGGGTCGCATCGTCGTATGTGAGTGAGCAAGGTCCTTGATCTCACTTTAAATCATTTGTTAAGTTTCTCACAAATCATCACAAGGACTCGACCGAACTGCAACTTTAGAAACTGGAACTTGCGCGTGAGATAAAAGGTCAGGCTAACCTTCTCAATTAGAATGAAGTTCTGTCTAAGCAGCTGCCCGCACTACCACTTCAACTGAATTAGGGTGAAACAATTTTTTACCTCTAGATTATGTGCTGTTGTGGAAGGCAGAAAACGAACTTTTCATCCTTATATTCTAAAAGTGTGTCTCAGTGCCTGGCACAAAATACATGCTTGTCAAATGAATAAAGGAATGCATGCCAACAATTAAATAGCAGTGCAAATAAAAAAGAGCCTTTCAGGTTTCCTGGATCTTGTTTTCAGAGGTTACTCTTTCTAGGCTGTTTTTTTTTTTTTTCCAGCTCTAATGACTACATCTCTTTTTATTACATCTTTCATTTTTTTCTAATTAAGCTTAGCATGGTTCACAAACCCTGAGAAAATGGCAAGGTTATCCACTAAAGAGTGTTTTTCGACCCTCATTCCCTTAATAAGCGTTCCTGGCAATGTTTTTGACTTCCCCAAAGAGTGGTTACATAGATTTTATATTATTTAGATGGAGAAAGAAGAGAACAACATGATCAATGAAATTAAGGCTTTTGCATAATTAGTGAAAAAACACCCTTTGCTTGGCACAGCTTCAATCTTCTTTTTCACCAGCTGCTAAGTCATTTTCATATCCCTAGCTGCTTCCTCCAAGCGCAAACACACCTGTTCTCCGAGCTCAGTACCCATTTTATGCTGGCTCCTTGTAAGCAGGAGATGCGAGTGTTTTGACTTGCATCAGAGAGCTGAATAATCATCTCTTTATTATGGGATGACAGTAGTTGTCATTGGCAGAGGAAGGCAGCTGTGCAGTGGTCAACATCAGAGTTTTCCTCCTGAGACTTTGAGTAGGACGGTTCACTTAGTAGCTTTTAGGTAAAGCTGCAAGCTTGAATTTCTCTCTCTTTTGGGTCAGCTTGTTGCTGTATCAATCTGTGAAGGCACCTCTGGCCCCGGTTGGACTTTATGTGTTGCCCAGAGCCAAGTATCTGGTGGTCAGTCCAGAGACAACCAATCTTGTGCTTCCATGTCTGCTGCAAATGAAGTCACCAACAGATTGGGTGACTAGCCTAGGGGGCTCCTCTGGGTCTGGCACTTGACAAAGGAACTTAAACTAAAGCATAAAGCCTGCACAGCTTATGTGTAAATGGGAACAAAGCAAAAGCAAGTGTCAGGGATAAGATTAAGGGAGATCAAAGGCAGAGCAGTGTGCTGACTGGCAGTGATATTTGGCAAAAGTAGGGGCTCTTTCTGCCTCTGCTATTACTGTCATAACCCCATCAGGTACAGATGAATTACATGGAAGTCAGAAGTTTTGGTTCTCAATAGCCTTAATGCTTTTACTCTCAGAATGTCCAAGAATGACTGGCTCATTTTTATTGGGAATTGTTTATAGGCCCCCAGCATCCATCTGATTCATAACAGTTTCCAAAATAATGGTGTCATTCTGAGGATTTCTCTCCATTGTTCCACTCTGTATTCTTCCCATCTGGTTAGCACACCACTCATCTTAATTAGTAAAATGCCATCCTGTCTGGTTCTTCGCCAGCAAGTCATTCAGTTCCCAAATCACTTCTTCACCTCTATCTGATAGTTTAGTGTTTTGCAGCAGGAAAACTGTAACATACCACATTCTTCTCCTAACAGGAAAAAGTGAAATCCTCTACAGCAGTGCTAATTAAGCAGAGTTTAACATTAGGTTTAATTTAAAGTGGCCCTCCTGAGACTTCCTAGCATACACTCAGGGTGTCATAAACTATGAAGCCACACTGCCTCTCAATTAGCATCCATTTATTTGGGATCAACACCAAGTGGCAATAAACAGGCACAACCCGTTCCTTTCTCCCCTATTCTGCCCGGCAGCAGCCTGCTCATTGGAGACTTGCTTCAGTAGCTTTAACAGCATCCTTTAGGTGCCTGAGTTAAATCAAACTGGGACTAAATAATGTGTCTTTCTTGGGGCTTCCCAGGTGACTCAATGGTAAAGAATCTGCCTGCTAAGCAGGAGATGCGGGTTCCATCCCTGGGTCGGGAAAGTCCCCTGGGGAAGGAAATGGCAACCCATTCCTGGGAAATCCCATGGACAGAGGAGCCTGGCAGGGTACAGTCCATGGGTTCGAAAAGAGTTGGACACGACTGAAGCACCTGAGCACACATGCACACAAAGGGTCTTAGGAGGCATCTCTCTCTCTCTCACCTTAGTTGTGTTTTACAGCTTAAAGTGCACCATGTCAGTCAGTCAACTGTTGAAATAACTTGTATTAAAAGGAAGACTCAGTCACATTCAGGATGGAATTGGTTTGGTCATAGGTGATTTTAGGCAAAGAATAAGCAGGCGACGGAGACTGCTGTGGGCTTGGGTCTATGAATCAAGCTGCCATTTACAAACCTCCTGTGTCTCTGCTTTCACACCTCCACCTGCTAGATCACACCTCCAACCCTCTCCTTCTGTTTCCTAGTGGGCAGGGCCTTCATTACCAGGTTTTCCTGATCCCTCCTTTCATTGAACTGTAAATGCTCAGTGTATCTCTGGCCAGTAGTTAATGCTACTCAATTAAAGTGTTTACATTATACCTTCCAGATAAGCATTTTTAGTATAGGTAGGGTTCAAAAATCTTTTTTTAATTTTTATTTTATAAGCCCCAAACACCTAAAAAGGAGATTTTAAAAGAAAAGAAAGAAATCCTAGCACATCTATAACATCTTAATCCAGTTGTGTCTGTTGTTTCTGCTTGGTAAGACCTCAATGCATTTAAAAATGAAGAGGTGGGGACTTCCTTTGTGGTCCGGTGGTTAAGACTCCACGCTTCCCCTGCAGGGGTCATGGGTTTGATCCCTGGTCTGGGAATTAAGATCCCACATGCTACACGGTGTTGTCAAGGGGAAGAAATGCACTGGAATAATACATTTTTAAACTGTCTGGATAAGGTGATCTTTGCAAATTCAGCCCGAACACAGAAGCTTTCTGTTTTCTTCTTGTTATGTAGATGAGAGCTAGAGTTTTAATAAATAATAAATAAGAGAGGTGGGAAGAAGAAAAAACTCCAGGAGAAATATCAATAGTATCAAACATCTTCTAGGTCCCATCTGTTGCATCGTCCATTAGCTGAAAAATTGCAGACAGCCCTAATAATAGTACTTGTGATTTAAATAGCACCTTTCAAAGAGCTTTGCTATCAGTAATCTCATTTTTTTTACAACATTCTTACAGGAGCACATGGGACAGGAATTATGATCCAAATCTTACAAGTAGAAACACTGTGGTACAAGGGTTAGTGATTTAAGCAAGGTCATGCTCTTGGCTGGGATTCAGCTGGTAAAGAATCCGCCTGCAATGAGTGAGACCGGGGTTCGATCTTGGGTTGGGAAGATACCCTGGAGGAGGACATGGCAACCCTCTCCAGTATTCTTGCCTGGAGAGTCTCCATGGGCAGAGGAGCCTGGTGGGCTACTGTCCAGGGGTGACAAAGAGTCGGATATGACTGAGTGACTAAGCATGTCACATGCTGTTGGCTGGGGCAGATAGAGGATGTGGACCGTATGCCATGACTATGATACACCTTTGCAGCAGCTACACTGTTTAGATCTGTGCAGACCCAGAGGCAGTATAATGTCCTGAACAACATTGTTCATAAGCTAACTGTAAGCAAAGATCAGGTTCTCTGCTTAAGGGAACACTAGTTGCATACATAATAATATACATTCTTTCTAAAAGCATGATGAGCTTCCTTTGCCTAGGTGAAAACACTTAAAGGATTATCACCTAACAGCCTTTCTCTAGCACAAATTTCTTGTTTAGATGGAAATATATATTTATCATGGCCTGAGTTTCGCTCTTTCTGTGTGTGTGGTGTGTGCATGTTTGATATGCTGGTCAAATCTGAGCTAGTGCTAGTAGAGCAAATTTATACAAAAAGCAACAGTAAATCTGGTCAGAGGTAAATATGTAACAAAGTTCTCTCAGTCTTAGATGCAATCCAGCAGGTTTCTCCAGGATATGCAGTTGGGTGTCATCTTCCAATGATGGAAAATATTTCAACTGGAGGTCCATATCCTTGGCTATGGGCACGACCACAGTGCTTCACAGAGAAACTATAGGGAGACCAGTAGCTCCTTTAATGTTTAAGAAATATCTAGTGCTTCAGAAGAGGACAAGTAACACATTTTTTTAAAATGTCATCTGGATTTCTCAGTTCTTCTTATTTTATAGCTCTGAAAACAAGTATCTAACAGATTCAGTTAGTTCATTCAGTCAACTGACAAATATTAATGAAGCCCCTGCTATGTGTCAGACCTTTATGAAGGTGCTGAGGCCAGAGCATAGAATAAGATAATCCAGGTCCCTGTCTGCATGAAACTGATATTTGAGGGGAGAGGTAGATAATAATAGGTCTTCCCAGGTGGCTCAATGGTAAAGAATATGCCTGCCAAGCAGGAGATACAATTCGATCCCTGAGTTGGGAAGATCCCTTGAAGGAGGAAATAAATGGCAACCCACTCCAGCATTCTTGCCTGGAGAATTCCAGGGACAGAGGAGCTTGGCGGGCTACGGTCCACTGGGTCACAGAGTCAGATGCGATTGAGCATGCATACATGTAGGTAATAGCAAGAAAAGAGTGGGGACTACAGAAAACTAACACGTAGGAAACAAAACAAAGAAATAAAATAGAGATTTTTAAAAAGTGCTCTGAAGGAAATAGGGTAAGGAGATGTCCACTCAGTAAAAGAGGAGGAGAAGGAGAGAAGGAGGGAGAGGGAGACACCTTTGGATGGGATGGTCATGGAAGATTTTCTAAGAGAGTGACATTGAAGTTGAGGCCCGAAGTCACTGTTAATATGATATCTGTGCTATTTATGTGTTCTTTCTCTCTACTCGATCCTTAATGCTGTAAAAGTAGAACAACATTTTATTGTTGATTCCTTTGCTGTAAAGCTTGCTATACAACACATGCCTTGGTTCTCACAGGCCAGTGGTTCTCAGGATCCCTTTACACCCTTAACAACTGTTAAGGACCCCAAAGACCTTTGGTTTATGTGGGTTATATTAATATTTAACATATAAATAGTTAGAGAAATTTAAGCATTTATTTAATATATGATGGACTTATTATTTCTAACATAAGTAACGTATATTTATTATACATTCATATATAAATATTATTTCTTAAAATAAAAAAATAGAACTGTGGCTCACATTGTTCTGCATCTTTGAAAATCTCCATTTTTTTTTGGCTTAATAGAAGACAGCTGGATTCGCATGTCTGCTCTTGCATTCAATCTGTTGTGAAATGCTGTTTTGCTTGAAGTGTATATTTTAAAAAATCCAGTCTTATACAGCTTTGTAGTTGGAAAAGGGTGAACCTCGTGTGTCCTCTGAGAACCTACTGTTTTAGAGTAGCTTTTAGTGCAATTTTGAGAAAAGTGAAAAATATTCGTGGAAATTATATATCTGGTGATCTTAATCATCCTTACATTTATTGCTTTCAAGTGGTTTATATCCCCCATTGTTATGGGCACATGTTGGGTTAAACTCAGACAGCTATAAAACTCAAATCTGACTTTCAGTAGCTTATTTCTTTTTGAGTGATTTACAAACTGACTTTTACATTTCTGAACATAGAAAATGTAGCAGGTGGTAGAAATTTACACACCAAGACTCATATTTTCACTTTATTTCCTACAACTGATTTCATGGTTCTCCAGAGACCTCATTCCCACTGATGGCAGAGCGCATTGGCTATGCCAGTAACACATACCTTCTTCTCTGCAGGTTCAAAACAGTCTCTTTTCTGTAATTACCCAGTTTTTCAGGGTCCCTTCCCAGGGGTGAATTTAAGAGAAGCCTGTGCTTCAGGGATTCACTTTCCTGGGACCCTCCCAAGTCCTTGGGAGTCACCCTAGCAATTTCCTATTTCTATTTTGCATTCTTTTTCCTGAACATGAGTCTTCATATTATAAAAGCTTCAGACACTATAAAACCTGGATTTGTCTTTCCCTTCCCCTTCTCAAGAATCTTCCCTTCTTTCTTCTTCTCAAGATGGGTGAGAGAAGATGCTATTATCCTTTTGGCAATGGGTGAGTGATGTTTGCCTTGGCCTGCCCTCTGGATTCTTGCTGAAGGAGCTCTGAAGTGCCCTTGGCCTCGTAACATGGTGTTTTGCTGACTTGGCCCTCCCCTTAGTTCTAGTGAGAGAAAATGTCTGGGGTCTGGCTGCAATCCTGGCTTAGCAGTGGCTCTGTTACAGCTTCCTCCCCCATAATCTTAGTGAACTGCCTATGAGCATGACGGCCCACACACTGAACAATCTTCTGTGATCACTCAGCCACGTGCTGGCCCTGGGGGAGAAAGTGCTCTCCTAGGCCTGCCTGTCAAGTACCTCCTGTAGTTACTACTCTACTGCTCAGGGTCCATGTGACTGTGAGGCTTTTTCTGAGAGGCTTATAGCTGGTCCAGGAGAAATGTATCTGTTTTATATGTATGTGTATATATATATGTAAGCCCATATGTACATATACATATATATATATGGGCTTCCCAAGTGGCGCAGTGGTAAAGAATCTGCGTGCCAGTGCAAGAGATGCAGGAGATTCGGGTTCAACCCATGGGTTGGAAAGATCCCTTGGAGGAGGAAATAGCAACCACCTCCAGTATTCTTGCCTGGAAAATTCCATGGACAGAGGAGCCTGGCAGGCTATAGTCCATGGGGTTGCAAAGAGTCAGGACTCAGTGAGCAATATATATTTAAGAAATATTAGAATAAGGATACATAACATTTTGAATAAGTTTCTTGATCCTAAAAATCAATGTAAAAATTAATATATTTTGGAGAGTGAAATAAAATGAAACTATGTATTTCATATTTATAAGAAATTTGCAGTCCGCTAACAATTTCATAGCTGAGTTCTAGTAAAATGTCCTAAATAGCAAGGAATTATGTAGGAAGAGGAAGTTATTCAATGTCTAATTTCATCCTCATACATTTTAATAAAGTGGGTGCACTGTTTTCACTGTCAGTTTCTCCTTGTCTCAGACTAACGATCCAGGTGCTGAATCATTTAGGGCATTAAGATCTTGATATTTAAGAGACATTCTTCCTCACTTTACCATGACTTAACTTTGCATGCTGAACCAAACATGGTGGAATAAAATAACACATAATGTACTATATTTTCAAAGTTCTTTATTTACTGAGTAGAGTATCTGTCTTGGACTTTAGCTCTATCTCCTATCATGGTTGACCACCAGCACTATTGTGGCTGAGGTTTACAGAGCCCTGCTGCTCTTTTTTTTTCTTTTTAATATTTATTTATTTGGCTGCATTGGGTCTTAGCTGTGGCACACAGGACTAAGTTGTGTCATAGAGGATCTTTGCTCCATGGTATGTGAAATCTTAGTTCTCCAACTGGGGATTGACCTTGCATCCCTTGCATTGCAAGGCAGATTCTTAACCACTGGACCACCAGGGAAGTCCCTGCAGAGCCCTTTCGGCTGTACTTCACATGTTATTTCCTCACATGCTCCTGTGTCTTAAGACTCCTCAGCCAGTGTTTACCAGGCAGGGAAATAGGTCTCATCTCTTCAGTGTGACTGTTCAAAGGGCTACACACCTGTATGGTGGCCTCATTCCTCTGTTCCCTGCCCTATATCTGTGCCTTTGACAACTGACTCCTGAGGGGCTTGAGGATTGGTTGTAGATGTTTACACCATCAGTGATATCTTAGAGTTCAATTTGAAAACTGGCACATCCCCTAAGTAGTCAGAGATAGATGTTTTTCACATTTTCTTTCTTTACTGCATTTTGTCCTGTTTGATCATGTGTTTTCTAGAATCATGGTTAGATAAACATTGGTTATTGTTTTGTTTTACCTTACTTTTGTAATCTAGTCCCCAGACCTTGAGCACGTCCTTGGATATGGGAAATCTGGGATTTGTGCAGGTTCTGATCCTTACTGAGTAAATTTGGATAAGTCATTTGACAGAAGTCTCTATATCTTCATCTATCATATGGAATTCAAGATTTCTTTAAAGTTTTGAAGAGATTATTTGTGAGCATGTACTGTGCTGTCCAGTTTTGACTTGGTATTATAATAATATATTTTTGACATATAGCTGGTAAATTTCTGTTGACAATCATGTGAATGAATTTTTGTTATAATAACCAGCTCTTTCACCTAAATCAACCAAACACCTGGTGAAATCCATTGTAATGTTATTTTGACTGAATTGATAAATAGGCATGAGAATTAATCTCTCCAACACCTGTAGAGAAAGTCCAAAATAGCCTGGAAATTTAACTTCGCTATTTAATAAAGAAGCTTCCTGTTTATCTCCTTAATGGCACCTGTATTACTCACTTTGGAGCCAGATGTTGTACTTCATCATTTCGTAACGTGTCATTTTTGCACACCGGATTTCTTTTCATAGTTTCTGAGGCAAAATCTATTTCATCCCATCACGAGGATATTGTTAGTGACAGCTGCAACACCTGAATAGGTAGCTTCAGCTTTCATATGGACATAGAGGTGGAATATGTTCTCAAAACGGAGCCAGTAGGGTATGAAACATATGGCTGGAAGTGGAAGAAGTGGAGAATAGTTTCTGTAACAAACTCCTGCGAGTTTTGACAGGGCTCCCTGATAGACTGTCACACCACCCCAGGCTAAGAGGCAGATAACACTTCTCCATTTCTAGTCTGAACACTAAGGTTTGCCTGAGGAAAGAACTTTCTTACATTGTTATCCAAAAATCTGTTGGGAGGCAGTGAGTTCTTCATTACTGGATATAATAAAGAAATGGTTTGTAACCTTCGCAGCTCATCAGATCCTCCTGTGTAGATGTTTAGACTATTTCCATCCACCCACCCCAACCCCACCTCCACCCTTAGATATTTAATTCAGTAGATCAGGGATGGGGTTCAGGCATCTATATTTGCAAGAAGCCCTTCTGATGTTTCTGATATGCCAAGATCAAGGCAGAAATGTATTAGATAGTCTAACTATGGTGTTGCAGAAGACTCTTGAGAGTCCCTTGGACAGCAAGGAGATCAACCAGTCCATCCTAAAGGAAATCAGTCCTGAATATTCATTGGAAGGACTGATGCTGAAGCTGAAACTCCAATACTTTGGCCACCTGATGCGAAGAACTGACTCATTTGAAAAGACCATGATGCTGGGAATGATTGAAGGTGGGAGGAGAAGGGGACGATAGAAGATGAGATGGTTGGATGGCATCACTGGTTCAATGGACACGAGTTTGAGTAAGCTCCAGAAGTTGGTAATAGACAGGGAAGCCTGACGTACTGCAGTCCATGGGGTCGCAAAGAGTCGGACACGACTGAGCGACTGAACTGAACTGAACTGAATTACCTAGTGAATGATTGTTCTAGGTGACAGACTTTAAGGTTAAGTTCATGTGAAAGCATGAAGATAAATCTTCATTTGAAGGGGTCAAAATCTGAAATGTATACAATGAGTAATAGATAAGAGAATTGTGTGTGGGGGGGTTTGGGAGGGAGGGGATATATGTAAACTCGTGACTGATTCATATTGTTGTATGGTGGAGGCTGGCACAGAATTGTAAAGCAATTATCCTCCAGTTTTTAAAAAAGTAAACTGTGAAGTGCTTCTGTGAAATATAATATGTAGTGGTGGGGGTTTTGGCAACTGAGGAATGATGCTCTATGGAAGGGCTTCCCTGGTGGCTCAGATGGTAAAGAATCTGTCTGCAAGGCAGGAGACCAGGGTTCGGTCCCTAGGTTGGGAAGACCCCCTGGAGAAGGGAATGGCAACCCACTCCAGTATTCTTGCTTGAAGAAGTCCATGGACAGAGGAGCCTGGTGGGTGACAATCCATGGGGTCGCAAAGTTGCTCCATGGAAAGGCACCCCAGTTAACAAAACATACCTGTGGACAGATTTGGCTCCTGGGTCTCCACTTGTACCTGAATCTAAAGTCTTCTGGGGGTTGAGGGGTTGGAGAGAGTCTTCTCATGCCTAGTGTTTTCTTCAGATTCTCCAATGTGGAAGAATCAGTACTATTTTCTTTTTTGGGTTTTTTAAGTGAAAGTGAAAGACACTCAGTCATGTCCAACTCTTTGTGACCCCATGGACTATACAGCCCATGGAATTTTCCAGGACAGAATACTGGGGTGGGTAGCCTTTTCCCTTCTCAGGGGATCTTCCCAACCCAGGGATTCAACCCAGGTCTCCCACATTGAAGGTGGATTCTTTTCCAGCTGAGCCACAAGGGAAGCCCAAGAATACTGAGGTGGGTAGCCTATCCCTTCTCCAGCGGATCTTCCCCACCCAGGAATTGAACCAGGGTCTCCTGCATTGCAGGTGGATTCTTTACCAACTGAGCTATCAGGGAAGCCAGGTTTTTTTTTAAAAGCCGAGATTTTTGAAACAACATTAAAACATTAAATGTAAGAGGTACATGTAAGAGGTACATCTTGTCGATTGCCTTTTATAAAGATGGAGGAGAGGGATATGATTAAAATGGATCCATTTCCTTCTCTTGTTTTATTCCCCAACTATCCCCTCTGATGACTTGTTTGGAGCTAGTGTGAATTACATGCAGAGACAGAGGATGAGATGGTTGGATGGCATCACCGACTCGATGGACATGGGTTTGGGTGGACTCCTGTAGTTGGTGATGGACAGGGAGGCCTGGAGTGCTGCAATTCATGGGGTCGCAAAGAGTCGGACACGACTGAGTGACTGAACTGAATTGAACTGAAGCAGAGTATGATGAACCTGAAGTTCAGTTTACCTTGATTTTTCTCCTGGATCCAGTTCTTAATTCTGTAGGACAGTGGTAAAAAAAAAAAACGTTAATAAATGAAAAGAAATATAAGTGAATAGCAAGCATTTCAAGAACTATTTTAAAGTTAGAAGTATTTTAGGGGCATCTGCTGAAAATGTTGCCGAACTGTGGTATTCATTTTTTTTCACTTTGGGGCAATGAAATTTTATGAGTCACTAAATACATATTTTGACATCTGGCTTCACTGCTTTTTTCCCTTGAATGCTGTAAATTCTCATCATAAGAGTTTCCTTCTTTTCAGTCTTTTGATACTACACTTTCAATCATTTTCTGGGTGATTTACAGACGGTTATACCAATTGCCACAGGTGTTAGTTTCCTATGAATTCTTTAGGCTAGGTTAAGGCTTTAGAACAAGGGAATGTTGAATTACATGTGAGGACAGGCTAAGTTTTGGTCTTCCTTAACTGTGTCATTTTTATCGTCTATTTCATTTGCTAATGTAAATGCTTATATCTAGCGTTATTCAGACATGATTTCTTTCATATTTAAAGATTCTCTTGCCTTACAATTTCTTTCCGACACCTCTAGTCTTAATTGCAGCTACCAGTTTTGGAACTCCGATCCATGTGAGATTCTCAGATGTTTTAATTTTGAATTTGTCTGCTGATTTTGTTTTGTAGAGAAATTAATTTTACATTGACATAAGATAGTGAAAGTTCTTCTTATGAGTAAGTTTAAAAAATTTAAAAGATTCTAAATAGGAGGTTTGTAACCAGAAGAGAGTTTTAATTTCTGTAACTGAGGAAGTATGTCTGTGCTGTTTGGTATATGGGGTCCTGGTTCTGTATTTGTGGATTCACACTTTGATGTATGAACTTCTATATCAAGAGCTAGATAATCTGGATTTCCCTGGTGGTCCAGTGGCTAAGACTACTTAAGACTCAGTGCATTCAAATAAATAAATAAACTTTTTTTTAAAAAAGCTAGATGATCCAATGGAAATGATATCAAAACTGGTTGCCTAGAGAATGTGTATCTTTTTTTTTATCTTATTTCCCACTTCTCAAATTTTATAAATCTCTCTAGTAGTATCTGTAAAACTCACATTAAAACCTGATCATCCTCATGAGGAGAAGGACTTGTGAAGAGGTAATCAATCATATTCTCCATTAGAAAATTTCGTGAGGAGGTACACTAAGAAGGTGCTAGGATGCTAGGGTGAGTTTGCAAATCACACATGCTGGGACATTTAGAATAATGTGAAATCCCAGCTCTCTAATAACCACCTTAATTAGTGACACTGAGAAAATGGGAGGGATTCCTGCCTATGTATATACACTTTTAAGAAATTAGCTCAGAATCACTCCGGAAAACCTAACATCAAGCCCTGGCTGTTTGCAGAGGAGGAAATGGAAACCCACTCGAGTATTCTTGCTGGGAGAATCTCATGGACAGAGGAGCCTGGTGGGCTACAATACATGGGGTCACAGAGTCGGACATGACTGAACATCTGAGCACTGGCTGATCACATTAATTCCTTAGACATTGCTGCCAGCATCTGATAGAATATGTTTCGAGTGGGTTGCTCTATGCATTTGCCAGCTATACTCTTGGGAATAATTGCTGAAGTAAACTGTAAGAACTCTGTAGCTCTTAGGGCTGCAATAAGATGCTTGGAATGGGGTATCACCCTGAATTGCTAATATTTCCCAGTAACTCTGATTTATAGTTAAGAACAACTTGGCATTTATTCTAGAATTGGTTGAATGGTTTTCACTTTTTGCCTTGTTTCTATTTGCTTTCACTTTTGACCTTGGAATTGGGGAGGAAGGTTTTGCCAGCCTGTTTTCAGTCACTAAGTTGTGTCCAACTCTTTGTTACCCCAGGGATTGCAGCACATCAAGCTTCCTTGTCCTTCACTATCTCTTGGAGCTTGATCAAATTTGTATCCATTGAGTTGATGATGCCATCCAACCATCTTATCCTCTGTCACCCTTTCTCCACCTGCCCTCAATCTTTCCCAGCATCAGGGTCTTTCCCAGTGAGTCAGCTCTTTGCATCAGGTGGCCAAAGTGTTGGAGCTTCTTCAGCTTCAGCATCAGCTAGCCTAGAGCCCTGGAACTCCTTGTTAGTTACTTTTGGGCAGTGGACATACAGTCCATTTGCCTGATGCTAAATGGCCAGTTTTGCTTTCCTGTTTTTCTGAAAGAGAACTGCTTCATTATGTGGCCTAGCTTTGGCTGGGGCCAGAAGTTAACAAAATTGAGACCCAACTCCAAGGGCTAATACTTAAGCTACTCGAAGTCAGTTATATTTTTTGTTTCATCAGCTGCCTGCACGCCACTCATTGGTTTTTACTCTCACTAACATCACGTATACTCATCCCATAAAATTTGATTAAAATGTTAGAATACATTTTTATTTGATTGCTTTTTGCATCTGAGCGTAGCTTCCCAGACAGCCACATCACACTGAGCACATTATTGATTATTCATGAAGACGCCCTAGGCATTGTAATTATTAGCTTTTCTTCAAATCAAATAGGCCTAGTCATATAACTGAAAAGATTAATAGGAGCTGGAGCAGCACATGAAGAAACTGGGAAGGCCAGCTTGCAAATCTGATTAAAATGTCTAGTATATTGAAATTGAGGAGAAGATGTAAAATTAAGAAAGTTACAAGCAGGAAATGGCAAACACCAGCTGAGGCGATAGGGAATGCCATATGTTATATGTTCTTCATGTTTTTTTTTCTCTTGCTTTTTTTCAAAAAGACTATATATAAAACACATTATATATATACATGCATACATTTCCTTGGCACATGTATCATTAAGGATCTCCTTGGAAAGTCAAGTTGATATATTTATTTTTTGGAATAAAAAAATCCAAAGTTATTTTCCGCAGCATCAGGTTTGCACTGATACCAGTAATCCCACGACTCTATTCATTGTTAAAGATTTAAAATTCTAGTCAGTTTTCTTTTGGTTTTCCTGTTGGATTTTATCTGTCCAAGTTCTGAGCTCGGCTGTCTCTCTGTGTTTCTGTTGATGAGCATCCAAGGAACGGTTTTGGAGCCTGTTCCCATCTATTCTTCCCACAATATTTGTTTAACACGGGATAAACAACTGATCACAAAGGATAAACAGTGATAGAATATTTTTAATCTTATTGTATTAGGGCCATGCGAATCTAGGCAGCATTTATTACACAGAAGCCAATGTGAATTTTATTTTATTTCAGAATGTATAGTTAGTTTTGAAGGTCAAAGTGAATTATCCTAAGTACGTCCCCTCTTCAGATTTATTTTAAAAAATTGACATTCCCCCCTTAAAATCTACTGTTCCAAAACCCCTCTGCATATTTAGAGTCTTTCATCGTATTCTGCTATAAACAATGATCAAGAAAGCATCCAATAAAAGTCTACAATTGCTAGTTGTTAAGAAAATCAACAGCATTTGCAAAAGGAGCAGCTATTCATCCTATCGCCTCATCTACATTTTTCCAGACTTAAATGTCTTTGACCTTCCAAGTTTGCCTTCCAGATGGCAATAGCAACTAAATTTCCTCTACATGTTCTGTATTCATAATTTCATGGAGCTTATCTTAAAAAAATCTTAGCTCTGATTAACAATTTATTATCAGTTCACAGATTTGCAAAATTTATATCAAGAATTTGCCTCTTCCTTATTATAAAAAAATAGCAATGATGCTTTCTTTCTGTTTTAGAAAGGAAGCTACCATTTAAATGACTTAGCCTCATTCCCCATCTAAGCTCTCTTTTTTTCTGTTGTCCTGGAACCAATGGGGACTGTTTTCCTTTGGACAGAACAATATCTCCTATGGGAGACAATGAATGTGGGCTCTAGTAAAACAAAGAAATCTGTTTTATTAACATCAAACATGTCATTCTGTATATGCTGTTCTCTCCTGGAAGACCCATTTGCTAGAAAGAAAGGATTCCTAGTTAAGTCAAAAATTGGTGGTGACCTAGCCTATCAACTCAAGCTAAAAATAAACTGCAACAAAGGCTATTGTTAAACTATTTTCTAGACAGTGATGACTTTAGCTAGCACAGTTGCCAAGTTTAACATTTTCAAGGGAATTTACTGATAGGGATACAAACGTAATTCCTCATTCAGAAGTCCAAAAGCTCTAAGACCTGGAGAGTGTTAAAGGGTTAGGGATTGTAAGAAGCTGTGTCTACAAAGATAGCAATAATCTTTAGATTATTCTACAAAGCCTTGAGTTTCTGAGTGTTTCAAGTAAGTTTCCCCCCTTCCCCCTCTTTCTTTCTTTTTTTTTTTTTAATGTAAGGTATCTACCCATATCTTAGTTGTCTATTGTATTTCATAGATGATGGGGCTTCCCTAGTGGCTCAGTTGGTAAAGAATCTGCCTGCAATGCAGGAGACCCAGGTTCAATCTCTGGGTCGGGAAGATCCCCTGGAGGAGAAAATGGCAACCCGCTCCAGTACTCTTGCCTGGAGAATTCCATGGACAGAGGAGAGGGACAGGGTGTAATCCATTGAATCGCAAAGAATCCTACACAGCTGTGCGACTAACTTTCACTTTCACTTTCATTTCATATATGATAGTCTAGGGAGGAAAATGAAACCTGGAAGTAGGGAAATAAATAAAAACTTATTCTTTCCATATTATAAATAAAATAGTAGTTATAAATACAAAATTCCAGGATAATTTGGCAGATAAATATGTCAGACTTAGCTGATTTTTTGTCTCAGTCTTTACAAAGAGATGCAGAACAGCTGTCAGGAACCAATGTAACTTATGTTTCTCAAGGGGGAAAGAAGAAAAACAGTAGGAAATAAGGACTATGCCACAGCAAATGATTAGGAAATTACAATGTTATGAAGTTTAAAAGAATTATAGTATCGGCAGAACAATTGAAGGAGAAAGTAAATGAGCTAGAGTAGATCAGTCAGTAGGTTTTGTAAGTTGGAGATGGAGAAGAAAGAAGATATTTTGGAACTTTAATGTAAGATAAGAAGTGAAACATAACTGTATTCCTATTTGTCATCGTCTCTCCTCTCTTCCTTCTTCCCTACCTAATCAACCATCACACAGGTCAGGTACACCGTGAAGATGTACACCAGTTATCTAGGAGCTCAGTATCCCTAATGCAGAGTGATTCTGACAATACATATTCCTATTTCAATTAAATCATCTGGTGGGACTCACAGAGTAAAATGCCGTACTATGAACCATATCAGTTGTGCCCTGAAAAAGTGAAGGTGGAGTTTTTGTTCTTATAAATACTGAGAGATGATGTTTCTATTAGTGTTTTTTTTTTTTTTGCAATAGTATTTGGATTTCTTGTGATGTTCAGGTATGTAGTATTCCAGGTATAGGAAGGTAAGCAAGAAGGGGAAAAAATAGAAGTATTTTGCAATTTTATAACATTTCCACTGTACTAATGCTTACTGTTTTCTTTCGTTGAAGTTTGCTTTCCTTAATTTTTCTGTGTTGTACATGCTCCTAAACAGAGTTGTCTTTGAGCAAAGTGTTACTTTTACGGTTTAAGTGTTACTGGGGGAATCCTATTTCTTCCCTAATATTTTAATTTCTTTCTCTTTCAGTCTCTATGGTTTGATTATTCAGAATTTATTTCTTCAGGTCTTCAAAAATGTCCGGTTGAAATTTCGTTATACTGGGAAAGGTGACATCTTAAGCCTTCTACAGACAAACCAGGGTGGGAGGTGGGGGTGGACTTAATTCAGTGAGATAAACCTACTAGAATGTAACGCGTATACTCTAAGTATGAGCCTGGAAGAGCCAGCAAAACTCCAAGAGGGTAGCTGAGCAGGGAGGTGAGAAGTTGTTATATAGATGGGGAGAGTTGTAATCTACTAGGAAGGAAACTAGTTAGCAGTTGAATATAGCTTCCATTCTAGAACTGAACAGACTAATTGCTTAAAACGGTAGCTTTGGGGGGCAGGTTGAAAAATTTCATGTTGTTCATCATTTTACTGAGAGTGATACACAAACAGGCTTACTTTCTATTTTAAAACAAAGAAAACAGAGGGCTCTGACAGAAGAACACTGTAATTGTGACCATGTGTGAAACCCAAATATAGGCCATAACACTATTTCTACCTGCCCTTGTAGGAACTAAGACATTTGGTGAACTACTTTCTAAGACTCCAAATAGATTATAAAAAATTTAGAAAATATAAAGAAAAAATTACACGTAGTATCATTTTTCAAAGACAACCTCTGATAATATTTCAGAATATTAATTTCTAGTCTTTTTTCTTTTAAATTAACAATGTTTCTCATTATCTTATGAACGAAATAGATAACAACTGTAGAAAGTTTAGAAAATTTAGAAAGTGGAAAGAGAAAAATTACACCAAACCATAGTAGAGATGGCCACCATAAATGGGTATATTTCCTTCCTTTGTTTTCTATTTTTTATTGTCTATAATGAGATGTGGTAGACTATTGGTTGACCTCAAAATTCATTCTGCTCTTCTTCTGGGGTACATGGCCATCCAACTATAATCTACATGTCCCAGGTTCCCTTGAGGCTAGATGTGGCCATATGACAAACTTCTTACCAATGAGACGTGAGCAGAATCATATGTGGAATTTCTGGCCATTTTCTGTAAGGTGATTGCTGGAGTCCTGAGGAGCTGTTTCTTTGTTTCATTGCTATTCACGGTTCCTGATTGCTACAAGGGAGCAGGGAGTTCCAGGCTAAGAGGGAAAATGCATCCATGCCAGCCTGGGTCCTGCCCATGGACTTCATCTTGGAGAATCTACGTGCTCTTTGGGTTCTCCTAAGGGGCTTCCCTTGTGGCTCAGATGGTAAAGAATCTGCCTGCAATGCTGGAGACCTGGATTCCATCCCTGGGTCAGGAAGATCCCCTGGAGAAGGGAATGGCAACCCACTCCAGTATTCTTGCCTAGAGAATTCCATGGACAGAGGAGCCTGGCAGGCTACAGTCCATGGGGTCGCAAAGAGTCAGACACGACTGAGCAACTATCAGTTTCACTTCCAGGGGTATTCAGCAGAAGGAAGCCTGAGGGTTTGTAACTTTTAAGTTAAGAGCTAATGATCCCCAAAGGAAACTATATTCACTATCTTATAATAAACTACAATGGAAAAGAATATATATATATTTTATATATGTATATCCCAATCACTTTGCTGTACACCTAAAGCTAACATAATATTGTAAATCAATTATACTTCAATTAAAAAGAGAGAGGGAGGGCCGAGCAGTCGGACAGGCTGCTGAGACGAACGCTTCACTGGGGCAGTCTCCTCATATCATGGGGAGATAGACGCTGCTGCCTTTGATTGGCCTTGGTCCTCATAGCTCCAAAAAGAAACAAGATCTCGATAAGCTCTATGAGCTGAAGTCCAAAGCAAGACAGATTATGAAACAGTTTGTCCCTCAGCCCTAATCAACCTGTCCAATTTCTCATCAATAAAACCGGAACCAGCTAGCATTCCTCCACAAGGCTCCATGGCCAATAGCACTGCAGTGGTAAAGATCCCAGGCACTCCTGGGAAAGGAGGGCGTCTCAGCCCTGAAAACAATCAGGTATTGACCAAGAAGAAATTACAGGACTTGGTAAGAGAAGTGGATCCTAATGAGCAATTGGATGAAGATGTGGAGGAGATGCTGCTGCAGATTGCCGATGATTTTATTGAGAGTGTGGTGACAGCTGACTGCCAGCTTGCTCAGCATCGCAAATCCAGCACCCTGGAGGTGAAAGATGTCCAGCTGCATCTAGAACGCCAGTGGAACATGTGGATCCCGGGGTTTGGCTCTGAAGAAATCCGACCCTACAAAAAACTTGCACCACAGAAGCTCACAGAGAATGGCGTTGATCTGGAAAACAACCAAGAAATAACGCACGGAAAGGTCAGGGGATGGACAGCAATGTATTCAGAGATACTTGAGCTGAGACCTCAGCCATCTCATCCTTGGATTTTTTTTTTTTTAAGGCTTTACACAGAAGCATATATTTTTTAATTAACAGTGCAGCAATATCTATAATGACTGAGAAGATCTGCCAAAAGAATAAAGCCTCCTACCCCAACTTCCAGTCCCTTTTCCCTGCCATCTCAAAGAAGAGCAGTGTATCTTCCAGAGAAGATTTTATTTGTGGTTTATTATAAAAGTGATTGAATAGGGGACAAAGCATTATGGTTTTGTTTGGTGAGAGAGTATTAATATTAGCAGGATTTGTAGAGGTTTCTGTTCCCTTCTCCCTCACCCTTCTCCCTGTACTTTGTAATGTCAGTGTTTATATGAATATGACTTTCATTTGCGTTTCCAGAATAAAGAAGTTATTAATCAAAAAAATAATAAAAATAAAAAAATTTAAGCTGCAAACAATCTATTAAGCCAAATAAAGGATATTAAAAAAAAAAAGATCTAACGAGCCCTTGGATAATGAGTCTTTTCCTATTAATAAATTGAGGGGACCTAGGGGAAATTTGGATTTAGATATTGAACTTTTTGTGAACACCATACATTTATAGATACTCTGTAAATATTTTAATAAATACATTTGTTTTGGTACATATCTCTCTATATCATTGATTAGTCTTTGAAAACATTCTCTTTACAGCTGTATAATAATTTGTCTTATAGGTCAACAGTTAAATAACTGTTGGACATTTTAGTTGTTTTCTTTTTTTATTGTTAGAAATATTTTTTGACATATATAATTTTTGTTTTCTTTGACTTACTAATTTTGCACTTTGGATAAAATACTGGAAGTGAAATTACTGGGTTAAAGGGCATGTGTATCTTAGGACTCTTAATGTTATTTTGAGGTTAGTAAACTGTGACCACAACTGTGAAGTACCAAGGATGGATCTGTAAGTCTCTTTTCAAAAGATATGTATATATCTCTTATACATATGGCAGCAAGGGAAGAACTCACATAATGTTTGTCCAAGGATTACAAAGAGTGAAATGGAATTCGCTCAGTGATGTCCAACTCCTTGTGACCCCATGGACTATATGGTCCATGGAATTCTCCAGGCCAGAATACTGGAGTGGGTAGTCTTTCTAATTCTCCAGGGATCTTCACAACCCAGGGATCGAACACAGGTCTTCTGCATTGCAGGCAGATTCTTTACCAACTGAGCTATCAGGGAAGCCCTAGGATTACAAAAAGCCCCTCATTATCAAGAAATTATGCCTGTTTACTCTCTATTGTTTCTATTAGTGAACAGAGTAGAACTTGCTTTTCAGTGCATTGAACAAATCAAGAAATTTGAGATTGATATTACCGTAGATCTTAGCTTAAGTGACATAAGACCCTCACAACCTCCCAATTCTGCTTCAGTGGAGGTAACAAAAGAGGAAGTAGTCTTTTTCCCACTTGAAGCAATTGCATACCTGCCACCTTGGAGCCTGGCTATCGTCTGAGATCAAAAGTTTTCCTAACAGCCATTCCTAAGACCAAGAGAAGCAGTCCAGAGGAGTCTTATATGCAAAGTGTCCCAACTTCAACAGATGCCTAGGAGTTGGGAGGCATTATTTGAATATTGTCTAGTGCTGTATGTGTCAGGGAAGAAGAGGAGAATAGAAGCATTTGGTTTAAAACTTCCACTTCACCGTGATGAGAAAACCCAAGTAAAACTTTGCTTGCTGTCGGGGAAGCAGCCCCAGTTCTGGTAGTTCATAACAACATTAGGGACTATTTGGATGCTTCAGTTTCACAGATGAAGTCTATAGCCTGGGGAAGGCATCTTGCTTCCATTGTGCAGATGTGCCATTTGTTCCTACTCTGAATATTTTTTTTTCCAATTTTAGATTAGAACTTGAAGAATCACCTTTGATGTGGAGTTCACAATGAGATTTTCCAACCATACTTCATAAAAAAACCCAAATTTTATATTTTTTCTAAAAAAAGAAATCTAGTTAGTAAAACTGTATTATTGTGATAACTGTAAGTATTCTCCATTGTGGGAAAGGAGATAACTTCCTAGTAAATGTACACCAGACCTACTTAAGAGTGTGGAAGTCAAATTCTCCACTTCCTCCACTCCAAGTTGGTTTAAGCCATTCTGAGCACAAAGGATAGCCCATCTATTTGTCCTTTAACATATGAAACAAGGAAATGACTTTGGTTGCTTGCCTTGGAGATAAGAAAAAGAGTGTAGTTTCTCTTAGCCCAGTGTTTTCTAAATGGCAAATCATTCATTGCCTGTTCCCCCTCACATTCACTTGTGCTACTTACCAGTGTTGCAGTGGCAGGAGCAATGTATCCAGGTTTCCCTGCTGCCTATAGTCTAGCTCAGAGCTGGTTTCATATGACCCCCTTGCTTGCCAGCAACTGAAGGAGCAATTAAATCATGTGCTAAGACTGGCTGGTGAATGATTGGCCAGGCTCAATTGTGAGTCCAGGCCTGCTGTACTATAGAAACAATAAAAACGAAGGAAACTAATTACAGCCTGTGGATCAAGGTCTACAGTCTATATAATATCTCATTAGCAGGAACTAGCCTCTCATTTTCCATTTCTTGCTGCATTCCTGAGGTCAGACATGATGCAAAATGATACTAAAGTTTATCATGGGGTTGAGATAGAGAAAGAACCAGCAAATTATGAGGCAAAAGACTAAAAATCAGGAATGGGGCCAGGAACACTGTAATTATAACAATTTTATAACTTTGAAACTACACAGACCAAAGAAATAGAAATGAGAGTCGAGAAATAGACCTGAATGTGTAAGGAATTTAGTGTGTTGGAATTTCAAATTAGAGGAACAGATATCCATTATTCAGCAAAAATGGTGGAGTTTTGGCTAGCTATCTGAAAAATATAAAGTTGTATCACTAACTTACTCCATAGCTGAAATAAGTTGTAGACCTATCAAACATTGAATGTAAAAAATAAATCTTTTTACATAAAATTTCTTACATAAAAATTGTAAGAAACACTGGACAAAATAATTTAGAAAATTGAAACAAGGAAGTCTTTTTTTGTATCTTGACCCAAAATCTAGACATCATAAAGTAAGAGACACATTTGACTAGTGAAAATTGCAGACTTTTGAAAAGAAAAAAAATCATTACTTAAAAAGTTAAGAGATAAATATTGGGGAAGAATAACTTCAGCAAAGGTGGGAAAAAGAAACAAGTTCCATTAATATGCAAAGAATGCTTATAAATCAATAAGAAAAAGAGGAATAACCCAATAGAGAGCTAGGCAATGGACACAAGCAACTGAGATTCACTTGCGATAGTAGAGATGAAAGAAAAGTGAGTGGGAAAGGACTCTGAAAGAGGTTGGTGGGACCCGAGGTGAGGAGACTGGATTTGTATGATATGCAGGGCAGCAGAGTTACCAGTGCAGAGAGCAAGGTACTGCCAGTCGCAGGCAGCAGGGACTCCCGTGGGAGCCCGCCAGTACAGACCATCTGTTGCCATCCAGAGAATACCACCCATAGCCTGTGCTGAAAGACTGCTGGGCTGTTTCCTTATTATGGCTCTGGTGAGAGTCTTTCATGAAAAGTTGCCTGCACATGGCATCTAGATTGTTCAACAGTTGTGACCTCTTTTTGCTGTGACATGTTATTTTTTCCAGTCTCGTCTTATTGCCCCATGTGGTTTCCTCCTTCCTAGAAATGTAATGCAAGGTCTTTGATTTCCAGAAGCACACTGGAATCAGGAAGGGAAAGCCCAACATGTGAGGTACTTGGGCAGCCCTGGGCGGTGACACAGCTAGCCTTCTTGTATCTGTAAATACACTTTCTGGAAGGATACACAGAGAAGGAACTGAAGTAAAGAGTCATATAACATTTATTTTTTAATGATAAATGAACACTATTTTGTAATAAAAATTGTTGAAATAAAGTTAAATACCACTAACCTCTCCCCTGCCTCCCTACAATTCCATTTTAATCAAGTTTAGGAAGCGTCATGGCAATGTATATTGCCTGTCATCAGATATTTCAGTTATTTAGGTGTCCTGAAGCCTTGAAGATGCTTCAAAGTCACAAGGTTGAAGCCAGCATGCATACTTCAAAAGACTGAAGCCATGAACATTGGGGTACCCGCATCTCTTTCAATTCTGGTTTCCTCGGTGTATATGCCCAGCAGTGGGATTGCTGGGTCATATGGAAGTTCTATTCCCAGTTTTTTAAGGAATCTCCACACTGTTCTCCATAGTGGCTGTACTAGTTTGCATTCCCACCAACAGTGTAAGAGGGTTCCCTTTTCTCCACACCCTCTCCAGCATTTATTGCTTCTAGACTTTTGGATAGCAGCCATTCTGACTGGTGTGAAATGATACCTCATTGTGGTTTTGATTTGCATTTCTCTAATAATGAGTGATGTTGAGCATCTTTTCATGTGTTTGTTAGCCATCTGTATGTCTTCTTCAGAAGCGTGTTGTTTAGCCTCCATATGTTGGAATTTTTAATAGTTTTTTTCCTGTAATTGAGGTCTAATCTTACTGCATTGTGGTCAGAGAAGATGGCTGGGATGATTTCAATTTTTTTGAATTTACCAAGGCTAGATTTATGGCCCAGGATGTGATCTATCCTGGAGAAATTTCCATGTGCACTTGAGAAAAAGGTAAAATTGATTGTTTTGGGGTGGAAAGTCCTGTAAATATCAATTAAATCTAATTTG
Source organism: Giraffa tippelskirchi (assembly GCF_054371585.1). Classification (NCBI taxonomy): domain Eukaryota; kingdom Metazoa; phylum Chordata; class Mammalia; order Artiodactyla; family Giraffidae; genus Giraffa; species Giraffa tippelskirchi. Next base: position 97,212,538 of record NC_137277.1, read on the forward strand.
TCTATTGTATCATTTAAAGTTTGTGTTTCCTTGTTAATTTTCTGTTTAGTTGATCTATCCATATGCGTGAGTGGAGTATTAAAGTCTCCCACTATTATTGTGTTATTGTTAATTTCCCCTTTCATACTTGTTAGTATTTGCCTTATATATTGTGGTGCTCCTATGTTGGGTGCATATATATTTATGATTGTTACGTCTTCTTCTTGGATTGATCCTTTGATCTTTATGTAGTGTCCTTCTTTGTCCCTTTTCACATCCTTTATTTTAAAGTCTATTTTATCTGAAATGAGTATTGCGACTCCTGCTTTCTTTTGGTCTCCGTTTGCATGAAATATGTTTTTCCATCCCTTCACTTTCAGCCTGTGTGTGTCCCTAGTTTTGAGGTGGGTCTCTTGTAGACAGCATATATAGGGGTCTTGTTTTTGTATCCATTCAGTAAGCCTTTGTCTTTTGGTTGGGGCGTTCAACCCATTTACATTTAAGGTAATTATTGATAAGTATGATCCCGTTGCCATTTACTTTGTTGTTTTGAGTTCGTGTTGAAACATCCTTTCTGTGTTTCCTGTTTAGAGAAGATCCTTTAGCATTTGTTGGAGAGCTGGTTTGGTGGTGCTGAATTCCCTCAGCTCTTGCTTGTCTGTAAAGCTTTTGAATTCTCCTTCATATCTGAATGAGATCCTTGCTGGGTACAGTAATCTGGGTTGTAGATTATTCTCTTTCGCAGCACTGTTTACAATAGCCAGGACATGGAAGCAACCTAGATGTCCATCAGCAGACGAATGGATAAGGAAGCTGTGGTACATATACACAATGGAATATTACTCAGCCATTAAAAAAAATACATTTGAATCGGTTCTACTGAGATGGATGAAACTGGAGCCCATTATACAGAGTGAAGTAAGCCAGAAAGAAAAACAACAATACAGTATACTAATGCATATATATGGAATTTGAAAGATGGTAATGATAACCCTATATGCGAGACGGAATAAGAGACACAGATGCATAGAACAATTTTATGGACTCTGAGGGAGAAGGTGAGGGTGGGACATTCTGGGAGAATAGCATTGAAACATGTATATTATCATATGTGAAACAGAACACCATTCCATGTTCGATGCATGAGACAAGGGCTCAGGGCCGGGGCAATGGGATGACCCAGAGGGATGGGATGGGGAGGGACGTGGGTGGGGGGTCCAGGAAGGGGAACACATGTAAACCCATGGCTGATTCATGTCAATGTATGGCAAAAACTATTACAATATTGTAAAGTAATTAGCCCCCAACTAAAATAAATAAATTTATTAAAAAAAATAAATAAATCAATCAAATTTTATCAATAAAAAAAAAAAGACTGAAGCCACTATATACTTTTCATAAGATTGAAATCACTATATACTTTTCACAAAGCTGAAGCCACCACACATTTTCCAAGATCAACTACATGGTAAATAGAAGCACTAGGTTGAGATCCTCGGTCATAGCTAAATGATTCTGAGATTTAACCTTTTTTCTGCCTCTGTTTCCTCATCTATTTAGGGATAATAACAACATTACTTATTTATTTGGATTGCTATGAGGACTAAAAGAGACAACAGATGAAAGCATTTTGTAAGCTGTGAAGTGATATTTAACTATTAATCATTAAAAACAGCAATGGCTTAGGAATCATACAAATAGAAATTTGTGTTTTTTTAAAATTAATTTATTTTTTATTGAAGGATAATTGCTTTACAGAATTTTGCTGTTTTCTATCAAACCTCAACATGAATCAACCATAGGTACATACATATCCCCTCCCTTTTGAAACTCCCTCCTATCTCCCTCCCCAACCCACCCCGCTAGGTTGATTCAGAGCCCCTGTTTGAGTTTCCTGAGCCATACAGAAAATTCCTGTTGGCTATCTATTTTAAATATGGTAATGTAAGTTTCTGTGTTATTCTTTCCATACATCTCACCCTGTCCTCCCTTCTCCCCATGTCCATAAGTCTATTCTCTATGTCTGTTTCTCCATTGCTGCCCTGTAAATAAATTCTTTAGTACCATTTTTCTAGATTCCATATATATGTGTTAGAATGTGATATTTATCTTTCTTTTTCTGACTTACTTCACTTTGTATAATAGGTTCTGGGTTCATCCACCTCATCAGAACTGACTCAAATGCATTCCTTTTTATGGTTGAGTAATATTCCATTGTAAATATATACCACAACTTTTTTATCCATTCATCTGTCGATGGACATCTAGGTTGCTTCCATGTTCTAGCTATTGTAAATAGTGCTGCAGTGAACAATAGGATACATGTGCCTCTAATTTTGGTTTCCTCAAGGTATATGCCTAGAAGTGGGATTGCTGGGTCATATGGTGATTTTATTTATAATTTTTTAAGAATCTCCATACCGTCTTCCACATTGGCTGTATCAATTTACATTCCCATCAACAGTGCAAGAGTGTTCCCTTTTCTCCACACCCTCTCCAGCATTTATTGTTTGTAAACTTTTTGATGAGGGCTATTCTGACTGGTGTGAGGTGATATCTCATTGTAATTTTGATTTGCATTTCTCTAATAATGAGTGATGTTGAGCATCTTTTCATGTGTTTGTTAGCCATCTGTATGTCTTCTTTGGAGAAATGTCTGTTTAGGTCTTTTTACCCACTTTTTGATTGGGTTGTTTGTTTTTCTGGCATTGAGTTATATGAGCTGCTTGTATATTTTGGAAATCAATCCTTTGTCAGTTATTCCATTTGCTATTATTTTCTCCCATTCTGACAGTTGTCTTTTCACTTTGCTTATAGTTTCTTTTAAGTTTAATAAGGTCCCACTGTTTGCTTTTGTTTTTATTTCCATTACTCTAGGAGGTGGGTCATAGAGGATCTTGCTTTGATTTATGTCATCGAGTGTTCTGCCTTTGTTTTCCTCTAAGAGTTTTATAGTTTCTGGTCTTACATTTAGGTCTTTAATCCATTGTGAGTTTATCTTTGTGTGTGGTGTTAGGAGGTGTTCTAATTTCATTCTTTTACATGTGGTTGTCTAGTTTTCCCAGCACCATTTATTGAAGAGGCTGTCTTTGCCTCATTGTATATTCTTGCCTCTTTTGTCAAAAATAAAGTACCCATACGTGCATGGATTTATTTCTGGACATTCTATCTTGTTCCATTGGATTATATTTCTGTTTTTGAGCCAGTACCATACTGTCTTGATGACTGTAGCTTTGTAGTATAATCTGAAGTCAGGGAGCTTGATTCCTTCAGTTTAATTCTTCTTTCTCAAGACTGCTTTGGCTATTCAGGGCCTTTTGTGTTTCCATATGAATTGTGAAATTTTTTGTTCTAGTTCTGTGAAAAATGCCATTGGTAATTTGATAGGGATTGCATTGGATCTGTAGATTGTACTTGGTAGTATATTCAGTTTCACAATATTGATTCTTCCTACCCAGGAACATGGAATATCTCTCCATCTGTTTATGTCATTTTTGATTTCTTTCATTAGTGAAATTTGCGTTTTTATTCAGAGCAATAGTGTGGGAAGTTGTACTTTGCTCACGATATGACTTACTTGATGAGTTATTTAAAGATAAAAAAGCTCTTTCTACTTGTGGATACTTAGTGTCAATCAAGTCACAGCTCTCTAGAGTGATATGACTCCAGAAGCCAAGGGCTGACAGCCAGGGTAAATATAAACTCTGGAACTTAAGTTTGGGTCCAGGTTATAGAATCAAGGATTTGAGGAGCAAGGTAAGAAGAGATTACAGTGAAGGATGGTAAGGCAAAGCAGTGGGGAAGGTGATTTCTTTCATCACCAAGACATTTCCACTACTAGCTTCAAAAGCATAACACAAAAGCTACTTCTAAAGGAACTGGCTCATACAACTAGGGGTTAGTGTCTGAAACATCCATGTCTTTAGATCTTTAGGAGTCTTTTGGAGGATGGTGGTGCAAACTAGGCACTCATCCTGGATGGACAGCTTGGCTGAGCTGAGAGTTGGTACGGACTCTAAGTCCATTATGCAAAAGGCACCTAAGAGTAGAATCACTGGATCCTAGGTGCATTTTCAGAGATGGTTTGAATGTGCAAACATCAGAAGATAAGCAAGTGAAAAGATATTGGGACTTCTGCATCTTTTTAACTTAAAAAAATTTGAAATAAAATATCAGTTTTTGGGGGTTCTCCACCTCCTCAGATTTACGTCCATTTGCTAATTTCTGTCATATAAATGCTCCCACCATAGCCAATATTTAGCTACCCATGTGACACCACTGAATGTAGAGTTGGGAAGAGATATATACAATCAGTTGTTGTGAACTGTTGCAAACCGACTCTAGCAATCCTAGCACAGATGTCAAAATCATTATATTGATCAAAATAAGCCAGAGTACATATTGTATTATTTCATTTATATGAAGTACAGGACATCATGTTATTTCACATAACAGAAGTATGTTCCTTTTGATTGCTAAGTAGTATACCGTTGTCTAAATACACTACAATACGTTTATTCATTCACCTGTTGATGAACATTTGGCTTATTTCCCATTCTTGGCTATTTTAAATAAGCATTCTTGCATGAAACTGCTATGAACATCCTTGTATAATGCTATTATACCCACTCTACCCAAGATTAGAAGAGGGAAAGCTGCAATAGTTTGTTCAATCATTAGATAGCTAGTACATTTAAAACTATTTATCAAACACCTATGATGTGCTGGGCACAGTGGTATATACACAGGGTTCAGTTCAGCTCAGTCACTCAGTCGTGTCTAGCTCTTTGTGATCCCATGAATTGCAGCACGCCAGGCCTCCCTGTTCATCACCAATTCCCGGAGTTTACCCAAACCCATGTCCATCGAGTCGGTGATGCCATCCAACCATCTCATCCTCTGTCGTCCCCTTCTCCTCCTGCCCCCAATCCTTCCCAGCATTAGGGTCTTTTCCAATGAGTCAACTCTTTGCATGAGGCAGCCAAAGTATTGGAGTTTCAGCTTCAACATCAGTCCTTCCAATGAACACCCAGGACTGATCTCCTTTAGGATTGATTATATTCTTTGCAGCCAAAGATGGAGAAGCTCTATACAGTCAGCAAAAACAAGACTGGGAGCAGACTGTGGTTCAGATCATGAACTCCTTATTGCCAAATTCAAACTTAAATTGAAGAAAGTAGGGAAAACCACTAGACCACTCAGGTGTGACCTAAATCAAATCCCTTATGATTATACAGTGGAAGTGACAAATAGATTTAAGGGACTAGATCTGATAGACAGAGTGTCTGATGAACTATGGACAGAGGTTCATGACATTGTGCAGGAGACAGGGATCAAGACCATCCCCATGGAAAAGAAATGCAAAAAAGCAAAATGGCTATTTGAGGAGGCCTTGCAAATAGCTGGGAAAAGAAGAGAGGCAAAAACAAAGGAGAAAAGGAAAGATATAGCCATTTGAATGCAGAGTTCCAAAGAATAGCAAGGAGAGATAAGAAAGCCTTCCTCAGCGATCAATGCAAAGAAATAGAGGAAAACAACAGATTGGGAAAGACTAGAGATCTCTTCAAGAAAATTAGAGATACCAAGGGAACATTTCATGCAAAGATGGGCTCGATAGAGGACAGAAATGGTATGGACCTAACAGAAGCAGAAGATATTAAGAAGAGGTGGCAAGAATACACAGAAGAACTGTACAAAAAAGATCTTCACGACCCAGATAATCACGATGGTGTGATCACTCACCTAGAGCCAGACATCCTGGAATGTGAAGTCAAGTGGGCCTTGGAAAGCATCACTACGAACAAAGCTAGTGGAGGTGATGGAAATCCAGTTGAGCTATTTCAAATACACAGGGTATACAATGGTATATACATCTGTCCTTAATGAATTTATGGTCTAGTGATTAAAAACTCTCTTGGAGTTTGCTACCACATTTTTTCATCTGGGACAATTATAAAGTCACTCCATTGGCTACCAGGATGTAGAGCTTCATGGAGAGTGACTCCCAACTACAAAATCCAACTGGATTTGAGGATTGTCAAGAATGATGTCCTGGACTTGCTTAAGGTCACTTTTGCTTTGTTTTCTTATCTAACCAGCAAACAGATGTGTGCCTGAAATTTGGTGTTTTTGTCAGTCTCGGCAGGGTGAAGTCTCCACAAAATCAAAGTAGCCCACAACTGTGGGCTAATTTAGGATGGCATTGAGGGATGACCTCATGACAGTACATGAAGTTCCATCCTGTTGCTGTTGTTCAGTCGCCCCGTTGTTGTCCGACTCTCTGCAACCCCATGGACTGCAGCACACCAGGCCTCCCTGTCCTTTACCATCTCCTGAAGTTTGCCCAAGTTCATGTCTATCGCATCGCCCTATTCCCATACAAAATCAGGTCTTGTTCTGCCACAGTTATTGACTTTTGTGTTTTAATTCTTACTGTGTCACAGAACCTACTGAAAATTTCCCTGCAGGAGACCCTTTATGCTGTTGTGGAATTTGCCAACTTGAAGACAATATTTGTTCCACCCAATAGTCATCTTCTTGCTGGAGAGAGAGAGTGCTGAGGTCATATCCTCCCTCTGGGCAGAAGCAAGTAGCGGGGAGAAAACATCCCCCAAACACTCATGATGCTCCTGCAAAATTATCAACTCCATTTTGAAGATGCAGAAACTGAAATCGAGACCAGTCTGTGTTATAAAATATATCGGACTTAAACTTGAATCTGTGTGACTCTAAAACTGTACACCATCCTGACTCCTTGGTGGATAAAATATTGAGAGCTAAGGAGATGAGGATCTTTGTGTGGGAAAGATCATAGCTTTCCCATGGGAAACAGTGTGGCTAAATGTTGTGTTCACTCTTTTGGAATTTTTGTAATTATTAGGCTAAACTGAGTAGAAGCGGAGTTAGCCTCCAAAAGTTTTTACCTCATTAAGGGGTCATTTGCTAAAAGTTTGCCTGTATTTTACTTAATTTAGTTTGCCAGCAAGACAAACCAAACCTAATTGCCTGTTTGCTTACTTTACGAAAGTGCTGAGGGCTAGCCTTGGATTTAGACTGCCAGTATAGGTCCTAACCTTTGGAGATACCAAACTATAAATGGCTATTAGACATATTGCCTCAGTTTTTTTTTTTTTTTTCTGGAGGAAGTTCTGTGTAGACATTTGCATTTGAAGAGTCTTGGGTGTATATACGGCATGGAGGAAAGTGCCTTGGCATGGAAACTCTGCTTTAAGGCACAGCTCACTGTGTCAGAATGTCTAGTTCATGTGTTTTTGGATAGAAAAGCTGTGTAGTTTCCTTCTTTTCTTTCTATTCTTTTTATCCTCTTAAAGCATAGTCTGTAATCACAAACCAGCTGGAGAAAAGATAAAACCCTGAAGAGTTGAATTCAAACATCAGCAGTTATTTTGGAGACAAATGATTGACTGAAATTGACATTTCCCCTCACAACAAGTTCTAGTGTGAAGATGCAAAGTTGGAGAAGGGCAGCAGGTTCAAGAAGCACAAAGTGAAAGAGAAGAACCTGCTTTTATTTGGTCTGTTGTAATTACTCAGTTCAGGTTGCTTGTACACAAATTTTGATTCAATATCTTATTATATCTTTAAAGTTATCAGGACCAAAATAAGGATGGGAGACAGTTCAGACTTACAAGATGAAATATGTCAATCTAATATATATACTATAGCTGCTAGAAAGTGGCTTTTTCTCTCTCTTTATCCACTTCTGTGTAGATTCAGCTGAATAAGAAAGAACAAGAAAGTGGTTTTGTCAAATTGATTTCCATTGCACAGAAAGCATCTTGCTTGTTTACATAGTAGGTCTGCAGCAATTTCGTGTTTTCTTATCCCATTTCTTCCTTGGTAATAAGCATATTTTTTTCTTAGAGGAGCATATGGCATTCAGACTTATAAACAAACCCTGCAAACCTCTGTTGAGATCTGAACTGAGCTGTAATTTTATCGAGTCCTAATTATGAAAGCACAATGCAGTCCCAGAAATACTGAAATTTAACACACATTTATAATAGGTAAATTGACAGGGACTGGACAAACTGAACATCATATATATTCAGGATATATATGATGTATAGAACTATAGGATGAAATGAGGAGACCTAATTGCAGCAATCTCAGGCTGCAAACAAAGCTAGGAAAAATGAGAGGCCAGACAAGTAGAAGGCTTTTGTGTTTGAACCACAAATCTGGGTTCAGTGATTCTCTGTGGAAACCAAATTTGCTCCTTAAGCAAAACAGATTTTTGCTAAGAAGATTTTTATATTTAGTCTGAGACAGGACTACTCATGATTCTTAACTACATACTCAGTAGGAAAGGGGTGGTTATATATGGTCACATTTTGGAATCTGTTGTCTAAAATTGCACATGGAAATTTTGCTTGACAAGCATTGTATTCAATATGCTTACCAAAACTGTAGCACACAAACAGCATTTATCTACTTCCTAAATGTGTCAGTGCAAATATAGTCAATCTAAGTTAAGAAAACACCCCACAACATTTAAAAATTTTGGCTTTGAGTTTGGAAGGCCAGCTGTGCAGTATGAGTGAAAATCCTAACAGGATATTTCAAATATACCATTTTTGGTAGCAGCATATTATGTACACCCAGACAGAGAGCATAGATGGCTAAATAGAGGGGTTGAGTGGGTGCTTGTCCTCTTGACAAGAGAATCCTTCTCGTACTTAGAAGCTGTGTTCTTTCTGTCACCTAATATAAGGTCTATAAGACAGAGAGAAATGTGAATTGTTTATATCACAAAGAATAATGGGCACAAAAGGGATGAAGGCTGAGCAAGGTCTAGAGATTCTTCCCTCTCTCCCAGTCATCTCTTGAAGCTGCCATGCACTAGACTTTTCAACACGCTTCACAGAACTAAAAGAACCCTGAAGATTCACATCCATTTATATCCATCCACTGTAGCTGGCTTTAGCATTTCAAGGGGAAAGATGACTCTGGGAACTCTCAGGAATTCTGAGCTAAGCAGTTTGGGACTAGGCTTAGAAAACGATGGAAGATGTCATGAAGTGTGTCAGAAGTCCTGGGATGACCTTAGGACTCCCAAGCAGGAGACTGAGGATTCAGACTGGGATATGATAAATACCACAGCTGGTACCCTATGAAGAGGGAAAGGGCCAAAATTGGTTGGATCTACTGGGGCTAGGGGCTCAAGGGGAACACTCTTCATTAATTATTCCCATAATTTTTGGCTCTATATTGGTCAAGTAAGAACAATAAACTCAAGTACATGACATAATTGTTTGAGGTAAATCTTATATTAGTGGGTGTTTTGGGCACATTTTGGAATCACCTGGGGAGCCTTAAAACATACCGAAGCCTGGGTCCTACGGTTAGAAATATTGATTTACTTGTTTAGGGGTGAAGCACAGGATTTGAGATTTTTTAAAGTTTTCCAGATGATTCTAATGGGCAGCCAAAGTTGAGAACCACCTTCATTTGTCTGTTTAGGCAAAAACATTGAAATTCACTTTCTCTAAGAAATTGATTTAATCAAAGTTAATTTGCACTGGTATTTTGGGTTCAATAGCTACCAAGGTTTAAGAGTTGAGCCACACATTTTTAAGGTATACTACCAAACCAAGGTCAGATTTCCTTTGGGATCCAATCTGGGTAGTCTTGACATGAAGATACTTGCCTGCCTCTCACCTCAAACCCTTGCTGTAATCCTGTTGCTCGCTGGAATCACCAGACAACTGGCGATTGCATATCTGCTTGCTTGTCACAAATAAAGAGTGGGCAAAGCAAGAGTTCCTAGGAACCAAAGATAGTTATGGTACCCTTCTATCTGTAAAATAATTTAGTACTTCATTGAATCATTCGGGGCGGGGGAGGGGGGGTTGTGTTGTTACTGTTAGCTTTTCGTTTTCCAGAAAAATAATGTCTTGTTCAAAATCTGTCGACCAAACATATCTGAAATTTTGTGCTCAACAGATATATTGCCTCTTAGGATTTAAATATGGATGAGCTAAATGATTTGAAAATCTGGCAAGAAGGAAAATGGCTGGAAAACACTTTCAAATGCCCCTGAGTGATAGAGGGGAAAAGTAGTAGAAAAGGAATCTAACGTCTTTTGGTTGTGCTAACAAATCCTATTTGTTTATAGACATTGTCTTGTGGTGATTTGTAAGATACTTTAGTGTTGGTTTTTTTTATAGCACTGGCTCTCACTACCAGTTAATTTAAATGGACCCAGGATTCCTACTTCCAGTAGAGACCTAGTCTTTTGAAAACCATGATTACAAATTTCTTCCTAGGATTATTTTCACTAAACACATAAGGATTAGGATGTAAAGGTAAAATTAATGAAATGAGGGGGAGATTATGGGGTCTCTTCTTATCACATCACCTGAATGGCTGGCCACCCTACTAGTTCTAAGTTCAGCCCTGTCTAAGCCTCAGAATCTGCTTACAGAGGAAGAAGACTAGCTTGTCAGAGAAAGAAAAATTTACTTGGAGAAGACCATCATGCCATATTCTTAGATCAGATTTTACAAAATTATTACTGAGACTATTGGTCTGTTTGCAAAATTCTTGCTCTACTTATAAAGATTTTGTTGTTGTTATTGTTTTACTTAGTGAAGGGTACTATAAAGACTCTTGTACCATCTTTTCATTTAGGCAGGACATAAGGTAGTCAAGTTGCCATATTAAAGTTTGTAAAAGTGCTAAGACTAGAATCTGGTTCTCTAGCCCCAAATTCATGGCTCTTTTCCCCTCCCAGGGGGCTGTAGTTTCAGAATAAATAGAAGAACCTCACTGGTCAATCTCACAGTTTAAGAAAGCTGATTGGGAATTATGAAGATATTAAAAAGATTTGTTCTTAGGGAATTTATTAGAGAGGGAAAAACACAAGTCATTTACTCTGACTAAATGGTATAATGAACCAGTGGTGATAGCACAGATCTGTCTACACTTCCTGGAATTAAGCATTTGGCAATATGCACCAAAAGCTTTAAACCCAGTTTCACAGCTTTTGACCCAGTAAGTCAGCTGTTGGAAATTTTCCCAATAATTAGAGAAAGTCATGAAGGCATGGTTATGTATATTCACCCAGCATTTATTTATATTATAAAAGATTGGAAATTGCCTAAATGTCCACAAAAGCCAGGATTGCTTGGTAAGATACTGTTTCCATCATATAATATGATGGAATATAATCCAGTTATTTAAAAAAAACAAACCATGTTCTTGCAGCATACTTAAACATATTGAGAGAACATCATGATAAATGGTAAACAAAAAAATCAGATCTGCAGAATATTATGTATGATATGACCCCAATTTGTGAGAAAACAATTATATATATATATACACACACACACAGACATAAAAGAAGATTATAAAGATAGTGAAATGTTAACCATTGTTGTTTCTGGGTAGTACTATTATGATTCCATTTTACTTTCTTTATGCTTTTCTGTATTTTCCAAAGTTTTACCATGAACCTATATAATATAAATATGCAAAACAAAAGTCCTGAGAATATGGTTTGGATGAACATTAAAAAGGATTTACATCCATGTATTTTAGAGAAAGGAGCATTTGTCTTAAATAGGGAAAAAGACTTTCTGACCTCCAGAGGGACGAAGCACCTTGGACAGACCTGACGTAAATACTCTGACTCAATATAAATGAGGCTCTTAGGGTCCAACATAAAAGAGTAAACATCTTAAAAGCGCATAGGGATGGGAATATCTGAGTCCAAGAGAGAAAATAAAGTTGGAAAAGCATTAAGTCTAGATCTTAAGCATTATTTCTAAACTACTAGCCTTGATGTTTAAGGCTACACATTTCTGTAGAGATGCAGAATGTGGTAAATGTGGTAGATGCAGATGTGTAAATGTGGTCCTGCCCACATTTACAGAGAGCCTTTAAATGTCAGCATCATTTTTAGCCCAGAGCTCTTTTCTTACACAACATCTAAAAATATCTATTAGTTTGAATTGTCAGCATGTAAAACATTTGCTATGACTTTTTCTCATCGTATCACTCAAATCATGTCAGAGCTGGAAAGAAAAAAAATGCCTGGATAATCTGACAATTACTAATATTATTCAATGAGGTTTTCATGGGAATATTTAATAGCAATTTAATAATGCCATTTATAATCATAACAGCCCAGCCAAGCGGTTCCATCTACTTCACATTTCCCCTTAGAAGTCCCATAAACACTTCAAAATTACAATGTCCTCAACTAAAGTCATAATCTTCTCCATTATTGTTTATACTATATGTGTATAAGTATCCATTTAGTTACCTAAACCATGAATTTAAATTATCCTCTAATTTCTATATTTCTGGCCTCAATTACTGTATAAGTATCTAGATGGTTTCTCTAAACCTAGGCTTGATCACCTCTGATCCATGTCCCACTCTGCAAATGAAGTGAATGCTCGAAAAAGGAAATCGGATTATGTTATTTCTTGTTTATAACCCTTTAACGGGTTCAGGTCCAAATGTAAGCTTGGCCTTCAAGGCCTTATCTGATCTCTAGTCTGCTTACATCTCTAGCCTCAATGCTGTCTAGCTTCTTAGACATGTCTTCTCAGTTGTCACAGGACTACCTCATTCCCAACTTTCAGGACCCAGCTTGCATGTTGCCTTATTTTGGGACTCAAGGCTGATTGGGTGCCTCATCCAAGGAGCTTCCCTGGCACCATGATGTAACATTTTATGTAGCAATTTACATAGTTTACTTGTGTATCTCCTCTTAAAACTGTAAGTTCCTGGGGAAGAGAGGTTAGGTCCTGCCCACTATTATATCCTCAGCATTGATCACAGTGTCTGTTACTACCTTCAATTAAAAAAGAATCTTCCCTCTTCTCATGTCATTAACACCATGGAGAATTGGAACAGAGAAAATAGCCTACCCAACATTCAGGCCATACACCTCACTCTTACCCCCATTTCCTGCCTCCACTCTCTATCTCCTTCTTTCACAGCAGAACCCAGATCGTGTCTACATAGCCATCCTCCAAGTGTTTCAGGGGAAGCAACTCCATGCCTGATCTGTCTATGACAATTATTTTCATTTCCTTCTCCATGCCATTTATTTAAGAATGGCCACGTGACCAAGTTTTGGCCAAGGAGATTTGAGGAGTAGTTTGAAGAGAGCGTCTGTGAGAGTTTTCCTTACTTCTCACAAAGAGATACAGAAAGAGATGATTCATTTTACTCTTCTTGATATTTTATGATTAAAAATGCTGCAGCCTTCATGTTCCCATGAAAGAAATCAGCCTGAGAACAAAGCCGACACTTTAGCAATATCTGCATGGAGCAGTAAAAGGATTTGAGCTTCTTTTGGCATAACTGAGCCATTGGTCATATTACTTGGAGCCTCCCAGGCTCCAGACTTCTTATATGGGACAGTAAATTTCCTCATTGTTCATATAAATTTGAGTTGAGGATCTCTGTTATTTGTACATAAGAAATGATTCAAAGATGAATTCTAAATAGGCCTCACCCCACTGAGAATTATTATCTTGGTATAAAAAAGTAGGCTTTGTTCTATTGAGAAGTGCAATATAATTGTACAACAGTCAGATATCGAATGGCAAATTATTATTAATGGCAAATTATTATTACTGTTGGTAAAGTGGCATATATCCTATTTATATGTTCTTGTCAGGTGTTTGGTGGTTTATGTAGCACCCAAAGGAAAACATGACCTTTGAATTTTGAAAATTTGAGGCACAGAGAAACCAGACTTTAAATTTTAAGTTCCTCAAGTCAGTATTAACAGAGTTGAATAAGTCATAACCTGACTATAACAATTAAATTAAATTTTAAAAGCATTTAAACAATTATTTTAGCATCTCACTCTTTTCTTGAGGTAGAGGTAGATATAAAATTTCCTAGATGCCAAAAATAGTAGGAAATTTGGGAAATACCAACAAATGTAAAAGAGAAAGTAAAAAGTAACATAAATTTATTATACACAGCTAACTAATTTTATTCTTTGATATATTCCTTTAAATGTTTTAAAAATCAAGTGTGTAAATATAAATGAATATATGTTTATTGTTTATATATACTCATATATGAAAATATGAATGAATATGAATAGAATTGAATCATGAACATTATACACTGAATATTTTTACAAGCACTTTTAATGCAATTATTTATTTGTCAAATTTATGTTTTCATTTTTTATGATTTTAAAAAGTTTCTGTTTAATTTTTGGCTGTGCTGGGTGTTCATTGCTTAGAGGTCTTTCTCTAGTGGCAGCAAGTGGGGCTCCTTTCCGTTGAGGTGTATGGGCTTCTCACTGCAATGGCTCAGGTTTGATCCCTGATCAGGGACCTAGATCCCACAACTCAAAGTTTGCCTGCTACAACTAAAAAAATTAAGATGCCGCATGCCGCAACAAAGATCCTGCGTGCTGTAACTAAGACCTGGCATGGCCAAATAAATAAATATTTTAAAAAATTGGCCAAAAGTCCAAAAAATCTAATTGAACTTTCGAATAAATTGTAGTAACACTATATGTTGACTTGGAGATCAACATAACATCTCCACAATATTGAATCTTATCTCATTTTCCCATACATCTCTCCATTTATTGAAGCTCTATTTTATATCTTTCAGAAATATCTGAAGTTTTTCCCCCTGCTTACTACTTTTTAAGCATTTTTCTTCAAGTGCATTTTTCAAAAAATTTTTTTGTTGCAATTAGAGATCTGTGGACAAAATTCTCGGAAGTATCTTCTGAAACATCTCTGCCATTTTATTGTCAGGCTATTTTTCTTTCTTTTCTTTTTTGGCAGTGCCATGAAGCTTGTGACATCTTAGCTCCCCAAGGAAGGCTTGTACCCAGACTCTTGGCAGTTAAACTGTGGAGTCAACCACTGGACTTCTAGGGAATTGTTGCAGGCTATTTTTCTTGAGGTGTTCACATTGACATTTTCTGGTAGCAAAATTTAACTTCCACTAAGTATGAGGCAGGAATGATAGCATGCTCTGAATCCTAGTTCTACCACTATTGGTAACAATTTATACAATTTATAAAAAGTGAATCCCTTCTTATCTCATTTTATAAATCTAAGAGTAAATATATAATATGCCTGCAACATATGCCATTTAAAAATTTAATCATTGCTTTTAAAAATTAAAACTATGCTCTAAAAAAGGTAAGTTCGAAAGCAACAAAGATTTTCTTTTCTTCTTTCTATATAAAGCAATATAAGACCAGTTGCATTTGCTTTCAGAGACTTGATGGCTCACATAATTATGCAGAACTAATTAATTCAAAATCTGTTTATCAACAGTAGTCTGTAGCTACAGCATTTTCTCCCAGAGGCATTAACAAAGGCTTATCACCTGCTTTCTTGTTGCAGTTTGTCTCAAAGGCAAATCAATAAGAAAAATATAAAAATGCTACTCCCAGAACTAACACTTTCAACAACTTGCAAGAACTTTTAGTATCTGATACCAATTAGTTTTCTTAACTTATATTAAAAGTTTTATTTAGCAGTGAAATGTGTCAAAATAGTAAGAATTTTAAAGGTATAATAAAGTTTTCCCTAAGAATTTTTTTTTAAATTTAGGGTATGTAATTATTATATTTTTTACATAATAAATGGCTGTAACAGATGGTTGTGGACAAGAAGTTATAAAAGAAAACTATTATATGCCTTATAGATTAAACAATATAATAATGTTCCTTGCCCATACCCACATAGGCATGCCTATAGAAATAAAAGTGTCTCTATCATGAGTAATATCTGCCTTGATATAAGATTAGCAAAACAGCAGAAATGAGTTATCAATGAATGTATGTGCTTGATTTTTTGATAAGGTTTTCTGATCAATAGATTCCCTCAAACCGTATTCTGATTATGATGCTTATGGATGTTCATTTGATAGGGAGAATGCTAGCTAGAATAAAATGTGTTTTGGGTTAGAAAGCCAATGTTTGTTTATTTTAAAAAAGGGGAATGAATTTCGGGAATTGAAATTCTCTTCTTTCTCAGTTTTTTATTTTTTTTATGTTTGAAAGATGCATTGTCTTTTGAAAAATGATAAGTGCTTCCTGTAAAGTAAGAGAACTTTTGGATAATGGAAACTTGCTTTTACAGCTGGCCTTGTAGGCTTGGAGAAAGGGTTCACGTCAGGTTCTTATTCATTTACCTCAGGATGCCCGTGGTTAGGACCTTTGGTCTTAATCCTTCTTGCAACGCAACTCAAGAAACTACTAGGAATTCCAAATATATGAGAATCCTGTTACAAACTATACCAGGCACCCACACGTCATAGTTGAGATCGTTCCTCAAGTAGTAAGTGACCTGTATCGAGGAGATGCAGTTGTACCAGAGAGTGGGTAGGAGTTCCGACCCCCTAGGGAGGTTACATGATTAGCGAGGCATAAACGCTGAAGCCACTCAGAACCGATGGCTTCCTTGGACTGAGAGGGTGAGGCATTGTCCACTCAACTTCATCTGTCACCGTGACCATGCCTGTCCAAGGTATCTAGAACCTGGAACTTTGGGAGCTGTCCCTTGGAGCATGAGACCTGTACTACATGTTATTTGTATGCTGTACTGTTACTTGTTCTGATGCTTTCTTAAAACAAAGTAAATTTGGAGATGGGTGAAGTCTTTTATGTCTCATGAATTTATTAACCTGAACCCAAGTCAAACAGCATGCTTGCATGCTCAGTTGTGTCCGGCTCTTTGCAACCCCATGTTCTGTAGCCCACCAGGCTCCTCTGTCTATGGAGTTTTCCAGGCAAGAATACTGGAGTCAGTTGCCATTTCCTACTCCAGGGGAGGTTCCCTACTCAGGGATCAAACTCCAGTCTCTTTGGTCCCCTGCACTGGCAGGGAGATTCTTTACAACTGATGCCATCTGGGAAGCCCCAAGTCAAATAAAGTGAGTGTTTAAAAGACAAACTTCCAGAGCAAGAAATTATTCTCTTCTTTCTGCCGGAATCCTTTCATCCCCAATCCCTTAAGAGGAAAACCTACTTAATTAATTGGTAGGTGGATTCTCATTACGATTTTACAGGAATGTTCTTCCCAGCATTAGCTTAACATCTTCAAATACTGATTTGTCAATGACTCAATGATTTTTGGAGATTGTAGAAAGTTTAATATAAAAAGTTAGAAAAAGAGATATAAATTCTATGACAAAATGACATGCAAATATTAGGCCTAGATTCAGTTTTTCTCGATCTCACACTGAAATGTCTATGAAGTATTGACAAAAAGACAAAACCTCACATTACCTCATGCAAAAACCTAAAACTGACAGATAATCTATTGCTAAAACCGGTGAAGAATTTACCCATGTTCACAAGCCAAATAAATTGAAAAAAACAGTTTATGACCTAACTAATCTTTGCCTCCTGAAATAGAACAGTACAGCTAGGCTGAAAGAAGGTAAAAGCTATATCTTGCTCCACTGATCCCAGATGAATTGATTCAGGGTTTAGAACAGTTGGAGAAAAATGGACAGCATAAGAAGTTCTTTTTGAAACATATGTTTTTTTTCTTCATTCCCACTTGCTACGTCAGTATGTGAACATCCTGGCAGGAAATGGGATTGATGGGGTGTCATTGCATCTAGGAAGATCTAGTCCACATACATAGAACATGGTAGTTGAGTAAGGTACTTAAGGGCAACACAGACTTGTCGCTTACCAGAAGGGTGACTTTGGGTAAGTTATTTTTACTCAATTTCCTCATTTGGGGTTGCTATACTTATTAAATGAGACAATGAATGTAGAAGTCAAAGAACAGGGCCTGGTACAAAGTTTTGTTCTATACAAGGTAGGTATTATTTTTATTATGACAAAGAAGGGCAGAAAATGGGAAAGACTGAATAGTTCTAGCAAGTATGTATGTGTGTGTGTGTGTTGTAGGTTTGGCTTTATTTTGTGTCCTCTCTATGTTCAGTGTGTCAGAGAATCTAGCCATGGGATAAGAGTGGTTCTAGCTCAGTTTTGCACCGTCACACAAAATGAACGTCAGACACTGGACATGGCCGCCTTCACATCAGCCACAGCCCCAGCTGCATAGTCAATGAGGAGATCAAACCAATGTCCAAGTGATAGGATTGTGCAAGCCACATAGCTTGTCATTTGGCAAAAGACAAACATGAACGATGCAAAAAAAATAAATAAATAAATAACATGGGTTATGTGTCTATGAAAAAATACTGCAAAAACTGCAAGAGGAAAAAGGTTTGGAATCCTAAATGATATGCAAGAAGTATGGCCTCTATGAAACAGAACTGACTAGCCACTCCCTTAATCATTAAAGAGTTTCTTACTTCATTCACCCTCTTCATTTCTACCTTGTGGCGTTCTACCATTTTAATGCCTTTAGCCTGTTTGTGGGTGACCCATCTATTATAGGCTGAACTGTGTACTCCCAAAGTTCATCTGTTGAAGTCCAAACCTCTGGTATGTCAGAATCTGATTATATTTGGAGATAAGGTCTTAAAAGAGTGATTAAGGTAAACAGATCATTGAAATGAGCTCTGATCCAATATGACTGGTGTCCTTACAAGAAGAGGAGATGAGGACATATATGCACAGGAAAAAGATGATGTGAAAGCACAGAGTGAAAAACAGTCACATACAAGTTGAGGAGAGAGGCCTCAGACGAAATCAACGCTTCTGAGACCTTGTTCTCAGATTTCTATCCTCCAAAACGAGGAAATAAATTTCTGTTGTTTAAGCCACCCAGTCTGTAGTGCTTTGTTGTTGCCGTTAATTGTGTCCAACTCTTTTGTGACCCCATGGACTGTTCCCAGCCAGCCTCCTCTGTCCATGGGATTTCCCAGGCAATAATATTGGAGTGGGTTGCCATTTCCTTCTCCAGGGGATCTTCCTGACCCAGGGATTGAACCTGAGTCTCCTGCATTGGCAGGCTGATTCTTTATTTCTAAGCCACCAGGGAAGCCCCTTTGTAATGGCAGTCTTAGTAAATGAATACATCATCTAGTTGCCTGGACTCTCAGGTTTTTCAATTTTTTTTTAATCTCCAGGGAACTTCACTTTCATTCCTCATCAATACTCCCTCTCAATCCTCTCCAGGGCAGCACCCTGATGTTATCATCATCCAGATCTGCCAATTTCTGAAATATTCTATTCAAACCTGTACTGTTTACTAATCTCTGACTGTAGTTACACAGTCTTGAAAATCCATTCTTTAACCTCGCTGACATTCCCAAAGAAAGCCCGCTTCCTCCCTTTCAGTTCTCTCTGTCTTCCTCTTTCTCTGCTTCATCTGTATGATTTATCATTCATCCTATGTCTTGTCAATATCTTCAGCCTTCTGTTTTCCTTCCATTGCAACAGCCTTGCAAAACCCCCACCCAGCTGTCTTGGCCGTGCCCATACAGCGTTTCTGAGCACGGTTGAAGGAAACCACACAACCACACTGTGTCTGCTGAGCCACAGTAAAGTCATTTAGGCCCTCATCACTGCCCGTCGTCTCTCCCCTTCCCCACAACCACTATTTCAAACTTCCTCTATTCTCTTCTTCAAAACCTGGACCTTACCATCTCCACCCTCAATACCAGCCGATGACTTCACTTCCTATTTTGTAGGGGAAATTGAGGTCACCAGAGAGAAATTTCCCCACATTTCATCAGCAAACCTGCAAACTTCCCAGCATTCTCAGCACTTCCTCACCTCATAGTACAAAGGAAGATGTGCTCTTCTTCCTTGCTAAGGGTAATTCCTTACTAGCTGCCTGGAGTTTCATTCCTCCCAATTCCTCCAAGCCTCATTCCTATCATCCTTCTTTATTTCTTTTTCATGTTTAGCTCTCTCTCCCCTATTTGTTCTTTCTGCTCACCATCTACATAGTCTCAAATATCTCAATAGGCCCTGCTGTTGCTGGAAGTGTGCTTCATGCCTCAGTGTGCTGGGATGAAACAAAAATAAAACGTTGAGATGAGCTCCACTCACCTGTAAAATTTTAAAGCACAAAAAGCAGTGACTCAGGACCTTCCTTGTGGTTCAGTGGTTGAGACTTCACCTTCCAGTGCAGGGGGTGTGTGTTCCATCTCTGGTCAAGGAGCTGAGAACCGCCCCCCTTTGCCTTGTGGTCAAAAAACATAATACAGAGCAACATTTTAACAAATTCAATAAAGATATTAAAAATGGTCCACATAAAAAAAATCTAAAAAAAAAAGCAGCGACCCAATGATTTATATTGAGTTGATTTATACCGAATTGAAAGAAATGAAAAGATTTTTCTTATGTGTTGGGAGACTCAGAAAATACACCACAGGTAATGAGAATAAGAATAATAAATAATGGTGATGATATAACTATCAAACAGAATTCACTTTGTGTCAGGTATTGTTCTAAGTGCCATCCATATTTCAACTCATCTCATACTCAACAAACCTCTGAGGGAGGCACTATTTTTATCATTATTGGAGAGCTCAGAAAATAAACCATACCTAACAATACCAACAAAAGCAATTATTTACCTGACATTTACCTTTATGAGCGCCATATATTAATAACCCGTTTACTCCTCAAACTAAACCTGTAAGGTCTGTACTGTGACTTTCTGCTTTACAGACTGAATTTTTCAAGGTCATGCAGTTGGTAAGTGGTAAAACTAGGATTTGAACCAGGTGCTTTCAACATTCACTGTGTGCTCCTCAAAATGTAGTTAAAAATTACTTTATAAGTGATCAAAATCAAATCAAAATTAAGAACTGAAGAAAGAGAACATTATAAAAATAAAAAGATCATGACTAACTTATGTCCTGTGAGTGAAAGCTCTGTTGGCAGCCTTCCTCATTTTAGGCACTAGCTCCATTTTATTACCTCTGTGACCTGAAGCAAGTTACTTAACTTTCATGTGTCTCAGTTTTCTTTCTTTTTTTCAGTTGAAGGATAGTTGATTTATAATGTTTGTTAATTTCTGCTGAACAGCAGAATGATTCACTTATACATCCATTCTTTTTTAACACTCTTCCATTATGGCTTATCACAGTATATTGAATATAGTTCCTTGTGCTATACAGTAGGATCTTGTCATTCAATTTTCTCATTTATCAGAAGGGGAATAGTAAGACTATCCACCTTGTTGATTGCTGTCAGGATTAAATATGTTAATATATGGAAAATGCTTGTATCAATGCTTGAGAATATATGTGCTAAATAATACTATTACTATTTTCTTTTGCTTACATTATGATATTTATAATATAAATTATTGATGATGTCCAGGTAAAGTGAAAAGGTGGCTGGCAAAAATCTCTCCTAAGGAATTTATAGAAGTGGCTTAATCCCTGCTGGAATGGCTCTTAACATCACTGCAATTGGTCTTCAGCAGCACAGCTCTTAGCCAGGGCAAAAGGGGCCTCTGTGCAGGTTCCACACTGTAGAGGGTCCCTCATTTTACACATAAAATAGAATCACTGAAGAACACATGGGTGCCTCAATCACTTGATGATGCTAAACAATCAGTCTCATGACCAACACCATCCCAGCTCCAGGGGAGCACTTCTCTAAATGTGCTTGATGTCCTCAAAACAAAACTTAACTATTTGAATAGCACTAAGGGCTCCCATTTTTACTGTTGCTTTGAGTTCTGCAAATGCTAGAAGTGAGCCTGAGCTGGAGTCAAGGCCTGTGACTCTGAGTTCAGGGATTAAATGTGCACTCTCTTAAGAATGAAATTTCATCACGTGTTTAATTCATTCAGTACATTTGTTCATTCATTCAATAAACATTAAGCTCCATGCTGAAGATAATCACTGACTAGTGGGAAGGCACACACCCTGCAGGGCAGTGCACAAGGATCCCTGCTTCGAGGAAGTTCTCCCTGACCACAGGCTGAGGTTTCTTTGGACTTTTTCTTTACGTCATCTCTATTTTTACTGAGAAGAGTAAAAGAGTGACAGAATTCTCTAGACTTGGTCAGAAAACTTGATTTTGCATCTTAAGTCTGTCACTTGTTGCCTATGACATTTTGGACAAGTTAATCACTTAGACTCACTGAGCTTCAATTTCCTTGCCAATAATGTAGAACTAAGAACTTCTCCTAATAGAGTTTTGCCAAGAGAACACACTGGTCATAGCAAACACCCTATTCCAACAACACAAGAGAAGACTCTACACATGGACATCACCAGATGGTCAACACTGAAATCAGATTGATTATATTCTTTGCAGCCAAAGATGGAGAAACTTTATACAGTCAGCAAAAACAAGACCAGGAGCAGACTGTGGCTCATATCATGAGCTCCTTATTGCCAAATTTAGACTTAAATTGAAGAAAGTAGGGAAAACCACTAGACCATTCAGGTATGACCTAAATCAAACCCCTTATGATTATACAGTGGAAGTGAGAAATAGATTTAAGGGACTAGATCTGATAGACAGAGTGCCTGATGAACTATGGACAGAAGTTCGTGACCCTGTACAGGAGACAAGGATCAAGACCATCCCCAAGAAAAAGAAATGCAAAAAAGCAAAATGGCTTTCTGAGGAGGGCTTACAAATAGCTGGGAAAAGAAGAGAAGCAAAAAGCAAAGGAGAAAAAGAAAGATATTCCCATCTGAATGCAGAGTTCCAAGGAATAGCAAGGAGAGATAAGAAAGCCTTTCTCAGTGATCAATGCAAAGAAATAGAGGAAAACAGTAGAATGGGAAAGACTAGAGATCTCTTCAAGAAAATTAGATATACCAAGGGAACATTTCATGCAAAGATGGGCTCGATAAAGGACAGAAATGGTATGGACCTAACAGAAGCAGAAGATATTAAGAAGAGGTGGCAAGAATACACAGAAGAACTGTACAAAAAAGATCTTCACGACCCAGATAATCACGATGGTGTGATCACTCACCTAGAGCCAGACATCCTGGAATGTGAAGTCAAGTGGGCCTTAGAAAACATCACTATGAACAAAGCTAGTGGAGGTGATGGAATTCCAGTTGAGCTATTTCAAATCCTGAAAGATGATGCTATGAAAGTGCTGCACTCGATATGCCAGCAAATCTGGAAAACTTGGCAGTGGCCACAGGACTGGAAAAAGTCAGTTTTCATCCCAATCCCAAAGAAAGGCAATGCCAAAGAATGCTTGAACTACTGCACAATTGCATTCATCTCACACACTAGTAATGCTCAAAATTCTCCAAGCCAGGCTTCAGCAATACGTGAACCATGAACTTCCAGATGTTCAAGATGGTTTTAGAAAAGTCAGAGGAACAAGAGATCAAATTGCCAACATCTGCTGGATCATCAAAAAAGCAAGAGAGTTCCAGAAAAACATCTATTTCTGCTTTACTGACTATGCCAAAGCCTTTGACTGTGTGGATCACAAGAAACTGTGGAAAATTCTGAAAGAGATGGGAATACCAGACCATCTGACCTGTCTCTTGAGAAACCTGTATGCAGGTCAGGAAGCAACAGTTAGAACTGGACATGGAACAACAGACTGGTTCCAAATAGGAAAAGGAGTACGTCAAGGCTGTATATTGTCACCCTGCTTTCTTAACTTATATGCAGAGTACATCATGAGAAACGCTGGGCTGGAAGAAACACAAACTGGAATCAAGATTGCTGAGAGAAATATCAATAACCTCAGATATGCAGATGAAACCACCCTTATGGCAGAAAGTGAAGAAGAACTAAAGAGCCTCTTGATGAAAGTGAAAGCGGAGAGTGAAAAAGTTGGCTTAAAGCTCAACGTTCAGAAAACTAAGATCATGGCATCCAGTCCCATCACTTCATGGGAAATAGATGGGGAAACAGTGGAAACAGTGTCAGACTTTATTTTTTGAGGCTCCAAAATCACAGCAGATGGTGATTGCAGCCATGAAATTAAAAGACGCTTACTCCTTGGAAGGAAGGTTATGACCAATCTACAGAGCATATTTAAAAGCAGAGACATTACTTTGACAACAAAGGTCCATCTAGTCAAGGCTACGGTTTTTCCAATGGTCGTGTATGGCTGTGAGAGTTGGATGGTGAAGAAAGCTGAGCACCGAAGAATTGATGCTTTTGAACTGTGGTGTTGGAGAAGACTCTTGAGAGTCCCTTGGACTGCAAGAAGATCCAACCAGTCCATCCTAAAGGAAATCAGTCCTGAGTGTCCATTGGAAGGACTGATGTTGAAGCTGAAACTCCAATACTTTGGCCACCTCATGCGAAGAGTTGACTCATTGGAAAAGATCCTGATGCTGGGTAGGATTGGGGGCAGGAGGAGAAGGAGACGACAGAGAATGAGATGGCTGGATGGCATCACCGACTCAATGGACATGGGTTTGGGTAGACTCTAGGAGTTGGTGATGGACAGGGAAGCCTGGCCTGCTGTGGTTCACGGGGTCACAAAGAGTCGGATACAACTGAGCGACTGAACTGAACTGAAGAACTTCTGAAAAATGCACAGTGTTGTTGCATGGACTTATTCATCCACAGAGGAAACCCAGGCAAGATAAAGAAAGAATCTGAGAAAGGTCATATAAAGACAGTACTCTTCGGATAGTAAAATGCTGTACAAATGTGGGATGACCATATCCTTAGAGTTGAGTTCTATTTTTTCCAAGACTTTCTTTGCCTATAGCAGTTTACTCTATGCCTGCGTGACCTCTTTTCTTCCAGAGGGACCATGTGGTAAATTGAATAATTTAGACTGCTATGGAATTATGGTCGTTTCCCCATAAGCTAGTGGAGGTGATGGAATTCCAGTTGAGCTATTTCAAATCCTCAAAGGTGATGCTGTGAAAGTGCTGCACTCGATATGCCAGCAAATTTGGAAAACTCAGCAGTGGCCACAAGACTGGAAAAGGTCAGTTTTCGTTCCAATCCCAAAGAAAGGCAATGCCAAAGAATGCTCAAACTACTGCACAATTGCACTCATCTCACATGCTAGTAAAGTAATGCTCAAAATTCTCCAAGCCAGGCTTCAGCAATACGTGAACTGTGAACTTCCAGATGTTCAAGCTGGTTTTAGAAAAGGCAGAGGAACAAGAGATCAAATTGCCAATATCCGCTGGATCATCGAAAAAGCAAGAGAGTTCCAGAAAAACATCTATTTCTGCTTTATTGACTACGCCAAAGCCTTTGACTGTGTGGATCACAATAAACTGTGGAAAATTCTGAAAGAGATGGGAATACCAGACTATCTGACCTGTCTCTTGAGAAACCTGTATGCAGGTCAGGAAGCAACAGTTAGAACTGGACATGGAACAACAGACTGGTTCCAAATAGGAAAAGGAGTACGTCAAGGCTGTATATTGTCACCCTGCTTATTTAACTTATATGCAGAGTACATCATGAGAAACACTGGACTGGAAGAAACACAAGCTGGAATCAAGATTGCTGGGAGAAATATCAATAACCTCAGATGTGTGGATGACACCACCCTTATGGCAGAAAGTGAAGAAGAACTAAAGAGCCTCTTGATGAAAGTGAAAGCGGAGAGTGAAAAAGTTGGCTTAAAGCTCAACCTTCAGAAAATTAAGGTCATGGTATCTGGTCCCATCACTTCATGGCAAATAGATGGGGAAACAGTGGAAACAGTGGCTGACTTTATTTTTCTGAGCTCCAAAATCACTGCAGATGGTGATTGCAGCAATGAAATTAAAAGATGCTTACTCCTTGGAAGGAAAGTTATGACCAACCTAGACAGCATATTAAAAAGCAGAGACATCACTTTGCCATCAAAGGTCTGTCTAGTCAAGGCTATGGTTTTTCCAGTGGTCATGTATGGATACGAGAGCTGGACTATAAAGAAAGCTGAGCGCCGAAGAACTGATGCTTTTGAACTGAGAGAGGCACTGTTTCTTATATCCTGTTTCCAAACTGGGTAATCCTTACTTCTTCCAGGAAGTTAGTCAGAATTTGTGTTTAGAAAAAGACCTTAATGAGCAAGTAAAACTATTTTATAAAATTAAAGGAGGGAAAAATCAAACTTCCAGTTTGATAACTCAGCAGTCAGTACTACGTTTGTAAAACTGAGGGCTATTCTGAGTCATTTGTATATGTTTACTATGTCTCCTGTATGTATCAGTAAGGGAAGTTAGGGTATATTGGTGGTTAACAAATAGCCCCAAATATTAGTGGCTTAAGACAACAAAGGTTTATTCCTTGTTTACATAAGTTTATTTCCTAGTCCAGGACCCAGGTGACAGCATTTTGTTATTTGGAAGATTGCCAAGCTCCACAGCAGAGGAAAAGTCAGTTCTGTAAGGATCTCCTGTTGGCTTCAAGCAAGTAAATTCTCTTGTCCAGAAGTGTCACATATCACCTCTTCTCATATCACTATAGCCGGGGATGGTCAGATGACGCCACCTCACAAGAGAGCCTGGAAACAGAATCCTACCATGGACCAGAAAGCAGCAAACCAGAACTATCTGATGAGGATTAATAATGCCTAACGTGGCATTGCTACTGGCATGAGGGGATAATGTGAATTCTTAAAGTCTGTCCACCATGGACCAAGAAACCTGGGTGGCTGAGGCTGACATGGTGCGATCATTTTCCCTCATTCATCCTCCTCATGCCGCCCTACTGAGGCCTGACATCCCTTCATCAGAATCAACTACTTATGTTAATTCCAGATAATTTTATTTTCTCTTTTAAAATGAAAAGAAACTTTAAGTATACAATAAATTTAGTGTGTTCATCTGCTGGTTTTGGAGAGCTGGTTGTTGCAGGGCTCTTGGGGGTGGAAAAGTTGTTTTTGAAACACTGAAACCTTTTTCTATGAAGGCATAAAGGATGACTGAAGGTAAGTCATCTCCTTCAATATGCTGCCAAGAGCGAGTCCTGACTATGGGTGTGGAGACTTACAGGGCTATGCACCATGTATGGCTTTGCAGTTAGTTGTAAGTCCTAGAGAAGTCACAGGATCCATTCCTGTCTATTTCAGGAAATAGGGCCTAGGAGTCTCCAGTTTGGGATGCTTCTAGAACAAAATAGCAAGGTATGTGCTGAAGATGGTGCCCATACAAATAGAATTCTGCCTTTCTCTTCTGATAGATAACTAGGAACTAAAGCATCTCCTCTCTTGAATATTTAAAAATGTTTCCCATTATCTTTAAAAACATCTTAGAAAAATATATTCTAGGTTGCTTTTTAATTATGCAACAAAATCACTCCCAGTTCTGGTATGTTGGTTAAAAGTCAAAACAGCTTGTATTTGAATACAGCTATACACATTCAACATTCAAAAGCTGTTTTCGTCATGATAATTAGACATTAAATTGTGATTTATGTTGTTAAATACTGATTTGGAGTTAACTATGTAAAGGTCTGGAAATTTGGAAGTACTTTAAGATATTAAAGTATCCTATAATTTATTACATTTTTTCTCCCAAATTAGTGAATTATTTGAATTTTTACCTTAAAATATTTTGAATAGGTAGCTGACTCATTAGAAAAGACCCTGATACTGGGAAAGATTGAAGGCAGGAGGAGAAGGGGACAACAGAGGACGAGATGGTTGGATGGCATCACCAACTCAATGGACATGAATTTGAGCAAGCTCCAGGAGATGGTGAAGGACAGTAAAGCCTGGCGTGCTGCAGTCCATGGTGTTGCAGAGTTGGACATGACTGTGAGACTGAACCACAACAATAATTGTAATACAAGTAGCTAAAGTTACAAAAGGATTTTTTTAGTGAAAAGAAAGTGTTCCTTTCCTCTGTGTTCCCTAATTCTTGAATGCCACCCCCTAACTCCCCCACTCCCCCGCCCAGAGATGGGCTCTCAGATGGTGCTAATGTTAAAGAATCCGCCTGCCGAAGGAGGAGACTTAGGACACATGGGTTCAATTCCTGGATTGGGAAGATCCCCTGGAGGAGGGCACTGGCAGCCCACTCCAGTATTCATGCCTTGAGAATCCAATGGACAGAGGAGCCAGGCATGCTATGGTCCATAGGATTGCAAAGAGCTGGACATGACTGAAGCAACTTAGCATGCACACCACCCCCCCACCGACCCCCCCCCCCCCCCCCCCCCCGGCAGAGAGAACCAGTGTGGTAAGTTTATTGTTTCCTCCCAAAGATATTCCATGTTGCTATGAGTTTTCAAATGTGTGTGTGTGTGTGTGTGTGTGTGTGTGTGTGTGTGTGTTTACCCTTTTTCACTTAACAGTATATCTTGGAGATTGTTTCAAGTCTATATACAGATCTGCTTTCTTCACTAACCAATTACATAGTATTCTATTGTATTGCGGAGAAGGCAATGGCACCCCACTCCAGTACTCTTGCCTAGAAAATCCCATGGACGGAGGAGCCTGGTGGGCTGCAGTCCATGGGGTCGCTACGAGTCGGACACGACTGAGCGACTTCACTTTCACTTTTCCCATTCATGCACTGGAGAAGGAAATGGCAACCCACTCCAGTGTTCTTGCCTGGAGAATCCCAGGGACGGCGGAGCCTGGTGGGCTGCCGTCCATGGGGTCGCACAGGGTCGGACACGACTGAAGCGACTTAGCAGCAGCAGCAGCAGTAGCAGCAGCTATTGTATTGATCTATCATAATTTATTTACCTGGTTCTCTATTAATGGGTGTTTATGTTGTTTCAAATCCTTTGTTTTATGAAAAGTATGGATATAATATTCTTCTATTTAATATTCTTGTAATTCTATATATGTGATTTTACTGTAGGATGTAATTCTAGAAGCGGCATTGCTAGATCAAAAGAAGACTTTCTTAATAGAAATGTAATTAGTACAAATTAAAGTTTAAGCTATGACAGCATAAAGTTGAAAAAGTTTTCTATCAAGGTGAAATATTTTTTCACTCTATTGGGCTATAAGTCAAATGAGACATGGTTCCAGACTTCAAAGGAGTTAAATACCTTAGATGAAATGGCAGTTGTTTAGAAATTATATATCTTGCAAACCATTCTCACGTTATCTCATAAGATTGTTTATAAGCCATAAAATCAAATCTAAAAGAGATATTTAAATGTTCCTATGCACATGTCTGGACTATGAATATTCCTTAACTGTGGAAAATTAGTATAATATTTATCCTTCAAAAGGACATGCATTTTCAAATAATGTTCTAGCAAAAATCTCACCAGGAATAATAATATTAAAACCTGTCTTGGAATTTTAGAAACAGTTGACAAAGTCAAAATAGTGATGAGCTTCTTTAGGGAGCCTCACTGAGAACTCCTTTTAACTAGGAAAAAATGCTCTGCTCCACTGCTCCATACACCCAAGAAGATACTTGGGGTCATTAGAAAAACTTGCATGATTAGGGATGACTTTAAAAGATTCATGAGTAAACCATCGGAATCCATTTCCTACAGAATAAAGGGTAGAGTTTCCCAGAGCAGCACAGGAAGGGTTAAACTATCAGTCTTTCCTGACTATTTCATATCATTTGTATAAGATTGCTAAATGTCAAAAAGTGTTTATTTTTTTGCTAACAGTATAAAACTGAACATACTGTGAGACATAAGGTAGCAGGTGTCTTGGCTCCAAACTATCAAGTCTGTGGGCATTCTGTTATAACAGGTGCTCCAAAAAATTTGAACAGATTTTAACAAGAGCTGTATGGGCTTTTTAATTAGCCTGGTTATTCGGCATGTGTAAGAAGCATTAGGTATATGCTTAAAACATCATAGGGTCTGAAAAACAAATGCTTCACATAGTCACTCTCTCTCTTTCTGGCTTCTTTTTGCTTTCTGCTATTACATTTGACGTATGTGCTTCTTTTATCACAGAATTTCCCCCAGCTGAAGCAGGAGTGTGACAAAAAACGACCATCAATAATAGTAATAGAATAGAAGATCCACAAAACTGTCTGACTGTTACACAGATACTCTGTGCAATTTTAATAGAAATCAAGCTTGATATGTATTAGGAAGCAGCCAATAGCCTGTTTTAATTCATATGTCTCATAAATTGACTCTTACCAGAAGGACTTTTCACAAATCTCTGCAGTTTGAAAAAATGAACTCTTACTTGGGATTCATGTTTAGGATTGCAGGGATAGATAATGACAAAACCAAAGTCAGTTCTGTATATATTTTAGTTTCTTTTATATAGGTCATTATGTTAACATAGATATTAATTTGATTGATTTCCTTTTGTTTTTATTAGCTACTGTTACATCTGATTTTTGAGATCCAACTTTGGGATTCATTTATGGAACAAACACTGAAAATCTATTATGTTGAGTGTGTGTGTGTGTGTGTGTGTGTGTGTGTAGCACAGAGAATAAAACAGAGTTCCCATTCTGAAGATATTTAAAATGTATGTAAACTCTAAAGCAGAATGTTTTCAACACCTTAATGGTACTGTGAATAGAGTACACTATGGGCGCTGAAAGAACGGGGAGATTTTCATTTGGTAAAACTGGAGAAAGTTTCACTGAAGCAGGTGACATTTGATATTGGTCTTGAAACTTGGAGAAAATTTTGAAGTCATAATAAGGCTAGCATTTGGGGCAAGGCTACATTCCAAGCACATGCGAAAGCATGTTATATATAGATTACTGAGTTATTGATTATAAGAATTGCATATGTTACTGTGATTTGTGTTTCATCTTTTAGATATACAGATGTCTGGTTTAGACTTTTTTAAATTAAACAAATGAAAAGGTGCCAATTATTGGTTGTGTCCCGTGTTCCAGGTATGGTGCCAGGGGCTTTTCCCACCTTGCTGTAGCCAATGAGATATGTCATGAGATGTAGCTATCATTACACCTGTTGACACATGAGGATAAGTTAAGTAACTTACTAAGGTCATGCAATACGCAAACAGTAGAGTCAGGATCTGGTGCCTAGGTACATGCACTTCCCCACAGCACTGTACCATTCCCTTGGTTTTACAAGTGGAAGGAATCATGTGAATTCTTCTTGTGGATATAATTCGCACATTTGCAATCCGAGCAGAATTTGGTTCTTGGAGGTTGTGTTAATCAGGGTGCTCCAGAGAAACAGAACCAATAGGATGAATAGACAAGAAGATAGATAGACATTATAAGGGGAACTTATCCTAAGAACTGGCTTAGGTGATTATGGAGGTCATGAAATCTCACAATCTACTGTCTGAAAGCTGGAGAAACAAGAAAGCCAGTGACGTAATTCAGTCTGATTGTGAAGGCCTGAGAACCAGAGCGTGAATATATGAGGCAGGAGGAGGTGGATGTTCCTGCTCAAGTAAAGAGAACAAATTCACTCTTCCTCTATCTTTTTGTTCTGTTCAGGTCCTCAGTAAGTTGATGGATGCCCACTCACATTGGTGAGGAGAACTTTTTTTTAATGGCTACTTTTTTTTTTTTTTGCGTTTATTTGGCAGTGCGGGATCTTAGTTTCAGCACTTGGGACTTTTAGTTGCAGCATATGGGATCTAGTTCCCTGACTAGGGATCAAACCCGGGCACCCTGCATTGGGAGCACAGAGTCTTAGCCACTGGACCATCAGGGAAGTCCCAGGAGACCTTCTTCACTCAGCCTAAGGATTCAAGTACGAATCTTTTGCAGAAACATCCTTACAGATACAGCCCCAAATGTTTTACCAGATATCTGGGCATCCCTTAGCCCAGTCAAGTTCCCATAGAAGACTAACCATCATAGGGGACAAAGAAGTACTTTTTATATGGAAAGCACAGATATAAATACAGTACATACACAATATGCAGTATAAGGATGGTATGAACATTTTATGGTGGAAGATGATTGGAGAAAAAGAAGTCTAAAAGGGCTTCTTGGTCAGCGAGAGAGGGGGTGGTGATAATGAGAAAAGGTTGAGAAACACTCCTCTAACTCAAGTTACCTCATTTTTCAGAGGACAGATGAGGAAAGTCAGAGAGTGAAAACAGCTGCCCAACCACACAACTAGTCGGTTGGTGTATGTGCATGTGTTTATTTTTTAAAATCCACTGTTCATAGAAACAAAAAGGCCCAAGAACCATTTACCATACTGCCAAGCTCAACGATCCCCTTATGATGTCTTTCCCTTTGACTTGACTCCTTTCTGGATTTGTAGGTGGGTTTATTTATGCCATCTCACCCTGAAGCAATAAATAAATAAATTTCAACGTCTTGGAGGTCAACAAGGAACAAGCTGACACTGGGGGAGTTCTTGACTTTAGAATGTTCATCATTCAAACTACTGTGTTTTGAGGCTACTCACAGATGGTCTACTCAACACTCCCAGAAGAGCACCTGGTAGTAGGTGATCATAATTATGAGTGAATGTGTCGATATTGGTAGAAAATGGCTCAGAAAGACTGAGTACTTGTGAATTTTAAATTAAGTATTGTGCTCAGTCACTCAGCCATATCTGACTCCTTGCAACCCTATGGACAGACTGTGGCCAGCCAGGCTCCTCTGTCCATGGGATTTTCCCAGCAAGATTACTGGAGTGAGTTGCCATTTCCTCTTCCAGGGGATCTTCCTGACCCAGGGATCAAACCTATGTCTCCTGCATTGCAGATGGATTCTTTACTGCTGAGCCACTGGGGAAGTCCATTTAAGTATTAGTTGAACTCATTTCACATGAAAAGAACTTATTCACCCATCATTGGACATCATCTCATGCTAAAAGTGGTGTGTGAAGAAAATCCAGGCACTCAGCAGAGCTATTATCTTAAAGTTAGGGGCTCCAGTTTATCTCAAATTCTGTTACTGTTAGTGGGTGGGAAAGGAATACCCTTAGCTTGTTGGGATCAGACAAGGAGGTTGGCAGTAAGGAATAAGTATATGTGCCTTTTAGACAGTTTAACTTACACTCTTTCTAACATCAATACACAATTCATTACATTTGTTGAAGATGAAAGGAGAAATTCTTTTTTAACCTATTGGAATAAATGATTTGTTACATTTAATATTTGTATATGTGATACTTTCATATATTCCTCCTTTCCCCATAAGAATATAGTGAAATGTTTTCTTCCCACAATCTGCCTTTTTCATTAACCATTGTTATTACTTTTTTGGATGTCTTTCTAGAATTTCTTTATATTTATAAAACAAAAAAAAAATTCTGTAATTATAAATTGGCATGTTATGCACAATTTTGTACCTTGTTTTTGTTTTTTTTCAAGTAATTTATCCTTGGAGATAGCTCTACATGGAGAGCTTCCTATTGTTTTTTCTTAACAGCTGTATAATATTCCATCATATGGAGGTATTTTATTTAGCTGTATTCTTCTCTTTTTTGAGAGTTTGTAAAAACTGAAGTATAATTGACATATGATATTATATTAGTTTCAGGTATGCAACTTAATGATTCAGTATTTTTATATACAGGCCCATCATGGAGATACTGTAGGTTTGGTTTGGTTTCAAACCACAATGATAAAGTGAATATTGGAATAAAGGAAATCACACAGATTTGTTGGCTTCCCAGTGCATATAGAAGTTATGCATACACTATACTGTAGTCTATTGTGTGACATAGAATTATGTCTAATAAAGCAATTATGTCTAATAAACAAAACCAAGGGATTAGGCCTGGGTCTCCTGCATGGCAGGAAGATCCTTTACCATCTGAGCCACCAGGTAAGCCCCCAAATAATATACATACTTTAATTTAAAAATACTTTGTGGCAAAAAAAAATTGCTAACCACTATCTGTGCCTTTAAAGAGTTGTAATCTTTTTGCAAAAGGAACATCAAAGTTCACTGATCATAGGTCACCATAACAAGTATAATAATAATGAAAAAGTTTGAAATTTGCAAGAATCACCAAAAGACACAGAAACATGAAGTGAGCAAATGCTGCTAGAAAAATGACACAGATAGACTTGCTTGATGCAGGCTTGCCACAAACCTCCCAATACATAACAGAATATAATGTCTGCAAAGCACAATAAAGTAAAGATCAGTAAAATGAAGTTTGCCTGTATTTATCTTTCTCTTAAATTATTTCACTTAACATAATGCCCTCAAGTTCTATCTGTGTTGTCACAATGGCAAATTTTCATTTTTTATGGCTGAATAGTATTCCATTATATACATGTATATATATATATATATATATATATATACACACATGTATATATATATATTTCCATTACACACACATATGTATATTCCTGGATCATATGATAGTTCTATTTTTATTTTATTTATTTTTTTCTGACCACTCCATGCAGCATGTGAGATCTTAGTTCCTCAACCAGGGATTGAACCCGGCACCCTCTGCATTGGAAGCATGAAGTCTTCACAACTGGCCCACCAGGGGAGTCTCCTATTTTTAATTTTTTGAAGAACCTTCAAAAAAGTTTCCATAAGACTGCGCCAATTTACATTGTTACCAACAATGCAGAAAGGATCCCTTTTTTCCAACCTCACCAACCCTGTTATTTCTTATGTTTCTGATAGTAGCCATTCTAATAGATATGAGATGACAACTTGTTGTGGTTTTGATTTACATTCCCTTGATGATTAGTGATGTAACTGTGTTCTTCTTTACTTTAGGTTGCTTGCAATTTGGGCTATTACATGTAATTCTACAATTAATATCATTTCGTATGTTATTATATTTGTACAAGCACATCTGCAGACTGTACTACCAGACATGAAAGTTGTCTAGGCCTGAAGGATATATATTTATGGTGTTGATAGTTTTTGCTAATTTGACTTTTCTAAGAAGTGTACCCCAATTTATACTTATACCAGAAATGTTACTACTGCCTATTTCTTCATGACTGCCAAGAATTAAGTTTTTAATTTTTAAGTGTCAATTAAATTTTGAAATTTTGCCATTCTGAGAGATGAAAATGGTATCTCAATGTAGGTTTAATTTTCATTGTTTTAAGTTTGAGTAAAGTTGAACTTTTTTCATATGTTTAGCCATTTAAAAGATGTGAATTGCCTGATCACAGTCTTTGCATACTAAGCTTTTGGTCTTTTTTCTAGATTGACTTCTAGGACATCTTTATTTACTGTAAAGCCTGTCTGATATGAGGTTACAGATGTCCCATTCAACATCAGTGATTTTGAATATTGAACAATTAAACATGACATTTTACTTTAAGATATTTGCTGGCATGATGAAAAAGATTGCTTACCATAATTCATCACATTAATTTCTCATATTAAAATATTAAAAAGCAAATAAATCAGGCACTTCCAAAAATAATCACATCTATGAGAAAGATGCGTCACTCCATTTAGCATTACCCTATTTACTTTGCCTTAGGTAAAGAAGCCTGTTAAGACTACTAGGCACCTGTGCCAGAATAGAGGTAGTTTTGTCAGTTATTTGGCAAATACTCCTTAACATATAAATGACAGATCTAGGGAAGTACAACTTTCTAAGCCTGTGCTTTATAATGACTGCCAATTGACCAAGAAACATGAGAAGGTTATATTCAGAGTTTGGCAAAGTTTCTAGCATTCAGGGCTTGAAAAATATTTATTTATTGTGTTTAAAACTTCTCACTGTAGTTATGAGAATAGAAAGGATTTCCATTCTTGGCTAGTATTCATAGGGCTCAGCTAAAACCATAGAAGTTGGCAGAAGTTTCCCTGCTTGGCTTATCTTTATGTATTACATTGAGCTGTATGAAATTCCCATTTTATAGAATATAAATGGCTCACTATTGGCAATTTCATCTGGTTCAAAATTTATCTGAAAGCCTGATGCAGTTAGAGAGAATTTAGCTTTCACAACAAGAAGTCACAGTTTTCTACACTCTGGGCTGACTTGAGTTCCTAGTATGCACACAGGTCTATGTGCAGGATACTGGTATTTTAGAGCGCTCCTGCCTGAAGCTTGGGCTGCAGTATCCAGAAACCACCACGAGAGGGGGCATTTCTCTTGGAAATGTGAAGATTCTGACTGACTTTCAGAATAAGTACTGGCAGAGGCAGGCTGCCAGAGCAGCAATAAACATTGTGCGTGAGAAGGAGCAGGTGTGGGCACTTTAGATCACTGTCTAGCCTAGAGGAAACCTAAACAGTTTTCTACCTGGCAACTTAGAGAATACCAAGAACAGGCAAGCCAAAATGATGGGGACCACAGCAACAGCAGGTCCTTCCAAGGTGGCCTCATCACTAATTTTGTAGCCAGAATCAAAAAGTCAGAAATGACAAGCAGAAAGGGTTGAAGCCATATCTCTCACACATTAGAAATAGCAGCTGCTTGGGAAAAGCTCAGGATGATGTAAGAGATACTCCGCTCTGGCCTGGTGCATGTCCTGTGCTGTCTGAGATTCTTGGTACCTTGCTGAAAATACAGGACACATGGGGAAGACTCATCTTTGTACAGATGTCGTAGAGGCCCTTACATGAGGCATAGGAAGAAAAAATATGTATCTATATTTAATCAACACAGCTGTTCAGACTGTGGAGCCCTTGATTAAAAGGGGGCTTGCCTTTTGTTTGGCTCAAGAAGTTTGTTCCACATAAGACAGACTCAGGTTGCTCATCTCCTTGTGAAATAACACATGGCAGGTGGGTGAAGACCAAGGGGAGTCCTGTCTACCAGGTCTGGTTAGCTTTTATAGTCAAATCCCCAGTAGACAAATGTTGCAATAGTCAAGCACCCTAAATGATAACATCAAGTGACCCTAAAGAAGTTGCTCTACTATTTGTTGTTCAGTTACCAAGTCGTGTCCAACTCTTTGTAACCCCATGGACTGTGACACGCCAAGCTTCCCTGTCCTTCATTGTCTCCTGGAGTTTGCTCAAATTCATTTCCATTGAGTCAGTGATGCTATCTAACCATTTCATTCTCTGCCGTCCCCTTCTTTTGTCTTCAATCTTTCCTAGCATCAGGGTCTTTTCCAGTGAATTGGCTCTTTTCATCAGGTGGCCAAAGTAGTAGAGCTTTAACTTCAGCATCAGTCTTTCCAATGAATATTCAGGGTTGATTTCCTTTTGGAGTGGCTGGTTTGATCTCCTTGCTGTCCAAGGAAATCTCAAGAGTCTTCTCCAGTACCACAATTCAAAAGCATCAATTCTTCAGCACTCAGCCTTCTTTACGGTCCAAGTTGCACATCCATGCATGACTACTGGAAAAACCATAGCTTTGTCTATGCAGACCTTTGTTGGCAAAGCGATGTCTCTGCTTTTTAATATGCTGTTTAGGTTTGTCATAACTTTCCTTCCAAGGAACAAGCATGTTTTAATTTCATGGCTGTAGTCACCATCAACAGTGATTTTGTAGCCCAAGGAAATTAAATCTGTCCCTCTTAACTAGAGGCATTCTCTTTTTTTTTGTCTTTAAATATGCATAATTTATGGCAAGACAATTAGTCAAGCCTCATTTTTTAACAGATTCAGTTTTTGTAAATTTGCCTACTTGCCAAAACTGGAAACCTCCCAAATTAATACTTACATTTTTATACTCACTCACATTTTGTTCTTGTTGCTGTTCAGTCGCGCAGTCATGGCCGACTCTCTGTGACCCCATGGACTGTAGCCCACCAGGCTCCTCCATCCCTGGGATTTCCCAGGCAGGAATACTGGAGTGGGTTTCCACTTCCTTCTGCACAGAGTCATTCTTATTATAAAACTAAGAAACAGGAAAAGAGAGAGAATTAATACAAATTATGACATCTTCTTCTGACATTCTGACTTGTGACAAATCTGGCCAGCCTTCATTGTCCAGGATCTGAGATCAGTTATTAATAGAATTCAGGGTTCTCTCATTCAGTTAGTGAACTGGTACAACTTGATTGAGAGATCATGAACAGGTGATGATTTCTTTTCTGTGCTTCCCTTTCCCTCAATCCACACAAAGATCCAAACTAACCGGAGTGGCTTATTGGGATTCTTTGGTGGTGTGTTGGGATTCTGTCTCCTCCGGCTCTGAAATATGCCATCGTCGTGCTTTTCATTTGTTATTCTGAGACAGAAACATGGTTGTTCTGTTAGCAAGTGCGAGCTTCTGCTTGCTGTTGCGGAGAGGCATGAAAATGGCTGTTTGATCCATCATCGCAAGTGCAAGCTGCCCTATCTCACACTAAAAGGAAGCAATTTACCAAGAACATTGGTGCTGGATTAAGATTCTTAGTGCATTGCAAGTGAATTACCATGTCTATAATTTTCGAGAAGAAAAGAAAACAGCAAAAACACAAAGCCAAGAAATGTAAGAAGGGGGATATTGGGGCCAAGCTTTGATAAGAGGTACGTAATTCACTTCTGAGCTAATGGCTGGCTAGACTGCCCTGTTTCATTTCTAAAACAAAAGGATTTTTGCAGGTGAGCTGTGTGCAAGAAAATTGTCAGTTGCCCTTGGGGCTGTTCGGAGTTCTTAGAGCCCAGAGATGAGTAACAGTCAGAGGGCAGGTTTTGCATATTTTGTGTGTTCTAGAAAACCACATGTGGAGGGAAGCATTTTAATATATTGATTTGACATAATAAATCTCTATAAATGTATATGTAAAACAGTAAATTCAAGGGGCTAGTTCTTAGGGAATTCTACTTATATAGCGCTTATGAAATGCACCACAGATATTAATGATAATAAATAAGGACTGATATGTAGAGGAAAGAGATCGTCTCTTTTGGGGCAGGTCGAGGGGACAGGCAGCTGCTATCTTCTTCCACCTCAGACCCCTTGAAACATGAGCTATAGCTCATGGGGCTTGTAGTCCTCTTCCTACAAGCCCCACTTTAATTCCTAGAGTAAAGCAAGGGAAAGGAGATGAGGATTGAAAGAAGTGGAAAGAATTTATTAGGGTACAGAGATGGTGGGGTGACAGCAAGATACCCTTGGAATAGTCTGGAGGATTTCATTTTTAATCCTTGTTTTTGGGGCCATCACTCTGACCACATCTGTTCATGATGCTATTCTGTCAGTGAAGGGAGACAGTGCTTCTGTGATAAAGGCCCACCCGGGTGAATAGTGAGTTAGCGTACAGGTGGTTTGAGCCAACCAGTGCTTTCTGTTACTGTGATTCAGCCCTCACCTGCAGTCAGGCCCAGCCAGACCTGCCAGTGCTGTAAGCACTTATCACCGAAAGGGAAATAGAACATCTGGGCTGCTATTTATTTTTCTTATCTTGCTCTTACATCTCAAAGTGCCCTTTTGTTCCAGTTCCCTTAAAATGGAAACAAGTCTTATTTCAGGGCATTTCTCTGTCATTATTTGTATTTCACAGGAATGTGAACTTTCTTACAAGGAACTCAAGAACATTTGAAATTCCAGGTCTTCTTGTTGAGGATAAGCCAGCTGTGACATTATATGCATTTTTCCAGGAGGACTTGGAGAAAAGAGGAGGTGGGTGTGTTCTTCCTGATTGTATAACTCATGGTGGGATCACCATAAGGCTCACACTCTTAACTGATTTTCTGGATGGGAGATGGAGAGTGGGAGGCAGCTTAGACTTTAGCATTTTGTTCATTCTTTCTGTCAGGGAGGTGAAGATTCTCTTGGAAGCTTATAAGAATGTGGAGGCACTGAATAGAAATGGACCAAAGGCCCTAGATGATTGGAAATGTATCTTTTTATCTCTAATTAAATTCCAAGGCCTAAAAGTTTCAGAATAGGGCTACCCTTAATGAAACTCTAATGAGAACCCAGGTTTTATCCTCAAGGGGAAGGCCAGTGGAATTTCTTCCCATAGATCCATACCATCGAGACTGCATTTGTCTTTTAGGGCCAGATCCTAAAACCAGGACAAGCCATTGTATTACAGCATCACAGACACACATGGATGTTGATGGCTCCTTTGTAAAAAGGCCTTGTGTATATTCACGGGAGGATCACTTTCTGTGTCTTTCCCAAACATTCTCTATATTAATCCTGGCAATTACTTCCCATTGATATGCAAGTTGTTAGCATTTTTCTACCACTTATTTTCTAAATATTTTGGGATTCTAGCCTGATGCTAAGTTCCTGTCCTACGAATAAGAGAGACTGTGGACAATTTGAGTTCTCACAAAATTTCTGAAGATGATGAGAATATGTTTCCATGAAGATACAATTTTTCTTTAGAAGCTCTTA
Source organism: Giraffa tippelskirchi (assembly GCF_054371585.1). Taxonomy (NCBI): domain Eukaryota; kingdom Metazoa; phylum Chordata; class Mammalia; order Artiodactyla; family Giraffidae; genus Giraffa; species Giraffa tippelskirchi. The sequence goes on from NC_137277.1 coordinate 97,252,400, forward strand.
TCAGGCTGGAAGATTGGTCTCCCTTATGAGGGTAACCAGAGATTCATGAGGATGTTTTCCAGCATCGTAGATACAAAGACTGTAGTTCCTTTAAGATCTAGACATTTCCGAGAGGAAACTGACTTAATGAGCTTCCAGGTCACCTTCTCTAACAAAAAACCTAGAATAAGAACAGACTCATCTCTGCCTGGACCTCTCCCTGCTTGGTCAAGGTCAGTGTCTGAGCTCTGGCCTCTGGTCTGATATCAGGCCACTCTAACCATGTCCTAAGTGGCTTGACTAACAACAGGGCAACAACTTGTCTCAAACTGTGTCTGACCTTCTTTGACCTTCTTGGACCTTGTGGCAACCTTAACAAGCCTCAGTTTCCGGCTAACCCCAGTACCTGCCTTAGGCTGTTTGCTAGCAGTTTGCTTCCTTTAAACATGTTTTTATTTCTTTTGCTATAGTACAAACACGTTGTTCAATGTCAGAAAAGATGATACTTGAAAATCAAAACCTAAAATCTGATGGCCTAGGCAGTGCTCCTTGTTCTAGATGGAAACAGTAAGCTTAGCTGAACAGTTGAGAATTCAATGTGTGAATCAGCAGCCTGTCGCTGGAGGTTGGGATGGCAGATGGGGGTCAGAGTGGTCATAGTTCAATGCTGACATTAGCCAGCTTCAGCAAGGGTCCTAACACCCTCAGGGGGAGTTCCCAGGAGTTAGGGCTTTATCTGGAGCCTGAGGCAGAAGCTGCTCTTTATTCCTGGACTCTGGCTTATCCTGAAGGCCTAAAAGGATCTCCAGGGTAAGTGTGTTTCCTGGGAGAAGGAAGAGTTAGAGCCAAGAGTTCTTGGTTTCTGTGTCTAAATGAGGGTAAAGTCAGCCCTTTACTGTGTCCAGTTTCTGAGGAGTCTGATTCTTCTCAAGAGAATGCACACACTGACTCCTTCCTGAAGGAGCAGCTAGCATTTGTTAAGCCCTTACTAGAATATAGGCACATTTAGGTTTTTATTTTTTTAATTAAAAATTTTTTTTGGCTGGCATGTGGGATCTTAGTTCCCCCACTAGGGATTGAACCCATGCCTTCTGCAGTGGGAGCATGGAGTCTATTCACTGGACCCCAGGAAAGCCCCACATTTAGATCTTTTGCATAGGCTGCCTCATCTTATTCAATTCTACAACATTGCGTGAGTATGTATTAACATCACAGTTTTACCGCTACGGAAATTGAGGCTCAATGAGGTAAAATAACTGACCCAAGATCACATGACAATAAGAAGTGGACTTGGTTTTAATCTAGGTGTGCAGGCCTCCAAAGCCTATAACTGCTCTATGGAACAGGAAGAGGAATTCCTGTAATGGGACCTTGATTTGGTAGCATTATTTATACCAAAAAGAGGTGGGTTTTGTTGTTGTTTTAATGTACATACACATTGAACACCCAGAATTCCCCTAAACAGTGAAATATATTCGTGAATTTCAAACATTTCATTTTGAAAAGGTCAAGATATGCCACTCTATAGGAAAGTGCCTTACTGTACAAAGGAAACTACAACTTGCAACTTTTGAGTGCCTGTTATCTTGGCAATGCTCAAGAATGTTCTTTTCTTCACTTAATTACTTCCTGTCCTTTTATTTGAGTTGCTTTATCCTTCATTTCCCCAAACTGCTATCTTAATTAAGCTTTTCAAATGTGATCGTACCTTTTCATAAATTCTTAGGAATACGCTGTTGTCACCACTCTGCTATTTTATTCTAGAAACAGAGATAACACAACCAATTTTGGATTCGAGAAGAGGTTTTGAAAATATTACGAACTGAAAGCAGCAGCTCCCAAAGAGCTGTATTATAACATCCCCCTACCCCGCCCTTAATGGCAGTCTCCTTTCCTGGTGGCCTTACCGGCAGGAGCTGGGGCTGGCCCCCTCTTTCACCGTGGACCCTAATCGCATTAAGTCCATTAATGATCCATTTGTTTCTTCTCCTCCTGCTTCCACAAAAAGAAATGCATTATTCATTGATAACCTTTCTCCTCTCTCCTTTTGTGTTTTATCAATAGTGTGGACTATCTGAGTTTTATGTTGTCGCGCAGAGTGTGATATTAGTGGTTCTGATGTGCAATGACTCCATTGTCATCAGATGTTAATGAGGCTCAAGACTACATCTGGTAGCAGTTCTTGGTTTCTGTCTGAGCTCCAGCCGCCCTTCCTAATGGCTCTCAACTGACTGACTTGAGCAGAAAGCTTGCTGAACCTTTGTTCTGTTCACCTGGGGACATGCAACTTGCCTCTTGTTTATCTGACAAATATCCTACCAGATACTAAAACCTCCTTTGGAATTACAGGGGCTGTGAACATGTCTTCTATACTATCACATACTATCTTTGATATTCTCCTATATTCTCACATTCTATCTTGATCATCACCACTGACAAAATAAGGCTGACTCCTAAGAGCCACAGCCATATCTTTACCTGGTTGGGTCTGTTTTTTACTATTTGAGGAACAAGGTCTTTAGGGAATGGACTTCAGTGTCTTTTTTTATATCCACAAAACCCTGTTTAAAATGGTTGCTCCTTGTTCTGTAAGGACACATATGACATTTTTAATTGAGATGAGTAAAAATTAAAATTTTAGTCACACTAGCCACAGTTCCAGAGCTCTATGGCCACATGTGGCTACTGGCTACTGTGTTGGAGAGGACAGTGGACATTTCCACCACCTCAGAAAGTTCTAGTAAATAGCACCAGTCTAATAATAATAATAAGAGTTAACATCTTTGAATATATATTACATACCAGGCACTGTTCTCAGTGCTTTACAGGTATTCATCCTTTTATGCCTCGTTGCAAATCTATGAGTTAGGTGCTATTATTTGTCCCACTTCTGGATGAGCAAATACAGACACAGAGAGATTATTTATATCATAAAATCACTTGCATCTCCTGCTAATATGTGGAACAGACAAGACAAACCGAGGGAGTCTGGTTTCAGACTCCAAATTCTGCACCTTCTGGGCTAAATTGCTTCTTACCCTGTAGGTACTAGGAAGAGACTAAGCTGAACATCACCTTTGATTTAAATAAATGCATTTATTTAAAAGGAATGAAAGACTATTAATCTAGCAATCCTCGCTTCTCTGCCCCCACCCTGCTCTCAGCAGATGGCTGACTTTCCATTGTACAAAGAGGAACGAAGCAGAACACCTGGCCTCCTGACCCCCGTCTCTTTCCTTACTGCCTGAACATCACCCTGTTTCTTCACAATTTCTGTCTCTTTCCTTGTCGTCTCCTCCCGGGAAAGGCAAATTCCTTTCCCTGCCTGTTTGAGCTTGTACTTTTCTACCTCAGAACCAAACTGCCTTTGTTTACGCTCTCATCAACTTCTGCTTTTCTGTCCTGTAAGGTTCTTTGTCTTTGCAGAAAACATACAGAAGTATTCTCTTTCCCGCTCTTTTATTGAAACTATCTAACTCCTACTCCTTCAGGACCCACAGGGCAGCCTCCCTCCAAGCTAACACCTCTGCCCAGTGTTCCCACAGCCTTCTGCCTATCTTGATCGCAGTTCTTATCACATCGTGTTGAGCAAGTTTATCCACTAAATTGTTTATTGCTTGAGCATAAGGATCAATTTCTAATCACCTCTGGATTTCCCCAGCAAGCACAAGGACACAGGTAGGCACAGATACTAAACAGTGATTGGAGTAAAACCATTTATTCTAGAAGTTGGGAGGGGGGAAGCAATAAACACCTGAAAGAGTCAACTTTCTTTTGATTCCATTTCTCCTTGAAATTGGCTTCTGCTATGCTTGTTCCTTGGAAGAAAAGCTATGACAAACCCAGACAGCATATTAAAAAGTAGAGACATTACTTTGCCAACAAAGTTCTGTCTAGTCAAAGCTATGGTTTTTCCAGTGGTCATGTATGGATGTGAGAGCTGGACCATAAAGAAGGCTGAGCAGCGAAGAATTGATGCTTTTAAACTGTGGTGTTGGAGAAGACTCTTGAGAGTCCCTTGGACTGCAAGGAGATCAAACTAGTCCATCCTAAAGGAAATCAACCCTGAATATTCATTGGAAGGACTGATGCTGAAGCTGAAGCTCCAATACTTTGGCCACCTGATGGGAAGAGCTGACTCATTAGAAGAGAGCCTGATGCTGGGAAAGATTGAAGGCAGGAGGAGAAGGGGATGACAAAGGATGAGATGGTTGGATGGCATCACCATGAATTTGAGCAAGCTCTGGCAGATTGTGAAGGATAGGGAAGCCTGGTGTGCTACAGTCCACGGGGTCACAAAGAGTCGGACATGACTGAGAGACTGAACAACAACAACAAATTTTACCCTTAAACTTCTTGAATCATTTATCTACAATCCTAATTCATTATCAATTTGTCTGTATCCCCTTACAATTTGGCCTCTGTGTCCATTGAAAAAAAGTGACCTCCTAAAAACATATATAGCAATCTGTGCCTTGATAGTACATTTTTAAAATTTTCGACATTTGATATTGATGATCCTTCCATAAAATCCCTTTCTGCCTTGAATTCTGCTCTTTTTTTGGCATTTGGACTCTCATTACTTAAAAAAAAAAAACAACAACTTTATTTTGTATTGGATTTAAGGAATCCCTGGTGGCTCAGCGGTAAAGAATCCTCCTGTGATGTGGAAGAGTTGGTTTGATCTCCCTGGGTCAGGAAGATCCCCTGGCGAAGAAAATGTCAATCCACTTCAGTATTCTTGCCTGGAAGATCCCATGGACAGAGGAGCCTGGTGGGCTACACCCCCCGGGGTTGCAAGAGTCCGACATGACTTAGCGGCTAAATCAATCATGGCTGATTAACAACATTGTGATAGTTTCAGCCATACATATACATGTATCCATTCTTCCCCAAACTCCCCTCCCATCCAGGCTGCCACAGAACACTGAGCAGAGTTCCCTGTGCTACACAGTAGGCCCTTGCTGGTTATCCATTCTAAATAAAGCAGAGTGTACATGTCCATCCCAAACTCCCTGATTATCATTGCCCCCCGTCTTTCCCCACTGGCAACCGTAAGTTCATTCTCTAAGGCTGTGAGGACTATCATTACTTCTTTAATGAAATCACTTTTTGGTCCTGGTCTTTTTGGTTAGCTCCTATACTTCCACCATTCATTAATTATGGATGTTCCTTAAACTTTAGGATATTCACTCTCTCCCTTTGTGATGTTATAAATGCCTATGGCTTCAGTTATATTCTCCATGGAATGATTCTTGCATTTATATTCCAAACACATCTTTTCTTGGCACCTTTATTTTATGTCCTGCTGGTTCTTGAAACTTAACACCTGTAAACTAAGTTAATCATTTTTACTGTTAAACTTGTTCCTCCTCCTGACTTTCCAGATTCTTTTAGTGGCATCCCCGTATCACATTACCATACCTTAAACTCTGACTCCTCCTACACCTCCAGTCCCCTATACCCAATAAGTCATTATGTCCTATTGAGTTTTTCTTTGAAACTGGTCTCTCTTCTTCTCTTTCTTTAGCATGCCTTTCACATGGCTGCCTTCCTAATCAAGACCTCTATTTAGCTCTTGGCTGTACTATTGCAGGAATCTCTGAGCGTCTAGCCTCCTGTGACTTCTAATACATCTTTCACATCACTGCTTGAGTAATCTCCCCAAAAGACTCTGATTGTATCTGATTATGTCTTTTCTTTATTCAAAATATCTTTAATACCAGTTCCATGCCTATTTAATAAAGTCCTTATCATTTTCTCGATAGTCAAGGACCACATATCATGATTTTTCTTTTCATTTTTATCTCATGCTGTTCTCTTGAATATACCCTGGATCTCTTATTGTTTCCCCATACATTTCATAGACTTTTACCTCCACACTTCTGTATATATTCTCCTTTCTGCTTATGTTACTCTTGCTCAAGTCCCTCCTCTTTTCCACCTCCAGCTCTACTTGGTAAAGAACATTTGGTTCAATGCTCCACTCAAATGCCATTTGCTCCATAAAGTCTTTCCTGATGCCTTTAGCCAGGAATGCTCTCTTGCTCTAAGTCCCCACAGCATCTTCTCTGAACCACTAAAGATGCACTGCCTTGGTTTGTCACCTGATTGCATCCTCTACCAGATAGTAGACCCCTGAGTAAGCATGGCTTTGTATAGAAATGGACACAATTTATAATGAAGGCTATTAGCATTGCTCTGAAAAATATAATTTTTAATTGAATGGATGTCTGAACCTCTTGGTTATCATCTTTGTGACTGTGGTGAGGATAAATGTGAAGTAAATAAAATGTATAGATTCGTGTTTTTAAACACAGGACAGTACGATAAATATTTTACAGCTTGCTACCTTTTAAATTGCTTTTATGAGGTCCATAGACAGGTTTCTCACTGTATGTGTGCTGATTCAAAACCTCTTCATATCAAGACAAAAACTTCAAATTCTTTTTATTAGGACAACTCATTCTTGAGAGAAAGCAGGTGTCATTGTTTATCTGGTCTACTTACTGCAATGAAAGATGAAGATGCTTAGGCAATGAGACGCAATACTGTTTGCTCTAACTAAGGCAATAGTCATGTACGGATGTGGGAGTTGGACCATAAAGAAGGCTGAACGCCAAAGAACTGATACTTTCAGACTGTGGTGCCGGAGAAGACTCTTGAGAGTCACTCAGGCAGCAAGGAGATCAAACCAGTCAATCCTAATGGAAATCAACGCTGAATATTCACTGGAAGGACTGATGCTAAAGCTGAAGCTCCACTACTTTGGCCACCTGATGCAAAGAGCTGACTCATTGGGATGACCCTGATGCTGGGAAAGATTGAGGGCAGGAGGAGAAGGGGGTGACAGAGGATGAGATGGTTGAATGGCATCATTGACTCAATGGATGTGAATTGGAGTAAACTTCAGGAGATAGTGAAGGACAGGGAAGCCTGGTGTGCTGCAGTCCATGGGGTTGCAAAAAGTCAGACACGACTGAGTGACCAAACAACAATAAAGGCAGATGAGTTGTCCCCACGTAGTATGCTATGACTTACATGCTGTTAGTACCATAGAATCAAGATGGAGTGGAGAAGTAGGCATCAGATGAGAATGCTGTGCTGGCAAAAAACACCTAGTTGGTAGAAATAAAAGAAATTAATTGTTTTGTGTCACTGGATTGAATCTGTTAGGATTCTGCATCTCTGATCTCTGAACAAGCTGAAATCAACTCTATCACAAAAAATATTTGCTAATCCTGTCACATTAGCAGATTAGAAAATATTCTACATAGAAAAAATCTTCAAGTGGTCATTTCTTTTTTTTTTTTGGCTGCACCTCACAGACTTCAGGATTGAATCCACACCTCCTGCAATGGAATGGTGGCTGTCTTAACCATTGGACTGGTAGGGAAGGCCTATCCAAGTGATCATTTTAAAGTGAAGTGAGTAAGTTACTTGTAAATGTTTGCTATGAATCCATTGTTTTGTACTTTGCTAGACACAAAGGAGCCACGATTTCAGCTTATGACGGGCTCAGAGTTTTGTTGGGAAAGAAAATGATACTTGACAGAAAGACATAATTATATGAAGCACAGCGTGACATTTTGAAGTACCTAAGTGGAAAATCCTGCTGGACAACCAGATTAAAAGGTGAAAGAGGGGGAACCTGGGTCTGACTCAGCCTTGGAGGACTGGCTTTCAGTGGGTGTGGCAGGAGGAAGAGCTTGAATGGAGGGACAGTATGGCATTCATAACAAAAGAACATGTTCATGGGCTGAAAGGAGACGAGTTGGCTAGAGCAGTGGATACAGATTTCAAAGCAATGAGATGTTTTGAGTATATAAGCTGGATCCAGTTTGCTGAAGGTCTTGAATTTTTCTATTGCTTCCATAACAGACTGCCACAGATTTAGCAGTTTTACACAGTTCAAAGTTATTATCTTATGGTTTTGTAGGTCAGAAGTCTAGTGGGCTTGACTGGTGTCTCTGCTTTGAGCTCAGATGGCCAAGGTTAAGGTCTGGTGTGGCTGGGTTCTGGGGCAGAACCCACTTCAGGCTCACCCAGGTTGTTGGCAGGGTTAGTTCCATGTGGTCACAGGACTGAGGCCCTTCTCCTCCTTGCTGGCTGTTGGAAGGAGGCTGTTCTCAGCTGCTAAAGGCCGCATATATTCTTTGCTGTGATCTCCTCCCTCCATCTTCAAAGCCAACAGTTGAGTCTTTTTCACATCTTGAATCACCCCATGCTTCTCTCTTCTGCTATGTCTCTCTGATTCTTTAGCTTTCCTATTCCACTTTTAAGGGCCCATCTGATCACACTGGGCCCAATCAGATTATCTGCTAAACTTCCTATTTTAAGGCCTATTATCTTCATTCTATATGCAAAGTCCCTTGTGCCAAGGAAAGAAAGAAATCGGGTTCCAGGAACTGAGTGCCAAAGCTGAGGAGTTTGAATGAGATCCAAAAGGTAATTGAGAAGCACTGTAGGTCCTTAAACAGAGGAGAGGTATGTGGTACACAGGGCAGTAGATGAAACGGCACTTCTTCAAACCAGTATTATTATTTTTTTTTTCAAACCAGTATTATTTAACAATTCACGCAACAGCAATTTAGAGGTGCAGCTGAGCAGAACATAGGGAAGGGAGGGGAAGAAGAACCACTGGTGGCTGTTTTGGCCTCTCTTAGTTAGACCCAGGCAGTCCTGCTCTGTCCAAAACTTGTGAACTCCATACAGTAAAAGAAAAACTCTTATAGCCCATAGAGGGCAGTTTATCCAAACACTTTCCTTAGGGGAGGTTCATTCTCCCCCAGATCCATGTAGCTCAGTTGTGTCTGACTCTTTGCCACCCCATGGATTTTAGCCCACCAGGCTCCTCTGTCATGAGATTTCCCAAGTAAGAATACTGGGGTGGGTTGCCATTTCCTACTTCAAAGGATCTTCCCGACCCAGGGATTGAACCCGTGACTCTTGCATCTCCTGCATTGGCAGGCAGAGTTTTTACCACTAGTGCCACCAGCAAAGCACCATGAGGTTGATCAAATTCTTCCTTATAAACATTTAATATATATATATGTGTGTGTGTAACTGGATTACATTGCTGTACATCTGCAACTAACACAACACTGTAAATCAACTATACTTCAATAAAAAAATGTGGAAAGAAAAAAATTTCAGGATTTTTCTTGAGAGTTCTAAATCAATCTCATTACTTTTCTAATGATGACTGTGCCACCTATTATAGATCGACACTTTAGGCAGCCACCCCTGGTGTACCCCTAGCCCTAAACCGGCTCTGGTGATATCCATTCACTTATTCCCTCCCCAGCTTTGTACAAGTACCATTCCAGGTGCTGAGGTTCAGCAGTGAACAAAGACCCTGGCTCACACAGCTTATCTTTGAGTAGGTTCATAATTAGCAGGTTAGGAGAAGAGAGAATGGTGGGTATAGTGTAAGGTGACATTTGAGCAAACACTTGAAAGAAGTGAGGGCTTAAGTCGTGTGGCTATCCGGGGAAGGAGGGTTTCAAGCAGAGGCAAGAGCAGTGACCCTGAGGGAGGCGAAGCAGAAGGAGCATATTTGGGTCACTTGTTGGAAGGAAGTGGGTCTGGCTGGAGCAGTAAGAGTGAACAGAGGAGGATGTCGCGAAAAGAAGTCAGTGAGGTATGGGCGGTGCTGTGGCAAAGTCATTTGTCACCCGTCTGCCCTGAGAAACATTCTAAACTGGTCTGGAAGCTCTTATATGCTGTTTACTCCAAGATTTAGCATGATTACTGTGCAGAAGGATTTATTTGTCTCAAGAAATTTGGATCAAAGAATAAAATAGCATATTTCGAGTTCTGGGTACGGATTGCTGTGAAAAATTAACTTGTTATATGCATTTATTGACTATTGTTTATAACATAAACAAAGCTGCTCTTCTTTCTATAATAAGAAGAATTGGTAATATTGTACCTTTCTTATTTTCTACTCTTAGCATTATTATACAATAAAGAACTGAATATATAATATGTTGCTGAGAGGGTAATGAGCAGGATTCAATCACACATTTAAATGAATTTAAAAAAAAATCTGAAGCATGTCCAAGTTCTTTCATCTAAGCATCACTTAATCTGTTTGTTCAGTTGAGTTTCATCTCTGCAGCTGCCAAGCCACTTCAGTTCTGCCAGCTCGACTCTCTGATTGCAAAATAAAGGGTGGTCACTTAACCATGGATGTGAGGAACATGAGTGTTCTGTGAAAAGAACGACATGATAAGAAATCCTGATCATAGAAAACTGGAGGCTTCCTCCTTAGCCCGAGGGCAGTTAATTTTGAGGGGGTATTCTCACCTTCCTCACATCTAAGCAGTCTTTGGCGGGGTATATGCGCTTTTGGAAGATGGATGCAACTTTGCTGCAGTTTACATTCATAAATATTTTTGTAGTATAATAGATTGTCAAAACAAATCTGTGTTTTCCATTTGTGTGTGCATGAGTGTGTCAGTACGCCTCTTAATCTTTTTGTCCATCTAGAGGTATAACACAAATAATTTGCTTTCCTTATTGTGGTTTTATCCTTATGGAATAGATTTATGGCTAAGGGCATCGTGAGGAATAGGTAAATTGATTGATGACCATACGATCTAGGGGGACAGCTCCTTAATTTTGGCAGTTCTCTGTCTGCACTCAAAAGTTGTGCTTGCTTTTAAGCATTTTCAATAGAAAATCTTCCTGAAGCTTGGCATTAACTACATCATTGAACTGTGGAGGGATAGTCAACACAATTGTCCCCATGGGAATGTAGCATGTGTTCTGAGCATGGGTACTGTTGCATGGCTTTTGAGTCAGGGAACAGATAGACCTGGGTTGGTGGCCATCCAGTTGTACTAGCTGTGTGACCTTAGGTGAGTTCCTTATCATCAATGAGCCTCCGTTCCCTAGTCTGTAAAATCAGGGAGATGATGCCTCCATCCTAGAGTGGTGATGAGAATGTAAGTGAATTGCTTGGTGTAGTGCCTGCATCTGCTTAGGGTAAGTCATTTTTATTATCATCATTTTTCTCTAGCTTATTTCATTTTGATGGCACAGCAAGCAGACTTGGCATAAAGCAGCAGTCTTTCTGGTGCATGGAAACGTAGGCCCCTGGAGGATAGCACATCAGACCCTGAAACCCAACATACACCTTCCTTTGCATTTTTCACAATATTTTTCTCTCTTCACGTAAACCTGGAGAAAATATTTTGCTGCTTGCTGCCTGAATTGGCCAGGAATTCTAGTTTCCAAGGAGATTGTAAATGGCTGTATTTGTGTATGCTGATTTGCTTCAACTTTAGAAGAATTCCTCAGGGAATTCTTCAAAGTAAGCCGAGTATTATGGAGGTGCTTTTTCTTTTTTCATTAGCCGTAGAAAATTGTGTGTGTGTGTGTCCTTAGTGATCTAAATGTTACTTGGAAGTGGTCAGGCAAAATGGAAAGATTTGCTAATGAAAGCTTTATCTCCCTATGACTGCAATTTTATATGTCCTTTCAAATTTATTTATCTGGGGTTTTAGCTATTTAGAAAAGCATTTAGTGCAATTTGGAATTGTAATTAGGATATTCTATACCATCTGCACTGCTTGATGTAATTCTCTAGCTTCACTACCATTACATCACAAAAGGAGGCTGGAATGGAAGTCTGTTTTTCTACTCTAGACAACCCAAAAGCACACTCACAGTGTCTGTCCTAAATAGGGACTCAGTGCTGGTTAATTGATAATAAAGTTTTCCTACTGGTGCAGAGTTTCTGTTAGTGTTTGGGGTGAAGAACTGTACATTAGTATTTGAAAAATTATGGATTGCTGAGCAGAGGATGTAGCTTTCAAAAGCTCTTGGTTCTAATTCTATATTGACAACAGCTCATGTGACATTGACCCAGCCTCTCTCTCTAAATCTCTCTGTTTCCATTCAGTCAATTGTCAAATGGGATTATAAAACTGATATGCATTCTAAACTGGTAGGGAGAATTTTTGCTGTGCAGTTTTATCATATCTAAATTTTGAAAATTTTAATTATAACCCAATATTATTCTTTCCACAGAACACACCCATTTTTTTCACATCCATTGTTAAGTGACCACCCTTTATTTTGCAATCAGAGAGTTAAGCTGGCAGAATCAAAGTGTCTTGGGTCCAGGATTGATTGATCCATTCATCATTCATCATGCTTTTGTTCAGCATTGAATGGCATAATGCGGTATAAAGAATATATGTTTTACAGTTAAAATTGGAGTTTGCATCCAGGCTCTCTTACTAGCCTTGTGATCTCAGTAAAATTACTTCTCCTTTATGAGCTTCCATAATGACACCTATGGACATAGGTTGCTGTGATGGATACATAAGAATATTTAAGTGAAATGCCTGCACAGGACATTTTGCTCTACAAACATAATTTGCTTTCCACCTACTATGTAAACCATGTATCCCATGACAGGGGATTAACATAGTCCTTGTCCTCAAAAGAGTTTACAAAATCTAGATGGAGGATATACATAGAGGAATAACTGAAAACATTAAGAATAAGCAACAGCTGTCTCAGCTTATTATAAAATGAGTGTGGATAATTAGGGTGGAAAGAGCCGGTGGCAACCAAGGTTCAAAAAGGAAGTCTAAGTGCAACATGGTTGGTAGCCAACCTTAGCTTCTTTTGCTGGAGCTACTCCTTTGCCAGTGCCTTCTCCACCAATGGCTAAGTTGTAGGAGACCACAAAAGCTAAATCTTCATAGCTGTTTGCCATCAAGGGGATTATGTTTTGCTATATGTTAGTTGTGCTGGATGAAGTATTAGTAAAGAGTTTGTTTTCTCACCTACTCTTAAACAGATTAAATGACACATTAATGTGCTTCTAATTCCATTATCCTTCATATTTATAATTCAAAATGTATGCAATGGGTTGAGAGTGCTGGGGGATATACCAGCCCCCACGAGCAGATTTGTTACCACCCCATCTGCCACCCCAAATGCTAAATTTTAGGAGCACCACTGCTTTGCAGTATGTTATATTTTACAAGACTTTGAAGAGAGAGAAACACAGAAAGATAGTGACAATCACTGGGGGGCTAGAGAGACAGAGAGCATAAGGTTAGAGCTAAAACTTCTAAAAAGCAACTGGAGTGTTGGAGAAAAGGAACAGAGGGAAGAACTGAATATATTTACCAAGGAACCAATGAATAGGCTAAAGGTATTTATGTAGGCAGAGAGCATATGGAAAGGGGGAAATGAATCATGGAAGAAGGCAGCTAGTATTACCATACAATTTAACCCATCTTGAGATGTGTGTGTATATTTGTGTGTGAGTGTACTTTTTTCATATATATGTGATTGGAGGAGAAAAAGCTACCAAGTCCAGCCCATAGTATTAAGGGAGAAAAAAGGGGTCTACCATGAGGTCATGATGATGGTTATTGTCTTCTGTGGTGCTATATCTTGCAGCAGAATTCTTCAGTAAATATGAAGAGAAAGCCTTAAAACAAGGAGAGAGGTTGCAGAGAGCTAAGATCTGTATGAATATGATAATCTCCTTCACTTCCTGGCACTTTAATTGCCTTCCACCCCCTCTTCCTGGATTCAGGACTTGCTGTCATGCCAAATGATTGGTGGTGCCAAAGCTCAAATAGATTGTGGTATTGGTGTCTCTTGCAAGGATCCCTGTGGAGGGAAATGAGAGGCTTAGAGAGATTGTAGGTTTTTGAGTGTATGGCATGACAGGTTTGTAAGCTTCTGCAGCTTGGGGCTAGAGAGGTCAGGAGGTGAAAACAAATGTGTCCCTAAATATTTTTGATAAAGACTATCTTGTTTTGTTAAATGTAAGTGTATTGTTAAGGACAGAGTTAAGGGGAAAATGTGGGTCATGGCAAGGTGGGAAGAGATAAAGCATATGAGAAAAGACTGAGAATGAAACGAAGGAGGAAAATGGCAGGTTGGGCTCAGAGAAGTTGAATGAATAAATGGCAGAACTGGAAGATGTAAGAAAAGGGTCCAAGAAGGTAAGTCTGCAGAGGGCCATAAGATGCTGAGGTGAAACTGCCCTGCCAGTCTGCCAATGGGAACCCTCTGAGCCTAGAGCTGGGTAGCCAGAACAAGGCCAGGGGTCAGAGTAGCAACACAGTGTGTTGCACCTGCAGAAACAAGGTCTGGAACCTTACCTCCTGGCAGGATGTCCTTGCCACAGCTACCTGAGCAAGCCTGTGCACCTGCACAATGCTCTGCTTAAACCTCATATGGGAAGTTGGGTGTGGAATGGGATGGTAATCAGCACGGAGACTGGAAAATCTCCTGGCCATAGTGAGTTAATAGTAACCTCCTCCAGATATAAAAATGAGAGTATTAGTCACTCAGTGGAAAATCCCATGGACGGAGGAGCCTGGTAGGCTACAGTCCATGGGGTTGCTAAGAGTCGGACGACTGAGCGACTTCACTTTCACTTTTCCCTTTCATGCACTGGAGAAGGAAATGGCAACCCACTCCAATATTCTTGCCTGGAGAATCCCAGAGATGGCGGAGCCTGGTGGGCTGCTGTCTATAGGGTCACACAGAGTCGAACACGACTGAAGCGACTTAGCAGCAGCATGTCCAACTCTTTGAAATCCCAGGGACTATAGCCTGCCAGGCTCTTCTACCCATGGAATTCTCCAGGCAAGAATACTGGAGTGGGTTGCCATTCCCTTCTCCAGGGGATCTTCTCGACTCAGGGATCGAACCCATGTCTCCTGCATTGCAGGCAGATTCTTTACCATCTGAGCCATGAGGGCTTCCCAGATATAAAGGGAAAACACACAAAAAAAGAAAAAATATACACCTGAAGAAGTAAAGAAAAAGTAGCAGTTTCATGTGATGAAAATTGTAAATATATTTAATAACCTTGAGGAGATACTGTTCATGGGGTTCTCAAGGCAAGAATACTGAAGTGATTTGCCATTCCCTTCTTCAGTGCCTCTTGATGAAAGTGAGAGAGGAGAGTGAAAAAGTTGGCTTAAAATTCAACATTCAAAAATCTAAGATCATGGCATCCAGTCCCATCATTTCATGGCAAATAGATGGGGAAACAATGGAAACAGTGAGAGACTTTATTATCTTGGGCTCCAAAATCATTGCAGATGGTGACTGCAGCCATGAAATTAAAAGACAGCTGCTCTTTGGAAGAAAAGCTATGACAAACCTAGACAGCATATTAAAAAGTAGAGGCATTACTTTGCCAACAAAGGTCCATCTCGTCAAAGCTATGGTTTTTCCAGTAGTCATGTATGGATGTGAGAGTTGGACCATAAAGAAGGCTGAGTGCTGAAGAACTGATGCTTTGAACAGTGGTGTCGGAGAAGACTCTTGGACTGAGAGTCCCTTGGACTGCAAGGAGATGAAACCAGTCAATCCTAAAGGAAATCAGTCCTGAATATTCATCGGAAGGACTGATGCTGAAGCTGAAATTCCAATACTTTGGCCACCTTACGTGAAGAACTGACTCATTAGAAAAGACCCTGATGCTGGGAAAGATTGAAGGCAGGAGGAGAAGGGGACGACAGAGGATGAGATGGTTGGATGGCATCACTGACTTGATGGACATGAGTTTGAGCAAGCTCTGGGAATTGGTAATGGACAGGGAAGCCTGGCATGCTGCAGACCATGAGGTCGCAAACAGTCAGACATGACTGTGCAACTGAACTGAACTGAGGAGATAAATGAGTGAAAGTGTCTATAAAACAAGAGCAAGAGCTTATGAAATAAGAATAAGAGGCTATGAATCCAAAATAGGATACTATGGAAAAGAACCAATTTGATGAAAAATAAAGTTGCTGAAATAACAAAACTAAACATAGCAGACTGGAAATAACTGAAGACTGAATTAATGAACCATAAAATAGAGCTGAAGAAAAACTAATATTATCCAAATATATATATTGAGTGCTTACTATGTGCCAGGTATTATTCAAGCATTTACCATGTGTTATCTCATTTAATTCTTATAAGAATATATGTCCTCTTTTTACTGATTAGGAAACCAAGACAAAGAGAAGATAATTAATTTACCCAAACTTATACCACTAGTCTTGAATTCAAGGAGAGCCCTTGTATTTGATCACTACACTATAATAACAATTTTCAAAATTTCTCAAAATACAGTGCAAAGATATAAAGAAATGGAAAAAGAGTTAAGAGGGAATAAACCCTAGTTCTCATGAATAAAAATCTGCTTTGTAACAAATTGCCAGTGATGCATGAGACTTTGGAGAAGGAAATGGCAACCCACTCCAATATTCTTGCCTAGAGAATTTCATGGACAGAGGAGCCTGGTGGGCTCAGTCATGGGGTCACTAAGAGTTGGACATGACTGAGTGATAACGCATATGGGGTCTTTAAAGATTGATGAGAATGTTTAAGTAATTAGTCCCAACTGGTAATGCTGAAACCAAAATACTTGGGCTGAGAAAAAAAAATTTTTTTCTTATTGAAGTTTCGAGAAATCAGGGAGAAAAATATGGAACCTTGAAAACCAGTGGAACTTTTTACCAAGTCATGTGTTAATCGTCAGAGGTGCACACATTTCCTAGTTTATGTATATTTCAGTCTGCCCAAGTAGCTTTCTGATGCAAGAATAACATTTCTTGGAAAATAAGAAGAGATGAGTTTCCTCAGACAGTTAAGTGCGAATGTATGGAAGTGGCCTGTGTGTGTGTGTAAGTAGATAAAGGTTGTGACTCCTTGGGCCTTGCTGACTGATGTGTAGCTGTCAGAGAACACACCATGATCTACTTGTTTTTATCTCTTTCTAGAGGGCTTCCCAGGTTGATGCAGCTGGTAAAGAATCTGCCTGCCGGGGTAGGGGACACAAGAGGTGTGATTCTGATCCCTGAGTTGGGAAGATGCCCTAGAGGAGGACATGGCAACCCACTCCAGTATTCTTGATTGGGAAATCCCACAGAGAGAGGAGTCTGATGAGTTGTGGTCCATAGGGTTACAAAGAGTCGGACACGACTGAGTGCACACACACCCACACACACATCTTTTTCTAGACCGAGAGCATCTTAAGAGTAAGAAATACAACCTCCTCTTCTTTGTATCTGTAAAGAAAAGTAGGTGCCTAGAAGATAGAAGCAGCTTTGTTGTTGTTGAATGATTGAATAAATTATTCTCAAGTCTGTTTTAAAGGTAGTAATAAACCGAGGTCTTCTTTCATCTTCTATTGGATGTTTCTCTGAATAATGGCTCAGCTTCTGGGAAGATGGGCACAAAAAATCATCTGACTATTGAGGGCCAGTTAGCAAAACAGATTTCCTTTTGAATGCCAGCTCCAAATGATTGCTGGTGGTTGCCTGGAGTTGTGCTGAGGATTCTGAGGCTGTATCTAGGCTCAGCAGGAAAGTGGACTATCATCAATTAGTGATGTGTGCCAGGGGCAAAGCAGTGGGAGGTAGTATCCTGTAACCACATATTTGCCCTGAGGGGAATCCTATCTACCAGCCATCTCTGGAGCCAATCACGGTTTGAGTTGGAGGGGGATAGAAACTCAGTGAGGGCCAGTCCTTTTCCAGAGATCTTAAATACTGGGTTACCAAACTTTCAGAAGAGTATCTGCATTCTGAGATGACATAACAAAGTCTTATTTGTATCAGTGTGAACTTGGGGCCTTCTTAAACTGAACCACACCTATGTGTGTGTTGGTGGCTCAGTTGTGTCCGACTCTTTATGACTCCCTGCCTGGCTCCTCTCCTCTGTCCATGGGATTCTCCAGGCAAGAATACTGGAGTGGGGAGACATTCCTTCTCCAGGGAATCTTCCTGACCCAGGGATTTACCCTGGCTCTCCTGCATTACTGACAGATTCTTTACCATCTGAGTCACCGAACCACACCTGTTTATTTCAAATCCTAGAACTCAAGAGAACCATAGTAGGACCAACGGAAGAATCAGAAGAATCTCTGCACCAATGTATGTGAACCTGGTTTATGACCTCCCAAGATCTTTGTTGATAAGACACGATTTTCTGAGAATTTGTCACCGTTCATTCTGTGTGTACAATTGAGGACAATTACCAGTTGGTCAGGGCTTTCAATATACTGCTCAGTTCCCCATCCCCCCCACCCCCCTGCCATTTTTGTGAAACAGACTTGGCATCTGGGGCTGAGACAGTTTTCAGGAAGCTGCCCCCCACCTCCACATCCTGTCACCCTTGTCAGACCGTAGGGTGTTACACCAGGGATTTCCCTCAGACAGCTATTTTACTTTATTTTTATTTTTTTAAATTCTTCTATTTTCCAAGATATTGTACAATTTCTAATATTTTTCATCAAGGCAAAGTCTTTCTACCGGCAAATACTGGCTTACTGATAAAGAATTAAAGGGACTGATGGTGCTAGACAAGGGGCTTAAAGAATGGAAATGTGGAATCAGAGAGCTACAATGAAATGATAATATGGCTCTATTTGGATGAGTTGCTATTAATATATTGAAAAACTATGAACCTTGATATCTGACAGCTTTAGGTGGAACTTTGACTTTCTATTTTAAAATATATGAATTTGAGTAAGTCACCGTTTCCTCATCTGTAAGATGTGAGGACACTAATATTAATACCTTTCTCATAGCACAGAATGCATAAGCAACATGATCCATCAGTAGCATCTAAGCAAAAACTATGAGTTTCTCTTCCTTCTATTATTTAGTTTCATTGCACATGACTTGATATGATCCACCTTAATCTGAAAGGAGTGCAGAAGAACATTCCATCAATATTTTAGTGTTTTAAACTTCCAACGAGGATCTTCTTCCTTACTCTAAGTTATTATCTAATCCAAATATTTCTTGTTTTAATTTACTCTGTAAAATGTGAAAAAAGCTGATTCTTGTGTAAGCAGGCTGCCCCCAAAGGCTTAGGTGGAGGAGCAGGTCTGTGAAAATAAAGGTCATGCAGAATGGGGCTTAGCTGGTGCACTTTCAGCAGCAAGATAAACCACATTTGTTTGCAGAGCTGGTGGAGGGAGGTGAAATGCTCCTCAATTTTCTTCTTTCTCAATATTTTTTTGTGTGTTATTTATTTGGCTTCTCTGTGTCTCAGTAGCAGCATCCATTGAGATCTTCCATCTTCTGCGTGGCATGCAGAATCTCTTAATTGCGTCATGTGGGACCTAGTTTCCTGCCCAGGAATCCAACCCAGGCCTCCTTTATTAGGAGCATGAAGTCTTAGTCACTGGACCACCAGGCAAGTTCATCATTCTTGTCTTGATTTTGAACCCAGCCACAACTTGTTTCCCAAGATAGGACTATCAGAGTGATTGCCATGGACTAAAAGGGAAGTGTCTACTATGAACAATTCTTACAACTGTAGATAATGTAAACTTCTTAAGGAAAGATCTTTTTCAGTCTCCGTGTCCCACTGGAGGCAATGGAAGAGGATACGGAGGTGTGTTCCCCTTTCACCTAGCATGGAGCCAGGAGTCTTTATGCTTTCCTGGTTCCGAGTCACAGCAACCAATTTGCTTCTTGGTTGTTTTTGAAGCACAAGTACAAAGGATTTAAGGACAAACCATCTCTTTATGTGGTGCTCCTAAGGCATCCTGCATAGAACTGGTACCCAGAAAGTGCCAAGAGGACCCATGATTGTCTCAGAAAGCTGCTGCTCACTGCAGCCACTGTCAGATTTAGGAATGTTTGGGCTTCAGCTGGAGTCTGCTCTTCCCTTCCCTCTTGAACCTGATCTTGTCAATAGGAGAGAAAACTTGACTGTGATGCCTGTTTAAGGGTGGCTCAGAGGTTAAAGCGTCTGCCTCCAATGCGGGAGACCTGGGTTCGATCCCTGGGTCGGGAAGATCCCCTGGAGAAGGAAATGGCAAATCACTCCAGTATTCTTGCCTGGAGAATCCCATGGACGAAGGAGCCTGGTAGGCTACAGTCCACGGGGTCGCAAAGAGTCGGACACGACTGAGCGACTTCCCTTCCTTCCCTTCCATGAAAAGACATGTCATGCAGACTTTAGCACATGGCAGAGGTCATTATAGAGACATTGTCACAAAGTTTACAATAGTTAAGGATTTGGGAGCTGGTAGGTGGCATAATCAGAGCAAGTTTAATGTACCAAGAATTATTTTGGTTTTGGTGGCAGCAAAAGACCAAATCAATCACAGCTAACTCCAGAGGGCCCATTATTTGCAGCAAATAAGTTCCCACAAGAAAGCCTCAATGCCAATAGGGTGGCAATCATGAACATTTCTATGTCTACTCCATTCTGACAAGTAGCTTAGTGACACCTTGAAGACCCCAAGACTCCAGCCTGCAGTTGAGATACTTGCTCATAGCTGGTTCATGGTCCTGACATTAAAGGGAAGAAAATATCTGAAAATCAAGAGCGGTATCCACTATATTAGTTAATAAGGCTTCTTTTGGGGACCCAAATCAAACACTAAACAAAACAAGAACAAAAATACCATGCTGAGAAAACAGAGAAAAAGAAAAATTGGCATGAGTGTATCAGGGATATATGAAACTCGGGAACTTCCTGGGAAGGAAATGATGTGGAATATTACCAGCTAATTACGAGGTGAAATCATCCGCCAGAGTCAGGGGAGGGGACAGAACCAAGGAGGAATCAGCATCCTCCTTGTGAAGCAATATTTCAAAGCTTAATTGGGACTCCTTGACTTTGATTTCTTGGCTTTGGGCAAGGCATATAGGGTTCCCATTCTTTCTCTGCTGCCATCAACTGTGCCTTGCACTATGCCCTTCTGTGTCAACCGATGACATCCTGAAGCTGAGACATCTGAGTTCACATCTGCTCAGACAGATCTATTGGAGAAGGAAATGGTAATCTACTACAGTATTCTTGCCCAGAAAACCCCATGGGCAGAGGGGCCTGGTGGGCTACAGTCCATGGGATTGCAAAGAGTCGGACATGACTGAGCATGCACAATGCACACAGAACAGAACTCCAGCCACATCAGCTCAATCTCAGATTGAATTTTCAATCCTCACTTCAGAGCCTCAGTCTGGCAGCTGGCAACCACGGCGTCTCTCCCAACTGCCTCCAGGAGCCTATGTGCTAAAGGGCTTTCATAGAACGTTAGGTCTATCAGAGCCTCAGCTAAGCTAAGCAGGCATCTCTACTGGGTCCCAGAAGAGTCCCTGTGATCACTCTCCTCCCCAGACATGTACTCCTCAGGGCCACACCACCGAGTGACAAGATCAAATGGCCTCTCACCATGTTCAGGGTATAAGGGTAGAGTGGTGTTTAGGGCATGGGAATGGACAGGATAAATTTCTCTTTATAAATCTCTCATGACTATAGAGGAATCAAATGGGTTTCAGAGTCAGGAGACCTGGGTTCTAGTTCAGATTCTGCTTCTCACTTTCTTGACTCATTTTCTTTAACACAAAAGGAGATCATTCTGGATCATCCGTAGGGTCTGTTTTAGCCTTAACTGTGTTTATCATCTGTGAACATGATTTGCAGTCATGAAGGAGGCTTTAGATGTTGCATTTTCTTTTTTCCTTCCGTTTGCCTTTCATGAGTTCCCTGCTCTCTCACTTCATGGAATCCTCATGCACTTGACACAACCCTCAGGACATTTATCACATTCTACCTTATAGCAATTTGGATTCTTATTGTCTAATTTTCTATACAGTATATAGCTGGGGGCATGGCATTTTTTTTTCTCTTTGATTTTTCATCAAAGTGCTAAGCAAAGTAAAAATGCTTGGTGAGTTCTCAGCACATGGAAGTCATGAAAGGCCAACACTGCCCCTGTCAAGGCAAGTGTCTGGTGTCTGAGGACAATTCTCAGCTTCCTTTCAATCAGTATTAGAGCCTTTGGTGGTCTGATGAGTAATAGATGAAATCTTTCAAGTTGTGCAGGGTCAGCTTGTATGTTTTGTGCTCTTTTTCAGCTCTTCTTTGGATTATGGTCCTGGGATTTTGTTTTTTTCATCATTATTTTCCTTGTGTCATTTTATCAACAGTGACAGGCTTTATTTTATTGGGCTCCCAAATCACTGCAGATGATGACCGCAGCCATTAAATTAAAAGACGCTTGTTCCTTGGAAAAAAAGTTGTGACCAACCTAGTTCAGTTCAGTTCAGTCTCTCAGTCATGTCCGACTCTTTGCAACCCCATGAATCGCAGCACGCCAGGCCTCCCTGTCCATCACCAACTCCCGGAGTCCACCCAAACCCATGTCCATAGAGTTGGTGATGCCATCCAGCCATCTCATCCTCTGTCCTCCCCTCTCCTCCTGCCCCTAATTCTTCCCAGCATATTAAAAAGCAGGGACATTACTTTATTGACAAAGGTCCATATAGTCAAAGCTATGGTTCTTCCAGTGGTCATGTATGGATGTGAGAGTTGCACCATAAAGAAAGCTGAGCACCGATGAATTGATGCTTTTGAACAGTGGTGTTGGAGAAGACTCTTGAGAGTCCCTTGGACAGCAAGGAGATCCAACCAGTCTATCCTAAAGGAGATCAGCCCTGAGTAATCATTGGAAGGACTGATGTTGAAGCTGAACCTCCAATACTCTGGCCACCTGATGCAAAGAGCTGACTCATTGGAAAAGACCCTGATGCTGGGAAAGATTGAAGGCAGGAGGAGAAGGGGATGACAGAGGATGAGATGGTTGGATAGCATCACCGACTCGATGGACATGAGCAAGCTCTGGGAGTTGGTGATGGAAAGAGAAGCCTAGCGTGCTGCAGTCCATGAGGTGGCAAAGAGTCGGACACGACTGAGTGACTGAACTGAATTGAGCAATACTAATGATGCCATACGTTGACTGCTGTAAACTCAGTAGTCTTGGAATTGAGGGGATTTGATAGGAAGGATTTGAGGTTTAACTGAACAATGGCTATTAAGATGTCAAGTGTTTTCCTGGGAAGCCATCACTTGATTAATAGATACAAAGACATGTTTTCTCTTTAATTAGTTTTTCCCTACTTTGCTTTAAAGCCAAGAGACCAAAGAAATTTATAGTTGGTACAGTCTTCTCTTTTTGTTCTAAGTTTATCAGTGAATTTGTAGACTGCTTTAAACCCTCATATTGCTAAAGAGACCTTAAGTGAAAAGCGTTCTGAAATGCTAATAGTCACATTTTCATGTTCCTAGCTCTTTGAAGTCCTGTTGTTTAAACTGGTCCCCATTGCATCACTTTGATCATTGATGACATCAGTGGGGAGCAAGTCCCCAGGGTTCAGTGGTGCTCAGCTTTGAGAAGGAGACTAAAAATGTGCAAGACATGTCTATAGTAGACATTCATCATGATTTTTAAGTGCCTAGTACCTGGACCCTCTGCCTATGTTTAGGGGAATTTTCATCTTATGAGGCAAAGTCTTTCTATCATCAAAGAAGATGAAAACACCAAATACTTGTTTTCCTGGCCTTCCTTGTAGCAGAGCATGGAAAATGACTTGGACTGGCTTTGGACTGAATGCGTCTCCCCCAAATTCTTATGTTGAAGCTCTCACTCCCAATGTGATGGCATTTGGAGATAGGGTTCTTGGGAGTCTGATTAGATTTAGACGAGGTTCTGAGGTGAGGTCCTTCTGATGGGATCTTCAAAGTCCCCTTATAAGAAGAGACCAGAGAGCTTGTTTTCTCTGTCTCTCCAGCTTGTGAGGTCACAGCAAGAAGGCGGCTAATTTGCAAGCTAGGAAGAAGGCCCTCAACAGAAACCAACACTTTGGTCTTGGACGTCCCAACTTCCAGATGGTAAGAAGTAATTGTTGGTGATTAAGCCACCCAGTGTATGGTATTTTCTTACAGCAGCCTGAGAAGACAAAGATACCTAGATTCTGCTAGCTGGGTGCACTCACCCCTTTTTGAGAAGCCGATGAAACAAAGAGACTCAGAATAGTCACGTTTTATCCTAAGGAGGATGGCTATACAGGGATTTCTGAGGTGGCAACAGGTGTTTGTGACAACAGGTCTGTTTGTGGTGTTTAGGGTCCAATTGTGGGGTGTTGGAGGTATAAGTTGCAGGGGTGGTGGTGGTCTATGTCCCGTGATGCTGGTAGTTTGTCTCATAGAACCAACCAGTTCTATGGTGTGGACAAGGCCTTGATCTTGGCTGCATAGTCTTTGAGACTAGTTTTCCAGCCCTCCTGAAGATTATGTGAACTACTTAATGTATTTTAATAAATCATTTTTCTGCTTTCATTAGCCACGGGTTATGAGCCAATGGTTTCTATTGCTTGCATCTGAGAACTGCCATTGATCCATTGGGCCATGCCCTCAGGAGTTTAGTCTTCGGTTGGTTTGGAGGTGACTGAATAACACCATGGGAAACATCAGGAATAGATAAGATAGTGTATCAGATTATGTCCCATACATTATGCTCTATACTTAAAATACTGTAAGAGTAGAGAATAGGAAGAGAAAGTCTAGTGTAATGATTCAGGCTCCAGACTAGATTTGTAAAGTTCCAGTTTAAATGACTTTAAGGGTCATGGCAGTAAAGCAAATGAATTAGGCAGGCAGGGGTTTGGGGAAAATTATATGAGATGATGTTTATAAAGCAGGGTTGCCAAGTGGCACAGTGGTAAAGAATCAACCTGACAATGCAGGAAATGCAGAAGACAGGGGTTCAGTCCCTGGGTCAGGAAGATTCCTTGGAGTATGAAATGGCAACCCACTCCAGTATTCTTGCCTGGGAAATCCCATTGACAGAGGAGCCTGGCTGGCCACAATCTATGTGGTCACAAAGAGTCAGACACGACTGAGTATGCACCACGTTTATAAAGCACAGTGTATTGTTTATAGTAAACGTATAAAAGCAATACCATCCTGCTAACAACAAGGAGGGTTACAGCAATAAAAATGGCTAGTGCTTTCTGTGAGCCAGACTATATTCTGGTGCTTTATTCTTAGGGTGACTAATGGCCAGTTGGCCCAGGAAAGTCCTGGGATATTCTATTCAGTTTAACTTTGATCTTCAATATTTTTTAAAGCAGAATTTTATTAATAGTTGCATTAAAATAAGTCAGAGTAAGTTTCGCTAGTTGACCACTGTATATAGAATTAGGGTTTTCCTCATGGCACAGACAGTAAAGAATCTGCCTGCCAATGCAAGAGATGTGAGTTTGATCCCTGGGTTGGGAAGATCCCCTGGAGAAGAGAATGGAAACCCATTCCAGTATTCTTGCCTGGGGAATTCCATGGACAGAGGAATCTGGCGGGCTACAGTCTGTGAGGTCCCAAAGAGTCAGACATGACTGACCGACTAACACACTATAGAATTAACCATGATAACCCATTTCACTTTTTCAATCCCTTCCAGATACATTATAAGTACCACTTCTCATGATCTGCACTCAGAAATGCTATTAAAATGAAGTGCTCCTGGGGAGGAGCAACTTGGGGCAGCTGAGGGCCTCCAGGCCATGTGGAGTTAGGGAGAGGAGCCCATAAGCTGACCCTGCTGCCACAGGGTGACCAGTCAGGCGTGCGGAGGCCCGAGAGATAGAGGCAGAAGGAGAGACACTGGGGACAAACACGGCTCTGAAATTGATTCAAGCATGTGAACGGCTACCAAGAATGATTATTCTGCTTGTATTGTTTTTTCAAATGTTTAGGAAACCAATATAAAAAGGTTCAAGAAATATTTTAGTTTTAATGTATACTGAATTGTATTATTTTATTTTTGTGGAAAAATTGATTCTGAAACAGTTTTTGAGTAGAACAACTTCATAGATCTATCAATAAATAAAAAAAATATGTTGGTCAATAAACACATATTTCAAAAATAATTATATACATATTTTATTTATCCTTAGTGCCCCTTTTTACTTTCAGAAATACACTTTTTAGACAAACTATGTGGTTACCTTCTTTATTTGTGTTTACTCATTTAATCTTCAAACTAACACTCTGAAGTAGATTTCAAAAACTTTGTTTTTTCTATTTACAGTTGAGAAAATGGAAGGCTGGAGACATACAGTAACATGTTGCTTGAAATACTTAGCTAGGAACTTCCCTGGTGGTCCAGTGACTAAGACTCCATGCTTCTGATGCAGAGTGCCCAGGTTTGATCCCTAGTCAGGGAACTAGATCCCACATGCCTCAACTAGGAGTTCACATGCCACAACTAAAGACCCTGTATGCCATAATGAAGATCCTACACACCTCACTAATACCCAGCATAGCCAAACAAATAAATAAATATATTAAAAAAAAAAACCCACAACCCACCCCCCCAAAAAAAACCCCAAAAAAACCCCACTTAGCTCATCAGTAGCAAGCCAAGATTTCAAACTTGAGAAGCTGGCTCCAGAGATTTTGCTCACAATCACTACTCCACAGTAGGTTTCACAGAAGATACAGGAGTGTAGCCCAAAGACCTACCCCCTTCTCTCAGCTACTTAGGGCAACTCACTTTCCCTCTCTGAGCCTTTGATTCTATAAGATGGGGCTGCTACTGCCCATCTTAAAGAATTGTTGGAAGTATTCAATGAATTAACAACATAAGAAAGGGCTTTTGTAGGCTGAAGATACAGTATGTATTTAAGACCATCATTTGTGGGCCTTTTCCATAAATCTAAGGCAGCACTGCGTGCGCTGATGTCCTAAATTGGAAGTCAGTGGGCATTTGGGGGGGGGGGCGCTGGCAACTACTCTCACCTGCTCCAATTTCCATCTTCAGTTGAATGAACTGGAAGATAACACTCCAGATACGTGTAGAGAAACAGAGTATAGTCTTCTGTATCAAGGATCCTCACACTGGTAACACAAGGGATAAACGTGTGTGGTTGAATTGTCCCAGGTACACACAGAGTCATAATGTCAAGGGATCTATAGAATTAAAGATCTATTACTTTAGAAGTGCACAACAGTGAAGAAGAACAATTTCTTATTTGTGTCACTGATTTTGTAGACGCCTTCTTACTAAAATCTAAATGGAAAGAGTAAAAAACCCACATCATCACGGCTGGCTGATGAGCTTCTTAATGATCCCACGGAGGGAAGAAGGTTTCCTGTCCTCAGGGCCATTGTTCATGTTTAACCTCCATTCCCTGGACAACTATAGGAGTTTTAATTGCCTCGAGTTTGAACTCCTCTAACTCATTTCCTTTACAACTGCAATGTAGATTTTTCTGAAATGAAAATCTGATCATTCTACAGCCCTACTTACAATCCTTCAATGATGTCCCTTTTCCTTAAGATAAAATTTAAGGCCCTCTGTGTGGTAGCATAGACATCCACTGTTTTTTTCTTGTCCCACTCTCATTCCACATAATTTGCGTGGACTTGACTAAAGCTCATGGGTCTAAGAGCAGGCTAGAGCCAGGCCTAGGTTATGTGCCTGCTCTTAGCTGTAGACACTGGTTTAGGGTTGGACACAGGATCCAAGCCAATGAAAGTTAGACTGGGAGTTGAAGAGAAATTCCTGCATTGATGATAAAGTGAAAGTGAAGTCGCTCAGTCATGTCCGACTCTTTGCAACCCCATGGACTGTAGCCTACCAGGCTCTTCCGCCCATGGAATTTTCCAGGCAAGAGTACTGGAGTGGGTTGCCATTTCCTTCTCCAGGGGATCTTCCCAACCCAGGGATCGAACCCGGGTCTCCCACATTGCAGGCAGATGCTTTACCGTCTGAGCCACCAGGGATGCATTGATGATAAGATGATGACATTAGCTAAGATTTGTAACCAGCCATATTGAAAAGCTTCGTTACCTTTTGAATTCTCTAGTAACTGGAGTCATTCTATTCCAAATTATGTTGTTTAGGATTTTTGAATTGTTTTTCTATGACTTAAGAAGATTCTTGACTAATGCACTAATGTACAAACGGTTTAAGCTCTGGGCTCTCTATCTAGAAAGTCTTTCAGTATCTTTTTCTTCATCTTATCTCATTCTATTTGCCATTCAAAATATCACTGGAGAATATCTTCTCAGAAATCTCCTTTGAAATCCCAGTCTGATTTAGCTGCTCTTTCCCAGTGTTTACTCTCTCAGAGCAGTTATCACTCTCTGTACTGTAACCACTGGTCTGTTTCTGTCTTTCTTTTTCTGTTGTAGATTTCTTAGTGAAAGGATTTTATCTTATTTTACTGTGAACCCCTACTTCTTAGGAGATAGTGGTTATGAGATTCAATAAATATTTGTTGAATAAATAGATACAGTTCATACTTGGCTGAAATTTTCTCTGGTCCAGATACTATTCATACTCTATTAGCTTAAAATTACTACCTGCCCAGAGACATAGACAGTTCTCTGCCCAATAAGTCTGGGTGTGAGAGTTCCCATTAGCCTCCAGACAGGTCTAGGCTATGTTAGACTCAGAGTGAGTTGCTGCTAGGAAATCTCAGAATGGACCTTGACCAGTTGGCTTGGGAGTGGTTTGATCTGGTCAGCTCAGGAAGATGATGCTATGATGAATACAGTACTTCTAGAGAACTATTCACCTCCCACTCATCTTCAACCCACTCTAACTGGCCCCTTGCCCCCTCCATACAAACAGCTGTTGCTGAATTCACTGATGTACGATTGCCACAAACCATAGACATATTTCGGTCCTTGTCTGACTTGCGTTCTCATTAGCTTTTGCAATGCTGACTACTGTTGCCTATCTCAAACACTCTTGTCTTCTGTGACTCTCGCTTTACACTTTACAAGGTGGCTTTTTTTCAGTCTCTTTTTCAGATTCATCTTCCTTTACACAAACAGTTGGAAGCTCAAGCCTGTCTCATCCTTCCCGTGTTGATATTTTTCATTCTCTTCCTTTGAGATCTCATACATGTCCAAGGCTTCAGTATTCCTCGCAGTGCATATGACTTACAAATTTGTGTTGCTAGCCTAACTTTTCATTTAAGCATCAGGCTTGTATGTATAATTATTACCTAATAGCTCTACTTATATGACACTTGAAACTCTAGATCTTCTGTCTCAAACTTAGTCTTCAATCTGCATTCCCAGTCTCTGTGATGAGCGCCATCTTATATTCATTTACTCAAGACAGAAATCCAGGTGTCATCTCTGATAGCTTGTTCTTCCTAATATTCAATTCAGTTGAAGTTATAGGAATAATTTTGAATCTTATATATCCATATTTACTGTTATTTTTTTCCCTACTAAAAGAGTCGCCTAAATAATTTCCCACTCCATTCCCCTTTCAACTGGTTTTCCATCACTATGGAAAAGAGTTTGATGTTTTCTCAAAAATTTAGGCATATAATACAGTACTCAGCCACAAAGAGGAATGAAGTATTGATGTATACTACTGATTAAGGATGAACCTTGAAAACATCATGCTGAGTGAAAGAAGCCAGACACAAAACAGCACATATCATATGATTCCATTTATATGAAATATTTAAGAGGTAAATCCATAGAGATATAATGCAGATTGATGGCTTCAGGGAGGAAGAAGTTGGAGTAGATATTCCTTAATGGGTACAGAATTTCCTTTCGGAGTGACAGAAATGTTTTAGAACTAGATAGAGTTGGTAGTTGCATATCATTGGGAATATTCTAAATACTATTGAATTGTTCACTTTAAAATGGTTGCTTTTAGGTTATGTGAATTCGACCTCAAAGAATTACTTAAAGAGACACCACTAATCACTTATTGTTTCACTAGAATCTACACAGTTGTCCAGAGTCAGTTCTGTTGAGCTGGGTGAGGCTCACTGATCTCAAATGGACTCATGAGTGTGTGTTCAGTTAGCTGTGGGTTCAATGGGGATTGGATGATCTAGTGATTTTGGCTTGGATGACTTGGCTGTGCTCCATTGGTCTCTCATTCTCCATCAGGTTATCCTGGGCTTATTATCTAGGCAGAGCCAGAGGTGAGGAGAGCAAGACCTCTTGAGACCCAAGTTCAGAATGAGCACATTCATTTCCTCTGCATTCAGTGGTCAAAGCAAATCTCATGGCCAGCTCAGATTCAAGCAGTGTGGAAATGAACTATCCATTAATGGGGAGGCAGAAAAGTCAAATTACAAAGGGTATGGGTATAGAGGGAGTGGAGAATATGGGCTGTTTTGCAACTGATCTACCATAGATTTTATCCTTATGTCTGGTACTTAGTGAGTGCTCAACAAATATTTGTTCAATTAATGAGTAAGTCATTGAATTTAGGCCAAAAAGGAAGCTGGGGTCCCAATTTAATATTTGAGATTATGAACTCTCATGGACTGCAAGGAGAAAGAAAACATGATTCCTTGAGGCATTTGAGACCTTCTCCCTGGAGAAGGAAATTGCAACACACTCCAATACCTGGGAAATCCCATGGACAGAGGAGCCCGGTGGGGTACAGTCCATGGGGTTACAAGAGTCAGACACAACTTAGTGACTAAACCACAACAGATGCTTCTAACTTCTCTAATTATAAATCAAAAGCCCTTCCACAACCTTGTAAGGAAGATGGAAAATTCCTTCATCATCCCTTCTAGCTGAGCTTCCTTCTTATATTCCCTGTTTTGGTCAGGGTTTAGAGGACTTTCTAGTGTTAGAATTCTGAGCTAGCACAAGTTTAGTAGATACGCACTGGTAAACTGGCTCTTTTTTAAAAAGAGGGAAAAAGCCTTATTTGTGGAGTTTGCTGATTTCTCTTCCACTATGGCCAATTTCAAACTACCAGCTTGAAATGAGAAGTAGGAAAAGATACACTTACCTGAGTCTTGAGTCACCCAACTCCAGGATGCTTCTGGTGCCTCTGTCGCTCAGGACTTGTCTGCACCTTGCCTGCCTTACTGGAACCACTGGAGTCAATGAACTGCTAGAGTTTATTGCCCTGTCATTTACATTGTTCCTTCACTCATTCACTCAACAGACAATTAAGCGAGCAACTCCTATAGAGCTATTGCGTTAGGCTCTGGGATAAAAATGATGAACAATATAATCATGTCTCCACCTTCCTAAAGCTCCCATTCTCCCTAACTGAAATAGTGCTCCCATTACCTCTCAAGGAAGCTCTCAATTTCTGACGTTTTGCCCTGTGATGCCCTGAGAGGGTGTTAGTGTAGTAGCACCTCAGCCTAGAGTAATAAGACTCCCAATTTCTCCTATCCCATACACAATTGTCATTTACCACAGTCTTTCTGGACTGCTTCTTTTTGGGTTGGAACCAAATATTCAATTATAGCTCAACTATATAATTCAATTTTGAAAGAATTCTTCATCACAATCTGAAAAATGAGAGGTTATTTTTGAACCAAACAGAACCAGGAGAAATCAGAATGCATTTAATGGTTACTGTATCATGTAATATTTAACATAATGTAATGCCTCTTGATGAAGGTGAAAGAGGAGAGTGAAAAAGTTGGCTTAAAGCTCAATGTTCAGAAAACTAAGATCATGGCATCTGGTCCCATCACTCCATGGGAAATAGATGGGGAAACAGTGGAAACAGTGTCAGACTTTACTTTTTTGGGCTCCAGAATCACTACTGATGATGACTGCAGCCATGAAATTAAAAGACGCTTACTACTTGGAAGGAAGGTTATGGCCAACCTAGATAGCATGTTTAAAAGCAGAGACATTACTTTGCCAACAAAAGTCCGTCTAGTCAAGACTATGGTTTTTCCAGTGGTCATGTATGGATGTGAGAGTTGGACGGTGAAGAAAGCTGAGCACCGCAGAATTGATGCTTTTGAACTGTGGTGTTGGAGAAGACTCTTGAGAGTTTCTTGGACTGCAAGGAGATCCAATCAATCCATCCTAAAAGAGATCAATCCTGGGTGTTCATTGGAAGGTCTGATGTTGAAGCTGAAACTCCAATACTTTGGCCACCTCATGCGAAGGGTTGACTCATTGGAAAAGACCCTAATGCTGGGTAGGATTGGGGGCGGGAGGAGAAGGGGACGACAGAGGATGAGATGGTTGGATGGCATCACCGACTCGATGAACATGGGTTTGGGTAGACTCTGGGAGTTGGTGATGGACAGAGAGGCCTGGCGTGCTGCAATTCATGGGGTCGCAGAGAGTCGGACACGACTGAGTGACTGAACTGAACTGAACTGAATCAATACATAGCACTCTGTATAAATAAACCATTTAGATTCTCACAGATCTGAAGGGGAAAGAGGGCACCATTCCCAGAAGTGCTTTCTTTCTATTTGCTAAACCATAGTTCACACCTTTGGGGAACCAAATACTCATTTAAAGCCAAACACCAAAGCCTGTGTTATCCTTTGTCTTTCTTTTCTTTACAGACATACATAGTTTTGGCATACTATTAACCATGGATATGGTTAATATGCTTTTTTATTTTACTATGTTACTGACACTCAGAGTTTTGTTTTTCTTCTAAGGGGAGGGTTGGGTTGGTGGACCCAATCAATATATAAAATATAACAGCCATTGCAAAATATATACTTGTTTTTCAATGACTGACTGAAGTTCCTAACACAAATTATGGCTGAGTGAACAAAAGAAAAATTTGTGATTTATTCACTGTGTCTAGTACCCAAACATAAAGCTTAGTACAATCAGTCATCTATAGCACTCATGGCTTTAATATTAATTGCACTTGGAAAAGCAGCAGAAAAGCAACCTCTGGGTGGAATAGAGAAGCTGGGAGGCTTATTTTCAGAACACAAAGCCATTGGTTACCCTTGGTGCTTATAGAGATGGATTTGAGGAACAGCAACTCATCCCAGGAAAAGAATGCACTCCACTCACCAGCCAAGGTCACAAAGCTGGGAGCCCTCCTAGAAGAGGCTACCACTGGGGCAATTTGGTTTAACAAACTGTTATTTCCTCATGCAAAGTACATTGTCTTCCTGCCAAACCTCATGAGCATGTAAAGAAAAATAACCACTTGCACAATTACTTTGGGCACCAATGTCATTGTGGGCAGTGAATGATGGGTTGCAGTGGAGTCCTGTGGAGCCCCCCCACCCCCCACCCCAGGGTAATAGAATGGAAAGATCTGTGTTCTACTAAATTCCATCAAAACTAGTGTGCGACTTCAACTCAGTGGCCAGCCTCCCCATTGCAGGGAGACTTACAGAGAAGGGATCAAATATTTCCACTTGACCTAGAACTGACGGTTGGAAGTTTTGACATTAACTGTTAATGTCACAATTAATTCCTCTTTGCTCTGTATTCCTGTAGCACAGTAATCTGTTTTTAGTGGAACATGCCCTCCATCCAGCCTGAACTGAGAGTCCCTGGGTGCTGAGACCATTCTGGTTCATCTTAATATTCTCTGTGGGGGCTGGAGACCATCCTGGTTCATCTTAATATTCTCTGTGTTCTTGATAAGTGCAGAGTGAACATCTGTTCAGTTGAAGGGAGAGAAAATTAAGTTATTTTCACAGACTTTACAGTCCCCCTGCTGATCATACATTTTCTGTTTAATTAATGGGGACTTTGATGAATTTCTACCTTGGCCACCTCTAGTAGCCCTGTGCCTCCTGGGTCTTGGTCTCTTTCTGTAGGGAATAATCACACCTTCTCTAGTTAACAGGAATTTTTTTAGTAACATCAAGTATGAGAACATGCAGAATTCTGAAGATTTGGGGAAGGACTTTGAGCACCTGTTTGTAGTCTTAAGTTTCCTGCAAGCAGAAAGTGCCTTACATCATCTCTATCCAGTAGTCAATGGGCTTCTCCTGTGGGGCTGCTAGTGATCCCAGTGGCCAAGATGTTTCAAAGCCATAAAGTTAGGTCTCCAAAAAGATATGACTTTTTTGCTTGTTTCTCACTGATTGAACAGGAGTGTATCTCTTAAGTGACCATTCTATCTAGTGAAAGAAAAATCAACCTAGTTAATTCCAGGGTCTTAGTCATTTCAGGTTTTAAACTCATCATTTCAGTCAAATTCACCTCTCTGGTGGCAAACTTTAATGCTATAGTATTAAGGCATCTGGGAAATATCTATTTCTGGAGGATGTACTATGTTGGTGTCCATTGCAATATGCAACCCTGCCTGTTTCCTTGGCACAGCTTCTTTTCACATGTACCCACGTTTTCACATGTAACCACCACAATATCTGAGTCCCCTTTTATCTCAGGTCATCAACCTGGACCAGCAGTTCTCAAACTTTTTGGTCTCAAAAGTCATTTGCACTTAAAAATTATTGTAACCGCCAATAATTTTGTTTTTGTGAGTTATATCCATCAATATTTATATTGGTGATTAAAACAGAAAATTTGGAGATATTTGCTTTTTTCAGTTAAAAACTAAAAGCCATTCCATATGAACCTAAATAACATTATTTATGAAAATAACCACATTTTGCAAAATAAAAAAATAGTGAGAAGAGTAGCTTTAAAAACATTTCTGTAAATCTTAATATCTGGCTTCATAGGAAAAAGCTGAATTTTCATCTCTTATTGTATTCAATCTGTTGTGATATGCTATTTTGGTTGAACCACGTAAAGACAATCTGGCCTTATGCAGACATGTGGTTGGCAAAGAGAGGAATATCTAATAGCTCTTTCAGATAACTGCACATATTCTTCTTTAGTACTATACCAAAAGTCAACAGGTGGTCATTTCTCAAAGGTTAGTTGCAATGTGGAATCTGAAACCATAGTAAAAAGCTTTTCATATTTTGTCACATTGAAATCCACTGTTCTGTCTTGCACTCTAAATGAATCTTCTACCTGTGCAGGATTTTATAACATCATGCATTGGTCATTTGGAAAATTGATCCACTGAGTTAATCATATCTTCTAAATGTTGATATATTTTAACATACAACAGCAA
The DNA here is from genome assembly GCF_054371585.1 of Giraffa tippelskirchi. Lineage (NCBI taxonomy): Eukaryota > Metazoa > Chordata > Mammalia > Artiodactyla > Giraffidae > Giraffa > Giraffa tippelskirchi. The sequence goes on from NC_137277.1 coordinate 97,287,006, forward strand.
AAAAGATTCATTGATAGCATGTTTTATTTAATAAGAAAACTCTAATTCATAGGAAGCTGTCAAGATTACAGGAATTCATAGGAAGCTGTCAAGATTACAGAGGTAGATACGAGTTTTCCAAAATTCTATTTTGTTTTCTTGAAAGCTTGAATTGTATGATGGACAGTACAGTCTGCTCATTTTTTGTTTTGAAGTACCAGGCTCATTTGGTTCATTTCCTAGCAAATACTCAGATCTGTTAAATGCTCAAGTTTGAATAACCATAATTTATCTTTCAGTCCTTCAAGGAAATAAAAGTGGTGTTCCATGAAAAGGGTATCTAGTTCAGTTGGCAACTCAATTGTACCTTGGCGGTTCCTGACACAACCACTGTGCTTTAAAATGCAGCAGAGGGGCTTTATGCATACTTTCCATTTCATTACATGGGATATTAAAATGCTTATACTCAAACGACTGGATTTCATAAGATTAACAACTTGTGCTGTCTCATCAAGGACATTCTTAAGTGCAGTTGGCATTAAAATGTATAAGTGTGCAGTGATCAAGAATATAAAGACAGCTAGTACAGTTTGGTGCTACTGACTTAACTCGTGTTAAGGCACCAGCAGTTTAACTCACTATTGCTTTTGCATTTTTAGTGCTAATATCAAAACAATTAAAATGGCAAACAATATCTTAGTATTATTATGAAAATAGATTTAACTCATGGATGCCCTGAAAAAGTCTCAGTGATCTCTGGGAATCTGGACCACTGACCTAGACAGAGTTCTTTTTATTCTAATTGAGGCTCTCATAGGTTCTCCAGCCTCTCTGAGCAGTGGGGGAAGGTGTTGGTTTGTGCCTAATGTTTTGATGGGGACAGTAGGAGTCTGGAAGGCTGCCTTGGGCCCCTCCTGGTGCAATCTCTGTTACTTAATTTTATTAAGAATCATCGCTGGACTTCCACCTTGGTTTTTAAAGTCTATAAATTTGATCCTAAAGAATTTGTAGCTGTAGAACACTGAACTGTTGTGATATCTGTAATAATAACTGCCAGTGTGGCTTTTTTTTCCTTCTTGGAAGAGAGAGTAAGGGCTTGTAGAAATAAATATCCCAGAGCCTGAGATGGAAAATTTGATAACTACTTATATAGTAGAAATTTCTATAGGCAAAGGCAGGAAGGATGCCTCATATTTCACAGAAGGAATCAAAGTTAAGGGGCAGATGTGGAAGAAAAAACCCTTTATAGTATCACTAAAAAGAATAAAATGGATCCAGTGGCTTTCTATTTTTCTAACAGTGGACCAGTGACGTGAAAGCTAGGATTGCAAGAATATAGAACAATGATCTAGTTACTAAGCTCTTGTAAACTTGAAGTTGATAAAACAAAATTGAGAGATGAGGAAGTGTATCTCTAAAGGATATCATGGAGTCTCAGGAGATGCGAAGATCATTCATCTCTTCCAAGGCGAGTCTTGCCTGTAATAGAGTGGTGATTGGCAAAGGCCTCTAATAGCTTTATGAATTTCAGGACCCTTCATTTATCTGGAATTATGTTTCACAGGAATAAGCTGGTTCACAGAAATAAAAAATTTCAGATAATTAAATTATACCTCACCTGGAAGTAAGACTATTTTTGTATTTAAAATAGCTGTTTGTAACCCAGGGTTCATGGATCAGTTCTAGGGAGTTTTTGAACTGCCTCAAATTATATGGAAGAGTCTGTGAGTTTTTTCCTCACATGCATTTTTCTGAAGAGATAATCCATAATTTTTACAAGTCCTTCAAAATGGACCATAATAATAATAACAAAAAACACCCCAAGAACTCCTGTTTTAAGCAATTCTTAAAGTAAATGTTTAGAAATTGATCTAACTTTCCTATTTCATTTTTCCTATTGGTGAAATGACACATTTAGGGATATTGTTTTCTTATTAATTTATCCTTGCCTTGTATTGGTATTTCTGTCTCCTTCTTCCCTGATGCATCAGTTACCTTTTCCTTGTTACCAGAAAGTTGGCTTCCTGTAATTTCTCCCTGCCTACTGCAAAGTGGCTGAGAAATTAGATAACGGAGTTTGTTAGAATAACATTAAAAAGGTTTTCAGTGAGTGTCTCTCCTACGAATAAAGTGTGCAGATGTTAGCACACAGACTATGGGGCATCTTTTTTGGTAACTCAAGGACCAGCTTTGCATTTTTTCCATTCTTCACTCACGATCTAGGTGACCAAATTGACTAGTTACATGATTATCTGATACTTGAGAGGTAGGTAAATATACTGTTTATACAGTATAGAGTCCATGAGGATATTATTCAGTTCAGTTCAGTTCAATTGCTCAGTCGTGTCCGAATCTTTGCGACCCCATGAATTGCAGCACGCCAGGCCTCCCTGTCCATCACCAACTCCCGGAGTCTACCCAAACCCATGTCCATCGAGTCGGTGATGCCATCCAACCATCTCATCCTCTGTCGTCCCCTTCTCCTCCCGCCCCCAATCCTACCCAGCACTAAGGTCTTTTCCAATGAGTCAACCCCTCGCATGAGGTGGCCAATGTATTGGAGTTTCAGCTTCAACATCAGACCTTCCAATGAACACCCAGGATTGATCTCTTTTAGGATGCATTGATTGGATCTCCTTGCAGTCCAAGGGACTCTCAAGAGTCTTCTCCAACACCACAGTTCAAAAGCATCAATTCATCGGCACTCAGCTTTCTTCACCGTCCAACTCTCACATCCATACATGACCACTGGAAAAACCATAGCCTTGACTAGACGGACTTTTGCTGGCAAAGTAATGTCTCTGCTTTTAAATATGCTATCTAGGTTGGCCATAATCTTCCTTCCAAGGAGTAAGCGTCTTTTAATTTCATGGCTGCAGTCACCATCAGCAGTGATTCTGGAGCCCCAAAAAGTAAAGTCTGACACTGTTTCCACTGTTTCCCCATCTATTTCCCATGAAGTGATGGGACCAGATGCCATGATCTTAGTTTTCTGAACGTTGAGCTTTAAGCCAACTTTTTCACTCTTCTCTTTCACCTTTATCAAGAGGCTTTTTAGTTCTTCTTCACTTTCTGCCATAAAGGTGGTGTCATCCGCATATCTGAGGTTATTGATATTTCTCCCAGCAATCTTGATTCCAGCTTGTGTTTCTTCCAGCCCAGCGTTTCTCATGATGTACTCTGCATATAAGTTAAATAAGCAGGGTGACAATATACAGCCTTGACGTACTCCTTTTCCTATTTGGAACCAGTCTGTTTTTCCATGTCCAGTTCCAGTAGGAAGTCAAGAAACACTTGGCGTAACAGGCAAGTTTGGCCTTGGAGTACAGAATGAAGCAGGGCAAAGGCTAATAGAGTTTTGCCACGAGAACGCACTGGTAATAGCAAACACCCTATTCCAACAACACAAGAGAAGACTCTACACGTGGACATCACCAGATGGTCAACACCGAAATCAGATTGATTATATTCTTTGCAGCCAAAGATGGAGAAGCTCTATACAGTCAGCAAAAACAAGACCAGGAGCAGACTGTGGCTCAGATCATGAACTGCTTATTGCCAAATTCAGACTTAAATTGAAGAAAGTAGGGAAAACCACTAGTCCATTCAGGTATGACCTAGATCAAATCCCTTATGAGTATACAGTGGAAGTGACAAATAGATTTAAGGGACTAGACCTGATAGACAGAGTGCCTGATGAACTATGGACAGAAGTTCGTGACATTGTACAGGAGACAGGGATCAAGAAAATCCCCATGGAAAAGAAATGCAAAAAAGCAAAATGGCTGTCTGAGGAGGCCTTACAGATAGCTGGGAAGAGAAGAGAAGCGAAAAGCAAAGGAGAAAAGGAAAGATATTCCCATCTGAATGCAGAGTTCCAAAGAATAGCAAGGAGAGATAAGAAAGCCTTCCTCAGTGATCAGTGCAAAGAAATAGAGGAAAACAACAGATTGGGAAAGACTAGAGATCTCTTCAAGAAAATTAGAGACACCAAAGGAACATTTCATGCAAAGATGGGCTCGATAAAGGACAGAAATGGTATGGACCTAACAGAAGCAGAAGATATTAAGAAGAGGTGGCAAGAATACACAGAAGAACTGTACAAAAAAGATCTTCATGACCCAGATAATCACGATGGTGTGATCACTCACCTAGAGCCAGACATCCTGGAATGTGAAGTCAAGTGGGCCTTAGAAAGCATCACTACAAACAAAGCTAGTGGAGGTGATGGAATTCCAGTTGAGCTATTTCAAATCCTCAAAGGTGATGCTGTGAAAGTGCTGCACTCGATATGCCAACGAATTTGGAAAACTCAGCAGTGGCCACAGGACTGGAAAAGGTCAGTTTTCGTTCCAATCCCAAAGAAAGGCAATGCCAAAGAATGCTCAAACTATGCACAATTGCACTCATCTCACATGCTAGTAAAGTAATGCTCAAAATTCTCCAAGCCAGGCTTCAGCAATACGTGAACCGTGAACTTCCAGATGTTCAAGCTGGATTTAGAAAAGGCAGAGGAACAAGAGATCAAATTGCCAATATCCGCTGGATCATCGAAAAAGCAAGAGAGTTCCAGAAAAACATCTATTTCTGCTTTATTGACTATGCCAAAGCCTTTGACTGTGTGGATCACAATAAACTGTGGAAAATTCTGAAAGAGATGAGAATACCAGACCATCTGACCTGTCTCTTGAGAAACCTGTATGCAGGTCAGGAAGCAACAGTTCGAACTGGACATGGAACAACAGACTGGTTCCAAATAGGAAAAGGAGTACGTCAAGGCTGTATATTGTCACCCTGCTTATTTAACTTATATGCAGAGTACATCATGAGAGGGTATTATTAGGCTTTGTATTAGTCAACTGTTGCCACAATAACCATCCCACAACTAAATGACATACAACAATAAGCATTTGTGTGTTTTTGTTTGTTTGTTTGCAGGTCAGCTGGAGGTGTGCTAATCCAGGTGGGTTTAGTTGTGTTTAGCTCAATACTCTAGATTGGATACAGGATTGCCCTAAGATGTGTTCTTGGTCCTGGAGCTATTTGAACTCAAAGATAAGGAGACAAGAGGGATGAACATAGACTCAGGATGCCTCTTAAGGCTTAGGCTTGGACCTAAGATATTCTTACTTCCACCCACCTTCCATGGCTATAGCAAATCACACGGTCAAGGTCAACAACAACAAGGAAGGGAAGTAAGTATATATATCCTCCCAAAGAAAGCAAGTGAATATTTATTTGCTTAACAATTACTTACTTGACCCCAATTAAGTAAGCTGCCCCTTCTTTATAAATGAATTCATCTTTTTTTTTTAAAAGAAAAATAGCTACAGATCACCTTGATATGTTTTTAAAAAAACAGATTAAGCATTCTAGTAAGATTCTAAAACTTTCAGAAGCAAGAATTCTATGTTGTTGTTCATCCTGAGTGTAGACAGTGGACGAAAAAAATACCCCAAATCAAACCAGAACAACAACAAAAACAAAACAAAAAGTAAAACAAAAGAAAAAAAAAAACCTCAGTTTAATAACTGAAGGAAAAAATATTGCCAATATTCCCTCAGCCGTGAAACTTCAAATCCAATTCTGAATCACAGTTTATGGTTATTGCTGTCTAACAGCTTTCATGAGCTTCCATGATGCTATAATCCCACAAGGGGCAGTTTGTTTGTCATCCCAGATCTTGCCATCTGCTCTTAGCAAAGTCTATCTGAAGTCCTCTTCTTTCTCACCATGACAGCGTCTTTGTGTAAGTAGAGAAAGTTCACCTTCATAACTTATTCATGGCTGGGATAAGGATCCATCCTTCGTGAGAAATCACTGCAAAGCGGCATTACCAGTCCTTTTCTCTTCCTTAGGGACAGCTGTCGTTCATTCTTCCCAAGGCTCAGTGAGAGTAGATTTCCTTAATTTAGAACATCTGAGTAGACTTAGTGAAGAAATGCTGACATTTGTATGTACTTTTTGGCTTTTGATTCTTTCTTGGTGTAATTTTCTCTTTTAAAATGGGGACAACATGGCCTGTTAAGATTTAATGAACAACAAGCCAAGGGCAGGATGTGGAGCAACCTTGATGAGAAAGAACACACAGCTTGGGCTAAGTTGGCCAAAGTTTGAATTCAGATGCCAATAGTGAGCTGTGTGTCCTTGGAAAAGCGACACCACTTCTCTGAGCCAAACTACTATTACCTCTCGCACGGCATTGTCATGAGTTTCACACAGATTAGTTCTCAGGTACCTGCAAAATGGAGGGTATTCATTAGTTTACATGAGTAGGAGAAACGAAAAGAACTTTGACTCTAAAGAGTTTGAAATCTGTGGCAGAATCATCTGAATAAAGTGAAGAGCATCCTTTGATTCTAATCTTGGATGACATCTGTACAAAATTAGAAGAGCAGAGAGGAGTAATTTGCAAACACCCAGATATTATAGTAATTGTTCACAGTCATTGAATTTTCACCCTTAAGTCTTACAAGTTTCAAAAAGGTTAATTCAGACAACTTATTATCCCTTCTAGTGACATTAGATGGATGGGAGGGATGGGAGATGGGGAAATAAAGTAGCAAAGAAAGACAAATTTGCCACTATTTTCAAGTTTCTAAATACTAGTTTTTAATGGAGAGACTGTTCATCCTTGTCATGGCAACTATTTCACTTCTGTACAATAATGAAGAAATAACCTGTAGACAAAACACTAGCTGTATTCTTTTTTGACATTCAAAATGATTTTTGTTTATAATGGATAATTCTGTAATAATAGTAGTAATGACTATTTTTAAGGCTTGTCATGTAAGGAACTATTCAAATGCTTCATGAATTATCTCTTAGACTTGCATGAGGATAAATATTACACACTGATTTAAAGTTGAGGCATTCAACACTAAGAGGTATGGTGTTGAATACTTCTAAAAGCAAAATTATTTACTTTGCGTAGTTATTCTAGATAGGAAAAAATACCATAAAACAGTCAAAATAAGTGGAAATGGAAATACATGTACAACTCAATGTTGAAACAACAAGGAAAGGACTGTGGTCATCAATATCTTACCCTTAGTTCCATGAAAATATTTTTTATTGGCTTAGAAAAGAATAGATCTTGTGAGTATATTTAGCAATCAGAGACTTCTTGAATTATCAAAGAAAACTTAACAGAACACTGAACCATACCAAAAATAGGCTGGAAGGAAGTTGAAAGGAAAGCAACATCTGATTGATGGTTAAATTACACAATGCTGTCACTTCCTTGGCAACTGAACCATGTTTCTCCTTTGCGTCAAGAAACCTGTGCAGTGTTTGCAACAGCAAATTTGTTGGTTGAAGTGTGTAGCTGAAAATTTTCACTAGGGGGCAGCCTCTCACTGAAATGCGAGAATCTACTTTCTGCATCATCTGATTTCAATAAGAAACTGGCCCAGGGAGGCACACATTCTCGGCACAACCTCTGAAGGGAAATTTATACGTCTATAAAATGTTGAATCAGCACAGTCAGTGGCGAGTAAAGAAAGGAAAAAGTCTTGCATAATATTAAAAGCCCAGCATCAATAGATGCTTAGCCTTATGGATGGTGTGTACTTTGAACACAAAACCTTTGCTGTGCTGGCTGCTGTCAGGATTTTTAAGAGAATCAGTTTAGTTTCTTTTATAGACACACACACACACAGAGAATGAAAAGCCACCATGCAAGTAAACATTTTAAAGTTGGGAAGGAATAGAAACAAGTAGAGATTGATTATTTCTTCGCCTTTTAAATCCTAGGTTTAAACTGAGCGGAACGCTGTGTGGCCAGGCTGTTCCTCCACCACTTTGTGACTTTTATATGACCCTTTCTACCCACCTATTGTTTTTCCTCTTTGCTACTACTCTTTCTCTTTCGTTTTACATTCCTCAAGTGATCTCACCTAACAAAATCAACAGCTCCTGTCCCGAGGAGAGTCGTGACTATGTTTTTTTTTTTTAACGGGGCTCTGAATGGTCTCAGCATTAAGCAGAGGCAATATTTGAAATGTGATACTGCTCAGTTTCCTGCCAGCCAGCACATCTGCAGGTCCTATTGTATCTGTGATTGTAAAGGCATCTGAGAGCCCCAACACCCCTGAGCAGCTGGTGTAACCTTGTGTGGTCTGGGAACCATGGCAGAGCTGGGGTGCTGGGAACACTGTCACCCAGGACTCTCAGGCAGCCTGAGCTGGCTGTAGGGACATTTGTGGAACCTGGGCAGGGGCACTCCTGGAAGCTTTTGATGGAAATTGGAGCTTTAAAATGATGAAAGAAAAAAATCCATTAGATGAGAGGTGGGCATCCACAGAAACCAAAGCTCATGGAATCAGTAATTATTCAGTAAGCTGGAGGCTAGAAGTTGTGGCAATGAGAAATCATGGCTGGGTGTGGGCTCTGTAGCCAGATTCGAGCTTGAATCCTAGCCGTTATACTACTGTCTGGTTGACTTTGAGAAAGTGACTATGTGCCTCAGGTTCTTTTTCTATAAAATGAGTGCTTAGAGTAGTGCCTGGCATGTAATAAGTTCAATGAAAATTAGCTATTTTTATTATTGTTATTCTTATTATTGTCATTAGGATGCAGAGGTAAGGGAAGAGGACTTCATGAAAAGTCTCAGTTTCCTTATCTGTAAAATGGGGGTAATAGTGGAACTCACTTACAGAGTTGTAAGATTTAAATTAGCTACTACATGTGTAGTGTTTAGAATACTATTTGGCAAATAGTAAGTGCTCAATAAATTATTGTTTTGTTATTGTTATTAGAGACCTAGATAGAAGTAACACTACTTTCCACCCTAAAGAGCTAAAGAGTTGTATGAGGAATGCATGTGTGTTCACTGTATTCTCATCACCCAGGTTGCTCAATAAATGTTTATTCATTTTACTATGTAGCCTATTAATCCTGTTCCTATTAATCTGGTTGCTTAGTATCCATACATGTCAGAGGGAAAACTAATTTCAGTAATGAGGACCTAGAGTTTACATATAATACCTCAGTCCTATAAAGCAATGAGTCAACCATTTGAGTCCTGGAGCCTCTGATAATCTGGATGTATCTATGGATTTTTACCCCAGAAAAAAGCACACAACTGCACACCACTTAGCATATCCATTCAAAGGCTTTTAAGCCTGTCTTGAAGCCCATCCAAGGATTTTGGAAATCCATGAGCTGGCAGTGGAATGGGGGTGGGGGCGGGGGTGGTGGGTGCTAAGAATTCCTGCAATATACAGAAGAATGTAACTGAAAGGGAGGGATTCTTAACATAAATTTCATCAATAAGAATAGAGTTAGGAAAATGCCAAAAAATCAGTACATGCCCTTAATTAGTGGTCCTCAAATTGTTGGTGGTGAGGCATAATAATAACCTGGATTTACTAAAGTTAAGATTCTTGGTCTGTTCCACCAGGTATTTTAGTTTAGAAAGTCTTAGGCTTGGTGCAGCTCAGAAAACTTAATTTTAACATTTATCCAGTTGATTTTGATGTAGGAGTTTCTTAAATCACACTTTGAAAACAATTTCCTGACTTTTCCTCATGAACATGTATCAGGTCTGAAAGACATTGAATCCTGAATAGAGTAGAATTATTAAAAAAAAAAAAGAAGAAATCATATTTATCTTAAAAGCTCAGTATACCATTTATCCCCCACTCCAGTACTCTTGCCTGGAAAATCCCATGGACGGAGGAGCCTCGTGGGCTATAGTCCATGGGGTCGCTAAGAGTCGGACACGACTGAGCGACTTCACTTTCCCTTTTCCCTTTCATGCCCTGGAGAAGGAAATGGCAACCCACTCCAGTATTCTTGCCTGGAGAATCCCAGGGACGGCGGAGCCTGGTGGGCTGCCGTCTATGGGGTCACACAGAGTCGGACACGACTGAAGCGACTTAGCAGCAGCAGCAGCAGCAGCAGCATACCATTTATCTAAAATAAGTATTCCAGCCAGCAAGAAGAAGAGGAATAAAACTGCTGCTCTCTGGAGGGCCTTGTAGGAGGGTTGGGTTTTGCTTGAGAGACACAACTCGTATCACCAAGTAATTAGTTGACAGGCATTTTTGGTGATCTCAATCCTGTTCTCATTAGTAATGTGGTTGCCTACCTTGATTCCAGTGAAGACAGTATGTACTGTGTTATTTTGTACTTTGGGGCATGAACTTGCTAATTTCCTTCAACCATGTTATCTGATTATGACTGTTTTTCTAAGACAAATGGCAAGTCTGATGTCAGGAACCATATTTGATTATTTATCTATATTCCTCTACCCAGATACCTGGTAGGGTGCTCGGTCAGTACAGTTTCATGGGCTCACTAACTGCCAAATTAACTTACAATATAATATGGTTGAAAGGCAATAACATGGACTTCATGACTGTAATTAACATGCTTCTAGGCATGGCCATGGAGAAGGGCTTCATGGTAGACTGAATTCAAAATCATTTTGATTATATTCCTCTCCTAGACATACAACACAGAGGATGAAAATGAACTCCTTTAGGCTGCATCTTTGGACATTCTAATAGTGTTGGGAAACATTCTTTCTGTATGGACCCAGCTCTTGTGGGCTCACTTTGTCTGGATTATTTCTGACTTCTTAGGGGTTCCTAAGAGCTGGGGTGGTGCTTCTTACTTCTCTCTTGTTATACTGCTGGCACTGTTAATGGTGAACTCAAGATAGAGCGAGGATTGCGTTAAGTGTTGTCTTCTGACCCTCTGAGGCAGGAGGGGCTCAACGGACTCCATGGTTACTGCAGAAACCCAGAGAGTACCTACTGACTCAAACCATCAGCCTCCAAAAATCTGGCTTTTGCCAGCCCAGAGCTGAGAACAGCTATTCACCACAATGACACCACTGTTTGTGGCTCTGAATACAATTGATATTGTAGAGATAATTTATATCTTAAATTATTTTTATTTTTAGAGTCACTGTCAAATGAGTCCCCACCCATCCTTTTTTCGCCCAGATTCCTCCTTATCCAGGACCCTCCTATGATGGACGCCTCTTAGCAGCACCTACCACCACAGTCCCTACCTGGGCGATGTCTCCTAGGCCAGCACCGCGATGCTGAGCTAAGGCTCCAAGCTCCTTCTCTGCTTTCTTTCTTTCTTCTCTTTTTTCTTTTTAAAGTAATTGACTTTATTTAAAACAAAAACACCAAAACCCAAACCACTTCACCCATTTTTATTTAAACTATTTTAATACAATGAGAAGGACAGTAAGGGCATCTATACGAAGAAATTTTCAAGCAGGTAGTACTGGGCTATGTTTGAACTTCCTATAAACCTTGTTACTTTTGAACCTCAACTGAAATTCTTTGCTCCTACCTGAATGCAATGGCCTGAGGCCTTGAAAAAAATTTTGGTTTTTACATCTTTTTTTTGTTGGTGGTTATTTTTAAAAGGGTCTTTAAAAAGTCTGGAGTCCTAAGAATTCTGCACAGAAATGTAGGCAAACAGAAAGGCAAAGTAACATAAGGCAGTGTTTCAGGCAAATTTATGATAACATAAGGACAGCTTAAAAATGAACATGGTGCTACCTGTCAGTGCACATCCTGTGTTTTTTTAAACCTCAAACATCTGAAAAACAATTTTTTGGCATTTATTACTTTTAACTCCCAGAAGAATCTGCCTTTCCAGAGAAAGGCTCTTAGAATTGTCACTTAGACGTGACAGACAACATCATCCACAGGCTTGTAGGATCTGCTACGAGCATTCAGGATCTGGAAAGGGAAGGGTGAGATGGTGCAAATAATTAGGCAACTCAAACCATTTTGAAAAATGTGCAGAGATCAGGTGAACTACTTTTACTGCCAAGAATTAAAGAGTCTTTTTGAAAATATGGTTCTGCACCAATAATCATCGCGAGAGAATCCAAAGTGTTTTCAAACAAGTAAAATCTGACACAGATAACACATAACACATGGCCAAACAAGCCTCCCTAGATATACACTCCCTTTTTATTCAATGACACCATTGAACCATCAGGGATATTTGAAACAGCCTTATTGAGTTGGATGGAATTGAGCCACAGTGGCTCAGCTCTTTCCTGAGGAGGTCATTTGCAGGAGTAATGAGAGGAGCAGCTTCAGACACTTGTTCCCGGTGAAGTCTAATCATCAATGTATAAAACAATCTCCAGGAGGAAGTTTCTGTTGTTCCACCAAAGCTCGTGATCTTTCTGAAATGGGCAAAAGTCAATGAATCAATGAATGGGCAAAACATAACTGAAAATTTCTATCGTTGCCCTTCTCAACTCTTACAATCTCCTTTCAATACTACAAGTTTTAGCCGAGGGGTCGTTCAGTGGAAGACACGCTAGAGTAAGAAATGGAATCACCTAAGCAATATATCTTTTAATCACACATTTTTTCAGTCATGAGCAGGTGACTATTGTGTCAGTCAGCCACAAGAAACAGAAGGCGCCCTCAGCTGGGAACAGGATTATGAGTCTGAGGAGAGCCGCAGGCATGGAAGAGGGGCTGCCAGGAAAGCAGCACTGCCAGAACCCTGAGTGCGGAGAGGGCAGGGGAATAGACATCAGTCTTTCCCTGCCCTTTGACCTCAGCCAGTGACTCCTATGGGTCAGAGCCACCTGGAAGCCAGAGGGCCAGGCAGCTGATGATGCAGTCAATCCAATCAGCCTCCCAGGGCAAAGGGCAAAGCAGAGAATAGGGTAGAACTGTAGCGCATAGTCGCTCAGTCGTGTCCAGCTCTTTGCGACCCCATGGATATAGCCCACCAGGCTCCTCTGTCGATGGGGATTCTCCAGGCAAGGATACTGGAGTGGGTTATCATGCCCTCCTCTGGGGGATCTTCCCAACTCAGGGATCAAACTGTGTCTCCCACATTGCAGGAGGATTCTTTGCCATCTGGGCCACCAGGGAAGCCCAAGAATACTGGAGTGGGTAGCTTATTCCTTCTCCAGGGGACCTTCCTGACCCAGGAATCGAACTGGGGTCTCCTGTGTTGTAGGTGGATTCTTTACGAGCTGAGCTACCAGGGATGCCCTAGGGTAGAACAGGGATGAAGAAAAACTAACCAGCACAACTACACTTCAGAACAACAACTATACAGTCCATGAAATTCTCCAGGCCGGAATACTGAAGTGGGTAGCCTTTCCCTTCTCCAGGGGATCTTTCCAATCCAGGCATCAAACCCAGGTCTCCCGCATTGCAGGCGGATTCTTTACCAGCTGAGCCACAAGGTAAACGTCAGAACAACAGACCATGACAACAGAGCACAGTGTATATGTTATATATATTTTAAATAAGTTAAATCAGGTATTTATTTCCTTTCTTCACTATAAATCCTCACAATGCATCTTCACTAACAACCTCGCTGAAGAATTCTAAAGCATGCAGCATAGTACTTATCTTTTCCAGTTGGTTTTTGTATTTTCTGCCACACAAGAGTAGAGCATGACACAGATGAACATATTTTCAGACCTCCCTGTCTGCCTGTTGGTCTCTGTTGATACGAATTCACTGCTAGAAAACAGTACAAAGCTGCACATTCTGGTCTTCGCTAGGCAATTAGCATATTCTCCATAATCACTGTTAATGATGTGAAAACTTACTCACTGGTTCTTTATGTTAATATCTCAGAGAGGCTTATAGTCTTGGACTTTGTGTAGGAAATTTTAGTTGACACTAAGTTTCTATGATGAAGAGACAGGTTAAAGTGACCTTTGAGGTATCACTAGTGGGAGCTGCAAAATGGGGTCATAAAGTATTTCAGTGCAAGTTCAGTTCAGTTCAGTTCAGTCGCTCAGTCATGTCCAACTCTTTGCGATCCCGTGAATCGCAGCACGCCAGGCCTCCCTGTCCATCACCAACTCCCGGAGTTTACCCAAACCCATGTCCATCGAGTCGGTGATGCCATCCAACCATCTCATCCTCTGTCATCCACTTCTCCTCCTGCCCCCAATCCTTCCCAGCATTAGGGTCTTTTCCAATGAGTCAACTCTTCGCATGAGGTGGCCAAAGTATTGGAGTTTCAGCTTCAACATCAGACCTTCCAATGAACACCCAGGACTGATCTCCTTTAGGATGGACTGGTTGGATCTCCTTGCAGTCCAAGGGACTCTCAAGAGTCTTCTCCAACACCACAGTTCAAAAACACCAATTCTTCAGAGCTCAGCTTTCTTCACCATACAACTCTCACATCCATACATGACCACTGGAAAAACCATACCCTTGACTAGATGGATCTTTGTTGGCAAGTAACATCTCTGCTTTTAAATATCCTATCTAGGTTGGTCATAACCTTCCTTCCAAGGAGTAAGCGTCTTTTAATTTCATGGCTGCAATCACCATTAGCAGTGATTTTCAGTTGAGTTCAGTTTAGTTGCTCAGTCGTGTCTGACTCTTTGCGACCACATGAATTGCAGCACGCCAGGCCTCTCTGTCCATCACCAGCTCCTGGAGTCTACCCAAACCCATATCCATCTAGTCAGTGATGCCATCCAACCATCTCATCCTCTGTCGTCCACTTCTCCTCCTGCCCCCAATCCTTCCCAGCATTGGGGTCTTTTCCAATGAGTCAACTCTTCACATGAGGTGGCCAAAATATTGGAGTTTCAGCTTCAACATCAGTCTTTCCAATGAACACCCAGTATTGATCTCCTTTAGGATGGATTGATTGGATCTCCTTGCAGTCCAAGGGACTCTCAAGAGTCTTCTCCAACACCACAGTTCAAAAGCATCAATTCTTCGGCTCTCAGCTTTCTTTACCGTCCAACCCTCACATCCATACATGACCGCTGGAAAAACCATAGCCTTGACTAGACGGACTTTTGCTGGCAAAGTAATGTCTCTGCTTTTAAATATGCTATCTATGTTGGCCATAACCTTCCTTCCAAGGAGTAAGTATCTTTTAATTTCATGGCTGCAATCACCATCAGCAGTGATTTTAAGCCCCCAAAAATAAAGTCTGACACTGTTTCCACTGTTTCCCCATCTATTTCCCATGAAGTGATGGGACCAGATGCCATGATCTTAGTTTTCTGAACGTTGAGCTTTAAGCCAACTTTTTCACTCTCCTCTTTCACTTTCATCAAGAGGCTCTTTAATTCTTCTTCACTTTCTGCCGTAAGGGTGGTGTCATCTGCATATATGAGGTTATTGATATTTCTCCCAGCAATCTTGATTCCAGGTTGTGTTTCTTCCAGCCCAGCTGGAAGTTTGTCATGATGTACTCTGCATAGAAGTTAAATAAGCAGGGTGACAATATATAGCCTTGACGCACTCCTTTTCCTCTTTGGAACCAGTCTGTTGTTCCATGTCCACTCTAACTGTTGCTTCCTGACATGCATACAGGTTTCTCAAGAGACAGGTCTTCTTGTCCACAAGAAGGGATTCTTGTCCACACTTTGCTGGAGCAGCCGTGAAGAAATACCCCACGTCCAAGGTAAGAGAAACCCAAGTAAGATGGTAGGTGTTGCGAGAGGGCATTAGAGGGCAGACACACTGAAACTAAAATTACAGAAAACTAGCTAATCTGATCACATGGACCACAGCCTTGTCTATCTCAATGAAACTAAGCCATGCCATGTGGGGCCACCCAAGACGGATGGGTCATGGTGGAGAGGTCTGGCGGAATGTGGTCCACTGGAGAAGGGCATGGCAAACCACTTCAGTATTCTTGCCTTGAGAACCCCATGAACAGTATGAAAAGGCAAAAAGATAGGACACTGAAAGATGAACTCCCCAGGTCAGTAAGTGCCCAATATGCTACTGGAGATCAGTGGAGAAATAACTCCAGAAAGAATGATGGGATGGAGCCAAAGCAGTGATTTTGGAGCCCCAAAAAATAAAGTCTGACACTGTTTCCACTGTTTCCCCATCTATTTCCCATGAAGTGATGGAACCAGATGCCATGATCTTAGTTTTCTGAACGTTGAGCTTTAAGCTAACTTTTTCACTCTCCTCTTTCACTTTCATCAAGAGGCTCTTTAGTTCTTCTTCACTTGCTGCCATAAGGGTGGTGTCATCTGTATATCTGAGGTTATTGATATTTTTCCCAGCAATCTTGATTCCAGCTTGTGTTTCTTCCAGCCCAGCATTTCTCATGATGTACTCTGCATATAAGTTAAAAGAACAGGGTGACAATATTAAGTCTTGACATACTCCTTTTCCTATTTGGAACCAGTCTGTTGTTCCATGTCCAGTTCTAACTGTTGCTTCCTGACCTGCATACAGGTTTCTCAAGAGACAGGTCAGATGGTCTGGTATTCCCATCTCTTTCAGAATTTTCCACAGTTTATTGTGATCCACACAGTCAAAGGCTTTGGCATGGTCAATAAAGCAGAAATAGATGTTTTTCTGGAACTCTCTTGCTTTTTCGATGATCCAGCGGATATTGGCAATTTGATCTCTGGTTCCTCTGCCTTTTCTAAAACCAGCTTGAACATCTGGAAGTTCATGGTTCACGTATTGCTGAAGCCTGGCTTGGAGAATTTTGAGCATTACTTTACTAGCATGTGAGATGAGTGCAATTGTGCATAGTTTGAGCATTCTTTGGCATTGCCTTTCTTTGGGATTGGAACGAAAACTGACCTTTTCCAGTCCTGTGGCCACTGCCAAGTTTTCCAGATTTGCTGGCATATCGAGTGCAGCACTTTCACAGCATCACCTTTGAGGATTTGAAATAGCTCAACTGGAATTCCATCACCTCCACTAGCTTTGTTCATAGTGATGCTTTCTAAGGCCCACTTGACTTCACATTCCAGGATGTCTGGCTCTAGGTGAGTGGTCACACCATCATGATTATCTGGGTCATGAAGATCTTTTTTGTACAGTTCTTCTGTGTATTCTTGCCACCTCTTCTTAATATCTTCTGCTTCTGTTAGGTCCATACCATTTCTGTCCTCTATCGAGCCTATCTTTGCATGAAATGTTCCCTTGGTATCTCTAATTTTCTTGAAGAGATCTCTAGTCTTTCCCAATCTGTTGTTTTCCTCTATTTCTTTGCATTGATCCCTGAGGAAGGCTTTCTTATCTCTCCTTGCTATTCTTTGGAACTCTGCATTCAGATGGGAATATCTTTCCTATTTTCCTTTGCTTTTGGCTTCTCTTCTCCTCCCAGCTATCTGTAAGGTCTCCTCAGACAGCCATTTTGCTTTTTTGCATTTCTTTTCCATGGGGATGGTCTTGATCCCTGTCTCCTGTAGAATGTTACAAACCTCTGTCCATAGTTCATCAGGCACTCTGTGTATCAGACCTAGTGCAAGAATAGCATTTAAAAAATATAGCTCATTGGAAAAATATATAGCAATATTTTCCATATCATGTAAAATCAAGCAACTCCATTACTGAAGAATTTTAATTCCAGTCTCAAGCCAGGGAGCTATTTATTGGGATATTTAAAACAATATGATCAAATCTGGGAGTTTAAGCAGCTTCCATAGTGATGAGCATGGACGTGACTGCCCCACACTGTCTCATTTCCTAACAATGATATCATAGATCACGTATGAGTATATCGTGATAAACCAGAATCCAGCTCATTCCAATAGACCCAGTTAGTCAAATATGTGGGACAGAGACTCTTTGTAACATTCCTCTAAGAATAAGTCTCAATAATGCTGCCTTAGGGAGACATGCTGCCTGTGTGCTAAGTCGCTTCAGTCATGTCTGACTCCTTGAGACCCTGTGGACCATAGCCCATCAGGTTTCTCTGTCCATGGGATTCTCTGGGCAAGAATACTGGAGTGGGTTGCCATTTCCTCCTCCAGGGGATCTTTCTGACTCAGAGATTGAACCTATGTCTCTTCCGTCTCTTGCATTGGCAGGTGGATTCTTTACCATTATGACACGTGGGAAGCTTAGGGAGACAATGAATATGTAGTTGGTATATCATCTTAGAATTTTTATCTGTTTATATGTATTCTGTGAAAAGTTGCTGATCACGACTGGGAAGGTGATCAATTTTGGTTTATTCTCAATCTATCATGAATGGATTTGAAAAATTTTGAGGTCTCTAACATTTAGAAAACAAAATCTACATGAACACATTGTTCGATTTCATTTTAATCCTCAACTTTGTAAATAACACAGAGCAGTTATTTTCATCCCTGTTTTATAGATGAGGAAAAAGAATCCCATATGGCATAAGTGACTTGACCAAATTGCACAAGTGAATGGTGCAGGAACTTGAACTTTGTTCTGACTCCAAGACCCTTATGTTCCTCCCCTTGTATACTATTGAATAAAGATGGAATTTCCGATCCACCAGAAAAAAGGTGTGACTGCTGAGCTGTTTCTCCAGAGGTCGTGTATGTGTCAGGATACAGTCCCACACTCTCCTGGGGCTCCTGGTAAACAATGGCCTACAAGGGTGAGGGCACTGACTAGGTTAGACTGTGGTCTGAAGTAAAGAGGGCTTCCCAGGTGGCACTAATGGTAAAGAACCTGCCTGCCAATGCAGGGGGTGTAAGAGACATGGGCTCGATTCCTGGGTCAGGAAGATCCCCTATGGGAGAGCACAACAACCCACTCCAGTATTCTTGCCTGTAGAATCCTGTGGACAGAGGAGCCTGGCGGGCTACTGTCCATAGGGTCACAAAGAGTCAGACACAACTGAAGTGACTTAGCACGCACTTCAGTTTGAAGTAAAGGTTGAAGGAAAGAAACAGAGGAAGACTGGTGCCCAAACAAGGAAGCACATGAGCAAAAATCATGCTGGAGAAAGTTGTGATCCAGTTGAACAATTCAACACTTTGTGAGCATGTGCTCTGTGCCAGGACCACTGCCAGGAGCTATTTCTGGCACAATCTCTGCTCTTGAGAATCTCACAGTTTAGAAGGGGAGATAACTAGAAGGTAGTGTGACAAATGCAGTATGCAAAGGGTGTTGTGGGAGCCCATGGTTATAAATCCATACTCCAACTACAGCAAAGGAATAAGATTGGGGAAGGGAATTAGGAAATGCTTCCTGCAGAAGGTAAATCAAGGAGCAGAATCTTAAAGTAGAAGTAAGAGTTAGCCAAGCAAGAGAAAGCAAAAGAAAGGACATGTCATGTAAAAAGACAAGGAGGTGAGTGAGAGTGTGGAAGAGTCAAGTGATTAGTACGTCTCTGGTGAGATTGGGATGTGGAAGATGAGGTTGGAGAGACATAGGGCCAGATGATGAAAAGGAGTGAATGCCGGATTAAGTGAGGGATTTGTGCTTTATTCTGCAGACAACACAAGAGGAAGCTGCTTCAGGTTTTGTTTGTAGTTTTTCGTGAACTGTTTATTCAAAGATGCTGCACATATACACTTTTGTATACACACTGAGCTGTTGTTTAGTAGCTAAGTCGTGTCTGATTCTTTTGCTACCCCATGGACTGTAGCCCACTGGGCTCCTCCATTCATGGGATTTCCTGACAAGAATACTGGAGTGGGTTACCATTTCCTACTCCAGGGGATCTTCCTGACCCAAGGATAAACTCGAATCTCTGGTGGCAGGTGGATTCTTTACCACTGAGCCACCGTGGAAGCCCTGGGTTTTCTTTTTAATTGAGACAAATTTCACATGACATAAAACAAACTATTTATTTATTTATCTATTATAATGTGTCTTTTTCTTTCTTCTTTTTGAAATATTTGTTTATTTGCCTGTGTTGGGCCTTAGCTGTGGCCTGTGGGATCTTCGATGATTCATGCAGGTTCTGGAACACGTGGCTTCAGTAATTGTGGCACACAGGCTTAGTTGCCCTGTGGCCTGTGGGATCTTCGTTGATTCATGCAGGTTCTGGAACACGTGGCTTCAGTAATTGTGGCACACAGGCTTAGTTGCCCTGTGGCCTGTGGGACTTTCGTTTCCCAAGCAGCGACTGAACTCAGGTCCCCTGCACTGGAATGTGGATTCTTAACCACTGGACCATCACCACCAGGGAAGTACCAAAGCAAACCATTTTAAAGTTTTGTACATACAATTCAGTGGCATTTAGCACATTTACAATGTTGCGCACCATCATCATTATTTGGTTCCAGAACTTATCATCATCCAAAAGAGAAACCCTGTACCCATTAAGCAATCACTGTCTACTCCACTTTCTCCCCAACCCCTGGCAACCTGTATTTTCTGTTTCTATTGATTTACCTATTCTGGATATGTCATTTAAATGAAGTCATATATTATGTGACCTTATATGTCCAGGTTCTTCCACTTGGTATAATGTTTTTGAGATCCATCCATGTTGTAGTATATATCAGTACCACTTTCCTTTGCATGAAAGTCAAAGTGAAGTCACTCAGTCATGTCTGACCCTTTGCGACTCTGTGGACTATAGCCCTGTAGCCCACCAGCCTCCTCTGTCCATGGGATTTTCCAGGCAAGAATACTGGAGTGGGTTGCCATTTTCTTCTCCAGGGAATCTTCCCGACCAGGGATCGAACTCAGGTCTTCCACATTGCAGGCAGACTCTTTACCCTTTGAACCTCAAGGGAATCCCCACTTTGCATGGATGGATACTATTCCATTGTACAGATATATCACAACATATTTATCTATTTAAGACTTGATGGAAGTTTGGATTATTTCCATTTTTTTGCCATTGTGAGTGGTGCTGCACTGAACATTTATGTACCCATTTTTGTTTGAATACCTGTTTTCAATTCTCTGATTGTATAATTAAGAGTGGAATAGCTGGGCCATACCGTAATTCTATGCTTAACTTTTTGAGGAACTGAAAATTGTTTCCCACCATGATTGTACTATTTGACATTCCATTGGCAACGTAAGTTGATTCCAATTTCTCCACAGCCACTCCAACACTTGTTATTTTCCATTTAAAAAAAATTATAACCATCCCACTGGGTGTGAAATGATGTCTTATTATCGTTTTGATTTGTATTTCCCTAATGATTGGTGATCTAGTTGAGTATCTTTTCACGTCCTTGTTGACCATTTGTATATCTTCTTTAGAGTATTGTCTATTCAAGTCCTCTACCTATATTTTAATGGATTGCCTTCTTGTTGTTGAGTTGTCAGAACTTTTTATGTATTTTGGTGATAGACTCTTACTAAAGATAGGATTTGAAAATATTTGCTCCCTTTTTGTGTGTTATCTTTTCACTCTCTTGATATCTTCACTATCTTGATAGTATCTTTTGATGCACAAACACTAACTTTTTATAAAGTCTAATTAATTTTGTTACTGTTGTACTTTGCAGTTTTTTGGTGTCATATCTAAGATCCATTGCCAAATCCAAGGTCGATAAGATTTTTCCCTAAGGTTTCTTCTGAGAATGTAATAGTTTTAGCTCTTACATTTAGGTCTTAGATCCATTTTAATTTTTGCATACGGTATGATGGTGTCCATCTTTGTAAGAAATCAATTCACTGTATATTAATCCATTTATACTTCACTCTCAGTTCTAGTCTGTTGATCATATGACTATGCTTTCATCAGTACCACACAATTTCAATTGCTGCTGCCTTTGTGGCAGTTTTGAAAGTGGGAAATATGAGTCATTCACCTTTACTTTCATTTTTTCAGATGATTTTGACTATTGCAATTCTGTATACATTTTAAGGTCAACGTTTTTATGTTTGCAAAAAAATGCTCTTGGGATTTTGATAAGGATTGCATTGAATCTGTACATTAATTTTGTGGAATATTATTCTCCAAGTTTCCTTTAATTCTTTGTCCATGATATCCTTAATCCCTTTCAGCATATTAAATGTAGTTTATTGAAAATCTTTGTCTAGCAAGTCCAATGCTTGTGATTCCATGGGGACAGCATCTATTAATTCCCTCCCCCCCCAGTGAGTGGCCATGTTTTCTTGTTTCTTTTTTAAAATTAATTAATTTATTTTTTAATTGAAGAATAATTGCTTTACAGAATTTTCTTGTTTTCTGTCAAACCTCAACAGTAATCAGCGGTAGGTATACATATATGCCCTCCCTTTTGAACCTCCCTCCCATCTCCCTTCCCATACCCTCCCTCTAGGTTGATACAGAGCCCCTGTTTGAGTTTCCTGAGCCATATAGCATATTCCCATTGACTATCTATTTTACATATGGTAATATAAGTTTTCATGTTACTCTTTCCATACATCTCACCCTTTCTTCCCCTCTCCTCATGTCCATAAGTCTGTTCTCTATGTATGTTTCTCCATTGTGACCCTGTAAATAAATTCTTTGGTACCATTTTCTAGATTCCATATATATGTGTTAGAATATGATATTTATCTTTCTCTTTCTGACTTACTTCAATCTGTATAGTAGACTCTAGTTTCATCCACCTGATCAGAACTGGCTCACATGCGTTCCTTTTTATGGCTGAATAATATTCCATTCTTTATATGTACCACTACTTCATTATCCATTCATCTGTCAATGGACATCTAGGTTGCTTCCATGTTCTAGCTATTGTAAATAGTGCTGCAGTGAACAATGGGATACATGTGCCTCTTTCAATTTTGGTTTCCTCAAGATATATGCCTAGGAGTGGGAAAGTGGGTCATATGGTGGTTTTATTCCTATTTTTTTAAGGAATCTCCATACCGTCTTCCACAGTGGCTGTATCAATTTACATCCCCATCAACAGTGCAAGAGTGTTCCCTTTTCTCCACACCCTCTCCAGCATTTATTGTTTGTAGACTTTTTGATGAGGGCTATTCTGACTGGTGTGAGGTGATATCTCATTGTAGTTTTGATTTGCATTTCTCTAATAATGAGTGATGTTGAACATCTTTTCATGTGTTTGTTAGCCATCTGTATGTCTTCTTTGGAGAAATGTCTGTTTAGGTCTTTTCCCCACTTTTTGATTGAGTTTTTTGTTTTTCTGGTATTGAGTTGTATGAGCTGCTTGTATATTTTGGAAATTAATCCTTTGTCCTTTGTTTCATTAGCTATTATTTTCTTCCATTCTGAGGGTTGTTTTCACCTTGCTTATAGTTTCCTTTGCTGTGCAAAAGCTTTTAAGTTTAATCAGGTCCCACTTGTTTACTTTTATTTCCATCACTCTAGGAGGTGGGTCATAGAGGATCTTGCTTTGATTTATGTCATTGAGTGTTCTGCCTATGTTTTCTCCTAAGAGTTTTATAGTTTCTGGTCTTACATTTAGGTCTTAATCCATTTTGGGTTTATCTTTGCGTATGGTGCTAGGAGGTATTCTAATTTCGTTCTTTTACATGGAGCTGTCCAGTTTTCCCAGCACCATTTATTGAAGAGGCTGTCTTTGCCCCACTGTGTATTCTTGCTTCCTTGGTCAAAAATAAGGTACCCATAGGTGCATGGGTTTATTTCTGGACTTTCTATCTTGCTCCATTGGTCTATATTTCTGTTTTTGTCACTACCATACTGTCTTGATGACTGCACCTTTGTAGTATAATCTGAAGTCAAGAAGGCTGATTTCTTCAGCTCGATTCTTTTTCTCAAAACTGTGTTGGCTATTCAGGGTCTTTTGTGTTTCCATATGAATTGTGAAATTTTTTGTTTTAGTTCTGTGAAAAATCCTATTGGTAATTTGATAGGGATCACATTGGATCTGTAGATGGTATTTGGTAGTATATTCATTTTCACAATATTGATTCTTCCTACCCAGGAACATGAAATATCTCTCCATCTGTTTATGTCATCTTTGATTTCTTTCATTTGTGTCATAATTTTCTGTGTACAGTTCTTTTGTCTCCTTAGGTAAGTTTATTCCTAGATATTTAATTCTTTTGGTTTCAATGGTGAATGAGATTGCTTCCTTAATTTCTCTTTCTGATTTTTCATGGTTAGTATATAGAAAGGCAAGTGACTTCTGTGTATTGATTTTGTATCCTGCAACTTTGCTAAATTCACTGATTAGCTCTAGTAATTTTCTGATACTATCTTTAGTGTTTTCTATGTACAGTATCATGTCATCTGCAAACAGTGAGAGCTTTACTTCTTTTGTGATCTGGATTCCTTTTATTTCTTTTTCTTCTTTGATTGCTGTAGCTAAGAGTTCCAACTATGTTGAATAATGGTGAAAGTGGACACCTTTGTGTTGTTCCTGATCTTAGGGAGAATGCTTTCAGTTTTTCACCATTGAGAATAATGTTTGCTGTAGGTTTACCATATATGGCCTCTACTATGTTGAGGCAGGTTCCTTCTATGCCCATTTTTTGAAGAGCTTTAATCATAAATGGGTGCTGAATTTTGTCAAAGGCTTTTTCTGTATTTTTTGAGATTATCATATGGTTTTTATTTTTCAGTTTGTTAATACGGTGTATCACATTGATTGATTTATGTATATTGAAGAATCCTTGCATCCCTGGAATAAACCCAATTTGATCATGGTGTATGAGCTTTTTGATGTGCTGCTGAATTCTGTTTGCTAAGATTTTGTTGAGGATTTTTGCATCTATGTTCAGCAGTGATATTGGCCTGTAGTGTTCTTTTTTGTGTGTTGTCTTTGTCTGGTTTTGGTATCAGGGTGATGGTGGCCTCATAGAATGAGTTTGGAAGTGCTCCTTCCTCTGTAATTTTTTGAAAGAGTTTTAGAAGGATAGTCATTAGCTCCTCTCTAAATGTTTAATAGAATTCTCCTGTGAGGCCATCTGGTCCTGGCCTTTTTTGGAGGGAAGATTTTGTTCACAGTTTCAATTTCAGTGCTTGTAATTGGGTTGTTCATAATTTCTATTTCTTCCTGGTTCAGTCTTGGAAGAATGAACTTTTCTAAGAATCTGTTCATTTCTTCCAGGTTATCCACTTTATTGCCATATAGTTGTTCATAATAATTTCTTATAATCCTTTGTATTTCTGCATTGTCTGTTGTAACCTCTCCTTTTTCATTTCTAATTTTGTTGATTTGATTCTTCTCTGTTTTTTTCTTGATGAGTCTGGCTAAAGGTTTGTCAATTTTGTTTATCGTCTCAAAGAACAAGCTTTTAGTTTTATTAATCTTTACTATTGTTTCTTTCATTTCTTTTTCACTTATTTCTGCTCTTATCTTTATGATATCTTTCCTTCTACTAATTTTTTTTGTCCTTCTTTTTCCAGTTGTTTTAGGTGTAAAGTTAGGTTATCTATTCTATTTTTTCTTGTTTCTTTCGGTGGGACTGTATTTCTGTAAACTTCTCTCTTAGAATTGCTTTTGCTGCATCCCATAGGTTATGAGTTGTTGTGTTTTCATTGTCATTTGTTTGTAGAAATTTTTTGATTTCCCTTTTGATTTCTTCAGTAACCTGTTGGTTATTTAGAAATGTGTTGTTTAATCTCCATGTGTTTGTGTTTCTTACACTTTTTTTTCTTGTAATTGAAATCTAATCTCAAAGTGTGTGTTCAAAGAAGATGCTTGATATGATTTCAATTTTCTTAAATTTACTGAGATTTGATTTGTGACCCAGGATGTGGCCTATCCTGGAGAATGTTCCATGTGCACTTGAGAAGAAAGTGTATTTTTCTGCATTTGGATGGGATGTCCTAAAGATATCAGTGAGCTACGTATTATTTAAAGCTTTTTTTCCTGATTAATTTTCTGTTTTAATGATCTGTCCATTGGTGTGAGTCGGTGTTAAAATCTCCTATTATTACTGTGTTACTGTCAATTTCTCCTTCTATGTCAGTTAGTGTTTGTCTTATGTACTGAGGTGCTCTTATGTTGGGTGCATAGATATTTACAATTGTTATGTCTTCCTCTTGGGTTGATCCCTTGGTTGTTATGTAGTGTCCTTCCTTATCTCTTGTAATCTTCTTTATTTTAGGGTCTACTTTGTCTGATATGAGGAATGCTACTCCAGCTTTCTTTTGCTTCCCATTTGCATGGAATATACTTTTCCATCCTCTCACTTTAAGTCTATATGTGTTTTGAGGTCTGAAGTGGGTTTCTTGTAGATAGCATATATATGGGTCTTGTTTTTTTTATCGATTCAGCCAGTCTGCAAGTCTTTTGGTTGGAGTATTTAATCTATTTGCATTTAAAGTAATTATTGATATACATATGTTCCTATTGCCATTTTCTTAATTGTTTGTGGTTGATTTTGTAGATCTTTTCTTCTCTTGTATTTCTTGAATATATAAGTCTCTGTAACATTTGTTGTAAAGCTGGGTTTGGTGGTATTGAATTCTCTTAACTTTTGCTTGTCTGAAAAGCTTTTTATTTCTCCATCAATTTTGAATGAGATTCTTGCTGGGTACAGTAATCTTGGTTGTAGGTTTTCCCTTTTCAGTACTTTAAATATATTCTGCCATTCCCCTCTGGCCCGCAGAGTTTCTGCTGAAATATCAGCTGTTAAGAGCATGGGATTTCCCTTGTATTTTGCTTGTTGCTTTTCCCTTGCTGCCTTTAATATTCTTTCTTTGTGTCTAGTCTTTGTTAGTTTGATTGGTGTGTGTCTTGTGGTGTTTTTCCTTGGTTTATCCTGTAAGGGACTCTTTGTGCCTCTTGGATTTGATTGACTATTTCCTTTTCCAAGTTGGGGAAAATTTTAACTATAATCTCTTCAAAAATTTTCTTATATTCTTTCTTTTTCTCTTCTTCTTCTGGGACCCCTATAATTCAAATGTTGGTACATTTGATATGGTCTCAGAGGTCTCTGAGATTATCCTCAGTTCTTTTCATTCGTTTTACTTTATTCTGCTCTTCAGAAGTTATTTCCACCATTTTGTCTTCCAGCTCACTGATTCATTCTTCTGCTTCAGATATTCTGCTATTGATTCCTTCTAGAGTATTTTTAATTTCAGTAACTGTGTTGTTTGTCTCTGTATGTTTATTCTTTAATTCTTCTAGGTCTCAGTTAAATGCTTTTTGAATTTTCTCCATTTTGTTTTCAAGGTTTTTGATCATCTTTACTATTATTATTATTATTATTTTGATCATCTTTACTATCATTATTATTATGAATTCTTTGCCTACTTCCTCTCCATTTATTGGACTTCTATGTTTCTAGTTTGTTCCTTCACTTGCGTAGTATTTCTCTGCCTTTTTGTTATTTTTTTTTTAACTTATTGTGTTTGAGGTCTCCTTTTCCCAGGTTTCAACAATTGAATTCTTTCTTCCTTTTGGTTTCTGCCCTCCTACGTTTGGTCGAGTGGTTTGTGTAAACTTTGTATAGGGTGAGATTTGTCCTGAGGTTTTTTTTTCCCTTCTGACAGACAAGGCTGAGTGAGGTGGTAATCCTGTCTGATGATGATCTGGTTTGTATTTTTGTTCTGTTTGTTGTTTAGATGAGGCATCCTGCACGGTGTGCTACTGTTGGTTGGGTAATTTCGGGTCTTGTATTCAAGTGGTTTCCTTAGTGTGACTTCTCACTATTTGATATTCCCTAGAGTTAGTTCTCTGGTAATCTAAGGTCTTGGAGTCAATGATCCCACTCCAAAGGCTCAGGGCTTGATCTCTGTTCAAAAACAAAGATTCCACAAGTGGTTTGTTATGGCATTAAGTGAGATAAAAGCAAATACTCATAAACGAGAAACCAAAGATAAACCCCAGACAAATGGCAGTTACAAAATCAGGCATATAATAATTAAAATAATGGAACATACACATATACATATACACTCACAAGCAAAATTAAAAGAGATCAGCAAAAATAAAGTACAGTAGATTGACTCAATGAGCAAATGAAATAAAAAAGTATATCTACTAGTTAAGAACAAAACTAACTAAAGCACGACTGGAAAACAAAACTAAAGCAAGGTGCCAAATGAGGAATAAAGCAATGAAAACAAAGCTAAGAAATATGTTGAGAGGAAAGGAAAGAAAGAAAAGAAAGAATAGATATGCAAGGTTAAATAGAAGTAGATAAAGAAGATTTATATTCATTAATGTTTAACTGCAAGGGGAAAAGAACAGTAGGAAAAGCAAACAAAGGAATAAATGTAGAAAAATAATAATAGGTTTAAAAAAATTAAAAATAATAAGAGAGGGAAAAAAAAGGAAGAAGAAAGGAAAAAAAAAAAAAAAGGAAAACTCCACAGAACAGCAAAAGCCCAATGTAGAGGCAGAGGTTTATAACAACAATAAAAAAATGTGACTGAGGGGAAGAAAGCTCAAAAGCTTATCAAAAGCTTAATTAGATTTCATAGTGCCAATAAAATCGACAACTATGGGGTAGGGGGAAGGGAAAGAGAAAAACAAAAAAGTAAAAAGATCCAAAAGAATCTACAGAAGAAGTCACAACAGAAGAATAATAAATGTTTTTCTTGAGTCACTGCTGTCAGAGTCCTTTCCCTCACTGGGAGTCACAGTCCACCTCAGCTCTCTAGGATGCCCTCCAACCCTGTGCTGGTCTCTGGACCTGCTGTGGGGGCAGTTCAGATTCTAATCTGGTCCTACTCCTGTGTATTCTTGCCTCCAGTGTCCACAGCTATCAGAACTAGTGGATTTTCTTTTGTGGGAGCTCTCAATGTCCTTTTATATATTCCATAGACACAGAGTCTGCCTGGTTGATCATGTGGATTTAATCTGCAGTTTGTACAGTTGGTGGGAAGGTTTTGGGTCTTCTTCCTTAGCCACACTGCCCCTAGGTTTCAAATGTGGTTTTATTTCCACCTCTATATGTGAGTCATCCCCTGGGGTTTGCTTCTGAGGCTGCCCTGGAGTACTTGGGTCTGCTCCTGTGAGGGCCATGGGTGGAGGTGGTGTAGCTGCTTGGGTTGCAGGGATTCTGGCAGCACCAGGTACTCAGGGGGGTTGGCGGCTAGGGCAGCAGGAAATCTGGTGCTCTTGGTATGGTAACCAGCATTGGCCAATGCGCTCCAGTATTCTTGCCTGGAGAACCTCTCTCTGACAGAGATACGTGGCAGGCCACAGTCTACAGGGTCACAGAGTTGGACACCACCGAAGTGACCCTGTCCGCATAGACGCAAGACTTTTTTTTGCTTGTGACAGCTCTGCCCCATTGAAGGTTGAGTGTGAAGGTGGTGCAGCTGCTTGGCTTGTGGGGACCCTGGCGGCACCAAGAGTGCAGGGACATGGACTGCCTCTGCTGCAGGAGTTATGGCCCTAGCAGAGTTTTTTTTCAAGCCTCTTGTAGCTGGTGATCAGAAGATCTCTTTGGCCAGTCTTTTTCCATAGCTCCACCTGTTCAGGCACTTAGAGGGCTCTCTTGCCTGGGGTCCTTCTCTGCTGTTCTATGCATCAGGCACATAGAGGGCCCCCCCCACCCCCGCCCAGCTAGTGTCCTACTCTGTAGATCAGCGCATCAGACACTTAAATGGGCACCCTGGTTGGGGTCCTTCTCTGTAGTTTGGGGCATCAGTCACTTAAAGGAGCACCCTGGGTGGGGTCCTACCCTGTAGTTCAGTGCATCAGGCCAGCCTCTCTATTGTTCAGTTGCTGATGCTGGCATGTGGGAAGAGAGAGGCTATGGTGATGGCTCCATCCCCTACGTGTGACTCAGCAGTAATGTCTTGCTTCCATGGCTGCCCGGCTTTCCTCCGCTGGCATTTACCACCAGTCTCCTCCCTCATACCCCTCCATCTGTCTCTCTGTGGTCAACAGAAGCTCTTGCCCTGGGATTGCTCCATAATCTCTAAACTCCAGCTGCCAGCCGCTGTGCCTTCTAGGGGACCTGCATCTCTGTCTGGGGTATGTACGACTGCAGCAAGGACTTTGAATCTCATTCCACTTAGGCTGCCACAGATCAGCTGTTTCACTCTCAGCCTTAAATGTTTCTCCTCTCACTCAGACAATTGCCCCGATGTGGGGGATCGGATAACTTCTTCAGTTCCCCCTCTCACCGAGGGCAGGTCCAGTCCTGCTAACACTCCTGTTTTTTTCCCTAGTTCCTTCATCCTACCAAGTTTTACCTGGTTTCCTCTGGTCAGGTTCTCCTGTCCACTTTCAGCTGGTGTTCTGCATGCACTTCTGTGTCTGAAAGTATATTCCTTATGTATCCGTGGAGAGAGATGTACTCCACATC
The DNA here is from genome assembly GCF_054371585.1 of Giraffa tippelskirchi. Classification (NCBI taxonomy): domain Eukaryota; kingdom Metazoa; phylum Chordata; class Mammalia; order Artiodactyla; family Giraffidae; genus Giraffa; species Giraffa tippelskirchi. The sequence continues at coordinate 97,316,804 of NC_137277.1, forward strand.
CACCTACTCCTCTTCCATCTTGTTGTCCTTCACTTTCTTGTTTCTCTGTGTGCCTCATATTTTTTTTTAGCTGAAAACTGGACATTTCAAATATTATAGTATGGCAACTCTGAAAATCAGATTCTCTGTCTTCTCTGCATTTTGTTGATGCTGCTTCGTTTGGGCTGTTGTTTGCTTATTTAGTGACTTTTCTAAACTATTTATATAAAGTCTGTATTCTTTGTCATGTGTAGGTACTGAAATCTGTGTTTTATTAGCTTGGTGTTCACCCAGTGCTTTGACAGAATTTCCTGAAATGCCTGGAGGCAAAGAAAAAAAAAAAAGCTCCAAACTTTTCCAGTTTTTATTGATTGGTGATTGGTTCTGGTTTGGGTTACGTCTTAAAGAATTAGGCACATCATTTATAGCTCTGCCTTTCCCTGCTTGCTCTGAGTTTGAAGGTCAGCTAGAGGTGAAAACTTAAGGTCTTCTCAGGACTTTCTGAACATTCATTCAGCTTTGGGAATGTGTGTGGTCTTTTCAGTTCCCCAATATATGTACATGCCTCAGTCATGTTCAACTCTTTGCAACGCTGTGAGATCCAGAGGAGGATAGGGATTTAGATGCTCCAGTGCAGGTAGGAGTTTCTAAATTCCCTATCCTCCTCTGTATCTCCTTTCCTTTTCTCTTCCTTCCTCAGACTTTTCAAGCTGTCTGTTGTTTGTCTTGATTGCTATCCCTTGCCTCAAGCTCCTGTGATCAATTCTTTTGCTTTTAAATGCTTTTGGCAAATGCCATCTGGGGAAGTCACTCCAGCCCTGGGCATGCTCTGAGTAGAGCAAAACAAAGGCACACCGTTGTACTGGTCCTTTAAGGAGCCACTAAAGACCCTGATACACACAACCACAATTCTTCCAGACTAATGTCTATATTGCTTCCTCTTCCAGTAGCAACGTATATCAGGAGTGCATGCTACCATCTTCATGGCCGTTGCTGCTCTGGGGAAAGAGGGATGGTAGATAGGCAATACAAAATGACACAGTTGTTGTGACCATTTGACTAGACCCAGTGTTTTGCAAAACTTGAGTCTGACAATTTATGCCAGTGTCTTAGCTGCTTCTTTTTCTCTCATGTATTAAAATTTTGTTTCCATTTTGGTAAAACATTTGTAAATAAAGCTTGCTATTTAAACAAGTGTTTAGTGTACAATTGGCAGTAAGTGTTTAGTGGCATTAATTACATTCACATTGTTGTGCAACCATTACTATCTATGAGTTGATTTTATGATGGATGGAGCTCTGGAATTTTCCACCCTGCCATTTTCAGGGATGGTATTTTCTACTTTAGGTTTATGAGAAGGAAAATAGTGTGGCATGAAATATGTTAGAAAAGTTAGAGGGTTAGTGACTAAAATTTTATTGATGATAAAAGGTATTTGTTAAAGTATAGGGTACACTAGATCTCTCAGTACTACTTTTTTCCTACATCTAATGAATCTATAATTATTTTAATGTAAAAAGTTAAATGGTAAAGAATTTGTCTACAATGCAGGAGACTCAGGTTTGATCCAAAGATCCCCTGGAGAAGGGAACAACAACCCACTCCAGTATTCTTGCCTGGAAAATTCCACAGACAGAGGAGCCTGGTGGGGTATAGTCCACAGGGTTACAAGAATCAGACAGGACTTAGTAACTAAACTACCACCACCATATATATTTTAATTCAGGTATTGAAGGGTAAAAGCTTAAATTCAAAATAGCAGATCAAACTAGAGGCAAATAAATAGAAAGATAAACAATATACATTGTTTCCAAGAAAACCCTGGATCATGCTTGTCCTTGTGCAAAAGAGGAGGTAGGATATAATTGCACTGAGAACTGAACAAGTTGGGAAGAACATTTGGCTTGATTTGAAGAAAAAAAAGCTGAACTGGAATGGGTATTAAAACAAGCTCTCACAGGACCAGGTTTGGCATTATGTAAACAAAATATAATTGGACAACAATAACAAATTAGCAAGAACTAGGGAAGAAGAAACTAGACCTCAAAAGAAATATATGCTAGAGGAAAGGGATCTAAATCTACTCTAGGTATCATAGTATAAAAGCTTTTTCCTCTACCCTCTTATGTTCAGGAATTGAGCTCTTGCAAATTAAACTGACAAAAGACAGGTTAACAGGAGAAAAGGCTTGCATATTTTATTTGATGTTAATATTTTAATTTTTAGGTGTACATGAGGGTCTCTCACAGAAAAGGAAGTGAGAACTCAAAGACAAAGTTTGGCTTGAGAGCTTATATATATAGCATTTTAATAAAAAGTGATACATTGGCAGACAAATGATGAGATAAAGGAGAAGTGGACTTCTAGGAGTGATAAATTGTGGGAAAGTGAATACTTGTGTGCGAGGTGGGGTGTAGCTAATGGAAGATAAGGGATTTTTAATCAACTTTATGCAGATTCAAGTCAGTGTTGTTTCCAGTATGAGTTGCTTCCTCTTCCAGGTATTGAGCAGGAGAGAAGGAACACCTCCACAAAGGGAAATTTATACCCTATCTTTAGGCATAAAGGGAGGAGAGTAGAGTTTTTTCTGTGTCTGCTATTTCCCAGTTGCCTTCAGTTCAAAATAATCCTTACACCAAAGTAACATATTTTGTGGTGGAAACTTCTGACCCCCTTCAGTATCTTAAAGAAAAGAGAATTTAATACAGAGAACAAATAGACTTGTTCCAAATCAGGAAAGGAGTACATCAAGGCTGTATATTGTCACCCTGCTTATTTAAATTCTATGCAGAGTACATCATACAAAATGCCAGGCTGGATGAAGCACAAGCTGGAATAAATATTGCCAGGAGAAATATCAATAACCTCAGATGCAGAGATGACACCACCCTTATGGCAGAAAGAGAAGAACTAAAGAGCCTCTTGATGAAAGTGAAAGAGGAGAATGAAAAAGTTCACTTAAAACTCAACATTTAGAAAATTAAGATCATGGCATCCGGTCCCATCGCTTCATGGCAAATAGATGGGGAGACAATGGAAACAGTGAGAGACTTTATTTTCTTGGGCTCCAAAATCACTGCAGATGGTGACTGCAGCCATGAAATTAAAAGACACTTGCTCCTTGGAAGAAAAGTTATGACCAACCTAGATAGCATATTAAAAAGCAGAGACATTACTTTGCCAACAAAGGCCATCTAGTCAAAGCTATGGTTTTTCCAGTAGTCATGTATGGGTGTGAGATGGACTACAAAGAAAGCTGAGCGCCAAAGAATTGATGCTTTTGAACTGTGGTGTTGGAGAAGACTCTTGAGAATCCCTTGGAGTGCAAGGAAATCAAACCAGTCAATCCTGAAGGAAATCAGAACTGAATATTCATTGGAAGGAGTGATACTAAAGCTGAAACTCCAATACTTTGGCCACCTGATGTGAAGAACTGATTCATTGGAAAAGACCCTGATGCTGGGAAAGATTGAAGGCAGGAGGAGAAGGGGATGACAGAGGATGAGATGGTTGGATGGCATCACCAACTCAACGGACATGAGTCTGAGCAAGCTCTGGGAGTTGATGATGGACAGGGTAGCCTGGGGTGCTGCAGTCCATGGGGTCACAAAAAGTCAGACATGACTGAGCGACTGAACTGAACTGAACTGAATACAGAGAACTGTGCATGTTTAGTCTCTAAGTCATGTCCAACTCTTTGTGACCCCATGGACTGTATCCCACCAGGCTCCTCTGTCCATGGGATTTCACAGTCAAGAATACTGGAGTGGAGTGCCATTTCCTTCTCCAGAAGATCTTCCTGACCCAAGGATTAAACCCAAGTCTCCTGCATTGACAAGCAGAGTCTTTACCACTGAGCCAGGGAATACAGAGAACTAGATGCTCACAAAACCGTTAGAGGAACAAAAGAGTAGGCTCTAGAGGTAGACAAGCAATAACTTCCATAGATAAGACTCTTGCCAGGCGCTGGATTCACAATCAAAAAATATAAAATAGTGGTTAATAAAGCCAGGCTTGGGAAGACACAAAAACTGCTACCACAAATGTTTCTCAACAACTCCCGACGAAATATAGTGATTAGGCCTGGAACACCGAGTGTGACATTCACCACTCTTTTACCTCCTCCTGCCCCATGAAGCTGGAGACTGGACACCGGCATTCCCTTGACACTGTTTCCCACCAGCAACAAAAAGCACTGAAGTAGTTTCTATTTCATTTCTATCTTTTAAATATCATGCAAGCACATCTAGGGGTGGAACCTTATTCACATCGAGGTCTCTAGCTGTGAGACCGAGGAATGTACTTTTCAGCTTTGCAGCCTCTGAAGTACAGAAACACACATAGGAAGGAAGTGGGAAGAATATGAAGAGCTAATTCAGTATTGGTAGTTGAGATATTCCCTCTATTTTTATCTGTTCTGTTGACTGGCAGTTCTATTACATCAAAATCAGAATGAGAGAAAAAAAGACAACTTAGAGATTATTTTATTCTAAAGTCTTAATTTTGCAGATGAGGAAATGGCGACCCAGAACATTTAAATGACCTACTCCAGGTCCCGCAGCTGATTATTGGTAAATCTTATTTCCTGATCGAGGCTCCTTTCCAGACATGTAATTTCCTTATGTATACCTTCTTTTGTTCCAAATAAAATTTAAAATGGCTTACTGATATTAAAAAAAATTGGTAGAATGAAATTCTTAAAGATAAATATTGTCCCCAAGGCTATCATCCATGGGGTTGCACAGAATCAGGTATGACTGAGTGACTAAGCACAGTACGGCACAGAAGACACACAGGAAGTGAGGGAGATCACTCCGAGGAGCTGGGACTGCAGCAGGTAGGAGTAGGTAATTTAGAGCTCTGAAGAGCAGGCAAAGACTCAGTTTGTGATTCGATCTAATTTTGAGGTGTTTGATGAACAAATTTGACTTTAAGTTTGGTATGTATAAAAAAGGTCCGTCAATGTAAATTGGTGCAGCCATGGAAAGCAATATAAATGTTTCTTAAAAAAACCAAAAATAGAGCTACCATATAGTCCAGCAGTCCCACTCTTGGGCATATATCTGGAGAAAACTCTAATTTGAAAACATAAATGCACCCCAGTGTTCATAGTAACACTATTAACAATACAAGCCAAGACATGGAAGCAACCTAAGTGTCCACCAACAGATGAATGGATAAAGAAGACGTGGTACACACACACACACACACACACACACACACACACACACACACACACACACAACACACTCTGGAATATTACTCAACCATAATAAAAAATGAAATAATGCCATTTGCAGCCACATGGATGGACCTAGACATTGTCATTCCACATGAAGTAAGACAGAGAAAGACAAGTATCACATAATATCACACATATGAAATCTCAAATATGTTACAAATGAAGTTATTTACAAAAGAGAAACAGATTCACAGACATGGAAAACAAACTTATGATTCAGTTCAGTTCAGTCGCTCAGTCGTGTCGAACTCTTTGTGACCCCCATGGACTGCAGCATGCCAGGCTTCCCTGTCCATCACCAACTCCCGGAACCTGCTCAAATTCATGTCCATCGAGTCCGTGATGCCATCCAACCACTTCATCCTCTGTTGTCCCCTTCTCCTCCTGCCTTCAATCTTGCCCATCATCAGAGTCTTTTCCAGTGAGTCAATTCTTCTTAACAGGTGGCCAAAGTATTGGAGTTTCAACTTCAGCATCAGTCCTTCCAATGAATATTCAGGACTGATTTCCTTTAGGCTGGACTTGTTTGATCTCCTTGCAGTCCAAGGGACTCTCAAGAGTCTTCTCCAACACCACAGTTTAAAAGCATCAATTCAGGTGGTGGGGGAGAGATACACAGGATTGGCAGATGCAAGCTTACTATGTATAAAATAGATATGCAATAATACTGTATAGTATAGGGAACTATATTCCATATATTATAATAAACCATAATGGAAAATAATATGAAAAAGAATATATATATTCAGTTATATATCTGTAAATATATATATACATATATATTTTTGTATACCAGAAATTAACACATTATAAATTAACTATACTTCAATTAAAAAAATTTAAAAAGAGTTTCTTTATATTTTACCACACACACAAAAAGTTCCTTAGGCAAGATGCCTTGGAAAGAACTGTGAGTTTTTAAAAGCTATTTCTTCAAAACACAGGAAGCTCAAAAGGCTGCAGGGACCCCCATGGGAAGTTTAGTTGGTCTAGACAGCACTGATTTGCTTTGCCAAAGGGGTAGGTAGCTCAACCCCTAAAGGGATGGGGTAAAGATGTATCTCAGGTTAAGGTAGGTCAGCATTTCACGGCTGGAACTATATGCACATGTCAGAACTGTCAGCCAGTGGATGCAGGGATAATTTAGGGAGCCAGTGGACATGCATGCTATGCAGCAGTTTGATTTTGTGATTAATTTAGAGAGTGGTAAATAAAATTGCCTGTCAAGAGCCAAATAGCAAAAGCAGAATGAACACCAAGTATAAGTTATTAGCTTTGTGTTTCTGTAAAATGTATTTTGGAAATTATTAACTTTTTTTTTTCTTCTTACCATCTAACTTCCTTTCTCCATAGTAAAAAAAAATCCAGATCCCAATTTGATGTTCTCTCTAACCTGTTCCTCTAATTGCAATTAAACCCTGGGAGAGTAATCTTTTCAAACGCCAGAAAATAAGTTAGTGCCCAAGGGAATGGCAAAGCTGGAAATGTAATGTAAATAATCACCAGACCAGCTTTTTCTGCTCCAGTACAAAAAAAGGGCTGGGAAGATAGGATCACCCACGATTCCCAAACAGGAAGGCCTGGTGTTCATTTCCCTAAGAATATAGTTGTCCTGCATTCTTGGATCATCTGACAAACTGCTACCTGCTGTATTGATCTACTGCCACACAGAAAAAGTAATAATTCAATAACCAGCTCTGTTGAGAGAGCAGGGAAAAGTAGTGTTAGCTTAAGGAACCACATAAGACTTGAAAAAGGGAATTAAGTTTTTGAAAGGAAAATATAATGCATTTGGGAGGCTCTTTAGGGGCACCAAGAGAAGACCATAAAATTATTAATTGAGAGAAACTTACATCTGATTATTCCTATGCCAGTCTCATTTGGCATAGCTTATTATTGCAGACAGGAAGCTCAGAGTTCAGGGCAATACTGGAGCAAGTGGTCCATGAACCAGACAAGACAATTAGATGTGGGTGCCTTGCATTCAGGTAAGACCTGGAGACATAAAGAAAGAAGTAACTTTGGTATCAGAGAGACCCAAATCTGAATCCCAGTGGTAACTTACTAGCTGAGCTTGCTTGGGCAAATTACTTAAACTCCTGACCCTCAGTTTTCTCATTTGTGAAACTGGAATAACAGTATTTTTTCCTTACAATATTTGTAAGGGGATAAGATATAATGTTTCAAAAGTGGTTGGTAAATAGTTAATAAATAGTAGTTGATAAATAGTAGCTATTATCATTAACTACAAAACTTTTGGAGTCATGGAGGATAAATAAGGAAGGAAGAATATCAGGAAGCTGGTTAAAAAAAATTTTAGGAGATGGAATAATTTGTAAATAACAGAGAAGCCAACAAGTTAAGAAAAGCACATGATAAGTAGTTACAGTCACTGGAGGGAAGCCAATGATTTATTTGAGGAAAATGGTGTCCAATTTATCAGAAGAATGCTATTTGACATTTGTGGGAAATGAGAGAAAAGTCAGGTCAAAATATAAAAATGCGGAAACCATTAACTAGATGAAATGGAATGCTTGGTGGTATGTGAGGGAGGGTCGGTGTGAAATAAGTGGTCTTGATATAATTAGAGAAAGATGGGTAACAAATGGTACATCTAGGCTAGAGTTCAGGGAGTTGTGTCATTCTCTGTGAGGGAAAATACCATTAAAAATGACATCAGAATTTTTTCTAGGCAAGTATCCCTTTAAAATCTCTGCTGGCATAAATTCCATAATTATTTTAAAAAATTAAAAACAATATAAATAGAAAAAAGTGCTTGACCAGATTATTGGAAATCAGTTTCCCAATGAAACTGAGGAAGCTGGAAAGGTAGGTCAGGTAAGAAATTAAAAACTTCAATTATCTACCAGTCAGTTGTCAGGCTACCTAATTCAGACTGAAATGCAGAGATGAGATTTTAGGATGAGACAAATGACTAATTTTAACAAAGTAAAATAACCCTGCATAACATGGAATGTTTGTGTAATGAACATGAACTGGTTTAGTCAGGTGGTTATGAGTGATTTTTCATGACATAATAGCAGGATCAATTCAATATTTTAGCAAGTAGGTTAAAGTAAAAATCACCCTTTTAGAAAAAAATTTAAGCACTAGTCAGAAAACTTGGCTGAAACAGATTTTAAAGTAACATTAAAAGAAAAAACCCTAAAGGCTGACTAAAAGCATTATTATGAGTTTATAAAAATTATTTGTCAAAGATAAAATGTCAAGGTATTAAGGATGAACTAAATGAATTTAATGACTAAATAATTCTAGAAGTGCATGGCAAACTTTTCTGAAATTAATAATAACATGATTGTTTTCAGATACATCGAATCAGCAAGCTACATAGCTAAGAAAAAGTAATGTGTATAGTTGGAAAATAAATGATGTAATCCAGTTAATTCATTTATTCTTTCCTTTTTCTTGACTAGAAATACAAACAGCACCTAAAAAGAAAAAAAAGTTCAGAAAATGCAGATCTTATCTCTTTTGCTTTTTATTACAGGAAAAAAATTAGAAACACTGCAAATTTTACTGAAAAGTTTCAAAACCTTTTTTTGGTAAAATATCAAAGGAAGATGATATGGAAAGATTTTGAGGCTACATCCTGCTTCCAAGCTAACTTTGGAAGCAGACAGTTGTGAGCTACTAAGAAAAGTCAGGATGAAGCAATTCATTGGGAGTGACTGATTCCCACCTAAGATCTTTGAATGGACTTTAGGTATGTTCAATATGTATCCCCAGCTGTTCATTGAGCCACAGTGCCAATGGCTGGGGGTTTGCCACGTGACTCTAAGTGCTCTGGGCCATGGTTGATTTCCCTGCAAGCTGGCAGAATCTGTCAAGAAAGGCAGGAAGAACCATATCCTTCTCAGGGAGAAAGGCAACGATGTTAATGTAAAGAAAACTATCTGGGATGCAACTGCGAGTTGTTTCTCGAAATAGTTTTATTGGACTTTTTCAGTCATGAAGGTAATATACTCTCATTGAAAAAACCTGAAAAAAACAGAAAAATATATAAAGAAGAAAATAAAAATCGATTATCATCCCACTATGCAGCAATAACCACAGTAAAATCTTAAGGTATATTCTTATAGATTTTCCCTCATATATATGTTTTCTGTCTTTCAGTACATTTTGTATAAAAATGAGACAATATAATTTCATAGTCTGCATTTTTCACTTAGAAACGTATGAAATGCAAATTCATCTATGTCAGTAAAAGTAGATACAATATCAGTTTTTAGTGTTTGGACATTATGTAGTTTAATTTATCTTTTTGATAATTGGATTATGTTTGGTCACATAATTTAAATAAATATTTGATTTACTTTTAAAAATCAGTTCAATATTTTGCTCTCAGTAGGCTCTTTATATGTATTAATCTGTATAGATTTGTGAATCATATTATACTCTCAGACTATAATATTATGTTCTGTGCAGCATCTAGCACACAGGAGATGATAGAATATTTTTTTCAGTTTTACTGAGACACACACATCACTGTATAAGTTTAAGGCATGCAGCATAATTTGATTTACATATATTGAGAAATGATTACCATAATATGTTCAGTTAACATCTACTTTCTCATATATCAATAGATATAATGAAAAGAAAGAAGAAAAAAGGAAAAAAATTTTCTCCTTGTGATGAGAACTCTTAGGATTTACTTAACTTTCCTATAAACCATATAGCAGTGTTAGCTGTAGTCATCGTTGTATATTATACCCCTAGTACTTACTTATTTATGATTGGAAGTCTGTACCTTTTGACTACCTTCCTTCAATTCCTCTTGCCCCTCCCCTCCACAAGTCTGGTAACCACAAGCCTGATCTCTTTTTTCATGTGATTTTTTTTTTTTTAGATTACACATGTAAGAGATTATACACTATTTGTCTTTGACTTATTTCACTTAGCATAATACCTTCTGTTCAGTTCAGTTGCTCAGTCATGTCCGACTCTTTGAGATCCCATAGACTGCAGCATGCCGGGCCTTCCTGTCCTTCAAGGTCCTTCCATATTATTGCAAACGGCAGGATGTTCTCATTTTTTAAATGACTGACTTATATCCCATTGTATATATACAATGAACAGAGGAGCCTGGCGGGCTACAGACCATGGGGTCGCAAAGAGTCAGACACGACTTAGTGACTGAGCACACATGTGCATATTCAGTACCACAACTTTATCTATTCTTCCATCAATGGACGCTTGTTTTCCTGTCTTGGCTATTGTAAATAATGCTGCTATGAACATGGGGGGTACAAATGCATTTTCAGGTGAGTGTTTTCGTTTCCTCTGAATATATTTCCAGAAGTGGAACTGCTGGGTCATAAGGTAGTTCTAGTTTTGATTTTTTGAAGAACCTCCATATTCTCTTCCACAGTGGCTGCCCCAATTCACAATCCCACCAACAGTGAATTATAGAGTATTTATCTCTATTCACTGGAACTGATTTTAGAACTTTGGCATTCAATATTATACCATTAAAACAATGCTAAGCAGAATTTCCTTGTTTGATTACTTCTTATAGTGAATTCCTAGAAGTTGAATTTCCATCCCAGAGACAATGCTCATTTTTAAGGCTTTTGATGCAGACTGCTAAACAGATCTCTTGAAAGGTGAATCAGTTTACCTCCATGCCCTATCTCCCCACACCTTTCCCAATGTAGTATAATATCATTCTATTAACCTTCACAAAGCCAATAGATTAAAAAAAGCATTGTACCCTAATTTGCAATTCTTAAATTACTAATAAAGTTGAATATTTTCTTATAGCTATATGCCTGTCTGTCTTTCCCGCTCCCCCAAGGAACTGTTTGACATAAATTATCTGAAAAATATTGAATATAGTTCCCTGTGCTACATAGTTAATCCTTATTGCTTATTTATTTTATGTGTAGAGGTTTCTATCTGTTAATCTCATACTTCTGATGTGTCCTTCCCCACCTCCCTCTCCCATTTGGTTCTGACTGTGAGTCTGTTTCTGTTTTGCACATAGATTCTTTTGTATCATTTTTTAGATTCTACATGTAAGTGATATCGTATAGTATTTGTCCGAGTTACTTCACTGAATATAATTCTCTTTTAGGTCCATCCACATTGCTACAAATGGCAATATTTTATTCTGTTTTATGGCCAAGTAATATTTCATTGTATATATACACACACATACATTACACTTTCTTAAACCAATCTACTGATAGGCACTTGGGTTGTTTCCATGTCTTGGTTATTGCAAATAGTGCTGCTATAAACATTGGGGTGCATGTATTATTTTGAATTAGAGTTTTTATTTTTTTTCAGATATATACCCAGGAGAAGGATTGCTGGATCATATGGTAGCTTTATTTTTTGTATTTTAAGGAACCTCTATATTTTCTATAGTGCCTGTACGCTTTTGCTCAAAATTTAGAAAGAAAAATCCATTTTTTTTCAGATTTGTTAAAAATTAATATAGCATACAGTAAAACTGACTTTTTTGGCTGTGTATTTCAATGAATTTTAACACATGGGTAGATCTGTGTAACCACCACCATGATCAAGGTGGGGAACGGTTACATTTCCCATAAACTCCCTTTTGTTATTCCTTTGTACTCACCTCTCTTTCCACCTCTCACCCTTGGCCACCACTGATCTATTTTCTATCACTTTAGTTTTGTTTTTCTTGAGAATACCATATGAATGCAATCATATGGTAGGAAAAATTTGAGACTGGCTTCTTTCACTCTGCATAATGCTTTTGAGATTCATCCAAGTTGTGTGTATCAACAGTTTGGTCCTTTATATTTCTGAGTAATATTCCATTGTATGGATGTATCACTGTTTACTTTTCTACTCACTTACTAAAAGATGTTTGAATTGTTTCTATTTTTTGGTGTTTATGAGTAGAATTGCTATAAACACTTTCATACTGGTTTTTGTGCAAATATAAGTATTTCTCTAGGGTAAATATGTAAAATTGGGATTGCTGAGTCATGTGGAAAGTTTATGTTTAACTTCATAAGAAACTGCTGAAAATGTTTTCCAGAGATTCTGCCTTATTTTTATATTTCTCCTAGCAATATATATGATCCAGTTCCTTCACATTCTTATCAGCACTTGATATTGTCAATGTTTTTTATTTTAGTCATTGTAATAGGTATATGATGGTATCTCATCATAGGTATAACTTGAATTTCCTTAATGAATAATAATGTTGAACATCTTTTCATTTGCTTTTTGCCATCCATATCTCCTTTCTGGTTAAGTATATGTTCAAGTCTTTTTCCCACTTAAAAAACTGAGTTGTTTTCTTACTTTTGAGTTTTGAGAATCCTTCATATACTCTGGATACAAGTTCTTTGTCAGATACATGATTTGTGAGTATTTTCTCCCAGTTTGTAGATTACCTTTTCATTTTCTTAACAGTCTTTTACAGAGCAAAAGTTTTAAAATCCAATGAAGTCTCAGGCTTGGTCTTGAATACTTATGTGGAAACTGGTTGATACTCAATTTTCCCAATCTCCCCCTCATCTCATCCCTACATATTTGATCTCCATATCCAATTCCCTGTACTTTGCTCTCACATCACTTGCTCAAAAGTTAATTCAAAGTGTTTATTATGTATTATAAATAAATACTTGAGTTGCTTTGAAGATTGATTCAGCATTTGGCATGTTCATTATGCACCTTTATCCATACACATTTCTGAGTCATTCTACCTGGAAGGTAGACACGTGGTCTTTTTCACCTTGTTCTGAGCCACACCTAATGTATCAGAAGACCAGAGTATCATCACTGGAAGGAGTTTAGAGCCCTGACTGTAAACATGTGGTCTGTGGATCAGCAGCGTCAGCATTACCTGGGGGCCTGTAAGAAATTCTGACTTTCAGGCCCTTCCTCGGGCCTACCAGTTAGAATCTATATTTTAATGAGATCCCCAGGTGTACATTAGCATTTTCAAGCACAGCTGTACAGCTCATCTGGTTCTCACTCATTTTCCAAACAAGAAACTGAGGACCGGAGAGACCAAGGATGGCTCCAAGGCCAGCAGCAGCTGATGCTAGAGCCAGGATGAGAACCTGACGCCTGAGTCCAAAGCCATCGTGTTCTGTATCGTGCCACCTGCCTCTGTCATTTTGGATGACGACAACAGTCTAAGCTTCTTCCATCTCATCCTCAGCCGTGCATGGAGCATCAGCATTTGTCTCGATGTGGTTTTTCTCCAAAAAGACTCCCTTCATTTCTTATTCCCAATATCCCCTAGGGATATCCAACTTTCAAATTGCAGACTTTCAAATTTTCCTAATGAAATGAACTAAACACTCTTTGGGGGAATAAAATGATTTTTCCTCTTGCATTTGTTTACTTCTTTGTAAGCTCCTGAGATGGCTAACATGGTAGTTGTTAATCACACCATCTGTTCAAACAGCACTTTGAAATCATTTGATTCATACTTTCCTTTTTAAGGAACTTTTTTTTTTCAGAACAATATGTTTGTGTCTGTGTTACTCCCATCATTTGGCAATGCAGTATGAGCTATTTAAACTTTCCTATTTATTGTAAATGGCTTTTCAATCAGCAAATATTTTTAAAATGTGCATACACCACAAAAAAGCTGTGTCTACTGACTTTTCAAACATTGGAAACAGTAGAAAAATCTGTTCCAATCTATCTGCTGTCAAATTTTTAACCATCTGATTATATTTAAATCAAATGTTTAGGAGGATGATTTATCTAATTGACCCTGAGAAATTTTCCCAGCTGGCCCTGAAGATGGCAGTGCTGTGCAGTTTAGTACAAGCCTTCACTCCCCCACCCCTCGAAAGGAATTTCTGGAATGACACAAACTAGGGGAGGATTCACTAAATCTGAACCTCCTAACACTCAGAGTAAACCTCTTCTGAACTCTGGGACAATTTGATTTATCTTTTGGTCCTTTTGTTTTTGTTTAAAGCTGTACCCCATGCGTTTCCTGTTTCCAGCCGGGATCAGAAATGGAAATAGTTTAAAGGTTATTCCCATATCATGGGTAACCAGGAAGTGCCTATATAGTTTACCGAGAAGCTGGTTTTCACAAGACCACTTAGCCTTTTTTTTTTTTTTTTTTCTTAATCCTAACAAAGGTTCAACCCAAGATAAATGGGAGCTGAGAATACGGGGAGGTTTTGAATTCCTGCTGGGACCACAACCCTGGGAGTTTGATTCTCAACAACAGAAGCCTCATGTCTGCCAGTCTTTAAATTTCATTGGCAGGGTCTGGAAGATGGGTTTGAAGGGAACACATGCTCAGGTCCAGGCAATATAAATTTCTGGGTCCTGTCATTGTTAAGGTGTGGGCATGAAAATAGAGAGGGATGGAAGTATATTCAAACTTACTTTTGAGACTTTTGAAATTTGGTGACAGTTCAACTAGCCAGAAAACATTTATTGAAGACTTGAAAGTGAAAGTGAAGACGCTCTGTTGTTTCTGACTCTGCGACCATGGGACTGTAGCCTACCATGCTCCTCCGTCCATCGGATTTTCCAGGCAAGAGTACTTAATTATGTGAAAAAAGTGAAAGTGTTAGTCGCTCAGTCGTGTCTGACTCTTTGTGACCCCATGGACTGCAGCTCTTCAGGGTCTCTGTCCATAGAATTCTCCAGGCAAGAATACTAGAGTGGGTTGCCATTACCTTCTCCAGGGGATCTTCCTGACCCAGGGATCAAACCCCGGGTCTCCCGCATTGTAGGCAGATTGTCTACCATCTGAGCCACCAAAGGCATTATACGAAGTACTATTAAAAAGAATGGTGGTGTGTGTGCTCAGTCGTGTTTGACTCTTTGCTACCCTATGGACTGTAGCCCACCAGGCTCCTCTGTCCATGGAATTTTCCAGGCAAGAAAACTGGAATGAATTGCCATTTCCTTCTCTGGGGGATCTTCTCTCACCTAGGGATCAAACTGGTGTCTCCCACGTCTCCTGCATTAGCAGGCAGATTCTTTACCACTGAGCCACCTGGAAAGCATTATAAAGAATAGCCAGCAATATTTATGTGCCGTGAGCCAGTCCCTTGCCAAATGCTTTAGCAACTTTTCATTTGGTCTTCACCAGAACTGTATGACGCAGGTACTATATCTTTTTTTTTTTTTCTTTTACATAAGGAAATTGAGGGACAGAAAGGTAAGGAAATGTGGCTCAGTTGATGCAACTTGTAAGTATAATTGCTAAAATTCAAAGTCAAGTTTCTTAATCCCAGAACCTGATAAATTGTTACTGTGTATTGTGATTCATAGATGATGACATAGCATAGATATCAGGCTTTCAAGTTAGAATCAGACATATTTGGTAACCATTTAAGAATATCAGAGAAAGGGAGACTTAGATCCCAATAGTATATTCCTTCTGCTAAACTCAACATAGTTGTAAAGAGACCAGGCCCTCAGGGAACATGTATGTCATTTGGATGGGGGAAGTGGAAATCCTTCCCCAAGGTTAGACATCACACCTAAATGACCCAAGATGTCCTTTCCCGGTGTGATCTAGTCAAAGAATCTCCAGGGCAAAGAATTGTTAGTGAAACTAAGGAGACCAAGGGCACTCAGTTGGGACTGTAGTTTTAGATACCCAGGGATAAAGCACACTATCATTTCAAGCTGTTTTCCCCCCAGTATTCTTTTATCATCATGCAAGCCCTCAGAGGACAGCTCAAGCTGGTTCTGTTTAACCTCCTCCCAGTTCAAATGTGAGGACCTACCCTCTCTTTTGTTTTTGTCATGAAAATCTAGATGCATAGCATCCCATTTCCCTTCTCTGTGTTATGAATGTCTTACAAGGTTGCCTAGGGCAGGCATTCTCAAAGTGTCAGCCCGAAACATGCAGCATTAGCATGCCTACCTTGAGAGCTTGTCAGAAATGCACATTCTCAGGCCCTGCCCCAGACCTAATACATCAGAAACTCTGGGTGGAACCTGACCATTTGTATAAAACAAGCCTTCCAAGTGACTCTGATGTATTTGAATGTTTGAAAACCACTAGACTATGTAGACATTTACATGAAATTTGGAAAAAAGAGATGGAGTTCAAGTGAGTCAATGACCAAAGTGCTGAATGCTGTGAAAGAGAAGCCTCACTAGTTGCCAGGACTCACCAGGGACAGGGAGCACAGTCCTTAGGCGGGGGTGGCTGTTGAACTTGGTCAACTCTTGTTCTTCAGGTCTCATTGGGTCCAAGGCCTTCTTCCAGGATCTTTTCCTCACATCACTTCCCTCCTATCTATTATCCCACCCTTTCTCCAAGTTTGGGGAATTCTTTCTTAGCTTTGAGAGAGGATGGAGAGATGGGAGGTAAAGGTATGGATGAGGACAACTTCCCAGGAGTCACCCTATTTTCTTCCAAATCTTTCATCTAGGATTTTGAAAGTCAAAAAAGAGAAAAAGTCTCCTTTTTTTCTACTTTTCTGCGATCGTATTCCCTTTCTCAAGCAATGAGCTTAGAACAGCTGGGATGGAAGGCAAAGAGAGGTATAAGTAGGAAGAGAAATATACTGGTCAGTGTCTCAAAATTACAGCCAGCAACACAGTGGAATGCAAACTTCTAGGTTATTCATATTTCTTCCCTAAAATGCCTTGAGCAGAGATCTCATCACATAGAAATTAGAGATAGGTGGGTTGCCGAAAGTTATTTGAGAAGTTCCACCTACATCCTCAGTAGGACAATGCCTCATCCAGCAAGGATCAAGTGTAACTTAAATTTCTTCTTAGATGTTTATTTTTATGAGTAAAACTCAGTTCTACTTGGGCATTCTTCCCCTAGAATATAAACTTCCTGGAGAACATGCCTTAGTTTACCAGACCCTTACCAGGAACGCCTTACCTCTCTTTCCATCTCTACTCTTTATTCCTCCTAAAGGGTCTTAAGTCTAAACTATTAATACTTTCATATATTCACTGATCAGTCCAGCCAATACAGATCCCTCCCTTTCTTACCACCCCAGTACTTACACATTTAATAATTTGTTCATTTTCCGTTTAGAAATCTTTCACAATAAGTCAGATTGCTTCATGTGTAAACATTTTTTGTCTCATCTAAAACATTAAAATCTTATAGGAAATGGGAACCATTTTAGTTTGTGAAGAAATTACTTCCTCTACATTACTTTCCTAGGAAGTAAATGTTAGGTTCTTATTTTATATTAATATGTTGTTATTTTATGGGAAAGGCATATATTTGGGACAGGTCACATCCATATCTGGAATCCAACTGCAGCTGAAAAATAAGGTTTAGTCTAATATCTGTCACTTGGGGAAGGAACCTATATATTAGATCAGCACTGATGGTGTGGGAGAGAGGAGTGCAGTATTGCTTTGGTCTTGACTTTGAAGGAGGGGTTGGAATGTGTGTGTGTTGTGAACATGAAGTGTGTTAAAGATAGTACCTGCCACATAGAGGTCTCTTCTTAAGGTAGTTTTCAAAAGATGCTCAGAGATGCCCTAGGGATCCACAGAAGAGCCTCCTGGATCTCCTTGAGGGTGTAGATCAGTAGTGAGTAAGAGCCTGGAGGAGTGTTTCTCCCCTGCACTTAACAGAGTGGCGCTGGGGTTTTCTGTTTTGTCTGTTAGGTCTTTGGGTAAGATTCTGTTTGAAGTACAGGTTTTCCTGCTGAAAAAAATTTTAGGGGAGATAACCTATTTCCCTTGTAGCTAGATTATCTTGAATATTGCATTCTCAGTTTTTCTTTCATTTGTTAATTCTTGGAATTTTGGAAACGTTTGTTGAAATTCTCTCAGCTGGGTATGGGAATAGTTTTTGCTTACAATGAGATCACTTGCAGAGATGACCATGAAAGTGATGTAGAAAAGCAGAGGGAAAGGCTTCCACAGTGAATGTAAAACCTGGGAGGGAGCCAGAAATAAGGTCACAAATCTCCTCTCCACCCTTCTCTGCACCCTCATTTCTTATTCCAGTGCTATGGAGTTTATTATGAAGATGCTTTGTTTATTTCTAAAAGTATATTCTCTTCTCCACATATCTAGTACAGTACTGAGCGCTCAATAGGTGCTCAATAAATACTCCTTGAATTGAATTAAATGAAGAACCCTGGGGCTGTTAAGGGTTTCCCAGGTAGTGCTAGGGGTAAAGAACATACCCGCCAATTCAGGAGACATAAGAGACTCAGGTTCAATCCCTGGGTCAGGAAGAGCCCTTGGAGGAGGGGATGGCAATCCATGCCAGTATTCTTGCGTGGAGAATTCCACGGACAGAGGAGTCTGGTGGGCTACAGTCCAAGGGGTCTCAAAGAGTTGGACATGACTGAAGTGACTTAGCATGCTTGCAGGCACGGTGCTGTTAAAGAAAAGAGAAGCTGAAAGTCAAGAGGAGAATACCAAAAAAAAAAAGAAAGAAATATCACTGAAGGTGAACTTGTCTCTCTTTACAGATGGTTTCAAGGAAAATACCAAGGTCAGAAATGAAAACCTACCTTCCATTCCAGCTGGATATGGCATTTGGCTTATCTTATTAAGGGTGATATTTTCAAGGATCATGACACAAAACTGACAAAACGATGCCAAACTGGGTCCCAGGATTTTGATTTTTGGCATATTTGCAGGGACTCAATGGGTGTATGCAATTTCATTTCAGATTCTGCCTCTCAGAATGCTTCAGCAAACAGCCTTTAGGCTGTAATTTTATTTTACTTTTTTAATGCTTTAGGAAAATCTCTTCTGGCTTTGCTCGGTAAAGAAATAAAAAATGGAAAGGCATTCTGCTGCAGTAGCAGCGGCAGTGGTGGCAGCCACCACTGCCCCAGCTGCCGCCATGCTTCATAAAACTATCCCAAATGGGATGAGCACATTTAGCAGAATGATCAATCCGCTGCTGCCATATCACTTCTATTTTTAATCTTGGCAGAGGTACAAATTTCAAGGGTTTTTGGAGACAGAGGAAGTCTGCCACACAAAGTGATTTTAGCTTTCATCTTTTCAGAGTTTAAATTCACGGGAGTGGAATATTCCAGCCTCTAAAGGAACTGATGTTCCTGAAATCCCAACTAGCTTTCTGCTTCTGCTCGCAGATGATGTCTTTTAATCCAGGCAAGGAAAAGGCTTGAAAGGGTCTTTTTTTCTAAGATGCCTTTTAATTTTTTAAGGCATTTATAAGGTAGAAGTATATTTCATGTATTTTAAAAAAATATTTATTCACAGATAATAACCTTAAATCACCTAAGGGTTTATCTCACACATCTCTCTCTGCCTTGCCTCAAATTATTCATTTCCAATATTGGCCTCTCTGTTAATTAAATGGTATGTCTATGGGGGCAATTCCACTTGAATGATAATTAATGTGTTTTTTCCCAATCCAGCTGCCCATGAACTCTTGGTAGATAAATTGTTTTGTAGCACATATTTGTGGCTGGGCTTGGATAATGATTTTCTGCACAACTGAAAAAAAAAAGGTAAACATCATCCAAAGCACAAGATCTCTTCTCTTCCTTTTTACAGCTGGGGAATGTGGGTGGAGGAAGAGTACTGATTCTGTAATGAAGACACCTAAGTACCATCGTGGAAACTAGATTGACCTTCTGGTTCATTTTCATAATTGTTTGATATCCCTACCCACTGGTGGTTTATAAGACATATGGTTTCTGAGCTATATATAAATTAAGAATGGGTTATTTATTTTGGGTTCCAAAGATATGTTAAAATGTGACAAACTTGCTTTTTAACACACAAAGTCTTCTTTTTCACTTTAATATGCTAATACTATTTGTGAGAGGCAGAATGTGTCATTATGGTTAAAAGCTTAGACTCTGAAATATGTGCTGCATTCAAATCCTGGTTTCATCACTTGGCGACTATAAAAACTTGACAATCTTTCACCTCTTTATCTGTTATATTTCTCATCTATGAAGTGAAAATCATGACAATTAACATCTTCCTTATAGGGTTATTGTGAGGATTTAATAGCATTATTATGTAAAACAAAATATTAATATTTTGGTGCCTGGCATACACTAATCATTGCAGTAACTATTAACCTGGATTTTTAAAAGAGAATATTTTAGCATTAAAGCAGATTTCCTGAAAACATGGCAAAAACTTATCTAGTTTTACACCACATTATCGAATAATTGATAAAAATTCTCTGAAAGTGAAATTTTAGCTCCAGAATACTAAAACTTCAACAGATGGATAGTGGGCGTGAAAATTATAGTTTTAATGAACATTAACCTCAAAGAGAGGAGGTATATATGTAAATAGCAAGACAGGGGAGAATTGCCCACCAAGATATGTGAGTGTCCAAAAATGAGCTTTAAGCTCGCGGCAGAGGAAGAAATACCTTGGGATGAAACTCCCATCTGAATACGTGGCTTGCTGTGCTGTGCTTAGTCGCTCAGTGGTGTCTGACTCTTTGAGATGCCATGGATTGTATCCTGCAGCCTCCTCTGTCAATGAGGATTCTCCAGGCAAGAATACTGGAGTGGTTGCCATGCCCTCTTTTGGGGGATCTTCCAAATCCAGGGATCAAACCCAGGTCTCCTGCATTAAAAGCGGATTCTTAACCATCTGAGCCACCGGAGAAGCCCACCTTGCTTACATGAATCCTATTATTTCATTTACTCAGTTCAGACTTGGCCTCCCCTTACCCTGAGCAAATGTGTTAACAAAAAAATCATGTAGTTAGGAAAAAAGAAAATTTAAAAGTTGTTGGCCTTACAATGTCTTCTCTTGATTCAGAGCAAAATTCAGGAAAATGACATATCAAAACTCAGTTACCCAATGTTTATTGCACTACTTACAACAGTCAGGACATGGAAGCAATCTAGATGGATAAAGAAGATGTGGTACATATACACAATGGAATATAACTCAGCCATAAAACAGAATGAAATTGAATCAGTTTTAGTGGTGTGGAAGAACTAGATCTGTCATACAGACTGAATCTGGTCAGAAAGAGAAAAGTATCATATATTAACACACACATATATAGAATCTAGAAAAATAGTACTGATGAACCTATTTGCAGGGAAGGAATGGAGACGAAGATGTAGAGAATGAACTTGTAGACACAGCAGGGGAAGGAGAGGATAGGTCAAATTGAGAAAGTAGCTTTGACATATATACACTAACACGTGGATAAGATGGACAGAGGATAAGATGGTTGGACGGCATCACTGACTTGATGGATGTGAGTTTGAACAAGCTCTGGGAGTTGGTGATGGACAAGGAGGCCTGGTGTGCTGCACTTCATGGGGTTGCAAAGAGTCAGATATGACTGAGCGACTGAACTGAATGGAACTGAAACTAACATGTGTAGAGTGGATAGCTAGTGGGAAGCTGCTGTATAACACAAGGAGCACAGACTGACACTCTGTGATGACCCAGGGGGGTGGAATAGGAGGCAGGAGGGGGGCTCAAGAGGGAGAGGATATATATACATACATATATATGTATATATGTATAAAACTAAGGCTGGTTCACATTGTTGTATGGCAGAAACTAACACAACATTGTAAAGTAATTACCCTCCAATTAAAAAAAATATATCAACTTGGTTACTTCACTATCTGATGCCAATTATGTTTAGAAAACTTTAATCTGGCTTGGTTCTTGATAATGAGATCTGAGTCAGGGCATTTCCAAACCAAAATGTTAGCATAGTTGCATAATAAATATCTAGAAAGGAAGTCAAGTCATCATATTTAGGGAAACCTTTTTGATTTAGAGAAGCAAGTCAACTAGAATTTCTTTTGGAAAAAATTGTCTTCTCTGCTTTAGAAAAGCTATCAGATGATCACTTTTTTAATGCTCCCAAATTTGCCTGAATTATGAACCTAAAGTGACCTAGTTAATGTATATGAAATACTTCTGGTACTTCTCTTGGGCACTGTGTTAAGCACTTTATATGTGCTTAACATATATGTGCTTTGTGTGACCCTCTTTGCAACTATTTCAAAACAGGAAGCTGAAATTCAGATGCACAACTGGTAAATGGAATTCAAACCCAGGTAGTCTAACTTCGGTCTGTGTGCTCTTGGTTTTAACCACTGTATTCTCTTCTGTGATCTCACATGAAGTGTTAAAAATGTAAAAGTTGAAAAGTATCTATAAAACTTCAGTATATACATTCTAAGATCTAAAAAATTCTACTGTGAGATTTCCATAGCTATTAGCAACAATGCTGACAATTAAACTGTCAAAAAGCAAATATTGCAATATTGGAAAATAATAATCTCTTCCCCCAATTACTGAGATCAGTTTTTTTTTCCTATTGAAGAAGTGAACAAATCTCGCAGATAAAGCTAGTCCTAAATGGAGGCATTTCATTAATATTAAGGCTCAACTGTAGCATGTGGAGAAATATCACAGTAAAACCATTGCTGATGCTGGGCACTGCACTGACCTGATATTTGAAAGAGTGAGCTTCACAATCTGCCTAATAATTAAAGCAATTTATCTTCAGGCAGATCTAGGCCATTTCGTTATTTCAGCATGAAACTCTTGGGGAATAGAGATGAATGTAGTGACTCTCTGTTGTGTAAACACTAATACCAAAAGTAAGTAAAAAAAGTAAGTAGGTCTGTCGTTGAGATGCCATCGACTACTTGACCATCAGAACTTTGGCTGCTAAAGTGATGCCATACCTCTATATGGCGGCAAAGTAACTGAACCTTTGCCACCACCTTGCAGAACCTAGAATGCAGACAAATGATGATGCTTATACAGATCTTTACCTTGTCTGAAAAATCAAGAAACAGATATGATGCAAAAAGTTCTGTGAAGGAGGAATTCTGAAATTATATGATATGCTATTTGAGTATAGATTTGCTCTGTCCAATTCAATAGACATTAGCATGTGGTTACTGAGCAATTGAAAGATGGCTACTTGAAATTGAGATGTGCTGCAATTACAAATATAAACCAGATTTAAAGACTTAGTGTAGAAAAAAGAATTTAAAATAGTTCAATAATTTTTTAATATTGATTTTGTGTTGAAATAATATTTTTGATACATTGCCTTAAATAAAATACATTGTTAAAGTTAAATTCATCAGTCTCTCCTTACTTTTAGAATATGACTACCATAAAGTTTAAATTGTATACATGGCTCACCCTGTATTTCTGAAGGGTAGTGCTGGTAGATAATTCACACCAGAGGCAACTGAAGAATGAGACAGCTTCGTCCTTTATCATGGACTCTCAGGGACTATTTAGGAGCCAGATGGAATATTTTGATGGCCTCACCATCTTTATTGGTTTTGTTTTCAATTTCATTAATTTCTGCTTTTATCTTCATTATATCCTTGCTTCTACTGTCTTTATTCTTATGCTTTTAACACCCTAATTATCAATGTCATCTCTTGCTCATTTACTTCCAGTCTTTTATGTTAAGTAAATTCACTTAAGGGTAAAGTATTGCTTGAGAAATATCCTCCAGTTTTGGCATATAGCACTTTATTGTCATATAAAGTGCTATATTGGCATATAGCACTATTTATAAAACAGTATTCTCATGTGATTTCCTCTTTGACTACTAGGCTATTTTACAATACAGAGATGTGATATAGGTTCTTTGTTATTTCTTGAAATTTCCTGTTTGACCTGCTGTGTGGTCAGTTCTTTTGACAGTTTCATTTGTGCTTGAAAAGAATGTATATTTTCTATTTTCTAATTACTATGTGTAGGTTCCTACATATAAGTAAGTCTTTTAGGTTAACTCTTTGGGTTGTTCAAATATCTTGTAAATCCTTAATACTTTTTTATGGTATGCCTGATGTGTCAGTTTCTGAGAGAGAGGTATATGAAAATTTCCCCCTACGATTGTAGATTCGTCAATTCCTCCTTATATTTTTTATGTATTTCAAGGCCATGTTGCTAACTATATACAATTTCATGACTTTTGTTTTCTTGTTGAGTTGTTCTTTGTATCTTATGAAACTATATTTCTATCAATGCCTCTTGACTTAAAACTCTATGTTGTTTGATTTGAAAATTGCAACCCTAGCTGTCTTTTTTAAGGTTATACTCTATTTATGATTATTATTGGTTACATTCTGTGTTGTACAATATATCCTTGTAACTTACTTATTTTATTCACAATAGTTTATTCCTCTTAATCCCACACCCCTATCTTGCCCCTTCCCTCATCCTTCTCTCCATGGTAATCATTAGCTTGTTCTCTATATCTGTGAGTCTGTTTTGGTTTTGATACATTCATTCATTTGTTTTATTTTTAGGAGTCCACATTTCAGTGATATCATACAGTATTTGTTTTTCTCTGACTTATTTTACTAAACATAAAACCCTCCACGTTCATCCCTGTTGTCACAAATGGCAGCATTTCATTCTTTTTTACAGCTGAGTAGTATTCCACTGTGCATGTGTGATGTGTGTTGATGGAAACTTATGTTGCCCCCATATCTTCACTATTGTAAATAATACTGCTATGAACATGCTTGAATTAATGCTTTCATTTTCTTTGGATATGTACCCTGAGTGGAATTCTGGATCATATGGTAGTTCTATTTTTACTTTTTTGAGGAAATTGTATACTATTTTCAGAATGATTATACAAATTTACATACCTACCAACAGTGCACAAGTGTTCTCATTTCTCTACCTCCTTGCCAACATTTGTTATTTGTCTTTTTTTTTTTTTGGTGATAGCCCTTCTGATAGGTGTGAGGTGCTATCTCTTTGGGGTTTTGATTTGTATTTCCCTGATGATTAATGATGTTGAGCATCCTTTCCTGTGCCTGTTGGTCACCTATAGGTCTTATTTTGAAAAATATTTATTTAGGTCTTCAGGCTGTTTGTTTTGTTTTTGATGTTGAATTGTAAGAGCCATTTATGTATTTCGGATGTTAACACTTTATTGATCATATTATTTGCAAAACTTTTCTCTCATTCAGTAGGTTATCTTTTGTTTTGCTGATGGTTTCCCTTGTTGTGCAACAGCTTTTGAGTCCTTTTTTTTAATATTTACTTAGTCTGGGTCTTCATTGCAGCTCTCAGGATCTTCTTAGTTGTGGCATGCAGACTTTTAGTTGCAGCATGCATGCATGATCTAGTTCCCCGACCAGGGATGGAACCTATGCACCCAACAATGAAAGTGCAGAGTTGTAACCACTGAACTGCCAGGGAATTCCCAAACTATTGATCTTCTGATCAATGTTTACTGGTAAACATTTGTTCATCTATTTCTGTGTCATTACATTTTGTGTATACTTCTTTAAATAAAATTGCTAGATGTTATTTTCTTTTTATAGAATCCATTTTAAGATGATTTTAATCTTTGTGTGTCTATTGTGATTATTAATATATTAGTGCCTAATGCACTATCTGATTTTATGTTTTTGTGCTTTTTCTCTTTTCTTAATTTTTTTAAATGACCAAATCTTCTTTATTCTTTTACTTCCTCTCAACTCTTTTGGTAATTACACAATTGACTTTTATTCTTTTTGGTAGTTTTTCTTAAGTTTCTAACATGTATATCTGACTTAAGAAAATGTGTTGTTGTTGTTCATTCTCCCAGTCGTGTCTGACTCTTTGTGACCCCATGGACTGCAGCACACTAGGTCTCCCTGTTCCTCACTATCTCCCGAAGTTTGCCTAAGTTCATATCCATTGCTTTGGTGATGCCATCCAGCCATCTCATCCTCTGATGCCCTCTTCTTCTGCCGTCAATCTTTCCCAGCATCAGGGACTTTTCCAATGAGCTGGCTGTTCACATCAGGCGATCAAAATACTGGAGCTTCAGCTTCAGCATCAGTCCTTCCAATGAGTGTTTGGGGTTTTTCCCTTAAGATTGACTGGTTTGATATCCTTGCTGTCCAAAGGACTCTCAGAATCTTCTCTAGCACCACACTTTGAAGACATCAATTCTTCAGTTCTCTGCCTTCTTTACGGTGCAGCTCTCACAACTGTACATGACCACTAGGAAGACCATAGCCTTGACTATTCAGACCTTTGTCAGCAGAGTAATGTCTCACCTTTCCAACACACTGTCTAGGTTTGACATAGTTTTCCTGCCAAGAAGCAATTCATCTTCGATTTCATGGCTGCAGTCACAATTCACAGTGATTTTAGAGCCCAAGAAGGGGAAATCTGTTACCACTTCCACCTTTTTTCCTTCTATTTGCCATGAAGTAATGGGGCCAGATGGCATGATCAGAACACAATGTAAAGTTATCCAAATTCTCTATCTTCTTGTTGAACAATATATTCCAAGTTATCATCTAGCATTTTAGTTTTATCTTGCATTGAAGCAAGATAAATTAGTGAGTATTATCTTTGTTTTATATCTGAAGTTAATTTAGATTTACAAACATGCTTGCCAGCTTCATTTCCTTATCATTATTTCATGTGTCCACTCTTTTCTTCTAGTTACTGTTATTCTTGCTGAATGTTATTTAGTAATTTTGAAAGTAAGCTTCTATGGATAGTAAACTCTTTCTTTATATTTACATTTATTTATCTTCACTTGACAGAGTTTAAGTGGTCAATAGTAACGTCCTTTTACCACTCTGAAAATATTACTTCATTGTATTCCAGCATTTTTGTCACCAGTGGACATCTTCTGTTAGTCTCTGTTGGCTCTATGCACTCATGGAATGACATTTTGAACCCTTGTGCTAGTGATGGTTCTATAGCCCCAGTTCCTATTAAGTTCTATATCCATTAAGGGTATGGAACTTAATAGCTGCTTTGATTTAAGATCCTATTCAGTTCTCTGACTTTAGCTCCTCTTTTCACACTCAGAGATTTCACTCTCCAAATTTGAAATTTGATTGTGTATCCAAATTTTGTTTTTTTGGTTAATTTTTCCACAAGGGAGAATCCTTCTCTGTCACTTCAGTTTCTGCCATATTGACTTGACAATCTCAATGATGTCATCACTGCTACATTTTATAGTCTGTGGAGGTGCCAACTTGACAGGATGATCTTGGCTCTAATGTCTGCAAGTTAGAGTCATGGAGAATTAATGTTAAAGATCTAAGACTCGGGGTGCATACACTTGCCAAAACCACTTATGATTAACCCATCCCCCTCCACAGCATTTTCTGCACTCAGACTCTTAATTCTGTATTCCCTTCACCTTGGCTGTTTGCTGTCCTAACCAGAATTTCATTTACATGCTCTGGTCCTGGAAGTCCTATCATAGGCTCTACACTGGGTTCCTGGGACATGCTGTTTGACTCAATGCTGAGGAGAGGTGTGTATACATTCCAGCTGCAGCCCTCTCTGTGTTGCCATGGGCTGCTTAAAGTTTATCAGATGAGTCTGGTTCTAGTCTACCAAGCCTTCTCTATTCAAAGACCTTACATCTCTGAGAGCTCCTGTTGAAGCCCCTAGCTCTAGCCTTGGAGAGAAGTGTCAGCAACCCCTTCATCTGGAGAAAGAGGGGATGATGAGAACTCATAGCTCAGGTTGTGTTAGAGAAAACTTACATACAAAATCCCCTCTCTGTACTCTGCCCTTTCATCATCTTTCTATAGTCCATTAATTGAAACTTTACTCAGCACCTACTTTAAATTTTCACATGATTTCATTTCTTCATTCCCTCTCTCTTTTTTTTTTTTTTTAATTGTTTATTTGGCTGCACTGGGTTTTAGTTGCATAGGCTCTTTAATCTTTCTTGAAGCATGCAGGATCTAATTCCCTAATCAGGGATTGAGCCTGGCCCCCCAGCATTGAGAGCACAGAGTCATAGCATCCAGGGAACACTGCATCACCAAGGGTGTCCCTCATTTCTTCATTCTCTTAATTCTCACCTTTTTGCTCATACTAACCAATACTCTCATGTTTTATATCTGGGTTCAGATATCTATTAGATTTTGGTTCCTGTTTACTCTAGTAATAGTAGCTAGTGAGTTAGTAAGGATTTCTAAGATTTTTAAATCATTTTTATAAGATTTTGATCTTTGTTTTATTATGAAGTATTTTTCTCTTTAGAAAAGTAGAAGTATATATGATTCATGGTCACCTATGTGAAACATGTTAAAAAAAACTTTGAATGGAGATTTTCTGGGGGGACAGAAATGACTTTTGTAGTGGTCATAAGTGTTAATCTTCACTTTGATAGATTATCTTTCACATGGTAGGTACTAGCTAAATATTATTGAATAAATGAGTGAGAAAAAAAGCAACTCTAAATTTGTAACACCTGCTCTTGGGTTATAGAAGTCCTGGAGAGTGTTAAAAGGATTGTTACTTCTCAAATTTCAAAGAGGAACAAGACCTTTTTGGTGTACTTTTTCTGAGTTCCAAGTGCATTCTTTTTGGTGTTCTTAAAGCATTCTACCTGTGGGTGCTATGATGATTTGTCTGCCATTAATCTTCCTCAACTTGTAACATTATCTCACTTTAAAATGCTTTTCAAGGATGCTTGCAGATTATTCTGATGTAGTGGGACTGGATGAAATTTAAGTTCTCTTACAACCTAGAGATTCTGTGATTTCTTTCAGAATTCTGGCATCACTTATTCTCTTCTCACTAATGGTTCAGCAGCAGTGAGTTCTGAGGGCAGAGCTCGCAAGCCTGTGGAGTGATTACTTACCCGAATGTCTTTGCTGGCAATGGTATACTGCCACATGGCTAAGCAGAGCATGCAGGTGTCACAAAGGAAAACTTCCAGGAGCTTTTATGGCTTCACAAAGCCTGTTCCCAACTTGGGAAAACTGTGTACTTTATAAGGAAAGTTAGATTTTGGTCTAGAACTGTCTTAAGGAACATAAATTATTTAGGATGATATGAGATATATCTACAAGAAAGAATATTTTGTTTCTTCTTAGCATTAAGGACAATGGTATATCAAAGAAAATATCAGGTGTAGGCTTTTCCATTTTTAAAATTACAGTTGTGTCTCTCCATAGCCATGGGGATTGGTTCTAGGACCTCCTAGGGATGCTCAAGTTCCTTGTAAAAAATGACAAAATATTTCCATATAACCTACACGCATCCTCCCGTGCACTTGAATTCATCTCTAGATTGCTTATAATACCTAACATGGTGTATATGCTATGTAAATAGTTGTAAATACAATGTAAATGCTATGTAAATAGTTTCTGATGCAGCAAAAGTTTTGCTTTCTGGAAATTTCTGGGATTTTTTTTTCACCGGAATATTTTCTATCCTTTGTTGGTCAAATTTGTGGAACCTGAGGACACAGAGGGCTGACTGTATTCTCCCTGAGAGTTGACTTTCTTTTTTTTTTTTTTGGCCGTGCAGCTTGTGGGAACTCAGTTCCTCTACCAGGGATGGAACCCGCACCCTCTGCATTGGAAGCACTGGACCACCAGGGAAGTCCCCAAGAGCTGACCCTTTTTTAAACATTTTTTCTTTTATTGCGGTAAAAGCCACATAATATAAAACATACTATTTTAAACATATTTAACTGTGCGATTCAGTGGCACTAATTATATTGACATTGTTGTGCAACGCTCATCCATCTCCTGAATTTTTCACCTTCCTAAATGGAAACTATCCATGCTTGCTAAGTCACTTTAGTTGTGTCTAACTCTCTGTGACCCCATGGACCATAGCCCACCAGGCTCCTCTGTTCATGGGATTCTCCAGGCAAGAATACTGGAGTGGGTTGCTATTACCTCCTCCAGGGGATCTTCCTGACTCAGGGATTAAACCCCTGTTGCTTATGTCTCCTGCATTGGTAGACAGGTTCCTTACCACTACTAGCACAGCACCTGGGAAGCCCAAACTGAAACTCCATCTGTGTTAAACATGAAGTTCCCATTCCCCCTCCCTACCCCACCTGCCATCTCTGGCCCTTGGCATCTACTGATGTACTTACTGAGAAAGTTGACATTTTTGACCCAAGTTTGCTATAGCTTTCCTTCCATTTGCATATGAAAAAATCATATAAGAGTAATAGGACTTTGAGTTCCATTTGTTAACTAATCAGTGACTATGTAGTGATTTGTTTGAGTTCTTTGTGACTAATTTTCTTTATTATGAAGAGGTTTATTTCTGTTCCACAATGCTCTAAACATTATTTAGTGATAAAACGGCTTTTAGAAGGACATTGTGCTTCTAAAGATAATACAAAGTGGTATTCTCTTTTCCCTTATCTTTTATACATGCTTAAATACCTGTGATTGAATTCAGTAAATAGGAAACAGAAATCTGTACACCCACATTCTAAATGATTGAGAAAGAATTTGATAAGTAAGACCATATTTAGCAAAACACTTTAATTTGAAGAAGAAACTGAGCAAAGGAAATAAAAGAACATCAATAATGCTGAACTTCAGTGAACTTTATTTGTTGGCATCTATATTGTTCTCTGGGTTAATAGAGAGATAATATCTTGTATTCTACAGAATAGCTGTTATCTATGTTTCTGTTTATGAATACATTCTACTAATATCATTCTGAGTTCCTCAAAGCAGAAAGGATTGGTGGCCAGATGACTAAGGGCACTAACCTTATCAGATCTATATGTTTGCATATACACGGATAAATGTATTTGGTGCTGACACCTCTGAGACTTTTTGACTGCTGGGATTCAACAAAATGAGTTGTAATGTGGACACATTTGAACACAACTAGTAGAAATAGGGATTGAACTGGGGTCTCCTGCATTGCAGGCCTATTCTTTACCATCTGAGCCACCAGGGAAGCCCATAGTAGAAATAAGATGGGTTGAAGGGAAAACTATTAAGAAGAAAGTGTCCTGGAATGAATTGTGCCATGTAGTCTGGTAGAAACAATTGAATAGATTGTAGCTTCTGAGAACTATACAATAGAACCCTACGAGGAAATCCTCCCAAGAGCATTCTAGTGACCTAGGGCATGGAAGAGTTTGCTATGGAGAGACCTGCCAAGAAGTCTCTTCAACTTATTGTTTGCATTTTCATAAGAAAGAGCCAGCTAGCTAGCCAAAAAAAGGGTGGCAATAATTGTATTCTGTGTCAATGGGAAAAAAGGAACATGAAAAATAGGATAACTTAAGTAAGAAAGGCAAAGCTCACTTTGCACCATCTGAAACCTCTTAGTTTGAGACAAAATTAAAAATCTAAAACATCTCATTTCCTTTGGAAGCAACAAACAAGTTTTTCCCCCTTTTATAGTAGAACATTATCTCCTTGAAAGAAAAATAAAGCAATGCTGTTGACGTGTTTAATGCTTAAAAAAATAAAGGCTGACAGTCTCCAGAATGATGGGACAATGAATGAAGAGCAGACCCAAAGATTTCCTTCCTGCCTCCAGGTCTCCACCCCTCAGTTTCCCCAGGGAGACTGCAGATGCCAGGGATCAGAACTGGGAAGGTGGGGCTCTGGAAAGCCATCTCCTGTTCTCTCAGAGTTTGGATCCCAGGAGGTTGACTGGCAGCGCCCCTCTCGCCCTCTGGCTATTTCTGGAAAGACTCCTTAAGTTCTTAAAGGAAGCTCTTTAAGTTGTATTATTCTCCTGCCAAAGATCTTGACAAGAAATCTTTACTTGACCTGGGGACAGGGTGTAGAACTGGGAGTGAATCTGAAGGAACACAGACATTTTGCCTGTCTCCTGCGCCCCTGAGAGGGGTGTTGCTTGGAATCCCAGCCACATTTTGGGGCCAAACCCTAGTGATTCTACCTGCTACCTCCATGGAGGAACACAGCCCAGTCTCCTCTCAGCATGGCCTGTTCATTCCAAAAGGAGACATCATGTCTTCCTGGTTCAGTCAACCTTTCTTTCCAAATCTATAAATCTGTCCTGCTTGGAGGAAAGCATTATTGGCAGGGCACGAACAAGAAAAATCACTGAGATGCTTGCTTCTCCACATGAGGCTAAGTCTTCAACTGACAGCCAGAGAAACACCACTCCTGGCCTGGAGGGTTTTGCTCAGGTTGATTGTCAGATGTTGTTATTCAGTCACTAAGTTGTGTCTGACTCTTTGCGACCCCATGGACTGCAGCATGCCAGGCTCCTCCATCTATCTCCTCGAGTTTGCTCACATTCACGTCCATTCAGTCAGTGATGCTATTTAACCATCTCATCCTCTGTCATCCCCTTCTCCTCCTGCCCTAAATCTTTCCCAGCATCAGGGTCTTTTCCAGTGAGTCGGCTCTGCATCAGGTGGCCAAAGTATTGGAGTTTCAGCTGCAGCATCAGTCCTTCCAATGAATATTCAGGATTGATTTCCTTTAGGATTAACTGGTTTGATCTCCTTGGTGTCCAGGGGACTCTCAAGAGTCTTCTCCAGCACCACGATTCGAAAGCGTCAATTCTTCAGCACTCAGCCTTCTTTACGGTCCAACTCTCATATCCGTACATGACTACTGGAAAGAACATAGCTTTGACTTTACAGACCTGATTGTCAAATACATGGGTGAAAAATAAAGTCATCTTACATGGATTTTAAACTGCAATAAAGTTTGTTATTTAAATATTAGTGATGTTACTTCATTGCTATCTAAATAAAGTGACTGTAATTTTTAGCCGTCCTCATAAATATGGGGTTTAAGTATCTATCCTGTATGAGGAAGAAAAGGGGGCTTTTATTTCCTGGAGGGAAGGGGGGTTGCAGTGAGGGGCACTAGGAGCAATGCTGGCCTTGGAGATTGATTGATTTGGGTTTCGGAACAGACCCAGCCCCACCTGGGCTGTTTGCTGCTGCTGCTGCTAAGTCGCTTCAGTCGTGTCCAACTCTGTGCGACCCCATGGACTGCAGCCTACCAGACTCCTCCATCCATGAGATTTTCCAGGCAAGAGTACTGGAGTGGGGTGCCATTGCCTTCTCTGCCTGGGCTGTTTAGCTTTGGCCAATTTACTTTCTGTGTCAACTTCCTGAACTTCATCCCTTCCTCTGTAAAACGGGGCTGATAATACATCCATCAGAGGGTTGCTATGAAGTTGACATAAATAATTTCCCTATGACAGAACCTGGTACATAGAAACTGGTCAAGAGATTGTGACTATATACTATTTAGATGAAAGCCCTAAGAGTGTTAAATATTCAAGGACTTAAATATCAATAGGTGTTATTAAGGCATTGAGATTAGGAGAAACTTTCTCCTTCATTCTTCTCTTTGTTAAAAAACAAATAAGATCAATGAGGTTTATGACACCAATTTTCTACATGTAGTACATCTGCATTTCTCTATGTCTATCCCTCAGTCTCTCTACTATGCATACATAGATTTGAACGTATGCGTTATTTGGGCTGAAATGAGTGCTTCTCTGGAAATCTAACTGGAGCATCAGCAATGACACTCCAACCTGGGGAGGGCACACTGGTGTGGGTTTCAGGGATCTTGAGGCTATTTGGGGTATTCCCTCCAAGTTAGCTGAGAAAATTTTGGTTCAGTTATTTTCCTTCATAAAACACTGTGATTGGAGGGCATGCTTCTGAAGGTCTGTGCTCTGAAATGATGTGATTCTATGTCAGTCACAGAGAGAACAAACAATAGCTTCTACGCTTGCAAATTCTGCTCACGAGTCCCTGGATGGAGGAAGGATGTATACTTTGGACTGGATTTCACAAAGAGAGAATTATTCCTTGCAAATTTCCTGTCTCCAGGCTGATGGGAAAGGAAGAGGAAGATCTTGTAGTGTTACCCTGAGATTTCTGATTCTCAGGGTCATTCATCGTCACACAGCTGTAACTGTAGGCATTTGGTCAACGAGTCTCCACATAGACTCTTACCTGGTTAAGGTTGGTTCTGCCTGTTTCATTAAGTGGATGCCTGGTCTGCTGTTTCACTGAACTAATGAATCATGAACACTTTCCTTAGCCATTTAAAAGTCATTTCCTCTCATTTTCCCTGGGCACCAGATGCAAACTTGTCTGTGAGGGCTAGGATGTGTGTGTGTGTTTGTGTGTTTCGATTGTTGCCTTCAAAACTAGCATCTGATAGCAAACAAC
Organism: Giraffa tippelskirchi; assembly: GCF_054371585.1. Taxonomy (NCBI): domain Eukaryota; kingdom Metazoa; phylum Chordata; class Mammalia; order Artiodactyla; family Giraffidae; genus Giraffa; species Giraffa tippelskirchi. The sequence goes on from NC_137277.1 coordinate 97,350,859, forward strand.
TGCTTAGAGATTTTCAAGCCAAAATGTATCAACAACCTAAACTCTAGCAGCATATTCATCAAAGGCAAAGATGTACGCCTTGTATTACTTGACCTTTCCAAGCCACCCGCTTCTTATTATATTTTTTATTTCATATTCAACTTCTTATTTGAAATTCAAACATCTTATTATAATCCCATGTATGCTCTCTGAACTAAAGTGGGACATTCTAAAAACTGGTATTTTACATATAAAAATTGTCTTTATGATAATTCATCCATTCAACAAATATTTATCAAGTGCCAAGTGTAACACAGTATTCTAGATCTTGGGGAAATAACAGTGAGCAAAGGAGAGGATAATGTTTGCCTTCATGAAGCTTAGAATATATGTGTCTGTGGGTGGGGGGAAGGGGAGGGAGACCAACAGACAACATATAACTAACCTTGTATATTTGACTGTGATGAGTGTTACTGAGAAAAAGCAGGGCAGGAATTTGGCAAGTTCCAAGAGTATGTGTGTGGCTTGCAGGGAAGGGATTCAGACTTAAATAAGACTATCAGGGAATACCTTGCTGTCTTTGGAATAAAGATCTGAAATAGGTAAGGGAATGAGCATGGAGGTAACTGGTGGAAAAACATCCTGTTGAGAAGGGCTGGTAAGTGCAGAAACCACAAGGCTGCACCAATGAAGCCCCTCCATGTGGCTAGAATGGTGTGAGTGAGGATAGGAGATATGGTAGGAGAGAAAAGGTAGCCAGTGCAGAAATACACAAGTATTCCAAAGAGGAGGTAATGACCAATTGGTATAATTACTAGGTACAGGGAAAACATCCACTAACAAAACAGATGAAAAAGTCCTGCTCCTGTATTTGATATTCTAATCTGTCTCTAGGGGGGGACAGTGAAAAAGCCAAAAAAGTGAACTATATAGTATGCTAGAAGGTGATCAATGCCATGGGAAAGCAGTGGACCAGGAATACTGGGGAGGATGTGTGGGTGTTAGTTACCTAGAACATTGTCACCCAGAACAAACTTAGACTGTAAACTTCTCAAGACTGGAGCCTATACTGAGCCTACACTGATGGTTCCTTTATGTATTATCCAATTCTGAACATATCATGAGTAGCTAATATAAAAATCATTACAAATGACCCTGCTAAACAATATTAATTGAACAAACATATTTTTGGTTATGTTATGCATACCAGGGACTGTAATAGGTGAACAAAAATAGACATCTCCTGGCTTCATGGAGTTTATAGCTTGATGGTTGGGATAACATCAAGTCAGTAATCACATAAATGATGGTAACACTGTAATATTGCAGTAGCGACAGTGCTGTAAATGGGAGGAATGACAACATACTACTCTGCCTTCTATATTTTAGTGGTAATATTGGCTTTCCCAAGCAAAATGGCTTTTCATAGTGATAGTGAAATAGAATCTAGAAATAGCACACATTTTTCTCATCCTGTGTAAAAATACATTGGAAACTACTCTTCCGAGAGACAGCAATAGTGTCTCCAGTATTGTCTTGAAGAAGTTGCTTAGTTGGAATCTGTCTAAACATGATAGCTTCTTGCCAACGTAGTTTGAACCACATGGGGAAAAGGAGGTTCTAAACTAAAACAGGGTAACCTTGACTCATGATCACAGTACGTTGGGTGTTCTTTAAGGTGAGGACTTTAGTAGCTTTTGGAATGGAAGTGAGATGGTGGTCAGGGTTCTATTCCTTCAATGAGGCCAGTAAGTCTGACTTCAACCCAATAACTCACTTTAGATAAATCAATTTTCAGCTTTGTTTGAAGGATGTGATTCTTGGTCACTCTTTACTGGCCATTGCCTTAGGTGACCAGCGATATGGTCCAACCATCGAACTAGAAATATATTCATTCATGAGCAGCAATCACGTATTTTTCTGCATGATGCCTGTACTTGGCAAAGGATGCTTGAGCAGGTCCCTTTGCTGCCTTGCTGTCAATTTGATAAACAGATAGGCTTCCTTCCCAGCAGGGCTGGTGTGGCTCCAGGTTGCAGGACTGCTCACTTCAGCAGTCTGCAGGCCATTATTCCAGCCTCCTGTGAGCTCAAGGAGCCCATTCTGAGTGCACCGGGGCATTCCAAAAGATGCTCAAGCTGACAGTGTCAGACCAGTACAAGGAGAAAATAAAGTTTTGTTCTGTTCTGTTAAATGTCTCTGCCAAACTCTGTAGAGACATCCTGCCAGAAGAATAAAAGGAAAGTTAATTCTGGCCATTGCACAGAGCTATTTTGAAAATTTACTGCTGGCACCTTGTAACAGATACATTTGTTTATTTTAGTTTTTCCTTCAAGCAGTTTTTTCAAACTCAGTGGTGATTCCTTCATGTATTGGATTTTTAAAAGGGAGAAAAGAGCAAAAGCATATATTGATGAGCACAAATGGTAAACAAAGGGAAATAGGATATGCCAGATCAGGAAGACTAAAGAAAGTTTAGCCAGGGGAAACCCATCCTGTCCAAGCATTTCTGCAGAATTGATAGCATGAGCTTTGGGGAACAGACACACTGTGTTATTTCAGATGCTTTTCTTATGTATATGCTCCTCCGTTCTTTACTTTAGGCCAAACAGTAACAGAAGTAATTACACATTATGGAGCACTTCTTCCACAGTGATGATGTGCTTCTTCCATACTTCTCGTGATGCTCCTAGCGAGAAAGTAAGGATTTTGGTCCCTATGTCACAAAAGAGAAGACTGAGGTTCCAAGAGATCTAGTCTCTGGATCTAGTTCACACAGCTAATGGTGGTAGCAGAGATTTGTTCTAGAGCCTTATTAGTTCAAGAAGTAAACAAAAGATAGGAAAAATTACAATTAAAATTTTTAAAAATTAAAAAAATTTTAAAAAGTAAGAAGTTAAGAACTTTTTCATTGTAAAAAAACAGAAGTGTGTTAGTGAAGTATACTGGAGGGGGTTGCCATTCCCTTCTCCAGGGATCTTCTTGACCCAGGGATCGAACTCAGGTCTCTTGCATTGCAAGCAGATTCTTTACCATCTGAACCACTAGAGAAGTTAGGTTTCTCTACAAAAATTAAAAATATTAAAAAAAGGAAAAGATAATCTTGAGCTAGATGGAGGAAGCATATATTTTTTTCTATCATTATTATTTTTAAACTATATTTATGTCATATGTTGGGGGCTTCCTAGGTGGTGCTAGTGGTAAAGAACCTGCCTGCTAAAGCAGGAGACATAAGAGACGTGAGTTCAATCCCATGGTCAGGAAAACCCCCTGTAGGAGGCATGGCAACCCACTCCAGTATTCTTCTTTTCTATCTTTCTTTATTTTTTTTGGATTTTAAAAAATTTATTTCATTTTAATTGAAGGATAATTGCTTTACAGAATTTTGCTTTTTTCTGTCAAATCTCAACATGAATCAGCCATAGGTATACATACATCCCCTCCCTTTTGAACCTCCCTCCCATCTCCCTTCCAATCCCACCCCTCTAGGCTGATGCAGAGCCTCTGTTTGAGTTTCCAGAGCCATATAGCAAATTCCCATTGACTATCTATTTTACATATGGTAATGTAAGTTTTCATGTTACTCTTTCCATACATCTCACCCTTTCTTCCCCTCTCCCCATGTCCATAAGTCTGTTTTCTAGGTATGTTTCTCCATTGAGACGCTGTAAATAAATTCTTTGGTACCATTTTCTAGATTCCATATATATGTGTTAGAGTATGATATTTATCTTTCTCTTTCTGACTTACTTCAATCTGTATAGTAGGCTCTAGGTTCATCCACCTGATCAGAACTGACTCACATGTGTTCCTTTTTATGGCTGAATAATATTCCATTCTTTATATGTACCACTACTTCATTATCCATTCAACTATCAATGGACGTCTAGGTTGCTTCCATGTTCCAGCTATTGTAAATAGTGCTGCAGTGAACAATGGGATACATGTACCTGTTTCATTTTGGTTTCCTCAAGGTATATGCCTAGGAGTGGGAAGGTGGGTCATATGGTTGTTTTATTCCTAGTTTTTTAAGGAATCTCCATACCGTCTTCCATAGTGGCTGTATCAATTTGCATTCCCATCAACAAGGGAATGCAAGATTGGCAAGAAAAGGCAAGATTGTTGCCTTTTCTCCACACCCTTTCCAGCATTTATTGTTTGTAGACTTTTTGATGAGGGTCGTTCTGACTGGTGTGAGGTGATATCTCATTGTAGTTTTGATTTGCATTTCTCTAATAATGACTGACGTTGAGCATCTTTTCGTATGTTTGTTAGCCTTCTGTATGACTTCTTTGGAGAAATGTCTGTTTAGGTCTTTTTACCCACTTTTTGATTGGGTTGTTTGTTTTTCTGATATTGAGTTATATGAGCTGCTTGTATATTTTGGAAATCAATCCTTTGTCAGTTATTTCATTTGGTATTATTTTCTCCCATTCCGAGGGTTGTCTTTTCACTTTGCTTATAGTTTCTTTTAAGTTTAATCAGGTCCCACTGTTTACTTTTGTTTTTATTTCCATTACTCTAGGAGGTGGGTCATAGAGGATCTTGCTTTGATTTATGTCATTGAGTGTTCTGCCTATGTTTTCCCCTAAGAGTTTTATAGTTTCTGGTCTTACATTTAGGTCTTAATCCATTTTGGGTTTATTTTTGTGTATGGTGCTAGGAGGTGTTTTAATTTCATTCTTTTACATGTAGCTGTCCAGTTTTCCCAGCACCATTTATTGAAGAGGCTGTCTTTGCCCCATTGTATATTCTTGCCTCCTTTGTCAAAAATAAGGTACCCATGGGTGCATGGGTTTATTTCTGGACTTTCTATCTTGCTGCATTGGTCTATATTTCTGTTTTTGTCACTACCATACTGTCTTGATGACTGTACCTTTGTAGTATAATCTGCAGTCAGGAAGGTTGATTTCTCCAGCTCCATTCTTCTTTCTCAAGACTGTGTTGGCTATTTAGGGTCTTTTGTGTTTCCGTATGAATTGTGAAATTTTTTGTTCTAGTTCTGTGAAAAATCCCATTGGTAATTTGATAGGGATCACATTGGATCTGTAGATTGTATTTGGTAGTATATTCATTTTCACAATATTGATTCTTCCTACCCAGGAACATGGAATATCTCTCCATCTGTTTATGTCATCTTTGATTTCTTTCATTTGTGTCATAATTTTCTGTGTACAGTTCTTTTGTCTCCTTAGGTAAGTTTATTCCTAGATATTTAATTCTTTTGGTTGCAATGGTGAATGGGATTGATTACTTAATTTCTCTTTCTGGTTTTTCATTGTTAGTATATAGAAAAGCAAGTGACTTCTGTGTATTGATTTTGTATCCTCAACTTTGCTAAATTCACTGATTAGCTCTAGTAATTTTCTGATACTATCTTTAGTGTTTTCTATGTACAGTATCATGTCATCTGCAAACAGTGAGAGCTTTACTTCTTTTGTGATCTGGATTCCTTTTATTTCTTTTTCTTCTTTGATTGCTGTAGCTAAGAGTTCCAACTATGTTGAATAATGGTGAAAGTGGACACCTTTGTGTTGTTCCTGGTCTTGGGGGGAATGCTTTCAGTTTTTCACCATTGAGAATAATGTTTGCTGTAGGTTTACCATATATGGCCTCTACTATGTTGAGGCAGGTTCCTTCTATGCCCATTTTTTGAAGCGCTTTAATCATAAATGGGTGCTGAATTTTGTCAAAGGCTTTTTCTGCGTTTTTTGAGATTATGTGATTTTTATCTTTCAATTTGTTAATATGGTGTATCACATTGATTGATTTATGTATATTGCAGAATCCTTGCATCCCTGGAATAAACCCAACTTGATCATGGTGTATGAGCTTTTTGATGTGCTGCCGAATTCTGTTTGCTAAAATTTTTTGAGGATTTTTGCATCTATGTTCATCAGTGATATTGGCCTATAGTTTTCCTTTTTTGTGTGTTGTCTTTGGTTTTGGTATCAGCGTGATGGTGGCCTGATAGAATGCTCCTTCCTCTGCAATTTATAGAATGCAGAGTGCTCCTTCCTCTGCAATATTTTGAAAGAGTGTTAGAAGGATAGGCATTAGCTCTTCTCTAACTGTTTATTAGAATTCTCCTGTGAAGCCATCTGGTCCTGGGCTTTTGTTTTGGGGGAGATTTTTGATCACAGCTTCGATTTCAGTGCTTGTAATTAGGTTGTTCATATTTTCTATTTCTTCCTGGTTCAGTCTTGAAAGACTGAACTTTTCTAAGAATCTGTTCATTTCTTCCAGGATATCCACTTTATTGCCATATAGTTGTTCATAATAGTCTCTTATAATCCTTTGTATTTCTGCATTGTCTGTTGTAACCTCTCCTTTTTCATTTCTAATTTTGTTGGTTTGATTCTTCTCTCTTTTTTTCTTGATGAGTCTGGCTAAAGGTTTGTCAATTTTGTTTATCGTCTCAAAGAACAAGCTTTTAGTTTTATTAATCTTTACTATTGTTTCTTTCATTTCTTTTTCACTTATTTCTGCTCTTATCTTTATGATTTCTTTCCTTCTACTAATTCTGGTTTTTTTTTTTTGTTCTTCTTTTTCCAGTTGTTTTAGGTGTAAAGTTAGGTTATCTATTCTATTTTTTCTTGTTTCTTTGGGTAGGACTGTATTGCTATAAACTTCCCTCTTAGAACTCCTTTTGCTGCATCCTATAGGTTTTGAGTTGTCGTGTTTTCATTGTCATTTTTTTGTAGAAATTTTTTGATTTCCCTTTTGATTTCTTCAGTAACCTGTTGGTTATTTAGAAATGTGTTGTTTAATCTCCATGTGTTTGTGTTTCTTACACTTTTTTTTCTTGTAATTGATATCTAATCTCATAGCATTGTGGTCAGAGAAGATGCTTGATATGATTTCAATTTTCTTAAATTTACTGAGTTTTGATTTGTGACCCAAGATGTGGTCTATCCTGGAGAATGTTCCATGTGCACTTGAGAAGAAAGTGTATTCGTCTGTATTTGGATGGAATGTCCTGAAGATATCAATAAGATCCATCTCATCTAATGTATCATTTAAGACTCGTGTTTCCTGATTCATTTTCTGTTTTGATGATCTGTCCATTGGTGTGAGTGGGCTGTTATAATCTCTTACTATTATTGTGTTACTGTCAATTTCTCCTTTTATGTCAGTTAGTGTTTGTCTTATGTACTGAGGTGCTCTTATGTTGGGTGCATAGATATTTACAATTGCTATGTCTTCCTCTTGGGTTGATCCCTTGGTTGTTATGTAGTGTCCTTCCTTATCTCTTGTAATCTTCTTTATTTTAGGGTCTATTTTGTCTGATATGAGGATTGCTACTCCAGCTTTCTTTTGCTTCCCATTTGCATGGAATATACTTTTCCATCCTCTCACTTTCAGTCTATATGTGTCTTGAGGTCTGAAGTGGGTTTCTTTTAGATAGCATATATATGGGTCTTGTTTTTGTATCCATTCAGCCAGTCTGCATCTTTTGGTTGGAGTATTTCATCCATTTACATTTAAAGTAAGTATTGATACATATGTTCCTATTGCCATTTTCTTAATTGTTTGTGGTTGATTTTGTAGATATTTTTCCTTCTCTTTTATTTCTTGAATATATAAGTCCCTTTAACCTTTGTTGTAAAGCTGGTTTGGTGGTACTGAATTCTCTTAACTTTTGCTTGTCTGAAAAGCTTTTTATTTCTCCATCAATTTTGAATGAGATTCTTGCTGGGTACAGTAATCTCAGCTGTAGAATTTTTCCTTTCAGTACTTTAACCATATCCTGTCATTCCCTTCTGGCCTGCAGTGTTTCTGCTGAAAGATCAGCTGTTACACATATGGGGTTTCTCTTGTATATTACTTACTGCTTCTCCCCTGCTGCTTTCAATATTCTTTCTTTGTGTTTAGTCTTTGTTATTTTGATTAGTATGTGTTTTGGTGTTTTTCTCCTTGGTTTTATCCTGTATGGGACTCTTTGTGCCTCTCGGACTTGATTGACTATTTCCTTTTCCATGTTGGGGAAATTTGCAACTATAATCTCTTCAAAAATTTTCTCTTACTCTTTCTTTTTCTATTCTTCTTCTGGGACCCCTATAATTTGAATGTTGATGTGTTTGATATGGTCCCAGAGGTCTCTGAGACTGTCCTCAGTTTTTTTCATTCTTTTTACTTTATTCTGCTCTTCAGAAGTTATTTCCACCATTTTATCTTACAGCTCACTGATTCATTCTTCTGCTTCAGATATTCTATTGATTCCTTCTAGTGTATTTTTAATTTCAGTAACTGTGTTGTTTGTCACTGTATGTTTAGTCTTTAATTCTTCTAGGTCTCTGTTAAATGCTTCTTGAATCTTCTCCATTTTGTTTTCAAGGTTTTTGATCATCTTTACTATCATTATTCTGAATTCTTTGCCTATTTCCTCTTCATTTATTGGACTTCTATGTTTCTAGTTTGTTCCTTCATTTATGTAGTATGTCTCTGCCTTTTCATTATTTCTTTTAACTTATTGTGTTTGAGGTCTCCTTTTCCTAGGCTTCAAGGAAAGTTGAATTCTTTCCTTGAAGAAGGTTGAATACCTTCTTCCGTTTGGTTTCTGCCCTCCTAAGTTTGGTCCGATGGTTTCTGTGAACTTCCTATAGGGTGAGATTTGTGCTGAGTTTTTGTTTGGTTGTTTGTTTGTTTTTCCTCTGATGGGCAAGGCTGAGTGAGGTGGTAATCCTGTCTGCTATGATTGGGTTTGTATTTTTGTTTTGTTTGTTGTTTAGATGAGGCATCCTGCACAGGGTGCTACTGGTGGTTGGGTGATGCTGGGTCTTGTATTCAAATGGTTTCCTTTGTGTGAGTTCTCACTAACCCTACACCCTAGGGTTAGTTCTCTGGTACTCTAGAGTCTCGGAGTCAGTGCTCCCACTCCAAAGGCTCAGGGCTTGATTTCTGGTCAGGAATGAAGATTCCACATGTGGTTTTTTTTATGGCATTATATGAGATTAAAACAAATATCCAAAAATGAGAAACCAAAGATGAACCCCAGACAAATGGCAGTAACAAAATCAGGCAAATAATAATTAAAATAATGGAATATACACATATATATTTACACCCATAAACAAAATCAAAACAGTCCAACAAAAATAAAGTACAATAGATTGACCCAGTGAACAAAGAAAACCAAAAATTATATCTACTAGAACAAAACTAATTAAGGCACAAGCTGGCAAACAAAACTAAAGCAAGGTGCCAATTGGGAAATTAAGCAATGAAAATAAAACTAACAAATATGTTGAGAGGAAAGGAGAGAAAGAGAAGAAAGAAAGAATTGATATGCAATGTTAAATAGAGGTAGATAAAGAAGATTTATATACATTAAAGTTTAACTGCAAGGCAAAAAGAACTGTAAGAAAAGCAGACAAAAGAATAAATATAGAAAAAATAATAATAGGTTTAAAAAATTAAAATTAAAACAAGAGAAAAGAAAAAAAAAGAAAAGAAAAAAAAGAGAAAACTCCATAGAACTGCAAAAGCCCAATGTAGAGGCAGAGGTTTATGACAACAATAAAAAATGTGACTGAGGAAAGAAAAAAAAAAGCTCAAAAGCTTAATTGGATTTCTTGGTGTCAATAAAATTGACAACTACAACGGACGGTGAGAAGTGGAGGGGGGGAACCCAAAAGAATCTAGAGAACAAGTCAAGAAATAAGAATAATATTCCAAAACTGAACCAGGAAGAAATAGAAGATCTTAACAGACCCATCACAAGCACGGAAATCGAAACTGTAATCAGAAATGTTCCAGCAAACAAAAGCCCAGGACCAGATGGCTTCACAGCTGAATTCTACCAAATATTTAGAGAAGAGCTAACACCTATCTTACTCAAACTCTTCCAGAAAATTGCAGAAGAAGGTAAACTTCCAAACTCATTCTAGGAGGCCACGATCACCCTAATTCCAAAACCAGACAAAGATGCCACAAAAAAAGAAAACTACAGGCCAATATCACTGATGAACATAGATGCAAAAATCCTTAACAAAGTTCTAGCAAACAGAATCCAACAACATATTAAAAAGATCATACATCATGACCAAGTGGGCTTTATCCCAGGGATGCAAGGTTTCTATAATATCCGCAAATCAATCAATGCAATACACCACATTAACAAATTGAAAGATAAAAACCATATGATTATCTCAATAGATGCAGAAAAAGCCTCTGACAAAATTCAACATCCATTTATGATAAAAACCCTCCAGAAAGCAGGAATAGAAGGAACATACCTCAACATAATAAAAGCTATATATGACAAACCCACAGCAAACATTATCCTCAATGGTGAAAAACTGGAAGCATTTCCCCTAATGTTAGGAACAAGGCAAGGGTGCCCACTCTCACCACTACTTTTCAACATAGTTTTGAAAGGTTTGGTCACAGCAATCAGAGCAGAAAAAGAAATAAAAGGAATCCAGATAGGAAAAGAAGAAGTAAAACTCTCACTGTTTACAGATGACATGATCCTCTACATAGAAAACCCTAAAGATTCTACAACAAAATTACTAGAGCTAATCAATGAATATAGTAAAGTTGCAGGATATAAAATTAATGCACAGGAATCCCTTGCATTCCTATACACTAACAGTGAGAAAACAGAAAGAGAAATTAAGGAAACAATACCATTCACTATTGCAACGAAAAGAATAAACTACTTAGAAATATATCTACCTAAAGAAACAAAAGACTTATATATAGAAAACTATAAAACACTGGTGAAAGAAATCAAAGAGGACACAAATAGATGGAGAAGTATACTGTGTTCATGGATTGGAAGAATTAATATAGTGAAAATGAGTATACTACCCAAAGCAATCTACAGATTCAGTGCAATCCCTATTAAGCTACCAACAGTATTTTTCACAGAACTAGAACAAATAATTTCACAATTTGTATGGAAATATAAAAAACCTCTAATAGCCAAAGCAATCTTGAGAAAGAAGAATGGAACTGGAGGAATTAACCTGCCTGACTTCAGGCTCTACTGCAAAGACACAGTCATCAAGACAGTATGGTACTGGCACAAAGATAGAAATATAGATCAATGGAACAAAATAGAAAGCCCAGAGATAAATCCACACACCTATGGACACCTTATCTTTGACAAAGGAGGCAAGAATATACAATGGAGAAAAGACAATCTCTTTAACAAGTGGTGCTGGGAAAACTGGTCAACCACTTGTAAAAGAATGAAACGAGAACACTTTCTAACACCATACATAAAAATAAACTCAAAATGGATTAAAGATGTAAACGTAAGACCAGAAACTATAAAACTCCTAGAGGAACACATAGGCAAAACACTCTGCGACATAAATCACAGCAGGATCCTCCATGACCCACCTCCCAGAATATTGGAAATAAAAGCAAAAATAAACAATTGGGACCTAATTAAAATTAAAAGCTTTTGCACAACAAAGGAGACTATAAGCAAGGTGAAAAGACAGCCTTTAGAATGGGAGAAAATAATAGCAAACGAAGGAACGGACAAACAATTAATCTCAAAAATATACAAGCAACTCCTGCAGCTCAATTCCAGAAAAATAAGTGACCCAATCAAAAAATGTGCCAAAGAACTAAACAGACATTTCTCCAAAGAAGACATACAGATGGCTAACAAACACATGAAAAGATGCTCAACATCACTCATTATTAGAGAAATGCAAATCAAAACCACAATGAGGTACAATTTCACTCCCGTCAGAATGGATGCTATCCAAAAGTCTACAAGCAATAAATGCTGGATAGGGTGTGGAGAATAAGGGAACCCTCTTACACTGTTGGTGGGAATGCAAACTAGTACAGCCACTATGGAGAACAGTGTGGAGATTCCTTAAAAAACTGGGAAGAGAACTGCCATATGACCCAGCAATCCCACTGCTGGGCATACACACCGAGGAAACCAGAATTGAAAGAGACACGTGTACCCCAATGTTCATCACAGCACTGTATATAATAGCCAGGACATGGAAGCAACCTAGATGTCCATCATCAGACGAATGGATAAGGAAGCTGTGGTACACATACACTATGAAATATTACTCAGCCATTAAAAAGTACATTTGAATCAGTTCTATTGAGATGGATGTAACTGGAGCCCATTGTACAGAGTGAAGTAAGCCAGAAAGAAAAACACCAATACAGTATACTAATGCATATATATGGAATTTGAAAGATGGTAATGATAACCCTATATGCAAGACAGAATAAGAGACACAGATGCATAGAACAGTCTTATGGACTCTGAGGGAGAAGGTGAGGGTGGGACGTTCTGAGAGAATAGCATTGAAACATGTATATTATCATATATGAAACAGAATACCATTCCAGGTTCGATGCATGAGACAAATGCTCAGGGCTGGGGCAATGGGATGACCCAGAGGGATGGGATGGGGAGGGGGGTGGGAGGGGGTTCAGGATGGGGAACACATGTAAACCCATGGCTGATTCATGTCAATGTATGGCAAAAACCACTACAATATTGTAAAGTAATTAGCCCCCAACTAAAATAAATAAATTAAAAAAAAGAAATAAGAATAATAAATGTTTTTCTTGAGTCACTGCTGTCAGAGTCACCGAGAGTCACAGTCTGTCTCAGCTCCCTAGGATGCCGTCCAACGCTGTGCTGGTCTCTGGACCTTTTGGGGGGGCAGCTCAGATTCTAATCTGGTCCTACTCCTATGTGTTCTTGCCTCCAATGTCCAAAGCTATCAGGACTCATGTGTTTTCTTTTGTGGGAGCTCTCAATGTCCTTTTATATATTCCATAGACACAGAGTCTGCCTGGTTGATCATGTGGATTTAATCTGCAGTTTGTACAGTTGGTGGGAAGGTTTTGTGTCTTCTTCCTTAGCCACGCTGCCCCTGGGTTTCAATTGTGGTTTTATTTCCACCTCTACATGTGTGTCATCCACTGGAGTTTTGCTCCTGAGGCTGCTCTGGAGGTCTTGGATTTGCCCCTGTGAGGATCAGGCGTGAGGGTGGTGCAGCTGCTTGTGTCGTAGGATTTCTGGCAACACCAGGTACTTGGGTGGGGGTGGGGGGTGTTGGTGGCTAGGGCAGCAGGAAATATGGTGCTCTAGAAGGGTATGGTAACCAGTGTTGGCCAATAAGCTCCAGTATTCTTGCCTGGAGAGCCTCTCTCTGACAAAGATACCTGGCAGGCCACAGTCTACAGGGTTGCAAAGAGTTGGACACCACCGAAGTGATCCTGTCCGCATAGACGCAAGACTTCTTTTGCCTGTGGCAGTTCTGCCCCAGTGAATGTTGAGTGTGAAGGTGGTGCAGCTGCTTGGCTTGTGGGGACCCTGGCGGCACCAAGAGTGCAGGGACATGGACTGCCTCTGCTGAGGGAGTTATGGCCCTAGCAGAGTCTTTTTTTGGAGCTTCTTATAGCTGGCAATCAGAAGGCCTCTTTGGCTAGTCTTTCTCCATAGCTCCACCCGTTCAGGCACTCAGAGGGCTCCCTTGCCTTGGGTCCTTCTCTGTTGCTCCATTCATCAGGCACAGAGAGGGGCCCCCCTGGCTGGGGTCCTACTCTGTAGATCAGGGCATCAGGCACTTAAAGGAGCACCCTGGGTGGGGTAGTACTCTGTAGTTCAGTGTGTCAGGCATTTGATGGGCCAGCCTCTCTATTGTTCAGCTGCCATACTGGCGTGTGGGGAGAGAGAAGCTATGGTGATGGTTCTACCCCCTAAGCATGACTCAGCAGTATCACCTTGCTTCCATGGCTGTCTGGCTCCCGGCATTGCCCACCACGATCTCCTCCCTCACATCCTCTCAATCCGTCTCTCTGCAGTCAACAGCAGTCCTCGCCCTGGGATTGCTCCACGATCCCTAAACTATCTTCCAGGGGACCAGCGTTCCTGTCTGGGGTATGTATGGCTGCTGCAAGGACTGTCTGATTCTCATTCCATTTAGGCTGTCGCAGATCAGCTGTTTCATTCTCAGCCTTATATGTTTCTCCTCTGACTCAGACAATTGCCCCGATATGGGGATCGGATCCCTGCTTCAGTTTCCCCACCTGCTGAGGGCAGGTCCAGTCCTATTAACACTCCTGTTTTTCCCGCTAGTTCCTTCATCTTACCGAGTTTTGCATGGTTCTATATATTCTTTTCCACTATTCAGGTATTCCTGTCTGCTCTCAGCTGGTGTTCTTCATGCAGTTCTGTGTCTGAAGGTGTATTCCTGATGTGTCTGTGGAGAGAGATGTACTCCACGTCCACCTACTCCTCCACCATCTTGTTCTTCCCTAAACTCTTAAAAATCCCACTCCAGTATTCTTGCCTAGAAAATCCCATGGACAGAGGAGCCTGACAGGCTACAGTCCATAGCGTCACAAAGAGTTGGACGTGACTGAAGTGACTTAGCCAGCATGCATGCATGTTATATGTTATATATGCATTCTTTTGTTTGAATGTGTGTTTCATGATGACATGAAATATTAATAACAGGTCAGGAAAGGAACAAATTGGCTTTTAATATTTACTGTGTCCCTAGCGACAGAGGATGAAATAATAGGATGGCATCACCGACTCAATGGCTGTGAGTCTGAGCAAACTCCGGGAGATAGTGAAGGACAGAGAAGCCTAACATGCTACAGTTCATGGGTTCACAGTTGGACATGACTTAGTGACTGAACAACAATAACAACAATAACAATGTCCATAGGACTGTGGTGGCACACAAAATAAGTAGTCATATTTTTAATATTAGATTTCTATAACCTTTTTAGTGATACAGCATCATGATAGCTAGATTTACCTATCCATTTTACTAATTTCAATACTCACCATGGTTTTTTATATACCATGTATTCCATTTTCTTAAGTTATTTTTACAGTTTCCTCTGGTTAAAGATTACCTCAAGTGATGTTTCTAGATAGTCTCTGCTGTTGTGCAACTTTCTGAAGCCCCTACCTATCTGAAAATGTCTGTTTCTTGCTGTCACACAAGAATAGTTTGGCTATAGAATCTTAGAGTCACATTCTTCTTACTTGCAAATATGACTGTTTTCTAGTTTTTAGTGTTATAGATGAGATTTTCAATATTAGTGTGAATTCTTTTTCCTTTCCAGGTGACCTGTTATTATTATTATGTTTATTTTCTACCTGGAAGTTTGAAGGATTTTATTTTTATCCTTGGGCATTAGAAAAGTTACCAAGATATATTTCAGTTCTTGTACATTTTTTCCCCGATATCCTATGCCAGCTCTAGGCTATTTCACTAGATATTCACAATAATACTCTTGGAGGTTGTCATAATTATACTTTGGGGAATCTTCCAAAAAGCAGAGACTGAGATGATGACAGTGTGGGCAGCTGATTCGGGGAAGTTATCACAGGGAATGAGACTGAGGGTACTGGGAAGAGTGAAGGCGGGGAGGAGGGAAAGCCAGGCTCCAGGTACAGTATTGAGCTGGTTACCAACCTGGGCAACTAGGGTTCAGTTTACCTGGGGGCCTTTTGAGGAATTGTGTCAGCTGTGCTTCAGGCTTATTCACTTGAAATAGGAGAAGGAAAGTATTTATCCACCAGCTTCCATTCCCTCCTTAGCCAAAAGTTGCTCCAGAGGATGTTAACATGCTTTGAGTTCCTGATTTGAGCATTTATCTTCCAGAATCTGGATCTCTTACTTGCTTTACCTTTGTTAGACTGTTTGCTGAAATTGTCTGCAAGCATCAAGAGAAGCCCCAGTGAATACCGTGGATTAGAGTTACGTTCCTTCATGCCACAATTGTGTAGCAAATATCTAATTTCTTTAAGTTTAAAAAAATAGTTATATAGTTTTTAAAGATCACTTTCCATCTACAGTTATTACAAAATATTGGCTATATTTCCCATTTGTATAATACATACTTGAACCTCTTTCCTCCAAAAGTTTGTGCCCCCCACTGCCCCACTCTATATTGCCCTCCTCACTGGTAACCACTCATTTCTTCTCTGTATCTGTGAGTCTGCCTCTTTTATATTATATTCACTACTTTGTTGTATATTTTAGGTTCCACAGATAGTGATATCATCCCTGGAGGAGGGCATGGCAACCCATTCCAGTATTCTTGCCTGGAGAATCCCAATGGACACAGGAGCCTGGTGGGCTATAGTCCATAGGGTCACATACAGTTGGATACAACTGAAGCAGCTTAGCATGCATGCATAGTGATATCATACAGAAATATCAAATTTCCTGATGATAATCAGAGTCAGTTGCCCCATTAGTTGCCTGGGAGTGTGGCAGCTCTTTTCTTTGCTTGTTGGTCCATTGGTTTGAGAGGCTCCCAAATGACAGAATATGTAGTAGTCATAGCTTTAAATTCAGTGTAACTCTTTCTGTGTTCTCTGGCAGAAACTCTTTCTCCTACCCTTCATTTTCACTCCGAATGCCAGGACTCAGGGTTTTTAATCCAGTAGAGCCTAAGGAGGGCTTCCCTGTTGGCTCAGCGGTAAAGAATCTCCCTTCAATGCAGGAGATGTGGGTTCAATCCCTGGGTCAGGAAGATCCCCTGCAGAAGAAAATGGCAACCCACTCCAGTATTCTTGCCTGGGAAATCCCATGGAAAGAGGACCCTGGCAGGCTACAGTCCATAGGATTGCAAGAGTTGGACACAACTTAGTGACTAAACAGCAATAACAACAACAGCAGAGCCTAAGGATGTAGAAATAGGCAGCATGAATTCTGAAAGTGGGTCACTAGGGGTGGGGATAAAGGGGCCAATCCTACTTTTATCCCCTGTTTTTCAGATCCTGAATTTTAGTAACACTTCACTGTGTGTTGGCTATAGCTTCACTATATTTAGGGAATCTTGGAGGACACAGTCAACCTTGCTGGATGTGGTACCCAAGCTGGTCTCCTAGCTGGACCCTTAATAGGCAATTTCATCATTTTACCAGGCTGGCTTCTTCACAGTGCTATGGTACACTGTGGGATCTGAGGATTATTTTGCCATGCACTCATTTCATTTACTTTCACTATAAAATGTGTCCCTCGATCTCTGTTACTGGGATCCTAAGTTGTAAACCATACAGTCTTCAAGCCCTCAGAATGATGCTAACTGAGGAATCTTGGATAAGAAAAGCAAACTCATAATCAAAGCAAGTGTTAAGATATATTACTGCCCTTCTAGGATGTCACCAACTTGTCACCACATAGTTGACCTTCTTGAGGGATATTTCTATACTGAGGCAACATACTGCATATCTGCTGCTGGCAGCTTAGGAATTCATCAGTGACAATGGTCAGTTCCATCTTAGTGAGAGAGAGTCCATCTCTGCCTTTAAGTTTGCTTCATCCATGGGACCACTGTGCAAGCACCAGGGTGGCTGAAGGCAGAAGCTGACTGATATCCCCTGGACAAGTAAACCCATTCACAAGATTGTCCAGAACCTCTCTGAACACTCTAGAATGTTCAAAGCAAACATTAACACAAGACACAAATACCCATACATGGTTTGGTGTCTCTGCCAAGATTCATCCACAAAACTGTTTCTCAAACTTCCTTGTCTCCAAGCCTCTAATTGTGGTCATTTCAGGACCCTGACCAATCAGTAAAGCCATCTGTCTGCCCAGAAGTCTACTGCCTATCTTCACTTCAGGCAGTTTCTTCCTGCATACAAGGTATATAAACAGTAAACACTTGGCTCCTCTTATAGCTCCTGGGAAAACTTTCATTTTCCACTTACCTTCAGGGCCACCTTTGAGTGTGGCTGTAATGTGCATTTTCAGTTATCATAAATAAATTGAGCTAATCCACCTGTGAACTAGGCTCAAATGTTTTCTCCTCTGTAAGCTGGTCATAGGGAAGCCTCCACGAGATCATCGGTGTAGCTAAAGGAAGACATCAGTGCAACAAAGGAAAGTCACGTGGAAGTTGAAGCCATGTGGCTATGCAACTTGTGCTCTCTGGTCTGCCTCAGTTCAGTCCTCCATGTAATGTACTATTCACATCATATAGAGGTTTCCTTCCATTCCTGGATAACCTTATGACTGTGGATCTCACAATTCCAACTCATCATAGGCAGCTCTAGGTACTTAGACGCACTTGATGTCCTAGCCTCTGCTAGGGCTCAGAAGCATGCCAGGAGCTGCTTTTGAAATGGCGAGTTGTTCCATGTCTTCAAAGGTTTGACCTTGCTCCGTAACCAGGGTTTGTGCTGGGACTCTCATAATGAGGTTTGACAGACACTCTATACAGCATCCTAATGCGGCATTCATCTTCTATACTATTTGAGCATCAGGGCAGCTCAGAGTGCAGCCTGGACCTCCTCTAGGCAGGTCTGATGATTCTGGGCAGCATATACTGAACCTACAAATGGCAGCCTTCCAAGATGTTGATAACTGGTTCACAGAGTATGTGTGGTATGTGCCAACATCAGTATCCAAATAAGCCTACCTTCCAGGCTGCCATACAGCACTGAGCAGAGGTCCCTGTGGGGAGTTTGGGGGAGAATGGATACATGTGTATGTAAAGTCCCTTTGCTGCCCACCTGAAACTATCACAACATTGTCAACTGGCTATACTTCAACACAAAATAAAAAATTAAAGTGCTTTAAAAAACTATAAATCTACCAGGTGCAGTGCCTCTAGCTTAGTGGTAGGACACATAGGTGAACAATTTGTCATTTATTGATATATTTAAAAAGGGCTTTCCCAGGTGGTGTAGTGGTAAAGAATCTGTTTGCCAGTGCAGGAGACGCAAGAGATGTTGGTTGTATCTCTGGCTCTGGAAGATCCTCTGGAGGTGGAAATGGCAACCCACTCAAGTATTCTTGCCTGGAAAATTTCATGGACAGAGGAGCCTGGAGGGCTACAGTCCATGGGGTGGCAAAGAGGTGGACACAATATATTAGAGGAGATTTTCCCCACATGTTTCAGTTCATTGTATCTTTTAAAACATCACTCACGCGGTAGGTATTTGAAAACTTTGAGGGTTTTATTGCCCTCTTGTTGTGGTTGTTCAGTCATTAAGTCATATCCAACTCTTTGCAACCCCATGGGGTGCAGCACACCAGGCTTCCCTGTCTTTATCTCTTGGAGTTTGCTCAAATTCATGTCCATTGAGTCAGTGATGCTATCTAACCATCTCATCCTCTACCACCCCTTCTCCTTTTGCCTCCAATCTTTCCCAGAATCAGGATCGTTTCCAATGATTTGGCTCTTCACATCAGGTAGCCAAAGTATTGGAACTTCAGCTTTAGCATCAGTCCTTCTAATGATTATTCAGAGTTGATTTCCTTTAATATTAACTGGTTTGATTTCCTTGGTGTCCAAGGGACTCTCAAGAGTCTTCTCCAGCACCACAATTCAAAAGCATCAATTCTTCAGGGCTCAGCCTTCTTTATGGTCCAACTCTCACATCAATACATGACTACCGGAAAAACCATAGCTTTGACTGTGTGGATCTTTGTCGGCAAAGTGATGTCTTTGCTTTTTAACACGCTGTTTAGGTTTGTCATAGCTTTCTTTCCAAGGAGCAAGTGTCTTTTAGTTTCAAGGCTACAGTCACTGCCTACAGTGATTTCAGAGCCCAAGAAAATAAAATATGTTTTACCAGGACAATCTAAACACTTGCTGCTTCCTACTCACCAATTACCCTGGTGTCATCAGTGTTGTCAACCAGCAATCACGCTGGTTCTGTGGAATATCAAGATAATCAAGATCTCTGTGGACTATATTGTGACAGAGAACAGAGATTTAATCTGGTCCTAGGATAAAGCAGACAATGAACAATAGGTATTTCCTCAGTTTTATTGGACTCTTTGTGACCCCATGGACTGCAGCACCCCAGGCTTCCCTGTCCATCATCAACACTTGGAGCTTGCTCACACTCATGTCCATTGAGTTGGTGATGCCATCTAACCATCTCATCGTCTGTCATTCCCTTCTCCTCCTGCCTTCAATCTTTCCCAGCATCAGGATCTTTTCTAATGAATCAGTTCTTTGCATCAGGTGACCGAAGTATTGGAACTTCAGCTTCAGCATCAGTCCTTCCAGTGAATATTCAAGACTGATTTCCTTTAGGATTGACTGGCTTGATCTCCTTGCAGTTCAAGACTCTCAAGAGTCTTCTCCAACACCACAGTTCAAAAGCATCAATTCTTCAGTGTTCAGCTTTCTTTATGATCCAACTCTCACATCCATACATGACTACTGGAAAAACCATAGCTTTGACTAGGTGGACCTTTGTTGGCAAAATAATGTCTCTGCTTTTTAATATGCTGTCTAGGTTGGTCATAGCTTTTCATCCAAGGACCAAGCATCTTTTAATTTCATGGCTGCAGGTACCATCTGCTGTGATTTTGGAGCCCAAGAAAATAAAATCTGTCACTGTTTCCATTATTTCCCCATCTCTTTGCTATGAAGTGATGGGACCAGATGCCATGATATTTGTTTTTTGAATGTCGAGTTTTAAGCCAACTGTTTCATTCTCCTCTTTCACTTTCATCAAGAGGCTCTTTAGTTCCTCTTTGCTTTCTGCCAAAAGGGTGATGTCATCTGCATATCTGAGGTTATTGATATTTCTCCTGGCAATCTTGATTCCAGCTTGTGCTTCATCCAGTCCAGCATTTCTCTTCATGTACCCTGCACAGAAGTTAAATAAACAGAGTGACAATATTAAGTCTTGACATACTCCTTTCTCAATTTGGAACCTGTCTTTTGTTCCATGTCCGGTTCTCACTGTTGCTTCTTGACCTGCGTACAGATTTCTCAGGAGGCAGGTCAGATGGTCTGGTATTCCCATATCTTTAAGACTTTTCCACAGTTTGTTGTGATCCACACAGTCAAAGGCTTTAGCATAGTCAATGAAGCAGAAGTAGATGGTTTTATGGAACTCTCTTGCTTTCTCGATGTTCCAATGGTTGTTGACAATTTGATCTCTCGTCCCTCTGCCTTTTCTAAATCCAGCTTGAACATCTGGAAGTTTTCAGTTCATGTGCTATTGAAGCCTTGCTTGGAGAATTTTGAGCATTACTTTGCCAGTGTGTGAGATGAGTGCAATTGTGCAGTAGTTTGAACATTCTTTGGCATTACCTTTCTTTGGGATTGGAATGAAAACTGACCTTTTCCAGTCCTGTGGCGGCTGCTGAGTTTTCCAAATTTGCTGGCATATTGAGTGCAGCACTTTGACAGCATCATCTTTTAGGATTTGAAATAGCTCAACTGGAATTCCATCACTTCCACTAGTTTTGTTTGTAGTGATGCTTCCTAAAGCCCACTTGACTTCACTTTCCAGCATGTCTGGCTCTAGGTGAGTGATCACACCATCGTGGATATCTGGGTCGTGAAGATCTTTTTTGTATCGTTCTTCTGTGTATTCTTGCCACCTCTTCTTAATATTTTCTGCTTCTGTTAGGTCCATACCATTTCTGTCCTTTACTGTACCCATCTTTGCATGAAATGTTCCCTTAGTATCTCCAATTTTCTTGAAGATATCTCTAGTCTTTCCCATTCTATTGTTTTCCTCTGTATCACTGAGGAAGGCTTTCTTATCTCTCCTTGCTATTCTTTGGAAGTCTGCATTGAGATGGGTATATCTTTCCTTTGGAACTCTGCATTCAGATGCAGCAAACATCACAGCAAACAGCTTTTGATCCTTATTATTTATGGGGATTGAGAAAAATACATTTGTCTGCTCAAAAGCTGCATATTAAGTACCAGAAGCTGTGATAATTTTCTAGGAAAATACCACATCTTGTATCGCAGTTGTGATTATGACAACCACTTTTTATGTTTGTTTTGGTCCACTGTCATTCACCATGATCCCTCTAGTTTTTGCAGCAACCAAATAGGCAAACTGAATGGGGGTATCCTTTCATCCAAATCTTTGATAGTGATGCTAATTTCTGAAATTCCTTCTGAGACATAACAGTGCAGGTTTAGAGACTTCCTCTTGTCCTTTCCAAACACCATTGCTCTTATTCCTTCAGTCGAGGAAACAATTTTGATTGCATAAGGGAATGGGCAATAACTGCACAGACATCGGTAGACCCATTGGACCTCTCTGGGAGGGCCATGGGCCAGGATTCCGTTTATAGTCTTGCTTACATGAGCCTTGCTCTAATGAAGGGTATAGTGGAATTTTAGATTTCTTGCTATCAGAGTCAACTGTGATCCTCTGCCTTATAGCCTCTTGAATGGTCTGGGAATTCTTATTTCCCTAGTACATGCTTATTCTGGTAACTAGCTTCAGAGTTCCCTGGGAATTGGGAAATATTTATCATGTATTTACAGTGGTGTTTCAGGATACTTCCTTGAGAGGATCTAGCCTCTTCATTAGTCAGTGAGCTCTGGATCTGAGACTGAGCTCAGACTCTGAGAATTGACTTAGATCCTAGAAAATGGGTGAGTGTGTGATTTTTCTATTGTAGTGGCTGGCAGCAGTTCTTTTGCTTGCCAAATTTCACCTTCTGGTTATACAGATGAAGCCTAACTCTAGCTGGCTACCCATCCATCTTGCACTCATGATCTATTAACCATTCCCACAGATCCCTAGAGGTTAAGGCACTCTGATTGTCACTCTGGCCTTGCTGCCCATTTCAATAATGATGTCCACCTTGTTTCTGTAAAGACAAAATTGCTTCCGCTATTTTAGAATCCCAGCAATACCAGGGAAACCAGTTCCAATGTAGTATCTCCCACCATCAGTCGGCAGCTACAGCCAAGTTTCTCCACCGTGTTGACACATTCTTTATTAACCAGGTGGAAGAGTATCCTTTAGACCTCCTCAGGGATCATAGTTGGGTTGTGAGCACTTTGTTCTAACATAAATCCATGACAACATTCCATCTCTCTGAGCCTTTTGATCCTTTCCCCATTACTCTGCCAAGGCAATTCTATTCCTAATTTACTTGGGTCAGATAACTGTCAAAGAACGATCCCAGCAATGCAATAGGACCAATTTTGTTTGTCCTCACTAAGACATCAAATTCTAGATCATGGGAGAAGTTTCCAGTATCAGTAAATTCTCCCCTCTCTAGTATCATACTCTAACCTTGTATATGAGCACCTTCAGCATCTGCTCCTACACTTGTTCCCTTGGTTTCTGCCTTGCAGTTCTTTAGCTCTGCTGTTTCTTCCCAGAGCAAGGAGCATATATCCCTGTGATGGTGCTGTGCCCTGAGCACTCCTAGCATTACAGCTCTGACTCTACAGGGTAGGCACCAATGTCTTGCTCTTGGGTTGTGCTTAGTCGCTCAGTCATGTCCGACTCTATATAAATAAATCTTTTGTATTTGTGTATGTACTTATAGAGCAGAGCAATAACCTTCTAATGGGTCCATTCTGGAGGGAAGAAAGTGACAGGGCCTGAACACAAGAGGAAGGAGCATATATTATGAGGCATTTTCCTCAGATGAGGTTTTTGTAGGGTCTCTTGGTCTGGGTTTCTCAACAGCAGCACCACTGGCATATGGGTAGGGCAATTCTCTGTCACTGGGGCTACCTTGTATATTGTTGGTTGTTAACGGTGTCCCTGGCCTCTTTCTAGTAGGGTGTATTTTCCTAGAACAGATTATCACAGCTTCTGCAACTTTTGGGCAGACAAATGTGTTTCTCTCAGCTCCTTCCCACAGTGTGATCACTGCATCTTCCCGGTGAGAACCACTGCTTGGGTGATTGGACCCAGGCTCCTGCAGATGTCCCTTGGGTGTTGGCAGGATTCCTCAGGGTGCAGGGGAAGTGAGGTGTCCTCCATCTCTTCCTGTGCAAGTGTGGTGTCTGCAGCAATGGCTGGAGCAAAAATGTGGGCTAGGAAGATGCCAGCTAGGGCATAAAATGTGTCTGAGCCAAAGGCAGATCATCGGTGCTCATTTCACAGAAGTGAACACTGAGGCTCAGGAAGGTAAAACAACAGGCTGATACATTTAAGTCTGATGTCCTGGGCAGCAAGATAAATAAGGCACAGTTCCTCTCCTCAAAGAATATTCAGTCCAGCAACTGTGAAGGATTATATAATAGATCATTGCACATTGTGTTGATGTCATACAACTAGCAAGTGAGGGAGCTAAAAACAGAATGAGGTATATTCATATTAGTACCATATAGATATGCTTCAGGATTTTATTATGTTGACTGCACAGTAGAATTTTTGCTAATTTTTTCCTGAACCTGGTATCATTTAACATATCATTTAATGTAACCAAGTAGGCTGTCTCATTCTCAATTTTCAGATAACGAGATGGCCCTTTTTTATACACCTTCATATGATCTAGACACATTATGCTTAAAGAGACACTGCTCTGTAGAGGGGGATGACCTCAGACTGATAAAATCAATGCAGAGAAGCACAGAGATGCAGGCACAAAGTAATGTGGCCAGTGGCGGGACACAGTGGGACCCAAAGACACTTTCCATTAGGTCTGTCTTCAACGTCCAATGGTGCGACTAATTAAGATATGGGCTGGTACTAAGTAGCTCAACTCTTTCTAATAGTGGCTTGTGAAATTGTGGAAACTGTCTAAAAATATAGAGCCTATATGAGAGAAATAACATTGTTACAAGGGAATTGATAACCAAGGATAATGGGAAAGAGAAGAAATAGCAAGTTGGAGCTAATTACCAGGGAAAGCCCCTGACACTGAGCTCGGTGAGGCGGGATAAGGGTCTCCTGAGGGGAGGGGCAGAATCACCATCAGTACATTTAAAAATAGGCGACAGAGCACTAGAAACAGGACTATTGGGAATAATTTTGCATTAGGCAGGAAAGGAGGTAATTGACTAAGTGACCTAATATTAAGAGCTTTCTTTCTCATGAATTTCTAGAATTCTAAAAAATAAAATAAAATCTTATAAGCTGTATACAGAAACCGTAGGTACCTAATGACTGGAGATGCCTAAATATAGCCCCAAATTATTCATAAATGGAAAGCGGGAGCAGCCATGCCCCAGATGGAGCATAATAGGAGGGTCAGAGGGAATGCAGGAGAAGGACAGGGAAAGTGGAAACACTGTCAGGAGTCATATTTCTCTGATGCAGGCACATGGGGCTGTGCCCAAGTACACTTGGGCTGGGAGAAGGCTGTGTTAGTTAATTGCAGACAGCTGACATTTCCTCTCCTCTTTCAGTCCTACTCTCCTATAAGACAAAGATTGCAGAGACCACCGTGTGTGAACCCCCATATCACCCATATCTTCCAAGTCAGTTCTCTCCCTTCCTTACAACACACGACTGATCTCAGAGCACTGTTTCCCAACTCAAAGTCCAAAGCTTGCCTCTCAGCTGCTGGAGGCTGACTTAAAATGGAGATTTCAAATATCACTCTGAACCAGTGGTATCTGGATGTCTGTGGGTGGAACCTACAAATCTGCATTTAAAAAAAAAAAAATTTCCCTCGGTAGGTCTTACATGCAGTATTAAGTTGCAGAAACCGCTTGGAGAAGAGCAGGCTGGCTAAACGAAAAGAAACCACAGGGGAGGGAAGTGCAGCCTAGTCCTTCTCCCCTCTTTCCCCATCTGCTTTCCCTGATTTTCCTTTCAAGAGACCTCGTTCCACATCACTCCTGAACTTAAAAGTATGTATTAGAAAAGTGAAAGTGTTAGTTGCTCAGTCATATCTGACTCTTTGTGACCCCATGGACTGTAGCCCTCCAGGCTTCTCTGTCCATGGTATTTTCCAGGCAAGAATACTGGAGTGGGTTGCCATTCCCTTCTCCAGGGGACCTTTGTGACCCAGGGATTGAACCCAGGTCTCCTGCACTGCAGGTGGATTCTTTACTATCTGAGCCACCAGGGAAGCCCCAGTATGTACTTATGCTATGCTATGCTAAGTCGCTTCAGTCGTGTCCGGGTCTGTGCGACCCCATAGACGGCAGCTCACCAGGCTCCGCCGTCCCTAGGATTCTCCAGGCAAGAATACCGGAGTGGGTTGCCATTTCCTTCTCCATTGCATGAGAAAGTGAAAGTGAAGTCGCTCAGTCGTGTCCGACTCTTAGCGACCCCATGGACTGTAGCCTACCAGGCTCCTCCGTCCATGGGATTTTCCAGGCAAGAGTACTGGAGTGGGGTGCCATTGCCTTCTCCGAGTATGTACTTACACACCCATAATTTATAGTTTACCTACTTTCAAGAAGACATTAATATAATTTTCTTATATGTCTAATATGCTGGCTATGGTTTCCATACTTTGTATTTTTCATATTGTTTAAACCCTTTAGAGGACAAGGATTAGGACTTAACCATCTTTCTATCCTTTGCCATTTTTGGTAAAAACTAGATATTTGTTTTGAAAGCAACTAACTCATATCTGTAAAAAGGAATAAGAGTAAGGTTTGCACTGGAAACCCAGAGTGTGCCCCCTTCGCCAATGTGAGAAGGAATAGTCTGGAGGCTGGACACTGAGCTTGGTATTGAGATTGGCTTTTGTTTCAGCTCTACCAGCAATCATGTATGAACATTTCAGCAACATTTCCTGCAGCCTCCCACTTTATCTTCCCTTAAGAAGGGATAACAATCACTTTCTGACTTCTCTCACAAAGCAGCCAAGACAGTAAGCATGATAATATCACTATTTCATATCACTTTTCACTTGGGAAAGCTAAAAATGACCTCAACATTATCAACATCATCATTTCACAATCTGCGAACTGTGGAACAGGAGTTCAGTCTGGGTTCCCAGAGATAATTATTTTCCTTCACCCCAGAACATGTTAAATAAATCAGTAAAACACAAAGATTCCAGGAATTAAATCTAGTTAAATGTATATCAGTAGTTGGTCTTCTAATTCACCAGGTAGTGTTAGATCTCAAGACAAGGAAAATAATCAGCATTGTTTAATTTTTGACATGCTATCCAACAAACAGCTAAGCCATTTTCATAGAAGGCAAAATTACAGTGCTGTTACTGGTATGTGGCTACTGTATCTAAAGTTAATTGGATTTTCCATTATGATGAGGTTTGTTTTTCAGAACTGAATCTCTTACTCTCTTCCAATTGCTCTGAGTTAATGGTGAGACAGGAGATACACAAGGCACAGATTGGGAGGTATCTCATGAGGTCAAAAAATCCTCAGGTATATTGAAGCATTACAATGTGCAAATAGGAACTAGGATTTGTGTAGAATATATTCAGTATGTCTTCTCAAAAAGAAGTTTTTCAGGAGGGAAAGTTGACTGCTTGTTATTGTAGTCTCTCTCTCTCCTAGACAGTAATGTGTTTTAGTTCCATTAGGATATTGAGTGTTATCTGTGCAGAGTGGAACAAAATAGCCAGGCCAACTTTTTTCTCCCCTAGTCCGATGAATTGC
This sequence comes from Giraffa tippelskirchi, assembly GCF_054371585.1. NCBI lineage: Eukaryota > Metazoa > Chordata > Mammalia > Artiodactyla > Giraffidae > Giraffa > Giraffa tippelskirchi. The sequence continues at coordinate 97,378,084 of NC_137277.1, forward strand.
TCTACAGCTTACGTAATTTAGCATCAGTTTGCTCTCTCTGGTGTTTTGAAACATGAAAAGAGCTTTCAAAGTGAGAGAACTGGTTTGAAAAAAGCTTCAGCACCACTGATGGGCAAGGAGACAATGGGGCTTTCCCAGTTGTGAAATGGCAACTCACACCGTCACCTTGAAAATCACAGTGAAAAGAATGTGGCTGCATATTCTCCAGCAACCTCAGTGGCCCAGAGAGTAGGTCCCTGGGGAGGTGAACAGCCAGCCCAGTGCACCCAGGGCCCATGAAGGGGTGGAGAGTTTCCTTGGTCTAGGTTTCCACATAGGAAAGAATTTTGGTTTGAAGTTTTGACCTTCTCTATGAAAAAAAAAGCGATGCAATAGAAGTACTTTCTGGTTGTGTTAGCTTATCAACAATTATGTGCAATTGTTTATCATATATTATTATACAGTTTACTGGATTGAGAATTCCTTGAGGAATTATTATGTCTTAATCATCTTTATGCCCAGTATATTAAACTTCAGTGCGTCAACTTAAGTTTTTAAAATATCTATTCCTTTGTGTCAAGGGTGTTCATTTGTTACGTATGAACATTAAAAATAAGCCAAAAGATGGCTGTGCCTGAGTAAGTTGAGCAAAGGCTTGAGTGAGCCCTTGTGTGGCTGAAGAAGACCGAGGAAGATTGCTGGGGGAAGAGGGAGGAACTCAAGATGGAACATCATGAACCAGATGATACTGTCAAGGAGAACTTAATTGATATTATAATCAGAAAAATCAACCAACTACTGGAAGCAGAAAGGAATCTGCTTGAAAATGGATCAACATATATTGGACTGAATGCTGCTTTCTGTGGCCTAATAGCAAATAGTCTTTTTCAACCCATCTTACCTGTGTCACAGGCTCATATAGCTGGTGGCTTACCAAAGGCAGTGATTCCATTTTTGATGGCACACGTATCTTACAAAGGTTTTGTGATTTGCATTATGTGAGGTGGATTGGTTGGTCTTGTTTTCGGTGGCCTGCACTGTTTTCTTGGCTGTCCCCTGTGAACAATGGCCTAGCAGCCAGGTATAACTCAGTCCTGCTCCCCAAGAAAGGAAACATCTTAAATGATTGGACTAGGATTTCTAGGCCTGTCTTTGTGGTTGTTGTTTAGTCGCTAAGTCATGTCCAATTCTTTTGTGAACCCATGGACTGTAGCCCGCCAGGCTCCTCTGTCCATGGGATTACCCAGGCAAGAATACTGGAATGGGTTGCCATTTTCCACTCCAGGGGAATCTTCTCAACCCAGGGATTGAACCTGTGTCTTCTGCATTGCAGGCAGATTCTTTACCACTGAGTCACTGGGGAAGCCCAAGCCTGTCTTTAGAAAGATGTTACTTCCAATTTTGCTCCAGACTGGGCTGCAGCATCCCAGCTGCAGACAATATCAGCTACTTTCAAAGGTGCTTCAGTTACCTGAAACTGGCCTAGAAATTCAGTGATTGTTAAGTGAATCTGTACACAAAAATAAAACTATAAAAATAACCTACATCTAAGTATGAATAAGCAGACATAATTTAAAAATATGCCATAATTTTGCTAATCTATTAGGATAATTTCTTAATTTTTTAAGTCACTATGAGTCTAAAAATAAAGTGGCATAATCCTCTCTAGACATCCAACACATGGAGCCACTGGACCAACTGACATCAGTGAGGAAAGCTTCAATACAGGCTCTTGAAGATGGGAGGAAGCTGAGAGAGACAAACTAGGGGGACAGCTGGTGAAAGCCATGGACTTAGCCTGAATCCAAAATGTTTTAACAGCATTTCTCCAAATATCTGCCTTTTAATGTCCTAAAAACAAAAATATTTTCTCTATGTCAACTTTTACATTAAACTTAAGTATTTGTTCTACTGCTTAATGAAAGAAAGAATACAAGAACATTGCCTGACACTTGGATGGCTTAAAACAATTAAATAGGAAATTGATGAAACCATAAACCTAATTGAAAGTGGGCTCCAGACTGAGAATTGCAGTTCAGTCACAATCACAATTCTCCTTTCATTGCAAAGCTTCATTAAACCATGCAGTAGCTACAAAACTTTTATCTAGATTCTAGATAAACTTTACAGTTTATAAAGCATGCTCACACATAGTAGTATCTCAAGTGCCCCCAACAGAAAAATACTATATAATGCCTAGAGAGACACTTGTGGCCTTTATTTTAAGGGGCAAGTTTACCTTAACCTCATCTTTGGAGACTCATAATTTCACACTGCAGATGGAAATCTGAAGGTAGAGATGAGAACTCCAAATCCCGTGGAATCTAGAAAAAGCCAGACTGACCATACAGATGTTAAAGTGTACTCTGGTGCTAGGGCTGCATGTGCTATCTAATTCCAGCAAGCTCAAACCACAATTTGCCGAGGGCTACCTGCATTCCATGATTATAATCCAAGTCAAACGCAAAACAAGAAAGGCAGACGAGCCTCTGCTCTCCCCCATCATCTTCCGTGTGGATAGCACAATGATATGCCAGGCTATATGCTCTATACGTTCTCCCCTCCCCACCGCAGGGCCCACTTCCCATCACCCAGTTGCAAACCTCTATTCTCAGTTTTTAGGGAAACCAAATAGTTTAACCTTCTCTGCATGACAGTACACTACTAGAAAAATGTCTACTGTTTCCTTGATGTCTGGTAAATTGAAAGATACTCGTGGTCCTGTTAGCATTGCATTTTTTGAAAGTTTCTTACTTCAGATTTGGAAAATGACAAAGAGATCTCAGTAGTTTTCAAAAGTCTCAGAAATAAGTTCTTGTGGTAACAGTTCCTCTTAAGAGCCTCCGTCTTGTCTTCTGCACTTTTAGATGCACACCTACAAAGAGGACATAATGAGTCCATTTTAACACTCTATTCCTTTTGGTCTCTAATGGGAAGTTAAATTAAAAATATTAAATTCCCATTTTTTTCATTGAGGAGTTTCATGGCTTCAGTTGTTATATTTAAGTCTTTAATTCAATTTGAGTTTATATATGGTGTGAGAAAATGGTCTATTTTCATTCTTTCACATGTAGCATCCTTTTTCCCCAACACCACTTATATGTTACATCTTCTTTATCCATTCATCTGTTGGCAGACACTTAGGTTGCTTCCATATCTTGGCTATTGTAAATAGTGCTGCTATGAACATCAGGGTGCCTGCATCTTTTTGAACTGGCGCTTTCATTTTTCCTCATACATATACCCGTTCATCATGGAGGTGTCTCAAAAAACTAAAAACAGAACTACTACGTGATTCATATATATACATTTACACACACACACACACACACACACACACACACAGAATGGAATACTACTCAGCCAAAAAAAAAAAAGCAATGAAATTTTGCCATTTGCAATATAAATGGACCTATGGATGAATGGAGGGCACTATGCTTAGTGAAATAAGTCAGACAAAGACAAATACTGTATGTTATCACTTATATTGGAATCTAAAAAATAAAATAAATAAATGATTATAACAAAATAGAAACAGACTCACCAATATAGAACTAGTGTTTGCATTGGGGGAAGTGTAATGGGAGATGGAGAAAATAGGCAAACGGGATTAAGACGTAAAAACTACCATTTATAAAATAAATAAGTCACGAGGATGTAATGTATGGCACAGGGAATATAGTCAATAATAGGATATGTACTTTGTATGGTGCAGTATCTATAGAAATATTGGATAACAATGTTGTACACCTGAAGGTAATATAATATTGTAAGCCAACTATAGTTCAATAAAATTTTAAATCCCCTCTATATAGTCAAAATTTTGAGAAGCAAATTCAAGATAGAGGCATTAATGACCCTGTTTTCTTTCTTTAGTTGCCCAGATGTTGAACCTTGGCTGCTTACAGTCCTACTTTGAACATCTACTTTTTGAGTTTTTCTCACTCTTTATCTGTGGTCTCACTGCCATGTCTCACACTTCTCATGTATCTGCTCTGGTCCTGGATTGCCTTTCTCAAATAAAGTAAAAGTGAAGTCCTAGTTTTATCCCAGGTCATCAGCCACTATCAAGTCTTATGATAATTTTATTTTTTTATCTATCTATTCATTTATTTTTGGCTGTGCTGGGTCTTCATTGCTGCGTAGGTTTTCTCTAGTTGTGGCAAGCTGAGGCTGCTCTCTAGTTGTGGTGCACGGGCGTATTTTGGTGGCTTCCCTTGTTGCAGAGCACAGGCTCAAGGGCTTCAGATGTTGTGGCTCCCAGGCTCTAGAGCATAGTTGTGTCAGTGGTTGTGACACATGGGATTAGTTTCTCCACGGCATGTGTGATCTTCCCAGATCAAGGATTGAACCCATGTCTCTTGCATTGGCAGGAGGATTCTTTATTACTGAGCCACCAGGGAAGCCCTCCCAAATCTTATTAAAATGACATTTCATATTTTAACCACTTCCAGAAAACATTTTCAGTAGTAAAAAGGGAGAGGGTTTTTTTTTTTTTCCCTCAAACCACACAATTTTAAAAATAGTCACCTGTCACTGTTTCTATCCACTTTATTTTGGTGTAATGGAAATAATGTGCATGGGCCTAAATTTTACCCTTTTCATGAATAAAATGGATTCAGATACCATTGCTCTTCCCACATTCAATTGGTCTAGATGAAGTAAATATCTTATTGCTGCTTTCCCAAGAGAATCTTAATCTTCTTGGTTAAATATTCAAGTTCTTATTCAGATAACCACACTATATTATGAGAGGCAATATGTGGTGATTCACTATCAATATTTATCAAATATAATCATCAATAAATAATGGTTAGCAACCTCTTACCTTGCATAAGCCTCGCCTAGCATCTTGTCCATATCTAAACCACTCTTAGCTAAAAGTAAGACATGGTGACCAAAAGCCAAGGTCTAAAACTCTTCTCAAGAGTTTCCCAAGCAGCACAACTCCACTGGGAAGAAGAAGCATGAAGAACAATACAAAAGTGGTTCTAGAGCAAGAGCTCAAGTGAACAATTAGAAAATAGGTTGGTAGAAGGAAATGCTTTACAAATACTTGAGGCAGAATCTTAATTGATATGGCATGGTTATTTCATTACCTCAACCAGCCAATACTTATTGAAAACCTAGGGATAAAGGTGAAAATGACATAATTTCTGAGTCCAAGAATATCACATTTTAGTGGAAAAAACTGACATTGACAACAGAAGTCTAGAACTTTCTAAGGCATTTAAGAAAACTATTGTTCTTCCTATTTTGCATGGAAAGAAACAAACTAAATCTTCGAAAGAGTAAAGAACTCTGCCAGGATTATAAGACTAATACATAGGAATAAATTGGCCAGGATCCACACAGAAAGGAGGAAGATGAAGGGAAGTGGTTTTCAAAATGCTTAAGAAAGAGAAATTAGCCACAGACTTCTTCATATGCACAGGAACTCCTCACAAGTTTCCGATAATATTTTTAATACACAACATTGCATTTTAGCCAGACAACTAGAAATAATTTCTTTTGGGCCAGCTGAGTGTTTCCCCGAAAAAGTAGTATTAAAGGAACTCAGCACAGTCTCTAATTATTAAATTGGTGAGAAAATAGTAAATACTAGGTGTAGTGTTAAGCTGTGTATGTGTGTGTGTGGTAAATCAGTATCTCAATTATTTTGAGCATATCTCACTTTATTCCTATATCACATGTTATATCAACTCAGACTCTTGGCCCAAAGAAGCCCTGACTAGACAGTTAAATATAAAAACCTTAACAAATGCAACAAGAAGGTGTCATTTTTTTCCCCCTGAGTATACCTTGATACTCTGGAAAAATGCATAGCCCACACACAAGGTTTTCTGCTTTCCTAGGAGACTTCTCTAGATTGTAGTCTTATTTATCAAAAAACTATATCTTGGTGTGTGTTCTAGAATTAGGAATTAAGGTAAACCAACATGGAAGCTTTTGCATTTAATGTTCTAAATTAAATAGATTATAAACATAGAATAGTATTTCTCTGGCTTTCTTTTTTCAGTTCATTCCCATGATTATAGTTTATATTCACTTAGTATTTATGAGTGATCATCCCTGACATTGTAGGGCAAAGATTTGAGTGTCATTTCACACAAAAATGAGTCATATGTCACACATACAGCACATATACTGTTTACCTGCTAAAGTTGTTTCTTGAATGATAATTAGAACTCATTATCCTCAGTAGGCATTCACTTCAGTTCAGTTCAGTTGCTCAGTTGTGTCTGACTCTTTGCGACCCCATGAATAGCAGCATGCCAGGCCTCCCTGTCCATCACCAGCTCCCAGAGTCTACCCAAACCCATGTCCATCTAGTTGGTGATGCCATCCAGCCATCTCATCCTCTGTCGTCCCCTTCTCCTCCTGCTCCCAATCCTTACCAGAATTAGAGTCTTTTCCAATGAGTCAACTCTTTGCATGAGGTGGCCAAAGTATTGGAGTTTCAGCTTCAACATCAGTCCTTCCAATGAACACCCAGGACTGATCTCCTTTAGGATGGACTGGTTGGATCACCTTGCAATCTAAGGAACTCTCAAGAGTCTTCTCCAACACCACAGGTCAAAAGCATCAATTCTTTGGCGCTCAGCTTTCTTCACCGTCCAACTCTCACATCCATATGTGACTACTGGAAAAACCATAGCCTAGATTAGATGGACCTTTGTTGGCAAAGTAATGTCTCTGCTTTTTAATATGCTGTCTGGGTTGGTCATAACTTTCTTTCCAAGGAGTAAGCATCTTTTAACTTCATGGCTGCAATCACCATCTGCAGTGATTTTGGAGCCCAAAAAAATAAAGTCTGACACTGTTTCCACTGTTTCCCCATCTATTTCCCATGAAGTGATGGGACCAGATGTCATGATCTTAGTTTTCTGAATGTTGAGCTTTAAGCCAACTTTTTCACTCTCCTCTTTCACTTTCATCAAGAGGCTCTTTAGTTCTTCTTCACTTTCTACCATAAGGGTGGTGTCATCCGCATATCTGAGGTTATTGATATTTCTCCCAGCAATCTTGATTCCAGCTTGTTTCTTCCAGCCCAGCGTTTCTCATGATGTACTCTGCATATAAGTTAAATAAGCAGGGTGACAATATACAGCCTTGACGCACTCCTTTTCCTATTTGGAACCAGTCTGTTGTTCCATGTCCAGTTCTAACTGTTGCTTCCTGACCTGCATACAGGTTTCTCAAGAGACAGGTCAGATGGTCTGGTATTCCCATCTCTTTCATAATTTTCCACCGTTTATTGTGATCCACACAGTCAAAGGCTTTGGCATAGTCAAGAAAGCAGAAATAGATGTTTTTCTGGAACTCTCTTGCTTTTTTGATGATCCAGCGGATGTTGGCAGTTTGACCTCTGGTTCCTCTGCCTTTTCTAAAACCAGCTTGAACATCTGGAAGTTCACAGTTCACGTATTGCTGAAGCCTGGCTTGGAGAATTTTGAGCATTACTTTACTAGCGTGTGAGATGAGTGCAATTGTGCGGTAGTTCGAGCATTCTTTGGCATTGCCTTTCTTTGGGATTGGAATGAAAACTGACCTTTTCCAGTCCTGTGGCCACTACTGAGTTTTCCAGATTTGCTGGCATATTGAGTGCAGCACTTTCACAATATCATCTTTCAGGATTTGAAATAGCTCAACTGGAATTCCGTCACCTCCACTAGCGTTACCATTCATTTATTGATTTTTTTCAAGTATTTATTGAGCTCCTGCTAAGTTCCATGTGCCTATCCACCAACAATGTTTCCCTTTTTCCACGTGATACAACCTAAAAATTTAGTTTTAATATCTACTCTTGGCCCACATGGCACAACTGAAACCCAATTGTTTTAAAGCAATGTTGATTTCATTTCCCTTGCAAAGGATTGTTTTCATGAAGGGTACAAATCTCAACACTGGCCAATGGAAATTGAAAGTAAGCCTGTTGGTGGGGAGAGGTTCTGTAAAAGATTTTTTGCTCTTAATAGTTGCACAGGGAAGAAGCTGTCTGTGATAGTTTTATGTATAAATGTGGCTAGGCTATAGTAGCAAGTTATTCAGTTAAACACTCATCTAGGTGTTGCCGTGAAAGTACAACAGATATGGTAACCATCTACAGTCATTTACTTTAGATAAAGAAAGTTACATTCGATAACCTGAGTGATTTTCCAATCAGTTGGGAGATCCCAAGAGCAGAATTGATTCCCTGAGGAAGAGGAAATTCTGCCTCAAGCTTGCAGCATCAGCTCCTGCCTGAGAGCTTCCAAACTTGCCAGCTACCACAATCACAGAAAACAATTATTTGAAATCTCTCTGGCTAGCTAGCTAACCTTCTGGTTCTGTTTCTTGGAAAACCCTAATACACTGTCCTTTTTTTCAGTCTGGAAATTCAGATGAAAGAGTGAAAATATGGAATGAACTTGGGTCTTTTATAATATGATTTTAACTTTTGAGTTAATCAGTCCTAGAAACTCCCTTGTTTAGCACTCCTTGTGTTGAGAGAAAAGAAATCCTTTTGTTCTTTAAGCCATTTTGAGTTGGGTCTTCAAGCTTCTACTTGAAGCTGAAAGCAACCAAACTAACACAAAAACCATCAGAAGACAGTTAGTAGGTAATAAACATTAGTCAACCCTAGAGAGTTTAAGATAATGACATAATGGTATTTGGGTCATTTTCCTTCAGATAACAAAGAACTTAACTTTCACTGGCTAAGAAGGTCAGGCTAAATGAGTGCATTTAAGATTCCAGAAATGAATAATTGTCTTAGGACTGATATAGAAGTAGGAACAAAGGTGCAGTGAAGAGATTTCCTGTGGTGACAGGCTGTTTTATTCTGTGGAAGAAATCTTTTTTTTTTAATTAATTAATTTATTTTAATTGGAGGCTAATTACTTTACAATACTGTGGTGGGTTTTGCTATACATTGACATGAATCAGCCCATTCTGTGGAAGAAATCTTGAAAACATTATTCATCTTCAGAAAATAATTCAACTGTGCTCACTCCTTTTGGAAATTATTGTTCCAGTTACCTCGTTCTTTATTTTACACTTTTGAGACTTTACCACAAAAGGGTCATCTGCATGAATCTTTATTTTAAGGTCTCATAACTGACTGTTTTAGTTCTATTTCACACTTGGGATTACAGCTACAGTTAAATTACAAACAGCTGTGATTCCTGCCCCAAGAATATGTGTAGGTGTGCACAAAATGCTTAATATCTTCCACAGGGAACAGGTGTGCCATGGGCAGTGTACACCAGAGTGAAATAAATTTACTCTTAGGCTCAAGTTCTGTAATCTAGTTGTTAAGATTTGACTTTTGAGTTACACACATAGGAAAGCAGGTCTATGACTGAAATGCTCAAAGACTCTTAAAAAGAGAAGCCTACATTTCCATGGTGGCATTGTCTTCACAAGATAATCATTTCTTAAAAAATTCAGTTACTTTGAATAACAACGACACAGACGTGCAAAACAGTAGGTGGGAGCCTGAGAGGAGTGACAGACAGATTTGCAGGCTTCTTTCTCCCAGAGACCTGCTCAGTATGTTAGGAAAGTGTTGTAACTGCATGCAATCTTCAAAACTTGTTTGAACTTTTGTAGGGTTTGGTTTTAAATGGAAGTTTAAAAGATAGTTTTTTAAAAGAAAGGTTTTTTGGTTGTTTTTTGGTAACACATGGGCTTCCCAGGTGGCTCAGCTGTAAAGCATCCACCTGCAATGCAGGAGACACTGGAGATCTGGGTTCTATCCCTGGGTCAGGAAGATCCCCTGGAGTAGGAAATGGCAACCCACTCCAGTATTCTTGCCTGGAGAATCCCACGGACAGCGAAGCCTGGCAGGCTACAGTCCATGGGGTCACACAGAGTCAGACATGATTGACCATGCTTGCCATGCCTTTGTAACACACACTAGACTTACAACATACATTTAAACTACACTCATTTCCTTTCTGTCCGGTAATAAAATGATGCCTATTGACATTTACTGAGCATTTATCATCTATCCTATGTGCTGGTACTAGAGATACAAAGATAGAAAAAATGCAGTGTTTTCCAGTGCAACAGGATACTGTAAAAAACCTGAACCCTTCTCTATGGAGTGATATTCTGCATCATTTCCTTAAACAACAGTGCAAGGAAACATAATGTTTTAGTCAAACTCTCTTTTCTTACCTGATTCAGGTCTCATTTACAGGCAAAGGATGATCTTAGAGCCCCTTTGAACTGTGCCAAGGCAAGAGTCCTAGAAAAAATGCAACTCTCGAGACTCACACCTCAGTTTTCAAGGTATACAGATCAGTGGGGAAGTGAATCAAATGCTTTCTTTCCTAGTGGGTTAGTTTGATCTTACTCCTAAGACACCCCCATCACAAGATCTTTTTAAGTTCTTTGAAATAACATACTAATCTATCTAGAAAACTAAGCTACCTACTACAGCCTTCTCAAAATGTAGTCCATTGACCATGTGCATCAGAATCTGTGCGATGCTCAGTAAAATGTCACATTGCTGGGTACATAGGACTTTGAGGTCTAACAAGCTCACATTCACTACTAAAGCTAACTAATAGATAACCACCGATTTTGGGACAGATACCCTCTCCATCCCAGTCACTGATCCCAGAGGCTGACCTAGATGCACCACATCAACCAAGACCTCTCCTCTGAATTCTGGTTGGCTCTGGCCAGTGGGGTTCCCTGGTAGCTCAGATGGTAAAGAATTTGCCTGTAATGTAAGGAGACGCAGGTTCGATCCATGGGTTGGGAAGATCCCCTGGAGAAGGGCATGGTGACCCACTCCAGTATTGTTGCCTGGAGAATCCCATGGACAGAGAAGCTTGGCAGGCTACAGTCAGTCCATGGGGTAACAAAGAGTCCAACATGAGTGAGTGACTAACACATTCTCTTACTTCATTGGCCAGTGGACCTTGGAAACTGATTAGAGGAAAGAAGAAATATGACAGGTATTTCATGAGCTTCCTTAGCTATGTTGCCTGAAGGCAGCCTTCTGTAACCCATAAGACTTTCTTTTTTCCTGATTTTTATCCTACAGTGACTCACACTTCTTATCCCTTTGGGCCTGGATGTGGTAACAGCTCCTCTGACCTTACCCTGGAGAACTGTTCTGCTCCCCTGACCCTGTTTGCCCTTTCAAAATAGCCCTTTGTAAATAAACTCTCCTCCAATCTAATGTAAGTACACCATTTGCCTTCTCTAGGAATCTTGACTGAAACAGATATATCTAGTATTATTTTATAGAGTTTCCTTGGTGTCTCAGATGGTAAAGAATTCACCTGCAATGTGAGAGACCTGGGTTCGATTCCTGGGTTGGAAAGATCCCCTGGAGGAGGCCATGGCAACCCACTCCAGTATTCTTGTTTGGAGAATCCCATGGACAGAGGAGCCTGGAGGACCCACAGCCTTTTGCAAATTGATTTTATTTTTTGATCTTTACAACAAAATATGATGTAAGTAAAGCTGGCTTTCGTTTTAAATTGCCCTTTTATGAGTGAGAAAACTGTGGCTAAGAGAAGTTAAATATTTGTTAAAAATTCATCCTGCTAATCAGTGGGAGAACCAGAGAGTAAGTCTGGTTAACTGACTGAATTTAGAGCTCTTTGCATGACATCAGCTGCTAGACCCCTTCTTTCACTGCCACATGTCATATCGCCTGATACCATTACCTGATACAAATGCAATGGAAATGACATCTTTTGGGTAAGAGTGAAAGAAAGAATTCAGTATAACCCATGTATAATTTTACTTAAGGCTGAGATGCAGGCATCCAAATAGAGGGAGAGGAATTTTCCCAGAGGAGATAAGCTTCTCCATACTTGTACACATGGTCACGTGCAGCCAGGTTTGAGACAACCTAGGCTCTGAGGCTTTTCTATGCAACAGTGACTTAACCACCCCTTCCTGGGGCGCCCTCTGTATTCTGAGCCAGACCTCTCCCAATGTCTCCAACATTTTTTTCTCTGTATGTAGCTCTTTCTTCAGATTGGCAGCTCCCTTGTGGCAGGAGTCTATTTATTTCATTGGTTACTATATCTCCTTCTTGCCTAGTTCTGGGAATACAGTCAGTGCTCAGTAAGTACTTGTTACCTGAATAAAAGAGCAGCTATCTGTTCAGTACATCCATATTCCAGCATTATTATAAAATCTTGGAGTCACTTTCTCCCCTAGTCTTTTTAATCCTCTAATTCAGCCCATTGCCAATTTCGGCTGATTCTACTTTTACAATCTTTTTTAGATCTATTTCTTCCTTTCCATTCCCAATGTCACTATCTTGGTTCAGTTTCTCAATGCTTTTTTCCTTGGGGTTGGTTATAATAGTTTCCTAAAACTCCTTGCTTCTTGTTTTGCCTGTGCCAATGCTACCTTCATCTTCTAGAGTCCAGCTCTGATCATCTCACTTATCATCAGAGGCTTCAAAACAGTAGCTTAGACACCATAGCATACCATTCCAACATCCTTTATATATTCCATGTTCTAGCAAGTCTGCACTTGGTTACATCTGTTACTCCTGGTTTCTTCCCCACTCCATGTTTTTGCTGGTAGTTTTAATACCTGAAATACCTTTCTTTGTCTGATATATCTGTCTACAAGGCTTACTAAGAAGCTAATTCTCCCATGAAATTGTCCTGATTCTGCTCTTGGTTTTCATTTTTGGAAGTAATTTTTCCTGATTTTGAACTCTTATATCACTTTATCTATATTGTTTTAGTGGTGTTTACTACTTTCTGTGTATTAGAATAATTTATGTGGTCCATCTACATCTTACCTCTCTACAAGACAGAAAGGTCCTCAAATTCAGATTGTGTATCTGAATTATCTTTGAAGCATCCTTGTTACATACAATGTGTTGCACAAGGACATGGCAATAAATATTTATTGAATTATTGTGTAAAACTGCACAGGGGAAGGATGGACAATAAGTGGACCATGAGGCTCAGTTAAAGGTTAGTAGATGAACTGATCCTGAAGACATGCAAAGAAATCTGAGGAATGCATCACTATAGCAATGATAAAGAAACAAAAGAAAGTTGCCTGCGGGATACCTGGAGAGGCCTTGCTTGCCTGAGTGTGAGATGAGAATAAAGGATTCTGGGCATCGGGGGAGAAGACCTTGAAGCTGAGGGGGAGGAGTGACTTGGACCAGGCAAAGAAGGTGTCCTTCCTGACAAAATGAAAGAAATGTTAGCAATAGACAGAAGGAGAGACAGGAAAGAAAAGAGTGCTGAAGGAAGAGATTACAGGATACTATAATTAAGTCCTGAATCAGGTGGAAGAGGGATGTGGCAACAAAAAAAATGCCTGGGCTTGGGGACCAGCGACAAGCTGACACGTGTGGATGTTGTTGAGATATAAAAAGAGAGGAATCAGAAGCAGGCAGAGTTCCATCAGAGTTAGATCGCTAGATTGACCTTGAGGAAAAATTCTGATACCCAAGATGCTCTGGGGCTATAATATCAGAACTGTCTAAGAGCAGAACTGCCTTGGGGCGGGGTGTCTGAGATTGCTTCAAAACCGGAGAAGTGGTCAGGACAGATGTTCAGCTCTGGGAAAGGCCTCTGAAAGCACTCATGGTCTTACCAGAAGCTTCTTCGTCCAGATGTGATATGTTTTGGATAGCTATTCCAGATGGGAAATACTGATCCTATAATAAGCAGTTTGTCTCGGTTATACTTACAATTCTATCTAGGTCACAGCAGAATTCCCTTATTGCAATTACACGCTGATTTTCTGATTCTAAAACAGAGAGGATTCAACATGGAGGCAACTCCCAAATTCTTTTTCTAGACTTTTAAATGCTTTACTGAACAAGTCTAATTGCTCAATTTCTCTCCCGGAATCTCATCACTAGTTAAATGAATTCAATAGTATTCACTTCAAAGTAATATTGTAAAGCTTAATTAATGAATATCTTATTTATAAACCCTTAAAAGAATTGTTTTACTTCGACCTTCAGGATGAAAAAAATTGAACCTGAGTCTTTTTGTGTTCATCGCTTTTCAGAGTCTCTTTTTCTCCCCGTGGGGAAATCAGCACAAACACTATTGGAATTTATCTAAACAAAAGAATGGGGCATTTTCATCATTCCACAATAAAATGGAATTTTTCTTGGAAAGGAGCTGCTTTTCTATTCGGTGTTCAATTTAGACTTGATTTTACCTCCTCCCACTGCCTGTCAATTACCTAGGGCTAGGGAACACTTAGATGTAAGTGGTGAGCAGAGTTTATCTAGGGAGACAGAATCAGGCCAAAGTTGCATATTACATTCATCTTTAAATTTCTGTTCCCTTGGCTGTTTGTGGCCTGTAACTATAGCTACATGGTCAAATACTGTTTTTTCATATCTGCCTCTCTTGGGGTACGTGGGTAAATGCCAAAGAGCAAAATAGCTGGAATAATAGTTTTGAGCAATCTCTCCATGTTTTAAAAACCCATTCATTGTATGGGAGCAGATGATAAATCTATGTAGAAATCTTGTTTGGTGCCCATACAAAAATAACTCCACAGTTCTCTGTGGTATTTGGCCATCTCCTGTTTTTTAGTTTCAGGGTGAAACAAGGTTAGATAAATCACAAGCACCATTCTACTGAAGTCAAGATTACAACAAAGAAAGAAAGAGTTCATGAAGATTGAGGTCAGACTTACTGAAAAGGAAGAGTGGTGAGCTCTAAAAATGGAAGCTTGGTTTTGGCAAATTGTGAAGCAAGTAAAGCTTGTCTTCAATATTCTCTCCTTTTTCCTCTCCCCCTACACCTCCACTCCTCTCCTTCACCTTAATCCCATTCTGCACATGTTTTTCTGGGCCTCTGGGCACTTAGCTTTCAATGGAACCTAAAGTTCTATTGCTATAATCCTGACCAATGCTTGGGAGAGATGTGGAGAGGTGACTATAGCTTAAATCTAGGCAGAGTCGACTTTGGGCTCATTATATAGATAAACAAAAGGGAAATAGCTTTGGTCCAGTGAGGATAGGTGTGGGTATGGGTAGAGATCATTGCTGGAAATGGCGTGAGGTGTGACTTTAAGATTCAAATGATAAAACTTTTAGGTGCTGGTACAAACTAGTAAAAGAGCTGTATTTGAATCCTTTAAATCATAGAATGTGGAGAGTTGCCTATCCTACTTCTTCTCAAGGCAGGAACAATAGGTTACTATAGCTGGGGAAAAGTATCACTTGGTTGGCATGATCAGTGGTCCTTGTATCCGGCCCAAGACACTACATTTGATTTTCAGAATTAAACCGAACATTTTTCTGAGATTCAGAATCAACTTAATGTTTTCCATACCTAGTTTTCAGCTGAAGCAAGATTCAGAAGTGCCAGAATTCTCTTAAGAAAACTACAGTTTGAAAATATCCATCCCAGTTCTGCAGATTCCGAAAGTTTGGTTAGCCATTAATAATGGTCTCGATAAACTTCATAAAAGCATCTACAATTTTGGCTTCTTCTTCTGATAGCAGTATAATTCCTTTTGATTTTCCATCTCTAGAACTTTTTGAAAGAATAATAGAGTGCAAAGTGTTTTAAATTATACTATTTACATTCCAACAACCTATTCTTTGTGTAACTTATTGGCCAATTTTGGAAGGAAAAAATGTGGGTTTTTGCAGAGGATGTATATGGCTATATCATTATCATACTGTAAAGAATCATGGGTTGAGAAAATCTGAAGAGAAAATAAGAAAAAAATAAATTTCTGTTTTTATCTTACAGGGCAAATAAATATTGGATTTCTCACAAGAGACCTACAAAGTATTTTATAAGCCATAAATCCTTAATCTCCTGAGGAGGCAGCATGCTAAGTTGGAATAGGAATCAGAGAGCAGTTCTTCCTCTAACTATCTCTGTAACATTAGGTAAATGTGGTAGGCATTCTTGATTGTCTACCCAAATGCCATTCTTCCATGCTAATAACTCTCATTGATCAGCTAATCCACAGGTTGATAAATCTCCACCTCCAGGAAGGCTGAGTTACTCTCCATCCCCTGTGATAAGCAGGTCATAAAATATTCTTTTCTTTGTTGATGAGTGGGTGGTGGTGATCATGTGATCTATTTTGGCCAATAAGATGAAAGAGGAAGTCAGCTGGGGGCTGTCTTGAAAAATAACTTCTTTGCATTTCAAAAAGAACACAAGACACCATCATAACTAAGTGATCCAACCTAGTCAGCAAAAAAAGGGCAAAGAGATACCATGAATCTCCTGACATGTTGCCATGTGAGGTACATCCTTGAGAGCTAGGAAGTAAGAAATGTACAGCTTGAGTCACTTCATGAGGAAGCAATCAAATCTGGATTATGGGCTATTTCATTAGACAACTGACTTGAACTCTCCAAGAATATCAAAGGCACTCCAAGAAAAAGTAAAGTAACTATACTAGAGTATAGGGTATCAAAGATACATGATCAATGGTTGAGTCCTGGATCAAAGGTGATGGAAGGAGCTTCTCTGAAAGATGTCTTTGAGACAAATGAGGACATTTGAATATGAACTGTATAATAGTATCCTGATTATATATAAAAAAAATGCTCTTTTTCTTAGAAGAGTTATACTGAAGGATCTAGTGGTGAACTACCATGAAGTCTGCTCCTTGTTTTCAAGTGATCCAAGATAATTAGATGGACGGACAAAGGGAGAGTGAGAAAAAGAGAGAGGAAAGAGAGGGCAAGTGAGCATATGAATGTGAATTTGAAAGTCACTCCGGAATGTCCGACTCTCTGTGACCCCATGGGGTGTAGCCCACCAGGCTCCTCTGTCCATGGGATTCTCCAGGCAAGAATACTGGAGTGGGTTGCCATTTCCTTCTCCAGGGGAACTTCCTGACCCAGGGATAAAACCTGGGTCTCCTGCATTGCAGGCAGATTCTTTACTGTCTGCGCTACCAGGAAAGCCAGGGAAGGGCAGGTCCACCAGGGAAACTCTGGTCCAGTGGTTCACAGAGGAAAAACATTATCTGGGAGCTTGTAGAAATGCACACTTCTGGGTCCCACCTAGAACTACTGAATCAGAATCTGAATTTTAACAAACATGTTGAAGCTTAAGACAGCACTTCTATAGGATAAGCAGTCTAACCAAAAAACCATATTGTTTTGTGTACTTGAACACACGCCTGAGCCTGATCTGCAGACAGAGAATAAATCAGGTTTGCCAAGAGAAACAGAGGAGCAAAATCACAGAGCTCTAGACCAACAGTGAGAGCACTCCCATTACTGTTGTTGCAAAGTGGTGTAAAGCAACAGTCATTATTAACATCTCTTACAGTTCTGGGGTTAACTGGTGGCTCTCCTTGGAGTCTCTCATGTGGTTTCAGTCAGACAGTACCCATGGAATCATTTTGATGACTTCTGTCTCACGTGTCTGGTTCCTGGGTTAGGAAGACTCAAACAGCTGGATTGGAACACATGGGGTTCCTTGGGCATCTCTAACTCCATGTGGCCTTTCTAAGTGGTCTTTCCCACATAAGCAGCTTCAGGGGACCTGAACTTCTTATATTGAGGCTCAGGGTTATAGGAGCAAATGCCACAAGAGATAGCCAAGTAAAAACCACAAGAGGTGGCCAAATGAAAACCACATCATTTTCTATGACATGATTTTGCTTCCCATGTCATGGCGCTCTGCCACTATGGTTCTCTCTTAGTTGGGCAGTCACAAAAGCCCATGAAGTTTCAAAAGAAGGGTCGTAGACTCCAGCTCTTTAGGAGTGGTAAGGTTCAGGAAGAGATGTGGGTGTAAAACATTGTTGTGACCATTTTGGAAAATGCAATCTGCCACAGAAGATAACCTCAATTCTGGACCCTCAAGAGATGATATCCAATTGTACTGCCTTCCTTTGTTTTTGTTGGATACCTTGTCTCTTTCCAGAAGATGCACTTTTTCACTTTGAGTGTGTGCATGCCTGAGGCAGCGGGTTTCTGTTACTTAGAATCAAAATAACCTTGATGAATGAGTATAAGTAATGATTTCAGACATTCTTCTCTAGACACATCTGTCTTCAAAATGAATCCATTTCAATCCTTATCTTATTCTAGCAGGTCATGATTAGATTGCTGGAAAGCACAGATAATCTCTTTGACTGATACATAGAAAAAAATCTGTGCAATGTGATTGCATGGTTGCTAGAATCCTTGTAACAGCAAGATAACTAGCAAGGCTGGCCAGGCTCATGTGGCAGACTCAAGTAGCAAGCACCCTGACTGATTTTGTGGCTAACAGACTGTTGTGGCTAAGAGTCTGATGCAGGGAGCCACTTGAGCCGTGCTTTTCTGGGTGCAGTTTAGGAATTGAATGCACCCAATGACATCACTAAAATGCAGATTCCTTGGCTCTAACAGAATCACTAGTATATGGGGCCCAGGAATCTGCATTTCAAGACCACCTTTATGAAACTCTTCCCTTAATCTGTACTTCTCAAACCTCAATGTCAGTCTGGGATGGGGAGTGAGGATCTGCATTTTTAAGATGCTCCCTGGAAATGCTGAGGCTGCTGGTCAGCAGATCATGTTCTGAGTAGCAAGACCTTAAAACAAGACCTCAAAGTGTGATCCTGGCATCAGAAGCATCTAATCCTCTGGGAATCTGTTAGAAATGTGGATTTTTAGGTCACACTCCAGACCGACTGAATCAGAAACTCTGGGGGAGGGGGGCTGGGGATCCCAGCAAATTATAGTTTAACAAGCCCTCCAGGAAATTCTGAAGCACATTCAAGTTTGAGAACCACTGTCCTGAGGAACATTTGATTGCTGGAGAGCAGTGATCCCCAAACATAGCTGATCAAGTTTTGAGACCTGTTCAAGAGAATCCAGTTTTATAGGTCTGGGCTGAGCCCAGTGCTTCTGAACTCAACCATGGTGGGGAACCACTACCTTAAAGTGACTAGCAAGACAGGGATCCCCAGGAAAGATGAATACAGCTGGGGGAGAAAGCTAGGGAGGAGGAAAGAAAGGGATCAATATTGGAGATTTAGTTCCTTAAGTAATTACTGTGTGACAAACCCTCACTAAAGGTTTTACACAATGTCATTTAATTCTCCAGAGTGTCTCTACATGGCAAGTACTATTACTTCCATTTGATAAATCAAAGACTAAAGATTAAAGTTGGTAAATAATTTGTCTGAAGGCACACAGCTAGTAGTGAAGCCAAAAATTGAAGCCAAGCCTCTTTTACTTGAAATATTTTCCCATTCTACTCTGGAATTAGAAAAGACTTTACAAGGTGACCTAAAGAAGTCTGGAAATCATGAAGAGGGGGGTGAAAAGAGACCATGATGGGTTGTGAGGTATTTAATTAATGGTATACATGTCAATTTTCCCACTAAACAGTGACCACATGAAAAGATCCATGTTGTCCTTTTTTATTCTTTTATTCAATCAGGAAACATTTATTGAGACCCCACAACATACTAGATGCTATCCTACGTGCTGAAGATACATAAAGTAGTGAAAAAATGTCTTCTCAGTACCTACCAAAGCAGATGTCACACTATGCTCTATAATTATTGCCTTAAGGATTGTCTATGGATGGATAATCTAGACTTAAGTGTAGAATTTGTCATAGCTCAGCTATTGAGTCAATCTATTAGCTAGGTCTAATTACATAAGATTCTAATTTCTTTTCCTACCCTCTTTTACTGGGGAGGGGAGAGAGGATATTGATGCTAATTAATAACACAACCAGGAGACTAAGAAAAGGAATATGTTACTTAGCAGCCATGAGAAAAGTCTTCAAGGAAGAAAGCTGAAATAAATTCAACTGAACTGCTATAAACAAGACTCTGGAATTAACTAAAATGTCATTGATCAGGGTTTTCTTCTTGCCTCTGTTTACATGAATTATGGAGATTTCTGAACATCTTTCAAAGGATTCTTCCAAACAGACTTTCCTGAAACTCTTTCCAGCAAATTTTTAACTGTTCCTAGAGTGAAATTAGACGTGGTAGTCAAGAACTTTTAAAATAAAAATATAATTAGGAGTCAAAAGAAAATAGACTTATCAAATATGTTTAATTTTAAAATATTCTGTGAAAGATTTCATTTCCCTTACTAATATTAAAAATGGAATGGCTGAATGGTACCACTGGCTACAAATATCTATCCTATCAGTTGGTAGAGGTTGATGTGTTGCTTGATAGTGTTCAAAGTCTCCTCTTCTGATAAAGATAATGGTGAACTATTGGTACTCCAGATTAATGTTTTAGAGTCTCACCCCCTGCCTCCCCCAGGAAACTCTTCAAAGAGAAACAGTGTTGCTATTGTTTAGGTTTGAGAAGATTAAGAGGCAAAATATCAGTGATCTATTCAATAAGAATCTTTACAACCTTTGTGATGGTTATCAACCCCCGTTCTCCAAGTAGGTTATTCATAAAAATGTTAACATACCCAGTGTCCCTCAGGTGGGGAATATAAGAGCAGGGATGGTAGTCATGGGCATTTGACATATACTACCCCATTTTAGAGATACCAAGGGAACATGTCATGCAAAGATGGGCACAATAAGGAACAGAAATGGTATGGACCTAACAGAAGCAAAAGATATTAAGAAGAGGTGGCAAGAATACACAGAAGAACTATACAAAAAAGATCTTCACAACCCAGATAATCGTGACGGTGTGATCACTCACCTAGAGCCAGACATCCTGGAATGCAAAGTCAAGTGGGCCTTAGGAAGCATCACTATGAACAAAGCTAGTGGAGGTGATGGAATTCCAGCTGAGTTATTTCAAATCCTAAAAGATGATGCTGTGAAAGTGCTGCACTCAATATGCTAGCAAATTTGGAAAACTCAGCAGTGGCCACAGGACTGGAAAAGGTCAGTTTTCATTCCAGTCCCAAAGAAAGGCAATGCCAAAGAATGCTCAAACTACCGCACAATTGCACTCATCTCACACACTAGCAAAGTAATTCTCAAAATTCTCCAAGCCAGGTTTCAACAGTACATGAACTGTGAACTTCCAGATGTTCAAGCTGGATTTAGAAAAGGCAGAGGAACCAGAGATCAAATTGCCAATATCCGCTGGATCATCGAAAAACCAAGAGAATTCCAGAAAAACATCTACTTCTGCTTTATTGACTATGCCAAGGCCTTTGACTGTGTGGATCACAACAAACTGTGAAAAATTCTTCAAGAGATGGGAATACCAGACCTGCCTTTTGAGAAACCTGTATGCAGGTCAGGAAGCAACAGTTAGAACTGGACATGGAACAACAGACTGGTTCCAAATCTGGAAAGGAGTACGTCAAGGCTGTATATTGTCACCCTGCTTATTTAGCTTACATGCAGAGCACATCATGAGAAACACTGGGCTGGATGAAGCTCAAGCTGGAATCAAGACTGACGGGAGAAATATCAATAACCTCAGATATGCAGATGACACCACCCTTATGGCAGCAAGCAAAGAAGAACTAAAGAGCCTCTTGATGAAAGTGAAAGAGGAGAGTGAAAAAGTTAGCTTAAAGCTCAACATTCAGAAAGCTAAGATCATGGCATCTGGTCCCATCACTTCATGGCAAATAGATAGGGAAACAGTGGAAACAGTGACAAAGTTTATTTTTTTGGGCTCCAAAATCACCGCAGATGGTGACTGCAGCCATGAAATTAAAAGACGCTTGCTCCTTGGAAGAAAAGTTATGACCAACCTAGACAGCATATTAAAAAGCAGAGACATTACTTTGCCAACAAAGGTCTATCTAGTCAAAGCTATGGTTTTTCCAGTCATCATGTATGGATGTAAGAGTTGGACAGTGAAGAAAGCTGAGCGCCGAAGAATTGATGCTTTTGAACTGTGGTGTTGGAGAAGACTCTTGAGAATCCTTTGGACTACAAGGAGATCCAGTCAGTCCATCCTAAAGGAAATCAGTCCTGAATATTCATTGGAAGGACTGATGCTGAAGATGAAACTCCAATACTTTGGCCACCTGATGTGAAGAGCTGACTCATTGGAAAAGACCCTGATGCTGGGAAAGATTGAAGGCAGGAGGGGAAGGGGATGACAGAGGATGGGATGGTTGGATGGCATCACTGACTCAATGGACATGAGTTTGAGCAAGTTCTGGGAGTTGGTGATGGAAAGGGAGGCCTGGCGTACTGCAGTTCATGGGGTCACAAAGAGTTGGACACAACTGAACGACTGAACTGAACTGCACATCATTTTAGGATGAAGGTGTCATCAAAGATGACAAGTAATGTTCTCAAGACCACTCAGCTAATAAATGTACACCTAGGATTGCTTGACTCTTTAGCATCAAGCCGTTCCCCAATATATGTAGGAAGAACTTTTCAGAAAGAGAACTTGTTCTGTTTGAGGGAGATATACAGGAAAATTATGTTAGCTTCTATTATTCAAAGTTAGTAAAGTTTCTAATAGATCTGAAATCACTGTCTCCCCTCTTCTTGAAAATGTAGGGACTGGTAGAGATCAGACATTGGCTTTATTTCCTGTGCTATATGGAACTGCAGACTGCAAAATATGCTTTGCTCGGATCATTTGCTCTGTGAAACCTTTCCTCACTTCTCTCTGTGCTCCACGTGTGTTTACCCAACTAGTGTAGGTGTGTTGTTCTCATTACACTGTAGCTTCCTGGGAGCAGGATGGTACTTTCTTTATCCCTACGCTCCTGGCTGTTGGAAGAATGAAGCAATAGTTTGTTTTTCAGAGTTACCCACACTACCAGCAAGCTCAGTCTTCTGGTGGCAGAGCAGAAATTTAACAAACTTTCCTGAGCACCTAATATATACTCCAGACAGTGTGGACAAACCATCAGTGAAAAAACAGACCATCTGGACTAGGGCATTTTTGCCATAAAGCACCAGGGGCACCAATCACACCACTGTCCACGTGCCCAACGCAGCCTGGGAGTATGCCCCACAGCCCTCTGGTGTGCACCTTTGCTGAAACTGTCACAAGTCATAGGATCCTACATACCCACAGAAACCAACGCACTGTGTCTACACAGGCAGTGTGAAGGCTGAGCATGTGCTGATATTACCCCATCCCATCGATAGATTCAGAGCTGTTGGACAGCGCGAAGTTTAGCAAAGGCACAGCGGAGGGCAGGAGGATGTGTCCTTTCAGAGGATCGTCCTATTAAACACTCCACCCCAAGCCAAAGCACTGTCATCTCAGGCAGGATAACTCTGTAACTCCCTAACACTTTGAACTTGCAGCTGTTGTGTGTTTTCTTATTTCTCTCTGCTGTTCTAGAAAGGAGAGGACACCCTCCCCGTCCACCGCGATGTGAGCCAGACGCCCGAGCCTGTGCTCCTACTCGCCCCTCCCGTCGCTTCTCTTTTGTTTGCGGTTCCTCCCGATAATCTTTCATAAAATGTCTGAACGTCGTAGGAGGTTTCTCGTGGATCCATATACTTGTGCTTTCAAAACAACATTTCATTTCCCTGACTCACAGGCTGAGTGGAAAAAAAACACACCAAAACAAACCCCTACACATTCGAAATAATCCACAAGGAAAGCCTACGTTGGAAATCATATTGCCATATAATTATCCTGTTTACAATCTCGCATACATCTTTTCTCATAGAAAAATGCAGGTTTGGAAACAAAGCAGGAAAAAGATGCCAGAAAACCCTGGCAAGGCTCTGACCACTGCCTGCTTAGGAGTGGCCGCGGAGGGAGAGAAATGTGTTTGCAATTAAGGCTGCCCAGAGCAGGTCCGATTACATCTGCACGCAGCCAAGCTGAAGAGATTTCCAGAGTGAACTTGTCGTGTGGGCCTAAGTGGATACAAGACAACGTCGGCTGGAGCCATTACAAGGAAGTAAATGGGGCCTCCACCTCCTGGACTCCTGTTACCCATATCTGGGCTCACTTCTGCCTCTTGAATGGAGAGGAACAAAATCACCATCATGTCAGGCCCTCTTATGTTATACTTCACGAGGTTTTCATGCGTTTTACAGCTACAGACAAAAAGGGCAGAAAAGAAACGAGTGTTGTGAAGTGGTTTCCATGCTAGATGTGATTGATAGAAAGATGAGGGGACCTTAAAGGGATCCCAGTAAGACTCTGAAATAGCCAAAGCCTTCCCACGACCCCACCCTGCTTCTGGGGGCAATATCTGTGCTCTGCTTCCAGACCCTAAAGGCGCCCGCTGCCGATTCTTTACTCCCCAGCGAGCTGGGTGACAACTAGCTCAGCCCACTCTCAAGGGCAAAGTTCTCTGGAAAGAATTAAACACTATCAAGGTTTCTCTCTCTTGCCACAATTTCCTAATACAAATGCCCCACTAATCCTGCTGCCACTCCCTCAAGTAAAGGACACACACACACAGCTTTGAGCTTCTCGTGGTGCCGCTGATAGATCTGCTGGCGTTTGGTGTCATTCCGAGTGTGCACATGTGTGAATGTGTGCATGTGTGTATGTTGCATCCCACATATTCTTCATGAGACAGAAGATAGGGTCTTACAGTCACTCAGAAGTGCAGCCACTCCATTTCCCTGACCATGCCCTTCCTCTGTGCCTTTTCAAATGCTTTTTAAACCTTTTTCATCAATTACAAGTTATACCCATGTCTCTGGTCTCCGGCATTGGCAGGTGAGTTCTTTACCACTAGCACCACCTGGGAAGCCCTGTAATAATACTACTTTGTATAAAATGTTTACTTAGAGATTCCTAAAGCTTTTTAAGAGGCAGTTTTAAAAAATAATTTCACACACACACACACACACACACACACACACACACACACACACAAAACACCTTCCAACTACTACCACTGCTGCCAACATAGAGATGAAGATAGCAATTCTAAAAGGATTTACATTTCTATAAGATCCTACTTTTTACTGTCAATTTACCAGAGCTGATTCTTTAGTAAACAGAACCTATTTTAGCTATCTACAGTGTGTTTCCACTTACAAATGGTTTTTTGTATACCTTTTTCAATCAGAAGATCATTTTTGTAAATGGTGTCTCTAACAGTATGCCCAGATAATACAAAATGCAAATTGGGATATTTAAGAGTAGCGAGGCACTATTTACAAATTTTCTGGGACAGTAGCCATTAACTGGCACCACTGTAGACAAACCAACTTGTATGTCCTCCTTATTCTTAAATGACTTGTCTAAATTTATGGATCTGTGGTCAACAGGGCTCTCTGGATTGCAAAACTCTGTTTTTTACACAATGTTGTCTTCCCCTTGTGTCCTCATGTGACATGGTTGTCCAGAGCCCTAACCGAAAACTAAGAAAGGGACCGGAGAAGGAGAAGTCCTGTGATTTTGAACCTGA
Organism: Giraffa tippelskirchi; assembly: GCF_054371585.1. Taxonomy (NCBI): domain Eukaryota; kingdom Metazoa; phylum Chordata; class Mammalia; order Artiodactyla; family Giraffidae; genus Giraffa; species Giraffa tippelskirchi. Next base: position 97,403,303 of record NC_137277.1, read on the forward strand.
GCCTCCATCTGGAGCAGCCTCATGATTTCCATGGTGGTCTGGATTAGGTATCCTGGACAATCTAGAAAAAATTATTGAGAAGATGGTTTTAGGGAGCTTTGTTATATTATCACCAGAAAGGGGGGGCATATTACAGTCTGAGGGGCAGTGAAAGCCCTTTGTAAGCCAATAGGAATTAAAAATTTCCAGATTTTGTTTCCATCATTTAACACTTTTTCATGTTTTTTCAAATGAAATTGTCTTCAGGACTTTATATCTCCCTTTAGGCAGACACATTTTGCTGATGGAGTGAGAATTCCCAGTAGTATAGCTAAAGGACAAGGGATTAACATGCTCCTCTGTATTTAAGTGCTATTACAGCAATGCCAGTAATAAATGAAGAATGCTGCCTCTAACCGTCTCTTGCTGACAATTTTCAGAAGCTGATTAAATATTTGCATGATGTGGCCATGGTCTTGAATAATGCCTGAAAGGTCAGTGAAGAGCAACTCTACCCTCTCTTTTCCTCTCTGTGGCTGATGAAAACACATTCAGCATTAAACTCAGTAACGTTGTGATACAAGGATGCAATAGCTTTCCTCTAATGACTCATTGCTGTCTACTTTAAAATGTAAGAACCTTTGTAGAAAATGATAAAGTTATGATGTGCCTAAGCTTTTCACATTATTGCTTCCTTTTCCCTTGTCACATAGCCAGGCATTAATTTCTAATGTTGTTCAATCGTTAAGTTGAACTGCAGCACAGGCTTCCCTGTCCTTTGCTATCTCCTGGAGTTTAATGGAGATTCAAAAATAAAAGTATTTTTTATATAATTGCCAGGGATAACTCTGGATATTTCACTTGACTCTTGTAGCCGTGGTAAGAAGGCAGAATGAGAAGGTGTTCTGGAATGCTAGCAGAAGGGTGGTGAAATGTGGTGAGTCCAACTGTCTTTGATGTTATGCATCCATGCTTCTTGTAGCAAACATCGTTTGGTTGACATTGCAGGGGAATGAAGTGTTCCACGTAAACACATTTTCCAGATAACTGCAGCCAACTCTTTCTTATGCCAACACCTTTACATTTTAAGGTATGATTGTGGATAAAAATCTTTCTAAAATAGACAACAGGTTCTTGTCTTGTTTAACAGAGCAAAGAAAATACAAGGCATATTTTCTCTTTGATTCAGGGATATCTAATAGTGTTGTCAACCCTGTAGCAGAAGGGTTTGTTTTTAAAGTTTGTTTTATTTATAATTTATATCCTACTTACTCCTGAAGAGAACTCAAGGTAAAATGCAGTAAAACTGCACACAATGGGCCAGGTTAAGCTCTCTGACAAGTATTTAGAGTTTAGATATAGTTTATATTAAAGCCAGATGCATATATTTTCAATATCAGGCAGCAAAAGGGACATCTTGTTTTGAAAAACAGAGAAGTGGGCTTATTTATTGTCCCTTAGCTGGAGTTCTGTCTCACATCCATATGGAAGTAGCCTAGAAGGGAAGTTTGCTTGAGCAGCTACAAAGTGATCTTATAGCTCATTGATCTTCTAATGATATCACAGCTCATTCTATAATATTTGGAAAAAAACATCAGTGTCAGCCATCGTCAACACTCTTCCCAATAACCTCAGTTCACATTCCCAGAATTCCCCGTCTCCTGTCACCAACAGTGCCTCTCATCTTCCTCTCAACCCTTGGCCTCTCTCATTCATCTTCTCCAAAACCCTTATACGGATCTTCCTCAACTTAGGATTACATCCCGATAAAACCATCGTAAGTTGAAAATATAAATGAAAAATGTATTTACTACACCTAACATCATAGCTGAGCCCAGCCTACCTTAAAGGCACTCAGAACAACCTTTCAGCTCCCAGGTTGGCAAAATCCTCCAACACAAAGCCAATTTTATAATAAAGTTGAATGTCTCATGGACTTTACTGACCACTGAAAGTATAAAACAGGGTACCTGTAAATGTGTCAGTTGTTTAGTCTCTTGATAGTGTGGTCGCCTCACATCACAAGAGAAGATTGTACCACATATCACTAGCCCAGGGGAAGATCAAAATTCACAATTCAAAGGATGGTTTCTACTGAATGCTTATCACCTTCCCACCATCATAAACTGGAAAAACTGTAAGTGGACCATTGGAAGCTGGGGACCATCTATATCCTCTTACTACCTCTTCCATGATCCATTCTTTCTTCCACCTCCTACTAAGCCAGGAGTTAGGTAAACATTGCTTCCTCAATGTTTTCTTCTATCCAGAATATGTATAACTAAATCCATTCTTGCTTTTCTGACAAAGAGGATGAGGGACAATTTGAAGAGATTTGATTTGATTAAATAGATTAGTGGACTAGTTCAGTGGATTTAGTCAAATTAATGGGTCAGAATACACAAGAGAAAGTATTGGTGCTGTTAATGGGTTTTCAGGTTTATTTAGTAGTCTCTATTGGCAAAAAAAATTAATTGCTCATTACTCCAATTATCTGAGACAGAATATGAGCATCACGGATGTGCATAATGATGAAGAGACTTGACCATAATCACCTGTCATCAGAAACTATGCAAACTCTCAAACAATAACAGTAAAAACAATAGCAATAACAAAATGAAAGATGGCAATTCATTCATGGGTAGCTGAACTAAAAAAGTAGAATTCACAGCTCTTCAGCCCTCTCTCTGGATATTATAATCTGTGTTGCTTTAGTTCCCTTCATGTGAATCTGTTTGTCTTATAGTGACTCTTAAAATTAAGTTTTCTAGTTCATTTATGACTGTTTAATGCTTATTGCTAAGAACAACAACTTACTTGAGTTGGCCCATGTTTAGAGCCACATATATTTATGGGAAAAGTATTTAGCAGGACTCAAATTTTGCGTGAAGAATACATTCAAGCTTGTGTGTGTAACTTCAGGAAATTCCACAAGGATTGTGAAGGTTTTCAGAGATCCATGTCATCTTGCTCTTGGCCCTCTCTCCTTTTTGTGAGAGCAAAAGAAGAGAAGAAGCTCCTAGCTCAGTCCTTGGGCCCAGAATAATTGAAACACTCTAGGGAAATAACAAAGTGTTATTCTTCAAGAAGGGCTTCCCCAGTGGCTCAGTGGTAAAGAATCCTTCCGCCAATGCAGGAGATTCAGGTTTGGTCCCTGGGTTGGGAAGATCTCCTGGAGAAGGAAATGGCAATCCACTCCAATATTCTTGCCTGGAGAATCCCATGGACAGAGGAAACTAGAGGGCTACAGTCATGGGGTCACAGAAGAGCTGAATCCAACTTAGTGACTAAACAACAACAACATTCTTCAAGAAAAGACTGGAGATTCCTGATATATGAGACGTTTACATACTCTCTGCCTTATTATTTACTCAGTCTCCATAATGGCTAGTTGAAAAGTGGAGCGTTTTATACATTATAGTAGTTTGTATGTAGTAGAAAGGGGAGTACTAGGGGGAGTGACAGGAGGGGAGGTACACATCAGTACTTCTAAGATTTACTAAGTTAAATCAAACAATATGGCACTTTCCCTAGATGATGTTTTTATATCTATTAATGCAGCTGATGTAATTGGTTGAGTGAAGTTCTTTTAAGCCAGATTATCATTTCATTACTATTTTATTTGGTACTAGTGCCATTGGTTGATGGATATAAACCACATTAATTGAATAGTGTGTTGCATGTTAAGCCAGGGTTTACAAAGATGGAAAGAAATATGTCTCACTGTCAAGTTGCTTAGTCTAGCAAGAAAATAATGAAAAGTGAAAGTGTTAGTCACTCAGTCTTGTCCGACTCTTTGCTACCTCACGGACTGCAGCCCGCTAGGCTCCTCTGTGCGTGAATTTCTCCAGGCAAGAATACTGGAGTGGGTAGCCATTCCCTTCCCCAGGGGATCTTCCCAACCTGGATTTCCTGCATTGCAGGCAGATTCTTTACTGTCGCCACGAGGGAAGCCCAGTAAGAGAGTATATGGCCAAGCAAATCTTAAAGCCCAATGAGATAATTGCTATAAAGGAGAATTGGTGTTTTCAAAATCCCAGATAGCTTACTTCTTATTCTCTCTGAATTTGAGGTAGGTAAGTAAATCAAAGGGGTCAGATAGGAATCAAAAGAAGGCTTTCTTGCTAATAATGTGTTAGAGAATATGGCTTAAACCCAAGGCCACTAGGCTTTACTTCCCCCCGAACTGATCTTCAGGCGATGATGAGCAGAGCAGTTGGTCTGGTTAGTACAGACAAGATAGAAGAAAATAAAAAGGAGAATGTGGTTTGTTTGTGAGGAGTCAGGCCCAGGGAGCTTTTGAAAGGGTGGGTTTCTAATGGGAATATGGCGTTGTATCCATTCTCACCAATCAGATAAGCCAGTCCTCTTCCCTTGGGAGTAAAGAGAAGGGATGGTAGGGTCTTCTAGTGCTATGCCTTCCAGGGTTTCAAAACTTCCCAGATTTGAATGACTGGTTCTTTGAGGGGTACGCATCTAGTATTCTACTTACCAAGTGGGAGGGAGGGGTGAAGAAGCTGGTGTACAGGAAATGCAAATACAGAGGAAGCATTCTTGCAAATATCTTCCTGCTGACTCTCTTGGCTTTGGCAGAGAAGTTATGGGATGAAGAAGGTACACAATACATTTTCCAAAGAGGAACCTATATAAATCCTAGGCCCCTAGTTGTAAGGTAAATAGGAGGCTTTTGTTTGTCTATACCCTCAATGATGTTGTTGTGCATCTGTGCCTTCAAACAAAGAAAGCATGCATACTATTATTACAGCAGTACCTCTGGTAACCCAACACACGTTTATACACTCGCAGTATGATGCTGAACTCCTTTGTGGGGACCCACATGATCCTTTTGTGATAACCATGCAAAGAATTTTCTTCTAAAGAATGAAATCCTTTATATGTAATTTTAGATTGAAATGCAGTAATTTATCTGCAAAAGACTTTTGCATATGTGATAGAGGCTGCTCCAAAATAAGTAACAGATGTGTAGGGCTCAGTTGAAACACAAATATGTGCCGGGCATTCTTTAAATATGAAAATTTGCCATTCTAAGAGATGTGTCAGAAATTTAGTCTTTTATGTCTGTCTAGTTCTATTTAGTCATGAGCCAAATATGATAGAGAAATCTCCAAAGAACATCTCAGCTGAAGTTTAGAAGGCAGTGGTCCAGGTTGTCTTTTGGAGAATGCCAAATGTAAATTCTGAAGCAAATGTAGGCCAGAAATAAATGACTATGGCCAAATATTACATAGAATACTGCCCTGGGTGCCCATGCACCATTCCGACTTTCTGCTCCTTGGCCATTGAAATTGTTTAGCTGTGCTAGGAACTTGCATTGTATGAGTGCTGAAGTCTTCAATGTATATTCCCAGCCTTAACTAACTTGTTTATTGGCAAGAACGAATGTAATGGGTATTAGAATCAAATCTCAAGACAAATTCTAGAAATAGGATTATTTAAAATGCTTAATTCAAACATATTCAATATCCTAGAAATAAGATTTTAGAATCCTTTGTCCTTGTAAAACTAAGTTTCTTTAATTTGCCTCTTCCAAAATTGTATAATGTACTGGTAGGTCCCCTTTTGAACATGAGTATATTTAGGGAGTATGAAAACCTTATTATATTTTATCGAAACAACTGTTCAGTTTGCACAGATGTGCACTTGAATGAGCACACTTTTGGAAGGAGTAAGCAAAACTTTGTTTGCTCAAGATACCTGTAACAGGCATTTTATTCCCTCTTTAAAATGTCTGTCCTCAGCCCTGTTTAGTGAAATGATCTGCTACATTGCCTGCCCTGAAAGACTGAATGCTAAATAAGTGAATTAGAATTTTTTCCTTGTTTATGTGAGAAAGAAACATCAGTGTCACCTCCACTAAAAGTCACCTAGAAAACTAAGAAAAAGTTTGAGACATCACAGTTGCAGAAGTAATTGTGTAATGTCTTTTCACTAAGTTTTCAGACTGTTCCAGCTTCCACTGTGGTTTAATTTAGCAGCAATGCTACTCAGATGATAAGGATTAATTTGCTGTGACCTATTTTCTTTAACCTTTATATGACCTTTTTTTTTAGATATACTTTCTCTTATTCTACCTGCCTTCTACCTTGCACAGCCATGAGTAACTTCAAAGCAATTCTCTGTCTGATACTAGGTTTTGGTTACATGGCGATTCATTCTACTATATAAAACAACGTTTGCTTATAAACTTTCTCCCCAAAAATAGGGGCAAAAGGAGTCATTAAAATTTTTCCTATGTTTTTCTTAGCAGGGAAATGTTTGGAACAAGAAAAATGTGGATTCTTTACATGCAGTGGCAGATCTTCTGTTGGCTATTTATAATTCACATTTCTCCCCATGTATTTGAGATAAAAGTCACTTTTAAAAATAGAGGCTATAACTTTTAAAACTGAAATCAATAGTCAGAAATCTCTGGAAATAAATCAGGGCAGATACTTCATTGCTTCTTGTTCATTTTCCCTCTCCATGACCCTTTTTATTTTTAATAAGTGCTGCAGGATGTTTTTCACAAGTTTCTCTCTCTTTCAAAGCTTATTATTTTTAACACTATAAAGACATTCACTCTAAACGTAATTATGACACACACAGAATCCACACATGTGTTATACGAACAAGTCCTAAACATGTTTAAAGATAACTTTAAATGAAATGCCTACATATATCCATATTTGCTAAGTTGTAGGTTAGTGTGTTAGGAGAAAAAAAAAGAGAGAAAAAAACGTAGCACTTAAAAACACTGAAAATAACACAAAGCTGTAGCCAGACTGAGTTTTGGACATGGATAATCAGAACAATCTGTAGCCCGTCTGTGGCTAATGGGATGTTTCTCCCAGCTTTGTCACCATGGCAAATACTTCATAATACACAAACATTTGTAGCGCTAAAAATCCACCCACTCTTGTTGAAAGATGGCCAGGTTTTGTAAAATTACATTCCAGCTAGTGCTGCCCTGCTGATTTTTAAGATAAGTTCTTTCTGTTTACCATTCATGTGCTTAACAAAGGACTGAAGGGAAAAAACATATATAGTGTGTAAACATATATTATACTTTCATAGTTCAAGTACATTATAAATACATGTCAGTAGATTTTTGTGATGGCTAAATTTGGGGCAGCAGGAGGTCTATTTTGCAGGAGGAGTGGTGGGGAGGGGAGAACTCTAGATCTTTAATCCTAATCCACAAACCCCATCATTCTTCCCAAATAAACATACAATCAAAGTAAAAAAGCACATTTGTGGAACAAATATGGCTTCAAAGCAAGTCCCTTTGTCCCCTCAACAATCAGAGTGCTGCCTTTAAGCAATTTTGAAGAGTTTTGGGTATATGTCTTTATAATGAATGCCACCAGGCTACTTTTCCATTGAATTCCAACTTTCTATAAGAGCTCCACCTGCATGAGCAAAGAACATTCCTGTTTCCTTTCTGACCCTCCTCATCTCTTGCCAAGATAGCAAAGTATAGCACATTTTCCAATTCATTCCTTTACTTAAAGGGAGGGGGAAAGAGAGCCTTGGTGACACTCCACTGCAGAGCCAAATGAGAGCGAACTGTCGCGTGGCGGCGATGCCAAAAAGATTCAGAATACGTGTGACTAGGGAAAAAAATGTAGGCAAAACAGTTTTTGCCACAAGTGGGTGGAAGCGGACAAGTCACAGTTTTTAAAGCATAACATAGGTGTATAGTGCCAGAAAGGGCCAGTCCAAATATTTACATGCAATAGTGATATATGAAAAAAAGCTTAACAGAATGCTTGGGGGAAAAGAGAGAACGCGAGTGTTAACTGGAAGCTCTAGGCACAACACCGGGTTTGTTGGCGACCTGTTGGAGTTTTAGAAGCCTGTTTATGCTGTCTGTTACCCCAGCATCATCCTGCTACATCATATGGTCTTTCCCAGAATCTCATAGCATCAGACAGGAAGGCAGAAGACAAGGACACCAATACATCACAATTATGAATGCCTCCTTGAGGAGAGAAACCATCTAACAATTGGTATTAATTTTAATGATTGCTGTGTGCTGTGCTGAATCACTTCAGTCATGTCCAACTGAAGTGAGCCCGCCAGGCTCCTCTGTCTATGGGATTCTCCAGGCAAGAATACTGGAGTGGATTGCCATGGCCTCCTTCGGGGGATCTTCCCAACCTAGGGTTGGAGCCTGCATCTCCTGAGTCTCCTGCATTATAGATAGATTATTAACCCTCAAAAAAACCCCATGAATGTTTATTTCTAAAAACCAGTCTTTCTAAAATCAAAAGATGCCTTTAGATGGGGCAATTCAAAGTAGCAATTATTTGCTTTAGTTTTACTTTGAAAGTATTTGGACGTTAATTTGTTATTTGCATTATTCAGTCATTGCTACTGCTTAAGACAGTGAGTGCAAGAGAACATCAACCAAACTTGCAGTCATATTTTTCTGATATAAAATGCTGCATGTCAGATATCAAACCTAAAAGGTTTTGACTGGCAGCAGCTTTTTAATGAAAGAAGGAAATTAGCTTATTTGATTTCACATTTATGGGTAAAATTTTATACTAATAATCATTAGCTTAATGAAGACTTCCTAGGTGAGATAATTTAGGAGTGTTTTTTTCTCCTTTCAAGAAAAAGTATCATAGTAAAATTTGAAGTGAGTTTTGATAAATAGCACCAATTTTGCTGTGAGTTTTAATATTTCTTTTATGGCCCAGTGCAAAACATCTATGTTTTTGATATTTCTAATAAGTTAAATAGATTTCATGCAAGCAACACCTGGCGATTTATGTTGCCTTTTTCAATAGCAATTTTAACAGCTCTCAAACAGATAGAAATACCACCTTCTATTTTGTTTAAAGTTCATTTCCTGTCTCTAGGATATTCACTGACCTTTCAATGTTGGCTATTTTGCTTTTTACTTTTTCCGGTGAGTCTTATTCTAGTTCTCATTGACTTCATTCCATTCCTGACCTCTTTTCCCCTCAAGAAAATTAAATGCAGCCCAAAACATATTGGACCCCAATTAGTTTTACAGCTCGTCTTGCCCTCCCACTATTTCATTCTTCAGTTTGTTACAAGTCAACTGGCTTTGCTCATTCCATCTCTACCAACACATATATTCACGGGCAAGACAGACTCTACATTAATTAGATTTATCTTTTTACATTTCTTATTTACAAAATTTAAAATCTCCTTAAGCTTGTATCAGAAATTTCTTGGGAACACTTACTTATATCAGTTTTATTCAATATCATTTGGCTCCTGGAAATGATATCTGTTCTTATTGATATTTTTCTATAATATTTTCATTAAAACCTACAATAGACTCTATTTTATCTTTTCCTTAGATAACTGCATTAAAAAAGAAGAATGCAAATAAAAGGATTCTTTTTATGGGACATGTCCTGGGATCATGATGAGTGCTTCTAAATAAGCTACATACAATCCCCTTTCACCATAGTGTTGAAGAGGACAGAGCATTCTTATCTGTGTGATGAGATGATTTGTAATCTCTTTTTCCTTAGGGTGACTAAGTGCGTGTGTAAGCTTGTTTGTGCTTCTAGAAATGTCTTTAATATTTCCCTGAACTCCACCACAACATTTTCAGTGAAAAATGACTCTGCAGTTGGTTTCATCATGCTAATTGAAATGGATTATTATACCAGGCAGAAAAATCCTTCTTTTCTTCTAAATTAGACTTTGCAGATATCTCTGATTTACCTGCAACTGAATTATGAGAGCAAAATAATGCTTCAGAATTATTTAGTTAGAAAAGAACTATGCATCTCAGCAAAAATAAAGTGAATGACAGAAAACAAGCCTGACAAAAATGGTGTAAGTTCATCCTTAAATCTAAATAAATCAATGAGGTATTCGTTTCAAACAATTGTATGATTCATATTTTCAGCACTTCATGACAGTGAAACCCTTTATCTCAGATTAGGACTTGAACCCACGTGGCTGGGACTCGAACCCAGCCAAAATGCACGGTACCTGGTTTCAGGACCTAATGAAGCTCAGGTTCTTGATGTCTCATTGCAGAAAGAATTCAGTGAGAGACAAAGTGATAGATAAGAAGTGGATTTATTCAGATTCAGGAAGAAGCACACTCCACCACAGACAGGCTCTGGGCCATTATAGAATGTGAGTGCAGCAGTGAAATGTGGTGTGGTCAGTTTTTATGGGCTGGATAATTTCATGTGCTAATGGAGGGGAGAAAGTGAAGAATTAAAGAGCCTCTTGAGGAAAGTGAAAGAAGAGAGTGAAAAAGTTGGCTTAAAGCTCAACATTCAGGAAACTAAGATCATGGCATCTGGTCCCATCACTTTATGGCAAATAGATGGGGAAACGGTGGAAACAGTGACAGACTATTTTCTTGGGCTCTAAAATCACTGTCGATGGTGACTGCAGCCATGAAATTAAAACACGCTTGCTCCTTGGAAGAAAAGCTATGGTCAACCTAGAAAGCATATTAAAAAGCAGAGACTTTTCCAACAAAGGTCCTTCTCATCAAAGCTATGGTTTTTCCAGTAGTCATGTATGGATAAGAGAGTTGGACCATAAAGAAAGCTGAGCACTGAAAAATTGATGCTTTTGAACTGTGGTTTTGGAGAAGACTCTTGAGAGTCCCTTGGACAGCAAGGAGATCCAATCAGTCCATCCTAAAGGAGATCAGTCCTGAATATTCATTGGAAGGACTGATGCTGAAGCTGAAACTCCAATATTTTGACCATCTATGTGAAGAACTGACTCATTGGAAAAGACCCTGATGCTGGGAAGGATTGAAAGCAGGAGGAGAAGGCGATGACAGAGGATGAGGTGGTTGCATGGCTTCACTGACTTGATGGACATGAGTTTGAGCAAGCTCCGGGAAATGGTGATGGACAGGGAAGCCTGGCATGCTGCAGTCCATGGGGTTGCAATGAGTAGGACACGACTGAGTGACTGAACTGAACTTTGGGGAAGGGGTGGAGATTTCCAGGAATTCAGCCACTGCCCACTCCTTGGTCTTTGGACAGTGCCTTGGAACTGTCATTGGAAGTGACTTGTAATTGGGTGTGTCGTTTAGCTTGCTGATTGAGGATCAAGGTCTAATCAAAGTCGACTTGTCTGCCATCTTGGATCCATTTGATTCTAATCAGTTTATGTTGTGTCTTGGGCTATGTCATTCTTTCCCTCACATTACAACAGTTGCATTCAATATCACAGTAATCCTAGTCTATGCCCCAACTGTAATGTGAAAGAAGCTGAAGTTGAATGGTTCTATGAAGACCTACAAGACCCGCTAGAACTAACACCCAAAAAAGATGTCCTCTTCATTATAGGGGAGTGAAGTGAAGTGAAGTCGCTCAGTCATGTCCGACTCTTTGCGACCCCATAGACTGTAACCTACCAGACTCCTCCATCCATGGGATTTTCCCGGCAAGATTACTGGAGTGGGTTGCTATTTCCTTCTCCAGGGGATCTTACCAATCCAGGGATCAAACCCGGGTATCCCACATTGTAGACAGACACTTTACCATCTGAGCCACCAGGGAAGTCATTATAGGGGACTGGAATGCAAAAGTAGGAAGTCAAGAGATACCTGGAATAACAGGCAAATTTGGCCTTGGAGTACAAAAGAAAGCAGGGCAAAGGCTAACAGAGTTTTGCCAAGAGAACACACTGGTCATAGCAAACACCCTCTTCCAACAAAACAAGAGAAGACTCTATACATGGACATCACCAGATGGTCAATACCGAAATCAAATTGATTATATTCTTTGCAGCCAAAGGTGGAGAAGTTCTATACAGTCAGCAAAAACAAGACTGCGGGCTGACTGTGGCGCAAACCATGAACTCCTTATTGCCAAATTCAGACTTGAAGAAAGTAGGGAAAACCACTAGACCATTCAGGTATGGTCAGGTATTCAGCTCAACATTCAGAAAACTAAGATCATGGCATCCAGTCCCATCATTTCATGGCAAAAAGATAGGGAAACAGTGGAAACTGTGGCTGACTTTATTTTTCTGGGCTCCAAAATCACTGCAGATGGTGATTGCAGCCATGAAATTAAAAGACACTTACTCCTGGGAAGGAAAGTTATGACCAACCTAGACAGCATATTGAAAAGCAGAGACATTAATTCGTCAACAAAGGTGCATCTAGTCAAGGCTATGGTTTTTCCAGTCATCATGTATGGATGTGAAAGTTAGACTATAGAGAAAGCTGAGTGCTGAAGAATTGATGCTTTTGAACTGTGGTGTTGGAGAAGACTCTTGAGAGTCCTTTGGACTGCAAGGAGATCCAACCAGTCCATCCTAAAGGAGATCAGTCCTGGGTGTTCATTGGAAGGACTGATGTTGAAGCTGAAACTCCAATACTTTGGCCACCTGATGTGAAGAGCTGACTCATTTGAAAAGACACTGATGCTGGGAAAGATTGAGAGCAGGAGGAGAAGGGGATGACAGAAGATGAGATGGTTGGATGGCATCACCGACTCAGTGGACATGGGTCTGGGTGGACTCCAGGTGTTGGTGATGGACAGGGAGGCCTGGCGTGCTGTGTTTCATGAGGTCGCAAAGATTCGGACATGACTGAGTGACTGAACTGAACTGAATTGATTCAGGTATGACTGAAATCAAATCCCTTACAATTATACGGTGGAAATGACAAATAGAATCTGGGGATTAGATCTGACAGATACAGTGCCTGAAGAATTATGCACAAAGGTTCGTGACATTGTACAGGAGGCAGTGATCAAGACCATCTCCACGAAAAAGAAATGCAAAAAGGCAAAATGGTTGTCTGAGGAAACCTTTCAAATAGCTGTGAAAAGAAGAGAAGTGAAAGGCAAAGAAGAAAAGGAAAGATACACCCATGTGAATGCAAAGCTCCAAAGAATAGCAAGAAGAGAGTTAAGAAAGCCTTCTTCAATGATCAATGCAAAGAAATTGAGGGAAACAATAGAATGGGAAAGACTAGAAATCTCTTTAAGAAAATTGGAGATACCAAGGGAACATTTCATGCAAAGATGGGTGCAATAAAGGACAGAAATTGTATGGACCTAACAGAAGCATAAAATGTTAAGAAGAGGTGAAAAGTGTACACAGAAGAATTGTACAAAAATATCTTCATGGCCCAGATAACCATGATGGTGTGATCACTCACCTAGAGCCAGACATCCTGGAATGCAAAGTCAAGTGGGCCTTAGGAAGCATCACTACAAACAAAGCTAGTGGAAGTGATGGAATTCCAGTTGAGCTATTTCAAATCCTAAAAGTTGATGCTATTGAAGAGCTGCACTCAATATGCCAGCAAATTTGGAAAACTCAGCAGTGGCCACAGGACTGGAAAAGTTCAGTTTTCATTCCAATCCCAAAGAAAGGCAATACCAAAGAATGCTCAAACTACCGCACAATTGCGCTCATCTAGCACGCTAGCAAAGTAATGCTCAAAATTCTCCAAGCCAGGCTTCAATAGCACATGAACCATGAACTTCCAGATGTTCAAGCTGGATTAGAAAAGGCAGAGAACCAGAGATCAAATTGCCAGCATCTGCTGGATCATCGAAAAAGCAAGAGAATTCCAGAAATACATCTTCTGCTTTATTGACTATGCCAAATCCTTTGACTGTGTGGATCACAACAAATTGTGGAAAATTCTTCAAGAGATGGGAATACCAGACCACCTGACCTGCTCTTGAGAAACCTGTATGCAGGTCAGGAAGCAACAGTTAGAACTGGACATGGAACAACAGACTGGTTCCAAATCTGGAAAGGAGTAGGACAAGGCTGTATATTGTCACCCTGCTTATTTAACTTATATGCAGAGTGCATCATGAGAAATGCTGGACTGGATGAAGCACAAGCTGGAATCAAGATTGCTGGGAGAAATATCAATAACCTCAGATTTGCAGATGACAGCACTCTTATGGCAGAAAGCAAAGAAGAACTGAAGAGCCTCTTGATGAAAGTGAAAGAGGAAAGTGAAAAGGTTGGCTTAAAACTCAATATTCAGAAAATTAAGATCATGGCATCTGGTCCCATCACTTCATGGCAAATAGATGGGGAAACAATGGAAACAGTGAGAGACTTTATTTTTGGGGGCTCCAAAATCACTGCAGATGGTGACTGCAGCCATGAAATTAAAAGATGCTTACTCCTGGAAGAAAAGCTATGATCAACCTAGATAGTATATTATAAATAGAGACATTACTTTGCCATCAAAAGTCTGTCTTGTCAAAGCTATGGTTTTTCCAGTCGTCATGTGTGGATGTGAGAGTTGAACTATAAAGAAAGCTGAGCACCAAAGAATTGTTGCTTTTGAACTGTTGGAGAAGACTCTTGAGAGTCCCTTGGACTGCAAGGAGATCAAGTCAGTCAATCCTAAAGGAAATCAGTCCTGAATATTCATTGGAAGGACTGATGCTGAAGCTCAAACTCCAATACTTTGGCCATCTGATGTGAAGAACTGACTCATTTGAAAAGACCCTGATCCTGGGAGAGACTGAAGGCAGGAAGAGAAGGGGATGACAGAGGATGAGATGGTTGGATGAGATCACTGACTGGATGGACATGAGTCTGAGTAATTTCTGGAAGCTGGTGATGGACAGGGAAGCCTGGCATGCTGCAGTCCATGGGGTTGCAAAGAGTCAGACATGACTGTGTAATTGAACTGAATGGAACTGAACAACAGTAAAGGTTGATGAAGACACACCCTGTCACCTGTTTTACATTCATGAGCCTCTGACCAAAGAATGTACTTTTCCTTACTCTTTTTCTTGTGATTTGTATTATTCTGAGAAAAATGAGACCGTACAATTCTGTGGTTTGCGTGGTACTGTTGCTCTATTATAATATCTAACAAGCTAAATACATAAAATTGCTTCTTAGATTCCTTCATCTGAATTTTGGGCTAACAGTCATGGCCATTCCCCAAGCCCTGACCCTATTTCCAGGCTTGCCTTTATACAAGTATTTCCCACTTTCTATGTTCCAAATATCCTCCAGATTCCCTCCTCCCCAAACCTCTCCTTCAAGTCCTCTTGGGTCCCTGTTTACATTGCATTACACAGCACCACAGACTTTGAAAACACACGCAAGCAAAAACAAAACTCTGAATGGGCTCCACTCTGAAAGGCTGGAAGTGTCAGGAGATACATTTTTGGCAGCCAGTTGACAGTGGTGAGTGTTTCTTATTTCCCGTCCCTTGTGGGCTACCCCCGAAGCTCTGTGAGACACTATCTGTGTCATCTCTTGCCCAGCAGGCCTTTGAGAGCCTCTTCCCAGGCTCCTCTCTTCCTCCTCACATTCCTCTCATACCCTGGCCACCTTCACATCCCAGTCCAAGGCTCAGATCAGCCCCACCCACCTCTAGCAGCTGCTCTGGGAAAACAACCCATCAAAGTTCACAATATCCTAGAGTCATCCAAACTCTTTCACTGCATTAGTAGTCTTGATAACAATTTTGCATGTTCCAATCCATTTATTTATTTATTTCTTACTTTTAATTTTTTCTTATTGGAGTACAGTTGCTTTACAATGCTGTGTTAGTTTCTACTGTACAGCACAGTGAATCAGCCACATGTATACATATATCCCCTCTTCCTTGGATTTTCTTCCCATTTAGGTCACCACAGATCACTGAATAGAGTTCCCTGTGTGGTACAGTCAGTTCTCTTTAGTTATCTATTTTATACATGGTAGTGGGCTTCCCAGATGGTGCTAGTGGTAAAGAACCCACCTGCCAATGCAGGAGACCTGGGTTCCATCCTTGGGTTGGGAAGAGCCCCTGGAGACAGAACCGGCAACCCACTCCAATATTCTTGCCTGGGAAATCCCATGGACAGAGGAGCCTGGTGGGCTACAGTTCATGGGGGCCCAAAGAGTTGGACACGACTTAGCAACTAAGCAACAAGTGTATATATGCCAATTGCAATCTCCCAATCCATACCACCCTACTTTTTACTTTGAAACTGTGGTAGACTCACAGGAGATTACAAAGTAATGTACAGACAGGCTCCACACACACTTGACTGCCACTCCCACTGTTGCCGTCTTATGTAACTAGAGCACAATATCCAAACCAGGAACTTGACATTGGTACAGCTCTCAGAGTTATTCAGATTACATTACATATAATTACATTACAGATTTAACAATACATGTATATTTGAGTGTGCATATATATGCATGCATGCTAAGTTGCTTTAGTTGTGTCCGACTCTTTGCAACCCTATGGACTGTAGTCCACCAGGCTCCTGCCCATGAAATTCTCCAGGCAAGAATACTGGTGTGGGTTTCCATGACCTTCTCCTGGGGATCTTCCCGACCCCAGGATGGAACCCAGTGTCTCTTACATCTTCTGGATTTGCAGGTGGGTTCTTTAACACTAGCGCCACCTGGCAAGCCCTGTGCATATACATTCACAGATGCAATTTTATCGCATGTGTAGATTCATGAAAATGCCAACACAAGATTGTTGCTGTTGTTTTAGTCCCTAAGTTGTGCCCAACTCTTTTGCCACTGCATGGACTATAGTCCTCCAGGCACCTCTGTCCATGTGATTTCCCAAGCAGGAAATACTGGAGTGGGTTTCCATTTCCTTCTCCAGAGGCTCTTCCTGACCCAGGGATCAAATTTGCATCTCCTGCATTGGCAGGTGGATTCTTTACCACTGAACCACCTGGGAAGCCCCTATCAACACAAGATAACACCAGAAATAAAATTAGTTTAGAAAATAATCAACTAGTAAAGATAAGAATTGCTCCATGAAGCTGCTGTTTCAGTTTTGTTTTATATTCATATTCACAGACACATAATATGCATTTATACAAAATTATGGCATAAAATATATAAATATAATGTATAATATAAAATATATTTCTTACTTGAGTCATAATCAACACATTTTAAAAGCCACTGTCCTTGACTATTGCTGCTCAAAGTATGATATGTGTATCAACAGCATAAGCTTTGGTGGAGCTTGTCAGAGACACAGGTATACCCCCAACCTATTGAGCTAGAATCTGTATTTTACAGCAGGATCCTCAAATGATTTACATATACATAGAAGACAGAAGCTCCATCTTGGCAGGTAGCTTCATTGAGCCTACAAGCGGGTAAAATACAGTCTCTGCATTCCACTGAGAGCTGGAGTGAGGGCAGTGACCTTTGCAGAGTTTGAATAGAGACCTGGCATCACGGTTGTTTTTCCTCGCCTGCCTTAATAGGAGGTGACCCTTGTCAAAGTCCATAGGGCATGGCTGCCTTGGAAATGATGACAGAGTTTACATCAGCCAAGTTCTTTATTCTTTCAGGATTTTGTAATGTTTTTCCATCAGCAGCCAGCATACACACAAAAAAATTGTGGTCCTTTTTAGTTTCCATAAATAGTGATGTCTGTGGAGGGAGTTTAGCCCACAGTATTTTCTGCTTCAATAAAGGTGATTGGAAGCTCACGGTGCCCTGCCTGCTCAGGGCTGCCACCCCACAGATTGTTCTTTCTTTCTTCTCTTTTCCTGGTAGGTGACTCAATGAATACACGTGGGGAAAACATAAGATGGCCTTACCTCTGTTAAGATTAGAATCCTCTATTATGTGTGCATGATTCCTGTGCAGCTTTTATTCTGTGATCCTCATCATTCTTTGTGAGATTAATAAAATTATTGAATATTATTTTCTAACTTCTATGCTTTCCTCTCAAAAATAACACACTTGATGTGATGGCAATTCCAAGTGAGTAGGACGTTTCAATATTCTGGTCTCTTTTTGGTGGGAAGACTGGGGAAGGGTGGGGGATGAGGAAGGGAAGGGAGGTTTTCCAAGGGCAGTAATCTAGCTCAGATTCATTCCAGCAACTTCTAGCTACTGTTCTTGAAGTAAGGCTAATTAATGTAATTAACACATTTCAGGAGAAATAACCCACCCAAATATTAACAGAATGTCTTTCATAACAAAAAAACAAAACAAAAAAGTGGTTCTGTCATTTCATTTCTGCTTGAGTAGGCGATATTATGAAAGAATGAGAAATCCTTTAATTAGGCACAATTTAAAAGCCAGACAGAAAATTGAGATGCTGAGAATCCTACCTAGAGAAGCAATATTCCTACTTGAGAGCATCAGACAATGCACCACATACAGATGTTTTATAGTGAATTGAGATTATCTCATCACACCAGAATATTACTGTGTTATCACACATTAAGATACAGTTCAAACACAACAAGTTACAGGTTCATAATGAGATTAAAAGTCTACCCAGGTAGATGCCTCAAGCTAGATTTTAAGAAGAAATTCTGAATTTTTTTCCATTCTAGATACTTCTTATATGCACATACAGTTCACAGCTTGGAGAGAAAGCAGGTGTTAGGAGGAGGATGACGCAAAAGCTGGACATCAAGGGAGTGCCATGAACATGCACTTGAAACTCTGTGGTGCTCCTCGGTACCTATCTTGAGTCATCAGGAAGAACACTGGCCCGGGAGTCACCAACTTCAGTTTCCAAGCCTGAATTTGCAGTAATTACCAGAATTATCCCGAGTTAGTTTGCTCCCATGCTTGGCTCTGGTTTCTCTATGAGCATGTGTGTGCGTGCTCAGTCGCTCAATCGTGCCTGACTCTCTGTGACCCCACGGGCTGTAGCCTGCCAGACTCCTCTGTCCGTGGGATCCTCCAAGCAAGAGTACTGGAGTGGGATGCCATTTCCTTCTCCAGGGCATCTTCCCGACCCAGAGATTGAACCTGCAGCTCTTGCGTCTCCTGCATTGGCAGACAGATTCTTTACCACTGTACCATCTGGAAAGATCTCTTTGTATTCTTTTTATATTCACAGCCAAAAGATTGGATCCTACAGTCCTCAAATTTCTTTCCACTTCTGATATTTTATTTTAGGATTCTTCAGTGTTACAAATAATACAGAGACTACAGAATTTTAGAATTTCAAGATCATCCAGGACTCATGAGATCCAGTCTTGCTTAAAGACATGCAATACTCAAACCCTAAATTACAGGCCCAACAATGAACTGAATCTCCTATCCTGCTAAGCCCTATCCTACTAAAGCCCACATTTAATGTCATGACCCCCAATTAGTGATTCAAAAGTCTTCCCACAGCCTTTAAATTATAAAATAAATGTCTTGCATGTCAACCACTGCTCTCCCCCAAACACACACACACACACAGAGCACAAGCTCCCTGGGAGGTATTTAAACCCAGCTCCTGTTCTCATCCTCCACCTTAAACTGAAGTGTTAAATACAATGGCTTTACGCTTCAAACCTTTAACTGCTGGCAGAATTAAATAATTTCCAACTAGTCTCAAATCAGGGTTTAATGACCTTTTTAAAAGTAAACACAGGATTTAATTTTATTCTCACCTGCGCTGGTCAAAGTTTCCTTTTTCAACAGTTTTGTTCATGTTTTCCTTATCCACCACTGCCCTACTTCCAAATACACTATACCTGCAAATTAAGCTGAAAATTATGAAGCTCTACTTGACTTAAAAGTGGCATCATCATAAATTAATGGTGTAATTATAATACTTGGGATAATACTGCGGACTTATTTGGAAAGAAAAGTATTTTAGGATTCTGCCATCTCCTAAGAGATTGTAGCTTGTAAGGCACTCTTTAAAAGCTGTCAGGATTTATTGTCTTTTGCTCAAGACCCTGTGCCGGGATCTGTTGTACAATATTATGAACTCTAGGTGTCAATAAACAGCTTACAATGATGAACAGGGATGAGTACGTGAAGTACTCGGTGGCATCCTGAGGTGCCAAGTATTACTCTTCCCTAATGTAGGAAACAACTCAAATTTAAGGATGACTTGTTATACCAGGTTTTTATGGCCCATTTTACGAACTATAGGTTATTCCCCAAGAAAATTATAGGATTACTAAAAGGGTTCACAAGTAAGCATGATATAACGGGACTCAATGTACCTACTGTATAACTTAAGAATGGGCAAAAAAAAAAAACAAAAAGATGACAAACAAAATCTGGTTACTAAGGCAAGAGAGTGAACTGAGAAAACAAAACAGTGTGCTTCTGGCAGTACTGCCAGTCGGAGGAAATGGTATATTAAAATGTTTCCTGCTTCCACATCTTAAATGTACCTACTTACCACCACAATTTGCGGCATGGCAAGAGAAAGGGGTACTGGAAAGAAAAAAAGAGAACAATAAAGCAGAAGGCTAATGGATGGGGGGAGGGGAGAGGTTTTTAAACTTAAAGAGCAGAAGGCACTGGGTCTCTAAAAGAGAGAGAAAGAAAGCAGTGTTTCCTCTCTACCATTCAACCACAATGCCCATGTCTTAGTTTGCTTGGGCTGCTATAACAAAATGCCATAGTGGCTTAGACAGCAGACGTTCATTTCTCATAGTTTTGGAGACTGGGAAGTCCAGGGTTAAGGTGCTGACAATTTCTGTTCCTGGAGAGGAACTGCTTCCAGGTTTGCAGGTGGTCACTTCCTCCTCGTGTGTGATCCCAATCCAGGTGTGATACCCATCCTGATTGTCCTTCAGTAAAGGATTTGTTTTCCCCACTGTTGCGAGTGCTGTGGAAGAGGCTGTCAGCTGTCCACCTTCTTTGGGGAGATAGAAGGTTGGGGAAGGCTTCCCTGATGGCTCAGTTGGTAAAGAACCTGCCTGCAAACTGGGAGACCTGGGTTTGATCCCTAGGTTGGGAAGTTCCCCTGGAGAAGGGAACAGCTACCCACACCAGTATTCTGGCCTGGAGAATTCCATGGGCTGTATAGTCCACGGGGTTGCAAAGAGTCAGACATGACTGAGCAACTTCTTAATTTCACTTCACTTCAGGGTTGGGGAGGTAGGCAGATGTTGTGGGGTCTTGTTAGCTATGGTAAGATGTTTAGACTTTTTTTTCCTAAGTGCATTAACCATATCCTGTTCTTTTTGCTAAAGTTGGTTGAGTTGTGAAACTCACCTGAAAATTTCATAGTCTAGCTCACAGAAGAAAGTCTCACCTTTTAGCCTGAAATTTGAAGCCATTTTTGAGCTGCACACTCAACTTTTCCACCCTATCACCCACAATTCTTACCCCACACCTACATCTTCTGTCTGATGGTCTGCTGATTGTCTTCAGAAGACAACATCCCTCATCTGCCTCTGCCCCCACCATTTCCTACCAACACTCTCCTCTTCTTACCGATACTCCCTGCAAGACCCAATGGAGGTCATTACTTCAATGAAGCTTTCCTTGACCATCCAAATTCTCAGTGATATTCCTTCCTCTAGATCACTATTCTCATCTTCTATCTGTTGTGTTGGTTTTTTTTTTTTTTTTTAAACAATTTCTAGTCTTAATGGAATGGGGCAGGGGTCAGTTTCTCCAAAGCATCCACATGGAGGCAACCTAGAGTGACTACAGTGGGTGAGTTCCATGACTGTTGGAGAAGCAATTAGCTTAAATGCTATAAGAATGAAGTTGGATTAAGGTAGACCTAGGTAAGGACAGAGGCAGATAAGGTTTTTACATCCTTGAAGTGATGCAGGAACAAAAGTGTCCCTTCTTTGAGAAGATGATCTGTTAAGAGAGTGTTAAACCCTCAGAATGGCCCTACCACAGAAAGAGACACAGCTAGGGTCCAGATTGCTCATAAATCACTTAATTGTGCTAACTTTCCCTATCCATCCATGGGGCTTCCTTCATAGCTCAGTAGGTAAAGAATCTACCTGCAATGTGGGAGAGCTGGGTTCGATTCCTGGGTCAGGAATATCCCCTAGAGAAGGAAATGGCAACTCACTCCAGTATTCTTGCCTGGAGAATCCCATGGACAGAAGGACCTGGCAAGCTACAGTCCGCGGGGTTGCAATAGTTGGACACGACTTAGCCACTAAACCACCACCACCCCATTCATCTGGTCCCCCAGTACTCTCTGCAGTCTTTCTAGAACAATGCTATCAATCCAGGATCTTTCTACCCTGGATCCTAGGCTAGTAGTGAGAAATCAGTGGTGGGTTTGTTCTTCCTGGAAGAGCAGATGAATGAACGTGAAGTTTACCACATCACTGGGAATGAGACTACCAAGCATGTAGCCTAAGAGAGGTAAGGTATCTGGAATAACCTCTCCTGAAAAGTCAATACAGTAAGCCTGGCACCCTTGGGCCATGTGCTCAGGGATAGTCATTCATTCATTTATTTATTCAGCTGGCATTTATTAAGTGCTTACCATGTTCCAGCCACTGTACTGGTTTCTAGGGACCTTAGAGGTTTATTATTCCTTGTGCTTCCCTAAGCTGAAGCTTATTGTTAAAGGGCTAGACTTTCCTCACATATACTACAAAAGTGTCTCACATTTTCTCTTGACATCTGGGTCTAGCTTCTCTGTTTGAGAGGCTCTGTTTCTGGCAGTATCTATTCTGATGCTCAAATCTTTCAGCGGTCCTGGACAGGTTGACTTGGTGCTTTAAACCTAAGTTAGTCCCTTTTCTCTGGCTGTCACTGTGGAAAAATCATATAAACCCTCTCCTTTTCACAGAAAAGTAGCTTCCAGTTTGGGATGCAAGATGAAAAACAGAACTTCCTCTTTTCCACTGGGCAGACGTGATTATGGTGATATTTCTTAGTGTTATCAAACACCACCTGCTTGGTAAGCACATTAGCATTTTGAGTATATTTTCTGTTGTAGAAGGATATTATGTCTGAGATATGATACAAGGATTTGTGTTTCAGTTATCCATAATCTCTCTAGATAGAAAAAATTATAATCATGAGGAAGAAAAACGTCATACTTAAAATCATATTCCATAAAATGAGACAATCAGAGGGGTGAAATTTCACTCACAGAAACTTCTAGAAACTGATGACAGCAAAATGACAAAGTATTTCAATGAAGATATCAGAGAGAACAGTAATTTTATTACTTCCAATTAGGATAAGTGGAATGAGGCAGTTTCAACCTGAAGGGAATGAATATGGGCTGTTTGATCACCAGGAAACTGCTTCTTGGAAAAAGGTCCTGGCAAAGAAAGTTTAAAAAAGCTTTTGAAAGCTTTGTCTTTGGCTTTCAAAATAAAAGATCTGCAGTCTTTACTGTCATACAGTCATAATGGTCACACTAGCAATACACAGCAAAGGTACAAAATTATATTGATGGGGAGAAAATCTTAAAAATAGAGAAATAGTGGGCTTCCCTGATGGTCCAGTAGTTAAGAATCTGCCTGCCAACACAGGGGACATGGGTTCAATGCCCGGAAAGATTCCACATGCTGTGAGGCAACTAAGCATTGTGCCACAACTACTGAGCCCATCCACTGCAGCTACTGAAGCCTAAGTGCCCTAGAGCCTGTGCTCCACAGCAAGAGAAGCCGTTGCAATGAGAAGCCTGTGCACCGCAACTAGAGATCAGCCCTCACTCTCTGCAAATAGAGAAAGCCTGCATGCAGCAATGAAGACCTAGTGCAGCCAAAACAAAAACAAAACCCAGAGAAGTAGAAAACATGTCATCTCTCAACCCCTCAAGTATTCCACAGCACATTCCTGGCAGAAATGTTCTATCTCCACCATGGACAAGTTCCCACATACAGGGTCCTGCTTTGACCAACAGTCAGAGAGCACTCCAACAACAAAAATGGGTCCCATTCCTGCACCGTAGTACCTACCTGTAGGTTAACCTTAGAAGGATTGGAGACATATAATTTTTCTAAGTTGCAATAAATATATCAAGGGTCTTCTAGACACAAAAAGCCCTCAGGAGTATACACATTGGACCCTGGGAATACCCTGCCTACCATGAGTATTGACATCAACCAAAGGCTTTCTACCCCTCTGCAGACTGGCTTAGTTCAGCTGAGCCAGCTCTCGTCTAAGTTACAGAAAGAAAAAAGGAGGCAAACTTCTAAGGCCGTCTACATTTCTTGCTTATCAGTGGGGAAAAGGATTAGGAAAACCAACTAAAGAGAAAAATTGTCTTTATTTGTGATTTATAAAGATCTCTGGCACCTTATTTTGCCAGAGATTATTTTGCCAACTGAACTGAAATCTTAGTAATTAATAATCACTCTGAGGAAATCAGAAAGGAAGATCATTGCGTTTAAAATCTGAAAGGAAAATGTGCCTTGGAAATTGGACACAGTGTGTTGTTCTGGAGAAAGTATAGCACTTATCCCCGCTGGCATCATTTTTTCGCATTCCAGGATAGTTTAAAAAAAAAAGGTAGACTCCTTCCACTCTCCCCTCCAGAGAAGATCTTGTTTATTAATACATTTCGGAGTAAAGGTCTTCCTCCCCCTTTGGAAGGGAAGATAAATGAATGTGTGAACAACCTACAAAGGCTCTAAGTTTCATAATTTGAGGTTCCTCTCTTATGGTGCAATTCTACTGCACGTGCACAGTGGCATCAAGCCCTCATGGGGACTGAAGCACGTAGCTAAATGCTCAGTGAATAATAAATGGTTTGTTCTCTGGTCCAAAGATCTTGTGTTTCCTATAAAAAAATATATAACTATGTATGTGTGCATATATAAGCATGTATTACACACACACATGCTGTCATGCCTATATTACCCAAAAAGGACATCACCATCAGCTCTTAATTAGAAAGAATGACAGTTCTCAAAGATAAAGTGCCTCATGAATTGAAATAAGCAGATGGTCTATTCCCTGCTATAATGGTTAATTTTATGTGTCAACTTGACTGGTCCATAGGGTGCCCAGATATTGGATTAAACATTATTCTGGGTGTTGCTAGGAGGATGTTTTTGGATGAGATTAACATTTAAATCACTAGATTGAATAAAGCAGATAGCCCTCTCTAATATGGGTGGGCTTCATACAATCAGTGGAAGACCTAAATAGAACAAAAAGGCTGACCCCAAGCAAGAGAGAATTATTCCTGCCTGACTGCCTTAATATGGAGACACTGGCCTTTTTTTTTCTCCCTGTCTTTGCACTGAAACATTAGCTCTTCCTGGGTTTTGAGTCTACCGGCCTTTATACAGGAACTACACTATTGATTCCCCTAGTTCTCAGGACTTTGGACTTAGACTGGAATAAACTCATAATCATTCCCTGTTTCTAGCCCACCAATTCACCTTGCAGATTTTGGGATTTGCCCCCATAATTGTCAATTCTTTAAAAAATAAATTTCTTTCTACATGTTCATATCCTGTTGGTTCTATTTATCTAGAGAACCCCGACTAATACAACTGCCTTGAAACAAAAGAAATCCAATTGACAGCAGGCTCACTTGGTTTATGCTTATGATGTTTCCCACTTCCACATGCATCTGGGGATTAAGGAACATACACAAATACTAGAAACTTCAAGCAAGTTACTTATTCCCCTAAACCTGTTCATACATCTATGAATAGTCCTTCAATAAAGTCTCCTTATTTGAACCACTTGGGATAAATTCTTTTGGACCATGATACGTCTCACTGTAGAATTCAATGCCACAGTTAAAAAGAATAATATACATGTGAACGTTCTACCAAATTCACAGAAACAGACTCACAGATATAGAAAACAAACTGGAGGTTACCAGTAGGGAGAGGGAAGGGAAAAGGAGCAAGATAGGGATATGGGATTAAGAGACACAAACTACTATGTATATGATGGATAAGTGACAAGGATATATTGTATGGAATAGGGCATTATAACCATTATGTTATAATAACTTTTAATAGAGTATAATCTGTAAAATTACTGAATCACAATGCTATATATCTGAAACTAATACTGTAAATCAACTATATTTCAATAAAAATTTAGATCTACATAAAGTACAGTGTTAAAAACAAAGGACAAAAAGTACAAAAATAAGAGCAAACATAAAAAAAATTGTTTCTTAATTTTAATCAACTTAAAAAATAATTGTCTAAGATAAGAGTTAGCAAACTTTTTCTTAAAGGACCAGACAGTGAATATTTTAGACTGGAAGGCCATAAAAGTCTCTGCTGTAACTGTTCAACTCTGCTGCTACAGCATGAAAGTAGATGTGGACAAAATGTAAATAAATGAGTGGGCAGTAATCACATAAAAATTTATTTACAGAAACATGTGACTGACTTATAGGCCATAGTTTGCTGATACTTAGTCTAAAGCAAAACCAGTAACAATTTATTATGGAGTTATAATTTATGTAGAAGTAAAATATATGACAAAAATAGCACGAACAATGGAAAGGAGAAAAAGAGTGTATGCTGGTGTAAGGCTCTTATATAGCAAATCTTACAATATCATTTAAAGATAAACTGTGACAAGTTAAAAACGTATATTGCAAACCTTACAGCAACCACCAGAAAAATTTTAAAAGAAGTATAACTTATAAGCAAATAATGTAAATCAAACCAACCATAAAAAGTAATCCAATAGAAGGCAGAAAAAGAAGGAAAAAGGAATAAATAACAGATAAGACTAGTAACTGGCAAGTTCCTAGTTTAAATCCAATTCTATCAAAGAAAAGAAAGTGTGAAAGTGTTAGTTACCCAGTCATATCCACTCTTT
Organism: Giraffa tippelskirchi; assembly: GCF_054371585.1. Taxonomy (NCBI): domain Eukaryota; kingdom Metazoa; phylum Chordata; class Mammalia; order Artiodactyla; family Giraffidae; genus Giraffa; species Giraffa tippelskirchi. The sequence continues at coordinate 97,429,721 of NC_137277.1, forward strand.
GCAGTCCACTGGACTGTGGCCCGCCAGGCTCCTCTGTCCATGGAATTCTCCAGGCAAGAATATTGGAGTGGGTAGCCATTTCCTTCTCCAGGGGATCTTCCCTACCCAGGGATCGAACTTGGATCTCCTCCATTGCAGGCAGTTTATCATCTGAGCCACCAGGGAAGCCCAACTTCATTAATCATTGCATTAAACATAAATGGTATGAAGACCTCAATTAAAGACAGATATTGTCAGACTGCATATTAAAGCAGGACACAACTAAATATCATCTGCAAGGAAACCACTTTAAATATAAAGACATAGATAAGTTAAAAACAAAATGATGAAACAAGTTATGTCATTCTAACTCTAATCAAAAGGAAGTTACAGTGTCTATATTGATATCAGACAGACATCAAAGAAGAAATATTGCTGGGAAAAATCACAATAACATGCATGTCTTTGAATAAAGAGAACTTGACCAATATGATAACATTTTGTGAAAAAATATCTAACAACACAACCATAAAATGGAACACTATAATTCTACAGGTAGGTCTATAGATATGCATATGATAAGCACACAAACTTAACTAGTAATAGTACTTACCTTTATGGAGAAATGTGCAATTGGTAATGAAGGGGACTTGAGTTTTACTGAAATCCAAATAAAGTTTATAGTTTGGTAAATAGTATTTTGCCAATGTTAATTTCTTGTTTTTCACAAATGGACAATGGTTATTTATGTAAGATGTTAACATTAAAGTAAACTGGGTAGAGGGATGTGAAAACTTTCTGTACTATATTTGCAACTATTCTGAAAATAAAAAATTTTTCCAAAACTGAAAATTTTATTAAAAAAAAAAAGCTTAACAAGACATAGTCATAAGATACTTAAAGGATTATCTTTAAAGTGAGTTTGTATGAGTGGGTCTTTACAACCTGGAATTATTTCTAACTCTTGGTAACATCTTTATCTACCAAAATGAGAAAACAACATTTTTGAAAGCTTATAAATCAATGCATTAAACACTGAAGGTGAAAGTATTAGTTGCTCAGTTGTGTCCAACTCTTTGTGATCCTATGAACTGCAGCTCACCAGGCTCCTCTGTCCATGGAATTCTCCAGACAAGAATACTGGAGTGGGTTGCCATTCCCTTCTCCAGGAGATCTTCCTGGCCCAGGGATTGAACCCTGAACTGCAAGTGGATTCTTTACCATCTGAGCAAACTTAATGCATTAAAATGACGATCAATGAAACTTTAACTGTTTCTCTTAAAAGTATTATAAAAAGAAAATAAAAATGTTAAAAAACTTTAAGGTTCTAAGGCTCTGTCCCATGTGCAACACCCGTAATATTAAAAAAGCACTCTTCTCTCTGAGACTGATGACAATCTACTTTATGGCAAAGCCAATGGAAGAGTTCAATGGAGTTTTACGAAGTTTTTTGTGTTAAGTCACAGCTCAGATGAAATTGTGATTTAACTAGTGATAACCATATTAAACAAACCAGCAAAGCCAAAAAACCAAGTGAGTGAAATGATAACACATTTTTTAAAAGATTTTTTTTGAATGTGGACCATTTTTAGTTTTTATCGAATTTGTTACAGTATTGCTTCTGTTTTATGTTTTGGTTTTTTGGCTGTGAGGCATGTGGAATCTTAACTGCTTGACCAGGGATCAAACCTCACCCCCTGTATTGAAAAGCAAAGTCTTAACCACTGACCACCAAGGAAGTCCCTTTTGTTGTTGTTGTTCAGTCACTAAGTTGTGTCCAATTTTTTGTGACCCCATGCTCAGATCACGAACTCCTTATTGCCAAACACAGACTTAAATTGAAGCAAGTAGGGAAAACCACTAGACCATTCAGGTATGACCTAAATCAAACTCTTAGGATTATACAGTGGAAGTGACAAATAGATTCAAGGGATTAGATCTGATAGACAGAGTGCCTGAAGAGCAATGTACGGAGGTTCCTGACATTGTACAGGAAGCAATGATCAAGACCATCCCCGAGAAAAAGAAATGCAAAAAGGCAAAATGATTGTCTGAGGAGGCCTTACAAATAGCTGTGAAAAGAAGGGAAGTGAAAAGCAAAGGAGAAAAGAAAAGATATACCCATTTGAATGCAGAGTTCCAAAGAATAGCAAGGAGAGATAAGAAAGCCTTCCTCAGTGATCAGTGCAAAGAAAGAGAGGAAAACAATAGAATGGGAAGGAGTAGAGATCTCTTCAAGAAAATTAGAGATACCATGGGAATATTTCATGCAAAGATGAGCACAATAAAGGACAGAAATGGTATGGACCTTAAAGAAGCAGAAGATATTAAGAAGAGGTGGCAAGAATACACAGAAGAACTATGCAAAAAAGATCTTCATGACCCAGATAACCACGATGGTGTGATCACTCACCTAGAGGCAGACATTCTCGAATGCAAAGTCAAGTGGGCCTTAGGAAGCATCACTACAAACAAAGCTAGTGGCTGCCACTGCTGCTGCTGCTGCTAAGGCGCTTCAGTCTGTCCGACTCTGAGAGACCCCATAGATGGCAGCCTGCCAGGCTCCCCCGACCCTGGGATTCTCTAGGCAAGAACACTGGAGTGGGTTGCCCTTTCCTTCTCCAATGCATGAAAGTGAAAAGTGAAAGTGAAGTTGCTCAGTCGTGTCTGACTCTTAGCGACCCCATGGACTGCAGCCCACCAGGCTCCTCCGTCCATGGGATTTTCCAGGCAAGAGTACTGGAGTGGGGTGCCATAGCCTTCTCCAAAGCTAGTGGAGGTGATGGAATTCCAGTTGAGCCATTTCAAATCCTAAAAGATGATGCTGCGAAAGTGCTGCACTCAATATGTCAGCAAATTTGGAAAACTCAACAGCGGCCACAGGAGGAAAAGGTCAGTTTTCATTCCAATCCCAAAGAAAGGCAACACCAAAGAATGCTCAAATCACCACACAGTTGTACTGATCTTACACACTAGCAAAGTAATGCTCAAAATTCTCCAAGCCAGACTTCACAGTACATGAACTATAAACTTCCAGATGTCCAAGCTGGATTTAGAAAAGGCAGAGGAAACAGAGATCAAATTGCCGACATCCTTTGGATCACAGAAAAAGCAAGAGAGTTCCAGAAAAATATCTACTTCTGCTTCATTGACTATGCCGAAGCCTTTGACTATGTGGATCACAACAAACTGGAAAATTCTTAAAGAGGTGGAAATATCAGACCACCTGACCTGCCTCTTGAGAAGCCTGTATGCAGATCAGGAAGCAACAGTTAGAAGTGGACATGGACCAACAGACTGGTTCCAAATCAGGAAAGGAGTATGTCAAGGCTGTATATTGTCACCCTGCTTATTTAGCTTATATGCAGAGTACATCATGAGAAACGCTGGGCTGGATGAAGCACAAGCTGGAATCAAGATTGCTGGGAGAAATATCAATAACCTCAGACTTGCAGATGACACCACCCTTATGGCAGAAAGTGAAAAGTAAGTGAAGAGCTTCTTGATGAAAGTGAAAGAGGAGAGTGAAAAAGTTGGCTTAAAACTCAGCATTCAGAAAACTAAGATCATGGCATCTGGTCCCATCACTTCATGGCAAATAGATGGGGAAACAATGGAAACAGTGACAGACTTTATTTTCTGGGGCTCCAAAATCACTGCAGATGGTGACTGCAGCCATGAAATTAAAAGACACTTGGTCCTTAGAAGAAAAGTTACAACCAACCTAGACAGCATATTAAAAAGCAAAGACATTACTTTACCAACAAAGGTCCATCTAGTTAAAGCTATGATTTTTCCAGTAGTCATGTACGGATGTGAGAGTTGGAGTATAAAGGAAGCTGAGCATCGAAGAATTTATGTTTTCAATCAATTGATGTTTTAGTGGTACTAGAGAAGACTCTTGAGAGTCCCTTGGACTGCAAGGAGAGCAAACCAGTGGAAGGGCTGATGCTGAAGGTGAAGCTCCAATACTTTGGCCACCTGATGTGAAGAACTGACTCATTGGAAAACTCCCTGATGAAGGGAAAGATTGAAGGCGAAAGGAGAAGGGAACAACGTTGGATGAGATGGTTGGATGGCATCACCGATGCAATGGACATGAGTTTGAGTAGGCTCTGGGAGTTGGTGATGGACAAAGAAGCCTGGTGTGCTGCAGTCCATGGGGTCCCAAAGAGTCAGACACGACTGAACAACTGAACTGAACTGGACCGTAGCTCGTCAGGCTTCCCTGTCCTTCACTATACCCATAGTTTGCTCAGATTCATATCCATTGAGTGGGTGATGCTATCTAACCATCTCATCTTCTGCTACCCTCTTCTCCTTTTGCCTTCAATCTAGATAATACATTTTTTAAAAACCAATAAATTATTTGGAAGTTATCAAAATGAGTTGATAAGATGATTTGTTGCTACATCTCATGTTACTTGATTAATAATAATTTTACCATAAATATGGTTACATTTGATAAAAGGAGAAACTACACTTTTAATTGTATTATTTATAATATATATTATAGTGCTGGTTTTTAAGATTCTTTGATGTCAACTCTTTTACAACCATTACATCCATTTATCTCTAAGATAGTTGGAGATAGGGTTTCTAACCCTAACTATGTGACACTTTTGTCACCAGAATCCCTAGGGCTGCAATGAGAATTAAAGCATATTCTGACAATTAAGTGTATAAAAAATTAAAAATAAACCTGTATTAAACAGTAATTTTAGCAAGAGAGATTACCGTGAAATAAATATTAAGTATGAGAATCAACCTCCAAATCTGGAAATTTGGGATTAAGAGGAGAAAGTGGAAACTCTTTAGTAAGAAGGGCACAATAGGAGAAATTCTTCTACTATAAAACTAAAGGCGGGAAGCATAAGGACATAATAATAAAAGTATGGTAAAGCCAATTTAAATTTCCTTTATTAAAATTGTGTTACCAGAATCTTCAGTTTTTCAGGTCCAGTTTTCAGAAATGGTTCTGGAAAGTGCCAAGATGACAAAATAATATATATATATATACATATATGTATATATATATATATATATTATAATTGAGAAATATGTTTACAGTTAGAACCAGACTTCAAGCACACAATAGAAAGAGAAAGGCAAGAGAGACAAATACTGAAAAAATTATAATAGTTATATATAATACTTGGATATTTTATTTTTGATCCTTATTTTATACTTACTTAAACATATGAGACTAAACATTTCTCGCCAAAGTTCAAAATGTGGGAACATTTGAACATCACTCCACTCAGTCTGCCCTAGCTCCATCTAGCTGCAGAGGCCAAACTTTTCACCTGAAAGGTAAGGTCTGGAATTGCTCTGCTGTCCAAGGCCAGAATTCCCAGGTGAACTCCTGTAATTTGGCAGTCTTTGTGAATGGAAAGAAAGGAATGCTCTGGTTGGCTGGAGATGTCTAAATAAGACCACCTTCTTCTACACAAACCCTAGAATAATAACAATTTTTATAGTAACTTCATGGATCTCTTAGGAGATTAAGTATTTCCATTATTTTTCTCATAAAAAGAAGTGATGCTGTGAAAAACTAGTTAATTGTACAAAGCAACACAGCTAACAAACACAAAAACTAGGTTTTGAACATAACCTGCTATGGCTCAAAAACTCATGCTCTTTCCTCTACCTGATATTTTCAAATTGACTTGTTACAATCAGTTAGAAGCTTTTGATACATAGTGGTGTTCATGTCTTACCTCAGTTCAATTCAGTTCAGTTCAGCTCAGTTCAGTTCAATTGCTCAGTCGTGTCTGACTCTTTATGACCCCATGGACTGCAGCACGCCAGGCTTCCCTGTCCATCACCAACTCCCAGAGCTTGCTCAAACTCATGTCCATTGTGTCAGTGATGCCATCCAACCATCTCATCCTCTGTCGTCCCCTTCTCCTCCTGCCTTCAATCTTTCCCAGAATCAGAATCTTTTCTAGAGTCAGTTCTTCACATCAGGTGGCCAAAGTATTGGAGCTTCACCTTCAGCATTGGTCCTTCCAATGAATATTCAGGACTGATTTCCTTTAGGATGGACTGACTGGATCTCCTTGTAGTCCAAAGGATTCTCAACAGTCTCCTCCAACACCACAGTTCAAAAGCATCAATTCTTCGGCGCTCAGCTTTCTTCACTGTCCAACTCTTACATCCATACATGATGACTGGAAAAACCATAGCTTTGACTAGATAGACCTTTGTTGGCAAAGTAATGTCTCTGCTTTTTAATATGCTGTCTAGGTTGGTCATAACTTTTCTTCCAAGGAGCAAGCGTCTTTTAACTTCATGACTGCAGTCACCATCTGCAGTGATTTTGGAGCCCAATAAAATGAAGTTTGTCATTGTTTCCCCATTTATTTGCCATGAAGATTTTAATTAAATTGGTCTTTCTTAGTTTGTTTGTGTTTGTTTTTGCTTTTATTTATTTTCTTTTGAAGCCTTCCAGACGATGCTTTAGTACATCCAAAATGAGAACCACCAACTCCACATGAGCTAACTCTCAGCACCCAAGACGTGTCTGGGGAGTGACAATATTATGGGCAAGCAGTGTTCACATTTGGACATGTTACTGAAGAATCAATGAAATAGCTCATTTTGATCAATACAAATACCTGTATTGAGTTGAAGGATTTTCTTTGGTTGGAGCTCATGCATTTAGTTACTCAGAGAAGCTTTTTTTCATCAGTAATTATGGGGTTATAGCTTAAGTAATAAAAAGTTTAATCACTGGATTCTAATGGCTTCTCTGCCCTAATAGGATGATAATGATTAAGGGTCAATCTAACACTTGCTATGGATTTTTCATCAGAGATTGTCAATGAATATCATTAAGTCTACAACTGGAACACAGCTTCTTGTGTGATTTCAGTTCAGATTAAGGACTTGACCTTTAGAAAAGTTTGTAATAACACACAGACACTATTTGGGTCTTCCCAGGGGGCGCTAGTGGTAAAGCATCTGCCTGCCAATACAGAAGACACAAGACATAGGTTTGATCCCTGGGTCAGGAAGATCCCCTGGAGTAGAAAATGGCAACCCCCACCAGCATTCTTGCCTGGAGAATCCCATGGGCAGAGGAGTCTGATGGACAACAGTGCATAGGGTCAGACACGACTGAGCAACTGACCACATCCACCCTACATAGACACTATTTACTGAGATTTTACACTATGACAGGTACTGTATCAAGAATTTTAGAAATGACTTATTTTAATCCTTCCAGTATCCCTGTGAAGTAGCGTTAGTACCTTTATTTACAGAGTTCAGAAGTTCACACAATTTTCTCAAAGTCTAACAACTAGAAGGTGAAGCCAGGATTCAAACCCAAGTCAGTTTGACTTGAAAGCCAGTACTTTTGATCCTCATTTTATACCAGTGAAATATCAAGCATGAAGTGATAATAATAATAATTCTATGCTGAAGTTTAAAATGTGAAAACATTTGTACATCAGGCCACTTGACCTGCCCTAGCTCCTTTTGGCTGCAAGAACTAAACTTTTCACCTGAAAGGTAAGGTCTGGAATTGCTCTGCCATCCAAGGCCAGAATTCCCCAATGAGTCCTTGGACTGCTGCTTCCAGGACTTCAGCATCAGCTCCACACAGGTCCTTGGAATGTTGTGTGAGGCCGCCTACCTGAGCCTGAGCACAGAGGGGCAGAAGCTCCATCTTTTCTGTTCTTCCTGCCTCTGCTACCCACACCCACCAGCTCTGCTCTCTCAGTATCAAGTCAGGCCTCACCAAGAGTAACGATAGCCCTCAAGCACTGTGATCCATGTTTCTTGGGGGAGCATCTGACCCTAGGTCCCTTAACTCTGCCAAACCCAGCTCACCCCTCTTCCACAGGTCTGTTAGACAATGCTAGCATGCTCACCCCTCTTCCACAGATGTGTCAAACAATGTCAGCATGCTAGGGTTGGCAGATACCGCACAAGACATCCAGTTAAGCTTGAATGTCACGTAAACAAATGAGTTTTCAGCATGTGTCCCATATACTGCATGAGACATACTTATACTAAAAATTGTTGTTATTTATCTGATATTCTTATTTATTTGTGTGTTCTGTATTTTTATTTGCTAAATCTGGTAATCCTAGCATGTTTGCCACCAAGATTAGGCAGGTCTGAGCACCAATATAGCAAAAAGGAGATGAAAATTCCAAACTCTTGTCATAGCAGTTGTTGTTGTAGTTGCTAAGTCATGTCTGACTCTTTTGCAACCCCATGGACTGTAGTCTGCCAGGCTCATATGTCCATGAGATTCTCCAGGCAAGAATACTGGAGTGAGTTGCCATTTCCTTCTCCAGGGGATCTTCCCAACTTAGGGACGGAAACTATGTCTCTTGCATTGGCAGACAGATTCTTTACAACTGAGCCATCTGGCAAAATACATACAATAATAGTTCTAATAGAAATCTTTACTTTAAAAGAATTTTCTTGTTTCAGTGTTACACTTTTATAAGCGGCAATGATATTTGGCTTAATGTTAAACTTTTATAAACATCAGTGAAATTTGGGTTTATTATCTTGAAGTCATAAAACATGCCACAATTTCTCTCTCCCTGATGCCTTGATGGCTCAGAGTAAAATTGCTTTACTATATCAAACATACTTTCCTTGTGTTTTTCTCTCTGCAAACTTAGATGAGGTTTTCTTTTTAAACCCTATGATACACAGAACTAGGGGTTAAAGAAGAAACATCCATGACAGTACCATTATCAAAATAAAGCATAATATATATAATAATGTAAAATAATAGTAGTGGAATTTAGAGTCCAGAAATGCCAAGAGATTTTAGAGTACTTTACTAATTCGTCCAACATTCCTTTGAAGGGATTATCATTGTCTGGGTTTTCCAGATAGGAAAATGAAAGTGCAGATAATTATCTTCTTTGTCCAAACAAGAAATCTGGGACATCATGTGTGGGCCACAAGCTTATTACAAGCTCTCCACCCGACCCCCCTGATCCCAGGGACTTAACTCGTGGCCCTCCAGTGTCATAAATCCTGGTCCAAGCACCTAGAATTACTGAGCAGTTAAAGGAACTGAAAATTAAAAACTGAAGAAGATTCTGATAAGTTATTTTAGAAAGTGTCAAGTAACTCGTCAAGTTCCCAGGGGAAGGAGGGAAAGTGAGGAGAGCAAATTCAGCACTTCCTCAAAGCTCAAAGGCAAAATGTGCCCTCAAGTGACTCGTGAAAAATAAAATTAAATCTGATATATGTAAACTAGCTTTGCCTATTCAGGCTGGATAAATTGTGACTTGTTTTTCCTGACACTCTATTTCTCCATCTATTACAGGGCTGCTAATGTGCACATATTCAATATAGGATGTGGTTACTAAATGTCACAGAAACATGTCTGTTTGCCTCTGTGGGTTATATGACTTTAACTGGTCTTCATCCCATCAACCTCTGAGATCGTCACAGAGTTGCTTTAAGGCTGGGTGTGCAGCTTTTCCCAAGCAGGGAGCAGCGCCGCAGACGGAGCATCGAATGTTCATCTGGGGTTTCAGGGAGTTACGGACACCATTCTGCTTGGCTGGGCGGTAAGTGGTAGGAACATCCACGCTGGGCTTGATCACATCATCACGTGATTACATGTGCTGTTCGCAAGTGCCAGTATCGCGAAGTCCGTAAGTGGCACAGGATATTTCACAGTGAATTGGGCTTTCATCAGAGAGAAAATGACCCAAATTGGCGTGTGTGTGAGCTTTTCCATCTACACAAGTCCTTTAATGAAAGAGTTCTTTGGAGGTGCTGAGGGAGGAGAGTTGATGATAGAGGGGCACAGCTCAGACAATTTACTGTGTAAGCACGAGTCTTTGCAGCAGGATCCCTGCACGAGAATTACCCTTAGACTGAGTAAATCTAGAGATTAGTCTGGAGCCTCTTTTGTGCACTAAAATGCAGGGCATTTTTTCCATGCTTAAGCCCTTTCCTGAAAATAGGTTTCTAATATTATGTCTAAATTCCTTGTTCACTGAACCTACAAGGAACTCATGGAGCAATGGAATTAAAAGATTAAACGTCAAGCCACTTGTGCTAAGTCTTTAAATGCCTTATGGAGCACAGTTTACATAGCAACCCAGGCTAGGATTGGTGTTGCACGACTCAGTTGCTTTTAGAGAGTCTTAGAGACTCAGGTGTTCCAAGAATTTTTTCTTAACCGTTTTCCTACTATAGCAATCAACCCCATGGCATTATAATTCCTCATGGTGCCTGCTGTTGAATTGTATACATTTAAGTTGTATATACATTTCAGTTTAAATATTACCAAGTGACCTCATGACTTCAGCCTGGAAATTAGGTTTTCTTTAGACATCACATGCAGCTTCCCGAGTTACCTTATCTCAAAACTTGTTAGAGCCGGACAGCACTTTAAAAGTATATGCCGTTCTATTCCCAGTTAAAAAACTGCCATATGACCCAGCAATCCCACTGCTGGGCATATACACCGAGGAAACCAGAATTGAAAGAGACGCGTGTACCCCAATGTTCATCGCAGCACTGTTTACAATAGCCAGGACATGGAAGCAACCTAGATGTCCATCAGCAGACGAATGGATAAGGAAGCTGTGGTACATATACACAATGGAATATTACTCAGCCATTAAAAAAAATACATTTGAATCGGTTCTACTGAGACGGATGAAACTGGAGCCCATTATACAGAGTGAAGTAAGCCAGAAAGAAAAACAACAATACAGTATACTAATGCATATATATGGAATTTGAAAGATGGTAACGATAACCCTATATGCGAGACAGAATAAGAGACACAGATGCATAGAACAATTTTATGGACTCTGAGGGAGAAGGTGAGGGTGGGACGTTCTGGGAGAATAGCATTGAAACATGTATATTATCATATGTGAAACAGAACACCATTCCTTGTTCGATGCATGAGACAAAGGCTCAGGGCCGGGGCAATGGGATGACCCAGAGGGTTGGGATGGGGAGGGAGGTGGGTGGGGGGTCCAGGAAGGGGAACACATGTAAACCCATGGCTGATTCATGTCAATGTATGGCAAAAACTATTACAATATTGTAAAGTAATTAGCCCCCAACTAAAATAAATAAATTTATAAAAAAAAAAAGTATATGCCGGCTTCTTTCTATAGATGAGAAAAATCTATTAAAATTTTAATTATAAAATTATAATAATTACTATTATGCTAGAAACAACTAGTCTTCATGCATTATTTCTTTCACTCCTCACTGCAGGCCTGTGAGTTCTGTACTGAAATTTTTCTTAATATGTGCTTTTGTACCAGCTCTCTACCTCTTTATATAGTGAGAGGACATTGGTCCTCCCCTCTCACCCCTACATCATTAATTATTATCTACTGGATCATGCCCACTAGAAGGTAAACATGGTGTTAGTTGCATCCAACTCTTTGTGACCACATGGACTACAGTCTGCCAGGCTCCTCTGTTCATGGGATTTTCCAGGCAAGAATACTGGAATGGGTTGCCATTCCCTTCTCCACGGAATCTTCCTGACTCAGCAATTGAACCTGCGTCTTTTGCATCTCCTGCATTGGCAAGTGGGTTCTTTACCACCAGTGCCACCTAGGCACCTTCATTAGGTCATCCCCATTGGAAAGCAAACATAGTGTTAGTTCTTCTCTCTTTAAAGACAAAACAACCAAAGAAAACAACAAACCCCTTTCCTGACTCTACTTCCCTTGGTGGCTACCATCCTGTTTCTTATTCCTTTTGCAGAAAAATGCCTTGAAATAACACTCAGTGCAGGCGAGTCCCTTCATCCCATTTCTTCTTCACTTGACTCAGCCAGCTGTGTGCCCTCATGTTCTGCACACACCACTCCTGTGCACAGGACCAATAAGTTCCATGCTACAGAATCCATAGCTGGTTTTTAGCCCTCATCTTATCTGATGCTGCCACAGCTTTCAATAAAGTTATTTTCTCCTCCCTGAGTCACTGACACGGTGCTTGATTTTCCTCCTACTTCCCTGTTCACCACTATCCTCAGCTCCCCTTCATGCTGGAATGTTCAGGGCTTAGACTTTAGTCCTCCTGATTCTTTTTCCACATGTACTTCTCTACTAATCTTATCCAGACACTTTAGCTTTAAATAGTACGTATGCTTCATCTTTTCTGTTGATCTTCCTAGACTCACTCTTTACCCATTTCCACCCTGCTCTCCTGGAAGCACAGCAACATACTCCCTTGATCTCTACTTTTCATTCGGGTTTGGCCCATGGGAGGCACTGGCATGAGACTCGTGGGTAGAAGGAAAGCTAGCCTGGAGGGTCTATTCCCAGACAGGTTCCACAGCTTGGGTGAGGTCCTCCACTGAAGGCTGCATCTCTTGTCAAACTGGCCCCTCAGCACAGCCACCCTCTTCAGGATGATGAGTACTGTCTCCACATGCCTTACACCAGGATGTTCTCACCTTTGGAGTTTTCTACCATTCCTTGTTGTGTTCCCTTAATCCTGCCACACTTTTGTTGATGTTTCTCTTCTCAGTCATTCAGTTTTTTTTTTTTTTTTTGATTCCCGAGAGTATTTTATTTTATTTTTTTTTATTTTTTTTAATAAATTTATTTATTTTAGTTGGGGGCTAATTACTTTACAATATTGTAATAGTTTTTGCCATACATTGACATGAATCAGCCATGGGTTTACATGTGTTTCCCTTCCTGGACCCCCCACCCACCTCCCTCCCCATCCCATCCCTCTGGGTCATCCCATTGCCCCGGCCCTGAGCCCTTGTCTCATGCATCGAACAAGGAACGGTGTTCTGTTTCACATATGATAATATACATGTTTCAATGCTATTCTCCCAGAATGTCCCACCCTCACCTTCTCCCTCAGAGTCCATAAAATTGTTCTATGCATCTGTGTCTCTTATTCTGTCTCGCATATAGGGTTATCGTTACCATCTTTCAAATTCCATATATATATGCATTAGTATACTGTATTGTTGTTTTTCTTTCTGGCTTACTTCACTCTGTATAATGGGCTCCAGTTTCATCCATCTCAGTAGAACTGATTCAAATGTATTTTTTTTAATGGCTGAGTAATATTCCATTGTGTATATGTACCACAGCTTCCTAATCCATTCGTCTGCTGATGGACATCTAGGTTGCTTCCATGTCCTGGCTATTGTAAACAGTGCTGCGATGAACATTGGGGTACACGCGTCTCTTTCAATTCTGGTTTCCTCGGTGTATATGCCCAGCAGTGGGATTGCTGGGTCATATGGCAGTTCTATTCCCAGTTTTTTAAGGAATCTCCCAAAGCAATCTTGAGGAAGAAGAATGGAACTGGAGGAATCAACCTGCCTGACTTCAGGCTCTACTACAAAGACACAGTCATCAAGACAGTATGGTACTGGCACAAAGATAGAAATATAGATCAATGGAACAAAATAGAAAGCCCAGAGATAAACCCACGCACATATGGACACCTTGTCTTCGACAAAGGAGGCAAGAATATACAATGGAGAAAAGACAATCTCTTTAACAAGTGGTGCTGGGAAAACTGGTCAACCACTTGTAAAAGAATGAAACTAGAACACTTCCTAACACCGTACACAAAAATAAACTCAAAATGGATTAAAGATCTAAACGTAAGACCAGAAACTATAAAACTCCTAGAGGAAAACATAGGCAAAACACTCTCCGACATAAATCACAGCAGGATCCTCCATGACCCACCTCCCAGAATATTGGAAATAAAAGCAAAAATAAACAAATGGGACCTAATTAAAATTAAAAGCTTTTGCACAACAAAGGAAACTATAAGCAAGGTGAAAAGACAGTCTTCGGAATGGGAGAAAATAATAGCAAATGAAGCAACAGACAAACAATTAATCTCAAAAATATACAAGCAACTTCTGCAGCTGAATTCCAGAAAAATAAACGACCCAATCAAAAAATGTGCCAAAGAACTCAACAGACATTTCTCCAAAGAAGACATACAGATGGCTAACAAACACATGAAAAGATGCTCAACATCACTCATTATTAGAGAAATGCAAATCAAAACCACAATGAGGTATCATTTCACACCAGTCAGAATGGCTGCTATCCAAAAGTCTACAAGCAATAAATGCTGGAGAGGGTGTGGAGAAAAGGGAACCCTCTTACACTGTTGGTGGGAATGCAAACTAGTCATTCAGTTTGAACTGGCCTTCTGTTTCATGCCAGGACTTTGACTGATACGTGGTCTATATGCTGAACCTTTTAAGCCCAGAACTCTCTTTTTTGATCAGACTCCTACATCCAACTGCCTATTCCTCATCTCATTGTGTTTAAAACTAAACTCCGTGTTTTACTTTCAAACTTGTACTGCCAGCTGCCTTCCCCTATCTAGTTGATGACAACACCATCTTTCCAATTGCTCTGATGAAATGCCCTGACTCATTTATTTCCCTACAATGTCTCATCTGATACATTAGGAATTTTTGTAGGCTCTTTCTTCTGAATGTATGTATAACCCTACCAGTTCTCATCATCTCTGCTCCTATCACCCAGTGCTAGCTACTAGCATTTTCCCCTCATTTATTGCTGTAACGACTTGCATTACTGCTGAGGCTTTCTTATTGGTCTCCCTTATTTTCCCTTATTGCCAGTAATTTATTCCACAACATAGTATGACACTCCTCTGCTCAAAATCCTCCAATGAATCCTGTGTCACTCAGTAAAAACCACAGTTCTTCTAATCATCCACAAGGCCACCCATGACATGGCTACTTGATGTCCCTCTGACTTTCCCAATTCTCATTCTCCTCTCTCACCCTGCTCCAGCCTCACTGACTTTACTGCTGCTAGAACAGGCCAGGCATGCTTCCACTTTAGGAACTTTGATCTAGCTGTGTTATTATAACTATTTGGCTAACTCCTTCTAGTTTTTTTTCTCAGAAGTCCCCTCCAAAAGAAAACCTGCTCTGACCATCCAATTTATAGTACAACTTCTCTCCCCACTAACTCTCCCAATACCCCTTACTCCAGTCCATTTTTTTTTGTTGTACAAAGCATGCATCATGCACTAGAAGTATATATTATTTAGTTCATATGTTTATTGTTTGCATCTCCCCTCCCTTTCCTAGGGATGTGAGTCTGGATCTGCAGAGGATCATGATAAAAGACGTCAGGATGAAGGCACAGCAGAAGGCAGGACCCAGAACTTAGGAAGAACTGGTGACAACATTTCTTTTACTCTAGAGACAGTGCAACCTTGGACTTTCAATTACATGAACCAAGAAATTGTCATTTTTTTTGTTGCTTCAATTTGAAATTTCTGTCACTTGAAACCAAAAGATTCCTTCCTGACTGATGTATTGATTTAGGACAAACTCTCTAGAGGCCATAAGATAATGAAGAAGAAAACTTCACGTGGAGCTTCGTGTTGATGTCTAAAGCCTATTATCAACTTGCTTGATCAAAGAAGCCCAGTTAGACTGGGTATCCAGGAAGTTAAGAACAATTAAAAAAAATTTTTTTTTTGCTTTAAATAACCTTTTTGGTTTTGGTAATTATGTATTTACAAAAAGTTGCAAGGACATTACAGAAAGTTCCCATAAACTCTTTGCCTGGTTTCCTCTACTGTTAACCTCTCACATAACCATGGCATTTTTGTCAAAACACTGGCTCATTGCTAATACCTAAGTTACCAGATTTTATTTGGGTTTCCCACTCAGGCTTTCCCTCTGTTCCAGAATTCCATCTAAGATATCACATTGCATTTAGTTGTCATATCTTCTTAATCTCCTCTGGTCTATGGCAGTTTCTCCATTTTTCCCTTGTTTTTCATGACCTTGACAGTTTGAAGAGCACTGGTTTGTATCTCATAAACTGTCTTTCAATTTGAGTTTGTCTGATATTTTTCACACGATTAGAACAAGATGATGGGTTTGGGGGAAGAATACTACAGAGGCACGGTAGGGTAACATGTACAGAGTTGATTAGATGATGAGGAAATGAATGCATGGTGCATACCACTGAGTTAAGGAGGCCTCTGAGTGTGGAATATGGTGGTCCTCCTAGGGCTGGCTGTCATTCAGAATCATATTGCATTGAATACTAAGCATGGAGCTCTTTGTATTTCAAGAAAACAAAGGTGCACAGTGATTTACTGTGAATATTTTTTGCAATCATGGTAAATTAGAATGAGTTTTTACTTTCTAAAAATTCAAGACACGGAGATACTAACTCATTTCAGTAAGTCAAAAACCAGGTTTTCCCAAATTGAAGCGGGAAGGAAGGGTCCCATTACTCCATCTCAGTTCCGTGAGAAAGGCCTCTTCATTTTGCAGGTATCTTTCTACTATATGGCGCCTTTCCAGGTGGCTCAGTGGTAAAGAATCTGCCTGCCAATGCAGAGGACATGGTTTTGGCCCCTGAGTCAGGGAGATTCCCTGGAGGAGGAAATGGCAACACACTCCAGTATTCTTGCCGGAAGAATCCCATGGACTAAGGAACCTGATGGGCTACAGTCCATGGGGTCGCAAAGAGTCAGACACGACTGAGCGATTGAACATGCACACATGCTCTGTTATATGAGTCCACTGATTGGACTTATGCCTGTGCCTCCAAATGATTTTCATAAAATGCTTCAATACTGCTCTAGACTGAGTGTTTGTGACACCCACTCCTTTCTAACTCCCACTGTAAGAGCATTAGGAGGTGGGGCCTTTGGGAGGTGATTGGAAATGGCAGCCCACTTCAGTATTTTTTGCCTGGAGAATTCCACAGACAGAGGAGTCTGGTGGGCTACAGTCAGTGGGGCTGCAAAGAGTGTGGCTGAGCACACACACGCTGATGGCCTAGGTAGGATGTGGACAGGTCTATGGGTGAAGCTCTAATGATGGGATTAGTGCCCTTATGAGAGAGACCAAGAGAACTCCCTCACACCCTTCCATCATGTGAGGACACAAAGAGAAGATGGCTGTCTATAAATTAGGAAGCAGATTTTCACCAGACACTGAATCTGTCAGCAACTTGGAGTTCCCAGTCTCCAGAACTGTGAAAATAAATTTCGGTTGTTTATAAGCCACCCAGTCTGTGGTAATTAGTTGTGGCTGCCAGAATGGACTAAGACAAATAGTCATAACCAAATTTTTTCATATATATACACACACGCACAAACTCACACATCATTATCAAAAAAATTATTCAAACAGAAATGCATTATTCAGTTATCTTGTTATATCACCAGGAAATAGTAACTAGATTATTCTTCCTCCTTTCCATTAACCCATCAATTATCTATATAGTTTTTGAACTCACTGAGGAAAGCACTGGGCAAAGTCAATAGGAGAGAAGTCAGGGATTCAATACTGACCCAAATGCCATATGTTACAACACAAATATATATCATTCACCTATCCAAATTAGATCATATATATGAAGCACTGTATGGTATATGTAACAAGGTAGAAAGTTTAACTTTCAAATAAATTCTCCTGCTGAACACTCATTCAGTTCAGTTCAGTTCAGTTGCTTAGTCTTGTCCGACTCTTTGTGACCCCATGGATTACAGCACGCCAAGTTTCCCTGTCTATCACCAACTCCCAGAGCTTACTCACACTCATGTCCATCGAGTCAGTGATGCAATCCAATGATCTGATCCTCTGTGATCCCCTTCTCCTCCTGCTTTCAATCCTTCCCAGCATCAGGGTCTTTTCCAATGAGTCAGTTCTTCCCATCTTCAGCTTTAGCATCAGTCCTTCCAATGAACACCCAGGACTGACTTCCTTTAGGATGGACTACTTGGATCTCCTTGAAGTCCAAGGGACTCTCAAGAGTCTTCTCCAACACCCTAGTTCAAAAACATTAATTCTTCGGAGCTCAGCTTTCTTTATAGTTCAACTATCACATCCATACATGACTACTGGAAAACCATAGTTTTGACTAGACAGACCTTTGATGGCAAAGTAATGTCTCTGCTTTATAATATGCTGTCTAGATTGATCATAACTTTCCTTCCAGGGAGCAAGTGTCTTTTAATTTCATGGCTGAAATCACCATCAGCAGTGATTTTGGAGCCCCAGAAAATAAAGTCAGCCACTGTTTCCACTGGTTCCCCATCTATTTGCCATGAAGTGATGGGATCGGATGCCATGATCTTAGTTTTCTGAATGTTGAGCTTTAAGCCAACTTTTTCATTCTCCTCTTTCACTTTCATCAAGAGGCTCTTTAGTTCTTCTCTTTCTGCCATAAGGGTGGTTATTAGATAAACTCCACATATCTGAAATTACTGATATTTCTCCCAGCAATCTTGATTCCAGCTTGTGTTTCATCCAGCCCAGCATTTCTCATGATGTACTCTGCATATAAGTTAAATAATCAGGGTGACAATATACAGCCTTGATGTACTCCTGTCCCGATTAGGAACCAGTCTGTTGTTCCATGTCCAGTTCTACCTGTTGCTTCCTGACCTACATACAGATTTCTCAGCAGACAGGTCATCTCTTTAAGAATTTTCGACAGTTTGTTGTGATCCACACAGTCAAAGGCTTTGGCATAGTCAATAAAGCAGAAGTAGATGTTTTTCTGGAACTGTCTCACTTTTTCGATGATCCAACAGATGTTGACAATTTGATCTCTGATTCCTCTGTCTTTTCTAAACCCAGCTTGAACATCTGGAAGTTCATGGTTCATGTACTGTTGAAGCCTAACTTGGAGAATTTTGAGTATTACTTTGCTAGCATGAGATGAGTGCAATTGTGTGGTAGTTTGAGCTTTCTTTGGCATTGCCTTTCTTTGGGATTGGAATAAAAATCGAACTTTTCCAGGCCTGTGGCCACTGTTGAGTTTTCCAGATTTGCTGGCATATTGAGTGCAGCACTTTCACAGCATTATCTTTTAGGATTTGAAGTAGCTCAACTGGAATTCCATCACCCCCACTAGCTTTGTTTGTAGTGATGCTTCCTAAGGCCCACTTGACTTACATTCCAAGATGTCTGGCTCTAGGTTAGTGATCTCAGCATTGCAGTTATATGGGTCATGAAGATCTTTTTTTGTATAGTTATTTTGTGTATTCTTGCCACCTCTTCTTAATATCTTCTACTTCTGTTAGGTCCATACCATTTCTGTCCTTTTATTGTGTCCATCTTTATATGAAATGTTCCCTTGGTATCTCCAATTTTCTTGAATAGATCTCTAGTCTTTCCCATTCTATTGTTTTCTTCTATTTCTTTGCACTGATTACTGAGGAAGGCTTTCTTATCTCTCCTTGCTATTCTTTGGAACTCTGCATGCAAATGGGTAGATCTTTTCTTTTCTCCTTTGCCTTTCACTTCTCTTCTTTTCACAGCTATCTGTAAGGCCTCATCAGACAACCATTTTGCCTTTTTGTATTTCTTTTTCTTGGGGATGGTCTTGATCACTGCCTCATGTACAATGTCATGAACCTCCATCCATAGTTCTTCAGGCACTCTGTCTGTCAGATATAATCCCTTGAATCTATTTGTCACTGCTACTGTATAATTTTAAGGGATTTGATTTGGTCATAACTGAATGGTCTAGTGGTTTTCCCTACTTTCTTCAATATAAGTCTGAATTTGGCAATAAGGAGTTCATGATCTGAGCCATGGTAGGCTCCTGGTCTTCTTTTTGCTGACTGTATAGAGCTCCATTTTTGGCTGCAAAGAATATAATTAATCTGATTTTGGTATTGACCATCTGGTGATGGGAATAACAGAATACCTGACCTGCCTCTTGAGAAACCTGTATGCAGGTCAGGAAGCAACAGTTAGAACTGGACATGGAACAACAGACTGGTTCCAAATAGGAGAAGAAGTACATCAAAGCGGTATATTGTCACCCTGCTTATTTAACTTATATGCAGAGTACATCATGAGAAATGCTGGGCTGGATGAAACACAAGCTGGAATCAAGATTGCTGGGAGAAACATCAATAACCTCAGATATGCAGATGACACCACCCTTATGGCAGAAAGTGAAGACGAACTAATGAGCCTCTTGATGAAAGTGAAAGAAGAGAGTGAAAAAGTTGGCTTAATGCTCAACATTCAGAAAACTAAGATCATGGCATCTGGTCCCATCACTTCATGGCAAATAGATGGGGAACCAGTGGAAACAGTGGCTGACTTAATTTTGGGGGTCTCCAAATTCACTGTGGATGGTGATTGTAGCCATGAAATTAAAAGACGCTTACTCCTTGGAAGGAAAGTTATGACCAACCTAGATAGCATATTAAAAAGCAGAGACATTACTTTGTCAACAAAGATCTGTCTAGTCAAGGCTATGTTTTTTCCAGTAGTCATGTATGGATGTGAGATTTGGACTATAAAGAAAGCTGAGCACCAAAGAATTGATGCTTTTGAACTGTGGTGTTGGAGAAGACTCTTGAGAGTCCCTTGGACTTCAAGGAGATCCAACCAGTCCATCCTAAAGGAGATCAGTCCTGGATGTTCATTGAAAGGACTGATGTTGAAGATGAAACTGCAATACTTTGGCCACCTGATGCAAAGAGCTGACTCATTTGATAAGACCCTGATGCTGGGAACGATTGAGGGCAGGAGGAGAAGGGGATGACAGAGGATAAGATGGTTGTATTGCATCACGAACTCAATGGACATGGGTTTGGGTGGACTCCACCAGTTGGTGATGGACAGGGAGGCCTGGCATGCTGCAGGTCATGGGGTCGCAGAGAGTCAGACACGACTGAGTGACTGAACTGAAGTGAACTGATCTGAATCTGCTGATGTTCATGTGTAGAGTCTTCTGTTTTCTTGGAAGAGAGTGTTTGCTATGACCAATTTGTTCTCTTGGCATAACTCTAATAGGCTTTGCCCTGTTTCATTCTGTACTCCAAGGCCAAATTTGCCTGTTACCTCTACGTATTTCTTGACTTCCTACTTTTGCATTCCAATCCCCTGTAATAAAAAGGACATCATTTTGAATGTCAGTTCTAGAAGGTCTTGTTGGTCTTCATAGAATCATTCAACTTCAACTTCTTCAGCATTGCTGGTTGGGGCACAGACTTAATGAACACTCATTATAAAAAATTATTTTCTGAATTCTCTCACTCACTACTTAGCCTTTGTTGCTTAGGTGGTGAATTTCCCTTAACTCCAGTTAGGAGTAACTATCATTTATTTTTATTTTTTAATTCTAGGGTTGGACTGTAGAATTTTCTGGAATGTGTCCTTTTTTTAACATACTAGTACATTTAGAAGATCAAGGTAAAGGATTTCAAAATGGTGGCCCATTCATTACAGATATTCTTGGTTTGGTCCAAAGGGAATTTTAAAATATTTTGAAATAGTCACCAACTTTTGAAACTTGGAAGAATTTCTCTATAAGAGTTTACAGTGGCTTCTCTTGTTGAACCAAATATCTGGTATTTTTGGGTGGTGTCTGTACCCTATAGACAGAGTATGTAGTCCCTAACTTGTCAGTCATATACCTGGCCAGTTTACACCTTATTTGCTCTCATCAACAAAAGTTCTGATCAACAGAAATTACAATTCCTTGTCTATGCTTTTCCAGAAAATTAAGGTAGATTGTCTAGAAGAGTCAAAGAAATGGAAGTTTGTGATTTGAGGTTAAAGAAGAGAGTGGTTTAACCCTAGTGAAGCTGCATCTTCTGGGAATAGAATAAGAATAATGGGAGCATGGTAAAGAGCCTTCTGGAAGGCACATGTCTGATATGGCCAGAGCAGGAAAGGGCCTCTGAGCCCTAAGAACTAACTGCTCAGCCTTGGTAAGAGTTTCCAGTAACTAAGCTTGCCATAAAGAACTAGAGCCACTCTAGAGCCATCATCTTTTTCCAGCCCTCAGGGGCCTCTGCAAAGTACAAGGGCAGTAGCAACCTCTAAAACCTGAGACCAAGTTCTGCTCTCATTTTCCAGGACCTCATATGCCCAAGAAAGAGAAGGGGTCCCCAGAATCTATTGACACTGGACCTGGACTTCCTAAAAATTTTGGTAGGCAGAGAATTGGAGTTAGGGTTGATTAGATTAAGAAAAATGAAGAAATGCAACACTATTTTCATTCCAGGGTTTGGAACAACTTATTCTTTTGAACTTCAACATTAATGTTGCTTTTTCTTTAAGATATCTTAGATACTTGATTTAATTAGAAGCAAGGAAGTATAGCAAGATGATGGTAATTAAATTGATTAGGTTCAACTACATACACAATTAAATTTATATTCAAGAATAAGTGGTCAAACTAGATGGTCTCCAAGCTCTTTCTTGGTTTTAAATTAGAAAATGTTGGTACTCTAAGGGAATATTCAGAATACAGTTGGTGAATGGAGGTTGAATTATACAGGCTGGCAGGTAGAATAATTTAGCAATCCAGCATACGAGGATGGAGATGTAGGTATCTATCTTCATTTTAAAGCCTCTGTCACTTAACAGACGAATACATTGCACAGAAAAGATTTAAATTTACTGGAAATGGTGATTCTTAAACTAAAATTGACAGTTTACTAAGGTAGAATTTACTACGGGCTTCTCTTTACAGCTGTGAATAATTTTATTTCTTTCTATGCTAGTAAACATGTTTTATTATGGAGCTCAAACTTCTGCATACAACTGCATTCTAGATATTTCCCTTGGCAAGTCCCATAGGCACTTTGGACTCATGTGATCAGAATGTCCCCCAAAGCCCCAGTCTTCTCAAAGTGCCTCTCCTCTCTATTCCCAAATACTGAGCTACCTGAACTAGACACCTGGGAGCCCCACCCATCATCACAGTCCCCTATCTAGTTAGTGGCCAGGATGCTACATCCTTATCTCTTCATGGCTATGAAACTGCCTTCTATCCTCCCAGGTTCTCTGTTTTCCAGACATTCATTGTCTCTAACCAGAACCATTGCAGCAGTTTCTTAACTAAATTTAACCTCCAGTTTTCAATTTTATTGACATCTGCACACTGCCTCCAGAATGACCTCTTCATAATCCATTAAGAATGGACTGAAGCACACACATTTCAGAAGACAGTTTAGCAGTTTCTTACAATGCTAGACATGATCTTACCATACAATCTAGCAATTATGCCTTTCGGTATTTACCCAGCTGATTTGAAAACACATATCAATATAAAAACCTGAAAAGTATGTTTATGGCAGTTTTATTCACAATTATCAGAAACTGGAAGCAATCAAAATGTCCCTCAACAGGTGAGTAGATAAATAAATTGTGGTACATCCATAAAATGACATCTTCAGAGATAAAAAGGAATGAGTTATTAAATCTGGCAAAGACATGGATAATCTTAAATGTGTTTTGCTCAGTTAAAAAAAGTCACTCTGAAAAAATTCACATTATATGATTTCATTTATATGACATTCTGGAAAAGGAAGAACTGTAAAGATGGTAAATAGTGTTTGTCAGGGGGTTAGGGGTTGGGAAGAAGAAAGACTTAAATAGGTGAAGCATAAGAGGTATTTTAGGATGGTGAAACCATTGTGCATAACAGTGTAATGGTGGAAATGTGACATGGTACATTTGTCAAAAGCTTAAAACTTTATAGTGAGTGAATATTAATCTATGCAAATTTAAAAATCATTTAGGTGATCAGGGAGGTCCCAGAATGGGATGCAGTCTGAGACAAAAGAATCTAATGGTATTACAAATATATGAAACAACCTTACTATGGTGTATGAAGGAAAAAGGTGCTGACTTCAGTAATTTTGGAGATGATTGAAATCTATGAGATTAAAGGTAAAAGGAACTGTACATAAGCATTGTAATCTAGTTAATGAAGTTGTTTCCCATAGGTATATGGGTTAACAATTCTGAATCTACTGTATGTGTATAATGGAATTGAACAGTTCTGTTAATGAATGGCATATGGTGGGAGCCAGGTTTCCCAATAATGCAGTGTGAAGTTACAGATAAGCAAGGGGAGGAGGCTAGAATTGCCCTGTGGTAATGAATTAGGGTTGGAGACATGAGTATGAACTCATGTTTAGCTCCATTTGTATACAGACACACAGATAAATATTTATGGAAATATTACATATATTTATATGTTAAATATTATATATATTTAATATCTGTATATATAAATATATACAGACATGAATTAGTATGCAAACGTGTTTCTTTGTTGTGTCAGATGAGAGGACCTAGAAGGAATAACCATTGGTGCTGTGAGTGCCACTTGGGAAGCCCAGCTGTTGGTAGTAATGAACTCAGATCTTGATTTCTAATTTGATTTTCCAATGAAAGGAGCTAGGGGTCCTTGGAAAATAGCCAATTCTAGGACTGGGGCAGGAAGTGTACATGATGAGCTTTGAGTATCCTTTCATACCAGAAAATAAAGAAGTGAGAGGGAAAACACACACACACACATGCACTCACACACACACTAATGGGGGTATATAAAAGGGACAGAGGAACCAACTAAAAAATCTCCCAATGGCCAAAGCTGGAATAATTTGAGGAAAAAGATAAAGTAGTATTGGATTGTAACAAAAAATATAAAATAAAAACCATGAGTTAATATGCGTGTTTGTTAGTTGCTCAGTCGTGTCCAATTCTTTGTGACCCCATGGACTATAGCCTGTCAGGCACCTCTGTCCATGAAATTTTCCAGGCAAGGATACTGGAGTGGGTTGCCATTTCCTTCTCCAGGTGATCTTCCCTATCCAGGAATTGAGCCCAGGTCTCCTGCATTGCAGGTGGATGCTTTACCAACTGAGCTACTAGGGAAGCCCTTGAGTTAATATTGTTATAAATAAATGACTGAAGAAATAAATGGGCAGAATAGGCAAATGTCTCACACAGAAAAAAAAAAAAGCCATGTAATTTATGTAGATACTCCAACCTCAAGAAGTTAGAGCATAAATCTTTACTCCTTACAAGTGCAGTGACTTTCTCCCAAAAATATAATATGCAAAAGACAAAAATAAAGTCACTGTACCATGGAGGAAGCTCACAAACATGACCTTGGCCAGGTGATCAAGGTCAACAACGGTGATGTCAAGTTGCACCCTTGATATGATGTGATAAAAATAACTCTACTTTTATGATCTTCCTCCCTTAAACCCATAACTCCAGTTTAACCATCAGACAAACCACAATTAGAGACATTCTACAAAATACCTGACCTGTATTTTTGAAAATTCTCAAGGTTATCAGAGGCTAAGAAAGTCTGAGAAATACAGCCAAAAAGAGCCAAAGGAGACATGATGACTAAATGTCACGTGATATCCTGGATGGGGCCTGGAACAGAAAAATAGCACTAGATTAAAAAGAAAAATCTAAATAATGTATGGAATTTACTTAATCATAATATATTTAACTTATATGCAGAGTACATCATGAGAAATGCTGGGCTGGATGAAGCACAAGCTGGAGTCAAGATTGCCGGGAGAAATATCAATAACCTCAGATATGCAGATGGCACCACCCTTATGGCAGAAAGTGAAGAAGAACTAAAGAGCCTCTTGATGAAAGTGAAAGAGGAGAGTGAAAAAGTTGAGTTAAAGCTCAACATTCAGAAAACTAAGATCATGGCATCCGATCCCATCACTTCATGGCAAATAGATGGGGAACCAGTGGAAACAGTGGCTGACTTTATTTTTTTGGGTTCCAAAATCACTGCAGATGGTGACTGCAGCCATGAAATTAAAAGACGCTTACTGCTTGGAAGGAAAGTTAAGACCAACCTAGACAGCATATTAAAAAGCAGAGACATTACTTTACCAACAAAGGTCCATTGAGTCAAGGCTATGGTTTTTCCAGTAGTCATGTATGGATGTGAGAGTTGGACTATAAAGAAAGCTGAGCACCAAAGAATTGATGCTTTTGAACTGTGGTGTTGGAGAAGACTCTTGAGAGTCCCTTGGACTACAGGAAGATCCAACCAGTCCATCCTAAAGGAGATCAGTCCTGAATGGTCATTGGAAGGACAGATGTTGAAGCTGAAACTCTAATATTTTGGCCACCTGATGTGAAGAGCTGACTCATTTGAAAAGACCCTGATGCTGGGTAGGACTGGGGGCAGGAGGAGAAGGGGACGACAGAGGATGAGATGGTTGGATGGCATCACCGACTCGATGGACATGGGTTTGAGTAAGCTCTGGGAGTTGGTGATGGACAGGGAGGCCTGGCATGCTGCAGTCCATGGAGTCACAAAGAGTCAGACACGACTGAGCGACTGAACTGAATTGAACTGAATATATCGATAAGGTTTCTCAGGTGGCACTAGTGGTAAATAACCCATCTGCCAATCAATTCTGACTGTTGAGCTTTAAGTCAACTTTTTCATTCTCCTCTTTCACTTTCATCAAGAAGCTCTTCAATTCTTCTTTGCTTTCTGCCATGAGGGTGGTGTATCTGAAGTTATTGATATTTCTCCCAGCAATCTTGATTCCAGCTTGTGTTTCTTCCAGCCCAGCGTTTCTCATGATGTACTCTGCATATAAGTTAAATAAGCAGGGTGACAATATACAGCCTTGACGTACTCCTTTTCCTATTTGGAACCAGTCTGTTGTTCCATGTCCAGTTCTAACTGTTGCTTCCTGACCTGCATACAGATTTCTCAGGAGACAGGTCATCTCTTTAAAAATTTTCCACAGTTTGTTGTGATCCACACAGTCAAAGGCTTTGGCATAGTCAATAAAGCAGATGTAGATATTTTTCTGGAACTCTCTCGCTTTTTTCCCAGTGCAAGAGGCATAAGAGATGCAGTTTCAATCCCTGGGTTGGGAAGATCCCCTGGAGGAGGGCATGGTAACCCACTCTAGTATTCTTACCTGGAGAATTCCATGGTCAGAGGAACCTGATGGGCTACAGTCCATAGGGTCACAAAGAGTTGACCACAACTAAAGTGCCTTAGCATAAATATATCAATATTATTCATTTATTGTGATGAAACATACTAATGTAAGATATTAATAATAGGAGAAGCTGTTGAGCTCTTTGTAATTTTTCTCTAAAGCTGTTTTACAATTAAAAAATGCAGTGTCTACAATGTGCCAGGTACTGAGCTATACATTGGGAATACAGGTAATAGCCCCTGCATCCGTGGAAATTCTTGTCTGGTCAGTGAGACAGATGTTAGTAAATAATCACATTAATAACAATAAATATTCCTAATTTTTTAAAAGAAAGTTACTGAATGATATGATATCCTAATGGAAGACTTACCTTAATCTGAGGGTTATGTGGATCTTCCCAATAAAGTGATAGTCAAACCAAGTAGGAGTTATCTAGGTGTGGGTTGGGAAGGGGTTGAGGGGAAGAAAAACACTAAAAACAAAGGAATATTACATTGTAAAGTGCTAAGGCAGAAAGAATTTCACATTTTTATAGAGCAAAGATCCTTCTTGGAGTTTTGAGCTCAAGATGGGAGAGGAAAGAAAGAGAGAGAGGAAAGAGAAGTCAGACACTTGTTGTTTAGCTGCTAAGTTGTGCCCAGCTCTTTGCGACCCCACAGACTGTAGCCCGCTAGTCTCCTCTGTCCATGGAATTTCCCAGGCAAGAATACTGGAGTGGGTTGCCATTTCCTTCTCCATGGAATCTTCCTGACTCGGGGATCAAATCCGGGTCTCCTGTGTTTCCTGCATTGGCAGGCAGATTCTTTACCACTGAGCCACCAGGGAAGCCAGACACTTGAGTGGTTTGTAACCTGGGATCCACAGACTCCCAGTAGGCCGATGGATATAACTTTACATTTCAACGAAATTGGTTTCCTTTGTAACTCTACATTCTTTTAAATTTTATGTATGTAAAATATTATTCTGGGAAGGGGTTCATAGGTTTCAACAGACTCCCACAGGGGACCAACATGGCACCATACTAAGGATATTAAGTTTTCTCCCAAGTACAATGAGAAACCATTGAAACATTTTAAGCTTTTTAAAATCCTTCATTGATTAAACTTGTCTACAGGATAAAGTCCTAACTCCTTAGCAAGTCCTACAATACTCTTCATGAAATGCTGATGACAGACTTCTTTAGCTATTTTTTTCTTCAACACTTGCTCTCCAATTATCCATCTTGTTCCACACTCAAATCTTACTAAACCTCATGAGGTCATCAGACAAAACCTGCTATTTCTTGCCTTCTTCCTTAGTCTCATGCTGTTTTCGGTGCTTTAAAATTCTTTGTTATCTGCTTATGTTCTTGACTTGGGGCAACAATAACCTTCCCACAAACCTTTTTCTGTATTCCAGTTGAAATGAAACTCCTTGCCTCTGTGGCTCATTGTGTCCTAGGTGTGGCAAAAAGAATAAATGACCTCCCATATGTCCACAGTTCTGGGACTTTTACAATATGTTACCTTACCTCGTGGAAGAGACTTTGCAGATGTGACTAAGTTAAAAATTTTGAGGTAAGAAATTATCTGAATTATCTGATAGGCTCAATGTAAGCTCAAGAGGGAAACAGAAATGTCAGAGTGAGAAGGCGCTGTGACAATGCAATCAGAGGAACAAGTGGGAGGACAGGGAGGGAGAGAACAGATTTGATGATGCTGCCCTACTGCCTTTGAAGATGAAAGAAGGGGCCCCAAGCAAGGAAAGCAGGTGGCCTCTAGAAGCTAAAGAAGGCAAGGAAAAAGATTCTCCCCTACAGCTTTCAGAAGGAAGTCCTACCAACATAACGATTTTTGGACTACTGAGCTCCTCAAGTGTAATATAATAAATTTGTGTTGTTTTAAGTCACTTAAATTTGTGGTAATCTGTTATAGTAGTGATAACAAACTAATACACTAGATATGCTTCTATCTGGTTTCTCTAGTAGATTACTACATTTATTTATGCCCCCCAATTAGCTATTACATATTCAATTACTTATTTGACAACAATGATTGTATACTGTGGGCCTTCTGTGGGCTTGGTTCAAAGGTGGACAAGACAGATCAAGTCTCTGGTCTCATGGAGATTAAAAACCAATTCTTGCCATATAATGGGGTTTTTAAAACAGTTATAGAGTAAGTCAACCAAAACAGTTTTATAATTATGGATATCATTTATATCACTTTATTCAAGTAACAAGCATATTTCAAAAACAAACAGACTCATAGAAAAAGATCAGATTTGTGGTTACCATAAGCAGGGGTGGCAGAAAGAGGGGTAATTGAATGAAGATGGTCAAAAAGTACAAGATACAAGATTCAGTTACAAGATAAATACGTACTAGGGACATAGTGTACATCACGATAAATAGAATTAGCACTGCTCTGTGTTATGTATGAAAGCTACTAAGAGAGTAAATCCTAAGAGCTCTCATCCCAAGAAAAAAATTTTCTATTTCTTTAATTTGTATCCATACAAGACTATAGCTGTTTGCTAAAGGTACTGTGGTAATCATTTTATGACATATGCAAGTCAAATGATTATGCTGTATACCTTAAACTTATACAGTGTTATATGTCAACTTTATCTCAATAAAATCAGAAGAAAAAGGAGTACAGAAAGCATGAACCCTTGAGAACAAGAGACATGAAGACTTAACATTAGGAAATATGAATTTTTTGTTTGTAATTTACTTTGTAGTGGGAGTGCAAATGACTCTCTTTCCTTCTGGTTCACATATACTCACCTAATCTATTATGTAACCTAGTTAATATACACCAACCTAATTATGTCTATTCATAATAGAACAAAATTGCGGACTCCTACGACTAGGTTATAAACAATTCTGCTTGGTCAGCCTGGGATCGTAAGTCCTGTTAGAGCAGCCTATTTACCTGCTGAGGCATCCAGGTGCATGTAAGATTTAAAGCCGTCAAGGGGCAGGTAGAAGTGTGGTAGCTGACTGAAGAGGAGGAGGAGGCGTGGTTTATAATGCTTACAGAGAGGAAGGCTGGATGAAGCGGATGGATTGGCACCACAGAACCAATGGGAAGCTCAGCATTTGGAGGCACCATAGGAGGAGGAGATGAAGCCCCAGTTGGAGCAAATGGACACTGAACTAAAGACTAGGTAAGAAGACTGTCACTCCCAACACTAGCCCCTCCACACAGAGCAACAGATCAATGCTCTCCTATGCATTCCTACCTTCTCCACACAGGAAGACACCAGAACTTTCTTCAAGAGAGCAGAGGCAGATTTACTGAGAGGGTAATAAAGCTTATACTTCAAAGTCCCACACAAGTGTGGGCCCATTGTAAGAGAGAGCACCTGGAAGGGGCCCTAAGCTGTGTTCACACAGCCATGTGTATTTTTTAAACTTTGCAAAAGTAAAACGTATTAACTACAATTATTGAAGATTTCTATTTCTTCCCAAGTCAAGTTCCTCTCCATCACACTCTCTTTCATTTCAGACAACTTTGGAATGACTATGTCATTTGGAGGACTTATCTAAGGGAAAGTTGAATTGGACATCCATTTAACATGGATTTACAGGATAGGTTTATGTGGTTTTAGGCATTTCTGTGTATAGTTAAAGTGTGTTAGTTATCCCAATGTAGAAGGGGCAGTCCATTGTATCAACTACCATCCAGTGTATCAATTAAATGGACAAAAGTCAAACAATGGAATGGTTTTGAGTACAAGGAATAATAAATAATGGAGAAAAGACAAGTTAATCTATGAAAAATTGTTCCAATCAGCAGGCTTATAAATAGAAAGCAAAAAATTTGGTTCCCATCAATATCTGATCAAAATGGAAATTCTGTCTTGTCAGAAACATCCACGATAATGCAATTTGTGTAATTTTAAATACACTATACATGTATGTATTTTTATGCGAATTGCACAAAATAGAATAAAAGTCAGAATTCCTGTGTGTGTGAATACAAACACATACACATAGCAAGTGTGTTTGTGTGAAGTCACATGATTTAGGTATCCCAATGGATCAGACTTCCTTCAAGGCAAAATGTTCTAAAACAAATGGCTCTAGTGTTAAAATTCATATATGTTAGAAAGTAAGACAAAATATGTAGTATAGGTCTTTATTTAGCGACTGAAAGAAAATTTAGACAGACATTTAAAGAAACATGAAACGAAAGTGGTAACAGTGACAGCTGACATTGGTAGAAATTATTCTGAGATAAAGAAGCAACTTGAAACAAGCAATTTTCAGGTTATATTAAGGCAATAATTCACTGAGAGAGAAAAAAAATTTAAATAGAAATAATGACTTTTGGAAGAGAATCCTGTGAACACAATGGGAAAAAAATTTAATTTCTGACGGTTTTACATAAAATATTGATATTGTAAAGATAATATGAAATTCATAATTGCCACCACAATGCAGACACTGATGACAAGCGAGTTAATGAATGTCATCAATTTAAAAATTTTAAAGACTAGTCATTTCACAAGACACCTTGAAATGCTCTGAAATTTCTCACCTTATGATGAAAGAAACATAACAGAAGCCTCCTCAGATTTGCCAGCAATCTTAATTTACATGACATCAGCCATGAATTGTGAAGCTGAAAGAAGCAACTAAGCTATCACTATTTTTTCAAATATTCAATCAAGCTGTTGTTGTTTAGTCGCTCAGTCATGTCCAGCTCTTTTGTGAGCCAATGGACTGTAGCCTGCCAGGCTCCTCTGTCCATGGGATTTCCCAGGCAAGAATACTGGAGTGGGTAACCATTTCTTTCTGCAGAAGATCTTCCTAACTCAGGAGTCAAACTGCGTCTCTTGTATTGCAGGTGGATTCTTTACCACTGATCCACCTGGGAAGTCCTCAGTCAAGCTAGAGGAATTATTTTCCTAGTCTCTGTACAGAAATGATATTATATGACTATTATATGAAGAGGCAGAGTCTATTGCAAAAGAATGTAGGAGAAAAGGTCTTATACAATGAATTAATAAAATCCCCAGATTTTGTGAAATTTGTGGAATTTGTCAGTTTTTTCAAATGTAGCGTTTATCATAAATTTTTCTCATTATAGTCACTTTCATACTAAATTTGGATTCCTGATTTGGTATTCTTTTCATTCAAGAGAGTCCCATATTGCAACATCTTCAGGCTCCATAAAATTTGTGTCCATCCCTACTCAAGACATCCTGAAACGGACAGGCTTGGGACTCACAAGGAAATGCAAGACTGAGCATAGGAGCAGCTGAAAGTCTGCACATCTGTCTGTACCAGTCTCTGCCAGCCACCCTTCAGGGAAGCTGCAAGTTTTATCCACAAATGTGGTGTTCTAGCTAGCTCTTTAAGGCCACGATTAACAAGGGAGCAAAAAAAAAAATGCATAATAGAGAATTGAAGAGAATACAATGAACGTTCAAACCAGGCTTCTCAAATATATTAACATTTCCCTTATTCTCTTTGTATACATATTTTTAAAGACACAAAATATCACTCTTATGTTGAAGACTCCTTTGAAGCTTTCTTTCCCTCTTTTCCCACATGTTAATTTTAGGAGATCTTGTTGGATTTGCTCCTCAACTATATCCCCAATACAGTCACTGCTCACAGCTCCACTGCTATCGCCACATCCCAGACCACTGTCGCCTCTCACAGAATCCAGAGCAACAAAGAGCTCCCTAACCAGTATTTTCGCTTCTACTCTTACAGTTTTCATACTTTCATGATCTTTTAAAAGCTTAAATTGGACTGCTTCATTACCTTATTTTAAAACCTTCCAGTGGTTCTCTGTTGCCATGAAGAAGAACTCTGCTCTCTAAGAGTCTTCATGATGTAAGCCCAGAAGCAGGCTTCTCACCACTTCTTCACCAGGCTCCAGTCATTGAGGTTGCTTCAGTGTGACCTGGTTCTACCTCCAGACCCATTAGCCACTGTCTGGGTTTCAGCCCAGATGCCACCCCCCTAGTACCGCTTCCCCCCAACCGCCATCAGAAAGCAGCACATGCACTTCTACTCCTTTATACCATCTTGTTTTCTTCACAGACTTTTTATAATTTGTAATCATCTCATTTATTTATTACTTGTGGTTGTTTTTTTTGGGGGGGGGGGTTCTGTTTTCAACACTGAAATGTAAGGTCCATGATGGTGAGAGGTTTGTTTCTTTTTACATTGCTGTATTTCCAGCACTGCCTATTGCATTGCAGGCAATCAATACCCAGTTGTAGAATAAATTCAGGTGAGACTCCCCAACAACACTACTGGATGTTAGACAGTAATGGAGCAATGACTTCAAAAATCTGAGAGAACATGATCTTCAATTTGGAATGTCAAATCATTAATAAAGTCTGAGGACAGAAAAAGACATTTCTGGACATTAAGGACTCAGGAAATTTACTTTCCATATCCCTTTCCTGAGAAGCTGGGCAGGTTCCAATGAAAAGAAGTACTAAACTAAGCACAAGAGTGATATAGGATCCAGAAAGCTGTGTATCAAACTTAAGAGCACAGGAAAGACATATTTCAGATTACAGCTCAACGGCGCATCTGGGAAGTGACTGGTCCTGAATGCAGCCAGAGGACAGAGGGTGCCAAGAGGAGGCCACCAGGAAATGGGTCATCTGATAAGAGAGGTCACTTGGAAAAACAAAACAAAACAAAAGCGAGATAAATTGTTGAAAGATATTATGATGATTTGGGGAAAAAAATTTAAGACATAATATTTGCATATCCAGTTACGAGAGCTAAATCCTGTTTATAATAAGAGGAAGCCAATGTCTAAAATCAACAAATTGAGGAGTAGCAGCGTGCAATTATTTGCCTGGTAGGCTGCAGACCATGGGGTCTCGAAGAGTCAGACACGACTGAGTGACTTCACTTTCCCTTTTCACTCTCATGCATTGGAGAAGGAAATGGCAACCCACTCCAGTGTTCTTGCCTGGAGAACCCCAAGGACGGAGGAGCCTGGTGGGCTGCCGTCTATGGGATCGCACAGAGTCGGACACGACTGAAGCGACTTAGCAGCAGCAACAGCAGCAAGAAGGTAACTCTCTGATGAAATAGCAAAGAGAATATATAGTGGCTGCCTCTAATAAATCGAGCTGGTAAGTTAGGAAGCATGGGGCCTGAAGAAAGGGATTGTTGTTTTTCTTGTCAATATTTTAGTGCCTGCGTGTGTGCTCAGTCGCTAAGTTGTGCCCGACTCTTTGCAACCCCATGGACTGTAGCCTGCCAGTCTCCTCTGTCCATGGGATTCTCCAACCAAGAATACTGGAGTGGGTTAACATTTTCTTCTCTAGGGGATCTTCCCGACACAGGGATCGTACCCGTTTCTCCTGCATTGGTAGGATTCTTTACCACTGATCCACCTGCGAAGCCGCGATGTTTTAATACTATCTGATAAATGACTTTGGTGATAATAAAACTATCTAAATATTTTAGATAATGATAATAATGATGACAGCAAAAACAAGCAAACAATTCAGGCTTGTACTTGCTCCATTCTCTATGAATTTGGGGGAAAGTATATGGCTATGCTGAAGATCTTCCTATCACATTTGTGAATGACATCCATCTACTACACTTTTGGGGGCACAGTGGTTTAGATAAACTTAAAGATTTAAAAGCCAAATTTGTAACGCACTTTTCGATGCTGCATGGTTTAGAAACTATATAGCCATGCCACAAGGAGTGTGTGTGTGTGTGTGTGTGTGTGATATTTTCAAGAAATGTCAATAGATATGGTCCAGAACAAGAGAAACTTGAATTCTTCAAATAGAATTACCAGTTGGCTTGCAGTAGTAATGCTTATGAGATCAAACCTGTGCATGTGGTAATGTCTAAGACTTTGGAAAAAACCTTTTAAATATTATCCAGACTCTTTGAAGTGAATTCAAAATACTGAAAAATAATTTACAAAGAATGTCCTCTTTGAAGTGGGGGGGGGGTTAGACAAGGACAGGAATGGTTCCCATTTTCATGACCGTTTTTGGAGGCAAATAGGCATATTTTAAGGGGTTTCCCAGGTGGTGCTAGTGGTAAAGAACCCACCTGCCAAAGCAGGAGACATAAGAGATGCAGGTTTGATACCTGAGTCAGGAAAATCCCCTGAAGGAGGAATAACAACCTACTCCAGTATTCTTCCCTGGAGAATCCCACAGACAGAGGAGCCTGGTGGGCTACAGTTCATGAGATCGCAAAGAGTCAGACACTTTCAAGATAAAATGTGAGAAGATTGTAGTTGGAGTTTTTGTGTTTTTAATGGTAATGGGAAACAAAACAAAAATTTATAAAAAGTAGCAATTTTTAACTTTACTTTTTTTCAAAACCAAACAGAAATTGAAATGTAAAAGTTTTGACATTTGTAAAATGAAAAATCTTTGTACTTTTGCACAAAGTCCCTATTTGCTAACTATAGGTTCCTAAATAGGTTCCTATTGCTAACTCAATAATTGGTAGTAACAAAATAGTAGGTTGCATCATTTTCACTGTTATTGGGCAATGCAGCATGGGTATATTCAACTATTTGTTAACTAGTTCTTCACTCACATTTGTAGGTTGAACTGACTTCCTTCTCAAGGGGCGGGAACATGTTCCTAGGGCAGAAGGAGCCAGCAGCCTTTGGCAACACTTCCTTTCTGAGTCATTTTGCATGCAAACATCCTTGGCTTTTTCATCTAATGGGGAGAGTATGAGGAATCTTTCTGGAAGATGAAAAATTATAATCACTATTTCATAAGGAGTTGAGAAGGATGAGCATTAAGGTAGTTTCCTGTTTTTGAGGTGAGAAAAACAGAATGTCATAAGACAGTTTTAGATAGGCAGAGAAGTGGTCTCAAGGGTTCTATTAGCAGTGTTAGCTACTTGTGAAGGCAGTTCTGGGAAAGGAAGCCATGCCTGGTGCCACAGTCAGTAAAAACAAAATAAAACAAACAACAGTTTTTGATCTTGCCAGAGTTTGGGATCTAGGCTGATACTAAGCAAGATCATGAAATAGAAAATTCATTGCATGTGGCTCTTCATTTTAATTCACTCTCCCCTTTCTCCCAACTCCCTTGAGTATGCAGTAAAGACTTTTCAAGTCTCACTCTTCCAATCACTGTGAGCCTGCCCACTCGTTAGCACAAGCCTGGAATATAAGCTGCATTGTTCTGTTTTTGTTTTTGTTTGCTTTTAAATAAAGCTGAACTTGTGGGGACATCCCTCTTTCTTCTTTGGCTCTGAAGTTTTAAGAAGGCAGGATTGAACTGACTAAGGTCATTGTTCTGATCTCTTGGGGATAGCCAGGTTGATAGAATGTAGCCAAACTAGAACATTCCAGAAATGTGGAGAGAAAGGTAAGAGAGAGAGACCATGAGAGTGAGAGCACTTGGGAGAGTGAGAGGAGAATGAGACAGCGGTAAGTGACTGTGGTGGAGTGCAGGATATACTCCCAAGGCCATTTCCAAGTCTCTTCTGTCTTTGGTTTGCTCAATAAAATCCCTGTTTTAATTCAAGAGAGTTCAAGTTAGGTTTCAAATTGGGGTTGAAAAATGCACCCAAGTGTGCTGCCTTATGGAACAGTAATGATCTCAAGGGGAATGAAAGAGTCAGTGGTAGATTTTTTGATGTTATAGCAATGCTTGGGCAAAGGACACTGAGGAGGGACCCTTCAGTTTTCTCTTATGACATACTGATGCCCCTGTGGAAGGGAAAAGTAGTGGTGGCTGGCAGTTTTAAAATATGTGTATTGAGGTATAACAGATATAAAAAAAAAACCCTCATATTGTTTAAATGCACAATTTGATGAGTTTCAATATATTAATACACCTATGAAACCATCACCAAAATCAAAATAATGAATATACCCATTACTCTCAGAAGTTCCCATGCAACCCTTTGTAATCTCTCTGTTCACAACCTAATTTCCCACATCTATCCCCAGCAAATAGTGATCTGCTTTCATATAAATGGCATTATACTATATATGGGCTTCCCAGGTGGTGCTAGTGGTAAAGAACCCATCTGCCAATATAGGAGATATTAAGAGATATGGGTTCCATTCCTAGGTTGGGAAGATCCCCAGGAAGAGGGCATGGCTGCCCACTCCTATATTCTTGCCTGGAGAATCCCACAAACAGAGGAGCCTCAGGGGCTACAGTCCATAGGGTTACAAAGAGTCAGACACAACTGAAGCTATTTAGCGTGCACGCATACACATATGCATACTGTATATACTCTTATTTATTGAGGATCTTAGCATAATTATTTCGTTATTAATCTATATTGCTATCTGAATCCATGGTTTTTTTTTTCCATTGGTGAGAGTATTCTATAATATGGATATACATAATTTGTTTATCCTTTCACCTACTAAAGGATATTTGGATTATTTGCATTTGTGGCTATTAAAAACAAACTTGTTATGAACACTTGTGGACAAGTTTTCTTGTGGATGTATGTCTTCATTTCTCTTGGATATATACAAAGGAATGGGAAGGTTAAGTTGTATGATAGGTGTTATGTGTAACTTTCTAAGAAATTGCTCAACTGTTTTCCACAATGACTGAATCATTGATTCTTATCAACAGCATAAATAAGTTCTAGTTGCTGCTCATTCTCACCTACATTTGGTATTGTTTGTCTTTTAAAGAAACCATTTGAATGGGTATGTGTGATTTATATTTGCATTTCTCTAATGACTAATGACGTTGAATATTTTTTTTGTACTTAAATGCCACCCATATATCTTTTTTGATGAATTGTTTGTTCAAATCTTTTACCCTTTAAAAGATTCTAAAAATTAAAAAAATAGCTTTACTTAAAGTATAATGTACATACCATAAAATTCATCCATTGTAAGAATACAAAGTGATCTCTAATAACTTCATACAGTTTTGCAACCATCATCACAATCCACTTTTAGAACATTTCCATCTGATCAGAAGCTCCCTCCTACGTGTTTGTCATCAATCCACATTTTTACTCCCAGGAACCATAGATCTGCTTTTTGAATCTACAGATTCACCTTTTTTAGAAATTTCATACAAGCAGAATAATAAAAACAGTCTTCTGTATCTGGCTTCTTTCACTTAGAATGTTTTTGAGGCTCATCCATGTCATTGCATATCCTTGCATATCCTAGTATTTTGTTCCTTTTCATTGCTGAGTCATATTCCCTTATATGGTATACCACATTTTGCTTCTCTTTTCATCAGATGATGGACACATAGATTGCTTTCAGTTTTCATAGCTTTCGTTATATTCATTTCTCTTGGGTAGGTACCTAGAAACAAAATTGTTGGGTTAAGTATATATTAAACTTTTCAAGGAACTACCAAGGTATTTTTTAAAATGGCTCTTCTATCTTATAGCCTCATCAACAAAATATGAGGGTTCCAGTTTCTCAGGTTCTTTCTATGGAATTCAAGTCAAATAACTTCCCTTGCTGGTACATGCGACCATGCACTCTGGAGAGCTGAACCAGGACTGGGCCCCTGGCCAGTACATGCTATGACATGAATGCTCTGCCCATGAGGACTGATGGAAAACGATTGAGGGAACCTATTTTAGGAAAAATTTGATGTGAAGAAAGAATAGAGTAATTGACATAAATGCATGGGAAGAAAGCAGAGATGGAGAGGGGTTAAGTCTAGTGCTGGTGGAGCAGTGGAGTGGGGTTTAGTGAACTGCTCCGTGTAGGGAGCCACGAGAGAGCTGGTCTGCACTGGACCTTGATGTGTCTCCTCTTTGACCCAGTTTACCCTCCTTCCCTCCATCTGAAACCCTCCTACTGTGCCCTCTCAAGTCACCCCTTACGATCAATAAGTTCTTTATGATTATCAGCGGAGACAGGGGAGGGTGGGATGAATGGGAGATTGGGACTGACATTTATATTACTCTGTATAAAATGCATAACTGATAAGAACCTACTGTATAGGACAGGGAACTCTACTCAGTGCTCTGTGGTGACCTAAATGGGAAGGAAATCCAAAAAAGGGGGGATATGTGTATGCATATAACTGATTTACTTTGCTGTACAGCAGAAACTAATACAACAGTGTAAAGCAACTATGCTCTGATAAAAAAAAAAAATCAAGTTTAAAAAAGTTTCCTATACTTCAGTCTCCTTGACATATTTCTGTCTTTAAAATCTGACTGTCCCTGTAAGATTGCTCTCAGATAGAGATTTTTTGCACACAGCCATCAGGATTAGAAGGTAAAGTCAGTGCTTTCTCCTCCCCCTCATTGTCTTTACTACAACAAGGCCTTTCAGCCCTAGACTAGATCTTCACTCCTTTGCTAACAAACAAATGTCTGTTCCCATGAGACTCAGATCATCGGACCACAGCACTCTTCACCATACTCCTCATTTCTGTTATTCTCCTCTCTCTATTCAGTGAAAACCCACAGTTTAGTCTTCCTCTCATTAAAGACTCTCAACCTTGCTTCTTCAGCCCTTGAATTCCTCATTTCCAATGGCAGTCTCTGCCATTCCACTCCAGCCACTTCTTTCTAAGTCGCACTTAGAAGCTTGTCAGTGGTACGGCCCCACCTCTGAAGTCACTGATTTGAACATTCCGTTTCTGATGGCAACTCCCTAAACTTCCAATTTGTTTGGTAAAGTACACCCTCTGCCAGTGTTCTTTCACTTCATCAGGGTTTCCCAAACACTGATAGCCATACTCCTTCTTCATCTATCGAACTCCTCTTGTTTCACTTTCCTCTCTCTACAGCTCAGATCCATGTTTTATTTTAAACACTCTTTTTAATGTATGATAAGTTCCCATACCTTTTCCTTCCATCACATTCACATTTAAAAAGAGAAAACAATTTGAGGATCTCTACTTTCTCTTCGTGAATATACTTGGGCAATTGAGGGTGCACGGATTGCTACACATTCATGTCTCCAACTTAAAGTGGTTTTCCAACACCACCTGGCTACTCTTCTCTATACCCTTTTCAACAACCACCACAAAGTTCTCCTATTCTCAAACCTTTGACCACTTCCCAACAGCAATACATGCCTCCCTACTGTCAGTCTACTGACCTTGCCTTCTGTATCATAGAGAAATTAGAAGCCTTTGGAAACTAATTGCTGAATTACTAATCCACCAGGTCTGCAGCTCCACCTGTGAGGTTTCTTCATCCTCCTTGCTCTCTCCTATTACAGTGCATTAGGCATCCTTTCCTCCGTATTTCCTTCTGTCCTCTGGACCTTCAGTTCAGTTCAGTTCAGTCACTCAGTCGTGTCCGACTCTTTGTGACCCCATGAATCGCAGCACGCCAGGCCTCCCTGTCCATCACCAACTCTCGGAGTTTACCTAAACCCATGTCCATTGAGTTAGTGATGCCATCCAACCATCTCATTCTCTGTCATCCCCTTCTCCTCCTGCCCCCAATCCTTCTCAGCATTAGGGTCTTTTCCAATGAGTCAACTCTTCGCATGAGGTGGCCAAAGTACTGGAGTTTCAGCTTCAACATCAGTCCTTCCAATGAACACCCAGGACTGATCTCCTTTAGGATGGACTGGTTGGATCTCCTTGCAGTCCAAGGGACTCTCAAGAGTCTTCTCCAACACCACAGTTCAAAAGCATCAATTCTTTGGCCAACTCTCACATCCATACATGACCACTGGAAAAACCATAGCATTGACTAGACGGACCTTTGTTGGCAAAGTAATGTCTCTGCTTTTAAATATGCTATCTAGGTTGGTCATAACTTTCCTTCCAAGGAGGAAGCGTCTTTTAATTTCATGGCTGCAATCACCATCAGCAGTGATTTTGGAGCCCCTCAAAATAAAGTCTGACACTGTTTCCACAGTTTCCCCATCTATTTGCCATGAAGTGATGGGACAAGATGCCATGATCTTAGTTTTCTGAACGTTGAGCTTTAAGCCAACTTTTTCACTCTCCTCTTTCACTTTCATCAAGAGGCTCTTTAGCTCTTCTTCACTTTCTGCCATAAGGGTGGTGTCATCCACATATCTGAGGTTATTGATATTTCTCCAAGAAATCTTGATTCCAGCTTGTGCTTCATCCAGCCCAGTGTTTCTCATGATGTACTCTGCATATAAGTTAAATAAGCACCTTACACATGGTTAATTTATCAAGAACACTTTATTTATCCTGTTTCTCACATTCCTTTTTCTCTTTACTGGATTCTTCCCAGCATCACTTCAAAAGATTGTAGACTCTTCAATCTTAAAGGCAATCTTCCCTCTTTTGTCTCCTTAAAAGCAAACCCAAAACAAAACCCTCAGAGCTTCCTCCCCTCAGCATTTCTCCTCCAACTACTGCTCTATCTTTTTCCTTATCTTCAAAGCCAATGTCTTGAAAGCGCTGTTTTTAACTTTCTGTTCTGTCTTCTGTTCCCCTCCACCCTGGCACTAACATTGTGTTTATTAAGGTCCCTACATGGACAAATCTAAAGGATTATTGTGACCTTTTCTTTCTTGATCATTTAACTCATTTCATATATTTCATTCTCTCATTCTTGAAGCAAATTAGGCTGACCAAAAGATGGTGTCCATAGCAAAGAGAAATGCACTACAAGTGGGCAAGTAGAGACTTGAATTCTAGGCATCTTTTCTCTCTCACCAGCCTTTCTGCTACCAGGTCCCTTACTCCTCTGGGCTTCAGGTGCTACACATCTGAACTGAAGAGAAGACTTTAATTATGTGAAAGTGGGGGCGGACCAGATGGCTTCTTGAGGTCCTTTTTAGTCCCTGGAATCCACGGTTGCTGATTTTGAGTCACACACGAGTTAGCAGTCACGTTTGTATGCATGCTTCAGCATTGCCATCTTTGAAGTGAGACATTTTTTTCTTGCTGCCTAAATTACTTCTAGGTTATAAATTCACCTTTGGAAGCAATATTAACTCGTTCAGGCCTCCAGTCTGCTCTTTACTAATGACTGGATTTTTCAGGGAGGAGTAACTAGCTAACTGAAATACGAAGTTGGCTCCCTCAGCATGCGAAGAAAGTTATTTGAATTCATAGAAATAAAAGTTTGCTCACTGGTCAGAGGGGAGAAGGCACTGGCACCCCACTCCAGTACTCTTGCCTGGAAAATCCCACAGACGGAGGAGCCTGATAGGCTGTAGTCCATGGGGTCATGAAGAGTCGGACACGACTGAGCGACTTCACTTTCACTTTTCACCTTCATGCATTGGAGAAGGAAATGGCAACCCACTCCAGCGTTCTTGCCTGGAGAATCCCAGGGACGGGGGAGCCTGGTGGGCTGCTGTCTATGGGGTCGCACGGAGTCAGACAAGACTGAAGCGACTAAGCAGCAGCAGCAGCACTGGTCAGAGGACAAAGGGGATAAATTTTTTTCTGCCTCAGATACTAGAGCTATCAGGAAGAACTATACAATGCTATGCCAGCCTCAGTGTTGTAATGGCTACTTCTTTAGTCTTGGGAAAGAAAAATAGTCTTATAAAAAGCTTTGAGGGGAAAAAAGCAGCATAAATAATAGAAAGGATTTTTTTTTTTTTTTTTTGTATTCTAGACCACCCAGTGTTGTGTGGTAGAAAGAGAAAGAACCTAGAACTTGAACTGGATTTAGACTTGGTCCAATCACCAGTTTGCTCTGTGATATTGGGCAAGCCACCTCAAGTTGCTCCTCTGTAAATATAGGCAGGTAAGATACTTATTTGGGCCTACCTGGCGACTCAGCAGTAACAAATCTGTCTACAATGTAGGAGATGTGTGTTCAATCCCTGGGCCAGGAGGATCCCCTGGAGAAAGAAATGGCAATTCACTCTAGTATTCTTGCCTGGGAAATCCCATGGACAGAGGAGTCTAATGGGCTATAGTCCATGGGGGCTCAAGAGTTGGACATGACAGAAATGACTAAACCACCACCACCACCATGATACTTACTGGCCTTCCCTGGTGACTCAGTGATAAAGAATCTGCCTGCCAATGCAGGAGATGTAGGTTTGGTCTCTAGTTTGGAAAGATCCCCTGAAGAAGGAAATGGCAACCCACTCCAGTTTTCTTGCCCAGGAAATCCTATTGTCAGAGGAGCCTGAAAGGCCACAGTCCATGGGATTGCAAAGAGTTGGACATGACTTAGTGACTAAACAAAAATATACTTATTGGGCCTCCCACCATGCATAGGAGAATCAAATGAGCTAAAGAATAGAAAATACTCTAAAAAAAAAAAGTGTTCTATAACTTATGACACTTACTAATAGAGAAATAACAAAGTCCTAGTAAGAAATGTCAGTTGGAGGAAGGGAGAGCTAGATCAATTTGTAGTAGATGAGACATTAAATTAATACTTTGGTGTACCCAGCTAACAGGATACTAATTTGTTGGGGTAGTTTTAGGCAGGGATAAGCTGATGAGAACTGTTGATTCCAATCTTCTCTCTGAATGTTGATCTTTTAGCTTACAGAATTTGAGCTACATATGTACTTGAAGGAGATGACTAATGACTTTTCAGCCACAGAGATTCCATTTTGCAGTTTTCCAAAGGGATGATTGCTTTAAAAATGGGAACAACCCAGAAAGATAATATGGATAATGGAGCAAAAAAGAGATAATTTAGATTTGATAATTCCTTCAACATTTTAATGATTTGGAATAATATGAGCCTGTGTCTCACTAGTATATGTCGGAGAAAAGATGTTTTTTTCCCCTTTCCTTCGTTTCTGCTTCTAAAAGACACTATATATAAGGGAGACAGATAATTACTCGGTCTATCTGATTTCAACTTACCTGAAAGATATTAATGTGAAAGTCAATTTACATATATTAGAGTATGTGAATTTTGCTACTTCCTTTTCATATTATTGTCCCTGCCTAAATAGTCTTACACATAGAGATTTTTTACAAATCCGCGAGTTCATGGATTACAGTAAGGGGCCGACGATTTGTAAAAAATATTCTTTGAGGGGTCCTAACTCAGATCATAAATATAGAGGGAGAAAATAAATTTTTTAAAATTTCAAATTAAAAAGTGAGTCAACTTAAAATGTTAAATACATAACAAATATAGTAAGTAGATAGAGCCAAAATCATGAAGGTAGAGGGAGCAAGTGACTGAAACCTCAGAAACACTGACAGAATATTCTGACAGTTTATATATGGTATATTAATTTTTCTTTGTATGTCCTCAAAATTTAATAATCCCCTAAGATAGCTCATGATGGTTTAACATCTGAGAGACATCAGTTCAAATCTTAGCCCTTCCATCATTTACCTCTTTAACTTAGGGCAAGTTATTTAACTCCTACCTGAGTTTTCTCATTTGTAAAATGGATGTAACATTAGTTTACAAAATAGAATGGATTATGGTGATGACTATGGACTGTCTCATAGCATCCATCACAAGGCAGAGGTTTAAAACTGATAACTATTATTACCAGAGAAGGTAGGTAATAAACATCTCACTTTCCAAGTGAGAAAATTCAGACTCAGAGAACTTATATGACTAAAAGATAAAGTTAAAAATTACATACTTTGGGTACAGTCTTTTCTTGAGTATTGACTTAAATTTCCAAAACCACATTTCATTACATTCTTGATGAAAAAGTAGCTAGGAAGCTATCTGCAAAGACTTTGACTCCATTACTTGAGTTGGTGCAGCATTTTAATAAATTGCTAGTTACCTTACATAAATGGACATGGGTACTAATGATGGTACACGTGTAAACTTGATTCCTGAAAGATTCTTTTCAATTTGCTTTCTTCTATGACTACAAAGTATAGTGATCACTCAACTAAGTTCTTGATGACAAGAGGAACTGAATAAGAGGCCACAGCAATGAAAATCTTTACTGCTGGAAAACAAAACAAAGTGAGAACAATTTCATTTTTATTCCTTCAGTAGTGGAGCCAGAGAAACACTGGTTGTAGGAGTACTGGTTTAGGAGTAGTTGAGTTGTGTACACATGAAGATTGGTGACCATAACAAGAACAACCTGACCTGGAATTATTGTTATCTCATGAGGCTACCATAACATACAGCCTCTATGACCATGACAGAGTGGTGCATGAAACCGAACTCATTTTCTCTTGACAAATGCAGAGCTAAGTGCAAAATTATGTCAT
Organism: Giraffa tippelskirchi; assembly: GCF_054371585.1. Taxonomy (NCBI): domain Eukaryota; kingdom Metazoa; phylum Chordata; class Mammalia; order Artiodactyla; family Giraffidae; genus Giraffa; species Giraffa tippelskirchi. Next base: position 97,474,484 of record NC_137277.1, read on the forward strand.
ATATTTCTGGTATTTCTAGTTTAAGAAATAATATTTCTTTTAAGAAAAAATCTCTTCTAAGGAAAACAAAAGACTCCAGAAATTATTGAAGATCAAACTACTCATCATTGGAGGCAAAATAAAATTAAGAGCTTGAAAATCCTGACAGTGCACATGCAATCTTGGGCACAGCCACCCCCTCTTTCCTCACACAGAGTCAATGTGATCTGGACCATGTTTACTCAGTAATTACATTCTCTTGCTTCCCTAAGTGACCACGGTACCTTATTCTGGTACTTATCAGTATACACATAAAGTGCAGTTCTCTGTTGATATATTTTTTAACCCTTAAAATGAAGTTGTGATTGTGTTTGCATCACATTTGTCTTGAGCAATTCATAGTAATTCATAGCATTCTTCTCCCAGAGGTGATTATACAGTTGCATAAAAATACTAGCCAAGACAGTTGAAAAGTCACAAAATAGCATTAGTGTTAAGTAGTTCAATTACCTCTGAAGGCAACAGATTAAATCTATTTTTACATGAATTTTTGACCAACACATATCTGTACTTTCTAGATTGTCTTTTATGTGATCTGTGATTGGATTCTTGACTGATTAGGCATCTAAACATGAAGTGATCTTTAATGAAAAATAGCGATGATGTATTTGTTCAAACCTAACTGAGATCACTGAAAAAGTAAGATGTCTGCCTATAAGAAACATATGATTCTTATACAAGGCTAGGGTTCCCATGAAATAGTTAATCGACTAAGAAGCCAAGACATTTGGTAAAAGCAAAGGTTTCAATGTTAAGACTGAGGCAAAGTGGCAAGTTGCCAAGGAGAGATGGAACAGGTTCATAGAGATGTTTGTTGAAAGCATCTTGATTTGTGGCAAACTCATTTGCCTCAGAAGGTGGCTGACAGTGGGGGTGCAGAGGGAATAGACACCACAGTTGCATCTAGCACTGATCCAGACAAACAGCAATCAAAACCCAGGAGCTAACATTCAATCATTAAAGATCCTAGCCATTTGTACAGCACACCTAGCTGACACGTCTCAAAGAACATAGAATCTCAATTTCCCGACCAAGGAAATAGAAAACTGCAATGTCTGAATGGTTTTATCTAAGCTCAGATTGGAGCAGTAATAGCATTAAAATAAAATGGGTTTAATAATAAATCTTAGCAATATAACTGCAATCTACAGAGTAGTAAATTTTTCAAGTTCATTTGCTCTGTCTCCTTTTAAACAGTATACAAGTGTACTATGTATGCATAGACAATGATGCCATTATATTGTGGCAGTAGTGGAAGAAATGGCTATGGCATGATTAATTGTAGAACAAAATTACTTGACAGCAGAGCTGTCAAATATCAAAACACTGCCAGGTTTTTAAATTGGACACGTTGAGGAATGTATATTGTTGTTGCTATAACAGAAATCAACCCACAATTTGAGTAAAAATTAACTCTTTAGAGTGACTTCCTCCTTATCTGCATAATATCACAAACAAACAAACAAACAAACTCTCCAGTAATGTGAAATGCTTACATGTAGACAGGCATTCAAGATTGATGACTGATAAATAAATAAAGGTGTAGCATTCGTAAGGCTCTTTGAAGTCTGCAAAGAGCTTTCATGTACATTATTTTATTTAGTCCTCAAAACAACACTCTGAGATTGATAGAGAAGGCATTTTCAATTTTCAGGGAGGCCTACTCTAGGTCAGGCTTTATGCTAGACACTTAAGGTAAAAAGATAAATCAGATGACACATTCTTGTAGCCAAGAAATTTAAAAATGTGGAGACTGAGTCTCACAGAGATAGAGATGGTCTAGTAAGTTTTTATTCCAGAGCCCCTAAATCTCTATCTTTGCACTCAAAATATGATGCTTTTATCTTTTACCATGTACCTCTAAACAGAATGAAGCCAAATTAGTCCAGAGGAATCAGTTGAAAGCTGGTTTCCAAGGCACTCTAAATTTCATACAGTGAAAGCAGCTTAGCAGATAACTCAATTCAAAGATCACTTGCCTATTAAAGTAAGGGTTTTAGACCACTAATTTTATTTCCTTTAGGAGTAGTGCTGAATAAACTTGCATTAAAACAGAGTGAACTATGCAGCTTCGACATGTAAAGGGACTGGAAGACATCACTTCTGGCCTTACAACATGAAAAAGCTGTCCAAACTGAAAATCAATGACTTCTCTTGAATGTATCAGAAAACTAAGGTTAAAGGACAAAAAGCCACCCCCAAATTTGGAAAGACAGCTATCTCCAGAAAGATCCAGCCATGATCTGCTTACCTGGAGCAGAAGCTACTAGAGCAATAAACTGGTAGGAACGCTTACTGGTAACCTTGAATCACTGATGGCTGAATGTAGATCAGCTGAGACTTGAAAACTCCAGCAGACCCAGTTTTGAGTTTGGAGGAGTCACACTTTGATGGGTTTTACTTCTAAGAACCCCACAAGTTCTTCCTGTGAAGACTGAAGAAAAATCCTTTTATGATTTGGGCAATGGGAGGGTAAATGTAACTAATTTGAAATATACCTAGGAGAAAAATAAGCTGAGCACCGAAGAATTGATGTTTTTGAATTGTAGTGTTGGAGAAGACTCTTAAGAGTCCCTTGGACAGCAAGGAGATCCAACCAGTCAATCCTAAAGGAAATCAGTCCTGAATATTCATTGGAAGGACTGATGCTGAAGTTGAAGCTCCGATACCTTGGCCACCTGATGCAAAAACTGACTCATTGGAAAAGACCCTGATGCTGGGAAAGATTGAAGGTGGGAGGAGAAGGGGATGACAGAGGATGAGATAGTTGGATGGCATCACCGACTCAATGAACATGGGTTTGGGTGGACTCCGGGAGTTGGTGATGGACAGGGAGGCCTGGCGTCCTGCAGTTCATAGGATCGCAAAGAGCTGGACTTGACTGAGTGACTGAATGGAACTGAATTGAACTGAATCATGAGAAAAACTTTGAGACATCTATAATACAAAACACTTGCCCAGTAATCTCAAAAACTGTCAAAGGTCATCAAATACAGGGAAAGTCTGAGATATGGTCAATATCAAGAGGAGCCTAAGGAGACATGATGACTAAATGTAGTATCCTGAATGGGATCCTGCAACAGAGAAAATGTATCAGGTAAAAACTAAGAAAAACTGAGGGCTTCCCCAGTGGCTCAGCGGTAAAGAATCTGTCTGCAATGCAGGAGACACAGGAGACGTGGGTTCAATCCCTGGGTTGGGAAGATCCCCCGGAGGAAGGCATAGCAACCCACTCCAGTATTCTTGTCTGGAAAGTTCCATGGACAGAGGCTAGAGTCCATGGGTTCGCAAAGAGTCAGACACGATTGAAACGACTGAACTACCACCACCACCAGCACCACCAAGGAAAACTGAATAAAGTATAGACATTATATAAAGCTATATTAATATTGGTTGATTTATTGTAACAAATATATCTTACTAACAATAAGAGAAATTTGGTGTGAAGTATATGGGAAATCTCAGTACTATCTTTTGAATTTTCTGATCACCCAAAACTATTTTAAAAATAGTTGAGGACAAAGTAAACAAACAGAATAAATTGGATTTTCAAATAATTTCTTACACTCCATGGGAAATATCTATGTTGAGAGGTAGAATTCGTTACAATCAAAGTATAGTTTTCCCTGGTGGCTCAGTTGGTAAAGGATCCACAGCTGCAATGCAGGAGACCCAGGTTTGACCTCTGAGTGGAGAAGGTCCTCTGGAGAAGGAATGCCAACCCACTCTAGTATTCTTGCCTGGAAAATCCCATGGACAGAGGAGTCTGGTGAGCTACAGTCCATTTTGTCACAAAGAGTCAGACACAATTGAGTGTCTGAGCATATATATACAGTTTTCAGTCTTGGAAGTTCTCCTCTTTGACTGCTGTTTTGGATGAGACACCTAAGGAGTTGTGAGGGAGAAAGTGGCCCCCCATTTAGTCACCCAGATTGATGAATCACCTCTTGATATCCTGGAGTGACAGATTTCAAAGTAGAAGGTGGTTATTGTAAAAAAAAAATCTGTTATAAAGGAAACCAACTTTTCCTGACTTACAGAATGTGAACAGTGGAAGGGACCACAGATGCACTGAAGTCCAATTCTCTCACTTTACAAATAAGGAAACTGAGGCTAAGGAAAACTCACCCACCTTGGATCCAGGATTAGAGCTCAGTTTCCTTTTGATACCATTGTTTTAACATGAAAGTTTTCAAAAACTCTGTACTCACCATTGGGTTAAATGATTAACATTTTGTCATATTTGCTTCATACATTTGCATATCATTTAAAAGTAATTTTTATACTTTTTGACAGTATATTCCTAAATATTTCATCATGTATTTCCTAAGAATAAAGACTTTTTAAAAAACTTGAAGTGTAGTTGATTTACAATACTCTATTTAGTTTAGGTTCCATTTGTTTAGTTTTGCTTTTATTTTTTTTTTGTCTTAGGAGACAGATCCAAAAAAACTATTGCTACGATTTGTGTCAAAGAGTGTTCTGCCTATATTTTCTTTTAGGAGTTTTATTGTTTCAGGTCTTACATTAGTTCTTTAATCCATTTTGGATTTATTTTTGTACATAATGTGAGGTAATATAATCTCATTCTTTTACATAAAGTTGTTAAGTTTTCCTTGCACCACTTACTGAAGAGATTCTCTTTCCTCCATTGTGTATTCTTATCTCCATTGCCATAGATTAACTGACCATAAGTGCATGGATTTACTTCTGGTCTCCCTATTCTGTTCCACAGATCTATCTTTTCTTTTCTCTCTTTTTCTTTTTTTGGCTGAAACCACATTGTCTTATCAGTCCTCTAACTTTGTTTTTACCTTCAACATTGTCTTGGGTGTTCTGGGTCTTTTGCCTCTTCATATAAACTTTACATTTAGTTTGTCAATATCAACAAAATAACTTTTGGGGATTTTAAATGAGATTGTGTTGAGTCTATAGATCAAGTAGGGAGGAACCGACATTTTAATAATAATAATAATAATAATAGGAGCCTTCCTATCCTTTAGTGTGAAATATTTCTCCATTTACTTATTTCTTCTTTGATAATTCATAAAAGTTTATAGTTTTCTTCATGTGGATCTTATATTTTGTTAGATTTCTAACTAAGTATTTCACTTTCAGATGCTAATGTAAATGATATTGTGTATTGAATTTCAAATTCCACTTGTTCATTACTGGTTATAGAAAAGCAATTAATGTTTCTATATTAACCTTGTAATCTGAAAATTTGCTTTAATCACTCAGTAGTTCCAGGTTTTTGGTTATTCTTTCAAATTTCCTACGTAGACAATCATTTTATCTGGGAAGAAAAACAGATTTATTTTTTCCTTACAAATCTGTGTACCTTTTATTTCCTTTACTTTTCAGCATTAACAAGGACTTCCAGCAAAATGTTAAATAGGAATGATCAGAGGGAACATTCTTGGCTTGTACCTGACCGTAGTGAGAAAGCTCAAGTTTTTCACCATTAAGAATGATATTAACGGAAGGTTTTTTGTAAATTTTACGTTTGGGTTTTTTTTTTTTGGCAACTCCGTGCAGCTTTGGGATTTTAGTTCCTTGACCAGGGATTGAATGTGGGGCCACAGCAGGAAAAGTGCTGAGTCCTAACCACTGTACCATCAATGAAGTCCCATAAATATTCTTTATCAAGTTGATGAAGTTAATGTCAGTGTATATCATGAATGAATGTTGAAGTTTGTAAAATGCTTTTTCTTGTATTTATTGTTATAATCATATGATTTTTCTTTTTTTAGCCTATTGGATGTGATGGATTGATTCTTAATTGATTTTTGCAAAGCTGAATCAGCCTTGCATACCTAGTATAAATCCCCTTGGTTTTGGTATATGATTTTTTCTATACATCGTTAGACTTCCCAGTACCTCAGACGGTAAAGAATCTGCCTGCAACGCGGGAGACCCGAATTCGATTCCTGAGTCGGGAAGATCCCCTGCAGGAGGGCATGGCAACCCACTCTAGTATTGCTGCCTAGAGAATTCCATCGACAGACGAGCCTGGCAGGCTACAGTCCATGGGGTCACAAACAGTTGGACATGACTGAGCAACTAACACTATACATTATTAGATTGATTTGCTAATATTTTTTAAGGATTGTTGCATGTGTGTTCATGAGAGATACAGGTCTATGGTTTTCTAGCAATGTCTGCTTGTTTGTATAAGGTAATACAGCTTTATATGATGATTTAGAAAGTAGTCCTGCTGCTTCTACCCTCTGAAGAGATTGTATAGAATTGGTATAGTCTATTCTTTAAATGTTTGGTAGAATTTGCTAATGAACCCATCTATACCTGGTGATTTGTGTTTTGGAAGGTTATCAGTTATTTTTTCTTTTTTTAAAAATTGAAGTATGGTTGATTTACAGTGCTGTGTTAGTTTTAAGTGTACAGTGGAAGGTTATTAATTATTGACTTAATTTAATTTCTTTAATAGATATAGGACTATTTAGTTTGCTTACTTCTTCTTGCATGAATTTTGGCTGATAGTATCTTTCAAGGACTTTGTCCCTATTATTTAGGTTATCAAACTTAAGGACATAGACTTTTCCCTAGTATTTCTTTATTATCTTTTTATGTTGATGGGATCTCATTGTGTTTTGATATTCATTTCTCTGGTAATTAGTGACATTAGGAATATTTTCATGTGCCTATTTGCCTTTAACATATTTAAAAACATCAAATGCCTGAATCTGACCAGGAATTTTGCTCCTGCTATTGTGTGACATAAGCACATGTTTAGTGTTCTATCTAATGAGACTATCCAACACTAGCTTTACTACTAGGGAAGAAAGAGAGGTTGATGCATCACCATACAGCAGGTAGTTTGCTTCCGTAATCTAGGTACTTAGCATTTTAGCAGGATGGCCAGTCTGTTGGAGTCACATGTCTCCTTGAATATGAATAAAAATAATACAAACATTATATCCATAATCCTACTGCCCCACTGAACAAAGACGGAAAATGCATGAGCTCAGTCCATCATGCGAAAAAACTTCATCTTCACTGGAGCTGACTATAAATATATTTTAAGCCCATTGGATGGTTAAGTTTCCCCTGGTAGCCTGAAGTAGTCTTTTCATCACATAAATACTAGAAAATCCCCCTACTTATTCCTTTCAACTCTTCTCTCAAGGGGTATTCAGCTTTAATCTGCTCCAGTAACTTGTGGTCAAGACACAAGTTGCTTTTTGTCCTGATCTTCTCTCTTTTCTTCTCCTGCTCCCTCTTCCTCTCCTTCTCTTTTCCATCCTGCCCATTTCCAGTGCATCATTGCTGTGAGCTATTACTCTCAAAGCTAAAAGAGAATAGACAGGAAGCCCCACACTGCCACATTTAACTTATCTTAAAATAAATGTGCTCAGAAGAGAATAAGGGAAACAAATTCTTGCCATGTTGATTTTGGGTTTCACAGAACTATTTTTCCCTCCTAGAACTATATTTAAAATAAGTGAAATTGTGCAATATAAAGGTACTCCCTATTCTGAATATATGCAAAGTTCAAGGAACTTCATCTATGAAATGACTGCTTTTGCAAGAATTTCATTTAAGAGATGAGATATAAGAAGACAACTGAAGTCTTTCTCTCCTCCCACTTCATCCACATATAGAAGAACTTCAAGTGTTCCTGGATTCAAGGGCAAAAGAGGACAACTTCTTTCCTATTTATTCCCAAGGCAAAGGACCTGGGTTCTGATGAGAGCTGTACCTCCTGTCACTAGTGTGTATTTTGCTTCCTTTGGAAACTGCACAACCAAGAAGTTTTCTAGCTTTGCTTATATTTGAAGTATGACTTTACCTGGGGTGAGTCTAACTCAGGTCTGAATCAACAAATCATTATCTTCTTTGAAACCCTAATCTTCTTCATCTATTCAAGATACTCTGTAAAGACTTGTAAATATATAAACATATGCAAAAAAAAAAAAAAAAAGAATGGCAAGAAGGTTACCTAAGAGCTGAGCATATCATTCAGCACAGAGGTTTCTGGAAATTGCTGGCATTAGATTGTTGCTTAGCCACTAAGTCATGTCTAACACTTTTGTGACCCCATGGATTGCAGCCCACCAGGCTCCTCTGTCCATGGGGTTTCCCAAGCAAGAATACTGGAGTGGCTTGCCATTTTCTTCTCCAGAGGATCTTCCCAACCCAGGGATTGAACCCACGTCTCTTGCACTGGCAGGCAGATTCTTTACCACTGAGCCACCTGAGAAGCCTTGGCATTAGATTATATGACAATAATATTAATAGAATTTTCTGTATTATGTACAAGGTAAACTTGGTTTCAGAAGCAGCAATTGCACGTGGAAGAAAATCTAGACCAGAGTCATAACACCTATCTGAGTCCACACTCTATCCTTTGGCACTTTTGTGGTCCTGGTCACATTACCTAACTTCTCTGAATCTTAGTTTCCTTAACTGTGAACTGGAGATAGCATGGATTAAATAAAACAATTTAGATTACAGTGATCAAGTTTTAAGTTCCATTCTGCTTCATAAATGTGAAACAGTAGTCAGCTTAATATACATTGCCATTCCCCCACTTTCTCCTCCTAGATAACTTGTTAAGTTGTAGAGTTGATAAGAGATTTCTGCAAAAAGCCTGTAACAATATGCTTACTCCTTATCCTTATTAGTTTGCTCATTGGCTTGTTTTCTGATTTTGATAATTATGAGATTTGTATTAGTACCTATGTCTCTACTTGGTCCTCTTTACAACACTGGCTAACATATGTTAAGTAAATAATTGATGTTTATGTGCTGGATGCAGGACTCAACAAAGGAGAGACCTACCTTTATTAATGCTCTGTTAGCCTAGCTATATTCCTGCCGGTACACCAGTCAAATTAGCTGTGTTATTAAGATGTTGAGGGCCACAAAAACGTTGCTTTTCTCTTTGATTGCACGTTCCTTGTACCATGAAGACAACGACAATAAGAACAAGGAGTCAGATAATACTCATCATATTTCTTCATCAGAAGCAGCCAAATGGAGCAGGCTTGTCTTGTAGTACCTCGGCGCTCAGACAAGCCTCTCATTGGAGCACAAAATAGCAGGACAAAATATTGCCTTTGTGCTCACTTCTAGACTGCTCTGGGTCTAAGCCCTTGGGAATGTACACAATATTCTCAAGGCTGTTGAAAAACCCACACAAAAAGATGGATCTTGTATACCCTCATGAATGGCTTGGTGCATACACCTTTTCTGGAAAGTCAAAAGAAACTCTCAGCCTCTGATTCCTGGCTAAGAAAACCCTTTCTCCAGTCTGAGACTATCAGTTTATTAAACATGACCAGAATGTGGATTATGAATCTCTTCATCAAGCACTCAGAAACTATATATGCAAGAACCTGACTAAACATTTTGGTACTTACAGAGTGTAATGTATTTGTGTGCTTGTGCATGTGAATGTGAGATTCATGACCTCTGGAGACTTTGTACATAGAGAGAAAAGTATTTTTCTTTTTTGCATACTGGTATGGAAGGAGTCTCATCTAAGAATTTAATTACATAAGAATAGAAATTGGAATTTCAAAATATCTGCAGGTTCTTTATGCTGCTGAATGCTAGAGATGATCATGCCATTTTTCAGAGCTTCCTACTAGTTTCTGGAAATGAAAAGTAGATTGAAAACATATTGGAGGCTGAATTAGAGTAGAGATGGTTAAATTCTCTGTACAAAATATAAGTATATTAGAATACTGTGAGCTGGCAGCTGAAATATCTTGATGGGAAAAATAGAGTCCAGAAAAGATGGCAAGTTCTGGCTGAAGGAATCCTAGCTAGTAAGGAATTCCCTTAGCAAACAAAGAATGTTGACATTTTATGCCAGTGATGTCTAAATATTAACTTTGAAGTCATTGCTTAGAGTATGCTATGCTTCTTCCCTCAAACTTCAGTAAAATCTGATTTACACACAAGTCTATGATAATAGTTTACTAGGAAAATGAAGGATGCCGGGTCATATTAAGTGTTATGGTAGAGAGTAGACAAGAGATGCAGGAGGGAAGAGAAGGGATTAAGAAGTGACTTTCAGATCAGAGATCAAAACACAATATGAGAAATTAGAATCAGAGGTAATCAGGAAAAGGATCAGGCACCCAATAATCTTGAGAGATATTGGGGAGAAAGAGGGAAGTTTGAGCTACTTTATTTAAATATGAAAGACAAAAATGACTGCTGAAGCTGAGGACTTGGGAATAGCAAGGTGGTTACATTTGGGAGATACTAGAAATATATTAAATACATATATTCGTAAGTATTTTCCCCCTTATGCATTTGCATTTGAAATAAAATATGCAACATAGGAATCTGGTCATATCCAACCCTATCAGAAATCCCTGATTTGTGATATTATACCCTAACAAGAGCATTTCCAGATCTTCTGGCCTATACTTCAAATACTTTCTACCCAGAATCAGATCGCTTAAGGAATGCAGTGTTAAATGATGTGGTTGCTGTGGTATGTTTCTGCCAGGGGGTCATGTTTCATGTATTGCAGCAACGGGGCTCACAGAGGTAATACCAGGAAACCTAGTGGGTATCGGAATAAGACTGCTTCAGCTTCCAAAGAATTCACAGCATAGTGGGAGAGAAAGCCAAACACACACTTTATCATAATAAACTGTGGTAAGTTAGAGACATACCACATACCTGGTGTTGTGGGCACACAGAGAAGGTAGTTCCCCCCTCCCTCTAGGGAGGACACAAGGAGAGAGATTGAAGAATGCTTTAACCCACAAGACGATATATGAGCTGTGATCTGAGAGTGTCCACCCATAAGAAAAAGAAGAGTGGGGTAGTTAAAGCTGGGAGAACAATATTGCACAAAAACTCAAGATGCAAAAGGGCTTATTTGGAGGACACATAGACTGCATGCGGTTGCCCAGAGGGAAAATGGTGAGAAAATGGCCAGGAATCATGTCATAAATTACTGGTCATGACAGGTTAAGAATTTGGACTTTAAGAAAACCACTATTATTATTATTCTAAGACATCCATTGGGATTAGTAGATTGGAGCAATCATTAGGGTCTTGTTTTGAAAGAAAGTGAGGTTTGCAGGTCTGTAATAGCTGAAACACTAGAATAAAACTCAGTTGCTGCTGCTTAGCTATATATTCCTTCCAAATTTCTCAATTTTATCTCCTGAGAGCATGTTGTTCTTGACTATAATTCTTCCCTACATGACTAATACCTACTAATTGATGTTTAAGCTCTAAGTTTTTCTTGATCCATAACGTTTAACCAGATACCATCTGGGTAAAAATCTTACTGCAGGCAGAGACACCTAAATAGCATTATTTGTTTCTAAACTTTCTACTCTAAACTACTTTCATTCTCAGCCTCATTTTGTCTGTCTTTTTCTTCTTTCTTGTCTTTTATGGTTTTGTTTTTTGGCCTTGCTGCATGGCTTGTAGGATCTTAGTTCCCCAACCAAGGATCAAACCTGAGCCTCCTGTAGCGAAAGAGTGGAGTCTTAACCACTGCACCATCAGGGAGTTCCTGGAGGCTATTTTTCTTGAGGTCATTTTTTTATAGATTTTTTTTTTTTTTAGTGCAGTTTTAGATTCACAGAAAAATTGAGAAGATACAGAAATTTCCCATTTATCCCCTGACTCACAGCATAGCCTCTCCTTTTATCAACATCCATCACCAAAAGTACATTTTTTATAGTTGATGAACCAACATTGACACATTGAATTCAGCTAAAGTCCATAGTTTACTATAGAGTTCATTCTTGGTGTTGCATGTTCTATGTGTTTAGGCAAATGTGTAATGATATGTGGAGAAGGCAATGGCACCCCACTCCAGTACTCTTGCCTGGAAAATCCCATGGATGGAGGAGCCTGGTAGGCTGCAGTCCATGGGATCGCTAAGAGTCGGACACGACTGAGCGACTTCACTTTCACTTTTCACTTTTCACTTTCATGCATTGGAGAAGGAAATGGCAACCCACACAAGTGTTCTTGCCTGGAGAATCCCAGGGACAGCGGAGCCTGGTGGGCTGCCATCTATGGGGTCGCACAGACTCGGACACGACTGAGGTGACTTAGCAGTAACAGTAATGATATGTATCCATTATAGTATTTTATCAAGTATTTTTCACTCCCCTAAAAATTGTCTGTATTTTGCCTAACCATTCCTCCCCACTTTCTACATCTCCTGGCAACCACTGATCTTTTTACTGTCTCTATAGTATTGCCTTTACCAAAATATCATATAGTTGGAGTCATACAATATATATTCTCAGATTGACTTCTTCCACTTAGCAATATTCATTTAATGTTTTGCTATGGGAAAGGAGTACATCAAGGCTGTATATTGTCACCCTGCTTATTTAACTTGTATGCAGAGTACATCATGAGAAACGCTGGGCCGGAGGAAGCACAAGCTGGAATCAAGATTGCTGGAAGAATTATCGATAACCTCAGATATGCAGATGACACCACCCTTATGGCAGAAAGTGAAGAGTAACTAAAGAGTCTGTTGATGAAAGTGAAAGAGGAGAGTGAAAAAGTTGGCTTAAAGCTCAACATTCAGAAAACTAAGATCATGGTATCTGGTCTCATCACTTCATGGCAAATAGATGGGCAAACAGTGGAAACAGTGGCTGACTTTATTTTGGGGGCTCCAAAATCACTGCAGATGGTGATTGTAGCCATGAAATTAAAAGACGCTTACTCCTCGGAAGGAAAGTTAGGACCAACCTAGACAGCATATTGAAAAGCAGAGACATTACTTTGTCAACAAAGGTCCGTCTAGTCAAGGCTATGGTTTTTCCAGTAGTCATGTATGGATGTGAGAGTTGGACCATAAAGAAAGCTGAGCGCCAAAGAATTGATGCTTTTGAACTGTGGTGTTGGAGAAGACTCTTGAGAGTCCCTTGGACTGCAAGGAGATCCAACCAGTCCATCCTAAAGGAGATCAGTCCTGGGTGTTCATTGGAAGGACTGATGCTGAAGCTGAAACTCCAATAATTTGGCCACCTCATGCAAAGAGCTGACTCATTTGAAAAGACCCTGATGCTGGGAAAGATTGAGGGCAGGAAGAGAAGGGGATGACAGAAGGTGAGATGGTTGGATGGCATCACCGACTCAATGGACATGGGTTTGGGTGGACTCTGGGAGTTGGTGATGGACAGGGAGGCCTGGTGTGCTGCGGTTCATGGGATCACAAAAAGTCGGACACGACTGAGCGACTGAACTGAACTGATGTCTTCATGGACTAATAGCTTGTGTCTTTTTAACACTGAATAATACTTCACTGTCTGATGGCTCAACATCTGAAAATCATTCACTGTGATACATATATCACACTAACATAATGAAGGATAAAAATCATATGGTCACTTCAATAGATGAAGAAAAAGCATTTGTCAAAATTTAACATCCTTTCATGATAAAAACTTTAACAAATTGAGTACTGAAGGAAGTATAATAAAGGCCATATATGACATACACATGGCTAATATCATACTGAAAGGTAAAAAACTGAACGCTTTTCTTCTAAGATCAGGAACAAGACAAGAATGCCCACTCCTACCACGTTTATTCAATATTGTACTGGAAGTCCTAGCCAGAGCAATTAGATAAGGATAATAAACAAAAGTCATCCAATCAGAAAGGAAGAAATAAGGTTATCACTATTTACAAATGTGTAAATTATTACACTATTTATACTTTTATTATATATATAAAAAAATCCTAAAAACTCTACCAAAAAGTTGTTAGAAATAAAAAAATTAGTAAAGATGCAGGATACAAAATTGATATACAAAATCAGTTGTGCTTCTATATACTAACTACTGGAAAGAGAAAATAAGAAAAAATAACATTTCTAAGAGCACCAAAAAGAATAAATGCTTGGGAATAAGTTTAACCAAAGAGTTGAAAAATCTAACTATAAAATATTGATGAAAGAAAATGACAAAAATAAATGGAAAGATATTTTGTGCTCATTCATAGAATGAATTAATATTGTTAAAATATCAATACCACCCAAAGCAATGTACAGACTCTATGAATGCCTATCAAAATTCCAATGGCATTTTTCAAAGAAACAGAACAAACGATCCAAAAATTTGTGTGGTACCACAAAATGATCCCAAATAACCAAAGCAATCTCGAAAAAGAACAAATCTAGAGCCATCATACATCCTAATTTCAATCTTACTTTTGAATAATTATCCAAAGAAAACAAAATAATTATCTCAAGGAGAGATTTGAACTCCCACGTTTATCACAGCATTATTCACAATAGCTAAAGTTTGGAAACAATCTAAGGGTCTGTCAATGTATGATCAGATAAAAAAAATGTGGCACACACACATATACACCTGAAATATTATCCAGCCTTAAAAAAGAAGGAAATCCTACCACTTGCAGCAACATAAATGAAAATGACCTTGGAGGGCATTCTGTGAGTACAGTAAGCCAGACAGAGAAAGGTAAGTACTGTATAATAGCAGTTACATGTGAAATCTTAAAAAAAGAAAAAGCAAAGTTGAACTCATAGAAATAAGAATAGTCTTTTGTCTCCTCATATAAACTGTAGAATTAGTTTGTTAATAGCCATAAATTAATTTGTTGACATTTTGATTAGGACTCCATTGAATCTATAGATTAAGTTGGGAAGAAAACTGACACCTTGATGATATTGAGTTTACCTATCAAGAAACATGAAATATCTCTCCATTTATTTAGTTCTTTGATTTCATTCATCAGTTTCCTAGTTTTTCTCATAGATCTCATGCATATTTTGTTAGATTTACACCTAAGTATTTCTCTGCTTACATATATATGACATATATTGTACATAAGCATACCTAATTAAATATTGTTGCTATTATTAATTTGAGCCAATTGTTGCCTATTAGATCAACTAAGAAAAACAAAAGTTTTAATTTTACCTTTACTTACTCTCTCTCTGATGTTTTTCCTTTCTTTATACAGAACTAAGTTTCTGACCTATGTTACTTTCTTTCTCTCTGAAGAACTACTTGTAACATCTCTTATAAGGCAGGTCTGGCAACAAATTCCCTCAATTTTTGTCTGAGAAAATCTTTATTTCTCCTTCAATTTTGAAGGATAATTTCACAGGGTACAAAATCTAGGTCCAAAATTTCACAGGGTACAAAATCAGTGATTTCTTTCTCTCAATACTTCAAATATTTCACTCCACTCTTTTACTTGCTTGCATGATTATAAATAGAAAATGAATGTAATTCTTATCTTTGTTCTATTTAAAGTAAGGTGCTTTTTCTCTCTAGGTTCTTTCATGATTTTTCTCTTTATCTCTGATTTTCTATAGTTTGAAAATGATATGGCTATGTGTATCTTGGGGCATTCATCTTGATTGGCATCCCTTTGAGTTTCCTGGATCCATGATTTGGCATCTGACATTAATTTGTGAGAATTTCTTATTCATTATTGTTTCAATTATTTCTTCTTTTCTTTTCTTTTTTTCTCCTTTACTATTCCTCTTACACCTATGTTACATCTTTTATAGTTGTTCCATAGTCCTTGAATATTCTGTTCTGGCTTTTTCCTTCAGCCCTTGTTCTCTTTGCTTTTCAGTTTTAGAGGTGTCTATTGAGATAGCCTCAAACTCTATTGAGATATCCTCAGAGATTCTTTCCTCAGCCATGTCCCATTTTATAATAAGCCCATCAATGGCATTCTACATTGCTGTTGCAGTGTTTTTTATCTCTAGTATTTCTTTTTAGTGCATTCTTAGGATTTCCATGTCCCTGCTTACCGTGCCATCTGTTTTTAAGTGCCCTATATTTTATCCACTAGAGTTTTAGAATATTGAATTAATATGTGCTGTGCTGTGCTCAGTCACTCAGTCATGTTCAATTCTTTGTGACCCCATGGACTGTGGCCCACCAGGCTCCTCTGTCCATGGGATTTTCCAGACAAGCATAATGGTGTGGGTTGCCATTTCCTCCTCCTGGAGATGCTTCCAACCCAGGGACTGAACTCGAATCTCCTGCATTGCAGGCAGATTCTTTACCACTGAGCCACCTGGGAAGCCTTATATTAATCACGGTAGTTTTAAACTCCTAGTTTGATAATTCCAATATTGCAGGTTCTGATACTAATTTTACCTCTTCAGATTGGGTCATTTGCCTTTTGATACGCTTTGTAATTATTTCTTGGTAGCTAGATACCATGTATTAGATATAAAAAACAAAGTTGCTGTATATAGGCTATTAGTAATGTGGTTTGAGATGGGGGGCAGAAAGTGTTCTGTAGTCTCTTAGTTAGGCCTCAGTCTTTTAATGAGCTTATGTCCCCACACTATGAATTTCACCAGTATTTCTCAGGGCTTTTTCCCTCCCACAGTTGTGAGAGGATGGCTGCAGTGGGGTTAGAGTGGGCTGGAGTTGGGTCATTCCCCTTCCCCCAGTTCTGCTCGGCTCTGATAATACCCTACAGGTTAGGCTCTGGTTAACCAATTTCTCATGAGAGCAAACTTTTAAAGAAAAACAGCCTGCTATGGCATATTTCAAAATTGTTTCTTTTTCTCTCCCCCTGTCAGAAGTTCAAGGAGTATTTTCTCTGATATTTACCATGGGAACCCTTTAAAGCTCCTAGAGGTAAATCACAGTATTGTGGTATCCCACATTATGACTGGGTCGTCCTGGAGTTTTTAACTGTCAGAATTGTCCACACTGAGCCTCCAGCAGTTTATCAGTTACAGTTCAGGTTTTCCTATCCTGGCACTGGTTCCCACAATGGCTTCTGGTGAGTCTTTGCCCTGGTTAGCTGTGACTCTCTTGTATTTACTTGTCTTCCGCTTAAATATCAGGAGCAGTGGTTTGTCCTGTGTCTTCATATCCTTTATGAATCAAAAAAGAAAGTTGATTTTTATAGTCTATTCAGCTTTTCACTTGCTGTTAGGATGTAATGTTGACTTCCAAATTCCTTATGTGTAGAACTAGAAACCACACCCTCATTTTTTTGGATGTTTCAAAAAATAATAATAGAGACACAGAGTAACTGGACACAAAGTTGGGATGAAGTAGATTCCCAATGATCATTTGTATCAGTGTGGATCATCCTTAAATCAACAGTGATATTTCAGGAGATGGAAGAATTGATTATTTGTCAAGATTATTCAAAGATGAAAATTTATATACAAATACATTTTGAGTTAGGAATGCAAATTTTCTTATTGGTGCACAAAAATAAAAAAGACTGACATTTCAAATATTTGTTGACTTTTAATTCACAAATTACAGTAATTGAAATGGTATTTGTTATAATTATAACTTTGGGGAAAATCTTTCCAATAAGGATGAGAAATACTAAATATACTAGTTAGAGGTAGGTTTATCTGCAAGTAAAAAGCACCTGAAAAACAGTAGTTGAAACAACATAAATGTTGATTTTTTTCTTCATGTAGAATTCTAGTAGCAGGCAGTTCAAAGAAGGGACCTTCAGAGAAACAGGTGCCATTGCCAATGGTCTTTCTTGGCTATATCAGGTCCAGGCATGACATCTGAATTTCATCTAGAAGACGGTACAGGATAAAGAGGAAAGAGCAAAAGATACACACCAGCTCCTTTTAAGAAAACTTCTCAAATGTTGCCATGAGAATTTTCCGCATACTACTCACGGGTCAGAATTTAGCCATACAGCCACATATAGATAAAAGCAAAGCTGGGGAAAATTATCTTTGTTCTGAGTAGACATAGTCCCAGATAAAAATTAGAGATTTTACTGCCACACAAAAAGAGGGAAATTTGTATAGGGGACCATTAATCACTTGTGCTACACTGTCTTATGCTTTAGAACATTTTTTTTTTTCTGAAACTCTTACCAATTTGGAAAGTTTGCTTGTTTATGCTCCTATATTGGGAGAAAGGGAGTCAGGAATGGAAAGAATATCATCAAAGGAGGATGTTGGGTTTTAAAATGGTGTAATTATTAGGCTCTTAATTTCACAGACTCTCTTTTTTTCTCCTAAAAAAATTTTAAATCAAGGAAGCTATTTTATTGAGTTTTGTGAAGAGGGCTAAGAGACTGGATTTAAGAAGGACTGATACAAGAAAATGTATCAATCTTACAAATACGCTCTGTGAGACGCTCACTGCTCTTAAAGACTACCGGCATGCTAAAGAAACATAAAGGGTTTTATTGTTAAGATCCCAGTCTGTGCAGGCACTAAAGACAAATAGTGATCAAATCATTGCTGCTTGTAGTTGCCTGTGAAAAGAAACCTCTCTGGCCCCCTCAAGTTCGTCGTGCACCAAAGATTAGCCTTTTTTTTTTTTTCCAGGCCTTGAGATTTAAGCTGGTAAATCTAATTTTGAGGTCAGTTTTGAGAGATCCTTCACGTTAAACTTGAACTCACTAAAATTGTACATAGATATTCAAAAAATAAATTTAAGCTCTATTTTACAACATGATATAAAGCAAGAAAATGCTGTTTGGGGGAAGGTTCACCAAACTGTTCTGTATGCCTCCCCATACAGGGATAGAATTGTATTTCAGACAGGGTGATAAGCTTCCATTTTTCAATGGTCCCATTTTTTTCTCTCTGAGAACCTAATCTCTTTAAAAGCACAGTAACAGTTAATCCCCTCAATGTACAAGGATTTCTAGTCTATCAGGAGGCAAGTAATTAGGAAGATATTTTAGAATCTAAGGAGTCACCTAAAAGTTGAAATCCTATTTAAGCTAATCTGTAGCATATACATAACTGTGCTTGAGATCAGTCAAATCTAATGAAGTGCAAAACATCATTTTTATGTAGAATTATGCTCTATTTATAAGTCAGATTTTGTGACTTTGAGGTTAACTGAACGCGCAGCACTGACATTAAGCCAATTCACCTCATTACAATTCAGCTAAATTTTTAATACTTTTGCAAAGATAGATTTTAGAACAATATATACTCTTTTTCAAACGTTTTTGAAATTGGCTGCCCCTTTGGAAAATTAAAATATTGAGACACAAAAAGATTAAGCAAATACCCAAAGTCAAATTGGAAAAACCTAAACAAAATGAGAATAAAAGATTATACAGCTCTAAACTGTCTGCAGCTAAAAAGAATTCTACCTGTCTTTCACACTGAAACTGAAATCTTTACCAGAGTCTGTTCTTAAATTAGACAAAATAGATTTAATTACAGATAAAATTCTATGAATCCAGCAGCCATTAGAGAGTTGAGGAAAGCCCTCAGGTGGTTCCCTTGGCAATGTCAGACCTGACCTGTCTCAACCAGTGATGGCAAAGGGGAAATATTTTTTTCAAAAGATGCGTCATAGGTTTGTTGCAATGCTGGAGCAGGAGAGCTATTCTCAGAGTAATCTGCACCCAGCCAAAATGTGTGTGCCTTCAACTACTTCCTGGACTAAAATAGTGGAATACCAGCCAAAGCTACAAAACAATGCTTGGAGCAGGGACAAGTTGCCAAAACATAGCATCAGACTGGCCTATAGGTACAACTGGGCTTCCCTAATAGCTCAGTTGGTAAAGCTGCCTGCAATGCAGGAGACCCCAGTTGCTGGGTCGGGAAGATCTGGGTGAAGAAGATCTGCTGGAGAAGGGATAGGCTACCCACTCCAGTATTCTTGGGCTTTCCCTGTGGATCAGTTGGTAAAGAATTTGCCTGCAATGCAGGAGACATGGGTTCTATACCTTGGTTGGGAAGATTCCCGGGGAGAAGGGAGAGGTGAAAGGCTACCCATTCCAGTATTCTGGCCTGGAGAATTCCATGGACTGTATAGTCCATGGGGTTGCAAAGAGTCAGACAGGACTGAGCGACTTTCATTTACTTATAGGTACAATTGGTATTGCAGACTAAAGTCTAAGATTGAGTATTAAATGTCAAGATGTTTACAAGTAAAGCACTCCAGTCAATAAGCATTGTCTAACCAATTTTTCATGTATTTAGCAATACCCTCTCCCCAAATAACCAGCCTCACAAAAATCTCTAAAATAGGCACATAAAGCACACATCAAATTAAAAAAAAAAAAAGAATCATACACTATATGCTCTCAGACACAGTGGAATTAAACTAGAAGTTAATAATAGAAAGATAGTTGGAAAATCCCTGAACACTTGGAGGTTAAATATCATGCTTCTAAATAACATGGGTTAAAGGAGAAGTCTGAAGAGAGTGAAAAATACTTCGAATTAAATGAAAATGAACACATAACAAAATTTGTGGGATGCAGTGAAAACAATGCTTCTAGGGAAATCTATACTATTTAATGTATATTTTAGCAAGGAAGGATGATCTAAAATCAATGATCTAAGCTCCTACTTAAAGAAATTAGAAAAAGAGCAAATTAAATGCAAAGTACATAGTGGAAAACAATTAATAAAAATAAGAGCAGAGGGGAGGGAGTTGGGAGGGGGGTTCAGGATGGGGGACACATGTACACCCATGGCTGAGTCATATCAATGTATGGCAAAACCCACTACAATATTGTAAAGTAATCAGCCTACAATTAAAATATTTAAATTAATTAATTAAAAAAATAAGAGTAGAAATCAATGAAAATGCAAACAGGAAATCAACAGAAACTAACTGAAATGAAAAGCTTGTTATTTGGAAACATCATTAAAATTAATATCTCTAGCCAAGCTAATGTTTAAAAAGGAGAAGACACAAATCATTAGTACCAAAATGAATGTAGGGGATATCACTACAAATTCTATGGATACAAATAATAATAAAGGAATACCATAAAGAGATCTGTGCTCACATATTCAGTAACCAAGATGAAATGGACTTTTAAAACAATTTTTTGAAAGGCATAATCTGTAAAAACTTATAGAAGAAATACACAATCTGAATAAACTTATTTTCAATAAAGACATTGAATCAATAATTAATAACTGTTTAAAGTAGAAAGAACAAGGCTCTGATGGGTTTACTTATGAATTCTGCCAAGAATTTATGAAAAAATTTTACCAATTCTGCACAATCACTTTTAGAGGATACAAACAGAGGAAATATATTGAATGAGATCAGAATTATCCTAATAACCCAAACCAAGAAAAGACTCAGTTCAGTCACTCAGTCATGTCCGACTTGTTGCATAGACTACAGCATGCCAGGCTTCCCTGTCCATTACCAGCTCCCAGAGCTTATTCAAACTCATGTCCATTGAGTCGGTGATGCCATCCAACCATCTCATCCTCTGTTGTCCCCTTCTCCTCCTGCCTTCAATCTTTCCCAACATCAGGGTCTTTTCCAATGAGTCATTTATTCACATCAGGTGGCCGAAGTATTGGAGTTTCAGGTTCAGCATCAGTCCTTCCAATGAATATTCAGGACTGATTTCCTTTAGGATGGACTGACTAGATCTCCTTGCAGTCCAAGGGACTCTCAAGAGTCTTCTCCAACACCACGGTTCAAAAGCATCAATTCTTTGGTATTCAGCTTTTTTTATAGTCCAACTCTCACATCCATACATGACTACTGGAAAAACCATAGCTTTGACTATATGGACCTTTGTTGGTAAAGTAATGTCTCTGCTTTTTAATATGCTGTCAAGGCTAGAAAAGGAGTACATCAAGGCTGTATATTGTCACCCTGCGTATTTAACTTATATGCAGAGTACATCATGAGAAACGCTGGGCTGGAAGAAACACAAGCCGGAATCAAGATGGCCAGAAGAAATATCGATAACCTCAGATATGCAGATGACACCACCCTTATGGCAGAAAGTGAAGAATAACTAAAGAGCCTCTTGATGAAAGTGAAAGAGGAGAGTGAAAAAGTTGAGTTAAAGCTCAACATTCAGAAAACTAAGATCATGGCATCCAGTCCCATCACTTCATGGCAAATAGATGGGGAAACAGTGGAAACAGTGGCTGACTTTATTTTGGGGGGCTCCAAAATCACTGCAGATGGTGATTGCAGCCATGAAATTAAAAGACACTTACTCCTTGGAAGGAAAGTTAGGACCAACCTAGACAGCATATTGAAAAGCAGAGACATTACTTTGTCAACAAAGGTTCGTCTAGTCAAGGCTATGGTTTTTCCAGTGGTCACGTATGGATGTGAGAGTTGGACTATAAAGAAAGCTGAGTGCTGAAGAATTGATGCTTTTGACCTGTGGTGTTGGAGAAGACTCTTGAGAGTGCCTTGGACTGCAAGGAGATCCAACCAGTCCATCCTAAAGGAGATCAGTCCTGGGTGTTCATTGAAAGGAATGATGTTGAAGCTGAGACTCCAATACTTTGGCCACCTGATGTGAAGAGCTGACTCATTTGAAAACCCTGATGCTGGGAAAGATTGAGGGCAGGAGGAGAAGGAGATGACAGAGGATGAGATGGTTGGATGGCATCACTGACTTAATGGACATGGGTTTGGGTGGACTCCAGGAGTTGGTGATGGACAGGGAGGCCTGGTGTGCTGCGGTTCATGGGATTACAAAGAGTCAGACACGACTGAATGACTGAACTGTACTGAACTAGGTTGGTCATAATGTTTCTTCCAAGGGGAAAGCGTCTTTTAATTTCATGGCTGCAGTCACAATCTGCAGTGATTTTGGAGCCCCCCCAAAATAAAGTTTGTCACTGTTTCCACTGTTTCCCCATCTATTTGCCATGAAGTGATGGAACTGGATGCCATGGTCTTACTTTTCTGAATGTTGAGTTTTAAGCCAACTTTTTCACTCTCTTCTTTCATTTTCATCAAGAGGATCTTTAGTTCTTCTTCATTTCCTGCCATTGGAGTGGTGTCATCTGCATATCTGAGATTATTGGTATTTCTCCCAACAATCTTGATTCCAGCTTGTGCTTCATCCAGCCAAGCATTCCTCATGAGGTACTCTGCATATAAATTAAATAAACACAGTGATAATATACCACTTTGATGTACTCCTTTCCATTTTGGAACCAATCTGTTGTTCCATGTCCGGTTCTAACTGTTGCTTCTTGACCTGCATACAGATTTCTCAGGAGACACGTGAGATGGTCTGTTATTCCCATCTCTTTAAGAATTTTCCACAGTTTATTGTGAAAGAAAAGACTACAAAGAAAGAAAATTACAGATCTAGTTTATATCAGCTTTATTCATAATTGTCAAAACTTGGAAGCAACCAAGATGTCCATCAGTAGGTGAATATATAAACAAACTGGTAAATCCACACAATAGAGTATTATTAAGTGCTGAAAAGAAATGAGCTATCAAGCCATAAGATATAGAGGGACCATAAATGCATATTATTAAGTGTAAGAAACCAATATGAAAATGCTAAAGACTGTATAATTCCAAATATGTGACTCTCTATAAAAGACAAAACTATGAAGATAGTAAAAAAAGAACAGTTGTTGCCAGAGTTTAGGGATCAGGAAGGGATGAGTAGACAGTAGGCAGAGGATTTTTAGAGCTGTTATACTATTCTGTATGATACTCTATTGGTGGATACATTTCATTATACATCTGTCTAAATCAATAGAATGTATACACCAAGACTGAAACCTAGAGTAAATTATGAACTTTAGGTGATACTAATGGATTAATGTAGGCAACTCAGATGGTAAATAATCCACCTGAAATGCAGGAGACCCCAATTTGATCCTTGGGTCAGGAATATCCACTGGAGAAGGGATAAGCTACCTACTCCAGTATTCTTGGGCTTCCCTTGTGGTTCAGCTGGTAAAGAATCTGCCTGCAATGAGGGAGACCCGGGTTTGATCCTTGGGTCAGGAAGATCCACTGGAGAATGGAACAGCTACCCACTCCAGTATTCTGGTTTGGAGAATTCCATGGACTATATAGTCCAGTGGGGTCACAGAATCGGACATGACTGAGCAACTTTCACACTCACAATATAGGTTCATCAGTTGTAACAAATGAACCACCCTGGTGCAGGATGGTGACAGTGGGAGAGACTGTGTGTATGGGGGGAAGGGGGTACATGGGAAATCTCTGTGTCTTCTATTCAAATTTTCCATGAATCTAAAAATGCTCAAAGAATTAAAGTTTATTTTAAAAAATAAAGGACATAAAAAGATATTCCATACAACTACTAAGCATAAGAAAGCTGGTGGCACTATATTAATATCAGACAAATGTTGTCTTCAATATACAATATACAATATTCAATATAAGGAGTATTACCATAAAGAAGGACATTTCATAATGATTAAAAAGTCATTTCCCCAAAAAGCTTAATGTACCTAAATTATATGTATTTAATAATAGAACTCTAAAGTATGTGATGCAAAAACTAGCATAATTAAAGGGGAATATAGACACACCTACAATCCTCACCAGAGGTTTAACTTCGCTTTATCAGTAATTGAGGACAGAAGCTGACCAAAAATATCTGTAATAATGTGGAATATTTGAACAACTATCACTGACATTTATAAAATATTATACCTAATCACTGTAGAACATAGATTCTTCTCAAGCATATATGGGATTATCACCAAAACATACTTCATGCTAGGTCATAAATCAGCAAAACAATGTAAATGTCCAATAAGTACATGAAATGGTACATCAGAGAAAAGCAAATAAAACCATGAGATTTAACTTCACATCCACTAGAATGGCAAAAACTAGAAAGGCTGACAATATCAGATAACGATGAGGAAGTAGAACAATTGAAACTCTTCACACATACCTGGTGGGAAGTAGTCCAGCAATGTATTTTAAAAGGGATCATGACCCTAAGACACAAACTATTTTATAAAAAGTTATGTACAAGAATGTTCATAATAGATTTTTAAAAATAATTTCCCCGAATTGGAAACGACTCATTGACCATCAAAATTGGAATGGATAAGCAAATTGTGGCATATTTACTTAATGGAATGCCACTCAGCACTGAAAAAGAATGATTTTCTGATGTCTGGAATGGCATGGACAAATCACAAAAGCATTACGTTGGGCAAAAGTCAGACAGAAAATGAGTGCTTACTGTGCAATCTTATTTATTTAAAGTTCTAAATAAACAAAACAAATGTGTGACTGCACTCAAAAATAAAGGCCTTTCCGAATTAAGGGTTGCACAGATGTGATTTTTTTCCAACATCATTTAATTATACAATTAAATAAATACATGCTTTTCCTTATAAGTAAATCATATCTCAATAAAAAGGAATATGATTAGGAGGAAAAAATATTCTTGGTTTATTAGAAAAGAAAAATGCAGCCCTCTGTTGTCTTGACAGTTTGACAGAAAGTCAAATCCATTTTCAAGTATTCTCTTTTTCTACACAGATAATTAGAACAAATTATCTGATGGGTGCAGTGTTGAAAATCCTGCTTATTGATGTTAATATCAAATTATGATTTTTGAGAATAGAAAGTACAAAGAAATTGATTAGAGAACTTGGTCTCAATCCATATCAAGATTAAACTTCGAGTTTTCAAAAAAAAACATGGAGCATATGTATTCTCTATACATACTGTAGAAATAAGACTAGAGAGGACTATTGCATAAGAGCACTATTAATTTTCAGCTTAATTTATGCTCCTAACTTTTTAACCCCTTTGGCTTCTCTTGGAAAGTCTATTAGAAAAGAATTCCAGGCTCAAGTTTTGCTTCTACCCTTACCCAGAGGAATGTTAAGAAACTTGGTGATTTGCCACAAGGCAACCAGCACAACCTGGAAAAGAAAGCAAGATACCTGGTATCCATTATGAAACTCCTCCTATGCCCTTTATCTTGTTCTAATATTTGTTTATTTAAAGTTCAGAAAGCTTTTATCCAAAGTCCTTTTACTAATTCATACATCAATCACTTCAGCAAGTATTTTTCATTCAACACCAAGGAAAAGCAATTATTTCTGAAAAATATTCAGTGCCATTTCAATCAAATCCTTCTAACCTAGAAAATCCTGACAGCATGTTTTAGAGAATTTGATGACTCTTTTAAAATCTTTAGAAAGGAGGCTGTCAGATGTATTGCTGTATTCACATATGTCCATGCATGAGTGAATAAAGCAATTAAGTGATTCTTAAGTAGTTTGCTAAACCCTTATAGGGAGACTTTATAGGAAAACTTGGCATCTTCACCTAGGCTACTGAGCTTGCTTCCTTATTTGCACCAAAGCATTTGGTTTCTAAAAATTACGCTTAGGGATTAATTTACCTTATTCCAACTGATGAGAGAAATTTATCTTAATTTGAATAAACTGTAAATGTCCATTCATCAGTTATGATCCTTGTTACGGCAGGCTGCCAAGAAACAGCAGGTGTCTGGGCCGGAGTTTACTCAAATATAAGATGAACTCTTTTCCTATGTTTGAAAGCTATGAATCTCCTTTTGACTTTGAGCCAAATACTTAATGGCTCTGAGTCTGGGTTTTCTTGTCTGTGAAATAAAGAGCTTGATTATCTGGAATGCATGTTTTAGTTCTACAATTCTGTGAACATTAGGATTGATAGCAAAGGAAGAGATTATTGATACCGATAGTACAGGACCTATATCAAAACTCTGAGTGAACACAGAGTTAAAGCCAAAACTGCGTCAGAGTCTGACATCATACTATAAAACTAATCAGGAAAATGGTTCTTATTTTCAAGAAACTTCCCACCTACTTTTGGCCATAATACAAACATAGAGAAATAGCACATGGCAATACATAATAAAGTATAAGAACAAACATCACCTTAGATCTAAGAGTCGGAAGAGTGCATGAGGTTGTAGTTTACAACCAACAACACCATCATGTCTCCAGTGTTTCTTTGCCCATAGACTTTGATATAATGTAGAACAACGTATTCTCTGAAACCAAGTAGAATTCTACTAAGTAGAAAATATTGTGACCCTGTATTCAGTGAAAATACAAACTTAAATGTTCTGCTAAGAGAAAAAAAATAAAAAATAAAGAAGTGTTAGAGTATAAAATCCCAATCTTCTTTTTTTCTCAGTTTAAGCAATGGTGACTTCAGTTCAGTTCAGTCGCTCAGTCGTGCCCGACTCTTTCCGACCCCATGAATCGCAGCATGCCATGGTGATGGACAGTTCTCTGTCCATCACCAACTCCCGGAGTTTACCCAAACCCATGTCCATCGAGTCGGTGATGCCATCCAACCATCTCATCCTCTGTCGTCCCCTTCTCCTCCTGCCCCCAGTCCTACCCAGCATTAGGGTCTTTTCCAATGAGTCAACCCTTCACATGAGGTGGCCAAAGTATTGGAGTTTCAGCTTCAACATCAGTCCTTCCAATGAACACCCAGGATTGATCTCCTTTAGGATGGACTGGTTGGATCTCCTTGCAGTCCAAGGGACTCTCACGAGTCTTCCCCAACACCACAGTTCAAAAGCATCAATTATGCGGCGCTCAGCTTTCTTCACCGTCCAACTCTCACATCCATACATGACCACTGGAAAAACCACAGCCTTGACTAGACGGACTTTTGTTGGCAAAGTAATGTCTCTCCTTTTCAATATGCTATCTAGGTTGGCCATAACCTTCCTTCCAAGGAGTAAGCCTCTTTTAATTTCATTGCTGCAATCACCATCAGCAGTGATTTTGGAGTCCCCCAAAATAAAGTCTGACACTGTTTCCACTGTTTCCCCATCTATTTCCCATGAAGTGATGGGACCAGATGCCATGATCTTAGTTTTCTGAACGTTGAGCTTTAAGCCAACTTTTTCACTCTCCTCTTTCACTTTCATCAAGAGGCTCTTTAGTTCTTCTTCACTTTCTGCCATAAGGGTGGTGTCATCCGCATATCTGAGGTTATTGATATTTCTCCCGGCAATCTTGATTCCGGCTTGTGTTTCTTCCAGCCCAGCGTTTCTCATGATGTTCTCTGCATATAAGTTAAATAAGCACGGTGGCAATATACAGCCTTGACAGACTCCTTTTCCTATTTGGAACCAGTCTGTTGTTCCATGTCCAGTTCTAACTGTTGCTTCCTGACCTGCATACAGGTTTCTCAAGAGACAGGTCAGATGGTCTGGTATTCCCATCTCTTTCAAAATTTTCCACAGTTTATTATGATCCACACAGTCAAAGGCTTTGGCATAGTCAATAAAGCAGAAATAGATGTTTTTCTGGAACTCTCTTGCTTTTTCGATGATCCAGCGGATATGGGCAATTTGATCTCTGGTTCCTCTGCCTTTTCTAAAACCAGCTTGAACATCTGGAAGTTCACGGTTCACATATTGCTAAAGCCTGACCTGGGGAATTTTGAGCATTACTTTACTAGCATGTGAGATGAGTGCAATTGTGCGGTAGTTTGAGCATTCTTTGGCATTGCCTTTCTTTGGGATTGGAACAAAAACTGACCTTTTCCAGTCCTGTGGCCACTGCTGAGTTTTCCAAATTTGCTGGCATATCGAGTGCAGCACTTTCACAGCATCACCTTTGAGGATTTGAAATAGCTCAACTGGAATTCCATCATCTCCACTAGCTTTGTTCATAGTGATGCTTTCTAAGGCCCACTTGACTTCACATTCCAGGATGTCTGGCTCTAGGTGAGTGATCACACCATCATGATTATCTGGGTTGTGAAGATCTTTTTTGTACAGTTCTGTGTATTCTTGCCACTTCTGTTTTACTTTGTTGGTTTTGTTCTATAACTGAGTGAAAGAGAAGCCATTAAAACATATTGGCATAACATGTAATATTTATTACCTGTGTGATTATGTGGCAGAATGAGATGATGGATTTTACAGAAGTTACACACATACTGTAAAGAAGAATGCCTTAATCCTTGTTACTGATGTACTTTTGGTCAGTAGAATGCTGCATCTATTTTTGGTAATAAAAAACAACATAAGACATTCCTTATTTTCAGTTATTTCAGAACACTCCTGTTTCTGATTTATCTTATATTTTGATGCTCTTTTTGTAGATGATCATATTTCTTTGTGTTATTATTATTATCATTATTAAGTCCTTGAACCTTTTTACTAGCTTGCACACGCAGTACTTTTTGCCACATTTACAAAAAGGCATTTTTGACAATATTTTTAATTTATTAAATTTAGAGTACATTCTAATTCATTTCATATATATTTTCATACATCAACAGATTCACTAATAAGAAGCAAGGAAGTCTAAAAGCATTAACATCTTTCTTATT
The DNA here is from genome assembly GCF_054371585.1 of Giraffa tippelskirchi. Lineage (NCBI taxonomy): Eukaryota > Metazoa > Chordata > Mammalia > Artiodactyla > Giraffidae > Giraffa > Giraffa tippelskirchi. The sequence continues at coordinate 97,503,559 of NC_137277.1, forward strand.
AGAGCTTGGAGTAGATTCTGCCTATTCAACAAAACTTTCTAAATCCTTAGCTTTCTATTTAAGACCTTTTCCTCTTCAAGTTGATTTGACTTCTTAGGCCAGTGGACAGACAAGAGAAAGCAAACAGAAATTTTAAAAAGCAAAGGTAACTGGAAAAAGAAAACTCATAATATATCTTTTCATTCTCTGGAAAAGGAAGTTCAAAAACTGAAGACATCATTTGTGGTTTTTTTTTTCTTTTCAAAAAATTTGGTGTAGTACCCAATGTCTAACTCTATTTCTGTAGTGTTACATTCTATGGAGAATGCACTTAACTCAGAAGTACCTCCAATACAATAGATCCCAAATGCTTTCTTTTAAAATTCAGTCCAGGTTTTCTGAAATGGAAATGCACATGCAACTCATTTGTAGGATTGAACATACATCTTACAGTACATACTGGCATTAAATTGAAACCTGAATGATGAGAAGTCATTTGTGTGGGCAGGAAGCCAAATCGTTCCTGGAGTTCTACACACAGGCAATAATTTACATCGACAGGTAGAAAACATGTTATGTGCTTTTGGTACAATGATGCTGAAGAGCTTGGCAATGACTCATAACTCAGCTATCATTTTAAAATGTTCAGAAACATGGGGAAATGAATGGAAACTTGCTCTTGTTTGAATCCGAAGGCAAAGGAGTCCTTGGGCTCTGACAAGGTGAATCAAGGAACTGGACTAAAAATAGATAGATAGATAATACAATACTATGTTTTGAGTTTCACTTCCTTCTTATTCCCATTAACATAAAGGACTTGAAAGAAAAGTTAATGACATCTGTTTTTGAAATTCATTTTCTCACTGACTTAAGAAGGAAATGGCAACCCACTCCAGTATTCTTGCCTGGGAAATCCTACAGACAGAGGAGCCTGGTGGGCTACAGTCCATGGGGATGCAAAAGAGTTGGACATGACTTAGGACTGAACAACAAAATGACTTTTTATCCTTTCCACTTTTTATTACGGTTGTTGGTTCCATCAGTTTCCATTATCTCCTCCGTATTTCCCATGGAATTGTCAATTATAAACAGAAAGAATATAAAACATTTCCCTTAAAATTAGTTAAATCTATATTTTCTGAACCAGCTGGGCAGAGCAACATAGATTGCATAAAGGAACAACCTCCAGCCTATGGCCCTCTCACTACAGTCACTGTAGATTTATGTTGAATACCACATTTTCAAAACCAGACTACTAGATTTCTCTGTATAATGGGCAGTAAGCATTGATGTTTGTTTTTCTTGAGCTCTGCCCAGAAAGTCTCTATACATACAATCGTTTTTTTGAAGAAATAAACAATTCCATCCCTTGTTCTCCTTAACCAATAGGAACTGAACAAAAGCAGTCACTGGACACACCAAGGATGGCCACATCTAACCAGGGCTTCAAATCTGACAGCTGTTTCCCATCACAGCACATTGCAAGGGTGCTGCCATTATTCCCAAGTAACTGCACACGTCAAAAAAGTCATCCTGCCGTGGCTTGGGTTCCAGTGTACGCTGCAAAGTGAAATCGGGTGCATTCCATCTTGTTGACACAACGTGCCTCAGCTGTTGGTGCAGAGAGCTGTTTCTCCCTGAAGCTGGACTCAGAAATGTCTGAGTTTCAGGGACAGAGGATCTGGTCATTATTTTCTTGGCAATACTCACATAAGCTCTCTTGTGACTAAAGGAAAGCTTAAATCTTGGATTCTGAAGAGTCTCAGGCAATAACATTACAAGTTTCAACAGGTGGTACTGTTCAAATATTCGCACAAAGTGCTTCCTTCGTCATTAAAACCTAACCTGTAATCTCTCTGGAGTGAAACAGGGTATTGTTTTTATAAAATGCTGGAGTGGGTCACTCCTTTAGCTAGGACAAAGAGTGCTTTTGTTTGTTTGGGCATGGGAGGAGGGGGTCATGAATAAATTTGGTAGACAGTGACTTGTGAATAAGTAAAAACAAGAACCCTGGATGTTATTGTCGTAGGGTTTAATTGTCCTCTATAATGAAGGATAGCCCTACTCTTAACAGAGAAAAGAGTCTACAGTGAAATGAAATCCCAAACTCCAACTTAATACTCTGTGATGGATATATATGAGTGCTAGTGAGAAGGAGCATAGCATAGCAAAATGATACAATCAGCCGGGTCCACGTGGCAGCTCTGTCACTTACTGACTGTTGTTGTTGTTTAGCCACTAAGCCATGTCTGATTCTTTTGCGACCCCATGGACTGTAGCCTGCCAGGCTCCTCTCTCCATTGGATTTCCCAGGCAAGAATACTGGAGTGGGTTGCCGCTTCCCTCGTGGCTCCAACGGTGAAGAATCTGCTTGCAATGCAGAAGACCCAGGTTTGATCCCTGAATCTAGAAGATGCCCTGGAGAAGGGAATGGCTACCCACTCCAGTATTCTTGCCTGGTAAATTCCATGGACAGAGGAGCCTGGCTGGCTATAGTCCATGGGATTGCAAAGAGTCAGACATGACTGAGCAACTAACACTTTGACTTGCTATTTTCTTCTCCAGGGGATCTTCCCAGCCCAGAGATGGAACCTGCATCTCCTGCACTGGCAGGTGTATTCTTTACCACTGAGCCACCTGGGAAGCCCATGTGAGACCCTGAGCAACATATAAACTTTCCCATGCCTCGTTTTCCTTAAATGTAAAATAGGTACAATAGCAATGTTCATGTTATACAGTTTTATGAGAATTAAATGACTTACTTCTTAGAAGAGTCTTTGACATATAGAAAGCACTTGATAATTGTGAACTATTATTGCTATTACTATAATTGCTGGCACAAGCTGGTGGAGCAATTCATCTTCCTGTGTAAAAGAAAAAAAAAGCAAAGTCCTAGAAAGTGACAGAAAAGCTGTCTTGAAGGTTGATTGAAAGCTTTCCAAGTAGTCCATACCTTATTTAGGGACAGAGGATAACAATTATTACTGGATATTCACACACCTAACTTATTCAAAGGCATTTCACAAGTGATATATATACATGTTGATAAAGTTTTGTATGTTATAGAAAAAGCAATTTCAAATTAATGTCAAAGTTGCAGAAATTTTAAGGAAAATACTTTCGTGACCTGTGGCTCTCATAACGTGTAAAATGTTGAGCATTTCCACAGTCAAGGACTTTGTGTTGGTCATCTTTATAGGCACTTATACCTATTGAATAAGATCAATATGAATTTCATATTCATATTATTTTAGTCTTTTCCCCATGACATGCTTCCTGCCAGTAGCAAGCAGGAGTCACCTGCCTTCAGCTCTGGGCAAAATTCATCCTGCCACAACTCTTTATTTCTCATCTAATAATCCTGAAGATTGTGTGTTGGAACAATCACTCACTGTGCTCAGGGAATAATCTCTACACTATTATTTACTGCATAATCCTGATTGATGACATCTTTGACTGAGTCAGGCAAATATGCGTATTCAAGGGAATGGACTCAGGAAGTTACTGGAGAAATTCTTTAGAGGCCACAAATTGGCTGACTTTGTAAAGCACTGTGCAATACAAGTATTTATCATAAGCTTGAGGCATTTCTTTTGCTCAAATAGACAGATCCAAGGAATATTTTCTTATTCTAAATGGAATTTTGGCCTTAGAAAGATGAGTTTATAAAAATCAACCTTTACTTGGTGGACGGCACACTCTAATACAACGGATTCCATGAAATAAAGGATTATGACAGATATATTTGCTTTTGTTTAGCATTTAGCACCCCCCAGCTTCCCAACTCTGCTGTCACAAGAGAGTTTGGTTTTATAGGATAAATGCAGAGGAGGTGTACACACTCCAAGTCTGAGAATGACTGTCTAGTATAGAATGAAAGTTCTATTTCTCCTTCTTGTATGCTCTTTACCGCCTTTTGTTATTGCTGTTTTTTAAGTCATGTCTGACTCTGCGACCCCATGGACTGTATACTGGCAGGCTCCTCTGTCCATGGGATTCTTCAGGCAAAGATACTAGAGTGGGTTGCCATTTACTTCTCCAGGGGGGATCTTCTCCACCCAGGAATCTAACCCACATCTCCTGCATTGCAGGCGGATTCTTTACCACCGAGGTACCAGGGAAACACTTTTCTGCCTTTAGATCCTAAAATTTTTATTAACTGATCTATTGACATATTAGAAACTCATTGCTGTAATTTCATGAGCTCTTTGAAATGCTTTCTGAAATATTAGCAGTTTTATTCACCCTCATCTGTCTGGTAGCAGGTAAAGCTAAATTGGTTTGTATGGCTGTGGATATCCATATTCTGCACAAGAATTAATTGCAATAACTCATCTTCATACATTCTGTCTCAATTTTTTTAAAGTTTTGATGTGTGCAAGAGACTTTTCCAGAAGTATGTCAACATATTGATTCCAAGGAGTTAAGTAGTTGAGATAAAAAGGCTAAATAAGAATCTGATTATTTCCAAACAACTCCTTGATGCCTACTCATTTAATAAATATGTACCATCGGCAAGGAAATAGAAAAAAAATTGACCTTTAGGGGATCCTAAGTAAGAGATATCTAAGTAACAGAGTCTTCTGTTTTAACTAATAATGAATCACTGACAAACACTCTTGAGATGTGTCTTACGAAAAAATGTGTCCTCTGTTTTTACCAATCTTTTTAATGTATAAATTAATAGAAGATAGCAGTCTCTGGGAAACTGCTTGTGAGAGACTAAAAGTGGAAAGAAACAAAGTTCCTCATATGATTATAGGAATAATTTTGACTTTCAGGCCCCTGCTATTAAATTGTGAGGCTTCCCAGGTAGTGCTAGTGGTAAAGAACCCGCCTGCGAACACAGGAGACATGAGTTGGATCCCTGGTTTGGGAAGTTTCCCTTGGAGGAGAGCATGGCAACCCACTCCAGTATTCTTGCCTGGAGAATCCCATGGACAGAGGAGCCTGGTGGGCTAGAGCACATGAGGTTGCAAACAGTCTGACACAACTAAAGAGATGCACACACACTATTAAAGTTTCGGATTATTGTGTCCATCTTTGTAAATTGTGTTACTTAAATTTTTCCTTTAAGTTGTCAAATGTATTAAGATAAAGTTGTTTATAAAATTCCCTGATTATCTTTCTACTTTAAGTGGGATCTGTAAGACATAGTCTATTTCGTTCCTGTTATTAGTAATTTGAGCTTGCTTTCTTTTTATTAATCTAATTAGGGTTTTATCACTATAATAGTTATTTTCAAAACACTATTCTTTACTGAATGTTGGACATTATATATGACATGTTGTAAAGAGTCCTGATTACAGTGTCCTCCTTTAAAGAGTGTTGAGTTATGTTCCAGCAACTAATTAAATGACTTGTGGACAACTTTGATCTTGTCAAGCTTAATGTTATTCTTTGTTAGTTCACATCTATTTTGGTTTTTGCTTTAGTCTGAGGGTGTGGCTCTTGCTCTAGAGTATGGTGCATACCTGGAAGGTCTGGCCTTTCTAGGTTTTAAACTGAGTATCTGAGGAATTCAGTGAGCTCTCTCCACTGTGGCTAGACTGGAGCTCCAATATTATCTGGCCCAGCAAGACTTCTGATGCTGTCTCTAGCTGTCAGCCATGCAGGTGCCTCTCCCAGCTACCTCTCTTCCCCAGGCAGCTCCTTCCTATCAGGCACTCTTTTCAGCTAATTCTAGGCACTTCCGCCACCCCAAACTCTCACCTCAGCTTTTTCTGTTCAGCAAAGCTTTGCCTTTGGCAGCCTGTGCCAGCTGGTAAGTGTCTTCAGGCAGAAATCCAGGGTAAATATGGGGCTCAACTTACATGTTTTTCTTCTCTCAAAGTTCCCAATCCTGTGGTCCCTGTGTTAGTTACTGAGAACATTTGCCTCATGTATATTGTCTCATTGTTTATGGTGGGACAGATCCAGTGCCAGTTATTCTGGCATAACTGTAACTAGAAGTCCTTGCATCCCTGCTTTTTTGTTTTTTATTTGTTTGTTTGTTTTAAAATTTGTATTGGAGTATAGTCAACTTACAATGTTGTATTAGTTTTAGGTGTACAGCAAAGTAAATCAGTTATATGTATACATATATCCACTCTTTTTTTTAAGATTCTTTTCCCATATAGGCCATTACAGAGTACTGAGTAGAGTTTCCTGTACTCTACAGCAGGTTATTATTTATTTATTTATGTATTTATTTATTAATAAATTTATTTATTTTAGTTGGGGGCTAATTACTTTACAGTATTATAGTGGTTTTTGCCACACATTGATATGAATCAGCCATGGATTTACATGTGTTCCCCATCCTGAACCCCCCTCCCACCTCCCTCCCCATCGCATCCCTCTGGGTCATCCCATTGCCCCAACCCTGAGCATTTGTCTCATGCATTGAACCTGGAATGGTGTTCTGTTTCACATATGATAATATACATGTTTCAATGCTATTCTCTCAGAACGTCCCACCCTCACCTTCTCCCTCGGAGTCCATAAGACTGTTCTATGCATCTGTGTCTCTTATTCTGTCTTGCATAGGGTTATCGTTACCATCTTTCAAATTCCATATATATGCATTAGTATACTGTATTGGTGTTTTTCTTTCTGGCTTACTTCACTCTGTATAATGGGCTCCAGTTTCATCCATCTCAATAGAACTGATTCAAATGTATTCTTTTTAATGGCTGAGTAATATTCCATTGTGTATATGTACCACAGCTTCCTTATCCATTCGTCTGCTGATGGACATCTAGGTTGCCTCCATGTCCTGGCTATTATAAAAAGTGCTGTGAGGAACATTGGGGTACATGTGTCTCTTTCAATTCTGGTTTCCTCGATGTGTATGCCCAGCAGTGGGATTGCTGGGTCGTATGGCAGTTCTATTCCCAGTTTTTTAAGGAATCTCCACACTGTTCTCCATAGTGGCTGTATTAGTTTGCATTCCCACCAACAGTGTAAGAGGGTTCCCTTTTCTCCACACCCTCTCCAGCATTTATTGCTTGTAGACTTTTGGATAGCAGCCATTCTGACTGGTGTGAAATGGTACCTCATTGTGGTTTTGATTTGCATTTCTCTAATAATGAGTGATGTTGAGCATCTTGTCATGTGTTTGTTAGCCATTTGTATGTCTTTTTTGGAGAAATGTCTGTTGAGTTCTTTGGCCCATTTTTTGATTGAGTCGTTTATTTTTCTGGAATTGAGCTGCAGGAGTTGCTTGTATATTTTTGAGATTAATTGTTTGCCTGTTGCTTCGTTTGCTATTATTTTCTCCCATTCTGAAGACTGTCTTTTCACCTTGCTTATAGTTTCCTTTGTTGTGCAATAGCTTTTAATTTTAATTCGGTCCCATTTGCTTATTTTTGCTTTTATTTCCGATATTCTGGGAGGTGGGTCATGGAGGATCCTGCTGTGATTTATGTCGCAGAGTGTTTTGCCTATGTTTTCCTCTAGGAGTTTTATAGTTTCTGGTCTTATGTTTAGATCTTTAATCCATTTTGAGTTTATTTTTGTGTATGGTGTTAGAAAGTGTTCTAGTGTCATTCTTTTACAAGTGGTTGACCAGTTTTCCCAGCACCACTTGTTAAAGAGATTGTCTTTTCTCCATTGTATATTCTTGCCTCCTTTGTCAAAGATAAGGTGTCCATAGGTGCGTGGATTTATGTCTGGGCTTTCTGTTTTGTTCCATTGATCTATATTTCTGCCCTTGAGCCAGTACCATACTGTCTTGATGACTGTGTCTTTGCAGTAGAGCCTGAAGTCAGGCAGGTTAATTCCTCCAGTTCCATTCTTCTTTCTCAAGATTGCTTTGGCTATTCGAGGTTTTTTATATTTCCATACAAATTGTGAAAATATTTGTTCTAGTTCTGTGAAAAATACCATTGGTAGTTTGATAGGGATTGCATTGAATCTATAGATTGCTTTGGGTAGTGTACTCATTTTCACTATATTAATTCTTCCAATCCATGAACACGGTATATTTCTCCATCCGTTTGTGTCCTCTTTGATTTCTTTCACCAGTGTTTTATAGTTTTCTATATATAAGTCTTTTGTTTCTTTAGGTAGATATATTCCTAAGTATTTTATTCTTTTTGTTGCAATGGTGAATGGTATTGTTCCCTTAATTTCTCTTTCTGTTTTCTCATTATTGGAGTATAGGAATGCAAGGGATTTCTGTGTGTTAATTTTATATCCTGCAACTTTACTATATTCATTGATTAGCTCTAGTAATTTTGTGGTAGAATCTTTAGGGTTTTCTATGTAGAGGATCATGTCATCTGCAAACAGTGAGAGTTTTACTTCTTCTTTTCCTACCTGTATTCCTTTTATTTCTTTTTCAGCTCTGATTGCTGTGGCCAAAACTTCCAAAACTATGTTGAATAGTAGTGGTGAAAGTGGGCACCCTTGCCTTGTTCCTGACTTTAGGGGAAATGCTTTCAATTTTTCACCATTGAGGATAATGTTTGCTGTGGGTTTGTCATATATAGCTTTTATTATGTTGAGGTATGTTCCTTCTATTCCTGCTTTCTGGAGGGTTTTTATCATAAATGGATGTTGAATTTTGTCAAAGGCTTTTTCTTCATCTATTGAGATAATCATATGGTTTTTATCTTTCAATTTGGTAATGTGGTGTACTTATTATTTATTTTATATTTAGTAGTGTGTATATGTAAATCTTTATCTCCCAATTTATCCTCCTCTCCATAAGTTTATTTTCTTTATCTGTGACTCTACTTCCATTTTATAAATAAGTTCATTTGTACCCATTTTTTAAAAAGATTCCACATATAAACAATATCATATGATATTTGTCTTTCTGTGTCTGACTTACTTCACTCATTATGACAATTTTAGATCCATCCATGTTACTACAAATGGCATTGTTTTGTTCCTTTTGTGACTGAGTAGTGTTTGATTACAGATGTGTACCACACCTTCTTTATCCATTCTTCTGTTAACGGACATCTAGGTTGCTTCCATGTCCTGGCTATTGTAAATAGTGCTGCAATGAATGTTGAGACCTGCACCTCTGTTTTAAAAAAAGTACTAGTTAGCAAATTATTTTTGAATTCCAAATCATCCTTTTATCATGTGAATCAGCTTGGAAATTCCAAGAAAATGTAATTTTCAGTGTTCAAACAACTAAAAATAAAATAATAACACCACCTGACTTCTCTGACAGGATGATCAACACATAATAGAAATTTCCCAGATTTTTCCAATCTTGAACCCTCTTGTATCTGATTGACGGTCTTAGAACTTTGTAGTAACTTCTACACATGTTTTACATGTTCTCTTTGTTTAGTTAGCATTATTCTTCTCATACTATCCTATACCTACTATTCTATACCTTCTGAATTTTTTTCTTCTAGCATCCCTTTCTCATGAATATCATTTCCTTCCTAAATTTGCCCATAACCTCTGCTTTTGCTATAACTCTTTCAAAAAAATATACACTCACTGTATGCCAAGCCCTGCATATTGTAAACAACAACAAAACACATAAAAGATAAGGCCTTTGGCTCTTATGGACCATATATATTAACACTATATAATATATCTTAATTAAGGCGCCCCTGAAAGCAGAGCATGAGGCAAAATCTTGAATACTGGTTACTGATGGTAAGTTTGGAGGTGATCCCAGGAAACAGGCATAAGGGGAAGGAGAGTACATGATGGGAAAAGAGGAACAGCCAATACTAAGGTTGCTGCTATGGTATCAGGGTCTTGGCTTCTGCTGGTATCTCTGAAGTTATTACCAAAGGCCTGCCAGGCTGGTTCCCTTGAAGACTGGGAGACTGAAGCATTCAGACACTAGTTCCCATCTCCCATTGGCTGTGCTTATGCTTGGCTGTAAAAAACACCTGGGGCCAGAGAAAACCCTAGAAAAGAAAGTAGAAAGACCAGTGGAGATGCTAAGAAGGGTCACCGTTTGGGAGGTAAGCCTGAGCTTTCAGGGAAACGTGTATTGCAGCTGCAGTTAAAATCAGGGTGGGTTGAAGGGGTGTGACATGTGGCCCCGAGGCAGCTATCACAGGTGAAAACATCTGAGCAAACACAGATAGACCCTGAAAAATGTAAGTACCATGATTAAAAAACTTGGCAAAATGATAGAGGGAATGAGTGGTGTGTGTGTGTGTGTGTGTGTGTGTGTGTGTGTGTGTGTGTGTGTGCGTGTGTGTGTGTATACAGGCACATGTGCATGCTCAGGGATATAAGTTAACTTTGGTGGTTTGGAAGGACTCTGAAAAAGTGAAAGTGTTAGCTGTTCAGTGTTCAACTCTTTGTGACCCTAGGGACTGTAGCCCACCAGGCTCCTCTGTCCATGGAATTCCCCAGCCAAGAGTACTGGAGTGGATTGCCATGCCCTTCTCCAGGGTATGTTCCTGACCCAAGGATTGAACCTGGGTCTCCCTCACTGACGACAGATTCTTTATTGTCTGAGCCACCAGGGAAGCCCTAGAAATAAGGAAGAGGGGCAGGATATAGAAGAAGAGGATTCCAGGCAGATGAAAGCAATTGCAAAGGTCCTAAGATGGCATGAGTGTGGCTTGTTTGGGCAGCCAATGGCCAAGGCCTCTTGAAAGCAGAATAGGATGGTAAGAGATGTAGGCACAGACTAGATTAGATCACTCAGAGTCTGTGAGGCCATGGTAAGTAGTCTGAATTTTATTCTAAATCCCTTGGAAAATCATTGGAATATTTTATGCAAGAGAACAGCATGATCTTGTTTTTGTTTTAAATGATACTGTGAGAATATAATCATCCTTTGATTCATTTATGATAAGTATTCCTGAAGGTTTCAAAGCAATTACAGTAGCTAATGCTAGAAAACATGCCTTATTTTGGTTTTATCCTCAATTATATATAAATTACTGTCTTTGACTAAAATTCTATTCCCTTACATTCCATGTTAATCAAATTTAATACTCATATTTCAGAGTTCATTGAGAAATCAGCATTTGAATTTAATGGATGATAGACTGTCCCAGCACTTCCAGCAGATGAAAAGTCACTCATTGAAATAAGTGGTGAAAAAAGTCAGGGTAAAATTCACCAGTTGAATGGTAACTCACCAAGAGTATTTAGGGCTGCATTTATTTCTGTTGGAAAGATGGTTGATTTTAAATCCTTAAAAGTCTTATTAAATATTAAGCTAAGAAATTCTCATATAAACTGTTTAGGCAATACTACTTGCTTTTCCCCAATCAAATTATTTTTATTGGTGTCTATAAAAAATTCTGAACTGGGACATGGAATACCCAGCTCTAACATTAATTTGTTCTGTAATTAATGATTGATCACAAAATTATCACAAAGTGTTTTTAAGAATCTATTATATATGTAGCATACAAATGGTGTTAGGAGTGACGAGTTACAAAAATATAAGATCTGCTCATGCCCACAAGGACCAAAAAGTATACTCACTATCTTGAATTTCATTTGAAATGTTCAGAAAATACTTCATTGACACTCTGACACAAGATAAGGTTTCTGTTGTTTTTTTCTTTAAGACTAGTCTTGGACGTAGCTCAGAAAAAATGTGTCCTACCTAAAATCCAATGTAAGAGTTAAAAGTGGGTTTAGTCTTTTTTGAAAGACGTAAATTATTTTTTCAAAAGTTAAGCTTTTGCTGCTTAATGGAATTCTCTTATTGAAGATATACTGCCCTGTTCCTCAGATATTCCACCACTGATAACACTTGCTTAATGATCCATCTTTCTAAGGACACTTCTAATCCTAACACTTTCTCTAGAACTGCAGGGGACAGGGAAGACATTTTCATTTCCTGTGGTTACTTCTCTCCTGATTGAGTGTTAAGTGTGATTCTGGTCTGACACATTCTCTTCCTGGGCTTGAAAAAGTATAAACTCAAGTGTCCAGATCCACATATATCATTTTTATTCTTCTTATTTAAGTTTCAAGAGACTTTTTTGCCTGGCAGTTTTCACTATCTTAAATATTTGTGATCCATTTTGATTCCTTTGATTTATGTCGACATTTAAAAAGATATAACCACTAATGTGGGTGACTTTGCCAACCTCAGAAGGAAGATTAATAGAGGAAATCTGTGACTAACGGGAATTCACCAATTTTATTGGTGAATTGAAATTTCCTTTATAGGAAAGGTGATATTATACCTTTCTATATATCTACTGATCTTGAAAAGTTTTAGAGGTTGTACTTCCTTTTATTTTGCTATGCACATCTTAGAACTCAGGAGTTATTAGATAACTATATCTAAATATATATGCTGGTAGTGGGTAAGGTCATTCTATAGTTATCTGTCACTATTTGGTAAATAACCTATTTTATAGACTACTTTAAAAGAGCCAGCTTATAGCACAGTATATTACCTACTTTTCATGTTAAGGTCAAGCTCAAATGTTTCTGTATGCAAAAAGGGAAGTAGGTCAGTGCATCTTTTATAGAGATAAAATGATGGTTTGAGTTTAGAGGTATAAAGAGAAATGAAAAAGTTCACTTTCAGGAAATACATCAGGAAGCACTTATAAAGCCAAAAAGACATAGAAATAACTCTAATGCATTTTAAATTGAGAAATCACTCACCTCTGTAATCTTCTAGCATTGTTGAGACTGAAAACCTTTATGGTATCAGATAAGATACATTTAAGAGGAAGAAACTAAAGATCACTTGAGAAAATCAGAAGAAAGAAGTTATTTTGCCCTAAGCCTGATTGCAAAGATCTGTTGTCCTAGTTTCTGTTCTCCCAACACTTACCTGAGTTAGAATGAGTTTTATGAGAGATAAAGAAGAAAGATCACTCTTCAAGTGACTCTTGGAGAAAACAATGCTAATTATATCAAGAGGAGGGGAAAAATTGGGCCTCATTCAGTGAGTAAAGAAAACACAATGAAAGCACTACCACTTTTTCTGTAGCTCTGTTTAGAATTGACTGAAGTCTGGATTTCCAAGGGAGGCATTCCAATGATCAAGAAAACACAAAAGGATGAGGTCAGGAGAAAAGGAGAAGCTAATGAGCTAAGGGTTGGAAACAAATTTTAACAAGTGAGGATTAGGCCAATCTGTTTGCCTGAAAAGCTTGGCTGTTGGCGCCAATCACCCAGACTGAGTGTCTGTTTTATCCATGCTGTAATCGGACAAACACGAGTGCCTAAATATATTAACAAAATGATTCTAGCTGTCACGTGATTTTTAAATTTCCAGTTTGAAAATACTTAAACTTGTGATATTTATTTGATGCTATAAACTTTTTGTGGAGGGTGGGAGGCAGAGCCATTTTGCTGTTACATCTTCCAGGAAGACCTAGTGTTAACAATCATTTAAGTTTAGCATTTCAGCACATGGTGCTTCCCTAGGCACAATCCCAACCATGTGAGGACAACTGGATTCAGAAGCACTTTCTAAAATTCTGTTTTGTAGGATGATGAGGAGGAGAGGATGTTAAGGACGACCAGTCTGCAACTTTCATGTGGGCTCCCAATTTCAGAGGGCTATGGTCTGTGGTCCAGTCATTAGAAAGAAGCACCTTAAGCAGAAATTTAGCTGCAATGCTGATCCTTATTAGGAATGGAATTAACAAAATTATAGATGTAATATGCAAGATCTGCTTCCAAGTCATATTAAATGTTTGGATTCCTGGCAGTGTGAGTATCATTTGCAAATGTATAATGCCGTACATTTTCCTACAATGTAAAAAAGTAATTTCCAAAAATGCTTGCAAAAGCATCTTTGACTGTGGAGTATGCTGGCTTTCTTTTGGCATAATGGTAAACAACATGTTCAATTATGTATCAAGGGGAAAATTGTGAAATCTTAAAGTTTTTTAAAAAGTGAATGTATAGTACTACTAATACTGTATATTATACACTCAAGGAAAATAGTACCTAAAGTCAAGAATTTTTCAAATGATTTCTCTATAGTTAAATAACTATTAAACAAAGTTTTTTGTTCAGACCCAACTCAACTGGACAAATTCTATGAGAGAACATATAATTTGCAAAAAAGGAATAAAGCATCTTTTAAATTAAAAAAAAAAGCAAAAGAGATTTGTAATTTTAAAAATATATCATAAATATATAAATCTTTGAAATGATACCATGGTGACTTAAAGAATGGTTCCAGCAATATGATAGAATAAGTCAGAGCTTTATTGTTCAATCACAAACACATATATTAATAAATGATGCATATGTACAATAGCATAATGTTTACTTTTACAAATCTGGGTTAGAAAGCAAGAAAATGACAGATATAAGGGAGATCTTGAAAATCAGATTGGTAAATTCAGGAACTAGTACTCCAGCAACCAAGAGGAAAATTGCCCGAGGTATACCTAAAAATCTTTTAATGCCCATATAGGTATAGAAGACATACCTTTGGGCTTAGGCAAGGTTGGGAAGCTAATGCATAACACTCCATTGTAAATTTAGGATAATGGAAGAGCATCCTCTTAGTGAAGGGGGGAACAGAATTCTACCTACTGGCACAAGAAACCAAGAAGGAAACGTGTTTATCTAGGATTTTAAGGAAAAAATGAACTCATCTACGGAAAAAAAACCTCCAAGCTTGTCCAAATTTCTATTAACCATGGGTATGGACATGCCTAATCTGAGATAGCAATAATAAGACTAATCTCAGTTTGGTGAAATCCCTGGAACAGCCAGTAAAAACAAATACAAAATCATTCCAAAATAGCACTTCTGTAAGTTCAAAGACTCCAACAGGAAAACAAAGAAAACACACAAAGACAAGAATATTTGTTTGTTATAATGCGTTCTCACACACACAAATAGCAAGCCATGAGGGAAAGCAGCATATACAACATATATGAGGATTAGGTAAGCTTTTCTTCCCCTAATCAAACATGATATAATAAAAACATCTGAAATAATCTGTAATACTAAATGAGTAGAATTTTTTTAAGAAGGAATAAAAATAAATTTCAAAGAATAGGACACTTTAAGATATATGACAGATTTAGATAAGAAATATGTATATTTAGAAATTTAAATTAAAAATTCAATTCACGTAAATAAAGATTAGACAATTTGAGAGAGGATTAAGAAATTGGAAAACTAATCTAGGAAATTACCCCAATTGCCACACAGAGACATTAAAAAAAAAAAGTACAAAACAGAGGTTAGAAACCTCTAGGAGAGAGGATCCAACATATGTTGAGACAGGAGTTCCAGAAGGAGGGAGAATAGAGTATGGGAAGATACCACATTCAAAGTGATATTCCCCAATTATTTTTCAGCACTGAGAGAAGATATGAATCCACAGATGTCTGAACATTAAAGACAATAAGAAAATCCTAAAAACAACCAGAGAAAAAAGACAGATTATCTATAAAGGACTAATTACCCTTTTAGAATGGAGAAAGGAGGATGGAATTGGAACAAGCATTTAGTTATATCTGTGACATTTTATTTCTTTAAAAAAAATATTTAAATATTTGAATGTTTACCTGGAGCAAATATAAAAACATTAAGTGGAGAGAAATCTGTGTGGTAAGGATAATGTATTTGTTATATTACTTTTTTACTTATCTACCTGCTTGACATATTTCAGAATTAAAAATTAAAATATGAAGAGGAATACATAGTATTTATGGATAAAATACAGTTGTTTATGCCAATAGCCTATTTCTCCCCTTCCCCTGCTATTTCCACATACTAACTCCCCACCCTCAGCAGCAGTTCTAATTAGAGATGAGAGAGCTTATGCTGGTGTTCAACTTGGAAGAGGTTTAGCAGCTACCTGAATGGTGGCAATATCATTTAGATGAGAAATAAGCAGACTGCAATCCTGAGACAACTACCTGTTTTCATGTATTTGTTTTTATTGGAACACATCCTTGCCAATTTTTTTTTTCCCACCAGCTTCTTTGACTCCACAACAGTGGAGCTGTTTAGTTTCAAGTCTAAAATATTTATTATTTAGCCATTTAAGAAAAAGTTTACCAACCTCTGGCTTAAATGATGATGGTTACTGTTATTTCTCTTAAACAAATTAGCAGTATATTTTTTAAATGAAGTTGCAAATCTTACATAGATTTGAAGGTGATAATTAACTAAGTTAAATGGTCTTAGATTTGTACACAGGGGAAATGAGGTAAAAATAAATACCAAGGAATTCTAAAATATCTTTGGGTATTTATTTAGCTGAACTTTCCACCTTCAAGATTCTCAATAATCAAGCAAAACTAGTTTTGGTAAGATACATGTTCAAATCAGTCATCTAATCCTGAAGTACAGCCTAATACTTTTCTTGTGTATAGCACATTTCACGTCACTAGCCAGAGTTGCATGAATTTTATATTAGCTTAGACGGCAGAGGAGGAATGTATTTGTCTGTGCCTGTACTTTTAAAAAATTCTCTTTCCCTGCATATTTTAGGTTCCTATGGAGGGCCTAGAAATACTGGCTCTTCATGTAGTTAAGATGCCTGAAAATCAAGCTATGCTTTTAAATATATATTATGATTTTTGAAAGGAATAACTCTTTGCTTAATCATGGCTGGAAAAAATAACTAGATTTCTCACTTCAGTGTTTACTTAAACCTCAGGAAAGTTTATTCTTTCAACTGGAGAAAATCTGATTTTTTTTTTTTTCATTAAAAGACTAGAGATTTTACTGATTTAATCAAGAAAAACTGTAACAATAGCTTCTTTGAAGATATAAGTTACTACTTGCCATAGATTCATCAAGGAAATTACCCTGTCATGTCCCTCCTTCAAGTCCCTTTGTCACCAGGCTCCATCTTTTCTCTCTGATCATATTACATTTTTTGAACCCTCTCTTCTCAACCAGAGCTTGCCCGGGCCCACATCACCCTTCCCATACATACACCTTTCTGGGCAGCACATGGTTTTCGCACCTTCCTGATGCCCAGCTCCAATCACAGAGTCCTCTAGTTGCCATTGTATGAATGAACATTGAATTAACTGATTAAAGTTTGACACATTCCTATAACCTAGATTGACCTTGCCTTTCTCTGAATCCCTATAGTTCTCAACTTTAAAAACAAACATAGAGTGCTCTGTATTATTTTCCATTTATTGTATGTAAATAAAATACTATGTCTTCAGTAAGACTGTAAGTTCCTTCAAGGTCAGGGACAATGCTATGTGTGTCTTTTTAAATGGCATCAAAAAGAACCGAGAGAGCCAGAGAAAACCACCATGCAGATCCTTTACAACATGGTCAAGAACCTAGTATCTGCTTTAGTACTCACTGGCCTTCCTTTATGTATGTGTGCATGTATATATATATATATTCATATTTGTCTTATAAAATACTATACTATATATTATATTTATATTTATAAAAATGTACATTTTATTATTTGCTATTAAAAAGAAACAACTGCATGATAAAAATAGTTGTTAAAAGTACCACTGTACATTAGTGAGAAATAATCTGAAATCCATGAGATGAATTTGTTAGGGTCAAAGAACTTTTTAAACACAAATCAAGGGTAGAAAGGAACAAAAAGCAAACAATATAGTCCCTCTCAGATTCCAAGTCCGTTTTCTAAGGTGATTTATGGTCAGATTTATCTTTTAAGGGCTTACAGAAAAATTGAGCCTGAGAACAGGCAAGAGTGCATAATTGTTCTTTTTCAAGCCAGAAACTATTTTTCTTTCTCTTTGAAGGTTAAAGTCAAAATCACTGGATTTGTAACTTACAACTTAAGCTTCTTTACTATTTTTGCTGTTCTCTTTTTCGTTTTATCCATCAGATTTTCTGAGACGTTCAAATGGGTAATTTCCAAAGAATAACACTGACAGTCCCAAAGCCAGTAATAAACTGTAAAATTACTTTTTTATAGAAAGCTTATAGATTTTCACAAAGTCCTCTCACATTGTGCTTTAAAACCATCTCCATTCCCCTTTGCTCCCTATTCCTCTTCCTCCAACCTTGCATAGAGTTCTTGGCTCAGTTTTGACTTGTAACTGCCTTACATTGTAATAGCCATCAACCCACAGTGGCTGTGCTTTCCAAATAAATGAAGCTGTGTGTTTCCCAGCTTTTTTCTTTTAATCAAATGTCCAGCCACTCTGCTTTGCCGTTGGGGCAAGTTATCAGGGGAGGTGGGTGTTTGAAAGAAAGTCTGGGGATGAAAAAGATTGCAATACATGGGCTTATGTTCTAGTTTATGTGCCCTCCTTCCCAGGACAAAAAGAAGTATAGTCAAGAGTTTTCTTTAAAGAAAGAAGACTGGTGATACATTAATGGCAAAGCAAGTCTGTCTTCAAAGAACGGAACTGAATGAGACACAGGCATTTTCCATGGAGTGACTCACCACTGGTTTACAGTGAAAGAAGAGTGTTGGAGGGAGAATAATGACCATAATTCAGGCTGAGACTTTTTTGAAAACAAGAACCCTATTTTTCATCTTTGAGTCTCCAATAACTTAAAAATATTTGTTGCATAAATATTTGTTGAATGATTAAATGAGTTTTATTCTCCTGGTCTTTCCTGGGCAGCACCAATACTAAATTCTGTGAGTGTTTGTTTAAGTGATTGTATTAGAAGAGCTGTGCTCTGTGTGTGTATGTATACTAACATAAGGGTAGAAGGAGGAAATAAACGACTATAAGTAGACAGATATGCTTTGAAGTTGAAGCAGTTTCAACCAGAGAGCACAGAAGATGATTATCATT
Source organism: Giraffa tippelskirchi (assembly GCF_054371585.1). NCBI lineage: Eukaryota > Metazoa > Chordata > Mammalia > Artiodactyla > Giraffidae > Giraffa > Giraffa tippelskirchi. The sequence continues at coordinate 97,522,179 of NC_137277.1, forward strand.
GATTATTAATCGACATATCTATCAGAAGATGGAAAGTGAAAGTGTTAGTCGCGCTCAGTTGTGTCCGACTCTTTGCAACCCTGTGGACTGTAGTCCACCAGGCTCCTCTATCCATGGGGATTCTCCAGGCAAGAATACTGCAGTAGGTTGCTATGCCCTCCTCCAGGGGATCTTCCCGGCCCAAGGATCGAACCCAGGTCTTCTGCATCACAGACAGACTCTTTACCGACTAAGCCACCAGGGAAGATCAAAGGTGGAAATTTATACATTTATGTATGCAGTTTTTCATTAAGAATTCAGTAAATAATTCTTGTGCACCTTACCCCTGAGCTAGGTGTTGTGAATGACACAAATATAAGTCAAATGTCCAGTTGCCTCAACATGTGATTTCATCACACCCACCATTAGATGGCACTCAGCACCTCTGACCATCTGCAAATAGAATTCACTTCCACTGATCTCCTGAGAGAGCCACAGCAGGTTTACTGAAGGTCCCACAAGAGGCAGAGAAAGAGCCTACTGCACCTACCACAGCTCCATTTATACCTCACTTGACATGAGGCTCACCCCAGTCCTTACAGCCTCGCTTCAGCTTCCCTTTCCATCATCCCAGTGCACAACTTTGTGCCACTTTACTCCATCTCACAACTTCTCTGGAGCAAACATATTTTTTTTTCTTGTCTCATGGAAGAGCAACTCCATCTGTTTTTCTCAGTTCCTGGTGTCATCACTCACTGACACTGAAGGTGGGATTCTCATACAGCTTGTTCATATCTGTTTTAGTTTGGATTCTCCCAGAAGCAGATTCTGATATTCAAGGATTCTGTGTGATAGTTTATTTGGAAGGTACACCTACCTAGAAAACACTGGTAGGGGAGATGGGGAAAGGTAGGTAGGCAGCTGCCATGGTCTGAATGTCTGTAGTCTTCCCTCAAATTCATCAGTTGAAATTCTAACCCACAAAGATGATGATATTAGGAAGTAGGGCCTTTGGGAAATACGTAGGTCATGAGGGTGGAGCCCTCATCATTGTGATTAGTATTCTTTATAAAAACTTTTTTAAGTATTTTATTGATGAATTTATTTTTCTTTCGACGGCACTGGGTCTTAGTTGCAGCATGCAGGCTTAGTTGCCCTGCAACATGTGGGATCTTAGTTCCCTGACTAAGGATCAAATCCTCATCCCCTGCATTGTAAGGCAGATCCTTAACCGCTGGACCACCAGGGAAGTCCCTGGATTAGTGTTCTTATCAGGGCTTCCCTGATGGCTCAGACAGTAAAGAACCCACCTGCAATGCAGGAGGCACAGTTTCAGTCCCTAGATTGGGAAGATCCCCTGGAGAAGGGAATGCCAACCCACCCCAGTATTCTTGCCTAGGAAATTCCATGGACAGAGGAGACACAACTGAGAGACCCCATAGAGATCTCATGCCCCTATGACACAGTGTGGACACTGTGAGCAGGTGCTGGCTATGAACTAGAAAGAGGGCTCTCATAAAACTCAACCATGCTGGTAACTTGACCTTGGACTTCCCAGCCTTCAAAACTATGTGAAATAAATTCCTGTTGTTAATAAGCCACCCAGTCTATTATATTTGGTTATAGCAGCCCAAACAGATTAAGTTAGCCACCAGTAAAATACGTAGTATCAAGGTACTTCTTTGGGTAATTGGAGCTTCATCTTTCTGGGATTTCTGGCAGTCAGTGTACAACATCCAGTTCGGAATTATGCCACCAAAGGGTGAGGTATTAATACACCAGTTCCATCAGTAATCGGCTGAGGGCTGCTCCCAGTGGTGAGTATTAGTCCTCTGACATTTCTGACCTGCCATGTGCTCAAGCACAGGGGACAGAGTAGATGCTGGCTGTCAAAGAACACCCTTAGACAAAGAGATGGGACGCTGGGATCGGGAAGCTGAGCCTGCGTGCACACAGTGGTGAGGTCTGGGGATGTGGGAGCAGGGCATTGCTGGCATCTGTGCAATATCATTAGACCAAGACAAATAAATGTATTTTCCTTCTCTTAAGGAATTTCCATTCTGGTTAAGAGGATACAGCATACATATGAAGAGTTATAGTCCAATCCCCAGTTATCTGAAGCAGTGTCTTCAGGCATATGGTGCCTGGGGACTGTTTCACCAACGGCCGTTCAGGACCCACCATGTGCTGGAAACTGGGAGAGTCACTGGGGATAAAGGTACAGTCTCTGCCTTCAAGGGGCCTGGAGTGAGAGGAGCAGAAGCAAGTGTTGTGATGCAGAAAGGCCGGCTCACTGGAATGAGGGGAGGAACAAGGACAACTTTGAGGGGCATTCTGAAGAGGAAGTATAGCATTTAGGCATAGAAGTGGTGGAATCAGAGAAGGAAAAGAGAGGAAGCCAGGGAAGGTGGCTTTGGAGGACATGAAACTGGCATAGCAGTGAGGTGAGTGTGGCTCAAGTCATCTGTAAGGTGGGCTCAGGGTGAAGTGTTCAGTGCCTCTTAAGATAGAGGATGCTGCTGCTGCTGCTGCGAAGTCGCTTCAGTCGTGTCCGACTCTGCGACCCCATAGATGGCAGCCCACCAGGCTACCCCGTCCCTGGATTCTCCAGGCAAGAACACTGGAGTGGGTTGCCATTTCCTTCTCCAATGCATGAAAGTGAAAAGGGAAAGTGAAGTCGCTCAGTTGTTTCCCACTCTTCGCGACCCCATGGGCTGCAGCCCGCCAGGCTCCTCCATCCATGGGATTTTCCAGGCAAGAGTACTGGAGTGGGCTGCCACTGCCTTCTCCGAGATAGAGGATGAGCTGTTCCCTACTTTTATTATCCCCTCTTCGATCTTAAGCAGGGCCCACTTGGATTCTAGTAGAAGTGACACATCTTCTCCTCCTTTATTTCTTATTCACCATCTAGCAGCAGATCCCTTGTTTCTGTTAGAATTATTAACAGCGGTAATAGCAGCTGACAACATTTACTGAGGCTTTACTATGTGTCAGGAACCATGCTAAGTGCTTTCCATGCATTCAGTCATTTAATCCGCCCCCTAAACCCAAGAAGCAGACACAATCGTTGAAGATAAGAAAGCAGAGGCAGTTGCTTCCCCCAGATAGCACTGACTTGGGTGCTGAAGCTGAGAATTAAATACAGGAGCCCAGCCCCCGAGCCTGAATTCACTCAGAGAGGTTAGACTCATTCAGCTCAGGTATTCTGACTTTCCTGGTCTATTTGGCGATGGTGGAGATCAGGAGTGTTTGAATGAGGCTGTGCAGGAAGGTATGCTATCCAATGCTTCTACCGTCCTCTGAGAGGAATGGGCAGGGTGGGGGAGGTGCTGGGGCAGTGTTCAGGTTGATCCCAAGAGTCTTTCAGACATGATACTCTTCATCTATATTCACCACCCTCAACATTTTCCCATCATGTAGAAGGGAAAAAGGAAATCTAAATGATTGCCTCCTGGGGATGCACAACACAGAAATGTAGTTCTACCATTTTACCTTGTGTTAGCAAAGTTTAAGAGCTTCTCTGTCCTGTCAGAGACCAAAACAAATCAGGGCTTGGTCTGCAATGAAATGAAATTTTGTGTCCCACCACAAAGTCCTCAGCTCCAGTGTAATGGTATTAGAAAGTAAGGCCTTTGGGAGGTGATTAGGTCATGAGGGTGGAGCCTTCATCAATGGAATTAGTGTGTTTATAAAAGTGCCGTTTTTATTTTTCTGCCATGTGATAATACTATGAGAAATCAGTAGTCTGCAACCAGGGAGTGGATCCTCCTCAGAACTCACTTTGATCTGGCACCTCAATTTTGGACTTCCCAACCTCCAGAATCATGAAAGATAAATGTCTGTGGTTCATAAGCCACCCAGTCTACAATACTTTGTTTCAGCAGTATGAAATGACCAAGACAAGGGCTCCCAATGTAGTGTCACCTGAGAAAGAGATTCTTCATTCTCTCTCTCCTCCTTGTCATGCTTAAGACAGGGAGGGGTGTAACACACACCACGACAGTCTTTCTGTGGCCTGGCCCTTCTGAATTCAAGAGCCATGACTTTGAATTGGAGAAATGCCATTTTAGGCTTCCCCTCTATCTTCTTATACTATTTTTCTTCTCTTTATGCAGCAACTTCCAGAAAGCGCTGTTCCCTGGCACTTATTTGATTTTTCTCTCATTGGAGCCTTGTAAAAGGTAGATGATAACATTATTTCTACTGAAAGTGATATCCTCACTCTGTCCTGGGAAACTTGTGATCACCTCCCACCTCACATGACCCTGGAACTGATTGAAAAAAAAATGCTAGGGAGTAGAGGCTTCTTTTTTTTTTCACTGTAAATTAAGCAAGTTATAAATTCTGCTTCAACACAGTTTTGGGGACTGTAGGAAGGTTATTACAAAAAGAGGAGGTAAAGAATTCTTTGGCATCTTTCTGACTATACATAGTAGAAAATATTTTCTCTGGATTGCAACAGCTCCCTTGGATACTTCCTGCACTTTCATCTGGATACTGATTTATTTTTCTCTAAGTGAATTTAGGTAATGAGAAAGGTGCCTACTTGACATCTCCAGAGAATAAATCCTTCTAATTATCCACTGGGGAAGAGAAGCAGAAGGGCAGTCACAAACCAAATGCCTCCTAAAATATTTGAAAAATATGTCTCTAGTCTGAACTATGCAGAAAATACTAAAAATTAGGAAATTACTCAGGCTGAATGACGTAGGAAAATCCTGGCCATTCTAATAGCTAGTGATAAATATATCAGTTTCTATCAGTCTGGATGGCTGCTGGATGTGGGCAGTTTTTAAAAAGTAAAGACCTAAAACTGAACCACCATTCCATGTAGCTCAAGTCCCGAAACAGACATTGACTAGTAACAGACAGAGACATAGCATCCCCTCATCCAGAGTTTCCCTACCTCCCAGCACTACTGGCAATTGGATAATTCTTTTTTTGTGGAAGCTGTCCTGGGTATTGCAGGATGCTCAGCAGCATCCTTGGTCTCTACCCTCTAGATACCGGAAGCACCTCCTCCCTCTTCAAGTTGTGAAAATCAGCAATGTCTTCAGTCATTGTCAAATATCTCCTGGGGGACCAAGACACCCTCAGATGAGAACACTGACCAGGAGAAATTCTGGACTTATCACTTGAAGCCCTGGAACCCACCCACGTGCATATTGTCTGTCATCGAATTTGTCTTTAAGTCATTTTCTCCTTTTTGGGTATATTGCTTTCTGAATTTCTCAGCTGTATTACATAAGATGTATATGTATATGTACTTCCTTCAATATATTCAGATATTCTTTCTAATGCCTTCATTGCACTCTATTATAGGAACACACCACAACTTGTTTAACCAGTAATTATGCTATTTACAATTTTTCATAATTACAAGGAATGTTGCAATTTAGGTATTCCTTAAGTCAGGGGTCTCCAACCTCCAGGATCTAATACCTGGTGATCTGAGGTGGAGCAGATATAATAATAATAGAAATAAAGAGCACAATAAGTGTAATGTGCTTGAATCATCCCCAAACCATCACCCATCCTGGGTCTGTAGAAAAACTGTCTTCCACGAAACCAGTCCCTGGTGCCAAGGAGGTTAGGGCCCACTACCTTAAGTCAACAAAAGTTTTTGAATGTCCAGCATTTCCATCAAATGTAATAGATGCAGTTAATGGAAAAAAAAACATAGAACTTGCCTTCATTCTGCTTATATTTCTTAAGAAAGAAAATATGTAAATTGTAGATTGTGAATAGACATACATTTTTCAGTTCATGATAAATGCCATGAAGGAAATAAAAGGGTGAGACGGTGTGGAAGCTGTGAGGCCACTTTAGGTGGAGTGGTGGGGGCAGATTTCTTTGGGTAGTGGACATTTGAGCAGAGATGTAAAAGATGAGAAGGAGCCAGCTATCTGCAGAGGTAAACCCTCTTGGCAAAGGGAAAAGCAAATACGAAGACCCAGACGGTAGGAGAGGCTTGGGATGTTCAAGGAACAGAGAGAGGCCAGTGTGATTGAAGCGCAGAGAGCAAGGGGAAACAGTGGATGATAAGAGGTGTATCATATAAGGAGGAACTGGAAAAGGCAGGACCTTGTAGACTTGTGGGGAAGAGTCTCGATTTTCAAGTAAAAGCAATAGGAAACCATTTAAGGTCTCAAGAAAGGGAGTGGCATGGTCTAGTTTATGATTTAAAATATTACTCTGGCTAGAAAATGAACTTTTAAAAGGGAAGAATTGAATTAAAGAAGCCATCTAAGGGCATATTTAAATTACCTAATTGGGATTTAATGACTCCAGTGATGGTGGCAGAGATGAAGAGAAGCAAACAGATTCAAGTACAACAATCATCTTGGTGAATGAAATGGATTGTAAAGGAAGGGGATGTGTAATGGAAGACTCTTAGATCTGGGTCCGAAACGGGGGGGAGGATGCCATTTACTGAGATGGGGAAGACTGAGCAGAAGCGAGTTTGATCAAGCTAAGTATAAAGACTGCCTTTTTGAATGTATTAAATCTACTATGCCTATTAGAAAGCCGATTAGAGATGGCAAGTTAGAAGTTGAACATATGAATCTAGAGTTTAAGGGAAACCCGGGGACAAGAGAAATAAATTGGGAGTCACTGGTGTACAGGTGGCACTTGAAGCCATTAGACTGAAAGGAGTCACGTGGGGAAAGAACTTGGAGAGAAGGGATGAAGGCACGACACAGAGCTGGGGGACTCGCCTGAGTTTAGAGGGTGGATGAAGAGGTGGGAGTGAAGAAGACCGAGAAGAAATGTCACAGAGAGAAACTAGAGGCATGCTGTGCCATGTAAACAGAAATGACAATGTGCCAGTGGAAAGGAATGACCAGTGGGCATTAAACATGTATCTGTCCCTTTGTTCAAGTCTTTTAGTAGCATAATTTCCTAAAAGTGAAATTGCTTGATTGAAGGCTATAAATGCAATAAAATTTTAATAGAATTTGCCAAACTTTCTACCACAAAGCTTGAATTATGTGCAGATAAGATAATGACTCTTTTTAATGAACATTTTATTAATGTATGACATAACACAGAAATGTAAATAACTCATAAATGTACAGCATCAGCTCTTCACAAAGCGAGCATACCCATGTACCCAGGACCTAAATGGATCGACAGAGTTGCCAACTCTTCAGAAGTCCTTCTCATGCCCTCTCAAGGTATCTGCTCTCTTGACATCTATACCATGATTAACTTTGCCACTTTTTGAGCTTCATATAAAAGGAATCATACTGTGTGTAACTCTTTGTGGCTGCTTTTGTAAAACATTTCATTTGTGATGGTCTCCATAACTGCTGCATGTAGTAAAAACATGTTTATTTTATTGACTTTATTTGACTCAATTTATTTGTCCACTCAAATATTGATGAACAATACATTCTTCTCAGATTTACACTATTACAAACAATACTGTTGAGAATATTCTTGTACATCTATTTTGGTGAACATCAGTTCAGTTCAGTCCTTGAGTCATGTCCGACTCTTTGCGACCCCATGGACTGTAGCACGCCAGGTTTCCCTGTCCATCACCAGCTCCCAGAGCTTGCTCAAACTCATATCCATCAAGTCGGTGATGCCATTCAACCATCTCATCCTCTGTTGTCCCCTTCTCCTCCCACCTTAAAACTTTCCCAGCATCAGGGTCTTTTCCAATGAGTTAGTTCTTCTCATCAGGTGGCCAAAGTATTGGAGTTTCAGCTTCAGCATCAGTCCTTCCAATGAATACTCAAGGCTGATCTCCTTTAGGATGGACTAATTGGATCTCCTTGCCATCCAAGGGACTCTCAAGAGTCTTCTCCAACACCACAGTTCAAGAACATAGATATGAATTTATTTTCAACCATGTGTTGAAGGGTAAAAGTTGCTGGTCATAGGGCATGTTTTATGTCCAAATTTATTAGATACTACAAAATTGTCTACCAACTGTTTGAGAGTTTCAGTTATCCATATCCTTGTCAAGACTTGATATTACTGGCCTTCTACATTTTAGTCCTTTCAGTAGGTGTGAAGCTATTTCTCATTGTAGTTTATCTTTCATTTCCTTGATGACTATTGAGGTTAATACAACACAAATCTTATGTATTTATTGACATTTATATATTCTCTTTTGAAACATGCTTGTATGAGTCTGTTGCATTTTTTTTCTGTTGGGTTGGTTTATTATATTTTTCTTACCAATGTGTTGGGATTATCTTGTATATGAGCTCTTTGTAAGTTTTATATGTTGAAAAGAATATTCTGCTCTGTTCTTTGCCTTTTCACTCTCTGAATGATGTCTTTGGATAAAGAGAATTTTGTACTTTTAACATAGGCCAATTTCCCAAATTATTTCTTTATTGTTAGTGCTTTCTGTGTCCCATTTTAAAAATCTTTTTCTTATGTTTTCTTCTAGGAGTTTTACAGTTCCAGGTTATATGTTTACACAAGTCTTTCATCCATTTTGAGTGATCTCTGTGTGTCTGTTTTCATGTATAGTGTGACATAGGGGTAAAGATAAACTTTTCCTTTACAAATAGCCAAATTGATCCATTGTCATTTATTGAAAAGACCACCTTTTCCCCTCTGCACTGCAAGGTTACTTTTGTCATGAATCAGGCAATCATAATCAGGTGACATAAATGTGTAGTTCTGTTTCTGGAAATTCTATCTTGTTCTGCAGACTATTTGTTTATTCCTGCTGCAAACCACATTGTCTTAATTTTGGTAGCTTTACAATAACTCTTCCTATCTGGCAGTGGAAGGCTTCTAGCTTTGCACTTTTTTAAGACTGTCTTGGTAACTCTTGGGTCTATGTAGTTCATATAAATTTTAGAGTCAAACTGTTGTTTTCACAAACACACACACCTGTTAGAATTTTTATTGTGATTGCATTGAGATCAACTTGGGGAAGACGTGGCACCAAGTCTTCCAATCCATGAGCATGGAGTAATGAATACAATAATACTTTTAAACTCAGCGAAGGTTTTAGTCAAGGACAGATTTTGTGAGAAAATAGTCTATGCTGACTCTCTGACCTTTTTATCTTATTTTGTTTTGTTTTCAGTGGAAAGGAATGTTTTCTAAGGCTTAATTGATCACAAGGAAGGTGCACTTGCAAAAATATCAATTAAGGTAACTCAGAAAAGTCTGTGTGTGCTCAGTCAAGTCCAGATCTTTACAAGCCCATGGACTGTGGCCCACCAGGCTCCTCTGTCCATTCTCCAATACTGCAGCAGGTTGCCATTCTCTTCTCAAGAGGATCTTCTTGACCCAGGGATTAAACCTGTGTCTCCTGCATTACAGGCAGATTCTTTACCACTAGTGCCACCTGAGAAGCCCCATTAAGGTCTGGCTTTTAATAGACCTTTTAAATAAACACAAGGGCTTCCCTTGTGGCTCAGCCGGTAAAGAATCTGCTTGCTATGCAGGAGACCTGGGTTCAATCTCTGGGTTGGGAAGATCCCCTGGAGAAGGGAAAGGCTACCCACTCGAGTATTCTGGCCTGGAGAATTCCACGGACTGTATACTCCATAGGGTAGCAAAGAGTCAGACGTGACTGAGCAACTTTCACTTCACTTTAATAAACCAGTAAAAAGTTGGGAAATGTCACCAAAATACAAATCAAAAGAATTGGCCTGTATCTTGTCTTTCTGGCAATAGCCAGCCAGCAGGAAGTTACAGACAAATATTTTCAGAAAAGGAAACGTTTAACCTGTCTGCTCTTTCCTGCCTTCTAAGGTAATACACAGCTGTACCAACCTGGCTTTTCCCCACCATTATGTCCACACACTCAGTAGACCACTCAGCTTTGTGTTTTTTTCAGATGGTACTCTTTATTAATAATTAACAATGTTTCTTGTGAATCATTTCTCTAATAAAGCCAGCTTCTATAAAACAATTTATTCAGACCTTTAGTGTTCTTCAAATGTTCTGGAAACATGTTTTTTGAATACATCCGGTGCTCAGTGGATCATTTAACCATCATATGTTGTATCAAACACACATTCCTATTTCATACACAAGAAAAGGCTTAGGGAATATGTTACTATTATAATTTCAGCTTACAATTTTTTCCTACTGAATCTAATTGTATGCCCTCCTAAAAAATTCACCAATGGTAAAAAATGATTGATAAAAAATGTTCATGATTAAATATTTAAAACAGTTGTGTATAAACTCTGTTATTTGTGATTATATACCCTCATAGCCTTCATATCTTTGATCTCAAAAATCAATTCTTACTATGCTTCTATTCTTGACCCAATCTCATCTAGACAATCTACTTCAGCTATTTCAGGGTAAATTCTGACATTCACATTTTTGAATGTCAATATACCTAATTTTTTCCCAGATTCTCTAAATGTGCTCCGCATTTCTACTTCTGGGCTAAATCTCAAGATTTCTAACAAGCTAGCAACAGAAATCCCAGAATTTGTGTACAAAACTTCATGCTCCAAGATTTCCTAGGTGGATATAAATCTTTTCTCCACAGGGTTCACAAAACTCAATACAGATTTAATTATCCTTCATGCCACAGCCATAAGGATAAAAAAGTGAGATGAAGTTCAGACCAAAACAAAACAATAACAACTTAAACATAACCCTCAATACAAGTATACTCTCCAAGGTTAAAAACAAAGGCTTTTAAGTCATGTTAGAATTAATCACTTATATTATTGTGTAGGCCCAAAATATCTGCCGTCCATATACATTACAAATTGCTTCCAGTGGCTCAGTGGGTAAAGAACCCACCTAACTTGCAGGAGACAGATGTGAGTTCTGTCTCCATTCAGGAAGATCCCTGGAGAAGGAAATGGCAACCTGCTCCAGTATTCTTGCCTGGGAAATCTCATGGACAGAGAAGCCTAGCAGGCTACGTTCATGGGGTTGCAGTCAGACACGACTGAGCACATCCACATATATTACAAAGCTAAACACTACCAAAGAGCATACAGGACAATCCTTAGGTAGACACCTGGAAATTTAGAGAAATACATGTCTTGCTTTTAAAAAGACATTCTACATGGAGCCAATTAGTCAAAGAAATTTTGACATATACAGTTAAAAAAGAGAAAGTATAATTTACTTACCCATACAAATACAATTTTACAGGCAGATAGATCTAATATCTCAAGATTTTCTTCTAATGTTCACTGGTGGTTCTAAGTTGTGTCTGAAATATTGTGTCCAAGACCATCGTCAACATCTGTCAGGTTGCCTCATGGATTTTTAGATGTGAGTTTTGGGTCATTTTCCATTTGACAATGTAGACTGAGATGCTGTGTGCAGCTGTTTGATCCAAGATCAGCAGGTGGTCATGAGCTGTCAGAATCTGCGAACACTGGTTTCTGTAAGACCCAGAACCTGTCCAGTGCATCATAGGCTGCCATAGGCTGCTCTACTATAAAGCAGCTATTTTTCTAATTGAGGTGTACTCTATATTGCACATGTTATCCTCAAAACTGTGTGCTCTTTGAGAAAGGGAAATGTTTTCACTCTTCTGAAAATTAAAAAATTTTATGATCATGGCCCATGATCCCAGAAGCAGAAAGGAAATGCTGTAATTATTTATTTAGTATTGACAAAACTTAGTGCTTGAAGTACAACTCAGAGCATTTATCACACATCTAATGGGCAAAAAGCAATGAGCAGTTAAAAGTAGCAAAAGCAGAAAATCCTCTGTTAAGAGTAATTTGGTTCAGAAAGTTTATTGAATATGAAATATAATATTTCTTGATAACCTTCTCCAGTGCCCTACTCTTACACTTTTATTTTGTAATGTTTAAGAATTTCACCATATTTTAAACAAAGATTTAGAAAATATAAAGTTATTAAGGCAGAATTTGTAGGAGGAAGTATCTTTCAGCTTTGGGACCATTAAGCCATGAATGTAGAGTTGTAAGGACTCTGAATCATCAGATTCCTTCTGTTTTTTTAAAATGAATGAATTGAGCAGTATTAAGTGGTTAGCTTTAAATCATACTATTATCTGATATTGTAACCAAGACAGTACAGATCTGCTTCACATATTCTTGAACACATGATCTTAGTAATGCCAGGGTGTTCCTGAGTCCCTTCCCGTGCAGCAGTGGAACCCTGTTCCCCAGTGCTCCCATACGGTGTCTAATACAATTGTCTCTCCATTATGCCCCGATAATGTTGTGCTCTTCACATAAACACTGTGTCGGGTAAGTCAGGTATAGAGTTCTGCTAATTCATGAACACTTGTGTTCCAAATGTTTGCTTTTAAGTAGATTGTTTTTTGGGAAAAATGAATTCCCTTACTCTCTCCCATCTCTAAGTCATTGAAAATGCCCATTCAAGAATGTTCACGTCTCCTTTTTATCAAACCATGCCTCTGTTGTAGTTAATGATCTGTTTAAGACTTGTCAAGGACCTAAAGCCTCCATAGGTCAATTCTTCCTCACTCCTCACTTCTCGCTCACTCTTCTCACTTCCTCTACTGCTCCTTCTGGTCTTCTTCTCTAAATACGTGTCCATCCCTTAATACAACTTAAAAGTATTTCATATGATCATCACCTAGGGTTTATCTTAGCTATAATTAATTAAAAGCCAAACTAACAATGACTTAAACCATAAGGACATCTACTGTTTACCAAAACAGGAGTCTAGAAGTAGAACTATGCCTGGGAGATAGCAGATCAAATTAGACACTAAGCTGCTTCATGGTTTCTGTGGTGGCAGAAGGCAATCTGATTTCTGTCAGTCTGAGCTAAGCTAGTAATTAAAATACCTAGCTGAAATTTAAGATATGTGAGCAGAACAAACCAGTGGGCCAATCATGTCAGAATTGGGAATGACATATACCAACCATCTGTTAAGATAAGCTAAAATAAAGGACTTTAAATTTAAAAAAAAAAAAAAAAACTAGGTCCCACAGAAGAGACAAATTTGTTTTCTGTGAAAATCAGTGTATTGGGGAAACAAGGGCCATGACTTTAATGAGTAATTTTTATTCATTCATCTCACATTAAATTATTGCCCACTATCTTCCAGCCAATCTAGTCTTAGGAATTCAGGATATTGATGATTAAAGACTATCCTTGTCCTCAAATTCTTACTCTGGCTAAGAGGGTAGACATGGAAATAATTACAGTTCCATGTGGTGACTGTTGTAACAGTCATGTATAAAAATGATATGAAACCCACAGCAGATAGCAATTAATTCTGCCTGGGAGTGTCAGGGAAGGCACCACTGAGGGGGTGATCTTTAAGCAGGAGAAGAGTTCCAAAGACCAGAAGAACATACCAGAAACACAGACTGAGTTGTACGGAAAAATATAGTATTTTCAGTAAATAATGAGGTGATGTATGTAGCTGGAATATATTGAGCATGTGGGCAAGATTGGTGATAGGAAGTTGAATGTAAAGAATATGATCTAGTTAACCTATGTTTGATGATGTTCAAGACCAGAGTAGAAGGTGATCAAGGGATTAAAAGAACATAGAGGATGCAAGTGAACATAATTAAACTGACCAACAGTGGGTATGGATATGGGGAAGGTGACATCAAATTCAGAGGAGACCCAAGGCTGCAGATGTAGATAAGTTCAAAGAGGAGATTTGGAATGGCCAAGTTGAGGAGAAGTGAGTTACAGAGTCTTAGTGTCAGGGTCTTAGTGAAATTGTCCATGTGTATTTCACAATTACTTTCTTCAGTTGGGTTTCCCTCAAAGTAGTGCTCAGTTGTGTCCTACTCTTTGCAACCCCACAGGCTGTAGCTCTCCAGGCTCCTCTGTCAATGGGAATTTCCAGGCAAGAATACAGGAGTAGGGTGCTATTTCCTACTCCAGGGGATCTTCCCAACCCAGGGATCAAATCAGAGTCTCCTGCATTGCAGGTGGATTATTTACCACTGAGCCACCCGGGAAGCCCTTTCCTTGCAGTCAACCCTAAGATAAAGATTTGAGTGCCAGAAGTTTATTTGGGAGGTGATCCCAGGAAGCAGTGGCAGGAGAATGGGAGAAGTGGAGGAAAAGGAAAGAAACCAACATTATGGTGCATTATTTAGCAGGTTACCACTGTGGGCAACTGGGGCTCACTCCTTCTGGGTGATTCCAGGAGAGACCTCAGGGAACCTGTCACAGTGATCCACACTCCCTCTAGCAGTTGGAAAGCTGGGATATTTCTTTCCCAAACTCTCTTTTTTTCATTGACAGAAGAGCAGTTCCTGGTAGCAGTAACTTCGAGGCACTCTTGTCGTTAGACTAGATTCACAGGAGCTTGTCATCAGCATTACCAGTGGATCTGACAGCAGTGAGTGCCAAGGGGTAGAGCTGTTGCTTTGATAACACCTGCTGTGTTTACCCGAGATCATTTTAGAAGTTGAACTAGAGAGAAACTTGGTGAGCTGGGCACCAGAACCCTCAGTTTGGAGTTGGGTTCAAATTAGAAGCTAGGAGATGAAGTAAGAGTCTATTACAAATCACAGATACACTACCGCTAGCAAATAGTGACTGTGTTTGGTGAAAAAACCGGAGTCCCTACTGAAAATTCCATTCAGTCAGGAGCTGCTAGATATTATGATAATCGCAGGTAAGAAATACACTTCTGGCTGACATGCTTTTATAATAGTGTGTCATGAAGTCAGTAAGTCACATGCCCACTATTTCTTTTCTGTCAGTTTATGTTAATTGATGTTAGCAAGTCAATAGAGTTGCTCTTCTCAGAGCTATCAAGGACTGTGTTGTGTGTTCAGCCGAGTCTGACTCTTTGCAGCTCCATGGACTGTAGCCTGCCAGGCTCCTCTAGAGTGGGTTGCCATTTGCTTCGCCAGGAAATCTTCCCGACCCAAGGATCGAACCTGTCATCTCTTATGTCTCCTGCATTGGCAGGTGGATCCTTTCCCACTAGCGGTACCTGGAAAGCCCTATCAAAGCTAGCTAGGACAAAATGGCTTTAGGATCACCCTCTTCTCTGCCAAATCTCATCCTCCCAGCCCCAGGGAGAGAGTACTTCCCATCAAGGAACATCACAGGGGAGTCCCTTTTGAAACTACTTCTCGTATGTCTACCTGACCCTTGTTGAATTAAAAAAAGACTTCAACTGATCTTGTTCATGGTTGCATCTGTATCCTAAGAACTGATCTCTGCTTTGGAGAAGGAATCTTCTAGAAAGCAAGACCTCTGTATTTTAGTGGCCCTTCTTTAATGTCTGTTACACACACACACACACTCATTCTTTGTTTTTCTTATCATTTACCATTTGGCCCATCAATCGCAGATCATAGCTTTTAATAGTCTTCTAGCATTTGTTTGCTTGTTTTTTGTTTATGCTCCCTCCAGGAAAATAACTTTCCTTCTTTAATATTCAGCTTCTTTTTCTAGCATATATTGACAATCCTCATGTTACAGAAGAGTCATGTTATTCAATGTATTATCAATGGGATTTCATAATATCAGTCCAACAGAATTCTGGCTTTTAAATACTGTTTCTAGCTACCAAAATTTTACTTAATTTTCTACTTCAAATTCCCGAACTAAACATCACAATCATTTCTTCATAACTTAACACCACAGTGTGCATGGTGCACATGTGCTCAGTCATGTCCAACTCCTTGCAACCCCATGGATTGTAGCCCACCAGGTTCCTCTGTCCATGGGATTTCCCAGGCAAGAATACTGGAGTGGGTTGCCATTTCCTCCTTCAGGGGATCTTCCTAACCTAGGGGCCAAACCTGTATCTCCTGTGGCTCCTGCACTGCTGGTGGATTCTTTACCTGCTGAGCCATTGGGAAAGCCCCACAATGTGTGTAAATGCTTATTATTTAAATATAGTTTATTATGTAATAGAAATTTAAAGTGCATTCCCACATATTTTATCTCCCACTGTGTTGATGGATGTCAGGGAGTATACCTTTATCACTTACTTCCTAATCCTTTTGTCAACAGCAAAAGTCAATATATTTTTTTTACATTCTCCATTTTTGTAACACAGGAAGACTTCATTAAATTTTCATTTAGATTAAGGATACAAAAATAAGAAACATGCATTTATAATATTAATATAAGGCTTAATAAGTGACAGAAAGCAGGAGAGAATGTATTATTCCACATCCTCACAACATGAGATCATGAAAATTTCTGCATCTGATGACTCCTATTTCTCAAAGATAGCTATATAACTATGTACCCTTGTAACTTAAGCATTACATATCAGTACATAACCAGAGATATTTATAGTTCAATAATTACATTCTAATTATTAAAATATATATCATTTCTTGCTCTACATCAAGCAACTTGACTATATAGAAGTGATACTTGTTCTCCTTTTAGATTTTTCTATTTATTTACAGAAACTGGATGGTGGACACAGGTGTTTCTCGTGGGCTGCTTGACAACCTATATGTTAATAATGTTTGCTTTAGGATGAAAACAAGGAGAGAATATTTAAGCTGGAAAACTGAAATTCTAATCTAGTCTAAAGTCCTGCCACCATTTCCAAAATTGAAGTAAAATTCTTAACCAAATTGTATGATAAGCATGCTTAAATACGAAGCAGCATTTTCTTTATTCTCAATGCTGTCCCCTGAAAGTGTGTAGTCCCTGTTTGTGGTTCAACTTCAGAAATAAAGCCGTCTGTCTCATTTACCTACCAGTCATAATAAATAATATGTGGCAGGCACACCCTCAACTGAATCTTTGAGAATGAAAACTTTTTAAAATAGCAAGGGAGAACATACAGAATTGCAATCCCTGCACAGGTGGGCACCTACATCGTATCTTTAGGGGCACAGAGCCCTGCTTTGTTCTGAGGTCCTGCTTGCCTTTCTCAGTACTCACAGCTCTATCCCATCAGGCTGCACAAGCAGTGCCAGTGGTCTTATAGCTCCTCTGAGGGTTGCTGCTTATCTGAACAGCCCTTTGGAAACATATACTCTTTCTACTGCCTAGGTTCGTCTTTGACCTATGACTTCTTGGAAATGAGAATTACTTGCACTTTCTCATTCACTAATGTTAATCCTTAATAACCAAATCATAGCCATATAACAACTATACCTGGGCTTCCCTGGTTGTTCAGTGGTAAAGAATCTGCCTGCCAAAAAGGAGACTCGGGTTCAATCCCTGGGTTGGGAAGATTCCCTGGAGAAGGAAATGACAATCCACTCCAATATTCTTGCCTGGAGAATCCCATGGACAGAGGAGTCTGGCAGTCCATGGGGTCACAAAAGAATCAGACATAATGATTACACAATAACAACAACAACTATACCTAACATGCTAGTGTAAAAGCTTAGACGTTTAGTCATATGCAATGGGGTGCCTGCTCCATTTCCCCTATTTTTAGAAGTATAACCTTAGAAGTGAAGGACCAAAGCTTACAGAAATGTTAAGGATTACTTGAACATTCAAAACACATTGAATGCTGGATGGGTCCCAAGTAAAAATTCATTACTATTAACTAATATAGCAGTGTTTATAATGCTTCCATTCACACTTGACAACTGTGCAGCCATTGGACTAGGCAGCGTCATTCTTGCATTCACTCAAGGCCACATTTGGATTAATACAGCTTCTCGGCCTCAGCCCTTTGCAGATTTCATTGTGGAGGCTGTCCTGCGCATTGTAGGATGTTTAGCAGCATCCCTAGTCTTCATCTTCTAGATACCAGTTCAGTTCAGTTCAGGCACTCAGTCGTGTCCGACACTTTGTGACCCCATGAATCGCAGCACGCCAGGCCTCCCTGTCTATCACCAACTCCCGGAGTCTACCCAAACCCAAGTCCATCAAGTCGGTGATGCTGTCCAGCCATTTCATCCTCTGTTATCTCCCTCTCCTCCTGCCCCCAATCCTTCCGGCATCAGGGTCTTTTCCAATGAGTCAACTCTTCGCATTAGGTGGCCAGAGTATTGGAGTTTCAGCTTCAACATCAGTCCTTCCAATGAACACCCAGGACTGATCTCCTTTAGGATGGACTGGTTGGATCTCCTTGCAGTCCAAGGGACTCTCTAGTCTTCTCCAACACCACAGTTCAAAAGCATCAATTCTTCAGCACTCAGCTTTCTTTAAGGTCCAGCTCTCACATCCATACATGACAACTGGAAAAACCATAGCCTTGACTAGACGGACCTTTGCTGACAAAGTAATGTCTCTGCTTTTTAAAATGCTATCTAGGTTGGTCATAACTTTCCTTCCAAGGAGTAAGCGTCTCTTAATTTCATGGCTGCAATCACCATCTACAGTGATTTTGGAGCCCCCAAAAATAAAGCCAGCGACTGTTTCCACTGTTTCTCCATCTATTTGCCATGAAGTGATTGGACCGGATGCCATGATCTTAGTTTCCTGAATGTTGAAATTTAAGCCAACTTTTTCACTCTTCTCTTTCACTTTCATCAAGAGGCTCTTTAGTTCTTCTTCACTTTCTGCCATAAGGGTGGTGTCGTCTGCATATCTGAGGTTATTGATATTTCTCCTGGCAATCTTGATTCCAGCCTGTGCTTCTCCCAGCTCAGCGTTTCTCATGATGTACTCTGCATATAAGTTAAGTAAGCAGGGTGACAATATACAGCCTTGACATACTCCTTTTCCTATTTAGAACCAGTCTGTCGTTCCATGTCCAGTTCTAACTGTTACTTCCTGACCTGCATACAGGTTTCTCAAGAGGCAGGTCAGGCGGTCTGCTATTCCCATCTCTTTCAGAATTTTCCACAGTTTATTGTGATCCACACAGTCAAAGGTTTTGGCATAGTCAATAAAGCAGAAATAGATGTTTTTCTGGAACTCTCTTGCTTTTTCGATGATCCAGCAGATGTTGGCAATTTGATCTCTGGTTCCTCTGCCTTTTCTAAAACCAGCTTGAACATCTGGAAGTTCATGGTTCACGTACTGTTGAAGCCTGGTTTGGAGAATTTTGAGTATTACGTGGCTAGCGTGAGATGAGTGCAATTGTGTGGTAGTTTGAGCATTCCTTGGCATTGCCTTTCTTTGGGGTTGGAATGAAAATTGACCTTTTCCAGTCCTGTGGCCACTGCTGAGTTTTCCAGATTTGTTGGCATATCGAGTGCAACACTTTCACAGCATCACCTTTGAGGATTTGAAATAGCTCAACTGGAATTCCATCACCTCCACTAGCTTTGTTCGTAGTGATGCTTTCTAAGGCCCACTTGACTTCACATTCCAGGATGTCTGGCTCTAGGTGAGTGATCACACCATCATGACTATCTGGGTCATGAAGATCTTTTTTGTACAGTTCTTCTGTGTATTCTTGCCACCTCTTCTTAATATCTTCTGCTTCTGTTGGGTCCATACTATCTGTCCTTTATCGAGCCCATCTTTGCATGAAATGTTCCCTTGGTATCTCTAATTTTCTTGAAGAGATCTCTAGTCTTTCCCATTCTGTTGTTTTCCTCTATTTGTTTGCACTGATCGCTGAGGAAGGCTTTCTTATCTCTCCTTGCTATTCTTTGGAACTCTGCATTCAGATGGGAATATCTTTCCTTTTCTCCTTTGTTTTTTGCTTCTCTTCTTTTCATAGCTATCTGTAAGGCCGCCTCAGGCAACCATTTTGCTTTTTTGCATTTCTTTTCCATGGGGATGATCTTGATCTCTGTCTCTTGTACAATGTCATGAACCTCTGTCCATAGTTCATCAGGCACTCTGTCTATCAGATCTAATCCCTTATATCTATTTCTCACATCCACTGTATAATTATAAAGGATTTGATTTAGGTCATACCTGAATGGTCTAGCGGTTTTCCCTACCAGTATCTCCCCTAAATCGTGACATTTGCAACTGTCTTCACATATTGTCAAACGTCCCCTAGTGGACAAAACTGTCCCCAGATGAGAATCACTGGATTAATGGGAAGGTAGATGGAAGCTACTCTTTTCATATAAGTAATAAAACTCACACAGAACTCCTGCAGGAAATAAACTCATGCAGAGGAAAACAGGTTGGCCTTTTTATTAGTTGCCCTAAAGACCCTCATGCTTCCTTCTAGATTGCTGCTTGGATGCTGACAGTGAAGTCCATTTTCTCAGTAAAAGGAATTTAAGGGGGAAAAAAGCCACTGGCATGATATACGATATGTGAAAGTGAAAGTCGCTCCGTCGTGTCCGACTCTTTGTGACCCCATGGACTATATAGTCCATGGAATTCTCCAGGCCAGAATTCTGGAGTGGGTAGTCTTTCCCTTCTCCAGGGGATCTTCCCAACCCAGGGATTGAACCCAGGTCTCCCACATTGCAGGCAGATTCTTTACCAGCTGAGCCACAAGGGAAGCCTGATATACTATATGGGGCAGCACGATTGTCAATTGTGGGAATATTATATTATAAATGCTTCCACATTTGTCAATAACCTGAATGAGTTTTAAAACAAATTTTTGTGTAGGACAGTTTCAACATACAGCGTGCTTAAAAAATTCTAAATAAATGTCCTGGTTTAAAACCCCTACTGGCTTGAAATAAAAATGATCCTTTGGTATTGTTTTTCTAAATAAAGATACAAATCCATCAACCACAGATCTAAACTAATTAATTCATCTTTTCTTTCTTTTTTTTTTTTAACCGGGAAATAGGCACGGGGTTTTTCATTTCATTGAACAGTCCTTGTGAACTTGAATACCAACGTATCTATTGTCTCGGCCTGCACCCGTGCTTGCCAATTAAGGTCACTTCAATGTGAACTGAACTGGGGGATTTCTGTTGTGGACTTTTACAACAGTATCGTTCTGTCACAGACATTTAAAACAGTCTCTCTTTCCACAGTCATTCCCCATGGCCTCCTCTTCCCTCTCCTCCCCCCATATTCAAACATATGCTTACTACTTTCAGGAAGGAAGGAAAGCTACCCAGGAGGTATAAAATGAGTATGATTCAAATGTTTTGTCAGCTGGAGTCCTAGCCGGCAACCAATTTTCAGAAACTCTTGTACGTTATTCAAATTATCATAATATTATTCAAATAATCATAACACAGCATTGGGTCTTTGACCTATTAATTATCCTTTCATCCATTCCCTCCCTGCTGCCGAGTTAATTAGTCAGATGGTGGGGTCTCTGCTTTATGTACATTATCTCAACCACAGAAAGCCACAAAGTTGTGTCAAGAACTGCAGTTGGAGTCATCCTTTTCCGTCCTAATAATCATGTATGTAAATTATTTTTAAATCTCTTTCTTCTTGCTAATAGCCTTGCTATTCAGAGGAGAGCAGGCTTCCCTTCGTCCCTTTTCCACTGTGTGTGTATAATTTTTTTTTAAGAAGCAATGAATATTAGCCAACCACCCAGCAGCCCAGATTGCATTCTTGCCCTAGTTTTCCCTCTCCTTGAAATAGAGGAAACCACTTCTCAGACATGTGGAATTCTCTTTATTCTGTTCTTTGTGCCCTAAAGCCATGATTGAGTGTCCTTGATTGGCATTGTCAGTGGAATATGGTCCCATTCTCTGCTATACCAACACCACTGGGCTCATCATTCAGAAATACAATCCCCAGCAGTTCACAGAATGGCTTCCTGAAATTCCTTTCTCATGTACCAGTAAAGCTCACCCTATGACATCAGTCTCAGTAAGTAAACATCAAGCTGCATATTTCATGTCAGAAATGACAAGAGGGTGCTAAAATATCTTTATATACCTCTAAACAAGCGGAATGGATTTTCTGTTGAACTTTTTCTTTTTTAAGAATGCCAGAGTCCCTTTCAGATTGATGAGAAGATTATTTTTCAAATGCAAGATTGAAACTAGTATAGTTTTATTTTCCATTCTATCAGTGAAAGTTGAGTCAGGAAGACAGAAACTACTCTAGATATTTCAAATAGAGGAAATTTAATATAATTAATGGATTACACAATGACAGAAGAGCTAAGAAACCAAACAGGGAACGGAGGCCACCAAAAGACTAACAACAGCAGGAAGCCACACCATTCTGAGAGAGGGGATGATGGTACTAGAATCCAGAAGCCCGGCCTCCAGTGGGAGCTGGAACCGTGAACCATGGTGCTACCCAGGAGAGTGGGAACCACAAACAAATATAGTCACTTCAGGACTAGAAATAGAAATAGAGGCTCCTTCCTTCATCCTGCAATCTAGTCTCTAACCAGGCTTCTGCTGTTGGAACTTAGAGCTAGAAGCCAGGTGCAAGGAAGTCTGGAAAACAGTATTTGCATGAGAAGATTGGGAAATGAACCTGAGAGCTTCTCTTTCAATGACAGTTGAGTGAGTGCAAAGCTCGTCAGCATAACTTAAATGACAGATCCATGAAGCCCGTGTATAGGTGCACATAGAACTGAGCCCTAGCCATTTAGAATTCAAGCAAATTTACAAGAAGTTTACTTCAGTTTAAATAATTAAAGAGTTAGCTAAGGAGGTTAAAGGAATAAACAAAACCAACTAAGAAACCATCTATTTCAAGAATTCTGATATCCCTGGGATTTTGTGGTTGATAGAATAATGACCCTAGGGAGTTCTTATCACCAAAACCTGTGATTAAGTTACTTTACATGACAGAAAGGATTTTGCAGATGTGATCAAGGTTAATGTCCTTGGGATGGGGAGACACTCATGAATTGTCAGGTGGATCCAAACTAACTATATGAATCCTAAAATCTGAAATGTTCCCTGGATGCAAAGGCAGAGAGAAGGTAACAGGAAGAGGTATGAAAGTTGTATGCAAAGGACTCACCTGTTACTACCGGTTTGAAAATGCCAAAAGGCAGACAAGAGCCAAGGGACACGGCTAGATGTGACAAAGAAACAGATTCTGCTCACCCCACCTGCTGCCATTTATTAGTTTTTCCACTCCTTACTCAATCATGACTTCCATGAACATACAGAAATGCTGGTATTTCTTCCATCTTATTAAAAAAAAACACCTTCTTGTGACCCTAATTCTCCAGTAGTTACTACCCTATTCCTTTGCTCCTCTTTGCAGCAAGTACCTTAAAAGAATTTGTCTACACTTGTTCTATGTAATTCCATATTTCCTATTCTGGCTTAAACCCATGCTGACCAAGTTAACTGCCCCTGCTGCCCAATGACAGTCAGTTCTTAGTCCTCTCTTTACTTAATCTAGTAGCAGCATTTGACCCAGTCAATCACTCTTTCCTCCTTGATATGTTTTTTTCCATCTGCCTTCTGGAACACCAGAAGGTGTTCCCTCATAGCTCAGCTGGTAAAGAATCCACCGGCAATGCAGGAGATCCTGGTTCGATTCCTGAGTCAGGAAGATCCCCTGGAGAAGGGATAGGCAACCCACTCCAGTATTCTTAGGTTTCCCTTGTGGCTCAGCTGATAAAGAATCCGCCTGCAATGTGGGAGACCTGAGCTCGATCCCTGGGTTGGGAAGATCCCCTGGAGAAGGGAAAAGCTACCCACTCCAGTATTCTGGCCTGGAGAATTCCACAGTCCATGGGGTCACAAAGAGTCAGACACAATTGAGCGACTTTCACTTTCTGGAACACCAAGTTCTCTGCCTTCCCTCTACCTCAGTGATCCCTCCTGTTGTCTCCTTCATTCCTCTTCTCCCTGACCTCTGAAGTCTGCAGATGTGCCCCAGACTTCAGACCTCGGATCCTTTCCTTTCACGTATTTCCTTGATGCTCTTATCCTTCCCCGTGGATTTAAATACCGCCAATACTCTGATGATTCCCACTCCAGGATTCTCTCCAAAACTATAGACCCAGATATCTAACTGCCAATTTGCCAACTCCACTACAATGGTTAATGGGCATCTCAGCCTAATGTGGCTAAACTGAGTTCAGAACCTCCCTCCAAAACTGCCTCTCACTGCAGGCTTCCCCAACTCTGTTCATGGTAACTCCATCCGTCTGTTAGCTCAGGTAAAAAAAATAATAATAAAAAATTTGGACTCATCTTGTTTCCCTTTTTTTAAACTCATGCCTTCAGACTCCGTCTTCAGAACATATCCAGACCTCAAAAACATTAAATAGACCTAGCAGCCAAGAACTAGTTTTTCACTAAAAGAAACCAAGAATTCCTAGAGAAATGACTGCTTCTTGGGCTGGGACTGGGAATGTACAAAAGTGAACCTGGATCGTCTTACTGAGCCGGAAGTGAGAAAGTGCTCAAATGATGGCAGACACATGTCAGAAGAACTCAGGTCCTAGCTTGAAAAGGCTCCCACTGGTGAAATCTGATATACTTTGAGCATCTGAATAAATGAGAATATGTTTTCTAATGTGGCAAAGGGAATTAAGGTTGCAGCTAGAATTGAGGTTGCTAATTAACTGACCTTAAAAGAAAGAGCTTGTCCTGGATTATCTGGGTGGGCTAATCTAATCACACGAGCTTTCAAAACAGAAAAACCTTTCCCAGCCGTGGTCAGAAAGAGATATGATAACAAATGAAAGATAGGAGAGATGTGATATTTCTGCCTTTGAAGATGGAGGAAGGGGACTATAAGCCAAGAAATGTTGAGAAGCATCTGGAATCAAGGAAAAGGATTCCCCCTGGGGCCTGCCGATGCTCTGGTTTTAGGACTGATTTTAAGAATGTAAAACTTTTAACCTACAGAGTTATAAGATAATAAATTTAAATTACTTTAAACCATGAAATTTATGGTAATTTTTTTAAAGCAGCAGTAGAAAATGTCTACATACCTAAAAGGACTATGACTCCCAATTCTGCATGCTAGGTTGTGCTTTTCTTTACAATCCTGAACATTACCTACCATTTTGCTATACATTTATTTGTTATTATTTGATATTTGTCCCCACTCAGTTACAAAGGCAGAGAGTTTGTCTGACTTATTCGCTGCCATGTCCACAGTACATAGAGCAGTTCCTGAAGAGAAATGATACTTCATAAATGTTGGTTAAATAAATATTTAATTTGTGCATTCATGTTAATAAGAACAGTCATTCCTATAACTGCTTATGTGCTACCAACCTGAAATAGCATATTTAGAATGTGCCAAACACCGTTGGTTTACTCAACCTTAAACAATTTCTTTAAGAGTGACTTTCACTTTCCTGTAATAAAACACAAAATAACAATACATCAATGCACTCAGGGTCGATTTTTTTTTAGGACAACTCCCACTGATCAGCAGGAGGAACTCTTGAACCCACTTTAATAAATGGATAACATTTCACCAATTTCATCTACTGTTTAGAGAACCTCCTTCAGACATAAATCAGCTCTATGACCTAAGAACAGGGCAGGGAATTGTCAGAGTCCCTTTGCTGAGTAATTCCAGAAATGCCTTAAAGCTCAACAAAAGAGGGATCTGACATTAGAAAGCTGGAATTTACAACCTAAGGAAAAGCCCCAGTTGGGCAAAACAAAAAAATCAAGCTGGAAGCCCCAGAAGACTGTTTCAGTCTTTGAATACAGGGCTTCAGACCTCTGCAGAAGACTTTTTCAATGAAGCAAATTAATCCACTAAAATTCAGCCTAAATTGTAACTATGACTGTAAATCATCACTTTTGTCGTGATTCTTTCTACTGTTTCAGGAGGTGATCGTATAAACAAACTGCTGTAGGTCTGTTTGGTTGAATGAGCAATGAAATGACATTCTCCTGAGGACTGAACAGAAACCTGTAAGAACCAATGGTAAAGAGCTCAGGTCACTTTCTGTGACCTGCAGAGTAGCATAACACCAAGAAAGCTGAACACACTTTTAAATAAGGCGAGGTGTTTTGGAGTATAACTTTACATAAGATGCTATCTTAGATTTCTAATAAGGATGCATTTTTCCAAGATAAAAAAGAATGATTTCCTTTTATCTGAAAACACATTATTGAGGTTTATTACTTTCATCAAATGAAACAATAAAGGATTTTGATCTGTTGGTTCATCTTTCTCTTTAGAGTAACATACCTCGGAGTCAGAGTTTCACCTCTACCAATTATTACTGAAAATCTATGCAAACTGTTCTAATTCAGACTGTAACTGCTGTTCATCAAAACTGCGCTAAAATTAGGATACATTCTTCATTGCTGGTTTGCTAAATTTTTATTTACACCCACATATAGGATACTATGTGTATATACTGGATAAATCCAGATGTGGGCAGGCTCGAGTTAAGCTTAAAACAACTAAAAAAAACTCAGTTCAGTTCAGTCACTCAATCGTGTCCGACTCTTTGCGACCCCATGAATTGCAGCATGCCAGGCCTCTCTGTCCATCACCAACTCCCAGAGTCTACCCAAACCCATGTCCACTGAGTCAGTGATGCCATCCAACCATCTCATCCTCTGTCGTCCCCTTCTCCTCCTGCCCCCAATCCTACCCAGCATTAGGGTCTTTTCTGATGAGTCAACTCTTTGCATGAGGTAGCCAAAGTACTGGAGTTTCAGCTTCAACATTAGTCCTTCCAATGAACACCAAGGATTGATCTCTTAGGGTGGATTGATTGGATCTCCTTGCAGTCCAAGGGACTCTCAAGAGTCTCCTCCAACACCACAGTTCAAAAGCATCAATTCTGAGGCGCTCAGCTTTCTTCACCGTCCAACTCTCACATCCATATATGACCACTGGAAAAACCATAGCCTTGACTAGACGGACCTTTGTTGGCAAAGTAATGTCTCTGCTTTTCAATATGCTATCTAGGTTGGCCATAACCTTCCTTCCAAGGAGTAAGCATCTTTTAATTTCATGGCTGCAATCACCATCAGCAGTGATTTGGAGCCCAAAAAAATAAAGCCTGACACTGTTTCCCCATCTATTTGCCATGAAGTGATGGGACCAGATGCCATGATCTTAGTTTTCTGAACGTTGAGCTTTAAGCCAACTTTTTCACTCTCCTCTTTCACTTTCATCAAGAGGCTCTTTAGTTCTTCTTCACTTTCTGCCATAAGGGTGGTGTCATCCGCATATCTGAGGTTATTGATATTTCTCCTGGCAATCTTGATTCCAGCTTGTGTTTCTTCCAGCCCAGCGTTTCTCATGATGTACTCTGCATATAAGTTAAGTAAGCAGGGTGACCATATACAGCCTTGATGTACTCCTTTTCCTATTTGGAACCAGCCTGTTGTTCCATGTCCAGTTCTAACTGTTGCTTCCTGACCTGCATACAGGTTTCTCAAGAGACAGGTCAGATGGTCTGGTATTCCCATCTCTTTCAGAATTTTCCACAGTTTATTGTGATCCACACAGTCAAAGGCTTTGGCATAGTCAATAAAGCAGAAATAGATGTTTTTCTGGAACTCTCTTGCTTTTTCGATGATCCAGCAGATGTTGGCAATTTGATCTCTGGTTCCTCTGCCTTTTCTAAATCCAGCTTGAACATCTGGAAGTTCACGGTTCACGTATTGCTGAAGCCTGACCTGGAGAATTTTGAGCATTACTTTACTAGCATGTGAGATGAGTGCAATTGTGCGGTAGTTTGAGCATTCTTTGGCATTACCTTCCTTTGGGATTGGAACAAAAACTGACCTTTTCCAGTCCTGTGGCCACTGCTGAGTTTTCCAAATTTGCTGGCATATTGAGTGCAGCACTTTCACAGCATCATCTTGCAGGATTTGAAATAGCTCAACTGGAATTCCATCACCTCCACTAGCTTTGTTCGTAGTGATGCTTTCTAAGGCCCACTTGACTTCACATTCCAGGATGTCTGGCTCTAGGTGAGTGATCACACCATCGTGATTATCTGGGTCATGAAGATCTTTTTTGTACAGTTCTTCTCTGTCTTCTTGCCACCTCTTCTTAATATCTTCTGCTTCTATTAGGTCCATACCATTTCTGTCCTTTATCGAGCCCATCTTTGCATGAAATGTTCCCTTGGTATCTCTAATTTTTTGAAAAGATCTCTAGTCTTTCCCATTCTGTTGTTTTCCTCTATTTCTTTGCATTGATCCCTGAGGAAGGCTTTCTTATCTCTCCTTGCTATTCTTTGGAATTCTGCATTCAGATGGGAATATCTTTCCTTTTCTCTTTTGCTTTTTGCTTCTCTTCTCTTCCCAGCTATCTGTAAGGCCTCCTCAGACAGCCATTTTGCTTTTTTGCATTTCTTTTCCATGGGGATGGTCTTGATCCCTGTCTCCTGTGCAGTGTCATGAACCTCTGTCCATAGTTCATCAGGCACTCTGTCTATCAGGTCTAGTCCCTTAAATCTATTTGTCACTTCTACTGTATACTCATAAGGGATTTGATCTACATCATACCTGAATGGACTAGTGGTTTTCCCTACTTTCTTCAATTACATGAGGCTAATTCTTGGCTTAATAAATTGAAATGTTGGGTTCTAGGGCATTGAGCAATTATAAATTTATTGGACCATTCGTCCTCACAAACAAAAGTTTTTCTTACATAAAAATGTTTTCTACAGGGACTTCCCTGGCGGTACAGTGGTTAATAATCCACCTGGCAATTCGAGGGACATGGTTTTTGATCCCAGATCCAGGAAGATTCCACATGCTGTGGAGCAACTAAGCCTGTGTGCACAACTGCTGAGTCTGTACTCTAAGGCCTGTGAACCACAACTGCTGAGCCGATGTGTTGCAACTTGAAGTACATATGCATGGAGCCTGTGCTCTGCAAAAAGAGAAGCCACCACATTGAGACGCCTGTGCGTGGCAACTGAAAGTAGGCCTGGCTCACTGCAATCAGAGAAAGCCTGTGGGCAATGAAGACCCAGTGCAACCAAAAATTAAATAAATATATACATTTTTAAAAATGTTTTCTACAAAACAATTGTACTCTCATTAAACATGGTTCTTCACATATCTAATTATGGTTTTATAGCTTTCAAGCATACAAATTGTATTTGTAAATCAGGTGGATACTATTTATTTAACCTTCTATCAGTGATTTATTTTTAAAAAGAAATAGTAACTCATTGATTTAGCTGGCATAGTTACCTGGAGAAAAAGTGTACTCCAAAGCAGATGAGATTGAAATTCAAAATGACCTTGCTAAGTTGGAGAAGCAGATAGATCCAGCAGAAAGACATGCAAAAATGATCAACACAACGTGGGATCTAAAAAAAGAAAAAAGAACCAACCAAACAAAACAGAAACAGACTCATAGATACAAGAGAACAAACTAGTGCTTGTCAGAGTGAAGGTGGATGAGGAGGATGGACAAAATAAGTAAATATGATTAAGAGGCACAAACTTCCAGTTATAAAATTAATAAGTCAGGGGATGCAATATACATAATAGAGAATATAGTCAATAATATTGTAATAACTTTGTATGGTGACAGATGGTAACTAGGCTTATAGTGGTGATCATTTTGTAATGTATAAAAATATAGAATCACTATGTTGTAGACCTGAAACTAACATAACGTAAAACATTAGGTATAAGTCAATTATACCTTAATTTAAACAATAAAGAATGATAAGCACAATAATTAATTTAGAGTAGAGCAAAAAAGAATATGTTAGAAGAATGGGACAAGCGTGATAAATAAAAGTGAACTCTAAAGGGCCTTAAATTTGCTGAACTGAAGTTAATTAAATAACAGAATAATTAATAAAATTAATTAATAAAGTAAGCGTAATACATACTGCATGTTTACGTCCAATTCTTTTACAAGGTAAAAGAATTAGAGATATAAAAGTCTGTATAAGATTCAGAGAACCAAAAGTTAGCAGGATGACAGTTTTTCAAGAATGCTGTTTTCAAAAAGGAGATATTAAAATAATTTATTGAGCATCTACTATGTGTTAAGTAATGGAAATGCAAAAGTACATTTCCATCTACTCTCAAGGAGATAAAAGTCAAACAAGAGAAATATAACTAAGCAGACAGATAAAACAAATAAGTGTTTTGATAGAAGATAGGTGATATTCAGCAATAATTTTTAAGTACAGCATATAGTAATAAAGAAAGTGAGACATAGAGCAATAAGAATCCTGTCCAAGCTTGTAGGTGGTAGAGGCAGAAATAAAACACAAGTAATCTGATGTCACACCCATGTTCTTAACCTCTCTATACACTGCCTCTATCTAAGGGCACAAAAATTAAAGGTTGTAAGAAGAGTTAATTAGTCACTAGTCCCTACAAGTGTCTGACATCTAATACCCAAGCTTAGGAAGCCAATTCCTACTAAGATCTATACAAAAAAAGCTAGCCGAGCTGGGACCCAGAAATAAACAGGACAATTCCACAGGCAACATGAGACCCCACACTCAGAGACTATCTTCCTTTGGTATCAGACATAGAAGGTACAATACTGATTTTGGAGGAGAGAGGAATAGGAACTTACTTAAGTGGACCCAAATAAAATAGAGGTAATTTATATTGTGAATGGAAATAGAAACGGATAAAACAAGAGCCTCTGCCATTGGCCCAGACCTTCTTGGGAATGCGTAGGAATATGAACCCCCTAGTTTCATGGAAGAAGGGAAAGTGAGGAGGGTCAATCTCAAGGAGGTTAACCAACTGGGGAGTCCATGTATAGCGTCCCTCTAGGAACTCCCTCAGGAGCAGGAGGTGAAGGAGGTTTTGCCATCTGGATGGCTTGGATCTTTGGGCTTTGTTTGTCCTGATGCTCATGCTGCTGGCCAAGCAACTCACCCTCTCTTCCCTTAACTCTGTCTTGCTGTCTCACAGTCTGATGCCAACCCATAGATTCTGCTTCCTCATCACATCAACATATCTGTTGGCCTGACCACTTCAAGTCTTGGCTTTTTAGCTCCTGCTTCTTCCCTCCATAAATCTTTCATTTTTTTTTTTTTTTTTTTTTTTTTTACTGAAACAGGTGCTGATTGGTCAAGCTGATCTCATCACCTTGATTTGAAGAGAGTTTTTCATACCAGTTGACTTTGTAGGCTGTAGATCAACCTATTAAACGTCTGACTTCTGTTTGAATTGGCTGTGTTTATAGTGGTTTGAGAGGTTTGTAGGTGGCAAAATAGAATGTAAGGAGGATGGGCCTAGTTGAGTCAGATGTTGGCCATTCTGCTCAAGGGATGGATTAGGACTGTTCTTCCAATCAGGAACCAACATCTGTTAATCTTTAGGATATATGCTAAGTACATATACTGCACTTACCTCACAACAGTCTTAGGAGGTAAGTATCAGTGCCTCCATTTGCAGGTGGTAAATGTACTTAAGTCATTGTCTGTGGCAGAGCTTAGACGTGAACCACAGTAGCCTGACTCCAAAGACCTTGTTCCTTCCATAATTCCATGCTGCTTCCCATCATTTAATCCCCACAGGCAAAAACAGAGAGGACACTGAAGCACTCTAAGTAACTTTTTGATCCATACTCTGGGAAGATACTCTAGATAAAATACTTTGTTCCATAGAGAAATTTAAGAAGGTAATGAGCAACTATAATAGCATCGTCATCTTGCCAGAATCAAACGTTACACAAATGTGAATATGTGAATCAGATATAGGGGCTTTCCAGGCAGCACTAGTGGTGAAGAAACCACCTCCCAATGCAGGAGATAAAAGAGACGCTGATTGGATCCCTGGGTTGGGAAAATCCCCTGGAGGAGTAAATGGCAACCCACTCCAGTATTCTTTCTTGGAGAATCTCATGGACAGAGAGCCTGGTAGGCTACACTGCCATAGGGTCACAAAGAGTAGGACACGACTGAAGCTACTTAGTGTGCGTGAACCAGATATTAGAAAAGGAAATATTTTCTTTTAATCCTTTCTTCAGGCAAATGCCCTTGTGTAATGTACATTAGCCTCAAAATAACCCCATGAAAGAAGTTTACTTTACCATCTTCATAGTCCAGATGGGAAAACTGAGGTAGTATGAAGGAGAGTATTGCCCAAGGTCACTCAGCTGGAAGCAGCAGAGCCAGGACCCAAATCCAGCCCACTTGGCTCCACAGCCCATGTGTGCTAAGCTCTTCTACTGTTCCATGGTCTTCTCTGGACACGCAAAAATACTTACTTAAATGAGCATCTTTTAGCTGTCCTCTGAAGAAAGGAAGAAAGTTTAATTTTCTTAGATGCGATTTTTGATGTTCTGTTACAATAGTGAAAGAAGTATAAATCTATCACAGGCAAAAGCCTGTCAAGATTTTTTAAAGCAGCACCATATACCAATATTTGAATTATTATTTAAGTCTTCTGAATTACCCTTCCATCTCTTTGGGACTGACAGGTGAAGAGCTGTGAGTCAGGAGGAAGTCTGTAAACAATCCAGCATCAAGCATTAATCGTATCATTTACTCTAGAAAACATGATGATTCCTGAATATTGAAGTGTTCTCATTGTTTCTATAACAATTTCAGCTTGCTACTGTGACTTCCTCTGTTCAAGGCGAATGCTTATGTTTACCAGAAGTAAGGTTCAGGAGGTTTAGAAATATGATATATCTGTAATGCATGTCACTTAGCCAATTCATTTATAAAGGAAAATAATGAACAACTGACAGAAAGTAATAAGTGAAATTCTTTGAGAAATGAGCTCAGAGAAGTTCAATGTGAAACCTGCTCTGAATACAGCACACTGCTAACCACAGTTGTGCATTATTCCTACACCACAACATAGGCAGCAACCGAGCCAAGACTCAGTTGCTCTGGACTAGTTGTAAACCCACCACCCAGAGCAACGCTTGGCACAGCCATTTGCTGAATAAATTATAATTAAATGCTAGACTCCTCCCATTTAAGGACATAGTCAGTCTTTGATCTCTTTAGTTGATCTTCTGCTGATGTCAAGTAGAGCACATGATACTTGCTTTACTGATAAAGTCAGGTTTTCTTGATTGATCCAATCAATCCATCCTAAAGGAGATCAATCCTGGGTGTTCATTGGAAGGGCTGGTGTTGAAGCCGAAACTCCAATATTTTGGCCACCTCATGCGAAGAAGTGACTCATTGGAAAAGACCCTAATGCTGGTTAGGATTGGGGGCAGGAGGAGAAGGGGACGACAGAGGATGAGATGGTTGGATGGCATCACCGACTCGATGGACATGGGTTTGGGTAGACTCCGGGAATTGGTGATGGACAGAGAGGCCTGGCGTGCTGCAATTCATGGGGTCACAAAGAGTCAGACACAACTGAGCGACTGAACTGAACTGAATTCTTGGGTTTTTGAGTTCTTGCTTTAGTCTTGATTTTCCTCGATAGGAGATGTACACCCAGCAAGTAATTAAACACTACCAAGCTGTTAATAGTTAAGGAAACAGAGATCAGTCTTATCACTTAGAATTCTGGAAAAAATGATGAATTTTTCAAATCATAGAGCTATTTTTAATCATTATTGCTCCCTCCAAATACGAATGAGTTTGATCAACAAGAGTGCAAGGTGCAAGCCAAAAGCACATAAAAACCAAGTATACAGGCAATGCAGAGACATGCTTCCTACTAAAGAAAAATTCCCAAGGTGTTGTTCAGCCAGTCAAATAAGCCCATACCTTCCCACAACCCTAGTTGAAATATCCCCAGATGCTGGTGCAGGGGACAGACAGCTCCAAATTTACAAGAGGGGACTCTTGCTTTGTGATCCCTGGTGGATCCATCACAAACCACAGGAATAGTTAAGAAAGCAGGATCCCAAACTGCAAGCAGCAAAGCCTGCCAAACCCTGTGGGTATGGATGAAAAGAAAAGAGCCACCAACGAGCACTGTCACTTTATTGTCAACCCTTCTGTCTCTCACACACACCATGCTTGAGGGCAGGTGTTCAGGGCCACATTCTATAAAAAGCAGGGCACACCTGCCAACATTTTTTGCCCTTTCTCTTCCTCCTACCCCTCTTTCTCCACCATCAGTTCCTTTACTGCCTCTCCACCTCCTCCTCCTCCACTCATGTCCCCCATCCAGTTAAATTCTTATACGAGGTGCTAGTCAAACTTTTGGAGCATCCAAAATCGGAACAGTTCAGGATGTGTGGAGGTAGTGAGAACAATACTAGAAAACAGATGTGGACCAAAGAAACATGCTAGTCAAATATCTTCTGTGAGTCTCTTGGAATAAAAATATGGTAGCTGAAAAATTACTTTTGGAGTATCGTGCACCCAATCCTAAGATGACTTAAATTGTGTGATGTGTCATAGATTTAATAGTAGCTTTTCAGGAGGCCCACATATTAATTGTGTAAGTGTGTACTTTTAATAACTGAAAAAGCATTTAAGCACCCAGATAATTACAAACTAACTTCCCTCTTCAGTGTAATGACCAAAGTTTGAGTCAAAGATTTGTTCATATATGCTGTCTAAAGAGTCTTTGGATTCACAATCACCCTTGACAGATATGCCTGGAATCATGTTGACAAGCTGTTTTGCATCACCAGGGCTCATCATTTTGGTTTCTTTAGCTCTTGAAGATTGACAGTATAATTCTGAGAGATGCTGAAAATATTAGAGTTTCTTCTGCATTTCCTATTTGGTTAAACTAATAGTTTTATATTTTTCCTTCATTAAATTACACATCACTGGAAGTTAAACAGCTTTTCTTGAAAGTCAGCCTGAAGCTTTTGACAGATATGTTACTTATAAAACTTGAGCCTCTTCACAGCTCACCCTGGCATGGTGTCACCTTCAGGAGAAAAAGCAATCTTCATGTCCAGAAATAATGGAAAAGCAATTTAAATCTTTACTGCAGTCTTTTAAAAATGCCAGAAGAGGCGTTTGTTTATACCACACATAAAAATAAATTCGAATATTCTTTCTCCATGTATGTTTAGGCTCTCCTTCTCTTTCTTCTCCTCCCTCGTCTTTCTGGGTCTCTTTCTCCCATCCTTAAGAAACCCTTTGCTTTTCTCAGTGTGGATTAGCCAAGCTGACTGTCTTCTTCTCGCCTACCATGAAATTGCCACTACAAAGCCCAAAAACCAAGGGGATGATCAAGAGACTTCTCCATGGCAGGAAGGAGAGTTGATGGCTTATGTTGTCTTATCAAAGGTAGATATTCAGGGCTTGAGTAATGATTCTCCAAAAACATTAAATGATGGCCCCCAAACTCTCCCAGCTTTGAAGCATCTTGTTTATGCAGGACTGAGCAGTTTCTTCTGCCTTAAATTGGATTACTGGCAGTTGTCAATCTTCTGTGTAAAAATATCATACAGCCAAGTATAGTTGTTTTATGAGTATTTAAAGCAATAATTAATAAACTTAAGTTTAATTATTAATTACTTAGTGGCTCATTTTGTACATTTTATATGTTTGCAAATAATAAGAACTACTTCAAAACTTATTGGTCTGTAGGCACCTGACAATTTTCTCTTCTCTTCAGTTTAAGAAGCATCTCGATTTCACTATGGGCTTCCTAGGTGGCACTAGTGGTAAAGAACCCACCTGCTAATGCAGGAGACATAAAAGACACAGGTTCAATCCCTGGGTGGAAAAGATCCCCTGGAAGAGGAAATGGAAACCCACTCAAGTATTCTTGCCCAGAGAATCCCATGAACAGAGGAACCTGACAAGCTATAGTCCACAGTGTCTCAAAGAGTCGGACATGACTGAAGCAACTTATCATGTATCGTTACTTAGTTGAGGAAACATGACCTTTGGGGTACCTTATGTCTGTGAGTTTTACATAATATTAAGAAGAAGTTAGTTATTAAGGGATTGAATTCATTCGATTTTTCAAATTTTACCTAAAAACCATAAGGTAAGACATTTCTAATGAAATTAGTAAAACAGCTAATTTTAAACAACTTTGTGTTTTTCTCTATTTTTAAAGATTAAAGTATAATTTGCACCTGGTATTATTCACTCCTTTACTGTACATTTCTGCAATTTTTGACAAACATGTTTAGTCATGTAATCACCACCTCAATCAAAGTATGAAACAATCCTTATAATTTTGGCTTTTCCAGAGAGTCATATCCATGGAATCACAGACTCGGCAGCCTTTAGTTTGGCTCTCTTCACTTGTCATCAGGCATTTGAGACTGATCCACATTGTTGAGTGTATCGGTGGTGTGTTCCTCTTTGTGGCTGAGTAATATTCCATTGTGGTGCACCACAGTTAGTTTTTCACTTCCCCAGTTGACAGATATTTGGGCTGAGCAACACTGTACTGTATGTTCTGCAAAGAGTGAGGTCCATGTTAACTGAACTTTAAGTTTCTGACCTTCATTCTCATTCCATATGTCCCCATATAGCTTTTAACTGGTCAAATATAATCCGAAATAGCTATCCTCCCATATTTCTCATTTGCAATGCTTGCTTTCCTTGATCATCACATGTGTATGGTTATGAAGTGAAACAAAGTAGATAGAGAAAAGTACAGAATTTAGAATTTCACTCCCTAACTTTAAATTTAATATTGAGTAGGCTATTTAATCTCTCTAACTCTCGGTTTCCTGATTGTAAAATGGAATTAGCACGTCCACTCACAGTCTTGTTTTAATGATGAAATGAAGTAAAACATCTGAAAGACTCTAGCAGAAAGCTTGGAACATAGTAAAATAATAACATTGACTCCCCCTTGTACTTCACTCTGATTGTGTTGTTACTTTGAGAGATTTGTTTATGGATTAAAAGAATTTTTTTGTTTGGGTGGTTTTTTTTTTTTTCTTGTCAGCTTCTTTTTCCTGTCCTACTTCAAGCAGGGAGTTGGTGAAAGGGTGGTAAGTGGCAGAGCAAAATATTAAAGCTCTTTGTAAGTCTTCATCATGTTTCACTAAAAGCCACTGACTGAGTGCCTTGGAAATACATACAGATGGATCACCGCTCTGCTACAGTTGTTTCTTTGGTTGGGGAGCAGCAGCAGAAGTGAAGGATAGATAGTGCAGGCTGAGATGAGGGAGGCTGAGATGAGGGAGAGAAACACATCCCTTGAAGCTCACCAGGCTGGTAGCGAAGCCCCACAGAGGAAGACCCCAAAGAGGAAGGGCACCAGGGTGCACATCTAGCAAAATGGTCTTTTAGGCAGCTTTACCAAAAAATTCCTGTAGCTCAGGTTTGAGCCAGGATTCCATCTGGACCTGATGAAGCCATACATACGAGGATGAGGGACATCTTGGCAGTATCAGGTAGGTACAATGACTGGAATAATGTACGTTGCACCTTCCCCCCATTCAAATCTGAGTGCTATTCAGATGTAAATTCCCAGAAACTTGGCACAATTCCAAGAGCCGAGTGTATCTGTGTGTGTGTGGAGTCTAACAAAGATTTCGAGTTTTTCCCCCCTTTCTGCCAACCTAATAGAAGTTGAGTCAATGAAGAAACTTTTATGTCTTGCACACCTGCACTTATAAACCAAGTATCGTAATTACAAAAGTAGAATGCAGACATTATTGTCCTCTTTATTTTAGGTCACATGTTTATCAAACTGTATCAATGAAGGAAGAAAGTGGCTATGAGGAGCACAAGTACTATCATCAGGTAAGGTGGTCATAAAGCCAATTTCCATAGAAATGATGAAACTCTTATCATCCTATATTAACATCTCCAGTAACCATTTCTTTATGAAAATGTATTGCCAAATTATACTGCCTTAATCCCTTAGAAAAGGAGCATCTCTGGGAAACATTACATTTTTTATAACAATTTCCATTTAGCCCAGGCTAACACATTGAAAGTAAGACATTCTACCATGTGTATAATTAGTTGCTTCCCTGATTATTCGCTGTCATTTCTACTCACTATTTACTCATTGATTCGTTTGTTCATTCACTCACTCACCAAGTGCCTAGCAGGTTCCAGACACCATGGTCAACACTTTAGCGTCATCTGGACATATACAAAGTCTTTAAGTACTCTAATCTGCCCTTCCTTTATTCTTGACATGTGTCTGACCTCCATTTTCTGAGGATGAAAATCAGGCCCAGGGAACATGCCTAAGTCCCTGACAGAGTTCAAGGGTTCAGACTCCTTTCATTAGGAGAAAAGAATTCTAAATGGTGGGAGCCCCACTGTTAACCTACACTGAATTCCCAGAATCCTGCTAAAGGCACTTTCAAAAAATAGAGTTTCTGTAATAATGGAAAGACATACTAACACTGTCATTCTGCTTATACTGTGAGGAGTCCCTGTAATAGCACAGGCTGAGAAGTCTCTTTGGATAAATTAAGAACCATGCTGAAACAAAACCAACAATTCAAACGTTTGAAAAGAAAAATGCTGCAAATATTTGGTGATTGTTTTCTCTAAATCAAAGATGTTTTTTATTTGCTGGTTATCATGAATAATTAGAATAAAAAACTTAAAATATCTAAGGAAGAGCTCTTGTTATTTTTATAATATAAATATAAAATATATTTACATTATATTTGAGCTTTGCACAATTCTGATCTTTGTGGGTTTTTTTGTTTTTTATTTTGTTTTTAATTTTGGACTATTTTGTAACCAAATCAAAACTGACTCTGAAATTCTCAGGCCCTTGTTTATATAACTTACACCAGAGATGGTAAGTCTGAAACGTTAGCTGTGTATAGCCAAGTAGTAGTCATTTATACAATAAACCTTCTAGCTGGAAGATAAGGGATGCAGAAACAAAGAGAAAATTAGTCTCACAAAAAGGCAATTTAGGTTGGAATTGGCAAATACAAATGGAAAAACTTCATTCAAATCTCAAAGTTGTAAATAAGAAAATCAACACAAGAATGTTGAGAAATGGCTGAAAAAGAGACTAGACACGGAGCACACCTCAAGGTTGGTACAAATTATTTATTATAACGCACTTCCTGAACTCCAACCCTTAGCAGAGAAAGAAATTTCTCTCTACGCTCATGATCACTCACAAGCGTCCATCTAAGTAGTTGCTGGGGTGGATCTTACTGGTAAAACAATCACAGAAACAATATAACAATGTAACTTTCTCCATCCTGCTGAGACCACCAGGAAAACAAGATGGAAAGAGCCACTTAGCTCTTGTTCTCAGATTCCTCATCTGCAGTCCATGGGGTTGGACGCAACTGAGCGACTTCAATTTCACTTTTCACTGTCATGCATTGGAGAAGGAAATAGCAACCCACTCCAGTCTTCTCGCCTGGAGAATCCCAGGGACGGCGGAGCCTGGTGAGCTGCCGTCTATGGGGTCGCACAGAGTGGGACACGACTGAGGCGACTTAGCAGCAGCAGCAGCATCTGTGAATCAAAACAGTGTTGAACTTGATCTCATCTAAACTCTATGCTTGCACTCAGTTCAAATTGTTGCTCTGTTAAGGCATAAGCATATGATGATGTACTCCTTTCTGAATTTAAGAAAAGATTCCTGAAACTCAGGATTCCTCAGATTAGTAATTTTATCTTCCTGGAGTCCTCTGGCCCCTTAGCCACATAATTGTGTCAACTCATCATGTTCAATATTAAACAAGTGCACCTGAAGGAAGCATCTTTAGAAAATAAGTATTTGTGACTCTGAGAAAATCCAAGGAAACTGTTTATAAAAATTTTCTGTTATAGTCCAGTGATTACATGTATTTCAAGAAGAAAAAGATCTTGACCTTCTTGGGGAAAATTCATAAACTGCATTAGTTTACATAGAAAACTATAGATTATATACTGTTCATAATAACCACTTTAAATATAAAGACTAAGTTTACAAGTAAAAGAATAAAGATAAACTATTAAATGTTAATCTAAGGAAACTGAAATAGCTCTAGTAATTTCAATCAAAGTAAATCTCAGAACAAGCAAGATTATCAGGGATAAAGGTGGATACTACACAATGACAAAGGAACAAATTCTCCCAGAGGACATAGGAATCTTAAATGTGTATTTGCCCGACAACAGACTTTTATGATACACAAAGCAAAAGCCTGATATATCTGAAAGGAGAATAGACAAATCCATAATTATACTTGGAGATGTCAACATTCCTTTCTTGGGAATTGATAGAGCAAGTAGATAGAAAACCAGTAAGAATAAACATGACCCGAACAGCATGATCAAACAACTTGATGTAATTGATACTTATAAAACGTTTCACTGGACAATAGTAGAATACACGTTCTTCTCAAGTGCACATGAGTTATTCTCTAAGGTGCACCATATTCTGGGCAATAACAAAATTTTTACACATTTAAAATATTAGAAATCATACAAGTTTGTTCTTAGACAATAATAAAAATAAACAGAAAATAGTACTAGAAAGATGTCTGTAAAATTCCTAACTATTTGTAAATCAAAGAAAAGGCTTCTAAATAACCGAAGGGTCAAAGAGAAATCTCAAGGGAAACTTTAAATGATTTTGAACTAAGTAAAAATACAAATACCAAAATTCGTGGGATGCAGCTATACAGTGCTTAGAGGGAAATGTGCAGCATTAAATACATATATTAGAAAGCAAAAATATCTAAAATAATTCATCTAAGCTTCCAACTTAAACTAGAAGAAAGAGTAAATGAAACTTAAATCAGGCAGAAAGGAGATTATAATAAATATGAGAACATAAATCAATGAAATTTCCCATAAGATCAGGAATAAGCCAAGGATGTCTACTTTTGCCACTTGTACAGGAGGTAGGGCCAGGGAAATTAGGTAAGGAAATGAAACGAAAGTCATCTAGATTTGAAAGGAAGGAAGAAATAAAACTATATAAGTTTGCTGATGACATGACCTTGTCAAAGAAAGTCAAATGAATCCACTAAAAAGCTATTTGAACATGTTCATCAAAGTTGCAGAGCACAAGATCAATACACAAAAATCAATTGTATTTCCATATACTAGCAATGGAAACTCCAAAAATGAAATTAGAAAAAAATTGCATTTATAATACCATCAAAAAGAATAAAATACTTAGCAATAAATTTAACAAAGAAATGTGAAACTTACACTCTGAAAACCGCAAAATGTTGTTGGGAAAAGCTAGAGAAGACCTAAATAAAGGCATCCCAAGTTTATGAAAGCTTAATATTGCTAAGATGGCAATAGTTCCCAAACAGATATATAGATTCAAGGCAATTTGTATCAAAATTCCAGCTGGTATTTTGCAGATATTGAAAGGCCATCTTAAAATCATATGAAAACTCAAGGAACCTGGATTAGCCAAAATGATCCAGAGAAGGAGCAACAAAGTTGGAGAACTCAGATTTCCCAATTTCAAATTTTAATGCAAAGTTACAGAAGTCAAACCTGTGCAGCAATGACACAAGGATGGTTGGTTTTCAACAAGGGTGCAAGATAATCCAATGATAAAATAATAGTCTCTTCTGCAAATGGTGCTGGGACAACTGGATAGCCTCATAGTGAAAAAAAATGAATTTCTGACACTGTACACAAAAATTAATTCAAAATGGACCATATACCTAAATGTAAGAGCTAAAACTCTAAAATTTTTCAGAAAAATATGAGAGTAAATCTACATAACTGAGTTAAGCAAGTCTTCTTAGATAGGACCCTAAAAGCACAAGAAACAAAAGAAAAAAAGTGACAAATGGACTTCATCAATATTAAAATATTTTGTATATGACAGGAAACTATTAATAAAGTGAAAATGACAACCTATAGAATGGGAGAAAATAACTGCAACTCATGTATCTGATAAGTGTCTAGTATCCAGGATATATAAAGAACTGTTACAACTCAATAATAAAAAGAAAAACAACCCAATTAAAACTGGACAAAAGACTTGAATAAACATTTCTCCAAAGACAATATACAAATGGCCCAACAGGAGATGTTCAGCATAATTAGTCATTGCTGCTGCTGCTGCTGCTAAGTCGCATCAGTCGTGTCTGACTCTGTGCGACCCCATAGATGGCAGCCCACCAGGCTCCGCCATCCCTGGGATTCTCCAGGCAAGAACACTGGAGTGGGTTGCCATTTCCTTCTCCAGTGCATGAAAGGAAAAAGTGAAAGTGAAGTCGCTCAGTCGTGTCTGACTCTTTGTGACCCCATGAACTGTAGCCTACCAGGCTCCTCCGTCCATGGGATTTCTCAGGCAAGAGTACTGGAGTGGGGTGCCATTGCCTTCTCCAATTAGTCAGGAAATGCAAATTAAACCAAAATGAGATACCATTTCACACCCAGTAGGATGGCTTTAATAAAAAAATCAATGAAGTATTGAAACGTGCTACAACTTGGATGAACCTTGAAAACTTTATGCTAAGTAAAAGAAGACAGACAACAAGGTCACATATAATATGATCCTTTTTATTGAGATATTCAGAATAGGCAAATCCTTAGAGACAGAAAGTAGATTATAGAGTTTACCAGGGGTTAAGAGGAGATGGAAATGGGGAGTGATTCCTTAATGAGTATGAGGTGTTTTATGGGGTGATGACAAAGTATTGAAATTAGAAATAGCTGGCAGCTATACAGCATTGTGAATATACTAAATATCACTTCATTGTACTGTTAAAATGGTTAACTGTATGTTGTGAATTTTACCTCAGTTTTTAAAAATGAGACAAATTGTGAAGAGATACATATGGGAGGAAACCATGGAACACTCAAAACAATATGTAAATTGTTTAGGAATACAAGCATCTCTAATTTTCAAAAGTACCTGTTATAACACTTCGCTTTTACAAAAGACTTATGTTAGTACCTGTTTCACTAACCAAGAGAAAACAAAGTGGATTTTTGCTTTTAGGGAAAAACGCAAAAAGTGAAAATAGCCTTCAGCATTTGTTTTACAGGGAGCCACTGTAGAATGGGAGCACATCCCAAGCAGTAAGAGTGACACAGCCAAGCTTCTTCCCTGGAACCGAACTCAGCAGCTCAGTAACGGGCCACCAGAGCTTCAAAGTGCGGGAGTCTCTGTGCTTTATCTAGATTTACTTTGTGCATCCATTAGGAAGATGTCTTAAGGTAACTGCTTCTCCTCTTTGCACCATTTCTGCTTGTGAAAGGTTTCATAGGAATGGCTCTACTGTCCCATAGTGGGAGGGAACTGCTACATATATATGTGGGTACATATATATTTGGAAAAACTCATGAGAAAAGGAAAGTGACAAAATGAGGATAGTAGTTATCTGGAGAAGAGGAAGGAAATGTGCTCAAGTGAAGATGAATATGGTCTTTGTAATACTGCATCTCTTAAAAATGGTGGTTAAGTGCATGCTTGTGCTTGCTGCATTATTCTTAGCATCTTATTGTAAGTTTGAAATATTTAAAAATAAATACAGCTTAAGTAAATCAACTTTTAAACTTTAAGTATAATATAGGCAAAAAAAAAATTAGTACAAAGTTTGACAAAAGTTTCACAAACTCAATACAACTGTATAACTAGCTCCCAGATCAAGAAACATAATACCACCAGCACAGTAGTTCCCAGTCCCTTGCAAAGGTTATGCACTGTATGGACCTCCAACACCACCCACATTAAAATATTTTTAAATAATGAACACCTCAAGTGTCAGAAGGTGGGGGGCGGATTTGGGATAGAAACTTTCCACTTTTCATTTTACACCTTTCTACATTGTTTGAATTTTTGTCTTTTTTTTTTTCCATAACTCAATGTGGACAAACCTCAGCATCTTGACTTAAAGCTTTTCTACTGCTGAGTCTTGATGATTTTCATCTCTACTTCATTCTTGCTTCCCATTGCCCTTGCCACACCCCGAAACTTGTCATCACAAGAAACTGTACTCTCAAAATCAGAAGTGCCTCCATTGCAGGGTCTCATCATAGCCAATACCTTGATCCTGCCATTGCCTGGGTTTTTAATCCCTTCTTTTTCCAGTTCAGCAGAAGTCCAAAAGAGTCTTCTTAGAGTAAATCCTAACCCCTTGGGAAGGGAATGTATTTCAGCCTCTCTCCAAAATAAAAGAACCCCATAAAAGAAAAGTAACAGGGTATATCTTCAGAAACCCAGTAGCTGATGGCCTTGCCCAATCATTTCAGATAAAATCATTGTGCCACATTCTGAGATCTAAGGTATTTCCTTTCTGCTAATGCTCTTCTTTTCTAAACTACTTTACTTTCTGGAGAATCCCTTTTTTCATAGAACTCCCCTTCTCTTCAACCCACTTGGGAATTCCCTTTAGGGTCCTCATTTCTCCATGTTTTCTCCTTTTCATAGAAACTGCTCTATCACTTTTCCATGCCTGATCTCTAGACAGCTGATGCTTATTGGCAGTGAAAACCTGCCCCTCTGTGATAAATACCATTCTCATCTGCTTGGCAGTAGGTTTCACATAGGGAAGCACAGGGAAAGCTGCTAAAAGCCACATATTCTAATGGGTTACTAGGTTAACAAGCAATGATGGGAGAACACAAGATAATACATATTGGACAAATACATTCAGAGAGACAGGAGTGACTCAAACTGTGATATTTGTAAAAGATGCAGGTTTTGGAAAAATAGACCAAGTTGAATAAAGAAGGCAATATATTGCTTAGAGTTGGTAACTGGTATCTCTTAAAAACACATATAAGCAAAAAAAAAAAAAATTTCTCAAATTTCCTACTTAAAAAGTTAAATTGTTACAGGATTATTTCATTGATTTTTGCAGTAATGACAACAAAAATGGCATGAAGAGTTCTACCTCAAAAGACCCTGTTCAAATAAGTCAGGAAAAAACAGATATCATATGACCTCACTTATATGTGGAATCTAAAATAACCAAAGTCATTGAAACAGAGAGTAGATTGATGATTAGGGGTTTGGAAGGTGGGAGGTAGTGAAGGACAAGTAAGCTCCGCATGCTGCAGTCCGTGGGGTTGAAAAGAGTTGGACAACCCTGAACAACAAGAATGGGTAAAGGTGATAAATAGGGACAAAACAAACTTTCAGTTGTAAGATGAGTAATTTCTGGAGATCTAACTTATATACAGAGTACATGATGAAAAATGCTGGGCTGGAGGAAGCACAAGCTGGAATCAAGAATGCTCGGAAAAATATCAATAACCTCATATATGCAGATGACACCACCCTTATGGCAGAAAGTGAAGAGGGACTAAAGAGCCTCTTGATGAAAGTGAAAGAGGAGAGTGAAAAAGTTGGCTTAAAGCTCAACGTTCAGAAAACTAAGATCATGGCATCTGGTCCCATCACTTCATGGCAAATAGATGGGGAAACAGTGGAAAGAGTGGCAGACTTTATTTTGTTGGGCTCCAAACTCACTGCTGATGGTGATTGCAGCCATGAAATTAAAAGACGCTTACTCCTTGGAAGGAAGGTTATGACCAACCTAGATAG
This sequence comes from Giraffa tippelskirchi, assembly GCF_054371585.1. Lineage (NCBI taxonomy): Eukaryota > Metazoa > Chordata > Mammalia > Artiodactyla > Giraffidae > Giraffa > Giraffa tippelskirchi. The sequence goes on from NC_137277.1 coordinate 97,567,036, forward strand.
CATATTTCAAAGCAGAGACATTACTTTACCAACAAAGGTCCATCTAGTCAAGGCTATGGTTTTTCCAGTGGTCATGTATGGATGTGAGAGTTGGACTATAAAGAAAGCTGAGCACCGAAGAATGATGCTTTTGAACTGTGGTGTTGGAGAAGACTCTTGAGAGTCCCTTGAACTGCAAGGAGATCCAACCAGTCCATCCTAAAGGAGATCAGTCCTGGGTGTTCATTGGAAGGACTGATGTTGAAGTTGAAACTCCAATACTTTGGCCACTTGATGCGAAGAGCTGACTCATTGGAAAAGACTCTGATGCTGGGAAAGATTGAGGGCAGGAGGAGAAGGGGACGACAGAGGATGAGATGGTTGGATGGCATCACCAACTCGATGGACGTGGGTTGAGTGGACTCTGGGAGTCGGTGAAGGACAGGGAGGCCTGGCATGCTGTGGTTCATAGGGTCGCAAAGAATCGGACACAACTGAGCGACTGAACTGAACTGAACTGAATGAAGAGCATGGTGACTACAGTTCACAATACTTTATTGTATATAGTACTTGAAATTCACCAAGTTCTCACTGCAAAAAAAACAGGTGACTATGTGAGATGACGGATGGTGGTAATCCTTTTGCAATATAAATGTGTATCAAACCCTCACCTTTTATACCTTAAACTTACACAGTGTTATGTGTCAATCATATCCCAGTAAAGCTAGTGGGAGGGAAGACTCTTCTCAGAACGGTTTTTCCTGTCACTCAATCCTGTACCAACTGGTGTCCTCTTACTTAAGACTTTGCATCTGTTCTGAGCCACACCATGGTGTGGACACCCTGAGGTGGGTGGGAGAGAGGAATGATTTTCTGACATATTCTGTGTATCTACGTTTGCATGCCTGAGCATTAAACGCTACTCGATTGGGAGATATACCGAAGGAAGACTTGGAGGATAGACCCAGAGACTTGGAGGAGGAGCCAGGGTGGGAGCACAGGGAGTAAGCCTCTTGAGTCCTCCTTTTGGGAGGACCTCAGACCCCACCAGACCACCCAGTGCTGCAAAGTCCTTCACACCTCTCCCCTAACCTAGGTCTGAACTACCATGCAGGGCAAGGGTCATGGCTTCTCCGTCACACCCGCATTCCCTGATTTGCAACACTACCCACAGCCTCTGCCTTGTCATTCAATTCAGAGAAATCCTTTCAACAAGGTCACAAAGGTCAGAGAGAAGACTGGAAGCTCTGAGGAAGGCGGAGTTCCCATTTCCTGACTTAACATCTGCCACTCAGTCTGAGGCTCCCTTTCTTCCTCTTAGCTTTAAAGAACAAAAATTATTGAATAGCCCAGGGCTAAGAGTGGTGAAAATTTTCATTACATTTTCTCTGCTACCTCTTCTCTGAATGTATTTCCTAGCCAATATTCTTGCAACAAATCATTTTTAATTTGAAAGTCACACTCCACCATAAAATGTACACAAATATTAGGAGGCTAGGCAGGGAATTGCTATGCTAAGCATATTGTAAATACAAGAACTGTTTCCCTAATGCAGAAGGAATAAATTATCAATTTATCTTCCCATGGCTGTCTCATCTGGTTATAAATGATAGCAGAGCTTTAACTAAATATAAATATTGAAGTTCATTAAACAACTAAGATTTCATCCAAAAACAAAAACAGAACCATGGAAAGCTGGGACTTCTGTCACATCTCAATAAATACAAATAGGGTACAAATTGGTTTAAATTAAACAAAATCATATTTAAATGCTGCTTGAAAGTTGATTTAAAAGAAATAAAGTAAACCCAGCGGCTTGAATAAAAAATGACCTTCGAATTTTTTCTACTTTATTGCAATTAGGAATGAAAGTAGTTATTTCCTTACAAATAATTGCTAAGATTCAATGGTGTTTAATTCTGTAAATTATTATTATTTGAATGCCACTTTTCATAGACTAAATTAGGAAGAAAGAAAGGTATTTTAGGGTTTACTTTCTGCGTCCTAGGGAAACTAGTCTGAAAGATAACCGACAAGTGAATTTGAATAAAGGGAAATCAGTGTCTTACATTTCTGGGTATGACTGTGCATGTGAGTGTGTGTAATGTACATATTTATGTTAGGAATAGGTATATATAATGGCTTTCCAGGTGGCTTAAGTCGTAAAGAATCTGCCGCCAATTGCTGGAGACGCAGGAGACATGGGTTCTATCCTTGGATCGGGAAGACCTCCTGGAGAAGGAAATAGGAACCCAATCCATTTTTCTTGCCTGGGAAATCCCATGGACAGAGGAGCCTGACAAGCTACAGTCCATGGGGTCCCAAAGAATCAGACACGACTGAGCACCCATGCATGCAGCTGTATATAAATAAATAATCTCTGCCTCCTCCTACATATGAGTGAACTGAGACCAAGAAAAGACACACAAAGTATAGTGTGGCACTCAGGTAGCCCTTTACAATGCAAATTTCATCATTCAGTTTTCTCTTAGCTTCTTTTTATTTTTATTTCTACTTAACATTTAATATTTTTAATAAAAAGTATCAAAGTCAAGTATAATTCATATAAAAAAAATCTAACGCACATTTGATTCAATAAGTTATAGATCCTTTGCCCTCAAGTGAATAGGACAGTGACCAAGCTTTCATGGAAGCAACAAAACCCAATTCAGAGAGACCCACATTTTAATTTGTTTTGATCATCTTAAGGATGTTTCATGTGCATACAGAGTAAGAGAGTGGGAAGAATCCTGGAGGTAGAAATTTAATCATAGCTGGAGGATCCCAGGTGAGTCGTGGCCACCCCAGGTCTCAGATTCCTTGTCAACAAAATAAAAGGATGGATTGGAAAATACCAGGTGGATTATTTACCCTAAGCCTTTATGAAAGGCTGCAAAATGAACCAGCAAGTATCAATTACTATTGAGAAAGAAAAACTGAAGGATCAGAGACAGAGAAGCAGTCCTGGATGTCAAGCATGAGGGATGAGGTGAGGCTATAAACAGGCAGATGAGTCAAAGGGTTGTGGAGTGGATGGAGGGAGCAACTTTGGGACAGAGAACAAGAGTTCTGATTTTATGTGGCCCTGGCTACATAGCACAGAGGGATCATAATATTTGTACCAATTCCCACATCCTCCTTGAAACATTTGGCCAATGTAAACTGTTACAAAGTCTCCTAATAAAAGTAGAAAACACTGACCTTGGGATCCACTAATTCACATATAACATGCTACCCTCATCTTTGATCATTTTGTGTGTTGGTTATATAACATTTTCTATGTGAATTTTTTTGGTCTTTCCCAATTGGATTATAAGCGAGTCACAAATAAAGGTTGTATTTTACACTAGGCATTATTAAGGTGCTTCATAAAGCTATTTCATAATAGGCACTTAAATATTTCCTTATAAATGGCTAAAGAGATGAATGAAAAGACAATTTGCAAAATAAAATTCAGTCATTCATCCGTTCAAAATCCAATCATACATTTATTGTGCACCTACAATGTGTCAATCATTGGTTTATATGCTGAAGATAAAGAAATAAACAAGAAAAGAAAAATTTCTAGTCTAAGCATCTCACTCTATATGGAGCACGTGGTCAAGCAAACACACTGTTATGATGAAATGTGACCAGGGTCATACCTGGAAGCAGGAGGAACGGAAAACGAAGAGTGTCCAGTTTCTTCCTGGGGAGATCAGATGGGGTTGTCCCGGAAAGCTTCACAGGGGAGGTAACATTTTCCTCCCTGAGTTTTGAAGAATAATTAGGAGTTTTCCAGAAGGACAAGAAATGGAAGGAATTTCACAGTGTATGATACAACTCATTAAGCATGTCTCTGTTCCACAATTCCTGTGTTTAAAGTGGTGAAAATGAGGTTACAAAACAAACAATGGCCTAACTAGGAAGGGTCTTACATGCCATAATAAGAAGTTAATTGTCATTTCACAGGGCAGTGATTCCTAAACTTTTGACTTTTACAGACCAGTAAATTTCAAAGACATTTTAAGATTACCAAGTCTTTCTTGTCCAACTGAGTCATTTTTTCCTCAAATTTACATTTACAAATACCAGCATTTCATAAAGGAAATTTTTTTAATGTCAAAAAATGTATAAAGAACATAATCCCAGCAAAGATCCTTTAAATGAGTAAATTTATTCCGTGCAAAAGAAACTCCCAATAATTATCTTTGCTTCTCCTTTAACCTCAATATGTTAAAACTTTTATCACAGATTAGTGCTTATTTCATGAGCTTGAATCCTAGAACCTTAGATATAGCTAGTGAAGAACTAATGAAAAACTTCGAGTAAGAGAATTCAACAACCTTCCTTTTTTCTAGATAAAAATAACTCATATTTCACTGGAACCATTAGCCACGAGTTCCACACATATTTGTTCTTATTTCATGTAATCGCCTGCTTCATTGTCTTAACAATGTGGGGACCAGGATGTCAGAGGGGCGTTAGCAGTGTGGTGATAGCTATATCAAGGGCAGGACACCCAAGAGACTTCATATGTGGCTTCAGGTTTCACATTTGCTGCTAAATTTCCTCACCAAGACAAAGAAAAGCATTCCAGAAAGTCACATCAGACTCCTCAGAGAATGCTATACTTAAGTCATTCTGAAAATAATTTGAAAATTTTAATGTAATTTTTAGACTTAAATCTGGATCATTATACTCCCAGATCAGCTTGATTTGTTTGTTGGTTTGTGTTTTTATCCCATTAATTCCACAGAAGAGCCCAAGTAGCCATACTTCAAGGGATCTTGTATTTTTATGATTAATGGTGACATGTAACCCCAAATCAAAGAAATGCTAAGTGATGGATGAAATTCTAAAGCTTTACAAGTTCAGTCCACTTGGAATTCAAATCAAAATGTACAGAGGCATGTCCCAGGCTCATGCTGAAACTGCTAAATTGGGCAGTAAATCTCATGAGAGTTCAGCACATGAAATCTCTGGTATTTCCTGCTTTTAATTTGTCTAGAAATACTTCAAGGATAGCTTTTCTTATCATGTTTCAGAACATGCCCTTGTAAAACAGAGACACATAGAAGAGATTAGGTTTGTGTTAATAATGTTGCTTCAAATTTGGCTCAAGATTAGTTGTTATAATAAGACCAATTCGTGTATCCCTTAACCAAAGGGAAATGGAGCCCTCATCACAAACAGCAGGAAAAGCTATTTGGTAAGGCAGTAAAAGACATTTTTTAATTTAAAAAGAAAATAAAGGTATTCACAAATCCTAAGTTATATAATGTAGCAGAAATTCAGAGACAAAAACACCATTTCAATTGGAAGAACTAAGAAGTTAACACCCAAAGTCACCAAGCTCTTCGTATTCAGCTTACAACAATTAAAAAAAAAAATCCTTCCCACCCTCTATCTTTCTTTCTTCACTTGGACACCTAAAATGTCAAATTTTATTGACTCAGAAAGCCATACCTGGTATCCCAAAGTGGTATGTATTCATTTTTCTTTGTCCAGTGGTTTATTCCTTTGAAGGGAAGCATCAGTAATCTGGAAACATGCAATGAGAGACATGAGATGAGGAATGAATGACAAAGCACCTCTGCATTCATGTTGATAATGTGCTTGACTGACTAATACACTTAACTCCCAGTTTTTCAAACACTATTGGGATATAACCTGGGGTTTGGCAAACAGGTGCTGTTTTTTCGATGTCACTGGTGCTAAGACTAACTTTGCTTACAAATTCTTTTCATCTGCCCCTCTAATCTTAGGAAAGTTTTGAAAGGTAAAGTGTATTCTACCTATGCAATGGCTGTTTGGGGTTTTAAGGGAAATTTCATCTTCCCGTAATTAACCACTGCTCCACCAAATCAACATGATATCTTTTATCCATAAAGCTAAACACAAAGATTATTTTTCTTGATGCTCTTATTCTTATCCCGATGGCCTTCTGACACTTGAATCCCAGACTGATCAATTCTATAGGAGGTCATTTACTTTGATTTGTTGTTGTTGCTTTGTCGCTAAGTCTTGTCCAACTCTTTGTGACCCCATGGACTGCAGCACACCAAGCTTCCCTGTCCTTCACTATCTCCCAGAGTTTGCTCAAACTCAAGTCCATTGAGTTGGTGATAATATCTAATGATCTAACACAGGTTCCATCCCTGCACGGGGAAGATCCCCTGGAGAAAGAAATGGCAAAACACTCCAATATTCTTGCCTGGGAAATCCCATGGACAGAGGAGCCTGGGAAGCTACAGTCCACGGGGTCACAAGCGTCAGATATGACATACTGACTAAATCACCAACTCAAGAAGACTCTGGAATGATTTTTATCTTTTACAATAGGAGAGCCCACATTCGATATACACACATGCACACACAATTTTTCTAACAGAGCTGTACGTTTGTTCTAGGCAAGCCCAGTGCCATACTTTCTATTTGTATAATGCAAAATAATGCCTCTGGCTCCACTTCTATCACTTTTCTCTCCTACTCAACCAGGATGATGCCTATTGTTCTTACTTTGCCCCAGCTTACTCTGTATTAAGGACTGGAACTTGCCCAAGTCACGATAAATAGCCGTTTCTGGTGCTCAGAGGAACTTGTGGAGTATTAACCTTCTGTGCTCCGCCTTTCAGTGCCTTTGCTCCTTGGAGTTGAACCAAAAGGTCTAACAGGTTACTTACTAAAAGCTAGACCTTGGCCTTAGTTAGTTTCTTAACTGTTCTATAGAAAAGACATATGCAAGTCTCTTGTTGGCAAGACAGAGAGTGTCTCAGGGAAAGAAGGATCTAGTGGTCTTCGCAGGAGGCAGTTTCCTGTTTTGTGGCACTGGACGCTTATACAATTTGGAAGGCCACTTTTAATAAGAATAATATAAAATTACAAACACAAAATCAGGTACATTTTAGAATGAGAGAAGCAATCACAAGAAATTTAGAGAGTCTTGGAGATTTTCTGGGAGCTCTCTTGCCAGAAATGCTCATGCAAAAGGTTTTCAGCCACTATCTAGCTGCTTCTTCCCAATCCAAACATGACCGGTCCCTGCCGGTATCCTCTGTATCTCCTACAAGTGAGAGGCTCCTTATCTTTCTTGTGAAGAAATCGTCAGAAATATTACATGATTGTTTTCAGTGTTTCTTGACTTTTACAAGAGTTTGAATTTGGGGGATGGGCAAACAACTTGAATTGAGAACACTGACCATCGAAGCTCCTTCAGAATTTTATGAGCATACTACCTACTGTAAGAAAAAGATGGTAGGAAAGCCCTCTTGACCAGACAGTTAACAACTGCCAAACAGATGAAGCAAAGAGATTTTGACTTCTCTACCAATATAACAACCATTTTTGAATTTAATAACCATTTTTATTGCTTAACCATCTTTTGAGAGCCAACCTTCCTGTTAGAGAGATTATAAAATTAACAATTGCTTTGCACCTAGTAATATGGTTTCATTATGAGAGTCTAGTTGTGCCTTTAATAAAGTCTGGCCCTGCTACACAAATATTACCACAAAGAAGAACCTCATTGACTCTAAAAACTAAAACCAACCATCCTACAACCAAAGTTATATACTGTTAATAATTCTCCCCAACTAGTAAATGGTTTATGGCTACTTATTTCCACATAGCAAATCTCTCAATTTACTTACTTTGAAATACATTTTGCAAAATATTTATTTCAGAAAATATACCAAGAAGCTACAATTATCAGTACCCGGGAACAACAACAACAACAACAAAAAACCATCAAGATGAGTACTGGATACAAATCATTGTAGATTTATGAAAAAGGACTGGATTTTGGAAACATGTTTATCTGTTTGTTTGTACATTTGGGTACATTCAAAACTGACTTTAATGAAGCTTCTTGGATTTGCTAGTGAGAGTTCCTCGGTATAGATGACTATGAATTCAAACATGTATCCTTGTGAATTCCTTAATTTTCATAGAAAGAAGTCTGCCTACCTTTACAACTCACACATACACAGAAACTTGGCTGAATGTTAAGCCATGTGGTTCTTCCCTTATATATACTATGACCAACTCTACCAGGTTGCCTGAGACTGACCTGGTTTTAGCACTAAAGTCCTGCATCTCAGAAAACCCCTCGGTCTAACTAACTAAAACCAGATAGTTAATTACCCTTCTTACGTGAAAACACGGACGTGTAATAAAATAAGTCCTCATTGCTACTAGGTACAAAAAATTCAGATTGAAGCTGGGTTCTTAGCCTAGAACTTCTTAATCCTTAGAAAGTCCACAGCTTCTTGAAATTGTAGTTAAAGTGTGGTGCACATGTGCATTTTCTGTTGGAAGACCTACAGTTTTTATCAGATTTTTAATGTAGTCATCTAAAAAATTAAAGAAAGTTTATCTGTGGAGGATTGCCTGGAGTGTGACCCATCATTTGTCTAGATGTTCTGTTTTGCTTCACTGCACTTTGGATGAGGCCATCAATTATTGGGACAACCCAGAGCTGTTTGCCTCTGTAAGGAAGCTAACAAGGACATTGTTTACTATGTCATGCTGTTCCTTGTATAAGAAGCCTTGGAAGGAAATATCTGTCTTGTGTTGCTATCAAAATTCATTTTCTTCTTCTAAGTGACTTTGCTTTTTCTCTTATGGATAGATAACTGACCACATTTCCCTCTTGCCATTGTCTTCTAGACATCTTAGAAACAAACGTGTGGTCTTCCCATGCAAAGTATACTGTACTTCACAGTATAGACCTTTTGTATTAAATACATCCCTGGTTCTATTTTATGTACATGACCTTTGTCTCATATTTCTCATCTACTTTTAATAGTCATTATCCTATCAATTAGGGCTTCCCAGGTGGCTCAGTGGTAAAGAATCTACCTGCCAGTGCAGGAGACATGGGTTCAATCCCTGGGTCAGGAAGATTCCCTGGAGAAGAAAACGTCAACCCACTCTAGTCTTCTTGCCTGGGAAATCCCATGGACAGAGGAGTCTGGCAGGCTACAGTTCATTGCATCACAAAAGAGTCAGACATGACTTAGTGACTAGACAACAACAACATTCTATCAATTAAGAATTAGGTTTGGCTGTGAACTTGAGAAACTCCTTAAATAGAAGACCAAACAAAGAGAGTTTTGTTTTGCTCATATAACCATGAATCTTTCCTTTAGTAGATAAGGAGATTTTCCTTTCCACAGTTGTGTGCACTCAAGGTGGCTATTCTTCTCCGGCACTGAATCCTCACTCCAAAAATGAAGAAGAAACACAAATATAAAAGGCACATACCATTTCTGCTTATTTTCATTAGCCAAAACTTTATCATGTGACCAACCCTAGGTGGAAGGAACACTGGGAAATGAATTTGCTTTGCTGGGCCCATTGCCACATGGACAAAATCCGTGTTTGATTTAGAAAGAGTAGAAAGCTCACAATCAGTAGAGACCAACATAACCATCTTCTGGAATTTTATGTTATTTTTACAAACCACCTTAAATCTCTTTGGATCTGAAAGGTCATAACAACAAATTAGATACATCAAATTGTGACAGGTTACTACAAAAGCTTCTCAGATAATTTCTGATACCATGTAATCACAACTCAGATGTATGGGATATAATTTCCTGGCTAATCTGACTTCTAAATCAAAATCTAAACACTGTTTCATTGCTGTAATTTGGGGCACTCCAGCAAAATTTTATACATACTTCCTATTCCTGGTTAATTGTCAAAGAAATAGATCCAATTCATCATTCACATTGTTGTCATTATTTAGTTGCTAAGTCATGTGTGAGCCTTTTTGTGACTCATGGACTGTATATGGAGTCCAACATTTATGTTGAGTATCTGCCTTATGCCAGGCACGGTGCTGAGTTCTGGAAACTTGACAATTAAGAAGTCTATGTCAGTTCCTAGCCCCAAGGTGCACAGTTAAGTAGAAAAATCAGAGAGCAAGCCAACAGCCATGGCAGTGTGTGATAAGTGATGTGGGCGGTGCACACACATGGCACTCTGAGAGAGTGAGGAGGGACCATAACCTGCCTGGGGTGGGAAGGACAGGGGAGACATTCTGGAGGAATTAACACTTGACCTGGAGGATGATTTGAATTAGCACATATCTGTGGATTTCCAGGCTGATACGTGTAATTGGAGGGGATTTCCAGGCTGATGGGGATTTCCAGGCTGATGTGCATAAGTGAAGAGGTTGCAAATAGCTCTGAAATACGCATGAGGTAGCAAAGCAAGAGATGATATGGAAGTCTTCCAGATTCCAGAGGTATCATGTTCAGCTAAGGAGTTTGGATTTTACACTATAGATAATGGAGAAAGTAGGAAAGATTTCTTTCTCTTATAGAAAAGAGTCACATCCATATATGCAAATATAAAAAAGGCTGCATTACCAGTTGCGCACTTGATGGATTAGAGACAGGAAGAGGGCTTGGGAGGTTGTTACAATGGTCCAGCCAAGAGAAGCTGAGAGACTGAAATAGGACAGTGTCTGGGGGTAGAGAAGAGGGAACAGATCTGAAAGCTGTTAGGATTTAGACATCTAAGGACTCAGGACCTGATCACATTAAGCAGATAAGAGTTACTAGCAGTTTAGAGTAATCCCACCTCTGGGTTCATGACTTTCTAAACTAGGCATCTTGGTCATGATTGATCTCATTTTCCAGGAAGGAGAATACAGGGTAAAAGCTAGCACAGAAGGGTGAAGTAGGGAGGAAATCTAAGAAGAGGGGTACAAAAGAGAAGAGATGAATTCCATTTTTGAGGCATGGGAGAAAACTCTGGAAAACCAATGTGAAATTGACTAAAGGTAGTCAGTAGTCCATTTCTTTCTGATTTTTCCAGGAGGTTGCTATGGCAATTATCCCCTCCCTTCTTTATTTCCAATCTTACCTTCTCTGTAAGCTCCTCCCCTGTATGTTGGAGCTACATTCCCAGCATGGTTCCTATCTGCATCTCCAGCCTCACCTCAGCTGTTCTTCATTCTCTCTCTCTGTGCTCCAGCCACACTGTACTGCCTATTGGTTCCAGGTATGCACCCTCCTGCCTCAGGGCCTTTGCACAGGCTTTACACTATGGTTGAATACTCTCTTCATTCCACTCTTCCTTTCACTTGGCTAGCTCTTATGTGTCCTTCCTCAAACCCACAGGCAATCCTTCTCTTATAGTCTCAGAGTATCTGTTATGCCATGGTTTATCCAATTATAATTTGTTTAGAATTATTTAATTAATTAATTAATATAATTATTTAATCATGATGGACTTTGACCCCATGAGGGCTAGGGCCTAGCCTTGCACAGAGCTCAGCTAAAATATTCTTGTAGATAGGAACCAATTATCTGGTGATGCATGAGCCTGTCCCATCTTAAAAAATGAAAATAACTTCTTGCCAGCCCCACATTCATTTTTATTCTCTTCTACCTATTTCTGCTTTGTTTATAACTGAACATCTTGAAAGATGCTCTAGTGCTTTGCCTATAAGTGCTGGTAAATCATGCAGAACTGGAGTTAGGTAGAGAAGGCAAGTAGAGACCAGGAAAATAAAGTATGATAGAGTCCTGAACACTCCCCTAAACACAGAGTGTTCTAGATTCACGACTTTCATGAAATCTACCATTTGTTTTTCAACCCACAGCATTCTGACCTTGTATTCCTGTCCTTTCACTGAATATTCTTGGGCACATGTACTTGCTGAACTTCTCACAATGAAATCTACCAATTGACTTTCAAGTATTAAGTCGATCCTTCTACATCTTTAACACTACAGACCTTCCATTCCTCTGCTGTCTTATCCAACACCACCTCCTCCTGGATCCCTCCTCTGATATTCTCTTCCCCATTTCACTATCTTTGTTGCTTTGACCATCTAATAAATGTCAACTTCTATCTTAGTTCCTTTAGATTCTCACTATACACTGGGGCAATCTCACACATCCTCAAGATTTTGGCTGTCATCCATACAATTTCCCATGGGAAGTTCCCATGAAGTACGGGTCCATACAGTAGTGAGGGTAGCGATGAGATAAAAAAGGTCAAGCTTAGATAGCTTCTTGGTGAAGAAGATGGGAGTTCTTTTCTTGGGACTGAGGGGCAGATGTGCAATAACAGGGCAAGGGGTAAAAATACAGCAAAGAGATGAAGGAGAATTAACGAAGCATCTGCCCTGGGATGGCTTCCCAGGTGGAGAAGAGGTAAAGAACTCACCTGCCAATGCAGGAAACTCAAGAAAAGCAGGTGCAATCCCTAGGGTGGGAAGATCCCCTAGAGTGGGAAATGGCAACCCATTCTAGTATTTCTGCCTGGAAAATCCCAAGGACAGTGGAGCCTAGTGGGTCACAGGCCAAGGACTCACAAAGAGTCAGACACTACTGAGTGACTAAGCACAACTAAGCACATGCCCAGGGGTCTGTACTATTAAGTACTACTCAAGCATGAGGAGTGAGACGTCCATTTGGCTGGGAGAGTTTTCTCTGTCAGTTGCTGGGAGCTGGTGGGGCTTTGTTCGAAGAGAAGCAAAAGCTGGATTCATCAGGACTGGAGGTTTATATGCCAGGTTTTGAGAGAAAACAAGAGAAAAGGAAAATGACAGTGCAGAGGAGAGGATAGGTGAGGATACAGAATATAGAGCATTAGCTGCAGAGGTGGAAAGAGGAGCTAGGAAGGCACTAGAAGACAGGAGAAAATTAATGACCAAGGAATGTCTAACTCCTATCAACCTGAAGGCTGCCCTTGAAGGATTTATCTCCATAAATAAAGAAAAAGGAAGAGGTAGAAATTCACTTCCCTTTCTGAATTTAGCTTGTTCTCTCTTCTTGTGTGTCCTCCTTACACTGTAAGCACTGACTACTGAATCATATATACAAGCTCTCCTAATTACCATGTGACTGGGAAAGTTCTTTAACTTCTTTAAGTCTAAATCTTCTCAGCAGCAAACAATGTTAATAATAGTCTTTCATGCATAAGGTAGATATGAGGATATAGTGGATCGATACATAACAAAGTTCAGCAAGGTATCTGATATATAGTAAATGCTCAATAAAAGTTATCTCTTAGCATAACTAATATCTGGAGAAATTAATATTTGCTAAGGATTACCTTCAGAACATAAAAAGTTTTAGACAATATTTTTGTTACAAGTTGTCGATTTTAATGAGGATTTTCTACCTTGAGAGTGTGTCTTTTGCTTAATTCGCAGAATATTTGAATTGGCCATGAATCATTGCCCCAGTCTAGGTCTGAAACTTGTAATGCCCAACTGGACTTTTACCTCAGTGTTGGAGTATAGAAAGCTTGAGATTTACAAGCTAGTACAGAGACAGGCAACAGTATTCTGAAAGCATACTTCCTTGCCCAGGGGTGACAATGTACACTCCTCATTTGTCAAATTAATGTCCCTGGCCTCCTGGCATCACTTCAGCGTGCCTTAAATTGAAGTTTTAGATGGATAAGAATTGTCTTGAGCTAACTGTTTTTGTCAATCACTGGAACCAAGCAATTTCTGAATTTGCCACATCAGCATGACATTGTATTTGGTTGTCATTCTTCATAACCCCATGAGCATGAAGACAGTTACCAGGTTGGGTTTGGGAGTCATGCAGAGCTAGTGTCTAATTCTGGCTATGCCACTTACTGGCTTGTGATTTCAAGCAATTTACCTCATCTCTGTAAGCTTCAGGGTACTCACCTGTAAAATGGGATGATAATAATGAGTGATACTTCATAGACTTTTGGTGACTATTAATATAGAATGAGATAAAAGTACACACACAATGCCTGGCACATAGACCTCAATATATGTTCACCATTACTAATGTTTATTAATTTTCATCAATCTCATTGATGTTGTTTTATCCACCTAAGTGAAACAGTGATTGAAAAAAAACACAATCAGTTGAGTTACATGATTAGTCTTACAAAAAAAGAAGTATGGGTACCAATATTAGCCCTTAAGGAAAAGACTTCAGTAGTTTCTAGTGAATCATCAAAATAGAACATTATTTTAAAACCAAGTATGAATAAAATGTAAAGGCTTCATTGTACATGGCTTTACATGAATGAGGTGGTGCCATTTCCATGAGTGGATTCCATAGTCTTTGTTGTGGTTGTGGTTGTGGTTGCTGCTGCTGTGGTATCAGAATTGCTGTTGATGTTCCATGTCTGTACCACCATCTTCAGGAAAATAGAACAAGAGTCCTGAGACTGAGTGGGGAGCCAGAAAACAAGTGAATTCTGTCTCTATGCTGGGAGACAACACTCTTTTTCTGGTCATTTTGGTTTGCAAAGATTCCTGGGTCTCTGGGGACCAAGACTGAGTAGGACAACATTGACTGATGAGTGCTCCAGCACTGAAGCTGTTCTTTTGGGAGCAGAGTGACAGGCTTGCTGTCCATCTTCCCAGCCTGGACCTGGGAACTTATCCAACTTTAAAATATGAAAAGGATATTCCCAAACAGCAGTGCTTGCTGCTTAATAGCTCTCAAGGACAGGCTCTTCTGCCTTGTAATTAATGATAATCTCTCTTCTTGGGGATTAAACTGCTTTCCTTTGTTCTTTCTTCCAGTAGAGATGAAGGACAGAAATCTGGGGGGGGGGGGCATAAAGAAGACTGTGGACGGGTAGCATATCTTAATGACATTCCATTACTTGCATTTTATACTCCTAGAAATTCTCAGATCATAATGCTTTTTTCCAAAATATAAATCTCTGGGTTTCTTAAGAATTATTTTGATTTTTGAAGGTTGTAAAAGTTTCAAAAGTATAAAATGTAAGCTATTAGTTCACACTTCGCTGAATTATTAAAAATCTAGGTTATTTTAGGGAAAAAAATTACATTTTATGTAACAACCCTAAAGTTACTCTTTTGAAAAATTATATGCAAAATATATTCAGCGTAACTGGGAAAACGGTTACTCATAAAAAGAGCTATGGATCTCACCTAGCTATGATATTCTGTGTATTGTTCTAAAAGATTAATCAAAATTAATCTTTGATGAGCCTAAATAATTGCTTAACTTCACTGGTATTAAATTTATAGTCAAAATTTAATGGACCAAGTCACATTTGATTGCAACAGTAAAAAAAAAAAAAAAAAGGTCTTCTAAGAATCTGTTATTATCTCAGCTAAATAAAATATTTATGTAGGCCGGTTTCTGCAGAGCACAACGTTTCCATTGATGGCTGCTCCCTGTTTCTTCAAGCTCAGTAATACTCTAAGTGAGACTACTCAACACAAGCCAAAGTTCCATTCATCATGCACATTTATTTAGTTCTATGGATTTAATTTCACATTTACATTGGCTTACTATAACGAAGTAGCAGAAGTTCACCAAAAATTACTAAGACTTGGAAAAATGCTTCAACTCATAAACTAATATTTGGGCAAAATCTAGGCAATGCTTTTCTAAATAGAAGCAATGGGAATCTTTTTAATGACACCACAAAACTCAATCATCCTTATTACAAGACTTGGGAAAATTCTAGGCTCAAAGCACAGAGAGAAACAATCTACCTCGGAGTTCAAACACCTCCCTTCCACTTCCCTCTTCCGGAAGAGTAAATTTAGTCCCGCAGTACTCACTGAGAGAGCTGGGCCTCCCAAGGTCAAGGTAGAACATCTGCTTGACTACTAATGGGCTATCATTCATCCTGTTCATTCTGTGTTTATCACATTTTTGCGAACTTTCAAGTGAGACTGACAGTTAAAAGAAAGGGGATTTCGTGATCTTCCTCCAGAAAACTCATTCAAGTTTTGAACAAACTTTATTGTACCAGAGATTCTTCTTTGGTTCTAAATCATTTCAGCAATAGTTTAAACCATTTCTAATAAGTCACGGTGATAACCCTGAAGACAAATAAGCCACATCCCTCCTGTTTAGATAATAGCTCTCCTTTGCATTTTTTCTTAAGTTCAATTTAGTTTAGGAAACAAGTGCTACAGTTGCCTCTTCTATCGGGAAGATATGATAAGTAGACCGGAAAGTGGAGCCAACATTGCTGTGCAGATTACACATTGCCAAGGGGCATGATCACCCCCAAAAAATGTTTTTGCAAAAACAAACAATTTATAAAAAAAAAATTTTAAGAGGTATATGCACACATATTCCAATTTCTCCAGAGAAACATTTATCAGTTTCTTGTTCTCTTATCCAAACACGAGTCATAGGTGTGGCAGATTGTTGTATTTGAAAGTGGTTGCAATGACATCTTCCATTCCCCTGCTTTTCTGCATGTGTCCTTGTCACTCCCCCATTTCACTTTCTTGAGTCAGGGCTGGCCTGGGGGACTCACTGATAGTCAATAGAATGAGGCAGAAGTGATGCTACATAATTTCTACTGCTGGACTTTAACAGGTCATTCAAACACACCTGATTCTCTGGGAATTCTCATCCTTCTGATGCTCCCTCAGAAGTTGCCCCTCTTAGCCACCACGTGAGAGCAAGCCCAAGCTACATGTTAAGACCACACATAGAACCTGTGGCTAATTGTCCTGGCTGAACCCACCCTTTTAGTCCTTCCATCCCATGTACCAGGAATCTGTGTAGAGACTCCAAGTAACTCCAGGATCACTTGATTCGGTCACTCTCAAGCATTCAGGATTTCCAAAGTGAGAATCCTAACATTGTAGAGCAAAGACAAGCTGTCCCTGCTCAGACTGCTTAATTTCTGGCCAGAAGAATCTGTGGCCATATTAAAATGATTGCTATTTTATATTTTTAAGATATTTGCTACTCAGCAGTAGATAACTGTAGTAAAATACATTTGTCCTATTTCTTAGCTATAATTATAAAAAATGTGTGATTTTAATGTTGATAATATAGGGGGCTATACATGTATGGAGGCAAGGGGTATGTGGATAATCTTTATACATCCCTCTCAATTTTGTTTTGAACCTAAAACTGTACTTTTAAAAATGTCTGTATTTATTTTGTGTTCCCTGGTGGTTCAGTGGTCAAGAATCCCCCTACAATGCAGGAGACTTAGACTCGATCCCTGTTCTGAAAGGATGCCCTGGAGAAGAGAATGGCTACCACTCCAGCATTCTTGCCTGGAGAATCCCATGGACTAAAGAGCCTGGCAGGCTACAGTTCATGGAGTCGAAAAGAGTCAGACATGACTGAAGCAACTTAGCATGCATGTATTATTGTAGATCTCTTTTATTTTTACCCATTGCTTCATTTACATCTTCTTTTTTACTATTAAAATCTATTTATTTTTCTTCCTTTTCAGCTGTCTGTTTGCACTTTATTCATTTAATCACAAAACTTCAGTGAACATGTAGTAGGTAGTATGTGCAGTGCTGGGCACTAGACAGACCTTCAAAAATGTGGGTCTGGGATCACATCTGAAGTGTGGAGCTCAGTGCTGGGTCTGCTCCCATCTATACCAGGTTTAAGATAAAAATTAATATGAGATTCCTTATGTTAAAATATAGACCATAAATAACTGGAAGCTTGAAAGTTATTCAGGCAGAAGCTGAATCAGGACCATGGACTGAGCCCATGAGCTCCCTCCCCCTGTGTGAGCTCTGGGTGTTTCTTTCTTCATCAGTGACCACTCATCCATACTTCCTCCCCATATTGGCCAGAACTTCCTCTCGTCCAGAAATCTGTGTGTGCATGTGTTAAGTTGTTTTAGTCATCTGCAACTCTTTGGGACCCTATGTACTGTAACGCACCAGGCTCCTTTTTCCATGGGATTCTTCAGGCAAGAATACTGGAGTAGGTTGCCATGTCCTCCTCCAGGGGATCTTCCCAACCCAGGGACTGAACCCAAGTATCTTATTTCTCCTCTATTGGCAGGTTCTTTACCACTAATGCCACCTGGGAGGTCCTCCAGAAGTCACAATGTAAAGTCTTTTAACTTAAAAAGACTTGGTTTCTCAGACTTAAGGGATCATTGAAGGCTAAGCAGAATAATAACAGAAATGTAACACTTAGAAATATTGTAGTGAAATTTTAAAGCTACAGAGAAAACTTTCAAGCTTTTCAGGAAGAAAAAAAATATCATCTAAAAAATCAGATTGGTAGCAGATTTCTTATTGGCAATGCCAAGGATAAGAAGACAGTAGAGAGGTTTATCAAAGTTCTGAAAAGTTTTTTTGAATCAAGAATCATATTTTAATAGCAACTTTGGAAATGTTAAGACTGTATGATGCCAGACAAAATGGAATTCTAGAA
This sequence comes from Giraffa tippelskirchi, assembly GCF_054371585.1. Lineage (NCBI taxonomy): Eukaryota > Metazoa > Chordata > Mammalia > Artiodactyla > Giraffidae > Giraffa > Giraffa tippelskirchi. The sequence continues at coordinate 97,585,155 of NC_137277.1, forward strand.
AAAAACATTTTTAAAGAATGGGCAAATAAAGTTATACTTTTCATTAGTAAGAGTTATGGTCAATCAAGAAACTTCACACAGCAAACAATAAAACTTTAGATGCTAAGTCTCTTCAGTCGTATCTGACTCAGTGCAACCCCACAGATGGTAGCCCACCAGGCTCCACCATCCCTGGGATTCTCCAGGCAAGAACACTGGAGTGGGTTGCCATTTCCTTCTCCAGTGCATGAAAGTGAAAAGTGAAAGTGAAGTCGCTCAGTCGTGTCCGACTCTTAGCGACCCCATGGACTGCAGCCTACCAGGCTCCTCCATCCATGGGATTTTCCAGGCAAGAGTACTGGCAATATAACACAAAATATGATGGAACTATAAGGGGAAATTAATAAATGTTCTATCATAACAAAGACTAATATACCTCTCTCAGAAATCAAAATACCAGTAGAATGATTATACATCAAAGGACATAATCAACAGAGTGAAAAAACAAGCAACAGAATGGGTGAAATTTGCAGATCATGTATCTGATAATGAGTTAGTTAATATCCACAGCATATAAAAAACTCATACAACTCAACAATAAAAAAACCCAATGACCCAATTCTTAAAAATAGACAAATTTCTCCAAAGAATATATACAAATGGCCAAAAATAAGCAGATAAAAAGATGGTCAACATGACTAATCATTAGAGAAATGCAAATTAAAATCATGACAAAATATTATGTCATACCTATTAAGAGCTCCTACAAAAAATGAGGGAATAATTGTTAATGAGAATTGAAATCTTTGTTCACTGTTGGTGGGAATGTAAAATGGCATAGCTGCTATGGAAAACAGTATGGCAGTTCCTCAAAAAATGAAAAATAGAATTACCATACAAACTTGCAAACTCCCACTTTTGGCTATACTTCCAAAATAATTGAAAGCAGGACCTCAAAGACATATTTGAATTCCCATTTTCATAACAGCAACCTGCATTATCAACAGTCAAGATTTGGAAACAATTCAGATGATCATAGAAAGATAAAAGGACAAGCAAAAAGTGGTCTATACATACGCAATAGCATATTACTCAGCTTTAAAAAGGAAGAAAATTCTGACATGAGACAATATGGATGAACCATGAGGATATAATGCTAAGTGAATGTCAGACACCAAAGGGTGAATAGTGGAAGATTCCACATCTATGAGGTACTAGAATGCTCAAATCTATAAAGATGGGAAGTAGAAGGTTGGTTGCCAGGGGCTGGGAAAGAGAGGAACAGGAAGTTACTATTAAAGAAGTATGGTGTTTCACGTTGGGAAGATGAAAAAGTTCTGGAGATGGACGGTGGTGATGGGTGCACAATGCTGTGAATGTGCTTTCTATCACAAGATTGTATTTTAAAATGGCTTAAATGGTAAGTTTTATGTTATGTGTATTTTACTAAAATAAAAATAAATTTTTTAAAGAGAAAAGGAAGCTATAGATAAGGTTTGGAGCATACAAAAACAAAAAAGATTGCTTCACTTTCCAGGTCATAGTATCTGGAATTCTAGGTGGAGACACCTCACAGAGGTTCTTCCCCATCACAGGCTTCCACAGTAGAGTGGAGATAACATGGAAAGTCAAGGCAGAGAGGAGCCTAAAACAGTGTCTCCCCAGTCCTGTGTGAGAAGTAAAAGTTCCAGAGGAGCTCATTGGACCATATTTGAATTCTCCGCAGAGAATTTATAAGTAAGTATCTGTTACTTTTCCAGTTTATCTCTCTGCATGTTTGTCTTCCTTTCTACCAGTTGTAATCTTGCTGAGTACAGGCAGTTCACTGTTCCGAGTGTCTAGAACAGTGTTGGCCCTGAATATGGGCTCCAGGGATCTTTGTTGGATGAATAAACATCTCGAAAATGAATTTTTATGCATATATGCAAGCATTTCTGTAAAACAAATTCCCAGAAATGTAACTGCTGGAGCAAAAGGCCTATGCATCATACAATTTGGTTGACATTAGGGTGGTCCGTATGTTCAGACTGTGTGATAGGCTTGAAGTGGGCACTGTGTCTGGAGACATGTGTGTGTTTGGGCTCATCCATGTATCCCCAGATGGTTCCATAGTGCAACCAAGATAAAGAACTACTGTTTTAGACCAATTTCTATGTTGTCCAGCTATACAATGCATCAAGGTTAGGCTGCATGTGGTTTCCTCATAATTGCTCCAGCCAATTCATCCCTAATTATCTAATCTAGTAATTTGTGAAACCCAGAGTCTTTTATTTATAAATGCTGACAATGGCATGTAAGAAGTAGGGAATGATAGTTTACAGAAATTGTTTGGCTATCTAAAGCTTAATTAATCTTCTTGAAATAAAGTTCATAATTGGTACAATGCATAAAGTTAAACACATGTCACCCATTTTGGCCTTTAATTCCTTACACAGATATGTTTATATAAGAATTATGTGTGCAACTGAGACAGTCTCAGAGAAAGGCTTTGGGTAAAGTCTAATTGTATGGTCCATAACCTCAATTTAGCTATGGACAAAGGAACATCCTTGCATGCAGCTAATCTTTGAAATTATTTAGTTTGTGACTCCAAAGAGTAAAATTTTTAAATATCTTAGTAATGAAACAGGTGAATAAATAACCAAAATGTGTTATTAATAAATTTGAAGATGTGCAAGATGTGGTGTGTGTTATCCTAGGAGGGTTAGTGAAGAAAAGTGGACCAGATATAAAGTGACAAATAGACAGAGGGAACAGGGAGCCAAGATACAATTTATAAAAACTGGGATTTCCTGAAGAAGAAACTAAAACTAATAGTGGCAATAGTAAAACAAAAATATGAGAAAATGTTCTTGAAGGAAGCTAGCATACACAAACACATACACACACATACACATTTATACCTAAATAAATTCTGGAAGAAAAAGTCTAGAAACAAAGGAGTAAAATCCTACAGTTTTCAAGGATCCAAAATGGTATCAAGTTACATGTAAAGATAAAAATCAGCCTACCTTCACACTTGTCTTCAACAAACAAGATATAATTGTACTGTGAAGCAAGAACTTACAGGTTTGTCATTCATGTGTGGAGGCAATAGATTTCCCTAGATATGCAATGGCTCAGAGAATATTTCATGCAGGAACTCTTCACATACACAAAAAAAATTGCTCAAAGATATACTCTCACTGACCTGAAGATTAGCAAAATTAATATTTCTGGCTTTTAACCTATAAAATTTACAGTGATCAAAAGACTGTACATCCTGTTGGCAAGAATTCGATGAGAAACAGATACTCATTTCTTTATAGGAGTGTGAATTGGTCTGACCTCTTTTAGTTGTGATTGGAAATGTCGAACAACATTTGAAATGTTTATATCCTCTGGCAGCTAACAAAATACAGTCTGCATAGAGGAGAATTATCACGACACCATCCCAGGGATAGCTGGGGATACCAATAAGGATGTTGCTAATGGTGTAAAACATTTGGTAGACTGTGGAGACAATGGAATTTCTTGACAACTAGTTTGATGCTGAGAATTCAGTTAAGGAGATACAGAAGCTACTGCTTGTTGGGAAGGACCAGAAAATACTAGTGGGCTTGGAGAGAAATGAGAAACTAAGCTTAATTGCTGCCTCTCCTTCTTGAACACCTTAAATTAGAGAGGGGACATGAAGAAAGCTATGCTGAATTGGTGAGATGGTATCATATGGGCATCAGAGGTGCAAGGATGGAGCCCTGAGTGTGTAGGTGAGGACACACAAGCATCAAAGCTGTCTCCCTCACATCCGCTTTCCTCTTTCCTAGTTCTATTCAATCACAGATCCACTAAGCCACTGATGACAGGGATTGGTTTAAGAATGGACACGTGGGGACTTTCCAGGTGGTCCAATGGTTAGGAATCTGCCTGCCAATGCAGGGGACACAAGTTCCATCCATGGTCCAGGAAGATTCCCGCAGACGATGGAGCAACTAGGCCTGAGCGCTGCAACCATTGAAGCCTTTGCTCCTTAACAAGAGAAGCCCCCACTAAGGGCAACTAGAGAAAAGCCTGCATGGCCAAGAGATTCAGCACATCCAAAAATAAATAAATAAAATAAATAATTTTTTTAAATTAAAAAAGAATGGACACATGACCAATGAGAGGAAAGAAGATGTTTGCTGGGGGCCTCTGAGAAAAGTTCCCTCCCAAGAGAAACCTCTGGAAGACACCCTCAAAACTGTGTCATATTTTCCAGGAGAAAATTTTATTTTGCATTTTAAACTCTCTTATATAGTGTGAAATTTTGTTACTATATGCTTATGCTACTTACAAAATATTTTTATATATAGCTGTAAAATATTTATAAATATTACTGTAAAACATTTTTGTCATGGAAAAAATACACCACTTTTAATAAGAAAAAGCACGTATTCATGGAAATAAACAGTATTTTTGGTTCATGAAAGTGTTAATGATGCTTTTCTCTTATGGTCTTCCAAATTTTCTACCCTGAAAATTGAAAGTAAAAATATGGTTTTTTAAATTTATATTTTCTCAAGAATAACCAAAAGTTAGTATTCATCAAGCAGATCACATGAGAAAAACTGGAACATTCTGTATTGACCCATGGCTTCCATGCTTAACTTCTCAAAGCTCCCCAAAGTATATTATACCTTTGGGGATTAGGAGTTGATGGTTAGATCCATTTTCATATCAAATTTAGTTTTATCAAATTTAGTTTTCACTTTCCAATGCCTTAAATCGTGTACATCCAGCACTTACTGAGAGCTTCCAGTCATTTACAAACACAGTATCCAGAGGCTTCTGCCCTGCTTAAAATCTAAATGGGTAAAAGTTGAAACCAACAGTTACATTCTGCTCTTCATTTAATTAATATTGAAGAGTTTATGTCATGATGTCTTTCTTGTTTCTTATTTGTTCATTCTTGTATAGAAAGATAAGTGTTAATATTTTGGCCTTAAAATTTTGCAACACAAAAGCCAGCAGAGATAAAAGGCAGTTGATTGAAATATTGTTCAGTTACCTCTTAGCATCACCCATCTGGACTGTATAAATCCAGTAGGAACTAAAGTAACCTTTCAGTTGAGAAGAAGAAATAAACTGTTAGGTTCAAGATAGCAAATTATTTCAGGCCAGAAAGGAAACTTGAAGGAGAGCGTGAAACAGGATAAGAGAGAAAGGAGGTGAATAGTGATTTAATTAATTCTGTCATATTAGCTTTGGAGAGACCATTTGGAACTGAACCCAAAGCATCTGGTAAGGTACTCGAATTAAATAAACTAAAAACCAGGGGGGAAAATGTTTTTCACCAGCTTACCAAACAGCTTTGACTCACTCTTTCCGAATATCCTTTCCAAGTATCACCGATTCTAATAAAAGTTATTTGTTCCTGCATGTTTGGAGGTCAATAGGGCAAATCATTTCTTGGTTACCTTGAAATAAATTGGCTCGTATATGATAAATCTTGGTTTTAAATCTTAAAACTGTGAGCTTGGGTATAACTAGCACCGATATGCAGGCTCGGATTCCAACTTAGATATGTGGGGATATGATGCAGGATGGAGATGAAGAAAAAAAATGAAGTCAGAAGTGCATCCATCTCAGAAGCCGATGCTAACATCTAATGACGTCCCAGCATTTAACAGAGAGCTGGGCATTACAAAGATGAAAAAAGAAGGGCTAAGAAGGTATAGAAAGGAAATAGAAAAACAAAAGGAGGAAATAAAAGATGGAAAGGAAAGAGAGAAAAAGCAGAACAAGGGAAAGGAGGGAAAAAAAGGGGAAAGAAAGAAAGAAGAAAAAATGAGAGGGGAGAAAAGAGAGCTGCACCTCACATTGAAAGCAGAGCTATCACAGGTCATTGATTCCTGAGCTAAACTACTGATTGCTATTATTGTTGTCATTTCAACGCATTAAGTTTGGGATGCTTCATTACTCAGCAATAGATAAATGGACCCCTAAATGTGAAATCATTCTATTTTAAAATATATTATTACATAACACACATTCTCACTTTGAAAAACAAGCTTTAAAAAAATAATAGGCATCCATTCTAGATATAGCGATGTGTACATGCTTATTCCAAATCCTCTAAGTATCCCTTCCCCCCATCCTTCTCCCCTTACCCCAAAACCTTAAGGACCTACTATAAAGCACACAGAACTTTGCTCAATATTATGTGGCAGCCTAGATGGGAGTGGGGCTTGGGGGAGAAATGGATACATGTATATGTACGGTTCTTCCATGTTCACCTGAAACTATCACAACACTGTTAACTGGCTATACCTCAATACAAAATGAAAAGTTTTTTTTTTTTTAAGTTTTTTTTTTAAAAAGATAAAAACTAAAAAAAAAGGATAGGCAATTTAAGCAAAGATTGAATTATGGCTCTTTCTACATGTATAACAGGTTAATTTTAATGTTTGAAGTTTTCACTACATGCACAAAAGGCATAATTTTAATGTTTGAATTTAGTTAAATTTAATCAAGAACTCACACTGATAAAGATGACCAATAAATTTTTTTTTTTTTTTTAAGTATGGGCAAAGATGTGGAGAAAATGGAATCCTTGTGCTTTGCCAGTAAGGAAGTAAAATGACGTAGCCACTGTAGCGGCTTCTCAAAAAAATAAAAAATAAATTACCATATGATCCAGCCATTCTATTTCTGTGTATATATCCAAAATAACTGAAAGCACAGTTTCAAAGAAATATATGCACACCCATGTTGATAGCAGCATTATATGCAACAGCCAAGAGATGGAAGCAACTCAAGTGTCCACTGATGGATGAATGCACAAACAAAATGTGGTCTATACGAACAATGGGATATCATTCAGCTTCATAAAGATAGGAAATATTTTACATGATACAACATGGATGAACCTTGAGGACATTACACTAAACGAAATAAGCCAGTCACTAAAAGACAAATACTGCATGATTTCCTTACGTGAGGTACCTGGAGTAGTTAAGTTCATTAGAGACAGACAGTAGAATGGTGGTTGCCAGGGGCTAGGGGGAGGGAAGAATAGGGAATAGCCCTTTTATGGCCCCGTGGTTTCAAAGTTTTCCCCAGTTTTATCCATGCTCTTATCATATAGATACAGTAAATGTGTATTTACACAGTAAAATCACCAAAATTTTCTCCTAAATTTGCATAAGTAAAATTATTCATCAAATTTGGTGATATTATCATGAAATTTAATAATAATTAAGCCAAGAAACAGTTGGTCAAGCAAACGGGGAATCTAACACTAATTTCACTTGTTCATTAACAATAATAAAGCATCTCATAACCATTATATTGTGGCATATAACATCTTTTCAAGACTAATGGCCAAGGCTGTAGTCAGTGTTTATTTCTATTAAAGTTCAGTTTTTGTAGTCAATTACAATTTACTCATATTTCATGTTTCAAGTTTGTAACATATACAATTTATCTGACTCACACAGTTTTGTTCATCCATTAGATGTCATCCATTAATTTTTATGGCAGAAAATTACATTTTCAAAATGTGAAACATGCTTCCCTCATCCTGTGAAGCAAATAGTTTATCTTTATCATTTTACATTGCTGAACAAATTGAAAATATCTTGCAACTACTTTGGATTATTAATTTCAAAAGAGAAAATATTTTATCAGTATTTCTATAAGGAATTTACAATTGTAATTTCACAAGCCACACACACAAAAGATGGACTAACTTTTTTTTTTTAATATCTAGAAGCAGAGATGATGTTTGGGGAAAAGAGGCAAAAGTCACAGTAAAAAAAAAAAGATCAGTAAATTGTTTCATTAAAAAAATGCTCTTCTAATAAATAACTGATTAGAACTCAAAATTGTTCCCACTGCTTTTCACTTGTTTCAATAAAAGGAAGTTCCCTCATATCAGAGCCACTTTCCTGATGACAACACAGAATGACAAGGTTTTGACTTAATAAGTTGCTGTTGACTTTTGCATTCTGCCTTAATATTTGGGTATTGCACAAAAAAAAAAATAGAAAAGAATTGATATTCAACATTTTCCCAAGTTAAGACTACCTTCCCAGTAGGAATAATTTCTAGCTTTGTCAAGCAATTTTTTAATAATAATACTTTTTATTATTTATAATACCATGACCCGCAAGGTTCATGTCCCAGAGCAGTGTTGTGGCTAAAAATATACCATCTTTGCAAATAAACTGAATTTCAATTGCAAAATAAATCATATTCTTGTATTTCCTGAACTATGATGAGTATGTATGAGTCCCAGTAATTTCTTCTTAAAATTTTCTTTTTTTCTCCCTTCCTATCTGTCACCATCACTATTATTCCTGGATCTTTCTTCTAACTTCCCCCTAAAATTTCCCCTAAAATATCTTCAAGCTTTATGATCTTTTTTCTTTTCTTTTTTTTTTTTTTTTTACTATTTTCAACTTGTTTTCCCTCTCTTAGCCTCTCATTATATAAATTCACATTATATATAAATTGACAGTAAATTGTTCAACATCTTCCCACTGTTCCCATCTCTCTCTCTCTCTCTTTCTTTCTCTCTATGCCTGTTCTATTTTGTCTCCAAAGAGAAACTGGCAAGACAGTGTGAGGGGAAAAAAAATGACTGAGCAGAGCTGAATATCTCTTTTGCAGATAGGTTGTTAGTACAAGAAAGAAACTAAAAATCTGAAACACCAGTAATTTTTGGTCTGTTGCATTCTAATAGTTACAAAATTCACTGCCTTTCCAATAAAAATATAAAGCTGCTCAAAAAGACTCTAAAGTTAAACCTTGAAGTTCTCCCTTCATCCAGATCCTAGATTTTAAGTAACAAAAGCAGCAAAACCTAATATACTGAAGATCCTCTCCACTTCTTTTTGAGTACCTCTGAGAGTTTAAAACCTAGAAGAAAAGAGGGTTCTTGCAACTGTTTTTTGTTCTAGACATTTCTGCCTGGGAGAGCTGGGTGGATGTTGATGTGGGTTGAAATTTTGGCCTGAAGCACCATGAAATTCCCGCCCATGATGTGAGTCCCAAAAACATCTGGGGTCTTTGCGCAACGAGTCTCTAAATCTTCATTTCCCCGTGCGGCACACACACAGGCTGCTTGCTACACACTGTGATTTAATCAGCTGCCTTTAGAAAAACAGGCACTTAGAATTCTAACATATTGGAAGCAGTGGTGATGTTTTGAAAGGCATAGCAGGATCACACTTAGACCCTAGGACAGCACTAAGTCCAGAGCTCTTTGTCTCTCCTTGCAACCCATCTCTGTGCACAAACTAAACTTCTCTTTTGGTCAAAAGGACACAGGATGAACTATGAGCATGAAAGCACCATTTCCTTGTCTCATGAATCAGTAAGTGACTTGGTTCCCCATTAGGTCACCATGGAACGCAGACTGTAACAGGAACACAGGAAAGCTCTAAACAGGGAAGGGAGGACGCTGATGTGGAATATCGTTGCCAGAGTAACATAAACCTTGTGTGTTTTCACAAGGAAATGAGTCACTTGTTTCTGTTGGCTAAAACTCTGTTTTCTTTAATTTCATATTTTAGCTGTCTAATATACGCTGAAAGAGCCCAGGGTTTCCAGTCTTCAGATGAAGATAACTTGTTAATTAAAAGCTCAACACAGGGTTTGCGTGGTAATTAAATAGAGCGGGATAAAAGGAACACTCATGCAACCAGAAGCACATAGCAAAGGCCAGGGCAAGAGGCCTCAAACCTTCATCTGTGCTTCTTGTGGGGCAGGGGCCAGGGGCAGGTACAGTATGTTGAGATACTTCAGAAGAAAACAGTAATGAGAAATAAAACTTACCAATTTACCAAAACCAATTTGTTAAAAACAAAATATGGTATACTCAAAGTCAGGATGAGTTTGCTTTCAATTATTGAAGTATTTAATGAATTAATTAACATTATTTTAATGTTTTTCTTTCTTCGGAATGGTTTAGCATTAGAAAAGTATTACAGCAGGAGTTGCAAATGCTAAGGTCTGCATGGCTCGGGCTGGCTATGGGTGACAAGAGACAAGGGAACTGTGGCTTTCTAGCAAAAAAATGTGAGCAGACACCACATGTATATGAGCCAGATATGGCCTATGGGGTTCAAACCTGGGACCTCCATTCCAGAGTGCAAAGAAAGACAGTATTCTTCACTTTCATTGGAAGACTAGCTGGAATCAAGATTGCCGGGAGAAATATCAATAACCTCAGATAAGCAGATGACACCACCCTTATGGCAGAAAGCAAAGAAAAACTAAAGAGCCTCTTGATGAAAGTGAAAGAGGAGAGAGAAAAAGTTGGCTTAAAGCTCAACGTTCAGAAAACTAAGATCATGGCATCTGGTCCCATCACTTCGTGGGAAATAGATGGGGAAACAGTGGAAACAGTGTCAGACTTTATTTTGGGGGGCTCCAAACTCACTGCTGATGGTGATTGCAGCCATGAAATTAAAAGACGCTTATTCCTTGGAAGGAAGGTTATGACCAACCTAGATAACATATTTAAAAGCAAAGACATTACTTTGCCAACAAAGGTCCGTCTAGTCAAGGCTATGATTTTTCCAGTGGTCATGATGGATGTGAGAGTTGGACGGTGAAGAAAGCTGAGCGCCGAAGAATTGAACTGCTTTTGGACTGTGGTGTTGGAGAAGACTCTTGAGAGTCCCTTGGACTGCAAGGAGATCCAACCAGTCCATCCTAAAGGAGATTAGTCCTGGGTGTTCACTGGAAGGACTGATGTTGAAGCTGAAACTCCAGTACTTTGGCCACCTCATGAGAAGAGTCGACTCATTGGAAAAGACCCTAATGCTGGGAAGGATTGGGGGCAGGAGGAGAAGGGGACGACAGAGGATGAGATGGTTGGATGGCATCACCAACTCGATGGACATGGGTTTATAAGCTCCGGGAGTTGGTGATGGACAGGGAGGCCTGGCGTGCTGCGATTCATGGGGTCGCAAAGAGTCAGACACGACTGAGCGACTGAACTGAACTGAACTGCCTTCTTTTAAATATACACACTGATAAAAATGTCACCATCTATTAAAAAAATTTAATTAACACAACTATGTACATTAAGCAGTTAGTACTTGCTTTTAGGACTCAGGCATAGTGCTTCTTCACGTTCCCAAAATTTATGGCCATTTGGTAATACACTGGCTATATTTTTTCTCCCTGGTTTTTTTTTTTTTTTTGACACTTTTTTAAGCAAGTCGTCAGTACCCATGTCTCTAGTGCATTAAAGCCTCTTCCTCCATCATCCCAGAATCCTACGCTCAATTGCCCACTTTACTGGAACAATTGACCTGCTAAACACTGTATTTAATGGCCTTTTCTCAGTCCCTATTCCCCTTGGCCTCCCTCCTGTGTTATCAGAGCCACTCCTTGTTCATACCACTCTCCTTCATCAGCTTCCCCCTTAATCACTTTTAATTTCCCTCTTTATCCTTTTGTCCTTCAATGACTTCTGTATCTAAATTATCCAAGTCTGATCTCACCTCTAGACATTTTTACTTGATACCCAGTGTAACACTCCAACATCCTACTCCCCATCATCTTCTTCCAAAGCAGCATCTCTTCCTGACTTCGTTGCTTCTGTCATTGCTCCATCGTTCTCTCTGAGACAATCTCAAATGCAGGATACGTCTTTGATTCTTCCCTTTCGTCCCTTTCTCTTACAGATCTGATCAGTCACCAAATGTGTTGATTCTTGTAAATTCATCTATTTTGCGTCCACACCTTCCTTTCCAATTCCACAGCCACGCCCTTATCTAGAATCTTAGTTCTCTCTTCACATCTAATTTATTACAACAGTTTCCTAATTGGTCTCTGCCTGCAGTCGCTCAGTGCTGCAATCCATGTTGTTCACTGCAGCTAGATATGCTTTAATGAAAAACTCCACTGTGCAGAGTTCATCCCTTCTCAGCTTCCAGTGGCATCCCCTGCCTTTAAGAAGTTCAGACATCACAGTCTACTGTTAAAGGTGTCCACCTCTTACGCCCTTACTTTATCTTCCCCATATCTCCCCATATCTAACACTAAGTCTTTCCTTCTGGTCTAATCTAGGCAATGTCTTATTCTCTCCCCCTTGATGCTTCCTACCGCTCAAACACAGCTCATTTCTAGAAAGGATACACTTCCTGTTTTGTTCCTACTTACTGCCTTGGCCCCCATCTTCTTGCTGAAGCCTTTCCTGATCATATAGGCAGGTCTTGCCATATTTTTGCTCGTATTTATTTAATTTTTCATGTATTTGGGCTTTGCCCTCATCCAGAATTCCTAGCCTTCTAAAGGCAAGAAGTGTGTCTCTGGTTCACATCTCCTGTAGTTACAGTGGTATAGCCACAGTAGGTTTTCTATAATTATTTCATGAATAAAGATGGTAATTATCTTAATAATGTCATCCATAGCAACTAAATTGTATGCTGAGTTGAATATTTTTAATACATTTTAATGAGTGTGTTTTCAAGATTTTCATAACTTCTTTTATAGACATCATTTGTTCATCTTTCATGCATGTCTAAAAGATTTAAGAACATTAATTAAGTGTCTAATCAATTTGTATCATAATTAACATCATCCACATCCTTATTTGGCATCTACGTTCTTCCTTTTCCCCTTAGATACATTTTTTTCTTTTCAGGGATTTTTTTTTTTGCTTCCTCCTGTATTTGTATTTATATTACATGTGCTTTACTAAATCTCATTTTCATTTTTTAAACTACTATTTAATTTTTAGAATTCTAAGTCATTTAGTTTAGAATTCTAATTCTAAAGTATAAAATGTATATACTGTCCTACTTTTCTAGTTCCCTTTTTTCCCCAATGGGTAACTATTTTATTAACTTCTTATTTACTCCATCTGAGAAATGTTAAGCATGTACAAGCCAATATGGCTTCTTCTTTCCACCCACTTTTCTGTATTTTTTTAAACACTTTTCAGCACCTTGCTCTTCCCAATTTATAGTGTATCTTCAGTTCTATAAAGTCTTCCACATTCTTTTCAACAGCTATCTGGCCTTCCATAACATGATATATCATAATTTATTGAAGCGGTTCCCCACTGATACACATTTAGGTTGTTTCCAGTCATTTACTGTTATACAAGGTAGCATATATACTTGTACATAAACTTTTTGCAGGTATGCAAATATATGCATGTATAACTTTTAAAAAATAGAAGTTCCACGTCTAAGGTTATGTATGTGTATAATTTTGACAGATACTCCAAATACAATAAATTATTTTATACTCACACAAGTGATGCATTAACAGTGCCTATTTATCCAAAGTCTTATGAATGTAGTGCATTATCAAACTTTTGGGGTTTTGCCAGTTTAATAGATGAAAAATTGATTAAAGATAGATTTTTTAAAATTATCTTTATTGTATAGAATTCATATAATAACATTAATTTTAAGTGTACAATTTGATGAGTTTTGGCAACCATATGCATTCATGTCACCACAACCACAAATATAATACAGAGAACTTCTATCACACACAAAAATTCCCTCATGCTCCTTGATAGCCAATGCCTTACCCACTTCCCCAGCCCCTAACAACTACTCATTTGCTTTCAGTTACTACAGTTTTGTCTTTTATAGAACTTCATATAAACTTTATGTAGTATATACTCTTCTTCTGTAATTTCTTCCCTTAGCAAATTTTTCTGGACATACCTATCTTTCATTCTTTTCTGTTGCAGAGTAGTAGTCCATTGTAAAGATAAACTAAAATTCACTTATCTATTTACCTCTTCATGGACATATTGGTTATTTTCAATTTGGAACTATTATGAAGAAAGCTGCAGTCAATATTTGAGTGTGTTTGTGTTAAAATGTCTTCATTTCTTTGGATAAATTACTAGAAGTGGTATTGCTGAGTTCTATGGTGTGTATTTTTAACATTATAAGAAACTGCCAAATTGTTGCCGTATCATTTTTTATTCCCATCAACAATATGTGAGTTTCATTTGTACCATATTCTTACCAATACAAAATATTGCCAGTTTTTAACCATAGTCATTTTACTGGATGTGTAATGGTAATTGAGGTTTTAATGTTTTTTCTTTATGACTAATGATGTTAAGGATCTTTTCGTGTGCTTACTTGCCATTCATATATCCTCTTTGGTGAAATGTCTATCCAAATATTTTGCCCAGTATTTGTCATGTTGCTTTTCTGTTATTGAGTGTAAATGGTATTCTTCTATATTCTAGCTAAAGTCTATTATTAGAGATATATTTTACAAATCTTTCATGACTTTGTACAGGACACAGGGAGCAAGACCATTCCCAAGAAAAAGAAATGCAAAAAAGCAAAATGGCTGTCTGACGAGGCCTTACAAATAGCTGTGAAAAGAAGAGAAGCCAAAAGCAAAGGAGAAAAGGAAAGATATACCCATTTGAATGCAGAGTTCCAAAGAATAGCAAGGAGAGATAAGAAAGCCTTCCTCAGTGATCAGTGCAAAGAAATAGAGGAAAACAATAGAATGGGAAAGACTAGAGATCTCTTCAAGAAAATTAGAGATACCAAGGGAACATTTATGCAAAGATAAAGGCTCAATAAAGGACAGAAATGGTATGGACCTAACAGAAGCAGAAGATATTAAGAAGAGGTGGCAAGAATACACAGAAGAACTGTACAAAAAAGATCTTCATGACCCAGATAATCACGATGGTGTGATCACTCACCTAGAGCCAGACATCCTGGAATGCAAAGTCAAGTGGGCCTTAGGAAGCATCACTATGAACAAAGCTAGTGGAGGTGATGGAATTCCAGTTGAGCTATTTCAAATCCTGAAAGATGATGCTATGAAAGTGCTGCACTCAATATGCCAGCAAATTTGGAAAACTCAGCAGTGGCCACAGGCCTGGAAAGGGTCAGTTTTCATTCCAATCCCAAAGAAAGGCAATGCCAAAGAAAGCTCAAACTACCACACAATTGCACTCATCTCACACGCTAGCAAAGCAATGCTCAAAATTCTCTAAGCCAGGCTTCAACAACACATGCACCGTGAACTTCCAAATATTCAAGTTGGATTTAGAAAAGGCAGAGGAACCAGAGATCAAATTGCCAACATCTGCTGGATCATAGAAAAATCAAGAGAGTTCCAGAAAAACATCTATTTCTGCTTTATTGACTATACCAAAGCCTTTGACTATATGGATCACAATAAACTGTGGAAAATCCTGGAAGAGATGGGCATACCAGACCACCTGACCTGCCTCTTGAGAAATCTGTATGCAGGTCAGGAAGCAACAGTTAGAAGTGGACATAGAACAACAGACTGGTTCCAAACCGGGAAAGGAGTATGTCAAAGCTGTATATTGTCACCTTGCTTATTTAACTTATATGCAGAGTACATCATGAGGCTGGATGGATGGATGAAGCTGGGCTGGATGAAGCACAAGCTGGAATCAAGATTGCTGAGAGAAATATCAATAACCTCAGATATGCAGATGACACCACCCTTATGGCAGAAAGTGAAGAAGAACTAAAGAGCCTCTTGATGAAAGTGAAAGAGAGGAGAGAAAAAGTTGGCTTAAAGCTCAACATTCAGAAAACTAAGATCATGGCATCTGATCCCATAACTTCATGGCAAATAGATGGAGAAACAGAGGCAGACTTTATTTCTTTGGGCCTCCAAAATCACTGCAGATGGTGATTGCAGCCATGAAATTAAAAGACGCTTATTCCTTGGAAGAAAAGCTATGACCAACATAGAGAGCATATTAAAAAGCAGAGACATTAATTTGCCAACAAAGGTCTGTCTAGTCAAGGCTATGTTTTCTCCAGTAGTCATGTATGGATGTGAGAGTTGGACTATAATGAAAGCTGAGCACCAAAGAATTGATGCTTTTGAACTGTGGTGTTGGAGAAGACTCTTGAGAGTCCCTTGGACTGCAAGGAGACCCTACCAGTCCATCCTAAAGGAAATCAGTCCTGAATGTTCACTGGAAGGACTGATGCTGAAGCTGAAACTCCAATACTTTGGCCACCTGATGTGAAGAACTGACTCTTTTGAAAAGATCCTGAAGCTGGGAAAGATTGAAGGCGGGAGGAGAAGAGGATGACAGAGGATGAGATGGTTGGACGGCATCACCAGCTCAATGGGCATGAGTTTGAGTAAACTCCAGGAGTTGGTGATGGACAGGGAGGCCTGGTGTGCTGCAGTTCATGGGGTCACAAAGAGTCAGACATGACTGAGCGACTGAACTGAACTGATTCTATCCTTCTGTTCTTTGTGTTATTTTGTCATGCTTTTTACTGCTGTTTATGGCGGACTTCAGTCCATAGGGTCGCAAAGAGTCAGACACGACTAAGAGACTAAGCACAACACACGTGCTTTAACATCTACAATACATTGTTAATATTTTTGCTTTAAGCAGATAACTAGGTTCATGGAGATTTTAAAAGTAAGGAAAATATGCCTATTACCCATTTCTAGTGCTCATCATTTCTTTGCATAGATCCATATTTCCCTCTGGTATTGTTTTCTTTTTCCCTGATGATTTTTTTTAAAAAAATATTTCTTGAACTACAGATATGCTGATGATGAATTCCATCACCTTTTGTATGTCTAAATGACATTTTTCACTTTACATTTTGACTCATTGAAGAATTCTAGGTTGCAGATTTCTTTTCTCTTAGTACTTTAAAGATATATCTCTATTGCCTTCTGGCTTGCATAGCATCTGATAAAAATGTTTCTATCATTCCTATCTTTGTTCCTCTGTGCACAATGTGTCTGTATTCTCTGTCTGCTTTTAAGATATTTTTTTTCTTTGTCAGCAGTTTTTAACAATTTTATTATGATGCATTTTGTCCTGGTTTTCTGTATGTGTAATCACTGGATTCATTGAGCCTTTTTGAATTTATGAGTTTGAATTTTCATCAATTTGGAGTTTTTAATCAATATTTTTTAAACTATCTTTTCTACTTCTACTTTTTTTATGAGACTCTAATTAAATGTATAATAAACCATCAATAGTATTCTATAAATTATTGCTCCTCAGTTTTCTTTAACCTTTTTTTTCTTCTGTGTGTTTGATTTCAGATAGTTTCTATTGCAATGTCTTCAAATTCACTGATCTTTTATTTTACAATTACTAATTTCATGTTAATCTCATCCAAAACATTTTCTGTTTTGTATATTTAATTTTCATTTATTTGAAAACTGATAAAAAGTGCTTTATACAAATATCATTTTTTTTGTCTTCTGTTTCTCTTCTTGTACTGTTTATATTTTCTTACACAGGTGAAGCATATTTATTTGTTCAGTCACTCAGTCATGGCCAACTCTTTGCGACCCCACGGACTGCAGCATGCCAGGCTTCTCTGTCCTTCGCCAACTCATGTCCATTGAGTCAGTGATGCATATTTATAGTACCTGTTTAACATCCTTGCCTGCTAGTTCCATCATTTCTATCCGTTTGTATTGACTATTTTTTCCCAGAATGGATTATATTGTCTGCATTTTTGCATGCCTAGTAGTTCTTTTCTGACATCATGATTTTATGTGGTTTTTGCAGGATTTCTTGTATTTTACTTTTATGCACAATTAAGTAATTTGAAATCAGTTGCATTATTTCAAGGTTTGCTTTTAAACTTTATTAGGATACGTTCAGATCAGACTTTAATCTAGGATCAATAAAGCTCTACTACTTAAAGTTCTCCTTCACAGATCACAGCCTTGTCATGGCTAAAGGGCTTTCATAACTCAATGAATCTATGAACTATGCTGTGGAGGCCACCCAAGATGGATGGGTCATAGTGGAGAGTTCTGACAAAATGTGATCCCCTAGAGGAGGAAATGGAAAACCACTCCAGTATTCTTGCCAAGAGAATCCCATGAACAGTATGACAGCTGACTCCAGTGGAAAGATATAATACTTGGACATTAAGTAATCTTAAGCATTTGTTGTTGTTGTTCAGTTGTTAAGTCATTTCTGATTCTTTATGACCCTATGGACTGTGGCCCACCAGGCTCCTCTGTCCATGGGATTCTCTAGGCAAGAATACTGGAGTGGATTGCCATGCCCTCCTCCAGGGGATCTTCTCAACCCAGGAATCAAACCCATGTCTCTTGCTTCTCCTGCATTGGCAAGTGGGTTCTTTACCACTAGCTCCACCAGGAAGCCCTATGTTTAAACTGCTGTTGTTGTTGTTCAGTCGTTCAGTAGTGTCTGACTCTTTGTGACCCCATGGACTGTAGCATGCCAGGCTTCCTTTTCCTTCACTATCTCTCAGAGTGTGCTCAAATTCACGCTCATTGAGTCAGTGATGCCATCTAACCAGCTTGTCCCCCGTCGTCCCCTTCTCCTCCTGCCTTCAATCTTTCCCAGCTTCAGAGTCTTTTCTAAGGAGTCAGTGCTTTGCATCAGGTGGCCAAAGTATTGGAGCTTCAGCTTCAGCATCAGTCCTTCCAATGAATATTCAGGGTTGATTTCCTTTAGGATTAACTAGTTTGATCCCCTTACAGTCCAAGGGACTCTCAAGAGTCTTCAACATCAAGTTTGAAAGCATCAGTTCTTCAATGGTCAGCCTTCTTTTTGGTCCAACTCTCACATCCATACATGACTACTGGAAAAACCATAGTTTTGACTGTATGGACCTTTGTCAGCAAAGTGATGTCTCTGCTTTTTAATACACTGTCTAGGTTTGTCATAGCTTTTCTTCCAAGGAGCAAGTATCTTTTAATTTTGTGGCTGCAGTCACCATCCACAGTTATTTTGGAGCCCAAGAAAATAAAGTCTGTCACTCTTTCCACTGTTTCCGCATGTATTAGTGATGAGTAAAACACAAAATACTCAAAAGACCCCACGGCAGATCTGTATCTCTCTGAGCCAGTACCTCCTTTCAAGTATCTGCCCCATAGTTTCTAGCCTTTAGTCTCTCTGAATTCCGTTCTCTTTTCTTCTTAAGCAGATAGTCTAGCTCTGTTGGGTTCCCTCTTTCTACACTGGAGGGAGCCTGGAAACTCTTCAGGCACAGTGAGCTAGAGTAATTATAGGTCTAATTTTTGTTTGTTAAATTTTTCTCAGGGATCACAGACTGGGCTGCTTGTTGTTAATATCTCAAAATTATTGTCTCATATATTTTGTCTAGTTTTCTACTTTTTTAAGGTACAAGATTAAATCTGATCTTTCTTGGTTTGCCTTGGCCATAGTAAGAAGTTCCTATCAGTTAATATTAATTTCTCTTGCTATAAATGAGGTTGAGTATTTCTTCATGCGTTTAAGAAGGGGCTTCTGTATTTCTGTCTCTGAGAATGCTTTTATGTCTTTCATCCATTCTTATTGTGTTGTTGGTGCTTTCATCATTTTCAATAACATCATTTAATGCTAGAATTCTACTTCACTGATTCCTGCAGTTCTAAAAACAGTTTTTCTTCTTTAATCCATTGATATTCCAATAACTTGCCCTAAAAGAATTTGAATGCTGTTCTACCTGTGTCGTAAAAATTCTTCATTACATTTTTATATTTGCATATTTCTACAATTCCAGTGCAAACATCAATTACACAAATATTTTTAAAGTATGTAAGGCCCATTGTATCTATTCTAGAGTTTAAAAGGAGAAAACCAAGAAGAGACACATTTTATAACCTTAAAGAGCTTATTATATAGATTGGGAGAGAAAATTATATATATTTAAAGTTGAGAGGGGTACATAAAGCCAAAATTACAAAATGGGCTAAGGTTAGTCATGGAATTCTCTTGAAGAAAACTGCCTCTTGAGCAAAATTTTGAGCCAAATTTAAAATCCAAATATGTTGGGAAGATGAGATGGTTAGATAGCATTACTGACTCAATGGACATGAATTTGAATAAACTTCAGGAGATAGTGAAGGACAGGGAAGCCTGGCATTCTGCAGTTCATGGGGTCACAAAGAGTCAGACATGACTTAGTGACAGAACAACAACAATGTTGGGAGAAAATATGCAAGATGGCCTCTCCAGAGATAATTGAAAAAAACAGAATAGGAAAGAGAAATGGGATGAGGAGGGAAAAGCCAGAGAGATGGTCTCTGGAGGGACTGCAGCCTTGCAAATCCCACTCCATACCCTGTCCATTAGAAAAAAGTGATGGTCTTGAGAAGTAGAAATTCAAAGCCACAGAGGCCTGGGGAGCTGGTCTCAGACATTTGGAGGGAAACAGAGCACTGCTTCATAAGTAGATGAGAACTACATCCACTGATTAATAACTTGTTTATATTTTTAAAGATACTGGTGCATTTTAGGGTCGTATTTGTTCGTTCATTGCTATCATGTTTAACTTAGGGAACATGCTGCTGCTGCTGCTGCTGCTAAGTCGCTTCAGTCGTGTCCGACTCTGTGCGACCCCATAGACGGCAGCCCATCAGGCTCTGCCGTCCCTGGGATTCTCTAGGCAAGAATACTGGAGTGGATTGCCATTTCCTTCTCCAGTGCATGAAAGGGAAAAGTGAAAGTGAAGTCGCTCAGTCGTGTCTGACTCTTAGCGACCCCATGGACTGTAGCCTACCAGGCTCCTCCGTCCATGGGATTTTCCAGGCAAGAGTACTGGAGTGGGGAGCCATTGCCTTCTCCGTAGGGAACATGAGGACTCAGTAATAGGTTTAATTGCTATTCCTCATTTGTATAAAACTCTGATCATTCTTACTACTGATCACTAGGCTTCCCACCATAAAGCTATCGACTAATTTGTATTTTCAAGCCCCATACCTGTCAGCATTCTTCTGACCTCCTGGCTATATTGAACCAGAAGCTTTCTCCTAAGTGAGACCCTGGAAAACTTGGAGAAGACAGTTCTGCCAAATAAGCCTAAAGGCCCACCTGCTGATCCTCCACTGCATCTGAAGCTGATAACTCTTAACCTCATGTTTGGGCATCTGTGGCTCCCCTTGTGAGCCCTGTGTTGATACTCAAAGGGTGCACTCTCTCTTGTTTGTTTTTCCTGGTCTTCTTCACAAATGCTACCATTAGAATGTGCCTAGTTTTTACCATTAATGTCTCAAACTTCTGAAACCCTACCAGTGGAAAGGAAAACACTGCATCATTGAAGAACATCATTCACTTACGAATTGACCACAGGCCTGAGGTTTTGGATAGTTCGAGACTTGGGTCAATCCAATGGGTAAATATGCATTTGATCAAAAGTGTGAGAAAAAAAGAAGTACACCAGTGATAAACTAGAAATATTAACGAGAACTTCCAAACTGATAAGGGAAATTAAATAATGAAAAGTAACTTGATCAATCTTATAAAAAAAGAAATAAAGGCACAACAAATTAAGTTGCAAATGTTACTTAAAATAGATATGATAAAACTAAGTATATCAATTGTAACACTGAGTGTCGCCAGGTTGAATTTTTATAGTTAGAAACAGGTGCTAAATGTCCAGTGGTTAGGACTGGGCGCTTTCATTCCCTGGTCAAGGATCTAAGATTCCACAAGCCACATCGTGTGTCTAAAATAAAATAAAATAAAAACAGGTACTGTTACCTCAATATTCAGGAAGAAAAGCAATTTTTTAAGCTTGAGCTATATATTGCTTATAAGAAAAGTACTTTTCAGCAGTCGAATTTTTTAAAAAAGGATATATAGAAAAAAGAGAACAAAATAATACTAGGCAATCACAAAAATAAATAGAGGAAATATTAATTTCACATAAGTTAAAATTCAGGTGCCAAGTATCAAGCAACATAAAGAGAGAACATGATGATAAAAGTCAAAAATCGTAAGATAAAACTCATATCTTTCAAAGAGGGTAATATTTATGGATCTATATGTACAAGGCAGAATAAAAACAAGAAAAATCTTTAGAAGTGTCAAAAAGCCACCATAGTGGGAGATTTTTAAGTAGCTCCTTTGGAAGTGGGTTGATAAGTAAGAATAAGAAGATATAAATGAGAAAAAAGGGATTAAGTAATACAGTAAACACTCATTATAATGTAACTAGAAATACTTCAAATAAACAATATTCTTTTTCTTCCTGCATGCCTGTGGCATATTTACAAAATCAGTTATGTAATGGCCACAAAAAAGAGGTCTCTAACAAAAATCTAAAAAGTAGATATTTCAAAGCTATATCCCATAATCATAATCCAATAAAATTAGAATAAATAAAAAACGTACAGAAGCAATTCTACCTACTTAGAAATTAAGACCTATAACTCCTAAATAACACTTGGATATAAAAGTGCTACTAAAAATGGCCTAAAGTAGATAGAAGAAATCCACATATTACCTGTAAGTAGTCCTCTGTGAGGAGACAAGAACTCATCCTTCATCCCATCTGTCATTCTCATATTTATCAAAGCAGGTATACTTACTCATTTTATACATTGGTGTGTGTCTGGGATTGATACTTACCAGTTTGTTTATTTATATTACTGGTCTGTTTTCTCAGAAGTACATCAGGGCACTTTCCTGGTGGCTCAGTGGTAAAGAATCTGCCTGCCAATGCAAGATACTGGAGTTTGACTCCTGATCCAGGAAGATCCCACATACCTCAGAGTAACTGAGCCCATGCGTCACAATTACTGAGCCCCTGTGCAGCAGCTCCTAAAGCCCAGACATCCTGGAGCCTGTGCTCCACAACAAGAGCAACCACTGCAATGAGAAGTACATGCACACAGCTAGAGAGTAGCTCCCACTCACCGCAACTAGAGGAAGGACCACATAGCAACAAAGACCCAGCACAGCCAGAAATAAATAAAAGTACATCAGGAATCCAAAAACAAATTAAATTGCTGAACTTTTTAAAAAACATATAGCGCATGTGGTTAGTTTGAGTATTTTCAAATATACATTTTTATACCATTTACACATTGTTATTCACATCCATTCATAGTAAAGTATGCAAATCTTTACAACAGGACTCAAAACAGTGTCCAGCATCAGCTGTTAGTGTTTTAACACATGAGCTCCCACCTACTCAGGTTAATAGAAAGTCCTGCTGCCTCCTCCCCTTGCCCTTCTGCAGGTCCCCTAATGTGCTCAAACATTTCCCAAGGATCCTTCTTTCCAAAGGGCCAGTTCTCATTCCTCTTAATAGGCTCCTGGATCCAGAACTTAGACCTCCTTCTCTGGAGCTAGAAATATTATAGAGAACTTTCAGAGCCTTTAGAGCTTTCAATGGAGAACTTGACCCTCCATCTTTTGAATGTGCTTCCTTCCCTACTGCTCTCCAGGAATAACACACAGCTAGTTCTTTCCAGCTCACTCATCAGGAAGCAGAAATACATGACCCTCTATTTCTCAGCAGGTTCAAATGCCTGCTCCAAAGTCCTCAAGCATGTGGACATTATGGAAGTTACATTCTCATAAGGGAGAAAGAAAATAAAGAAGTAAATTGATAATAATATAACAGGAAGTGATAAATGCCATGAAAAACATAAAGCAGGCTATATCAATCAGGATCTAGGCAGGAAAACAGGAGTCCAATAAACAGTAGTGCAGAATTTAATCTTGAGAATTAGTTATGGCACAGTTAGAAATGCTTAAAATATTCCTTTAAACCACCTGCTACTGCTGCTAAGTCGCGTCAGTCGTGTCCGACTCTGTGCGACCCCATAGACGGCAGCCCACCAGGCTCCCCCGTCCCTGGGATTCTCCAGGCAAGAGTACTGGAGTGGGTTGCCATTTCCTCCTCCAGGGCATGAAAGTGAAAAGTGAAAGTGGAGTCGCTCAGTCGTGTCCGACTCAGTGACCCCATGGACTGCAGCCAGCCAGGCTCCTCCGTTCATGGGATTTTCCAGGCAAGAGTACTGGAGTGGGGTGCCATTGCCTTTAAGCCACCAAGGAAGCCCTATTATTGAAGCCCAGGGGTCAAGGAACCATGGAATTCTAGAACTGTGGAAGAGATGCAATTATTTCAGGAGATGCCATCCCCAAAGAGAAAAGGTGGGAAACCTCCAGGATTCTCCTGTCCTGTCCTTTCTTCTCCCCCAATACATTCCCCAAAGACTAATTTCTGCCTTGACCAAACTTAACTGGAAGTCAGTTGGCAAAGGAGGCTGGGAGCTGTAATTGCCAAGACTCAATCTCTGCAGTCCATAAAGACCAGATGAAGGTGGGAAATGGACCTGAGACAAAGCAGACAAAACTCACTGAAAGGAAGATTTGGAGTGACAGACGATGTGTGGGGATTATTTCATAGAGGATGGTAAGGAAAGGTCTCCCTAAGGAGGTGATATTTAAACAGATACCTGAATGAAATAAGAGATTAGATCAACTGAAGATCTGGAGAGTGTACCAGTTAGAACTTTATGTGCATGCTGAGTTACTCAGCTGTGTCCGACTCTTTGCCACCCCATGGACTGTAGCCTGCCAGGTTCCTCTGTTCAAGGGATTTTTTCAGGCAAGAATACTGAAGAAGGTTGCTATTTCTTCCTCCCAGGGGATCTTCCTGATTGAGGAATCGAACATGCATCTCCTGTGTCTCCTGCATTGCAGGCAGATCCTTTACTACTGAGTCACTGGGGTACCAGGTAGGGGAGAGGGCAAATGCAAAGACTCTGAGAAGGAAACTAGCTCAGCTTGATCAAGGAGCAGCGAGAAGGCCAGTGTGGCTGGAGCAGAGCAAGCAAAGGGTAAACAGGAGGCTAGGAGGTGGAGTGAGAGAGGAGAGCCCAGAGAATGAAGGGCTTTCTAGGTTCAAAGCTTGGAGTTGATGCTAAATGTGATGGGAAACCACGGGAACATTTGAGTAGTAGAGTGATGTGAACTGATCAATATTTTTCAGATGTTGCATTTACCTCGACATTACAAGTAACCTCAGGGATCTTTCCCGGTGGTCCAGTGGTTGAGAGTCTGCCTTGTAATGCAAGCGACACAGGTTCAATGCCTGGCTAGGGAATGAAGATCCCACATGCCACAGAGCAACTATGCCTGCATGCCACCACTTGAGAGTATGTACCACAGTGAAAGATCCCACATGATGTGAGGAAGATTCCACATGATGCAACTAAGATCCAACACAGCCAAACAAATAAATAATTTTTTTTGAAAAGACAGAAGTACTCTTGGATGCTGAGCAAGCATGTGCTCCCATAAGTCTCTGCTGTGTTTCTGCCTCTGTGCTTCCTCTCTGGGGCAGAAGGTCCCCATCTGGGATCTGCAAATCTTGGCACAGCACATTTCCACCCTGGGCATAGCAGTCTTCTTTCCAGAGCAGCTCTATCAGCACTGTCTTTTCCAACCATTCAGATGGAAGTAGGCTTGAGGGGATGGTTCCTGAATTGACTAGCTTGTACTGGTGCTAGGACTCTCCAGCAGTTGGGATCCAGACTATGAAAAGATCAGAAATGTTCTAACTCAAGAAAAGAAGCCCAACACCTGGGTGTGAAATGTGAGACCATTTTCTTCCGTACAGGAGTTCCAGCTAAGAGGATTCACTATTCTCTACAGTAAGCTAATTGAAGTAAAATACGAAGAAGTTTCATATGTTACAAAATTTTAGTCTCTTCCTGATTTTCTTTAACATTTAGCACTTTGTAAAAAACCATCCTTAGCACTGTACAAAAATAAGCCATGGGTCAGACTTGACCTGTGGGCCTCAGGTTGCCAAACCCTGCTCTGGAGTAAAGTTCCCCAGCATACGAATCCTCCCCATAAAGCTTCCAGCAGCTTGTTTGAATGTAAATGGAAAGCCAGAGATCACTAGCTAGTGGAAAATGTCTTTACTGGGAGAGTCAAAAACGAAATAAAGAAATAGCAAAAAGGGGAACACACAGGGAGGAAAACCAATGCAGGGAGCAAGAAGAAACGCACACCAAGGCACCCTGGTCCTCCTAAGAGGAACTTGTGGAATAAAAGAGGGGGAGTGTCACATATAAAGTATCCAGAACCAGAATACCATGGATTACTTGAGTTAATACGGGAGCTAGAAAACAAAGAAGCAGTGACTTGAAATTTTGAGAAAAAATGATTTCCAACCTAGAATGAATTCTCTTAACCAAGTATGGAGACAGAACAAAATCCTTTTAGTTGCTTCAATATCTTAGGAAACAGAGGATATAATATAAAAAGAGAAGCAATAGAAATCTTCAGGATGATGGCAAAATAGAATCCATGAGACTTGTTGTTGCAGGTCATGAAACTCATCAGACTGTTTTGGAACATGAGCACATATTGGTACTGGGGTTTCCACTTTTTGTGAAGAATGAGAGTTGGATTGGTGATATGTATATAGATAACTAAGCCAACAAAAACCAAAGAACTATTAACAAGAGGAACAAGTCAAACAGGAAAGGAAATATAGTAATAGTAAGCCACATGACTCAGCTGTGGCTAAAAATCACACTCAGAGCAATAAAAACATTGAATTTTGATCTAACTTGAAATTATGATATCATTCTATTAGGAAGATGGGGTGGGGCAGAGAAGAATTTAAAAAGGCTTAAATTCTCATCTTCAATAGTAAACAGAAAGTCAAAATAATGTCTAAAATAGACAAATTAAGTAAGTAGTATAAACATGCAATTTAGAAATGTAGAGTAAATACAGAGAAATGAGCAAGGGCAGCTTAAAGGATTGAAAACAATTACTACTGGGACTGGGAATGGAGAATGGGGAGGAGATAGCTCCTTGTTATTTCTGGGTAGTTATTATAAGAATTGTAGAATTATGATTTCTTAAACTATGCACATAGACAACGTTGATGAAAATAAAAATTCACACACCCAAAAGATCATGTTGGCTGCTCTCGACAGAGTTGATTGGAAGGGGCAAATGAAAGCAGGAGGACTGATGAGGGATTATGTCTGGGCAGAAGGTGGCCGCGGCCGAGACAAGATTTGACAGACTTACACTGTACTTCAGAGATTGACGCAACCACAGTTGTTAATGGTTTTGCTACGAAGGCAAAGGACACAGAGCTGTCCGAGACAAGTCCCAGAGTGCTGGCAAGAGCAACACATGGAGGTACCATTTAATAAGATGCAAAATGTGCTCAAGTTGAGGAACGTCTGAAACTCCCAGCTCAAACTTGAGGAAAAAAACCAAACTTCTCAACACTATATTTTAATGGTGACCAGCTTCTCTGATCTTCATAGGATTTTTTCCCTCGTGTATGAATCTAATTCTGGAAAACTCCTCCTATGAGATTAAACTTCCCAAGGAGAAAGGCGAATCACTTTGTCATTACTCAGAGACAACTGTGTAAATGGTAATGAGTGGCACTGATTTGCTGAAAATATATTACTCTTTTTACTGAGCAGGTTGTTGCTCTTTTCATTTTGTTCAGCAGATTATTTTAGGATAAACTTTCTATTAAAAACCCAATAAACTAAGTGGAAACATTTAAACATACTCCAAACCAAGCTGGAATTCCATCCTCCCTAAATGATTCGCGTGGAGAAGAGCAGTATCTGTGGCAAATGTTCATCTTAAGCAACCTGCTCCAAATCCCTTTGGAGGGGCATTTTGCTCTCCTTCTCTCAAACACTCTGTTTACTCCTGAATCACGTCAAAATAACCAGATGCTGAGTTTCGAGGACCAGTGAAGACCAAAGCACATAGATTTAAGTCAGACTAGGAAATAAAACCAAGTCAAAGAAGCAGTTTGGCCAGAAATCTTGTGCAGAAAAACAGGCATATGAGAAGAGGGGAGCAAAGCAATTCACAGCATCTAGGTGAGGCTCTCCAAAGCAGTATGCGCCTCCAAACACCAAGTTGCATCACCCTTGAACAGGAATTGAAAGAAAAGGTGGTGGCACTGAGGTCAGAGCTGAGTTTCTTGGCAAACTTTGCTTTGTTTTGCCGACACAAGGGCTGTGTAGCTACTCTGGCCTCCACATGTAGAAACGCAGAGCCAGTCCACAAGCTGCATGGACAGCATATGTCAGCGGCTTAACAGGTACCAGCCTGCCAGGTTTTTATTACTTCTTACACAAACAATTCTAAATACCACAACTCTGGAGAAGTGATAAGCCCCAGTAGGTTGGGTTGGTTAACATTCCTTTCCTTGCTTTCCTGGAAGCCTTTTCCACCAGCGCTTTGGCTTTCTGGGCTGGGCTCCCTATCAAGTCCCCAAACTAACAAAGATTCTTCCTTGTTCTCCAATTAACTAGACAGTGTCTTTTTGTTAGGTGGTTCTCCACAATATTTTTATCTCAGTTATTTGGTGAATTTTAGTGCCTGGATAGACTTTATGTCTTCCTAAATCTACTAGATCAACAATTTGTTCTAAATTTACCAGATACAGGCGGTTAAGCAATTCACTTGATCTTGTCATCATTGTATCAGCGCATTGTTGTTTGCAATTGGTGTATATCTTAGCCAAGAATGGGAAAAGGAGTGTGATAGACACAACTTGCTACACAGACACACACACACACACTCACATGACATCCCCAATACTTGCTGAAACAAGTGAGACTCTTGTAGCAGTATTTTGTTTTAAAAAAATTTTATTGGAGTATAATTGATTTACAATATTGTGTTAGTTTTGGGTACATAGAAAAGTGATTTAGTTATAGAAAGAATATTTTTCAGATTCTTTCCCCTTGGAGGTTATTACAAAAGTAGTGGTATTTCAAAGACAACTTTCTATTAAAAATGAGTCACTTTTATTAGAAGTCAAACAGCACATTTAATTTAGAATGCTTTGATGATTAGTTTCAAATATACTAATAGTGTAAAATTAAAAGGACTAGATAGTGTCAACTGAGGTCAAACTAGGTATTCAAACGCCTGAGGTAATGTGGAAGTATACATTTAAACTTACTCGGCTAAAGGATATTTGGGATGCCCTGCTAATTGACTACTTTTTGGTATCACTTAGGAAAAACAACAAATTTCTGTAAAGCAATTACCATCAGTTAAAAAATGAATAAATTAAAAAAAAAAAGAAATAGGCTCAGATTTTTCTTTTGTCAAATGGCAAAAATTCTTCCTACCATCCTGATGGGACAGTAATAAAGATTTATGTCCAGGAAGTTAATGAATTCTATTGATTAACAATTGTAGATTTCAAAATAAAGTTGGACAGTATAACCTATAGAGCTAATTCTGCTAGGGCAAAGTTTATGTAAATGACAGAAGACAGTATCCAAAAACATTAAATACATGAGTTTATGTAGACTGCGTGTGTGTTAGTCACTCAGTCATGTCCAACTCTTTGAGACAGCATGGACTGTAGCCCCCCAGTCTCCTCTGGCAAGAATACTGGAGTGGGTAGCCATTTCCTTCTCCAGGGGATCTTCCCAACTCAGGGATCTATCCTGTGTCTCCTGCCTTGGCAGGTGGATTCTTTACGATCTGAGCAACCAGGGAAGCCCTTATGTAGACTACACATATATTAATAATCATTCCTCAGATTAGTAAATTAACTTCATCTTTTAGAGTATGGCTTCCCCCAAACTGGCCAAAATCATGTAGGGATTTTTAAATACCACCAATTTCCTGATCTTATTCCAGATGGCCATGTCCAGGAGTGAAGTCTGGGTGTGTATTTTTAAAATGAGCCTCACTGAGTCTGAGCCAGGTTTGGAATCACTGACTGAAGAAGGCCAAGATAACTGGCTCATAATTTGTTGTGTCTGGTTACCTCGCCTGTCTTAAAAATCAATATACATGTCATCTGGTGATCAGTAATGGATATGGCTGAGCCAGTCAATTATTCATGCAAAAATTTCGTAAAATGGAATCTTGGAAAGACCCATTAATGGTTCCCATCACTGAAACACTGCAGTAAACACTGCTTTCTTGATCTCTTTTTTTCAGCATCAGCCTGCTAAATTTAATTTATTGCCAGGACATAAGGAGACTGAGCAAATTATTTAAAAATCCATTGGATGATTTAGTATATTCCTGTTAATCATTTTGTGACTGGGTAACAGTTTGAGAATTTTATAACCCTTTCCTATTTATGTTTTCCACTTTCTCCTTCCCCAGTCTACCTGTATCAACCACTCTTCCACTGCTTGTGATTTCATTACCCAAGGAGGAATGAGGGGTTGGGGAGTGGACACAGAGAATACCCTATATCTGATGTTTTCCAAACTTCTAATCCCTTAGGAGAATTTATAAGATGTGAGGAAAAGATAAAGGAGACACAATTTTGCAAGAAGAAACAGTAATTTAGAAGAGCAGGCAGGAGAAGGAGGCTACCTTCCAAAATATTAAAAATCTACCAGGGCTAGAAGAGGGAGTGAGGAAGTCTTACTCCTCTGTGCAGTGCCCTGAGCATGAGTCAGAGCTCTAATGGTAGCTTGTGCACTTGATGTACCAGGGGAAGAGATCGGAGATCCCTGCCTCCTAAACAGTACCTGAATCCCAAGCATGGTAGGCAAACTTCTGCTCAGCGTTTATCTGTGTGTCCAGAGGACCAGAAGCCAGGTGCCGTGCATCAACACCTTGCATGGTATAAAGCCCTGTATCAATTCCTAACAAAGTAATTCCTACCAATTCCTGACTCAAAACAGACCTTCATTGTCTTACAGTCCTGGAGGCTAGAAGTCCAAAATCAAGGTGTTGGTGGGGCCATGTTCCCTCTGAAACCTGTCGGAGAAAACCATCCCCTGCTTCTTCTCACTTCCAGTGGCACTGGCAGTCCTTGAGGTTCCTTAGTTTGTAACTGCGTATTCCAATCTCAATGATCCAGTGGATATTGGCAATTTGATCTCTGGTTCCTCTGCCTTTTCTAAAACCAGCTTGAACATCTGGAAGTTCACGGTTCACATATTGCTGAAGCCTGGCTTGGAGAATTTTGAGCATTACTTTACTAGCATGTGAGATGAGTGCAATTGTGCGGTAGTTTGAGCATTCTTTGGCATTGCCTTTCTTTGGGATTGGAACGAAGACTGACCTCTTCCAGTCCTGTGGCCACTGCTGAGTTTTCCAAATTTGCTGGCATATCGAGTGCAGCACTTTCACAGCATCACCTTTGAGGATTTGAAATAGCTCAACTGGAATTCCATCACCTCCACTAGCTTTGTTCGTAGTGATGCTTTCTAAGGCCAACTTGACTTCACATTCCAGGATGTCTGGCTCTAGGTGAGTGATCACACCATCGTGATTATCTGGGTCATGAAGATCTTTTTTGTACAGTTCTTCTGTGTATTCTTGCCACCTCTTCTTAATATCTTCTGCTTCTGTTAGGTCCATACCATTTCTGTCCTTTATCGAGCCTATCTTTGCGTGAAATGTTCCCTTGGTATCTCTAATTTTCTTGAAGAGGTCTCTAGTCTTTCCCAATCTGTTGTTTTCCTCTATTTGTTTGCACTGATCGCTGAGGAAGGCTTTCTTATCTCTCCTTGCTATTCTTTGGAACTCTGCATTCAGATGAGAATATCTTTCCTTTTCTCCTTTGCTTTTCACTTCTCTTCTCTTCCCAGCTATCTGTAAGGCCTCCTCAGACAGCCATTTTGCTTTTTTGCATTTCTTTTCCATGGGGATTTTCTTGATCCCTGTCTCCTGTACAATGTCACGAACCTCTGTCCATAGTTCATCAGGCATTCTGTCTATCAGGTCTAGTCCCTTAAATCTATTTGTCACTTCCACTGTATACTCATAAGGGATTTGATCTAGGTCATACCTGAATGGTCGAAAAAGCAAGAGAGTTCCAGAAAAACATCTATTTCTGCTTTATTGACTATGCCAAAGCCTTTGACTGTGTGGATCACAATAAACTGTGGAAAATTCTGACAGAGATGGGAATATCAGATCATCTGACCTGTCTCTTGAGAAACCTGTATGCAGGTCAGGAAGCAACAGTTAGAACT
Source organism: Giraffa tippelskirchi (assembly GCF_054371585.1). Classification (NCBI taxonomy): domain Eukaryota; kingdom Metazoa; phylum Chordata; class Mammalia; order Artiodactyla; family Giraffidae; genus Giraffa; species Giraffa tippelskirchi. The sequence goes on from NC_137277.1 coordinate 97,616,829, forward strand.
GGACATGGAACAACAGGCTGGTTCCAAATAGGAAAAGGAGTACGTCAAGGCTGTATATCATCACCCTGCTTATTTAACTTATATGCAGAGTACATCATGAGAAACGCTGGGCTGGAAGAAACACAAGCTGGAATCAAGATTGCTGGGAGAAATATCAATAACCTCAGATATGCGGATGACACCACCCTTATGGCAGAAAGTGAAGAAGAACTAAAGAGCCTCTTGATGAAGGTGAAGGAGGAGAGTGAAAAAGTTGGCTTAAAGCTCAACGTTCAGAAAACTAAGATCATGGCATCTGGTCCCATCACTCCATGGGAAATAGATGGGGAAACAGTGGAAACAGTGTCAGACTTTACTTTTTTGGGCTCCAGAATCACTGCTGATGGTGACTGCAGCCATGAAATTAAAAGACGCTTACTACTTGGAAGGAAGGTTATGGCCAACCTAGATAGCATGTTTAAAAGCAGAGACATTACTTTGCCAACAAAAGTCCGTCTGGTCAGTACTATGGTTTTTCCAGTGGTCATGTATGGATGTGAGAGTTGGACAGTGAAGAAAGCTGAGCGCCGCAGAATTGATGCTTTTGAACTGTGGTGTTGGAGAAGACTCTTGAGAGTTTCTTGGACTGCAAGGAGATCCAATCAATCCATCCTAAAAGAGATCAATCCTGGGTGTTCATTGGAAGGTCTGATGTTGAAGCTGAAGCTCCAATACTTTGGCCACCTCATGCGAAGGGTTGACTCATTGGAAAAGACCCTAATGCTGGGTAGGATTGGGGGCGGGAGGAGAAGGGGACGACAGAGGATGAGATGGTTGGATGGCATCACCGACTCGATGAACATGGGTTTGGGTAAACTCTGGGAGTTGGTGATGGACAGAGAGGCCTGGCGTGCTGCAATTCATGGGGTCGCAGAGAGTCGGACGCGACTGAGCGACTGAACTGAACTGAACTGATTCCAATCTCTGACTCCAGCATCACATGACTGTCTTCTCCCTGTATGTCTCTTCCCTCTTCTATTAAGGACATCAGTCTGGATTAATTGTCCATCTGCCTCCAACATAACCTCATGTTAGCTAATTATATCTACAATGACTCTCCTTCTTAGTAAGGTCATATTCTGAGGTACTGCAGGTTAAGACTTCAACATAACCTTTAAGACTTCAAAACATATCTTTTGGGGAGAAACAATTTAATCCATAACAGACCCCAGCACCTCAACCTAGCCCCAGGATAAGAAGGAACCCCAAGAATTCTCAGAGTGAAATTTTTTACTAACTGCTGGGATCAGGACTTCAACATACAGTTAAGTCAACTGAAAGAAATTAAAAGAAGATAAAAATATGTCTAGCATACTTAAGACTAAAAATCACATGCACTATAATTTTCATTCAAATGTTTAATATGTATATGAAGTACTTAATATTTTAACAACCTGCTATGTATAATAGATCTGGCACTTGTCTGCAAGAGTTCCCTAGCCCCACCCTCAGTGTTTCTATTTAAAACAGTGAAAGCATCTGTCAAATATGAAATAAATAGATAACTAAGTATATCATAGATGATTCCAACAGAAAACATATAATATATTGGATATTAATATAACCTGATAATTTCTTTTGAAAATATCAAAACTACCTATAATAAAGTCACTTTCTACTTTTATTTCTGAACCTGATGTTATTTTAAAAACCATTTCAGTCAAAGAAACTTAGCTTCATTGGGATCTTTCTGACAATTTTCAGTCACTTTTCCCATAGTTTATTTGATTTTCTTCTCCTTCAAAATGTAGATCACTGGGGAGTTGCAATCCCTCTAAAAATTCTAACTGCAGGTATAACATTTAAAGCTCATTTTATTAAAATTATTCCTTAGGACACTGGCTTTTTTAAAAGGTTAATTTTCTTCTAATGTAGGCAGATTTTTAAATCAGAATGCTAGTGCTAGCTATATTTACATCAGAAATGTCAACCAAAAATTCAGATGCTTATAACCAACTAGGAAATAATAATTTCAGAACCCATGTCACTCTTAAATTTCAGCAAAAATAAAGACCTAACATATTACACAGAAACATTTTTAAAAGAAAAGAATTTGATTTAACTGACATAACATATTTAGTGACCTTGTTTCATGGATAAAAATAGGCAAACCTTCCCCTGTGTCTTTCTCATCTTTTTGAAGAAAAAAAACATAAGGATAAAGTCAGATGTTTTCATTGTTGGGTTTGAGCTCCCCTATAGGGGGCATTTAAAGCTTTTTCAGAGCCCTTGAATTCAGAATAAAAGATTTATTTAAAAAAAATTACTGTGTGTGTGTTTAGAAAAAAAAATGTTTGAGCTAACATCAATCCAAGAGACACAAAGCCCCTGATCTCTTGCCATGAAGGAGTAATCACCTTTGATGTTACCGTAAAAGATTTCCAGCTGTTCAAAAACAATTCAAGGCCATTAAACTCATTTTAAAATGGAAATCCTTGCTTTTGAAATCATAAACATCGATGGAAACTATATCATACAAGTAGATATGAGTTTAATTTTTAATACCTGCTCAATTCATACTTACCCTACCACCAACTTCCACATATTTTAATATCATTATGTTAGGACTTGAAATTCTTTAGAATCGCAGAAGGTCATTGAGGAAGTCATTTACTCTATTCCTTTTTCTTCAAACTTGTCTTCTTAAATTATCCTTAGATACTCAGGTTTAAGCCTTTCTAAACCATTGTGTATTTGTGTTTTCTTTTGAGGGTTCAGGGTTTTGGGGGAACCAGAACAGTATATTTTAGAAGTCTTAGAAAATTCTCTGGTTCTCAAATGTTGGCTAGACAGAGAAATAAAAAGAAAGGAACCCACAAAATTTGACCTTATTCTAGACAGAACACTGGAAGGAATGCCAGTGCCCCAGCCTTGACCTAATTCCATTTGGTTTAAAGAAATGGAAAGGATTGAAATAGGAAATACTTAGTCCTCTCAGGGGGAAAAATCCACTCTGCTGTTAAACCAGAAGAGTTCCACAAGCACTAAATCATTATAACAGTTTGGTGACCAAGGCAGTCCCTTTTAGCAAAGTAAAGAGACTCTAGAACCAAGTTTAAAATCTTTATTTGCTTCAATCTTGCCCTGGTCATGACTACAGACTTGATTAAGTGCCTGAGTTATAGATCAAAAAGAAGAAAAAAACCTAAAGAAGGCATCAAGTATGAAGGAACTGGTTGTGGCTAGTATACTGTTCATACAGTAAAGATAAATTAAGAATAATGTATATTTAGAATACTTAATTTTTAACCAAACTTTCCTCAAATGTTTTTGAAATAAAAACTTTGGGAGGGAGCATGGTTAGATAAAAATTTTTGGAAGGACTGACAGCATATTTGAAAAATGAACTTAGAATTATTCATATATCTATTTGATAAATATGTTAGACATTAATAGCTTCTAGATATGCTGAAAATATCTTAAGTGAAAGAAACCAGTCACCAAAAAAGCACAGATTTTATGATTCTGTTCATACAAAATATCCAGAATAGACAAATCTATACAGATAGAAATTAGATTAGTGTTTGTAGGGACAGGAGGGAATGGAAAATGGGGAAAATTTGTTAGTGGCTAGAAGGTTTTATTAGGGAGTGAGAGAACAGATTACAGTGATGGTTGCACAACTCTGGGAATATACTAAAAAACTGAATGGTATGCTTAAATAGGTGAATTCTATGGCATTTAAGTTGTCTCAATAAATGATTTTTTTAAAAAATCAGACACAGTCATAAAATAGTATAATGGCATAATTAAATATTTTATGCTCAAAATGGTGGAAAAAGTAATGAGATGAACTGAGAAAGGGGTGATTAATTTCAAACATAAGGCAAGAATAGGAAACACATGAGATTGATAGTCACTAAATAATCAGTTCATGGTCCTATAAAGACACTTCCCTGTGATTTATTCAAGAATAAACTCTACACAATGATATAATTCAGTATTTCAGAACTAATATGACACTAAAGATTCCCAGATAAAGATGGAAAATTGAACCCTGAAATTATCTTCAACTACCACAGAAACTAAAGTTATATATGTTTTTAAAAGTTAAAAAGTCACAGAGTTGAAGAAAGAAATGTTAACAGTGGAGGAATGATGTCAACAAATTGTTGAACTTACCAACAGCAACACTGACAGATGGAAGACAATGAAGCAAGGCTTTCAAAATTCGAAGGAACAATGATCTCTAACTTAGAGTTCTGTACCCAGCCAAGCTATCACTCAAGCTTGAAACTAGAAAAAGACATCTAAAATTTTATTCTCATAAATTCCTCCCCGGGAAGCTAATATAACATGTCCTATTAAAAAAAAAAAAAAAAGAGGAAAACACGAGATCCAACTTAAGAGAAAGATCAAGAGATTTTCCATAATGCTAGTTGTTCAGTAAACTAAGAGAACAGCCAGTCCAGATAAGAACATGAAATCCAGAATCCTAAGAGAGAGTTCCTGGGAGTGGAGTATGTCAGGATCAAAACTGATGTTATTTAACACATTTGACCACAGCAGAAAGGAATTTCTAGTTTTTAAAAATAAAGATAGAAACAAAGATGATTTTTAAATGACAAAGTGAGACAATTCTTGATGGTATAAAAAACAAAAATTTGTGCAAGAAAGAAATCATAATCATAATACAATTAGTGGGTGGAGAACAATGCTTATATAAACATAGTAATATAAACCTTGAATACTTACTTTGCCAAAAATTATAATTATTTTAAAAAGAGGAAAGTGAGAAATAACAGAGGTGGGGAAAATAAGAGAACGAAATTCTCAACTTGTAAGAATTAAAAAGTAACACTATTTACAAAAATTGAGTTAATTAGATCAACAAACACCTCCAAGACCTAAATGTGGTTGCCTCTGAGTAATGAAACTGAGGGAGGAGTACAGCAGGAGACTGCCATTTTCCATCAGAAGTCTTGAAATAGTATTTTATATTCTTAATATGGTAAGTGTATTTATTTCATAAAAATTAATATTGGAAAAAATATATACAGCCCTGAAAATACTGCCAAGTTCAGAACATGCATAGTAAAGGGACGTGTTTTATTCTTCTTGAGGTTCCCAAGCTGAAACAGTGCCTTGAATATTTTAGGAACTCAGTCAATACATACTGTTCAATAGTGACCACTCAAATGCTAGTTCAGTCAATTTGGCAATGGATTCCATGGCATACAATCCGGAACCTAATTTTCTCTTTATAAAGAGGATCTAGAGGTCATAACATGCTGTGCAGTCCTATGTCTTGATACTGGAAAAAAGGTTAGATGACAACTAGAGGGCTGACTGTATGTACTGTACAGTGCTTGGCAAAATGTAATAATGTTCAGTCCATACCTTCTATTACTAGTCTAATTCAGAGAACCGATAACATGAACCAAATATTTCTAGGTTTTTATACTTTCTATGCCCTCTAGCACTTTGTATCCTGTTTCCAAAACTTTTGAGAAGCTTCTCTTCTTTCTTCAAAATCAACTGATGGAAGATGCATTTGTTAGGAAGTTATCAAAGATAACTTGGGGTAAATACATGGGGTCCATGTCACTGATCCCCCACCCAAGGCAGGTATTGCCATCTAAAGAACATTCTTGGGTAGTGGAAACGGCATGGCATTTTCAGGGACAAGGAAGTTTTTGGGGACACGATTGTATTAACTGGAGCAGAATTCTATGTCTTAAGTAGAAGCAGATGAAAGTGACTACCAGTATAGAAACAATGATGTTGAGACTTGGATATCCAATTGAAAAATTTGAATATAATTCACTGATAGTGGGAAACTTTTTTGAACTGGGAAACAGCTTAATAAATGATATAGCACACAGCAAAGAAACTCTGATATTCTATCCATGAAAATATTCATTTATGGGATAGCAGAAATCAAGCCAAGATGGAAAAGAGAGAGATAATTAAGGTGGAAGAGAAACAATTTGGTGAATTACTAGATGTAAAGATTAAGGAGAAGGCAGTATTGTAGGTAATGACTGCCAATAGTAAACTTTTTAGCATTTACTATGGTGTCAGGGTGTTGTGCTCGGAGAAGGCAATGGCACTCCACTCCAGTACTCTTGCCTGGGAAACCCCATGGATGGAGGAGCCTGGTAGGCTACAGCCCATGGGGTCGCGAAGAGTCAGACACGACTGAGTGACTTCACTTTCACTTTTCACTTTCATGCACTGGAGAAGGAAATGGCAACCCACTCCAATATTCTTGCCTGGAGAATCCCAGGGACGATGGAGCCTGGTGGGCTGCCATCTATGGGGTCGCACAGAGTTGGACACGACTAAAGTGACTTAGCAGCAGCGGCAGCTTAGCAGCAGGGTGTTGTGCTAAACCTTTTCCATATATTACTTCTTAAACTCACTGAGGTAGACTTTACCATCATTGCCCCTTTCTTTATTTGAGGCAATATAAAGTAATTTGCCCAGAGTACCACAACCAATAAGTTTAGATCCAAGATTCAAGCCCAATTCTATCTACCTGTTTCCTGGAATGGAGAACTTGGGAGGGAAGATTAGACATCAAAATGGAAATGACTATCAAGTAGACTGAAGAATGAAACAGATTTTTGTGTGTGTGTGTGAGAAGTCAAAGACCATTAAAGGGATTAGTACCATTTTGATAAAAGTATTAATTTTGAAAATGCTTGGGTACAGAGACAAGAACAAAACCTTGAGTTAATGTCTAAAAAAAGAAAAGGGAGTCACCAAAAGAAATGTTGCAGAGATGAAGAAAGAATTCCACATTACAGAGACAAAGCCTAGAACAAATTTTTAAGGAAAGAAGATAATCAACAATTCCTTTCCACATGCTCCAGAGAGACTTGATGGGGTAGTAACTGGGAAAAAAAGACAAAGGGCTGGTAGAGAAGCACAGAAAAAATTATGTCATTTGTTTGGTAGGAGTGGAAACCAGATTCCAAAGACTTAACATGAGAAGAGGTGATGAAGAAATTAACAAAATTAGTAAATACATACTATGTGTTCAGAAATTTGAAAGGTGGTTGTGTTGATGTAGTTGTATGATAAGTCAATGAGGTGAAGTAAAGCTTTACATTCCAAGATAAGAAAAAACACAGGCATAGGTCAAGGCAGAGAATATGTAGGCTTTTTTTTCATGAAGTCAGTCTTAACTGTAAAGAATATAATTCAAAACACTGAGAAATCCATTAAACTTATCTCTGCAAATGTGGTAGTCAGCCGGCATATCATTCCTTCCAGATAACCTAGGGCCTCAAGCCAAGTAAAGTGAACTCTTAAGAAGATCAGTAAGAAGTGATGTGCCTGACTCCCTGCTCCTCCTCTGGGAGAGAGATGCTTGCCAAGAGGAGCCTTTTGAACATTCAGAAGAGGTAGCTGATTCTGCCAGCACAGGATCAAGGCCAGGAAGCTCACTCCCGGGACTGGAGCGAGGTCAGTGAGGAAACGAGTGTCAGGGGAGAGGGTGGGGAACGGATCAGCTGGAACACTCAAGAGGCAGACATTTCATAGACATTTCAGTGGGCGTTCATGTCATCACTCAGCGAATCTCACAACAGAGTCAAGACCCAGGTGGCAATCTGTCTCCACTGAATAAGGAAGCAACTGCCTTGCCTGACAAACAGCTCTGCTATCGGTGCCTCTTATACCCATTAAACCAGTTGAAACAAAAGGATAAAAGCTTGTAATCAGCCTGAGGTGCCAGTAGACACACAGGTTATTGTCTTCCAGATATTCAAACGTACAACACACCTGTGAGGTAAAAGGGGAAACAGATTTCCCCTTGATCAGTGCTAAAAGCAAAGGAATTGGGGGAAATCAAAATCTCATATTCCAGAGTTCCTAGTATGACACTAACAAAAGTGAGACAAGAATCCAATAGTCTTGCTAGAAATATTTCTCATTAGTGATGCTAATTCTCTTCCCTCTCTAATGAGTGACAACCACCCCCATGCAACCAATTTGCTTATTTAACATTTATTGTATTTTCCATTCGAATCAGATGCTACTAATCTGGAGTTAAATCCTTAGGCAGTAAATATGTCCTTTCTAAGCAGGGTGGGAAAAAATCTTCACCTTTTCTGAATGCCCAGAGCTAACAATTAACTTCCCATCTTTATATCTACGTCAAATCCGCCAAAAAGAAAAATCAAAAGCATCTTCCCTTGGAACACCAGATTCAAAAGCTGAAAAGCATCTAAAGAATTATTCCCTGTGCCCTATTCTTTGGCTGGCAGGTTAAAAACTGAATTTGCGTAAATTCAGAGCAGTCAGCTTTCTCTTGTTGGTGAGGATAAAAAATGTCTTTATATGCTGAAGGGGAAAAGGCTGGCCATGCTGCTACAAAGTCATGAAAAGTGGTATTAGGGTATAGTATGCAACAAAGTGCTCTAACTAGGAACCCAGGGGTAATTTTTGCAGAGCGGGGAGGGCAGGGTTCTGTGCCTCACAGCATTTGAGATCTTAGTTTCCTGGACAAGAGGTAGAAAAGGTGGAAGTGCACAGCCCTAACCACTGGACTACCAGTGAATTCCCTAGGGACTAATTTTAAGACAAGCTACTTAAGGGTTGATAGGAACCCAAGAAAAGTTTAAGACTACTTATCCACTAGCATATAGATACTACCTAACTCTTAGCAAGAGGGAAAGGGAAAAGAAGGTTGAAATTCAAATGAGACCTTTATCTGCAATTTATTTTGATCCTGCCCAAGCTGAGGACCCCTCTGAACTTCCAGTAAGTTCTTCTATTTTTTAACCCACTCCCTCCAGTCAGCATAATATATCCCAGGCTGATAGGCACCTGGATAGCCTAACACTAGCATCTGTGCTGACTGGATGATGCCATGTTATACCTCATTAAATATTTTAATATCACCCCTGAATATATCCAAAACTGGACTCATCTCTAGCATCTGGCTAGAAGTGGTCCTGGATATTCAAGACCAAATTTAGGCGAGGTAGATAGGAATGCAAGATCTAAGATCTATGGAAGCATTTAAAATCTCGAAACAATGAGGCTTTCAGTAAGTCCAAAATGGTAAGGAATTACTAATTCTAAAATCTTCATCTGTTTTTGAAATGTTAAAAGTCACATACTCAATAGTAACTGCAATAACGTATGATTATAGAGAGTCAGAAGTCTGTAAATCTCTGTGTGAAAGGGGATCAGTCTAAATCAAAAAGCAACTTTGAGTGTAATAAAAATCAAAAGGAAAGTGGACAGGCAAGATCAGCATACCTTACAATTTATTTTTCACAAACAGCCCCTATAAACTTATAGGAAACAGTATTTCACTTCAGAGTTACTACCTTGTTTGGAAACACATAGAAACACATCGCAATATAGTTTGAGGTCATGGGTTCAATTTCAGATAATTCTTACAATGGTGAAAACAGTTTCCCTTATTATGGAAAAGAACTTTATATATGACCTCACTTGCAAAGGATATAAATGGCCACTATCTGTTAATAATCTGCTTTTAAATTCCATTCCACTCATACGAGTGGAGAGACTATAATTTATATAGACTATATTCAAAGAAATAAACTCCCTCAAACATCTCTCCATGAAACTGAAAGTTCTAAAAAACCACCATTGACCCCAAAACTGAGATTTTATTGCAAATGACACCAAGAATTTGGCACAGAAAGAAAGCAGGGTCAGGCTGTCTGATCAGGGCTGGCAGAGAAAACTTCTATGGCTTCCACTAGAGCCTGTTTCCAAGGGCAGCTGACCACACTATGCTCTCTGCCTCCTCAGAAGGAGCCCAGACAGCGCAGTTTACTCTACCCTGAAGGACCCAGGACTGGAATCCCAGCTGGTAAGCTCTGGGCTGCAAGGAACAGAAGGGCCCACTGATAGTGGCGAAAGCAAAAAGGGCATTTATCACCCCGCAGAACAATCAGTCTGGAAGCAGGGGCAGTTTCGCAATTGAAGCAAGATCTCCACAAAGCCATGGAGGCCCCAGACTCTTTACATCTTTCTGTTTGTTTTACTCAGACCTTGGGTTTTGCCCTCAGGCTTTTTCTTGGGTGATGACAAAATGGCTGCCTCAGTTCCAGCGTATTCTGTCTTCACACAGTCACTCCAAAATGCAGATGAAAGACAGATTTTCCGTGCATCTCTTTTTATCTTGGAGGAAGACCTTTCTGAAAATGTCCTTGTTGAATGGCCTTCAGGTCCTTAACATGGATTTGTGTCCATGCTCAGTTCCTAGCTGGAGGAGAGGAGAGCAATATTGGTTATTTTCTTGTCTTTCACTCTCACCTGTCAAAATCTGACAGCAAGATAGATGTGGTGGCTGAGCAGGCAGCAGGAGCAGCTGCAGGGTGCAACTGGGCGGACAACCAGCAGTGTCATTGGTAGAAAGTTAACTGCTTTTAATGGCAGCTCCGTTTAAACATAAACATTTAAAGTCTGCTCCTTTGTACTTACAATAACATCCTTTACCACCATGCATTTCTGTTTGACACTCAGGTAATAAATGAGGGAAGCGGCCACCTTCCAGACGATGATGATATTGATGATGATTGTAAAGGCATAAGATACTGACTGGCATTTGGAAAATATTATGCTGGGTGAAATAAGTCAGACAGAGAAAGATAAATACTGTATGATATCACTTATATGTGGAATCCAAAAAATAAACAAGTGACTATAACCAAAAAAAAGACTCAGATATAGAGAATAAGCTAGCACTTATCATTGAGGGGATGGGAGAGAGGAAAAATAGGGGGATGGGATTAGGAGGTACAAACTACTGTGGATATATTATATAGCATAAGGAATATAGCCAATATTTTATAATAACTATTAATAGAGTATAATATTTAAAATTTGTGACTCACTATGTTGTACACTTGAAGTGTATATAATATTGTACATCAGCTATACCTCAATTTAAAAAAATGAGAACTAAAAAAAATAATAATAAAAAATTAAAAAATGAGAACTGTATTTATAAGTATTGGTCAGTATAACTGGGAATTTCTGAATGGTTGTTGATTTTAGGGTTCTTTTTTTTTAGCATTAGATATCGGTTAATTCCTTTAGGATCTTATCCAGATACTTAAACCCTATGACCAAATGTCCCAATCTGTAAAACGGGTAACATTTGAAAGTGTGTGTATATAATATATGTGTGTATATATATATACACATACATGATGCTGCTGCTGCTTAGTCGCTTCAGTCATGTCCGACTCTGTCTGACTCTGTGGACTGTGGCCCACCAGACTCCTCTGTCCATGGAATTCTCCAGGCAGGAGTATTGGAGTGAGTCGCCATGCCCTCCTCCAGGGGATCTTCCCAACCCAGGGATCGAACCCAGGTCTCCTGTACTGCAGACAGATTCTTCACCACTGAGCCACCAGGGAAGCCCATATACATACATACATACATACATACATACGTACGTACGTACGTACGTATGTATATAATGAATTCTTTTCTGATAGTTATTTCTAAACTTGGATAAATTTTGGTTGCATCAGTTATTGGGCAGAGTTTGCCTGAGGCTTGCTTTGGGAGGGCCCCAGTTGGTCTTCGTAGAAAGGATATAATAATCACACCATTTCACTGAGCTCTGTCAATATTTGTTAGATTTCCCAAAGCTACAATACTGCCTATTAACAGTGCCATTGTACAAAAAGTTAATCAACATTTTCAACAGGAAGACTGTGGACTGGCGTCCATAACCCACTTTTAAGATGAAAGGTAAGTTCATAAGAGAATTCATTGGCCTGTTTTAGGAATTTTGAAGTTATTTAATACTATGAATTACTTAATTTAATTGATCAATAGGCCTATGCAAGTAAATGGCCATTAGGACATGTGACTTAGCCCGAAAAGCATCCTCCCTGTCTTCTACCTTACCCCCACCTCACTCACGAGTATTGCTTCCTCTTCACACGTATTTAAAATTATCAGTGAACTCTTCTTCATAAACATGGAGGTGATAGAGAGATGGGAACTCTGAACTGCAGAAAATGATTTAACTGTAAATTTGTTAACCTGGGAAAATCATGAATAGCTATTGTTTTCTGTTATCACAATAGCCAAAAACAAATAGCAAAATACAAATATTTTTTGAATATATAGCAAAGTAAATAGCAAAAAAAATAACAAAATCACAATAGCAAAAAACAAAAACTTTGAGTGAATAAGACTGGGTTGGGGAGAGAAAGGGGGCAGCGAGGGAAAGTGGTAAAAAGTTGGGGCCGTACTTCTCCAAGCGTAGTGCTAGGACTGAGAGCAGAAATACAGGCTTGAGAGCTTGCTAGAGATGCAGACTCTTGGGCTCCACCCCAGACCTCAGAATCAGGGCTTTCATTTCAATAAGATCCTCTGGCCATTCCTGCACAGGTTTAAATCTGAGAAGCACTGCTCTAGGGCAGGAGGCAGAACCTCCAAAGAATAAACCCTGGTAGAGTGCAGGTGCCTGGAGTCCTGACAGCTAGGAGAAGTGGGGTGTGTGAGTGTGTGTGTGTGTGTGTGTGTGTGTGTGTGTGTGTGTGTGTGTTTAGTCACTAAGTTGTGTCTAACTCTTCTGCAACCCCATGGACTGCAGCCTGCCAGGCTTCTCTGTACAAGGGATTTCCCAGGCAAAAATACTGGAGGGGTTGCCATTTCCTTTTCCAGAGGATCTTCCCAACCCAGGGATAATACCTGGGCTCCTGCTGAGGCTCCTGAACTGCAGGCGGATTCTTTACTGATGAGCCACTGGGAAAGCCTGGGGGAAGGGATATGAGGGCTAAATGCTGAAAGTGAGGGAGAGATTAGGTGAATGGAACAGGCAAAGCTAAGCAGGGGACAGGGTACAGAAGGGTAACAGTGAAATCCTGATGATGCTAGTTCAAATATTGTTTCTGATCTCCACAACTTCATGCAGATAGGATAAGGAAGCTCATAGAGGTTAGGTGACTTGCCTAGGCATCTAAAGCCAGCAATTGATGACCTCTTGATAGACTCCTGGGCTTTGGAATTAGAGACTCAAGTTCAAATCCTCTGTTTGTTACTAGATGTATACCTTTGTCAAGTAAGTTCCCACTCTGTGTTTTCTGTTTCTTCATCTGAAAATGGGGATAAGATTTATTTAGCTTCTAGAATATTATGAAGTTGAAACATTATATATATAATGAGGTTGAAATACATATATATATGGGCTTCCCCAGTGGCTCAGCTGATAAAGAACCCATCTACTAATGCAGGCTATATATATAACTAAAAGTGCTTAGAGCTTCCCAGGTGACTCAGTGGTAAAGAATCTGCCTGCCAATGCAGATGACACTAGATTGATCCCTAGGTTGGGAAGATCCCCTGGAGAGGGAAATGGAAACCCACTCCAGGATTCTTGCCTGGAAAATCTCATGGACAGAGGAGCCTGGTGAGTTACAGTCGATGGAGTCGCAAAAGAGTCAGATAGAACTTAGTGACTAAACAACAACAAAAAGTGCTCATCTTTGCAAAGTATGTAATATGACTTGATGAAAGTAAAGAGGAGAGTGAAAAAGTTGGCTTAAAACTCAATATTCAGAAAACTAAGATCATGGTATCTGGTCCCATCACTTCATGGCAAATAGATGGGGAAACAATGGAAATAGTGAGAGACTTTATTTTTTGGTGCTCCAAAATCACTGCAGATGGTTACTGCAGCCATGAAATTAAAAGACACTTGCTCCTTGGAAGAAAAACTATGACCAACGTAGACAGCATATTAAAAAAGCAGAGACATTACTTTGCCAACAAAGGTCCATCTAGTCAAAGCTATGGTTTTTCCAGTAGTCATGTATGGATGTGAGAGTTGGACTATAAAGAAAGCTGAGCACCGAAGAGTTGATGCTTCTGAACTGTGGTATTGGAGAAGACTCTTGAGAGTCCCTTGGACAGCAAGGAGATCGAACCAGTCAATCCTAAAGGAAATCAGTCCTGAATATTCATTGGAAGGACTGATGCTGAAGCTGAAGCTCCAGTACTTTGGCCACCTGATGCAAAGAGCCAACTCAAAGGAAAAGACCCTGATGCTGGGAAAGATTGAAGGCAGGAGTAGAAGGAGACGACAGAGGATGAGATGGTTGGTGGCATCACTGATGCAATGGACATGAGTTTGAGTAGGCTCTGGGAGTTGGTGCTGGGCAGGGAAGCCTGGCATGCTGCAGTCCTTGGGGTCGCAAAGAGTCGGACATGACCGAGTCACTGAACTGAACTGAGTAATAGTGTATGCTATTATTACTATTCCCACTAAGAAGCAGGTCTCAAAAACCAAAGAAACTTCTTCACAATTTTCCCCACCTTGGCCCTGTTTCAGCAAATCTGTTTGGAGCAGTGTACAATGAGAAGTGCAAAAATGGATGTGACTGGGTCTTGACTCTCATTCAGCGTTAAGTCCTGTGATGGATCGTCATTTACTAAGGGAACCAATTGACTTAATAATTTTCCGTGAAACAAAAAGCATCCACCATTAAGCAAACACAAAAAATAAGCAAAGCCCGCTAACAGCCCCTGCCTTGAGGAAGCCTTTGCAGCCATGCAATAAACACACATGAGAGGTGTGTTCTGCACGTGTGAATGGAATGGGAACAGAGAAAAGGAAACACCAGGCACTCCAATGAAGTTAGGGAAGACATCACGAAGTTTCTCTTCACTACTCCATGACTTCTACAGTGATTTATTGCTCATGTTAAAGCACAATTTATAAAAGTTTAGAGAACACTCCAACTACATAATAAATACATGTCAAAGATTGTATTTAACTCATTCATTAATGAAGGAACCAGTTCATCCATTCATAGGTGTTAAACCTAGTTCAAATAAGAACTGGAGTAGTAACCCCACTCCAGTACTCTTGCCTGGAAAATCCCATGGACAGAGGAACCTGGTAGGCTGCAGTCCATGGGGTCGCTAAGAGTCGGACATGACTGAGCGACTTCACTTTCACTTTTCCCTTTCATGCACTGGAGAAGGAAACGGCAACCCACTCCAGTATTCTTGCCTGGAGAATCCCAGGGACGGCGGAGCCTGGTGGGCTGCCATCTATGGGGTCGCACAGAGTCGGACACGACTGAAGTGACTTAGCAGCAGCAGCAGTAAGTGCTTATAAGCAACTGAATCAATAAGGGAATCTTAGGATAAGATTGGTTATATACAAAACTGGTTAATGTCATACAGGTTAATAAACTGTAACCCTTGGAATTATCTTTTGTCACTAAATGAAAATTATCTACATCTCTACCACATTTTCGGTGCTTCCTTGGCAGCTCAGTGGTAAGGAATCCACCTGTCAATGCAGAAGACATGAGTTCTATCCCTGGCTTGGGAAAATCTCCTGAAGAAGGAAATGGCAACCCATTCAACAATTTTGCCTGGAAAATCCCATGAACAGAGGATCCTGGTGAGCTACAGTCTGTGGGTGTCACAAAAGTTTTGGACACGTCTTAGCAACTAAAGACCACCACACTTCCATGAGTGGTCAAAGGGAGTTTCCTTACTCTCTAAAGAATGAAAAAGAAGGAATTAATTTTAATCATTCCATATCCTTTGAACTTTCCTTTACCACTATTTTTTAAAATTAAATAAATATGTGTGCATGTGTGGTGCGTGCTAAGTTACCTCAGTAGTTTGGAGAAATTGAGAATTATCCAGAGTCCTATTTCTGGGTATATAGCATCAGTTCTTAGGATGCTTATAGCATTCACTGAAAAAAGAAACAAATTGCTTCAGAAGCTACCAGGTATGGTGGAAAGGAGGAGTGAAAAACTTGAATCTACTCAAGTTCTGCCATGAAATGGCTGGTCATTTCCCCTCTCTGAGCCTCAACCACCTCATCTGAAAATGAGGAGTTTCATTAGATTGCTTCTGAAGGAGCAGGTCTCAAACTTCAGTGAGCGTCACTCCATCCCTGGGAAAAGCTTGGTAAAATAAATAAATGAAAATGCAGATTCCCAGACCTCACACCCAGAGATTCTGGATCAAAATCCAAAACTTGCTCAAGCGAGTTCCAGGATTCTGCTGCTGGTGGTGTGTTCCAAGAGAGGCTTGGAGGTCTCTTCCAGGTTTAACCATCTACCCCTAGGTGCTCAAAGGGCAGAACCCCTACTTTAGCAGCCCGCTGATTCTCTTGTCAAGGGTATCCATGGGGATTTCATTTATTACCTATTTCTTTTGTTATCTATTTCCTTTCAGAAAGGATTAACAAACTGGCATAGGTACAGCATATAATAACTCCTGAAAATAATGTACTCTTATCGCAGAGGACTTTTATGAAAGGCTTTTAGATTGTATATATTGTTGAGCTCCAATTTATTGTTTTACTGTGTAAGACTTCTGAGTGGTAAATTGGTATATATGTTATTACAATGCACTATTTTCTCAGCTAATATTATGGAAGTTTTTTTTTTTTTTTAATCTAATGCAGCTGAGCATTTACAATTTTCTCAGAGCTTAAAATTATAAACTGTCCTGAGTGGGTTTTCTTTTCATCTTTGGTTATATTTTTAAACTGATTCTTCTAGTGTAGCCATTCAGGTCATTGAAGTGTGTATTAGCAACATAAAAACATGTCTTAGGCCCAGATAAGCATATATTTGCAGCCTATAGTAAAACAAGTTTATTCATGTCATTCTGTGTTTCTGTTAAGAAGCTAACAATGACTTTCAGGGGACTTACACAAGTAGAAACAAGATTTAAATTGCCCAAGAGATCAAGGAAGCTCAGATTTTGTACCTTATATACACTAAGAACTATTTTTATGATCAAAGAAAGGAGAAAATTAATATCCCACTCTGTTAGCAGAGTATATGTCAACACACACACACCCTCCACAGTCACACTCATCAAAAAAAAAAAAATCAGAACTCTAATTAGGGGAAAAAAATATGCTAACAATGAAAACTCAACTGGTATTTAAAACTTAGAAAAGCTTATTATTTTTCAGTGTGAAATTTGGGCTTTCTCTTGCAGTCTAACACTTCCTGTTGTGGCTAAAACAAGAGTACTTGGAAAACCAAAATAATAAAACAAGTAAACTAGCTCTTCATCTCCTAGGAAAGAAGAAATTTCCCTAGAGGTAGGCAGATGGGAGATGAACAGACAATCTATGTGAAGATGTGAGTTATCTGCCCATCTTCCATCCACCTTATGGTGAATGATTTCAACCAACTCTATGGCTGCTTTGAAGCAATGTCCCCATCCGCCACAACTCAGGGACATCTCTCTATCTACGGTCACATAGTTCTAGTTAACAGTCAGCAAGATAAATTGCTTCAAACAGAGTCCTCATCTCACTCAGAAGGCCTCTGTCTCAAATCTTTCTTTCTATAGCACCAATCTTCCATTTATCTGGAATTCTCTTTCTCACCTGCCTCACACTGACATTATCCTCTTACACTGGGGCATGCACAGGATCTGTGGGTAAAGGAAGAAAAGCTTTGCTACCTGTCTTCCTTTGTTCTCTTCACTGGAAAAAAAAATTCTCTTCAGTCAACGGAGAGAATTGCTCTTTGGTTGAAAGACATTTTATCTAAGAGCTTCCTAGCAGTCTTTTAAAGTAAACTTTGTGTCAAAGTACAACAAGTACCAAAAAGTGAATAAATCATAACTGTGCCGAGCAGATACACTCATATAATTGGCACTAGATTAAGAAATAGAACATCATCACCACCCTAGAATCATCTCAGTGTCCACTTTTAGTCACTAACTGAAAGAAAACCACTCTCTTACTTCTAACACCATATATTAATTTTGCTTGTTTCTGAAATTTATACAAATGAATTCATGCACTGCGTGCTCTTCTCTGATTGTCTTCTTTAGCTCAATAGAGGTTTGTAAGACTCATTCATGTTGTTTGTGTGGCTTAGTTTGTTCATTGTCAATGCTGTAGGCTACTACAAAAGTAGTCTACTCTTGACAGACATTTGGTTTAATTCTAGTTTGGAGCTATTATGAATCGTATGCTTTGCACAGTTTTGTACATATTTTTTGGTGAACGTATATGTGAAAGATATGAATGTGTTTGTGAGTGTGTATGTATATAATATATATACATATTCTAGAAGTGGAATTGTTTGACCAGCTTTAGTAGATGCTGCCAAATACATAACTTTCCAAAATAATTAAACGAATTTATACTCTCACTACCAATTACTTCAAAATCCTTATTTGAGTATATAGTATATATCATTATATGGCTGGATGAAACATAAGCTGGAATCAAGATTGCTAGGAGAAATATCAATAACATCATATATGCTGATGACATCATCCTTATGGAAGAAAGTAAAGAAGAACTAAAGAGCCTCTTGATGAAAGTGAAAGAGGAGAGTGAAAAAGCTGGCTCAAGACTCAACATTCAAAAAATGAACATCATGGCATCTGGTCCCATCACTTCATGGCAAATAGATGGGAAAACAATGGAAATGGTGAGAGACTTTATTTGGGGGGCTCCAAAACCACTGCAGATGGTGGTTGCAGCCATGAAATTCAAAGACACTTGCTCCTTGGAAGAAAAACTATGACCAACCTAGACAGTATATTAAAAAGCAGAGACATTACTTTGCCAACAAAGGTCTGTCTAGTCAAGGCTATGATTTTTCCAGTAGTCATGTATGGATGTGAGAGTTGGACTGTAAAGAAAGCTGAGCACTGAAGAATTGATGTTTCTGAACTGTGGTATTGGAGAAGACTCTTGAGAGTCCCTTGGACAGCAAGGAGATCCAACCAGTCAATCCTAAAGGAAATCAGTCCTGAGTGTTCATTGGAAGGACTGATGTTGAAGCTGAAACTCCAATACTTTGGCCACCTGATGCGAAGAACTGACTCAATGGAAGAGACCCTGAAGCTGGGAAAGATTGGAGGCAGGAGGAGAAGGGGACAACAGAGGATGAGATGGTTGGATGGCATCATCGAGTTGATGGACATGAATTTGAGCAGGTTCCGGGGGTTGGTGATGGACAGGGAAGCCTGGCATGCTGTAGTCCATGGGGTCACAAAGAATTGGACATGACTGAGTGACTGAACTGAACTATCATTGTGGTTTTAATTTGCATTTCCCTGAACTTCAATGAAGTTGAGCACCTTTCTACATATTTATAGAAATTAAGATATCTACCTTTATGGAATGCCTATACAATTCTTTTGTCCATTTGTTTAGGCTGCCTGCATTTTTCCTAAAGAAAAACTTAAGATAAATGTTTGTAATAAATCCTAGCTGGTTTCATGCAACTTTCCAAGTTGTATATTATTAGATTTGATTGCTGTTTTGTTTAGAATTTTTGCTCCTAAATAAATGGAAAAGATTAGCTTGTAATTTCTGTTATCATAAACTTTTTATGTTCCAGTAGCAGGTTTATACTGGTGTCATGAAACACAGTGGAAAATGCTTTCTCTTTTTTTGTATGTATTCTGGGAGAGTTTATAAAAGAGTGGTATTATTTCTTTCTCAAATGCTTAGAATAATTCATCAGCCTAGAGTTTTCTTTGTGGCAAGGCTTTTAATAACGGCTTTGATTTCTTTAATAAAAAGGTCCTTAATAACAGATTTAATTGTTAAAATTTTTAGTAATTTATTGATTTCCTTTAAATTATCTAACTTAACGGTATAAAGTTGTCTGTACTAGCCTAGTTTGATTTGTTCATATGTCTATGATCTTTAATGATGTCTGCTTTTCATTCCCCATATTGATAATTTGTGTCCTCTCATTTTCATGAATAATCTTGCTAGGATTTAACAATTTAATCCGTTCTTTTAAAAGAACCAACTTCTAACTTTGTTGAAATTGTTTTCTGTGTTAAGTTTGTTTTCTATTCTGCTGATAACTTGTTTTATCTTTCTTTTATTTTATTAGACTGCTATTCTTTTCCTAGTTTCTTGAAAGGAAAGCTTGGATCATTCTTTTTCTGTCTTCCTTCCTAGTATGTGACTGTATATACTTTAGGTGCATCATAAAAATTTTGATAAGTTGTATATTCCTTATCATTCAATACACAGTATTTTCTTCTTTTTATGTGTGACAACTTAGAGTATTTAATTCTCATGAAGTTGGGAATTTTCTAGTTAATTAACTTCTAAGTTAATTCCACCATGGTCAGAGAACATATTATAGATTACTGAATCCTTAAAATCTGCTGAGGCTTGCTTGATGATGTGGTAAATGGACAATTTTGGCAAATGTTTTATTTGCAATTGATAAATGACTATTCTGACATTGTATGGTACATTGTTCTGTATGTATGAATTAGCTTAAGTTGGTTGATTTTATTGTTCAGAACTTTTATAACTTCACTGATTATTTTGTCTATCTAATCACCCATTAAGAAAGGTGACTTATGGATTTGAATGCAGATTTGCCTGTTTCTTCTTTTACTTACATCAATTTTTGCTTTACACATTTTGAAATTATGCTGTGTGCAAGTATGTTCAGTCAATCAATCATGTCCAACACTTTGCGACCTCACAGGACTGTAGAGTGCCAGGCTCCTCTGTCCATGGAGCTTCCCAGGCAAGAATACTGGAGTGGGCTGCCGTTTCCTCCTCCAGGGGATCTTCCTGACCCAGGGATCTAACCCACATCTCCTGTGTCTCCTGCATTGGCAGGAGAATTCTTTACCACTGAACCACCCAAGAATCCTCAAAACTATGTTACTAGGTAGCTACAGATTTTAAATTGGGGTATCTTTTGGTACATTTATTTCTTTTTCATTATGAATTTATTTCTTTCAATCTGTTTTAACATTTCTTACTTTAAAGTCTACTTTTTCTGAAACATATCTGTCTTTTGGTTAGTGTTGATATATCTTTTTCTATCCTTTTAATTTTAAACTTTTTGTGTCCTTATAGTTAAAGCATGTGTTTTAAAATTAATAGTTTTAAAAATATTGTTGAGTTTTATTTTTATCATCTGAAATTCTTAAATTTTTGCATTAGTATTTAACCTTTTTTTATTCAGTGTAATTATAATTAGAGTTTACAGCCACCATTTTTATGCTGGTTTTCTATTTGTCCTATCTGTTTTATTATCCTTTTTCTCTCCTTTCCCATCTTCTTTAAAAATAATCAAACCTGTTATTTCATTTTTTCCATGTTACCTCATATTTATACTTTCTTTTAATATTCTTTCAGTGGTAGCCCTAGAAATTATAGCATGCATCAAAGACTTAGTAAAATAAGATTAAATTATTTACTTACAACTTCCCTTTACAACTCTAGAATTTAGAATACTTTAAGTCTATACAGCCCAGCACCTCTTACCTTGGCACTGTTATCATGCATTTTATAGATAGATAGATAGATAGATAGATATAAACATAGCAGATATTAGTATTAATGTTTTTTGCAGTCAGGATTTATTTTTACTGATATATTTACCTTTCTGTGTTCTTCATTCTTCCTTGCATTTCTGTTTTTCCATCTGAAGTGTTTTTTTTTTTTTTAAGTTAAAATTTCATTCACAAAAGCTCTATTTTTTAGGGGGTATCTACTACTTAAACATGGGAAGTGAAAGAAAGTCATGTCTGACTCCTTGCGACCCCTTGGACTGTAGCCCACCAGGGTCCTCTGTTCGTGGGATTTTCCAGGCAAGAATACTGGAGTGGGTTACCATTTCCTTCTCCAGGGTAATCTTCCCAACCCAGGGATCTAACCCAGGTCTCTTGCATTGCAGGCAGATTCTTTACCATCTGAGCTTTAGATCAGCTAACACACAATACTTAAACATCTCTTTGTTGTGTTTCTCTAAAAAATGTATTATTTCAGCTTATTTTTGAAGAATTTTTTGTCAAACGTAGAATCCAGATATATATTTTTCATGACCTTAAAGATGGCATTATGTTGTTTTCTGATCTCTATCATTTCTGTGAAAACTCAGATATAATTCTTTTTATTGTTTCTTTGAAGATAATTAACCTATTTTTGGTGCTTTAAATTTTTTCTTATTATCTCTGGCTTTTAGCAGTTTTACTGTGATATGTCTTGGTTTGTTTTTTTCTTAACTTACCATTTAGATTTTTAGGCATTTCTTAAATCCATGTTTTTATCATTTTAGGAGAATTTTTGACAAATGTGTTTTCAAATATTGCTAGTGCTCTCACCTTTCTGTATATGTTCAATTGACACATATGATAGAATTTTTTTTACTCATTTATATGTGTCTATTATCCTCTTTCCTATATTTTCCTTTCTTATTTCTCTGTGCTACAATTTAGATAAGTTTCTGCTGCCATATCTTCCTGTCAACACAGTCATCGCTTTTGCTGAATCTGTTCTTCTGTGAAACCCATCTATTGAGTTAAGTTTTTCAGTTCAGGAATTTCCTATTTAATTCCTACTTAAATGGATTCCAACTCTTTAGTAAAATTTTAATTTTTTTTATTTCTCTTTTTTCTTTAACATCCTAATCATACTTACGATCCTTGTATGCTAACACCAATACCTGCATCACCTATAAGTCTGTTTCTGTCTTCTGGTTTTTCTCTTGTGATTTTGTCTCAGTGTATGCTCAGTAATTATTTATGTAATACTAGAAAAATAAATAAATAAATATACATGAGGTATATATATATAGGTATATATATACTGGAGCTATATATATAGATAGATAGGTGGATAGATACATGGAAAGCTGAAACGGGTTGCCATTTCTTTCTCCAGGGGATCTTCCCATCCCAGGGATCAAACCGTCCTTCTGGATGGGCCCCAAATTCTAATCCTTATGCTTTAGCATGGCAAGAACTGCTTCAGAAAGTTTTTTTCAGACTTTCTATTCAATCTCTTAGCCTTCTGAACTACAAGTTTATATTTTTATCAAATGTATTGAGGAGAAGTCTGGCCTTAGATCAATGTCAGCTTTTCACTCCATTCTTAGCCACTCCCTGCCTTCTCAATAAAATCTCTGCTGGTTTTTTTTCCCCTGGCAAATAGCTCTCTCTATGGAAGGCAAGTTATGACCAATCCAGATATCATATTAGAAAGCAGAGACATTACTTTGTCAACAAAAGTCCATCTAGTCAAGGCTATGGTTTTTCCAATAGTCATGTATGGATGTGAGAGTTGGACTATAAAGAAAGCTGAGTGCCGAAGAATTGATGCTTTTAAACTGTGGTGTTGGAGAAGACTCTTGAGAGTCCCTTGGACTGCAAGGAGATCCAACCCTTCCATCCTAAAAGAAATCAGTCCTGAGTATTCATTGGAAGGACTGATGCTGAAGCTGAAACTCCAATACTTTGGCCACCTGATGCGAAGAACTGACTCATTGGAAAAAATCCTGAAGGTGGGAAAGATTGAGGGCAGGAGGAGAAGGGAACAACAGAGAATGAGATAGTTGGATGGCATCATCGACTCAATGGACCTGAGTTTGAATAGGCCCGGGAGTTGGTGATGGACAGGGAGGCCTGGCATGCTGCAATCCATGGGGTTAGACATGAAGTTTACAAAGTTTGCAAAGAATCGGACACAACTGAGCAACTGAACTGAACTGAATTGATGGAAGGCAAATTCCTGATTCTCATCCCTATTCCCCTCAGCCAGAATCAGCAATGCCCCATGGGGGAATAGTGCAGACCAGTGATGGAAATCTCTGAGGTTTCCCCCATATTTGGAAAATCCCCTCCCTCCCCATTCCTGGTTGTTTCAACAGTTCTCCTATATCCTGAAACTAACTGTTTTATTTTATCTAACTTTTCTAGTTGTTTCCAGCTAAAGAGTGCTCTGCTGCAAACTACTTCCTCAGAAACAGAAGCAAAAATCCATATTGTTTTTAAAATTTGTTCCGAGTAGGCTTTGCTGTGAAAGAAAGGGGAGTTACTGGACTTCCCTGGTGTCTCAGATGGTAAAGAATCTGCTTGCAATGCATGAGACCTGGGTTGGATCCCTGGGCCAGGAAGATTCTCTGGAGAAGGGAATGACTACCCACTCCAGTCTTCTTGCCTAGAGAATTCCATGGTCAGAGGAGCCTGGCGGGCCATGGGGTCATACAGAGTCAGATATGACTAACGCAGCTTAGCACGCACTGGATGCATCCTCTAAAAGTTCCTTCGGTGATGTTTTACCTATGTATCCAAGAGTCAGAATAACTAGTTTTAACCAGAATTCTTCAATAACCTGCTGAATAAATATCGACCAGCCATTCAACTTTCCCTGCTTAATAAATGAGGACATTATCTGCTCTTCTTATTTGATGGAGTAGTCATGAGAAAAAGTGCTTATTTTAGTGTTTTGGAAAAGTAAACATGGTATACATTAGGAAAACAATTAGTTAGTTCTACATGATGACATATGTGGTTGTCTTTTCTAACTGTTCATTGGATGAATGTCTTTCTCCCCCAGCTAATCTGTTTGGGAACACTTCAAGGATAAGACCCATGTCTTGTCCATTTTATTTCTGGTGGTTTCTAGTTAGTATGATTTACAAAATAAGCATTGTTTTGAACAAAATGCCACTTCATCCTGTGTCTGCCCATATTGAAGTATTCTGAATTACAGACAGCAATGCTTATTTTGATATTTTGCAATCTATGTTGGTAAAATCTCAGCTTAGAGATTTTAATGTTTTGTACTGACTAATTTAGGGGATAATTTTTTATAATTAGCTTTTTCTATTTCATCCTTTCAGTTAATAAAGTCTTAGAATAAGGAAATCTCAGTTGTGTAGAAGAGCACTTGTTGTTAATCATTAGACCAAACTACTTTTTGTGGTAATTATTAATATGTGGTAGAAATGGATCACCTCCCACAAAGATGGGGCACTTAAAGTGAAATACTTCTGTCTGTCCTTCCACTTCCCATTCCACTGACCCTTCCTTTCATCTGAAAGCCAAGGGAATCAGTTGCTTATTTCGAAATAGTCTTGAAAATCATTTAGGCATAATTAAAGTTTGCAATATCCTGTAAGCAAGTATTATCTTCTAATATTTTCTGCCAAGAATTGAATTTGCTAGGCATGACACATTTATTGCTGGCAGTAGATGTACCAAAACGTACCAAACACCAGGGAATTAATAAATACCACAGCCCTCCTATGGAGCAAGTTGCATAAATATTTAATAGGAAATGCATGATGAATTTCTTGCATGATTATGCAGAAAAACATTTGGGAATGGTTGCAGCTGTTACATGAACTAAGCTCAGTCTCTGTTCCCCCATCACTTTCAATCTTTATCAATCTCAATATTGTGCTTTAACTTCAGCAGTATCTCCAGTGATGAGTATTGCAGACACCTGTCAACATTTCAGGAACTATGTGACTCTTTATATATGCTGTGTGTGTGTGTACTTGACAACTTTCAGTGGTGCATTTGAAGGAACAACCAAGAGATTTTTGGATAACAAAAGGGCCGTCAGGGAAATCTGACTTAAAAGAGAAGGTGAAAGAAGCTAAAAGAGTAACAGCTGCCACTCTTACGTGTGTATCAAATTTTCTCTGGCAACACCTTTACATCTGTACCTAAGCTTGTGAAAATCTAAATTTAGGTGGGTTGTTTCTTTGGGTTTGTTTTTTTTGTTTGCAGATTTTAGTATTACAAAGATTTTATTCTCTTTTCATGTCTTAGAAATCCTTTATCTTCCCCAAATATGTACTCTTGTAGCAGGTAAAATATTCCTTTAACAGTTTTGAAGTTTCTGGCATATTCATAAGGTTGAAAGTTCATAACACAAAAGGAATTTTTAATTAAGCATTATAACCAGGAGACTGTTCATCAAAACTGTATGAGCGGTGAAGTCAGATCAACATATATTTAAAGTCAGTTGTTTTGGATCCTCTGGAGCTTTAAAGGGCAGCTTTCTGAAAAGCCACTCTAGTTCCATTCAAACCTCCCAATCCATAGCAGATCCTCAGCATCATGTTCCCGGGAAATGGAGACTCCAGGAAAACCTCAAACTCTGGAATCTTCACAGACAGAACACAATAATATCTGTCTGGAGCAGAAGCTCCAACTTGCTGTTTTTTTACAAAGGCCTGTGACCTTCTAATGAATTGCAGGTGACACAGTGTCTCTGTCCCTTAAAGCAATTTAGTGCTTACTAGATGCCATTAAAGAGTTGGCACCCCATAAATTATCAAGTGATAATTATATTCTTGGCTTCAAAACGAGTAGAAAATCCTCCTTAACAACATATTTGTCCCCCAAGTGTGGTAGTAAGATGAGTTGCACCTCTTAAAATGGTGACTTGATTTACTGCTTTCACATTTTGGAATCTATTTTGGGTAAGAGATCCTGATCAGCCTGGCCAGAGACTCTGCAATCACAAAGGGAGAATGCATCATCACTGAATTAAATGTTTCTGTCAAGAGGAATTTTAGTCCAAATTCAGGATATAGTTAAAATTCCAACATTCCAGGATGTGCACCCAGGTTAAAAAGAAAATCATGAACAATATTAGAAAGCAATTTTCTTTTCCAAAAGTTAAAATCTCACCATGAAGGAAGACAGTGTATGTCCCAGCTTCCTGAGAACTGCCCACTGGGGTCCAAATGTCTAATATGTGAGCATTCTTTGATGAGCCCACCACTATTCAAGATGTCTCTCTCACTATTGGGGATGTTCAATTCTGTCCTCCAAAGCCCTTGGAGGACAAACACAGAATGTCCAGAAGGGCCTTGAGCCATGCAAATCACGTTCCCCTATCAGTGACTGAATGTCCATCATTACTCATCACAGAACCTTTATCAGTAAAATAGTCCCTTTGGGATACAGTGAGCAGACTTACGTTACCACTGCCTTCCATTTGGCCAAAGTCTAAAATCATAACCAGTTCTTGTGAGGAAAAAAAAAAAGGAAAAGAGAAAGGAAAACCCATCATATGCCAGAATCAATCCAAATGTTCGTTCCATTTATCATGATCCATCTTTGGCTCTTTTAGAATATTTATATGCTGGCCAAAGTATGAAATTCACAGAGAGGAAAGCTAAAGGGCTTTTGCCATTTTAAAAGAGATAACTGAAATACGCTTCAGTCTGACCATTAAAATACTATTTATATTGTATTAAAACTTTAATTTCACAGAAGCAGAGAAGAGAATGGTGGTTGCAGAGGTAGGGATGGACAGATGTGGTCAAAGGGTACAAAATATCAGTCATGCAAGATGAATAAGTACCGGAGAGCTGATGCACAGAATGGGGACAGATTGAAATATGTCAAGAAGGTAGATTTAAGTGTTCTCACCACATATGCACACACACACACACAAAACCCTTCAATTTAGGATGATAATTTAGTGTAAATCTTAATTAGAGCTCTACTGTCTATCTGTATTGTCTGGGTGGTAGAGAGAGTTCTAGTTCTAATGGTCCAAAAAAAGCCTTTTTCCTAATCTAGAATTATTGGTTATAGTCAATTAAAATGCCTAAAACATTTATACTAATTCACAAAGGGAAAAATCCTTTTTCCTTTACTTATTGGCTTTACTTATTGGCTTTACTTATTTTCATAATGTTCTTTTTGTGGGTTAGTTCAATGTTACTTCTCACATGTATGAAAATGAAGAAAAAAAAAACCCTTCTAAGTGAATAATATTATTTAGAGCTCATCTGCAATATTTTTATATTTGGAAACTGACTCAACTCAACTCAGACTTGCTCTAAAGGAGTCCGGTTCAAAATAGCCATTGGGAAGGGGCCAAAGCACAGCCACCAGCTTTCTGTTGCCTGAATCTTTTATTACATTGGCTCATTAAAACTCCTTGTTTGTATTTGCATTTTACTCTTGGGCAATTTTACAGCACAGAATAGTGATAAGCTTGCAGGCTGATCCTACTCATTATATTTAATCATAACTGCAATAAGGAAGACCATTGCATCATGCCTCTATCTCAAACACACAGCAGTGATTTTAAAATAGAATTCATACCTTACAATAGCTTTGGCATGTGCCTTCTCTCTCTCTCTCTTTTTTTTTCCAAGATGCTCTTGAAACATAAAATAAAGAGCATATAATAAACTTGGAGAGGTCCCCATTTTTAATTAGAATGTATGATTAGAACTAGGAAAAAGCTCTGCCTGAAAGCAAACATGTGGCCAGACAAAGAGAGAAAGAGAAGGGATGACTATAAGGAAAGGCCTAGTTAATCTTCAATGGCTGCACCACAGGGCCTTATTTTAAGATATCCATCCTAGTGGGGCCGAGAAGACCTCCATGTTGTTTGGGGTTGGTCTCCTGCATATTAAGGTTTATGTTATAGTTGAACAGAACCAAGGCTTCAATTTCTGGCATAAGTTACTAATTTTCATATGCTAATGAAAACCACACATCAGCTCCTTGAAATTCCCAAAAGTAACATCAGTTTTGCCACTAATTGCAGCAGCACTGGGGTGGTGGAGGAAAAAGGGGAGTGATTACAATAGCAAGAGTTGGGACAAGGCTCTTTGCCTCCCTAAGTGGTCCTCTAACTGAAAACGTTTGAGACTTGCCCCTCCTGGCCTTGAGTTTTCATGAATTTTAAGAAATTGGATTCTCCCAGGAGCACCAGAGCATGATGAAATAATGGAACTCTGGCCTGGGAGATACGAGGAAGAAGGTCTGACTCAAACTTCAAACCCCAGCAGAAGGGAATTTGAGACATAACTATTTGATCTCCTGTCTCAGCCTGACAAAATATTTCTCTTCAGGGCCAAAGGCACTCATCCTGGCTTCTTCAACAACTGATACTTTATGCATGAGAATATTCTAATGAATCTGACAAGCACAAATATAATAAATTGGTTTTCCATGAAACATAATTTTTCAAACAACCAGAGGATTTGGGGATGCTAAAATTTCCCCCTAAACTTTGGGGAAATCATCACAGGACTTTTTTTTTCTCCCCTGAAGCCCATCTCAGGGCTTCCTAAGCCTAGTTACCAATGCATACAAATCAGCTTTGCGCAATAAAATTTGTTCTATGGATAAAAACAGAAATGCCACAAAAAGGTTGAGGACCCCATTGCACACCATACCTCAACTTGTGCATATTCAAAACACACATGCTCTGTGAATATTTTACTAAAATTATTTGCTGCAAAGCATGAACCAGGCAGGAAGTCGATGCACCATGAATTGATTTCCAAGTCTTATTTGTGGCTGATATGAGGTTAAAGAGCATTTCCGTTCTGGGTGGAGTGGTGAAATGAATGTTTATTGTTTAGGATTTAAAAGGTCCATTATCATGCAGACTCAGTAAGGTTCTGCCACACGAAACTGAGTGCCAGGCCAGCAGGCAACTGATTCAAGTGACAAGAGGTGAGCTGTGACAGCGCTTCCATGTTAATAAAGTATGTCCCAGCACTCGAAGGAAGTCTAGCACAGTGTGAGAGCAGATAGAATTTACTAATAAGGTCTACTGTTAACGCTAATTACAGACTTCCCCCAACTTACAAAATAAATGGATGCCTTAGCAATGAAGCAACTTTTTTGGTTTATTGAATCCTGGATTTCTACTGAATCCTCTTATAAATGAAAGTGAGATTTGTTTTTTTAAAAAAACATCTCATCCCATTAATAGGGACTGTGAGCTATCTCTCTATGCACGTTTCCACTTTTAACCTCATTTTTAGTCCTGGCTAAAGTGCCTGTCCAGGAGTCAGGAATAGTGATGTCTGGTTCTTGTTACTCCAGACATTAGAAGTGGAGTCTTAAGTAAGACGGTTTCCTCATCGGCCTAAAGGAAGGTGTTGGACAAGATCAGCTGATGCAGTTGTGGAGGAATCAAAGACTCCTGTTGAGCATCATATGAAAGTTCTGGATCCTCTCCCCAGAAAAATGCATGTACACATGTGCAGAGGACACGTGGCAAACAATAACAGGAATAAAGCAATAGAATCCTAATCAGGAATCCTGGATCTTGAAACTTTTGAAGCAGATAATCTAAGGTAACTTTAAAACCTTCTTTGAGCTTTAAAACCTTCTATGATTTTGGTTTTTTGACCAGCTTATATGTGGAGATTATGTTCTTTAGACATTAGACTTAGGTGTATTACCGAGCTCCATTCTTGATTGACCAAGGTAGATATTTTCCCCTTTATTCAGGCCAACTGCCTCTACACAGTATGAGCATGAAGAGATTTTGCTTTAAATTAACATGTATTCTAATACATCAAATATCAATCTGTACCACCATAAAATAAGCCACACTTACCTATATGAATAGATCAGAACTTCTAAGGATGTAAAGCACAGGCAGGTTGATTCAACAAAGACTTATAGAGTGATGTCTCCAACTCTGGATATAATAAGACGGTGTTACACCAACCAACTTCCATTTCCATATACTGTCTGTGCTGGTCTATGCTGTGGAGTTCTGGCTTCCACCATTTTGACATCCAAAAATAAAACATTTGACATCACACCTAAAATTTCTTTCAGTTTTTAAAATTATCATATAATGTTCTTTAAAATCCTCATGCCTATCTCTGACATTGTCTCATCCTTGCTAATATAACCCTGAATTTACCCTTAGAGAATGGATATCACCAACTATCATAGGCAAGGATCAAGGGAGATAGAGAGAGGGTCAGGATGAAGATGAGGCTCAGAGGTGAAATGAGGGGAAAGGATGGATTGGTATTTGTAGCTAAGGAGTTTTTATTTCAAGATCATTGAATCTATACACTTTTCTCTCAGTCCTCTTACCAAAATATGAATTCTAGAAATTTGTTTTCAGTCTCTGTAAAGTCCATATATGTGTAAATAGATCTACATCTTCCCACTCCCTCTCAAAAACCACCCTGAGGAAATCAGCCCAGAATTACTCTGAGAAATTTAATATGCCTACTGATGACACTCACACAAAAGATAAAGCAGTCAATACTAAGTCAATCTATGTCTGTCTAACATTGGAGCACTTATATTAGTTCTAGTATTGATGTCACCAATCAAGAGACAGAGCAGCATTGTTGTAGGAGGAAAAGATACTTATGATACATAAAATAAAATCTATCCAGAGATGACCAAGGTTTCTACAAATCAAGAAGAAAAATACAGCCCACTCAGTAGAAAAGTGGAAAAGATACTTAAAGACACACTTCAAAAAACATCCAATAGCCAATAAATAAAAGACAAAATACTTAATCTCAGTCATTAAAAATGCAAATTCACATCTAATTAAATACAACTATCCACTAGAAGACAAAAATGGAAAAAGATTGACAACACCAAATGTTGCAAAGATGTGAAGCAACTGGAACTTCCACACACTGCTTACAGGAAAGCTAAACACACCTTTGGACTACCAATTTCATTTCCAGGCAAGGACTCAAATGAATTGCTCACACACGTACACCAAAAGTATGTACCAAAAAATGTGCATGGTAGCATTAGTCATGACAAGCCAATTGGAAACAACCCAAGTATTCATCAATCATAGAATGGATATGCATATGAGAGTATATTCATGCAATGACATATCAAATGACAAACTGCATTTACATGCAGAATGCTAGTGAATTTCACAAACATGTTAAGCAAAAGAGCCAGGCACAAAAGAATATAAATAGAAATCCATTTATATCAATTTCAAAACTAGGTTAAACTTTGAAATTTAAGGTGTGGTTGCCTTTGGGGAAGATGGAAGGCATGGTATTGAGATATAATTCAAGAGATGAGTGCTTCTGTGATTTTTCTATTTCTTAACAAGAGTCTTGGCATGGGTTTCACCCATGTAATCATTTTGTAATAACTCACTGTATACCTTTCTAAGCATATCAGACTTAAAAAAAGTTAAAAAATGTAGAGGCTATAGGTTTAGAGACATAGACTGATTCGCAAAGGTTTGAATCTCTTGGATTTCTCATTAACAAACTGTGTGACCTTGGGCAATTTATGTGATTTCCCTGAGCCTCGATTTCTTTATCTTTAAAATGAAGACAATAATGTTTATTGGCTTTGTAATACTAAACAGAAAACTCCTGAAAATTATTTAGTCCATCAATCTAGTCCATCTCCTCAGTTTACAAACGAATAAGCCGAGAGAGAAGTGATATGTTTTGGTCAGGATCCTGAGTTTAGGCTAATATTGGATAGCTCTTGCAGGCAAGAGCAGCTATGTACTGTGAACTGTAAGTGAACACAAAATGCCCCTTGGGTTATTTTGTTTGCTCCTTCCATGCGTGTAGAAAACACAAGACAAGGCAGAAATTTCTCCTTCACTCTGATCCTTGCTAAAGCCACGGCCCAGCCGGTCTCTACAGAGTGCCTCTGAAAAGAAAAGAAGATAACAAAATAAATCAAATAAGTAACTAATTCCCTTCCACAAATATTTACTGAGCATAGACTATAGGCCAAAGTATTCACCACATTAGAATTTCATCAGTAAACAAGAGACAAGTATCTATCTTCTAATTTATTCTAGCAGACCGAGGGCAGAGAGCAAAGGAATTGGACAGTTAAAATTAACATGATTAAATAATATAGTTTTTGAAAGTAATAGGTTCTTATCAAACGTAGGCTTTATTATTATTCAGATATGGTGAGGCTGAGGCTTCCCAGGTGGAGAGGTGGTAAAGAATCTGCCTGCCAAGGCAAGAGACACAGGAGAAGTGAGTTCAATCCCTGGGTCAGGAAGATACCCTGGAGTAAGAAATGGCAACCCACTCCAGTATTCTTGTTTGAAAAATTCCATGGACAGAGGAGCCTGGCCGGCTAACTCTGCATGGGGTCACAAAGTCAGACACAACTGAGCACACACACACGAACGCACAAAGGGTGAGGCCAACAGATTATGGGATGACTGCATTGAAAAGATAGTTGTTACACACAAATTCCAATAGGACGGGGTACACCGTCTCGTGGCAGGGGTGGGGGGATAGACATAAGGTGAAGTACCAGGATTAGTCAGGAGAAGCAAGGGGAAATGTGGGCAAGAGCCATCATCTTGGTTTCTGCAGGAAGTAACAGGTGAGACAGGCTAAACAAGTTTAGGATTGACTACTTTGAATAATTTCAGCAGGTCCGAGGGCGTAAATGCCTGGCCCTGGGATCATCTGGGTGTGGGAATATTGTCCCAGAGTGTAAGAGCTGTATCAAACAGAGAACTGGGCCTATGGGCTCTGGATGGGTTGGCTTGTAAATAAAAAAATTATTTCACAGGCCAGTCAGTTACTATATTTAGGAATCAGCTAGCCCTGGTAGGGATAGTCTCTCCAGGGTTCACGAGACACCAGATGTGTCTTGTGAAACATACGGTTAATACAATGCTCTGAAAAACAAAGATGGCAGGGCATGGAAAATAAGAATGAGAAACTAAAACCATCACTAAATCTAGAATATTTATCAAACAAGTCATGAAACGGG
Source organism: Giraffa tippelskirchi (assembly GCF_054371585.1). NCBI lineage: Eukaryota > Metazoa > Chordata > Mammalia > Artiodactyla > Giraffidae > Giraffa > Giraffa tippelskirchi. The sequence goes on from NC_137277.1 coordinate 97,650,096, forward strand.
CATCCAAACGTTTGCTGAACTACCTTTATATGTTTCCTTTTGCTTTTATATTTTGGTTCTTAGCTGTCCATGCAGAATTAACTCTCCCATATGGGAAAAAAAAAAAAAAGAGTCTTGCATATGAAAATTCAATCACATTTTGTGATGAAGCACAATACTATAAGAGAGGGTAGTTTGTATCATCTAGGCACTTGTGTAGCATAGAAGCCATTCAGCCTGACATAAGCTTTAAGTCATCATTCTGCCAGAACAGCTATCTATATTCTCTGCACACAAATATTAATCCCATGGTCAGATCAACACCCCTACCTCAGGATCCATGTGTAACTATAGCTCTACAAAGATGTAATAGAGAGATGACAGACCAGCTTATTTTTATGTACAGTTTGCTGTACACAGTCCTAAGTAACAAATGATGAAGGCAATACAAGGATTCTGGCATCAATCCTTGGTCACTCCTCACTGGGAAATAATTATCTTCAGTCGGTGTGGTTAAGAGAATACTTCTGATCCAGGTCTGTGCTTAATCCTCTTCGCTGTCAATCACCAAGAAATAGGAGCTCCTGGGTGACCGTGGTAGAGACAGCTTTGGTGAATACAGGAAAGCAGAATGCAGGACAATTAAAAGTTGGCAAAGTAATAAGTGAGAGTTACGATTAATCCAAGAAATAAATGACAAGAAGGAAAACACTTCGCAAACATTTTTAAAACACTGCCGTTTTACTCATAATCAAAGCAATCACAACCTATTCTAAGCACATAACACTTCTGAATAGATGGCGGCAGAGACTGGGGAGTTTTAAGAGGCCCCAGAGTGGTTAATGGGGGAATTAGCACAACTCAGAAAAGACATTAATTAGGTCAATCTGCAGTTTTGAAAAACTTTAGCACCTCTCCAATGCTATTATTGAAATAATGACTCCAGTTACTCAACGGTAGACAAAGATTGGGCCTTTTAAAACTGGCTTTAAAAGGGAAGTCTGAAGAAAGAACTAAGTTAGAAAAACTATAATAAGAATTAATGGAATTGTGTTTGTGAATTCTAAAGGCAGACACATGTGAAAGAATGAAATTTTTGTAAAGAACTCTTCAACACCAATTTTACAACTAAAGGGAAAAGAATGCCCAGTGATACTGAAACTAAAAAGAGAGATTATATGTGCAAATTCTCCAGAAAATAAATTTTACCTTGTGTAGAGAGTATGAACCTGTCAGCAGTACTTAGGAGCAAGAAGCATCCCAATAACTGGTAGATTTTTAAATGAAATTAATACTAGCACAAAGTTCCCCTCATCACAGTGAGGGGTCAAATTTTAGGTGCCACTCCTTCAAGCACTACAGAATCCAAGGTGCTTATGTAATGCCTCAGAACAGGAAAAGGAGCTGTCCCTTAATTTCATGGTGCCCAAGGCTGCTGCAGCTTTACTACTTATAATAATAAAGCATGATCCACTACTATCTGTCAAGTAATTCTGATCCAGAAAAGGCAGAGCTGTCTTTTCAGCAGTCCCCACCAATGACCGCTGAAACCCTTGTAAGAATCGTATAATATCAGTCTATAGGGCCTCAGGAAGTAAGTGCAGAACTTTTGCCAGATGGTATGTTTTACGAACCATGTATTACAAATTAGGCTTGATTTTTTATGCAGAGCTTTGGAATTACATAATTCAAAATGCTACTTGTTTCAAAACACAGGATACTATAACCAAAAAATTCTGTCAAATTTGAAGAAGCATTCAAATCATTGTGTTATACAACAATCAATAATCAATTATGTATCAAGAATTTATGTTCTCTTTTTTATGGAAAAATCAATGTCTTTGATATATGTTGCCAATCAATTTAGGATATGTTAATACATTTTCACTTACAATGATATAAAAATCAGAATTCATTGTTAAGAGTTAAAACTTCTTCCTCTACACAAATAATTCCTGAAAGTGATGTTAAGTAGCATGACTTTAAATAAAATAAAAAGCCAGGCGTGTAACCTGATGCTGCCTGGTGGTCTAGCAGTGAGCCATGGCCTGGGTTCGATCTTGTCTTGTTTTTCTGTGGAGGGGATGGAGTGCTTCCTTGGTGGCTCAGACAGTAAAGAATCTGCCTGCAATGCAAGAAACCCGAGTTAGTCACTATGTCAGAAATATCCCCTGGAGAAGGGAATTGCTACCCACTCCAATATTCTTGCCTGGAGAATCTCATGGACAGAGGAGCCTAACAGGCTACAGTCCATGGGGTTGCAAAGAGTTGGATAGGACTGGGCAACTAACACTTTCTCTTTTCACTTTCTTTAAAAACAGAAAAATCATTGATTATTTTCCAGAATAACTGTCAAGTTACCACAAAAATGATCCTTCATAAATGACAAAGCATGTTGACTGACTTGAGTTCCCCAGGATGGTTTTCCACTTCCTCCATATCTATTTCAAGATTTGATATGTGGAATTCCATACATTATTATTAGTTAATCAGTCAGAGAGGGATCAGGGAAGTCTTTTAACATTTCCAGGAATGTTAGCACAATATGAAATCTGGAATCTGTAGAGAGTCAGGGTTGAGGGCAAAGACATTTGACAATGTTCTTCCAGACTTACAAAAATATTGGTCATAAAGACTGGACAAAAGATTCTAAACTTCTTTAAAGGGACATAATTGAAGTTTGGTTCCTTTCTAGAAGAGAAGAGAGACTTAACATATATTTTAGAGGCACCTTTAGTGTTAATTGAGGAAATTGTCAAGAGCAAGGGCTTTGTAGTCAATTTTTGTGTAGTTCCGCTTTACAAACTACACTGTGTTTAAGATAAGCAATCAGGGCCTCAGTGCTCTCTTGCTCTGGACACCAGTGCATTAAATTACATGGTCAGGCAGATATAACAGCTCAGGAATCACAAGTACCAATTCCTGAAGGGTTCTGAATTCTAGTTTAAGATTGTATGAAGATAGTAGGACTTAATGAAAATGACTAAACCACATGTAGTGTAAGATTATGTTCCTTTTAGTTCACACATTTTTATACAATTAACTGTAAATAGTAAATAACTGATTCGGCAATCAATCTCCAGCTCTGCCTCACTATGGAACTGATGACAAATCTTTAGCAAGAGTGATGAAGAGAATAGTCCTGGGCCAGTTTCGAGCCTCTTCAGAGCCTTGCATTGCTCTCATCCTCCATTTTTCAATATGTGCTATTCTGATGCTCAAGTTAGTTCTTGAGTTGCAGCTCTTTGTCACCCTCAGAGCTCTATCTCTGGAGCAAACTGTATAAAAAGTACTCACTTAAGTAGAGACTCATAAAAATGGAAGTGAAACAAAAAGAAGGAGAGGGAAGAAGTTGTTCCTTGTGGGACAACACCACTACCAGTCTCCAGGCCAGTAGCCCACTGACCTTGAACTTGGTTCTCTCACTCTATCTTTGTTCTCAGTGGGGAGAGTCCCAAGAGACAAGAAAGGGGACTTATACTTTTGAAGTATCTTTCAAAAATTGTATCTTGCTCTTGCCAAATCCTGCTCAGAATCAGTATTCTCTATGAAAAGCTAGCATTCTTCTTTAAACCATAGCAATGAGGATAGTCAAGCCTCTTGAGTTAAAAAAAAAAAAGGACACCATGATACTTTGTGTAATGCTAATAAAGACCCCCCTACAATAACTGACCATAAGAATTACCAGCAGACCACATCTCATCCAAAACTGTGTGGATTACAATTCTACAGATTTAAAAAAATATTTCAGAAAGTATGCTCATGCTTGGAAATCCCAAGTTATTAGGTTCCTTCAAGTAGGTAAAATTGAGGAACTCTAGGAGGACAACAAAGAGGACCACATTCTTTCTTTCCCTGTGGCCTGGGCCTATCACAGATTCTTTTTCTCTTTCTTGACTGAAATTAATACTCATTACTTTGGGAGGTGATCACTTTTTTTCCCCTAGTCGTTTAGTATAATAACCACCTAAAGTCTAACCATGAGTTTGTCCTTTGTCAACTGCGAAAGTAAGGAATCACTGGAATACAGTACCACATCTGAGTTCTAGAAATCAGTACCTGTTGAGGGATTAAAGGGTCCAGGAAGGATGACTGGACATCTGAAGCATTTACATCCAAGATCTTGGGCAAGAGTCTTTATTGAAAAAAGTAATTCCTCTCATAGAACAGTGAGGAGCTTTCTACCCCTCTGTTCTGGGTTGAGGGCTATTTAGTTGCCTCAGATAGTCACAATATAACTAGCTGATTCAAAGACTCCTTGTTGATTCAAGTTCTCATGATACTAAACGTTTGAAATTTTCAAAGAGAAATAGAAGAAGAAAAAAAAGCTAATATGTAATGACTATTTGCCATGTGCCAGGCACTTTGCAAAGCATTTTACAAACATTGTGCTACCAATCCTTACTACAAACATAAGAGTAGGAAAGATGCTCCTAACACTCCACTGTAATCCAACACGGACACTGACAAATTAATTTAATGAACACTTAACCAGCCATGATGTCATACAAGTATAAATTAGCTGAACAGTCAAACACATTGTACAGGTGAGAAAACAGAGGCTTAGAGAAACTAAGTACCTGCCCAAGACACACAGCTAGAAAATAGCAAAGTCAGGATTTGAACACATGTATTTCTGATTCCAAAGCCTGAGATTCTTTTTTTTTTTGTAAACTATCCCATTGCGTCTTCCTGTTAGAGTGATCAGTTCCATACCAAGAGGATTTTTGTGACCATTAAGATGCTGGATTACAAGTTATTCGTGAAGAAACCATGCTGACCATTAATGACATCACCTGTGTGAACATTGTTTTTTTTATCTTTTGTATGTATCTTTTTGAAAAATAGTTTCAAGTTCTTTTCATTTTCTATAGACTAAATTCCTTGGTTCTGGCCTCACAATTTCAAAATCCACTGGTCCCAATCTTGTGCTTGTATTCCAGTCACTTGAGACACTTAAATATCCTTGGACTTTCCTCTTCTTTTGCTTTTGCTCATGCTCTGCTCAAATCAGAAATGTCCTCCAATCTTGGTCCCCAGTTGAAATCCAGTATCTCTTTTAATGGTAGATTAAAAGTTGACTCACTATAGTAGGCAGTAAGTTGCTTAAAGCTCCCTTAAAGGTTAACTCAGTAAGTTACAGGTTCCCACTGTTCTTCACATTCTTGCTTCTCAGCAATGGCTGAGCCAAGGCCAGCATGTCTATCAGCTCATCAGCAACAAATCAGATTCCTCCCCAAATACAGAGACTATAGTCAAATAGTACTGAACACCATACCCAAAAGGTCCTGTTAAAGGAGGGGTAGCAATACTGTAGAGCTGAGTGAAAGCAGAAGGCACCAGCAGAGACAGAGAGGGAACAGGGTAAAACACAGATAAGAGGGACTGAAATTGCTTCCGCCAGAGTTCAGCTGCCTCAGGCCACATTGCTCACAAAGCCTGGGGTGTATTTTCATTCATGTGATCTTCATGTTCTTTCAACAACCCCTTTTTCCCTGAGTTAGCTTGAGTAGGTCTCTTCTCATGGAAAACAAAGAGCCCTGCCTACAGATCAGATTTCTTTGCTCATTGTTCAGGATTTAAAATCTTCCTGGTTGGCATTCACTAACCGTTTTTTATTTACACTTCAATTTCAGCACTGTCCTACCTGCAATAAATGTTAATTACTCATAAATCTTTCTCATCACTTTTCCTTCAGACCAAATTCATTCATCTTTATCTCCCTCAGTACCCAGTAGAATCTGGCACATATTAGATTTTATACAAACATTTATTGAACTGAGTAATGTCTGGTGATGTCAATAATCATCAACTAGGACTTGTGAAACTTCCTGAATTGTATTTTCTGGATGTTTACTGGGACATTTGAAGGGGAGAAGGCTGAGTGAAGGGTAAGATGGGAAGCCAACAATACCATTGAACTTGATACAACTCCTGGGGGCCTTGAGCAGGGTGTGGACAGTTAAGATTACCTGACTCAAGATGATCTGGAGTACTAACACAATTTCAACAGTCTGATGAAAACAGACCTTCATTTCACAAAATCTGTAAACTGTATCCTTGATTCCTCAAGCAGAATATGGATATTAACCTTTTTTTGGGGGAAAAAAAAAAAGTCATTGTGTTGATTTTAATTCATTCAAAGAAGCCTCCCTAAGGAGTTTCATCTTAAACTTCATATACAGAGCAATCCTACAATATGTCATGAAAAATAGCTTATAAAATTGTGGTTTTATGACAGATAACATAGCTCTGTAATATTAGTAGTATGTAGTAGTGCCCTTATCATGGTGAAATTCCTTTCTGGGAAATGTAAACCTTTGAATGATGATTAAGGGTACCGGAGAGAAGCATGCTTTGGACAAACTCCCACGTTCATCTGTTGCCTGACAGGCATTGGCATGTATCTGGATCCCACAGATCATTAGGAACAGAGTATGCCTAGATTCAGAGACCTTATTTGGTTCATGGCTAAGCCATAAAGAATGGCCCTTAGCATATGAATCTAAGGAAACTTATTCATGGATATCTCACTCTATAACATGCCTCAAGATGATCCAAAGCCATGATTTTAAGCACTGAGAAGGCTCAGCTTCTTGGGTAAAAGTTATATTCAAATGTTTGCTGGCAACACTTGAGCACAGTAATAATAATTAACATTTATCAGGTTATTACTAGATAACAGACTTTGTGTTAAGTACTTCCCATTCATTACCTCTCTAATCCCCACAGTAACTGTGTAAAAGTATCCTGTGATCAAGTCTAATTTAGAACTGAGAAAAGCAAGGCTTACAAAGATAAGTAACTTGTCCAAGATCACAGTATTAAGTCAGGATCAGGATTGTGGACTGGAATCAAAGCATTTGAAATCCAGCACTTGACTCTCTTAAAAAAAAAAAGTAACATTTTATTAATAGATAAGCAGTGATAGTGAAGTTGCTCAGTTGTGTCCGACTCTTTGTGACCCCATGGACTGTAGATTGCCAGACTCCTCAGTCCATGGGATTTTTCAGGCAAGAATACTGGAGTGGGTTGCCATTTACTTCTCCAGGGGATCTTCCCAACCCAGGGATCAAACCTGGTTCTCCCACATTGCAGGCAGACTCTATCATCTGAGCCACCAGGGAAGCCAACAATAAGCAGTACATGTATGCCAAAAAATTTAAATAAAAAAAGAAGCACATACGAAATAATTAAAATTCCTACTATCTACAAATCATTACTATAATGCTTCGAGTAAGTACTTTTAAACCCTATTCTATATGCATGCTTATTTTTATAAAAATGAAATCATACTGTCATCTAGTTCAAAAATCTGCTTTTTGAGTTAACAAGCACATCAGTAAATGTTCTACTTATCTAATTCTGAGAACATATTCAAGTTTTCCCAATGACCCGACAATGTTTTTTAAAGGCAATTTGTTTAAATGACTGTCCATTCCAGAACAGCATACTGCAACTGTTTAAATGTCTCAAGATTCTTTTAATATGAACTTCTTTAATTCTCCTTTTCTAAATGACGTTAATTTGTTGAAGAGACTAGGCCAGTTATCCTAAAAAAATATTCTATCTTTTGAATTTGCCTCACGGTATCGTTTAACTTGTTCCTTTATCGCTTGTTAGTTGTGAATGAGAGATCAGAGATAGTAACAAGAGTTGTAACTTCAACCCAGAACCAATTAGGGATGTATCTTTAGATAAAATATTTAACTTTATTGAACCCTTGTTTTCTACCTGCCATGCATATCAAACTCAACAAATACTAGCTAGCATTAGATAGCAGTCATACCAGGGTAGTACACAGTAAATCATGATTTGTTTTTAAATCAGCTGATCATCAATTGATCATGGGTAGAAAGAGAGCCTCTGATCAATATTAACCCTTACAATAATCTGCTTGCTTAATGCAGGTGCTTAGTTTTTCAATTAATTCCACAATATTAGAATAAAAAAGACTGTGCCTCAAATTTTTAAAGCATAGACTAAAAGAAAATCAGGAGTAGTCAGCACTAGTTGAACTGCTGCTTATCCCCATGTATATTGGGCTATTAAACAGCAACAACATATTTCAAAGGATAAAATCATTCGAAGTACATTCTCAGACCACCATGAAGTAAAATTAGAAATGACTAACAAAGAAATTTGGAAACTTTGAAAATACATAGAAATTAAACAATACACTCCAAAATAGTCAATAGGTCAAAAGGAAAAATCTCAAAGATATTTCATAGGAAATCACATAAAGAGTATTTTGAGATGAATAAAAATGAAGACTCTATATATCAAAACTTATGGGATGCAGATAAAGCAACACTTGGAGGAAAATTTATCCTTGTAAAAACCTACATTATTGAAGGAAAATATAGAAGGAATAACTTAACCTTCTACTTTAAAACAGTAAGGGGAAAAAAGAGCAAACTAAACTCCCCACAAGAAAGAAATGATTAAAAATTAGAGCAGGAATTAGTGAAATGAGAAAAGAAAAACAATAGAAACCATGATACCAAAAGCTGGTTCTTTGGAAAGACCAAAATTAGCAGATTTAATCAAGCAAAAAGAGAGAATACTCAAATCACTAAAATCAGGAAAGAAAGAATGAACACTGCATTTGCAAAACTATAGAAAGTGGATTAGTGATTACCTAGGGCCTAGGGGTGATTGAGGAAAAATGAGGAGTAACTGCTAATGGGTATAAGCTTTCTTCTTGAAGTGATGAGAATGTTCTAAAACTGATTGTGGTGATGGTTGACAACTAGATGAATATACTAAAAATTATGGAATGCTTTACATATGTGAAATGTAAAGTACATAAATGATATCTCAATAAAGCTGCAACTGACAGAAGGGAGAGAGAAAATGCGAAGAGAGTTAGAAGACTTGAAAGGAACAGCTCTTTCATGGGGTTTGCTATAAAAGGCCAGTGAAACAGGACGAAAGCTGGAGAGAAACGTGAGGTCAAGGTATGCCTAATTGCTAAGTGAAAGTTATTACATGTTTTTACCTTAAGTAATGTCACAATGGGCAGTGATACAGGAGTGAAAGAGAGAGCACGCTTGCAAATAGCCAGTAGGTAATGAGACCTACGGCACAAGTAGAGAAACTGGCCTGATGTGTAAACACAGCCTTGCAAGTTGACTCATCCGTTGCAGTGGGGCAGGCAGAGAGTAAGGTCATAGAAGCAGAGAGGCTGGAAGACTGATACTGCAGTCTTGAGGAAGTTCTTTGTGAAAGGCAAGAAAGAAAGAGAAACCAGGAGAATGAAAGAAGCAGCAACAGGGAATCTGGGCAATGAGCCTGAGGGGTCTGAATGGAAGAAATGGTACCAACAGGGATGTACCAACAACCAAGACCATTGCTCTTAGTAAGCCCTCCCTGCCCCCAGCTCCCTAGGGATTGCACTTCACTCAATGCAAGAACAGATACAAAAACGAGAAGGCCAAGTTCCCCAGCTCTAAGTAGTCAAGCCCCAAGAGGGGGCTGAGATAATAAAGACACTGCCACAATGTGTCTCTAGCCCCATGACAGTCTGACCACACTTTACTCACCCTGGTTTTCCTGTCTGCTCTTCATGCCATCTACTGTCTCCCGGCCCATCCCCTATTCCTGCAGGTTTTCTCTTAGATCCGTCCACGTTCAAACTTCCACTTGACCTTGACATTTCTCTGCTATGAACTTGCTGTCTAACCCCTGCCTTCCCAACCCTGCTGTCCCTTCACAAACACCTCCCTGCTCCTGGCTTCTGACCCCAGCCTGCCCCAGCCTTGATTTCCTCTTCCCAGTTTGGCTTTTAAACCTCCCAGTGATCTCACCCCACTGTGGAGCCGAGATAGGACTGCTGTGTTCTAAAAGGTCACCAGTCAATGGGGAAAGAATTTCCCCATAGAAAAAATTGTTATAAATAGTGGTATGGTTCCCAGGCCAACCCACAAAGGCCTATTTAACCAACCATGATGCTGGCATAGCTGTCCTCAGTGGAGGGGTTCCGGAAGTCTAAAGAGGCTGACCCTGGGGGACGAGGGCTAGGCAACAGAGTGGAAGCCCCAGACAATTTAACAGTTCCCATGGCAACGTGGAAGGGGCGAGTGCGGTGGCAGAGGAGGACGGTTCCAGGAAGAGGCTGAACGGTGTCTCAGAGGGCAACCAAGCTGAAGTGAAGGTTGTAGAGCAGGGAGCACCTCTGCCCAGAGAGGGCTCACGGAGTGGAGCCCACTGGGAAGAATCCAGTGGCTGAGGAGCAGGGGCCAGCTCTGTAGATCTTTCCTAAGCAGAAAGACATCACAGCATCTCTCCCCTTAGCTTCAGAGTATCTGCCCTCCCGCTAACTCTGTCTCTTTCTGCCCCTGGTCCTGTAAAGTTCCTGATTCTTCTCTTTCCCTTTTGTCACCCAGTTCATCCTGCTTACTGGGGTGCCACACATTGCTGGCTGTTCGCATGGTGAAGTTGACTTTCCTTGGTTTCCTTGCTTTTTGGTTGAGTGAGTCATTTGTTTTGACTGCCCTGTATCCACCCCCATTTCGCATCCTTACTTTCAGTAAGTGCACCATGAGTTCCTTTACGGGAATTCCTCTCTTCCTTTGATACAGACTGGGTGGTTGTAGATCAAAGTGCTATGCCCTCTCCTAGCCAAGGGAACCACAAGAAAGATTACTTGCTGTACCTTCCATTCCTCTGGCTTATCTCACTCTTCAGCTTCACCTTCAATCAGCAAGTGCCTTCCTGAGCCTTTCAGTGAATTGCTTTATGCTTGCATCTGCCAGATTTGCAACCAGTAGCCTCCAGTACATGCAGGATATCAGAGTATTCTATTCATTGCTGTTCATTGCTGATTCTATACTTCTTAACACACTCCCTGAATGCTTGCCTGTCATTTGGCCCCAGTTCATGCCTCATAGGCTCTTGCAATTTCATATGTGCCCTGCTTGACTGGCACTCCCAAATCACTGCTGTTGAGGACCCACCATGACCCTTGCTTGCCATTGCTCTTCCCAGGAATGTCTGGGCTAAATGTAAGCTGAGATCCATGAGATTGCTTCTCTAACCCCAGTCATGTCTTCCCTTTCAACTAACTACACATCCTAGTTCTCCAGGCCACAAACCCAGGAATTCTTTGTAGCAGCTCTAGTGTGAAGCCTAGGAATCTGCATCTCTACAAACATCCCAGATGATTGTGAGACCCAGGATCTGGTAAATGCTGCAGTGTGGCCACTCCAGTCATTCCATACACCCATCAGCTTTGCCCTCCACAGCGGCTGCTGCAGCTGCTACCCTGGCAGCATCCTTCTGCCACAAAATCTCAAGGCTTTCAATAAAGGTTTCTTTCACTGTTCATGAAGAGTGAGATGGACACAAATAGAGAACTGAAAACAGGAATAACCAGTAACAGTTCCATTCTTGTGGATCCATTGGCAAATTTTAAAGTTAGTTTTTGCCAAGTTGAATCTCAGTTAAAAAAAAAAAATTTTGAGTGGTGAGGTGAGAGGAAATCTGTATATTGATAAAGTCACAGATATGCTAGCCAAACTTAGACACACTTACATCCATTCCCTTTTGTCGTTATTTGATTATTCAAAGGATAACTCTTGCAGACAACGAGCTAGTAGCCATCCCAACCTACCTGAACAAGGGGAACAGGAATGAAAACTCAGAGCTTCAGATTCATAAGCATTCGGTGTATTAAAACTGCCACCGACAAGGCTTGGTGTATGCTTATAAGGAAGAGTCCCCCATCAAAATTGGGAAGAGGACCACTTCAGAACACAGAGGATTTTCTAGCCCTTGTTCCTATCCTTCCGTGCAATGGAAAATACTGGAAATGTTGGCAGCAAAACCAAGCAAATGGTCTTTCAGACTTTTGAAAAGTATTATATTCCATGTAGTTCTTAATGGTATCTAGTATTAATCAGAAAGTAACACCTAAGGCCAACGGCTAAGTGTGTTTTATGATTATTAAATGATATGACAGTCTCAATATCTGGGAACAAATATTTTCATTGGGATTGCTGGCTAAGAAGCTTGCTTTTCTTTGTTTCCCCATTTTAGTCTCTGACTTCCTATCACTCTCTTCTCAAAAAAAAAAAAAAAAAACTATTTGTAGTAGCTGCTCTAGTTTCTGCCCTTAGAAATCTGCTCTATTTATTAACTACTCCTCCGGTGAAGAAATTCCACTGAAATTCCTTCAGGGCCTGGCTGCCTTTCAGCTTTTCTTTGCACATTCTTACCTCTATGTATGTCACCATCTTAAATAGCTGAGCCTTCTGTGCTTTAATAAGGTCTCTCTATAATCTTTTTTTTTTTTTTTAAGAACACAGACCTAGTTTTGCTAAGTTTTTGAATACCTCAGATTATAAAGCCTCCACAACACTCTAATTAATTTCTCTTCTGCCTCATCTGTGTCCTCACCGGTCGGCTAATAACATAAGGACCAGAACTGACCTTATTACAATAACTTCTTACATTTCTTCTTATACATCATAATCGAAATGATTCCTCCAGGCTGGTATTTGAATTACATCCTTCCCCATCCCACTTCCATCCCCAACCCCCTAGAGGTGCAGTGTTAAAGATTTAAATGTGCACTCTTCATAGATTTCAATTTTCTGGGCTCCAAATTTGGGGTACTGAATTTTTTAAAAGGTATATTCTTCTTCTTTGCTAAGTTCGTGACATGTCCAAGCATTGCACTGTCTGCATAAAAGAAAACTAAACGTGGAAAAGCATGACTCTGAATTACCATCTGCCAGAATTTACCTCAAAAAGGAGAGGAAAGGGGAAGAAAACTGCAAACATCTTATTGTCTTACGACAGGGGCTTCCTTGAAAAGAAGCTTTCAGAAACTCTTCAAAGGAACATCCCACCCTTAGGGTACAAGCTGTCTTCGGACATTGCATCTGATTTTTACCCAGATCTAGGCTTTTAAGGTGTCGTCTTACGAGGCAAACTCAGAACCCTTTCCACAAATTCAGATTAGTGAAGTATTTCCTAAATGTCTCTTCTCCTTCTCTGCCCTGTCCTCAATCTCCTTTTTAAGTGACTTCTGGACTCTTGATTCTTAATTGCAGCAAAAACCAGTATTGGAGCAGGGAATTTATTGGTTCTTTTTGCTGATTCCTGAGCAAGGTGAAAGTACCCTTGTCACTTGTTGAGACACCTTCAATTTCCAATCTGAGTGGCCTGACATCTCCCATTGAGCTCTTGTGCACCTTCAAAGGCAGTGGGGATCTGTATCAGCCATATCTGTCACCATCTTAAACAGTAGTACATTCAATGCTCACTTGGGGTTCCAGATGGTCCTCCTTTGGTTCCTTGTGCCAGCTCCTATAGCATTCTCCCTCCTGGGGCTGAGATCTTCCTGTACTTGTACAAAAAATTCCCACTACTAGTGATTTTTAATTTATGGATTTGCATAGTCATAAAGTCCTACATTGGAGAAGGCAATGGCACCCCACTCCAGTGCTCTTGCCTGGAAAAATCCCATGGACGGAGGAGCCTGGTAGGCTGCAGTCCATGGGGTCGCTACGAGTCGGACACAACTGAGCAACTTCACTTTCACTTTTCACTTTTGTGCATTGGAGAAAGAAATGGCAACCCACTCCAGTGTTCTTGCCTGGAGAATCCCAGGGATGGCGGAGCCTGGTGGGCTGCCGTCTATGGGGTCGCACAGAGTCGGGCACGACTGAAGCGACTTAGCAGCAGCAGCAGCAGGAGCAAAGCCCTATATGACTTAGCAGCACTGTGATTTTCTTGCTGAATTGTGTTCTATGGTTTACTTTCAGTGCAAGCCATCTCTTAATTCATGTCACATAAATGAACACTGAATTTTAGGGAGAGAATTATTTAGACACTTCATTGGAAACTAAGTTATGTTTGAAGATCTCCCTACCACATTGGGCAGTGGCAGCCAAGGTTTTTGTCTCATAGCATGATTCCCTATCTGCTTTTGGACCAGCTCCCTTTCCTCTGAGGAGCTCTTATCCTCCCCTATGAGCCTAGTGGCAGAGCTTCACCACTACTCTTGAGATACAGGCTCATGGTCCCATCACAGGGCGCCATCAGTTCCCCCAAGCCAGGCCAATCAGAACATTTCCCTGAAAGTAATACTCAGACACTGGGTGAAAGCAGTCCTGTTGGTACCAGGTTTGGATAAAATGGGACAGTGCAGCCCTGGAGCTAGTGACAGCCATCTTTTCTGCCATGTAAAGAGGACCAAGCCACAAAATGAGGCCAAGAAGAGACGGGACTCAAAGATGAGTGCACAGTGCTTGTCCTTGGGGCTCTAAAGTTCTGTGAACTACTGTGTCTTCTTGAGCTTCTTCTGTGAGTTCACCTCTGAGAGCCTCCAGGTCCTTAAGATCTGTGAGATCTAATATTTTATGCTTAAGATCAGTTGGTTTCAGCCACTTGCAATTAAAATGCTGTGACTAAAACCTCTTCCCTAGTGGGCTGTGGAAATATTCTATAGACTGCATTGTCCACAAGGTCATTCTAAAAAAACATAAGAGAGCACAGCTCTCATCTAATTAAGGCGAGTATGGAATAGGTTGACTACTAGTGGAGACATAAACGTGTTTGTTTCAAAAGTATTTAAAGCTTCCAGGTGAAGGAGTTAATACCAAGACCAGTGACTGAACAAAATGGCCGATACCAAGAAAGGGAAAACCAGAATAAGAGGCAGGAGATAGAGTACTGAAAAGTAAGGATAGAGAAGCCAAGCTGAAAAATGAAGCTACAACCAGCTATGGGTTTAATTTGTAATAATAATAGTCATAGTACACATACCTCACAAGAGTTATTGGAAAGACTATATGAGTCACTATGTAAAAGGGGCTTTGAGAAATACCTGAGACATAGTAAGTGCTTTAAAAGTGCCAGCCATTAATTGCTATCATACCAGCTGGGTTGGAAATATTGGGGTGTGACCTGGCTGTGAGTTAAGAGAACAGGCAAGATTTTAAAATTCTTTCCCAGAAGCAGCTTATTACAGCACAAGCTATAAGGAGAAGAGTTGAGTCCCAAACAGAACTAGGAAAGATCAGGCATATCTTTTTATTATCCTGCCCTACCCCGACCCCACCTTAATACTCATCACATAGCCCTACCCTACCTCAAGTGGATATTTCTGAAAAGAGTTTCAAAGTTTTTAATAGTAGGACTTTTTTGTTCCAAAGAAAATCTGAAATGTAATTTCCCTCCAATATAAAAAAATGATAATAAGCATCCTTTTATTTTCCTCAGCATTCATTTCCAGGTTGTGTTCAGTTGATTGACTGATTATTTTCTTCATTCATTGGTTTTATAAAAATCAAGAAAAACCAGATTACCAGGGATAACTGTTGCAAATGTTACTTTTTTTTTTTTTAAGTAGCTTACCTTGCATTCTTGGGCAATTCTTCAAGTAAATACAAATGACAGAAGAAGTTTTATGCTGAAATCTGCACAAAAATGGTTTGTACTTGAGAAAGTATTTTTTATTATGAATTTTGGTTAAAACATATTTTAAGTAACTTCTAATCCAATGTTTGCAGTACCCTTAATTTACCTATGTAATCTTATAGTAGGCAAAATTCTAACATAGCTCCCATGATTTGCATTCCCTGTTGTACACACTTGGTAACGTAATCTCCTTCCATTGAGAGTGGGCAGGACTTGTGACTACTATGGAATAGTATCTTATAGTTAGGTTAAATTATGGTCAAAGGGATTTTTTTCTTTGTAAATAAGGATCCTATTCAGTTGACAAGGAGTTAATTGAAAAGAAGTTACCTTAGGTGGACCTGAGCTCCTGAAAAAAACTCATAGAAGCAACTCTCCACTGGCCTTGAAAAAGTAAGCTGACATGTTGTGAGAGAGCTACATGGCTAAGACCTGAGGGTGGCCTCCAGAAGCTGAGAGTGACTTCAGCCAAGAGACAGCAAGAAAATGGGGATGACAGACCTAAAACCACAGAAAGACTGAATTTTAGCAAAAAGGAAAACCACACATGGAACTTGGAAGAGAACTCTGAGCCTCAGATGAGATCACAATCCCAGCCAACACCTTGATTTCAGCCTTGAGAAGAGCAAAAGTCCCAATTAACCCATTCCTAGATTCCTGATCCACTCTGAAATAATAAATGAACTTATTCTAAGTCAGGTTTGTGTTCATTTGTTATGCAGCAATAGCAAACCAATACAAACTCTATAGAAGACAGCATGTGCTAAATATTAGAGTGTGTCCACCTGGTAGTCAGGGTATTCTAAGAGACTTTCCTGAGGAAAGGAGAAACCAAAATCTTAGCAAAGCCAGAACTGGGAGAAGAAAGACTGAGGAAAAAAAAGCAGTGCTTATAGCCCAGGGAAGAGATAAACGGGAACCTAACAGAGGTGTCAAAAATAACTTCTATGAGTACCCAAGAGGAAAAAAAGGATATATAACATGAAAGAGGACTACAAGTTTATAAATAACATTTATCTTTTTTATTTTGTCTATTAAAATAATACATACTCATTGAAGAAAATTTAGAAATGAGCAAAGAAAGTATAAAAGAAAATACATATTTTTCACGTACTTGTAAGCACATATATTTTGTATCTTTTTTTCCTCACCTAATTCATCGGAGTTATCCTGGGTTTATGCCATTTGCATACTGTCAACTGCATCATTTTTAAAGTCTACAGATTATTCTATTTCACAGCTTGTGCTGTGATTCATTTAGCCACTCCCCTATTGCTGAAAGCTAAAGCTTAAATTTTAAAATTAATTTTTAAATATTGATTCTGAACTTGGGAGAAGCCTTCAAGCATCAAAATCTGTAGAAAATAGCATTCATTCATAGAACTTCTTGCCCTGGCATTCCACTACATTTACCACTTTAAAACCTTCCAAAATTGATCTAGTAGAGGTTCCTACTGTGTAAAATCCTATGTTATCCTTTGAGTTTCCTCTATCCTCGGGTATTCGTTTTGTTCAAACATGCTCTGGCTTGATCCAGATTACTTGTTCTCATTGCAATTTCCTCCCCTGGGAAATCTGTTCTTTCCTGGCCTCTCTCCCTCTGTCTCCTTTGTAAACATTAAGGTATGATATGAGATTTGCTCTAAGTAATGTTTACTTTCTCCCTTAGTAAAAGGCGTATTCCATCTCTGAGAAAGCCCTATTGTCCCTTTCACTAATAACTCATTTCTTGTGCACATGTAAAATAGGACCTACAAGCCTCTGGGCGATCCTTCCATCCTCCCACTGTATGGCTTTCATTTGTCATGTTTTCCGAGCACTCTCTTCAATTTACTTTGCAATCTCCCAGCTTGCCTATGTCTGTGCTGTCTTATGATTATATCAGCACAGAGTAGCTATAGGAACTAGTGACTAAGAGTCTTGCGTTCTGGCCCACTTTTGGTGGGTGACTGGCACCCCAAACGAAGAGGAGCTTCGTAAGGAAGATGCCCTGTGCTATGTTTTTGGAAGGTAATGTCCCATGGGTTTTAGAGACAGAATGACCTAAGGTGAGGTATCTGGGAGTGAGTTTGGGTACCAGTATTTGTTAAAGCTCCCAGGTGATGCTAACTAGCCTAAGCAAAGATATTCAGTAGGTTGGATTATTAAATGCATTTTCAACATATGATATTTTCAACTTACGATGGGTTGATTGGGATGTAACCCCACTGTAATTTGAGGAAGATCTGTATATGACCTGATTTGGGTGTGGGATAAGGCTGTTTTTATGGTCTTAGATAAGCCATGGGACAGCAAATGGTAGCTTTTTTTTTAACCAGCTCTCTAGAGAGTTCAAATCTAGCTGAATATTAGATTCATCTGGAACACTATTTAAAAAATGTCATACGTCTCCAGGTCCAGATACTAGAGGCCTTTTTCTACAAGAGTCTGGGGTAAATCTCAGGTTTTTGTGATTTTTTTCCCTTAGGGAGGCAGGTTTTGTTTTGTTTTGTTTTGAAATCACTATGGATCCACATGCAATTGTAAGAAATAATACAGAGAGATATTAAGTGTCTTTTCCCAGTTCTCCCCAGTGGTAACATCTTGCAAAACTATAGCACAGTGTCACATCAGGATGTTGAAACAGTAACAGTCAAGATACAGAACATTTTCATCAGTACAAGTTATAATCAGTAATTTGTTCTCTGTTTATATATAAATTTTATCATTTCAAGAATATGATATAAATGAAAC
The DNA here is from genome assembly GCF_054371585.1 of Giraffa tippelskirchi. Lineage (NCBI taxonomy): Eukaryota > Metazoa > Chordata > Mammalia > Artiodactyla > Giraffidae > Giraffa > Giraffa tippelskirchi. The sequence continues at coordinate 97,668,237 of NC_137277.1, forward strand.
CATATTGTATGTAATATTTGGGTGTATCACTCAGAATAATTCTCTGGAGATTCATCAATGTTGTTATGTGTGCTGTATACTAAGAGTTTGTTCCTTTTTTATTGCTGAGTAGTAGTCCATATTATTGGTGGATCACAGTTCATTTAGCAATTCACTTCTTGAAGAAATTCTAGGTTGTTTGGCAATTTGGGGTTATTATGAATAAAATAGCTATGAACATTCTTGGACAGGTATTTGTGTGAACTCAAGTTTTCATTTCTCTGAGATAAGTGCCCAAGGGTACAATTACTGGGTTGTATGGTAGTTGCATGTTCAGTTTTATAAGAATTACATAGCTTCATGGTCCAAAATAGCTCTTGGTGATCACTGCCTGAATTTCAGATGACAAAAAGGAGGAAGGACAAGAGGTCAAAAAGGGTCCTCTCCACTTATGTCACTTTTCTTTATGCATCTTTCCAGAAATTATAGACAACACTTCCACTATGTCTTATATCAAGCCTTTAGTTATCAGACAATGCATGCATGCATGCTAAATCACTTCAGTCATGTCTGACTCTTTGCAACACTATGGACTGTAGCCACTCTGGCTCCTCTATCTTCCATGGGATTCTCCAGGCAAGAATAACTGGAGTGGATTTCCATGCCCTCCTCCAGCAGACCTACCTGACCCAGGGATCAAATCCACCTCTCTTAGGTCTTCTGCATTGGCAGGTGGGTTCTTTACCTCTAGTGCCGCCTGGGAAGCCCTTATCTGATGATACCTACCTGCAAAAGAATCTGGGAAATATTATCGCCTCTGAGTGCATTGCCACTCTAAATAAAACCATGGTCCTGTCAGAATAAGACAGGTTATGCTGCAGGACCTAACAATCTCAAAATCATAGAGGCTTAACACACTGAAGACTTACTTTCCTCTTCTGTTACATGACCATCCTGGATTGTTAGGGCGCTGATCCATGATATCTTCACTCTGAAATCCAGAACCATGGTCAGAAACACTAACAGTCATCATAAGAGAGAAAAGAACAGGGAGGGAGGAAAGGAGGAAGGGAGGGAGGAAGGGAGAGAGAAAACATGAATTTCACTCTGGGTTTAAAGTTCATATTTTATTGGCCAAAGCAAGTCACATGGTCATGTCTAACTACAAGGGAGCAGGGAGGTGGAATAAATTTATCAAAAGGAAGAGAAACAGAATGTCTAGTAAATATGACTGAAGACTTGCCACAATTGAGAGGGAAGAAGAGAATGGATGCTGGGGCAGGAAGCAGTTTCTGCCATAATTGCAATCTTTTATGTGTCTATAACCTGCTCTTAAAAACTGTTTATTAGTTATCTGCTTTTGCTCTATCTCTTGTATATTGCTGACTCTAGAGTTTTAACTGTCCTTGCCTAAATATGCTATGCTACTTCATTACATAGTGTGGTGGTGGAAGTTCAGTTGTGTCTGACTCTTTGTGATCCCATGGACTGTAGCCCACCAGCTCCTCTGTCCATGGGATTTTCCAGGCAAGAATGCTGGAGTGGGTTGCCATTTCCTTCTCCAGGGGATCTTCCCGACCCAGGGATTGAACCTGGGTCTCCTGCATTGTAGGCAGTCTCCTGCATTGGCAGACGAATTCTTTACCAAATGAGCCACCAGGGAAGCCTGAATTACATAGTGCGTGTGTGTGTGTGTGGTGTATGAAGTTTGCTCTTCCAGGAATGAATGTCCTTGCTCCATTTAACTCCAGCATTCTCAAGACTCAACTTAGATTTCCTGAAGCCCCAAGCCCTGTCCCACAGCACCTTCTCTATCCTTACCTATAGGGATTAGGTACAGCTGTGAGTAGCATTTCCACAGTCCTGACCTAGAAGGGCAACTCTGCTCCACAAAGTCACCGGGGATCCAGTCCTTCTGTTTGGCACTGTCGCACTTCACATACCACCTCAAGTCAAGTCGGCTTCTTCCAGCAATCATGTCTCTACCCCAGCCAGTAGGAAGAGTGAGAGATCAAGGAATGACACACAGGTCCTTGTGAACATCTTTCTCATGAGTGCAAATGATACTTCCTTTTACATCCCATTCACCAGAACTTAGTCACCAAGCTATACAAGGGAATCTTGGAAAATGCACATTTTTCTGGTAAGTCATGTGTTTGGGTCAAAATTGAGGTTCTATTACTAATGAAGAAGAGATAATATTGAGAGAGATTGAGGGGTAATACCAGCTTCTACTGCAAAGATAAACACGAGTCTATTTTTTCATCCTCCTTTGCAGTCCTTACTCAATCAAAACTTAACTTTTGAGTTCCTACTATCTAGCAGTAAGCAAGACAGGCATGATTCCTACATTCATAAAGCTTTCAAACATTAAATGAATAGCCACCTAGAGGAATATAAGATTACAACTTTTGATTAGTACAATCAAGGAAAATTTTGCTAAGAGAGAGATTAATGCGGATGGGGGTTTAGACAGAAAGAGGGATCAGGCAAAGCCTTTTTAGGGAGAAGTACAGCTGGAGGAGGCTGACACAGAACTGGTTGGCCTGGGATTGGGACTATTTCAGGAAGAGTGATGAATATCTGCAAAATCCTTGAGGCAAGAAGGAGCTTGGTTTATATGAAAACCAGAAGAAAGGCCACTGTGGTTGGAACCTGGTGAGAGAGAAGGGGAGAGGTATGAGATGCAGCTAGAAATCTGGACAGAGGATAAATCCCAAGATTCTGCAGGTCATGCTGAGGATTTGGGGTTTTATTTTAAATACATTAGGAAGGCATTGGAGGATTTTAGGAAGAGTGACATGATTACCAGATATTAGGCACACAAAGAAGTTAGAAAATAGAAATTTCTTCTTTTTCATGTGTTAAACTTTCCCATACTTTGTGCTGCTATTTTTATCATTCTTTGTATAATCATTTTTCTTTGAACATTTTTCCTTCTCCTATCCAGATTCATGCAGTTGTATTTGCATTCTTCTGAATTGGCCTTGTTAAAATTCATCATTGGTTTATTTTTATTCTTTTCTAGGTCCCTGGCTTTCATTTGCTATGCACTAAAAGAGGCAAAAAAAACAGAGATTCATTCAAGGAAAAAAAAAGGTTATTCAATGTACTTCAATTTAAGACCAATCCTCAGTCTTCCTTTTTATACAACTATTTTCAGTCCTATTGTGTGATTTCACAGAGCTGGTACAAACTATAAACTTCTAGATTCATCATTGCCTTGTATATCCCCAAAGATGGCATGGAAGGAAGGATACGTTGGAATTCTTAAGGCTATTTCTTCTAGGCTTTTAGCCTTGCCATGGCTCCCAAACTCTGATTTGAGTTTAGGCCCTTGACTCTTGGCAGTGACATCCTCTGTCTTGATGGTTTCTGTGATCTCATTAGACTTCTGTCTTTATCTACAGGCCTAGGCAGATGCGCTGATGCTGGTCTGAGGATCTTTAAGCCTTAGGTGTCCATTTGGGGGACATATTTTTATATTTTTAATATCTTTGTATTTATATCTAGCCATCACAAGTTCAGGCAGTAAAAGAAAATTTTGTTAAAAGAGAGATTCGTGGGGATGGGGCTGATTCAGATAGAAAAAAAGTATCAGGAAAAGTCTTTTGAAGGTTGTTGGGAAAAGTGTGGCTGGGTACCCACTTCAGTAGGTTAGGGGGACATATACTGATCACCTACTTGTGTCAGCCCTCTGCTAGGTATTCAGATTCAATGATACATTGTCTGAGAGAGTCAGGGAGAGACTCACACAAAGACAGTCCTTTAGCTGAGAAGGGAGGCATGAATAGAGATAACCAGGTGAGTATGAGGTGGAGGAACATTCCACATCATGGGCACAAGGGTGCAGATGAGGGAGCATAGCACAGCCTATTGTGTAACTGTAACATATGGGGCTCTTGCAGAGAGAGCAAGAGGCAGAGCTTTGATGTGTGGGACTGAAGACCTGAACAATATCTTGATATGGAGGGCTTTGCCTCCTGCAGGTGATAAAAATAATGAAAAGATTTTAAGCAGGATATTGAGATGAGAAACTCTGCACATTAGAACAAACTTCCTGAGAGGAATGTGGAAGAAAGACTTGAAGGCAAGAACATGGAAGCAAGGAGGCCAGTTTTTTGAAGTAGCTTACATGAGAGTTGGTGGAAAACTAACCTTGTGTAATAGTAATAAGATTCAAGTTGTTGAGGAAGATACAGCCAGGAAGTCAGAATAGACACACCTTGGGGAGTAATTGGATGAGAGGTGTGAGTGACAGTCATGGGTCAAAAATGAGTTCTCAGTTAGTGGCTGGGGCTGTTGAATGAAGCTAATCACTAAGTTAAGCAATACAAGGAGAAGAGCAAGTTTGGTAAGAAAGATAATGAGTTCATTTTCAGACACATTGAGTCAACTGATTTGAATGGGCAGAAAGCAAGTTAACTTTAGTTTCAACCCGCTTCTATGTCATTGCTTCCTTACTAAATGTAAAGGTTAAAAGAAAAGGACATTAGCAAAAAATGAAAGAGGTCAATGAAAGAGAAACTAGGATATAAGAAAAGCAATCACACGACTATCAAATTCATGACTGGCCATTCATTTGCAGAATGTGTACCATCCACAAGGTAATATTCTATAGAAATTATAAAGACCATTATAATATATACTATATATATGTATTGAATATTAGTACTGTATTTCTTTTGCATTTTAACATAAGCTTATCCATGATAAGGGTATTTTCCAACATTTGCATTTTGTTTTTGCCATTTTTTTGTAGTCCATAGGATGGCTGATTGAATATTAGTATTGTATTTACATTAATAGAAATACAATGCTAATATTCAACTCAATACAACACTAATATTCAGATATCATATGGGCTACAAAAAAATGACAAAAACAAAAATACCCTTATCATTGATTACTTATAAGATCTAATAGTCATAATCTTACCTAAGTGATTAAACATTTCATCACATCCTGTCATGTTGTTTCATGGTATGACATAATATGATATAAATCTATGAAGCATTCTTACCAAAACATAACTTGAATTTAATCAAGATTTTATACCTAACTTTCAGATTATAAAGTCCATAAGTTCAAGAATAAGTTTAGATGAGACTTCCCTGATGGTATAGTGATTAAGACTCTGGGCTTCCGCTCTAGGAGGATGGGAGTTCCACCCCTGGTTGGGGAACTAAGATCCTGCATGCATTCCATGTGGTGCAGTGAAAAAAAAAAGAGAAGAAGATGCTTAGCAGCACCAAAGAGAAAAAAACCAGAAGAATCTAGAACGTGGAACATCCTAGAAGACAACTGATCTGGTATCCTTAAAAGGGGGTGAAGGGAGATTATGGAATTTTTCCAGATTTAAGAGAAACTAAAATGACATTCTGGAATGTGAAGTCAAGAGGGCCTTAGGAAACATCACTAAGAACAAAACTAGTAGAGGTGATGGAATTCCAGTGGAGCTATTTCAAATCCTCAAAGATGATGCTGTGAAAGAGCTGCACTCAATATGCCAGCAAATCTGGAAAACTCGGCAGTGGCCATAGGACTGAAAAAGGTCAGTTTTCATTCCAATCCCAAAGAAAGGCAATACCAAAGAATGTTCAAACTACCACATAATTGCACTCATCTCATACGCTAGCAAAGTAATGCTCAAAATTCTCCAAGCAGGCTTCAACAGTACATGAACTGTGAAATTCCAGATGTTCAAGCTGAATTTAGAAAAGACAGAGGAACCAGAGATAAAATTGCCAGCATCCACTGGATCATCGAAAAAGGAAGAGAGTTCCATAAAAACATCTACTTTTGCTTTATTGACTATGCCAAAGCCTTTGACTGTGTGGATCACAACAAACTGTGGAAAATTCTTAAAGAGATGGGAACACCAGACCATTTGATCTGCCTCCTGAGAAATCTGTATGCAGGTCAGGAAGCAACAGTTAGAAGTTGACATGGAACAACAGACTGGTTCCAAATCGGAAAGGGAGTACGTCAAGGCTGTATATTGTCACCCTGCTTATTTAACTTATATGCAGAGTACATCATGAGAAATGCTGGGCTGGAGGAAGCAAAGCTGGAATCAAGATTGCTGGGAGAAATATCAATAACCTCAGATATGCAGATGATACCACCCTTATAGCAGAAAGTGAAGAACTAAAGAGCCTCTTGATGAAGATGAAAGAGGAGAGTGAAAAAGTTGGCTTACAACTCAACATTCAGAAAACTAAGATCACAGTATCCAATCCCATCACTTCATGGCAAACAGATGGGGAAACAATGAAAACAGTGAGAGACTTTATTTCTTTGGGCTCCAAATCACTGCAGATGGTGACTGCCGTCATGAAATTAAAAGATGCTTGCTCCTTGGAAGAGAAGCGATGACCAACCTAGACAGCATATTAAAAAGCAGAAACATTACTTTATCAACAAAGGTTCGTCTAGTCAAAGCTATGGTTTTTCCAGTAGTCATGTATGGATGTGAGAGTTGGACTATTAAAAAAAGCTGAGGGCCAAAGAATTGATACTTTTGAACTGTGGTGTTAGAGAAGACTCTTGAGAGTCCTTTTTACTGCAAGGAGATCCAACCAGTCAACCCTAAAGGAAATAAGTCCTGAATATTCATTGGAAGGACTGATGCTGAAGCAGAAGCTCCAATACTTTGGCCACCTGATGCGAAGAACTGACTGATTGGAAAAGACGTTGATGCTGGGAAAGATTGAAGGCAGGAGGAGAAGGAGACAACAGAGGATGAGATGGTTGGATGGCATCACCGACTCGATGGACATGAGTTTGAGTAAGCTCTGGGAGTTGGTGATGGACAGGAAAGCCTGGGGTGCTGCAATCCATTGGGTCACAGAGAGGTGGACATGACTGAACGACTGAAGTGAACTGAACTGAAAATGACATAATAATCAAATGTAAGGAGTGAATTTGATTGGATTTAATTTGAAGAATTGAGATGGTTGGATGGCATCACCGACTCGATGAACATGGGTTTGGGTAGACTCCGGGAGTTGGTGATGGACCGGGAGGCCTGGCGTGCTGCAATTCATGGGGTCGCAAAGAGTCGGACATGACTGAGCGACTGAACTGAACTGAATTTGAAGAAATCACTATAAAGACCATTTTGGAGACGAGTAGGGAAATATTAATATGGACTGGAGTATTAGATGATATTCAGTTCAGTTCAGCTCATTCACTCAGTCATATCTAACTCTTAGGGACCCCATGTATTGCAGCACTCCAGGCTTCCCTGTCCATCACCAACTCTTGGAGCTTACTCGAACTCATGTCTGTTGAGTTGGTGATGCCATCCAACCATCTCATCCTCTGTCCTCCCCTTCTCATCCTGCCTTCAATCTTTCCCAGCATCAGAGTCTTTTCCAATGAGTCAGTTCTTCACATCAGGTGGTCAAAGTATTGGAGCTTCAGCTTCAGCATCAGTCCTTCCAATGAATACTCATTGACTGATTTTCTTTAGGATTGACTGGTTTGATTTCCCTGCAGTCCAAGGGACTCTCAAGAGTCTTCTCCAACATCACAGTTTAGAAGCATCGATTCTTTGGTGCTCAGCTTTCTTTATAGTCCAACTCTCACATCCATACATGATGACTGGAAAAACCGTAGCTTTGAGTAGATGGACCTTTGTCTGCCAAATAATCTCTCTGCTTTTTTAATATGCTGTCTAGGTTGGTCATAACATTTCTTCCAAGGAGTAAGCGTCTTTTAATTTCATGCCCACAGGCATCATCTGCAGTGATTTTGGAGCCCAAGAAAATAAAGTCTCTCACTGTTTCCATTGTTTCCCCATTTATTTGCCATGAAGTGATGGGACCGGATGCCATGATCTTTGTTTTTTGAATGTTGAGTTTTAAGCCAGCTCTTTCACTCTCCTCTTTCACTTTCATCAAAAGACTCTTTATTTCCTCTTCACTTTCTTCCTTAAGGGCAGTATCATCTGCATATCTGATGTTATTGATATTTTTCTAATAGATGATATTAGACACATTTTTAGTAAGTTTCTTAAGTGATAATGGTATTGAGGTTGACAGGAAAATATCCTTATTTTTAGAAGAAGTGTACCAAGGAATTTAAAGCCTTTGTTCTTCAGAATCAAGAAACAACTCATAAGAAAAGGAGTTCAAAAGAAAGCATTCAATACAGGGAACTTGTTTAAAAGGTGTTGGATGAGTTTAAAGGGCAAAAGGACAAGGGGTCAACTCAGAGTCACAAAAGAAGCCACTGGCAATTCAAAGGTGGTGTTACCGGAGCCTAGGAGCCAGGGCTGTTCCAGTGGAAATTGGCAGGGGGTCCCCGGTGTTAGCCTGGACTATGGAGAGAGGAGCTATTTGACACAAATAAAGTCACTGCCAAACACACTACCCAAAGTGCGGGGAGTGTGGTGGAAATATCCTGTCTTCAACTCACTTCTCAGGACCCATCTCTAGCCAGTGTTTCTCATTCGCTCAAACCTAAACCGAACCTGGTTGCGAGGGAGTCTGGGAAATGTAGTTTGCAAGTATCAGCTCCCTGTGATACAGAGCAGTGCAGAGGAAGAGCAGGAAATAGATCAAATAGACAAATGACTGGCCCAGGAGAGAATTGTCTTGATGCTTGCTACTTATTTTCAAATAGTTCATAAAACATAATATATAAATATAAATATGCTTTATAAATACAAAAAAGCAAATATAATAAAGTGTTGAATCTAGGTGATATATGAGTGTTCATTATACTATTCTTTCAAATTTTTCCTGTATTTTTGAAATTTTTCTGAATAAGCTGGTGAAAAATCCATTCTAATACTCTGAAAGAAATACAGTCATGGCCATGGGAATGGAGAGAAGAAATACTCAAAATGGATTTGGCAAAGTTTCTCAGTAAATCCTTGTAACTCATATGGAAAAATGTGAGCCAGAGCAACGTTTATCCTTATTTCCACCATTACACATTTGAGAGTTGAGTTTTCTACTTGCCATTCTCCCAAGGACATGTGAATGTGAAAGTCATTCAGTCATGTCCGAATCTTTGCAACGCCATGGACTGTAGCCCGCCGGGCTCCTCTGTCCATGAGGATTCTCCAGGCAAGAATACTGGAGTGGGTTGCCATCCCTCCTCCAGGGAATCTTCCCAATCCAGGGATCAAACCCAGGTCTCCCACATACAATGTGGGAGATTCTTTACCATCTGAGCCACCAGGGAAGCCCTCCCAAGGACATATCCACTATTATTCCCATGCCAGTTATAACTCCCTACCTTATTTATCATACTTAAGAAAGTTTGATAAAATGAACTGAGAATGAGTTTAATTTGATGATAATCTTCAATCTGCTGTTTTTTTGAGAAATAATTTAGTTATGAAAATCTCACAGATGATTGCAACACACAAGTGTATTGTGACATTAGTGTTAAGAAAGCTTCAGTTAGAAGAGTGGCATAATTATAAAGCCACATATGTGGTTGAATACTTCTATGCAAAGTTGTTGGTTAATGGATAGTTGTCAGCCTGGGTAATACACCACAGAGGGTCTGTCCTTGTTTGACCCTGTCCAGTTTTACATTTTTTATCAATATCTTAGATAAGAATTAGAAAACAAGCAGATTTTAATTGTTGATGACATTAAACTTTGGGTGAGAGCTCATAATCCAGAAAGAACTGATCAGAGTGTTGAACCAATATAAATCGACACCTATAGAATTATGTGACCAACCTTTTACTGGAAGCCACAATGGATAACTGATTGTGAGATGTTTTCTGTATATAATTGGAGAGTTTGTGTTCATTCTCTGTTGCTGCCACTCATGTCCTACATAAACTTGAACAAGTTACTTCCTCTCTCCTGAACTGCCTCAGTTTCTACATCAGTAAGTGGGAAGAGTAATAACCAACTCATAGTAGCTTAAGTGAACCAATATATGTGAAGCATTTGAATAGTCCCTGACACGGAGTAACAGAAATGATATTAGTGGTTATTAGTGATGTGTGTGTGTGTGTGTGTGTGTGTGTGTGAGTGAGTGCTGGTAGCAATATTACCTACTAAATAGCTATGAAAATGACTTAGTAATTTATATTACATCCAATAGATTGCAGTTGTGGGACAGAATTGTCAAAGTTGTCCATTAATGTAAGGTTTTATTTAATTAGAATCCCACTTTCTGAAATGAAGTTGATGAAAGTCCTGATTGACTCTGCACTCCTCAGAGAGCTACCGGAGTAAGGTGTTGAGATCAGGTGCCAGGGCTACAAAATACCATAAACAAATCGGTGTCTACTCAACACAGAGCTGGAACACAGGAACTGTTGACAGAATTGGAGGTGTCAATCTGTCTTTAGAAGTATAATGAGCTGTGGAATAGAATTTTGAGCTTGTTTTGTGTGTTCCCCATTGATTTCTCTAGAATCAGTGATTAAAATTACCCTGACACAGATTCTGAATCCACATAATGAAAATCTTCCTAGTGATCAGACTTGCGGGGGGCTGCTTTGTGGTGTCTTAAGGTCCCTGTCTCTGCAATGATAAGGCATCCTACATCGGGTGACCACTTGGCAGGGTGTAATGAGATTCAGACCCCAGATAGGCGATTGGATTAGGTGCTTTGTGAGAATGAACCCCAGAAATCCTGAGATTTTTATCCAATGCTATCTGAGGATTCTAGGTTTGTTTTTAATTACATACTTAACTGCTTCCCAAGCTGCTGCCTCTTAAGCTCTTATTGGTTTTTTTCAGGCAGTAGGCCAAAGGTCTGTACTTTTTTTTTCCCCTCACCACCAAATAGGTTAAATATTCAGTGTGCTCATGTTTAGGAAATGAAGTTGAAATGATTAAACAGGAAATATGCACTTAGCTCCTAATATTAGCTACCTCAAGACAGAATCAATTCCTTTTCCTTTTCAAATGGAATGCTATTGGAGAGCTGTTTAGAAATCTGTTGATAGGAAAGAAATATTGATGGTGAATACAACAGGGACAGGAAATGAGAAACTTACAGATACCTTTAATGCTAAAAGGTACTTTGTCTTTTCTGTCCTCAAAATCTTTAAGAACTCTTTAAAATGCTTTGCTTGTTTAAGACATAAATATGTTGGGCTAAAAGCCAATGGCACCTAGATAGAGAACCAAAGTTTTCTGTGCTAGGTCCTCTAGAGAAATTCAGAAATTTAAATTCTTAAGATGTCCAAATTACTCACCATACTTGACTCCATTAATACTCAATGGGAGAGGTGGGGTGGGAAAAAGAAGAAAAATCATGCTAGTTCTGTCACCTTTATATGAACAAGCTAATTGCTCAAACCCTGCGTGGCCTCGGTTTTCAATCAAAAAGCATCTTTTGAAGCCTGAAAAGTAGCATTCACACAATATATGGAGTAGTGCCTCATTTCTTTCTCGATAACTGGCTCTGCTGCTTAGCCAAGGGAATGTATTCCAACTCTGACAGTGGAGTTGAGAGGTTTACACCAAATGGTATGAGTTTTTCAAGCTGATCCTCTTTAACTACACTTAGGCTTATAGGTCTTACTAAATGACCAAAATCTAGGTTCAGAGTCACTGACCTCTAATCAAAAATAAAGATGGAAGCATGAATTCTCAGTTGAATATGTCATATATTTACCCTGGCTTAGGTATTATGTTTTACTCAACAGAGAAAAATAGCTTAAATATATATATTTTAAAGGATTATCTTGAAGGCAGGAGAGATTTTTTTTTTTTTTAATCTTGAAGTTTAATCAGACTGTTCCTTCCAAATTTTACCAAAAAGACTAGCACAGCTTCCAGAAACTAGTAATAAATTAAATTGACTGTCAGCAATATTTTGTCTTGTAGCAGTTTAAAATATAATGTTCTCCTGTGAGAATCTGGATCCAGGGCTCACATTTCTCACCCCTAGATCCAAAACTTTTTAGTTCATCACATCCCAGACCAGATATCTCAGGTTCTTATTAGAAAGTATGCCCCTAGATCTAGATGCCTTTATAAGAATTGAGAAATACTCCCTCTACTAGCATACTCAGGATATGAGATGTTTTGTTTTGTTTTGTTTTGTTTCACTAGGAATTCCATCAAAGGTGAGGTGGAAACAGTCAAAAATAAGAATACAAACAATATTAACAGAAATAAGATACTTTATATCACCAAGTAGATCTGTTTTTTAGAATTTTTGTTTTCCTGAATAATGTCATGCACAATCCTAAGAGGTAAGTATTCACCACAATCTATTAAAGCAAATAATTTTTCTACGGCATTATTTTTAATAGGAAAAATTTTGGAAACAGATTAATGAACAGCAATAAAGAAATTCACCTGATTTTATCAAGTGTATGTAATAACATGAAAAATTTTAGAGGCCATCTTGTTAATTCTTACCACCTCTTGAAGATTTTGCTTAAATCTTAAAGCAGTAACACTGGGAAAAAAGTGATTCCTATTCATAAACCAGTTAGCAATGAGCCTAGCATACAGTTAGCATTTAATACCTATTAGTTAAAATTTTGATAATTATCTTCAGCAGATACATTAGATGCAAAGAAAGAAAATATTTAAAATCAGATATTTTGTAAAAATGAGTTTAATTTGTGTTAAAGTCAAGTGCATAATAATGGAAAAGGGATATAAAATTTTCCTGTCCTTAAGGGCAGAGTCTACACAGAATTTAGCTTTTTACCTCCAGCTGCATGTTACAAACTCTCTTGTAGTCACAGGTCTATGGCAGTAGAGATTTGTTTGTGAAATGTATGAAAGAATCAATACATAATAGAACAAATTCTCCCCCTCTTTGAGTTGGCCTCACTAACTCATGTGAGCTGTTCATGTGGATTTACTTTTATCTACCTTTTCAACAACTTCAAGAATTTCAGTTCCATAGAGGAGAATGCTGAGTCAGTCTTCTTGGCAGTAATGAGAAAAGCAGAATCTGAGAGCTAGAAATAGAAGAGGAAGGTAAAGTGCATGGCAGAACTGGAGTAGAGAGTTTTGCAATGAAGTTTTTTGCAGAGAAGAAGAAAAGAGTGTTGAGAGAAAGTAGACTTCGTGTTTGGAGTTGCACATAGGTGTCTGAAAGGAAAGCAAGAATGAAATATTTGTAAAGGCAACGGCAGTCTTCATGAGCTTGGACATGAATAAAGACTCTTGCCAACACTCACTGAACCTTATCATCCACCACACAGATCAGATCATTTAATCCATCTTCTTGGCAATGCTATTGACGAGGCACCGCTTAACCTCATTCTGAGTGCAGATGCTGAGTCATCATAGAAAGGTTTAAAAGGCACTGATGTCACAGCTAGTAAATGGCAAACACAGGATTTGAAGCCAGTAGTCTGACTCCAGGGACTATGGGCTTAAACACCATATGACACTGTCCTCGTGGCTACATCTATATAATTCCCTGTACTGGGGCAGGGCATGAAATAGACTCAGTTGGATATGTCAAAAAGGTTAAATCAAAGGTAAGTAAAGGTTTTTACACCCCAGAATTTCTAGTTATTCTTTATCTCCGGGCCCAGAATGAGGAGAAAATCAAAGCTGAGTCAAAAATTAGAAAGTGATTATTTGAAAGAAAGATGAGCAAAAAGAAAGAAAAAGAAAAGGAAGAGAAGAAGCCTCTTTGTATAAAGGTTGTTGACAACAAAGACAAATAAATTTAATAAGCATCTAATTGCAACATTAAAGGAGGAAGATTCTAAAGATTTCCCTAAAATAGCTTAAGGCAGCAAATGGAAATCAATTTCACACTACTCAGTTTATACCCTGTAGCTGTTATTTTCATCTGCCCATGATCCATACTTCTCTTCTGAAAAGAACCTCCTTCATTTCCTTTGAGAAATCATCCTCCTCCACTCTCAGGGCAAATTCTGGTGCAACTGACTCCACACCCAGCAGGGACCCATGACCCATATCTGGCGACTAAATGTTCTTCATCCCTCTGATCAGTGTGTATAGGGAGTTTTCAGCTGTGAGATTTTCATTATTATGGGAACGGGAAGGATTCTCCCTAGGGATTGCCAGTGGATATGCCCTGGACTTGGTGGTGGCCATCTCATTGCACTACTGGCAAGGCCTGTCTGAAATGAAGACAATGCAGGGGCCAGGAGAGAAGAAAAATGGAAAGGGACACAGATTCCTGAAGGTCTCATCTGTGCACCAGACCCAATGGAAACTACCAACCTTACTTTTCAATTATGTAGGCCATTCATAAAATGTTTTTAAGTTAAGTCAGTTTGATTTGGCCTTCTGCCGCTTACAGCAGATAGAATTCAAACTAGAACACTAATATGAGACATGTAAAGTGTCCAATGATGGGCTTTCCTGGTGGCTCATTAGTAAAGAATCTGCATGCCAATGCAGGAGACACAGGTTCGATTCCTGAGTAGGGAAGATCTCCTGAAGGAGGAAATGGCAACCCACATCAGTATCCTTTCTGGGATAATCCCATGGACAGAGGAGCCTGGTGAGCCACAGTCCATGGGGTCACAAAAAGGTCAGACATGACTTAGTGACTAAATGACAATAAAGTGCCCAATGATAGACTCTTTATTTAATCAGATATCTTTACCCTTTTAATTTTGCATTCACAGAAGGAAATGTGTAAAACAATAATTTAATATAGGACTTGAATTCTCCAACCTCTTTATTCCTTTAAGTTCTAAAATGTCTCACCCGTGAATTTTCCTTCCAAGATATTTTTTAGGAACCTAAGCTTCATAAATCAGGTGTACTATCATATAGTATACTATATATCTACTCATATAGCTATTTTATTAAGATGCCATTAATGAGCGCAAAAGGTTAAAAACTTTATTAATAACTTTATATTAGAGAATTCCTTAAGCACTACCCTAGATAATTTAGGGAAACTCTTTTTAACAAATTTAATATAACCAATGGAAATCTGAAACTAAGGTATGTAGGTAGAACACTGGCCCTCAAATTTTAATGAGCATAAGACTCATCTAGGAAGTTTGGTGAATTGAACATTCAGGGGCCCATTCTTAAAAATTTCATTTGTAAAGTTTGGGCATGAAATCCAGAAGTCTACGTCTTCATTAAGCTCTTGATGTGATTCTAATATAAGTAGTTTCAGACCAGTCTTGAGGAAATCTCAAAGTTCTCATTGAGTTTCAAAGATGTTAGTTTGAGCTTGTAAATTATGGATCTATGTCTCCAAAGACGGTCAAGGATCTTTAGGACAAACATGAAAATTTTCCTAATTTTGCTTCCTGATGATCTGGTCAGCATTAAATGATATGATGCATATTAAACGACTTCATATAGTCAGCATGTGCCAGGGGGAATTACTTTTAACATTCTTATTATAATGGAAATGAAAGACAACAGACTTAATCATCTTGATATTTTTTTTTAAAGTTCAACTTTCTTCTCACTCAGTAAAGTTCAAGAAGATTAAATACTGTCCTGGTTTTTAAGCTTTTGTCTCTCAGTTCCAAAGCTGGTAAATCTCTGGATTCAGAGGAAAATATATACCACATTTGTGGGTGCTTCTCTGATCCTCTTACCAAATAACTTGTATGGCTGCAATTTTTGAATGGGCTTGGGGTAAGAAAAGGCTCTGCAACAAGTCCAGTTTGTAGTGCAAACTGTTCTGGTTCTTGGACTTTAGAGGAAAAGACTAATAAACTCACTTCATACAACACCATCAGAATAAGATGCGGAACCATTTGCTGAAAATCTCTGGTAGGCTTTCATTCCTTTGCATATTTTTTACTTTAACTCCTGATCATTTTCTTCCCTGGCCTTCAATCATAGTACTTTTAAGCTTCTCATCCATAATGGTCACTAGATTCAGGACTGATTATTCAGACACTGGCAAAGTTGAATGATCCATATCTTAATTAAAGGGAAACATCATTTGATTATTTAAGGAAGATCTGAGTAGTTTATGAGACAAACCTTTGTGGCCCATATTTGGAAGATTTGTATTTTGCTTTTGAAGTAGCATCAAACTTTAATAATAATCCTTTTTTTAAATGTTTGTATTGCAGACAAAAATATCTACTTATTTGGGCTTCCCTGGTGGCTCAAAGATAAAGAATCTGCCTGCCAATGCAGGCAGGAGACTCGGGTTTGATCCCTGGATTGGGAAGATCCCCTGGAGAAGGAAATGGCAACCCGCTCCAGTATTCTTGCCTGGGAAACCCCACAGAGGAGCCTAGAGGGCTACAGTCCATGGGGTCACAAAAAAGTTGGACATGATTTAATGTCTGAAACAACAAAACAACAACAACAGCAACCGTGTTGTGGAAGCCAAAGATATGATCTCCAGATTCTTGACTGTTGCTGTACAGCTGCTGTCATGCCATGCAATTCAACAAATGCTCATCCAACAATGAGAACAAGAAGGCCTGATGACTAAAGAGATGAAAACAACTACCACTGGAAACTCAATATATGACAATAACCTCTCAAGGAAAAGTGCAGACCTGGACTAATCATATCCCCATCTTTCAGAGAGAGAGTCTGATGAAATTGAGTTTAAAAAACAAAAACAAAGACAGATGGTAGCTGTGAGGAAGTTTCTGAAAGTCAAAGCAGAGACCCTGACTTGAAAAAATGTACCAGGACTCACAAAACAGATAAACTATTGTAAACCATAACATCTGAACCAAGCAATCTAAACTCACACTGTTTTAATGCAGCTCATTTAGATTCCTATGATCCAAGACCACTGATAAACTGATACCATGGTAACTGCATGGACTCTTACGTTAAAGACATGACCACTGATGTCCCTGCAACTTCACTGTTTTATAAATTCTAACCAATCCCTGACAAGACCATTCTATGGCTAACTACAGTTCCATAGACCCTATAAAATTTCCTTGATTGACTAATCCTGACACATCCCATGGTTCCCAGTGTGTGCATTCACCCTTGTAGCAATAAGCTAATAAACATAACTTTGTGTTTCTGGTGATCTAGTGGGGTATATATAAACCCATCAGCCAGAAATGGCTGGCCTGAAAGAACAGTAGAATGACCTGCTGAAGATTAGTTACAACATCAGTTCCTGAAATGTTTCATTTCTCCTTTACAGGCTACAGTATAAGCTTTGCTTCCGTGTCCAATGTGATGCTGTCTCTCCTAGAGCCAGATGCGTCCAAGAATCATCAAGGGATAGAAGTAGGAGTGGCTTCTTTCAATATTATAACTACTCAGAGATTATTTGATTCCTATTCTCACAATTTTGAATTCTGTAGGTTTCAAGGACTGAAAGGAATGCTTCCATCTAGGGACACAACAATGATTCCACCGAATTGGAAGTTTGAGAATACCGCATGGCCACGTTGAGTTCCTCATGCTGCTGTAACAACAGCCAAAGAAAAAGGTCACTTATTGACAGAGTGATTGATCCCGATTACCAAGGGGAAGTTACGTTGCTGCTACACAGCGAGGCAGTGAGGACAATGCACATGGAACCCCAGTATTCTTTCAGGTGCCTCCTGGTATTTTCATTTGCAATAGCAAAAGTTTTTGAAAAACTACCACAACTAAGAAAAGCTTGACCATTAAAGACTCAGATACTTTAAGAATGAAGATTTGATCATACCATCAAGTAAAGGACTTGGGAAAGTTGAAGTACTATCTGAGGAAAAGAAAACATGAAGTGTTTAGTAGGAAAAAGAAGTAATAATACCAACACAGCCTTGTGAAACTAAGATAACTTCTTTTGTATAAGGAGTAGTTGAATATATTTGTTATTGTTGCTGTATGGAAATTCAAATATGTTTAGTTGCTTTTCTCTGGATGCTGAATAGCTTAAAATTTGAACTGTGCCCATTTTTCAGCTTATTCCTTTCAGTTCCAAACCTACCATCCTATACTCTGCTTTGGAATCCTGTCAATAGAAATCTGCAACTGTATTCTCCTTTGCCAGCTGGCTCTTTGTTAGATTCTACTAATAGAGGGCACTAGAGGGAGTCAGGAAGGCAAAAGGAGGAAGGCAGGACTTCCCCTGTTTGCTTGCCCTGCCTCTCCGTGGTTCTCCAACAGTTGCCCTCCCTCCTGTCAACAGCAAGTGGTTCTAGCTGTCATTTTCTGGCACCTCCAGAACCAACTTCATTACACCTACTCAAATCAGACAAGTAGTGCCACTTCTTTAGGCTTGAATTTCAACCCCTCAGATCTTTATCCAGTTTTCAGTGTTCTAATAATTCCACATTTTTCCCTTTGTTCTTCCAGCCCCAGAGTGTTAGCTCTTTCCACCGTTACTACCTCTGTTTCAATGCACTGTCTTCTATTTGCTTTTTGACTCTCTAGCAATCATTCAGCTAAGGTCTCAGATTAAATTCTCTCTGTTAAAATAACTAGCATACTTTCTTTACCTGACTAAACATTAAGGAATACAAATATAGACAGCACTGATGGCTTAAGGTGGTATTTAGCAAACAGGGTTAATTTATTTAATTAAGCTGAAAATTCCAATACTAATAGTACTCAACTATTAGAATACAGGTCAAAGGCCCTTATTCAAAGTTTTCAAGACCAAAATTGTTTCAGAATTCAGAATATTCCATTTAGAAAGGTAATAATATATACATATTAAATTGTATAATAACTCCAATGGAGTGTGGAATTGCCTCATAACTAAACACTTGAGGAAATAAATAATTCCTTAAATCATTTTAGGTCAGGTTTTGCAACCAAAGAAACAGCAGCATCAGCAACAACTTATGCTTTTCAGAACTTTTAAACTAGGAGTTGTGGATAAACTATTCTGATCTGGTATTAGGCAAAACTACCAAACAACTAATCAAAAGACCAATTAGGAAAAAAAAAAAACTAAGGATGAATTAAAGTGTTTTCAGGAAAACGCTGAGTAAATTTGGGAAGGGAAGTGATGCCTGACTTGAACATAAAGAGAAATTACCAGAAAAGAAAGAGAAAGCTTTCAAACAGATTCCTCTGGTAGTCTTCAGGAAAATATCATCCCCATTTATCTGAGAGCAGATGAATCATTTCTATGGTGAAAGTGAAAATCTACTCTGAAAGCAAACCGTAAGGAGTCTGTACTTGAAACTAGGTTAATGAAGTTGCAGGTAACATTCAGACAGTGTAACTTTATCAGAGGAATTGTGACAGCAGTCTATGGAACACACGTCCTAACATGCCAATTTGTTATTTGCTTTTTTATGTAGTGCAATACATAACCAGAAAAATATGCATACATAAGTATATATAAATACATTGCTGATGATTTAAATGTACCAAGCTAACTGCCAAAAGAACTCAAAAAAGAAACAGGTAAAATGCTTGCTCTTGGGAAGTGGGAGTGAAGACTTGGGGAAAGGGCAAAAGGATTTTTATTTAGGCATTTCTGTATTACTTGATTTATAAATAGGTGATTATGTTAATTTAATAGAAGACTTTTAATTGCTCCCCTAAAATATATAGGCTTAAAACAAAACATGGACTTCCTGGTGGCTAAGCGATAAAGAATCCACCTGCAGGAGATGAAGGTTCAATCCCTGGATTGGGAAGATCCCCTAGAGAAGGAAATGGCAAGCCACCGCAGTATTCTTGCCTGGGAAATCCCATGGACAGAGGAGACTGGCAGGCTATAGTTCATAGAGTTTCAAAGACCTGGACACAACTTAACAACTAAACAACAACAAAATGAAACATGTCTCTGTAATTTGTAATGAATGAGTGCTTGATTTACAGAAAATAAATACACAGCTTTGTAATTTCTGAATAGAGATTTAAATTTTGATTCAATAAAATTAATTTAAGTCCAATTGACTCAACTGCTAATTCTAAATGAGCTAGTAAAGACATTTTTACCCCTGCTTTGCTCCCTGAAACCAACCTAAACAACAAGAAGAATGATAAAAACAGGGACCAAAACTTCATTTCCAGTGAAGCTGGAAAATAATCACAGTCTCAGACCACAGACTATGAAAACCAGCTGCCAAATGACAGCAGACTCTGGACCAAGTTGAAAGGGGCTGGGAGGGAAGACACCAAACTGACAGATCTTGTGCAGCAAACTGAGCTCCCCCCAAGCACCATGTGTCCCCAAAGGCCCCCATCAGTGATGCTTCGGATAGCACAGCAAATTCTTGGAGTTTGCCCAGAAATGTTGCTGATGTGCCAGCAGCAGGGGCTGTGGAACTGAGTGAGAAACACCAACACAAGACATTTATGCAAGAAGTCTGCCTGTGTGATTGGATGGAGAATAATGATAATAATCAATAGGACTCTGTAGCCAGTGGTCACACACAGCTTCATTTATTTTTATAAACACTTAGCTTTTACACTCTGACAAGGATTGTTTAAGATATCTTACAAATTTTAAACCACATACTCCTGGTAGGCTATGAGGTCGGTACTATTATTATCATCATCCCCATGTTACAAGTGAGGACTCTGAGGCACCCAGAGGGTAAGTGACTTTCCCAGGACCGCAACTTGTAAGTGGTAGAAGCTGAATTCAAATCAAAGCAGAATGCCTCCAGAATTCCTGCTCAAAACCGCTATGTTATGGTGTCTCTTTGCAGAGAGATATGAAGGAAGGAAGGTTGGAAAGAAGGATGGATGGTGGGAGGAAGGAGACATCATTACACACAAAACCCTTTGTTGTTATAAGAAGAAAGGCATCCTGCTCAGGGAAGGAGGGTCCACAGAATGACAAAAACACTAAGGAGAGACATGTTCACAGAAAGCACTAGAAAGTTTTCTGAAGCTCTCAGAGGTTTCATGGACTCTAAGATTTCTCAGTAGACTATTTACCCAACTTAGTACCCTAGCTTGAAACTGCCTGCTGCTCCTGCTCACCCTCTGGGTCCCTCCCCTCCGAATTATTGAAGCCATAGCTAGTTACAACCAGACTATCCTCCTTCAGAGATGAGTGATAATCAGAAACAGAACTGTGTAACCAATGAGGGGGAAAGGAACAAAACAAAGACAACTGTTAGGAATCAGTAATTTTCAAAAACAGGATCAGCTTAGAATCTATGCAAATAAAGCAACTCACAAAAAGTCAAGGAAGAACACACACAAAATTTTGCTGTAGAATGAGTGAAAGAGTGCTCCATTAAATAAATGAACTTAGAAGAAAACAATGGTCTTCATGCATCAATAAGTCAGAGCAGAGAGCTAACATTTACCAAACAATTAAAGGCACTAAGCAAGCAATTTATACTTAAATGATTAAAAGATATTCTTGTGAAAGCCCAGGCAGTAGTAGTAATAATAACAAAATCACCTAGGAGGGTTAAAACTTTTTTAAAGTTTATCTTTGGATTTCTCTACAGCAATGCTCAACTCAGAAGAGGAATAGTTACAAAGACCCTAGCAAAATAACCAAGCAAATCTTCATTCAGAAATAAGAACAGCAGCTATTTCCAACGTGAAAGGATTTAAGAATATAGTTCATCTGAATCTTTTTAAAAATAAAATTTCAAGAAGAACTTCACTAACCAAGAGATAAATAGAGAAAATGTTATGAAAGTACTGGCAGTACTCTTTAAGTTGACTCAAATGTAGACCTAAGACTAAACAATGAAGTTACAAAATAAACTGTAAATGTTATGAGCCAAGACAATATAGAATTGATAATATTACTCAGTTTACAAGTTGATGAGTAGAGATGTAATCAGCTTTCATGGCAAGGGTGCACCAATTAAACTGTTTGAAGACTAGTGAAGATTGTTCATCACAGTTAATAGTGATGAAAGACTTTGTGCATTCCCCTAAGATTGAGAACAAAACAAAGAAGTCTGCCGTCACCACTCCTGTGCAATATGGTGTTGAATATTCTAGCCAGAGCAATAAAGCAATGGAAAGCAATATAAGGCATGAAGATTGCAAAGGAGAAAGTATTGCTGTTTTCAGTTCAGTTCAGTTCAGTCACTCAGTCATGTCTGACTCTTCACGACCCCATGGACTGCAGCACGCCAGGCCTCCCTGTCCATCACCAACTCCCAGAGCCTGCTCAACTCATCTCCATTGAGTCGGTGATGCCATCCAACCATCTCATCCTCTGTCATCCCCTTCTCCTGCCTTCAATCTTTCCCAGCAATCAGGGTCTTTTCCAATGAGTCAGCCCTTTGCATCAGGTGGCCAAAGTATTGGAGTTTCAGCTTCAACATCAGTCCTTCCAATGAACACTCAGGACAGATCTCCTTTAGGATGGACTGGTTGGATTTTCTTGCAGTCCAAGTGACTCTCAAGAGTCTTCTTCAACACTACAGCTTAAAAGCATCAATTCTGGGAGGCGGGGCTAAGATGGCGGAGGAATAGGACGGGGAGACCACTCTCTCCTCCACAAATTTATCGAAAGAACATCTGAACGCTGACCAAACTTCACAAAACTACTTCTTAAGGCTGGCAGAGGACGTCAGGCTTCCACAAAGACAGCGCATTATCTTCAAAAGAGGTAGGCGAAATTATAAAAGATAAAAAGAGAGACAAAAGAGTTAGGAACGGAGACCCGTCCCGGGGAGGGAGTCGTAAAAGAGGAGGAATTTCCAAGCACCAGGAAACACTCTCACCGGCGGGTGTGGGGGAAGATTTCTTATCTCGGAGGGCAACGTAACTGGGAGGAAAAAATAAATAAAATCCACAGATTACGTGCCTAAAGCAACTCCCAGCAAAGAACCCCAGATGCTCGCATCATCCGCCACCAGCAAGTGGGGGCTGAACGGAGAGGAGCGGGCGGCACTGCCTAGGGTAAGGACCGGGCCCGAGTGCCCCGAGGGCAATCTGAGGGAGCTAACGTGAGATAGTAACCTAAACTGTGGGACAGCCAGAGAGAGAGAACTATCCCGCGAAAAGCCCAACTCTAAGGCACTGCCGGCCCGCTCACAGAACAAAGGACTGAGCGATACCAGAGGAGACCTAGCCGGCTGCGGACCGCCCCATCCCCCGCCGGACACAGCGGGCAGGCGGGGCCCGCCAGAGCCGGAAAGAGGCAAACTTGGCCCCAGAGAGGGCACCCCCTACCAAACTGCAAACAGACTCCCAGTTTCTAAGCAAAGACTGCCTGAGATCCCGGAGGGTCGACAGCCGCCGGGAGGGTCGCAGCCAGAGACCAGCTCCCCAGAACCGACACAAAGCACACCGGAGCCGGGCGCGCCCGTAAACCGAGGCGGGGACCAGGGAGGTGATAAGGCGCACCGCTCCAACAGGGGAGAGCGCGCTCGCCAAACTCCTGGCCGCCTGGGCAGCTCCAACCGGGAACGGCACAAGCCGCGGGCGAAACCGAGTCTGCGCCTTTGTGGAGTAACCGGGAGCCTGAACCTGAGCGGCTTAGACCTGGGAAGTGCACGCATCTCAGGGCCCACTCCCCGGCCGAGTAACCTGAAGCCTGAGCAGGGTAGACGGGGAAAGCACACACGCCGTGAGCGGGGGCGAACCCAGTGCGGCCGAGACACTGCGAGCTCACCACACACACACCAGATTTGCAGTGTTCCTTCCTCCCCACAGCACGATTGAACAAGCGAACCTAAAGAGATCACCTCCACCGCTTTGTTGCAGGGCGGAAATTAGATACTGAAGAGATCTCCAAACAGAAGCCAAATAAACAGAGGGAAGCGCTTTGGAAGGGACAGGCAAACAGATTAAAATCCCTGTAGTTAATACCGACTGCATTGAAAAGGACCTATAGATCTTGAAAAGTATAAGCAGGAATAAGGATCTATCTGAAACTGAGCAGACCCCACACTGCTCACAACAGCTCCAGAGAAAGTCCGGGATATATATTTTTTTACTATTATTATTATTTTTTTAATTTTTTTAATTAAAAAAAAATTTTTTTTCTCTTCTTTCCTTTTTCAAGTCCTCTATTACACCTTTAACTTTCATTTTCATAACCCACTATTAACTTGCAAAAAAAAAACCCCTATTTTTGAAGCAAACTACATACATATATCTTATACCTTTTGTGTTTTCTTTTTTTACTGTTTTTTTCCTGTTTTACTTTTTTTTACTGTTTCTTTTTTTACTGTTTTACTGTTTTTTTTTCTTTTTACACTGTTTCCTTTTTTATTTTTTTTTATATTGTAAGTTTTATAAGAGTCTAACCTCTACTCTAGATTTTTAATCTTTGTTTTACATATTTGATATCAATTTTGTACATTTAAGAACCCAATCTTTAGGACCCATTTTTACTCAGGAGTGTGATCACTGGCCTGATTACTCTCTCCCCCTATTGATGCTCTTTCTTCTCCCCCAGGGAACCTCTATCTCCCACCCTCCTCCTTCTCTTCTCAACCCAATTCTGTGAATCTCTGAGGGTGATCTGGGTACCGGAGAACACTTCAGGAACAGGATACTGCCAAGATCTCTCTTTCCCCTCTTGATTCCTCCCTTTCTACTCATGCTCACCTCTATTACCATCCTCCCCCCTCTCTATGTATCTCTGTGAACCACTCTGAGGGTTCCAAACTGTGGAAAGCACAGAGGGAAGTGCTTACTGGCTAGATTGCTCTATCCACATTTGAACTCCCCTCTTCCCCTCCTGGTCACCTCAACCCCCCCCCCCACCTCATCTCTCCATGTAACTCAGTGAACCTTTCTGGGTATCCCTCACTGTGGAGAATCTTTTCACCATTAACCTAAAAGTTTTATTATTGATGCTGTATGGAAGGAGAAGTCTTGAGGCTACTGCAAGAATAAGACTGAAAGCCAGGGGAAACATTAATTAATAAGAGACCATCCAATAGCCTCCACATATACACTGAAACCAAGCTCCACCCAAGAGCCAATAAGTTCCAGAGCAAGACATACCACGCAAATTCTCCAGCAACGCAGGAACATAGACCTGAGCATCAATATACAGGCTGCCCAGAGGCACACCAAATCCATAGACATCTCAAAAATTAATACTGGTCACTCCATTGCACTCTAGAGAGCAGAAATCCAGCTCCACCCACCAGAACACCGACACAAGCACCCCCAACCAGGAAGCCTTGACAAGCCACCTGTCCAACCCCAACCACAGTGAGGAACCTCCACAATAAAGAGGAACTTCATACTACCAGAATACAGAAGGGCCACGCCTAACACAGCAATCTAAACAAGATGAAAAGGCAGAGAAATACTCAGCAAGTAAAGGAAAATTAGAAATACCCACAAAACCAAACAAAAGAGGAGGAGATAGGGAATCGATCTGAAAAAGAATTTAGAATAATGATAATAAAAATGATCGAAAATCTTGAAAGCAAAATGGAGTTACAGATAAATAGCCTGGAGACAAAGATTGAGAAGATGCAAGAAATGTTTATCAAGGACTTAGAAGAAATAAAAAGGAGTCAATATAGAATGAATAATGAAATAAAGGAGATAAAAGACACTCTGGAGGGAACCAACAGTAGAATAACGGAGGCAGAAGATAGGATAAGTGAGGTAGAAAATAGAATGATGGAAATAAACAAAGCAGAGAGGAAAAAAGAAAAAAGAATCAAAAGAAATGAGGAAAACCTCAGGGACCTCCGGGACAATATGAAATGCCCCAACATTCAAATCATAGGAGTCCCAGAAGAAGAAGATAAAAGGAAAGGCCATGAAAAAATACTCGAGGAGATAATTGTTGAAAATTTCCCTAAAATGAGGAAAGAAATAGTCACAGAAGTCCAAGAAACCCAGAGAGTTCCAAACAGGATAAACCCAAGGCGAAACACCCCAAGACACATATTAATCAAATTAACAAAGATCAAACACAAAGAACAAATATTAAAAGCAGCAAGGGAAAAACAACAAATAACACACAAGGGGATCCCCATAAGGATAACAGCTGATCTTTCAATAGAAACCCTTCAGGCTAGAAGGGAATGGCAGGACATACTTAAAGTAATGAAAGAGAATAATCTACAACCCAGATTACTGTACCCAGCAAGGATCTCATTCAGATATGAAGGAGAATTCAAAAGCTTTACAGACAAGCAAGAGCTGAGGGAATTCAGCACCACCAAACCAGCTCTCCAACAAATGCTAAAAGATCTTCTCTAAACAGGAAACACAGAAAGGATGTTTCAACACAAACTCAAAACAACAAATTAAATGGCAACGGGATCATACTTATCAATAATTACCTTAAATGTAAATGGGTTGAATGCCCCAACCAAAAGACAAAGGCTTGCTGAATGGATACAAAAACAAGACCCCTATATATGCTGTCTACAAGAGACCCACCTCAAAACTAGGGACACACACAGGCTGAAAGTGAAGGGATGGAAAAACATATTTCATGCAAACGGAGACCAAAAGAAAGCAGGAGTCGCAATACTCATTTCAGATAAAATAGACTTTAAAATAAAGGCTGTGAAAAGGGACAAAGAAGGACACTACATAAAGATCAAAGGATCAATCCAAGAAGAAGACGTAACAATCATAAATATATATGCATCCAACATAGGAGCACCACAATATATAAGGCAAATACTAACAAGTATGAAAGGGGAAATTAACAATAACACAATAATAGTGGGAGACTTTAATACTCCACTCACGCATATGGATAGATCAACTAAACAGAAAATTAACAAGGAAACACAAACTTTAAATGATACAATAGACAAATTAGATTTAATTGATATTTACAGGAATTTCCACCCCAAAACAATCAATTTCACCTTTTTCTCAAGTGCATACAGAACTTTCTCCAGGATAGATCACATCCTGGGCCATAAATCTAGCCTTGGTAAATTCAAAAAAATTGAAATCATCCCAGCCATCTTCTCTGACCACAATGCAGTAAGATTAGACCTCAATTACAGGAAAAAAACTATTAAAAATTCCAACATATGGAGGCTAAACAACACGCTTCTGAATAACCAACAAATCACAGAAGAAATCAAAAAAGAAATCAAATTATGCATAGAAACGAATGAAAATGGAAACACAAAAACCCAAAACCTATGGGACACTGTAAAAGCAATACTAAGGGGAAGGTTCATAGCAATACAGGCGTACCTCAAGAAACAAGAAAAAAATCAAATAAATCAACTAACTCTACACCTAAAGCAACTAGAGAAGGAAGAAATGAAAAACCCCAGGGTCAGTAGAAGGAAAGAAATCTTAAAAATTAGGGCAGAAATAAATGCAAAAGAAACAAAAGAGACCATAGCAAAAATCAACAAAACTAAAAGCTGGTTTTTCGAGAAGATAAACAAAATTGACAAGCCATTAGCCAGACTCATCAAGAAACAAAGGGAGAAGAATCAGATCAACAAAATTAGAAATGAAAATGGAGAGATCACAACAGACTCCACAGAAATACAAAGGATCATAAGAGACTACTACCAACAGCTATATGCCAATAAAATGGACAACTTGGAAGAAATGGACAAATTCTTAGAAAAGTATAACTTTCCAAAACTGAACCAGGAAGAAATAGAAGATCTTAACAGACCCATCACAAGCTCAGAAATCGAAACTGTAATCAGAAATCTTCCAGCAAACAAAAGCCCAGGACCAGACGGCTTCACAGCGGAATTCTACCAAAAATTTAGAGAAGAGCTAACACCTATCCTACTCAAACTCTTCCAGAAAAATTGCAGAAGATGGTAAACTTCCAAACTCATTCTATGAGGCCACCATCACCCTAATTCCAAAACCAGACAAAGATGTCACAAAAAAGGAAAACTACAGGCCAATATCACTGATGAACATAGATGCAAAAATCCTTAATAAAATTCTAGCAAACAGAATCCAACATCATATTAAAAAGATCATACATCATGACCAAGTGGGCTTTATCCCAGGAATGCAAGGTTTTTTTAACATCCGCAAATCAATCAATGTAATACACCACATTAACAAATTGAAAGAAAAAAACCATATGGTTATCTCAATAGATGCAGAAAAAGCCTTTGACAAAATTCAGCATCCATTTATGATAAAAACCCTCCAGAAAGCAGGAATAGAAGGAACATACCTCAACATAATAAAAGCTATATATGACAAACCCACAGCAAACATTATCCTCAATGGTGAAAAATTGAAAGCATTTCCCCTAAAGTCAGGAACAAGGCAAGGATGCCCACTTTCACCACTACTATTCAACATAGTTTTGGAAGTTTTGGCCACAGCAATCAGAGCTGAAAAAGAAATAAAAGGAATACAGATAGGAAAAGAAGAAGTAAAACTCTCACTGTTTGCAGATGACATGATCCTCTACATAGAAAACCCTAAAGACTCTACTAGAAAATTACTAGAGTTAATCAATGAATATAGTAAAGTTGCAGGATATAAAATTAACACACAGAAATCCCTTGCATTCCTATACTCCAATATTGAGAAAACAGAAAGAGAAATTAAGGAAACAATACCATTCACCATTGCAACAAAAAGAATAAAATACTTAGGAATATATCTACCTAAAGAAACAAAAGACTTATATATAGAAAACTATAAAACACTGATGAAAGAAATCAAAGAGGACACAAACAGATGGACAAATATACTGTGTTCATGGATTGGAAGAACTAATATAGTGAAAATGAGTATACTACCCAAAGCAATCTATAGATTCAATGCAATCCCTATCAAGCTACCAATGGTATTTTTCACAGAACTAGAACAAATCATCTCACAATTTGTATGGAAATATAAGAAACCTCGAATAGCCAAAGCAATCTTGAGGAAGAAGAATGGAACTGGAGGAATCAACCTGCCTGACTTCAGGCTCTACTACAAAGCCACAGTCATCAAGACAGTATGGTACTGGCACAAAGATAGAAATATAGATCAATGGAACAAAATAGAAAGCCCAGAGATAAACCCACGCGCATATGGACACCTTATCTTCGACAAAGGAGGCAAGAATATACAATGGAGAAAAGACAATCTCTTTAACAAGTGGTGCTGGGAAAACTGGTCAACCACTTGTAAAAGAATGAAACTAGAACACTTCCTAACACCATACACAAAAATAAACTCAAAATGGATTAAAGATCTAAACGTAAGACCAGAAACTATAAAACTCCTAGAGGAAAACATAGGCAAAACACTCTCCGACATAAATCACAGCAGGATCCTCCATGACCCACCTCCCAGAATATTGGAAATAAAAGCAAAAATAAACAAATGGGACCTAATTAAAATTAAAAGCTTTTGCACAACAAAGGAAACTATAAGCAAGGTGACAAGACAGCCTTCAGAATGGGAGAAAATAATAGCAAACGAAGCAACAGACAAACAATTAATCTCAAAAATATACAAGCAACTCCTGCAGCTGAATTCCAGAAAAATAAACGACTCAATCAAAAAATGGGCCAAAGACCTCAACAGACATTTCTCCAAAGAAGACATACAGATGGCTAACAAACACATGAAAAGATGCTCAACATCACTCATTATTAGAGAAATGCAAATCAAAACCACAATGAGGTACCATTTCACACCAGTCAGAATGGCTGCTATCCAAAAGTCTACAAGCAATAAATGCTGGAGAGGGTGTGGAGAAAAGGGAACCCTCTTACACTGTTGGTGGGAATGCAAACTAATACAGCCACTATGGAGAACAGTGTGGAGATTCCTTAAAAAACTGGGAATAGAACTGCCATATGACCCAGCAATCCCACTGCTGGGCATATACACCGAGGAAACCAGAATTGAAAGAGACGTGTGTACCCCAATGTTCATCGCAGCACTGTTTACAATAGCCAGGACATGGAAGCAACCTAGATGTCCATCAGCAGACGAATGGATAAGGAAGCTGTGGTACATATACACAATGGAATATTACTCAGCCATTAAAAAAAATACATTTGAATCGGTTCTACTGAGATGGTTGAAACTGGAGCCCATTATACAGAGTGAAGTAAGCCAGAAAGAAAAACACCAATACAGTATACTAATGCATATATATGGAATTTGAAAGATGGTAACGATAACCCTTTATGCGAGACAGAATAAGAGACACAGATGCATAGAACAATTTTATGGACTCTGAGGGAGAAGGTGAGGGTGGGACGTTCTGGGAGAATAGCATTGAAACATGTATATTATCATATGTGAAACAGAACACCATTCCATGTTTGATGCATGAGACAAAGGCTCAGGGCCGGGGCAATGGGATGACCCAGAGGGATGGGATGGGGAGGGAGGTGGGTGGGGGGTCCAGGAAGGGGAACTCATGTAAACCCATGGCTGATTCATGTATATGTATGGCAAAAACTATTACAATATTGTAAAGTAATTAGCCCCCAACTAAAAATAATAATAAATAAAAAAATAAAATAAATAAAAAATAAAACCATCAATTCTTTGGCACTCAGCTTTCTTTATAGTCCAACTCTAACATCCATACATGACTACTGGAAAAACCATAGCTTTGACTAGATGGACCTTTGTTGGCAAAGTAATGTCTCTGCTTTTTAATATGCTATCTAGGTTGGTCATAACTTTCCTTCCATGGAGTAAGCGTCTTTTAATTTCATGCCTGCAGTCACCATCTGCAGTGATTTTGGAGCTCAAAAAAATAAAGTCAGCCACTGTTTCCACTGTTTCCCCATCTAATCCCAGTCTATAATACCCCCGCCTCAAAACTGGCCAAAAAAACTAAAAACTACAGAACACTGATGAGGGAATTTGAAGACATAATAAATGATTAGATATTCTGTGTTCATGGGTCAACAGATTCAATACACAATTCAATACATTTTTACTCAAATTTATCTATAGACTCAATGCAATTTCCAATGAAAACCCCAGGAGACATTATTTTTAGAAATCAACTGGTTGATTCTAAAATTTATAAGAAAAACCAAAGGTCCTAGAATAGTCAAAATGATTTCAAAAAAGAGAAGCCAAGTTGAAAGACTCATACTATCTGATTTCAAGACTTCTTATGATGTTATTATTATAATCCAGAAAGTTTTATATTGCCAAAGGATAGACACACAGATATCAGAACAGAATTGAAAGTCCAGAATTATATCCATGTATATATGGTGAAATTCTGGCAAATGTGCCAAGGTAATTTAACAGAGGAAGAACAGACTTTTCAACAAATGATTCTGGACAATTAGGGATTTGTATGTTTTTAAAAATGAGACAACCCATACCTCCAATCATAAACAAAAGTTAATTCAAAATGAATCATAGACCTAAATGTAAAACTTAAAGCTATAAAGCTTCTAGAAGAAATTGTGAGAAAATCTTTGGAACCTTGGGCTAACAAATATTTCTTAGCATACAAAAGGCCCAAACCGTAAAAGAAAAAATTTGGGAGGTTGAACCCATATCTCATACTATGTACAAAACTAACTTGAAATGAAACTTTGACCTAAATGTAAACCTAAAACTATTGACAAAGATAATTTGCTTGATGAAACTTTAGTCAGGCATCTTATCCTAGATTCATTTGTTCATTCCTTATAAAATTCTGATTTAGTCATCTATACTGGCTTAACCACAACACCCCACTCTCAATATCTGATTGCCTTCCATGTCTGATCAAGTTCCTCATCTTCCAGGACCCCCGGAGTGTTGTATGATCATCCTACCTGTCTTTGGCAAGAATTCTGTTAGGTCAGTTTTGCCAGAATCTCCCTTACCTCTGACATTTCTGCTTAGTAATTTTCCACCCACTACCCCCACTCTTGCTCTTTGACTATAAATTCCCAATTACCATGCTGCATTTCAGAACTGAGCCCAGTTCCATTCTGAGGTCTCTTTTCCCCTCTTGTAATAGTCCTGAACAAAATCTGTTTTTACTTTTTTAACTACTATCCAGCTACAATTTTTCTTTAACACTATAAAACTTTAAGGGAAAAAAATCTTTGTGACATCAGGCTAGCAATGATTTCTCAAACAAGATACCAAAAGTCAAGCCATAAAAGAAAAAATGATACAGACTAGAACCCAGATATACAATGACTCTTAAAATGCAATAATAAAAACACTTTTTTAAGAGAAAATTTGAGCAAACACTACCAAAAAAAGATTCAAATGGCAAAAAAATATGGGAGTGTATGTTCAACATTAATAGCCATTAGGAAAATTCAAATTAGATGTTTAATAATACATCATTACATACCAATTAGAACAGCTAAAATTTTAAAAGGTGACAACACCAAGCACTGGCAATGAAGCAAAGTAATTGGATCCTTATATGTTTCTTTTGGAAATGTAAAATGATAGTCACTTCAGACAACAGTTTGACAGCTTTTTGTAAGGCTAAACATATACTCACCAATTCACTACTAGATATTTATCCAAGAGAAATGAAAACACATGTCCACACAAATGCCTGTGTGCAAATGTTTAAAGCAGCTTTATTCATAATTCCTAAAAACTACAAACAACTCAAATGTCAATTGACCTGGGAATGGATAAACAAATTGTGACGTGTCCATACTTAACACGAAAGAAGAGACTACTGACACAAGCAACAGCGTGGATGAATCTCAGTATTATTGTGCTAAGTGAAAGAAGGCAGACACTAAAGATTACATAATGGATTACTCAATTTATGTGACATTCCTGACAAGCAAAACCATAGGGATAAAAATCCGATCAGTGGCTGCCAGATCCTGCAGATGGAGTAGGGAATGTATTACAAAGGCCTACAGGGGAACTTTATAATGTCATAGAAATATGATGTGATGGAAATATTCTGCTATGTATTGATTGTGGTGGTAGTTTACACTATTGCATACATTTTTCAAAACTCAGAACTCTATATCTAAAAAGGGTCAATTTTGCTATATGTAATTTATACCTCAATAAATCTGATGTTCAAAAACAAATCAATTTACACAATCATGTAAATTGTAAATATAAAGAAAAATGAAAGAAAATTAATTTAAATTACGAATTGGGGGAGAGGTGTGTGGAAGGGAACATAAACTAGTTTTCTTATTCACAGTAGGGAGGCAATGAGTAGTGTTAAAAGTCAACAAATCCAAAAATATTAAGCTTTAGTATGTTATTAAAAGCTGTAAAGTCACCACTAAAGGGCTGAAAACACATTATAAATCTGCTGAACTATCAGAAGGAAAATAGACATACTTATTTAATTTTAAAAGCACAGATAATTTGGAAAACTATAAAATAAAGTAATAACAGCAGAAATTATAAAAGATGAGGACTAATACCAAAAATACCTGCATAATGATATATGTAAATAGGATAAAGTCACATATTAAAAGAAAAAAATTCTCAGGTAGATTAGAAAATCAAACAACTATTTGTTGCATGCAAGAGATACATTTAAAACAAGATTAAGTATTGGACACATATAGCAGGCAATTACTAAAGCAGTAATTACATTATTAATATCAAAGTGTTGAATTCACAGCACAAAGCGTTAGATAACACAAATAAGTTCACTTTAAAAGAGGCAATCTAATTTGAATCAGTTCTATTGAGATGGATGAAACTGGAGCCCATTATACAGAGTGAAGTAAGCCAGAGAGAAAAACACCAATACAGTATACTAATGCATATATATGGAATTTGATAGATGGTAAT
Source organism: Giraffa tippelskirchi (assembly GCF_054371585.1). Classification (NCBI taxonomy): domain Eukaryota; kingdom Metazoa; phylum Chordata; class Mammalia; order Artiodactyla; family Giraffidae; genus Giraffa; species Giraffa tippelskirchi. The sequence goes on from NC_137277.1 coordinate 97,701,647, forward strand.
GATAACCCTATATGCGAGACAGAATAAGAGACACAGACGCATAGAACAGTCTTATGGACTTTGTGGGAGAAGGTGAGGGTGGGACGATCTGAGAGAATAGCATTGAAACATGTATATTATCATATGTGAAACAGAACGCCATTCCAGGTTTGATGCATGAGACAAATGTCCAGAGCTGGGGCAATGGGATGACCCAGAAGGATGGGATGGAGAGGGAGGTGGGAGAGGGGTTTAGGATGAGCAACACATGTAAACCCATGGCTGATTCATATCAATGTATGGCAAAAACCACTACAATATTGTAAAGTAATTAGCCCCCAACTAAAATAAATAAATTAATTTTTTTTTAAAAAAGAGGCAATCTAAATGAAGATCTATCATAAATCACTAATGCCAAATATCCTAGCATGAAAAATTCTTAAAGCAAAAACAGCAGAAGATATAAGAAATAGAGAGAGAATACAGAAGTAACAGGAAAATTCACTCAGTCTCTTGACCCATGACAAATCAAGTAAACAGTAAAATATAAAGGAATAGAATCAAATTCTATAATTCATCATTTCTCTAAAATTTTAAACTCTGTCAAGTATTAATATATTACACTCGTCACGTTGAACACAAAGAGTACACCATCTTTAAGTACCCAGAACACATTCAGAAACATTTTATGTTGGACCACAAAATACTCTCAAAATATTACAACAACCAAAAATAGTACAGATTATATTCTCAAATTACAATACAAAGAATGTAGAATTAAATTTCAATATAGAAAATAAAATCCCCAACTGCTTAAAAAATTAAAACTGTTTTAAAAGTTGACTTAAAGTTAATAGAAAATGAAATTGAAGGATATTTAGAAAATAATATTAATGTAGACATTATGCATCAGAATCCATGTGTTATGTCTAAAAGCAATACTTTGAGGAAAAATTAAGAGTCTTAACCAAAATATCAAAAAATAAATAAATAAAAGAGTTCATATTTAGAGGAAGAGGTAAGAAAAAGGAACAAGAAAGTAAATGCAAGGAAAGCAGAAAAAAATCAGACAAAATCATATATGAATAATATTGAAACAAACATATCAAAATAATAAGCATAAGAATTGGTCACTTGAAAAACATCAACAAAATGGATAAAATGGTAGCTTACCTCATTTTTTAAAGGATGTGTAAGGAAAGCATAAACACATAAAATTTGTAGTTATAATGAGTTAAAAGGAAACCAAAACAATTATTAGAAAATACTTTGCATGAAAGTATGCAATATACATGAAAACCTAGATAAAATAAGTTGGTCTCTAAAGAAATATAAATTACCAAACTGACCCAATAAAAGATTTCTTTAAAACAAGCAGGCCAATTACCAGTAAAGAAATTAAGAAGGTTATCAAAGATTAACCCCTCACAAAAGCACCAAGCTCCATCAATCTCACAAATAACTGCATTCAAAACATTTAGGAATGCATTATTTCAATCCTAAGTGGCCCCTGAACATGGAGAGAGAGGTAAAGAATGACACTGACATTGAATCTGACAAATTCAGTGCAAGAACAGAAACTAAAGAAGAATACATAATTTATATATTGTGAGGTAATTCTATAAAACACAAAGAAATTTAACACACAATGATCAAATAGGGTTTCTTCTTTGGATGAAGGAATAGTACAAAACTGGAATATCTATTAAGCTACCATTATCACACTAATAGGTTAATGGGTTAAAGGAAAAATTTATTTCATCATCTCAATAAATAGTAAGAAGGTATTTTGCAAAATTGAACAACCTTCCCTGTTTTAAAAATTGTGGGTATATACACAAACACAAGACAGAAGACAGGAATCAAGACCATCCCCAAGAAAAAGAAATGCAAAAAAGCAAAATGGCTGTCTGACGAGGCCTTACAAATAGCTGGGAAATGAAGGGAAGCGAAAAGCAAAGGAGAAAAGGAAAGATATACCCATTTGAATGCAGAGTTCCAAAGAATAGCAAGGAGAGATAAGAAAGCCTTCCTCAGCGATCAATGCAAAGAAATAGAGGAAAACAATAGAATGGGAAAGACTAGAGATCTTTTCAAGCAAATTAGAGATACCAAGGGAACATTTCATGCAAAGATGGGCTCAATAAAGGACAGAAATGGTATGGACCTAACAGAAGCAGAAGATATTAAGAAGAGGTGGCAAGAATACACAGAAGAACTGTTCAAAAAAGATCTTCACAACCCAGATAATCACAATGGTGTTATCACTCACCTAGAGCCAGACATCCTGGAATGTGAAGTCAAGTGGGCCTTAGGAAGCATCACTACGAACAAAGCTAGTGGAGGTGATGGAATTCCAGTTGAGCTATTTCAAATCCTGAAAGATGATGCTGTGAGAGTGCTGCATTCAATATGCCAGCAGATATTGAAAACTCAGCAGTGGCCACAGGACTAGAAAAGGTCAGTCTTCATTCCAATCCAAAGAAAGGCAATGCCAAAGAATGCTCAAACTACCGCACAATTGCACTCCTCACACGCTAGTAAAGTAATGCTCAAAATTCTCCAAGCCAGGCTTCAGCGATACGTGAGCCATGAACTTCCAGATGTTCAAGCTGGATTTAGAAAAGGCAGAGGAACCAGAGATCAAATTGCCAACATCCTCTGGATCATCGAAAAATCAAGAGAGTTCCAGAAAAACATCTACCTCTGCTTTATTGACTATGCCAAAGCCTTTGACTGTGTGGATCACAATAAACTGTGGAAAATTCTGAAAGAGATGGGAATAGCAGACCACCTGACCTGCCTCTTGAGAAATCTGTATGCAGGTCAGGAAGCAATAGTTAGAACTGGACATGGAACAAAAGACCGGTTCCAAATAGGAAAAGAAGTCCGTCAAGACTGTATATTGTCACTCTGCTTATTTAACTTATATGCAGAGTACATCATGAGAAATGCCGGGCTGGAGGAAGGACAAGCTGGAATCAAGATTGCCGGGAGAAATATCAATAACCTCAGATATGCAGATGACACTACCCTTAGGGCATAAAGTGAAGAAGAACTAAAGAGACTCTTGGTGAAAGTGAAAGAGGAGAGTGAAAAAGTTGGCTTAAAGCTCAACGTTCAGAAAACTAAGATCATGGCATCTGGTCCCATCACTTCATGGCAAATAGATGGGGAAACAGTGGAAACAGTGGCTGACTTTATTTTTCTGGGCTCCAAAATCACTGCAGATGGTTATTGCAGCCATGAAATTAAAAGACGCTTACTCCTTGGAAAGAAAGTTATGACCAACCTAGACAGCATATTAAAAAGCAGAGACGTTACTTTGCCAACAAAGGTCCATCTAGTCAAGTCTATGGTTTTTCTAGTCAAGTCTATGGTTTTTCCAGTGGTCATATATGGATGTGAGAGTTGGAGTATAAAGAAAGCTGAGCACCGAAGAATTGATGCTTTTGAACTGTGGTGTTGGAGAAGACTCTTGAGAGTCACTTGGACTGCAAGAAAATCCAACCAGTCCATCCTAAAGGAGATCAGTCCTGGGTGTTCATTGGAAGGACTGATGTTGAAGCTGAAACTCCAATACTTTGGCCACCTCATGCAAAGAGTTGGCTCATTGGAAAAGACCCTGATGCTGGGAAAGATTGAGGGCAGGAGGAGAAAGGGACGACAGAGGATGAGATGGTTGGATGGCATCATCAACTCGATGGACATGGGTTTGGGTGGACTCCAGGAGTTGGTGATGGACAGGGAGGCCTGGCGTGCTGCGGTTCATGGGGTCACAAAGAGTCAGACACGACTGCGCAATTGAACTGAACTGAACTGAACACATGCATATATATATATATATATATATACATATATATATATATATGAGTATATTATGTGCATATACACTAATATTATATATAACATGATCATATTATATATGAATATATATATGATTGTATATGTATTATATATAAATATGATTATGATTGTACATATATATCATTTTATTCTTATATATGCATATATATTTTTAAACTTGTATATTCACATGTATGTATATGTGCATATTGCAGATATATGTAACCAAAATCTAACATCTTACATAATAAAGATCATTATATTTCTTTTCATTACCATAGGAAACAAGATGGGTCATGACAGTCTGTATGAGCACAGGAGTGGAGTAAGACACCAGCGGAAGCCCAGTGGCAGATGGTAGTAATGAGAACAGTATCAGAACAGGAGGGAGAATATTTCAGTGTCAGGCAGTACTTGTGTCCCTCTCAAGGACTATGTTGTAATGGGCAGCACAGACAGTCTGACAGGATCAAGAAATTAACTACTTACAGGTGACTGAACAAATAAATAAATATCCTAAGGATAATGGAAGTTAGGGTTCTCACTGATGGGCAGAGAGAATACAAATATGGAAAAGATGAAAGTAGATAGGATCCTGTGGAACTAAATTAAAATTGGAGTTATGTGAACTCAGGGACATATCCATGTATAAGGATTTGTCCCTTGATCTCCTGCTGTTTCCTCTGATAAGGTCTGGGAGAAGTAATATTGCAGTAACTATGAGCACACTTGTTACCCAAATCCTGATTTGCAAATCATACTTTCCACTAACAGGAAGCAGGACTTGGAGAAATGGCTAAATTCAGGGAAGGGCAGGAAAGGTACAAGGTGAACCTAGGTATCATGCTATGCCAAAAAAGTAAGAAAATATTCAATGGAACATGTCAAAAGGACATAGAAGACAGCTTAAGGAGCTTCTAATTACCAAATTTGGACAATGTAAATATCAAAATAGGTTGAGATAGCGATGGATTACCCTTATTGAATGAGTCCCTGAGTCCACACTGATATAAATAAATCAATCAATAAATAGGGAGAAAACACTCTCTTACTCTAGAAAGTCAAAGAATAGAAGAAATTATGAAATTAAAAAATCATTTGGCAGTCATCAGAGAAATAATTCAGATAAGAAATATCAATGAGCGCTAAAACCAGTAGGTGAAAATAGAATGAAAAATGGAATATTTCCTTGCTCTCAAAAGTGTCTCCTCATAATATATTTCCTAATTACAAAGGAAAGAAAGAAACTTAATAATAGAGACATCTAGGAGACTCAAAGTTAAGATCATGAGTAACGGTACAAATAGACTTGGTGTATCAGCTGAATGCATGCAATGAGAACGCTACACCTCTTCTGTGATGCATAACCTGGGTCTTACAAAACAAACTGGACAAACTCACATTAAAGTTACGTTCTAAAAAACAAATGCTTCATAAATGTCAAGGGCATGAAACTCAAGGATAGACAGGTTAAAGGAGACTAGATAGACATGACAAGTATGTAACATGTTATCCTGGAATGGATCCTCTTGCTGGAAAGAACAGCAATCTTGATAAATTGATTTGGTTAAGGATTAACAATTAGATTCCTGTATTGCAAAAGCAGTCTTATTTTTCCCTTAGCAATCAGCAGTAACTCTAATTCTTTGATTCCTTCTACGTTTACTAGCTGACACTCTTCCCCTTTTCATTTTTTAACAAGATATGCTCAATGATCATTCTTTCCCTTTAAGTTCAAGTTTTCAGAGTGAAAATTTAATGTAAAAGTCACCTTCAATGTGACAAACAATGCATGTGCTCTCTCCTCGCTCTCACTTTGGATTTATAATCAGTTACAGTTGATACTCTTTTTAATGCTAGAATTGTCCCATATTTGGCCAATGGGAGTCTCTTCAATCTGGCCCTTATACACTTTTGTTATAAACCTATTGTTCTTTGAGCATTTCCTCTTGCTTTCAACAACTATAAGACATCCTAGGCTCACTTTATATTCTGAATGTCACGTGACTAAGAATCAGCTATTTCTCCAAGGAGATGATTTCTTTAATCTCCAAGGTATTTAGAAACCAAGATGACGGTGTTAAGTATAACTGTTACTACTAGGGTGTCAGTGGTTCTAGACAATTTTAATGGGTAAAGTTTAATGTAAAATCAGGAGTTTGATGTGTCCAATTCAGATCTAAATGTCAGAGCTTTGTTTCCCTTAACTGCTTTAACTTTCTTTTTTTTTTTAATTTTTTAATTATTATTATTTTTTTAATAAATTTATTTATTTTAGTTGGGGGCTAATTACTTTACAATATTGTAGTGGTTTTTGCCATACATTGACATGAATCAGCCATGGGTTTACATGTGTTCCCTATCCTGAACCCCCCTCCCACCTCCCTCCCCATCCCATCCCTCCGGGTCATCCCATTGCCCCAGCCCTGAGCATTTAACTTTTACTTTTAAGCTTTAACTTTCTACTTCTATATCCTCTTGTTTACATTTAAAAATATTGCTTCCTAAAAACATTAACAAATTTTCCTATTTGCTTTACCCTACTGTATATAAAAAGTTTCAAAGTTATAATAACAATATTACTATTAACAGTAAAACCACTGGCTTAAATTTACATTTTCTTTGCAGTTCTAGTTGTCTTTAGATTATCACGCTACAAATGTCATCAGTTCAGTTCAGTCACTCAGTCATGTCTGACTCTTTGCAACCCCATGGACTGCAGCACGCCAGGTTTCTCTGTCCATCACCAGCTCCTGGAGCTTGCTCAAATTCATGTCAATCGACCCAATGATGCTATCCAAACATCTCATCCTCTGTCATCCCCATCTCCTCCTGCTTTCAATTTTTCCCAGCATTAGGGTCTTTTCCAAAGAGTCAGTTCTTCACATCAGATGGCCAAAATATTGCAGTTTCAATTTCAGTGTCAGTCTTTCCAATGAATATTCTGGACTGATTTCCTTTAGGATTGACTGGTTGGATCTCCTTGCAGTCCAAACGACTCTCAAGAGTCTTCTCCAACAACACAGTTCAAAAACTTCAATTCTTTGGTGTTCAGCTTTCTTTATACTCCAACTCTCACATCCATAGGGCTTCCCTGGTGGCTCAGACAGTAAAGCGTCTGCCTGCAATGCAGGAGACCTGGGTTCAATCCCTGGGTCAGGAAGATCCCCTGGAGAAGGAAATGGCAACCCACTCCAGTACACTTGCCTGGAAAATTCCATGGACTGAGGAGACTGGTAGGCTATGGTCCATGGGGTCACAAAGAGTCGGACACAACTGAGGTTTCTTTCTCACATCCATACATGACTACTGGAAAAACCATAGCTTTGATTAGACGGACCTTTGTTGGTAAAGTAATGTCTCTGCTTTTTAATATACAGTCTAGGTTGGTCATAGCTTTTCTTCCAAGGAGCAAGTGTCTTTTAATTTCATGGCTGCAGGCACCATCTGGCATGATTTTGGAGCCCCCAAAAATAAAGTCTGTCACTGTTTCCATTGTTTCCCCATCTATTTGCCATGAAGTGATAGGACTGGATACCATGATCTTAGTTTTCTAAATGTTGAGTTTTAAGCCAACTCTTTCGCTCTCCTCTTTCACTTTCATCAAGAGGCTCTTTAGTTCTTCTTCGCTTTCTGCCATAAGGGTGGTGTCATCTGCATACCTGAGGTTATTGATATTTCTCCTGGCAATCATGATTCCAGCTTGTGTTGCATCCAGTCAAGCATTTCGCATGATATACTCTGCATATAAGCTAAATAAGCAGGGTGACAATATACAGCCTTGATGTACTCCCTTCCCGATTTGGAACCAGTCCATTGTTCCGTGTCCAATTCTTAACTGTTGCTTCTTGACTTGCATACAGATTTCTCAGGCTGCAGATCAGGTGGTCTGGTATTCCCATCTCTAAGAATTTTCCATGGTTTGTTGTGATCCACACAGTCAAAGGCTTTGGCGTAGTCAATAAAGTAGAAGTTGATGTTTTTCTGCAACTCTCTTGCTTTTTCTATGATCCAACGGATGTTGGCAATTTGATCTCTGGTTCCCCTGCCTTTTCTAAATCCAGTTTGAACATCTGAGAGCTTCGGTTCATGTACTGTTGAAGCATGGCTTGGAGAATTGTGCAAAGGAATGCACGAATGTCATCAGGAAAATGTAAATCAAAATTGAAATGAGATACCACTTCATACCCATTAGAATGGTTATAATAAAAAAAAAACAGAAAACAAAAAGAAATTAAAAGAAAAAAAACAAAATAATGAGAGTTGGCCAGGGAATAAAGAAACTGTTAGAAATTTAAAATGCTCAGACTCTGGGAAAGAGTCTAACAATTCTTCAAATATTTAAAGTTAGTTTATTATATGACCTAGGACTTCTTCTCCTAGGTGTATAGCCAAGAGAACATATGAAGACATGTCTACATAAAAACTTGTACATGTATGTTCATAATAACCCAAAAGTGAGAACAACTCACTAAAGAGTGAATAAAGTATATCATAAGGTAATATTATTATTACTGCCATTTCTTAGCAATAAAACAGAGGATGTACTTTTATAGCTACAACTTAGATGAACATTATGCTAAATGAAAGAACAGTTACAAAAGGCCACACGTATTGCATGCTCCATTTATGTGATATGTCCAGGACAGATAAAGGAATTTATAGACAAAGTGTAGGTTAGCGGTTGCCATTGGGAGGATTGGGGAAATGGAAGAATAGGCAGGGACTGCTAATGGGCACAGGATTTCTCTGGGGACAATTAAAATATTCTAAACTTACACTGTGGTAAGTGTTGCAACTTATTGATTTTATTGTATACGAATTATATCTCAATAAAGATTTTTTCAATAAAAAGAAAATTCCTTAATCTGATAAAGGATATCTACAAGAGCATCAGATAACATCATATTTAATAGTAAAAGGCTGATTACTTTTCTTTTGTGATCAGGAATCAAAAAAGAATGTCTGCTCAAAATACTTCTTTGCAACATTAAGTAGACATCCTAGCCAGTGCCATAAGGCAAACAAATAGATGTATAAATGATAGATAGATAGATAGGTAGATAGGCAGAGATTGAAAGGGGGACTTCCCTGGTGATACAGTGTATAAGAATCCACCTGCCAATGCAGGAGACACAGGTCCAATCTCTGGTCTGGGAAGATTCCATATGCCATGGAGCAACTAAGCCTGTGTGCCACAAATACTGAGCCTGTTCTCTAGAGCCCGCGAGCCATAGCTACTGAAAGCTCATGCATCTAGAGCCTGTGCTCTGCAACAAAAGAAGCCATCTCAATGAGAAGCCTGCACACCACAACTAAAGTGTAGCCCCTGCTCTCCACAGCTAGAGAAAAGCCACAGCAACAAAGACCCAGCACAACCAAAAATAAATAAACAAAGATTGAAAGGGAAGAAATAAAACGACATTCTACAAAACAGAGGCTAAAACAAATAAGTGAATCTAGCAAGATTGCTAAATGCAAAGCAAATACGTAAAAAAAATCAACTGTATTTCAACACATAATCAATAAGCAATTAGAAAATTAAAAGAAAAATTCCACTTAAAACAGCATCCACTTAAAATGAGTCACCTAGAAATACACTAAATAAAAATATGTGTAATATCTGTGCACTGAAAAAATAAAGATATCTAAAGAAATGGATAGATATGCTATTTTTCTAGATTGGAAGACTCAGTATGCTTAGGATGTAATTTCTGCTCAAATTGATCTATAGATTCAGTGCAATGCCAATCAAAACGCAGTGTGTTCTGTGTAGAAACTGCAAAGACCTAGAATAGACAGAACAATTTTGAAACAGAACAGAGTTAGAGAACTTGTATATCTGATCTCAATAATTTTCATAAAGTTAAAGTAAATTAAGACTTACTATAAAGGCAATGGCACCCCACTCCAGTACTCTTGCCTGGAAAATCCCATGGACGGAGGAGCCTGGTAGGCTACAGTCCATGGGGTCGCTAAGAGTCGGACACGACTGAGCGACTTCACTTTCACTTTTCCCTTTCATGCACTGGAGAAGGAAATGGCAACCCACTCCAGTATTCTTGCCTGGAGAATCCCAGGGACGGTGGAGCCTGGTGGGCTGCCGTCTGTGGGGTTGCACAGAGTCAGACACGACTGAAGCGACTTAGCAGTAGCAGCAGCATAAAGCAAAAGGGGGCTTCCCAGGTGGCACTAGTGGTAAAGAACCTGCCTGCCAATGCGGGAGACATAGAGACCCAGGTTCTATCCCTGGGTCAGTTCTATCCCTTGGAGGATGGCATGGCAACCCACTCCAGTATTCTTACCTTGGAAATCCCATAGACAGAGGCGCCTGGTGGGTTACAATTTATACGGTTGCAAAGAGTTGGACACGACTGAAGCAACTTAGCATGCAAGCATGCATAAAGCAAAAGGCAGAGTAGTACTGGCATAAGAAGAAAGGTATAAAAAAAAATGGAACAGAGTCTGGAAATAGATCCACACCTATATGGTAAACTGATTTTTGTCAAAGATGCCAAGGGTTACCCAATATGAAGAGCATAGTCTGTTTTAAAAAGATGCTAGAATAACTGGATATCCATGTAAACAAAATTCAATCATAACTTTTCCTTCACCATATATGTACACAAGCAAAAATCTCTAAGTAGACCATAGCCTTAAAAATAAAAGCTAAAATCATAAAATTTTTAGATGAAAATATAAAAGAGAATCTTTGTAGTGTTGTGGTAGGCAAACATTTCCTGGATAGGACACAAAAATAATGAAAAATAAGAGAAAACCTTAATAAACTGACCCTTATTATGTTAGAACTGTTACTCTTCAAGAGATTACATTAAGCAATGAAAAGGCAAGTTACAGACTAGGAGAAAATGTTTCCCAAATCTAAAATATATAGAGAAATCTTATTTCTCAATAATAATTTTAAAAGTAATCCACTTTTTTAAAATGAACAGAAGATTTGAATAGTCACATCACAAAAGAAGATATATAAATGACCATCAAGCTCATGAACAGTCAACATCATTAGTTCCAAGGGAAATGCAAACTAGAACGCAGTGAGATGCTATGACACATCCAAATTAAAATGACTAAAATTAAAGACTGAAAAGGCTAAGCATCAGCATGTAATTCTCATACTTTGCTGGTGGGAATGCAAAATGTTACAGCCACCTTTCAAACTTCTGGCAGTTTCTTACAGAATGAAACATACACTTACCCATATGACCAAACAATTCAACTTCTAAATATTTACTCATGAAAAATGAAAACATAGGCATGTAAACATACATAAATGCTTCCAGAACTTGGATATTATCCGCTTCGGGTAGAAGAAGCGACTCAAGATCAGAATATATATGATTGAGAGACAGTGACAAATGGCCTGGTTTTTTTTGGCCAGAGGCCAAAAACTGACCAAATGGGACCTGGAAAACCAAAAACTGAAATATTAAGTACAATGAAGTCTAAGGTAGAGGCATGTGGGAGTGGGCACAAAGGGTGTAGATCTCTGTATCACATGTCAGCACCCACCAGAGAAGATGTTAACTAACCAAGTAGACAAGATGATTTGGACTGCTGATGTCGGCCATTGACTACATGGCCCTCTCATCCCTGAAGGACCAGAGATTTGTCCTACCACCAATAGACACATACTCCAGATATGGGTTTGCCTTTCCTGCCTGCAGGACTCCAACCAGAAACACCATCTGTAGGTTGATCGAGTGTTTGGTCCACCAGCAGAGAGTTCCGCACAGACCAGGGGTCCACTTCACAGCAGAGAATTTGCCAGTCTTCTAAGGCTATGGGATCCACAGTTTATATCATATCCTACAACACCCACAGCAGCTGGCTTACTGGAGGGATGAGTCTTTCAAAGTTACTCCAGAGTTGTTGGTCTGTACCCACAAATTGGGTAGAAACACCTGTAAGCCAAGTTCATGTTATTTGTCTTCCACCAGCTGGTTGTAATGGATTCCCATATGACCATCAGCTAGGTGCTTCTCCAGACATAGGGTCTGGGCTTTTGCTTACACAGCCTGCTTGTGTGCTCTTGTCCTGCTTGTGCTCATTCCGATGTTATCTCATGTTGCTGGCTCCGGGATCTTCCTGATCTTATGACTGACAGAACTCAGATCCGGAGGGGCAGGTCCAAGTGCATGGTCTCTTGGTCAAACACTCCATCTCTACCAGGGCTCAATCTTACTTTCAGTAAGATGACATTTTCGACTATTTCTTTTTTCATGAAGCAGTGTTACTATGCAATCTCCAATGTCTGTTTCTGTGCAGTCTTGAAACAATATGCACAGAAGTTGAAAAAAGTCAAACTATAGACCTATTTTTAAAAGATGCTGGTTCTAAGAAGTCAAGAACTACCAAAACCCTAATCTCAAGATCATAATGAGAATCATATGCTCATAATCATGGCTTTGTTTTTGCTGTTAATTTTGTTCTTGAAATTTAAAATAAAGTTGAAGTTCAAATATGACCAAAGATTTCCATTTCAGAACATGCTTTTTGGTTTACATCTTTATCTCTATTTTGCTTAACATATGAAAGGCCCTATGATTAATATTAGCATTTCTATGTTTCATTAAAATTGGGGCAAAAATCAAAATAAAATAGTCAAGTAACTGCCCAGTTCAACTAATTTCCAAAAATGTCAAAGCTGCCAAAACTGAATTATTAATTAGCTCCCAGCATACCCACAGAAAAGCTTAATGTTTATTAGCTAACGTATAAAACTTTAAATTCAATATAAAGAATGGTTTCAGGCATTTAAACATGTATATATAAATATTGTTGAAAAACATCAAACTCAAAAATCTAGTACTACCTATATTTAATTTAATTTATAATTTAAGTTGAATCACTGCTCTAATAAAAATGGTACTGGACAAGCCATGAAGTCTTTCACATAAAAAGCCTTTCTCGTGGACAGTGACTCTGAGTGATTTCTTACACATACATACCCAGTAGAGTGAATGCTATGGTGTACCACACACATCGCTCAGGCCTCACCACTTCAGTGAATGCAGTGCTTTCAGCTGCTAGGTTCAACTGCATCTCTTGGCCTGAGGCTGCAAACATTAGGGAATAGAAAAGTGAACATCCCTATTCAGCTTCCCTCCCAGCAGGCTTCAACCAAAACTGAGGTAATACTTCACTGGGATAATCCTAGGATATGTGTTTTATATCATGTACCCAGATTTTCCCTCAGGATTAAACTCTAGTCGCTCACAGTGCTTGATACTGCACTCTTTCCTGGATGCCTTTCCCCACCTCTCTGTCCCGGTTCCCCAGACCCCAACTAGTGTTTCTCGCACTTACCACAGAAACTGTGCGCACAGGAATCTTCCAGGCGTGCTTTGCATCATTTGACCCAACACTAATTGGAACAGCAGCTAGCTAATCTGTGACCTCTGAAGTGGTCTGTTTTGAGCCCTAGAGGAGCACTGAATACTGAACAGGCTGATGAATCCAGTCTTCTCTGGGGAAATTTAAATGCGAAATACTTGGAAATAGAGTTGATCATAGAAGCAAAGACTCAGAGACATGCTGGTGTGCAGTGAGATGATAAGAGTAAGGGGTACACAGCATCTTCAGCCCTTGTAGAAATCAAGAATCAAGTGTTTTACTCGTGTTGAGGTTTCATTTTATCATAAATGAACCTAGAGTTGAAACCAGTATCTTCTGCCTTTAATTTATCTATTCAACTCCCAACATTTTCTTTTCTACAAGTCAACAATATCTTATATAAATTTCAATATTTTATTCAAGTGTTGTACCCTTAAAATTTTTTCGTCTAAGCATTTCAAAGGTTTAATAAAGTAGGTTAATCCTGGCACTTTGTCAATTACCCCAAAATGCCCTAGGCCAAACTTTTTCATATTTTGGGACTCAGATATCATCTTCCTCTTGTAGTTGGCTTCTTTCCATATTTCTTTCTCCATTAAAAAAGTTGTTCAAAATATCAACACGTTGCTTCTGGTAAGAGGGGAGTATAATACAACTTCCTCTGCAACCACAGCCCAAGTTGTAGCTAAACTACTCTGCAATGTGGGGCTGAAAAGAGATTTTCAGGGTTGTACAAATGTTAAGATGCTTTGTAAAGCTATTTTAAAGGAAACATGCACCTCTTCACAGCACTGTTGAACCTATTATAGATAGCAATAATGCATTAGAATTTTTAGGAATGTTTATAGCCTTATCTTGTGTTCTCCACACAGGAACTCATGAGATGAGGAGGACAGATATTAACTTACAACTAAAGCAGGAGGAAATAGAGATACAAAACGGTAACTTCAATTTAGTTCAGTTCAGTCGCTCAGTCGTGTCCGACTCTCTGCGACCCCATGAATTGCAGCACACCAGGCCTCTCTGTCCATCACCAACTCCCGGAGTCTACCCAAGCCCATGTTCATCAAGTTGGTGATGCCATCCAACCATCTCATCCTCTGTCATCCCCTTCTCCTCCCGCCCCCAATCCTACCCAGCATTAGGGTCTTTTCCAATGAGTCAACTCTTCGCATGAGGTGGCCAAAGTATTGGAGCTTCAGCTTCAACATCAGACCTTCCAATGAACACCCAGGATTGATCTCTTTTAGGATGGATTGATTGGATCTCCTTGCAGTCCAAGGGACTCTCAAGAGTCTTCTCCAACACCACAGTTCAAAAGCATCAATTCTGCGGCACTCAGCTTTCTTCACCGTCCAACTCTCACATCCATACATGACCACTGGAAAAACCATAGCCTTGACTAGACGGACTTTTGTTGGCAAAGTAATGTCTCTGCTTTGAAACATGCTATCTAGGTTGGCCATAACCTTCCTTCCAAGGAGTAAGCGTCTTTTAATTTCATGGCTGCAATCACCATCAGCAGTGATTCTGGAGCCCAAAAAAGTAAAGTCTGACGCTGTTTCCACTGTTTCCCCATCTATTTCCCATGGAGTGATGGGACCAGATGCCATGATCTTAGTTTTCTGAACGTTGAGCTTTAAGCCAACTTTTTCACTCTCCTCCTTCACCTTCATCAAGAGGCTCTTTAGTTCTTCTTCACTTTCTGCCATAAAGGTGGTGTCATCCGCATATCTTAGGTTATTGATATTTCTCCCAGCAATCTTGATTCCAGCTTGTGTTTCTTCCAGTCCAGTGTTTCTCATGATGTACTCTGTATATAAGTTAAATAAGCAGGGTGACAATATACAGCCTTGACGTACTCCTTTTCCTATTTGGAACCAATCTGTTGTTCCATGTCCAGTTCTAACTGTTGCTTCCTGACCTGCATACAGGTTTCTCAAGAGACAGGTCAGATGGTCTGGTATTCCCATCTCTTTCAGAATTTTCCACAGTTTATTGTGATCCACACAGTCAAAGGCTTTGGCATAGACAATAGAGCAGAAATAGATGTTTTTCTGGAACTCTCTTGCTTTTCTGATGATCCAGCAGATATTGGCAATTTGATCTCTGGTTCCTCTGCCTTTTCTAAAACCAGCTTGAACATCTGGAAGTTCACGGTTCACGTATTGCTGAAGCCTGGCTTGGATAATTTTGAGCATTACTTTACTAGCATGTGTTACATACAGTAACTTCAACAAGGTTCAAATGAATTGTTGGTTGAGCCGGGACCTCAGCCTCTTGGCTTGGTACTTTTCATCTTCCACCACTGAAGCTGAGTTTTCTGTAGTCTATTTTATAATTGTCTAATTTATAAATAGGGCAAGCATCACATCTTCCAATTTAGTAGCTAAAAACAATGTGATACACATGGAATGCCCCAAATAGACATTCATTTTTGATCATTTGAAATGTTTCTAATAGGCCCAAACTATGTTAAGAGTCCTTGAACAAGAAATGATCCTTGAAACACATCAATTCTGAGAGAGTGGATTTTGATTTTTTGAAGTTAGAAGTATTCCCAAGATGAGTCTCTCTTCGTATGTTCAATCTATTACTTTCTTTAAAAAAGTAAGAAAGCAATCTTTCATTTTGAAAATGAAACAAGCCTTGAAAAATATCTAACTAATTCCAGCAGTACTTTTGTCCCGTTCTGTGCTGTCGTTCTGCTAGGTTAATGACGAGAAACTAGTATTTTTAAAGTTATATTTAAAAAAATGGGCGACATTGTTGACTGTATAGTTTACAGCCTATGTGTTCTATTTGAAACATAAACTTGAGGGGTTTTTTTGGTTTTTTATTTCTATTCCCATTAAGCTTTGGAGAAGAAGTAGAATGATTTCTATCATTGCTTCTTTTCAAGGAAAAAGTTTGTGAATTTAAGTAAAAGGCCTCCTCTACTCCTATTTCTTCATGCGTAACTCAGGACAGACTTGTAGCTGAAGTGTAAGTCAGATGAACTTTATTTGTAGCTAAGCATAGAACTTTAAGAATCTCATAATTATATCTTGTGGACCAGTTCCAAAACCAGCTTCCAAGGAGGCCATTGGAGAGTCATTTCAATGTCAGGGCAGTGGGAACCCATGCTCCCTTCAACAATAGTTGAATCTCCTCATTGTTCATGGAGGTTTATTGGTGGGTGTCACTGCCTGATCATCCCCAGATTCTCCAATATTTATTGCTGAGATGACAGCATTTCAAATTATTTCCCAGAGCCCAAAGCACTCATCTGGTAAAATCCAGATTTCTTTTTGTATCAAATTTAGTCTGTGTATCTTTCTAGGCAGTGTTTCTCATCTTTCTAGCAGGTAAAGATTACTTTCTCTTCCTCATCAAGGTCACCATTAAAATCCCTATGGAAATTTTTGAATGTGTTTTGGGTTTGGGCTGTCAAAGCATATTCCTTGCATCACAAATCATTCTTTTTTCTTCTTTTGCACAATTCCTAGAGTTCAGAACAAGCTGCATTTTGAGCTGAGAATTCTGAAATTAACATTGATTTTCAATGTGGGCTTAGGATGAGAATAAATTCATTTGTGAGGGTTATCAGCAACCTCTGACAATATTGTTTCTTGAAAAAGGCTGATGATAGCATATTTAGATGTGAATCTGATTCATAAAATTCAGAACTTCTTGCCTCATGTATATTTGCTTTACTTGAACACTAATATATTGGATTGACAGAAATGAAATCTAGGGAATACTTCCTGGATTACTTAAGCAATGATTCTTGTTCAATTGCAGACACACACAGGAGAGATCAATATACAAATGAGCAAATAATTACATAATTAGGAGAAGTCACTTAACCCTATCACCCTTTAAGTCCATAATGTAGTATAATAAACATTTATATAATAGTGTGTGTTAAATTTTAAGATGTCATTAAAGATAGTATCTACAGTGGACATTGGTCATCTCTGTCTGTTTAGCATCCACCTTTCCTTCCTATCTTCCTAGTTTTTCTGAGAACACCTTGTATTTCAGAAGCTAAATGACTAAGATCCTCTATCCCTCTTTCTATCATAGCCAGGGTATGGGCACATGATTAGCCTCTCCCTGGACTTTGAATGATGAGCGAGGAATAAAATTATTTTGAGAGAGTTCAAGATTATCTCAAGAGCAGAAGTGCATGAGCCAGATCATTCTCACAGTGTGATCTTCATTGCAGCTACTGCTCCCTAGCTTTCAGATCTTGCCCACTCTCTAAGCCTTGTTCTCAAGCTTCTCTTTATTTCTCTGCACCTTGATATTTTTCCAACCTTCCTCCCTTCCCCTTCCTTCTCCTTTCTCTTCCTGTTTCTCCTCACTCTCCTTCCCTCACTAATGGATGTTGAATATTGTCAAATACTTTTTCTGCATCTATTGAGATGATCATGTGATTTTTATCCTTTGTTTTCTTAATATGGTGGATCATATTGATTGATTTGCAGATACTGAGCCATGCTTGCATCTCTGGAATAAATGCCACTTAATCATGGTTGGATCCTTTTTCTATATTGTTGAATTCAGTTTGCTAATATTTTATTGAAAAATTTTACCTCTATATTTATCAGAGATATTAGCTTGAAATGTTCTTCTTTTGCCTTTGTTTGTTTGGTTTGTTTTCTCATAGTATCTTTGTCTGGTTTTGATATCAGAGTAATCATGGGCTCATATAATGAATATGGGAGTATTCCCTCCTCTTCAATTTTTTGGAATAGTTAGAGAAGGATAGATATTAGCTCTTCTTTATTTGCTTGATAAATTTACCCCATGGTGCTGTCTAGTCCTGGACTTCTGTTTACTGGGAGATTTGCCTTTTTTTAATAGATTCAATTTCACTGTTATTGATCTATTCAGATTATCTATTTCTTCCTGATTCAGTTTTGGAAAGTTGTATGTTTCTAGGAATTTATCCATTTCTCTTAGGCTGTCTAATTTACTGGTATATAACTGTTCTTAATATTCTCTAATGATTCTTTTTTTGTTATCTCTGAGATATTGGTTGTAATTTCTCCATTTTCATTTCTAATTTTGTTTATTTGAATCTCCTTTCTTTTTTCTCAATGAGCTTTACTGAAGACATATCAATTTTATCCTTTAAAAAGAAACAGTTCTTGGTTTCATTGACGTTTTCTTTTTTTTCTTTGCTTTTTGGTCTCTGTTTTATTTATTTCTTTCCTGATATTTATTATCTTTTTCTTTCTTCTGGCTTTGAGCTTTGTTTGTTTGTTTTTTTAACTCCTCTAGATGATAGATAATGTTGTTTATTTGAAATTTTTCTTGTTTCTTGAGGTAGGCCTGTATCACTATAAAATTCCCTCTTAGAACTGCTCTTGCTGTATCCCACAGATTTTGGAAAGTTGCATTTTTACTTTCATTTGTATTAAGGTCTTTTCTATTTCCTCTTTGATTTTTCCATTGATCTATTGGGTTTGTTAGACAGCATACTAAAAAGCAGAGACACTGCTTTGCCAACAAAGGTCTATCAGGTCAAACCTATGGTTTTTCCAGTAGTCATGTATGGATGTGAGAGTTGGATTATAAAGAAAACTGAGCACCAAAGAATTGGTGCTTTTGAACTGTGGTGTTGGAGAAGACTCTTGAGAGTCCCCTGGACTACAAGGAGATCCAACCAGTCTATCCTAAAGGAAATCAGTCCTGAATACTCATTGGAAGGACTGATGCTGAAGCTGAAACTCCAATACTTTGCCCACCTAATGTGAAGAGCTGACATTTGAAAAGACCCTGATGCTGGGAAAGATTGAGGGCAGGAAGAGAAGGGGATGACAGAGGATGAGATGGCTGGATGGCATCACCGACTCAATGGATGTGAGTGTGAGTAAGCTCTGGGAGTTGGTGATGGACAGAGAGGCCTGGGATGCTGCAGTCTATGGGGTCGCAAAGAGTCGGACATGACTGAGTGACTGAACTGAACTGAACTGAATGAATTCTCTGCATATTCTGGATACTAAATCTTTATCAGATAAATGGTTTGAAATTTTTTTTTTTGCCAATTCTGTGGGTTGTCTTTTCCCTCTCTTGATGATTTCTGATGCATAAAAGTTTTTAATTTCAATGGAATAAAAATCATCTATTTTTTCCTTTGTAACTTGTGCCTTTGGTGTCGTATTTAAGACCATTGCCAAGTCTAACGTCATGAAAACTTACTCCCATGTTTTTTTCTAAGATTTTTATAATTTCAGATCTTATATTTGCATCTTTACTCCACTTTGAATTAATTTTTATATATGGAGTGAGGTAAGGGTCCAACTTTATTCTTTTGCATGTGAATATCCAGTTGTCCCAGCACTATCTGTTGAAGAAACTATTTTTATTGAAAGATTGACTCACTTGTAAGTATCAATTGGCCAGAGATCTAGGGGTTTGTCTCTAGACTGATAATTCTATTTCACTAATCTGTATGTCTATCCCTATACCAGTATCACACTCTTTTGATTACTGTAGCTTTGTAGTAAGTTTTAAAATCAGGAAATGTGAATTATTCAATTTGACTCTTTTTCAGTATTGTTTTAACTAGTTAGAGCCCCTTGAATTCCATATGAATTTGAGGGTTGGCATTCCCATTTCTGGAAAAACGCTATTGGAATTTTAGTAGGCATTGCATTGAATCTATAGATTACTTCGAGTAGTATTGCCATTTTAACACTATTAAATCTTCCAATCCATGAACATGTTATGTCTCCTCTATTTATGTCTTATTTAATTTTTTTCAGCAATACTTTGTAGTTGTCAGTGTATAAGTCTTTCACCTCCTTGGTTAAATTTATTCCTAAGTGTTTTATTCTTTTGAATGCTACTGTAAATGGAATCGTATTCCTAATTTCTTTTTGGCATTGTTCATTACTAGTGTATAGAAATACAACTGAATTGTGTGTGTTAATCTTATGTCTTGCAACTTGGCTGAATTTATTTATTGGTGCTAATAGTTTAGAGGAATTTCTTAGGATTTTTTTATATATAAGACTATGTCATCTGTGAATGGATAATTTTACTTCTTTGCCATCTACATGCCTTTTTTCATTTTCTCACCTAATTACTGTAGTTAAAACTTCCAGTGCAAAGTTGAACAGAAGTAGCAAAAGCAGGTAACCTTGTTTTATTCCTGGTCTTAGGGCGAAAACTTTCGGTCTTTCACCATTGAGAGAAGTTAGCTGCAAGTTTTTAAAAATTCCTTTTATCATATTATAAAAGTTCTAAGAAAAAATTTTTGCAACCTAGAATTGAATACTCAGCCAAACTCTCAGTCAGAGGTGAGAGCAGAATAAGAGACATTTTCAAACTTGTGTATTTTCAGAATATTTGCATGCATTCATCTTTTCATAGACAGGTGCTTAAATATGTACTACAGTGAAACAAAGAAGCAAAGTAAACAAAGAGAAGATGGAGGATCCAAAATTAGTGGATCTATCCAATTCAGGAGCCCAATAAAAGAAGTCTATAGAATGGTTTCACTCTAGAAAGCAACCAGTCCATATTTTAAGAGTGTTAAGATAAAAGGATCCCAAGAGGGAGCTTTATGGTAATTGTTGGAAGTGTGGTTAAGTATGAAAGTATGGTCCATAAATGAAGAAACTAGTCAAACTAAAATAAAAAGTCAGTAACCTTAAAGAAGAACGAAATTGACTCCAAGTAATTTTTAAAAAGAGAGACTTCTTTAGTGGGGAAGGCACCATAAGAAAACAGTCTGGATGACACATAACGGAGTAAATTAACTATTGAATAATTTTAAGTAATTGGTGGCAGAAGTCAAGCACCTTTATTTGAACTTGACAAATACAGTTCGGTGGGGAAGGCACCATAAGAAAACAGTTTGGATACAGACTGGATACAAGTGGGGAAGGCACCATAAGAAACACAGTTCAATGGGGAAGCCACCAAATAAAGACAAACACCTTTATCTGAACTTGACACAAGAAATTGTCCTTGGAATGGCATCAAAGTCATGAAATGTACCATCGGGACACTTTTAAGTGACCACTCTTTACATGCTCAAGATAATGTTAAAACTGCTTATTGGTTTTCAGTGTTCATAAAATAAATCAAAGGAAGGTTTAATTATGGTTATAGAAGATAATGAAAATAAACAGTCTGATGAAAAGACAAAATGACAAAATGTTTTGGATTTTCTCTTGGACAAGCACTTTTTCCCAACTGTCTCTCAGTCAGGTTGGGGTTTTTATGGTACTGGATCGTCCAGATGTGTGGGACGAAATGGTAAGTTTACAAGGCAATGTGACAGCTGGTGGCATGAAATCCTAAGAAGTATATGGAAGGACTTTACAAAAGCTTTGGCTTTTTAAAAAAGGAGGATATTTTGTCATCCTTTTGGGAAGATAGAACAGGTGATAATTAGTATATTTGAGGTGGAGGAAAAGAAAGTTCCAAGAGAATTTGCCAGGTTACTCTGAATGTTTCATCACTGTTTAACTAGTTTCTAGCTTTTGCCTGAAAACTAAGAATGATATATCACATCCAATTCATTTGAAGCATAAATTTGAATCCATGAATAAGTTTTTCATTTTTGCAGACACCACACCCTCTTCCCGTCCTCCAGTTCTTTTCAATTTTGTTCCATCTGACAATTATGCCATTATGCTCCATGGAAACCATTCCGTGCATTCTTGGCATTAGCTATTGGTCTTCTTGGTATCTATAACTCCTACTAATATGAATGGGCATGACATCAGTATCAAAGAGTCATTTAGTTTGGCGTACAACATGAGATATGCTCATAATGAATTATTTTCTGTGCATGTAAAATATATAGTTCAAACCTTACCCAGAATATAAATAGTTCTTGAATATATTCCGTCCTTTTTGAAAAGCATTGCTGTATTTATATGCATAAATCCCACGATTCCTTCTAGTCATTTTGAACATATTATATGTGACTTCCCCAGAAAAGGAAAGTGGAAAGTGAAGCAATTATCCAATGAATGTATTTCATGGAGACAGTCAGTCTGGACCACGTAAGCAATAAAACATTTTCTCAGAATCCTTTTTTGAAACTTGAATTATCAATATAGGCACCTCAACCTCTCAGTTATTTGTGTATGTGTTGCAAATTGCTCAGGAGGGGGATATTAAATGGCAATATTTTCCCTATTTTCAAAATAAAAGGAGAAATTAACCCTGTTTAAATAAATTTCCAGGCCTTTTGAGGTAGACATTGGCAAGTTCAATTTTTTTCAATGTAGTAAATTATGGATCATAAGCTCTATCTGAATTATGAAAATTGTGGCTCTTCCTGTAGGCTCCTTCAAGTACAGCTTTGCCTAGAAGTGGATAAAAAGGAGAATAGAGTCCTCTAGAGATTTCAGAGACTTATCTTAAAAGATAACTTGCATGTAACTTGTAGTTAAGAACCTTGGGGTGCAGATTACAAATGTATAAAATATGTAAATTAGCACCTTGAATCAAAAACCAAGGTATGTTTTTTAACCAGCACTGAAATATGGAGAAGCTCTCCCTCCCACTCTTCTGCCCCTTTACAGTTACCCCTCAGGAAGCAGAAGGGAAGAACACTTTGGTTTCCCCTCTCTGCAGCCCTCCTTTGCAGTCCCAGGCGAAGGCAGCTCACAGAGTTAACTCAGCTGGCCGGTTATGTTCGAGAATAAGGAGGAGAATAAGGAGAGCTGAGTTTTGATAGCTTTTTGTTTTCTGAAACATGGTGTCATGTGCTGCGAATACTGAGATGACATCAACTGTAACAGATAAATGCAAAAACTCACGTAGCATTAGTTATAAGATAAGCAAGCAAATATTCACTTGGATATAGATCTACTACCTGTTTTTAGGACTAATTGCCAAAATAATGTATTAATAGTTGAACAATCTCTGCAATAATCTACTGATCTCTAAAGCACTCTTCCCTGTTTCATGGGGACCTCAGTCTTTCTCAGTGTGGGTGAGCATCTTCACTTAGCACCCTTCACATAACCCTTCCTAATACTGATCCTACAGTCCCTTAATCAGCAAATTTGCTGTATCTCCCATAGCACTTCTAACTGTGATACTGATGAGACTGTCTACCTTAACCTCCAAAGTTCCCTCTCTCAAAAATCCCCAATCTAAAATTCCCCATGTATATATGGAATCCAGAAAAAATGGTATTGATGAATCTATTTGCAGAGAAGGAATGGAGACTCAGATGTAAAGAATAGACTTGTAGACACAGTAGGGGAGGGAAAAAGTGGGACAAATGGAGAAACTAGCATCAACATATATATACTATTATGTGTAAAATGGATACCTGCTGAGAAGTTGGTATATAACATAAGGATCCAGTCTGGTGCTCTGTGATGACCTAGAGGGGTAGGATAGGGGAAGGAAGGTTTGGGGGAGAGGGGACATATATGTATAATGACTAGAGATTCGAGTTGTTGTATGGCAGAAAGCACACAACATTATAAAAATTAAAAAAACAAAAAATGAATAAATGAAATTCCCCATGACCTGAGAACCTCCCATTTGACATCTCCCCATCCGTCATTTCAATTTCATCTGCATTTGGTTATCACCGAATCCGAAGTATCTGACCCACCACATTTTCAGCTTTTCCTTCCATCTTACTCTGTCTAGTCCATCTGGGCAGCCATTTAAAATCTGTCACTTAGAAAAGAATCTTTCTTTTTTCCACTTATAGAAATAAAACATGCTAATGAACACCTACTTCTTCAGGTGCACATTATCCCATAATATGAATATATCTGTAAAACATTGACCATTTCAGCATTGTGCATTGTGCATTGTTCATCTGGAATCCCTTATGTGCTATTTTGCCAACCATAATCTTCCTTCAGTAGGTGGTGTCCTGTTTTCTCTCTTTCCTGCTCCTAGGTTAATAAATATTGTTAGAGCAGCTCACAAGAAACTGTTGATAGAACCCATGTCTAAATTTATGCTCTCCAAGTTTACCTGGGTCATTCTTGATTTTTGGCTATCTGTTAATGATTGTCTTGTCAAATTAGGATTTGCATCTCAACAACAACTTTTCCTCACCTTCTTCACTTTCCTTAACTCCCAGGTTTCCCCTTGATTTTTCACTTTCTGGATAGATGATTTAACTTTGCACTTTATTAAAAAAGATAAAGATCCTCTATGACCCATCTCCTAGAGTAATGAAAATAAAAACAAAAGTAAACAAGTGGGACCTGATTAAACTTAGAAGTTTTAGAACAGCAAAGGAAACTATAAGCAAAATGAAAAGACAGCTCTCAGAATGGGAGAAAATAATAGCAAATGAAACAACTAACAAAGGATTAATTTTCAAAATATACAAGCAGCTCATACAACTCAATACCAGAAAAACAAACAGCCTAATCAAAAAGTGGGAAAAGACCTAAACAGACATTTTTCCAAAGAAGACATACAGATGGCTAACAAACACATGAAAAGATGTTCAACATCACTAATTATTAGAGAAATGCAAATCAAAACTATAATGAGATATCACCTCACACCAGTCAGAATGGCCCTCATCAAAAAGTCTGCAAACAATAAATGCTGGAGAGGATGTGGAGAAAAGGGAACTGTCTTGCACTGTTGGTGGGAATGTAAATTGATACAGCCTCTATGGAAGATGGTATGGGAGATTCCTTAAAAAACTAGGAATAAAACCACCATATGACCCAGCAATCCCACTCCTAGGCATATACCCTGAGGAAACCAAAATTAAAAAAGACGTGTATCCCATTGTTCATTGTAGCACTATTTACAATAACTGGAACATGGAAGCAAACTAGATGCCCATCGACAGATGAATGGATAAAGAAGTTGTGGTACATATACACGATGGAATATTACTCAGCCATAAAAAGGAATGCATTAGAATCAATTCTAATGAGGTGGATGAACCTAGAACCTATTATACAGAGTGAAGTAAATCAGAAAGAGAAAGATAAATATCATATTCTAATGCATATATATAGAAACTAGAAAAATGGTACTGAAGAAGTTATCTACAGAGCAGCAATGGAGAAACAGACATAGAGAATAGACTTATGGACATGGGGAGAGGGGAGGAAAAGGTGAGATGTATGGAAAGAATAACATGGAAACTTACATTACCATATGTAAAATAGATAGCCAACAGGAATTTGCTGTATAGCTCAGGAAACTTAAACAGGGGCTCTGTATCAACCTAGAGGGGTGGGATGGGGAGGGCGATGGGAGAGAGGTTCTAAAGGGAGGGGATATATGTATACCTATGGCTGATTCATGTTGAGTTTGACAGAAAACAACAACATTCTGTAAAGCATTTATCCTTCAATAAAAAATAAATTAATTAAAAATAATAATAAAGATCATCTGACTTGATGTATCCCTCAGAATTCCTCGTGGTGTCTGCTCCTGTTTTCCTTAGCAAATGCAAATCCTGCATTTACCCCAGGTGCATGCCTTGTAACTTCCCTTGAGACCTTGCCCTCCTCTCTTACCCGATCATCCACATGTTAAATAACTCACCCATCCTCACATGGCTTGTAAGGGGTAGAGCTGGACTTCAACTCCAAGCAACCTGACTGCAGACTCTTTTGTGCTCACCACAATGCAATCCTGCCTCTTACTTATGCTACTGTCTTCTTCCTTAATCTCCCAAATTTCAGAAAGAATAACCTTTACCTAACCCTTATTTAAATTATCATTGTTCACTCTTTAATCTTTTGCAATTTCCCTATGACTCCACTAGTATCCTGAAAATACTCTCTCTAAGATGCCCTCATTGAGAGACTTTTTTTTTTCCTTCCTTCAATAATTTCTCAACTTCTTTAGAGGATTTGATATGGCAAAAGGGCAAGGGAAATGAACTCATATTAACTAAGTGGCTATGAGATATCAGAACCTTTGCACATTATCTACTCTAGTCTGATTCTTACTGTAGCTCTATGGTATAAGCAGTAGTTCTTTTTCATGCTGAGGAAAAATATTTGCAAAACACATTCCCTAGAAGATTGTTTAAATCAGAGCTTATTTTAAAAGAAAAAGAGCCTCTTAAAACTCAATAACAAGACAAACCTCTCCCAATAACTTAAATGAGCAAGAGATTTGAACAGACACACCAAAGAGTGGTACATAAATAATAAAAAACATGCTTAACATTGCTGATCATTAGGAAAACACAAAATAAAAATATTCCACACACAGTTGAAAGCCAAAATCATGAAGATTGATAATACTAAGTGTTGACAAAGACATGAAATAATACATACATTGCTGGTGGGGATGTAAAATGATACAGTCACTTTAAAACAGTTTGGCAGTTTTTTTCAAAATTAAACATACATCTACCATACAATCTGCTAACCCCATATAAGGTATTTACCAAGGAAAATAAAGATGGATATTCACATCATAACTTGTACACATATGTTCATAACAATTTTATTCATAATTGCCAAAAAATGGAAATAATTCAAAAGTCCACTGACTTTTTGAATACATAAATAAATTGTGGTATATTAAAAAAATAAATAACTGCTCAACCATAAACAGGAATGAGCTATTATACCTCAAAGGTGTTATTCTAAATGAAAGAAGTTGGTCACAAAAGACTAGAGATATATGAAATTCTAGAAAAACCAAATCTAACAACAAATGCTGGAGACAGTGGGGATAAAAGGGAACTTTCCTACAGTATTGGTGAGAATGTAAATTTGTGCCACTACTATGGAAAACAATCAGAGAAGGCGATGGCACCCCACTCCAGTACTCTTGCCTGGAAAATCCCATGGACGGAGGACCCTGGTAGGCTGCAGTCCACGGGGTCGCCAAGAGTTGGACATGACTGAGCGACTTCACTTTCACTTTTCACTTTCATGCACTGGAGAAGGCAATGGCAACCCACTCCAGTGTTCTTGCCTGGAGAATCCCAGGAATGGTGGAGCCTGGTAGGCTGCCATCTATGGGGTCGCACAGAGTCGGACATGACTGAAGCAACTTAGCAGAGCATGGAAAACAATATAGAGGGTTCTTAAAAACCTAAAAATAGAGTTACCATATGATCCAGCAATCTCATTCCTGGACATATATCCAAAGAAAACTCTAATTCAAAAAGATACATGTCTCCCAATGTTCATAGCAGCACTATTTATCATAGCCAAGACATGGAAGCTACCTAAATGTCCATGGGTAGGTGAATGGATAAAGAAGATGTGACATATATAACAGAATACTATTCAGCCATAAAAAAATAAAATAAAATAATGCCATTTGCAGTAATATAGATGGACCTGGAGATTATCATACTAAGTGAAGTAATTCAGGCAGAGGAAGATAAATATCATATCACTTACATGTGGTATCTAAACTATGGTACAAATGGACTTATTTACAAAATAGAAACAGATCCACAGACATAGAAAACAAGCATGACTACCAAATGGGATAGGCGAGAGAGAGATAAATTAGGATTTGGGATTAGCAGATACAAACTACTATATATAAAATAGATAAACAGCAAAGTCCTACTGTACAGCACAGGTAACTATATTCAATATCTTATAATAACTCATAATGAAAAAGAATATATATTTATGTATGTATAACTGAATCACTTTGCTGTATCCCAGAAACTAGCACAACTTTATAAATCGATTATATAAAAAAAGAAAAGCCACAACTATATTGATAAGAAGCAGATAATTTATTTCTAGAAGCCAGTGGATGGGAAGAGGAGATTGAGCATGAAGGGTATTTGGGGCAGTGAAGAAAATGTGATTATGGTAGTAGTTTGACAGCTATAAAGACATCAAAAATCATGGAAAATTCATGTCAAGTTGGTAACAGTTCAATCAGTTCAGTTCAGTTGCTCAGTCATGTCTGACTCTTTGTGACCCCATGGACTGCAGCACTCTAGACTTCCCTGCCCATCACCAACTCCCGGAGCTTGCTCATAGTCATGTTCATCAAGTCAGTGATGCCATCCAACCATCTCATCCTCTGTTGTCCCCTTCTCCTTCCTGTCTTCAATCTTTCCTGGCATCAGGGCCTTTTCTAAGAAGTCAGTTCTTGAGCATGAAGATTTGGGGTAGTGATGAAAATGTGATTGTGGTAGTAGTTTGACAGGTTAAAGACATCAAAAATCATGGAAAATTCATGCCAAGTTGGTGAGTTTATAATAGATGTATATTTTTATTATAATAACATGTAATCAAACAATAGTAAAATGAACATATAGGTGTTACATTTAAAACTATATCTCAATGAAACAAATTAAAAATATAAAAGAAAGGGTGAGAAAATTTGAAAATAATTAGCAATTAGAAGGGTTACATGAACCTTAAAATGTTCCCTCTTCTCACCTTCATTGTCTCTTTCCTTCTGGTCTCTCTGTATTCTTCTACAGTCTTTTTTTCATTTCTCAACATTTTATTTCTACAACCAGTGATTAGTGAATTATATGGTGATTTTTAATCCTAGAAAATGACTATTACATGAGTGGGAGAAGAAGACAGCCTTTATGGAATCATGTGCTGCAGAGTTTCTCTTGACTAAATAAGCAAAGTGCTGCTAGAGTAAGATGTTAGAGTAAGACATAACTATGTTATCATAATGACAGCTGCCAGGAAGGTAGAGTCCAATATGATGCTCAATCACAGCAACTCTATTAGCCCTGGAGGTTGACATATTAGCTTTCTCTTCCTTTCCGTAGTCTTGACTTTCTATTTTAATTTCATCATCCTTATAATACCTTTCTTCTTCATGAACCACCTAAGTTCCTTTTGAGACAGAAAAGGAGTATAAATAAGGGAAATAGAATTGTAATAAAAATGATGATGCTTATGATAACAGGATTATTCCTACATATGTAAAGGACGGTGGTGGTGTGTACTCTGCTGATACTTCTTTTCCCAAAACACAAAAGTAGGCAATTAGTATTTCCCAGGACAGTGCGTAATGGTCTGAAATTAGAGGGAAAAAATGAAATATGTTCTGATTTGTTCCTTACATATATAAAAAACTAAACTTACTGCTGCGCATCTGAAAGCAGTCTCATTTGAACCTCTAACATGAGAAATTTTTCCACTCCTCCTTAGGAATGATAATGTCCTGCTGTTTGGGATGTATTCTGTTTGCCTCTTCAGATCCACCTTCCCTTCCCCTTTAGAGACTGCATCATTGGGCATCTTTTCCTCTGGCATCCATTTTGATTTGGCCAAAGAGAGATACCAGTAGGGGAGTGGAAAGGGAATAAAGTTGGGTATTTATTTCTCTAGCTTTCTTTAAGGCAGGTGAAATTCTCTTTCAAAAGCCTCTTGGGTGCCTGCCTTCCCACCTACAATTACAGCTACTGGTTCTAGATTCCACAGTGTACTTCCTTCCTGTCTCCTGCAGCCCTAGTAAACAAGCCCAAGAGGGCTTCACAGTCCCTTGTTTGTTTCTCCCCATCCTTCTATAATGGGTTGAATACTGGCCCCCCAAAAAAGATATTAAGAGATGTCCACTTCTTAACCTCTTATTTGGAGAACTGATCTTTGCAGATGTAATTAAGTTAAGGATCTTGAAATTAGGAGATCATCCTTAACTATTTGGGTGGGCCCAAAATCCAATGGCTGTCCTTACGAAAGAGACACTAAAAGAAATACGACACAGACAGAAGAGAAGAAGGCAATGTGAAGAGAAGAAGAGGAGAAGGCAATGCAAAAATGGAGGCAGAGATTGGAATGATGTGGCTGCAGTCAGACAAAGGACCATTTAGTCAAAACTGTGGTTTTTCCAGTAGTCACATATGTATATGAGAGTTGGACCATAAAGAAAGCTGAGCACCAAAGAATTGATGCTTTTGAACTGTGGTGTTGGAGAAGACTCTTGAGAGTCCCTTAGACTGTAAGGAGATCAAACCAGTCCATCCTAAAGGAAATCAGTCCTGAATATTCATTGGAAGGACTAATGCTGAAGCTGAAACTCCAGTACTTTGGCCACCTGATACGAAGAACTGACTCACTGGAAAAGATCCTGATGCTGGGAAATATTGAAGGAAGGAGGAGAAGGAGACAACAGAGGATGAGATGGTTGGATGGCATCACAGATTCGATGGATATGAGTTTGAGCAAGATTTGTAAGTTGTTGATGGACAGGGAATCCTGGCGTGCTGCAGTCCATGGGGTCACAAAGAGTCAGACACAACTGAGCAACTGAACTGAACTGAACTGGCTGCAGTCGAGGAAGCCAAAGAATGCCAATAGCTAACAGAGACTGGACGAGGCAAGGAACAGATTCTCCTCTAGAACCTCTGGAAGTAGTACAGCCCGGCCAACATCTTGACTGTGGACTTCTGACCTCCAGAATGATGAGAGAATAAACTTTTGTTGTTTTAAGCCACCAGGTTAGTGGTAATTTGTTATGGCAGACCTTGGAAACAAATACACCTGCCCATACCTTTGTAAAAAGACTCCCTGAAAACTCTCACCAGTTACCCAGTTTGCATGTCTCACTTATCTCCTGACAAGCTGCTGGATATAACTGGCAGTGAATGAGTGTCTCATTGTTTTATCTCTGAACTATAGGAGTGCTCTGGTGACATAAAAGCAAAATTTTTATTTACATTACTTATTTCTGTTAAATAGTATTTAACCTTATACACACTGGTAACTTTCTATACAGCATGAGGTAGACCTCGATGCAAAAGATACGTTACAAAGTCCCCAAATGACCTTATTGTGGGGTTTCTCCGGTAAGAAAGTTGCATGGTAAGGATGGTAGTTTTCAAAATGTTTTATGGACTGTCCCATGCTGTAGGAGTTGATATCTGGAATAAAAGACTGTAACTTAGTTTTATGACTATGACTTTTCATATCTAATTTCCAAAACCATGATCAAGAACAGAGTCACCAGGTAACTTACTAAAACAGCCTCTGTGGGAGGGATTAGGCCAAAAGTTAGTTATTTAATGCTGTTTATAGAGAGGTAAGGCCATGACACAAGGCAGGAAAAATTAATCAGAGAAGAACCCTAGGACAGCTCTTTGGGGAGCATTTATATTTAATGTGCAAAAGGTTGAAGAAGAGGCAGAAGGGTAGTTAGAAGCATAGGAGGAAAACTTGGAGAGTGAGGAGTTTCAAGGTACCTGAAATCATGGAGTGTTTCTAAATCTCAGTCTCAGGGATACAGAGGAACAGACACTAATAAAAGCCCATTAATTTGTGGACTTTCAGGGGAGTGCCTGGGACAAGAGCCAGATTGCAAGAGAAGGCTCTGCTGACTGCTGATAAGGGTCTACTGGGCTGGGTCAACTTTCAAACACACAAACAGCAACTATCTCAGAGCAATGGCTCTCAACACTGGCTGTATGTTCTCATCTGTGGGATGTTTTTAACTAACACCAACACGGAAGGCCCCTCCCAGACCAATTAAATCAGAATTGGGGGAAGGGGAGTCCAGGTAAGACCATGTTTAAAACCTCCTGGGTTTTTCTAATGAGCATCTGAGATTGAGAATTACTGTTATGGAGGAGTTCACAAACGATAGCCCAGGCCAACATCCAGCAGGCTGACTGTTTTTGTAAATAAAGGTTATTGTGAAACAGATGCACCCATTGTCAGCTGGTATATTGTCAGTAGCTGCTTTCATGCTACACAGGCAAAGTCAAGTAGTTGTAATGGAGACCACATGGCTCACAAAGAGGAAGATATTAACTATCCAGTCCTTACAGAGAATGTTTGAAGGCTCAGTATAGGGCACAGCTTCTCAGCTTTGGCACTGTTGACATTTTTGACCAGATAATTCCTTGTTGTGGGGAACTGTCCTGTGTATGCTAGAAAGTATAAGAGCATCCTTGTTCTTTAACCAAGGCTAGTAGTCTTGGGGGTATATGCCATATACCCCCCGTCACAGCCCACTCTTCACCAAATTCAAGACCATCAAAACAGCTCCAAACATTCCCAAATGTCCCAGAATGGCTCAGGTTCCTATGAGCAAACAAAATCAATTCATATTCTTATTTTATGTGTGTTTCTGTTGAAAGACAACATTATATATATATGCATAATAATATATTATTACATAATATAATTTATATATACAAGTGTATATATAGCTTGTAAATAATTATTGACATATTTCTTTATAATAAAACACTAGCCAGGATGGGTTTAACATTTTCCTGACCCTAGTTACAATGTCTGTAAATTTCTTTGGTTTTCAGCCTTACAACAATTCAATTGTGGAGGTCACAATAGAATTTGAAGATGCACCATGGAGCAAGTAGAGAAGATAATAAGTGTGATTTTTAAGGCAGTTTTCAGGTCCCCTTAAATTAAAGTGAGTTTGGAATATGAATCCCCATCCATCCTGACTTCTGGTGATTGATGAGGTCACGCCAACTCTGGACATCTCAAAAAAGTCAGTTTGTTCTGTGACTCTTCATGAGAGTTAACTTAAGATTCATTTAATTACAAAATAGTGGTAACTCTGCTCAGTAAAGGATAAATTCTTTTCTTCATATTTGCACATTTTCTAGAGTTTCTGTGCTGTTTGGAATTTCTATGAAGAATTTCTATTCTCTGGGCAATCACTTCCAAACACTGTAATTTTTGTCTATGTCCAAGATCAGTATAATAATTGCAGCAATGAAATCTTACATTTTAAAATTAGTAATAATAGCTAATATTATTTACCAGGTAAATAATACTCAATGATATAGACTTATGAAATAAGTGATATTATAATGTTCATATGATATGAATGATATATATATTTATTTAAATTCATTAATATCATAACTTTTAAGTAGGAAGGTATTAGCCTCATTTTTCTAGTTTTATTGAGATATAATTGACACATACCACTGTATAAGTTTAAGGCGTACAGCATAATGATTTTATCTTTCCTCATTTTGTAATGAGGAAACTGAGGCACACAGAGGTCAAGTATTTTGCCAAGGGTCACATAGCAAATAAATAAAAGAACAAAGGTCCAAATCTATTTCCTAACTCCCACCCACCAAGCCATCTGCATATACAATATAAAGAGACTGCACTGTAGTTTGAAATGATCAGCAAATATATTTTTGGGTAAATTTTCTGAGTTGGTAGACATATTAACCACTCAGTAATATTTATTGGTCATAGACCTACTGAGTGCTGATAAAATACAAAATTTCATAGCAGCACCTGATAAGAAAGATATCTTATTTTCCACTTTAAAAAAAATGCGATCTGATTCAGACTATTTCCTTCTTTTTCTCACTAATGCAATTTGGATCAAAATTGCTATAACATGAAAAATAAAACTGCGCCTTTGTCGTGAGGGTTTTATTGATATAATTCATGGGAAAAGACAGTCTGCCAAAGTGATATTAACCATTTTTCTTAAATATGAAATGTATGTGTGATAAATCACTTCAATTGTTTCCAATTCTTTGTGAACCTATAGATGGTAGCCCACCAGGCTCCTCTGTCCATGAGATTCTCCAGGCAAGAACACTGGAGTGGATAGCCATTCCCTCCTCCAGGGGATCTTCCTGACCCAGGGATCAAACCCACGGCTCCTGCGACTCCCGCATTGCAGGCAGATTCTTTACCACTGAGCCACTGGAGGAGCCCAAATGTGAAGATACGACCCTAAAAAGACAGAAAACACTGTATGAATGATTTAAAAAAAAACAAAAACAGTAATTTCAACCAGGACATACTCTACTTTACTATACACAAATTAAGATTATTTAAGGGCAGGAGAAGCTTTATACTGCGACTGCCAGAGGAACCTAGAAATCACATTCTGTTTTACCCATAGCAAAATTAATCAAGTGCAGAATGGCTGAATCTGATAAAAAATTCTTATCTAGCACATGTGGCCACATATTAGCCCCAGTCCAAAGGAAAAAAGAATACAGACAAAAGCAGACAGGATCGAGGAAAAGTATTTGGTCTTGTTTACATTCTTCAAAATAGAAATTATATAAGAAAAATAAAATGACAAACCAAGCCTGTCAGAATGTTGATATCAAAGAAAGACAACAGATCAACTTTGATAGAATAAATTTATAAAATAAATTAGCTGAAACGACAGCAATAATGCAGGAAGCCTTAAGAAAGTATGTTCTCACCTATAAAGAAAGATTCCCCTGCAATATCAAATAAGCATTTGATTTTGGGAGGAGGCTGGATGGAAAACATTTCAAAAAATGGATGTTGACCAGGTATGAGTTAAAGTGGTCACTTCTATCCTTGATTAATCTTTGTCCTTTTACATCTCCTCAAAATTTTCAGCTTCCTAATATGCATAAGAATTAAATAAAATCTGATGGGAGACAATTAGCAAAATACCAGCAGAGTGGTTAATAGTGATTATTCCCCCAAAGCAATCTGACCTCATTGAACAAAGATAGTTTGTGTGTGGAAGAGAGTAGAGTGGTTTTCATTATTATGTATCTTAAATATAACCTGGTCAAATAAATCTTACTTAAATATAATCAAATCTTACTAAGCAAAAAATGAAATCTTTGGTGGGGGAAAGCTTTTAGGCAAAAGGTATAGCATCTTCTCTCATCAGTTCAGTCAGTTCAGTTCAGTCGCTCAGTCGTGTCTGATTCTTTGCGACCGCAGCACGCCAGGCCTCCCTGTCTATCACCAACTTCTGGAATCCACCCAAACCCATGGCCATCAAGTCAATGATGACATCCAGCCATCTCATCCTCTGTTGCCCCCTTCTCCTCCTGCCCTCAATTTTTCTCAGCATCAGGGTCTTTTCCAATGAGTCAGCTCTTCGCATCAGGTGGCCAAAGTATTGGAGTTTCAGCTTCAGCATCAGTCCTGCCAATGAACACCCAGGACTGATCTCCTTTAAGATAGACTGGTTGGCTCTCCTTGCAGTCCAAGGGACTCTCAAGAGTCTTCTCCAACACCACAATTCTAAGCATCAATTCTTCGGCGCTCAGCTTTCTTTATAGTCCAACTCTCACATCCATACATGGCCACTGGAAAAACCATAGCCTTGACTAGACGGACCTTTGTTGGCAAAGTATTGTCTCTGCTTTTTAATATGCTATCTAGGTTGGTCATAACTTTCCTTCCAAGGAGTAAGCGTCTTTTAATTTCATGGTTGCAGTCACCATCTTCAGTGATTTTGGAGCCCATAAAGATAAAGTCAGCCACTGTTTCCACTGTTTGCCCATCTATCTGCCATGAAGTGATGGGACCAGATGCCATGATCTCAGTTTTCTGAATGTTGAGCTTTAAGCCAACTTTTTCACTCTCCTCGTTCACTTTCATCAAGAGGCTCTTTAGTTCTTCACTTTCTGCCATAAGGGTGGTGTCATCTGCATATCTGAGGTTATTGATATTTCTCCTGGCAATCTTGATTCCAGCTTGTGCTTCCTCCAGCCCAACATTTCTCATCATGTACTTTGCATATAAGTTAAATAAGCAGGGTAACAATATACAGCCTTGATGTACTCCTTTTCCTATTTGGAACCAGTCTGTTGTTCGATGTCCATAGATATAGTTATATATTCCCAGTCAAATGTCTTAAGATTTTTAAGATATGTATTTACACCTACAGAAGTCAGGATTTCAGGAAAACATATCTGCTATTGCATATCTTAATCAGGTGGCTCAGTGGTAAAGTGCCTCCTGCCTCCCAGTGCAGGAGGCGCAGGAGATGTGGGCTCAACCCTGGGTTGGGAAGATGCCTGGAGAAGGAAACAGCAACCCACTCCAGTATTCTTGCTTGGAAAATTCCATGGACAGAGGAGCCTGCTAGGCTACAGTCCATGGGGTCACAAAGAGTCAGACACCACTGAGCACACATGCTCACACACACACACATCCTAATCCTACAACATAATATGACATCATGCTAGTATATTCAAAGTCACAGACAACCTAAAATACACCTTGTTTTCTACTTGATCCATATTTATTATTTCTTTAATTTTAAATTTTTGGAAAATATCTCTTGTATTAGATGGAAATGTGTAAGAAGTGTGTGGAGGCCCTCTGTTAATTGCTAAAAGTACACTGGAAGTGTGGACTGGAATTGAAATGGGGTTATTAAGGAAGGAGAAATGCTCCCAGTGCCTGGGTCTTGTTAAAAATAGGGCAGACTCTTCTCTGTCTGGGCGGGTTTGGGTGTGGTCGGACTGGAGGCAGGAGAATGGACGAGAATAGAAGACCGCACTCCGGCCCTGACATACTGAGGACACTAGGAGCCTAGAAGCCCTTGGATTCGGCATTGTGGGAGTAAATGAGAGAAAAACCCTTCCGAGTTTTTATTGACTCACCAGAGCCTGAGAAGTAAACACATCCTTCATTCCTGTAGCTTTCTGCAACTGAAAAACCCTAGAATAAATGGGTGGCCTCGTTCTACCCAATCAATGCCTTAGTCATCATGTGCTAGAAACGATCTCAGAAATTATCCAGTCTTAGGTAGCCCTTCACAAAAGTGTGTAACTCTTAATTTTAGGAAACCAAATCTCCCGGGGATCCAGGGGAGTGTTGCTATTTAAAGGAATTCTATATTGAGTCCTTTCCTTAGGAAAATACTCACCCTCTGTTTTGCTTTTTTTGTTTGTCCAGAATTCTGGTTTTCCCAAAAGGAGGTGTACGAGTGAGTGTCAGTCACTCAGTTGTGTCCAACTCTTTACGACCCCATGGACTGTAGCCCACCAGGCTCCTCTGTCCATGGATTCTCCAGGCAAGAATACTGGGAGTGGGTAGCCACTTTAATTTTTTTAAAAGGTAGTAGCTGATAACACAATGTTACAGAAAACTTACATAAACATGCTTATTAATGTCAAGATTAATTCTAAAATTAACTGAACCATTTATATGTTCCATTGGCTGTTTGCTTAAAGTGAAATATTGACACATAATGCATTGAGTAGAAACTCAGTTCAAGTCCTAATTCTTCCATTCTGAAGCCTTGGGCAAGAGGCAACCTCACACAGTCTTTGTCTTCTTGTCTGAAATGCAAAGATAGTAACCTACGAAGCAGGTGATTGAGAGAGGATTAGGTAAGGAAACATTTAGTAAGTGGTTGACATTGTACAAGAGCTATGGAGTGTGAAAGATCCATGGAAGTTAAATGCAAGCTGGGCCTTCAGGAAGTCACAGAAAATGGGTATTTTTCAGGCTGGATCCTGGTGAGTCAGGTGTGCTCTGATCAAATTACACTTTGCCCACCCCCCATCCATGCCAATAAGCCACCCAGTAATCTTGACTCTGGGCTTCCCTGGTGGTGCAGTGGCAAAGAATTTGGCTGCCAATGCAGGAGACACAAGAGACTCAGGTTTGATCCCTGGGTCAGGAAGTTCCCTGGAGTAGGAAATGTCAACCCAGTCCAGTATTATCGCCTGGAAAATTCCTTGGCAGAGGAGGCTGGCTGGCTACAGTTCATGGGGTCGCACAGAGTTGGACACGACTGAGCGACTGAACACACACATAATCTTGACTCCTTGCACAGCATTCATTAAAGAGTGTTAACTACCCTTCAAGTACATAAGAGACATATCTTTCAAAGAGTTGGAACATTCTAATGATTCCACAACAGTAAACACCACTCCCATGTAATTGCATTACCCAGAAGTCTAACCTACTTCCTTCTAGACATCAGGGTGCAGCTATAGTCCTTCTGAATGCTAGATTAGTTTTACTCCTCTCACTAGGCCAGACATCTCCCAAATACAGGGAAATCCATCTAAAGTATCTTGACAGCACAGGATTACTCTCATTTCATTATTGTTGCTATGTCAATCACAATATATACCAAACACAGAAAGGCTTGACAAAGACTCCATGGCTGACAGTCACTGCATTCTGCACTGTACCTGCAGGAAATGCAAATCACTAAGGTTTCCCTGAACCGGAATTTAGTCTACCAGACAAGTCTTGCCTTTGTTCTACTATCCATTAAAGTGGAAAAGTTGGAAACATAAAAAGGTTCACACCATCCTAGAAATGTAATCTGATAGGAAGTAATGCCCCCCCACCCTCCACCCCGACCCACCAAAGTGCAGATGATCAACTTAGTGTCACTCTAATACAAAACTACCACACTGGAGTGAATTTTAGGTTCCTAATGTTGTCAACATTCCTTATCAGTAACAAAATGGAATTGAGAAAATTCTCAGTTCTGATGTGGTTGTGAATATGACAAGATTAACATACGCACACACACACACACAAATACAAGAAGAAAATTGAAAGTGTTCTTTGTAAATTAGAGATATGTATAAACAAAAAATGCTGAGAAAAGTACAAAGTAACATTAATTAACACGTACCCTGAAACTGAAATACTCTGCTGATGTAACAGGAGAAATAATCTAGACAAATCATTAATAAAGAGGTTTGAGATTACAATAGAACACAAGTTTAAAGATACTGACAGAAAGAAAGAAAGAAAGTGAAGTCACTCAGTCGTGTCTGACTCTTTGCGACCCCACAGACTGTAGCCTACCAAGCTCCTCTGTCCATGAAATTTTCCAGGCAAGAGTACTGGAGTAGGATGCCATTTCCTTCTCCAGGGGATCTTCCCCGCCCAGTGACTGAATCCAAGTCTCCTGCATTGCAGGCAGACGCTTTACCGTCTGAGCCACTAGGGAACTGGGAAGATACTGATAAGTCCCTCCTAAATTCCTGAACATCAGAAACCATGTGAAATAATGACTGTATGTTGTTTAAATTGCTAAAGTTGGAGTACTTTGTTAAGCAGCAATATATAACAAATACAATGATTAAAACTCAGCAAAATCTGATGCTGTAAAGAGCAATATTGCATAGGAACCTGGAATGTTAGGTCCATGAATCAAGGCAAATTGGAAGTGGCAAATTGGAATCAAGGCAAACAGGAGATGGCAAGAGTGAACATTGACATTCTAGGAATCAGCAAACTAAAATGGACTGGAATGGGTGAATTTAACTCAGATGACCATTATATCTACTACTGTGGGCAGGAATCCTTTGGAAGAAATAGAGTAGCCATCATGGTCAACAAAAGAGTCTGAAATGCAGTACTTGGATGCAATCTCAAAAACGACAGAATGATTTCTGTTCGTTTCCAAGGCAAACCATTCAATATCACGGCAATCCAAGCCTATGCCCTGACCAGTAACCTTGAAGAAGCTGAAGCTGAACGGTTCTATGAAGACCTACAAGATCTTTTAGAACTAACACCCAAAAAAGATGTCCTTTTCATTATAGGGGCCTGGAATGCAAAAGTAGGAAGTCAAGAAACACCTGGAGTAACAGACAAATTTGGCCTTGGGGTACAGAATGAAGCAGGGCAAAGGCTAATAGAGCTTTTGCCAAGAGAATGTACTGGTCATAGCAAACACCCTCTTCCAACAACACAAGAGAAGATTCTACACATGGTCATCACCAGATGGTCAACACTGAAATCAGATTGATTATATTCTTTGCAGCCAAAGTTGGAGAAGCTCTATACAGTCAGCAAAAACAAGACCAGGAGCTGACTGTGACTCAGATCATGAACTCCTTATTGCCAAATTCAGACTTAAACTGAAGAAAGTAAGGAAAACCACTAGACCACACAGGTATGACCTAAATCAAATCCTTTACGATTATACAGTTCAGTTCACTTCAGGCACTCAGTCAAGTCCGACTCTTTGTGACCCCATGAAACACAGCATGCCAGGCCTCCCTGTCCATCACCAACTACCAGGGTCCACCCAAACCCATGTCCTTTGAGTCAGTGATGCCATCCAACCATCTAATCCTCTGTCGTCCCCTTCTTCTTCTGCCCTCAATCTTTCCCAGCATCAGGGTCTTTTTTAATGAGACAGCTCTTCGCATGAGGTGGCCCAAGTATTGGAGTTTCAGCTTCAACATCAGTCCTTCCAATGAACACCTAGGACTGATCTCCTTTAGGATAGGACTAGTTGGATCTCCTTGCAGTCCAAGGGACTCTCAAGAGTCTTCTCCAACACCACAGTTCAAAAGCATCAATTGTTCTGTGGTCAGCTTTTTTATAGTCTAACTCTCACATCCATGCATGACTATTGGAAAAACCTTAGCCTTGACTAGACTGAACTTTGTTGGCAAAGTAATGTCTCTGCTTCTTAATATGTGTCTAGGTGGGTCATAAACTTTCCTTCCAAGGAGTAAGCATCTTTTAATTTCATGGCTGCAATCACCATCTGCAGTGATTTTGGAGCCCCCCAAAATTAAGTCTGACACTGTTTCCACTGTTTCCCCATCTATTTGCCGTGAGGTGATCGGACCGGATGCCATGATCTTAGTTTTCTCAATGTTGAGCTTTAAGCCAACTTTTTCGCTCTCCTCTCTCACTTTCATCAAGAAGCTCTTTAGTTCTTCTTCACTTTCTGCCATAAGTGTGGTGTCATCTGCATATCTGAGGTTATTGATATTTCTCCCGGCAATCTTGATTCCAGCTTGTGTTTCCTCCAGCCCAGCATTTCTCATGATGTACTCTGCATATAAGTTTAATAAGCAGGGTGACAATATACAGCCTTGACGTACTGCTTTTCCTATTTGGAACCAGTCTGTTGTTCCATGTCCACATCTAACTGTTGCTTCCTGACCTGCATACAGATTTCTCAAGAGGCAGGTCAGGTGGTATGGTATTCCCATCTCTTTCAGAACTTTCCACAGTTTATTATGTTCCACACAATCAAAGGCTTTAGCATAGTCAATAATGCAGAAATAGATGTTTTTTTGGAACTGTCTTGCTTTTCCGATGATCCAGTGGATCTTGGCAATTTGATCTCTTGTTCCTCTGCCTTTTCTAAAACCAGCTTGAACATCTGGAAGTTCACGGTTCATGTATTGCTTAAGCCTGGCTTGGAGAATTTTAAACATTACTGTACTAACGTGTGAGATGAGTGCAATTGTGCGGTAGTTTGAGCATTCTTTGGCATTGCCTTTCTTTCTTTGGGATTGGTATGGAAACTGACCTTTTTCAGTCCAATGACAAATAGATTCAAGGGATTAGATCTGATAGACAGAGTGCCTGATGAACTATGGACAGACGTTCATGACATTGTACAGGAGACAGGGTTCAAGGCCATCCCCAAGAAAAAGAAATGCAAAAAAGCAAAATGGCTGCCTGAGGAGGCCTTACAAATAGCTGGGAAAAGAAGAGAAGCAAAAAGCAAAGGAGAAAAGGAAAAATATACCCATTTGAATGCAGAGTTCCAAAGAATAGCAAGGAGAGATAAGAAAGCCTTCCTCAGTGATCAGTGCAAAGACGTAGAGGAAAACAATAGAATAGGAAAGACTAGAGATCTCTTCAAGAAAATTAGAAATACCAAGGGAACATTTCATGCAAAGATGGACACAATAAAGGACAGAAATGGTATGGATCTAACAGAAGCAGAAGATATTAAGAAAAGGTGGCAAGAACACACAGAAGAACTCTACAAAAACGATCTTCATGACCCAGACAATCACGATGGTCTGATCACTCACCTAGAGCAAGACATCCTGGAAAGCAAAGTCAAGTGAGCCTTAGGAAGCATCACTACAAACAAAGCTAATGGAGGTGATGGAATTCCAGTTGAGCTATTTCAAATCCTAAAAGATGATGCTGACAGCTGCTCTCAATATGCCAACAAATTTGAAAAACTCAACAGTGGCCACAGGATGGGAGTAGGTCAGTTTTCATTCCAATCCCAAAGGAGTGAAGTGAAGTCGCACAGTCATGTCTGACTCTTTGCGACCGCATGGACTGTAGCCTATCAGCTCCTCTGTCCATGGGATTTTCCAGGCAAGGGTACTGGAGTGGTTTGTCATTTCCTTCTTCAGGGGATCTTCCCAACCCAGGGATTGAACCCGGGTCTCCTGCATTGCAGGCAATCCCAAAGAAAGGCAATGACAAAGAATGCTCAATCATCTGCACAACCCCATTGACGGCAGCCCACCAGGCTCTGCCATCCCTGGGATTCTCCAGGCAAGAATACTGGAGTGGGTTGCCATTTCCTTCTCCAGTGCATGAAAGAGAAAAGTGAAAGTGAAGTTGCTCGGTCATGTCCGACTCTTAGCGACCCCATGGACTGTAGCCTACCAGGCTCCTCTGTCCATGGGATTTTCCAAGCAAGAGTACTGGAGTGGGGTGCCATTGCGTTCTCCAGCACTCATTTGAGTAATGCTCAAAATTCTCCAAGCCAGGCTTCAACAGTACATGAACTTCCAGATGTTCAAGCTGGTTTTAGAAAAAGCAGAGGAACAAGAGATCAAATTGCCAACACCCACTGGATCATTGAAAAAGCAAGAGAGTTCCAGAAAAACATCTATTTCTGCTTTATTGACTATGCCTTTGACTTTGTGGAGAATGACAAACTGTGGAGAATTCTGAAAGAGATGGGAATACCAGATCACCTGACCTGCCTCTTGAGAAATCTGTATGCAGGTCAGGAAGCAACAGTTAGAAGTGGACATGGAAAAACAGACTGGTTTCAAATCGGGAAAGGAGTACGTCAAGGCTGTATATTGTCACCCTGCTTATTTAACTTATATGCAGAGTACATCATGAGAAATGCTGGACTAAAGGAAACACAAGCTGGAATCAAGATTGCTGGGAGAAATATTAATAACCTCAGATACACTAATGACACATCCCTTATGGCAGACAGTGAAGAGCTAAAGATCCTCTTAATGAAAGTGAAAGAGGAAAGTGAAAAAGTTGACTTAAAACTCAACATTGAGAAAACTAAGATCATGGCATCTGATCCCATCACTTCATGGGAAATAGATCGGGAAACAGTGGAAACAGTGTCAGACTTAATTTTTGGGGGCTCCAAAATCACTGCAGATGGTGATTGCAGCCATGAAATTAAAAGATGCTTACTCCTTGGAAGAAAAGTTATGCCCAACCTAGATAGCATATTAAAAAGTAGAGACATTACTTTGCCAACCTTTGTCAGTCTAGTCAAGGCTAAGGTTTTTCCAGTAGGCATGTATGGAAGTCAGAGTTGGACTATAAAGAAAGCTGAGCACTGAAGAATTGATGCTTTTGAACTGTGGTGTTGGAGAAGACTCTTGAGAGTCCCTTGGACTGCAAGGAAATCCAAGCAGTTCATCCTAAAGGAAATCAGTCCTGAATAGTCATTGGAAGTACTGATGTTGAAGCTGAAACTCCAAAACTTCGGCTACCTGATGCAAAGCACTGACTCATTGGAAAAGTTCCTGATGCTGGGAAAGATTGAAGGGAGGAGAAGGGAACGACAGAGGATGAGATGGTTGGATGGCATCACCGACTCATTGGACACAACTTTGGGTAAACTCTGGGAGTTGGTGATCGACAGGGCAGCCTGGCTGATGCAGTCCATGGGTTTGCAAAGAGTCGGATATAACTGAGCGACTCAACTGAACTGAAAACTCAGCAATAACCATAGCAATTATTTAGAACTTGGACCAAGGAGAGATTTATTTCAGGGAGGAGTGTTTCATTGTTATCACCACACTGTCTTAATGCCTATACCCAGAATGGACAACTCCCATTGCTTATATATATACTAACTCTAGATTAAGCCATTGTAATCTCTTCCCTGAAATAGCTGAAGTTTCTGATTCTAATCTCCCCATTGCCATTGGATCTATCTACCATATTGATGATAGTGTAATCTTTCTAATCTTAAATCTGATCTTGTAACTCAGACTGCAACACAGACTGTATAAAACCCCTAATAACTCCCTTATATCTACAGAATAAAGCCCAAGTGATTTACAAATTCATGTTGTCTATGCAGTATATATTGGAAATTTCCACTCATTGCAATGTAGTATTCTGATAAGATTGTCATGATCTAGCCCCTACTTAGCCTTTTTAGCTTGAAATGTCTACTCACGTCTGCATGCACTTGGAACTTAAGTCATAATGAAAGATGTGTAGTTCTCCAACAATTTTGCATAAACTTGTCTTTCGTGTAGAATTTTCCAGTTCTTAAACTCTACTCCTACTCCATTTCAGTTGTATCCTTACTTACTTCACGAATTCTTTTTTTTTCCCCCTATAAACTATAGCTAAAAATGTCTCTTCTTAAAGAAGCTTCATTGGACATCCTCAGTCCAAATAAAGTGCTTCCTCCTTAACCAGCTCACCACACTCTATAGCAAATATGTTTGCATGTCTGTTTTTACTGCTAGACTGAGAATCTCTTAAGGACAGGAACTATATTTCAGTTTTCCTTTAGTTCCCTGTTTATTAACAGTTTCAGGCCACCCTATAGGCATGTGATAAATAATGGAATGAATAAACATTGAAAATTAAAGCAACAGCAGCAGCAAAAACTACCCACTACTGCAATACCCTAACTCACATACTAGTATAATTTTTACACAAGCATTTCCATATTTTTCTAGATAACAATTTTATATAAATTATCAATTTATATTCTTAGCATTAGCACAGTTTAGTGTTCTGCATTTATTAACATTT
Source organism: Giraffa tippelskirchi (assembly GCF_054371585.1). Lineage (NCBI taxonomy): Eukaryota > Metazoa > Chordata > Mammalia > Artiodactyla > Giraffidae > Giraffa > Giraffa tippelskirchi. The sequence continues at coordinate 97,746,223 of NC_137277.1, forward strand.
TTCATTTTGGACAGCTGCTGTTATTAATCGTTCAAGTTTACTAATCTTTTCTTCTTCAGTGTCTAAACTGCTGTTAATCTTTTCAAGAATGTTTTTCACCCCAGGCATTGTATTTTTATAAATAAGTAGAGACCATAACTACAAGTTAAATATATAGCATAGTATGATTATCAACTAAAATCTCATTTTTCTTCCTTCTTTTCTTCCCTCTTTCCTTCTTTCATTCTCCGACAGCCCATTAAAAAGAAATTTATCAACATGAGTTCCTTTCAAATTCATTGTCAGTCTTGTTCATCACGCTAGTGTTTCTGGTGATAATGTTGGTGGCACCAGTGGTGGACAAGGTAATTAGGGTAATGGTAGGACTAGGAGAAGGAAGAGAAAACAGAGAGAAAGGAGAAGATGAAGGGGAAGAAAAAGATGAAAGAAAGAATGGGATTAAAAAGAGAAAAAGGAGTAGGAGGAAAGAAATCTTAAAGGAAAAGTAATCTAAGTAACAAGCTAGTACTGAACAATACTTAAAAGTAGGGCTTTTAACAATACTTAAAAAATCTGGGATTTTGCCCTAGATTTTTAACTTACCAGAAATAACTACCTTAGGACAATTATTTAATATCTCTGAGATTTTTTTTAATATATAAAAGAACTAATAGTGATTGAATACTTTCATAGTGCTTACTTTTTACCAGGCACTAGTCTAAATGCTTTATGAATATCAACTCACTTAATCCTCTCAACAACCTCCTTTCACACTTTTTAAGCCAGGGAGGGGAACAGTCAGCTTTAAACCTGGGTACTCTGTGCTCTTTGATGACAATGTCTACCTGGGAGGATTTCAGGAGGATCAAATGAGGTAACTAGTGTGTGGGGGTTTTGTAAATTAAAAAGTAATTAAAGGGAAGTCCATGCCAGTCCAGTGGTTAGGACTCTGCACTTTTACTGCCAAGGGCCCAAGTTCAATCTCTGGTTGGGAAACTAAGATCTCACAAGCCATATGGTGCAGCCAAAAGTAAATCTAAAAGTAAATATAATGTTAAAATAATTCCAAAATAAGTGTGACAGCAATGATGGTGATAAAATCCAGATAACACTACAAGAAGTCTTTAGAAAGGAAACAAAGTATTGCTGAGAATTCAACTATAACTTAGATTTGGAAAATTTACAAGTGTGAAAGAAGTTAAGGGCTTCCCTAGTGGTTCAGATGGTGAAGAATCTGCCTGCAATGTGGGAGACCCAGGTTTGATCCCTGGGTCGGGGAGATCCCCTGGAAAGAGAAATGGCTACCCACTCCAGCATTTCTGTCTGCAGAGTTCCATGGACAGAATTCCATGGCCAGCTACAGTCCATGGGGTCACAAAGAGCTGGACATGACTGAGCTACTAACACACAAAGAAGCTGAAGATGATGCTTCCACTATGCGTTTTTTCTTCCCCAGTTTTCTAATCCCACAGTGCCTTCCACCTTGACTCACTCACTGCTCATCCATACTCAGAGAGCCCATACCCTAGAAGATAAATATTGATAGAATTTATAGTCTTAGGCTTCTATTTTTATCAAATACTTCCATGTAGTATTGAAACACATGCTATATATTTTCAGAACTTCATTGAAAAGTGTACATGTGTGTATACATATATGCATATACATATATAATGTGTATACATATATAATGTGTATATATATATATATATATATATACACACACACTTGTTACAGCTCAGCTTTTAGGACATTATACCATCTCATTTTAAAATGCTTTAAAAAAATCTCAAAGACAGAAGATTTGAAACTACTAAATAGTGGAGAAAGAAAAAAAGGAGAGAGGGAAGGAGGGAGGGAGAAAGGAAGAAAGAATTAGGGAAAGGCAAAAGTTCTCTTCTCACTCTTTTCTGATACCTCCCTCAGAAGTTCTCCTATTAAAACACTTGAAATATCCTCTAGTTAAAAGAGAGCTTTAAAATATTAGGAGCACACTCACCCTTTCTTGACCTCTTCTGACGATGAAATCATGAAATCACAGCCTACCTCACACAGGCATCTAAACATATTGCTGCAAGGTTCAGGCTATTCTAAAAAGTGAAATTACAGTTGAAAAAAATAACCCTTAGTTGACACATGCTTAATAACATGATTTTGTTGGTCCTTGTAAAACATTTTCAAACATTTTTTAAAAATCATGTCACTAAATGACTTTTCATGCTGTTCATGGGGTTCTCAAAAGACAGGACACTGAAAGATGAACTCCCCAGGTCGGTAGGTATCCAATATTTTACTGGAGATCAGTGGAGAAATAACTCCAGAAAGAATGATGGGATTGAGCCAAAGCAAAAACAATACCCAGCTGTGGATGTGACTGGTGATAGAAGCAAAGTCCAATGCTGTAAAGAACAATATTGCATAGGAACCTGGAATGTTAGGTCCGTGAATCAAGGCAAATTGGAAGTGGTCAAACAGGAGACGGCAAGAGTGAGTGTCGACATTCTAGGAATCAGTGAACTAAGATGGACTGGAATGGGTGAATTTAACTCAGATGACCATTATATCTACTACTGTGGGCAGAAATCCCTTAGAAGAAATGGAGTAGCCATCATGGTCAACAAAAGAGTCCGAAATGCAGTACTTGGATGCAATCTCAAAAAGGACAGAATGATCTCTGTTCGTTTCCAAGGCAAACCATTCAATACCACGGTAATCCAAGTCTATGCCCTGACCAGTAACGCTGAAGAAGCTGAACTTGAACGGTTCTATGAAGACCTACAAGACCTTTTAGAACTAACATCCAAAAAAGATGTCCTTTTCATTATAGGGGACTGGAATGCAAACATAGGAAATCAGGAAACACCTGGCGTAACAGGCAAATTTGGCCTTGGAGTACAGAATGAAGGGCAAATGCTAATAGAGTTTTGTCAAGAGAACGCACTGGTCATAGTAAACACCCTCTTCCAACAACACAAGAGAAGACTCTACACATGGACATCACCATATGGTCAACACCGAAATCGGATTGATTATATTCTTTGCAGCCAAAGTTGGAGAAGCTCTATACAGTCAGCAAAAACAAGACCGGGAGCAGACTGTGGCTCAGATCATGAACTCCTTATTGCCAAATTCAGACTTAAATTGAAGAAAGTAGGGAAAACCACTAGACCATTCAGGTATGACCTAAATCAAATCCCTTATGATTATACAGTGGAAGTGACAAATAGATTTAAGGGACTAGATCTGATAGAGTGCCTGATGAACTATGGACAGATTCAGGACATCGTACAGGAGACAGGGATCAAGACCATCCCCATGGAAGAGAAACACAAAAAAGCAAAATGGCTGTCTGAGGAGGCCTTACAAATAGCTGGGAAAAGAAGAGAAGCAAAAAGCAAAGGAGAAAAGGAAAGATATTCCCATCTGAATGCAGAGTTCCAAAGAATAGCAAGGAGAGACAAGAAAGCCTTCCTCAGTGATCAGTGCAAAGAAATAGAGGAAAACAACAGAATGGGAAAGACTAGAGATCTCTTCAAGAAAATTAGTGATACCAAGGGAATATTTCATGCAAAGATGGGCTCAATAAAGGACAGAAATGGTATGGACCTAACAGAAGCAGAAGATATAAGAAGAGGTGGCAAGAATATACAGAAGAATTGTACAAAAAAGATCTTCACGACCCAGATAATCACGATGGTGTGATCACTCACCTAGAGCCAGACATCCTGGAATGTGAAGTCAAGTGGGGTTAGGAAGCATCACTATGAACAAAGCTAGTGGAGGTGATGGAATTCCAGTTGAGCTCTTTCAAATCCTGAAAGATGATGCTGTGAAAGTGCTGCACTAGATATGCCAGCAATTCTGGGAAACTCAGCAGTGGCCACAGGAGTGGAAAAGGTCAATTTTCATTCCAGTCTCAAAGAAAGACAATGCCAAAAATGCTTGAACTACCGCACAATTGCACTCATCTCACATGCTAGTAAAAGTAATGCTCAAAATTCTCCAAGCCAGGCTTCAGCAATACGTGAACCGTGAACTTCCAGATGTTCAAGCTGGTTTTAGAAAAGGTAGAAGAACCAGAGATCAAATTGCCAACATCTGCTGGATCATCAAAAAATCAAGAGAGTTCCAGAAAAACATATATTTCTACTTTATTGACTATGCCAAAGCCTTTGACTGTGTGGATCACAATAAACTGTGGAAAATTCTGAAAGAGATGGGAATACCAGACCATCTGACCTGTCTCTTGAGAAACCTGTATGCAGGTCAGGAAGCAACAGTTAGAAGTGGACCAGTAGACTGGTTCCAAATAGGAAAAGGAGTATGTCAAGGCTGTATATTGTCACCCTGCTTATTTAACTTATATGCAGAGTACATCATGAGAAACTCTGGGCTGGAAGAAACACAAGCTGGAATCAAGATTGCCGGGAGAAATATCAGTAACCTCAGATATGCAGATGACACCACCCTTATGGCAGAAAGCAAAGCAGAACTAAAGGGCCTTTTGATGAAAGTGAAAGAGGAGAGTGAAAAAGTTGGCTTAAAGCTCAACATTCAGAAAACTAAGATCATGGCATCTGGTCCCATCACTCCATGGGAAATAGATGGGGAAACAGTGTCAGACTTAATTTTTGGGGGCTCCAAAATCACTGCAGATGGTGATTGCAGCCATGAAATTAAAAGACGCTTACTCCTTGGAAGGAAGGTTATGACCAACCTAGATAGCATATTTAAAAGCAGAGACATTACTTTGCCAACAAAAGTCCGTCTAGTCAAGGCTATGGTTTTTCCAGTGGTCATGTATGGATGTGAGAGTTGGACGGTGAAGAAAGCTGAGCACTGAAGAATTGATGCTTTTGAACTGTGGTGTTGGAGAAGACTCTTGAGAGTCCCTTGGACTGCAAGGAGATCCAACCAGTCCATCCTAAAGGAGATTGGTCCTGGGTGTTCATTGGAAGGGCTGACGTTGAAGCTGAAACTCCAATACTTTGGCCACCTCATGCGAAGAGTTGACTCATTGGAAAAGACACTAATGCTTGGAAAAATTGGGGGCGGGAGGAGAAGGGGACGACAGAGGATGAGATGGTCGGATGGCATCACTGACTCAAGGCACATGGGTTTTGGTAAACTCCGGGAGTTGGTGATGGACAGGGAGGCCTGACGTGCTGCGATTCATGGGGTCGCAAAGAGTCGGACACGACTGAGCAACTGAACTGAACTGAACTGAAATGACTTTTATCTAAAGCATTTTAAGAATCTGGAAAGCAAGTCATAAATATAAAAATCTATCTTTAGGAAATATTGGCCTCCACAAAAATCCAAATGTCTAACCAATAGCAGCTTGAGGATTGCTAGCTTATTCAGAAAGAAAACAGACCATAACATGAATTTAAAAATTTACCCTTCCCATTCTGGTAGCTTACTCTCTGAACTTTTGAAAATTTCTACTTATTTGGGCCTTTAATATCACCAAAGGTTATATTAATACTTATCAGCAACCTGTTTACAAACACATTCATGGGCTCAGCTAGGGAATGCAAATTATGAAATCTTGATCTTCGAAGATGGGGTCTAAGTCTTGACTTTCCTGTAGAGGCTAACCATTGCATACTAATGGTGCTCACTAACTGCTTACCTAATGAATTAATTCACTATAAATTATTTCATTCACCTTTTTGTGGAGATGGTTATCTGGTTTATGGTAATAAAAGGCGAACACTCGTTTATAGACCACTCAGCAGCAGCAGCAGGGCTAATTGGGGGAATGTATGTCCCTGATGATCCACTAAGTCCTTTAGTTCTACCACATTCTTGGATAGCAGCATCCAACTCCATGTATTATTTCTAAATTTAAAATTAGTAGTTTGCCATCATCAACATCATTCAATATTTACTATAACTGAGTCCCGCAGTTGTGCACAATTTTAGCCCTTATTAATAAATTTATCAAATATGATTTTTAATTCATATATAATTTTTGTCTGTTTCACTTGTTGAAGGAAGGTCTTTCTGAAGTTTTGCTCCTACTGTTGGAAATATTTGTGTTCCTTTTATTGGTCTAAAATACACTGGGGCAAGGAAGGGATGTGTGGGTTGTAACATATCAGGAAGTGTGTACACAGCCACTCTTGCAAATCACTGAATTTCTAAATTGGAAGGGACCTTTGAGTATTTAAAGAACATTTCTTATCACAAGTTCTGGAGATTGCCTCCAATGAATGTGCATGTTAATTGGATAATTGCTGTTCAGAGAGAGGTTCAGACTGGATACCATGGGAGAGGCATTCAGTTCAACCTGCTGGTTGAAGGAAGTCATGATGGAATTGTCTTAAACAAAGGGTAAGAGTAGACCACGTGAAGAAAGGTAAAAGACCCTCCAGGCAGGTGGATCAGAAAAAGCCAAAGTTGGTTGGAGATGTACAACAATTTGGTGAGTTTAGAAGGCGCAGGCATGGGGGTGAGGAAAGAGCTACAAGCCCCAAGGCAGTGCAGTAGAGGGAAATGAATCTGGGAAAATGGGAAGGTCTAGTCAGGGAGGGAATTCTGAGCTGTGTTTAAAGAAAATTGTGAACTAAGCAATGCTTCTCAAACTCTGCTGGAGTATAAGGGATGCATTCTGTGAATTTTTAAATTTGTGTTTCACTTTGATGGAAGAAATGTTAAAGTATATTCCCACTTTAAAAAGTAGCAAAATTTTAGTTTCTTAAGACAGGACTCCACAAAATAAGGTCTTTGGATAAATACCTGAGAAACATCAGGCTAGACAATGATTTATACATACCTTCCCTGAAGACTGTAAAACAATTCCCTATTGAAGACAAAACTCCATTGTACATTATTACCACTGGTTCCCTTTTATCTACTCTCCTGTTTGTTTAACCCTCTAAGAACTCTAACATGTATGTCAGTTATACTTTCACCTTGCAGAAACTATACGACCTTTCTGTCTTAAGTGTTCCGTAAATGTGTTACAGACATCACCTAGCCACCTAGTGTGGAAGCAAATTCTCCAAGTTCTACATGAAGTCCTTCTAATGAATCTAAAACCCATTTCCAATTTACTGATGCTCTAGCACAGGGACTTTTTGTAACAAAATTTCCAATTTTATCCAACAATTATTTCAATACTCTCTGACAGACAGCATTAGAACAAAGGCACTCATCAGTGCTCATTGGGTTGGTCCACTTCTGATTAACTGTAATTCAAAAAGAAAAAGTTTACCTTTGGTTATAAGTGAAACCGGATTGGAGGGCTTGGATGCGACAATGCATGCCTCAAAAATCTTTTACTTGGGGTTGTTTCTACAAGGACATCACCCCCACCTTTCACCTCGTACAGGCTTCTTATGGCTGACCCACTCTCATTCATTATGTCTCCTCGAAGTGGTTCTCCCTGACTGTTCACAGTTCCTAACCCAACTCCCACAAAGTTGCTCTGCTCCCATTAGCTTGCTGGTTTCTTCATAGAGTTTATCACAATTTATTATTGTTTTATCTCTGTCTCTCTCACTGGGTTGTGTACTCCATGCAGGTGAATACTGATCCCCAGTGTCCTGCTCATAGAGGATGCTTCTTAAATGTTGGTGAAGGTATAAATATATAACTTCTCTTGAGGAAAATCATTCAACAGCTCATGTTATCCTAAGGATCATCTTGGCACAAATTTCATAAAGAATAGCTCATGAGCTCCTGCCCCCAAATGTAATAAGGATAAAACACCTTCAAAAAATTTTTCATAATAAAAAAATTGTTAAGAGCAAGCTGATGTGGGCTCTTTTTTTTTTTTTTTTTTTTTTTAAGAGAAATAGCTGATCCAGGTTTAGGCATGAGCTGTACGAGAACCTAGGACAATCTTATGCTAGAAAGCAAAAAATCTATCAAAGACTATTTGTTGTTGTTCACTCATTCAGTTGTGTCTGATTTTTTGTGACTTCACGGACTGTAGCATGTCAGGCTTGCCTGTTGTTCACTGTCCCCCGGAGTTTGCTGAAACTCATGTGCTCTGCGTCGATGATGCCATGCAACCATCTCATTCTCTGAAACCATGTCAAAGACTATTGCCATCTGGTAAAAAAAAAAAAAAAACAAGCCAGGGTTTCCCGTTAGCTGAAAATGGGACAGTTTGAGCATAACAAGAAGAATGATTGTGATGGATTGAAACAAATCAAACATATAAAAATCCATAAGTTCAGAATGCTGTTACTTAAAACTGGTAAGCTTTGGAGTTTCTTACAGCATCAGCTTATTATTCTGAAATTTGGTGAATAAGGGGAAATTTATCCTGCTCTTCCTGTGCTAACTGTCTTTCAAGTAAACCAAAGAATTGAAAAGAGAAAAATTCTTCTCCATAGACAATTTCCAACTAATAAGTACAGAAGGAAAGGAAAAACTATAAAACCCACAGTTCTATAACTCCTACTGAAATAACGGATTTAGGTAACACTCATGAGTGACTACTGAAACCATGGAACTTTTTAATGGAAAAATAAAACTGATAATACCTGAACTTCTGATTGATCTTATTATCACTAAAAGTGAGACAGACAGACATTATATGTCTCTGTTGATGTGATAGACATCACATCACCTATGTATGTTTAGCACCACCTATGAATTGCTCTTTGCCCCCCAAAAAAGTGAACCTGCATGTAATTAAACCTCTGTAACTAACTTTCAACCTTAAATGACACCATGAGGTTCTAATAAGCCATGTAGGAAATTCTATAGGACAAATGACTCAATTTCTTTAACAAATAAACATCAATTTAGAAAGTGAGTAGGGGTGAACTTTTATATAGTAAAAGAAGCTTAAGAGACACATCAACCATATGCAATGTACAGGCATTGTTTCATTCTGATTTAAGCCAATGAACTTTTCTAAACTTTTTTAAACAACTTAGAGACTGAACAACAACAACCAAATGAACTACAAAAAGTGATTTTTAGATAACTAGAGAAAAATGAGCAGGAACTGAGTAGTAGATGATCTTAACAAAGTGTCTGTCATCAACTTCCTTAGAGAGGATCATGATACTGTGTTTTTAAAAGTTCTTATTTGTTAGAGGTAGATACCAAAAGTGTTGCAGGTGAAATGATACAATGTTTGGGATTTGCTTTAAAACACTGCAGAAAAATTAAAATGGCTGTGTGTATGTGTGAGAGAGAGAGGGCTGGAGGGAGGGGGAGAGAGAAACAAGAATGACAAAATGTTGGTAAATGTTGGAGCTGGGTGTTAGGAACAAAGGGATCATGGGTCTATTCTCTCTGTATATGTTTGAAAAAGATCATAAACAAAATTAAATGCTGAATTTTGTTGTTAAAATGTTTTAGTATGAAATACAGTAAACATACAAAAGTGTCTAGGAACCACTTAAAGAAAAGTATTGAAATATATTGTTATATGTCCACAACACAGTGCAAAACACGAACGATTGCCACCTCTGCAAGCCCCCTTCTGTCCCTCCCTGAACATCACACTCTTCTCCCTCAGAGAAAACCATTGTTTTGAATTTTATGTTATAATCCCCTTGTTTTTCTTTATAGTTTTAAAAACACTACTCATGTACTTATTCTTACATAACATACTATTTAGTTATTTTTTCTGTTTTTCAACTTCATACCAATGGAACCATGCTTTATGTTGACTTACTTCTTACAACATCAATTTTGAAATGATCCATGTTGCTGTTTCTAACTGTAGTTTATTCATTTTCAGTGCTGCAAAGTATTCCACTGTAGGCATGTACCACAGCCTTTTTTATCCATTCTACAGGTGGAAGACACTTGAGTTATTTTCAGTATATCATGAACATTCCTGTACATTTCTCTTGGTACACAGATAGACAAAATTCTTTGAGATGGACACTCACAAGTCAAATTACAGTGTAATGGGATACATGCAAATAAATTGGGAAATGTCAAAATGTTTTCTAAAGCAGCAGATGTACCAGTTTACATTTCTTCCAGTAAGCAGTGTTCTTGAGATATTCCCTTTTTATACATCTTCAGTTCAGTTCAGTTCAGTCACTCAGTTGTGTCCGAGTCTTTGCGACCCCATGAATCGCAGCACACCAGGCCTCCCTGTCCATCACCAACTCCCGGAGTCTACCCAAACTCCTATCCATCGAGTTGGTGATGCCATCCAGCCATCTCATCCTCTGTCGTCCCCTTCTCCTCCCGCCCCCAATCCTTCCCAGCATTAGGGTCTTTTCCAATGAGTCAACCCTTCGCATGAGGTGGCCAAAGTATTGGAGTTTCAGCTTCAACATCAGTCCTTCCAATGAACACCCAGGACTGATCTCCTTTAGGATGGATTGATTGGATCTCCTTGCAGTCCAAGGGACTCTCGAGAGTCTTCTCCAACACCACAGTTCAAAAGCATCAATTCTTCGGCACTCAGCTTTCTTCACCGTCCAACTCTCACATCCATACATGACTACTGGAAAAACCATAGCCTTGACTAGATGGACCTTTGCTGGCAAAGTCATATCTCTGCTTTTAAATATGCTATCTAGGTTGGTCATAACCTTCCTTCCAAGGAGTAAGCATCTTTTAGTTTCATGGCTGCAATCACCATCTGCAGTGATTTTGGAGCCCAAAAAAATAAAGTCTGACACTGTTTCCACTGTTTCCCCATCTATTTCCCACGAAGTGATGGGACCGGATGCCATGATCTTAGTTTTCTGAATGTTGAGCTTTAAGCCAACTTTTTCACTCTTCTCTTTCAGTTTCATCAAGAGGCTCTTTAGTTCTTCTTCGCTTTCTGCCATAAGGGTGGTGTCATCTACGTATCTGAGCTTATTGATATTTCTCCCGGCAATCTTGATTCCAGCTTGTGCTTCCTCCAGCCCGGCATTTCTCATGATGTCCTCTGCATATAAGTTAAATAAGCAGGGTGACAATATACAGCCTTGACGTACCCCTTTTCCTAATTGGATCCAGTCTGTTGTTCCATGTCCACTTCTAACTGTTGCTTTCTGACCTGCATACAGGTTTCTCAAGAGACAGGTCAGATGGTTTGGTATTCCCATCTCTCTAAGAATTTTCCACAGTTTGTCATGATCCACACAGTCAAAGGCTTTGGCATAATCAATAAAGCAGAAATAGATGTTTTTCTGGAACTCTCTTGTTTTTTCAGTGATCCAGCGGATGTTGGCAATTTGATCTCTTGTTCCTCTGCCTTTTCTAAAACCAGCTTGAACATCTGGAAGTTCATGGTTCACGTATTACTGAAGCCTGGCTTGGAGAATTTTGAGCATTATTTTACCAGCGTGTGAGATGAGTGCAATTGTGTGGCAGTTTGAGCATTTTCGGCATTGCCTTTCTTTGGGACTGGAATGAAAACTGACCTTTTCCAGTCCTGTGGCCACTGCTGAGTTTTCCAAATTTGCTGGCATATTGAGTGCAGCACTTTCACAGCATCATCTTTCAGGATTTGAAATAGCTCAACTGGAATTCCATCACCTCCACTAGCTTTGTTTGTAGTGATGCTTTCTAAGGCCCACTTGACTTCACATTCCAGGATGTCTGGCTCTAGGTGAGTGATCACACCATCGTGATTGTCTGGGTCGTGAAGAACTTTTTTGTACAATTCTTCTGTGTATTCTTGCTGCCTCTTCTTATATCTTCTGCTTCACCTACTCTTAATATTTTCAGAGTTCTTAATTTTTGCCAATCTAGTGATTGTGAAATGGTATCTTATTATTTAAATTTGCATTTCCTTTATTACTTGGCTTACCCAGTGTCTCGGGGTGAAGAATCCGCCTACAATGGAGGAGGCACGGGAGACATGGTTTCTATCCCTGGGTTGGGATGATACCCTGGAGAAGGATATAGCAACTCATTCCAGTATTCTTGCCTGGAGAATCCCATGGACAGAGGAGCCTGGCGGGCTAGAGACCATAGGGTCTTAACGAGTCAGACACGGTTGAAATGACTTAGCATGCATACATGCATGACTATCTCTTTAAGTGTTATAGGGATATTTGTGTTTCCTCCTCTATGAAATAGACACATGCTTTTGCTCACATTTTAACATTTCTCTTTTTTAAACTGATTTCAGGAAGTTCTTTATATATCCTATTAGCCTGTTATAGTTCACATGGATTGCCAATAACTATATTGTGGCTTGCATTTTCACTTTCTTTATAGAGTCCTTTGATGAATCAAATTTAATCAATTTTTGAATTTTAATCAATATAGTAAAACTGATCAATTTTGGACTCTTAATTACCTTATTAAAGAAATATTCCCTCCTTCAATGTGATAAAAATATTTTCTATATTGTTTTCTAACAGCTTTACAGTTTTGTTTTTTTACATCTAGGTCTTTAATTCACTTAAACTTCTTTCTTCTCCTTTTGTGAAACAGGACTCCAATTTCATTTTTCCATATGGACAGCCAATTGACCCAGAACCATTTATTGAAAAGCTCATTCTTTCTCCACTGCTCTGCAATACTAACACAGTCATAAATCAAGTGTCTACATAATTGTGGGTGTACTGCTGGGCTCTGTAAAACAGACTGAATTTTCATCATCCAGGAAATAGTAGAACAGTCTAAGTTTGGCCATTTCTTTTCTTAACTGATGCCTAGAACCCCTGAGATTGTTCTTAATCTGTTCTCTTCCTTCAGTCACTCCTCTAAACCATTCCTAGTCCTGCTAGGCTCTTAATGCTGGTTAGTTCATGTCCATTCTCTTATCAGATACATTAAGAGGTCCCACAGTGAAACAGTGAAAGAACTATTTTTAACCCCTAGCTAGACAATGAACTACCCCACTCTTCAGACTGTTATTAACCTCAACAGGACCCACCATACAGCATAAACTCAGTAAATATTAGTTTCCCTATAGGGTTTCACATGGGTTAACTGTTATTATTTTTTTTATGAGAGTGTGATTTGCCTCCTGGCATATCCAAAATATTCTCATATGAACTTACATTGTTTTTTTCAAAATGTTTAACCTAGAAATTTGTCTAAATCCTATAAAGATAATGAAGGTTTCACTTCACTATTGCATTGTTTTAAAGTATCTTACTAAACCTTTTGAAATGTAATCAGACAACAATGTAACTGTTTGACATAATCAGGCATTTCATTTCAGCTTGATTTACCTTTGGGCTATTATGAAAACAGACTCTTGGAAATCCAAAATGACAAAACAGAGTAATCAAGGTCTATTTAATATCAAATTAATTTTTCATTACCCTTTATTAGATGTGCAACAACTTCAACTTGAAGGTGCTTTCTTACTTATCCTATTTGTACATTTTGGTATTATCTCTTGTTGAGCTAGAAGGTAAAAGTCTTCTACAGGCAGCTTCAGGGACCAATTAACTCCATTAAATTATATCCAGTTACGTAGTGAACTGAACCACGGCTGTCTGGGGCTGTCTGGAGCTGTGACAATCAGGAGATGGAGAGAGGCAGAAAAGGAGAGATTGATTTTAATATGTCACCGAAGCACAGTGCAACAATATGCCAGCGTGACTTTCAAAATGGCCTTAAAATATTCCAAACTCAGGGAGTTTCCTTGCTCCTGAGTGGGAGTTGATAGACTGTCTGGCAGCATTAGAAACAGGCAGAGAAAAGCTGATGTCTATATTGTATCCTCTAATGATAACATTCTGCCTCTTTGCGACATCTCCCCCTTAGAAGGATCCGTATATTTGGTGTGAGGATATGTGTGTGTGTGTGTGTGTGTGTGTGTGTGTGTGTGTGTGTGTGTGTGTGTACGCGCGCGCGCGAACCCCCCACCCCCCGCGCGTTTTGCCTCCTCCTGTGCAGAGGGCAGGGTTTCACCTCACATCTGGGAAAACCAAACCGAAGGACACTAACCCTCCCAAGGTCAACTAGAAAATTAGGCCTGGGGGGAATGGGGGGAACCGAACCCAGGTGTCCCCACTGCAGCTTTGTGGTTGGGCACTAAATCATTTTTCTTCTCTTGTGGGAAAAAAAAATCATTGGGTGGGGGTGAGAGATTAATCAGATTTCTTCCTCTTTCTCCCCTTTCCTCCCCTCCCCCAAAGGAGATAAAAACTCATGAAAGCAAACAAGGTGTCCACTCCGCAGTTCTTAAGCTGGGTCCCTCCAGTCTTCCCCTACACTCCACCCCCCAACACAAAGCGATCCCGGCTCCCAAGGTTTCGGTCCGTCCTACGCGGAGCCCGGGAGGTGAGGAGTGGTTAAAACAGCCCTCACCTCCAGCGGGTCCCGGGTCCGCGGCGCCCAAGCCCCGCCCCCGCCGCCCTTCCCCCACGGCCTCGGCACGCCAGCCCCTCTCCCCTCTCCCAATCGGGCGCACCCACCCCAGATGCCGCCTGGCACCGAGCGCTGCCGCCGCTGCCGCCGCCGCAGCAGCACTTTCCACTTGTATTGATCACCTCCCGGCCCCGCTCAGCCTGCTCGCCGGAGCGGAGCGCGGCCAGCGCGCCAGCCCTTGGCAGCCTCGGAGCAGTCGGGCTCCGGGAGGCAACTCCTTGGGAGCGCCCTGTCCGGGGTGCCCTCTGCGCTCTGCAGTGTCTTTCTCTCTGTCTCGGGGGAGAAGAAGGAGGAGGAGGAGGAGAAGGAGGAGGAGGACGTCTGGTCCGGGCTGGGAGGTGGAGCAGCGGCAGCCGCCGCCGCCGCCGCCGCCGTCGCCGGAAAGGGAGAGGCAGGAGAGATCGAGACTTGGAAACCCCAAAGTGCCCGCGACCCTGCACGGCAGGCTCCCTTCCAGCTTCATGGGCAAAGTGTGGAAACAGCAGATGTACCCTCAGTACGCCACCTACTACTACCCCCAGTATCTTCAAGCGAAGGTAAAGGGGCGCCGGGGATGGGGGGCGCCCGGGGCGCGCGAGGCTCGGGTCCGGGAGGGGCGAGCGGCGAGCTCCCGCCGCCCCCGGTGGAGTTGATGGAAGGTTGCTAACTATAGCGCTGGCCTGGGCGCAGCCGGGCGGCGCGCTGGGCGGCTGCTGCCCGCGGAACTGAGTGCGGAGATCGGGTTACAGAAAGCCTCGGGGGGAAAGACTAGACAGGAAAGAGCCGCCGGCCCCTTCCTGGCCCGGGAGGCGGGGAGGGTCGAGGGCCGAGCGGCGCCCCTCGCTGAGCGTTGGCTGCTCGGCCGCGGGTCCCGCTGGCGGCGCAGATCTTCGACCCCTTCTCCTGGGCCTCGCCCGGCGAGCGGTAACTCTCGGCTTCCCTCGGAGTGGCGCCGAACCTCCCGCCCCCCGGGGACGCCCCTCAGTCTCCCGCGCGCGCGATGACTGGGGCTCCAGGGGGGGACGGGACTTTTCCCTCCCCGCCTCCGGCCCTGGGCGCCCGCCCCTCGCCTTGATCTTTGTGCGCTGTGGCACTTCACCTGGTTACTGATTTCTACTTTTACGCTGGTGTTTTGGGTAGGAAAGTGGCCAAAGTTCACTCAGCGTTCATTGATGTCCCTTTTAATCTTCCCTGTAGCTTCTGCAAATGCGGGACAATGGGCAGATTTCGATGCAGAGAAAGAAGTGACTTCGTATTTAGTTTTGAAAAATGTTACCTTACATGTTTACATACAGATCGATTTTCAGTGGTGCTTTCTCAGAAGTGGCCTTGGTACACGCTTAAGTAACACAGCAGATGACATGTAGTCATACAAATTGCGCCTGGCTTTCTAGGGACCCTGGGTACGTTGTTAGTGGGCCTATCTTATTTTTACTATAAGAATTTGATGCCTTCTGAACTCATTAAAAAAAATTATTGGGTCCATGAAAAGTGAGGGTTTCGCTGCTTTGGAAGCTTTTTTCCAGTTTGGGAGGGCGAAAATTGGATGCAAAAGATTTCATCAGCTGTTAGCATCTCCTATCTGGACTCCTGGTGCCCTTCCAGATTACAAAAGAATCAGGTATGGGTACAGCCTCTGAACTTTCTTTGGAAGGTTGTTATCATGCCCTGCTTGCTGGCAGAGGGCATTTCAGGCCTGGTGCAGAGAATCTGATTCAACCTCGATAAGCCTTTCTTTCTTACAGTGTGTGTGGTCCATGTTATGTACCTACATCATCGTTCTGCATGTGTCCCTGTAGGTAAAATGACAGTCGTCTGCATAGAGACCTGAAATTTCTTAGCCCTCAAGGACCTCATTTTCACCCCTTCCCCAATAATCGCCAGAAAGCAGCAAGATGGTAGCAGTAAGGATACCCATTACTCATTTATATGTGGTAGCCTCTGTATTTGTTTTCAGGGACTGGAGGGCGGTACCCGTATTTTGGTGAACTACGTTGTAAATATAAGTTGTTTGGAGAAATTTTGAGGTGTAATCAATGCATTACCTTTTAGATATCATATATGTTTAATGCATTTGTTTAAATTATGCAGCATTGGGTACCTAAAGGACAGCCTATTCAACACTTAACTTTATGAATAATAAATAACTTACACTCAGGTGAAGAAAAAAAGGCCATGTTTCTACAGGCACATTCACCTTAGTAATTTTTATGTACCATTAGTAAGTTAGAAACCAAGTACATAGCATTTAATATAGCTAATGCAATGCCATTTGGCTCTTTTTGCCCCGTAAATAATTGAAGAGAGAGACAAACGGCAAGAGCCTGCTCTAGTAATTAGGGTCGGATCCCAGAAAGCTTTAGGGCCCATTTTCTGAAAGTGTGCTTCCTGCATAAAGCATTTAATATTGATTTCTGTTACAGTAAATGACAGTCTCAAAACATATCTTGCTGTTTCTACTCTGAAATCTGAAATCCTATTACTCTGAATCTCTTTGTTTCCTGAGAAAGACAGACATACTCACTTGACCTATATAACATGGTATTAAAGTTTGATAATTAAATCTAAATTCCCTGTTGTAAAGAATCTTGATTATCTCAAGAAGAGGCATCTCCTAAAATGTAAAGCGACTAGATGCAGATTTTAGGTAAGCATAATTCAATACACATAGCCCTTTTTTTCTCCCTTATCTAATCTATCTCTTGGTAACATGGTATTGTGAATCATTAAAAAAAAATAGAGACCTGATTTGATCTGTAGTTAGTTTAAAAACAAGTGTTACCTATTCTACCTAAAGAGTTAATAAACTGACGTAGTATCTGTGGTCTACAGTGATGATCCTTGCCTCTGTGTGTGTTTGTGTTCTAACCCTCCTGAAATATGGGATAAGTAGCATCACTGTTTAAAGTACAGTGATGTGTTTGCTAGACAGAGTTGTTTTGAAACTTCTGTTTGGAAGCTATATCAAAAACTGAAGAATGGTGTGGTCGTTTACCAAGTGATATTTGAGTTAGACTTGTGATCAAGAGATGGATGTGATTGTTTTGAATCGAGAAAGAATAAATGGATGGGACTTCTTTTCCTCAAAAGGAATAGATACCAATGAAAATGGCACTTGAAAATCAGTTTTGTTACCATACTTTGAAAAGTTATCGTATGTCAAATAATTTTTCTTATGTTAATCATCCAATCAGTCTGTTTTGAAAAATTTATTTAGTAATGTTTCTCTGTAGAAACGTATTAGTTACTTCTACATTCTATTAACAATTAGTAACCAACAGATTATGGAGCTGTATTATAGCATGTGACCATATTTGTGTGCTTTATGCTTTGACAGAAAAAGAAAATATTAGAAAAAGTAATCCAGATGCAATAAACATAAAGTGAAATAGAGAATATTATGGAAGGGCTGGACATGGGGTGGAAATGAAGGACTCCAAAATTTTTATAATACTTTAGTGCAGAGTAACAGAGATTGCAAGTAACCTGATTTTACACGCTTGTTGAGTTTTTTGTATTTCTTTGTAAGGATGGTCTTATCACAGCAGGAGTCTCTTTATCACTTGACACATCCATTCTAAGATATAGGTTGATGTAGCTTCCTAAGTATAAGCACATATTGTTTTGAAGGATTTTCTAAATTATTAAGAGACATTGTGTATTACTGAAAATTAAATTTGGTATCTACTTGTCAGATACACAGGAAACATTCTGACAATTTGATATATTTTAATTTTGTATGTAGACATTTTCACTTATCGTAAAGGAAACCCTTGAATTCTGTTTGTTTCAAAAATACCATGACGTATGTTACTACCAAGCCGTGTATACAAATGTTTATGGGAATTGAAATACTTATTCTAGTTCTTTTGAAGAAAGGGAAGTACCAAATGTGCTTTAATGGTTAGCTGATATTTTGTACCATCTACAAGCAGGTTGACTCATTTGTGATCTTTATTCATAGATTGTTTTGTGTAAGAGATGATCTACAATAGAGAAATGTTTGTTTCTAAAACAAATGTTTGTTCTAAAACTATTTTTGTGTAAGTGTATGCCTAAGAAGATACCTGAACCTAGCCTAAAAATCTGAAAAATATTGAGCAATATAATTTGGTATTCTATTAATGAAACTACTAGAAAAAAAGCTCTTTCTGAATTGAATTTTTGGGTACATTAATGTTTTGTTGAATTCCTTAACTTTTCCTTAGTTATAATCACATGAATATTATATCAGTCTGTTTCTTTAGGAATTAGGGGTCATGATTTGATACATGGAACTACTGAGTATATTAAGGTGGATTGGAGGTACAGTGGCATGATATTAAGACTTGGGGTGCTTTGTGTCCAGAGAAGTAACTGCATTTGGGAAATGAATAAAGTGTGTTTAAATGCATCAATACATTAATACAATATTTTATATGAAGAATACACTTTCTTTTCATAAGTGGCTGAGATATTGTGGCTATCTGGAAGTAGTGTTGGAAGACTCAGGGTCATGGAAATGCTAAACTGAAGATGCATTATAATGAAATATTATAGGATCCTTCCCCTTGGATAGCCATTTCTTTTGAATTTCCATAATACCTATTATTTTTTATATGTTGGGAGCCAAATCTTACACAACTAGAATGGAACAGGGAAAAGATAAGTGAAGAGAAGGAGGAAAGTAATCAATTAGTTAGTATCAGTATAACCAGATATAGTTTACATATTTGGTGATCTTGGCTTCAAATTTAAATTCAAATATGGCAATTCCCATGTAATACACTTTCATGAAAAAACATTTTAAGCTTTTTGATATATTGCTTAGTCTGTGTTTTGCTTAATAGTTTCTTGCAACTTTTAATTACCCCAGCTTACTTAATGAAGACTGAAATTTTAAGTTCTAGGTCTTTATACTAGACAGCAGGACCTTTTCCCCTTTCTTTTTACTAAAGAAGGATTTGCTAGAAACGAAAATTCCTTTTTCCCCCTATATCTACTTAACCAATAAAAATTATGTGAGGAAGATCTAGAATGGAAGTAAAAATGATATGGACACCTAAATATCATTCATTCTTTTTAAAGATGAGGGATTTCTTGTCTAGTTTGCTTTTTATTGGATTCTCAGTTCCCTAAAGTTTATTTTCCCCTATCATGGTCTCCTTTTCCTATATTGAATCTCTTTTCAAAGGCTATCAGCTGTCCATATTTCTCATTTGATTTGCAGAACACTAGGTGCTAAGTAAATGCTTGTTACTGACTATTATATTCTGAATAAGTACATGCAAAATTTTCTTAGACCAGAAAAAAATTATAGACCAAAATCTACAAATATAATAACCCAGCCTAATTTTCTAATGAAATCTCAATATAGTTTGATTTGAATTTTAATTTAGCTTGTTGCTGTAATGAAAACTTTCATTTATGAAGATCACTAAGATGAATTACATATCAATTGGTCCATGCTTAATTTATGAAATCAAAGTACCTTTTTTTTACAGTCTTTATTAAAGACTATGGCACCAGAAAAAAAAGATCTCATAGTGTTCTGTCAAAGAGGGAAATGTTACATGTGATGAACTGGTTACTTAGCATGTGTTTGCCTCTTACTACTGGCCCCCACCAACACAGTTCAAACTTTTTCTGCTTAATTTTCAAGAAAATCCTTTTTTTCCCCCCGGTATATTTCAGATGTGGTAAAAATATTTATTCATTTAATGAATAATAACCAAAATATAAACTAGCCTCAAGTTGTTCAAAATTGTAATTATCTGTGTTACTGAGTGGTGTATACCCTAAATATGACATTTAGCTACCTAGTTTCTTATCCCATTCGTTGGGATATTACAGGAATAAACAGGAACATACTCAATTGTTCTTAAGTGGAGGTGTTTTATTCAATGTAACATTACTTAAAGAAAATGTAGTAATGATATGTCAGTGATTTAAATGCAGTGCCATAATATTTGGTACACAATTAAGCTATATATTCAAAATTGAGCATTGGGCTTGGGGATTTTATGTGGAATGAATATAAATGTCTTGGTTTCTCTGCTGTATTATTTTAACAAGTAAGTGGTAAAAGCTGGTGCCTTGGGAAAAGCAGCAGTTGGATGATACAGACATTTAGCACCCAGAGTTTGGTCCGAAGATACACAGCAAAATGCCTTCTTACAGAGTGTGTGTGTCAAACACACATGCAGATTTGAGCACACACACAGATTTGAGAACAGAAACTAAGTCGTTTTTTAATCAGGTAGATTTGTGGGGGAAGGTGTAAAGAGAGAATGGTGACAGCCAAGTTAGCAAGCCAAACATGTATCTTACATAATTGAATTCCTTATTTTGGCTTAATGCACCTAGTCTCCTTAACATAATTATATGAATATTTAACATTTTCAAACAAGCATTGGAAAAAAAGTGTATCAAAGATGGTGAGAAAGAAAACGGGGGCAAAAATCAACATCTAGACCTCCAAGGGGAAATGTTCAGTCTAAAACGGAACATTCTTGTTCTCTGTATATTGTCTTCTAGCTAATTCTTAAATGCATGCATTTACCATTTTAGAGGAGGGAGAACAGTCTTCTGGATGATATATGTGAAAACCTGGATTCTAAAAGCGAGATTAGATGCTAATATGAACAATTAACTTGCTTGTAAATTTGGTACTGTGGCTTTCCTGGTGGCTCAGATGGTAAAGAATCTGCCTACAATGTGGGAGACTCAGGTTCAATCCCTGGGTTGGGAAGATCCCCTGGAGAAGGGAATGACTACTCACTTCTGTATTCTTGCCTGGAGTATCCCATGGGCAGAGGAGCCTGGGGGACTATAGTCCATGGGGTTGCAAAGAGTCAGACATTACTGATCGACTAACACTTTCACTGTAAACACACAAAGTCAGCGTCTTGTGGATGATTGCCTGCAATGACTCTATTCTGGAATTAGGCTAAATTTTAAGCTGGTGTTTGTGGGAAATTGCTGAGGCTCTTGAAGGGCTATAATACTAACAAAGTGATTGTATTTCCTTAGTGACCCTAGAGCACCATTGTCTGCTTTGGGTATTGGGAAAGGTAAGGGAGTATAATATCTGATCCCTGCTGTCCAGCTGCCAGCAAAGACAGAATAGACACATTTTAAGACATAAGCAAAGAATATTTTCAAAATAGTTCACCCAGGAAGACAGCATACCCACCAAGGGTTTGAGTGACAGGAAGGCTCTCTGATCCACATGTGGGATTAAAAACTGTCATGTGTATTGTGAGAAAAGGTAAAGTGCTAATAAAAGTTACAACAAACCTGGGAATTTTATAGAGAAATGGGCTTTAGATTAATGAATGAAAATTTCTTAAATGGATAATCACCATTGTTTTGTATAGTTTCTGCTCTGTAATCCTCTTATGACTACTTAGAGTTTTAAAGAATATCACTTTTTCATACTTTATCTTAACTCCTTCTCCTCAAAGTTTCATATTCAATTACCTTATTTTACATTATTATGTTTCCAGTTTTATGCTTATAAATGTGCTATTAAGCCCACCTATTAGGGTTGTGACAGGCTGGAAATATAATCCTTAAATGATGACATAATTGTGATATGGAAATTTTATTTTATTCTTTTACTTTTATCATTTGAAGTGATGTTTATTTCTTCTAATTTATTAGTGTTGTTTGGAGTTGTTAGGCGTCATTGTGTGCCTGCAATCTACATGGTGATAATGTGTTTAGTGTGAGCTGACCTTTCTTCAGAAAATAACAGATTTTTTATTATTACTGATCTTTCAGGGTTATAGCTTTTTATTCTCCTTATTTAGTCATTATCTAGCTTTAATTTTTTAAAAATAAGCTCTGCAGTGGGTCTAAGTCCTTCAGGAGTCGTATTATCCTCTGGCCTCAGTGTGGGACACTGAACCCAACCTTCTGGCTACCCTTTGAACAACACGTACTATTGGGCTGCTGGGTCGAGGAAAAAAAAAAAGGATGGTTTTAGGAAGAGTTTTTGTGCAACAAAACAAGATGATTTCATAGGTATCATAAATAATTTTTACCAATCTTGAAGAAAAAAATACATCATCTTCCCAGCTCTCCCAAGTGGGTAGATCTACTTTATATGATACTGATTTTGTTTTTTATAAGTTGAAAATTACTAATTAGAATGAACAGAATTTGATGGATACATCATGGAATTCTATGCTTTTTCTGAACTTGAGTTTTTTGGGAGGGAAATCAAAATTGCCAAGAAAGAACTTTAGATCATAAACCTACATTTCTATTGTACTTAAGCTCCTCAAATGACAATACTATTCCCCCTATTTAACATTTTTTAAACATGGTGATTTTGAGAATTGTAATTGAGAGAATATTTGTGCTGAAAAACCTCTAAACCCTTCTTCGTATGTAGAATAACAGTGAAATATTTTCACAGTTTGAAATAAAGTCTCATAAAATATTTGGTTATAAGGAGAAGTACATCATATCAGAAATTTGTAATACCACCAACTTTACCTTGGTCTTCTCAGCAGTAATTTAGATTCAGTACCAAACAGGCTTTTGACAAATGCAGATATTTATAGAAAGGAAAATTTGCCAGTTTTTATTTTCAGGTCTTTAACTGAAATACTCCCAAAGTCCTCTCTGCCACCTACAGAGCACAACGTTGATTAATTTCATTGTTTAAAAAATGGAAGCCTTAAGAAAAAAAGTTCCTAGTCTCAATCAGTTCTTGGGTTTTATTCTACATGATTATTTGCATACTTTTATTAACAACAACAGCAACACAAAAAGAACTGGCTAGAAGAGAAACTTCTCTAACAGAAATTCTATTGCTAGGCAAATGATATTTTTTAGAACACTATGTGATTTTTCTGTGATTGGGTATAGCTTATCTTAAAAATGAACTGTGTTTACAACAAGTTTTGTTCCAAAAAGTTCACATATAACTTACTTAGTGCTTGAAATTCATCTAGTATATTTCATATATAAATTGTTATCTTGCATTAAAGGGTTCCCAGCCAACCCATATGGGCCTGTGAGAATAACCCACTTTATAGTTCACATATAGTTGTTATGTATTGGTCCTACCACATGTGCTTTGCAGGTGGTACTAGTGGTAAAGAACCCACCTGTCAAGGTTCCCCGGAGAAGGACATGGCAACTCACTCCAGTAATCTTTCCTGGAGAATCCCATGGACAGAGAGCCTGGCCGAATGCAGCCCATAGGGTTGCACAGAGTCTGGCACAACTGAAGCAACTTTAGCATGCACTCATGCATAGAACCAAATCATCATAAGGAACAATGTTTCTTGGAGGAGGAGGGTAAGTATTCAGAGTTGGAACTCCGAGTACCCCTCTTTGGCCCCTTTAGGGGGAAGTGAGAAGTTTTTCTTAACTCATGTGAGGGGCAGTGGGAAGACTGGAGCTCCCCGTAGTCCCTCAATAGGGCTTTTGAGCTTACCAGCCTGGGGACTGGGTTTTAAGAAGAGGAAGGAGGTGTGGCTTGTGAAGTCACAAGGGGCAGGGATTGGTGGAAGTGGGAGTTGTGGGTGCTGGAGCTTCTCTCTGGGTTAAGCCTTGTGGGCCCTGCTCACTTCTCACTCCTGGGACTAGCTCCCCACGTACTTGTTTTCTTTTCCTGTGCTGGCCTCATAGGTCATCTCTTGTTCTCCTTCTTCCTAGCCCATCCTCAATTTTTATAAAGCAGTCCAAGGCTAGATTCTAAAAAGTAGGGTTTTGCATCCCTAGCTCATCACTAGCTAGATTACTACAGCCTTGCCAACCTCTCTCCTCTTCTGCAGCACTGAATCAGGCAAACAGCTTTTGAGGCTGGTAACAAAAAGGAAACCAAAAGACAAAACATCATCCAGTGCCATCACTTCTATTTCCACCAAGTCCTGGTCCAACAGAACTTCATAACACTTCAGTTCAATTCAGTCGCTCAGTCGTGTCCGACTCTTTGCAGCCCCATGGACTGCAGCACACCAGGCTTTCCTGTCCATCACCAACTCCCGAAGTTTACCCAAACTCATGTCCATTGAGTCGGTGATACCATCCAACCATCTCATCCTCTGTCATCCCCTTCTCCTCCCACCTTCAATCTTTCCCAGCATCAGGGTCTTTTCCAATGAGTCAGTTTTTCACATCAGGTGGCCAAACTATTGGAGGTTCAGCTTCAGCATCAGTCCTTCCAATGAATATTCAGGACTGATCTCCTTTAGGATGGACTGGTTGGATCTTCTTGCAGTCCAAGGGACTCTCAAGAGTCTTCTCCAACACCACGGTTCAAAAGCATCAATTCTTCGGTGCTCAGCTTTCTTTATAATCCAACTCTCACATCCATACATGACTACTGGAAAAACTGTAGCTTTGACTAGATGGACCAAACGATAAGCATCTGATAATGGCACAGTCCCAATAACCTCAGATTTTTACTGAGACTCAACCTATGGAGCACTGGTTAAGAATCCTACCCTGAAAAGAAGACAAAAATGGAACCAGTCTGTGCTTAAGAAGACAACTCAGACCATGGATCCTTTGGTAATTGTTTGTGGATTGTGTCTTGACTCTGGGGTGAAGAGCTCTACATGGTCCGAGAGCCTGCAAAAGAGGGATGAAGTCCATGGGTTTGTGCAGTCTCCCAAGTGTGCTGCTTCTCTCTCATCTCCTTTTCCCACCCTCCCTCCTTCCTTTTCTCCTCCATTTCTACTTCTACCTTTTCTTCCTGCACAGTGACAGTAGTCCCACTGTGCACTGACTTCTGACCAGCCAGAGGTTTGTGTGCTCCTGGTGGATCTGCCAGGGTGATGGCTGCTTCCAAGCAACTCCCACTGCATCTGCCCCAATAAGGGACCAAGTGGGTCTGACTTAATTTAGGTTAAAAAAACAACAACTTTGTTTTATAGATTATGATTAAGAATTTACTAACTTCAGTTCCCTCTTTGAATCAGATTTTCTTTTTGATTCCTTATCCAATTTTATACACAAAATTTAAATAAAATTGTATTTGGTGGTGACTTGGTGGTAAAGAATTCTGCCAAGCAAAGTTCAATCCCTGGGTTGGGAAAATCCCCTGGAGAAGGGAATGGCAACTCATTCGAGTATTCTTGCCTGGGAAAGCTCATGGGCAGAGGAGCCTGGTGAGCTACAGTTCATGCAGTTGCAAAGAGTCAAACTCGACTTACTGGCTAAATAACAACAAGTGTTATAGAAGCACAGACATGACGTAAGACTTTGAGCAAAAGAGAACATAACTAGCATAATAAAAAGTGTTTTGATGCCAAATGTGTACTCCAAAGGAGATTGGAACTTAAATACGACACAGTGAAATGGTAAGCTGCATACATTTTTTTGTTCACCCATAGTAAAATTTAAAATCATACATAACCACTTTTTCAGTTTCTTGAATATTTCACTAAATTATTATTTATCTAAAAATAATCACAAAAGTTTTTTTTTTGATTGGCAGAAAGGTGTGTTTCTTACTTGGTGATAGTTCCTCAGATTTTAATTTTCATAGCAGAAATCTTAAATGTTGATTTCGACTGCTTGTGTTTTAAAAGAATAGATTATATCTTGGCATACAAATGGGATTTCACATGACAGAGAGTGATATCTGGTGTTCTTTTCTACCCCTCTGTCTCTGTCACCAAATTCAAATTCATGTCTCAGCAGTTCGGGATATTCTTCAGTGAATATCCTTTGAGCCTTCAAAATTTGATTTGACTGTGTGTGCTGAAGATAGCTTGTTCAGATAAGCACATGGTGATCGCTGTCCGTGTGTCTGGGCCCTAATGAACATCTGCTTTCTAGGGCGCCACAGGAGCGCCCTTCTTTGTTTCCTCTTCCTTTGCCATTTTGATTTGAATCTAGTTAAACCCTGCAAATGGGGTTGTTTTTCAATATGCAAATACTCCTATCTCCCTTTTTGGAAAAGAAAAAAAAAAAAAGCGCCAGATATTTTAAACATGAACGCATTGGGAATTTAAAAAGAGTCTGCAGGAAGCAAGCGCACAACTCTAGTTCTTCTCTTGACCACTCAGACATGGACAAAAATCATCTAGCAGAGATCATAGAGTTGGAGCTGCCTGGTGGGTAATTTAATTAAATTCAACAAACACTGAGCAGGCATTGTGTTAGGCCCTGGAAGGTGCAAATATGTAAATAAGGCATGATTCCTGCCATCGTGGAGCACAATGAGATCATTTTGTTTACTTTCCTGTTTATTTAAAATTTTTATTTGAGGTAGAACACAGACACACACACACATAAACAATATAGCACACACATTTTAAATATAATATGCTCATGTAACAGCTACCCAGGTCGTTGTGTGACATTTCCAGCACCCACAAAGCACCCTCATGCCCTTCTCAGTGTGTCCTCCGCAAAGGTGTCTGCTAGCCTTACCTCTATCCTTGTAGATTGGTTTTGCCTACTCTTGTATGTCATAAAAATGAATTCTGGTGGCTCAGATGGTAAAGAATCCACCTGCAATGTGGGAGACCTGGGTTTGATCCCTGGTTTGGGATGATCCCCTGGAGGGAGACATGGCAACCCACTCCAGTATTCCTGCCTAGAGAATACCCATGGACAGAGGAGCCTGGTGGGCTACAGTACGTGGGGCCGCAAAGAGTTGGACACGACTGAGCGACTAAGCACATTCTTGTATGTCATAAAAATGAAATCTTATGGGATACAAAAGGATGTATCCTTTTGTGTCTGGTCTCTTTAGCTCATCATTATTTTGATTTCATTCATCCATGTTGTTAAGTGTAACTGTTGATTCTTTTTTTTTTTTTAATGCTGTGTAGTATTCTATCACAGAATATATCACAATTTTTATCTCTTCTACTATTAATGGACATTTGGATTATTTCACTGTGGAGCTATTATGAATAAAATTGCTGTAATTATTCTTGTTCATACCATTTGGTCAACATACCCATTTACTCATAAGAGAGGAACTGGTAGGTCATAGAATGTATGTGTGTTCACCTAAAATGGTCGATGCTACCATTTTCTGTTCCTATTGGCAAAGTGTGAGAAAGCTAATTATTCTACATGTCACTAACACTTGGTATTGTCAGTCTTTTTAATTTTAGCCCTTCTGGTGGGTGGTATCTCAGTATGGTTTTAATTTGCCTTTCCCTGATGATTAATGATGTTGAGCACTTTTTCATATCTTTATCGGTCAGTTGGATATCCTCTTTTGTGAAGTGTCTTTCAAGTATTTTGCTCACTTCTTAAACATAACAGCTTTATTAAATATAAGTCACATAACATAAAACTCAACCTTTTTCCTCACTTTTTTATATTGGGTTGTCCTTTTTATTAGTTGTAGGTTTTTAAATAAAGTCTGGATACAAATCGTTCATCAGATATATCAGA
The DNA here is from genome assembly GCF_054371585.1 of Giraffa tippelskirchi. Lineage (NCBI taxonomy): Eukaryota > Metazoa > Chordata > Mammalia > Artiodactyla > Giraffidae > Giraffa > Giraffa tippelskirchi. The sequence goes on from NC_137277.1 coordinate 97,773,805, forward strand.
TATATATATATATACATATATATATATATATATACACATGTGTGTGTGAAAGTATCTGCTCCCAATTTTCAGTTTTCTCGTTCACTATCTGATTACTTTCTTTTAATAAATAGAAGTTTTTAATTTTAAGTTCCATTTATGAGTTATGATCATTGCTTTTTGTGTCTGTTTAAGAAATCTTTGCTTACTTTAAGGTCATGAAGATATATTCCTATATTTTCTTCCAGGAGCTGTTATTTTATCTTTCACATTAGGTCTGCAGTCTATCTCTAGTTAATGTTTGTGTATGTGGATGAGGTCGAGATTCATTTTCCCCCCATATGTGTGTGTTAGTCGCTCAGTTGTGTCCAACTCTTTGTGATCCCATGACTATAGCCCACCAGGCTTCTCTGTCCATGGAATTCCCCAGACAAGAATACTGGAGTGGGTAGCCATTTCCTTCACGAGGGGATCTTCCCAACCCAGGGATCGAACTCAGGTCTCCCTCATTGCAGGCAGATTCTTTACAGTCTGGGCCACCAGGGAAGCCCTCACATATGAATATCTTATTGATGCAGCAGCATTTATTGAAAAAACATTTTCATTTTCTCCTTTGAATTTTAGGACATTTTTGTTGTAAATCAGGGGACCACATTTATGTGTTTCTTTTTCTGGACTCTGTTTGGCTTCATATGTATTCCTGTGTCAGCACTACATGGTCTTAATTGTGAAAGCAATATGTTATTGGTATATTCCTCAAGGTGGACTTAAGGATTCTAGATCTTCTATCTTTTAAAATAAATTTTAGAAATTATTTTTATTAAAAAAAGAAATCTGATAGAATATTTATTGGACTGACATTAACACTATACATCTGTATTGGAAGAACTGATACCTTCCAAACTGTAAGGATATCTTTTCTCATTTATTTATGAACTTACCACTTTTAAGTAATTGATAATAAAACAATGGAAAATTACTGTTTTAGATGCTTATTTCTTAAATACAGTCAATAATTCTTTCAAAATCTGTAGTAGGAGAGTTGGCATAGATCCTAAGAAAATACTTCTTTTGAAGGGGGAGAGAGAATATTCATTATCAGATAAAAATTAATTTTGAAAAGTAGTTTATAACTGAAGCTTTTCCTTTAAAAACGTATGGGACGTTCTTTCTGATTTCTCTTGAATGCATCCCAAAGTACTACTGTTTCTTCTTTATATTCTTTAGTTTCCTTTCTAGGCTTCGTTTATTTGATGACATGTCATCCAGTCACCTTGTCTTATATAAGCATTATTATCATTTGAAAATTAGTTGTGTTTGGAGAATTTTTTGACATCCTCTGTGATTTTATTTTTTTAATATTACCTAGATATTGTGAAAACAAAGGCTGGAAATAGCTGTGCTTAGATACTAACTTCTGAGCAATAGGATATGCTGCTCTATGGGCCTCTGCTCCTTCAAACTCTTTCTTAGATGTTCTGAAAATCTCATATGTGTTTTTTTCATGCTTCATATTTAAGGTTTTTAAGCTTTGATTACTGCCATCTTCAGCCAGCCAAAAACAACTACATAGAACTTGCAAAGCTTATTAGTTCTGGCTAGGTTAGCTTGGGTTGAGTAGGAGGTTGAATAGACGACTTCTGAAGTCCCTTTCAACTCTAAATTTTATGATTCTGGGAATTTATAACATCCAAGAATCACATAGTCTTAGAACTGGAAGGAACTTGAAGATAATCTGGTCCAAGCCACTCACTTTACCAATGAGGAAATCTACCCAAAGTGAGGAGACAGGAGTAGGGTTCCAGAGCTGGGGGAAGTGGGGCAGCGGGATGGGGAAGGTGGGAGTGGCAGGAGGGCCAGACCTCACATGACTAGTCTGTGCTGTGACCTGAAGGGGAGGAAGGAAGAAGGCAGGCCACACACAGCCTTAGCAATTAATTATTCCAGGAAACTTATCAGAAGTTGGACTGGGCTGTGAATGGGGCCGGTGTCTCCAGCTGGTTTCTGGTTGGAAACTAGTAGTGGTCACCCTGTCAGAGGTCACCCTAGCAGGTGGGGCCGGCCAGACGTATGCATTGCCTTCCCCGAGCACGGCCACTTCTGCTGGTTTGCCAGGACAGTGTCCAAATCTGATCCTGCTTTGTCGTCCTCTTGCTAACCATAAAGATGCTCTGGGTACCGCTACCATAGCTGGGCCCTGCTTATCCTCCATGGCTTCTGGCCTCTTCACAGCCTTGTTCTACTTCTGGATTCTTCCTTTACCACATTCCTGAGAATCTTTGTTTTTACAGTCATGGGTCTGGGGCCAAAACCCTCTCCCTTTTTTAGCATGCCTGAAGCTTTCCCACACTAGCAGGATACACTCCAGACTACTTGATTCTTACTAAACTTTCTCTGTCCTGCCATCACTACCTGGTGTAACCTGTTTGGTCACCAAAACAACAACAGCACAACCCAGGGAGGCTCTGATTAAGCATCCCCTGTATTTGTTGAAGCCAACCCCCTCATTCACCACTCTGATGGGAACCACTTTCTTCTTAATGCTGAACACTCCACTTTAGGCTTTAGTATTTCTTTTTTTTTTTTTCATGAGCTGTTTGAACATAGTTGACAGCCTTCTGCATTTATACAGGGTCAGGTTTCAGGAGCTCCGTTTTAGTCAATTATGTGGAAAACCTCGGAGAAAGAAAACACGCAGTAGGAGGGATCCACCAGCCTGTTGTGCTCCTGGGACACAGCATTGCCCGCATGCTGTTTGGATCATATATTCATTTAAATACATTAGCTGAAAAGATCATGCCTGGCTATACACCTCACTTTAGGGAGATCAAATACCAGAGAAGTTGGGATATATTAAGAAAAAAAGAGAATGATTTTCCCACAATTTATAAAATGTTCTCCAGTGAAAATGCCTCCTAAGTTCGTTTACATATTTCTAAGTCTTTGACAGAAAGTATAATTTAAAGCTGAGCCAGCAGGAGAAAGGGTGTGTATTAAAAAGAGTAATTAGATACTAAGAAAAATAGTTTGTGAAATAATTTCTTAGGTCAGTTGGAAAGGATGAGTTTATTTTGTCATATTAGATTTACAACTGACTTCTGAGGAATGCATGACTGAGCAAAGGTACAACTGTAGTAGCTTTTTGTGTTTGTTTTGTTTTGTTCTCACTGTGTCAGTGCTGATTGGTTTAAAGCTTTTGGTTTTCTTCCTCCAAGTGTGTGTAATCATGATGGGTGAACTCTGGAAGCCATGGCATGCACAGAAGGAAATGACCGAAAGGCCTGTGGGTGATTTAAAATCATCGTGTTAGGGCCTCTACATTGTCTGTAAGGAAAACAAGTTGTGTGTGGACCATTATTAGTTAGTTGATAAGCATCACAGTCAAGGAAGTTTCCAGGGGGTGGGGGTGTTTAAAGATTGAGGAGAGATGTGCCTTTTAAAAACATCTAAGGGTGCTATTTACAGAGCAGTTAACTTCTTGGGCCAGAAAGTTCTCTCAGGTGGGTTGAGTGAATCATCTTAAACAATATGTAGCAAAAAAAAAAAAAATGTTGTTCCAGTGTATTTGGCTAATAATAATGTGTGTGTGTGGGCTTCCCTGGTGGCTCAGTGGTAAAGAACCCACCTACCAATGCAGGAGATGCAGGTTCAATCCCTGATTCAGGAATATCCCCTGGAAAGAATGGCAACCCACTCCAGTATTCTTGCCCGGGAAATCCCATGGACAGAGGAGCCTGCCGGGCTACAAGTCTATGGGGTTACCAAAGAGTGGAACATGACTTAATGACTAAACAACAATAAATGTGTATGTGTAAATTGCTGAGTCTCTCCCAAAGCAAAGCAATAACTTTGTATTTTACTTTCCTTTACTTATTTAATTATTGCAAGAAAGATAGGCCTGCCTGACATTTTAGAAATCTTGTGCATTATTTAAGTTAAAAACATGTATTCCATCAGAGTAACTTAAAGGAAAGTCAGGGTTCCAGTAAGCACGGGAGTTAATTATTATCCTTAGAAAGATGGAATTTGTTTTCTGATCCAGGTTTGCTTCCTAAACTAAATGTTTCTGATTTTAGTACCTTTCATCTAACTTTCCCAAAATGTCACGAAGCTTTAGAGCAAAGATTACTCACATTTTAAAGAATGTACAGGCATATTAAGGCAGATATATCCAGTCCTGCACTGGTTATATGCTCATTGTTGGGCAGCTGATAAAATCTCATGTTTGGGATATTTAAAATATGGGGACATAAGAGTTTACTAATCTTATCTTTCCTCATTCCTTATTACATGTTAACTTTCACTGAGTGGAATTTAGTGAAAATTATATAAGGTGAAAATAATATATAGTAAGTTAACATAATATAATACAGTTTACATGTTAGGGGAAAATATGGAAAAAGTCAGAGTTTATCAGGAAAGAAAAAGCATAGTCTGAAATTATTTATGTATTTAAACTGCATTTAGTAACAGTTTAATGTAGCATTTTGCCAACAGTAATTTGTATGTGATCACCTTTATAAGATAATGTGCTAATACATTAATAATCAGGAAATATATCTTGTTCTGTTTTGTGCCTATTGCAATGTTTTGCACATAGTACATAGTTAAATAAATGCTTATTAAATTGAATCCATGTCTTTTGTTTTCTAATATGATCAAGAGAAGTATGAAACACAGCCAGAATTCTTTAGGGATGAAATGCTCTTGTTTAAAATACACGATTAGGATAAAAGGGGGCTTTTAGTCTAAATTACCCACATAATTTTCTCAGTCTGTCGCTTTACCATTAGACTCCTTGTTCATGCCTAGAAGGCCATCACTACTATTAAGCTAGTTTGTCACTGTCATATAAGCAGTTCATGAAGCACAGAAACAAAATATTCAAGTTAAATATAACAAATACAATGTATGTAGAAATGAGAGGCCCGTTAAAATGAAAATTTTACTCGTAACTTGAATAACGTATGGATGGGGCATTATTATTGAAAAGCAATTAAATATTTTAAAAGGGGTACCTTTCTAGGAACTGTATTTCCTAGGATTAGCTGGAGGTCTCTAAGGGCCTAGGACTGTGTCTGGACAGATTTGTGATTATAGTTGTCAGGGTTTTGACAGGAAACATATGGCATACTTAAAGTTGGTATTTAAGGGATGTTTAATAAACAAGGCTATTTACCAATGTGTTGGCAGGGCTTAGGGAAACCAAAAAGGGATAATGACATGTTCCGAGGCCAGCAAAAGATGGGTATTTTTATTCCACAGGGTCTGAAGGGCTAGAGGAGGGAGCAGTTCCCAGAAGGGTACCTTGCAAAGAGGACTGCCTGAGAGGAGCAGTGACCTTTGGCTGAGGACCAAGGCCCACCCACGTTAGGCAGCCATGTCTCACTTTCCTCCCACTTTCAGATCTCCCGTGAGTCTCTCCAGTTGGAATCCACAGGACGTCAGGGGCAGGAGAATCCCTCCGATGCAAAGCATTATGGGTCCACCTCTAGTGTGCAGAGTAGGATGGAGAAGGTTAGGCAGCCTGAAGAATGGGGAGCAGTAAATATTTGTCAGGTAATAAATGGCTGCTTACTACTTTTCTTAATGAATAGTTGTTGTTTTTTTTTCTTCTTTCAGTTAGCAGCACTACTTATTGCCTTCTTAAAAAAATCTTTGTTTTTCCTTGAATGAGATAAGCCATATTTAGTAGAGTGCCTGCTATGTACAAAACATTTTGCCAGGCCTGTTGCTATCAATAGCAGATAACTTTCTAAGAAAATTCACTACTAGTGGAGTTGTACATTGCTTTACAGAATAATTAAATACTTTGAAACATTATAAAGTAATCCAAAGCACCTCATTTCAAGATAAATTTGGGAAGCTTGCTCCTTAAAGCAATCCTTTGGTGCCACTCTGTCCAGTAGGACATTCCACAACTACAGGAATCTTCTATATTGGCATGGTCTGAAGCAGTGGCCATGGACCCCATGGAGGCTATTGAACACCTGAAATTTGGCTTATGTGACTAGAGACATTGAATTTAAAATTTTAGCCACCTGTGGCTAGTGACTGTCATATTGGGCAAGACAGCTCTAGTAAACTGTTAAAGAAATATAGGTTACCTGATTTAATTTTTGTGTGATTTTAAAGTAAGAAGTTGAATCTTACATTTGTAGATTTTTTTTTTTTGATTGCAAGCCTCCACATATAGGAACCTTGCAAATACTGGTGACAAGAATATAAAGGGAGAAGAAGTTAAACGTACCCAAGATGGAGGCGGTCCTATAGCTTTTGGCTAGTAAAAGCAAAGCAAAAGATACAAGAACCCTCTTATGTTATATAATATATGTTTTACAAAGGTAGGTTATATTTATTTAGACCGAGTTATATTTAAAAATAGATCATTGTGCCTGGATTTCTCATCATTAAAAACTCTACTTCAATTAAAAAACATTTATTTTTATGATGGAGATCTTCTGTTCAGTTCAGCTCAGTCGCTCAGTCGTGTCCGACTCTTTGCAACCCCATGGACTACAGCACACCAGGCCTCCCTGTCCATCACCAACTCCCAGAGTTTACTCAAACTCATGTCCATTGAGTCGGTGATACCATCCAACCATCTCATCCTCTGTCGGCCCCTTCTCCTCCCACCTTCAATCTTTCCCAGCATCAGGGTCTTTTCAGATGAGTCAGTTTTTCACATCAGGTGGCCAAAGTATTGGAGTTTCAGCTTCAACATCAGTCCTTCCAATGACCATTCAGGACTGATCTCCTTTAGGATGGACTGGTTGGATCTCCTTGCAGTCCAGGGGACTCTCAAGAGTCTTCTCCAACACCACAGTTCAAAAGCATCAGTTCTTCGGTGCTCAGCTTTCTTTATAGTCCAACTCTTACATCCATACATGACTACTGAAAAAACCATAGCCTTGACTAGACAGACCTTTGTTGGCAAACTGATGTCTCTGGTTTTTAATATGCTGTCTAGGTTGGTCATAACTTTCCTTCCAAGGAGTGTCTTTTAATTTCATGGCTGCAATCACCATCTGAGGTGATTTTGGAGCCCAAAAACATAAAGTCTGACACTGTTTCCCTTGTTTCCTCATCTATTTCCCATGAAGTGATGGGACCAGATCCCATGATCTTAGTTTTCTGAATATTGAGTATTAAGCCAACTTTTTCACTCTCCTCTTTCACTTTCATCAAGAGGCTCTTTAGCTCTTCTTCGCTTTCTGCCATAAGTGTGATGTCATCAGCATATCTGAGGTTACTGATATTTCTCCCAGAAATCTTGATTCCAGCTTGGGCTTCATCCAGCCCAGCATTTCTCATGATGTACTCTGCATAGAAGTTAAATAAGCAGGGTGACAATATACAGCCTTGACGTACTCCTTTCCTGATTTGGAACCAGTCTGTTGCTCCATGTCCAGTTCTAACTGTTGCTTCCTGACCTGCATACAGATTTCTCAAGAGGCAGGTCAGGTGGCCTGGTATTCCCATCTCTTTCAGAATTTTCCACAGTTTGTCATGATCCACACAGTCAAAGGCTTTGGCATAATCAATAAAGCAGAAATAGATGTTTTTCTGGAACTCTCTTGCTTTTTCTGTGATCCAGCAGATGTTGGCAATTTGATCTCTGGTTCCTCTGCCTTTTCTAAATCCAGCTTGAGCATCCGGAAGTTCATGATTCACGTACTGTTGAAGCCTGGCTTGGAGAATTTTGAGCATTGCTTTGCTATCATGTGAGATGAGTGCAGTTGTGCAGAAGTTTGAGCATTCTTTGGCATTGCCTTTCTTTGGGATTGGAATGAAAACTGACCTTTTCCTGTCCTGTGGCCACGGTTGAGTTTTCCAAATTTGCTGGCATATTGAGTGCAGCTCTTTCACAGCATCATCTTTTAGGATTTGAAATAGCTCAACTGGAATTCCATCACCTTTACTAGCTTTGTTCATAGTGATGCTTCCTAACCCCACTTGACTTCACATTCCAGGATGTCTGGCTCTAGGTGAGTGATCAGACCATCATGATTATCTGGGTCGTGAAGATCTTTTTTGTATAGTTCATCTGTGTATTCTTGCCACATCTTCTTAATATCTTCTGCTTCTGTTAGGTCCATACCATTTCTGTCCTTTATTGTGTCCATCTTTGCATGAAATGTTCCCTTGGTATCTCTAATTTTCTTGAAGAGATCCCTAGTCTTTCCCATTCTATTGTTTTCCTCTATTTCTTTGCACTGATCACTGAAGAAGGCTTTCTTATCTCTCCTTGCTATTCTTTGGAACTCTGCATTTAAATGGGTATATTTTCCCTTTTCTCTTTTGCTTTTCACTTCTCTTCTTTTCAGGTATGACCTAAATCAAATCCCTTACGATTATACAGTGGAAGTGAGAAATAGATTCAGGGGATTAGATCTGATAGACAGAGTGTCTGAAGAACTATGGACAGAGGTTTGTGACATTGTACAGGAGACAGGGATCAAGACCATTTCCAAGAAAAAGAAATGCAAAAAAGCAAAATGGCTGTCTGAGAAGTCCTTACAAATAGCTGTGAAAAGAAGAGAAGCGAAAAGCAAAGGAGATATTTTGTACCAACTTATTAATAGTTGCTTCCATGCTTAGGCACTTGATTGCAAAGAAGATATTCAAAGAAGGAAATTAAGATTTCTAGTATGTACTCAGCTAGAACAAAATATGACTAATGATGATATATTAAAGGTGTATAGTGTATCTTCTCTTTAAGATCTTGATATTTAATGTCGTCATTCACTTTTTGGTTATTTCCTTGTTTTTATTGTGTATATTATATATAATATATATATAACATATATATTCAGCTTTATGGTGAAATCTGAGCGTTCTCTTGGTATTTTAAATAAAGTTTTCTTCTTTTTAGCCTGTCTTTAGACCTTACACTAAGTCCAGAATCTGAAAAAACATTCACTAGAAATTCATAATTATTCCATAAGGAAAAACAGATGATTACATCACGGATATGACATATTACCTCTAATGCAACTGAAAATACTTTCCAGAGCATTAAATTCACGGATGTTTGTTTTCTGATTATTATTATTCTACTCCGGCTGACCTTTTCCATGTTATGCTTTATTTCATTTGCCTTTAATAGGCCATAATAATTATATATGAGACTGTGCTTTTTGAAATGAACAAGATAAGGTCTAAGGTGATTATGACAAATTTTAAAAATGACTCTTGCTCTATAAACTCAAGAATGTTGAAGTAACTTTTGAAATGAAATGACCCTTTAAATAGAAAGATGCAGTTATTTTGCCTCTTTCCATTTCATTTCTGAAGTAATTTTGTCAGAAACCCAATAAACAGTATAAACTAATGATATGGTATGTGTTGAAGAAAGGTGTGGTTTCATGTATGGAATATATCACACTTTGTGACTCACCTTCCTTTAATGTATTTTTCAAGTTTGTATAATAATATCCATACTTAAGCTTCCTTTCTTTTATTCATTTAATTGAGTTCTTGAGATGATACTAACACAACAGTGAAATTTTAACTCACTTTTATGTGTGATAAAATGCATATTTGACTCATAATATTTTGGGAAATTATAAAAGATAAAATCAGCCTTCTTCCACAACATTGGTTCTGCCTGCGTATCTATTGCCGTAGTAACCAAGTAAACACTAACTAATAAAACTAAATGGGCACCAAAAAAGTTTCTCACATCATTTGCATTGAAAATGCTTCATAGTACCTTTTAACAAATATGTTATTCTGGATAGGGGAAGGAAAGATTTACGTAATAGAAGAGAAGTCAAACTTTATTTGAATATAGAAAGAGAGTTGAAGGGGTAGGAATCTGTACTGCTGAGAAAAGAGTTTTCAAAGCAGACTGTTTCTGGTATTTTATACCAATTATGTGCAGCTATTGCTTTGAATAAATTTTGCTGCCCTGCTGAGATTTCCTTTTTTACAAATCCTGGCGCAATTATAAGATGGAAGTCTGGAATGTATAAACAATGTCCTTTGAACAGTAAATGAGCCTCATTCTTATAAAACTAAAGGTAGGAATGTACTACCTTTTATTCTATGGTTCTTTGCCTTTCCTTCCTTCTTAATCATTGCACAGAAACTCGTGTCTACTTGTGAGTGTACAAAAACAGGAATTTTCACTAGAAATTCTTTTAAAGTATAATTTCTATCAAACTAATAAAATCTCTCTGTTGCTATAAGACAATAAACAGTAGTAACTGTTCAGTATAGCTGTTGATTATTTATTTCTATATCTCCAACCTTAACCCAACGAACTATAATAGATTACCTTTTTCTCTAGACCTGGAAAACAAAACACTTCCCCAAGTCAGTTTCATGGGCAGAAAAATGACACCCTTAGAGCATAACGTTAGGCTGAGTTTCCAAATGTCAGCTTGTTTTATGTGACAAAGCAATCTACACTAATCATGGCAAACAGTATATCAAATCCTAAAGAGAAGTCAACTGTCACTTGGAATTAACTGAAAAAGCCTGAACTCCATTATTTTGGTGAACTTACAGACCTTATACAATGTTTACAATAAGGTTTGGAGAGTTGCCTAGCATTGGAATATATACAATTAAACAACACAGTGGAACGGCCCTTTTATGTCAGCACTGCTAGAAGACCGCCATTATACTCACATGATAGTCATTCTTGGAACTCTTAACATAAACAGGAATAGAGAACATTCATTTGTAATTCTATCTTAGTGCACGCAGGATTTTATTTTATTCACATAAGCCCCCATGGTAACTAAAGATAGCAATAATAAAGGGATCATCGAATGAGGATTATTCCTTTGACTGTCAAAGAATGTCATACTTTTGTTTGTAACTGAGCCGAAGTACTCAGGTCTTTGGACTTTTATGTAAGCTTCTATAAACAAGGGATATTGTGTTTAAATTTATTACAGAGTGAATTTTATCTGTTTGAAGATATCTTTACACTAGAAATTAATACAAAATGCACTTCCTGGTTCCCTTTCTCAGACATTTATCAAAAATAACAAATGTAAAGATGCAGCAGAGTTTCATAGATTAAAATGAAGCCACACATAGTCTAAGTGTTTAATCCACATCTTGTTTCCTTGAAGTTAGATTAGGTCAATTTAATAGTTACAGCTGGACCAGAAGGGCTGCTCCTTCAGTGCTATGGGAACCATAAGAGCCAAAGAGATACAATCAAAGCAATTTCTTGTTTTGGGGAAGTGGAATATGTAAGACACTGATTTATAATTCTTTCCTTTAGTAATATATTTTTTAATATGTGCATTGGATTTTCCGAGTAGTATTTTTTCCCTGTAGTTTTCCCTAGAATGTTTGGCATTATAATTCCGAAAATTAGTTTACATTGAGACCAAAATAAACCATAGCTATAATCACACGACTCAATAACGACAGGAAGATTTGATCTCAGTTTTAGGTCACTGGAGCCACTCCAGCTGTTTTTGTCTCTGTTTTCCAATCTGTTGTCTAAAATTTGGGAATTTGTTCAGCATGTTTACAGAGAGATTTGAATTGCTTGATAGAAAGTTGATCTGTTACGTGGCCAAAAAAAAAAAAGGACTGTCAACTTGATATATGAAAAGTTTTCAGGATATTTTAATGACTGAGTATTAGAGCACCTCAGAACATTAAAAGGTTAGCTGAGATATGGTTTTTCAACAAAAAATGAAATGTTTGCTCTCCCTAATCTTGGCCTGAAATCTGTAATTTAGAGCCCTCAGTATAGACAACTTTTTGTCCTTTATTTTTTCTTGTAGTGTAAATCCTTCTCCCGACTTCCCCAAATACCTGGCAGGCCTCCACTTATAATCAGAATAAATGAAAGGTTATATTGAGTTAGACTAAGGATTTCCCAATCATGATTTTGACCCTATTTGGACAAGGTGAACTGAATGCCCCAAGAATCCTTTAAATAACCAATGAATCAATCATAGGACTAGACAGTTCTTGGACCCATTTATGTGTTTAAAGACATTGAGAGCAATGGTATCCACATACACTTGTGAAGTACTACTGGATTCCTTTTTTCAAGAAAATACGTATTTCAAATGTTTCCTCTGTTCTTTACTTTTCATAATTTGAGAACTAAGTTTGGTTGTGATTATAAACTTTGAAAGTATTTCTTTCAAATTAATATTTTTCCAGAATGGGCAATCCTAATTTTATATCTCTTTTCTTTGAATGATTTTAGTCGATAAGTCAGGTTGGTTTTTTGGAAGGACAATAATTACAACTTCCCAGAATGACCTTGATGCACTTGAATTTTGTGCATAGTGTTGCAACATAATAGTAGATTTTCGATTTTATTTCTGTTAAATAACTTGCCATGCCCCGTGTTAATTGCTCTTCTGGGTTATGGCTCATGTCGAGCTGCTGCCTTTCAAGTGATCCAAAGTGACTCCCAAACACTGCTCCAGTTGTAGCTGGTAGTTTAGTGGGCTGTGTTAGTCCTACTCATGGATATTGAAGACCGTCTGTCACCTTTTGACCTACTTTCCCATTTGTCAGCCTCATCAGAACAGTATGTGTTGTGATGAAAGGCTAGAGTGATATATGCAGACATGGAATGTCAGTGTGTTCCGCTTCTTTAAGTTTTATATACAAATGTTAAGTTAGGCCAGGCGCCAATCTGAGAAAGTTCGTTCTTGGAATTTAAAAGAATGATGTCTTGAATCTCATGTTGGTTTCTTGTGACATTCCCTTCCATTCTAGTGTTCATTGCACTTACCTAGGCAGATGGAGGATTCAGAGGTCACAAGATATAGCCGCACTCTTGGAGACAGTGTAACACAGCTAGGCATGCGTTATACTCTGAAATTTGTAGTTTAGAACCCTCATATGTAGTATGTAATGAATAGCCCCTAACAGCCTGAGATGAGGGCTGTGGCTGGTGTGAAGGGAATGGAGAAATGGACTTGACTTCTCTTCAGGATAAATCAGGAGAGCTCTGTGGATGGGGCAACACCTGTGCTCAGCTTTGAAAGACGATGATGATGTGTGGTGTTGGTGACAGAATAACCCAAGTGTGTTTAAGGGGACAAGAAGAGCAGTGCAGATAGTTTGGGGTCCATGCAAGAAGACAAGGCAAATGAAAAGTTCTTGCTTTTTCTTTTGGGCAGTGGGGAGCCATTAAAAGTTTTAAGCTGAGGAATGACAGCATTTCAGGGAGATTAATCCAACAGATGCAAGGTAAATGGGTTGGAGGCAAGGGGAAGTCTAAGCATAATTCTTTTTCTGTATATATTTTAAAGTAGATTCTGGGGGAACTGTGTCAGAAATTTCTTGAAAACTCCTAACTGAGGTACTGTCTGAAAGTGAAAGTGTTAATCGTTCAGTCATGTTTGACTCTTTGTGATCCCATGGACTGTAGCCCACCATGCTCCTCTGTCCATGGGATTTTCCAGGTAAGAATACTGGAGTGGGTTGCTATTTCCTCCTCCAGAGGATCTGCCTGATCCAGGGATGGAACCGGGGTCTCGTGCATTGCAGGCAGATTCTTTACTGTCGGAGCTCCCAGGGAAGCCCCAGAGCACTGTCTATATTCTTTCAAATATTCTTTCAGTTTGTGTTAAACAGCTCTTTCCACTACTGACCACAAAAATATTTAAGTACAAAATCAAATGTGCTTGTAATATGTACAAAAGACATCTAGGCACAGTGATTCTATGTTTTTTTCTTAATTATTTGAATTTGGAATCCTACTTTATAAGACTGAAGTACTATGTAAATCTATCCTGCACAACTGCAGGTATAGGCTATGGAAGAATTCAGCATAGCAAGGTAAACTGTTTTGAACAACAATAACAAAAATAATAATGATAATGATTACAGCTAACATTTATTGAATGTTTACTATATGCCAGGCACTCTTCCAAGAAGTTCATATGTATGCAAATCACTGTTGTTAAAATATATAGCTAAGTATGAATGGATCTCGTGTTAGAGTAGACAGTAGAAAAATCGGAGGAGAACAACAAATCGATGTGCTTGGTAGATAGAACAAATTTAATCTATAAGTGTTGTCTTTTTTCATAAAATTGAGAAAGCACTTATGTCCTAGAACCTGTGGGAAATGAATGATGTCACTGTTTTATACTGACATTTGATATAGTCTACAATATAGTTAATTAACATATGCTAGAAAGTAAAAATAAATTGGGTATACAGAATAATATTTGGGGAGTGTGATGTGGAGCTATTCCAAGCAGAACACCAGCTTGGATTTGTTTTTCTTTTACATCTACACCCGCACAACAGCCGCATGGATTTAAAAATATATCTGTGCAGTTTTATCGTCTTGGCTCTGGAGCGCTGTACTCGGTGAGAATCATAGTTATCTGCATTAGGCTTCTGATGCCGGTGCAGCCTGAGCATCTTCATTAAAAACCTTTCTGATTCCACCTTTCAGAAATGTATAGCCCCGTACCCTTCATTGTTTCATCTATTCACTATGAGGTCAACTTTTTGTCTCCTTAACTTTATTATGTTTTTTGAAATCTCTCTTTTACTCACTTGTGGAGTTACATTACAGAATGTGTATCTCCTATACTTATATATCTTGTGACAACTCTCATGATGCTTCCCAAGAATAATTTCTGGGTTGTTTGCATAATCCTGTGACTTGATGAGAGTTAGTCATAGGGGTATCAGTAAGGTCCTGAGAGAAAACAGAAGGACCAGGTATAAATGCTGAGATAGTGAGTCCCTGAAGGAAAATGCCCTGTGGAGAGGTGGGTACCAATGAGGACAGTTAGAAAACCGTGGATGGTGGTTCTGGTGGATGGTTGTCCAGCCTCAAAGAAGCTGGAACCTACTAGAGAAATGACAAGTTTAGAAAGTTCTGAAAGTTCTTGGGGCCCCGCAACCCTGAGCAGCCATCAGGAACCACATAACTTGAATGGTCAGAGTCCAAGGAAGCCTGGAGTCAGGGCTGTGGTGGCAGCAAGGACCCAGGAGATGAGAACCAGACCAGGCAAGAGCCTCGGGTTCTTTTGTGTCCAAGGAGATAGAGAAGATTCTGGTTTGGGTTAAGGTTGAGAATGAGGGTGAATTTGGAAAAGAGACAGAGAATGCAATAGAGGAATGATTACTATCTCTGTAGATATCATTTATGTGTGGAATGTTTAAAAAATGATACAAAGGAGCTTATTTACAAAGCAGAAATTCACTTGACAGACATAGAAAACAAAATTATGGTTATCAGTGGAAAGTAGGGTGCTTGGAGGGAGATAGATTAGGGATTCAGGATCAATAGATTCACACTACTATATGTAAATAGATAAAAAACAAGGACCTGCTGTATAGCACGGAGAACTATATTCAGTGTCTTGTAATAACCTATAATGAAAAAAGAATTTGAAAAGAATATGTTTGTATATATGAATAACTGATTCACTTCACTATATACCTAAAACATTGTAAATCGACTATACTTCAATTAAAATAAAATAATGATTTAATGTGTAAACACGAGCCAGACCATGTGGCACTTGAGAGGATGTTGCTGCTGCTGCTAAGTCGCTTCAGTCGTGTCCAACTCTGTGCGACCCCATGGACGGCAGCTCACCAGGCTCCGCCGTCCCTAGGGTTCTCCAGGCAAGAATACTGGAGTGGGTTGCCATTTCCTTCTCCAGTGCATGAAAGGGAAAAGTGAAAGTGAAGTCGCTCAGTCGTGTCTGACTCTTAGCGACCCCATGGACTGTAGCCTACCAGGCTCCTCCGTCCATGGGATTTTCCAGGCAAGAGTACTGGAGTGGGGTGCCATTGCTTTCTCCGTTGAGAGGATGTACCTATGTCTAATTTGTATGTAGTTTATTCCCTGAAATTCCTTTACTATTTGCTTGTAAACGGTTACCAAGCCAATCATCTTGTCTATTTTAAATGACTTTCTGAACCTGCAATACTTCAGAAGAGGGACTGAGGGCATTTTAAGAAGAGTACAAAGGCATGAAAGCAAGTGGCTCTGTCTTAAGAGAAACTTGTGTTGCTTGGGATGATGGTGACAAAACATTTCCTGAGAAGTGGCATCAAACAGAGGCCATTTGTTTAAGAGTCTCCTGGGTCTGCGTTTCAGCAGGTATACATGTAATAAACCCAGTGCTGGTAAATACTGACTCTATCCTGGGTAAGGGCAGAACTAATGCTAACAAATAATTTTTTCAGTGAGTTGTTACTAAGCTAGCCCTGCTACCTCTTTTCTTGAAAGTTTGAATATCTCATGACAGATACTTTAGGTGTTCACTTTTCAAAGCTGAATTAATGAATAAAAGTTGCTTGAATGATTTCTTACAGTTTTTCTTTAAAGCCTTAAGGATAAAGTTCTCTCCAACTTTACTGCCTAAGATAGAAGTTAATTGTATTTACTTACTTAAAATTTATGCTATAAATTTTAACCAAATGATCAAAATTGCAGGACCCACATGCTGTATATAATACTTACTTCAAATGAAAGCTAATCAAAGTGATCAGAAAGTAGCTTATGTTTTTGGTTGAAATTGCAGAAATGAAAATAAGTTTACTTCTTTTAAAGCTATTTGTTTTTTATTGAAGTATAATTGATTTACAGTGTTTTAGGTATATGGCAAAAAAGCGGACTGAAGACAACCAACCTTTCAATGCTAGACCATAAAAAAGCCAACCCAAGTTGTGGGCAGTGGAGATTGGGGGATGCTGTGCATTTACTCCTCTAATCATTTTGTGACAGCACTATAGCCATGTTGGCCAAACAGTCCAAAAGTAAATCAGATAGGAACATGGATCTGTGTTCCCAGAGAGACTGTTAGTAAGCCGTTTGCAAGCAAGGGTTGTGCCTTCAAATTGCTTTGAAACCTCTATTATGCACATAGTGGATACATACTAATAAATACTTGTCGAGTGACCCAGATCCATATATAATGTCATCCATTCTTTTTAAGAAAACAACCACTGCATTTCCTATTCCAAGTGCACAAATTCCTATCCCCTGCCCCCATACTTTACCTTCTCTGAAATCAGAGTGCTTTGTCTGGTTGGTGGCGTATTTAAGAGACTGTCAGCCTGCTTCAAAGTCCAGTTCTACTGGAGGGGATTTGTGGATTTTTGTTTACTTGTGATAGCCAACTGGGGACACTACCAATCTGAGCCCACTTGAAATGAAATCTGCTTGAAGTTTTGTTGCGCTACACTGGTTATACAGATCTAGTGCCAGCTGGTAGTTCAGATTCTCAGCAGAGATTTTTTTCTTCTCGTCACCCAGTCACAAACACACACATTTCCTTGCTGTATGTTTTATTGCAGTCAGTTTGTCTCTTGTTTGCTCTTTTCCAAATAATGGAACCCCTTGTTCTCCCTGTTTTCTCTAGAGTTCTTCTATCAGATCCCTCATTTTTTATTTCCAAGTGGTACATAGAATAGTGGTGTATCCTGTTGTGGATGGTATCTTAGATGTGATGAAATACTGTGATATTTGTTCAGGTTGCAGTTATCCAGCTGATCCAGGGCACTTGAAAGCCCAGACAGAGGTTCTCCTGATTGGCTGCCAGTGGGACCAGAAACCTGATTTTGTGTAGAGGATGGTTATGAAACCTTCATGGATCTCACGGTATGAGCTAATGGTGGATGACAAGTAATAGTGTTAATTCTGCTAAGCCTGTTTGGGGTTTGGGAAACCAGGTCTCACTGTGGTGACTTCCTCATGGTTCCTTGCTGTGCTTAAGGTTCACTTTGAGACGGCACTTAGGTGTTCCAGTCGAGAATTCAAGAAGTATTTTAATCAAAAGTCTTCATGTTTCTCATTAGTTCTCACTACCTACTTTTTCTTTAGATTTATGGCTAAGTTTCTACTTTACAAACTTAGTGGTTTGTTGCATCTGTTTTGTATTTCTCTAGCAATTGATTCTTGCCCGTCTCTCTGCTATTCCCTGTGGCTCAGCCGGTAAAGAATCTGCCTGCAATGCGGGAGACCTGGGTTTGATCCCTCGGTTGGGAAGATCCCCTGGAGAAGGTAAAGGCTACCCACTCCAGTATTCTGGCCTGGAGAATTCCATGTGCTTGTCCATGGGATTGCAAAGAGTCGGTCACGACTGAGCTACTTTCACTTCACCTCACTTCATGCATACTGGAACATCCTCCCAAATTGTAATCTCCACTTGTTAGCATACTATTCATTTTCTCCTTCATGAGTGTTGCCAGCTCTTTCTTAATTCTTCTCTCTTGGATGATTCTCTTCCTCTTTGGGAAAAGAGACAGGAGGAGGAGAGTTAATATTTATTTATTGCCTACTGTTGTCAGGTATGCTATGAAATTATTTTATTTAATCCTGACAACAGCTTGTAGCAGATAATTATTATTATCCCATTTTACGTAAGAGAAGACTGAGGTTCACAGAAGTGAAGCACCTACCCAAGGCCATACCGTAGGTAGGGAGTTGAGCCAGAATTTGAAACCTGTGTCAGACTTCAAAGCCAGGCTACGTTCATCATGTCACTTGAGGGCAGAGCCTCACATAGGTTTTTTTTAAAGTTCTCTTAGGCTCATGTAAGTGATTCATTCACATTAGAGATTCAGCACATACATAGAATTCGACTAAAGCAGATGCTGCATCTGATTTTATCATAGGTGTAGGCCCTGACACTTGAAATTTGCACTTTTGGCTACTGTGTTAACATTTGAGAAATCAGATAAAAACAAAAGCCGAGACCTCACTAATCCAATTATCAAATTTAAAACTCTTAAAATTAGTCTGATACCTGCTTCAGTATCTCATTTTTCACATAGATAACTTGTTTAGAACTTTTCCTTCTTAATTCAGGTTTGACAAAGCATTGATTGTAAGGAAGTAATATTTTATGTTTACATTTAGTTATATTCTCAGACTCCCTAGAACGTACTACTATATAATTTGAGTAAATTTAATTTATAAAAGAAAATGATTAGAAACTTTTATTTTTATACTTTTTTTTCCCTAGAAACTTTTGTTTTTAAAGGTATGATTGACAGACATAATGTAACTCCCTGGGAATGACAATAAATTACAATAAGATTATAATCAAAACACTTTGGGTGTGTATGTACCATATGATAATAATACATGAATATGCTTTGAGCTAACACAAACTTTCCTGATAATTGTGAAAATTACCCTGAGAGGGAGGCTTTATGTTAGCTAGATGACATTCATAATTTCTAGGTAAAGACTAAAATTCAAGAGTGTGTGTGTGTGTGTGTGTGTGTGTGTGTGTGTGTGTGTGTGTGTATACATACCTATAGCTCTACCAAGGCCTAATTTACTTATCTGTCCTCTTGTTTTCTGCTGCTTGATCAGACCTAAGCATAACTTGGGTAGTCTGAACTAGGCATCTAATTTGATAGGTTCTACTGTGAACCTTCATGATAGATGAGCAATCAGTATCAGGAGAAGACTTTGGAGAGAAGAGAATACTGTCCCACAGTCCTCACACTTGGTTCCTGAGTCATGCTTGCTTTCATGATTTCATGCTGGCATTCCTTATTCCTGATCCTTACTGTAATTGGTCAGTATCTGACTTTTTCTCACCCTTAGACCTGGTTCCTCTCTGAAAGTAAATAATAGGATTGCCTGACTATAGGCGTGAGGGCTGACAGGTGATTATTGAAAAAGTGGCACCTTTCTCATCTTTATCAAGTAAAAAAGTTGAATGAGAAATGTAGTATTGAGTTTGACAAGAGTAATAATATTGGAGTTAGTCAACAATATTGGGACCTGATTTTTTTCAGTGTAGGTGGTGACATATGTTTGTTATACAGAGATTACATAGTTACTTTGGAGAAAATAGGAGAGACAAGGCTTTGAGTTTTGAATTTCTACAGAGTTGAGTCATTAAATGTTGGAAGTGCTATTGTAGTGTTGCCATGACTGTGCCAAATTCAAGTTTTGCTATATCACATACTGCTGTCCCTGTTAGTGACAGGTTGACCAATTAATCAGTCTCTTTGGAAAACTTTCAAAGAAAGATTAACTAAATTGTCTTTTTGTCATTATGATTGTCTGTCTGATAATAACTTTGGAACATCTTCAAAACTCATTTGCTTCAATGCCCTTTAAAAAACTCTTGGCAAGAAGATGATTAAAGATAAATATTGACAATTATATTTGTAGTACTATGACAATTTCAATTGTAGTACTATGCTATTGTGTAAATAAGTACATTGCAGTTACTCTTGGGAAAGTTCAAACCTGATGGAAATCCTTCCTTATTGTATATAGAAACCCACACAGTGGAATGTGACACTATTCCTATCAAATAGGATTAGTCCATTCATGTGAGCCTTACAGGAGCAAGGATTTTTTCTTGTTCTTCATATCCCAGAATTAATGACACATTCAACAAATATTTGTTGAATACACGAGTAAATGGGCAATTGAATGATTTTAGAGAACATATATGACTTTCAAATAAAAGGTCTTCAAAGATACACTATTTAAAAATATCAACATCCAAAAAGCTGCAGAGAATAACATAAGTCCATTTATCTACCTTAAAATATCAATAGTTATTAAAATTTGTCACATATGGCTTATCTTCTTTTTAATCGACATAAAATAGTGCCTTTGCTCCTTCCTTAGAGGCACCTCTCATCGTGAATTTTGAGATTATTTCTTATGTTCATATTCTATACTTCTACTACATTTATGTGTATCAATAAAGCAATATATAGTAGAGGATTATTTTGTGTTTCTACATTTACATTCATATCATGCTATGTGTATGATAGTGTCTCATTCTGCAATTTTGTTCACAAATTACAAGGTACATTTATGAGAACTATCTGTGTTGATTACATATGTTCTGTGCTTAGTCACTCAGTCGCTTCTGACCCTTTGTGACCCTATGGACTGTGGCCCGCTAGGCTCCTCGGTCCATGGGGATTCTCCAGGCAAGAATACTGAATTGGATTGCCATGCCCTCCTCCAGGGCATCTTCCCAACCCAGGTCTCCCGCATTGCAAGTGGATTCTTTACCATCTGAGCTACCAGGGAAGCTCTGGTTACATATAGATCAATTTTATTCATTTTATTGTTTAGTAGTTTTCTGTCTTATATCGTAATTTTGTCTACCCATTTTTTGACACACAGATTGTTGCAGGTTTGTTCACTGTTCTGGAAATGTCTCCACGAGTATCTGTCTAGGGTCCCTTTGTGTGCATGTGTGGGAGTTTCTCTGAGGCCTGTTCCTGGCAGGGAGTGGAAGGTCCTTGTGTGTCCTGTGCTCTCTGCAAGGGCGATCTTAGTTTATTCTGACACCAGTGCAGGAGAGTACCTTTCCTCCACATTCTTTCAAACAGGCTTTAGTATTTAATTAGTAAAATATGCAAAATAGATTTTAAAGTTCATGGTAGATGGCTTAACTGTTACTGAATTCTGCAAAATTCAAGTTCTTTTTCATAACCTTAAAGGGGAAGGGAAAACAGCATAGTGAGCAAAACACTTGTGAATGAAAAGATGGAATAGCCATGGGATAAAATAGGAACCGTTAAGTTAAAAATCCTTTGGTTGCCCTCCATTGAGGGTTTCTTCGGAACCACACTGGAATAGCCATGGGATAAAATAGGAACCGTTAAGTTAAAAATCCTTTGGTTGCCCTCCATTGAGGGTTTCTTCGGAACCACACTGAAGCGTGTCTCATTATTAAATGGGTGGTGACTAATCCCCTCCCAGCCTCCCACGACAGTCCTGGCTGAATAGACTCCATAATAATCATTTCTCAGTCCTAAATACTTGGTCTTGTAGCAGCCTGAACTGATGCTTTTGAGAGGCCTATTATAAAATGCAAATAGATACCTAATGAGAAGTTCTGGATTAAATAGCTTAAGTGAGTAAGAATCAGCTTTTACAGTTATTGGATTAACCATCCTGACCAATCTGAACATCTCTTAGAACCTCTTTTTTTCTAGAAAAGATATCATCTCTTTTATGTGGAAACTACTATTAGCAGAAATGAAACTCTTGTTTTGTCAGAAAGAAAAAAAAAATGCTTTATGACTAATTTTATGGATCAGGTTTCTTTCTCTTAGCTCCTGACAATGGGTCCTGTTTTCTTCTCATTTCTGCAGGAGGAGCGCATTTCCATGCCATGGTTTTTGCCTTTCATGTATAAATAGCAAGTGTTAGACGGGCTTTACCTCAAATCTCTTCCATTCGTCTCAGGTTCTCATTCTTCAACTGAAATGACCTGCTCAATCTGGCAAATGACCGTGGCTAACATGTTCTTTATCTTTTGCCCAAATTCTCCGTTTCTCTTGCCAAATATTTTCATTGTTGAGAGTACATTTCTACTTACCCAGCTCCAGAGTCTCCAAAATCTCCTGATTATGAAGTCCTCCTGGGTACCACTCACTGCCCCTGCCATCAGAAAATCAGCATTTGGTCATTTGTTCCTTTTCCTGTCTCATGGCTTCCCTGGTTGCTTAGACGGTAAAGAATCTGCCTGCAATGCAGGAGACCTGGGTTAGATTCCTGGGATGGGAAGATCCCCTGGAGAAGGGAGTGGCAACCCACTCTAGTTTTCTTGCCTGGAAAATTCCATGGACAGAGGAGCCTAGCAGTCTACAGTCCATGGGGTTGCAAAGAGTCGGCCACGACTGAGCAACTAACACTTCCTATCCCAATCTGATTGGTGTGAGATGTTAAATTATAGGTTAAAAAAGGTCTCTTCAGGGCTATTACCTTGAGATGCCTGGACAAAAGACATGAAAGGAGTAGAGGACAGGAGTCATGTGCTGGCTCTTCCTCTGTAGGACTTGGCTTGTTGTGAACTTAGAAAATCTGAAGCACAAATGCTTTAGTGTCTACTTACCAGTTATCTGTAATAAATGGCACAGAACAGATTGGTTTTTCTCACCACACAGTATGCTTTCAGGCCACTTGAATACTGCCCCCAAATGGATTTGGTGTACATCCAAGTTTGCGTCCCTTTGGGTTAAGCAGAAGAGAGATGGGGAAGGAATTGGTGAGAGTGGAGCACAAAGAACAATAAAAATAGATGAAACAATAATACTGACTGGTACTGTCTGTTGTTCAGGGTCATCTGCCCAGCCCTTTGCCTTTCATTGTCACAGAGAACTGAAAATTGATTGAATTTATTAAATCAAGAAGATGACAATGGTGATTCCATTCAGCTGCCTATAAACCTGAGGGATTCTTTCACGGCTAAGCAAATAGTTATGCGGCTAATGCCTCTAAGAAAATAAGCAGCAGGTCCAAGGGAAATTAAACTCTCTCACCAACTCCCTTTCTATTATATTCTATGGGAAATGTGTATCTGTGAAGGATTTCTGAGTCATTTGCTGTAGGCAAATACTTGTGTGGACCTAATGGTGTATAGAGCAGTAAAAATGGAGGTTATCACTCAGGGAGGAAGGCGGACAGTGGTGTGATGGATGTGAACTAGGGCAGGGTGTCTTCAAGGCACTTGTCACAGCCCCAAAGCTCTCACGAAGCAACACCAGCCACAGGGGCTCTCCTTCCAGAGGCAATGGAGGTGCAGTCTCTGGCCCTTCAGTGATCAATGTGCTGACTTTACAGAAGTAAAAGGAAAGGGACAGGAAGTCACACCCTACCCCACACTCGCTTGAATTAGAATGAAGTAAGTTCTAGAACTGCAGACAAGGTCACAGGCCACTCTCTCTTCCCTCTGATGTTTGTAATGCTGCTATACGGAACCGCAGGTGGCCCAGTGGTAAAAAGAATCCACCTGCCAGTGCAGGAGATGCAAGAGACAAGGGTTTGGAAGATCCCCTGGAGTAGGAAGTGGCAATCCAGTCTAGTATTCTTGCCTGGAAGATTCCATGGGCAGAGGAGCCTGAAGGGCTACAGTTCGAAGGGTGGCAAAGAGGTGGATGTGATTAAGCGACTGAGCACACACACACAGTGCCATCATTTATACTTTATTCCTTCCATCAGAACATTGTCTTTGGTTCAGAAAAAGCACATTTTCTAAAAGAGATAATGTGAACCTTCATTGTTCATCTCACTCTGACTGTAGCAGACTGGATGAAGTGCAAAACACAAGAGGCTGTTACATGTCTACAGACAAGTTCCATCAAGGTCATGAGAAGGGGTTGGGGATGATCATTCTTCAGGGAGCTTAGAAATCAGAGGGAAAACGTACCTCCTTCCTCTCCCATCAATGTGGTTGTCATGTTAGTAAAATGAGAATAAGCTTGACCTACAAGGGCAGCCTTCAAGCAGCAAAATAGTTGTTCCTTTTCAGTCACGAAGTCATGTCTGACTCTGTGACCCCATGGACTGCAGCATGCCAGCTTCTCTGTCCTTCACTATCTCCCAGAGTTTGCTCAAACTCATGTCCACTGAGTCAGTGATGCTATCTAACCATTTCATCCTCTGCCACTCCCTTCTCCTTTTGCTTTCAGTCTTTCCCAGCATCAAGATCTTTTCCAATGAGCCAGCTCTTCACATCAGGTGGCCAAAGTATTGGAGCTTCCTTCAGGAGCAAAATGGTATTGGAGCTTCAAGGAGTTTCAAGGAGCAAAATAGCCAAAGAAAAAAATATATAAAAAGCATCAGGTTGTCTGATGACCTGTGTTAGGAAGGGGACTGAACCCTCTTGCAGCAGCAGCTCTCAGAGCCCCTTCTCCTGGTATCTCTCCAGCCTGTGACCAAACCCCAGTGACCTTAACCCAGACTCAGCCTCTGTGAACTGCAGTATCTTTATCGATGAGTTGTCCTTTATGGAGCCCTGGCTGTTGATCACCTTATGTCTTGGTGATATGCTGAGTAATGAAGGGCCCCATATCTGGTCACCGATTTCTCCTCCTAGCCCTCTCATTGGTAGGACTGATGTTGAAGTTGAAACTCTAATACTTTGGCCACCTGATGTGAAGAGCTGACTCATTTGAAAAGACCCTGATGCTGGGAAAGATTGAGGGCAGGAGGAGAAGGGGACGACAGAGAATGAGATGGTTGGATGGCATCACCGACTCAATGGACATGGGTTTGGGTGGACTCTGGGAGTTGGTGATGGACAGGGAGGCCTGGCGTGCTGCGGTTCATAGGGTCGCAAAGAGTCGGACACGACTGAGTGACTGAACTGAACTGAACTGAGCCCTCTCATTTTCTGCCTCTCGGAATCATTAAGTGGCCTCAGCTTCTTTCTGCACAGAAAAGCTAATGCGTCCCAAAAGTGATGATTGGAAGCAGGACATTCACTTTGGTTGCCTTGCCTCAGTTCAAGGATGGAACAGTTGGGGCAGGGCAGGGTCATCAACTGCTTCAGGGAGATTCTGCCTTCTTTGGGTCCAGATATTTGTTTTAACTTATCTACAAGGTTAATGGATTTAATTGTGTGTTAGATTGTAATTAAGGATTCATCCCAATTAATGATGCTGGTGTAGGAGAAGCCATAAATTCTCCCATGGCTCAGCAAGCTTAGGCTTGAAATAAAATAGTGTTTTGGGAGAAGTTCCCTTCTCCTAATATATGCTTTTGTGCACATTGCGTTCAATCAATATTGACGAACTGGTCTCTTAGAAAGAAGATGAGTGCGTTAGACTTTATCGTGTCTATCCGGTGAGTCAGTTGCTGTGCTTCAAGTGTTAGTATCAGGCACTCTTCTGAAACTTTACTTTCAAAGTAATGGAAAAGTGGAATACATTATTTATTGAGAACTTTAGTCATTAAATGCCCTGATCTCTTGGGCTTCCCAGGTGGTGCTAGTAGTAAAGAACCTGCCTGCCAATGCGGGAGATGTAAGAGATGTGGGTTCGATTCCTGGGTTGGGAAGATCCCCTGGAGGAAGAAATGGCAACCCACTTCAGTATTCTTCCCTGGAGAATCCCATAGGCAGAGGAGCCTGGTGGGCTACAGTCCATAGGGTTGTGAAGAGTCAGACACAACTGAAGTGACCTAGCACACACACTCTTGAAGCAATAAGGTTAACTATAAAGCAGTATAACCTGTGAAATAATATACAAGTTGGTCCACAGTTAATAATGATTAATGAGTAGAAGAAAGAGGAGAATGTTGTAAAATAGATCAGAAAGGTAGTGCTTATGTTGGTTTGTATTTTTGTTCGAAAATTTTAAAATCAGTAAATGTATCATTTTCAATAATTTGAAATATGCCATTAAGAATTATGGATTTAAGGTTTCCCATAAGTGCATTTAATCTTTTAAGCATTTGTGCTATTACAGAAACCATGGAGGATCAAGTGAAAGCATGTTAAATGGAAATCTTACAGGAAGGAAGAATGGCGGCACTTAGAGTATTGTACTGTATATTTTTCTAAGATGAAATTAAATGTCATGTATTTGGGGAGCCCACTACTGTTTTTTTCTTAGGGAGACAACAATTTTGTAACCCTATAAGAGGCTGGATACTTATGGTAAATTGAAGTAAATATACCAATTAGAAAGGAGACCAAGAAAGCTTGAATCTACATGAATGGAAACTGTCTAAAGTGCCCTAGACACTCGGTTAACACGATCGTTTGGACCATGAATGCAGACCAACTGTAAGCCAAAAAAAATCTCAAAATGTAATTGCATCCTAAAGCAACTGGACATGGTGGGCATTAGGTCTTACCCCTGATACAGCCTCTTAAAAGTGTTGCCTGAATTGCTAAGCAACTATGTGGTGCCTCTGACTGGTGGTTAGAAAAGGGTCACAGCAGCACATAAAGGCTGGTTGAGTCTAAAGTGAATGAAGCTCAAGGATCTGTCCCAGCCAGGAAGCTGTTTCTCCATAACTCTGTGTATGTAGTATCTATCATTGGCCTTGTGCTTAAAACATTTCTCTGCAGATTTCTTTCTCTGTGTGTGTTCTGAGATCCAGGACCACAAGATGTGGCCAGCAGTTCTTTCATCCTCGCTTCTAAGGAAGCTCTTGAGATGTCGTGGCCATGTGAAGACCTCTCCACTCTGTGTAAAGGTTCTGGTAACTTGAAATGTTGGTGAATCGGTGTATTCTTCAGTGTAATTTCATGTGTAAAACAAGTTCAATGAAAAGTTGCTTGATCCACTTTTAAAATACTGATGATTTTAATGGTGAATAAATGAAGGTACATGTTAATCCAGTGACAATCACTGTACCTAAGTAAATATCCAGGGTTATGTACTATAAAAAGAGGCACCTCTACCCTGCCATCTAGTATAATATGTAGCACAGAGTCTCTGAAGCAGAGTATCTATTTAATAAATATTGGTTAAAGAAATAAATGAATTTAGACAACCAGAATTAGTTCTAAATAGAAGAGATAAGTGCCATGTGTAGCATCCAAATAAGGGGTCTGAATAAGGTCATCAGTAATGCTTTAGTGTGATGATATGCAAAAATTGATGCTGACTATATTTTTATTCTAAAAGATGTTTAATGTGTATTAGAGAAACCTATATTTCTTGGCATAATTGTTTCATATGTGTGTGATTTTGTGTGTGTTCAGTAGCTCAATTGTGTCCAACTCTGTGACCCCAAGAACTATAGCTTGCCAGGCTCCCCTTTCCGTGGGATTTTCCAGGCAAGAATACTGGAGTGAGCTGCTGTTTTTCTCCTCCAGGGACCTTCTGACTCAGAGATCAAACTTGCATCTCTTGCATCTCCTGTATTGGCAGGCAGATTCTTTACCACTGAGCCACCTGGGAAGCCTGCATAGTTGTTTTACTCTTATGCAGTAAATTGCTCAAAAGTGGTGGGTTGCACCCAGAAGTGCCGGGAAATCACTGATGAAGTCACATGATGTGTGAGAGTGTGACATTCAGGCCAGCACCAGTTAATGCGTAGGCAGCACTGCCCAGCTAGCTGATCAACTGCTGTGTGTTGCCTATTTAGTAATCTCTGGTCTGTGCCCTGAATCATGTCTTACGATTTCAATGTATATTTTTTATATTACTCAATATTTAGTTCAGTTCAGTTCAGTCGCTCAGTCGTGTCTGACTCTCTGCGACCCCATGAATTGCAGCACGCCAGGCGTCTCTGTCCATCACCAACTCCCGGAGTCTACCCAAACCCATGTTCATCGAGTCGGTGATGCCATCCAACCATCTCATCCTCTGTCGTCCCCTTCTCCTCCCGCCCCCAATCCTACCCAGCATTAGGGTCTTTTCCACTGAGTCAACCCTTCGCATGAGGTGGCCGAAGTATTGGAGCTTCAGCTTCAACATCAGACCTTCCAATGAACACCCAGGATTGATCTCTTTTAGGATGCATTGATTGGATCTCCTTGCAGTCCAAGGGACTCTCAAGAGTCTTCTCCAACACCACAGTTCAAAAGCATCAATTCTTCGGTGCTCAGCTTTCTTCACCGTCCAACTCTCATATCCATACATGACCACTGGAAAAACCATAGCCTTGACTAGACGGACTTTTGTTGGCAAAGTAATGTCTCTGCTTTTAAACATGCTATCTAGGTTGGCCATAACCTTCCTTCCTAGGAGTAAGCATCTTTTAATTTCATGGCTGCAGTCACCATCAGCAGTGATTCTGGAGCCCAAAAAAGTAAAGTCTGACACTGTTTCCACTGTTTCCCCATCTATTTCCCATGGAGTGATGGGACCAGATGCCATAATCTTAGTTTTCTGAACGTTGACCTTTAAGCCAACTTTTTCACTCTCCTCCTTCACCTTCATCAAGAGGCTCTTTAGTTCTTCTTCACTTTCTGCCATAAGGGTGGTGTCATCTGCATGTCTGAGGTTATTGATATTTCTCCCGTCAATCTTGATTCCAGCTTGTGTTTCTTCCAGCCCAGCGTTTCTCATGATGTACTCTGCATATAAGTTAAATAAGCAGGGTGACAATATACAGCCTTGACGTACTCCTTTTCCTATTTGGAACCAGTCTGTTGTTCCATGTCCAGTTCTAACTGTTGCTTCCTGACCTGCATACAGGTTTCTCAAGAGACAGGTCAGATGCTCTGGTACTCCCATCTCTTTCAGAATTTTCCACAGTTTATTGTGATCCACACAGTCAAAGGCTTTGGCATAGTCAATAAAGCAGAAATAGATGTTTTTCTGGAACGCTCTTGCTTTTTCGATGATCCAGTGGATATTGGCAATTTGATCTCTTGTTCCTCTGCCTTTTCTAAAACCAGCTTGAACATCTGGAAGTTCACGGTTCACGTATTGCTGAAGCCTGGCTTGGAGAATTTTGAGCATTACTTTACTAGCATGTGAGATGAGTGCAATTGTGCGGTAGTTTGAGCATTCTTTGGCATTGCCTTTCTTTGGGATCGGAACGAAAACTGGCCTTTTCCAGTCCTGTGGCCACTGCTGAGTTTTCCATATTTGCTGGCATATCGAGTGCAGCACTTTCACAGCATCACCTTTGAGGATTTGAAATAGCTCAACTGGAATTCCATCACCTCCACTAGCTTTGTTCGTAGTGATGCTTTCTAAGGCCTACTTGACTTCACATTACAGGATGTCTGGCTCTAGGTGAGTGATCACACCATCATGATTATCTGGGTCGTGAAGATCTTTTTTGTACAGTTCTTCTGTGTATTCTTGCCACCTCTTCTTAATATCTTCTGCTTCTGTTAGGTCCATACCATTTCTGTCCTTTATCGAGCCTATCTTTGCATGAAATGTTCCTTTGGTATCTCTAATTTTCTTGAAGAGGTCTCTAGTCTTTCCCAATCTGTTGTTTTCCTCTATTTGTTTGCACTGATCCCTGAGGAAGGCTTTCTTATCTCTCCTTGCTGTTCTTTGGAACTCTGCATTCAGATAAGAATATCTTTTCTTTTCTCCTTTGCTTTTCGCTTCTCTTCTCTTCCCAGCTATCTGTAAGGCCTCCTCAGACAGCCATTTTGCTTTTTTGCATTTCTTTTCCATGGGGATTTTCTTGATCCCTGTCTCCTGTACAATGTCACGAACCTCTGTCCGTAGTTCATCAGGCACTCTATCAGGTCTAGTCCCTTAAATCTATTTGTCAGTTCCACTGTATACTCATAAGGGATTTGATCTAGGTCATACCTGAATGGTCTAGTGGTTTTCCCTACTTTCTTCAATTTAAGTCTGAATTTGGCAATAAGCAGTTCATGATCTGAGCCACAGTCTGCTCCTGGTCTTGTTTTTGCTGACTGTATAGAGCCTCTCCATCTTTGGCTGCAAAGAATATAATCAATCTGATTTCGGTGTTGACCATCTGGTGATGTCCACGTGTAGAGTCTTCTCTTGTGTTGTTGGAATAGGGTGTTTGCTATTACCAGTGCGTTCTCGTGGCAAAACTCTATTAGCCTTTGCCCTGCTTCATTCTGTACTCCAAGGCCAAACTTGCCTGTTACGCCAGGTGTTTCTTGACTTCCTACTTTTGCATTCCAGTCCCCTATAATGAAAAGGACATCTTTTTTGGGTGTTAGTTCTAGAAGGTCTTGTAGGTCTTCATAGAACCGTTCAACTTCAGCTTCTTCGGCGTTACTGGTCGGGGCATAGACTTGGATTACCGTGATATTGAATGGTTTGCCTTGGAAACGAACAGAGATCATTCTGTCGTTTCTGAGATTGCATCCAAGTACTGCATTTTGGACTCTTTTGTTGACCATGATGGCTACTCCATTTCTTCTAAGGGATTCTTGCCCACAGTAGTAGATATAATGGTCATCTGAGTTAAATTCACCCATTCCAGTCCATCTTAGTTCGCTGATTCCTAGAATGTCAACGTTCACTCTTGCCATCTCCTGTTTGACCACTTCCAGTTTGCCTTGATTCATGGACCTAACATTCCAGGTTCCTATGCAATATTGCTCTTTACAGCATCGGACTTTGCGTCTATCACCAGTCACATCCACAGTTGGGTATCGTTTTTGCTTTGGCTCCATCCCATCATTCTTTCTGGAGTTATTTCTCCACTGATCTCCATTAGTATATTGGGCACCTACTGACCTGGGGAGTTCATCTTTCAGTGTCCTATCCTTTTGCCTTTTCATGCTGTTCATGGGGTTCTCAAGGCAAGAATACTGAAGTGGTTTGCCATGCCCTTCTCCAGTGGACCACAATCTGTCAGACCTCTCCATCATGACCCATCCGTCTTGGGTGGCCCCACACGGCATGGCTTAGTTTCATTGAGATAGAGAAGGCTGTGGTCCGTGTGATCAGATTAGCTAGTTTTCTGTAGTTTTAGTTTTAGTGTGTCTGCCCTCTGATGCCCTCTCGCACTTACCGTCTTACTTGGGTTTCTCTTACCTTGGGCTTGGGTAATTCCTCTTGCCGCCGCCACCGCCGCCTCCGGCCCGGCCTAGCCCCTCTCGGGCGCCGCCCCCCGGCCCCCGGCCCCCGGCCCCCGGCCCCCGGCCCGGCCTAGCCCCTCTCGGCCGCCGCCCCCGGCCCCCGGCCCGGCCTAGCCCCTCTCGGCCGCCGCCCCCGGCCCCGGCCCGGCCTAGCCCCTCTCGGCCGCCGCCCCCGGCGCCCGGCCCGGCCTAGCCCCTCCCGGCCCCCGGCCCGGCCTAGCCCCTCTCCGCCGCCGCCCCCGGCCCCCGGCCCGGCCTAGCTCCTCTCCGCCACGCTTCTGCGCCGAGCAGAATATTTAGCATACCTTAAAGGCATAAAACCAATTGTGGCTATTTCTTGTGGCCATTAGTACTGCAGGAAATGTGTTTTTTCCTTCTTGTTTGTGACAGTGAAGCTTAGGAATAAGACCATCTTCATATCAAAGCTCTATTACTTGTTTGCTGTGAAAGCCTAGTATTTCTAGTATAAACATATAATATTTCTTAGCCTCAGTTGACCTCTCTGTAAAATGGGTCTACTCTCCTCAGCCTCTGTTGAGTTACACAAAGTCCCCTTGGAACTGGACGGCTGAGAGGAGCTGGAAAGGAAGTGTAGTTGTCTTGGTTTGGCCCAGTATCTTCATTATTGTTGAGGAAATAACCCATGGAGGCCGAGTGGAGACTCAAAAGGAGGTTAGAGAAGCAATAAGCAGCCAAGCTGGTAGAGAGGGAGTACAGGATGCAGATTCCTGCTAGAGCTTGGTATCTCGACAGCATCTAGAAGTTAAGAATTGATAACTTGGCAGGGAGGGGCCGGACAGTCAGAATAGAAAAAAACAGAAACAACTCATAGTTACTTCAGCTCCCGTTTGGTATAGAAACAAACAGTCCTACGGTTTTGACTATCTCCTGAGGTTTGCTATTAAGACAGAACATGATAGCTAATGTTCAAATTATGCTCAATATATTGTGAATTATTAAGAGAATTTTAAATTATGTGCAGAATATTGTGTTTAAGAAAATTCAGAAAATCTAAAATATGACCTAGAAAAATTTTCATTAAAAGAGTCAATATTAAAATCTATAGTGTATCTTATTTAAAGTCTGAATTGTCTAGATTGAAAAGAACAACAAAATTTATCTGGAATGCATTTGCAAAAAGCTCCAGTCAGATGGAGATGACCTTTCATTCATATTTTAGCTTTGTGATACTGAATTTAGCAACAATTTCCTCATCTTTCAAATGAAAGTAAAATTACTGCCCACTTAGAGCTGGTAAGAGATTTAAAATCAGATAACCCTTGGAAAGCACTTAGCACAGTACCTAACACAAAGTCTGTGCTAAATAGAGGTTAGCTTTTATGATTGGTGTTCTTACTACAAATGTTACAGTCACTGTTTTACTATTTCAAGATTCTATTTCTTGAAACTACTAAGACTCACTTCTTTTACATTAGCTGAAATTTTGTGCTTTGTACTCCCCTTGCTTGGTCTGGATTTCCTTTTCTTTCATTGATTTTTCCAAACATTGTATTGATACTAGATAAATCAATGCCATTAAAAGCTTGGGAAAAGAGCTTATATTACATTGTGTGTGCTGGTTATAATTTTCTTTCTGCTTCCTTTCTTTTCTTGTCTTGGCTGGATGTTGGATATTTCTTTGGTGTCCTCTCCAAGCATGTTCATAGTGTTCCTTCCCAAGCTTAAGTATTACCTATATGACACTGCAGTTTGTTAGCCAAAATCCATATACTAAAGTGTGTTCCCCTTAGTATCTGTTCATCCTGCAACTATATTTCTCTTCTTCCTTTGTCTCCCTCTTTTTGGTTATAATATTTCTTTTGGTTTAACAGAGTGTCACAAGAACATTCTAAAAATGATACTGTGCTTTATCTACTTTTTGCAACATAACTGTAACTTGAGTGAATTTG
The DNA here is from genome assembly GCF_054371585.1 of Giraffa tippelskirchi. NCBI lineage: Eukaryota > Metazoa > Chordata > Mammalia > Artiodactyla > Giraffidae > Giraffa > Giraffa tippelskirchi. The sequence continues at coordinate 97,806,887 of NC_137277.1, forward strand.
TTTACAACAGAGAGAAGGCTTATGATATTTCTAAACAAACAAAAGTAACAGCCTTTACTGTTTCTTATATGCCATTCATGGGCTTTCCCAATGGCTCTGAGGTTAAAGAATCCGCCTGCAGTGCAAGAGATCCCTGAAGATCCGGGAAGATTCCCCTGGAGGAGGAAATGGCAACCCACTCCAGTATTTTGCCCCCCCCCCTCCAAATCCCATGCACAAAGGAGCCTGGTGGGCTACAGTCCGAAGGGTTGCAAAAAGTCTGACACGACTGAGCATGCACACATATATGCCATTCATAAAGCAGAAGCTTAAGTAGAAAAGGCCAAGTCTTTAATTGAAGTTAAAATGAAAAGTTTGAGTTTCAGTCAACATCAGATACTAGTCTTTATCTTGACAAGAGGCTTTGAACACTTTGGAAAGATAGCTCTGATTAAACATTTGTTGGCACGTACAGAGTGCCATTCCAGGATCCTCGATCTGTGCTGTAACTTTGTATACCTGAAGTGTATTTTCAGAGAAACAAGAGCTACAGGGGGTGGCTGGGGTTTAACTGCTGAGGATGAGGAGAGACAAATATTTGACTGATGAATATAATATTTGACTGACGGGTATTCAAATAACTATTATCCTAAATGTACTAGAAAATTAAATAAATGAGAACTTTTCCATCTCACAAGTAATTCTCCCTAAAAGAATTTTAATTCCTCACTTCTGAGTGATATTTTTAAAATGTAAATCTGATCCATCACCACCACTCTCCTCCCAGCACTACCTAAAATCCTCAGTGGCTTTTGGATGCCCTTAGAAGACAGTCCACTCGTTTGGTGGAACCAGCACATCTTAGAGGAGCTGGCCCACTGAGTTCTTGTTTCACCAGCTTCCTGACAGTCCTTCACTTTTGCAAATGCTCCACACAACCTCCTGCCTCAAAACCTTCCAGGACACTTCCCCTTTTGGAATTCTCTCTCTTCCATTCTTTGCAAGGTTGATTCTTCCTCTGCCTTCACTTCTCATTGTAACAGTTGCTCTCTGAGAGCAGGCTTCTCTGGCTCCCTGATTTAAATTAGAGTCTCAAAGTTGTCATCTTCCATGGCTTCCTGTTCTTTCCCCTTATGGCACATACCACAGTGTAATTGTGTATTTATTTGTGTGTTTCTTTACCATCGATCTCACAATTAGATTGTAAACCTCATGAAGACAAGAATTCTTTTGTCTTCACAGTACATGGTACCTAGCCCAGTGTCTGGCAGGTAGTGAGCCCTGGATAACTGTGAGCTGAATTGATAAATATGTAGGACTGCAAGAGAAGGATAAATCATTCAAACGGTTTGCATGGGTCATCTTTGCTTCTTTTCTACCTCTAGTTTGCTGTAAACATTCTACCTCTCATGAGATTCTTTTAAAGAAACCATTATAAAATTATTTTAATTTGAGTAGCAATGACGCAAATGTTTATTGAGTTACAGGCTGGGTGCTTCTACACACAAAGGTAAATTAGATGTAGCTTCTATGTTAACGGAATTCATAATATAAGCAGAGAGGTAAACATTTATCTAGCTCTTTGGTGGGCAATATGGGGAGGGTTCCCAAGGGTGTGTGTTTTGGGGAATTGTGGAGAGGATGGAAAAGACTTTCATAAAGGAGGTGACATTGAAGCTCACTGAGTTTGGAAGAAGTAGTAGAATGTTTATAGGTGGAGAATGTTGAAAGGCTCTTCTTGATGGGCAAACTAAAATGGGCTAAGGCAGAGAGCATCAAAGTCCATGCTGTGAGAGGTTCTGTGTGGAGAAGGGTGAGTATTGGAGGAGAGTGGCAGGAAATGAGGCTGGAAGGATAGATTGGGCATCGGTCCTGGATCATTGGGGTGATTTGCTAAGAGGTTTGGATATTATTCTGTAGGCCATAAGAGGCTATAAAATGTTTAGAGCAGGTGAGTGAGAGAGCAGATCTGTATTTTAGAAACATAATGCTTCTTTCTGAAGACCTTTTCAAGAGAGTTGTTGCAGTAGGGTGCTGACAGTGCAAAGCTGAGTGGGTGGAAAGGAACAGAAGAGGACGATGAATAATAACCAGGTTTGCAGAAGCTAGGTTATAAGGGGAGGGAAAATAATGATGGGATCTCTTTTTAAAATCTTTCCTTTGAAAAAAATTATGAAAGTATCTCATGCTTAATAGAATTTGGAAAATGCAGAAAGTTATAGAAAAAGAAAGCAAAGATTATAATATGTTCATGGAAGGGAAAGCAGAGTCAAGGGAAAATGTTCTTTCTCATCCCACTCCCTCCTTCCCCCACGGTGTCTATAAGTCTGTTCTCTCATCTGCATTTCCATTTGTTCCCTGCAAATAGGTTCATCAGTACCATTTTCCCAGATTCCATTTATATGCATTAATATTCAAATCTGCTTTTATTCAGGTTTATGCATGTGATTCTCGCTGAACTTTTCATACTTTATAATTAAAAAAAATAATAAATTAGGTGGAAATTGTGGAAAGATGATTTTTCAAGATAATGTTGCATTAAAAGTTTGATTTTCCTATTTTGTTTGATGGGTTGAATTTAAATAGATTTGAAACTCACCACTAAAGGAACTGAGGTTTATTTAGTACCAAGAAGATAAATTATTGATTTTTTTACATTTTAATTCAAATGTTGGTCGCACTGTACATTTTAAAGAAAATAGTTTTTGGTTGAATTTTGGACCTCCTGCTCTTTATTCTATTGATCAAGTGATAAGAACTAGGAAGACACTAGAAGTTGAATACTCTAAGGAAGTTAATCTCTCAGGTATTTTGAACAAGAAACCAACATCCACAGGGCAAATAATTAAATTAGTTTTGACATAAATAAATTTAAAGATCCCAACTACTTCTTTAGCAGTTCATTCAGTGTCAAGAAAAGAAGCACGCATTATTAATTTTTTTCCCTAGTTTTACACATTTAGTTGAGTTCTTTTTGTTTTGTTTTTTTACACCCCCCCACCCCCCACCCCCCAGCCCCTTTAACAAAAATTGGTCACAGTAAGGCATTTAAGGCAGGTCAACTTGAATTTCAAAATATTGTCTTGGGAACTACTTCAGTCTTTATCTTTGTCTTCCTGTTTATTTATAGACTGGAAAAGGAAGACAGCCTTTCCTGCCTTTTCAGTTTCCTAATGATGATATCTCAGTTTGTACTGAATTAATCCAGAGGAAGAAGGCATTCTTTCTCTATCTACAGAAGAAACTAGCTCTGTGAAAAGCTGGATTCGTGGCTGTCAAATTCAAGTGGCTTAGCGATTTCCACCTTTTTACTTTATTTAAAAGTTAACACAATTTTCTAAAAAAATTCTTAGCCCTAAGATATATTAAAGCTGGTATTAAAAAAAATATAAGAATTGACAATATTGTAAAAGGAGATAAAGATAGTAAGCTGTAGTAAAACTAACTTTGTTGACATTTCACGAGTGACTGTGATATAAAATTTTGTTACTTTTGGAATGAAACTAAACTTAATAGAGCCTGTGTTCTGATTACCCTTTTTAAAAAATATTTTACATTCATTCATTCATCGTTCACTCAGCAGACAATTTCTAAGAGTGCTGAATGTTAAGAATTCAGAGATAAGTAAGACCTAGCTCTTGCTTTTGTAGAACTCATAGTCTGGGGGGAAGGAGATAGTTTAATCTTCTCCACGGTTATCAAGGGCATCATGCCAACCATTGTCAAAGCCATTGTAGCATCTCTTGACCCCCAGAGTGCTCAAAAGAGCCAGGCTCCAGTATATGTGGATTTTTGGAGTCTTCGAGTACCATTTAGCAAGCTAGTTAGCAGTAATGGGAAGAGTGGGCCAAGGCTCCTTCATTAATCCATTCACTCACAAGCGTAAGTGGTTGTTTGTGGCAGGAAATGTCCTGTGCTATGTGCTAGCACTATAAAAATGGAAAGCACATTGCTGTCCTCGAGGAGCTTGTGACAGAGCTGGGGAAATGAACAAGTCAACATGCAAAGTCAACACAAATCCAGTGTGATGGGATCAGTAACCATAGACTTACATGGAATAACAGCAGAGTCATCTAGAGTCAGGGCTGTGGATTCAACAACCCTGATGCATTTTCCTCCAGCAGCTACATCTCTCAGCTTCTTTTGCAGTAAGGATGGAGCCCTATGACTGAATTGTGATAAAAAATGGTGATATACACCACTTCTTGGCCTGGGTATAAAATCCTTACACTCTTCCTTCTCTTTCTGAGATGACCTTGGAGACCAGGTGTAGATGATAGCAGACTGAAGGCATCTGGAGGTAAACAATGCCCCTCCCAAGTAACACTGGACAGTAATATAAATGAAAAATAGATTTTCATTGTGTTAAATTCCTAAAGTTTGAAGGTTATTTTTTATAGTAGTTAATCTATACTGATTAATGTATTATCTGTCCACAGTCAGGATACCTCCCCCTAGTAAGTGTTAGTGAGGAAGGGGAGGAAGAGTGTCCCAGGAGGAGCATGGCAGGGGAAGGAAGAGAGCTTGGAACTTTCAGGAAACAGTAAGTAGTTTGGTGTGGTCAGGGGTGTAGTGGAAGTGGAGGGCAGTGTTTATGGATGGAACTGGAAAGGAAAGTCAAGGACCGATCTTGGAAAACTTTATGGGCCAAGCTAGGGGAGGAGAACTACTGAGACCTGAGGGAAAGCAGCCTCAGGGATAGAGTATGGGATGGGGTGTTCGGACAGTAAAAAGGAGCTAACCTAGATTTGGAAAATGGTTTAATAACAGAAACAGTTTCTCACAATAGAGAAAATTTTTAGTCATGGTCATGCTTAGTGGGTTTTCCCACGTGTTGTTCAGTTGCTAAGTTGTCTCTGACTCTTTGTGACCCCTTGGACTGCAGCACACCAGGCTTCCCTGTCCTCTACTATCTCCCAGAGTTTGCTCAAACTCAGGTGCATTGAGTCGGTGATGCTATCTAACCATCTTACCCTCTGCTGCCCTCTTTGCCTTTGGCCTTCAATGTTTCCCAGCATCAGGACCTTTTCAAATGAGTTGACTCTTTGCATCAAGTGGCCAGAGCATTGGAGCTTCAGCTTCAGCATCAGTCCTTCCAATGAATATTCAGGGTTGATTTCCTTTAGGATTGACTGGTTTGATCTCCTGGCAGTCCAAGGGACTCTCCAAGAATTGACTGAAAAGCATCAATTCTTTGGTGTTCAGCCTTCTTTATGGTCCAGCTCTCATCCATATATGATTACTGGAAAAACCATAGCTTTGACTGTACGAACTTTTGTTAGCAAAGTGATGTCTTTGCTTTTTAATACACTGTCTAGGTTTGTCATACCTTTCCTTCCAAGGAGCACGGTCTCTAAAAGTCTGTGATTATAGACCCCTCCACTGATGCTAATGGGGGCATGGACATTGATAGATGTCCAAGTGACAGAACTGGGGATGTTTAGCCTGAAGGAGAGAGAACTTGGAGACACCATAATCATTGCCTTCAGCAGGTGGAAGAGGGTTATACTTGACTGAGTAGCCCCAAAGTCTACTTAAGACAGATAGTGGATGGGTATGGAGACAGATTTGGGTTCAGTACAAGGAAGAACTTTTTGCTATAATTGCCTGAAAATCAGTTGTTCAGTCCTGGAGAAGATGGCAGTAATCTTATGAACAGAAAGGATTGGAATAAACTGGCTTCACAGCTTGGAGGTTTGCCGTGCAGGTCATTCAACTGTTGGATAAGACTGGGATGAGATACCTTTTGAAGTCTTTGCATAGTCTCATATTCTGTGATATTGATCTGAAATTTAAAATTTTATGAAAGCTAACTACTTACATTTGCCCTGATTTTAAGGTTGAGGAAATGTATGATATAAGGTTTTAAAAAACTTCCAAAGAGAGAGAGAAAACTCTGTGTGCACAAATGTCTTAACCCAGAGCTAACCATTTGGCAGTTAATACATACTTTTTGTTGGGGCTGATGAATAGGCATTTTCTCTGCTTCACATGGCTAAATGACCTTGCCTAGATATCACTGAATGGTATCTCCGTTAGAATGTCAGCCCCCAACAACAAGGCAGTGGGTTGAAGGAAAAGGCAGATACTATCTTCCTCTGAGATATTGGGGGAGAAAGTTTCCCTTAACTCCTTTATTTATCAAAGCCAGATAGTTCGGCTGTTCCTCTGAACCTGTCAGGCTTTCTCTCATTGCTGCCTCTGAACTGATGGATGGGGATTGATGGATCTTGCTTACCACATGTGCATTGTAGCAAGACACAACTTTATTTAAAATACCATTAAGATGCAAACACTTTATAGCTACTCTGAAGGCCTTCTCTTACAACATGAATTATTCAAACAGCTCTTTAATAACTGCATTGATTTCCACAGTTAAGAGCAGATCAGATTCTGGAATCTGCTCAATACCACTTAAATGTTTATAGATGTTAGAGTTGACAAAGATCTTTTAGACACTGATAATTCCTTTCACTAGATCGGAATGCTAGAGATTTGGCATTACTAATAATGGTCTGTGTTTATTTTTAATAAATCAAGGAATATTGTAACAGCAGTCATTTAAGGTCTTCATTCTTATTCCATTTTGTTCCCAGTCATTGCCTAAAAATCTAGTTATGCTAAAAATCTGACCCAAAACGTTTGCATTTATATTGATCAGAAGCCTTTATTTTCTTTTGTAAAGATCAATATATTAAACATGTCTTAACCTGCCTGTATTGATGCATGTATTTAAAAATCTATGAATATTTATTGTGATAAAATCCAGTAAGATTGTAGCTTCTCAGATGGTTTTAGTACCCTATGAAAGAGGGGCAAATTAACTAGTATGAGAAGAAATTATAAGTGAAGCCAAAATTAGACCCTTTGTTCTTTTCAATTGTCCCCTTACTTGGAAGTTTCTGGGAAGATGATTTCCATAGTGTTTTAGTCTGTGTGGACTGCCATAACAAAATACTATAGACTGGGTAGCTTAAAAACCAGAAGTTTATTTTCTCACAGCTCTTGGAGGCTGCAAGTCAGAGGTCAGGGTGCTAACATGATTGTGTTCTGGCAAGACCTCTTTTCTTTTTAAAATTTATTTTTTTGAAGGATAGATGATTTACAATGTTGTGTTAGTCTCTAGTGTGCAGCAAAGTGATTGGGTTTTATATGTATATTTTTTCATATTCTTTTCCATTATGGTTTATTGTAGGATATTGAATATAGTTCCCTGTATTATATAGTAGGACTACTTTGTTGTTTATCAACTTTCTATATGATAGTTTGCACCTGTTAATCACAAACTCCCAATTCATTCCTCCCCAACCTCCTTCCCCCATTGCAACCACAAATCTGTTCTCTATGTCTGTAAGTTTATTTCTATTTTGTAGATAAGTTCATTTGTGTCATATTTTTAGAATACACATATAAGTGATATCCTATGATATTTGTCTTTCTCTTTCTGGCTTGTTTAGTATGTTAATCTCTAGATCCATGCATGTTACTGCAAATGGTGTTATTTCATTATTTTTTATGGTAGAGTAATATTCCATCTTATATATGTACCACATCTTCTTTATCTGTTTATCTGTCAGTGGACATTTAGTTTGTTTCCATGTCTAGGTTATTGTGAATAGTTAAGAGTTCTTTTCTTGATTGCAGACAACTGCCGCCTTGCTGTGTGCTCTCAAATAAAGCCACCAATTCTATTGGATTAAGGTTCTACCTTTATAACCTCATTTAACCTTAATTTCTTCCTAAAATCTCTATCTCCAAACACAGTTACATTGGAAGTTAGGACTTCAGTATAAGAATTTGGGAGGACAAAATTCACTCCACACCACGTTGGCAGTGAACTCTGGAGTCAGACTGCTTGTGTTTAAATGTGACCTGGAGCAACTTACTTACTCTTGTCTGTTTCTCAGTTTTGTATAAACTGAGAATAAAGAGTAATGTTTTCAAGGCTTTATCATGTTGAATAAATGAGTTAAAACATGCAAAGTACTTAGTGCATGGCATATATGAAATATTCAATAAATGTTAGTTATTATTATTGAATATCTAACAATGTATTTATGTCTTAGCTAATAAGACTTTTGTGATTTTATATATGTATTCTCCAAGTATTTGTGTTTATATATCAAATGATTACTAGCACTGCAAATTCAGAGCATGCCTTAAAAATTTTCCTTCTGAACTTTGGTGGGTACTTAATTTTAAGAGGATAAAGTATATCTTATTTTATAAAGTGCTTATAAAGAAACTGTTCTCATCAGTGTTGATCTAGTCACCCCCCTTCTCCCTATCTTACCCTGTCTCCCAGGGCTAGAGAATGCTCTCCAGACAGACTCTGGACCTTCTCTGTCTATAACCTCAAGTTTTCAGGATGACATTGTACACAAATAGCAAGGGCAGAGTAACTTTCCTAGTGGCTAAAAGAGGAATTCTCTCCTTTTCCTATTTTTCCACTTAACCCTTTTACACATACTCACGCGCGTGCGCGCACACACACACACACACACATTCACTTTCCTACTTGTACAGTAAAAAAGCAGATCATATGATTGCATACCTTATTGCTGTGGAAATCAAGATACTTTATCTATAACAAGAAATTCAATAATCTTTGGACTACCCAAAGGGAGTTTTGGGTAAAAGCATCCTCATTTAGTTATTGTCTTGGAAAGCTAAGTAGAAGACAAGTGACAACTTACCAGTAGCTTTATAGGTAAGATATGGTTGCCTGATTTGTTGGCTGATATTCCATTTCCTGTGTTAGACTCAACACTGGCTGGGATTTGAATTGAATTAAAAGGGTAGAGAAAGTGCACTTAACTGATGCTCGAATAATAAATTATTTTTCAAGATTTGCAACACATGCCATCAGACAGTCTACAATCCTTCCTGGCTCTTTCTGGAGCTGTGTTTTCTGTCAGCATCAGTCATTTCTATTTGGCAGGCAGGCTTAAACAAAAGAAGGAGAAGAAGCAAGACAGACCATGCCCATGAATTCTCTTTGGCCCCTTCCTAGCTAGCTGTTCACTTTTCCTGCCTTCTGAGTCTGCGTTGCAGGCGTTGGACCTATGGCTCCCCTCCCCCTCCTGTTTTGAGTACATGAACAAGTCACAGATACTTTACACTTATAAACGTTTCATTCTAAACAGTTGTACTTATGAGTCAAATTATAAGACTTTCACTAAAATTAGGAAACCTCAGAGTCTTTTTATATCTGAGCTCTTGCTTCAAAAAAATGAAAGTGAAATATTTATGTAGTGCAATTTGTAGCTGCTGTAGGATGCACAGTTTAAGTAATCTGTCCTTGTAATACTTTTCAGTGTTAAGATGGCCAGTCCTACTAGAGTATTGAATGCAGTAGAAAATAAAATCAGCATGGTGTGGGCATGTACCATTTGCATGCAAATTAAGGCATTTATCAATTATTTTTCATTTGTATTGGGATGCAACTATTTCACAAACTGTGGGCAAATATATTATCAAGAAACAGACCCTTTGGGGAAAAATGTGAACTTTCACACCCATCTCCGTACTGTAGAATTAATTTGAATGGATCGCAGACCCATATGTAAACTCAGAGCCATAAATCTTCTGGAAGACATGGGAGGATATCTCTATGACCTCAAAGTAGACAAAGATTTCTTGAATACCACACAAAAAGCACATCGTCAGCTTTAAAAACTGATTAATTTTATGGACTCTGAGGGAGAAGGTGAGGGTGGGACGTTCTGGGAGAATAGCATTGAAACGTGTATATTATCATATGTGAAACAGAACACCATTCCATGTTCGATGCATGTGACAAGGGCTCAGGGCCGGGGCAATGGGATGACCCAGAGGGATGGGATGGGGAGGGAGGTGGGTGGGGGGTCCAGGAAGGGGAACACATGTAAACCCATGGCTGATTCATGTCAATGTATGGCAAAAACTATTACAATATTGTAAAGTAATTAGCCCCCAACTAAAAAAAAAAAAAAAAACAAAAAAAACCTGATTAATTGGACATTATCAAAATTAAATATTTTTGTTTGCCAAAATATACCTTGAAGAAAATGAATAGACAGGTACCACCTGGTAAAATAGTCACAACACATGTATCTGACAAAGGACTTAAATCCAAAATACATAGAGAATTTTTACAAATCCATAAGAAAATGCCAACTCAAAGACTGAACAGCTACTGCACAAATTAAGATATAGGGATGGTGAATATGCTCAGAAAAGATGATCAACGTTATTAGACATCAGGGAAATGCAAATTATAGCCACAATGAGATGCCATTTCACATCCACTAGAATAGCTGAAATGTAAGAGACTACCAATGACAAATGTTGGGGAGGACATGGAGCACCTGTAGTTCTCAGTCAATAGTGGAAGTATAAAATGCTCTAAGAATCTTTATAGCAGTCATATTCATAAAGCCAGACACTAGAAACAATCCAAATATCCATAGAAAATGGATAAACCAATTCCTTTATAATGGAATACTACTCATCAGTAAAAAAGAACAAACTACCAGTTTAAGCAACCACACTGATGAATCTCAAAAACAGTTTGAATGAAAGAAGCCTGATGCCAAAAAAAAAAAAAAAAGCTTTTTTTCTATGATTTCATTTACATGAAATCCAAGGTAAATCTAACTTATGTTGACAGACTTCAGAAAGTGGATGGAGAGGGAGGTTAACAGGAGAGGGGCATGGTGGAACTCCTGAGAGATGGAAATGACCTAAGTCGTGTTTTGAGTGGTGGTTACACAATTGTATTTAGTTGTCAGAATTCATGGACTAAACATTTAAGATCTGTGTATTATATCTCAATCGTGTTTAAAAAAAAAAAAAAGCGAGAATCTGTCTTCCTCTGTCAAAACGTTTGCAGACTGATGAATAATCCAAGATGGGATCTTAGAGAATGTGAGAAAATGTTATATGTGAGATTTCTTGGAAGAAGAAGAAATTGGCTGCCTCCCATGTGTACAAATATGTCTGTGCTATCTGAACCCCTCAAAAGAATATTAGAGAGGAGGTCTTGGAGTCAGCAACCTACTGAGGTAATGGAAAGCACAGCTTCAGTACCAGTGGATGTTAGGGACATCACTAAAAAGGCCATTTTAGAGTGAACACATTTTGGTGAGGTGGGTAGGGGTGGGGTGAAGGGGGTTTTCCCAGCAGTAGAGGTGGTGACTCTCATGCTTCCCCTAGAGGAGAAGATGGTAAGTAGAGATCCTTCCAAGGATACTTCTGATGTTCCTCGGCTTGGGAATCAACTGACCAAAAGACCAGTTAGTCTATGTTGAAGATGGAGCTAAGGTGGAAGCACCCTGAAGTCAGGGATGCTGGATTGGTTTAGGTGTCAGAATTGTACCTAGACGTGGTTTTTGAGGCCAGGCCTATTGGGTCCCATCTCAGGGAGGAAGCTGGATCCATTTGGTCAATTTTCGTGATGGAGAAGGAGAATTCCTGTATGTTCCCAGTTACTGGAAAGCATGGATCCTCCAAAGATTGCCTTTTGACTACACAAACAAGAGGCTTTATATAACTTGATTCCCCTATGGAGTCCCTTCAAATGATCTCAAAGGTATTCCTGACTTCTGAATGCTTTGAATGCTGCTGAAAAGCAAAAAGGACTTGCTGGGGAGTCAGAAAGGACATCAGCATCAAAGTCACTTCTCTTCCTGCAATGGTAGGAACAGCAGGACCCTAAGGCATTTCTTATTTCTTGTCCAGGTCCTGTCAAAAATCTCAGCTGATCACAGGAGGAAAAGTGGTATGAACAGGGTGATTCTCCTGCATTTTTGGAGTCAGGCTCTTGAAAACTGGTTTAGAGAAATTTATCATTAACCCCTTATATGAAGAAGTATAGAATATGGCTATAATTGGAAATTTGTTTTAGAAAAACTGTTAAGTATGACTTGAGTCCCTTAATAATCAGTGCCTCTGATTTTTCCTGAATGACAGAAATACGTATTGCATGTGATGCAGACTGTTCCTTCATACTTGTACTTCTCACAGTTTGAATACTTCTTATGTTGCATGCTTTAAAGATTAAAAAGTGTCGCAAGACAACATCCATCAAGCACTTGGGAGGTTGACTCAGAAGGAAGCATCATATTCATAGACTGCCTGTGTTCTTATGATTATAGACATTTCAAGATTCATTTGTTGGCCATAAAATTGGTCATGTTTCAACATCTGTAACTCCTGTGCATACAGGAGATGAAGATTCTGTGTAGTGAGTACTGAATTGGAGTGTTGGCATTTCTGACAGAACTGGCAGTTTTTCAGATTGACTGAGGCATTGGGTAGACTTTGAATTATGGATTGTATACTGTTCTTGCTAATTGTGCCATACTGGGAGCAATTGCAAGAGAAATGAGAACAGATCATGCTTTGCACCCCTCCCTCCCTCCCTCGGAGGACCTTTAGGAGAGCTCAGACGGGAGCCACAAACTAGACAAAAAACTAAGGTGGCAGTGGTGGAGCTAAATCAATGCTATTAAGGGTAACCATGAAGGTCGAATTGATGGCCTTTAGGATAGTAGTTGCCAGTATGCTGTTGTAGTTTTATGTAATATTTTTTTTCCACCTTTAACATCACTCAGGGTTCAGTCTAAGTGGATTGTGAAAGCTAAAGCAGATTTTACTTTGGAAAGTGTCCCCTTTAAGATTTTAGACTTCTCTAGCTACCCAGGTTTTTTTGATGTCATTTATATTTATTTTACCTATTAAAAATATTTTCCCAGCATCATTTCATTCCAGGGAAACAAAGCAGTCTTCTACAATGGAACAAGATTAATGTGCAAACTTAGCACTTATCTACTTATGTTTTGTAATGATTTAAAGTTCTTATCTCATCATCGAATTAAATATTCATGGTAAAAAAGGAAAGACAAAAACGAGAGTGGGAGGAGGGGTGAGATTCTAGGATGTACTTCAAAGACAGACAACCTGGCTGCTTAATTTCAGTTAATCTGGCTACTTTTCTTCATTATCTTTTTCAGTTGAAAGGCTTCAGCTGAGGATTCTTTTGCTAAACTCATTCTTTCAGATCAGTGTAAAAATGTATGCTATAGTTTTCCAGGAACCCATTACTCTGTTAGCTCCTTTCTTTTACTTTCTTTTTGTTCAGTGGTAGTAATAATCATGAGACCAGTGTATCGGGAACCTCAGGGATAAGCTTTCTGTTTGGGTGAGCCTTTTCCATGGTAGTAATACCCTCAGAGACACTCTCATTCAGTCATATTTGTGCGGGGGTGAAAATGGTCAACTATACTTCCAAGTTATTTCTTTTGTTCAGAATAAAAAGTAAGGAAGCAAATTTGGTAGTAAAATATGGAAGAGATAACATCATAAAGCAACCTAAAACTGCATCGCTTAAGACAACAGTGATATATTTTTCCTCATGATTCTGTGACATGGGAACTTAGACAGGGTTGGTAACTCCAGATGCTATCAGCTGAGGTGGGGCATTGGGCTGTATTTCAGCTGGTGGCTTCAGTGGACTGGAAGGTTGTGAAGGCTTCACTTTCTAAGAGCTAGTGCTTCTTGCTTCGTTCTTATTCTTTCTTCTCCGCCTGAGTAGCTTGCCCTTTCTCATGGGACAGTATTCTCAAGATAGTTGTACTTATCTTACATGGTGGCTGTCTTCCAGAAGGAAAGGTGGAAACTGCCAAAAACAGCATCACTTCCACCACATTTTGTTGGTCAAAGCAAGTTACATGTCAGCCCACATTCCAAGTGAATTGAGAGAAATTGCATCTCTTGATGGGAGGAGTGACACTTGAGTACTGGAAGGCGAGGAATTGATGGTGGCTGTTTGGAGGTTATTGGCCAAAGTTATTTACCGATGTAAATTAAATAGAAGGGACAGTTTTAGAAAAATTGCCAATTTTATTTGTTCCAGTAAGGTGGACTGCTGCGATGAAGGTTATGAAACCTTTCTTGATGGATTGTTTCATAGAGATGACTTTATAAATCCAACAATGTTGATCAGAACTCCTTCCCCACTTCATATCCTTCTCAATTTATCAATGCTTAATTAAGTCATAACTTGACTGTGATGGAACATTTATTTTCGTACTATAACTAAACCTCAGAATGCTGTAATGAATGCATTCTTGATTCTTAGGAAATTTGGACAAAGAAGTTCAATTTATTCTGGATCTGAAAATAATTCTAAATTTAGATTTCCTATTATTGTACTTCAATGGACCATATAACTCTTGTTGTTTTTCCCTCTTACTTCTTGGAGGGAGTGGTATATGTCCATTTTCTCACAGCCAGAGGTGATCTTAAAAATAAGTGCTTTTTGTAAAAGAAAAACTAAGGCCGCAATTCTAATATAAAAATCCTCCCAAATATGAAGACTAGTCTATGGCTTGGTGTATATAAAAATCTATTCCTGTTGCATTCTAATTATTAGATAATAAAATATATTGCATGATTATTGTGTACTAAGCATTCTGAAGAAAGAGCCTTGGAATAGGAATAAGAAGATTGATGTTCTGGTCACCTTTGGCAAGTCACTTAACTTTAACGCTTTCTCTTTTTGTCTTTTTATCCCAGTTCTTTCTCTTTTTTTAAAAAAAAAAACCATTTTAAAAATTAAGGTATAGCTGGTCTACAATATTGTGTTAGTTTCAGGTGTATATTTTTTTTCAGATTCTTTTTCCATTAAAATAGGTTATTATAATATATTGAATACAGTTCCCTGTGCTATATACTTTATCTGTTTTATATACAGCAGTGTGTAGTAGTTAATCCCAAACTCCTAATTTATCTCCGCCTGGCCCCATCCCCACTATACTCTTTGGTAACCATCAGTTTGTTTTCTATGTCTGTGAGTCTTTCTGTTTTGTAAATAAGTTCATTTATGTCTTTTTTTTTTTTTTTAAGATCCACATGTAAGTGATATCACATGTATTTGTCTTTCTCTGTCCAATTTACTTCACTTAGTATGATAATCTCTAGGTCTATCCATGTTGCTGCAGTTGACATTATTTCACTTTTTATGGGCTAAATAATATTCCATTGTATGTATGTACCACATCTACTTTATCCGTTTCTCTGTCAGTGAGCATTTATATTGTTTCCATTTCTTAGCTATTGTAAATAGTGCTGCAGTGAACATTGGAGTGAATGTATCTTTTTGAATTAGAGTTTTCTTCAGATATATAAGGCTTTTTCATAATGTATAAATTGAGGAGAATAATTCCTACTCTTCTTTCCTCAGAGAGTCTGAGATTTAAATAAATAAAAGTATTCAGGATGACACAGAAGATACGATAACTGGTGATAAGAAAAATGTTGGGATACAAAAATGAGAAAGAACTGAATTTAGAAAATACATATGTGTGTGTGTGTGTGTGTGTGTGTGTGTGTTCCCCTGAAGGGGCTCAAGTCTCATTAGAGTATTTTCAGTTGAGTATCTAGTTAAAGCATAGAAATAGTTTAAGATAACCCCAGTGATTTCCAGAGAGAGTTAGTAAGACTTTTTGTTGTTGTCATTCTGCTCGTCTCTCCTAGTTATGTAGACAGTTTGAGTCAGGCTGAACTGCCCTAGCCAAAATACCAGTCCCTTTAAATGTTTAATTTTTGGTAAAAACTGGGTAACATGGCAGAATGCCTAACTACAGGAATCAGGATTGGGCTTGTCCTTTCTCCCTTGACATTCTATCATTTCTGTCCTTCCTTGACAGTACTTATCTATGGTTGAAGATCCTTTTCATGGTCAATTTAATAAGGATTTTAAAACATCATCAGATAATTATCAGATAAAAATAATTCTAGATACCTACTGACCATAGAATAGTTGACACAGTTAATTAACTGTATACAGACATACTTAGTTTTGTTGCACTTGGCTTAATTGCACTATGCAGATATTGTGCTTGAAGGTAACTGGCACCGAGCAAGCTATTTTCCCCACAGCATTTTGCTTATTTCATGTCTCTTTGTCACATTTTGGTAATTCTTGCAATATTTCAAAGTTTTTATTATTAACTGTGTTTGTTATGGTGATCTGTGATGTGCGATCTTTGATGTTACTGTTGTAATTGTTTTGCCCATATAAGATGATGAACTTAATCGTGTGTGATCTGACTGCTCCACCAACATGCTCTTCCCTGTCTCTCTCCCGCTCCTCAGGCCTCTCTGTTAGATAAAACAATTTTGAAATTAAGCCAATTAATAAACCTACAGTGACCTCAGAGTGTTCAAGTGAAGGAAAGTGTCGCACATCTCTTATATTAAGTCAGAAACTGGAAATGATTACACTTAGTGAAGAAGGCATGTCATAAGCCAAGAGAGGGTGAAAGTTGCCTCCTTGTGCCAAACAGTTAGCCAAGTTGTGAGTGTAAATGAAAAGTTCTTGAGGGAAATTAAAAGCACACTCCAGTGAACACATAGATGATAAAAAAGCAAGCATCCTTACTGCTGATAATAGTGAAAATTTTAGTGGTCTGGATAGAAGATCAGACCAGCAACAATATTCCCTTAAGCCAAAGACTAATGCAGTGCAAGGCTAACTGTCTTCAATTTTATGAAGGCTAAGAGAGGTGAGGAAGCTGCTGGAGAACAGTTCGAAGCTAGCAGAGGTTGGTTCATGAGGTTGTAGGAAAGAGTTGAAGGCATCTTGATAACATCAAAGTGCAAGGTGAAGCAGAAAATGCTAATGTTGTAGCAAGCTACCCAGAAGATCTGGCTAAGATAATTAATGAAGATGGCTACACCAAACAGCTTTTTCAGTGTACACAAAACAGCCGTTTATTGGAAGAAGATGCCATCTAGGACTTCATAGCTAGAGAGGAGAAGTCATTGCCTGGCTTCAAAGCTTCAAAAGATGGACTGACTCTCTTGTTAGGGGCTAATGCAGCTGGTGATTTTAAATTGACGCCAGTGCTCATTTACCATTTTGAAAATCCTAGCATAAAAATTATGTCAAATTTGCTGTTCATATGCTCTGTAAATGGACTAACAAAGCCTGAATGACAGCACATCTGTTTACAACATGATCTACTGAATATTTTAAGCCCACTGTTGAGATCTACTGCTCAGAAAAAAGACTCCTTCAAAATAGTACTACCTGTTGGCAGTGTCCCTGTCACCCAAGAGCTCTGATGGAGATGTACAATGAAGTTAATGTTGTTTTCATGCCTGCTAGCACAACATTCATTCTGCAGCCCACGCATCAAGGAGTAATTTTGACTTTCAAGTCTTATTACTTAAGAAATATATTTTGTAAAGCTATAGTTGCTGTACTGATTCCTCTGGTGGATCTGAGCAAAGTCAATTGAAAATCTTCTAGAAAGGATTCATCATTCTAGCTACCATTAAGAATGTTTGTGATTCACTGGAAAAGGTCAAAATATGAACATTTAACAGGGTGTTGGAAGAAGTTGATTCCAACTCTCATCGATGACCTAGAGAAGTTCAAGACCTCAGTGGAGGAAGTAACTGCAGATGTGGTAGAAATAGCCAGAAAACCAGAAGAAAAAGTGGAGCCTGAAGATATGTCTGCTCTGCTGAAATTTCACGATAACATGTTAATTGCCAAGGAGTTGTTTCTTATGGATGAGCAAAGAAGGTGGTTTCTGGAGATGAAATCTCCTCTAGATAGAGATTCTATAAAGATTGTTGAAATGACAACAAAGAATTTAGAATATTAATAGCTGACAAAGCAACAGCAAAGTTTGGGAGGGTTAACTCCATTTTGAAAGAAATACTGCTGTGGGCAGAGTGCTATCAAACAGCACAGCATACTAGAGAAAAATCATTCGTGAGAGGAAGAGCCAATCGATGTGGCAGACTTCATTGTTGTCTTCAATTAGAAAATTGTCGTAGCCACTCCAACCTTCAGCATCCACCACCCTGATCATTCTGCAGCCAATAACATTGAGGAAGACCCTCCCCCAGCAAAAAGATTATGACTCACTGAAGGCTTAGATAATGGTTAGCATTTTTTTAGCACTGAAGTATTTTTAAAATAAGGTATGTACATTGGTTTTTTTAGACATAATGATATCACACATTTCATACTACTGTATAGTATAAATATAACCTTTATATATATTCATTATATAAATGAATAAATAAATGAATAAAATGAATATTCATTTTATTGTGGTGGTCTAGAGCCAAATCTGCAGTGTCTCCAAGTTTGTTTCTTCTCCAAGTGTCTCCAAGCATGTATAATAGTTTATTTCTTCATTTTTCAGGGATCCACTAAATTATAGGCCTATGCTATCATGGTAGCCACGAGCTGCCTGTGATTGTTTCAATTTAAATTTAAGTTAATTAAAATAAAAACTTCAGTTCCTCAGTCAACCTCAGCTATATTTCAAGTGCTCACTAGGTGCCATTTTGGACAGTAAACATGTAGAACATTTTCATCATTACAGAAAATTCTAATGGATGGCACTATTATAGACTATTTTCTAACCCATTTGCTGCTGCTTTTTCTTCCTGCTATCTGTCTCCCTCAAAGGCTTCCTCTTTCATGCTTGTTTGTTTCGGGTGCACAATGGGAAAAAAGAGATCAAACGCATGTCCAGTGTTTCTGTGTTTTAGTAGTGCTGATGAAATAGTTGGTAACTGGATGGGCTGTAACTATTGACTAGAGTAAGATTTTGGAAATATCTTTGAATTTAATTTATATGTATCACCCAAAATAGTGGTGTAGAGGTGGCTGTGTTTAGTTTTTAAATGGACTAGACTCATGTCTTCTTCGTTAAACACGTCTCTTCAGCTAGTGATTGCACTTTTCCTATTGAGTGTTGTTTCATTATCTCTAAAAATTTTGTTTATTACAAATTCCTTTAGTAAATGAAAATTAGGCCACCATGCATCTCATATCTAGGCCTTTTCTCAGTTTAAACAAAATTTCTGATCCAAGATGTGTTTGGATCTTGACATATGCCAATTAAAATATTGACTTTAAACAAAGAGGTCATAAAAAATATGTGATTAAAATGATTAGGAGTTGAGTCCTTATCACATAACCCAAAGTAAACGCAGATTGCACAATTCCGTACTTAAATGGTGCAGCTCTGTTGTACAGGCATGTTCCTGGATATTCTAGACTGCTTTTAAATTATAGTGCTTTGTGTTGAGAGATTGATATTAAAATATACTTGGGAATTAAAATTCACTTTTGATGAATACTTGTTTAGAAAGCTGTAAGATAGTACTGTGGAGACATGGTGTGAAAAAAGAAGTCTTCAAAACCAACTCTCATTTCTTTGGATCAGAACCAGAAAAATTTGTGTAAGCAGTATATTTACCAAATGAATTTCCAGTAATGGAAGCCCATTTTTCACCTTAACATTGATGTTATTTATGCAAAGCCAGGCCACAAAATTAGATCTTCATATCACTTAATGTTTGCTACATGGACCAGATTTCACTCATTTTTTTAATTGTGAAGCTAAAAATAATGCTTGCTGCCGAAAACTTGAATTCTGTTAACGGACTTGTTTTACTTTCTTAACTTTATATCCAAGCCAGTAAGAATAGGTTCTTTCCCAGGAGATTCAGCCAGTTAACTAGGAGCACGAACCTCAGAAGAGAAGATAGTTCATAGCTCCTCTCCAAGCCAGTAAGAATAGGTTCTTTCCCAGGAGATTCAGCCAGTTAACTAGGAGCACGAACCTCAGAAGAGAAGATAGTTCATAGCTCCTCTCGTTGGACTTACGTAATATGAACTGCTTGAGGACTGGGTAAGGAGGGTGATATACCATGTGTGAATCGGCTTTGTTTTAGGCAGTCGGGCAGGATACTTAGCATATCTATCCAGAATTCCAAATCACTAAATGAGATGCTTGTTTCCCAATCGCTCTGTCATGACACATCAATGTGTCACAAAGATTTCTCCGCAGTGTTGCAGCAAGCCTCAGTTCAGTTCAGTCGCTCAGTTATGTCCACCTCTTTGCGACCTCATGAATCGCAGCACGCCAGGCCTCCCTGTCCATCGCCAACTCCTGGAGTTTACCCAAACTCATGTCCATTGAGTCAGTGATGCCATCCAACCATCTCATCCTCTGTCATCCCCTTCTCCTCCTCTGTCATCCCCTTCTCCTCCTGCCCTCAATCCTTCCCAGCATCAGTCTTTTCAAATGAGTCAACTCTTCGCATCAGGTGGCCAAAGTATTGGAGTTTCAGCTTCAACATCAGTCCTGCCAATGAACACCCAGGACTGATCTCCTTTATGATGGACTGGTTGGATCTCCGTGCAGTCCAAGGTACTCTCAAGAGTCTTCTCCAACACCACAGTTCAAAAGCATCAATTCTTCGGTGCTCAGCTTTCTTTATAGTCCAACTCTCACATCCATACATGACTACTGGAAATACCATAGCCTTGACTAGATGGACCTTTGTTGGCAAAGTAATGTGTCTGCTTTTTAATATGCTATCTAGGTTGGTCATAACTTTCCTTCCAAGGAGTAAGTGTCTTTTAATTTCATGGCTGCAGCCACCATCAGCAGCGATTTTGGAGCCCCAAAAAATAAAGTCAGCCACTGTTTCCACTGTTTCCCCACCCATTTCCCATGAAGTGATGGGACCAGCTGCTATGATCTTAGTTTTCTGAATGCTGAGCTTTAATCCAACTTTTTCACTCTCCTCTCTAACTTTCATCAGGAGGCTCTTTAGTTCCTCTTCACTTTCTGCCATAAGGGTGGTGTCATCTGCATATCTGAGGTTATTGATATTTCTCCCGGCAATCTTGATTCCAGCTTGTGTTTCTTCCAGCCCAGCGTTTCTCGTGATGTACTCTGCATATAAGTTAAATAAGCAGGGTGACAATATACAGCCTTGACGTACTCCTTTTCCTATTTGGAACCAATCATTGTTCCATGTCCAGTTCTAACTGTTGCTTCCTAACCTGCATATAGGTTTCTCAAGAGGCAGGTCAGGTGGCCTGGTAAAGACTAGCTTTCCTCAAAGCTCTGGTTCCTTCTTGGACATATTGCTACCAGGCTACTAGCATGGTCTGTACATTCTCTCCCCACTCCCAAGCATTTTACATTCTTTTTGTCTGGATTTAGCTGAAGTCTTTTCTTGGCCAGGCTTGGTTTTCAGGTCCTAGTCTGAATTCCTTCACAGATGCTAAGTTGTTGCTACAAGGGATTAAGTCAGTCTCTACACGTAAGTCTAACAGTTTATCATTCAAATGACATTTCTTTGAATTACAATCATTGCCAGTGTCCTATGAAACCACCATTTCTTTTATTTCTTAGAATTGGGAAAGAATTTGAGACACCAGGTGAAAAGGAAGGGTGAAGAAAGAAGAGTGTTGGTTTGATGAATGCTTGTGAACTTGACTGTTTGTTGTGGGCCAGAGATATGTATTTATGTCAGCCTTGCCCTTTCTTGCAAGCCCTTTCAGAATATTTTCCACAAAGTTATCTGTAGTTAACATTTGGGTCTGTCTCCTTCTCCCCATTCTCCTACTGTGTATTATTTAGATCTCCATCATATTACTACTGATCAGGTTCTGCTTTGTCACTTGGTCATTTGTGCCTGTCTCTTATTGAAATGGTTAGATTCTTCTTTGTATCTTCAGAAGCACCTATAATATAATATGATATGATAATATACAACATAAAATAACATACTAGTTTATATATAGATATATATTAAGTTCCTTAAATATAACAGATTCATATTCAATATAAAGTATTGAGTACTTACTCTATATTGTATGAGACACTAGTGACAAAACAAAGAACGAAAAAGGTATGACCCTTTCTTTCAAGGAGCTTTCATCATAGGATGGACATTAAACAGTAATTTAAACTGCAGCCTGATGAGTCTAGAAAAGGAGATATGCTGAATGCTCTATGTGAGATGATATAAGAGGAGGACCTTACCTCTTCTGGGGAATGTGAGGGAGGATTTTCTGGTAGAAGTGCTGTCTGTGGTGTCAGCTGAAACTTGAAGGATAAGTAGGAGTTAACCAGGCAGAGGTAGAGAAAAAGCATTCTATGCAGAGGGAATAGTGTGTAAAGCATGTTGCTGGATAGGTTACCTTGAAGATATGAAGAGTTGAAAGACCAGTGTACCTGAAACACAGTGGGTGGGAAGAGAATGGTGCTGGAGGGGTAGACAGGCATCAACTCTTGCAAGGATTTGTAGGTCATGTGTGGAAGATTTGGTTCTTTACCCTAAAATCAAGAAATCACCACCACAAGGTATAAAGCAGAAGATGCTTAATCTACATAAATTAAACCCTAACAGCCTCCAGCTTCTGGAATTTACACTTGCACTCACTCATTGTGCTCATTTGTACTTTTGAGTCTCTGGGGAAAAGAAGTAGTATAACTTATACAGGTAATTGGAATATACTTTACCAAAGTATATTAATAATAAGATGCCTCCTCAGAAGAGAAAGAACTACCAGTCTGGATCTAAGGCTTTTGAATTTTAGTATTAGATGTGGACCACTTGGTTTATTCTGATAACCTGATCATCTTCCTCCCAATTTATTCGGGTTCTATTTTCTCAGTGAATTAGACCATTCATGAGTTCTGAGACCGTTCACCCTGCCACCCCTCAGGAAAACTTAGCCATCAAAGGGAAGAACCCCAGTGGTTTTTCTCTTGCTGGAGTCGTGTGTCCATTTCAACTGTAAGCAGTCTCATGGAAAGCTTGGAGGAAGGAAAGGAGGGGAAGGGGCATCAAAATGCAAAGGGCCTGGGACTAGGTGTCCAGTCATTACTTTGGTGAACTGGGGATCAGACAGATAGGAGGTTGCAAAATTTGTGAATGCATTGAGAATAAGGAAGGCAAGAACTTTTTTTTTTTTGAAAGTCTAATTGACCTACAGAACTATGTTAGTTCCAGGTGCACAACATGCTTATTCAATAATTCTATATGTGACATAGTGATCCCCAGAAGGTAAGAATTTTTAATGGATATTCTCAAATTTTAAATTGCTTGAAGATGCCAATGCTTTGTGCATAGAAACTTTAGATGATCAACAGTTCTTAAATATCAAAACAAAATTAGAAGTGTGCATAAATAATCATAGGTTCAAAAAGTTACTTATTACTTTTTGAATCCTTAAGACTAGTAGAAATGAAAAAAAATTGTTTAATCAGTTCTTATTTTTAAAAAAAAAGCACAAGAAAGAGTAGTTTTTAGTCAATTGCTTGACTATTTGATGATCCTTACTATAGTTTTTGTTGTTGAATTGGACACGACTGAGCGACTGAACAACAGCAACAGTTATACTAGGTACAAAATAGAAAAAAATAGAGATACAGTATTTTCTTAGGAGAAACATATCTCTTTTAAATGTTAACTTTGCATTTGCTTTTAAGCATTCTCAACTCTTGGATAAGGTATTTTACCTCTGAGCCAGTTTCCTACTGCATAGTAGGGCTACTGGAGCTTGTGGATGTGAAAGGGCTTTTAAAAACTACAAAACACATATAGATGTATTTACTGGTATTATTGTTGCAGTTATCTATTACTGAGGAATAAACCATCTCAAATTTAAACCAATGGTTTATTAGTTTGCACAATACCCTGAGTTAGCTGGGATCTGCTGGGTGGCTCCAATGTGACTTTGGGTCACTCATGGAGCCTCATGCAGTTGGGAGCAGAGCTATGGATAGAATGTCTTAAAATGAGTGCACTTTCGTGCCTCACAGGTGTGTGACTCTAGGTTGGAGTGCCTGTGTTCCCCTCTCCACCTGGCTTCCCATTCTGTAGGACCTCTCTCTCCATGTGGGCTCTCTACCTGGATACAGAGGAGCCCAGGCTTCTTTATGTGACATTTGACTGAAGGCTTTTTAAGACCTAGACCAGCAAGTTACTCAGCAATGTGTTTATATTCTTCTGATCCATCACAAGACCATCCCACATACAGCAGGTGCAAAAATAGATTCCACGTCTTGACTGAGGAGAGCATACGTGCATTGGGAAAGTGTATGCAGACTGGGAGGGATTGTGGCAGCCATCTTTGAAACACTGTACGGACAGTTATTAGGTAAAGCTTGATAGATAAAAGATTCCACTCTCAATGAATAATCAGTTAGAAAGAAACTCTTGACCTATACTACTTCTAGAAATTAAAAAGTTTTGTCATTTTTAATATGTATGCTGTGCATAATAACCATCAAATATATTCTTAGTAGTTATGCTAGTTGAAGGGGAAAATGTTGTCCCCTAAAAACCTAATTCCTGATTTAGTTTTATTATTTAATAACAACAAAATGTACAGTAATCATACTTTTTGTTGTTTCAGAAGTTAAATGCACTCTACACATTTATTGATACAAAGGGAATTTGGATCTCCCTCTAGTGGCAGTAGGTTTTCTTTTCTTTTTTTTTCAAAGAGCTTGCTTGAAATACTAAGATGGCTGACATATATAACAGAACGTAGTTTCAAAAATCACTGGTTCTCACTGAGATAAGTGCTTTCTCCTGTGTGAGTTATGATAGATTCTTTCATCTCTTATGAGAAATGTTCACCTTCCTAAGAAACAATGATCCTATTATATGAAAAAAAATTAAAAAGAGATTTCCTTTTTAACTGTTAAGTATAAAAACTTAACACCCATCAATCAAGGTCTTAAGTAAAAATGATTATGTTTGGACAGTTAAAATAGATTGATCCTTCACTGAAAAATAAATTGAATTTTTAGTTTTTGTCTGAAGAATTATTTTTGGAGCAGATAAATGTATTTGACTGCAAAATTATTTAGAAAGAGAGCAATAGGTAGTTACTGAGATGTGAAACTTGGGAAACACTAATCGCCAAACCAAAAATAAAAATAGAGGTACCCAAACCTTCTGCTTTCCTCTAAAAAAAGTTCGAGTTCAGATTTTCTTAGCCATTGGAGAAATATATTCATCATAGCCATCACCATCATTGTACAAAAGGAAGTACCACGTCAAAGGGTGGGAATAGAAAAACAGGGACAATAGAATTTGTAAAGGAAGCTTTCCTATCTCCACCCCACCACCAAGTAGAGTTAACTTAGTCCTGTTGTCTGTTCATTTACAGGCAGATCTATTCTAATTCTTTAAGAAAGGACATTTTCTGTAATGCTATCAGAAAAAAACATTCTTACAAATGCTGTTTTCTCAACTATTTACTGAAGCTGATCCAAGTTACTTATCCTGCATTGTCTTTTCTGGCAGGCTGAGGTCCTCATCCCTCTCTTCTCCTTCCCACAGAGATAGCAGGATGACCAGGGGTTGTAGATGAAAATTCAGAGATTTTTTTTTTTTCCTTTTTTATTTTTAAAATTTCCAGAAAGTAGAACCTAGGATTATCCAAATAATGTCAAGATATTTTTTGTTTGGGAATAAACTATGAACTAGTGAGATTTCACGAAATTAATTAAACCATCCAATGAAAATTGAGTTTTTCTTTCCAATGCCTCTTTTCAGTTCCGTGTGTATAACCAAGTATGCGTCTCTTGTGGTCTCGATTACATCCGGTGTTTTTAGCTGGCAGCATTTCCTCTGTTGAGGCCCCACTTGATTTGCCAGACTTCATTTCTGTGAATATAAAGAGAAAACCAAGTTGTATGAGAGAGTGGAATTTAAGAAAAAAATCAAGTGTTAGGATAACATTGATTTTTGAAACAAAAAACCAGCACTAAATCTGTTACAAACAAACTGATCCTTCAATTATGAAAAATATATAGGCTGCAAAAGTACTTGGAAAGTCTTATAGCCATCTTTTAACCATCCAGTATGTTTTCTTTTGAATATATATAAAAATTTAATTCAATTATCAGGGACCAAAGAAGCCCCTCCTATGTAGTTGCATGAATCTGTACTAACGAAAGTGAATTTGCAATTCTTAAAATGGTGTTTTCTTCCAGTTCTCATAGAAGTGTTTTTGGAACAGTGGTCTGTACTAACAGCTGTATTCAATCTTGAGTAAAAGTCACTTCCTGAAGCAAATGAAATTCAACTTAACATTCAAACTTGCCCGGAACGTAATCCTGTGGGGCGGGTGTACTATGTGATTATGAAACTGGACATGGGCACCCTGCTGAGGTGATTTCTTGTAAATAGTACCCAACAGAAACCATTCAGTGCCAGTGCTTTGAACTGAGGATTTGATCATCTAAAAGCACTGCTTATTCATACACAAAACCATCTTAATTTGCAAGAATTTTAATCTTTGGTATTTTGAAAATATAATTCCCTTCTGAAATTATATTTGTATGGAATCAGTGTCTTTATCTACACATACTCATATATATAGATAGATAGGTAGGTAGATATAGACATATATGTTTGCATATGTTTATATATATTTAGGCTTCTCAGATTTTTTAAATTGTCATTCTTAGTTTCAGGCAAGTTTTGTTTTTGATTTTTGTAATTCATTCACTCATTTACTATAATGAACCTAATTTAAATAGAGTTTTTGTTCCTGGCCTCATAAGATTAGTTGATTACACATAGAGATATGAGAAGTACAGTTTTAGCCATTTAATATTATTTTAAAAATATCTTTTAGATAGATATTACTAACTTTTGCTGTCCTAAATATTGTACTTATTTATTTTAAAGAAACAAATGTTGTATCAGTATAATTTGGACATTGTTAATGGAATCATGCTTTAGATGGAAAAGTTTTTACTGAATCAGTTGTTTCGTTTATATATCACTTTTCTGATGTCTGAATAGTGATTGCATGGTTTTCAATCAAACCATCAAACTGAAACAAAGAGAAAGTCTGACACGTTAAGCCAGAATTAACAAACGTATATAAAAATTCCAGCCTTCTCAATTTGTAGAAATCAAAACCATTTCCTGCTTACTTTGGTAACAAAGGAGGGAGCTAGGCTTTCTTCACTCCTTGACGAAATCTCCAAGTTGCCTTGAAGACCTTTGTTTATAATGTCTTCATGCATTCTTTTCTTTTTGACATGCTCCCCTCCCTCCAGTGAGATACTAATTAAAGAGAGGCCACTGTGACCCCAGATGGTTTAAAAGTCACCAGGAATGAGGCAGCAGGGCAAATCTGGACAGGAAGTGCTCATTCCTAAAATATAATACAACCCTAAGACCATCTTATCAAAAATCTGTTGGCTTCTAACAGCAAAAAAAAAAAAAAAAAGTGCTTCCTTTGATTTAAAAGATATACATTTAAACCCAAAATAGAATCTCTAAAACTTACTTAGACAATCCATCATATGTACACTTTTTAGAAAAATTTGAAACAAATAACATCATCTCATATATTAAATGGTATATTAAATGGTCATTTTAGAGACATTGAAATACATAAGCATTAATGACATATTTGGAGTTTCATGGAGGATAGTCTAAATAGTGTGTTTTTGGTTTTTGTTGTTGTTTTTGTGGGGAGAGAAACCTATATCTTGGCATTCCTTTTAAAGAATTTGAGACAGCTCAGACTGTATGTAAGAATCTTGCTTTTCTCATATACAGAAAGTAGCAACACTTTAATTGGGATGATAAGATACCAGCTGATCATGTAGGTGCAATTAAGGCAATTTTGTTAATAATAAAGATTTGAAAGAAATGGAGATAATTTAGTAACTTAATAAGCAGGTGGTACTGCCCGACATCAAATTATTTCCCTCTTGAAATGACTTGCTGTTGCTAAGTTCTAACTTTCAAGAAGCAGTTTCTTATATAACTATGTCAGTATGGTTTAGCAAGATGCTTTTGATCTCAAGTAATAGAGACCCTCTACTGATTGTGTAAATTAATGGGGGTGGGGTTGTTCTAAGAATGTATGAATGGGAATCAAGAGTCTCTCTTATGAGACCAGACCTCAAGGGAACCCAGGAAAACTACTTTACCAGGTCTTGGGATTGGCAGGAACCCTAATCGCTGTGGGCCTTGTTAACCCAACTGGGTGACTGGTCTCAGTTCAAGGCACCAATCAAAGAGCAGGAGTTTTAAGTTTTCCCTCTTGAGTGTCCTTCCTTTCTGTCCCCCAGTTGCTCATTGTTTAGCTGCTTTCTGCGTCTGGCTACTTTGCTTCTTGCTGTCTACTGGAAGCTCATCCTCCATTCCTCCGAGTCTCAGTGTTGTTGGAAATCCTTGCCCTGTGAGTCAGTATTACAAGTGATGATTCCTCTGTCTCATTGTTTCTGTTTCCTCCCAACTTCAGCTTAGTCACGGCCCCTCAGCTGCCTCCCGGCTTCCCTCTCTGTGCACAGCTCCCAGAGGCTTGACTACAGTCAACTCCCTGTAAATATTGGTTGAATGACTAGATGAGGAATATTGTTAGGGTATTACTTTATCTTCTCTTTCAATCAAATTTTTAAGGAGCTAGTAAGATATAATCTGCCTGCAATACAGGAGACACAGGAGACGTGGGTTTGATTGCTGTGTCAGGAAGATCCCCTGGAGTAGGAAATGGCAACCCACTCCAGTATTTTTGCCTGGAGAATCCCATGGACAGAGGAGCCTGGCGGGCTACAGTCTGTGGGGTTGACCTGCAAAGAGTCAGACATGACTTAGTGACTAAACAACAACAACAGTGAAGAGATGATCAATTCCTCATTATCTTAAGACAACCATCCCCTTTTATGCTTGTTTTGTAAGTCTTCTACCTTCCAGTAGCTGCTAATCTTTTAGCTTTTGGTTGCTTGGGATATAAAAATTAACACCAGGTTGGAGTTCTTAATTCTTTATTCCTTTTCCTGCATTTTTGTTTTATAAAGGTGAAAGGGAGGTTCTAAAGTTTATTTTGTAAAAATCTTTCCCAGATTCTGCCACTTATATAATAGTTTATGAGTAGATAGTAGACATGATTAGATCCAAATGGGCAATTATGTTTTTCATTTAAAAGTTTTCGTCCAAAACGTGGGTTGAAGAAGAACCTGAAGAGCAGTTCAATGTTCAATAAAATACATTAAAAGAAAAAAAAAGATTCAGTTGCTCAACTTTCCCTGTTACAGCATGACTATCCAAAGTTGCCAGTTAATGGGGCTTTCATTCTTCCTGCACTTTGGAAATGGTCAGCATTCCCAAAGGCATTTGAGAGTATTTTCCCTTATTAGAGAAAAAGTGCTTTTCCAATTCTGAGGACTTTCTGTGTGAAAACAAAAAGAAAATAGATAATAAAAGTGCTACGTGAGCATGAGGAAAATTTTCTCTTTAATTTTATGAAAATGGTAGTTTTTTTCCCCTTGGACTCCAATAAATTTAAAATAACTTTTGTTTGTAGAGTTGCAGCTGTGTGCAAGGCATTGAGCTAGACCCCTAGCTCTTAACAAGCCTACAAATTCCAGTGAAATGCAAAGTTGGATATAAGCAAAGTACACTACAAGTGGCCGTGATAGGGAGCAAATAGATTTCAGTGGTAATGAGAGAGAGAGACAGATAGCACAGTGAATGCTGAGCAGGGAAACAGAGGCTCAAGGCAGTTAGGACCACGGAACTGGACCCCTAGAGAAAAGCCAGAACTGGGTCTCTAAATGTGGACTCCTTTATTTAGGATGATTACTGAAGTGCTAGTCATGGGTGAACTCATATATAGAGTAGAATCTAGAGCAGAGAAAAAAATGAATGCAAGGGAGGACAACTGAAAGAATAGACATTCATGAAGAATTCCATGAAGGTGAGTTACAGAGCTAAATCATGCTGAATGGGGGCCAAGAGGCAGCTTGCGGGTGAGTGGTAAGGGTAGAAGCCAGATCACAGTGGTCTGTAGCTAGAAGGGAAAGAAAAGGCATAAACATCCACTGATGAGTGATCTTTTAAGAACTTTGCCAATTAATAAGAGAAAGAATAAAATAGCTTAAGAAGCAAAGAAGCAATTTTCCTTCTTTTAGGATAGAGAAGACTTAAACAAGTTAGTTTACAGGAATAAAAAACCATTGCATCTTCTGTTCTTATTTCTAAAAGGAAAATATATTCATGTATTACTTTCATAGAAAAAAAAGGAAGAAGAAGAAGGAAGGAAAGAAGAAAGGAAGGTATAGGAGTTGGGTTGGGGAGATTGGTGTGGGGGGTGGGAGAGGAGGTAATAAGGAAATTCATTTGAAATCAAGGATTCAGATGGAAATTTATATCTCGAGAAAAACAGGGAACATCTCTACTACTTGGTAGTGAAGAATGCCAAGAAAAAATATATATTTGATCATCACATAAATAATGTCCAACGATCTCTATGTTATCATTTGGCAATGAAGAGTGAGATTTCTAGTTCTAGGGAAAAAAATTAAAGGTTTGGAATTAATTCTGTGGGGGATGGGATAGAAAGTCACTTGGAAATGAGTAAAGTGAACATTATGCTTAAGTGAATTTTTCATGAAGCCAATGAGCATGGTTATGATTTGCAATTGTCAGAAATGCAGGAGGAGGAACAGAAAAATCTGATGGTCAGAACTGCTTGTGTGTAAGACAGGATGAAACGGCTGTGGATGCTGAACACTGGAAAGAACAAACTTGGTGTCCCTGATTTGGGGCTTTAGATTAGTTAGAAAGTGAAATGTGTGTGTGTGGTGGGGGTGCTGTTGGTAATGGTGGTGGCAGTGTGATTTGATGGAGCAGAAGAATGAAAGGATAAAGAGATTGAAGGGGAAGCTTACATTTCTACATCTGGAATGGGAAGAATAATGGTGGTGTCAGATTAATGAAGCAATGCCTATAAAGTACTTACCAACAATCTGGCACATATTATGCACTGAAAAATGTTATCTAAAACTATTATCTTTATTAATAAGAGTGCAGAAGAGATTAAAAAATTGGGCATTTCAGGACTCGATGGCATGCAACAGTGTTAGTCACTGAAGTCAAGCAAATATGCAAGTTTTCTTGAAGTGGAGTTCAAGCACCAATCTGTAAAGTTGGGATTTTAGATGACATGATATTACCTAGGAAAAGCTCTTAGCTAAGTGTGAAATTATATTGAAGGTGAATATACGAACATGACTTGTAATTTAACAAACTGAACTGTCTTATTTGCTTCTTCCCCAAACCCCATAACAGAGGTGTTGTTGTTTTTTCCCTTTTTACAGTTAAACAGATTTAGGTGAAGATTCCTAAGTTATCAAGTGTCAGAATTTTCTTTTGAACCTGGCAGTTTTTATTGAAAGTCCATGCCTTGTTCATTACTCCATACAATAAACAGCAGTGACAATCTGGAGGTGATATGAGACAGAGTGCATTTCAAGGGCTTTGCTGTTTTGCATTGAAGAGGAACATGGAAAAGGCAGATAGATTCCTCTTGGTGTGGGGAAGACAGAATTAACCACTGGAATTTCAAGGGAAATTGTGTCATGAGGAGAAAGTAATTCTCAGCTGCTTTAGTCATTCTGAAATACATTTTGGTACCATCTTGGGTTATAATAAAATAAACCCTTACCTGAGAAAACATTTCATCAGTCCCAAAGCCTCTATGTCAAGAGGCTATAATTTTTATGCACCTTTTTTTAAATAAACCTTTTTTTTTTTTTTACAAAAAATAACAAAACATTATATTCTGTAACATACAAGTTATAGACATATCTCTTATGTCTGCATGCATGCTAAGTTGCTTCAGTTGTGTCTGACTCTTTGTGACCCTATGAACTAGGCTTCCAGGCTCCTCTGTCCATGGGATTTTTCAGGCAAGAATAATGGAGTGAGTTGCCATGCCCTTCTCCAGAGAATCTTCCCAAACCAAGGATCAAACCTGTGCCTCCTGCAACTCCTGCATTGCAGAGTTCTTTACTGTTGAGTCACCAGGGAAGCCCATCTCTTTTATCTCTATCTATATAAGTAGAGCTGAAGTTAAATGCTTGTTTTTTCTGGGTTCCTATAACTTACTCTCTGGTTCATTATTTGTAACAGTGCTTTTCAGAAAAGGATGGGAGTGTGTGTCCTCATCCTTTTTGACACAGAATCATATAGAAGTAAGCCACAGTGACTGATGGGAATATACAGTATTCCTCAGGTGTGCTGGACTGGAAAAGAGACTAAGAACAACTGATTTATGGTGAAGCCAGGCCAATAAGTACTTGCTGAGTGCTCACAGGATGCCTTTTAACACAGTAAATAGTGGAGAGTACATGGTGAATCTTGGTCATGGTTTCATCAGTAGAGGAGTTTACAATGTAAAGACATTAGGTTGACCTAACTTAGGCATTTAATACAGTCCTTAGAAAATATAGAGAGAGGTCTTGGAAAATAGATGAAAGTAGGGAAAACTCAGAGGGGGTGGACCATGAGCTGTGATTTCAACAGAGCAAACAGAGGGAGGGATGAATGTGGTTTGGCTGATGGAAAAACAGAGGCTGTTTCCTGGCAAAACTCAGAGCCAGAAAAGAGTGAGTTCATCTGCAGCCAAAACACAAATAGTAGCCGGAAGAGAGGTAAAGGAGGAAAGGAGTTAGAAAGAGTGCTTTACCGGGGATGATCAGAAATTACACTTGATGTGGGCGTGTTAGGAAGTACAGGGATATGGCCAAAGAGGTCATAACAAAGTATTTTGGAAGCAATGTAGACATCAATTTGGAACAAATAAGGACTGGTTAGAGGGAGAAACAGAAGAGATTCCAGAAGTTCTAGTCTGAGGAAACTAATGAATATAAGATATCAAAAATGAAAAGAGAATCAATAAGGACCATAGAGGCACTGCTGATTTAGAAGATAAGCATTTTCACTGTCGACTGTAGAAACTGACTGAATCTTGATATGTTTCATCACTTGGAATTAGATAGCATTTTCCCACGGATTTGCTGTCACTCTTGTACTATTCAGACTGTAGTCTCATATATAAACTTTTTAAATGTTTTTCTCTTTTTAGGAGAAAAGAGCAAAATGGAGAGGTAGAGTAGTTATTTAAAAGAAAAGTTCCTAGATGTTGGAGCACCAAGAATCAATTTGCCTTGGTTTCTGCAGTCCTCTGAAAACCAACCTCACGAGGCGTTTAGTACACTGTATCATCTCAAAATACTTTAATAATGAAAAATTTCAAATATACACTAAAGTAGAGGGAATATCTTGGAGAAGGCAATGGCAACCCACTCCAGTACTCTTGCCTGGAAAATTCCATGGACGGAGGAGCCTGGTAGGCTGCAGTCCATGGGGTCGCGAAATCGGACACGACTGAGGGACTTCACTTTCACTTTTTACTTTCATGCATTGGAGAAGGAAATGGCAACCCACTCCAGTGTTCTTGCCTGGAGAATCCCAGGGACGGGGGAGCCTGGTGGGCTGCCGTCTCTGGGGTTGCACAGAGTTGGACACGACTGAAGAGACTTGGCGGCAGCAGCGGCAGCGGGAATATCTCCAACAATTATGAACAATTTGCCTATTCTTATTTACTGATAGAATTTAAGTGTCATGTGATAGAATGAAACAATCTACAAGATTTGCAATTATAAGAGTTTGTATGTCTACTTTTTAAAAATTTGGTAATTATCAAAACTTAAATTATTTGTTTTTAGAAAGAAAGGCGACAGGGTATAGAAATGGGAAAAAGTCTCTACTATGATTTGCAATATTTTGTACCCTGATTTACTTAAATGGTGTCCCTGGTAAATAGCTTAAATGAAGTATAAAACTTCTTAAAAGAGCCCCTAAATAGAATATATTTTCAAATCACTCAAGAAATCATGAATTACAGAATCTGGAATGATATTCTTTAATACTGAAGAAGTTTGGCCAGTAAATTCAAATTTATAATCTGTCATTGAATTAGCATATCTTAAAATCATAAGCTGGTTGTACTTTAGGACATAATAATATCTGTTTCAAAAGGACTCTCATTCACTTTAAACATATTGCTTGTTTATTCATTAAACCAATATTTGAATGCCTAGTGTGTGCCAGGTTCTGAGTTAGGGGCTTAGAATATATTGGTGGTTGGATGTGTTAATAATTTCTATAAGGTAATATTCAGTGTGAAATCAGTTATAATTTTCGCTTATAACAAGGGAAACGTTACAGATAAATGAAATTCATAGATACCCTCCAACCAACATTTTGACCAACCCCGAGTGAATTAATAAGTTGACCAGTTTGTTTCACTTTTTCCTATCGGTTTTATCTTCACATCAGCAATGAAATGACTAAAAGAAAAGGTGCATGAGGAAGGAGGGGGAAATGGGACTTAGTTGATTCCTGAACAAATATGAGCCCTCGGATACCAAGAGCTACTAACCGTCATTGCTCTAATTGTGAACCATTTATATCTTTTTCTATAACTGAGTCATCTCACCTGCTAAGTTATTGCTTTTGATTCACTTTGTAATTTCATATCAATTTTAAGAGTTGTGATAACCATTTTAGATACGTCTTTCTATCTGACTTACCCGATTCACCTAAAAATTACTTTTCCAAATGGAAGTACTGGATGACTGAGAATTACTACTCCAGGCTCTGCTAAAAGGTAGACTCTTAGGTTGGAATTGATGCTAAGTGCCAGAACAGCCCTGAACAACCTTTTGAGTGTGTGTGTGTCCACTTGCATGCATTTGTGTGACTTAAACTTGGTCAAGAAATAACATCTGGGATGAATGTTCTCAAGTTTTGTTTGTAACTGACAACTTTAGAGCACTGGTAACAAGACATGGAGTGGAGAAGTCTGATAAATGTCTACAGATTTAAGCTGATCTCCTTTTTACCTTTCTTATATAAATGCGCTGTGTATCTAAAGCACTAGGGGTAGAAGTTGAGGTGATTGTTAGGAGGTGGGGTGGCTGAGAGGGAAGCTGACAGCTCAGTTTGTTCCTTTGTGAGATTAGGGTGAAGTTTCTCATTCTGACTCGTGGAGACTGTGCTCACTAGTAAGACACAGTCAGATCTTGGAAAAACTGACTGTGTGAGTCATTTGCTTGCAATCACCTAGTAGCTCTGGGTTCTTGCAAAGGTTAAAAATGAGTGTTTGAAAAAATATATTTCTGGAGCCTAAGCTGTAAGATGAACATGTTGTGTGCACAGTATGCATGCACTGTGTTCACGTACCTGTGTGCCATTCTGAACAGATTCTAGTGCTCACTTTTTTCACATTTCAGCATGGCTGAAATCAGGATGCATCTTATAATTTATGATGTTCTGTAATTTCTGTTGTCCATTTTTTTCAAATGTTAACATCTCAGTAATCGTTAAGCATATTATAACCAGTGGCATCTTCGATTGTGTGACATACAGTTTATATCCAAATGTTTATAGGAGACTGATCTCAGAGAGATTTGTAGGACATTTCACTTTCCCTTCAAAAGTAAAGCAAGAAGATTTATTCTGACAGTAATAGTTGAGGTCAAGAGAGAAACCATTTGATCGTGGAATCCCATTTCCTTAATAAGTAACATACAAATGCAAAATGCAACATTCATTACAAACCCTCTTAGGATCCCAAGTGATTGAAAGATTAGGATGCAAATTTATCACAGTTAATATAACCTATAAAATGTACTCTTTAAGCTTTGATCCCTCCATTTCTCACCTTCAGCTCTTTCTAGTTTCACCTCATCATCATTTTCAAAAGAGGATGCAAGTCATCATTTGTCATTTGTGTGTGTGTGTGTCTGTGTGTCTCTCTCGGTGTGTGACTGTGTAAGAAAGCTATCATTCCTCATTCATTCACACCTCCAGCAGAACCTACTATGTGTAGGACAGTGGGTTAAGGAACTCATTAGAGATTTACAGACTATTTAAGCAATCTTACAAGGTTGTTAAGGCTCAAAGTAAGATGAGTCCACCCTCACTTTTATGGATCAGACAGTGTAGAATACAGAGAAAAGCTGTATACAACCTACAGAAGACACATATTCAAGTCCTGGGGTAGGAATATAATGAATAGGTTCAGATTTGGAGGCCGTTTAACAAAGAACCTTCTAAAAGAAATGGCTAAATATGGATAGATTTAATTTATTATCAGTCATGGTGTCCAAGGGCTTCCCTGATAGCTCAGTTGGTAAAGAATCCTCCTGCAATGCAGGAGACCTCAGTTGGATTCCTGGATCGGGAAGATCTGCTGGAGAAGGGATAGGCTACTCACTCCAGTACTCTTGGGCTTCCCTGGTAGCTCAGTTGGTAAAGAATCCGCCTGCAACGTGGAAGACCTGGGCTGGAGACCTGGGTTCGATCCCTGGGTTGGGAAGATCTCCTGGAGAAGGGAAAGGCTGCCCACTCCAATATTTTGGCCGGGAGAGTTCCATAAACTCTATAGTCCATGGGGTCCCAAAGAGTTGGACACGACTGAGTGACTTTCACTTTCATGGTGTCCAGGGAGAGACAGTTGCATTCATTCTATATTGAATTATTTCTTGAGTGATTATTATATGTCAGGCACAGGAGCTAGCATTTAATTATTCTTTCCAAACTTGAGGTCCTGCTTCATGACCTAAGTCAAATTGTTTTAACCTACCCGAGGCTCACTCTGCTGTTCAAAAAAAGTGGATCATGCCTGCCCTGCCACCTTCCCTGAGACTTTAGTGAGATATACAATAAAGCATTTTGTAAATTGTAACATTTTTATAATATAATAAAATATAACAAAATAATGTAATATAATTTATGCCTGCCTGCCTGCTAAATCGCTTCAGTCATGTCTGACTCCTTGAGACCCTATGGACTGTAGCCCACAAGGCTCCTCTGTCCATGAGATTCTCCAGGCAAGAATGTTGTAGTGAGTTTCCATGCCCTCCTCCAGGGGATCGTAACTCATCTCCTGAGGCTCCTGCGTTGCAGGTGGATCGTTTACTGCTGAACCACTGGGGAAGCCCAGTAGAACATATAGGTCGAAAAATGTCCTCAGAAATTATCTGCTTCTTCCTCCTAGTGCTTCCTCCAATTTAAAAGAATTTTTCACAGGATTTTAACATTTAATAATCCTTTAGTTGAAACTTCAGCACATCTGCCAGTAGATTAAATATTAGATTGGGAGGTGAAGGAAGGGTGGTTCTGGGAGGATCTTTTTAGTATGCTGTCAGCATGCTGGGAGTGTTCTTTATAGTTTGGAATTAGGAACTGCTGATGTCATGATCAGTCATATTGTCATGACAATATCAGAATTTCCTCCTTTACCTTTTCTTCGCTTGGGGAGTATCAATTTGCCACAGGTCTGTCATCGGTTTGTCCCATATGTTAAGTGTATTAGATAACCAGAACTAGTCATTTCTTAAAGACACTCAGGGTAGGGAATTTTTATAAGCTCCTTATGTAGCCCATTGCAGTACTCTTAACTAAATATGCTATTACAGGAAAGTTTGCCTTCATCTACCCTATCTGAATAGAAATTTACTTCTAATTCCATATTTTCTTGTGTGAACCTTAACGTTTATAATTTAGTGGAGAATAGAAAGCTTTTTAGCATTCTCACTTATTATTCTGTTATCCTCTTCAGGTAAAATAAACTAACTTAATGGTCCTCTTAGCAACTAAAGAGAAAGGAAACTGTTTTATTGTTTTTTCTTCTGTATTTTGAATGCTTTAAACCCTAATTTGTGCTGTGGATCCCAGGTTTTGCATAGACATTGTTTATGTCTTCCAGCATTTAGGAACGTCTTATGCCTTTTGTCATTCTTGGCTTATATGAGGGTTTTGTTTGTCCAAGGTAGTTACTTGTTCAGTCTGTACTCCCCAAATTTTCATTCAAACAGTTGATTTTTACTTATGGAAAGGGGATGGTTACTCCAGATTTGAGTTTTGTTTTTCATGCTTTAGAGATTTTTTTTTTTTTGGCTCTAGTTTTTCACAAATTCTGTTGACTTCCTAAGTACTTTGTGTCTCTTCCCAAGTCATGTAGGAAGAGATGAATGTAATTAGCTGTTTCCACAGCACATCACCCCCTCTCTGCCTCACTTCAGCTCTTATCCTTTACATATAGTCTGATTACTACAGTAGATGATTGACTGTTTTCTTTTTAGGTAAACTATAATTGCAGAAATCACTTAATATCTTCCATCATTTGTAATTTCATTGTATTTCACAGAAAATTCATTGAATTACCTCAAAGTAGTCTGAAGAGAAGCACTTATTTACTCATAGATTTGCTACAGGGATGGAGAATAACAGCTCCAATATTAGATTCCCACAGTCAAAGAATATAGAGGATCGAGGCATCCATCTAGGTAATTTAGGAAAACAGTAATCCATAGTAAATGCAAAATGGAGCTTCTCTTTCTCCTGATTTCTCAAATAGTTAACTCTACTTTGTTATAGAATTTGATCTACAGACACAAATTCAATACAGTATAAGCCAAAACAAAAGTCTCAACTTTTTAATTCAGATAGCTTACCCCCATAATTTTGTTTTTTGAAAAGAATAAGGACCTATGTACCTATTTTTATAGAAAAACATAGGAAAGAAATTTAACTTACAGAGAACCTATGCCAGAACTTTGAGTGAGCTTTGAATTTTATTAACTAATCTGCAAGAGCAAGGAAGTAACTAATTTATGATAGGCTATACCTAAAATTTTTTTGAGTGTAAATTATTTGTTTGAAATTTAGAGGATGTTGTGCCACAGAAATAAATATCCTAAATGATGATTAGGATGTTAGTTGTCTGATAAGCATTTATGAGTCCCACAATGAAGCTAATCTCGAATATGGTCTCCCCCTAGATTGTGAGGGAAATTCTATTCTCAGTTTCAGTTCAGGATTTTGGAAATACCTTTTATCTAATCACCATCCCAGGTTTTAGAAGATAGTTCTTTTCTGCTTCTCTCCCAACTCTGTTCCACCAGCTATCCCCAAGAATAAGACTAGTGGTTGTAAGAGGAGTTATATCTTAGCAACCATCAATTGAATAAGATTTAGGAGCTAGATTGGGTCAGAATATGTATTTGCACTATTAAGTATGTAATCTAATATTGGAAACTTTGTCTTCGTAATAAACTGAATGGAAATTCAGTGTAATTTCTTATCTTTTAAAAAGTGATTTGCCCAAGGTCATGTAGTTGGTAATTGGTGAAGCTTAGATGCACACCCAGGCTTGGGCTCTTAGGTTTTTCCCCACAGGGTTTAGATTTGAACTGTAGATCATAGTAATAATAGTCATCAGAAGTACCATTGGGGGTAGGCAATTTGGAGTCAGAAAGGCCTAAGTTCAAACCTCAGCTCCATCATATATTGGATCTGTGGCCTTGGGAAGGTTATTTAAGCCTGAACCATCAGGGAAACCTGACAGTGAGCCTCAGTTTTCCCGTTAGTAAAATGGGCTAATTATTATTCTCTCATGGTGTGTGAGAGACAGAGAGAGAGAGAGAGAAAGAGAGAGAATGAGGACGGGAGAGAGGAACTTGCTGAGAAAATGGCTAGAATATAGTAGTTACTCAATAAATGACATTTATTAGTCCATACAGAGAAGCTGCAGTAGGGCAAAGCCCATTTCTTCTGTTTTGTTTACCAGGATAAATTTAAGAATCATTAGAATATTGCTTCTGATAAGACTCATCAGAATTTGGCCATGTTTATGTTGTTCTATATGTCTTCCAGGATTATAGCTATAGAGCTATAGCTTTATTTTATTATAGTAGTTTCATTTTTATACACATGTGATTTTATATGTGTCTAGGGAGACTTTAGGTCTAGAGTAAGATTGTAGGATTTTTAAAAAAGCAAAATAGTAAATAATAGAAAATATTGCTGCTCGTTTAGAAATAGGATACTTTATCAACTCTATTTTGTATCAAGAAAGAACAGAAATTTGAAGAATCTGCTGACCTCATATTTTTCTTTTTTCTTTTTTTTCCTGCTTTGCTGGGAGCTAGAGGCTTTTGTTATATTTTAGACATAGAGCCTCTCAAATGTAAACACAGTTTTTAAAGTTTGAACTGCTTACACTGACTCCTACTATGTGGTTATGTTTTATTCCTTAAATATTGTAATGTAAAGTAATGTTAGATGAATTTTTCCTCCTTTTATTTTCTGTTTGTAATGTGACTCAAATAAAAAAGGGTGCTTGAAATGCTTTAGCAGCAATCGAGGATTAGAACCTTCCACAGGTCTGCACTTTTGTTGACAGAGGTATTCTATTCTTATCTCATTGGACATCTTCTCTACCCCTGTTTTTTCCCCTTCTTTCAAAGCTTAGCTCTCCCACCACACTTTGAGTAATTTTATTCAAAGGCTTCTTTCTTTCCTTTATGAGGCTCAGTAACATGTGTTGGAATGGGGGGCTCCCCTACCTTTTGATTTCCCTGCTGCCTTAAGGAGTTTATTGGTAAGTGATGATTTCAACAGCAGTCACCCCAAGTCTACATTCTCTCTTATACCACCCATCTCTCTCTCTCTCATACAGACACACACACACACATTTTTGTTTTTCTTATCTGCAGAATGCTTCTTTCTGAGTGTCCCTCAAACAAAAACATTTATACAGCTGAGCTCCCCACGCCCTTGTTATATCCTGTATCGATCTCACCCTGCAGTGGACTTGCACAGTGCGTAATTGTCTGTACCACTTGGCTGGCACTTATCACTAATGCCTTGCATTATTCGTGTCCAGCAACTCAGTGCTGTAGGGGTTACAAGTACTCACCTGGGAATTGGAGCATTATTTATAAGGCTTTTTTGAATCCCAGCTTTATAGTGTTGAAGGAGCACAGGACAGGGTCTTTTACCCCTCGCTCAGTCTGGATTTGAACATTAGCTTGCTACTTCCTAACTCTATGGTTAAGTCAGTGAGTCTTCACTTGTTTTCCTCTCATCAGTAAATGAAGCCTAATAACCCTTCTAACTTCATAGGGTTGTTGTGAAAGTGAAATGAGATGTGAAATTTATAAATGAAAGTCTCATTTTCAAAATATTTCTATGGGACAAATATCTTCTCAATTCAGATTCTCAAATTGTGGTTTTACAAACACTTGGGAGTCGCCAAATCTCATCTCCTCTATGAGGCTGCAGGCTCCTGCATGTACTGATGGCTCTGTCCTTATTGGCCTCATTCATAGCCTCCTCTTGCCTCACAGTGTGATCTCTGATAGCACGCACAGTCTTCCCATTCATACAGAAATGGCCCTGATCCAACATACAACCTTTTTAAAGGAAACAGGACAAAAACGAACGTGGGAGAAAACCTTGAGTTCACCTAGGCTCTTGAAACAGACCTTCTGTCAGACATTTTTTTTTAACCTCTTAGGATTAAGCCTTGGAAAGCATCTTCATTCAGCCATTCAGCAAACAGTTCTCAAAGATGCAGGCTCTCCTTACCTAAATTTGGTCTTTTTTACTTGTCCATTCAACCTGCTCCCTTGCTCCTGCTTTTGATGATCAGCCAGCTTTACTAATAGCAGTTATTTACACAGTATACCCACTTAAGTCTACAAACCACCACTATAAAACCTGGGAAAACAATAATAATAGCTGCCATTTATTGAGTGGGGCACTTTGGTTGGAGTACCATAGATATACTTAGGACAGTCAGTGAGGAGTCTGAGACTCAGAGAGGTTAACTGGCTTGCCCAAAGCCATGTGGCTAGTCAGTGGAAAGCTGAAATGTGGAGCCAGATCGGTTTGGCTGTTTAATTTTGTCCCATGGATTGCAAAGTCCAGATTCACTTAAGCTATCTGAAGAACGAGGGGTGGGGCTGGTTACCCATACACACAGAGGGGCTGTTGTCAGTCTGAAGAGCCAGAGCAGCTTCAGGGACTCCATCATGTCCCCGCCAAGTGCTCACCCGCTCCTGGCATCTGCTTGCCTCTCCGTTTGCTGCCAGTCAGCTTCCTGTTACTCATAGTTTCTGCTTCCTCATAACCTTGGCTTGCGTATGGTTTTGGCTTTTTGTGGCCTCAACTCTACCCCTGGCACTCTTGCAGTTTCTGCCCCTTTCCTAACTGGTTCAGTTTTCTGAATCAGATTACCAGGGGTGAGGATCTGATTGGCTCTGCTCATTTTTTCAGTCCCAGCCATGTCATAGGTCACTGGACTATCTGTGGATTGACTGCTCTTGGGTCAGATTCCCACAGCTTTACCCACCAGCTGAGCTAGGCTGGAGGTTGTTGTCTGACTGCCCACTCAACAAAGTCTCAGTTTCCCTTTCAGGAAGATGAGCATCTACTGGGCCGATTCCAAAGCTCTAATTTTGACCATGATAACTTACAGTTTCTCTGGAATGCTTCCTTGCTTTGTCCTAAAATATTTTTCAAAGGTCAAATATACTTTCCTAGATGAATCTCACTAGTATCTCTTCTTATAGCCATTTACAAATAATCACTTGTGAATATTTATAATTGATTATATATGTATATATTTTATATATGTATGGTTTAATATTTGTTATTTCTCTTAGGTTGAAATTATTTGGGCTTTAGTGACTTTGTTATATTTTACATTTTATAGTTGTTGAGGGTGGAAAATCTATCTTCTCCTTTCTTTGCAGTGCTTAGTTAAGTGTGTAGCACCTTCCTGAGTCTGGAACTTTTGAACCCTGGCTTGTAGACATTGTATAAATATACACCTTTCCTTGTTTCCTTTTATGCCATCCACCATATAGAACATTTTGTTTTGTTGCTATTTAGATATCATTTTTATTCTTAAAAATAGTCCTTGAAGTCTCCGACCATATGTAAACCCATGGCTGATTCATGTCAATGTATGGCAAAAACTATTACAATATTGTAAAGTAATTAGCCCCCAACTAAAATAAATAAATTTATTAAAAAAAAAAAAAAGATCAAAAAAAAAAATAGTCCTTGAAATAGTTTTAATGTTCCTAGTATGTTTTAGTTACCTAGTTATTAGAATTGTTCTTGTAGTCCAATTTAAATTGTATTATCATTTAAAATCTTGTCTTAACCCTGTGAAACAACTGCAGGGTATCAAATCAAGTCTTCCCATTCTAGAAGAGCACAGTATCCAAAGCATCATGACCTTAGAGCAGAGCCATAGAAAAATTAATCTATGCTGTTCTTTTGTGGTTTAGACTGTGGTTTCCTAAGAGACCAGTCATGACAACTGAGGTTGTACATGGAATTTTTTCCATAGATGACAGGTTTGAACTGCTGGGGTCTTGGGCATTAAGTTCTCAGCAAAAGGCATCTATGACTTGAACAGTTCTACCTAAAGCCTTCTATTTTATACCTGTGTTTGATGACTTGGGGTAAAAGGACCTAGAGCCTGGAGACAGCGAAGGAGCAGCCAGAATGGCATGGAGTAGTCCTAAAATAGTATATATATTAACACAGAACTGAATGTTAGTTGCATTGTTTTTATTCAATCATTTAAAATAACAGATACATTTCTCTGAATGTTATCTAGCAAGTTCTTACTTGCCAAACTGTGCACCTAGTACTGTGCTTAGAGTAAGTTTACTACTGCTGCTTTTTCTTTTTTTAATGAGAATTAGAAATTATATGTATAGTTTGTGTATATAGTTTTTAAGTAGGTGAGACTTGCTAGTTCTCATCACTTTTGTCAGAGAGTGTTTGGAGCCCCTCTGTGTACCGAGGTGGTTCCCGAGGTCAGCAGTGGGAAGGGTATCTAGGTTGGATATTTTTCAGCTCCTTGCTGCTGGTAACACCCTTGAATGGTCACAGCTTTGCTAGAAGTTTCGATATCCATAGGGGCCACTTTGTTTTCCTAGGGCAGCCAGAAGTTGAGTGCCTTCACTTCTTCGACGAGTTAGGATTTTTCATTATCATGGCAGATGGCCCTTTCCAGGGAGGTGTTAGAGGCCAGAGGCCAAGGAAGAACGCTGTAATATTGACCGCTTAGTGTGGTAATATTATCCTGATAGTCTCTGCTGAACAGGCCAACTGTCCCAGTAGCCCATCCACACATTGCCTGTGGAACTTGCTCTAGAGGCCGTCTGCATTGCTCAGGTTCTATCTGGGCTTGATATGCTAACGAATGCAAAGCTGATCAGGGGGAAAAAAAGTGGGGGCATCTTGAATCGCCTTAAATAATTTCAGTTGAAAAACAAAGGAAACTACCTCCTCCCTTTGTCCCTGTTTTGCAGTTTCTGTGTCCCTTCAGTGGAACACATTTGTGTCGCATCTAATAATTAAATATAGAAGGATCGTACTCTTCCAGTTTTCGAGAAGGCTTGCTAAACCGATGGCTTGAAATGATTTGCGCTATTTGATTTTGGCATCTCGAAGGTAAGCCTGCCAAACTCTGGCATAGGAATGAAACACGAACTTTACTGTGCGTGTTTGCGGTGAGGGGGTGGGGCGTGGAGACTTATTTTCTCTGCTAAAATTTTCGCGTGCGAATTGGGGGAACGGGGATTTGCAGAGGTTTGATGGAAGGCTGGTGTGTTCATTGAAGTAGGTGTGATCGCTCGCACCTTTTCTGGGAGGGTGGACGGTAGAGGGGTGGGGGGGGTAGTTTGGAAGGATGAAAGAAAAGATAGAACTGGGACCAGCTGGGTTCCTACCCAGGTGTTAGCGTGATCCCCGACGCGGTGCCCTGAAAAGGGGCTTCGAGCCGGGGTGCAAAGCTGCAGCGGGTGCTGAGGCCAAGAGCCTAGGGGGA
The DNA here is from genome assembly GCF_054371585.1 of Giraffa tippelskirchi. Lineage (NCBI taxonomy): Eukaryota > Metazoa > Chordata > Mammalia > Artiodactyla > Giraffidae > Giraffa > Giraffa tippelskirchi. The sequence continues at coordinate 97,851,222 of NC_137277.1, forward strand.
AAAAAAAAAGAAAAGAGGAGGGGGGTTGGCTACTCCAAGGAATGTGCGGCATGCGGGGAGCCAGACCCAACCATTGCACCGGAGCGGGGGCGCCGGCGGCTTCCCCGGCCGCGTGGCCCCCGCCCCGGCCCCGAGCCCGGGAGGGAGCGCCTGGGGGCCGGCCGGCGGGCCGGCGGGGCGGCGGGCGCGGCGCCGGGCGGGAGGGCGGGGAGGCGCGGGTGGGCCTGGGCGCGGCGCGAGGCGGTGCGCGGCCGCCTCCCCGCCCCCGGCGGGCGCGCTCTCGGGGCGGTGGTTGAGGCCGCGGTAGGTGGGGACGCGGCGGCGCTGCTCCTCCGCTGCCGCCGGGAGAGTCCGCGGCGCCGCCAGCTCTGCGCGCGAACTCCCGTCCATGGCACGCAGGGCGGCGGCCGCCCGAGCTGCCCGAGTCCTGCCTGCCGCCGCGCCGCACTTTTAGGCGACTCGGGAGGTCGAGGGCGGAGGAGAAGTCAGCCCGGAGCTGCAGCCCCCGCCGGCCGCCGCCGCGCGGCGAGAGGGAGTTCCCGGAGCGGCCGCGGCCCCGGCCGGCCCCCTCCCTGCGCCCTCCCCCTCGCGGCGAGGCTGCCCCGCGCCCGCCGCCCGCGCCCGCCGCGATGATCTTCCCCAGCAGCAGCGGCAACCCCGGGGGCAGCAGCAGCTGCAGGACGCCCTATCGCAAGCAGGTGAGGCGGCGACAGGGATGCCGCGCGGAGGCCGGCCGCCCCGATCTACAAAAGGCGGCAGCGCCCGGCCAGACGCCGCTGCCCTCCTCGGAGGGACCGGGCTGGGCGGTGACCTTGTTTCGCAGGAGGCGGCCCGCGGGTACGGCTCGGGCCGGTGACCTTAGCTGGGGAGATGCCCTCGCTCCCGCCGGCCGGGCCGGGCAGGACACGGAGGAAGGGGAAGGGGCGGCGGCGCGGCGAGAGCAGGAGCGCTCCGGGCTGGGGGCTTCGCCCAGCTCTGCAACAAGTTTGGGTTTTTTTCTGGAAACCTTTGTGTGTGGAAGAGTAAGATAATAAGTCGTAACACTGGGCTACAACAATCTTCACTTGGAACCTCAAAGAACCTACTCGATTCGTACTAAACCCGGAAGACCAATATGTGTGTGTGTGTGTGTGTGTGTGTGTTCGCGCGCGCTCCCCCTCCCATTTATATATTTAAAAAAAAAAAAGAAAAAGAAACAGGAACTTCTACTGTCACTTTCTCAAGGTTTTCAGTTTCCAGCAGCACAGGGGAATCCTGTGACATCCTACTTGCAGAGATACTTGGATAAGCCTGAGTCATACACATGCCTTTTCCTATTTTAATACCGTTTCATACATTTTTTAACAGATTGAACTCCAAAGGCACTTTAGTGGTTAGATCGAAATCCCCTGCCGGGAAAATGAGTGGAGCTGGAAGCTGATAGTCATAGCCTTTTGTTTTGTTTTTCATCTTTGTTTTTAAAAGAAGGTTACTGAAGCCATGTTGTGATAAATCTCACAGAGCCTTTCAGCAGCAGCAAATACAAAACGTAGCCTTAAATTATGTAAAAAATGTGCAGGTCTGTTTAGAAAAGGTTAAACTGATTTAGAGGTCAGTGGCAAGATGCTTGTTGAGAAAACAAAAACACGATTGCAGATATTTTTCTTCCATAATATATCTCTTGTCTACATCCTTAGCCACTGAGACAAATCAATTAAGTTATTACCCCCATAATGATTCAATCAAACTGTATCCTTCCATGCAGACCACGGCTCTGTTAAGATCATGACAGATGACAGCGATGCCTGGTGGCTTTCCTAAAGGCGTTCACAGGGTTATTGATTATGTTTAGTCCTTTTTGTTCTCAGAGTCATTTTGGGGGAGGGAAGGCATGTCTTAGCATAAGTATGTCTGAAAGTGGTCCTAATTTTCTGAACACAGTGGCAGTGTCCAAAAGTATTTTTTTCTGGTCCTTGTGTCTTTCACTTGTTAGCTTCCCCTTAAAAAGACAGTAAACACACCTAGTCCGTGTTCCCTTCCTGTCCAAGTAAATGGAACTTTTGCCTGGCTTAAGAAAAGTCCCTCCTTTTAATTAAAAAAAAAAAAATCTGCATTTGTGACTTGGTTGAAGTATATACTAAAATTGTCAAGATTCAGAAGCTGGCATCTCTGAACTCTCTTCCTGTGGCCTCATTTAAAAGAAATACCTGGGATCCAGTACACTTACATCAACTTCATAAACGAAGCCGATTTACAATGAATATTCTCCTGAACCCTCCTCCCCCACCCACCTCCCTCTACCTGAAAAGATGGCTAATTATGTAAGGGCCTTGTGTATTCATTTATTTGTTGTCAAAACCCGGCGGGGTGTTAGCTCTGAAATGGGGGAAAAGCTCTGAGGGCGAGGCCTTTTGCTGTGTGGGGCTGGAGGTTTTGTGTGTGGAGGGGGACAGCCTGCTGGTCTGGAGCACGCTGATAAGATGCTCTTCTTTTCACTGGGCTCTCCTTAGATTCAGAGACTAAAAGGGCTGACTGAATCAGAAAAACAAACAGACTCTTTTTTTCTATAGGCGAAGAAAGAAATGAATGTGTAGGCATTATACAGACACAAGACCCCGGGTACCAGTGGTATTTTGAGTCAAAGGTTTCTTTTGTTAGTATTTAGCCATTCACTGGGAAAACACACTTCCAGCGCGGGGACCTGGTTACCATGAGTGACTTTGTGATCTCATCCTGGCAGAGTCTAAATGGGAAGTCTAATTAATGCTTCTTAGAAGATTTTGTGATATCAAGCTTGCACCTTTCAGTTCGCATTACACTGTTCATTTAGATGAAAGAATAGGTACGTTTTAGGTGTATAGTGCGGTTTGATTTTAATGTAGAAATATATAATCAGCTGTTAGAGCTGATTTAAGATAATTTGCCTGAGGAAAACACTGAATGTGAGGAATACTTGAAAATCACCTTTGGAAAAAAATGGTCCAGAGTCACATTTGTATTATACATATATATTAGTGGCAAACCATCATTGAGCATCTTACAGCCTGTGGATTGCTGTTCTCAGTGCTTTAGGTGGATTAACTCATTTAGTCATCTTGATAGTCCTACAGAGCAGGTAATAATATCTTTATTTTTACAGTTGAGGAAACTGAGGCATAGTTTTAAGTTCCATGCTCAGTCTGTATGACCCAAAGTGCGGAGCCAGGATTTGGACCCTGGCAGTCAAGCTCTTTAAACTACCACACCTCGGCAGCCTGCTTATTACATGCACATTTCAATGAAAACTCACAGAGAGCTTCTCCACATCACTGCTCATCACCCTTCTAGTCTCAGAAAGTCTGGTTTAGGGATTCCTCCCAGCTGTCTGGACTGGGGGCTGGGGTACAGGGTGGAGGGGTGATGACGTGGATGACTTGGATAGTGAGTTCATGGTATTGGTGATTGGCATCGATGTCAAAAGGATTGCTTTATGGAGTGATTGTACGATTTCTTCTTAGAACTTTACAAATATCGGAGTCAGCCAGTTTCAGTGGGTGATGCTCATCCTCCTCCTACTCCATGTTGTGTGTGGAGAGCATCAAGGAGCACTGATCTCTGGCATCATCCAGAATAAACAGGATTTTCCTGCATCACAGGCCTACAAGCTTGTTAGAAATAACACCTGCTCGGCTCGGGTCAGAGTAAGATGCTTTGAGTAGAGTGATAACCCAGGAGGCAGTATCTAGGCAAAGATTGCTGGCTCTAGTCTCAATGGAAAAGTCTGCGTGTCCAGTTATTGTTAAATGTGACTTTCAGATAGAGGATATTAAGCAAACCTAGTCCGATTATATGAGCACACCCCACAACCAAAATGAAAACTGCTTCTGTAGTTGTGAAAATATTTTAGTATGTTTCCATAGAAAAAGTGCTTTGTGCTGAAAAGGCCTTAATTAGAGAAAATAAATATTTCCATTTTATTTTCAACTGTTTTATTAGGTACTTCCCCCTTTGTGTTTCTTTACTTCCATTATGGAACTGCTTTCTTGAGATAGTTGACTCAGTTATGTCATATGCTTGGTTTTTTACAAATTGAGGCATGTCCTTTTTTAGGGTTTTGAGCAAGTCCTCTTTTTTTGCCCAGTGGTTTACATGTGGGTCTTTTGGGGGTAGAGCAGTGAATATAAGAATTTGTGTGTGTGTGTTTCTTTTCTTTCCAAATGATCTTGCCAACCAATAGCTGTACTCGATAAGAGTTGCTAACTTTTGATGAGTGAAGTACTTATCTCCTCAGTTTAAATAGACTTACATAGTTTGCTGCTTTCTTGAAGATTAACTGGGTGTAGCTGCACGTGAAGAATTCAACAGTGATTCAGTGTTTGGCCTTGTTAGAGGATGACATACAAAGCTGGTGATTAATCCTCTTCAAGCAGTTTCTGTTCACAGCGATCTATGTGTAGTCGATTGGGTTTTTGTTAAAGTTTGAAGATTAAAGTTGTTCAGAGAAATGTTTAAATGAACACTGACTGAGCCAGTTCCAATTTATTGTGTTTTTTGTCTGTTTTAAAGAGAGTAAACCTTCTCAAGCCACTGATATTGGAGGTTTTTTTAGGAGAAGTTAGCAGATAGTTAAATTGGTATCCAGAAGATACCAATTCCTGGTTCTCTGCTAGGCTGTTCCAATGTGTTTGTGATTCAGTAGTCCTTATGTGTCAAGGTAATGTTTGAAATAAGAATCCTTAGCCATTTGGAAAGTATGGAATTCATCATTAGTGATATCCAGTTTTTCCTCTAGGTATCCCTTTTGGCATCTCACTACATTTTCCATAGTTCACGTCAGGTTTTAAACATATTTCTTGTTTTTGCTCTTTCCTTCCTTTTAGAGTCTGCTGTTAACTGGGCTCACCATATATTGGTAATACTTTTCAAGCCCTTTCTTGGAGGAGTGGCGGGGAGACTGTCTCGTCCAAGTTTCTGAGAATGTATTTCCAAAGCACTCTGCCAATAAATATTTAAAGATATATATGATATCCCCTCCCAACCTCAGCTATATTTAATCTTCACAATGGCCATGTAAAATAGGAAAAGGTCAGGAATTTTGAGGCAGTGAATTTAAACGGCCTGGCTGGTGAAAGCTTGGTCTCTGGAGTCAAAAGCTCTGTCTGCTACCAGGAAAAAGAAGGAAGCTCAGTCAAGAACAGCTGTAGCCCTCATGACACTTCCCTTTCCTTGGCCTCCCAAAGACATGTGGCACACAGAGCACCCCAGATTTCGGCTTTGGGAATTCTAGCTCTGTAATTTATTAGTGTTTTTTGTTTGTTTCATAAAGGCCATTGCTCTAGGGTTGTCAGATAACATACAGGACACCAAGTTAAACTGGAATTTCAGATAAACAATGAATAATATTTGAGTGTAAGTACATCTCAAATATTGCACAGTACTGTGTGTTTTTATTTGCCAAATCCAATAATCCTATCTATTTCTGGGGAACCCGACTCACTTTTTTAAACAAGTTATAAAAGAAATGATAATTGTAAACAAAATTATTTCCATGTTGTCCTCCTAAAATCTTGCCTCTTAGGATATTCCTTGAGCCTTGGTAATGTAGATTTCACATCTTAACTTCATTAACCATCACTCAACCTCATTGCAAGAGCCCCAGCTTAAGTTCTGGCTCTGTCACTTGCATGCTTTTTCAGTTAACCTCACAAAGCCTCAGTTTCTGTTAAATAAAGATAATAGTGCACACTCCACAGGGTTGTTGTTATTAATCCTTCTAAGGTGTTATCATTATTAATGTCCCTACCAAGCAAGCAACAGTGGGTGGTCCTGGGAGGAACTGTGTGATCCTGGGAGACCTTGACACAGTCTCTAAGAATGGACTTTGTTTAGAAAGTGGGAGCAACCTCCCAAAAGGTAAGGATCTGGAGCTTGAAAACAAGACTTTCAACCACATTAAAAAAAAAAAAAAAATCCAAAAAAGATGTAGAAAAGAGCATCCCACCATATCTTAAGACAGTGGTCCTGTATTATGCTCTTGTTAGCAGAGTTTGCCATGTCTTTGGGGAAAGAAAGCTTTTCAACTCTCTGTTCTTTATTTTATGCAAATATATGATTGGAGAAGGGGGGAAAAAAGAGCATTAATGACTGTTGTTAATGAAAAATGCTGCCTTTTAATTTGCTCAAAAGCAGACAGATTTGATTATTAGTATGTGCATGATGATTTCCTGAATCCTTTCCTTTGTCTTGTTTGTATATTTGGTTTTCAAAGGTGCCATCTTTGCCTTTCTCAGAAAAATAAACATTTTTTTTCTCATTGGACATCTGTAGGTGTTCAGTGGGTGTTTGTTTTTAAACTTGAGTCTGTAGAGAATGCTTTGCTTAATACATCCTAAAAGCTTGGTAAATTTTAAAATAGGATAGACATAACAGGAAGAAAGAAGTAATAAGCTTTTCCTGAAGTTAGGACAAGGTGAAAACGTTAAATGGAGCAAACTAAATTCTGTATTAAAATAATGAATCAACGTAACTATTGTTTTTTAACACTTATTAAATAGCAGCTACAATAAAACTTGTAAATATAGTAGTGCTCTGATAAAAAGAAATATATCTTAGCTCCACTTTATTTAAGTGTATGAATATACAAAGCAATGTAATGTAAACTGGGGAAATCGTATTTACATTTGTTAATTGTGCATACAATATAGCTTCAAAAATGCATTTTAAAAAAAGAGGCTGAAAGGAAATATGCCAAAAATATTAACAAGTGTTTTCCTCTGTTGGTAGATGAAATCATGAATGATTTACTTTTCATGATTCTCTTTACATTTGTTTTTCAGCCTTCCAGTCCCCCTTTTAACATACAGTCCTTTGGTTATCAAGAAAAAGATAAAATGAGAAGAAAAATCTAGAAAATTATACTATTTTTAAGGTTTAAAAATTGCAGTGAAAGTTCAGTTTTCAAGTCAATGAGAATTTCAGCCTAGCGTGTAGGTACTACTTGTTTCTGACCTTTGAGATGTGGTCCTTTCCTATTCTTTACAAGTTTCTACATATTCTTATTTTTACTGCCAATTCCTGTATCACGTTTTTGGAAATCACCTATTTCTGACACATAGTTTTTATATTTATGAACTCAGTATTTTCCTGTTTTATACACTCTCAACAAGACTTCTGTACTTTTTAAAAAACATTTTTAGGACACCACTTTATATGAGTCAGCAAGGAGAAAATAAAGCTATATGTATGGAATTTCATTTGCTAGATCACTTTTCAGGAAAGGAGCTATTCAAAATATTGAGGAATTAGCATTGTTTTCTCTTGTTGTCATTTGACTTATAACTGCATTTCAGTACAGCTGTTTTGTGGACAAATTCCCTCACATTTAATTTCTGTACTAAACATGAACCAAGACTGCTCTACTACTCATGTCATAATCCTTTGCATTTATTTGATCATGAATACTTATGGTTATAGCTTTTTGAAAGGGCAGTGGGGTGGGAGAAGTGGCTTCTTCTCAGATAGCTGTAATATATAATGGGGGCAGTGAGAGTTTCTGTAAGAATCATTAAAGCTGTTACTTTGTAATCCAGGGGGATTTTCAGTTTATCAGGGCATTTGAGGTGAACTCCATAGAGGCTACAGGACTTCAGAAAGGAGAGAGCACTGACGGATGGAAGGAAGAGGTGTTGGGTCTGAGGGGGAAATGGAAGGAAAGCAAGATTACCTCGTTTTGTTGTTTAGTCGAATACTTGAGCTCTTTTAGGGGAAGAGTGAGTAATTTAGGTGAGCTGGACTGCAGAGTAGAGGTTTGGGGGCAGAGTAGGGATAGAGTCAAGCTTGCTAAGGTGTATGAGAGGAGCTGCTGGGCTGTGTATGAGAGGAGCTGCTGGGCTGTGTTCAGTTGTGTCCAATGTAGCCTGCCAGGCTCCTCTGTCCATGGGATTTTCCAGGCAAGAATACTAGAGTGGGTTGCCTTTCCTCCTCCTCCAGGGGATCTTCCCAACCCAGGCGTCGAAGCTGTGTCTCTTGTCTCTTCTGCATTGGCAGGCAGATTCTTTACCACTTTGCCACCTGGGAAGCCCAGATGAGAGGAGAGCCCTAGCTCAAAAGTATAAATGACAGTTGAGACAAAGCTGTAAAATGGAGTAATGGCTGTGTGAACATAATAGACGGAGTGGATTCAATTTATTGCACAGAGAGAATTGACAGGATTTAGCTGGTGACTGGTTGGAGATGGTATTGGTGAAAAAAGAGTCTTAGGTCTCTTGAATGAATGGGGAAATGAAGTTTCTGCTCCATTGCTTGCTCTGGGCTCAGTGATAAGATAGAATCCAGCCATTCTCTTACAAGGATTGTCTACATTTTTTTAAGGCACAAAAATAAATTGGGGAGGGGTGTTAGGTGCTAAATTCTAGTGACATGATTCAAAGTTCAGGCACCAGCGATGCAGAGGGTCCTTCTGTGTCCATGTCGGTCTCTGAAGGAAGAATCATCCAGGCTAAAAGGCTAGTGGCACCTTGTGCAAACCACTTGGAGAACTCATTTTGGATCCAAGAGATGGTTTTAAATATTTTTACTGCTTCCCTGAGATTGTCTTAAAGTTAGTGTAGAGACTTTGTCACATGGGTGTGCTCATTTCATGTTTGGCCTGGATCCTCACATTCTTTGGAGTGGAGTACTTATCCAGCAGATTGTTTCTTGATAGTACATGTCATCTATAACATCTGTAGTACAACAAGTACATTTGGTTATACTAAATATTCCCACCTCTACAGAAGTATGTAAGATGGCAGGTTGGGTGGCAAAGGGGTTAGAGAATTCACCCTGCCACAATAAATTAGTTTCTGAGGAAAGACCATAAGCTTGGTTTGGCCATTTTAATTTGGCCACACGAATCACACATTACCACCCTTCCCACCCGCCAACTGTAGGCAGAAATTTCCAACAAGAAATACAGAACTAGAGTTCTGGGCAGGAAGCTCAGGACCTCCTGAAACTTCATAGAAGGCACATTGGAACAAGTTAAAGCAGTTCAGGAAGAGAAGGTGTCCAGAAGAATCTGGACAGACCTAGGGGAGCACAGGTTCTGTGGGAGAACCTGTGGGGAGAAGGATGAGCATTAGGCAAAGCAGGGGAAAGAAATGGTAAAATGTTGGGAGAATTGAGAGATTATCACAGAAGCCCAAGAGGAGTGAAGTCTGTAGAACAGGTGGTCAGCTCTCTCAAGTGTTGCCTAGAAGTCAAAGAAGACAGATGTAGTAGAGGGCATTGGAAATGTCCACTGGTGGAAGGTCTTTGAAAGTATTCAAGGTGGAAGTTTCAATAGAGTAGTTTGTGTGTGGTAGACAGGGAAGGGGAGCAGGGGTTAACATGGAAGAAGCACATTGCAAAGAGTTTATGGAATGCATAAGTGAAGAGGGTGTGTCTTTAGAAAAATCGGATGTCCAAAGCAAAGAGTCCCTTCAGACAATATTGAGACAAGATTATCTTAGTGTCTGACTGGTTGTAAGTAGAGCAAGGTAATAGAAAACACGGAATAGTTGGAACTAGGTCTTACTTTCTTTGTTATTTTTTAAGAAAGATTGAGGTTAGTCTTATAGGAAAGGGATCTGAGAGAATGTCCTGACAATGATACAGGAAAGAGGAGATTGGTTATGCTAGAGATGTTAGGAGGAGTAGGGAGGCCGGTGAAGCACAACCTTTCAAAAGCTTGCACCTCAGTAAAGAGGATTAGGTCATCTGTTATGATTGAAAAAAAAGAGTGAGAGAGATTGTAGGCCTCTGGAGTGTAACAGAAGATTTAGAATAATTGCTCTTGGGAATTCGGGGAGTGTTCAAATAGAGATGGGTAAAAGGATGACTGAGTGAGGGCCTCTGGGAATGCAGGGGTCTGAGTTGGCAGGGTATTTTGACCCTTCTCCAGCAAGAAATGAGGGAAAGCATCTGGGTAATGGGACTGCAAGGAGATCAACCAGTCAATCCTAAATTAGGAAATCAACCCTGGATATTCATTGCAAGGACTGATGCTGAAGCTCCAGTTCTTTGGCCACCTGATGCCACCTAAGAGCCTACTCGTTAGAAAAGACCCTGATGCTGGGAAAGATTGAAGGCAAAAGGAGAAGGGGATGACAGAGAGCAAGATGGTTGGTTGGCATCACCGACTCAATGGACATGAGTTTGAGCAGGCTTTGGGACATAGTAGGGGATAGGGAAGCCTGGCCGGCTGCAGTCCATGGAGTCATAAAGGGTCAGATACGACTGAGCGACTGAATAACAACAACAAAAGGGATTAGGTGTGGAAATTGAGAGTATTTTTTATGAAGGTTAAAGGAGACAGGTGAGATCAAGAGAGACACTGAACTTTGAGAACAGGGAATGTCCTGGGGATCCTGGTAAGATAAAAAGGAAAGTCCGTGGGAGTCAGGGAAAGGGAGTGATCAGAAACTCCTTGATCACGATCTTGAAAAAGTAGTAGTCCCAAGATCTTAATCTTGTAGAGTTATTGGGAGAATTAAATAAGATGATACCAATGTGTCTGCCTGGCATGCCAGAAATGCTCAGTTGGTTATAATCGTTAAGATGTGGCTCTTGTATAGTTTTTACCTCCCTAAAACCACTGTACAGATATTTGTGTAAATCAAAGCATATATCAAACAGACTTCAATCATGAACCACAAACCAAAATAATACATATTTTCAATTGAACCACCAGCTGAAATTAAGTTTTAAAACACACCGTCAAACTATTTCAAAACATCTTAAGTTGCTTTTAAAGAAAAAAAGGTGGACATGGGTGTGGATCCCAGCTTCATCATTTATTCTATTACTCTGAACCCATTTCTTAAACTTCCTGGGTCTTGATTTCCTCAGTGGCAAAACGAGGTAAAATAGTTACTTAATGTTATTGAGATGATTCAATGAAGTCATAGGCATGACAGCACTTGACAATTATCTGGCATAGGTGCTCTGTCTTCCCTTCTTCCATGGGATATCACCTAACAAGTTACTTTACGCAGGAGGATCTCAGTGGATGGATCACAGAGTGATAATAGTGGTGAAAGATTGTGATCATTCTATTCATTAGTAGAAAATACTTTTGAGGAGAAAGATCTAGAAGGATAACTCAGTTCTCATTGATAAATGGAAAAGATTCTTACACTGTCGTTTACTTCTTAGAGTAAAAGGTCAAGGGATTAATGACAGACTTTATGACAGGGAAACACTACAGAGATATTGTTATGGCTTCTGAAATGGGTGTTCTTCAACTATTACATGAGTATTTTGTTTCCTTCAGCATGTGATTCTAAGTTTATGAAGTCTTATCATTCAAAGCTGCTTTTCCCAAATTTTGTCCTCTGGAGTTCTTTTAAATGTTAAAAGTGTTTTAAGAATTAAAATATTTAGTGTTCAAAGAAACTTGGGAAACACTACATGCTATATAGCGTTACTGTCTTAGAGAGTAATAGTGGAAATCAGCATTAAAAAGTCTGAGAAGTCCTACAGTACAGACTTTTGTCCAACTTTTGTTTCTCATTGTTTGCAAAACTATTTGATCGTGGTACCTAGAATATTTACTAGACATATTCTGTGGAACAATTTGGGAAACACTTTTTTAAAGGAACCTTTGGCATATTAGAGTTGGAAGGGACTTTAAAGATGGTCTAGTCCAACCCATGTAATTTACTGAGGAAATTAGAATCCAGAGACGCTGAACGGTTTGTTCAAAATCTCACAGCTCTAAAGCCTAGATCTTTCGACCCTGAGTGCTCCATCATCCTACTTTCAGAATCTTGGCTTTTCCAAGTGTGGCACACCCTTGCACCAGTGTTTTCATATGACGTTTTTTTATTCTGTGAACAAGTAAGTCCTTAGGGATGGTACGCTATGTGTTACTTTCAGACAAAGTAAATTAGTATCTCTGCCAACTGTTATCTGTTTTGTTTTTAATTGCTCCTCTTTTAAGTTTAATTTTCCCACCTATTTTATTATTTCTTGCAGCATTTACGAAATCTAGATTACTGACTTGGGAAATCAATCTAGTTTTAAATATCAGTGATCTAGAAAACCCATAGGTTCTAATTATTAATGAACATTCTTTTGCCCTCTAATTTTGTTTTGTCTTTTTCACCTAATTGGCTGTGGGTAGACAAATTTACATATTTTTAGCCCCTTCCTGCCTGAGTTATTACAGCATGAAAAATTTGCTCTGTGGTTTCTAGGGTAAGTTCCTGTATAGAAGAAACCACAGTTTAGACTTTACAGTGCTGCTGTGTGCTAAAGGCCCATCTAGGACACACTAAAATATGCTTTTTAAAAATCTAAATGACCAATTTGTTGCCCTTTGTTACCATTAATATATTTTAGGTGCTATAGTTCACTTGGAGAGTTTCTCTTTCTATGTATCTTAAGGTTTGTAGTTACTTAGTTTAAGGAAAAATGGGTGGGTCCCTGTCAGAGACCTGCACTAATTTTTTCTGGTGTCTGCAACATGAAAATTTATTCTAAATGAATCCTGTAATGTGATACTAGTGTTCTGGATGAAGTGATATGAAATAATGTCAGTTATATCATATGTATCACAAAAGGAGCACAGAATATTAGTAAAGGACCTTAGAGGTGAGGATATTTCAACATCACTCAGCTTATCTGTAACAAAGCCAGGAGTAGAACTCGTATATCCTGACCACCAGTGCAGTTTGAACCTTTGCAAACAAATTCATCTTCGATTATCATTCATTCGATCAGTATTTTATGGGCCAAGCACTGTGTTAGTTCTGAAGGGAATAAGAAATTAATGGTTTTACTTCTCAACATTATAGTGAAATGGGGGCTATGGAGCAGGTATAAATAACTAGATAAGGTAGAAATGAATTAGTAACATAAGAGGTATAGCTATTTAAGAAGTGCATGGTGTAAGAACATGTCTAACCTGTAGCTATCTTGCTCTAATTGACCTGAATTTAGACTGTTTGACATTTAGATGCATTTGACTTGATTCTGGGATAGAAACAAGATTCTCAGTTGGCCCATTTTGTCATTGTGTTGGTTGTCATGTTAGAGTTACTGTACCCTTTGACTGTAATAAGCTGCTTACTGGGCTTCCCTGGTGGCTCAGATGGTAAAGAATCTACCTGCAATGCAGGAAACCCAGGTTCAATCCCTGAGTTTGGGAAGATCCCCTGGAGAAAGGAATGACTACTTACTCCAGTGTTCTTGCCTGGAGAATTCCATGAACAGAGGAGCCTGGAGGGCTCACAAAGAGTCGGACGTGACTGAGCCACACACACACACACACACAGTTTATTAGGGTGTAAAGTAGAGTAGAAAAGACACAAAAGTATATCTTCCTTATTCTTGACATTAATTCATTGCCAAATTTGTTTTAGTTCTCTAAAAGAGGAGTGGGAAAGGTAGAGAGCACAAGGAGAAATTCAGGCAAAAATAGTACTATTTCAGTTTCTAAAAGGCTCTTCTTTTCATTATTCACTAGCTGAATGTGTGAAGAATTGGAAAATATAGTATTTGTAGAGCTAGGATTGTTGACAGTCAAGGAAATAATAAATAAAAGTTTACATAAAAGTGGCCCATACATTTTATAGAGTATCTATGGCCAGGGTCAGCATACAGTTTTCTGTGAAGGGCCTAACGGTAAATATTTTAGGCTTTGCAGTCTGTAAGGGCTCTGTTACAATTACTTAGCACTGCCTGTGGCTGCCAGGCAGCCATGGAGAATGCATTCAAATGGGCTGTGTTCCAATAAAACTTTATTTACAAAAGCAAGTAGCAAATGAGATTAGGCCTCTGGACAGCAGTTTGCAGACCCCTGATTTATAGAATCCTTTATTCATTGACTCTTTTACCAAAAGGTGCACAGAAAGAATTGAAAGAAAATGACATTCAAACCAGAAGTAATGATACTTATTAGCGCCATCAAAATAGAGTAGACAGAATAAAACCAAGTGAGTATAGGCTTGATTCTTAGCTTTGATCAAAAGGTTTTAGATTAAAGACTCAATCTTGACTAGATATTTCGTTTGGTTCCATTTGGGGAGGCTTCTTTCATGTATCTGTATAATCAATACTACCTTGGTCTTTTTTTAATTTTTTTGGTATTTTGAATCCCTAAATCTTGGTCATAATTCTGAAATGGTGAGACAGAAAGCTGTGATAAAATAGAAATAACATCCTAGGAGTAAAATATTACTTTTTTTCCCTTAACAATATTTTTTGCCTTAATTTCCTGTAGCTGCCATAACAAAGTTCCACAGGCTGAATTATTAAACAGTAGAAGTTCCTTTTCTCACAGTCTGGAAGATAGAAGGCCAAGATCAAGGTGTTGGCACGACCACATTTCCTCTGACGTGTTAGAGAAGAATCTGTTCAGGCCTCTCTCCTAACTCCCGTCTTCACATAACATTCTCCCTATGTGGATGTCTATCTCTTTGTCTAGATTTTGCCTTTTAATAAGGACACTAGCCATATTAGATTTCACCCTAATGACCTCATCTTAACTCAGTTACCTTTGTAAAGGCTCTATCTCAAGTAAGGTCACATTCTAAGATACTGGGGGTTAGAACTGCAATGTATAAGGGTTTTTTTTTTTTTTGGTGGGAGGACAAAATTCAACCCACAACAACCTGATACCAGGCTTGCATTCACCTGGAATGAAACTCATCTGTTGGGTTCCCTGGTGGACCCAAAATAAAGGTAAATTGCTTCGTGACTCACTCGTGATTACCTTGGCTTTCATAACACAAATGTTAGTTATGTTGGTGGCTCTCTTGTACATAATATATAGATGATTTTTTGTTCTGTTGTGTTTAACCTGTAAGATAAAAGATACTTCTTTACAGAAATAGTTTAAACATGTACATGGCTAGGGATGCGTCCATTTCCAACCCCAATCTTCCAGAACCTTGAGGAACTAACTGCTGTGTCCCCCATCTGCTTTGCTCAAGTTCCTACTTGCCATTCCAGTCAAAGGTATTAATACTTCTCGTGCTTTCTGAAGCCTGTTTTTCTTTCCTCTCCTTCCCACTTTTTGTTAGGCTGTCACAAATGGCCATGGAACTCTGTCCTCTCCTCTTCAAGCTCACTTTCCTATCTTTTGGAAGTTGAAGTTCAAGGTCTCCCTCCTCCAGGACGATGATCTCTGTGATCTCTTTTTTTCCTGCAGTTCTGGCTGTTACATGAGAACAGAACTCTGATATGATGGTTTTCCGTCAACCACATCTCAGCTGGGATGTGTGTGTGTGGTGTGGAGAAGCAGTAATGCCCTTTATATTCAGAAAGGGATGAACTGCACCATTACCCATTAAGGTATTAGGTTACCCCTAGGGACTTGGAATGGGGGTGAGTTCCTGTAGTTATTAGGTAAGTCCTTCAGAACAGGGAGATTCTTGCCATTTGTAAGTTTGTTTTCAAAGCTATTATAGAGCTGTAGTTCTGTAAGAATGTGGAGTTGTATCAGAACTTCTTGAGTCTTATACAAAGATTTAAAGGTGTTCATCCATTCCATTAGAGGTTCCTTGCTTTTGTTATTCTTTCTTTTACCTTTTTCTTTCTTTCTTCCATCACCACTCCACTCTTTTTTTTTTTTTTTGACAGATACTAAGGGTGTATCTTAATGGCACCTATTTTAAAACAAGACTAAGTTAATCATTTCTCTTTATCAAAGGATTCCTCATTATATATATAATTGTTGCTTAATTTCTGAGTTCTCTAGCTTTTTGTTTGGGTGTGTTTCTCATTACCCACTATATTATTTAAGATCTCTGTGTACATGGAAACTGTATTTCTTTGCAGCATAGTATTTATGGAACATAGCGTTTTACATGCATTATTTGGGCCACAATATTTGCTGATTTCATCGTCAGGTTTTCTTTAAACATTTTATTTCCTTACTGCATTCAAGACATGAATTCTTATGTAGAATTTTCAGAACTACCTCCGTGTATGAAGTAGAAATACTTGCCAGTCATTATTTAGGCAAGAATTTATCAGTGACTGGCACTTCTCTATGTCAGGGAAGGTACATTGCTGCCCAGTATGAGGTCGTTGAGTTTATAAAAGCCACCACTTTCTGAAGTTTGTTTGTTTTACCACATATAGTCACACAAACTAAGGTAAGGATTGAGACAGTTTGTAAGATGAACAGATGTGGACTTGACTCCTGGACTCTGAATGGGAAGAGAAAGATGTCCTTAAACTGCGTAGGAGGTGCTCTGTGGAGCGCCTTGTCCCAGAGCATGGCTCCGAGTAGGCGAGTTGATAATTGTACCCAGTGAAGTATATGTAGAGCTGGACATTGAACTCTCTCCGTGTCTGTTCAGGGGGAGCCACAAAAACCTCTCACATCTGAGGGAGGGTTAGTAACGAGTGTCAGATCAGGGAACCAGAAATTGCTTGAATCAGCTGATGCAAAAGAGGATCTAGAGGGTGTGACCAGAGAGTGTGCAGTTTTAGAACTGGGAGACGCCTTTTCCTGCCGGCAAGTCAAAGGATCAAGTGTCATTTGGAAGAGTTTAAAGAGACCTGGTGGGGAGCAAGGGAACAAGATGGTGGCTGCTTTGTGAGTAGGGTAGTCACAGCCAGGGTGCTGGGGCATAAGTGAGCGGGGGGGGGGCTCAGTGCCCTGAAGGCTCAGATCAGCTGTAGAGATCAGAGGGTTGACCTTCCAGAGTAGGGGGAACACCAGGGTCTTTGAATTTCAAATGTGTGCTCTCTTGGTTCTATGCATTACATAGGCATTTCCTCAAGTGTGGTCCCTGGACCACATGCATCAGAGTCTCCTGGGGTGCTTATTAAAAAGATAAATCACTGGGTCCCACTACCTCCCTTTCTCAAATGCTGCAGGGACGTTTTAAGGTCTCTAGGTGACTTAGGCAGAGAAGGCAATGGCATCCCACTCCAGTGCTCTTGCCTGGAAAATCCCATGGACAGAGGAGCCTGGTAGTCTGCAGTCCATGGGGTCGCAAAGAGTCAGACACAACTGAGCGACTTCACTTTCACTTTTCACTTTCATGCATTGGAGAAGGAAATGGCAGCCCACTCCAGTGTTCTTGCCTGGAGAATCCCAGGGATGGGGGAGCCTGGTATGCTGCCGTCTCTGGGGTTGCAGAGTCGGACACGACTGAAGCGACTTAGCAGCAGCAGCAGCAAGTGACTTAGAAGCTAACTGAAAGTCTGAGGACCACTGGGTGAAATATTTCTCAGAGAAACTGTGCCTGTGGAAATGCACATGTGGACATCTTCAGTGATGAAGAATGAGCTTGCTTATAAAGCAGTGATCTTTTAAGTCCAGGGGTGATGCAGGCAGTAGATGGGTGCCAAGTAAGATAATGACATATATATGAGCAACTAAGTCAAAATTGGGTCTAAAGAAAAACTGGGGTGTAGCTTTCAAGGCTGATATCAGAAAAGCTAACTGCATTTGTCCCTTGGAACCTTGGTTGTCCAGAGCACTGGACCACCTGGACTGGTGCATTTGAGCCATTCTGTGTTTCTGTAGGAAACTGGAAATGGTTTCAGAGGTCAGTCTGTAGAAGTGCTGAGCCAGCCAAGATGCCAGGGCCAGGCATAAACCTCAGGGACCAGATGAAAATCTTCAAAATCTAGAATACAGAAAGCTTTTTCTTTTTTTATCCCCTAGTCAAATTTTTGCCACACATGTTTTTTTAAGTTGCTGCCTAGGGTGTGTATGTGTATTGAGGGGGTGGAGGAGGTATGTATACTGCTAGCTGTGTGTACCTGTTGGGGGAGAGGAGATTGCTGAGCATCTCAGAGCCCACATAACTGTACGTGTGTGTGATAAGAGTGAGCTTCCACTTCTCTGTTTTGTTGACTCTTTTCCTCAACATCTCTGCTCTGCATACAGAGTGGACAAGACTGCCATTGGCAGCAAGGACAGGAAAGGTTCCAGGACTCACACCATTGCTAAGCCTCCCCCCACCAGCTGGACAGCTGTCCAATCAAGCAAGTATAGGACCGACCGGCCCATCAGACAGTATCACCCAAGTGCATCTTTTCTTCTTGCTAAGCCATAGTCCACAAAACTTGGCAGTTACTGTTAATTTCAGTAAACAACATTTGGTTATTAAAACCTCCTCCTGATAAAATTTAGAGATTTACCCAATTCTTATTCAGTCTACTCCTTAGGGAATAGGGTGAAAAGAACCATTAAGATAAAAACGAATGGTTACTGTCACCTCACTTGCCTCAGTGTTTTCCCCATCATGACCACCTCCTCAGCCCCGTTTAATGCTGCTGCTGGCAGTATTTTGATATTTTTAACTTCTGTATTGACAGTCATCCATAGCTCTTTCTCTTGCTAAGAGAGAAAAAGCAGCCAGGGAAGACAAGAGGTGGGGTTAGTCTTAGAATTTGATAAACCAGACAGAAAATATCCTGAGATGAATTTGTTGAAAACAGCAAACTTGTACACCGTGTAGAAAATATGCTTCTCACTTCTTCAGATGACATCCAGCTGGGAAGAGTGGTGTACTACAGAGAATATCAATTAACAGAAAGTACCAGCCCACTAGAAGATAGGTTCCTATTAACAGAAAGAGGGTAGATGGGAATAAGTAATCATAAAATCATGCAGTTCAGTGAAAAAAAAAAAAAAAACTGAGGGAAATTGAATACAGCTCGGTATGTGAAAAGACCTGTGTGGTTGGTTTGACCATACATGAGTATTAGCCAGCTGATTTAACTGCTTAGAGCACTAGGGTTGTTTTACCTACAATTAATAACATTTGAGTATTTAAATTGAGAAATTAAATCATCCTATTGCATGGATATTGAAAGTTCTTATCCAGAAGTTCATCTGTAACTTGAAATTTTAAAAATCAGAACGCATTTCTTTTTCATAGAAACATTGTATTTGGTAAGTTGGTTCCTAGGTTTGCCAGTCAAAATGTTATTAGCAATAGCTAGATTCCTGGGTTAGCCCCAAAGCCCGAAGTCTTCTAATGGAACTTGAGAACTGGTGGTGGTGCCAGCTTCAGTTCTGAGTCTCTGGTGAGCAGAGGCTTGTCATATGATACCTTCAGTAGAGGAAGAAAATACCTTTCTCACTTCTAATAATCATAGTGAAAAATGTAAATTGGGTGGCCTTTTGCACTCTCCCTCCTGTCTCTCTGAAGATTGAAAATAACAAAAGTTAGGCACCTCTAATGGAACATATGCACGTCTTTAAGTTCCCTTGCTGATGCTCATCTCAATTGTTTTAGGTGATGACTATTTTACCACATCAGATTCAGGAAGTTTGGGGATTTTAAAAGAGAGGCCTCAACCCAAATGCATCTCTAGTTGGAATTTTAAGTGATAAAACTAACCCAAATGGAAAAGCCCAGGGAGTAGGAATGGTTTGGTGAGGCCAGCCTTCCCAGGGAGACTTTCCTGGAGAATCAGCTCCCTCAGTTTCCCTTTCCTTTTGCAGCTTCTTCCACTTGTGAACGCACAGAGTAGTGTACATTTTCAGTTTTCTCCGTTCTCTTTACTGTAGCTTTGCACAGGAGCCTCAGAGTAGGAGGGGAGGGGATTGAGGAGCGGCTTACCCAGGTAAGTCAGTTTCAAACTTAGGACTGGTGGTGTCTATACTGGACAGAACCCTCTGGGTACCAAGTTGGGAGAGAGACACTGAGAAAGATGAACTCAAATGTAGCTGGCAGTTATTAAGTGCCTCTTCCAAGCTTGGCGTTTTACTGGAGGCCCAGCAGTGATTAGTGTGAATCTTCATAACTATTCTGTGAGCCAGAAAAGACAGTATCACAATAGCATCCTTAATTTTTTCTTGGCCACGTGGTACGGTTTACAGGATCTTAGTTCCCCAACCAGGGGTTGAACCCAGGCCCTCAGCAGTGAAAGTGCCAAGTCCTAACCACTGCCAGCGAATTCCCAGTATCATCCTTATTTATAGATGAAGAGATGAGATTCATTTGCCATTTCCTTCTGCAGGGGATCTTCCCCACCCAGGGATCAAACCCATGTCTCCTACATTGACAGGCAGATTCTTTACCACTGAACCACCAAGGAAGCCTCAATATAGTGGTACTGACATAACTTTCTATACATGTTTTGATTATGTAAGTAAGTTTAGGAGAAGTCTGATTAGGAGAGTCAAGATCAGCCTTTAGAGAAAGTCACTTCAGTGGGTTGAATAGTGGCTCCCAAAACGCGTGTCTAACCAGAAATTCAAAATGTTATTTAATTTGGAAATACAGTCTTTGCAGGTATAATTAGTTAAGGATCTTGAGATAAAAAAGTATTAATAGAATTAGAGTGGGCCTGAAATCCAATGACCAGTGTCCTTAATAAGAAGAGAAGGACCCAGAAAGACACAGAGAGGTGGCTATGTAAAGGTGAAGTCGGATTGGAATTATGCTACCTTGAGAAAAGGAATGGCAGGAGCCTCCAAAAACTAGAGACAGGGAAGGGGTCTGCCTTAGAGCCTCCAGAGGGAGCACTGCCCTGCTAACACTTCATTTCTAACTTCTGGCCTCCTGAACTGTGAGAGAATAAACGTCTATTGTTGTAAGTGATTTGTTGTTGTTGTTGTTGTTTAGTTGCTCAGTCGTGTCTGACTCTTTTGTAACCCCATGGACTGTAGCCCACCAGGCTCCTTTGTCCATGGAGTTTTCCAGGCAAGAATACTGGAGTGGGTTGCCATTCCCTTTCTCCAAGGGCTCTTCCCTACCCAGACATCGAACCCACATCGCCTGTGTCTCCTCCATTGGCAGACAGATTCTTTCACCACTGAGCCACCAGGGAAGCCATGTAAGCTACTAGGTTTGTGGTAATTTGCTATAGAAGCCCTGGGAAACTGATACAGCCATTTCCCACTTTCTCTTCGTTTATATTCTACCTTTAACTTTGGTATGGCTTCATGTACATATGTAATGTTTTAGTTACTATACCAATGTAAGTTTTAAATTTCCTGACAGAAACTAATGACATTTAAATTGTTTTAAGATGGTGATACTTATTTAATTAATTTTTTTTAAAGTGTTGAGGTTCACTTCAAGGAGTAGCTTTTTCTTTGTCTAATTTTTTGAAAGCCATGCTGCAGTTGAAGGGATGGCAGGCACGGTTTGGAATCCATCTGAGAGAATTTTATCAAACTACTCAGATGACTCCATTAAGAAGTTAGTCCTCTAAATAACTCTCTGTCTTACACTTCTCTAATGTTAAAAATCAATTAAAAGGGTTGGAGTGAAGGTGTCATTTTTCAATAGAGAGTCTAATAAAGCAAATCCTGGCAAGAATGAGTAACAACTGCCTGACCAGATGTGGCCATTACCAAAGGCAGGAGGATCCCAGAGTGATTACCTCTTTTTGAAGGTTTATAGTAATTCTGATTAATCTGTTTTGAAAAGACAGATACCCACATATCTCCTGTATCCAAAGGAAATAAGATTAAGATTATTAGGACTCATCTTTTTCGCTAAATTATAATTCTTACTCTCAATCATAATTTGTCTAGCGTCCCTGGTGTTTTTGAAGTCGAAACTAGGAATTTTCGAAGTCCACCTGTCAGAGTTGGGAAATTGTCCCAGAGATGCTTCAAGTCTGGATTTCAGTGAATATAGAGATCTTGTTTCAGCTACGAAAAGGCAATGATTGATGCATTCTGTCCCAGATGTCAAACTCCTTTCTCAGACAGTTAAACTCTACCCATCATCTAGGCCTGGCCAGCTCCTCTCACCTCTTTACACCCCAGAGATGTTCAGCGTGTCACATTTAAAGCCCTGCTACAGTTCCGTGGTTTCTCATGTGTCAGACTATGTTTCTTCCCTTTCCACCCACAAAAAGCGCTTGCTCCAGGCTCTGTGCTGTGCAGGGGGGGATAATCAGGCAGGATGTGGTTACATGTCCTCGAGGGGCTTACAGGCCAAGGGAGGAGATTTATTCTTTAATTCAAAGGTAGAAATATCTTTAAATATTTGTTACTATTTAAAAATAGAAAGTGTTAAGCTTTTGTTAAAATACTGTGTATTGAGAAGACCTAAA
The DNA here is from genome assembly GCF_054371585.1 of Giraffa tippelskirchi. Lineage (NCBI taxonomy): Eukaryota > Metazoa > Chordata > Mammalia > Artiodactyla > Giraffidae > Giraffa > Giraffa tippelskirchi. The sequence goes on from NC_137277.1 coordinate 97,873,191, forward strand.
GGAAAGCATGTCACCTGAGTGTTTTGTAGTGATATTCTTTGAGAGTCATGCTGTACTGTTGGGATTGCAGTAAGAGAGGACATATCACTAAGTTTCACCATTCTTGTAACCATTTTCTTGAGCCAGAAACATTCTGTTAATCTTTTATTGATGGACATTAGGAAGATTTTTGATAATCATGACATAGGCAAACTATTCCAACAGAGGTCATTTTCTTAAGGCTCCCAACTCAGTGAAACTCAAGGATACACCCTCCCTTACCCCCATTTTCTCTCTGCTTAGCTCCTAAGGAGGTTGTCAGGCAGATTGTATTTCACATCCAGACTGCCATCTCCTCCATGATGCTGGGAAAAATCTCTTAACTTCTGTTTTCTCAGCTGTAACATGGTGAAAATCATACCTCCTTAATTGTGATTTAATGAAAAAATACATACAAAGCACCTAGCTTGGTAGCAAAAAACACAATAAACGCTCAACAGTGTTAGGGACCAGTACAGAGAATAACACTCAGTTTTCTAGAAAAAAATGTTTGCAATAAGTTGTCATGGTTTAAAATGGTGTTTTCCCTTTAGTTTCTGCTTGTTTTACTGTTTTAAAAGATTGTCTAGATAAATTTGACAGTAAAACGGTAAAATATTATAGGCCCAACTAAAACAGGTAAACAAATGGCTAAGCCTCCTCCCCTCAATTAAGAGAAAAATATTGTTCTTGGCATTCTGTCTCCGTCGAGAAAGATAAATGCTAATGAGCCTTTGCACATCAGCTATTATTGCAAGACATGCTTGAATTTTGCAATAAGAATGAAGATGAAGTTAGAGTCTCCAATGCAGGCAGAGTTTCCATGTGTATTTCTGGGGACAGCAGAGTGAGATAACCTGTCTAAGATTTTAATGGATAAATTCTGGCTTCAGTATTTATAATTTATATATTACCTTTTGAAAAATGTATCCAGGCAAGATTAAATGATTTTTTAGATCTGTATCTCCTCCTAATTTGCTTGGTAATGGAAGTTCTCCTAAAACTAGGGTATATTTTAATTTGAACAATTCTTACATAACTGGGAGCAGCTACTGGGTTGCAGAGATGAGCAGAGCAGCGGCTGACTGGCACCTTCCGTGCCACGAGGTGAGGACGGCCCCCTCTGGTTTCCCTGGCCGGAGTACAGAGAAGGCAGCTTGCCCACTCATTCCTATTTTTTTTCCCCCCATACTAAAAGTTATAATGCCTGGTTCTGATCTTAAAAAAAAAAAATCTACATTCTTCTTAGTTCATTCCTTTGTTCTATGCCCTGATTTTTAAATTGGGCAGAGAGTACTGTTTGGGGATTAAATCTAGTCCAGAATGTAAAGGAAGTATCCAAAGACTTGAATTTAAGGATTTGTGATGTTGTCTATAGGGAGAAATAGAAGTTTTAAAGCTGTTGGTGTCCCCCTCCTGCTTTTTTTTTCTGTTTCAACAAAATGATTTAGTAATCCACAGGTTCTCTGAAGTTCCTCTGCTGCTGCTTTGTGTTCACACAGTTTGGAGAGCCTAGGAGATCCTAGGTGGCTGCAGATCGTACCTGACCCATTCCTGTCTGCTCTACCAGGGCAGGGGTTCACCTTCCTTTCCTGTGCGGGCAGTGCTCACTGGCTGCTTTGAACTAGATGGGGTGGGTGGAGAGAGCTGGTCCCTCCTTCCTGGTCATTGAGTGTGGAGTCGGCTGAGGCCAATTTCCATTTAGGTACAATTGTCTTCATAAATTTTTTTATAAGAATACTTCTTTGTTGATGAGTGGGAAGAAATGGTGTCATTTTCCTGTGCATTTAAAAGGGCAGAGATTTACATAGCTCACTTTGGGTACTTGTCACTATTAAGTTAATCTGGGGTTATGATTGAGAATGAAAGATTGCATGTCTGATTTTATGCTGCAAAGGTAAAGGGTATATGCTAGTGTAGTGAAACTAAACGAGAAGAAGGGGGGATGGGAAGACGCAATGGAATGACTAAGACCTGTGCTGCTGTGGGAGATGTGACCCCCACACCCAGCCCCTCAAACTCGCAGAGGTCCCAGGTCTCCTTTCTACCGAGAGTTAGAACTTGATTCCTACCGTCCACGGTTTCTTGGAAAAGAACCTCCCTATGAAGTTTTCAGTTTTCAATCAGTTTCAGATGAATGGATGCTTTGTGATTAACTTGAGCAACAGAAATAAAGAGGTCTTCAGGAAGATTAATAGGTTCACTTTTTTTCTTCTTGAGCAACAACTCCCTACTTTAAACAAAGAGTATTATGAAATAATTTTTCTTTTGAAAGAGGAGTCGTGTCTGGTTTGCATAAATACTGAAACCATTTCCCACATTCCACTTACTGCAGAATTAAGATGTGGATTAGTTTATCCACTTCAGAAATGATGAAGAGAGGTGTGAACCTTGCCAGAATTTGGGTCGGTTTCTTACCAAGGCCCCCAGGTACCCCAGGGCTGGTACCATCAGTCCTGAAGTGATGAGACAGCAGTGGTGCATGGGCTGGCTCCACAAGACAGAGGAGAGTCTCCAGGCTGCTGGAAGCAGTGGTGGTTTAGTGGCTAAGTCGTCCAACTCTTTGTGACCCTGTGGACTGTAGCCTGCCAAGCTTCTCTGTCCATGGGTTTTTCCAGGCAAGAATATTGGAGTGGGTTGCCACTTCCTTCTCCAGGGGATCTCTTCCACCCAGGGATCAAACCTGGGTCTCCTGCATTGTAGGCGGATTCTTTACCACCTGAGCCACCAGGGAAGCCCAATAGATATTCAAATATACAAGAGAAATACAATGTCGAAGAAAATTGTCCCTGCAAAAAAGTAGAGAAATGCCTACCAGGTCGAAAGAGATACAGTTCTTTTAAATAAACTGGTGAGCTGCTGGGAGCAGGTTTCTCCTAACTTTTTGGGCTCCTAAAGGAAAACCTACTCATCTTAGAGAATTAATATGAGTATAACCATTGTGATACTCATTGTGATACTTTGGGATAAAACCAAACACTGGAACACATGAAAGGAGAATCTCACAAATCTCTGTTTTCTTTTTAAGAAAACTGAAGGTTGAAGTTGTTTGCTTTAAGTGAGTGAATTTGTGACATACATAGGGGGAATAGACAGTGGGCAGACAATTCTAGTGATTTTTCAGAGGGTTTTAATCTAAGCTTATTAAATTGCCAGTTGACCCTGAATGTACTTCTCTGACAGCAAGGCAGCAAACTGCTATAATTCATCTGTTTGATTTGTTTATCTCCTGGTAGATGGTACAGATACTGATTGTGTTAGTCACAAATTTTTAATATAGACATGAAAATAAAAATGGTAGCATTCACAGCATTTTTTAGGGACTTTTGAATGATAAGTTTAACAGTATGAGATTTCTTTTTTGAGGGGGATGGTAAGTGGGAAACTGGATGTCTAGCATACACATGGACAGCTAGGTAAGCCATTTAAAATATGAGATGTATCAGAGGCAGTACAAAATATACACTGTTTCTATGATGCCTTAATAGGACTAGCATATCAATTTTCCTTTACAAGACTCATTGAGAAAACTTGGCATGTACTGTCATAATTGCTGCAGTACTTATGGCAAATAAGGCTGGTGCCTTTTGACAGCAGTGGTGGGAAGAGAGACTTAGTTCAGCCTTGAATTAGCTGTATGACATTGGACATACATATGCTTTGACATCTCTGGACCTCAGAGGGGTTTCCTGAAAAGTAACATTGAATTAGATCAATGTTTATCAACACTTTAACAGTCAGGTCTTCTTGGATAAAAATAAAAATACTGCCCCTGTCTCCATGCTTGACCCATCTTTTAAGTTTCCGTTATCTTTTAAGTTTCCGTTATACTTCCGGTTGAGAATTACTGGCCTGCATCATCTCTGATGCCTCTCTCAGCTCTGGAAAGCAGAAGAACAGAGGTTTTCGTCTTATTTTGTGGATAGATAAGCCTTGCTTCTTCTTAAAGCTGGCAAGGGGCCTTTCCAAAATGCATTCTTTCTTGCCAAGAGTACACATTGCCTTGAGTCCTGTCTTGTGCATGGGTAACACCCAGAAAGAAGCTTGCTAGAACTTCAGAACCTTGGTTCTACCCAAATGGCTGAGTCAAAATCTGCATTTTAACAATGCAGATGATTCCTGTGCACAACAGAATTTGAGAAATGCTGCAGAGCACTGTTTTGTAACCCACAAGTGTCAATATTAGTGGGGTCTGAAATCAATTTAGTAGGTTGCCACCAGCATTTCTTATTCAAGGAAATAGACAAGAAAAGATAGTATAATGGCACATTGTCTGTGGTAAAGGACAATAACTATTTCACAAAATTTTTGTTTCAGTTTTAAATGTCTGTGCCTGTATGGGTATACAGGGTTTCAATCTCAGGCCAAAAGTTAATTAATTTTTAGGTGGATCTCAGGCAAAAGGGAGGGGGGTTGGGAAGCCACTGTGCTTTGTGTCTCAAGACAGTGTATCTCAGAGACAGTCATCTGTTTCCTCCCTCTGTTTGCTCACAGACAGGTCGAGATACCGTACACAGAGATACATAATAAAGAGCTGTCCTTAACACTAATTATCTGTATTGCGTCAGATGTGAACTGCTGAATTGTGCCATGAAAAAGAAATAAATGTGACTGTTAATTTTTTTGAGTTGTATTAACTCATTCTTTTTTTCCTGTTGATGTTTTACTTTGACTGTATACAAATCACAACACTGTCAGATAAGATTTCATTTTTTTTTTTAATGATTATTATGGGAAGATTTCAGATACTTGTTCAGTTTCCTGAAAGTAGAGATAATGCTTTTTTCTCCAGGGGCTAATTTGTGAAACCCATAATACTCCCAGCTTATTCACATGTCCCTTTGCATATTGAAAGAAAAGAATACCTTGAATAAATTCATTTGGGGTTTTTTTTGGGTAAGCTGGCTCGTAATCACTTTTTTAACTTTATGTTTAGTTAATCACTTTACAGTACTTTCAGTAAGTATTGTATAATGTGAAGAAAGTATATTTTTAAATAGGTAGTTTCCACCCTGAGGACTTTGCAATCTCAGCGATAATTCTTTACTTACAAGAAATGCTAGAAGATACAAACTGTACTGTACATAGACTTTTAAAAACAGATGGAAGGAAGTTGTCCATGCTGGCATGCTTACTTCATTGGGATGAAGCAGGAAATTCAGGCTTTGCAGAGGTGTTCTGAGCTGTCATGATAAAGGTAACCCTGCACTTCCCTTAGGAAGTTTCCTTTTTTCAGTTTATTTTGAGTAAAAAGGAAGACTCTGTTCTTGTCCCTTCACAGGGCTCTGTGTCGAGGAACATAACGGGTGTGGATTTGAAAATTCTTCATTTGAGACCCAGAAAGAGAATAAAAATACTCCATGCACCTGCTTTCAGAATCCAGAAGAGTAATCCGTTTTGTACCTGCAGTTTGGCAGGATTTTTTGTTTACCGTGTGGAACATAGCTGGTTGTTAGGAACTTTCTTTTAGGGTGATTTTGGAGCTATTACATGGTCCTTTTTATATGTGAGATTAAATAGAATGTGAAATGCAGCTTTTTACTGATTACCTATTGAAACAAAGAGATATGAAGCTATTAACCAACATAAAGTCTTAGTAGGTCGACATTATTAAGGCAATTTCAGCTATAATATTTTCACCATAAGACCACCCTGGCTCCAAGAACTGTGAATATTGTATTTAAAAAACTTTTTAAATTTGTTTCTTTAAACTTTAGTTTTAATTTTAGTATAGCTTCCATGTTTATAGTATTTCCTCATAAACATCTGTGACTAATAGGGACTCAGTGCGTGACCTGAGTGATGTAGGGAATTGGGACCACAGTGCGACTCCTGTCTGTCTTTTAGCTGCACCTGTAGCTTCTCGGGTTTGCTGATTCAACCTCTTACTCCATTTCTCAGCTAGTGGTGCAGGTAGATAAGAGTACCAGGAACCTGGCTGAGTTTGGTCATGATATACCTTAGCTGGAGACAGCAAGAAGCATTATGCAGCCTTAGAATCTGGAAGTGGAGGGGAGCTTAGAAATCGCCCAGTCCAATCTGCTCATTTCCCAGGCGAGGAACTGTGAGGTCCAGAGATGACATTCCAGTTACTAGCCAAGACAAGATTGGAAACCAGATATTTTTCCATTCAGTCGTTTTTTGTGCCTGTATACCTTTTTAATGAGAGGAGGGGGGAAGAATTTCCTTTGTTTTATGTTTTCCACAAGCTATGCTCTACATTTGTCATTTAAGTTTTCTTTTCTCCCTGTGAGACTGAACAGTCATGTGTGACATTATATCCATATTCTGTATTGATTTCTAGGTAATCTTGCTGCCTTTCTAGTGTCATCCCCCTGTCCCTTCTCCTCTGCAGATATCACCCTGTTCTGGCGTCCCCTTGAGCCAACCAAGGTTGGTCTTTTCCCTGGCTTTCATGAAGAATGATCCACCCTTTCTGTATCTTTGTTGGTACTTCTCTCCCCGCACATCTATCCCTTTCAGTACTGCCCTTCCTCTGTTTTCAATGACTTGCCATTACTATTCAGCTCACTTAGCCATCTACCCCCTTGGTGAAGCCTTCTTCAACCTTTCTGCCCCAGGTCCTTTCATCCCTGATCTTGCCTTGGTTGAACTATAACTATTTTTAGAAACCATACCATGCCACACTATTAAACGTGATGCAGTTAAGGGCAGATAAGGCCGGGAACCCACTGTTAAAAGCTTTTCCTTCCTAATGAATGTGCTTTCTGGTAAGGAAGTTTTGAGCCCATTGTCGTAGGCCCCTCACAGTTTTCTGGTGAATAATTTATATTTAATACCTTCAGTTTGATATCTTAATGTTGATTTTTTTGTTTTTTAAAGACCTTTTTTTTTTTTTTAAAGCAGTTTTACGTTTACAATGAAACTGAGAGGGAGATACAGAGATTTCCCACCTGCCTTGGCTGCCACACATTCATTCACTTCCTCCATTGTCCATATCAATCATCAGAATGGTACATTTTAAAATTTCAGTGCACATCTTAAATTTATTTTTTTTACCCAAAGCTTAAGAGAATGATGCTTAGGTAAAGAGATTTAGGACATAAGAGATTTCTAGGTAGAGATTGCAACTTTACACTTAAGGATCAGATTTGATAGGTATCTTAGAGAATATTAATTATGAAGTCTTAGAAATTTTTACTTTTAGCTCACATAATAACCTGAACCTCTTTGCTTCAACAGACATTATCCAGCAAAAAATACTGAATAATCTATTGCTCAGTTTCATAGTTTGAGGCTACAAACTTTGTTTCCAAACAAGGGACAGTGACAGTATGAGAGCCTGTTCATTAGCTAATTAGCTTTGTGATCTTAAGCTTTGATTCCTGGCATCCAGTGGGATTAACTGATATCTGCCCATTTGTCCTCCTTCCCACATGATGGATGGTGAGTAAGACCTTGCATGTGTGAAGGGGCACCATTGTTCTTAGTTACCGCCCGTGCCCACCTCCTGGCCCACCCGGAAGAACATCTGCTTCCTGACCAGCTTCTCATCTCTCACTAACTCACCTCCCACTTCTCAGCTGTGTACTTTCCCAGCTGCCTGTGCCAGAAACTTTCTTTCTCAGCCATTATTCCTAGCCCTTTTGGAGCCACTCAGATGTCTAAAAGGAAACAAACCAACAAAAATGCCCTGATGGTGGTGAAAATTGGCCCATTCACGTGCTCCTCATGCCCCACCCCATCCTGTTCCATAATTCTCTTAAATTATTAAATTCCCTTTACATATTGAAAGTTTAGAGAGAAGAACCAGTGTATGGAACTAGTCTGGTAGACAGTGCCTTTGTATAGTACTCCGTTCATGCCAGGCTTGATATTATGCTGTTTCCTGGAGAAATGATAATGTCTATGACTTCAGTCTGCTCTCAGGAATGACTTTGGTGATTATTGGATAAAGAAATAGTTGAAGTGGTAGACCTCCCTGCCGTTTGATTGTGTGTGTGTGTGTGTGTGTGTGTGTGTAGGGGTGGCAGGGATTATGGACTATAATCTTAAACTATAAGGATGACAGCCTTGGAGAAGGCAATGGCACCCCACTCCAGTACTCTTGCCTGGAAAATCCCATGGACGGAGGAACCTGGTAGGCTGCAGTCCATGGGGTCGAGAAGGGATGGACATGACTGAGCGACTTCACTTTCACTTTTCACTTTCATGCATTGGAGAAGGAAATGGCAACCCACTCCAGTGTTCTTGCCTGGAGAATCCCAGGGACGGGGGAGCCTGGTGGGCTACCGTCTATGGGGTCACACAGAGTCGGACACGACTGAAGCGACTTAGCAGCAGCAGCATGACAGCCTTAAAGAAGACTTGAGGGTAATTAAAAGACAGGTACTAGATTTCCTTTCCCTTCAAATTATATTCTTAGGGAAGTTACTAAATGGGGAGGTGAGGGTGGGGGAAGAACCACTTCAACTGTAAAATTGGTCAGAGCACTATTCTTTAGCCTATTAGAAATAGGAAGGAAATAAGACAATAGAATTTATAGTGACCAGTCTTTTTTAAATTGTCTTTGCTGAATAGAAATCTGCAACAATGTACATGATTCCTAATATATTTTTAGTTCACACACAGCTAATCCCTTAAAAAAAAATACTTTTAGACTTGAGTTTGTACAGAAGAGGCTTCTTAGTATGCGTTGGAATAGGGGTTATGTGGTAGGAGTGAAATAGATTTACCGTATGTATAGTTGCTGTGTGCCAGGCGTCTTTTAGTTTAGGAGGTGAGTGGGCCTTCCTGCTTTGATGGAGACATCAGAGCTGTCCACACAGGAAGTCCTCCCTGATTGTGGTCCACACGGGAAGTCCTCAGTGAGTGCCGACAAGCACTCTTCCTGCTGATGCCACACCCACTCCTACAGGGAAAGCAGAGAAGCTCTGCTAATAGCCACCCAATTATTCACCATCAACTCTGCCTGAGAATTTAGCCCAGTTATTAATAAATGTTATTGTGAAAACTGAATTAGCTTATTTTTCCCCTTGGATGACAATTTGCCAGGTATATTGTTTGCCTGAACTGAAGCAGTGAGATTAGGCCAGAGAAGACTGAGATAGACTTCTCAGCTCTTGTAGGATGAGCCATCACTTAGTGGTGGTCATTCAACCATCCAGTTCCTTAAATAAATAGGTTGAATTTGTGAAAATTGTCTACATGCTTCATCCAGTGGGTGAAAGTTTAGCGGCGGGGGAGGGGGGTGTCTTTTCAATTTTGGGGTCAGCTTAGGGGTCTTGAGAGGCAAAACATAAAAGGACAGCCAACAATGAAAATGGAGTTTAGTAAAGTATCATCCACTTACAAGCTTTTTTCTCCCCCTAAGTTTGCTGTTCATGCTGTTGAGGCATGTGACTGTAAAATGTAATTGCTTTGAATTGATCAGCAGGGTCCTAAGTAAGGTGAAGATTTGTCAGGGTTTGTATTTCAGTCTGGGAGTGAGGGTTTCATTCTTTTGTTGAGTGGAGCCTTCCTAAAATGATGACTCTGATGTTCATCTGTAACATGCTGTAATTTTCCAAAGTTGTTTGCAGAATTCTTTTAGTGAAAAGATCTATAAGGTAGAATTTTTAAAACTGACCTTTTAAAAGATTTCCTTAAAAAAAACAAAACACAAGCTGATTTGTGTGATCATTAAATTAACTTAAAGGCACCTTTGACATTTTTTTAAAAGTGCAGCCACCGATGGTATTAAGTATCATATTTCAGAGAAACTGGAATTTAGTCATTTAACTTGCAGGAAGGATGAGCAGAGAAAAATGAAGTCATACAAATAGCACATTTAGGATATGGACACTGTTTCAGATGCCGTTTAGGGCACAGATTAAGGGCTTTGACTTTTTTGTCCAGCAGACCTGAGTTCAAATTCCCGTCCTGCCACCTACTAAAAGTGTGACCGTGACACATTACTTAATGTCCCCTGAGACTCAGTTTCCTGATCTTCAAAATGCAAAAACAAGAATGCATCTGTCTCCTTTGGATTAAGGAAGATAATAACATATACAGCATATGGCACAGTGTCTGGTACATATGAAACATGCAATATATGATAGTAATTATTACCCTGCTCTTACAGTTATCATTAACCAATTCTGAATATTTTGGAATAAACTCCTTTATTGTGCTTGAATTTTCTGCTTTGAAGATGTGTCCAGTCTTTATTAGGATTTAACTTTTTAATTTTGATGAGTTCTAAAAACCCAGTCTTTGGTCTAAAGTTTTCTGCACCAGAAAAATAGAAAATTGACAACCTGGCCTAATTGAATGCTGCTTCTCTTTAGTCATCAGCCATTTGTGACAGTTGCTGTTAGGATACATTTGAATTTAAACTTGGTCACCAGGATTCACCAGAGACCAGTCATCCTCCTTAAGATGCATTCAGGAACCCCCTTCTCCCACCTGGGATCAGAATACTAGGAGATTTCTTTCCCCCAGAGAGTAAGTTGAAGAGTAAGTGGGGAGGGACAAGAGGGTATTTGCTCCCCACCTACTTCCCAGAGTTGGAAAATATTACTGTCATAAATAGGAAGGCCTGTCAAAGATGTATTAGATCAGCTGTGTAAATCACAGTTCTACTTCTGCCAAATATGTGAATAAAAGCCTACTCCTTCATGTCCAAAAAATCTCCTGATAAATCACGCCCCCAGGTGTTTCTTTTAATGATAGAAAGTCCATGCCCGGCACTCCACTTTCCACCCCAGAGAAAAGCAGAGGTAAGAGCCAAGGCCAACTTGGAATGCAGTCTTTCAAACACCTGACGGTTCACTGGCTTTGCGTGGCATCCCCCTGAGAGGTGGGCATTGACCCGAAATCCACAGCTTCTGTCAGACCCCTGCAAGGCTTACCCAGGTGAGCACATTTCCTTCCCCAAATGCCGCACTGAACACACCAGGTCTTACTGGGAAAAACAGTGCGTTTGTGGCAAGGACCGGGTTCTTGGACGTTAATCAGAAGTGATTTAAGAAAAATTTCAGTCTTGCCTCATCATCTACAGCTGTCAGTTCTTTGTGTAAATCGAAAGCTAGGGACAGGGAGGCAGATGTGTGGGTTACGTCCCAGCCCCTCTGCTCTTCACTGAAGAAAGAAAGAGGGGGCACCTGGCTGATTGCAGGTATCAGCCAGCAGTTATATTGAATGCCCTTGGAGAAGGAACACAGACCTCTTTGTGGCCCTGATAAGGGTCTGCAGTGCCATCAGTGACAGCGCAAGAGACAAGGCTTAGTTTATACCTGGAAAGAAGTTTTTACCTCTTAGAGAAACACAAGGGATGACAGGAAAGGGTTTGAGTTCACCTGCTTATTAAGGGCGTAAATCAAATAGATTTGATAGGATATGATCTCAGGCAGGTTTCATTGGGGTTAAGCATTGCTGATGTTCCTGGTTCAAGTTCAGCTTTCATTAATACATTGACTATTGTTAACCCTTCTGGCAACACTCCTTTATGAAAAACAATCCTTTGAGATAAAGTGGTGTTTGGGCGGTGATTTTAGCAAGGACCCTGGGGAGTGAGAAGAAAAATCTGCATAGTGTACGTTCCATGTCTAGATCCACGAGGAGCCTCATGCCCCAGGATACTGTGGCGTTAGGATGGCCAAGGCAGAAACGTGGTGTAAAGCTGGACAATCTATCCTGGGGCGTTGAGATGGCCAACAAGGTGAGCAGGGTTGTATGTATTGCCAGAGGTCTGCTTTTTGAACTCTATAAAGTAGGATTGAATTGTGTCTTAGATATGCCTTATTTTCTTGTTTGTGGTAGTAAAAATCCTAAGGTTTGACATTTTTGATCCATGTCTAGTGACTAATTTTACATCTTCAAACTGTTATTCAATGTCAATGATGTTCTTTATTAGGACCACGTTGGTTAGTCTTATTTATTATTTAGAAGATGTGAAGTGAAAAAATTCCTGCCCTGGTGTGAAATTGCAGAGCATTTGCTGTGAGAACACTTTGGGCTGTGCTCACTTGCATTTCAACGCTGCACCATTTCACTTCCTCAAAGGTCATGCGTGTGGCACAGGGACAGAGAACTGTGGTTTCTTTCAATTGGTTAACAATTATCTGGTGTGAGTACATTTTCAGACAGTCTTCCTAGGTGGCTAAAACCACACTGAGCCCTGGCTTGCACGCTTTACAGAGGTTACGTTGGTTGCTGCCAGGCCTGGGAATGTTTCCAGCTTCTGCACCATTCTCACAGGGGTTAAATTTCACAAGGTTAGCCAGAGCGAAAGGCAGCTGACCTGTGAATCTTATCCAGATGTCTCAAAGAAGCCGTGGGCCTGTCTTAGAACGAGGTGAAGTCTTCGTTATTTGAGCATCTTGACTGAACTCTTTAACTTTCTGACACTTGAAGAATAATCTTTTTTTCTTTTTTAATCCCTAAGAATCATCTCAATAAAATTGTCAGCAACTTTCAATCAAGTGTTTTTCAGCGTTTGAAAACCTTTTCAAAAATCCAGTGATTTCTGAATGACTGTATATTAAAATATTATTGCATAACTTTATGCAAGTTCACTTTGAGTCTTGAATGTATTCCTTAAAGTATGTGAAGAAAATCTTACACAAAATTTTAGTCTTATTTCAGGGTCATGTAGAGAATAGTTTACTGAGTTGTCCTGTTATTAATTTCATGTTGAAGGAGAGAATGCCTTTGCAGAATGAACAGATCTTTTTTAAGATGTAAATTAAAAGATATGTAGTAAAGTAGCTGAAGATAATCTGTATTTATATCTTGGTTTGGAGATCATGCAACCTCTGAACAGTGCTGAATACAGGTTCCATGGCGCATTCTAATGCTGTGGTCTTTGTTTTTCAGCAGTCTCTGGTCCCAGCCCATCCTATGGCCCCTCCCAGCCCCAGCACCACCAGCAGTAATAACAACAGTAGTAGCAGTAGCAACTCGGGATGGGATCAGCTGAGCAAAACGAACCTCTATATCCGGGGACTGCCTCCCAACACCACAGACCAGGACCTGGTGAAGCTGTGTCAGCCGTAAGTAGAGGTTCTTGTTTTTAGCTCCTAAGTACCTCCTTGGTCGTATTACAGAGTGATATAAATTGTGTTTTAAGAGAGGTTTAGTACAAATCTGTGAATCCTCATTATGGTCACAGTTGACAGGGTTTCTAAGTTTTGAGTCCTTGGACACTTTCTCAGTCAGCATTAACATCAACAGGGTGCCTATATAAGAAAATAAATTGGAGCATTTTCCCAGTCGAGTTTGCCTTTGTTGGCACATGAGAAGGAGAATATGAATTATTTAAAAACACGGCTGGTTCCTTTTGAGGAGTGCTTTTGTTTTTGTGGAAGCACGTCTGACGGCCAATAAGTCTCACTGTTTGTCAGAAAGGTAGTTACCATCTAACCTAATTCTAAATGTGTGTAAACTCTTAATTCCAGTGGGGCAGCGGTGATCTGTCTTCACTCACACCTGTAGTTTTGTGGTTTGAGTTGCTCACTCTCGGCTCTGGACATTCTTATTCCTCAAGTTCCTATTCCTCTTCTTGCTGCCAACCTTGTTGTGTCCTGGGAAGAGATGTATACATGTGTATCACTTTGTTCCAAAGGAAATGTGCATTCTATGCTAATGTTGTCGAGGAATAGAATAGAAATATGCTACTTGGCTGCAATTGCATTAACTCACTAAGTAAGAAAGCACTAATTTAAACCAAGGAGCCAGAAGCACTGTACATTGCAAGGATCACTGTGTAAAGACTAAAAAACCTCTAATCACTTTAAGCTATAAAATCCTGCACATGCAGTAGCATTTTTTATTTACCCAAAGACAATCATGGTCCTTCACAAATGGTATTTTATATAACTGTGGAAAAGGATGTCCACTAAAGAATGTTTCCTGTTCCCTGAAAAGTATTTCCGTTTCTAAACATCTGATTAATAGCATCTTATTTCCGTTATCCTGGGTAAAATATAAATTTGTTACTTCTTGCTTTAAGAAAAGAAAAAAAAAATCTTAAAACTTAACTTGGGCAACGTTTCCAAACCGGAACTAAAAGTAACATCTGGCTTTCCATCAGGACTGGTGGTGGTTTTGCTCTGTGGTGTTTTTAGAGAGGAGTGTGGGGTGGTGAGAGATGGCTTGTCAGGATCCAGAATACCTTTTGAAGGCCATCGCCCTCAGCACCCTCCCTGGGCCTTTCCCCTGTTACCCTTCTCATCAGCCCCTTTGGACTTGGACTGCAGCCTTTGCTTCCAGGGCAGTGAAATAATGTCCTGTGCTCAGGATGACTTTGAAAGCAAGTCCGGCTCTTGGGGTTTGTCCTGCTGACCAGAATCAGAAGGAACTCTGCCAGGCGTGCCCTGCCCTGTTGCAGCTGTTCAAGACCACAGATAGGCCTTTTGCTATCTTGTCTGCTGCTGGCCTTTACTGGTATCTTCCTGTGTTTTTGCAGCATAATTACAGGTAGATAGAGCACCATAAAGTCTAAGGAGCTAAAAATACAACTTCATAGGGAACAGTAGAAGGAAGAGAAGCCTCACATGTTTGAGGTCTAAGAGAAGGGGGAAAGATTTCAGAAGACAAATTTTTCCTTCAGCTAGTTTGGAAGCACGTAAGGTGAGTTTTAACACAAAGAAGATAGAATTGAACAACCATGATAGAGTAATACCATGTTTTATGTACAGTAAATCTGTATTCAAAAAATTAAACTGGAAGTTTTTTTGTTTTTTTTTTTTTACTGAGTTAAATCGTGTCCCAGATGCAGCAGAAGAGCATTTGATCATCTGTCCTAGATAATTCATCCTCTTTGACGAATGTGGATTTTCTCAGCATGTGTAGACATCAGTCTCTCTGCTGTTATCAATAGCAGCAATAACAGTTTGCCACTTACTTTCACCTATCATTTGCAAAACCCCAAGTTTGATAGTTAGCTCCAGTGATAGTTTTCTTTATGTATTATACAGAGGCAAGTCACACAGTAATAGAGAACTCTATGTCAATATCTGTTGAGAGCTTCATTCCATTTAATACAGAGCATCTAATAAGTACCAGATTTGTCTTGTTGACAATTTTGTGTCTCAGAATGTAGAGAGAGAGCAAAAAAGGGCATTCCTGTTCTGGACTTGATTGTTTCCAATAAAGAATAGCTAGTTGGCGACATGGAAGTGACAAGAACCTTTATGGGAAAGTGACTCATCCTAGAGCTTAAAAAACCCAGTGGACGTAATTAGAGAGTTTTTAGAAAAGTTTTAGAAGCTTCTCAGAAAAGATAGGTGTAAACTCATAGCTCTGAAAAAGAAAAAATATATTAGAAATAAAAATTTAGCACTGTAATTTACAAATTGTCCATGATGAGCTGAATTATAGGAGGGGCAACAACAGAAACAAATAATTTGAATCTCTAGAGGACTTGTATGTTTTAGAGGGTTATCTAACAGATACATGGAAAAAGATGCCTAAGAACATTTGTAATAGGAACTCAATAATGTACAAACAATGCATGAAACCTAAACGCAAGAATGACGTGAGGGTTGTGACAACTGGAGAGAGAAACCAAAGGTATTTTTAAAACGCTGTGTTTGGAGTAGAATATACAGATGCTATAATGTTAGAAAAAATGACGGTGAAAAAGCAGATGTCAACACAAAGATGACGGTGGAAAAGCAGCCTCTTTCCAAGTTACAGAGGGACTCAGGACAACGTAAAGAGAAAGTCCTCATGGCTAAGAGGAAGGGGGCTCTTGCTGGAGGGCCACCAGTTTAGTTTACTTGAAGGAGACTGGCCTCAAGGACCGGGTGGGGATGTGACCCTGGTGATGGTGGTCAGGTGGCACGGAGTAAGAGTAGGTCCATTATCTAAGACCATTTGATGAAGGCAGCTCAGCAGCCCTAGCTGACAGCATGTCATCTTCATGGCTTTCTTACCTACAGTATAAAATCATGGTAGTCAAGGTGGCAAATTTTTGGTACCCCAGAGTTACCTACCACAGTGCTAAGCAAGTACCTCATTCTGTCAGTAGCCTGTATGATGGGTCAAATGATGCTTGTATCATGAGGTGGTGATTAGAACTAAATCGAGTAATATAAGCAAAGGAACTGGTCCACATTCTAAGACCATCGAAACTCATTTGTAATTGAACAAATATTTGTCTCCCCATGACTGAGCCCTTGCTCCTCAAAATACCAACTGCTGGAATACATTTTAATTACGTATAGTTCTACATCTTAAAGTAAGAAGAAAATACCAGATTCTGATCCTGAGAGCTGACAAAACCAGGGCTTTTGACAAAATGCCCATAGGCTACATTGACAAAAACCACCAGCCATCTCTCCCTAGAGCTTTTTGGGGGAGGCGGGGGAGGGGGAAAGTAAACACTAAGCACTAGTTTCAGTCTCATCGCCACTCATCCCTGATTTATTCCTTGTCATAATGATGTAAAGTCCTTTATTGTGTCCAAACTATTTTTTTCTGAAGATTTAAAAACAATATTTGGTACAGGGTTTGGTACGTGGTTCTTCGTGGTTTGCAGTGGGGGCAGATATGTGAGTCTCTGTTGGCTGAGGCTAGACATTACTGTGGTATTGACATCACATGGAAGGGTCTACATAATTCAGTGTATCAACAGCTTCACGGTGGTAGTGGTTTAGTTGCTAAGTCGTGTCTGACTCTTGTGACCCCATGGGCTATAGCCCACCAGGCTTCTTTGTCTATGGGATTTCCCAGGCTACTGGAGCGGGTTGTCATTTCCTTCTCCAAGGAATTTTCCCGACCTAGGGATCGAACCCAGGTCTCCTGCACTGCAGGCAGATTCTTTACCAACTGAGCCAAAGGAAAAACAGTGTATTGATATTAAAACAAAATGAGATGTTTCTATTCTTCCTACCTTCTATAACCTTTCTCTCATTCCCAAACCAGTCCTTGGTCAACCAATTGTGTTTTTTTTTCCCCTTTCATTCAACAGATATTTAATTCATTTCACAATGAAATAAAGCATGGTTTTTATATGAATGTGAAATTAAATTTAGCTTATATCATTATAGCCTAGTACTAATTGAAAGGAAATATTTTTGAAGTATAATGATTCCCTGGTTGTAATACCCAGTTTATTTTCATTTCCCAGCCCTTTGTTTTCTGTTCTCTGCAAGTTTTCCTTATCCTTTTGAATACAATGCACCTCTTAAAAAGGCGAAGCGGAAAAAGCAGGACAGATCAACAGAGGCAGACATAAACACCCAGCCCTAATTTGGGACAGAATAAAGTAAATGTTATAATCAGTGCAGTGTTCTGGGAGGAGTCAGAAGATGGTTTCATTAACCCCAGTGCCAGGGGATTGGGGTTGCTTCCAGGGAGGAGATGATGCTAAACCAGAAAGAAGGAAGATTTCATGCAGGATGGAAATAATAGTGTCCTCCAGGCCTCTGAGAGGACCCAGGAGATGTGAGCATGCTTGGATGTTTAAGAAAGCACAAAGAGCACTTCTTGGTGCATAACTGTCGTTTAGCAGTTGTTTGTTAGCCAGGGCTTCTGGTGTCCGGAGTGGGGAGAGTGGGTGTAGAGCAAAGAGAAGCAGGTTGGTAGCATATTGTTAGCACCGAATAATAAGCTAAAACTTTTGGAGTTTATTCTTTAGTTACAGTGGAGAAGCTGGCCCTTGGAGTGGAAGAGAAACACAATTCTGTGTTTTCTTTTTCTCTCTTTCTCAAAATGGTAATTATGCCAAAAGTCAACAGATTGGCTTGGAGAAGGGGGCTCTCCTCCGTCAAGTTAACGCGACCCTCATCTGGGGCTGTAATGAAAGATGGAGGGGAGAGGCATCCTAGAGATAGAGACCCAGGGCCTGAAGCAGGATTTGAAATGACGGTAAGGTTTTAGCTCTGAATAAAATGAAAATGTGAGTTGCACTTAACTGAGAGAGAAGACATGAAGGGCATAGACACTCATTGATTCTCTCTCACACCCTTAACTCTAGCCTCTGCCTGTGTTCCCCATATGTGGCCATGCTTTTATTCATTCATGCAACCTACAAACAGCCCCCACTGAACTAAATACTCTCCTGAAACCACTAGTTTTTTTTGTTGAACACTGATGTTAAAAGAATACTGACTGAAAAAGTCAGGGCAACTATTAGGTAAATGGAGAAATTGAAATAATAAGGAATAATTTTTTATACATTTCCATCTATCTCTGTAACTAAAATTTCTTAAACAGTCTATCAGCTAAACGTTCTTTTTTCTCTATCCAAGAATAAAATGATCATCGCTTTTATTTCAAAATCATTAGGCTATTTTTAGGGTAAGTTTGGAAGTGAAGGTTTTCTAGTAAGATAGGTTCAGTTTTTTATGCTTAAATGATCCACTATTGACCCTAATATGAAGTTAAACTCTGAAAGTAACAACAGGTCTACCAGACCCACTATTAGGAAATCCCGGGTATATATGAAGTCCTTTGGAATTTACTGTGTGAAATGGGAAGACCTTATATTGAAACAAAACAAACATCCTCTGATGAAGTAGGAAAAATCACCCAAAAGTGATCTGATTCTCACTCACTTTCAAATCGATGAGAAAATGTAAAGCCAGGTGATCCAAGGCCATGCAGGCATCCCCAAATGACTCAGTCCAAGAAGCCTGAACATACCCCGAGCTATTAGTACAGTTACTTTAGAGAAGAAACACACATACCTCACATGGATTTGTGCTGGAGTATTCAGATAACTGTACAGATATCAAAGATATGGACCAAAAGATTGGATTGCCTGCATTCAGTATCATTATAAAGTCAGGCTTGTGAATCTTACAAACCCAGAGCTTTTAAAGCAGGGTTAAATGAGAAGCTGATACATCTCTTTGAAGCAAGTTGAAGTGGTGTCAACTACTTAGTGGTAGTGGTAGTGGTACTTGGTGGTAGTGATAGTGTATGCAATTCACAGGCCTCAACAATGAAAGACCATAGATCATTTTTTTCTTTGGCATTGACTGCATCTCGGATAATTGAAATTTATTTCAGTACTGAGTTGTATTGTATTCCAAAGCCATTTGAATTTTTACTTTTTTTAAAGATTGTATTTTACAAAGATACTGAAACGATGTCTAGCAGTTTTTTATTTCTTTTCCTTTGAAAGACAGCCAGAAAAAGAAAAGTTAACAGGAACATAGAGTAATTAAAAAAAAAAGTAGCTCTTCTCCCATTAAGTGTCTGCCTTAAAAAAGAAAAAGTGTTATTGACTGGCATACTTAAAAAAAATTCTCCCCAAAAGTCAAGTTAAGATAAGTTTGCCACAGTTAATCATAGAAAATGCATGCCATGTTTCTTTCTGATGCTATTATGTAGCTTCTTGCCCATATACAGGTTTTATTTATATAATAAATAATAGGATTTCTTGTAAGTTCCAGTTGTTTTTGTTCTTTACGCAGGTGATTTTTATCCTCTCAATGATTCTTTCTTCATCGATCTAGAAGATTCTCAAAACAAAATACTAACAGCAATACTTTCTGGGACTTGGTTTCTTTTATTATTCCTAGCATAAGAGGATGACACATAATAACTCAGTGAGGACTTAGACCAAGAAAATTGAGCATTTTGTGAAAAATGTGATCTAAGATGTGTTTTTCAGACTTTATGTCACCCTTTTAAAAAGGCATGCCAATCTGTTGCATCAAAATATTGAGTCACTAATTGTAATTTAACTCTTTCTTCATGGACAATATTCTAGTAATGGTATGTGTAGTCAAAGAGAAAAACACGATGCTTTAGACACTGAGCAAGATGTATATCATCTTGTGATCTTTTCTTCTAAAAATGGAAGTCACAGCCGATTTCAGAGTTTAGGAGGAACAGTGTGTATTTAACTAAATCTCCTATTCATCTCTTGGATAAGCATATAGAATTTTTTTCTTGTTCATGTTAATTGCTTCATTTTCCTTCTTGGTATGAAAGAATTCTTGCACTTTAAGAAATACTTTATGTACAATAGATCTTTGATACGCTAAGATATAATCTGAAGACTTTTGGAAATCCCAGAATTTCACAGACATAATTTCAGCATCAAAAAAAAAATCCCCCACAAGTATCTGCTTTCCATTAGAGAAACCATCTCTTTCCTACAGCTCTCTGCTTTTTCTTCCCTTTTATCATTAGAAATGTCAGTTGGCTTTTTTAAGGGAATAGGCAATTTTCAAAAATGAACACAGAATTGAATCCCTTCTTGAGAGCTGCTGCTCCACAATTAGAGCAAAACCCTCTTGAAATATGGGCCCTGGGTCATGGGCTACACGTCTTCACTGGCAACATGACTTACTTCCCTCTGTCTAGGAGTGCCCATGATTCAAATACATACCACAGCAAAATTGAAAATTACTACAGGTCAGCGACATTCAGTGTCATCACAAGCAGTTGAAACCTCAAGCATTAGGTATTGCCCCATACCTGATGTATACATGCATTTGATACTTTGGCAGAAAAATCTCAATTATGTCTGTTTTCTAATTTATCCTCTGTGTGATATCTGCTGGTTGGCATGGATATGTAGAGATCTAGCTAACCCTCCTTATTGTCAGTTGGCCTTTTTCTTAAGGATTTCTTTTTATTGTTGCCTGGGCATAATTAAGAGCCTTCTCCCCTGTATTACCCAGATACTGCACATACTACTGGCAAATCAGTTTCAGTGTTAGCCTTAGCAGAAGTTAATTGGCAAACCAGCCCTGAAGATAAAGGCTATAGCCACACGAATTTTTACCTGAGCATTCTGCTTCTCTGTAAGAGCAGATGGAGTTTACTATATGTTTGTCCATTCTCTGTTCCTCTGTATGAACCTTGCATTTCTGTGGCATCTTCTCTGGCAGCAGCTCGGGAGTGTTTAATTATTACATAAAGGTAAAGGTAGTGTCATCAAGAATAAAAGCATTAAGTCTTTATTTGGCACTTATGCTTAGTTTGACTTAGAATTTCCTTATTGGGTTACCATGAATATAAGAAATTTATAACCTCTCCCTCATCTTTCCTCATCGTCATTTTATAATAAATACATGTGAACAATTTCTGTATAATATGTAAACACCTGAATAATGGCAGCAGCTAACCTTTTCAGATACGTCCTTTGTGCTAAGTATGCCGGGTGTTTTATTATTTAATCCTAAGAACAACATTATGAGCAGTACTGTTATCCCTATTTTTTCAACTAATTTTTAACAAATTAATTTTAATGGATTAAAATTAATTTTTAATTGATAAAACTTTAATATTTAAATTATTTTAAATTTAAATATGTATATTATTTTTTCAGATTCTTTCCCATTATAGGTTATTACAAGATACTAAATATAGTTCCCTGTGCAATGCAGTAAGACCTTTCTTATCCATTTTATATATGTTAGGATGTACTTGTTAATTCTAAATTCCCAATTTATCCCTCCCCCTCACTTTCCCCTTTGGTAACCATAAACTTGTTTTCTATGTCTGTGAGTCTGTTTCTGTTTTTGCAAATACATTCTTTTATATCATTTTTTCTTTTTTTTAGATTCCACTTATAAGTGATCATCTGATATTTGTCTTTCTCTGTCTGGCTGTCATCCCCATTTTAAAGATGGAGTTGAGAGAGATTTCCTTCTCTTCGTGCTCAGGATAATTCAGCTGATCATGGTGGAGCTGGGATGTGAGCCTGGACAGTCTGACTCCAGAGCACATACTCAGAACCACTGTGCTTTCTAGTTCCCCAAATACCCTCTGAATGCCAGTTCACTGTCTTCATCCTCCCCTCGTCAGTGCCCACAGCCCTCTGTTTACCACAGACTATAGAAAGACTCATTTCCTAAGGATCCAGAAAGAGATAAATTCAGTCATGATAGATTTAACAAGATTTTGTTAGAAAAATCAGCTTCCCTTAAGTCCAGTTGACTGGTTAGTAGAATCAAAAGCTCAAGGCAAAGGCTGGAGGATAGAGGAGGAATTCATCTTTCCTGACATCTAGCACAGTAATCCCTTTTAATGCAGCTGGTTATACAGAACTCCGCTCCCAGTTAGCTGTCTAGTGTGCAGCTGCCCAAGATTACACAGCACAGAGAAGGTATGCAGTTTGTCATTAGCTTGATGCCTGAGGGGCATAGTGCATACGAAAAGAACATTCTTTTAGGGATCCCCGTCTAGCAAATCTAAACAACAGTGCTTTAGAAAATGGCATAACATAGCATTATAACTTTACTACAAGTATCAACCAGATTAAAATACAAACCGAACCTCTTCTGGGGAGAAATTAAACAAGTATAATTGAGTGGTGAATTCCATTATTTATTAAGCATCATGCTTTTTGATTTTGCTAGATCCTTCGGTGCATATGACACATTTCCCACCCTCAGGGAGGTTCTTGTCTTACATGGAAAATAAACTTCACTCATAGACATAGACCAGAATGTGGTGTATCAGGTGAGAGAAAGTACTCAGAGCTTACAAGGTAGGGCGTGATTGCATGTCCTTGGATGGTGCTAGTGGTAAAGAGCCCTCCTGTCATGCAGGAGACATAAGAGATGTGGGTTTGATACCTGGGTGGGAAAGTTCCCGTGGAGGAGGGCATGGCAGCCCACTCCAGTATTCTTGCCTGGAAAATCCCATGGACAGAGGAGCCTGGCAGGCTACAGTCCATGGGGTTGCAAAGAGTCAGACACGATTGAAGTGACTTAGCACGGAGGCATCAAAAAAAGCTTAGCATTTGATTAAGTCTTCAGTCTGGGTGAGCAGCTTAAGCCCAGGTTTGAAGCCTGGTTTCTGCCTTGTCTGGTCTGCATTAGGACCATGTCATGGGGGGGGGGGGGGGCTTCAATCCCAAAAGAAGGCCTGTACTTCACTGAGAAGGTAGGCGATACCTTCAGGATTGTCCTTTGACGGCATGTAAAAGAGGGTAAGTCCAACGAGGAAGACGATTCCAGATGAAGGTGAGATTTTGAGTCTAGGAAACTGGGAGTTTGGTGCCATTAACAGATATAAGGATCAAGGGGAGGAACTTACTTTTATTCTTGCCTGCAAATTCTCATCTACGTTCAGGAAATTTCAAATTGAGTACCTGTTTGCTTTATGAGTTTGTGTGCTTTTGGTGTGGCTGTTAAGTGGAAAGAAATAATACGTCAGTTCCAGACTGAAGAAACTTTAGTGCAGAAGAGTGACTAGTAATTATACCTGTTTGTCAGCTGGAATACTGTATATTAGAAACTTTCCATCTATATAGCCACCATTAATCTATATATTCCTCTAACATGTCATTATTTTTGTAAATTTTTATAGTTCAGTCTTAGGAACTTAAATTTTTTTTTTTAAGTTCCTTTTTGTTTAATAACGAGCTATGCAACTCCCTTGATAGGATCATTTGGCTTCAGACTGGAGACTTTTGAGAAGAGATTTTGTAAGAGAGCCATGGGATTGAGTGGGAGGAGAGGAGGACAAGTTTCCCAAAATGGGGTATCTAGAATTAGAGAGGAAATACATTCATAACACAAACAAACCTGACCAAGTTCAGGGCTGTGCCAGGGGACATGGGCTCTTGCTCCCCCTGGCCATCTGTACCCTCAGTGACCTGGCTTAAACTTACCTCCTAGGCTCAACTGGCTTTTTGGACAAGCATCACTTGACTTTCTCATTTTCTCTTTATGCCATACCATCTTTCTGATTCTGTTACTCAGCTGTCAGAGAGGGAACCTGTATGAAAAAAACCAACATTGTTTAAAGGATCAGCATTTACGTGCAGAGTTCCATCTTTTCCAAAGATGCCTCTTTTCTGGTAGCATAAGGATTGTTTATTTAAACATGGAACAAAGAGGTGGTTATTTGTGATCCTAGAAACAAAGAGACCCCTGGCCCATTTGGATAGAAGCACTGATCCTTTCCAAGGGTTTTTCCGAAATGTTTCATCTTCACTCGCAAATCTAAGCCAAAAATTATGAAAATAATATTGTTGCTGCCCATGTATATAGGCTTGAGTTTTGTTCCGTTACTCAATCAACTTAAGTAACCCTGTGCAATCTGTCTAGTTAACTGGCTAGATAACATTTTGTTTCCCAAATTTTCCCTACTATTTCTTTATTCATTATCTTTGTTGTTAATGTTTGATACCATACTGTGTAGCTGTTGAAAGCCAAGCCCATTTA
This sequence comes from Giraffa tippelskirchi, assembly GCF_054371585.1. Classification (NCBI taxonomy): domain Eukaryota; kingdom Metazoa; phylum Chordata; class Mammalia; order Artiodactyla; family Giraffidae; genus Giraffa; species Giraffa tippelskirchi. The sequence goes on from NC_137277.1 coordinate 97,897,295, forward strand.
ATTTTGACTGAGATTTTTGAGGCCAAAGAATTTGAGTATTTATTTAATTAAAAAGTTTATGTCACCGTTTTCATCTCCAGGCTGAATCACAGAACTTTACATCTCTTCTAGTTCAAGTGACTGTGAACAAGGAAACTCATTAGAATTAAAATTTGCATGTGCAGGCCCTTCAGTAGAGTCTGAGTCAGAAGATTCAGAGATACATATGGGGAGAGGCAGCGTAACACGAGATGGTACTAAAGAGCCCGGGGTTGGGGTCCTTCCACCCATGTCTGCCACTTGACTGGGCAGATTTCTCAACCTCTCGGTGCCACCGTTTCCTCCCATGTAAAATCAGGGTAATAGTACCTGTCACAGAGTTCTTGTGGGAACTAAATGAGTAAACACACATAGAATGCTCACATTTCCTGGCACGTATGAATATCACTGCTAACATGATGTATTTTGTAAAGCTCTCAAGAGGTTCTGATGTTTAGTCCCTGTTCAAAGCTACTGATTTAGTCCCTTCCTGTTACAATTGAGAATGCTGAGGTTCAGAGAAGGTTAAGTAACCTTTCTGGAATCAAAATTAGGAAGTGGCAGGCCTGGGAATACATCCCATTGTCTCCCCAGTCACCTACCTATCTTGATTTCCCTCTTTACTTTTCATGAGTGAATGAAACTCTATCCTCATCTCTGTCCTTATCATGAGTATGAAATATCTGCTCTTCAGTTTCTTGCCAAAGAGCTTAACTTTGTTCTTTCCACTGCAGCTCTTGTCAAAAGCTGTTGGGAGAAATCCGATTTATGAAAAATTGCCAGCATGATTTGTAATTCCTTTGTTCTTCAGAGAGCTTCCCAACCTTGTCATGACACTCATAGAAGAGGATGGTGTTTGCCTTAGATTATATTGGTATCAGATTAGATTAGACTGGTAGGTCATCAGATTTAAAGGCTGCTCAGTGCTGAAAGTGAGAGGCCCCACCCAGTCTCAGGGTTGATGGGATCAGTATCTCCCTATCTGTCATAAGACTACCCCAGCCAGAGGTCATTTTGAAATTTTTTAGTAGAAAAAGTCTTCAGTCAAATGAAATTTGAAACAGAACTACCTATACAAATATTTCACACTAGTTTTTTTAGTGTGTGTTTTATAAATGCAAATTTGTAGCATTTATGAATTTCATTGGGTAGAGACATGAGGCAGTTTTGATGAACTCACAAATTTGAGATGGGGACTTCTGACAGTTGCAGAGCAATATTAATGGCTTAACGTCTAGATTATTTCTGTTTTCCAGTTCAGTAGTATAGTATTAGGGAAAATACTTACATCCATAAGTAGTTGCCGAGATACCTATCTTCTAAGCTCTCATTTTATCTTCTTAGTATCATCTTGAATTAATCTGATCCAAAAGCTAGAAGGAACCAAAATTTTTTTGTTTTGACATTGAATCCTAATACAACTATCTGTATGCCTCATGATAGGTATAAAAGTTAGAACAGGGGCACTTCAGACAACAGTTAGGACCAGTCTTAATGATACTACCTTGTGATTCAGTGAGCGTGGTAGGCAGCTTATTAGTGTACAGCTGGCTATTAGGTCATGATGAGGGCGTACACCAACTAGTTGTACCTGCTCCAGGCCTGTCATTTGTTTGAAGGTGATGTATGTGTAGGTTGTTTGTATAATTTCATATGAATGGACATGGGCAGGCTTGAATTTCCAGAATGCCAACACAGAATTATAACTTTTCTAATCAGTGACTCATTTTTAAGAAGTTCAAATGTACGAGAAGAGATGGCAGGACGCACGTTGACCCAGCATCTGCCCTTAAAGAGACTTAATATGAGGATGGTTATCACTGTTAGGATTTGTTGTGCTATGTATTTGCTTGCGTTTCCTGTTTGGTTTTTTTGGCTTGGTTTTTTTGGGGGGGGGTGGGTGGGGAAGGTTGTTTTTTTGTTTGTATTTGAAGGCTAGAAATTTGAACTCCAAGAGAAAATTGGTAGAACTCTGAAAGTACCTCTTTAGAACCCAAATTGATAACCACTGTTCCAGGGAGTATGGATTTTATCCCTGGATGCTACAAAGTCAGCAGAGAGTATGCTGTAGTAACCACAGAACCTTTTGCCCATGTAGAATTCCATAAGCACCAGGGCACTTGTGGCACCACAAGGCACAATTCCACCAGGCATGAGGTCACCTGAGCTGGCTTTGCACCTAACTAGTGGCCTCAGGAAGACCCACAGGAGTAAGCTCCTTCTGGCTTCAGAGATGGAGCAAAAGGAACTTCTCCTGAGCCCTACACTTGCTTTTACTCTAAAGAACACTAGTTTCTTAATTGTTATATTTCCTTCTTATTTTGACTGCTGGGAAGTTCTAGGCCAAATTTGCATCCGCTTTTGGCAGCTCTGTGGGACTTCAGTTTCTGGTTTGCATGTCTGTGTAATAACTCTACTCCTGGGTTTATTTTCCCTTCACCTTGAAGTACGTATCTATTTCTTTCTTGTGGTGTTAGTTACATTTCTGCCAGCAGTCTCAAGCTTTTATGGAAAGAAATATAAATAAATGTTTCTCATGCTCTCTATTTGAGTACCCCTTTTAACGTCACAGTAGATAGAACTTTACTGGGTCATCTTCTTTTGTCAGTTTGTACCACATGGTTCTTATCAAAAGTGGCTCTCTGGGGAATGCTGGTGTTGTTGAATACGTGCATGCATGCTCAGTCGCTCAGTTGTGTCCAGCTCTTTGCAACCCCATGGACTGCAGCCTGCCAGGCTCCTCTGTCCATGGGGTTTTCCAGGCAGAAATATTGGAGTGGGTTGCCATTTCCTCCTCCAGGGATTAAACTCATGTTTCCTGCAATGGCAGGAGGATCTTTACCACTGAGCCACCTGGGAAGCTTGATATGTTTTGAATATTCAATGTCATTTCCATTGGAAAGGAAAACTTCTTTCTGGCCCTATAAAGACATAAGTGGGTACACAACTGTTCCCTGGATGTCAGTAAACATTACAATCATCAAATACTCAAAATCCTGATTCCCAACAACTCTTCACCTGATTGACATCTTTAAGGAAAAGGAAGGCTTTTTTACTTTTCTTAAACCCATTCTCACTTGGCCTTGTATTAATTGTCCCTCTTTTTAATGTTTGAAGACAGAAAGCATTAGCAACTTGCTTAGATAAGTGTTTTAGCTGAAGAAGTTTATTTCACCTATGTTTTGGTGGCTTCATAAGTCACAGTTTAAAATACTCAGTTCTTACTTGTAAACCTCCTGTTGGCTACACAGCTGCTTCATTCTCTATCTACTACAAGTTCCTGATAAATTCCTACTCTTGAGCTTGAATGAACATTCTTCTTTCAGAAGTAGGTCATCATACCACAGTCAGTTTCCTGTCTCCCTCTCTTTTGCTTTCTTCTCTCTTTGGATGTCTGTTCTGATAGCACCAGCCTTAACCGGGCATGTGTAGACAGTAATGATGTATCAGTTCTGAGTTTTTCAGGATTGGTTTTATTTCTTTATAGGTTCATTTATATCTCAGTCTTAAAACAGATCTTCCTCAACTTGCAGTGTGGGTATATATCCTGATAATGGGCTCCAAAACCACTGCAGATGGTGACTGCAGCCATGAAATGAAAAGACACGTGCTCCTTGGAAGAAAAACTATGACAACCTAGACAGAGTATTAAAAAACAGAGATACCACTTTGCTGACAAAGGTCCATATAGTCAAAGCTATGGTTTTTGCAGTAGTCATGTACTGATATGAGTTGGACCATAAAGAAGGCTGAGTGCCGAAGAATTGATGCTTTTCAACTGTGGTGTTGAAGAAGACTCTTGAGAGTCCCTTGGACTGCAAGGAGATCGAATCAGTCAATCCTGAATGTTCATTGAAAGGACTGATGCTGAAACTCCAGTACTTTGGCCATAAGATGCAAAGAGCTGACTCACTGGAAAAGACTCTGATGCTGGGAAAGATTGAGGGCAGGAGAAGGGGACGCCAGAGGACAAGATGGTTGGATGGCATCACCAACTCAATGGACATGAGATTGAGCAAGCTCCAGGAGATGATGAAGTACGGGGAAGCCTGGCATGTTGCAGCTCATGGGGTCTCAAAGAGTTGGACACGACTGAGTGACTGAACAACAACAACAAAGTTGAAAATAACCTAAGTCAAAAATGCATTTGATACACCTAACCTACCTAGCATCATAGCTAGGCCCAGTTTACCTTAAATGTGCTCAGAACACTTAATTTTAGCCTACAGTTGGGCAAAATCATTTAACACAAAGCCTGTTTTATAATAAAGTATTGAATATCTCATATAATGGAGTAGGAAATGACATCCCATTCCAGTATTCTTGCCTGGGAAATCCCAGGACAAGAAGAGCCTGGTGGGCTACAGTCAATGGGGTCGGAATATTGCACTGAAAGTAGGAAACAGAATGGTTGTAAGTCTGTTGGATGTTTATCCTTGTGATTGTGTAGCTGACCTGGGGCTTCAGCTGCTGTCCCATATCACAAGACAGGATCCGCCCACACATCACTAGCCCAGAAAGAGATGAAAAATCATCTTTCAGAGTACAGCTTCTGCTGAATGCACATAGCCCTTTTGCACCAGTCAGTTGTAAGAGGAACCATTGTCAAGTACGAGGACTGTCTATATTCATAAATAGTGGTTTTCTGACCTCCAATACTTGCCAGACCACGGTTTCCTCTGTGGGTCCACCACTAGCAAACATCCAGGAAGAAGAATCTTAATACCCCGTTGAAGAGAGATGATGAGATGCCACTTCATAAGTGGTCTCAGAATACAGCAGATGGGACAGTCCTCCACTCTCCACTTGTCTTGCTCTTGCTCTCTGAACCTTCTCAGAATACGTCCTTAGGAGCGCTGCTGCCACACGGACACAGCTGCCAGGATGTGTCTCATGTCATGGACCGATGTGAGCCATGAAGATAAATATCTCTGGGCATGTTCCTCAAATCTCTGTGCCCTGCCACTACCCACAACTGCACAAAATGTGTAGGTCAGCCCTGTCTCCAGAGTCAGGGAACTCAGCCGTCCTGGCTGGCTGACCCCTAATGACTTTCTCAGTTGAGTCATCATTTACAAGCCTTAGGATGGCTGCAAGACCCTGTATTACCTGCTCTCCCCCCCTTATTCTCATCTACTGCTTTACTCCAGCCATGGTGGAGTCCTTGGTGTTTCTCTAAAACCTGCCAGGGCTGCTTCTGCCTTCCAGTCCTGCGATGGTTTTTCCTCCTCACGTAACTGCCTTGCTCCTCCCCAGGTCATCCTGACTCACTCCCTCACCTCCTTCAAGACTGCTCAGATGTCACCTCAACAAGCCTGCCATGGCCACCTTTTTAAAAATTATAATCTGCCTCTGTGTCACCTTGGCATTGTATATCTCAGTCCCCCTTTCCTTGTACTTTCTAATTGTTATAATACCACCCTCTACCATACTGTGTAATTTGCTTATTTTTGTTTAATTATTACAAGCAAATATCAGTTAACATTTTTGAATGAATGACTAAAATGCTTCTTTATATGGCACAGAGGAAGGCTGAGAAGAGAGCTGGACTCATACAACTCCAGAGGCCTTGTTTTCTTTTCTTCTCTTTTAATTTGACTACTGTTTTTTTATTATCAAAGAAAAATATTTGTTTCTTCCAGATAGCCCTGAGAGAACTAATAACTTTTCCTGTACCTGCATTCATTAAAAATCTCCTTTTGAAATGTATTATTGCCAGTAATTCAAAGTACAGTAGCAAAGTAAATGGGCAGTGCTTCTTGAGGCCTTGTTTTCTTGACAGCCAAGCCTAGGACCTGCTCCTGAGGTGCATATTTGTCACACACACTCACACACACACACACATTCATACTCAGCAACTAGATGATGAGTGAATCCGTATTCTCCAGCACTGGGAAAGGCCATGGTGAAATGAAGGCTTGAGAATTGGCCACAAGGACAAACTTTATTCTCCTCATAATGTGTATATTTTATCTTTCATCCTGTTTTGTCACATATCTTTATTGTTTCTGTGTGTATTTCTGAGACATGTCAAGTAGTTTTTAGAGTAAGGCAAGCTAAAATAACTCTAAAGAGAAATGGTAAATAAGTAGCCCAGCACTTTAAGACTCCAGTTCCTCATTGGTAACATCAGGAGGTTGAGCTGAGATGAGGAATAGAGCAAGTAAGCAACAGCGCACTGCCTCATTTCCTCTTCCCTGGCAGCATTTCTAATACAAAGACGGAACACTCTTTCCTGCTGAGCCTGGCTGGGCCTCAGAATCCTTCCCTACACAACACAAGCCTCCTGACTCTTCAGGGATAGCATGTGAGAGGAAAGCTATTTGAAACCCTTGACAGATTCCTTCTGGCTCTGTGGTCTAAGAAAGGGAGAGAGAAAGGGTTACTGTTTGCCTTTCTAGGGACCTTGAACCTTGCTTGTTTCTGTTTTTTGGGGTATTTAATATCCCTGCACAAAACATATTAATAAGGCAGGGGCTTGTATCTCCAAGTCGTGAATAACTGGGCTGTCTTCCAGTTTAGTCAGGAAATAGGTTATATTAATTTTATGATTATAAATATAATATATTCTATATGAATTGTCAGTTTTCAAAGCAGCAAGATGCAAGGAAAGAAAGACATTTTCTTATCATGATGCAGGTTACACTTAACACTTGCATTGCAGAGTTATCATTAGGACCAATTATTCCTGAAGTATGCTTGTGCTGAAGAGATGCTTATGATAGATTTCTTGTCAATCAGGTGCTTGATCTCCAGGTCATTCACTGTGTTTGATCAGCGCTGGTTGATAGTCATTAGACAAGCTCTTCAGACTTACCCACCGATGAGAAGTCGGATACTTGAAACAATTGACCTCTCTCAGTAAGCCATTTCGTTCCTGCCTCGTTTTCCCTTTGTCTCATGTTCCTGACCATTGATTTTTGGCTTTATTTTATCTGGTAGGATATGTCTTTTCATCAGCTTCCTGAAGTCCTTTCAGGAACAGGACAGACAATACACACATACACATATTATACATACATGTATAGATGTACATGTTTATATATATATATTTATATATGCACACAGCATCTTACATGTTTGAATGCATAAATAGATGAATAAATGTCACTTTTACTCTTGTGAGGAAAATAATGAAAAACATCAACTAGAAATCTTTTCATTCCTCTGGTGAAGAGGATATTTTGAGTGAGTCACCTTTTGAAATGTCTTATGTGAAATATTTGGAGTGTCAGATGCATATATACCATATTTTAAAGAAAAAAAAATACCTCAAATTGATTTTGAGTAGATTTATGTAATGGTTTCCTTTCATATTCTGTTTTCAGTGCAGTAGATGGTATTCTTTAATTGGATCACAATTAGAAAAACTTGTTAAAGGTAATAAAATTAGCGATAATGACTGTGCAGGCCATTGTTCTCGTCTAGAATGATCAGGAATACTGCCCCTGACCATTCTCCATGCAACTGACAGTGTCTAATTTGTTATCATTTATTTTAGCTTCCTTTCCCAGTGATGAACTCTAAATTAAGATAATGAATGTGAAAGCACTTTGTAAAGTATAAAACAATCTGTTCACACAGAAGATCAGGATTATCAGGACCTCTGCTGGTGTGCTGTTGGGCTAATTTGAGATATTGCCATGAAACACAGCAAAATTCTTTAGAATTCTATGCTATGATTCATGTGATAATGTAGGTGACAGTGCTTGAAGATCAATAAAAATGTTACTCTCAAAATTGTGCATTCTGTGTACAAAATTAGTGGACAAGCTCTGAGGTGGTTTCACCCATTAGTGTCAGGGTTGGTTATTTATACTGTTACTTGATGACCTCCAGTGAGGAAATGGTTTAGTCCTTCTACTGTCTTGGGTTCACCACTGTTCTGTTCCAAATAGTTTTCCAGTTCCTCAGTCTAACTTGGTCTCTTGCATCAATGAATTCCATTATTGTGACTGTCCTCTTCTGTCACTGGATATCACATGGATGCTAAAAGTGAGGATAAAAATAAGGTTTAAAAATGGTGTTTAGATATATGCAATGAAATAATACTCAGCCATTAAAAGGAACAAAATAATGCCATTTGCAGCAGCATGGATGGACCTAGAAATTGTCATACTGAGAAAGTAAGTCAGACAGAAAAGGAAAAATAACTTATGACATCCCTTATATGTGGAATCTAAAAAGAAATGATACAAATTAACTTATTTACAAAACAGAAACCATGTTATGTGGCAGCCTGGATGAGAGGTTAGTTGGGGGAGAATGGATGTGTGTGTGTGTGTGTGTATGGCTGAATCCCTTCGCTGTTCACCTGAAACTATCACAACATTTTTTGTTAACTGGCTATACCCCAGTACTCCAGTACATTTTTTTAAAAAAACTTTTTACTCTATACCCCAGTACAGAGTAAAAAGTTTTTTAAAAATGGTATTTACAGGATTTCCCTGACAGTCCAGACTCCACATTTCCAATGTAAAGTGCACGGGTTTGATCCCTGGTTAGGGAACTAAGATCCCACATGCTGCACGGTGCAGCCAAGGAAAAAAAAATATATTTTTTAATGATGTTTAAATAAATAAACACAGCATGGTGTTATAACTATTATGTGAAAATTGTTCAAGAACCTTACATTTTTGCAGGGTTATGTTCACTTTGGTGGTTTGATGGTTTGAAATACTCTGAGCACTATGCTGGGTTTTTCATTGAATTTTTAAACCATGTGAATTATTACAGCTACTGAGGTAGTAGAATATTGCTTGAGTATTCTGAACAATTAATTGCTGGGACTTAGGAAAAGACAACTATGGTTCTACCTCTGCATTAATATTAAAAGTAGTTTTATTCCTCATTCAAAGTCATTCATTTTTTTCTCTGATACTTCTTATATTTAAGTTAAAGCACAGGCATTTTCTAACCGTAGTTTTGTTTTTATTTTTTCCCTGATGGTAAGAAAAGATCTCTTTTTCATAGTACTCCTAGAAAAAGAGGCCCCAGCAGACTGGCTCAGACATTAAAGCGTCTGCCTACAATGCGGGAGATCCGGGTTCAATCCCTGGGTCAGGAAGATCTCCTGGAGAAGGAAATGGCAACCCACTCCAGTATTCTTGACTGGAAAATCCCATGGACGGAGGAACCTGGTAGGCTGCAGTCCATGGGATTGCAAAGAGTCAGACATGACTGAGTGACTTCACTTTCCTTCTTTCTAGAAAAAGAAGCAATGAATTTCCTTTTGTAACCATTCTTTTGCAAAGTTGTTTTGTTTTGTTTTGTTTTTTTCAAAAAAGAACTTCTGCATAATAATTACATTTGGTTTGAGTTGAGGGACCTAAATGAAAAATTAGAATTCTCTGGTGTTTTTTGAAGGTAATTTTAAGAAATTTTGTTCAGAACTCTGTAGTGTTTATAGAGGAGTTTGTTATTGGACACAAACCCATTAACTTCTGTTCCTTGGTCCTTCTTTCTCATTGTATTGCCTTTAAAATCTTCACTTTTAAGAATGGCTTAAGACAAAGGAATGTTCAGTCACAGCACTTATCATGAAGACAATTAATGTGTACTGTCTCTTGCCTGCTAGCTGCTTTCACCCTAACCACATTCCTGCATTGGTTAATATATCTTTAGGTGGAAGGGGCAGAGAATGGAAGCTCAAGCCAGTTTTGCAACATGGCAGCTTTTTACAACAGGTCAACTTAGGTGAAACTTGGAAATAGATATAAAGAAGATTTGTACGTTTCTGTGATTTGTCCGTATTTTAAGGACATGATCTGATTTTCATTTTATAAAATTTTGACAAACAAAATTTTCATCTTCGGAAGACCTTTCCTAAGTGGGTCACTATGCTGCAGGAATGGTCAGGGCTGCACTCAGCACCAGGAGGGCCCAGTGGCAGCTGCCCTTTCTGGTTGGTCAGTGCCTGTGTCATATTAAGAGTGAAATATTTTTGGCATCACATCTGTGCTGGCATATTATCTGAGTTAAAGACTACATTCTGATGGTGAACAATGCTGTAGCTCACCTCTGATAAGAAGTATAAAGACCCACACCAAAAGAGGCAAGCACAGGAGATATTTCATTATTGAAAAGACTGAAGACTGAAGAAGGCTTCCCAGATTTGGGGAAATGTATTTATCAAGTAATTCAACCAATATCTGCTGAGAGTGCTTACCATGCTAGGTTCTGGGAGATCCAAGGTAAAGTTAATAACACAGTCCTTCACTGTCAACAGGCACTGTCTGCTTAGGATGCTAATTATGGCACCATGTGTGACATAGCCTGGACTGTGAAAGTGGTGTCTACCCTTAAAGTTTTAATGGCATTATGAAGGAAGATTGTTCCTGCCACCCACCACCTTCATCTGGAGTGAGAGTCAATTAGAGCAGACTCTAATCAGAATAAGCACTGGCAAGCTGGTTTATGTATGTTCTGCCCACTCATGGGGAGCTTCTCTAATTTTCTAAGGGGATTTTAAGCATATAATATGTGTGGGCTGTATTCTCAAAGAATAAGTATTAATAAAAGACCAAAGACCTGACTTCAGGCCCTGGTCTTACCCTTTTCTAACAAGGGTTGGTTATAAGTCAACCCTTAGGAATGCACTAAATATTTGAATTTCAGTTTCTTCACCTTTAAAGTGGAAATGATGTCATATGGAATGTGAATTTCTAACCCTTACCCCAAGTTTCCTAACTTCCCACAGGAATGAGCAATTTCAGTTCTCCCTTAAGAAATCTTCACTGTGTCTTCTAAAACAGGACTAGCTTTTCCATATGGGCTACCCTTCCTGCCTTCACATGTTGACAACTAACTCTCCTTCACTCTTTCATATTTTTATCTACTCTCTATAAACTGATTATTTCCAGTGTAGCCCTCTTTTCTGAGCAACTTGCTGTGACATTTCTGTTTACTAGCCTGTAAGACCTGAATGTCCTACAGGTTACTCCACTTGGCATTGCAGGTTTTACAATGGGAAGGGAAAGTTCAGTTGTTCTGAAATTACTGTGTAATCTTGGATGAATTTGAAACTTAGTGTCCCTTTTTTTTTTTTAAATAGGAGGAGAAATACTAACATCCTAAGCTTATTTTTTAGGAGACTTAGAGATATATACCTGAGCTGTTTTGTAGAATATCTAATCCATGGACAGTCCCAAGTGGAAGTTTCTGTTCATATTAACATTGTCATCATACTGTAAGGTAAGAATTAATGGTGTATCAGTAACCCAGTCCAAGGAATCTTTGCACACTAGGTTCAGTTTTATAAACTTTTATTTGAGCATCTGCTATGTGTCAGACGCTGTGCTGAGTGACAGGATGCAAAGATGATGCTAAGCTGAACAAGCAGAGACACCTGTAGCCCACTGCACCCAACACGTACCCACCTGTGTTATTATTATACTGGGTTTTCTTTTCTGTCCTTTGTAGTTTAACATCTGCACTGAGTGCTAGCAGATAGTAGACGCTCAGTAAATAGTTGTGAAATGTCATAGTTGTGAAATATTTTGCCATTCCCATATACTACTTGCAGGTGGAAAAATTAAAATCTGACCTCTTCCTTTTGAATAGCTTATGTTGCATCTTCCTTGTACCCATCAGTGTTTCCATTTAGTGTTACGAGTCATGAAGTTCTCATCAAGTCAGGCAAAAACATCATAAATATGGAAAGGAATATGAAAACCTGTCTCCTTCTGTTCTGTCTTTGACTGAGGTTGCCTTGAAAGTATCTCAGAAAGGTGTTGATCTGAAGTTAAAATTTCTAAAGAAACAAACTAGTTACTGTTTTAGTAATACTTGCTGCCCCACCCACTATTGCTGCTTGTAAGTTCCCTATTTTACCTACTTTACTGGCTGTTGTGAGGACTGTATGAGATCATTAGTAATTAAAATATCAGAAATAGACCAATTTCACTGATTTCATTGACTTTTTAAAAATATAAGGTTATCAAAAAAAAAGAAAATGTACACGCGAAAGGTAACAACTATTTCCTTAATTCTAAAGTTGTTTAGGTTCAGAGCCTTTGGCCAGTGAAGGATAGGATAGGAAATAGATACGTAGTTTTAGAACATGCAAGTCCTCTAAGGTTGTTTTAGATGTCAGCCTAATTTAAGTCAGTAAATCCAGCTTCTTGTAGCTCATGTTCTTGTACTGAAAAATATATAAAGAATTTGCTAAATTAATAACACACGGGAAAATCAGAATAGATACACTGTGGTCTCACACTCTGGGTGAATTCTTTTTAGGTTTTAGAAAGAGGTATAGTTGTGATCATTTTCCTAATGTCAAATCAAAAATTGTAAGATTGTATTTAACAACCACAGATGCCTCACAAGGAGCCATTTTATATCATTCTTACTCGTATATTCTCTGGTTGATAATTAAATTTTAGCCCAGGTGACGCACAGCAGAGGTCAGAACTTCCTATAATGACAATAATGCACATTAATAGCTGTGTGGTAGCCAGTAACACAACCCTTAATTAGAACCAGTAATCCGATAGGCTTCCTAACGAAGCCAGAGGCCCCACTGAACTTGTTCTGTTTCCATATGCAGACCTAGGATGGAGCCACTGCTAGGACTAGGCTCTAATAAGCCAATGAAATGTGGCCTAACGCTAATGAAAGTCAGTTTGTTATTTTAATGTGGATTTTACTTTTTTAATTTTAAATATATGACATTCAAGGAGAATTTCTTAAGTGCTAAACAGCCATTTTTTTGAAGGTAACAAGTTTTTTAATGAAAACCCTTGATTGTACTTGTAAGAATATTCACTGGAAATAAGGATCTGTCTTGCCTAAAATTCCACAAAAAGAGAAATTCCTAACCCTAGTAGGAAAAGAGTTGGGGTAAAGAATCCGCCTGCCAATGCAGGAGATGCGGGTTCAATCCTTGTGTCGGGGAGATCCCCGGGAGAAAGAAATTCTTGCCTCCAGAAATCCCACTCCAGTATTCTTGCCTGGGAAATCCCATATACAGAGGAGCCTTGCGGGCTATAGTCCATGTGGTTGCAAAAGAGTGGGACACGACTCAACAACAACAGCAGCAAGCAGCATAAATAAGAACTGTGTTTTGTCGCTCCTTGAATGTAGCATTTGATTGAAGCGAGCATTTTTAATCTAGACAATAATAGACTTCTTGATGTGTTGTGTAATGGCAAAATCGCCAGGGATCTTAGTTTGGTTCAGTCAGTAAGTTTCCATGAGATGTGTTTGGTACCAGGATGGCTTCCTAGATCCCTTACTCAAGTTCTGAGGAGATAATCATGTTTTACTATATCAACTGAAGATCTCCAGTTTGGATTGTAATAGGGTCATAAGAACATAAAATTTTTCCTTAAAGTTGCCCTTTGCCGTGATAACTTGGTATGTGCCCACTAAGGATTCCAGTGTGAACAAATGGTGCAGATGCTTCCGGGTGGAAGAAGTCTCTGACACCTAAGAATATGCTCTATTTCTGCTCTAATACTGATTTCACAATCTTAAGCGGAAGCATTGTGTGAGCACTGAAGTAAATAGGCAGCTGGCACTATTGACTATGAATGTGATGAGTTTAAAAAATAATCTCTTTGGTTGTATTTTTTTACCTTACACATTTTGTATCTTTCAGTAATTATAAGGGATGTCTATTTGTATGTTGAAAACATGTGTAGGAACATAGTTCTCAGATGACTTTTGAAAATTGAGATACAAATGGCTTATAACATTTATTACATTGAAGTATACAACATAAGAATTTGATATATATATATGCAAAAGGATTATCACAATAAAAACATTCATCACCACACATAGTTACATTTTTTTTCTTGTGACTGAGAACTTTGATGATCTACTCTCTTAGTAATTTTCAGTGTTGTTAACTGTAATCACCATGCTATCTACACATTACATCCCCAGGACTTATTTATCTCATAACTGGAAGTTTGTACCTTTTAACCACTTTCAGAAGATTTTAACTCCCAACGTTTCATGATACTATGCCAAGCATTAATAGAAGTCATTTTCTTCAAGGAGAAATGGTCAGATATTTAAGACAAATTTCTATAAATAACAGTAATAAAATAGCTGCTCAGAACTCAGGGCATCTTTTTTTTGGCATGTGGCATGTGGAATCTTAGTTCCCCAGCCCAATCAGGGATCAAACTCATGCCCCCTGCAGGGCAAACATGGCATCCTAACCACTGGACTGCCAGGGAAGTCCCAAGAACTCAGGGTATCTTAATTAGGCCTTTGAACAATTTGTTTCTGTCACTTGATTTCAGAGACAGTTTTACCAGGTTCAAGATCAAACATTAAGACTGTAAAGTGGAACTTATTTATTATTGCTAGATAAAACAAATGATTTAAGAGCAATCTCATTAGGGTTACTGAGCTTTTCTTTCGGAGAGGAAGGGTTTTTTTTTTGCATTCTTCTCAATATTATTCATAGACTATGTTAAGTCTTTTAATTTAGTTGTAAATGTTTGAAAACATGTAACTATATTGAAGGTAAATGATCAACTTTAGATCTTACTCAGATTCATCTGTCCTCTGAAATACTTACCATGAGATTTGTAATGGAAGGGAAATTGAAATGGGAGATAAAATTATTTGGACATTTTAGTATATCTTACTGGTTTAATTTAAAACAGAAAACAGATTGTAGTGTAACTCAACTTTCCTATCCCCTCTCCGCTTAGAGATACCTTTTTCTAGGTGTCCCTGAGAACAGGGAAAATGTTCCTGGGTACTGTCTGTGGCTCGGGTGGTAAAGAATCTGCCTGCGATGTGGGAGACCCAAGTTTGATCCCCTGGAGAAGAGAATGGCTACCGTCTCCAGTATTCTTGCCTGGAGAATTCCATGGACAGTGGTGCCTGGCAGGATGCAATCCCTAGAGTTGCAAAGAGTCAGACATGACTGAGCAACTAACACTTTCACACTTTTCACTATCTAATATATCTCTTCTTGTTGTAGTGTAAATAGATTTATGGTTTGTGGGTTGTTTTTTTTTCTGGTTTCTTTTTCCACCCTTAACACTCCCTACTTCATAGTAAATATGGGGTTCTCCTGCCCCTCTGTGGTGTCAAGAGAGAGACTTTCTGGTCCTGACAGTGGTACAAGGTTACCAGCTTTGGCATCAGAGCACTGGGACTCAGGATTCACTGCCGAGCATAGGGAAGGTAATTTATGGCACTGAAGATAGTATTAATGAAAGGATATTTATCATGGGGCCATTTGTAATAACAAAAATTTAGAAACAACCTGAATATTCTGAAATAGTGTATCCATTAAAACATGTTATAATCATATTAATAGATCTTGTTTTTAAAGAATATTTCATGAAATGCACAAAATTTTCAATATATTAAATGAAAAAAATGTAATACTTACACATATTTAACACTATCTCAAATTTGTTAAAAAATTTTAGTTGTCCATCCAGCCACTCACATACATTTATTTTTTTTGACTCTTTTAAGACAGTTAATAGTATTCCTAATTTTATAAGAGCACCTGCCAATTTTATAAGCAAAAACGGGGGTGAACATTTCACAGGAGAGAAATGACAAAAGTGAGAGTAGACTATGAAAATTTTCCTAATCATTGAATTAAAACTCAACCATTCAGTGTATAATACTCTTCTCTGATGATAATTGGGTAGTTGGGTATGTAATCACTCATCTAACATAACATATGTTTTAAAATAATAAGTCTTAAAATTTTTGCATATTTTCTGACATACCTGTGAGGATCCTAGTATTCTAAAAGATTCAAATGGCTATTTCATGTTTTCTTCAAGGGATGAACATGTACAACTAATTTCGTTAGTTCTGACTTAGGTTTATTATTTTGTTCTCTGCATGGTGGTAAGTTTGCCCGTTTTTGTAACTTGTATGACAAAATTCTGGTTCTCTCCATTTCTTCATCGTTGAATTTGCACGTGCTTCAGATCTTTTCCAAGAGTTGTTGATTCCTCACACTCTCGGGCCTCCTGTAATTTCTGTTGTTGTTTCCTTAGAGATCCTTCTTTCTTCCTTTTCCCTTATGTACCCTGAGATCAGCTGGTGTATTTCTGCTCTTACTAGATTACTCCTTGAGGAGCCAGAAGTCAGTGTTGGGCCTCAGGGGAGTATATTATGAGAAATGCTTCCTTGCAGTGTCTGGCAGAATCTCATATCCACTATAGCAACATACCCCGAAGATATCCCTTTTTAAAGCTGTCCGTGGGATTCAGCAGAATTAGACATCTTTTCCGATGGTTGCCTCATATGGCTATTTTACTGTTTTGTCTAACATTCTTTAAATAGTGTTGATCCATTAATAAAGCACAGCAAAGGAAGTAGCCTATTTAGTATTTTCTTAAAAAATTATACAGCTCGTGAAGAAATGTCTAGAGAAGAAATTAGGAATCAGAAGTAATTTCACTGCTAAAGAACCCCTCTCCACAGTATTTTGGTTGATACTTAAAATGTGTCTATATAATTAACCTAATTTGGTTCATTAAGGTCTGCACAATAGAGCACAAATTTCCATGAGAGAGGGAACAAGGGAGATGATTGATTGAGACATGACTCTTCTGAAGGACAGCAGGTGAGGTAGGCACCCCGAATAGTGTTGTGAACAGTATATGAGCGCTAATGGTCCAAACATCACCAATCCAAGGATAAGATAAATACCTTTAAATATATTCCTGTGTTGTAAGAAAATACCTATGAACTAAGAACTAACCTGGGCTTCCCAGATGGCGCTAGTGGTAAAGAACCAACCCACCTGCCAATGCAGGTTGATATAAGAGACTCGGGTTTGATCTTTAGGTTGGGAAGATCCCCTGGAGGAGGGCACGGCAACCCACTCCAGTGTTCTTGCCTGGAAAAACCCATGGAACAGAGAAGCCAGCCAGGTAGGTGAAGGTCCATAGGGTCGCAAAGAGCCAGACACGACCGAAGTGACTTAGCACACACACAGCAAGAACTAATCTAACTTTCTCAAAGTATTCCTTATTACAGTTTACTTTAGTCACAAAGGCTGTTTCACACACACACACACTTTTAAAATTGCATCACACACACACACACCCATGTAATAAAGATATGTGCACACACTGACCACATGCATATATTCATTTTGCTATTTTGGACACTTTACTAAGAACTTTATTTTAGGACAGTCCACAGTATGTAATAAAACACCCTTGTGTTTCATTTCTTGGCACTGTGGGGAAAATTAATTTACAGATACTGTTCCCAGAACTTCTAAATCACCACAAATAATTTTAGAGCATCAGCATAGCTTTGACATCTGTTTGTTTCCAACTACATCAGAAACACATAAAAAACAATGGGTAACAAAATCATTGTTACCATAAACTTCAGAGGCTCAAAATAATTTGCCTTCCTGGAATTTTATGTTGAATATTACTAAGATAACTTGGTTATCAATTTAGAACTCATACTCAGATTGTAATGTTATTCATAATGAAAATAAACTTATTTCAGTAGACTACAGTGAGATGTGTAACCGGGAAAGGAGAAAGGAGAAAGAGAATGACACACTTGGTAATGTAACACTGAGTTTTCCTCCCGAGTCTGTATAGCTGGCCTCCTTGCATTTTCTGTAACAGGCCCTCGCCTTGTGCTGAGGGCACAGGCAGACCTAGTTCAGTCTTGGTTTCCTGTGTAATAGCTGGATGATCCTAGGCAAGTTGGTCTTCACTCTGGCCTCAGTGTCTCAGGCATAGAGTCAGGGAATTAAGTAAGATAACATCCGAAAGTTCCTCCCCCAGGGCTTGGCACAAGTAGGGTATGGAACAAATATGGTTTCTTTGGTTCTTTCCCTTGCCTTTCCTTTTCTAAGTATGGGGTGGTTATCAGATATTCTTTTGTACTCACCCTATTATCTGTGCCTTATGGCCATAACATTCTCTCAGAATTGTTTATTATGTACCTTATAAAGATTTATGGAAAATATTTTTGTTAAAGTGACCATGTATTTCTTCATATTAAGAGCTGCTTTAACCTTGAAAACTTTAGTTTCCAAGTTTTATATGTATAATAACAGTTTCAGTTTTTGAAAACCTGGATTTCTCTGCATTTTCTGCCTCACCTGTCTGTAAGGAGGGCTGTCTCCATTCTTCAGCATTTAATAAGGATGACGTTTTTGGTACTGATGCTCCTGAAGGAATTATAACCTACACATTGAGCTCATTGCTATGTCTCCAGGGCTCGCTACCCATGTCTGCTGTTGTGTGCCAGCTGAGAAATTGCTCCCAGGACCCCCATAAAATTGGGGACACTGTCACCTGCGTAAGAAATGCCTGGTTAGCATGGGTATGGGACTGAAATCCCTCTCAAAGTCAGACACATGTCCTGTGCCTGAGGGATTTCTTCCTACCATGGAGGAATCTTTTTTCATTTTGCAAGAAAGTTGCCTTAAAGGCTGACGGTTGCCCTGGTGGCTCCCCTAACCTTATAGTAGCAAATGGTTAAATGTGAACCTGAGACAAGTATGGCAGACTGACTTCAGATTAGGCAATTCCTTGTTTTCAAATAGTCAGTAAATATGTGGTTGCCCCCACAGATTTTTTTTTCTTAAAAAGAGACTCATCAAACAAATGTACCATTCTGACACGTGGTCTTGTCATATGTTATCCATTCCACTCAGAGTACATGATTAAAGCCCCCAAGAATTGGGGGTGATACAGGAATAATTGTAGAACGTTCTGCTGTATACGTGCCACAGGACTTAATTCATACGGTGAGAGAAACCACAAAATCTTACCACGTTAAGTCAAAAAGACAGTTCTGTCAGGACCTTTCAAGTATATCTTGCTGTTCAGATATTCTCAAAGGTTAACTCCAAAAGGTAAATACTTATTATCTCCCATATAGCCAGGGTTACAAAAATAATGTCAGAAGTGCAAAAGTTGGGTGATTGCTCTGTTTTGTGCTCACTCTAAAGCAGTTTCCACAAGCAGTCTAAGCTAGTACCTGCCAGCGTCTGTCACCATGATTTAAATGATGCCAGGATACTATTTCCCATGGCAAGGAAATTGTAAACTGTAGAACACATGGCAGCCCATGAACATCTAGGTCTGCACAAACAACACGAAGCAACCATATGTGGCTCTTGAGTGCTTGAAGCATGCCCAATCCACATTGGGATGTGCCAGAGTATAAAATGCACGTGGGATTTCGGATACGACTTAGGAGAAAAAAATATATTGATTGTGTGCTGGATTGATGATATTTTGGACGTACGGAATCAAAGAAAATATTAAAATTAATTTCATGTTTCTTTTTACCTTTTAATGTGGTTACTACAAATTTAAAATGAAATATATGGGTCACGTTTGTGGTCTGCATTTCACATATTTCTATTGGACAGTGCTGGTCTGGGTATTTCAGGAGAAAAGGTGGGGGGATGTGTCTGTGGTTTCTTCACCATCTGTATCCCACAAAATACTAGATCTTGTTGCCTCTGTCCCACAGATAGGAACTGTCTCTATAACAAGGACATAAAATATCATATTTTTCATCCCGTGGCTGTTCTGCAGTTTACTTAGTATTTAGATTATTTAGAGTCATTCTGCAGACTCTTTGTCACAGAATTTTGTACATGATCTTAATAGTTTCCTCAAGAGAAATGGTTTGCAGCCTTTGCTTCACATTGCCCTCCCAACATGACCTGTTTGCTCTTAGCAGAGTAGATGCCTCTTTTGCCAATTTTCTCTCCATCCTGGGGATTTTTGTTGTTGTTGTTGTGATGGGGAGTGTGTGTTATCTCTATTAGAAAAGGGAAAACAACTGAATTTTACGCTCTGACATGAGCTGCTCAGTGTAAAGTAACAGAAAGAATGAGAAAGAACAGTGTATCCTAACCCTCTTTGGATAAAGGTTTGAATTAATTTGTAGTCTCTGCAAAAATATATCAGACTGGGTGACCATTCCAAATTATATTTTTCAGACTTCATGAAGACCCTAAGAAATAAATAATTTAACCTGGCATGGACTACCTGGTGGGATGAGTCAGCCCACTAACGTGCCCTGGATATGAAAGGACGCCAAGAGCAGTTAGCATCCCGTGTAGCTGTCCAAGTTCATAATGAAGATCATGGGGAAAGTGTCATTTTTGCCTGGGAAGTTTCTAATTGGCCTGGCTACCTGGGATACGGTTGCATCAGGATTGCAAGTCCAATTAGCCAGGAGTTTACGAAAATCCATCCTGTGCCTTATGTACTTGAGGAGGACAAATGAAAAGGAGCCCTGAACACACGCACACACTTTCGCTATCCTTCTTTTCATTTGCCAAGTGTGTAGAACTGGTTTACGTCTAGAAATTGATCGTCACTGTTGTCTCCGGCACATTACCATTTTTCACACACAACAATTGAAACAGTTCCCTAGGAGGTTGCTGTCCTATAATTGTCATGTCTTAGGTTTGCTACGTGGTTGTAACAGTAAGAGAGCCTCAGCCACTTGATGAATGGGATGCTTCTAGACATCTGGGCTGCCTTCTTTCTCCCCGCTACTTTGTATTCTGTGTAAAGCTTGACAGGACTGCACATCCTTATGTGCCTTTCTGTTTGTTTTGTTTTTGCACTTGGTTGATTAGTTTGATAATAAAACACCAAATGAAAAAATATTTCACGCCCCCTCCCCCCCGAAATAACATCCTACACATTCTCACCTCCCCTTTGTGGGTGATGGATAGGTCACATGCCATTTCTCCAAAAGCATTTATTTTTCTTTGCTGAGCTTAGGTATGTAAGTCATATTCTTTAAGTTCGAGACATTTCTTCCTCTTTCTCCTGCATGGGGAATTAAGATAGAATTTAGTCTTCATTACTTTGCTTTTTGTTACCTGATTAGCTGAAGGGATTTGGCCTTTTTTTTCTGAAATAATTTCTTTTGGTTTTCCGCATTTCAGGATAAAGTCTTCGATATACATTATGTATATCAGCTGTCATTTGGTAGAAAGATTATAATTTTTGAAGTTGTTTTTCTCCCAAACCATCTATCTCCAGTCTCTGCTTTTATTTGCATAAATTTTTAACTTGTGCCTTAAACTTAGCCTGGAAAGGTGACTAAAAAAGATGAATTTTGGATTTAAATGTTTTTGTTTTATTTCCCTAAAAGAAGATTGTGCTGTTATTTCCCTGGCCCAACACACTCTTCATGGCTCAGGTCCAATCTTCGCTTTCTTTAGCAATGATCTCTTCCCATTTTAGCCAACAAGTTTCCTTAACACACTTGTTTCACTGGAAGTGGCTACTCAGTGAGCTGCAGGAGCCTGACTCAGATTCATTTTAACGAAGTATCGACCAAAGAGCCTGGTTTCCTTTTCTGATTCTTTTGTATAGGCGTGCCCTGGAAAGATGAGTCACTTTCCCCTCAGTCTCAGTTTCCTTCCTCTGCAGTACAGGACTGATCTCCCTTGCTGTGTTGTCATGAGGCTTGGGTGAAAGCCCTTAGAAAATGTCAAATGTGACATTTCTTTAAAAAGTTTAAAATCAAGGAAATCCTGGAAATCAGGCACTTGTCACAGCTTCTCTCCTGGTTCTTTTCTTAACTGCCTCCCCACTCGTCAGAAATACAAATTCCTATGGCTGATTCATGTTGATATATGGCAGAAACTAACAAAATATTATAAAGCAGTTACCTTCCAATTAAAATTTTTAAAAAGAAATAGAAATTCCCCATTCATTATCTCATTGTTTACTCAAAAATATTTTTTTGAGGACCTAAAGTACCTTCGTACATTTTCTTTTCTACAAAATCTCCTTGTGTAATGTGTCAGAGAAATGGAAATCTTTGGGTACTGTAGATAAAGGCTCTGTGAGTAGTAATGGAGGATTCCTCATTGGACAGGATAAAAATATTTTTAGAAGTAAGCCTACAAAATGATCATCATTGCCAAAATGGATTTACAAATGTGGACTTCACATTACACACGGTACCAGAAAAGGTACTATACCCCTCAAGTTTTCATCTGCTTAAAATGACCACACTTTTTTAATATGGTAACTTTTTAACTGTAGATAATTGCCTTACAATGTTGTGTTGGTTTCTGCTAGATAACAGCGTGAATCAGCTATAAGTATACATGCATCCCCTCCCTCTTGAGCCTCCATCCCACCCTTCTATGTCGTCACAGAGCACTGAGCTGTCCCTGTGCTACACAGCTGACCATGCTTTCTGTCTCTCTGTTCTTTGAGGTTCACCATTCAGGGTTCTTGCTTGAGTTGCATGGTTTCACTTGTCAGTTTTAAAGACCCTGGCTTGTCATGATCTCCTGAATTTCCATTCCATCTTCTCTCCGATTCTTCTGATTATCTTTTGTGCTTTATGTCCAGGCCCTAGAAGGAAACTTTTTTGTTTACTGGACCTAAAAGTGCTTATTCCTGTCCACCAGCCATCCCTGACTTCACACGATCTGCATTCCATCACCTTTGTAGATGAGGTGTGTGGTTTGGGAAGGGTCTGGAGTCAGTTCTAGAAAGACAGCTGCCGCTTCAAGCCGTCCCCTGCTTTCTTTCTGACCCCCAAGTAGGAGCTTAGAGCAATTAGTCAACCTAGGGTAGGCCTGGGTGTTAAGGGGACAATTATCACCTTCCCCTAGATACAGTTTGGAACTGGCGCTGGCCTGGTGGGGGCCAACCAGGTGAAAGAAAAACAAATATTTTGATAAGCTGAGCTTTGAACAGTTACGTAGTGGGAAAGGGTACTTAATATTTACTTAGGGCTTTGTCTGTATCTATGTTTTAAAACAGCTGCCATGTTCCTTGTAAGTGAGTGGGAGTTTGTATCATTAGGATCATAATATAGATTATGTATAATGTGTATTTGTCAAATAAGCACAGGCAAAATGATCATGTCATATCCCTAACCTCTCCTGTAGTCTCACATATTCCCTAGTTTCACTCTCAGCTCAAGCTAAAAGAAAGCCCACCTGGCCTTCCCACCCCATTACTGCCCAGGGATGCCTGGGATGGGGTCTGAGAAGAGTGAGTTCACCTCCCTCCATCTGGGTGGCCTTATATTTGCATCTCATATTAATGCCAGAGATGTTACACTTACTCTTGAAATAAAAAGCTTCACACTTACCTAGAAAGAACTCTTGTGTATGTGCATGTGGGTGTGTGCACACACATAATGTATGTGCTTATATATGTAAAACTGTGTTATGTGATAAACTTTCTGGTGACTTCCTTTAACACCGTTTTCGGTGATTCTGTAGTACCACTGGGATTTCAGCTTCGTTTTGAGGATCCCTTACAGGTTGTATGAGACCTTTGTAATGATCTGTAGAATGCTGCGTTTGTGTTTTCAGGACCCATTTTACCTTGACCACTTAAGCATACAACACTTATTGAAGTAAGTAAGTGTTAGTCGCTCAGTCATGCCTGGCTCTTTGCGACCCCATGGACTGCAGCTCACCAGGCTCCTCTGTCCATGAGATTTTCCAGGCAAGGATACTGGAGTGGGTTGCTATTTCCTTCTCCAGGGGATCTTCCCAACCCAGGGATTGAACCCGGATCTCCTGCACTGCAGGCAGATTCTTTGCTCACTGAGCTACAAGGGAAGCCCAAGGCTGATTGAAGTAAGCCCCAAATGAAGCAGGAAGTCAGGGGAGCTGAAGGATGTGTTCTCAGCAGGAGAGTCTCCGAAAGTGTAAGGAGACTTACACTTTGGCTGTAAGCAGTGGTCATCACCACACCCACATCAGCCAAATCCAAGAGAGAAAAACGGAGAGAAGAGAGCTAATCAGAGCCTTCTCCCTGTTCTTTTTTCTTATGTGTATTTTTTGGGGGGAGCGTGGTCTATTCATGTGCAGTTTTACAGGATTTTATTGAGCTGTTTTTGTCCCAGTTTATAATTTGAAATTAAATGGAACAGTGTGTGGTATTGTTTTTTGAAAGATATTTTTGCCTTTATTCTTGACCCGAATGATTCTGTGCATGTAACCATTATCCTTACCAACGTTAATCTGATTGATCACCCAGGCCAGTCTCCTTTTCAAAGCAGGAATGCCAACTTCCCACTCACCAACCCACCATATTTTAGTGGCTCCCCAGATTTGGGGGTTTAAGAACCAATACACTAAACAAGCTTCTCCTGGTGGCTCAGATGATAAAAAATCTGCCTGCAATGCTGGAGACATGGGTTATAAATATTTATTAATATTTGTTAAATTTTTATTTTGTCAAGAAGACACAAGCTTAAACAACCACCATCTTTTGTCACTATTTCATAAAATTACCCGAAGTATTTTATTTAGTTATTTATTTTAATACCACTACTTGTTTAATAGGGCTTCCCTGGTGGCTCAGCTGGTAAAGAACCTGCCTGCCAATGCAGGAGATGCAAGAGACACAAGTTTGATCCCTGGGTCAGGAAGATCCCCTGGAAAAGGGAATGGCAACCCACTCCAGAATTCTTGCCTGGAAAATTCCATGGACAGAGGAGTCTGGCGAGCTGCAGTCCATGGGGTCACAAAGAATCACACTTGTTTCGTGCCAGAAGTGTGAGAATTCCATAATTTTAGATTAAATTTAACTCTTCGAAAAGTTTCTGTTTACCACTTGGCGATCATCTCTCCCTGGGCTGGTTTTTGTGAAATCCGCATCTACGGCTGCATCTCTGACCCAGCCCTACTTGAACGCTGCTGGTGGTGGCAAGCTCTCTAAGATAGTTTTTAGACAGGACTTCTTTATAGTTTTTTTCTTTTCCAGGTGAGCATCTGCAAGGCTGTCAGCCATTTCCTCCTTGTAGGATATGATTTCTAGACCTTTGTCTACCATGCCCACTCTCCCTGAGAAGAGCTCAGACTAAGTAAAAGGAGATGTTTAGAACAAATGTGTTTCGTGTAGAAAGCACTCCGTGAAAGCAGGCTGTCGTTATCCCTTTATTCCTTTACTCCTTTCTCCTGAGTTGTGACTGTTGATCACCGTCAGGCACTATGCTGGGGCCTGGTATACAAAGAGCAAGTGATCCAAGGGCACACATCTAATGGGGATGCAGACGTGGAGGCGATGCAAGGCTGTACCAGGAGGTGGTGGGGACACCTGCCTGTGGTAACAGACAGTTGCAGAGGCAACACTTAGCTTGGTCGGGGAAGATCAGAGAAGGCTTGCTGCTGCTGGAGACAAGCTTTACACTGAGGCTGCAGAAAGACACAATCTCCCAGGTGAAGTGACATCTTAAATGTCAGGAAGTTAAGATGGAGCAGGGCAGGTGCAGGGCTTATATAGGATCCACAGGTAATCTGGAGCTGTTTGAGATTTCTAAGGCTGTTGTTACAGGGACCATAAACTGGGTAGCTTAAAATGATTATTCCACAGCTCTGAGGGCTAGAAATCCAAAATTAGGTGTCAGCAGAACCATGTTCTCTTTGAAAGTTTTGGGGGACTCCTTCCCCACCTCTTCAGCCGGTGGTGATTTGCTTGCAGTCCTGAGTGTCCTGGCTTCCAGCTGTATCCGCCCCCTCACCCCCAAGCTCTGTCTCATCATCACATGGCATTCTCCCTGTGTCTCTATCTGAGTCCAGATTGCCCTCTTACAAGGACACCTGTCATATTGGATGCAGGCCTACCCTAATGACCTTATCTTAATTTGATTACATCTACAAAGACTCTATTTCCAAATCACGTGCACAGGTACTGGAGCTTAGCACTTGGATGTACTTTTTTCGGGGGGTGGAGATGGGGTGGAACACAATTCAACCCATAGTGGTGGGTGTCAGGGAATGTTGAGCAAAGAGGCCCCAAAGCATAATTTCTTTCTATGGTCAGGATCATATATTTTCCTCAGTACAGTCTAAATCTGTCTCATTCAGAGCACTTGAATTTGTTCCTAATCAAAAAATCCAGGTATTTTCATATGAGTAAGCCAAGGCTTTCCCTAAATTTATGCAGTTGACCTCCACCACCCCACCACCCCCACCTTGGAACTTACATTAAGACTTACTTTTCCCTCTTAAATATTACAGTGTTGGCTTTGGCCAAAAATTCATTCTAGCCTGTTGAAATAATTCTGACATCTTACTTTCACCACCACCCCCAGCTTTGGGATGTTTATATATTTAATAAATACACTATCAGTGACCTAGTTTATAGCATTTTTAAATGTTGTATACATGCTGGCCAAACAGAACCTTGTGGCTTATCACTAAATGGTTCTTCTGTGCTGACTGTGACCCTGACCATCAGACTAGCTCAGTCACTTGTTTAGCTAGGTACCCACTCACCCAAACCACCCTTCCTCTTTGCAGATATACTCATCTAATCCCTGAGCAAATAGTGATTTTTATTTAGCTCAAATCAAAATATACATTGTAGCATTTCTAAGCAACCCTGACCATCCTCACCCACCCCCAGAGTAGAAAGAGCAAACTTCAATATTCATGAGTTGCTCTGAAGGACTTCACTGATGCCTGTTCTCTTGAGTCTTGCTAACCTTCTAGTTCACCAGTCCATCCTGGAATTTCGCTTCAGATCAGCATTAGCCTTACCTGCCTTTTGCTTCTAGAATCTAGTTTTCTGTTCTTTTAAAGAATCAGAATGATATTTTTCCTTTCCATTAGCAACTCTCTTATTATGCAGGTTTGCTGAAAACAACCAAGATTGGAAAATACTTGCTGATGGTGTCCTGTAAACAAAAGCACTTTTGGTCCCAGCCTGGGAAATCCCATGGACAGAGGAGTCTGAGGAGCTGCAGTCCATGGGGTCCCAAGAGTTGGATACAATTTAGCAACTAAACCACCACCACTTCATTCACAACCCCCTTACTTCTGGAAAATACAGTAAATTTAAGCTCTCATGAGAGTGAAGCATATTACCTTCATTTGAAACATGGTAATTTTGTGAAACTGATACTAATGTAACTTACAGCATTTGGCTGGCTGTCTTTGGTTCCATTCTTTTCAGTTCAGTCGCTCAGTCATCTCCAACTCTCTGCTACCCCATGGACTGCAGCACTCCAGGCCTCCCTGTCTATCACCAACTCCTGGAGTTTACCCAAACTCATGTCCATTGAGTCGGTGATGCCATCCAACCATCTCATCCTTTGTCATCCCCTTTTCCTCCTGCCCTCAACCTTTCCCAGCATCGGGGTCTTTTCAAATGAGTCAGCTCTTCACTTCAGGTGGCCGAAGTATTGGAGTTTCAGCTTCAACATCAGTCCTTCCAATGAACATCCAGGACTGATCTCCTTTAGAATGGACTGGTTGGATCTCCTTGCAGTCCAAGGGACTCTCAAGAGTCTTCTCCAACACCACAGTTCAAAAGCATCAATTCTTCGGCGCTCAGCTTTCTTTATAGTCCAACTCTCACATCCATACATGACTACTGGAAAAACCATAACCTTGACTAGACGGACCTTTGTTGGCAAAGTAACGTCTCTGCTTTTTAAAAGGCTATCTAGGTTGGTCATAACTTTCCTTCCAAGGAGTAAGTGTCTCTTAATTTCATGGCTGCAATCACCATCAGCAGTGATTTTTGGAGCCCCCTAAAATAAAGTCAACCACTGTTTCCACTGTTTCCCCATATATTTGCCATGAAGTGATGGGACCAGATGCCATGATCTTAGTTTTCTGAATGTTGAGCTTTAAGCCAACTTTTTCACTCTCCTCTTTCACTTTCATCAAGAGGCTCTTTAGTTCTTCTTCACTTTATGCCATAAGGGTGGTGTCATTCACTCTTTTGCATTAAAATAATTCCTCTCTGATGTTCTTAAGTTTTAGAGCCATACTATTCTGTCTTTGGAATGATTGCTTATATTTATCTGCAGTGTCCAAGGACAGTCTTTTTCAGAAACAAACCAGTGGGAAACCCACGTGCGAACCCTGTTTATCCTTTTCCATCAGATATGCTCTTAAGAGATGTGACCACTGTCACGAGTGACCCTTGAACGAAATATCTAAGTTTAGAAATGTCAGCTGTGCTGGCAGGCTATTCCCTTGCCTGTCCAACTCAAGTGTATCTTTTTTTTTTTTTTTAAACTAATGATAACATTTATATTATATCCCCAGATTTCTTAGAACGAAAGTGAGTAAAATAGATACCATTTTCCTTCTCAGTCTGTTCTTCAAACGAGCTTTTCAAGGTTGTGGGGCAGTCAGGATTTATTACTTTAAAAAAAGATGGCCTCACAGCATTTGGAAATCAATATGCTGGTGCCGTGTGCTGGATCAAAGCCAACATTAGGGTTCAGTCTAGGAAATGTCCAATCTGACCCTGTCCTTTTTAAGTCTGTGTCAGAATCAAGAGAAATTTCCAGGTAATTTGCACACTCTGTTTTAATAGTTTCAGATAACTCTCTGTTTTACTTTAGAGAGCATGTTTACTTTTGCTCTCTGTCACGCTCTTCTTGTTTTGAATGAAACAGTCATTTATGGTTTGAGTGTTGAAGTTTAAATGCATTCTGTTTTACAGATTTCTGGTACTCTGTTGTGTGTAAAAAAAGCTTTCTAGTTTTGATTTTGCAAAACAATCTAGGAACCAAAACTCTTCTCAGTTTTTTGTGTTCCCCCGCCACCAACCCTTTGTAGATTTCCTTTTAGTAGCAATTTTTAATTCCATAGTAAGTTCCTAAATTACCTTTCTTCCCTCATTTGTTTTTATAAGCTAAATTGGGATAAGATACAAGGCCATGTTCAAGGCAGAATGCAGTATTTCCCTTCTCTGGCTGCCAGTCTCCCTCAAATTCCCCATACCAAACACTTTAAGGGAAAAATATATATATTGCATGTTTATGTTTTATTCATTCAAGCAATATATATTGAGAGGGTTTCATTATGCAAAGATCTGAACTGAAAAATAGCCATAAAAAATGGTAAGTCTATATTTCTCAACATTCTGTGTCTTAAGGACCACATCATTATGAAGGTGAGGAGGGGAATTTTGTGATCTCCAGTGATAAGAATTAAAGTGCCCTTATTCCAAATAATTCCAGGAGGGATGGAAGAAAATGTTAACATTTATTTGTTACCAAGCATCTGTCATGGCCCAGCACTGTGCTGACCCCCTAGTAACAGTGCCGTGAAGGAGATGTTACCACATCCTTGGTGGTAGAAATGGTACAAATGGGGATGCTGAGGCCAGACACGCACACCCAAGTCACAGAGCTGGTTATTGCCCGAAGGCACACTTGAAGACAGGTCTCTCTCTCTCTCTCTCTTTCTCTCTCTCTCTCTCTCTCTCTCTCTCTCGGCAGCTCCATCTGCTTCCCAGTGTAACATTGTCTTCCTTCTCATATGGTGAAGTACTATATCAACATGAAGGTGAGATTGTCAAAGCAACACACATCACAGGTTTTGGTGGGAGAGGAAGAAACTTTCTTAAATGCTCTATCATTGTCAGTTTATAAATTCAACTCAGAAATAAAACACAAATTTTATGTAATTAAATTGCCTTTGTTTTAAATGTTAGACAATCAGTGTGTTGAGACTTCTGGGGACTCAGTTTTATGATAGACTATCTACATTTTACTTGCAAAATTCTGGGTTCCATTTTCAGCAAGTATTATTTTCCTCTGACATATTAGTACTTGGGTGCACTAATTTGGGCCTGACCATCTGTGACTGCATCCATAAGCGCTGCAGTACAGTGACTTGTGGCTAAAATATTGTCATCAGATAGGGTCAGTGACCCTTTATGTGCTGTGTGCTCTTAAAAAAACATAAAATAGTGTAAAGCTCCTTTACCTTGATTGCAGATCATAATAGACTGGATATAAGCTCTAATAGAAAATCTGTGTAATAAATCAAATGCTTTATAGTGTGCTTGTTATTTAGAAGAGAGATAAGTTTTTCACAGGATATGGCAAAAAGTGCATCTTAGCTATTTCTAATGAGGTGGTTTTTAATATTCATTCTATATGAATTATTTAGTTTGAGCCATACATGCAATAAACAGTATCAGTTGTTGCTTTTGTGTAGCATTTATAATAGTTTAGCTGTGCCAGCATCAGTGTTGAGAAGGGAGAGTACCAGGCGTGGTTCTACATTTAGTCATAAGTCATATTCATCCCAAATCTGGGTGTAAATTACTAATTTTATTTGTATTCTGAAAGGATGTGTTCATCTTAAAATTTCAGTGTTATGAAAAACTAGATATGTAGATATATTTTCTCTTGAAAAATGTGATGCTTTGTCCCCAGACTTCTGTAGTTTATTCCCCATCAGCTCATATGTTGTAAAGCAGCCCGTCTAGCTGAGGGCTGGACCACTGGACGATGGTGTTTGCTTCTGCTACGTTAACCTGCAGCTCCAGGTTTGGAACTGGAACCAGAATTTACTGTCCTTTCCAGGATAGTTCAGAAAAGAAGACCATGGTGATTCTTTTTCTCCATCTCCTCTTTGTTCACCGAGGCAAACCACTGGCTTTCTATAACACAGATACCATAGGCTATTTTTCTCAGATGTTAAGTTAAAGCATTTAAGCCTAGTTAAAAGAAGTCCACTGTCTTAAAGCTTTCCTGTCCTTTAGAACTTTGCCATTTATCTCCTAGCTCTCCTGAGCCCTTCATGATAACTTCTTGAACTTGAATGTTATTGCCTGAGTACAAAGAAGCAAAAAAAAAAAAAAAAAAGAGTAATACTAAAACAAAAATGTAACATTTCTCTGCTAATTCTAGCTGTAAAATTTTTATTAATCTTACTAAAATCCTGCTTTCATCATATCATTCCATAGTTGCAAAACCTCCAGCCACATTCTGTTCCCTGACTCCTTTTCCTAGAACCCAAGGCCCTGTCAGACCTTTTCAGACTTGGCTTTTCTTACTCCTCCCACAGCTTGCATTAGACAGATTCCTCTGTTTATTGTCTTCCATGGCCTACCTGAATTTGTTTTCCCCAAAGTCTTTTTTGCTGAACTTGACCTTCATCCTGTTTATGCTCCTTTATTTAGCTTTCATCATACAACATCACAACATCCTTAGTTATTTTTTAATATTAAAAAATCCCTTAAAGTCCCTCTCCCAAAAACCGTTCCCCTTGATGGCAGGAATGGCATCTTACATATTGTTCATAGGCCTTGGATGGTGAAGGGCATACTGTAGACATGCTGTAAATATGTGTGGCTTGATTTCTTAGTCTGACCTCCTTCTTGACTGTACTTGTCTTTCATGTGTTCCATTCAGCTTCAGCACCAGGTTTCCCTTTGACCTTTAGGACTGCAGTAACTTTTCCTGCCAAATATTTTCCACCTTCAAACCCTGGCTGCCATTCCAGCCGCATCAGATGTGCCGTCCTCTGCTGTCCCATACACACAATCATGTATTCACAAAGCACACCCAGCTGTACAGCACAAGTGAAAGGGGCAGTGACTGGACATTAAGGAATCAAGCCAAAATGACTGGAATTACAAATGGAATATCTTTCTATATCTTTAATTTTTGTATCTTAGATGTCTTATACAGACAGCGAAAATCTTCAAGACCAAAAAGCTGCAAGTCTTAAAATACCTGTCTGATACTGATTGCCTGATTTTAAAATTTCACATATACCTTATCTTCAAATGCTTACCGCTTCTTAGACTAAGTAAATAAAGAAAAGAGAACAAGTTAAACAAAATAGTGAGGATTCAGGATAACGTGGATAAACAGTTCCTTCTGCTTTTTCTATTTTAGGCCTCATTGTCCAACAAACTTTGCTTAGCAGAATGCATATAATTTATACGTTCTTTTCCTTCTGCTATTCAACCATTTTTAGAAGAGCTAAAGCAAATTGTAGGAAATCCCCTTTTCCTGGGAAGTCATTGTAAAGATAAGCAAAAAAAAAAAAAACCAAATTAGAGAACTGTATATACAGTATCACTTATGTGTGCCTATATGTATATGAATTTTTTTCCCTTTTCTCTCACAAGTCCACAGTCACAAGGAAGTTTTGGCTCTTGGTTCATAAATCCGTTCCCACCAAATAGATACATGCAGTTACTCTGTTGAAGCTTTAAAGCCAGCCATACCTCCTCCTGACTGGTACATTTGTTGTCTTGGGCCTGTTATTCCAAATAGAACAACGTTGCCTACCCAGAAGGTCAGGTAACAACTTTCTGACTGTTATCAGTATCTGGTCTCAGAGACTTAGCAGTTACAGAGTCCACCCTCATCCTTACGCCACCTGCTTGGAGCTATGCAGACTCAACACTGGGAACTGCTTTGAACCTCTGAAATACTCTGCAGTTGGCAAGTAAAGTATCTGCAGTTACCCACATGGTTGACCAAAGCAAACTTCTGCCTCTCTTCTTCCTTACTTACCAGCTTCCCTGGTAGCTCAGCTGGTAAAGAATCCGCCTGCAATGCAGGAGACCTGGGTTCGATCCCTGTGTTGGGAAGATCCCCTGGAGGAAGGCACGGCAGCCCACTTCAGTGTTCTTGCCTGAAGAATCCCTGTGGACAGAGGAGCCTGGCTGGCTACAGTCCATGGGGTCGCAAAGAGTTGGACACGACTGAGCGAGGGAGCGCAGCACAGTGTGTAACCTTCAGTGGGTCCCATACTCTCTCTGCTCCTCAGTTTCACATCCACAAAGTGTAATAAAACTTCACCTACTCAAAAGATTGCTGGGAAGATTAAAAATATTTGACCTATATCACTTAAAACAGTGTCTGGCATAAAATAAAAGCTGTATTAATGTAAGATGTTACTTCTGTTATTCCCCTGAATTGACTCACTAGGTCACAGGCTTTCTAGTGTGGATGCTAATTCGATAGCACATGGTCAGAAGTTTGGTTTTTTTTCTCATTTCAGTCCCCTCTCCCTCCTCCTGGCTGGTTATTGTCATTTGCATGGCCACAGCCTCTCTCACAGGGTGGGAAGCTTCTTTGGCCTTCAGAGGCAGTTCAGTTATTAAGTCAAACAAGTGATCATCCTATATGCATGAGGAATATCCCACCTTTTTTCACATTTAAAATAATCAGTTTTTGTTTACATTATGTGTACATTTTTTCTTTTTTTTCACATACTTATTGCTTTTTGTGTGGGGGACGTTGATAATGTTCATAAAATAAATTAACACAAGCACTGCCAATGACCCCATAGGGCCTTAAATGAATCTAACTGGGATGACCAATATTAAAATAACTCATCAACCCTTACCGCCATCTGTTGGTAATACGTGGAATAAACTCCATTCTCCAGAGCCTTGGCTTGTAACCAGCAATGTTCAAAAGCTCCAAATTCTCTAGAAGGGGAGAGATAGACAGTGTACGTGTGTGTGTGCGCGCGCGCGTGTGTACACTCATGTGCCATATGCATATACATGTACATGCACATTGGACGGAGTCTATAAAGATACTCAACAATCCGTTTAACATTTGTGTCCAGGACAATGTGTGATTTTAGTATTTTAATCTACTTTTCCATGTCTTCAAATTACAACAAATATGCATTTCTTTTGTAATTATGGTAAATTATCAAAAAGGTAAAATTTACGAGCGACTAAGCGATGGGAGACAGAGAAAAATCAAACTTTATTTTAGTAAGTGTGAACTAAAAGCATCATATTCTAGATCCTTTCTCATGTCATCAGAAGGGCTTGTTCTGTACTCCATCCCCACAATATGACTGCATCAGCTCCTGAGAAACTAACTTCGCCAGGGCCTGAGCAATTTAAAAGTATTCTGTTTCCAGGTCAGGGATCTGTATTTTTGTGAGAGCCTCTTGTGCTCTGAGCAGTATAACTGAGTGAACAGCTCACAGAAAAGATGTTGTAGGAAAGGAAAACCCTTCAGACCCCTGCCCCCACCACCACCTGTGGTAACTCCACAGAAGCAGCCTCCTGAGCTGCTGGATTGGAGGGAGGCTGGTATGTAATAGTACCACGGACAGTGAAAACTGTCTTGACTTTCTGGGAAGTCATGGGCTTTCAGTGTTAACCCACAAATCACGATGAAAACCACAACAGAAAGTAAAACTGATCAATGTCAGACATATCTCTTCTCCTATACACACCCCCATCCCTCTTTCAACCATGAACCACCTGTTTGTTTCTTGTTTCTAAAACAAACAAAAAACTTGCTTTGGCTTGAAAAATAAATCTATTCTGTTGCCTTAATAGAAGAGATCTTCCATTTTTTCCCCCTCGCCTTTCATATTCTGAGTGTGTAAAGGAAATATTGTTTCTCAAAAATCATTTCTTTTTTTTTTTTTTAATTCCTGCAGACTATTAGAATCACTTGGAGGGCTGCTGCTCAAGAGCTTTTTCCCTTTAAGACCACCTTTAATCTTTAGAGTATACTTTGGCCAAGGCAGGGGAGGGGAAATGTCTAGAGCCCAACAAATTTCTCAATAGCCCAACTTTCTCACCAGCTTATTTCCATTTTGCAGCCATAGAAAGCTTAAAGGAGTTCTACTACACATTCATCATCTCTTGAGGCCCAAGGCCCAAAACACTCCATAGCAGTTATCACAGAAAGAGCACTTAACGAATGTATTTATCAGGTTAGGAGTAAGAGTTAATCCAGTAGTTTCTCTGCCATGCATTTCTCAGCATGCACTTCTGAGTAGTAGTCTTCCATGCACAACAGGAGCAGGATGGGCAAGAATGAAACTCAAGAATGTTGAATAGGCTGGTCTGTTACATCCCACAGAAACTTCAAGAAATCACCCCCACCAGCCTACCCAAGATCAAGTAATAGGCTGTCTTCAATAGATTATTTGAACAAACGGTAATTAGCGCACACTTCTCCAACAGATTTATTTCTTTAAAGGAATGGATTTTGAAGATAAAAAACATGGGGCAGAGAGGTATGGAATAGAAAATAAATACAAATGTAAGCTGTTTTGCTAATGGCTTTATAACCACAAACTAGTACAGAGAATGCCCTGTACAAAACACAATAAAGGTTCAAGGTGGAGGTGTTCCCTTAGGCAAGACTGAAGACTTCAGTCCCTGGTATTTGGAATTTAGGCTGCAGTCCTTGTTTTTGGATGGATCACTGGGTGTGTGGCACAGTCCATGCTTTTAACCAGATTTGAACAGGAGAACGGCCACTTGGCCCAGGTAGAAGTAGATGAAGTGTTTGGTTTCATGTGTCACATAACTACCGAAGTTCCTCCCCACGATGCAGTGCCAGGTGGGGCTGTACTTCTTGTTGACCTCCTCCTTGATATGGGCCGCAGTGTCCTTCTCTATATTATATTTCTCCAGTGCCTGAGTAGCACACTCCAGAGTCCTGTTTCATCTCCTCCGACATATCGGCATTCTTGATCACGGCCCTTTGGTCACACATGGTTACCAAGGAGCAGGGACTGGTCTCCTGGGGGAGAGGCTGGCGAAGCTGACAGGTGCGTAGAGAGGTGGTCACTACCGAAGCCTTGGCGCATTTCTCATTTCGTAGAGAAACTGCAGTAAGAACTTAAACGTAACTATGTTTCAGTTTTGATGTGTTAGGCAAGACCTTAGACCCAGAATTTCTGTGAGCTTTTGTTTTCCCATTTGCAAAAGTGAGAATAATAGCAGCTACCTCTTAAGATTGTTGTGAAGTTAAATAAGATCATACACAGAAAATGCCTGGAACTTTAGTAGAAACTCAGTAAATGTAATTCCCTTTCTGGTTTCTTATAAAATAGCCCACTGAATGGTTGAGGAGATTAGGGATGGTTTCATGGAAAATCTAGTGTTACAACAGGTTCTTTAAATTCAAAGATTGGTAGGAGGGGGCAGTGGAGAGATGAGAGAACCATGTTCAACTCTCACCCCCCTCCTTTTTTTTTATTTGCTATGCTGTGCAGCATGTGGGATCTTTTCCCCACCAGGGATTGAACCCATGCCCCTTGCATTGGGAACACAAGAGTCTCAACCACTGGACCACCAGGGAAGTCCCAGAGAGAACCATGTTCAAAGTGATGTTAAGGCAAATTAATGTTAGACACATGTTAAAAGAGTTAATGACTAGCTGAATTCAGGAATGGCCGAGTTGATGATGTCTCAGGGACATCACCACCTTCCCTGCTGGCTCAGATGGTAAAGTGTCTGCCTGCAATGCGGGAGACCTGGGTTCGATCCCTGGGTCGGGAAGATCCCCTGGAGAAGGAAATGGCAACCCATTCCAGTACTCTTGCCTGGAAAATTCCATGGACAGAGGAGCCTTGTAAGCTACAGTCCATGGGGTCGCAAAGAGTTGGACACGACTGAGGGACTTCACTTCGCTTCGGGGACCACAAACTTCATGAAAGATTGGGAATCTGATGCTGCTATAGAATGAAAAGATACATGAAGAGAAGACAAAGATTTGTCTAGGGTTCTCTGGGGATGTGATTTAGAAAATAGAGGACATGAGGCAACATTTAAATAGATATTTAAGTATTTTATATTTTAGTAAGATACTAAGATGTTTAAGTAAAAAGAGGAAGACAAAAACTAAAACTTGGGTCAGATTAAAATAAAAACCCAGGAAGGAGAAATTGGCTTCATCAAAGAAGATTCATCTATTAAATCCATGGCATTAGATATATTTCCTAGGGAAGAAAAGGTTGAGGACTAATTATTAAATGTGATGAAAGAACTTGGTTAAGGAGAGAGAGGAGGGAGCTGAATGAGGAAGAAAAAAAAACTGAAAGAGAGCGCAGAAAGGTGAGATGGGAATCCCCAGAATGAGGGTCCTAGAAGCCAAGCTGTAAAAGTGAGGAGTAATGTCGGATGTAGCAAAGATCAAAGAGAACCCAAACCAGACCAAAGTACGACATGGATGGAGTCTCTGGATTCAGTGCTACTGGGAGCCTCTTCTCTATTCCTGCTTCCCACTCCTTCCTCTCTCCATGTCTTATTCCTCATTATTAATGTGGAGAGCAGAGCCAGAAAGATAGAAGGCTAGCCCCTGACCTTCTCTAAATTTCCTTCTATTTGGTTTACAAAAGACCCTGAACTCTGTGACCTCAAGCAAAGTCCCTTAATCTCTGTAACTCCCGATACCTTTATCCTACATTGAAGTCATACCAGTTTTCTTCCCTGCTTTTGGAAAGGGCTGAGGTAGGGATGCAGTCTAAAAGCGTTTTCAGCTAAAACTTGTGCAAGGGAGAGAGCTCTGATAAATATCAAGCGTGTCAATAACTTAGGTAGATAAATGGTTGCTGAAAGGTGGTCTTTAAATCACTTCCTTTTTTCTGGTTTGCAGATATTTTTTTAAAATGTTATAAGCTTAGTGAGCTTCTGTTAAGGTTGTTACAAATACTCAAAATCTTTACAGGGAATTGAAGGTGTTTATGCATCCTTATGCCTCTTGGATGTAATTGTCATTTAAACCTTAAATTATCTTTACTTTTATGCCCAGTTAGTAATCATTTGATTACATGATTACACAGTGAAATTAATTGAGGGAGAGTGGTGGCCCAAACTGTGTTTCTTCTAGATAAGTATCTTTCAGCTTGTTCAAATGCATAAAATAGAAACCTGCAACATTGAAAATGTTTTAAAGTACAGAGAAAATGTGAAATTTTTAAAGTAAATATATAGAAAAGTAAAATTTGGGGATTTGCTGTGTATAAATGTAGAAATAGTCTCATATACCTAAAGTATGTTAGATGCATTTCCCATAGACCCAGTAATTTTTAAGAATTATTTTTCAACGGTCTTCTCTGTTTTTTGAAGACAAACATAGATAGCAGTGCTTTGCATTGTAGTCTGGTCACTGTGAAAGGATATAGGGTAGTATATATATTTAAACTCTCTTGCCCCTTTGTTTTCTTTTTTTTTAATTTATTTTTAATTATTTATTTTTCTGTACCAGGTCTTAGTTGAGACATGCAGGATCTAGTTCCCTGGACCAGGGCCTCCTGCTTGGGGGGCTCAGAGTCTTAGCCTCTGGACCATCATGGAAGTCCCCCCTTTGTTCTCCATAGCAGTGCCCTCAGTTTTAACATTCTGAATTGTTTCCCTTCTTTCCCCAACTTCTGTTGTACATGAACGAATTTGAACACATTTTTCATACGAACCCTCATAAATTAATGCTTGATTCCTGGTTCATTGTTTTTTGGTTTTTATTGCCTATTTCTTGCACTCACATGCCCACACATACATTAGTGAGTACACTGTGTAATTATTATTATGGC
This sequence comes from Giraffa tippelskirchi, assembly GCF_054371585.1. NCBI lineage: Eukaryota > Metazoa > Chordata > Mammalia > Artiodactyla > Giraffidae > Giraffa > Giraffa tippelskirchi. Next base: position 97,935,330 of record NC_137277.1, read on the forward strand.
GTTAAAAGAGGTCTTAAAAATATAAACAGTCATCAAAATCTTAGATAAAAGACCTGTTTTAAATATTACATTCAAAATACTTAAATATCCCATCAAGCGTGTTAAAGATACATATTCCAACACACCCTTCTGTGATGATCTAGAGCCACGCAGAATCACCTGCAGAAGCAAAATGAATAGTGTGATTCAGGGAGCTTTCTTGCCTCAGTTAGTTCATAAAGGCTATATGCATCGTAGTCTTTTCCCTTAACAATTCTGTAGCCTTGCCTTTGGCTTTGTATTTGACCACAGACATAGTTTTACTATGGGGCTTCCCTTGTAGCTAAGTCGGTACAGAATCTGCCTGCAGTGCAGGAGACCCGGGTTTGATCCTTGCGTTGGGAAGATCCCCTGGAGGAGGAAATGGCAACCCACTCCAGCATCCTTGCCTGGAAAAATCTCATGGATAGAGGGTGGGCTGCAGTCCATGGGGTCATAAAGAGTTGGGCATGACTGAGCGACTAACACACACACACACACACACACACACACAGTGTTACTAGAAGAAACTGCTTTTTGTAGAGAAACAGTTTTTCCTAAAGCTCACATTCCATTTCTGTGGTCCCAAGATCACCAGGTAAGTGCCTGATTTCTCAAAGTTAAGTATCAAACTATAATCCAAAGAGCCAAATGAGAGGTCTAGCCATTCCTCCTTTTTAGTTTAGCTTGAGTTTTGAAATCGTATTTCCTGTCCCCTAGTAAAGAACATTTTATAGTTTAAAGTTTGCAGAGGTTTGATAAGTGTGTGTGTTCTCTGGACTTGGATATTAATAAAGGTTCCTCAATTATAACCTCTTTTTTTTTCTTTTTTTCTTTTTTTAGATATGGGAAGATCGTTTCCACAAAGGCAATTTTGGATAAGACAACAAACAAATGCAAAGGTATGTTTCCTTGTCTGATGATTTACTAAATCAGAGCTTTAGAAAAAAAAGTGGAATTTGAAACCTGATCTTTGATTTCAAAACTACCTCCATTTATTAAAACCCAAATCTTATATGTCAACCAGTTTCTGTCTTGCACAGTGTCAGCATATTGCTTACGTTGGTCCCTGGCTGAGTTTTGGCTGGAAACCCAACAGCAGCTAGCCGCTTGCCAGAATCCCAGATTTGACGCCAGGAGAGTTAACATGCAAAATACTGGCTGGCATTTATCCCCTGCTTTTTAAGGGGGAGTAGAGTTAGAAAATAGCTTTTCTTTCCTGAGCCTGAGGAGATTAGAGCTGCTTACCGAAGACCATTGGACTGTACTAAAGAACTGAAAAGATTACATATTGTGCAAATTGGCTCTATTAATTAGAATAGAGTAGTTTTAAGCAGTACTTAATTACATGTTTCAATACTCCCAATTGTTCTCTGCTGAATGCCTGTTGACAATATTGGCAGCAGGGAGGGGAGAACCATTTTCACTGACCAAATTGTAATAGGGAGGGGAGGTCATACGCCCCTTTGAAATATGCTGCTGCAGTAATTTGATGCACTGACCTTCAGTTTTCCGTGTAATTAGGATGAGCTCATCCAGCTCCATGAGCTGGAAGAGGAGGCGTCTACAGTAGGCAGCACTGATGCTCTGTGGCTCTGACTTTTAATGATCCAGCATCTTAACAATAGGCATGTGATTTCTAGGAAAAGGGAAGAATGGAGTCAGCTGACTTTGAGTCTAACAATTGACCCCATGAATTGAAATAAGGTTGACAGGGATAGGCAGAGAAGGCAAATCTCCTCGTTAATTAGACCCCAGTTTTCCAAGTAGGGGTGACGGTTGTGACTTAGCACAATCTGAACAAGGCAAAGAACGTCAATGAAGCCTATGGTACGGTAGGGCCTCGCCTTAGAAGCCAGCCGTTCCTTTAATCTAGACTTGAAGTGATTCATTGTACTCCTGTCTCTTCTTCAAAGCTCCTGAATTTAAAGGAGCTATTGTGGCAAATATCTGAGCCCATGTTTAATCAGCATGGTACATTCAGGCAGTTTTGCCATAGGACACTGAATAGAGCAGTGCTTTATGTAGAGTGATACTCAATTAATATTTTAAGTGAATTAAACTGGAGAGAGTCTAATTGTAGGCTGAAATGTTTACCAGGTTAATCTTGTTTAACATATTTTAAAATGATTTGGATGAGCAGGGACACAAGAAAAAACGCTTTGGTTTTATCACCAAGAGATGGACTCATGCAGGTATAAACCAGGAAGCTGATCTCAGCATTTGTTTCAAACCAAGAGAGAAATCACAGTAGACAACAGTTTTACAGCCTTACCTACCTTTCTTCCTCCTGACCCCACCCAATTCCCTCTCCCTCAAAAAAGTCTTCACACAGGTCAATGTGTTAAAAAGCAGAGCTGCCCTAGTTAAGTGAGAGAGAGGACCCAGCGGCCTCCCGGAGTGAATTCTCTACTACACCTCTGCACTGGACACTGCTGTTTCACACTCTTCTCCAACGAGACCCTATTGCCAAGAAACCAAAAGTACACAAAATGCTTAGCGTGATCTAGAAATGCTGTGAGTGAAAAAAATATATACTAAACCTAACATCTTATAATAGTATAAACCCATGATATTTGACAAGAGTCCAAAGATTAGTGGGGAGATTTGTGGGGCTTCTAAGTAAGTATAAATCAGAACTAGTTTTCGATACATGTCTCCTGGAGAATTTCTCCTAAATTGAGTCATAGGAGAGACTCGCTGGAATGTGGGGGCAGTGATAGAAACCTTGTAAGGTTTTTTCGTGTCACAGAGGCCTCTCAGAAAGGAATAATGATAGATATCTGGGGTGTGGATGAGTGAGTGAGGAGAGAGAGTAAGCAAGAATGGATTTATAAAATTCTGGAAGGGGCAATGAAAGAGCTCCTGAAAAAAAAGTAATTTGGGGACGAGTGAGAAAAATAAAAAACAGCATAGCTCACTATAAAGACTGGTAACATGTTAGTAGCCATGTTATAGATAACTTGAGAAGGTGGATGGGTGGATGAATATAGGTAATGCTTAAGAAATTATTAGTATAAATGAAAAGTGCTTGTATTGTATACTAATTTTTAGAGATTGAACTGATCAAAGAATTTCATACCTGAAAATTAGAGACCTTAGAGGTCATAGTACATTTTTTGGTCACAAAATGTATTTTGGGGCCTTTCTCCAGAAGACAAAATTAAGCTGAAGGAAACATTGCTCTGAATAACATGTTGCTGTAATTATTAAATTTAAAAATTCATTCTTCAAGTTGCTCTCCTACATTTCAACTTTTGCCAGTTTTTAGCCAACAAAAGGTGTTTAAATGCTTTTCAGCTCTAGTGTACATGGCAGTTCAGGACCAAGACAAACTTACAAAGAAAGGATTGATTGCTCTCAGTGTTTACAGAGTTGCATATAGGACCAGAAAACACAAATGCACACAAAATGGGTGAGGATAAATCAGACCAAAGGAGAAATAGGGGTAAGAGCAGGAAGCTTCCTCTTACTGCAGAAATGGCCCTGTATTTCCTGGTGGCCAAACCAAAAATAACATACCTAGTCCCATGATTCAGTAATCTCAGTGTAGAAGAAAACCCAAGAAGCAAAAATGCCATAACTATGCCTGGTCCCGAGACCTGGAAGAATCCTCCTGGGGTTCCAGTGAGAGGATGCTGTATTATTTAGTGACTCCCACCTTCAAAAATATCTGTATACATATTTAAATAATGAAACACCAGAGAATCTCTGAGACCCATTTATATCCTCTTATATTTACTTGAAAGTATTACAACAGGGAAAGTGAAAGATCACATGGTTGCATGCATAAGCATGTTATGTTTGTTTTAAGCAAATATTTATGAAACAGCTATGTAGTAGCATTGGGCAAGGCCAGAAAAGAATGTAAACAATTAGCTAAAATGCAGCCATTATGGATTTTTCCTAATAAGGAAATAACAGATAAAATAATACTAACAGTACTTGAGTAGAAACTTCAACTACATTAACATAAAACCTGGGATCTTCGTCTTACTGTAATTTATTGACAACAGTAAAATTAAAGAAGGAATCTTAAATATCCATCAGAAGTTACATCATTTCAATGTAGCTGGGTGTTCGTTTATGACCTGCCTAAGTTCTGCGTGGTAATAAAATATGTATGAGCGTGAGAGAGTGAGTATGTGTGTGCCTGCATGCATCTTCATAGTGGGTTGCATATTAGTATTAATAACAGATTTCTAAAAAAAATATGAAATATCTATTTAACCTAATTTCTAACCTGGTTGTTGAGGAGCATTCTCTGTTTTTACCTGGGTCAGCCTCCTCTTTTCCTTTCCAACCTGGGTATTTCTCTACTCACTGTCAAAATCAAATTAAGCCTTATTCCATCGCAATTCCAAGTAATAGAAAGAAGCTGCTATTGGTTTTAGCTTTGACACTCCTCTCTCTAAAACCCCTATTTCTGTAATTCATAGTCTAGTTCACTAATTTTTTACCAGGCCAATATTTTTGTTACTAATACTGCACACTCTTTGAACTACTTCTGAAGTTTCTGTTTTGTCATGTTGATGTGTATATTTTGACCCCAGTTCCTTCCTGTCTAAATTACTGTAGCTTTATAATATCTATAAATAAATGATAGGCCTGGCCCCTCTTCTGTGTAACTTCCAGACAAGACTTTGCTTTTTCAAAATATTCTTACTCATTTAACATTAATTTGATAATAGGTTTGAGTCCCTAGAAGATCTCTGTTGATATTTTTGCCTGGAACCCTGATCATTTCACCGATGTGCTTTTAAATACAGTTGAACCTTTTAATAATTTAAGACTTATCACAGTGGCAAATTAGTGATTGCCTGATTTAATACAGTGATGCTTATGGGATTGGTGAGGTTCATGGAACTGTTGCTCACGTGCTCCGTAATGCCTGCTCTTTGTATCACTTTCCTCTTTTATTGGTTGCTGTTAGTTTTCACTGGATACCATCCATGTGATTTTGTAGCAGCCCTACCCTCAACCTGACCCCTCTTTCCTCTAATTTCCTGCTTTTGATTTGTTATGGCCAGGGAAAATAGCTGACCAGCTCGTTTAAAATGTTTGAAAAGCTATGGATAAATAAGCTTTGAACCAGGGCCTCTCTTAGGAGGTTATTTATTTGTTTGTTTTATTATGTTTTGTTTCTAGACTTTAGGCCAGAAACACTAAAACAGCTATTTTGGATTTCTGGAACCATTTCCCCACCACCCTTTATTTATTTTGAAGAGATTGTGAGCTGTATTTTAGATAAATAAGTAATATTTTTAAACAAGTTCTAATATGTAGATTATTTTATATTTGGAGTATCCAATGGTTATACTTAATTTATTTCAAAAATGTAGTTTATGGAATAAACAAATATTTTTAAGCTCTGTAGGATAGCTCCATCTTTCTTACCAAATTATTAAAAATGCTACTTTTTTCCTGAAGTTGATCCCCCCCCCTTTTTTTTAATCTTGATTGGTAACTTGGATGTCTTCCTCCCCAATCCCCCACCTCACCCTAGCAAGTACAAGACACTTGAGAAAAAGATCTGGAAAAGTAAATAAACTGGTTTCTCTTTTTTTCCTTTTTTTTTAAACTTTGAAGGGAAACTTACCTAGGCCAGATAGGCGGGACGGACGGCCTGGGGAGGATGCTGCAGTACAGCTGTAAAGCTTGGGACCGTCAGAACGTCAGGGCTTTCGTTTCTGTTGCCTGCCTCAGAGACCAAATGGAGTCATCCTTTCCCTCTTTACATAAACGTAGAATAACGGCTTAAACACGGATTGTGTTTTGCATTTCAGGCTATGGTTTTGTTGACTTTGACAGTCCTGCAGCAGCTCAGAAGGCTGTGTCCGCCCTGAAGGCAAGTGGGGTTCAAGCTCAAATGGCGAAGGTGAGTTGAGAGCTGGCACTCACTCCTCCAGCCTCTGGCTTTGGTTCTGAATCTGGGCACATGGCTTTTCCTGTCACCATGCAAGTTCTCCTTCTATCCCAGCGAGTCACAGTTACCTGGGACATTTGCCCCTTGCCTTCACATCCTCAGTAGTAGCTATTTTGCCAAAGACAGTTCCTCATAATTTTATATGTGAAAAAGAATTTTACAACTGTATAAAATTTTACATAGCAGATTATGTAACCCCATAAGTAAATGGAAAAATAGCATCAGATTTTCTCAGGTAATTGGGTACTTGTGGACTAAAGCTCTGTACTTTATTTTTAAAAATAATTTTAAAATTTCATTGTTTAAGGAATTAATACATTTTAGAAATACTTCAGATGTCATGTTCTGAAAGAATAATATACTTTTATCACGTATGTAGGCTTGTACAAATGTACTAGTAGTTTTAATGCAGTGTCAGCTACAGATAGTATTTCCTCTGTATAAAAGAGACATTTTTAGACCTTGATTATTAATGAAATTACTAATTCTACAGTTTCAGTGAACTCTTATCATAGAAGTGGTGTTTGTGCTGCAGGTTTTATTGCCTGAATGTAAACTTGGGTTTTATCATACCTAGTGCACTTACTCTTTTCAAAAGATCAATAATTTTATATTATCCAGTTTCTTGAAGTACAAAGTAATTTTGTGCTGTCCTCTGCTTCTTCTGACGAGTAGCTTGTGATCTTTCCCCGAGGAGCACTCATATTTCCATATGGGAAGGAGATTTATGAAAATTAAAGAACCCTGGTTGAAATTTACCTGCTAAGCCCTTAAAGCTGTTGAAGGACAATATGCAGCTACCAGAATAGAGATTTCCCTTGACTAAAAGAATCAACATGAATAAAGATTTCAGGAGTTGATGAGAGGGGCTTCCCTGATGGCTCAGATGGTAAAGAATCTGCCGGCAATGTGGGAGACCCAGGTTCAATCCCTGGCTCAGGAACATCCCCTGGAGAAGGGAATGGCTACCCACTTCAGTATTCTTGGCTGGGAAATCCCATGGACAGAGGAGCCTGGTGGGCTACAGTCCATGGGGTCACAAAGAATCAGACACAGCTGAGAGACTAACACTTTCACTTTCATCACCTTTCTAAAGTTATCCTTGACTTTTAATATTTTTAGACCTTTGGGGTAAGGTAAAGTCCAGAGTAGGAAGCTAAAATAAACTGTAAATACTAAGGATACATCTTCTCTAGAGTGAGGGCACCCTGATTTTTAGATTATTTGTCCATAATATAGAGCACCTTCTTGTGGTATTGTTGAAAGATGGTGATTATGAGGCTTTAGTATGTTTAACTGTGAATATACAATACTTGTGTTGTGTATGGTTGATAGAATGTTTACTATGTCTCTGTAAACCGTGGGTAACCATATGTTTTCTAAGCAGGACTTTGAAGGCACGATCAGAAAAGAACTGTATTTTTTCCCCCTGTTCTGTCCATTTCCTCTACTCTGTGAAGCTCCTGTTTCTTCCTCTCATGGATAAAATCTAGGGCAGATCCCATCCATGACTTTTCTGGCAACTCTTATGAAAAGTCCCTTCAGTTGCTTCTTTCATTTCAGGCCTTTCTGGTTAATTTTTTTCTTTAGAGTGCCCCTTGATTTTTTTCATGTCCAAACTTCAGGGCATATAATTGTCTTTAAATACATTTTCAGCCATTCCTTTATGTATTTACACCAACCTCGATACAATATTTTAAACAAGATGTTTAAGGGGGAAGTCTCAAGTTATATTCCAAATATGGTTAATAAAATCTCAGAATTGTGTAAAGGTTTTGAAAACTCAGTTCTGAGAGTCAGCAAAAGGGATGTGCGTCTTGGATGTTGCTGGTGCTAAGAGAAATCACAGCTTACAAAGCAGTTGTCTGCTAAAAACCACATTGATAATTTGGTGATCAAGAGGTGATATTTTATAAGTTTATATCCCAATAAGACAATCTTTTACATGTTTCCAAACACACACATACACACACACACAGATTTGTAAGGCATGTATTTAGTGACATTGTAGGAAACTGGAGGTTGTGATTAATGATAATGCATTATGCTTTTTTCTTATTTGAAATAATGTGAAATATTATTAATACATCCCAATACAACCATTTATTATGTGTCTACAAACACACACACAGATGTGTAACACATGGTTAACATTTTGATACTGAACGTCTGATTTTTCAACAACACATTTCCAACGCTAAGTGTGTGATGCCCGTAATTGAGATGTCCAGTCCTATTTATTTGACAAAATTTTGTGTGCCATATAATACTAAAACTTCTGCCTTCCCCCCAGCTCTGGTCTGCTCTAACTGGTAAGCTTGTCTTGGGATAGGAACATGGTTCGTTCTTTCCTGTTTTCCAAATGTGTGTTTTTCCCACTCTTCCATAGCTAGCTGTGGTTTCCTACCCTTCCCAGGTTGGAGCCGTGGCAAAGGATGGGAAAGCTTCTTGACCTGACAATTATGTGATGTGGTGTTGATTTCTCTGGGCAGACAGAAAACTGATGCTTTCCCTAGTAGAATGCTCTGCTCTCTCCCCTGTGGTTCCTTCACCATAGAGAAGACGTGTCCTCAGCTCCTGAGAATCTAAGGGTCAGCCTTCAGTCCTTTTCTTCTTGGACCTTCTTGTCCTTTAGGGCAGCCTTCCTGGGTGGATCTAACACAACCCTGCGCCAACTCCGTCTTGTGTGGCCCACACTGATCTGTCTGCCAGCTGTCTGTGGGCAACTAGTTACCTCCCAATCACACTTATTGGCCTCTTCAGTCAGCCTTTTGCCTTTTAGATTCCTCCGGCTTAAGTCAGACATTGATCCATCGTATCCACCAAGCTCCAGAGGGCACAGACCAGGCCTCCTGAGGGGTCTCTTGAAGCCCCTCTTGCTTGACTGGTGGTGGGCGGGGGAGGGAGGGTGCAGGAAGAAGCCCAGGTGGTGGGAGCATGGGACACATCAGTGGTTCTCTCCACCTGCATGTTCATTTGCAGCCTCCTCAGTCCCTCCCAGGCAGACAGGAGGTGGGTGGTCAGCTGAGCATCCAAAACCGGTCTTCAGCCAGTTCCTATGCAGACTCTGTTTAGGAGGTCTGGTTTCTTGCTCTGGCATGTGGGTGTGCCTGACACCGTTTTTTTTGTTTTTTGTTTTTTTTTGGTGATTTCTGCTGAAACAAAGTTAGAAAGAGGCCTATTTTAACAGTCTACTAGGGCTAACGCAGAGGCCTTATTTAGAGAGGCCTCATGAACATGAACCTAGGCACCTTTTCAGTACCAGTGATATTGAGTAGCATAGTATATTAACTATATGCTGTTTGAAGAAGTCTGTACAATGCATTTAGTCAGAACCAGAGTGGGTATAGATTGGCACTGTATGTCTCGTGTCAACAGTGCGCTTTGAATGCCAGCTTTCCCGTGGACTGATAATGAGCACTGTTCAAAGACCTCCTTAGGCAGCTTGGGACTGTAAATTGGCTAGGAACAGTGATCCCTTCCTCCATCATCTGTGGGGAATGAACAACGCAGGGGTTCAGAGACACTGGCAGTGTGCCAACATCCTGCACATCGTGAATTTCTTCAGGTCTTTATAGAATGACTTGAGTTTCCTGGACCTGATTTCTTTTTTATTATAGCATTAAAGTTACAAAAGGTATTTTAAATGGTAGAGGGTCCATTGTTCTATACCATAGAACCATGGATGTGAGTATGGGGAGTTAACTTGGCCCCTTTATGCCGTCTGGATACAGGATTATCTGACTTGTACCTTTTTGTGGAGACAATTTGTAGAAGTTTAAGCCTGGCTCCTATGTTTGGGTGATAAGAGACCTGTCACTGTCCACTTCCTTTAATTAATCTGGATACTATAAAGTTTTTGAAAATTCACATTACCACATATTAAAGGCTTGCCCTTTTACATAATCAAAAAAATTCAGGGACATTTCTAGTGGGTGAGGGGGAATATAATATTGTTTGACATTTTGGCTACCTGAGTTGAAAAAGGATTCACAAATACTCAAAACTGAATTATAAAACTACAAATGGAGAACCTTGGACAACAGTGATTGTTTCTTATTCGTGTTTTAATTTCAGTGCCTTGCTTGGTACTTGGCATATGGTAGATATTAAATGTTTGTTTTGTTGATGATCAAAGAAGCCAATTAAGCACGAGAAAAACTTCCCAGCTTGGGCAGATATGGAGCGATAAGAATGGACCATTTAAAATTTTTATTTATTGAGCTCTGTCCATTGAGTACCCTGATGAAATTTACCAAAAGGTTTTCCAAAAGGCTCAAGGTCATTCCCATTTATGTTACACTGGGCATTTGTTTCAAATGTGTGCATTTTTCAAAATAAAAGACTCAGAATCTATGAAAAGAAGAAAGAAACCCCAGATAACGAGCTAAAAAGATATGAAACTCAAATCAACATTGGTTAATAGAGTGATTTCTGTGGGCGTTTCAGCAGTACCTCTTCCGACCTGCTGGGGGTCAGCACATCATTCCATGTTACTTGCCTAGTGGTATGCTTGCAATTTTTTTCAGTAAATACACAGTCAAAGGAGCAGGAATTTAATCGCCCTTCCACACAGAGGTCTACCATGCTTCAAGCAGTTTGCATTCACATGCCCGTAAGCAGCTATCTGCTGGTTGGTGAACCTATTCAGTACAAGAGAAAACAGATGTCTGGTCTTCCTGCCAAGTCCCTTTCTTGCATTTTAGGAACCATTCCACACGCACAGGGAGGTTTTTGTTAATTTCTTTCAGATGATGACTGAGTGCTTTACACCATGTGGGACCTCTGAGCCCTACTTTTCTACTCAAGTGAACATTAGTGGCCATTTATCCCTCTCATGGCCAATGTGGGATCTAGTTTTCTACTTGTTAGAGAAGCCATTGAACCCTTTCCACGCCTTGGGATATAAAGAGGCCTATTGGCCGCATTTTTATGTCTGACCACCCATAATTTACAGAGTAATTGTTTTTTCAGACATAGCATTGCATGTCATAAAACAGTAATGGTTGTCCCTGATTTAAAGGCGCAATGTTGCCCTTATTCAAGAACCACTCCCCTTACTACAAGTACTGTATGTTCTGTTTGCTATGAATGTATCATGATTAGAACACAGGGACCCTTTTTTGGTGATTAGATATTTTTGTGGCCATTGCTGCCAGGTTGGAGTTGCTTCTCATTTTTTTTTTTTACACTGTATGCAGAAGAAGTTGACCATTTGAAAAGAAAGATAAATAACATTAGCCCGGGGGTCATTCCAATGAAAAGAGCTAATTGACTGACCTTTTGCTATTGAAAACAAATGCATTAAAATCATAAGAAATACATACATATATTTAGTCTCCCTTATCTACCTGTCATAGAGTGGGTTGGGAGCTCAATTTCTGGGTTCTGATTTAGCACTTTAAATTATTTTTTTCTTCATTGGTAAACTTTCAAATTGAACCAGCATTTAAAAGGATAATATTTTAATAATTTAATAATTATATTTAATAATTAAATATTTATATTTAATAATATTTAATAATCAATAGTTTAATAATAGCAAGTAAAACACAGATTTAGAAAGCACTTAGTTCTTTTGAAAATACTTCACAGATGACAAATTCTGTGAACATTCTTAAATACTTAAATGTTCATCATTTAGATCTTAATAATTGTAACCCAAAAGGAAAGCTCACGATATTTATGATACATGTTTCTTGCATAACATTTCTGATGCCATATCTTTGACCCAGGAGTGTTTTAATGCTCCTTAATTAGGGAGTTCCCAGCTTCTTCTGAATCTGACTAAGCATGATTCAGAAACCTTTCTAATAAGATAGGTTTGATCACATCACTCCCTTGCGTCTGTGCCTCAGGAAGCTCCCCACTTTTTAGGGCGTGGCTTTCTAGCTGTGGTTCCCCCTTCCTATTCCTCCCCTCTCACCCACCAGAGTACCTGAAATTACAGGATAAATATGGCTTATCTCCCTGGAATGTCATTATGAGTCCAAAGTATTAGGTCAGAAATATTGTTTCTGTATTGAAACAAATTCAGATAATTAGGGAGTAGATTGCAACATTCACATGCTTTTTTTTTTCCCCGATAAAGCACAAGGCTTCAAGGAAATTGTGCAGCCTTAGCAAGGCACTTTTCTCCATTGCCCATACACTTGCAGGAGACATAGTCATTCTCTTTGCTGCTGCACTCCTTAAGTGGAAAAGTTTAAGCAGTGGGGGCTGACAAAAAAGTCAACCTCCCTAGATAGCTTTTCACAGTCTGGTTTTCAGCCTCATGCCTTATGCATGTTTCTCAGGTCTCACCTCAATGTCATGCCCTCTGAAAAGTGTTCCCTACTAAAGACAAGCTCCCCTGTGTGTTCTCCCATTGTGATTTGTACACATCACCATTACAGCATTCATTTCATGTGTTTCTATCTCCCCAGCTCCAACTGTAAACTGTTGGAAGACAGGACTGGGGTCATAATTATTGTGTAAGAGGGTCTGGGATGTACAGGATACACTGTAAATGTTATTGGACTGTGTTAGGCTACAGGGCCCCTCAGTACGCACCTTCAGAAAGAAAGGATCCCATCTGTGTTTGCCAACTAAGGACCAGACTTCTGCAGGAACAAATACAGTCTTGTACACTCCAGGAAAGCTTCAGGGACTTAGGAGATTAGAGCTGACATGCAGTAGCTAATTGAGAAGCTGTACAATTAAGTGGGCGAAATTGAGGAGGTAGTGAGTGAAGTGGAAATAAGAAATGGAGATTTTACCTCTTAGCCTACCTCAGAAGAGTTGAAAAGTTTGATACCTAAGAACATATTGTTTTCCCCCTTATTTTGAAGCCTTCTACCTATTGTTATGCATTTATTAAATCACTTTGCAATTTTTATATATTAAAGATACTGCTAAGCTGCTGCTAAGTCGCTTCAGTCGTGTCCGACTCTGTGCGACCCCATAGACGGCAGCCCACCAGGCTCCGCCATCCCTGGGATTCTCCAGGCAAGAATACTGGAGTGGGTTGCCGTTTCCTTCTCCAGTGCATTAAAGGGAAAAGTGAAAGTGAAGTCGCTCAGTCATCCGACTCTTCGCGACCCCGTGGACTGTAGCCTACCAGGCTCCTCCGTCCATGGGATTTTCCAGGCAAGAGTACTGGAGTGGGGTGCCATACACTTTATGTAATTGTCAGTGGGAGCTTTTGCTCTGCGTAAGGTAATCAGGGGTACCACACTGACTTTAATTTCAGCCAGAAGCAAGGGTAGTAGCCATTTTTATTTAGTCTGTCAAGGGTTAAGGAGATTAATTTTTTGGCTTACTATTGAACATTTGAAAATTTTAAATTATTTTTTATTGGACCCAACTGCACCTGACATACCTCTGAGAAGCTGGGAGCTTCTGTTCCCTTCCTTTGGGACTGGGGGTTACAGGCTGCCTTCTGTCAGAACCAGGAAGTCATAGAGAGTACTTTTTGCCCATAGTTTCTTAGTCTGTGATAACTTTAATTCTTGGAACTACCAGGGTGTTTTACCTTCCTCTGGGATACCAGATTACTGTTTTAAGTCTTACAACTTAGCTATGTGTGAAAGATCAGTATTCACTTTTACTTGCAGATTATCTAAAAGGAGAAGTTTTATTTTGTGCTTAATTAATGCCAGAAGAACATTTGAAAGTAGAGACTTTGTACAAATCCAAACATTTGTATACTTCACATATATTTTTAAAGTACTGTACATTTTGAAAATCTAAAATATGATGAGCGCACTTTTCTGATGCCTAAGACTAAAACATCAATTAATGACTTCGCTAATAGTGCTTGTTGGGTTTCCCAGGTGGCTCAGTGGGTAAAGAACCTGCCTGCAGTGCAGGAGCATGCCAGAGGTATGGGTTTAATTCGTGGATTGGGAAAATCCCCTGGAGGAGGGCACGGCAACCCACTTTAATGTTGCCTGAGAATCCCATGGACAGAGGAACCTGGCAGGCTACAGTCTATAGGTCACAGAGTCAGGCACATCTGAAGCGACTGAGCATAGCACAGTAGTGCTTGTTGAAATCATAAACTTGCATAGTTCAGTATGTAAAGATACAGTTGGTTAGAAATATCAAAGGAAAGCCTATTTTAAAGTTAAGACCATCCTAATCTCATAATTGCCATGGTGAATTTTTATTTGTTCAGAAAATATTCCAGTTGTCATGTAAGTTTATTTCCTCATGATTTAACACCAAACTCTTAGTAAATCAAGATACTTGCCGTGAGAACCCCATGAACTGTATAAAAAGGCAAAATTATACGTAGCAGTTACTGATTCTCAGAAAACTCAGTTCTTATCTTTGATTTCAGCTGATTTTACTTCCACAATGGAAGGGTGAGTGGAAAATGGTCTAATTGTTGCTTCTTGGACTTTCATATGCATTTGTACTTTCTGGAGATCTTGTTAAAATGCGGTTTCTAATAACATCAGTCTGGGATGGGACCTGGGATCCTACATTTCTAGTAAGGTTGCAGGTAATTCCATCACAGCTGGCTCCTGGATCACTCTTTGAATAGCAAAGATTTCCCAGAATGCCTTACCTCCATCTACACTTGAGTTTAGCTTTATCCAGATTCTAAAATTTGCTCTGCCTCTAGTCTGTCATTTTGTATGGCTTTGTAGGTTTTTTTGTTTTTGTTAGCTCAAGAGCCCTCTATTTTCCATTGGTGATCACAGATCAAGGTAGTAAGGACTCCACCATAGAGCAAAAGAAGGGAATTTGGGCAAACCACCACTGAATTTTGGATGACTTGGTCCAGAATCCATCATGTGTCTCTGGATCGAATTATTAGCAGTAACCACCATCTGTGCAATAGTGTGCCTGAAATGGACTCCTAAAAATAGTAGTGGAGGCAAGGTTAAGTTATTTTGCAGAACATTGCAAACAGCTGAGACTTGTACTTCCATGAGGGCGTCCTCTCCAACTTAGCAGTGCCTGCCAGCACTTCCACTTCCAAACCTGCCAAGAATGGTTTGGTGGGATCGTGACTGACCTGCACAGATTGTCCAAGCTTCAGACACTGTTGCTAAGTGTCCAGGGTGACTCGGGTGTTCGGTAGCTCCCATAGTCTCAGTTGCTAGTACTTTAAAGGGACCTGAACTCAGAGAGTGGCTAAGTAAAAGTATGTTCATGTAAATATCTCACCTTCTATTAGAAATTAACAGATAATTCTCTGTTCCATTTTAGCAACAGGAACAAGATCCTACCAACTTGTATATTTCTAATTTGCCACTGTCCATGGATGAGCAAGAACTTGAAAATATGCTGAAACCATTTGGACAAGTGATTTCTACAAGGATACTACGAGATTCCAGTGGGACAAGTCGTGGTGTTGGCTTTGCTAGGTAAGCACACTGCCCTACCTTCATGTCAACAATATAGCTCTGCTACATTTCCTGGAGAATAAAAATTGAGCAAGAAGAGAGAATTTAAGCCAGGGTTATAGGAGCCAGTTGTACCATGAACTTAAATTATGCACAAAAAACAATTTGCATCTCCCCCAGCTCTTTGGAAGTTCACAGGGATTCTTGAACCTGAGGACACTAAATATTTAGAGATTCAGGGTAAGGAAATATCACACGAGCAATAGTTTTGACTAATATTCCTTAATATTTTGACTAATTAGATCAGGTTGCCTAAACTGCTTAAAAAAAATAATCTCAGGCTCCTAAATTTAATAAATAAATTAGTATGTTTGTCTCATTAGGTAGAACTTTGGTTCATCATCAATAAAATCAGTAAATTAGATTTTTTAATGAAATATTTCACACATTGAGAAGAGTACAGTACACCTAACCACCAGTTATTACACACATTGTAACACTTTACAGTTTTTGCTTCAAATTATTTTTTAAGAAGTAAAATGTTGCACATATCTAAAGCACCCTCATCCTTTCATCTTATTTTTATCCCTTCCTCCCCAGAAAGGGTACTTGAGTGCAGTGGTTAGTTTGCTTCCTTTGATTTTGACATAATTCAAATCTGAAAGCCCACATACAAAAACTGATTTTACAGTGCTTAGCAACCTATTAATTCTGTGCAGTAACCAATAATGTCTACATGTTTTAAAGTATTGACTTTGATTTTGGGGGGGAAATTGCTGACTTTTTACTTTCCTATGCATTATCCCACTTGATGACAATCGCATCTACCACAGGCCTGTGAGATCAACAAAGCAAGCATTGTTCACGCTTTCACATATAAAAAGAATTGAGTTAAAGAAAGGACATTGTCAGGGGGTTGCCAAGCAATGAAGCAAGATCTAGTACTTGGTTCTTCTGGCTTTCAACCCATTGCTCTTTGTGTTAGACCAGATGATTTTATAATAAGCTAAAATATTCTACAAGTGGAAAGTCACCAAGGCCAGAACCCATTGTGTACTTCATGGGTTAAAAGGATCAGGTGAAACAGTGAAAGGCCCAGCACCATCTGAAAATTGTTCCTCTGTGGGTGTTCTTCTGAAAGCAGATCAAGGACTTTTGTTTCTATATCCAAAGATGGAACCCAGTTAAATTCTAATGCTTTTTAATTACCACTATTACCACCCATTAAAATCAAAGTGCAACTATTCTGGGTAGTCCAGGAGTGCAGTGCATTTTGAGCAGATTATTCAGTGTTTCCTCCATTAAAGAAAAATAAATAAAAATTATTTAATTCCCCTGAAATCTTTCTGCAGATGTAGAATAAGTTGTTAGGCTCCATCCTTTAATTCTTCCTCTAAAGCCAAGAAGGCAAAGAAGGAACATAATTGACTTCACTAATTTTAAACTTGAAGCTAAGGTGAAAAACTTGTAAGACACATCCTCTGTTCAACCCCAATTCATCTCATGACTTTTGAGTCTGTCATTTTGTGAATAAGTAAAAGGAAGGACCATCTCTAAAATGAGCAGTATCCTAGCAGCACTAAATACACTAGTAGTTTAAACTGGTATTTTCATTTTTAATTCAGTGTCATAACTAATAAAGCTATTGTGTATTGATTATAATTTCAATAAGTAGGAAAAAATTATACATTTTGTATGATTGATTAAAGGTATAATTTATTTCTTTTATGATTCTGAAGGTACTCTGGTTATCAGGTTTTCATTTTACCATGGAAGCACACAAACAACACTTAAATAAAAGACAGAATAAACCCACTTTTTCTTATCACTCACATTTTTGTTAGGTTTCATTTATATCAAATAAACCTATAAGATTGTATTCATGTGCACAGAACAAAATGAAAACTAAGATATCTTTGATTATTTATGTCTTATTTTTATGTATAAATAGGATGGAATCAACAGAAAAGTGTGAAGCTGTTATTGGTCATTTTAATGGAAAATTCATTAAGACACCACCCGGAGTTTCTGGTATGTTGTTTGTCTAAAATTATATTAGTAGTCTTTTCTGTTATTTCTAATTTTAGGATATGGTGACTCTTATATCAAAAACAAACAACTCCTCATTTAGCTCTTTAAAATTTATTCTTTGGATCTACAAAAAGACTTCAAAATTCACTTCTCCCAGCTGTTTAAATGTGAACGGAAGCATAGAGTCACAGATGTAGAAAACAAACTCATGGTTACCAGGAAGGAAAGTGAGGGGTAGGGAGAGGGATAAATCGGGAGATTGAGACTAACAAATACACAGTACTATACCATATATAAAACAGATGACTAACAGGACCCTGGGCTTCCCCAGTGGCCCAGCAGTAAAGAATCTGCCTGCGATGCAGGAGACCTGCAGGAGACATGGTTTTGATCTCTGGGTCAGGAAGATCCCCTGGAGAAAGAAATGGCACCCCATATTCATGCCTGGGAAATCTCAAGGGCAGAGGAGCCTGATGGGCTGCAGTTCATGGGGTGGCAAAAGAATAGGACACACCTGAAAAACAACAACAAATAAGAACCTACAATATAGCACAGGGAACTCGACTCAGTTCTCTGTAATGATCTGTATGGGAAAAGAATCTAAAAGAGTGGATATGTGTATATGTATAACTGATACACTTTGCTATATAGCAGAAACTAACACAACATAGTAAATCACTATACCCTAATGAATTTTTTTAATTCAAAAAATAAAATGAATATGTATGTATAAAATAAAAATATATATATGAGTGGAAGCAGACGTACTGGTAAGGAGCTGTGTGACTTGCAGAGGATTGGAAACCTCTCCTCCCTGGATGCTAAAGGCATCCTCTAACACACCTTATCATTCAGTAAATATTCTGTCATTCAGTCATATCCATTGAGGACAATGGTACTTTCTACCCCAGCTCCTGCCTTTGTTCTAGATGATTTCAACATGTGTTAGCCCTCCTTGCTTATAGTGCCTGGACTCAGCTGCTATGGCCCCTCCATCCGCTCCTTTGTAGCCTCCTCCTGCCGTTGCTCTGACCTTTGTTGTCTTGACTGAGAACAGTACACCTCAGGAGATTTCATTCCAACATCACACCTCCTCTGACTCCCACTAAACCTGCTCTGAAATACAGTGAGCTCCAGCCTGACCAGACCCTCAACATCACTGGTCCTCACTCAGCCTCTCACCCTTACCTAAACTGTAGTTCTTTGCAGTTTTCACCAGTTTGCACAGCCCTCTCCCTAAGCTGCTCCCACACCGCAGTCCTAAGGAGATGGCTTCACTTCCGTTCTCTTTAACCTGGCTGTTCCCTTCTCACCCCTCAAGATTCTAGTCAAGGCCTGCCTCCCCACTTCAACAGCCTCCTCTGCTCCCATTGGATTACCGTCTGCATAGCTCCCTGAGGACACCCACCTGTAGGGCAGCATTTAATTTAACAGGTTTACACATGTCAGTGCACTAAACTGGCTCCTTGAAGGCAGAGCCTGTTTTCTCATCTTTCAGTTTTCATGCCTAGCTCAGTACTTGAACCTTCAGTTCAGTTCAGTTCAGTCGCTCAGTCGTGTCCGACTCTTTGCGACCCCATGAATTGTAGCACGCCAGGCCTCCCTGTCCATCACCAACTCCCGGAGTTTACTCAGACCCATGTCCATCGAGTCAGTGATGCCATCCAACCATCTCATCCTCTGTCGTCCCCTTCTCCTCCTGACCCCAATCCCACCCAGCATTAGGGTCTTTTCCAATGAGTCAACTCTTCACATGAGGTGGCTAAAGTATTGGAGTTTCAGCTTCAGCATCAGTCTTTCCAATGAACACCCAGGACTGATCTCCTTTAGGATGGGTTGATTGGATCTCCTTGCAGTCCAAGGGACTCTCAAGAGTCTTCTCCAACACCACAGTTCAAAAGCATCAGTTCTTTGGCGCTCAGCTTTCTTCACCGTCCAACTCTCACACCCATACATGACCACAAGATAAACCATAGCCTTGACTAGATGGACTTTTGTTGGCAAAGTAATGTCTCTGCTTTTCAATATGCTATCTAGGTTGGCCATAACCTTCCTTCCAAGGACTTGAACCTTACTAAGCACCAATAACTGTTATTTTGCATAAATTGAACAACACCATTTACCAAGACAACACTGTTTACAAGCTGGCATGCAAGAGGCTGACCACAAACTGGGAGATGTTTCCATGTGTGCATGTGTAACTGGTGTTTAGTATTTATTCTCCTGTAGCTCTAAGGCTCCATCTTTAACTGGATGGCTGATGATTATGGTTAGGGATCCACTTTAGTTTCAGTATCCGGGTGAGTCCCACTTCATAGAGAACTTACTTATAAGTATGTGCAATACCATGAACTAATTGCATCCTTTAACACCGAAACCTGATAGGATACAGTTTGCATGGCTGTATGTGAGCTTGAACTGCCTACTGACATGAGTTTGAAGCATAAACTACAAGACCTGGTAGTACATTCTTTCAAGGAACTCAGCCTTGTGAAAAAGCTTCCTTTTTTGTTTTTCTTAGGCAGTTTTCTTTTGAGTTGAAATGAAAGAAAACAAGAAGGGATTGTTTTTACCCTCCAACTAAGTAAAGACAAGGGAAAGATTTCATACGTGGGAGCCTTCTGTCAACTTTGCCCTGCAGGCCTTGCAGGGCCCCTGCACACAGCTGCCCCTGTGTACTCCTCACTCCCCCCATGTCCTACTCCCTCCCCTTGCCGTCCTCTGCATAGTCAGGACCCAGAGAATTACATGAGTCCCTTCGAAGGGCTGCTCATCCACACACCTATGACCTCCTTACTTTGTCAGCTTGTTCTTGAATGCAACAAGGAATTTCAAGAAGAAAAAACAGCACCCTTTTATTTTGATGTTTTATCAGCCTAAGATAAGATCTGCCAGTTCCCTGAGTAAAATAGATCTCAGCGTGTCACGAACTGAGGTTGGCCAGTTTCCTTTTTTCTCCAAAGGACTTCATGGTTGTGTCATTTAACTGTTTTCTTTGAAGTAGATTCGAAGATTGTTGGTCACACCCATTCTAGGAAAAAAAAAAAAAGACCTGATTTCCAAACCACACATAAATGATTGTAGGATCCTCTGCACCTTTGCAGCTAATAATGAATAGTTTCTTCCAAGTAGTGCTGAGGGTCATAGGGGGTGTAAGAACCAGATCAGTTCCTTCTCCAAGAGGAGCATCCCCTAGGGAGGACAGCTGTGCGGTCAAGCCGTTCTCTTTATTCGAACCAAGACTTAACTTTATGCCATTTTCTGATGTGTGATGATCTCTCCTGTGTTTCAGTATTGGTTCCCAACTAGACTACAAGTTCTTTAGTGGCGAGGGCTGTGTTTTATATTTTAATTTTGCGGTAGGCACCAAAGGCCTGTACATTACCCTGTACCAACAGAGGTTTACCAAAGGGTTTTCAAGAGCATTTTTCATATGGAGTGCTTATCACAAGATTCGTGGCTGGCTGTTTTGATGGCCTTTTGAGATAGATTTTGCCTATAAGAGGTTGAGCTGCTTTTTTGGCAGGAGTTTGAAATGTACAGTGCAGGTTGGGAAACCCACTGTTCAATGAACAACCTTTCCCCAAAACAAGTCTCCAGTGGACTGGAGAACCCACACCAGAATTGAAACCATTTTCAACATCTCTGGATTGTTTTCTGTCCATGTAAATACAAGAATTATCTTTGACAAACAGTCTGTTTATTAATGCCTCTCTCTCCCCTCCAATTACCTGACTGACTGCTCTGTCACATGGGTTTCTTCATGGAGTGCATCTGATTACTTTCAGTAGAACCAGATGAAAAAGAAAAAATATTGTCAGACAAGGGTAAATTGAATGGACCTCCACTTTCATGTTTAAATAATGTAGGCTTATTGCTAGGCAGACATAACATTTCATAAATACAGTCAGAGGATGGTTTATTTAATGATGCAAGTTGTTTAGCTGGCATAAGCAGAATTATCCAGGATGGTTTCTGTCAGAGTACTCCTATTCTTGCATGACTGGTGATTTGCATGTGACACTGGAACCAAGTATAGAAAAGAAACACACGTTAGACACAGTCCCCCAAAGACACTTTTTGAAAATTAGCAAACTGAGCAGTTAACTCACTGCGTGACGCTACAAAGAAAGTCTCTAGATGGCAAAGCAGGAGGAGCTCAGCTATGTCATTTCTCCAATACTACCCATCCGTCTGCCAGCACTCTCTTCATGCCAGGGTGTTGTAGCTCGGTCCCCTATGTGGGGCCTGGTAATGCATGTTTAGAGTTCCATAAAAATCCACTCAACCACATCACAATGTTTTATGCAGTCTTCTTTCTGAAGCTGCTTTTTAAAAAATCTTGTGCTTTTGTGTCTGATATTACCATATTTTCACAAAGGCTTTATCTTATGGCAGATTCTTCAAGCATACATTACAGTTTATGTTGAAAAAGAAATTTCTCAGAATGCCTTTCCTTCTATCCTTCTCCCCACTCAGGCTCTCACTTTTCTCTGAAAATGTTGAAGCATTTTCTTTTGTTTGGATTTACCTTGGTTTTGAGTGCTAGCTGGTTTGCACTTAGTCACATTTACTTGCAAGGACCACGAGGGTAAAAGAACTTCCTTGTGAGACAGTGACTTCTTCATGAGACAATCTAGGTGAATGCCATAGAAATTTAAAAGCAGTATGTCCTATTGGGTTGATAAAAATTCCATTACGGAGGAATAGTATAATGGTGGTGCTTTCCCACACAGTGAATGTTAGAAACAAGAGATGGGTAGAACTGAGGTCCAAATTAGGAGATGTACCGAAGGCAAAGACACTGTCACTCATGGTTGTGATTCAGAGATTTGTCTGAAAAATGTTCTTCCCGTACCTCCCTGGAAGAGAGTACAAATGCATGTGGCATGTTAGCTGGAACTCTCCTAGGGCAGCTTGCCTTGCACCCACAGTCTTTGCCTCTGTGGGAGACACACACAACACACACCCCATGGACAAAGGCCACACGCATATCCAGTGCTGCAGGAGGCAGTATGATCACGTCTCTCCTTCTGGACCTCTCCATGACATTAATGGAGTGTGAAGACATACTTGTGTGCTGGGGCAGAGAGTTTTTTTAAAAAAGAAAAAAAGTGCCTAGTCACTGGATATGCAATTGCTTGTTAGATTCCCAGCCTCACGCTGGCTTCATTCTGCCGCATTGCCTGAAGCTTCTGTGCAGGCGAAGGAGCTCCAGTGAAGTGCATGTGTGACTGCTGGCCCACTCCATCCAAAGACCCCAGCTTGTTTTACATCTGCTTTCTGTGTTACCTTGACTTTTCAGTTTGGGTATATGCCCGGCTGGGCTTGAAAACTGCTCTTACCCATGTTCTGGAATGTTCTCTATATAGGTAAAATTATTTGGGCCTTGTTTAGTGCCAGAAGGCAGAAAAGGTAGTGTTTAGAGGAAAAATTACAAATCTAGTAAATAGGCTGGACATCTTTCAAGGGCTTTTGTTGCCTGTTTTTTTTCCTGCATGTTTGGCTTAAGCTTCACTTACTCTGTTAAAAACAGAAAATTTGGGCAACTCTAGGACAAAAGAAATACTTGAAGACACGTGCGATGGTCCTGGTACCTTTAGGACAATGTGATCAGACCTCTGGGATTGTGATAGTTCCCGTCTCTCTCACCCAGTGTGTGCAGTAGAGCAGTCTGAATGCACGTTCTGTTGAGATGTTCCCTCCAAAGGTAAATCGTGAGTAAATCATCGCCAAGAAAGCAGAAGCACAGGAACCATCCTGGGAGGCCAGTGGGGTGAGGACTGTCTTGCAGATCTAAAACTAAAACTTATTCTCTACCAGAAGGGAAGTCTGGTTTTTAAAAAGTGACAAGGGACCTCAACTAGAAGTGTACCCATGTTTTAGCTGAAGACGCTTTGAGTGTTGTGCCAGGCTTAGGAGGAGACTGCCTTCAGGCAGCTGTTACCACCGTGGATCACACGCAGCCCACAGCAGGCCCACTCTAGTCAGTTTTACACCTTTCCACTGTCAGGTCCTGCTAAAGAGAAACAGTAAATAGTGGTGTGTGCGTGTTAAGTCACTTCAGTCCTGTCCCGACTCTTTGCAACCTTGTGGACTGTAGCCTGCCAGACTCCTCTGTCCATCTAATTCTCCAGGCAAGAATACTGGAGTGGGTTGCCATGCCCTCCTGCAGGGGATCTTCCCGACCCAAGGATCAAACCCATGTCTCTTATGTCTTCTGCATTGGTAGGCGGGTTCTTTACCACTAGCGCCACCTGGGAAGCCCATAAATAGTGAAGTAAGATTTTATTAAAGCATAAGGATCTTGAGGTAAAGATGTAGGTGTTACTATGAAACAGTTTTCTAAAAGGCATTTGCCAGTAACTTCATCCCTAACTACAACTTAAACATTTCTTTAGTCTACATCAAACCAACGTAGCAACCGTAGCCAGCTCTTTAAATCTTACAGAATCAAATCCCAAGGAAAACAGGCCAGTCCCTAAAAACATTTATAACTTCTGAACCAGAAGTTCCTCTCCCAAGAATTTAACAATTCAAAGGAGGAGCCACAGCTCAAAATTTGAGCTCCTCCTGTTGTCATAGTGATAATAATAGTAACTAATACTCATTGAATTGTTCTGTGTATTTTATGTATATTTATATATATTAATTGTAACCATGTTTTGAAGTAAGCACTCTTAGTGGTCTCCACTTCACATATTATGAAACCAGAGACCTGCCTGGAATCACTAGCTAGTAAATGGAAAAGCCAAAATTCAAACCCAGAAAGACTAATCTAGATCCATTGTTCCAACCAGCATAGAATCTGACCACTAGCATCACATTGGCACTGGGATCAAAGAGATAAAATATATAACACACACAGATGTTCACACAGTGTTAGTTGTAAGAACAAAGAAACTATACATGATCCCTTTTCAAATAGAACATTATGTAACCATTAGAAAAAAAGGTTCTGTAGCAAGATAAAGGGCTACAATGTAAATGATAAAAGAAAAGCCTCTATCATTGCAAAAATGAAAAATAAATATAGACTTAGAAAAGTAGTAAATATAGAATATTAAAATATTTATGTTGCAGTGATGGGAAAATATTGTGTTTTTGGTTTCTCTTGAACCTGACTTGAATGTCGTTTAACCATTATTTTACTGACATGGAAAGCTGAATGGGATATGGAACCACTCTGTAAGGGTCAGGAAAGAAGAGACAGACCCTAACAGAGCCCATGTTGGAGGGTATGCATTTGCAGAGAGAAGCCAGAGTTGTGCCCCATGGTAGAGAGGACCACAAGGTTTGCTTATAAACAAAGAAAGGACTGAAACAGGAAACCATGTTGTGCACACAAAAAAAGGGTAGTATTTATTGGATCCTTAGATCGAAATTTTTAAGAGTCTTGAATAGTTTCTTGCATGTTGTTAGTTGAGGAATGTTGAAAGTAGCTGACATGATCATTAAGAAAGCTGATTACAGTCGCTGTGAAGTGAAAGTCGCTCAGTCATGTCCGACTCTGTGTGACCCTATGACTGTAGCCCGCCAGGCTCCTCTGCCCATGGGACTCTCCAGGCAAGAATAATGGAATGGATTACCATACCCTTCTCAGAGGATCTTCCCAACCCTGGAGAAACCTGGATCAAGCCCAGGTCTCCCACATTTCAGACAGATTGTTTACCATCTGAGCCACCAGGGAAGCCCCTATAGTTGCTAAGTGGGCTACTTTTCCAAAACTGATAGAAAAGCTTCTATCAAAGGCAGTTTATATCTTAGAGACTGTTATTTGGGATAAAATGCTGCATAGCTAGAAAAAAAAAATGGGAGCTGGGGGGTAGTCGTTTCTCCAGCTGTTAGAACATGGTGAGGAAAAACTCCACTTTGTTAGAAATAGAAGAGAACTTGGAGTCCTCTGAGCAGTTGGATTAGATAAGTGAGGAGGATGTCTTTGAGGTCTGATCACGTGCTACAGTGCTTAGTCAAAGCAGGCATTCTAGAAATGATGTTGAGTGTAGGTGTCCAGGAAAGACAGTTGAGCCTAAATAAATCGCTGCAGAGTCTGAACGTCAGAAGATGGGTAAGGATACACGTGGTGGAAATGTGCAGGAAGCCATCGTGGGCATCCCCCCTGTGGCTCACAGCCCCTTAGGAGGGAATGTCGATGCCAGAGATCAGGCACTTGGTGAAAATTTCAACTGCGAAACAGACCAGAGAAGATAATAATAGAGGGAAAAAGTGGTTAGAATTGTATGTTGCCTCACACAGAATACTAGGCCATTCCTCTTCCCCTGAAGCAAACGCCCAACAGCTGTCTAAAAACTGTCATTTCTACTGGATTATGCTGCTGCTGCTGCTAAGTCGCTTCAGTCATGTCCAACTCTGTGCGACCCCATAGACGGCAGCCTACCAGGCTCCTCTGTCGTCCCTGGGATTCTCCAGGCAAGAACACTGGAGTGGGTTGCCGTTTCCTTCTCCAGTGCATGAAAGTGAAAAGTGAAAGTGAAGTCACTCAGTCGTGTCTGACTCTTCGCGACCCCATGGACTGCAGCCTACCAGGCTCCTCCGTCCATGGGAGTCTACAGGCAAGAGTACTGGAGTGGGTTGCCATTGCCTTCTCTGACTGGGTTATAGTTCTTTGAAATAAGAAATTTGTTTTCCTAAGATATGGGACACCTGCCAATAGACACACTGTTTTAAAGACCTTTTTGGTTTTAGAGGAAGGAAAATATCTTAATGACAGTGCAGAATCACATAGCAAATGTAATTCACTTGAAAGATTCAACTACATTCTGTTCCATTTGTTTCATTTTAAATGATATATTTGCAAACATGTCATTGCTCACTTGATGTTTACCTCCTCATTACACGTCTTTAGCAGGCTTGATTGTTGCCTGAAATTGCTTTTTCGTTGACAGAGCTTAGTCGAGATGAATGAAAATGTGTTGGGAGCACCTTCTCACAGATAGGGAAGGCCTGTTTGGCCTCTCACCAAAGGCGCAGCCTTGTCGCTCCCCAAGGATGGCTCCCCAGCTGCTTCCATTTGCACCTGCCTGCCTGGGCACCCCTTGGGAACTTCCAGAATGAGTCTGACCTGGTCGCCTTCTTTCTCTGCTAATGGAGGAAAAATGGTGCATTTGCATTGTTCCCTTTCAAGCGAACTTTTTTTTTTTAATTTGACTTTCAGTCTCGGAGCTGGTCTTTATAATGCCTCTAGATAAAAGCACTTCCCCAAAGTGAAGCCCCACAAAGTGCCGGCACCATGGAGTTTACTCTCTCTTTCTCCGCAAGAGACAGAATCTAAACCCTCAAATGTCATTGGAGGAAACATTTGTTACTCTAAGGACCTTTCTAGATCAGTGGAGAGAGAGCTCTTGTTTCTCTCTAAGTTCTCAGTTTGTCCTCAGAAGTCAAGGATGAGGCATCACCGGCCTCTCTTCAGGCACTCTCTTCACTTCTGCTTGAATGCCATCTTTTCTCGGCCTCATTTCCATCTGATTCTGAAGGGCCAGTTGCAGGATTAAAAGCATTGTCAGTGATTAGAAAGCTCTCTGGTTTCACTGCATCCCTTTACTTTACCTTCAGTGATTGTTGGTGGAGGTAGAAATTTCCAAAAGTCAGTAGCTTTTTTTTGTTTGTTTGAAGAGACAGAGAATGTGGTTTAGGAATGTAGGATTTGGCCCCTGTCCATCTTCCATCACACCCGGCTTGCCTTACATGGAAGAATGGAAGTTCCTCGCTCAGGAAATCGGCGGGTGGGGGAGGTAATGGGATGGTGGGGCACACGTGTCTCACCAGACACAGGACGGTTTTGCCCTCACCTCCAGACACCCATAGCAGTACAGCTGCCATTCAGACCTGAGCTCACATGCCAGCCTGTCCCTCTGGAGCAACTCAGCCGGGGAGAGGGGAAAGGAGTGCCAGTGGGCAGCCTGCAGGGAGGAATGGCAGTGGGATTTTGGTTGTGTTTTGTGTTTTTGGCAGAGCTGTATTGAGAGACACTATTGCTTCCACACCCTGTCATTAGTGGGTGGGTAATAGTGATATAAAATAAGAGATGAATTAGGATAATAAGGGGCAAAGGAGAAAGGAGTGAATTTTCCACAAGTAATATTTTTCTCTTCATGGTTATTTAACTTCGAAACAGAACTTGAAAGTAGTAATCACCATTCCACGGTAGACAAAGGACTGAATGTAAGAGCCAGACACGAAGATGTGCTTATCTTTATTACGTTAACTAGAAACATACTGAAACATGCACAGCTTTTAGGAATACACTGCTGTTTCCATTATAGAAAAAAAAACATTTTTAAAAAGGAGAAGTTATGGGTGGCCTACTGTGTTGTTGCCTTTTTTTTTTTTTCTTTTCTTTTTTTGGCTAATGAAGACGTTACCCTGGTGAGAAAAGTCTGTGCATCTTAGCCACCTTTTGCTTTTCTTTGACGGTTTTTTGGAATCATTTTATGAGGCGAATATATTGTAAAGCAACTCCAAGTGGGATGATTAAAGGCCCAAAAAAACCTTTAAAGAGTGTGGGCAGGTACAGCTGTTTCCCTGCTATAGCCCCCAAATAAATAAGAGCTGTTTGTATTCATTCGTTGATTCACCCAAGATGGAATAAGTGCCTGCATTATGCCAGGCACTGAGGCACTGGAGGTAACAGGGATGAACAGAAGTCACTGCCCCCACGGAGCTTACACTCTAGAGGGGAGATAGACACCAGACAAGTCGCCACATTCACAAAGGATTATAAAATGCTCTAAATAAAAATGCAATGTGGAGGGAGCAGGGGGGGAGCGTGCGAATTGAAAGAGTAGCATTGACATATATGCACTACCATGTGTAAAATAGGTAGCTAGTGGGCAGCTGCTGTATAGCACAGGGAGCTCAGCTCAGTGCTCTGTGATGACCTAAGGGATAGGAAGGGGAGGGTGGGAGGAAGGCTTAAAAGGGAAGGGATGTATGTATACCTACCTGTGGCTGATTCATGTTGTTGTAACACAGAAGGGAACACAACATTGTAAAGCAGTTACACTCCAATTTTTTAAAAATTAAAGAAAAAATTTTTAATTGTATGAATAAATAGTAAGCTCCTATTAAAAAAAAAAAAGTACAGTGTGAGCAGTATACAGGGGAACTTGTTTTCTCCTGGAGGAAGTGAAGACCTCTCTGAGGAATTATAATGGAAAATTACAGGAGCATTTTTAAGTGGAGGAGGAGGGGAGGGTGACAATCCTAGTTACATTTGAAGATTTACAGAGATGGAGTTGAAGCGGGCCCAGAATGAAGAGACGAGTACCCACACCTAAAGAAATACACGAGTGAATCAAAAACTGCCTTTGCCTCCTCGGAATAGCTCTTTAAATGTTTTATTACACTCCAGTTTGAACGAAATAACTAACATTTTGTGTACTGTATTTCTCACCAGTGGATCCTCTTCCAAGGGTCTGAATAAACTTTTGCCTTGAAGTATTCTCTCAGTTCCCTTCGAGCACCAACACTGCTCCTGTTAAACAAAAAAAGAATTCAGGTACATTTTGTCACTCGGAGACACATACAATCCTGGTTTCCTGTTATTTTTCCCTGTTTATTCAGCTCCTACAGAACCGTTATTGTGTAAATTTGCGGATGGCGGACAGAAGAAGAGACAGAACCCAAACAAATACATCCCAAATGGACGGCCCTGGCACAGAGAAGGAGAGGTGAGACTTGTAAGTCCTTTCTTGAAACTTCTGTGGGGCTGTGTCATCACAAAAAATACGAAAGTAGTTACACAAACGCAGCATCTTGACACAGTTATCACGTTTCTAAAATAGGGGCTAGGGTTAAAACTTCATTATCCAGATACTGTCACGTGAGGACTTCTCACAGTGAATACAGAGCTAAGGGAGTGATGGTTCTCCTGACAGACAATAGGTGGTGGAAACAACCGTGTTTACCAGTTAGCAACATTTATTTAAAAAAAAAAAAAGCATTTTAAATTGCTGTAAGAAATGCACAAGTGGTCTTTAATGTTATGGTTTCTTAGAATTACAATTTTAATTATTTAGAAATTATTTTAAATATTATTAAAATAAATAGCTATTTGTCATTTAGGTTTTTTAACCTAATTCTTTTCAATAATGTTCTTTAGGAAAAGAAAAAGAGCTCAATTTCTTAATAAAAATGTTGGCCCTCCATTCCCCCCATACTAACCATAAATAAATTTCTTTTGTTTTTGTTTTTTTTTTAAGTAACATATTGGTTCAAGAATGTCTAAGGAACTGCCATTCAGTAGAAATGTTCTACAGTCTGTACTGTCCAGTGATTACCACTAGTCACTTGTAACACATTTGAAATGTAGCTAGTATGGTAGAGGGACTCAGCTTCTCATTTAATTTTAAATAGCTGTCTTTGACTAAGGGTTGCTATGTTGTACAGTGCCAATCTAGAGCTTAATTCTCATGTTGAGTTTATAATTACGTGTGTCTAACATAAACTCTCAATTTTATCAAATACTAAACTATCCCCGTTTTTTGTTGCCATGAGTCTAAGAAATGGAATTTTTAATTTGTACCTTTGCAGATAAATGTTTCTTTTTCTTTCCCATAGGCTGGAATGACACTTACTTATGACCCAACCACAGCTGCTATACAGAATGGGTATGTCATTAAGATAAATACATAATGGCTAGAGGGAAAAATGTGAAGGTGGAAAATATCAGATGTTTATTCCATGAATGATTGTGCTTAAAGGATTACTTAATAAAGGCTTTTGTGTTTGTTCTAGATTTTATCCTTCACCATACAGTATTGCTACAAACCGAATGATTACTCAAACTTCTATTACACCCTATATTGCGTCTCCTGTATCTGCCTACCAGGTTTGTACCTTTAGGATTCATCAAGAGTATGACAACTTGCCAACCATGAATCACTGCTATGTTTTTATGTATCTTAAAATTTTGAACATTTATAATGAAATTTTAAGTCAAATGTTAGGCAGCTTGGATACCCAATTTAGAATTAGCTGCTTTTTATTTAACAGAGTGATTTATTTTTGTGTTTAGGAGAATGTACAACAAAGGGAAATGGTTGTCAGCTGTCAGTTTTTGAAGTCATAGCATTTTAGAATTGGGACAAACTCAGATGCTTCCTTTACAACAGGCCCTGCCGCTGGACACCATGTGTCCCAGACATTGAAACTGGAAGAGTATTGCCATTGGGTAAAATGCAGAATAGATCTGCACTGTTGCCTTTGTTAATTTGTCAGCAGAAACTTAACAAAAGAGCAAGTAAATATGCTAATAAATGAAGATGTGTCTCTTATTAGGTAACATGAAATGAGCAAGGCACTAAGACTTGAGGCCAAAAAAGGGGAGGCAGCTTCCCATTTAGGTTATTTTTTGAAGAGGCTTTACCTTACACTCCCAACTCAGAGCCAAGATCTCCTTCAGCACCTTGTGGTTATATTGACGTGGTTTTGTTGGAGGGGTAGCTGCTGTTCTCCATGAATCCTGAGTGTACATGTATTTCTCCTCCCATATCAGAGTGCCTCTCACAAGGTCACCACCTTGGCCCAGACAGGAACACCAATGGAGTCAATTACAGACATAGGAATACACTTTTGTTAATTGTTGAGATCCTGTGTGACTAAACTTTTGTGTATTCTTGTCTTTAAAACAATTGAATTAGATATTGTAACCCTGGATTCTGGTGGTAGGAGATAATATCTAATAACTGTGTAATTTCACGTCTATAAGCCTCAGTTTCCTCATCTTTAAAATGGGGATAATAATAGTTTCTATCTCATAAGCTTATCATAACAACTAAAGGAGATTATCTGTGTAAAGAGCTCAACCCAGTACCTGGCATAGCACTCCATAAATGTTAGCTATGATTATTACCGTCCTTTATACTTTACATCCAGGATTAACTGGCTGGTAAGAGTATATCCATTCTGCTTTTTTAAAATAATGGATTGGTCAACATAAGCAATATAGCAAATGTGGTTCTGTCTAAAAGCATAAAAGTAGCTCTGGATAACAAAGAGAAGTGTTTAAATGCACCAAAACTGCAGTTGTAAAGTAGCATTCACAGCGTCCCTCAGCTTCTAGGTTCTTCTCACTTCCTTTCTCTGAGCCGTCGCTCATTGTCTTTTATCTCTTTGGGTTGTTAAGTTTCTTATGCTGCTACTTCGATCTGCTCATCTGCTCCGTGTAGCACTCACTCATTTAATCCCTTTCTAATGATTTTGAACTTAAGATTTGTTTATTTTCCTTGCCTGTCTGAGATGCACTGAGATCTGCTGCAGTGCATTTTCCCTAATTAACAATTCCTGTATCTGATTTTAAAGGATAGTCTTCTTTCTTAACTATTTGAACTTTGCAACCTCTAATAGGGGCAAGTAAGCATATTCTCAGGCAAATGAGAGATTGTGCATATTAATTTCAATGTATGCACTGTAGATATTTACAGCTATGAATGCATCTCCTCACAACCTCTTTTTCTGTCTTTACTATAATGGCAATGAGCATTTTGGCCACAGAATTATTTCATAGAGTAGAAGAAAATTAGGAGACCAGTGTTGTTAATAGATTTGATAGACCTAACTGGAAACAGCATTTCATTTACAAAGGCCTGATTTCTTTTCCTGGGCAGTCTGTTTCCCTAAGATACATGTGTAATTTCATTCCAGTTACCTGGCCCTCAGTGGCATTACTTGTTAGATCCTCAACCCCATAAGTTCAGGGGCCCAATGGGGTCAGAAAATGGGCTTTAAGTGATCTGTGATTCTCTTAAATGCAAAGTGTCACTGGTATGTGTGCAGTCAGGTGCGGAGGGAAAGGTCTATTTCCTTCATCAGGTTTTCAAAAGGATTCATGATTCAAAAGAGAATAAAGAACCAATAAAGAGTTCACATAACATAGATTATTATTCCCATTTTATAGTTAGGGAAAATTGAGGAAAAGAAATTGACAGCAGCAGATTTGTTGCTTCAGAAAGAAAATTGGATTAGATGTCATGGCTCCCTAACCCCATGATGATATGAGCTATTAGATTATCAGGACCACAGAAATATACCACGGATGAGTGCATCTGGCCCAGATTGGAGTCTGCAGGGAGCTGCTCGCCTCCCCGTGATGTTTTCAGTGAAGGCCTGGCGCTCGTGTTGGAGCAGGCCTTTCTCCACTAAACCACTATATGCTTATATTAATACAATTGGATTTGAGAAATTGGCATCTGCAAGAAACCACCAATATCCCGATGGGGAAAGGCTGCAGTCCAGATAACTGAAATGCTAACGAGGCAGAAGCACTTAACTTTGGTCTGCCTTAGGTGGCAAAGGAAACCAGAGAAAACAAGTATCGGGGCTCTGCTATCAAGGTAAATCACAATCCATTCTTCCCCCATGACTCTTCCCCATGTCCTCTCTGTAGAACCTCTTAAGTTAACAGTAGGGGATGAGATGCAGGAGGGTTTTGTTCTCAAGAATTAAGAGACAAGCTTATTCTGAAATCTAACCTCAGGAAAGCTTTGGGTATCAAGAAATGGGCCGATATTCTTTTCTCTAGAGTGGCAGAAACAACCCTGCTTTCTTCCCTGCCACAGAATCTGACTCTCAGTCATTTCTCAGTCCAGAGGGTCTACTGTATAGATGTCCTTTTAACTGTAGATGTCAGGATCTAGTTACTAAAGTTTGATTTCCTAAATATGAATTTCAGATTTTTATATTTCACACTAACTAGAAATTATTGACCACCAGACAAGATTTCTGAAATACAATGTCCTGGGTATCAAAAGGGAGTTGAATTTGATTACTCTTTAAATAAGCACATACTTTAAGGGTTAGTTTCTAATAAGATGTGCTGGAATGAATTCTCATTCCTCTATATTCCTAAAGCACCTATGTTCCTACCTTGATTATAACACTCTTCACTGTTTCTTTGAGTTGTTTACTTGTTTATCTCCCTTGCTTAGATAGTAAATTTCTTGAGGGTGGGGCCCATGTCTTATTGCCTTTACCTCTTTGGTGCTTGATACTCAATAAATACTTTTTCGGTGGGCAGATGGAACTTGGTTTTGAATAATCATTTCATCCTATTCAGAGTGACCAGTTTGTCAAGAACTCTAACTGCCTTAAATTAAATCCTTTTAATCAACTGATAGTATTGTTTCTTTATTTTCCTCCTATAGATTTTAACATGATTAAAAGAGCTCTAGAGAAATAAATAGCGCTCCTATGGAAATCAATGTTTCTTCCAAAATCCTTCCTTTTCCAGGTGCAAAGTCCTTCCTGGATGCAACCTCAACCATATATCCTACAGCACCCCGTAAGTTTTTCATCTTAATGGCTTTGTAGTTTTCAAGTAAGCTATGTATAAGTTAAAAACCATTCTCTGGGTTTAAACCATTTGCGCAAAGGTGGTGTAGGATTTGGGAAATGTTAAATATGGGATATTGAGAATGTATAAGTTCATTATAAAACTTTGACTCACCTTGTCTTAAAACAAATTGGTAGTTGACATTAAGTTAGATTTGCAATTCATGAAAATTTAAATGTAGGAGATCATTCCACTGAACTTTTAAATTTTAAAGTTTTTAAATTGCTAAATTTTTAACCATACTTGTGATAAAATAGCTCTCTTTGTGTGCATTCTGTTTAATGCAAATATAAAGTGTTCAGAATTGACCTAGAGTTTTTTCATCAGTGTTAACCTCTCCATGGAAATTTTAAATACTAAAGTAGTAACACCTACTGAGGGTAAATAACTAATGTGATTCTTTAGTGACACGAGCATGTACTGTACTTACATATATATTATGTTTTTTAAATTGAATGAGTTACACTTCACCTTATTAGGTACTATACTGAATGTATTTTTCAAAAATACAGAAAATCCAGTTTGTTGAATTAAAACATGAGTTTAGAATGTTGAAAAATAAAGGTGAAAAACAAAAATCACAAAAAAGGCTAAGGATGCCTAATATAATAATCTGGATGCTAGCCACAAAGCAGCCACAAAGTGAGCCTAAGCTTTCTAATAACCAATGCAAAATGGGAATCTTAATAAGCAGTATAGCTCACAGTGCTTATAAAACAGATCAGTTGCATAGGAAAAAGCACATTGTTTTGGCCTTAAAATGAGATGGGAATTTCTTTAGGACAACTTCCAAAAGAGGACACTACGCAGTGTTAGACCAGGCATGTGAAACAGCAGAACAGGGACACGTTCTGAACAGGAAGTTGCTGAGATGACTTTGAAGAAGGAGAAAAAGCATGTTTAGTTGATAACACAGGAGAGGAACTCTCTGATGATGTATCCATATGTGTTAAATTGCCTGTATAAACATGCACACATATGTTTCTACACACTGACACATGTATCTACCCACATCCACCCACCAAGCCACACAAACACCCATGGCAGTCTACATCCCAGGTACTCTGTGCTGTCCTATTCGGGAATGCTAGAAATCAGCTCATTTTTCATCTGGGGCCTTTCTGGGACAATAGCTCCTACAGATGAATGAGGAAGAGCAGCAGGAAGCTCCTGCATTTTCTAGACTTCTGAGTCATTTACGTGTTACCACTCACTTTCGATGGAGAAGGAAATGGCAACCCACTCCAGTACTCTTGCCTGGAAAATTCCATGGATGGGGGAGCCTGGTAGGCTACAGTCCATGGGGTCGCAAAGAGTCGGACACGACTGAGCGACTTCACTTTCTTTCTTTCGGTAGTTCCTTTTGGAGAAGGAAATGGCAACCCAATCCAGTGTTCTTGCCTGGAGGATCCCATGGACAGAGGAGCCTGGTGGGGCTGCAGTCTATGGGGTTGCAAAGAGTTGGACATGACTAAGCAACTAACACACACACACACTCACTTTTGAATGATGCACATTAAAAATTTTTTAAGGGAAAAAATTCTTACGAAATATATTAATAACAAGTGATCTCTGACATGGGCTTCCCTGGTAAAGAATCAGCCTACAATGCAGGAGATGCTGGTTTGATTCCTTGGTTGAGAGGATCCGCTGCAGAAGGGATGGGCTACCCACTCTGGTATTCTTGGGCTTCCCTCATGGCTCAGTTGGTCAAGAATCCACCTGCAATGCGGGAGACATGGGTTCAATTCCTGGGTTGGGAAGATCTCCTGGAGAAAGAAAAGGCTACCCACTACAGTTTTCTGGCCTGGAGAATTCCATGGATTGTGTAGTCCTTGGGGTCACAAAGAGTCGGACACAACTGAGCAACTTTCACACAACTACTGTGTCTGACATCCTTTGGCAATCTTCTGCCAATCTGCATCCTTTGGCAATCTTCTTCTGGAGTGAGGCTGCTGCTGCTGCTGCTAAGTCGCTTCAGTCGTGTCCGACTCCGTGCGACCCCATAGACGGCAGCCCACCAGGCTTCGCCGTCCCTGGGATTCTCCAGGCAAGAATACTGGAGTGGGTTGCCATTTCCTTCTCCAGTGCATGAAAGGGAAAAGTGAAAGTGAAGTTGCTCAGTCGTGTCCGACTCTTAGCGACCCCATGGACCGTAGCCCACCAGGCTCCTCCGTCCATGGGATTTTCCAGGCAAGAGTACTGGGGTGGGGTGCCATTGCCTTCTCCGAGGCCTTACCTATTAGAGACAGGCAGCACATCTCTGAGTTGAACACCATTGAGACAGCAGTAAGACCTACCTGAGAAGTCATTCCTTTTCCCCACCCAGATTTAGACTGCCTGAGACTAGTACTAAAGTTCCTGCACATCAGCTTTTACCCTCAATTGTGTATTGATAGTTATATCAATAAATAACTTTTTAAGGGATGATGAGTCAGTCGCAGTGATACCAAAAACCTAACATTAATAATTGTAGGATGTATCAGAGTAATTGCATCTTCAGGTAATTGGGTGATTGCAGAAGTGAGAGGAATGAGATAATCTGTAAGAATATTACAATAGGATAAATTAGAGAAGATGCAAAAATCCAGAAATAGAACTAATTGAATTTCATAAACAGAGTGCCATTAAG
Organism: Giraffa tippelskirchi; assembly: GCF_054371585.1. Classification (NCBI taxonomy): domain Eukaryota; kingdom Metazoa; phylum Chordata; class Mammalia; order Artiodactyla; family Giraffidae; genus Giraffa; species Giraffa tippelskirchi. The sequence continues at coordinate 97,971,626 of NC_137277.1, forward strand.
TAATCATTAAAAATGATAATGAGAGCAAGGCAGTAAATATTGATAATGGAATGTTAAGTTAAAAAGCAAAACCCGGGATATGAAGTAGTTTCGTATTTCATATGAACCTGGTTGCAACTCTGTAAAAATATGTGGAAGCCAGAAGCCACGCGGTGCTACCGAGACACTGCTAACAGCCATGTATTAAGAGACAGGCTGGGTTATATGAGTGATTTTTTTTTTCACCCCTCCTCTGTGTTTTTAACTATATTTAATTTAATTTTATTTATTTATTTATTTTTAATTGGAAGGTAATTGCTTTACAGCTATGTTTAATTTTGTTTTTGAAGACCAGAATTTTTTCCAGTGAAGTCAAAGATTCTGAAATTAGATTATTAATTATATCTGAATCTGCTTCCCTCCCCTGGCACCAAATTACAGTTGCAAGTTCTGAGAAACACTGAGTGAATGACGACTGTGATCTTGACCCTAACAGCCTGACTTTGAATCAAATGGCTATTTTTTTTTTAACATTTTTAAACAAGACGCTGTATTTATAATATGCAATATAGTATATTGTGTTGTGACTGCTAAAACATCAACTGTCATTTACTTTAAAAATGAATTAAGCATTTTGTAACCCTGGCCAGCCCAAAGTAGTTTGTGTCTCCTGTCGCAGCACATAGTCCTCCCATGGATTAGCTTGCTTTACAGTTAAGTGAAGAGAAAGGGAGAGGTATTTAATAGAGAGGGATTTCTGTGAAGTGAGTGCTCTTTAGAAAAGCCTCAGGGAGACTTCCCTGGTGGTCCAGTGGCTGAGACTCCATGCTCCCAATGCAGGGGACCTGGGTTTGATCCCTGGTCAGGGAGCTAGATCTCACATGCAGCTAAATAAAGATTTTCCAAGTCTCAGAAAGCACAATCTAGACGATTTGTAAGAAATCGCTTATGACACAGTTTACAAGTTTGAAGGGAGGTTATTTTTGCTTCATGTTCTGCAGCAGGCTAAGCCATGTCCTATGGAAAAGGTGGTTCCAGAATTCCTCTCCTCCCTCCTCACTTGCTCTGTCTGACTCCCCAGGGTGCCGTGTTAACTCCCTCCATGGAGCACACCATGTCACTACAGCCTGCGTCTATGATCAGCCCTCTGGCCCAGCAAATGAGTCATCTGTCACTTGGCAGCACCGGAACAGTAGGTGGCAAATTAATATCATGTGTCTCAGCTTACAGAGGAGGCTAAATTCGTGCAGCCTGATTTTCCTTATCAGTTATAGGCTCTGTAATGTCAGAGATTATATCTGATCCCCTCTCACCTCCCACATTGCCTTCCACATAGTAAATACTCAGAGATTTCTTGATTTATTGATGAACTAAAAGTCTGTCCTCTGGCTATCTGTCTCTCCTGTATCAGAATATAGCATCCATACAAGACCACTTATAGCCCTAATAACTGGTATCATTCATTCACACTGGCAGACCTGGTCTCATGAAGGTGATACATGATAATAAAGGCAGGGGATTTTTCCTCACTTACTTCCACTTGAATGGGTTTTAGGGGTGCTGAATCACAATCGTAGTATTGACTTATTTTCCCCAAGTCCAGGGTTGCAGTTAAGTATGGAGTTGAGCTGATTTCAGATTAATTTCCAGGGTTGATATGGGTAGCATTTAGATGGTAAGATGACCAAAGGCTTTTAATTGAGTCCATATCTGTGGTGACTTAATAGAACAAAGGGTAGTATTTTCTTTGCTTACGTTCACAGCCAACAGCAGCAGCTCATCAAGGCTAAACCAGGGCCACATACATCGAATGAGAAATCTCTCCTGCCTTTGGAGAAGGATAATTTTCAGCATCAGGAAAGCAAGGGTCCGTTTTCCATTTTTTTCCCATTTTTCAGTGACCTCCTGAAGATCTAAGGCCTTTACTTCTTGGGTCTCCACTTACGGGAACAATTCTAATTCAGGCAGCTGCTGGAAATGAATGAGGTTCTTTGAAGGAGAGATCTTCTAGATTAAAATAGCACATTAATGATATTGAATTATTGAGGATGAGAAACTGTAATGATCTTCACCCATGGTTTGTCATTGGCCACCCTAACCGTATTCTTCTTTTCAGTACATGCCTGCCACATCAGCTATGCAAGGGGCCTACTTGCCACAGTACACACATGTGCAGACGGCGGCGGTTCCTGTGGAGGTTGGTACACACCACAGTGGCCATTATGGCAATGAGTAGTTTCAGAAGTGGGTAAATCAGAACTCAAGGAAGAATCAAATCAAAAGTGAAACATGTACATAAAGAACTGAGTTTAGAGGAAGTGTATGTTTAGAGTTGTTTTCGACTATGAAATATAATTCTCTGCATACAGATTAGCATAGCAATATCCAAGCCACACCCCCAGGGCTCCCTGAAATATTTTAATATTTTCTAAGCTTGTAGCACATTTCACTATCCCCTCAAGTCTCTATCCTGTCTCCTATAAAATGATACTTCCAGGCAAATTAAGATAAAGCTGGAGTTTGCAGAACTGGTACCAAAGATTATATCAATAATAATTATAAAAATCTGTTATAATTAAATACTTGGAAAAAATATTTCAGAATTTAACAGGGATAAAGAACAGACCATACCTGTTTTTGTAGAAGACCTAATAGAGCTAAATAACTCTTAGTTCTTATTATGGAAGATACTGGTATGACATTAATATGGAAGAAATCTGACATTTGAATTCAAGTTGGGCAGAAAGCATAGTGTTTTCCTGCAAAGTATCCTTGGAATTCTAAGGAAATTCATCAACCCAGTTGGTCCCATCAGTTAATCACATCCCATAGGTTCCAATTCCAAAAACAGCCCTAGGATTGTGGCTGAATGACAGGGGAGGTAGGGTTTTTTGTTTTGTTTTGTTTTGTTTGCCTCTAAATGATTTAAATTTGTGCAGTTATTGGCAACCACAGTTACTGGAACCCACAATCCATATCTGCAGTGCTGAAACAAACAAATCTTAAAAATTTTCTTTGTAACTACTTCAGCAAAAACCTGACCTGTGGCAGAAGCCCAGCTGAACTGACACAAGACAAGATCTTTGCCCCATTTACACTGCATGTTCAGACTTTTCAGCACAGACCTGTTAATGTGTTTGATCGTAAGGTACAGTCCGAGACCCCACTGAGTATCATCAGTGATATACAGCATATGCATACTGTATTTCAGATTGTAAAATCTGAAATGACTGAGGTCCAAGTCACATCTGGCCCCAAAGGATAAGAGATTTGTTTAATAAATTGTAGTTTGATGTGAAGAGACAACTCATATAAGTTGGAAGAGGTTCTTTGGGTGTATCAGACATTTAACTCCTTAGGGAAGTAATTAACCTTGAAGGCTCTACATGACATTAAGAAAATCACTTGTAAGCAGTGCTTGTCTTTACGATGTGGGATTCGGTCCAATCTGGGTAGTAGAGTTTGGATATTATTGCTCACATGTCTCATCTGTTCTGCTTTGTTGTAGGAGGCGAGTGGTCAGCAGCAGGTGACTGTGGAGACGTCTAATGACCATTCTCCATATACCTTTCAACCCAATAAGTAACTGTGAGGTATGAGGGAACGATCTCCATCACTGTAGGGCTCAAGTCAAGGAAAGGCTGTGATGATTTTATCAGAATAGTACCTAGAACAACTCAGGTCTGGTCATGCTGCTTCAGTCATGGCAAGGGAATCCAGTGTTACTGAAATCTTAAAATCAATGATTTTGTGGTCTTGTAAATTAAGTATTCTTTCCAAAAAGAACAGTGCCTTATATTGAAGTCAAATGTATGTTTGCTCTCTCTTCCTCCCTAACTGCCCCCAAAATCAGTAACATAATCAGAGAATACCAGGTGCCAAATTTGTCCTACATTTTTATATATATATATATAGATAGATAGATAGATAGATAGATATGTGTGTGAGAGAGTAAATACCTATACATATATATATATATATATATCTCCTATATTTATATTATTTTAATGCTCACAGACTGAAGGAAAAACAGTGTAAGATTTTGCTTAGTCTAGCGTTACAAGGTTAGCAGTATCTTGACAGAATCAAATGTGAGTATCCTTAGATTGATAGATTGCTTTCCCCACTCTCACTTGAACCACATATCTCAAAACTTGTCACTCTGCCGTGCAGATTACATTGAACAACTGTGTGGAACATAGAACAGTTGGGTTTCTAGATTGCCCTGGTGAAGTATGTTGCAGGCATCAGATTTGGAATATGGACTCAGGACATAGAAAGTGACCCTCGGTTCCAGAATTTGCACTTACTGACCTATCACCAGTGATGAGCAGATCCTTTCCCAAACATATATGTCTTTAAAACAAGAAAGAGATGACAAAGCTCTATGGTCTATTACACCAAATGTTACAAGAGCATTTGTTTTTTATATTTTTGTCTTCCAGATGTACAGAAGGGTGTTCTTACATGAAGAAGGTTGTGAAGGCTGAACAATCATGGATTTTTCTGATCAATTGTGCTTTAGGAAATTATTGACAGTTTTGCACAGGTTCTTGAAAACGTTATTTATAATGAAATCAACTAAAACTATTTTTGCTATAAGTTCTATAAGGTGCATAAAACCCTTAAATTCATCTAGTAGCTGTTCCCCTGAACAGGTTTATTTTAGTAAAAAACAAAAAACAAAAAAATAAGCAAAAAAAAAACAAAAAAACAAAGGATTTTTATCAAATGTTATGATGCAAAAAAAAGAAAAAAAAAGAAAAAAGGGAAAAAAAAAGAAAAGAAAACTTCAATTCTCTGGGTATGCACAAAGACCATGAAGACTTACTCAAGTGCATGACCGGATTCTTGTGGTTTTTGTTCATTTTGTGTTTCGTTTGTGTTTTTTTCCGCTGTATGAAATGGGCTTTCTGACGTTTAAATAGTCCAACTTCACCCCTGGTGTTCTGTGCTTGCAGTGAGAGTGTTACCGCCAGTGTCTCTTTTCTTAGCTTTCCGTTTTCCTTCCCACGTCGTGTGAAGTGTCTTATCCTTTTCTATGAATTCCAATTTGCCTTAACTCTTTTGATGCTGTAGCTGTTTCAGTAAAAGTTAGTTCAAACTAATGATGTAGAATGCTTTGACCAAATGGGCTGGTCTATTATGCCTTGTAAAACAGCAGCATAGGGCTTTTAAAAGGTAGTCAATAAAAGTTGCTGAAATTTTGGCTTTTTTAAATATGTAGTAGGTGTTTTTAATGATTTTTCACATAATGTGTAAGGTAGTGAAATGCAAGAAGGGAAAACTGTTTTGTGTGAAACACATTTTCTGACTGGGGAACTTTTAATAGGGTGAATTGTTTGTAAGGCTGTATGCCAACAGTTTCCTCTGATAGTTTGACTGATTTAGGATATCTGCTGTATGATGCAATGTAAAGTCTTTTTTGCCTTTTTTCAGGAAAAAAAAAACTAACTTGATGTTCTAGATTTAGTGTAGGTAGCGTTGGGGCAGGGGGTGGGGGGTGGGGGAGGGGAGTCACCGAATGTTTTGTCCTTCCTTTATACTAATGATAGTGCTTTAGAATGAGAATGACGCCTGAGATCTGGCAAACCGAGGGGAAAAAATGTTGCTATTGCAACTAAATGGCAAAAGCTAAAAGTAAGGATTTATCTTCAAACATAAAGCTGAGATATGAATAGAAGCAAAATGATTGGCTACTAGCTCTCTCTATTACGTAAATTTGAGAAATAAAAATTACTTGGCACTTTTAAAGGTAACTTCACCAAAGACCGAAGAGCCAGTAACCAGTAGCTCCAACTAGTCTCAGCATCACATCTTCTGTGCTCTTTATTTTTGCCGGACCAGTTTGCGGTTAGGAGAATGTGCCTTTTTTGTACCTTTGCATTTAGGTTTTCTAATTTTAATTGATGTATGGACACACACAAACAAAAAAGCATGAAGGAAGATTTGGATCCAAGCAGTGCCACACTTTACATCATCACTACAAGTGTTCAGTGTAAAGAAAAACCAATTTTGAAACTATGAAATTCCTGATTCATAAATACACAGTTATTTCTACTTTAGTACCTAGAAGATAATTCACTGTTATTAAAGCTCTTTTATTAAGACAATTGCATATGTTTGAAAAGCAATGGTAAATTAAGTTGTCTTCCAAAACTGTGTACTTGTCTGGTCAACTGTGTGTGATCAGTTATCTACCTCAGAGTCTATTTTCTTTTGTGCTGGGACAGGTTGCTGGCCCTCCCTGTTTCCACAGACCAAATCCTTCCTAGCTCAGGAGCTAGGCCTAAGCAGTTATTTCTTTCGAGTATTTTTTAGTTCTTAAAATTTATGCTTGTATTTGATTATAGATGTCAGTGACATTTCATAGTTTCAAAAGTCCTTGCTGCTCTGAGAAGTGTAGATTCTAGTGAAAATTACATAGTCATAAGAGAAATGTGTTTTTGTTTTTGTTTTTGTTTCCTTTTTTTAAAGTTGTGGTATTATTGGTTCTATGCTCCCTGGAATATTACTGCTTTGTGAAAGTCCAGACCGAACGCAGCACCCTCTTTGTACCTAGTACGTTATAAACCTGGGTCTCTCACTACTTGATATTTTTGCATTAGTTAAGACAGAAATTTGATAGCTCAGTTAGAGAGGAGGGAAAACCTGCTGCTAGAAATGTCTGAACTAAGTGCCATACTCGTCTGGGTAAGATTTGGGAAACATAACCTCTGTACATAAAAAAAGAAAAAAAAAATCAGTTAAACATCACATAGTAGACAGCCATTAAATTATAAAAAAAATTAATTTATGAAGAAAGACCTTTTGTACAGATTGAAAAAAAAAGATTTTCATAGAGATATCTATATGATCAAGAGAGTTAATTTTTTATTTTTGTTTTACTAGTGCCACAAACTTGCCAGTGGTAACTTATTTGTCCGGTTCAAGATAACTCTGTAGTTTTCTTTCCTAGGACTTGTTGTTAAACGCCAAAAGACATTTTTGAACTGTACATTTGATCAGATTGTTAGCTTTTTTCTGTTTTATTTCTTTTGAGAACCTTTGAATAAAAAACATCTGAAATTTTATTTTTCCTGTCAGTTTCTTTTTAGGTTAGATTAAATATGTATCAGAATTTCATTTCATTTCTGATCTCTTCCTTCAGATCAGTGAATTGGTTGGAAATTGAGTTGAAAATTATTTTAGATTAAATATGTATTCAAAATACATTTCCTTTAAAAGAATTGGAAAAACCATCCCACCCTCTCAATTTTGGCTATTTCAGTTCATGGACACAAGGACAACCATTAGCTCACCACGTTTCCCCTTGGCAAATTCCACCTTCGGTCTGTTCTTAAAGGTCAAAGAACCATACGCCTCTCCTCCCTCCTTCCTTCCTGCTACCTTTTGACTGTGGTACTATCATTGCCCAGCAAGGGGGACAAAATAAAAACTATCACTGTCTGATAAGCAGGTTCACAGGTAAGGATGTCAAGATGGTCTTACCCCTGCATGGATGACTTGGGCCTCCTTTAGTGACCTCGTTTGGCTATTCCCAGTAGGAGGCTCTGGTGCAACATTCATGGAGGAAAGACACAACTCTTTCCCACGCTGACATGCTTTATGAGAGACTCTTAGTGTAAGAACTTGACTTTTACCCAAGGTAAATATTTTAGTGTAGTTACAAAGGTTTCTTTTTCTGCTGCCCAGTGACTCTGTCCTGATGAAAGGAATGGGCAAGAAAAATATCTGTAGCCTCCCATTTCTGTCTGCTTCCCATGCAACGTGGACAATGGGATATGTGAATTAAATACAAGAGGTTTAGAGCACTTCACTTGCCAGAGCCGAGAAAGCCCCAGTACCCGCTGGCTCCTTGAGTAAAGGAAGCCAGGTTCTCTGATGATAACCAGTGCATCAGAGGGGAAGATTTCAGGGCAGGAGCGAAGTGTGGCCTCGGTGAGATGAAGGCAAGCTGCCAAGAATGTAAGCGGCGTGATCTCGTGTTCTGTGGCATCTTTGGTGTCCCCATGCTCCTTCATAGGACCACCGACCAGAGACAGGAAAAAAATACTGCTGGGCTCCTTAGGTTTTGTTAACCTCATTTTTGTTCTTTTAAGATGGCTCATGTCATTGGAGTCCTGGGACACCCAGGGGCTGTCATTCATACAGAAAACTGATAAATGCTTTTTCAGAGCACCTTTTCTATCTGAGCAACAGGGCTGAGCAAGCCAGATTGCTGATGAATTAAAAAAGAGCTTTGCTCACACATAAGAGGACCTGCGGCACCCCTGGGAATTAACCCCAGGTTCCTTGGGTCATCATCAGGGGCCAGGACTCCCTCTTTTGTCAGATGGCCAGGGTCCAAGCAGCAGGGTGGAATTCTTGCCTTGAAGGGCAGGGAGGAAGCGGGCAGCAGCTCCCTGGTGTCCATCCTTCCCTCTCTATGGGCTGAAATGAGAGAGCAGTGGTGGATGGGAGCCCTGTTTCTCCTCACCATCCATGCATTTCAAGGGCAGTGGAGCAGGGTCTATCCACAGGAGCCTGCATTCCACCTCCTCTCAAATTTCATAAATGCTGCTTAAAAATTCACACGGAAAGGCCATGCCTCCCAGCCTGAGCAGGGGCTGAAAAACATTCAGATGAGACAGCAATAGCCTCATTGCACCGAAATAGCCAAAAAAGAGAAGATCCAGGGGCCTTGGATAAAGATCACAGACTAGTCACCACCACCCTCCTCCCACAGTGCACAAAAAGCTTCAGAAGATGACAAGTAGGTGAAGAAGGAAAACTCAGAGCCAGAGTTAAAGAAAAGCCGGGCAGTTTCTTCCCCTTGAATAGCAATGTGATGAGATAAGCAAGGGAGTAGGGGGACACGGGCGCCCCCTCAGGGCAGCCCGGGGAAGGCTGCAGGGTGATGCCCAGGGGGTCCAGTGCACAGCTAGTGGGTGGTGCTGTGCGCCCATCCTTCCCTGTGGGTGATCCTGGCCAGGCGATGGAATTTCAGTCCTGTGGAATGGCTCCAGATTGTCTCCCGTCTTGATGCTCTGGATCTTAATAGGACCCAGGAGTGTTCCCACTTAAGCCACTAGAGGGAGGACTTTGTCACTCTTCACCTGCATATGTGAGATCAGGCAGGAGACCCCGGCCTTGGAGGGGGCACTGCTGGTGGAAACTGAGGCATGCACACCGCTGGGGATTACAGGGTTCTTGAACTGGGGGTTAATGGTAAGAAATGTTGCCCAATGCTGGCAGCTCCCTTCTGAGAGCATTGTTGCTGAGACTGGCAAGCAACTTACGTGACTTTTAAGACTCAAGGAAGCTGGAGTCAGGGAGGGAGCCAAAAACCTTGCCAGACCTTATGACTCCGAGTGCAAGAAAGTGCTGGCAGGTCTCTGGGCTGCTCAGAATTGAAAACAGGTGGCTTTGGATTAAATACAAGCTCTAATGCTATTGCCCCATTTTTTTTTTATTATTGTGTTATGAGATTTGATCTAGGTTATTCCACTGCTCATTTACACAAGATACATATCATAAAGGAGACTACAGGTATCTCCTACCCTCTAGGATTCCTGAAATCACTTCTGCTTGAATACTTACAGGTACGGGGCACTTCCCACCTTTCTTGGCTTCCAGTATCTTTTTGGACCAGCTCTCAAACTTGCTTAAAAAGTCAAGTTTGCATCTTTGTTAATTTCTACCTATCAGTCAGCTTTAGTTCTGCCAACTGAGATGCCACAGAGTTAAGTCCATCATTCCCATGTCTGAAAAAACAAAAGCATAATGACAGAGGACATGTCAGTGATTGCCAGGAGTTCATGGGGGTGGGAGGATGTGAACATGAAGGGATAGCACGGGAGAGTTTGGGGGAGGAAGAACCCATTCTATATCCTGATGGTGGTGGTTACCCAAATCTATATATGTGCTAAAATTCATAGTGTTGTACACCCAAAAAAGTCTATTTTAATGTATGGCATTTGCTTTAAAAATCATCTTTAAAAATGAGACAAGTCAGTCAGTCATCCCTCAAATGTGGACAACTCTGGCTCCACAGATCTCTGGGTTGAACACTCCTTGCAGCTTTAACTGTCCCTCACTAGCTCTGTCTCCACACTCCACACCGGCAGCTCACCCTCCAGATGGACCACAATGACTCAGGATAAAACCCAGAACCCCAGGAAAACCCTGTCCCTCTGTTGCAGATGAAATCATTTCCTTCTTGACGTCTCAATTCTTAAAGCTTGCAGCCAATTAAAAACCCTGTGGGTTTTTGGTTTTTGTCACAACGATTGATTCTGTACCCATTTTTAAATGAAAACATTTTCATGGCATGAAATACAGAATACAAAGAATGTCCCTGGTGGCACAGTGAATAAAAATCCACCTGCCAATGCAGGGGACACAGGTTCAATCCCTAGTCCAGGAAGATTCCATTCCAGGAAGATTCCACATGCCTGTGGAGCAACTAAGCCCATGAATCACAACTACTGAGCCTGTGTGCTACATGCGGAAGCCCACACACCCTAGAGCCCATGCTCTGCACCATAATGAGAAGCCCATGCCCTCCAACGAAGAGTAGTCCCTGCTCGCTGTGACTAGAGAAAGCCAGCAAAAAAGCAATGAAGAGCCAACACAGCCAAAAATAATTGTTTTAAGATTTTTAAAAAATATATATAAGGTAAATAGATCTCAGGCACAGAACTGTATATACAGTATGATCTTAATTATGAAGCAGTATTTACAAAAGATGAGAAGGAGGTACTTCCAAGTCCTTAGATATGGATGCAAAAATTATGGAAAGTTTGTATTTTCTCATACTTTTCCAAATTCTAGTTGTCTACAATAAAAACATTCTATATTCAGGGAAAAAGTTTCAAAAGAATCTTGTCAGGTTATCCTGAAATTATGCAAATAGCTTTGTTCATTATATTGCAATTCAGTGCATTTGATTAATTTCTTGCATTAAAAAGTACTGCACCAGACATCAGAAGACACAAAGATGACATGATGTTGTCCCAGTCCCCAAGGGACATTCTTGTAGAGAGTATGTAAGTGACACTACTTCAAGGAGAAGTAACCAAAGTGTGATCTAAATAAAGAGCTTTGGGAGTTCTATGAGCACATAAACATGCTCTCCTGAGATTGTTGTCATTTTCACATCACCAACCAGTTAGTTCCTTTTTCACTGATAAGAGTTTACTCCAAAGCAGCCATTTCCTCCCTAGTTCCTCTGCCTTCTGACAGATGAAATTGCCAGGCAGACAAATGAAGTCTGTTGTAGTTCTGGCCTTGCAGAGTGAGACTGAGAGCAAATGTCTGAAGAATTGACTTTCTGTCGCTCCTGCTCTGAAAGTCTTGGGATATGTAACAAGAAAGTATCATCTTGTTTTGTCTTGTGGTAAACAATGAAGTGTAATATATTTCCTATAGTGTCATCTTCTTTTACCCACCTTGATCAAGTATTCTGCACACACAATATTGTGGATTTGCAATCACCTGTGTAGCTTTCTAGCCATCCCTCCCACGTCCATTGTTGTCTTGAGAACTCATATTTTTTACTTTCTTCACAGATATCTAGCCAGCAGTCTCACCATATCTACTTTGTTACACGTTGCTTTGACATATGCAGAATAATTATGTGTATTATTCCTGGCCTCCTTGCCTAAGAAACATGAAAGGAACTTCTGTTCTTGCTACATGTATGATTTTTTTCCTAATGTTTGCTGCTGCTAAGTCGCTTCAGTCGTGTCTGACTCTGTGCAACCCCAGAGACGACCGCCCACCAGGCTACCCAGTCCCTGGGATTCTCCAGGCAAGAGTACTGGAGTGGGTTGCCATTTCCTTCTCCAAGGCATGAAAGTGAAAAGTGAAAGTGAAGTCGCTCAGTCGTGTCCGACTCCTAGCGACCCCATGGACTGCAGCCCACCAGGCTCCTCCGTCCATGGGATTTTCCAGGCATGAGGACTGGAGTGGGTTGCCATTGCCTTCTCCAATGTTTAACTCAGTTTATAGAGAAGATTTTGTTTCCCTCAACTTTCACTCTCCCAATGATTCTTCTGTCTGTCTCTGTTTGTTTTACAAACCTTTATTTTTACAAAGGTTTGAAGCAACTTACCAGAAACACAACAAAACAAATGTAAAACTCAGGGCTTGGGACTTTAATTGTGAAAAGAGAAGGAGAGCATAGGATGTAGCTCTGCAAGCCAAAAGGCCTCCATCATCCCTACAGTTGAAAGTCAATGATTCTGAGTTTCCTGGCAGCCAGAGTGAAAAGGAAGAAAGGTATACACATCTAGTCAAAGAGAACAAAGACTACCAGATCCTCTGGGAAAAGGTATTTACTAGATTTAGATAGGGACGCCTGGAGGAAGCACTGGGCAGTGTCTTCCGCCGCCTTTCTATGCCAATACAATCGCACTTTCCCAAGGTGGTTTCGGGTAGGGCCCCTCAGTGAAAGCCAAGGCCAGCATCCCAAAGCACCAGCCCATGAAAGTGACTCTGGAAGGCGATAGACTCATAATGAATGTTCTCAACTAGGTCTTTTCTCAAATGTTCTTATGCAGTATACTTCACCGCTCTCACCAAGCCAATCGCTCTGCTTCTGAAAGACAAATCTCTGCAACAGCACAAATGTTCCAAGTGCTGCTTTCTCTTCCACATTCAGCCCCTCAATGGAAAAAAAGGTGCCGGCCCCAAGTCATCCTCCCTCTTACTGAGCACTCCCCGTGGTGCCTGAGGCCCTATGCCCATTTCTTCCTTGTTTCTTCCTTCCACCAGAAGCAGCACCCCACCCGCCAGCCCCCCAGGGGGGAGTGGCTGGGTGGGCTGGTTTGGGCAGGCACTCGTTGCTCCTTGGTGGCAAGGCCTGAGAGCTGGGAAGCAGGATCATGGCACGTTCCATTACCTAATACTGAAACTTTCCAAAGACTCAAAATAATACTGCTTCTCTAGTTTCTCATCAAAGGACCCTTGAGAGCTGAGGAGGGAGCATAGGGAACTCCAAGGACATTGAAGTACAGCCTTGAGCGGCCCACCATGAACACAAAATTTCTCATGTTTTCTCAGTGGGAATCTTGTGTTTAACTTATAACATCTGTCTCTTTTTCCCCAGAGTGGTGGTGCCACTGAATTTGTTTCTTAATTTCAAAAAAAAAATTTGTTTTGAAACATAAAAATTGCAAATACAGTACCAAAAAGCTTTTATCCTGATTTATTCAAAAGCAGATTATCGAGGCTTCTCTGGTGGTCAGTGGTAAAGAATCTCCCTGCCATTGCAGGAGACACAGGTTTGATCCCTGACCCAGGAAGACCCCACATCCTGCAGAACAACTATGCCTATGCACCACAGCTACTGAGCCCGTGTGCCTTACAGCCCATGCTCTGCAACAAGAGAAGCCACCACAACGGGAAGCCAGCATACCACAGCTAGAGTGTAACCCCTGTTCGTTGCAACTAAAGAAAGCTCACACAGAGCGACAAAGACCCAGTACAGCCAAAAATAAATAAAAATTATTTTTTAAAAAAGCAAATTATCAACTCAACGCTCCATGACCCTCTACACACAAGGATATTCTCCTGCATGATCACAATACAACCATCAAAATAAGGAAAGTCTTGCTGATATATCACTAAATATTCCAGTAATGGCTTTGTAGTAAAAAGATCCAATTTGAAATCATGCATTGACTTTAGTCATCTGTGTTCCTTCAGTTTCCTTCAGTCTGAAATATCTCCTCAGTCTTTAATATTAAATATCTCCTAAGTCTCTGTGTCTGACTTCTGTGATTTGGACCCAGTTGAAGATTCCAGGAGGGTTATTTTGCAGAGTGTCCTCAGATTGGTTTGTTTGACGGTTCTGTGTGGTTCTTCCCCTTTGGCAGGAATATCACCAAAATGGAGCTGTGTTCTCATTGCATCCCTCTGGGAGGTGCATGATTTCACTTTGTCTCATTATTGATGATGTTCCCTTTGATCACTTAGTTAAAATGGTGTCTCCCAGCTGTCTCCCCTGTAAAGTTACTATTTCCCACTTTACAATTAATAATTAGTTTGTGGGGAGTTATTTTGAAACATGTCAATATGCTAAACTTCCTCAAACTTGAATTTATTCATTGATTTATTTCTCTAAGTATGGACTCGGGGTTTTCTTTTTGTTCAGTGAGTTCTAATCCATTACAATCATCACTCGTTTCGATGCTCAGATTGTCCCTAACTTGGCAAGTGGGAACTCTAACTCCTGCAAGCCAGCTTCTGTGTTTTTAAAGATGGGTCCCCATGATTCTTCAAGCATTTTCTTCCTTGCTGGCTCCATCAGATGTGCCAAGTTCGCCTTGAACTCTCCCTGTTCCAGTCCTGGATTCAGCCATTTCTCCAAAGACTCCTAGTTCCTTTTAGCAGAGAATGGTGTTTGAAAGGTAAGATTTGGGTACTAGATATTCTCTTTGCTACTGATATGTCAGTGTTCTCCAGCTCCATCAGTGAATAGGGTTAAAGAGTGTGTGTGTGTAGGTGTGCAACACTCATTTACATCTGCATTTACTCCATGATCTCTACATATTGAAAAACATGTCTGCACATCCAGACTTCCAAGTCTAATTCAACATGACAGCGTTCATTTTCCCTTATTTGTAAGTCTCTTTTCTGACATCAAGGAACCTGGCTTCCAACTCCTTGATACACGTACTCATCTGATCAGATCCCCAGTGTGACCAGCCTCCCATCTCGGACACCCTCTCGGCCAGACAGGTGCCTCAGCCTTGCCCTCCTGCTCAGGCTGCCACACCTCCCTCTGCCTGGGAGTCGCCGGTGGGAAGGAAGTTGGTTCTTCTACTCTGCCCAGAGGGAGATAGAACCAAGGTCGACAGGACAGGCATTATCATTCTGCCATAGAGGGTGAGTGCTCTCCAGGGGAAGGGGGCCCTGTAAATTTGCCCCAATGACATCTGCTTTCCTCCCACTATCATATGGAACATGGTAAAAGGCTTGAAACAGAAAGTTGAAGAACAGCAAAGTTGTTGTTGTTCAGTCCCCAAGTTGTGTCTGACTCTTTGCAACTCCGTGGACTGCAGCACACCAGTGGAAAACCCACAAAGGAGACATAAAGAGAGACATGAAGGATGGCAGAAAGAAGAGAAAGAGAGGAAGAAGAAAATCGTGACTTAGGGTTAATGTATGACAGAAACCAACACAATATTGTAAAGCAGTAATCCTCCAATTAAAAATAAATAATTTTTAAAAATCATAATAATCTACCTACCAACCAGACAATAAATTTAAAAAAAAAAGGGTCTTGGGTAGGAAAACTAATATTAGACACTTTGACCAGAGGAGAAAAAAAGGAAGATGAATTCCAATGATTGACATTAGTGACCTCGCAAAGCTGTCCCTGAGGTCCTGGTAAATACGCTGGTTTCTCACAAGCTCTCAGCCACCAAATTTGGTGTGTAGTAAGTTGGGGAGAGAGATATTTCTAAGGTGCTCACACTGAGTTGCCGTCTCTGAGGCCCCAAATCCACTATCCTGTAGAAACTCCAGTGCAGCAACCCCCTGATTTCCTCAGGTGTTTTTCCAGTGCTTTGATAGCAAATCCAGTCCAACATCACAAAGCACCAGAATGATTTCTTAAAGGTGAATCATCTCATTACCTATGAGTTAATTCTGAAGTCTCTGAAATAAATATGTTTGAGTTTTTGAGAATGAAAAGAACTACCACCTTTTATGGTCATGGAGAAAGAGTGAATTCACTAATCTAAGCCATCTCATTTCTTTTTCTCCAATTGGCCCTTCCAGCAGCATCGGCCAGGGTGATGTCTCCACTTCCGGTCTTGGCTCCCACCTCATCCCACTGTGGCCTGGGGTCTGCCCCAGCTCTCCACTGAGCTGTTCTCATCCCAGCGGGACAGGAGTCAGAGGACTTTCAACCCTGATCTGAACGATCCTGCCTGCGCTTACCGCTGTTGACAGGCCTCCTCTTCTTGAAATTTCTTTCTTCTGCTTGAGATTCTTCCACAGCCCACCAAGTCGAAATGCCTGGCTCCCTCATGACCTCATTTCCACCATCTCTGGGGCCTCACCTCCAGCCACACTCCCAACTTGAACTTTAAAATCTCAGAAGCTTTCTGTACTCTGTACCTTTACCCCTTCTCCTCTCACTCTTAGGATGGCCTTCCCGACCTGGATAACTTCTATTTCTCCTTTAAGATTCAACTCAGTACCTAAACTCCCTGAGAATAATTAGGCAATAAATAACTGCCTTCTTTTGGATTATTTTACAGCTATGAAATAAGCTAAGAAAAGTGCAAAGCCATAGATGTACAGCTCAGACTCTCATAGCAAATGAGTACCCTCGATCACCACTCGGCTTGAGAAGTAGAACTCAGCCCCTTCCCTTGGCCACCCCCCACCATGATGCCTCTTGACAGTCATCAAACCCTCCTTCAGCTCATCAGGTAACACTTGTTGGTTAGTTGCTAAGTCGTGTCCAACTCTGGCACCCCATAGACTGTAGTGCACCAGGCTCCTCAGTCCATGGGATTCCCTAGGCAAGAATCCTGGAGTGGTTTGCCATTTCCTTCTCCAGAGGATCTTCCCAACCCAGGGATCAAACCCACATCTCCTGCATTGGCAAGGGGGTTCTTTACTACTGAACCACCTTGGAAGCCCAGGTAACACTACACAGACTATATTGTTCATGTCCTCAGTTTTCTTTATGATTATATCACCTAAATATGCTTCCCTAAAATGTTTAGTTTTGTCTTTATTTGAATTGTGTATAAATGGAATCGCACATTCAATATTTTGTTGTATCTGGCCTGTTTGCTCAATATTATATCTTGAAGATTTAATCATGCATTTTTGCTTAACTGTAATTTGTTCATTTTTATCATTACATACTATTTCATTGTATAAATATACCAAAGAGTGTCTGTTTTATTTTTGATAGACATGGGAGGTCTTGGCTATTCTGAACATGCTATGATGAAAATGCTCAGTGCATCTGTGCCTGTATTTCTGCAAGGTATATGCCCAGCTTCCCTGATGGCTCAGTGGGTGAAGAATCTGCCTGCAATGCAGGAGACACAGGAGATGCGGGTTTGATCCCTGGGTCAGGACGATCCCCTGAAGGAGCAAATGGCAACCCACTCTATTATTCTTGCCTGAAAAATCCCGTGGATAGAAGAGCCTAGCAGGCTACTGTCCAAAGAGTCACAAAGAGTTGGACACCACTGAGCTACTAAATACACACACGCCTAGGAGTAGAGTTGCTGGATCATGGGGTTATGCCTAGCTTCAGCCTTACAAGATAATGCCAAAATGTTTTCAAAGTGGTCATCACTGACCCTGAGATTAGATGAAATAGCTGTCTTTCATGCAAAGAATACTTCTACTTGAGATTTAAAATAAAACAAGACAAAAAGCAAGCACTACGAGTAAAAGTCCAGGGGGTGAGAGGTGAGTACTGGCAAAGAGCAGGGAGGATGAGGACCCATTGCAGAGGGGTCTAGCCCTCACAGGGCTTGGAAGGTGAGGGTCAAGATGTAACCACTATAGCGCCCCATGTAGAGTTGTGTTGGCTTCTCAGCTGTGAACACTGAAAAATAGCTCCCCTCCTTTCTCTTGAAAAGAAGGAACAAGGCTTAACTAAGCAAGGGTGCCATTCCTCCTTAGGGTGTCCCAGTGCCTCAGATGTTTCCATGTGGAGCACACCAGTCTGCTCCTGGGCCCCACCCCAGTTCCCTCTGGCTGCCTCTCCTCAGCCTCAGCAATTCTCCTCCACTCCTGGCTGGCCAGTGGCTCTCACGGTTCTCTCCAAGTCTCAGCCCTTCCAGCACAAAGAAAAGCTGCAGAAGTCTCATGTTGCCACCACCTGTGTGGGGTGTGGCGTGTTCTTTTTCCAGACCTTTCACTCCTCAATCACAGACAGTGCTTGAGAGGGAGGTAAGTGGGCAGCGGGGGTGAGGAGGAGTGGTGCAGGTGGAGGTGGTACATCTGGGCATTATTCTGAGGCCGAGGCTGAGGTGGGGGGGACCCAGGTTTCCTCCTCTTCACTGTATGGAGAAGTTTGGACCACATCTCAGTCCACAAAGGGTCCTTCCCTTTCCCCATCCCTCTCCAGTGCCCAGTGGAGTCCCTACACCCAGCTACCTAATCTGCCTTTTACCCAACCAGCAACTCTGTAACAACTGGAGATTCAGAAGGTACCCAGTTCTCAGAACTCTGTACCATCATCTGCCAGAAAATTGTCAAAATAACCATATAAATCTACAATGACTATGTGACTGGCACCCCCTGGAGTTGTGCAGAGCACAGCTTTTTCATTGTACACTATATTCTGCCTTATGGGTAATAAAATCCAATGATTATATACAAATTTCATGTTTATTAGTAATCCCAAACTCTTAAAATGGGGTGACCAGTGTGCTAACAAGGAACAATTATCTAAATGACACTAAAGGCTCCCATTAGATGGAAGATCCACCAAATAGTTATTTAAGTTCAAGTCAGCCAGAAACTGCCAGCAAAGGGGACTTGATTTAATAAAACAGCCAATGGATAGATTTGGATTTTTTCTATAGCTTAATGATTCTTCCCATGTGAACTAGAAGGATGCCACTTTGCAGGGTGTAGCAAGAGGTGACATCAAAATTTATCCTTCCAGTTCTTCATGATGAGGGGCTGGAATGAGGGGGCCCAGGGCACATAGGCTCTGAATCGGAGTCCATGGTAAGGGTGGCTGCGCAGGGCTGTGCCGGGAGTGTTTGACTGAAGAGGGTAAATGACAAACTCACCAAAACAACCGCTCAATCCAGTTGAAGTCTTTTTTCCTCCAATGTGTCTGCCCACAGGGATGTCTTTTTCTAAGTCTCACGAGGGCTAGTGCTATGCAAGATTTTCAAACTATTTCCACAAAGCCAAACCTCCTAACAGCCGTTCTCTGAAACCAGCATCTTTTTTGCAATCCACAAAGTCAAATACACTGGTTTATCTAGCTTCTTTGCTTCTTTGTTAAATTATTTATAACTCTATAGATCAATGAAATCTGTGTTCTAAGTTCAGCACTGTTTGCGCCTCCAGATTACTCTTTGTAACTCTCTGTATTTTATGAGACTGACCTTCAGGGTGGCATCACACAGTCTCCCTTGCTTCCAGCTTCTATCTGGGGTTGGCCAGTGTGAGCTACCTGCATCCAGTGGGCTGGAAGGAAGACTGATCAAGTTTTATTGCCCATGCTTCTTCCTTGTGGCCCACAGATTGACAGTGTCACCATTATGGGTTGAATTGTGCATGCGTGCATGCTAAGTTGCTTCAATCATGTCCGATTCCATGAGACCCTATGAATTGTCGCCTGCCAGGTTCCTCTGTCCATGGGATTCTCCAGGCAAGAATACTGAAGTGTGTTGCCATATCCTGATGCAGGGGTTGAATTATGTACCCACCTAAATCCAAACTTGAAGGCCTGAGCCCCAGGACCTCAGCAAGTATTTACAAATATGGCCTTTAGAGAAGTAACTGGGGCTTCCCTGGTGGCCCAGTTGGTAAAGAATCTGCCTGCAATGCAGGAGACCCAGGTTCAGTCCCTGAATGGGGAAGATCCCCTGGAGAAAGAAATGGAAACCCACTCTAGTATTCTTGCCTAGAAAATCCTAGGGACAGAGGAGCCTGACGGGCTATATAGTTCATGGAGTCACAAAGAGCTGACCGCAACTCAAGTGACTAAATCACTCCTCGAGAGATAATTAAGTTAAAATGAGGGTGGCGCTAGTGGTAAAGAACCCGCCTGCCAATACAAGAGACATGGGTTTGATCCCTGGGTCAGGAAGATCCCCTGCAGGAGGAAATGACAAGCCACTCCAGTATTCTCACCTGGAGAATCCAGTGGACAGAGGAGCCTGGTGGGCTGCAGTGCATGGGATTGCAAAGAGTCAGACATGACTGAAGCGACTTAGGATGTCATAGGGTGGGCCCTAGTCAAATATGACTGATGTCCTTTTAAGAAGAAGAGATTTGGACACACAGATTCGTACACAAAGGGAAGACCATGTGAAGTCATGGGGAGAAGAGAGCCATCTATCAACCAAGGAGAGATGCCTCAGAAGAAGCCAACCCTGCCAGCACCTTGATCTCAGACTTCTAGGCTCTTGAATTGTGAGAAACTTGATTTTCATTGTTTAAACTGCTCAACTGTATTCCTTTGTTAGGGCATTCTGGACAAACTATTACAGTCCATCTACCAAAATCACAGGTGCAGACCACCACTCCCTGTACTAGAGCCAAAGTTGTCTCCCTGGCTTATGTCACTGCTCCCTCCCCGGACTCCAGGCTTAGGGGAAGAGAGAAAGGGCTCCCCGCTGTTGCTGGCTGGTTTCCTTTTGCTTTTATTATAATGGAACATAATATAATAAATATGAGATTATCTTTATTAAACTCACTTCAATTACTCCATTCACGTGCACCAGCAGTTAATATTAGGAGCTCAGACCGATCCACTTATTCCGAGCAGTTTGCATGGTTTGCTCCTGAAACGCAATGTCACCCAGCAGACACACACCAGGACAGTTCATCCTGCCATCTTACTGTGTGAAAGACATTTTCCGAAACTTCCTTTGGTGACAAGAAGCTGTTGGAATATGCAGCCTAGTGGTGAGGTCTGCGTAAATAAAGACCCCAAATCTGTGGAGCCCAGGAAACAGTGACACCCTCCTACCAGGGAATGAGAAAGTGACTGCTCAGAAAAAGAAATTCATGCTTTGGAGAGAACACGCTGGAAACGAATCTTTGTATTTATATATGCAATATTCTATCATTGTATAAATCATTTCTGAAAACTATGTTTTCTCTGTTAAAAATTCTGATAAATACCCATTTTAAAAACTTGGACGTGGGAGTTAAAAAATCATTTAAAAACCTTTTAAATGTATAATTTTAGAGAGCTTTGAACATATCTCTATCTATTGATCGATCTATCTATAAAAATGGTGTTTCGACAAGGGTTCCTTGCCTTTTTACTTTCTCTGGGTTTGGGCAATGGAGAGTACTTTTTCACTAGATTATGAGAGTAATTGGTTGAAGCCCAAAGAAAGATGGAAAATTTTTAATAACCTTCCAACAGAATCTTTGCCTAGTTGGTAGATGTGCCCCAAAACCTGTCAGGATGGAGTCACTACAGACAACAATGCATTTCTTGCACATCTTTGATGCATTGCTTTTAGATACAATAGTCACTAACCAAGTATCAGAATAAACTGCGCTTAGATGATGTGAATCAAATCACCAAGTGGTAACATAAGCTTTTCAAGCGAGGCACAGAAATATAAAATGAGCACACAATGTTAACAGCATGCATATGTACTAAGTCGCTTCAGTCATGTCAGACTCTTGTGAGCCCATGGACTGTAGCCTGCCAGGTTCCTCTGTTCATGGGATTCTCCAGGCAAGAATACTGGAGTGGGTTGCCATGCCCTCCTCCAGGAGATCTTCCCAACCCAGGGACTGAACCCACATCTCTTACCTCTCCGGTATCGGCAGACATGTTCTTTCCCACCAGTGCCACCTGGAAAGCCCAATTAATAGCAAAGGAAAGGGAAAAGGGATTTTTGTGCCATCAAGAACACAAAGAACTTAATATTATTTCACTTTAAGAAGCATTCTCTGTGCTTTTTTAAGAAACAGGGTATTAGTTCAATGGTACGTGCGTAACCATAAATAAATAACAGTATTGGGAGAATCTGCTTAATGTCTTTTACTGATTCGGGTGAGTCATCCAAAAACTCAGAGACCACTGAGCATCCCAGCATAAAGGGCTGCAAAAGAAAAACCCACTGTACCCGAAATCTTAGAACTTCAGGCTCACAATTCTCTCTTGTTCCAACGGACTTCAGAGCCAGCCAAGGAGGGAGAGCACAGAAAAGGAATGCTGCGCCTGAGGGCCCGCCAGTGCCACCCAGCCTCCCGCCCGAGCCAGGGGGTCGGCTCCTGAGGAAGAGCTGCCACCTCTCAGAGAGGCTGAAAATATTTGGAATGTGGTGGGAGGCCCAAGGACCACCCAGTAGTAAAAACACAGAGGAAAGCCTTCCAAATAAAACAGGAGACAGAAGGAGAGTGGCTCCTCTCCGGCTCCGCCTTCTGGCCTGGCCCGGGGCGGAAGCAGTCAGTCCTCTCATCCAACCCCCGCCTGCATCTTTCTGCACACTTGACTGTCACAGAGGCCACAAACCTTGGAAACAATGCTATCATACTGTCTAATATTTGGAGGTGACAGAAAACATCCTAGTCACGTCAGAGAAAATAGCCGTTTAGACTAGACTACAGGAAAATGCCCCGGGCACTCAGCGCAGCATGCCTTCTCTTAAATGCCACCAACAAAACAAGAACCCAGCTCCATGCAGAGCTCTGGACGATATGCAAGGGCTATGAAAATCCGTTGATGGAGTGAAGATATCACTGTCATGACTTTGAAATCAATGCTGCTTCCCAGCTGTTTTCTCTTATTGTTTTTTTCAGGATTCCTCACTGATTAAATTAAAATCTGGTCACGGAACCTGGGACCCAGAGAGCTGTTCATTTCTCTGCATTCCTACAAAGGCATCCTGCTGTTCCCAGCTTTTCTCCTTAAAGACAGTGAGTGAAAGTCGCTCAGTCGTGTCCGACTCTTTGCGACCTTAAGGACTGTAGCCCGCAGGCTCCTCTATCCATGGAATTCTCCAGGCCAGCATACTGGAGTGGGTAGCCGTTGCCTTCTCCAGGGGATCTTCCTGACCCAGGAATTGAAGTCTCCTGCATTGCAGGCAGATTCTTTACCAGCTGTGATTCTCAATCGCCTTCTCAGCACTGAAGGATGCACCAAACCAGCTTCATCTCCCTAGGGAAGCCCCTAGAGAAGATTATCTGAATGCTTGAAGAAGCCATCCTTCTTCGCAATTATCCAAAGGAGTCTGTGATGGTGACAAGATATTCTTTCTGCTACCCACATTCGGAGTTGTTAGCTTTGTGACTTAGATACTGTGAATTTGTTGTCATTTTTTAAATGTATATTTTTGTTTTTAGCTTATTAAAATTTTTTTTTTTTTTTTTACTGCACTGGGTCTTCGTTGTGGCCTGGGGGCTTCTCTTGTTGCCCTCTGGTATGTGGGATCTTAGTTCCCTGACCAAGGGTCAAACCCATGTCCTCTGCATTGGAAAGCGAATTTCAACCACTAGACCACTGGGGAAGTTCCTGAGCTTTGTTTTTAAAGTCCATTCTGTTGTGGTCTGAGTAGAGATTAAAGGGATTTTGTAGTCTAAGTGAATTGAGCTCAGTCCTGAGTTTTGCTAAACTTCACTATTCAGCCTCCTGCTCCTCTCACAGGGGACCTTCTAAACCCAGGAACCTCTGGCTGAATCAGAACGCAAGTACTCTGCCCAGAGCCACACTTGGTGGAGCCAACCAAGGCTGGCAGACCCCGCCATGTTCCATGACTATGGCCTCCCAACTAGGTTTTCCTTCTTTTCACTCCTGCAAAGAATAAAAAGGTCACATGATCCCAAATTACTTTTCCCAGATGACTTTCCCAGTGGGTACCTGGGGCATCCAAACTCCCTCCTACCAGGAAGTGTTTGTCATTTTCTCCACACACCATGCTCCAGCAAAACCAGATTTCTCACGTTAAAGGATGAAGCGCACACTTTCATCCAGCGGGCTTTTTGAAGAATGAAGGTGAGACCTTGATTTACTGAGATGCCTGCCCTACTCTATGATGCGAACAGATTCCTGGGCCTTGTGGCAGCCTTGTCCTTCATGTTTTGTGGCCAGGGCCATACCTATCTTGGCTGGAGAGCTAAGAGTGGAATTTTAACTATGAATTTCCTTGTGTTTAATAGACTGAAGTCAAAAGGCCACATTCTGTCCCGGATACACATGAACAACTTCCACTGGTGTTACTTGTATATATCTGAGTTTAGTTAAAATACTCCAATACTTGGGCACTATTGAAAAACATTCTTCTTCTTGTTGAATCTCTTTAATGTGCATGTGGGAGGGTGAAACAGCATGCGGAAATTAATCAAAACCTCACTCTGTTTCAGATAATGTTTTGTTTTTAAGGGAACAAAGCCATTTGGAATGAATTCCATCATTATACACACCAACCACGGAGCCTCTCCAAGCTTCTCTTGGAGGTCACATTAGCTCAGACCTACCTGGTTATTTAAGGGGTAGTTGTAGTAGAATGAAGCACACAATAGGTCTAGACTCAAAAGAGGCAAGATCAAGTTCCAGCTCTGATAATATTGTACCCACTTGGCAAGCCACTTAATCTTTCCTGGTATCTGTTCATCTGTAGGCTGTTGACTTTGCAAGGTTATTATGTGAATTCAGTACACAATGGGTGTTACATTTATTTTTTATTCAAAATTATTTTTCCTGTTATAAAGGCAAAAAATGTAAACAAATAGAAGCCCAATAATTATGGAGATAGTAAAGAAAGACTTAAAGTCAAACAATGCAAGCATCGATTGGTATATGCAAGCATAGATTGGTATAGCTTCTTTAGAAAGTAGTTGCAATGCATACTGATAACACTGAGTAGGTAACACTGTCTTCTTTGATCCAATTATTCCACATATGAGTCTGTCATTGAAAATATAAAAAAAAGCGGGGAAATCTTCATGTGTAAAGGTATTTTTTCATAGCATATTTTTGTCATGGAAAGCAAGTGGAAACAACCTAAATTTTAAGTAAATAACGAAATTTAGATGCTTAGAAGATGCTTTAATTCTTATAGTGTTAAATGAATAGAAATGGATTCAAAACACATATTTTGTGTGATTATATGCAGAATCATTTGTACCAAGAAAAATAAGCACTAAAAAGGACTGGAAAGAAATAGGACAAGATTTCCAACAATAATGGGTAAAATAAAACCAGAATATGCTTTGAATAAAACCACTATATGAACTTTTGCCCCTTTTTGCATTCCTCTAATGCCTTATACATATATGACACTGTATATAGTAAGTGAATTTCTTAAGCATTATGCCTTAGCTCCTAATTAACTAGAATACTTGTTTCAACCAACTCTCCACTTAATCAAAGTTCACCTTAATTAGCCCTGCAAAATAGTTTTGAAATACTTTTTTCTGATGGTCTATTCTTATTTTTTCACCCAGCTATCTGTAAGATCATAGCTATTCAGGATCTAGCACATTTGGCATTTGGTCAAATACCAAAAGCTTGGATTTAGTCATTGAGTGTCACAAGGCGCAACATTAAAGGAATTTTCCAGCATTGCTCCCCACATACAGCCGGGCTTATGTCACTTGATCCTGAAGAATGCCAAGCAGTGAGCAGCGAGTGGTGACTGCTCATGGCAGGGGAGCTAGTGTGTATGTTTCTATCAACAGGAAAATGGGTGCAAGCCCAACAAGGAGTGTGCAGGGGCCTTTTCATTGCAGACAACAGATTTCAGAGAAAGTTCATCAGCATTATCATTGTTAGTTAAGCATAAGGAGGGTATACAATAAACAAAAACTCATTAATTTATAGAAATAGAAGAAAAGCATCCAAAAGAGGCAACTCCATGAATATTTGGTTCTCTGACCCACAGGAAGTAATATTTATTGCCTTCAGGTGAGAGACGTCTTTAGTGGTTTTCTTTTGTAATAACATTATAGAATATCATTTTGGGTTTCTAGCATGTCCTACAGGCCTTTCTATGCCTCACTTGGGAACAGAACACCATGCTCAGCATACACTGGAGTTGTCCACTCAGGAAATGGATGCTAGCCTGTGTTGGGGCAACCCACAGAGGAAATGACTTTTGCAGAGAAGGAGTAACATCTCTAGGGCAGAAATTAACTCAGTCCTTGAATTTCAAATAGAAATGTTTCCTCACACCCGAGCTCACCTAAAGAGCAAAAGAATGAACATTGACCTCAATTATAGGGAAGGAAAAGCCCCTTGAAGGCTCATGGGATCATAGAGGGTTAAAAATGAACAGTACTGATATTCCACCACACACAAGATACACACAGATGAGGAGACAGTTCAGAGACGTTAGAAATTTTTTTGAGATCACACAGCCAGGAAATGATGGAGTCAGAATTCAGCCCCAAGTCCCCTGGCTCTCTGCAGCTCTGTTGTTCAGTTGTCCAACTCTTTGCAACCGCATGGACTACAGAACACCAGGCTTCCCTGTCCCTCACCACCTCCCGGAGTTTTCCCAAGTTCATGTCCATTGCATCTGGCTTCTACACAAACACGACAGGGCTTGTGATCTGCCAGACCACCAGCAGAACTGTTCTTCAGATGTTCAGGAAGTGGTGTTGCATGATGGTAAGTGTTCTGGAGTCAGACCAGAGTTTAAATCTGAACTGTCACTGGCTAGTGTGTAACGCTGGGCAAGTCATCTCTCTGAACATCAGGCTCATCTATAAAGCCAGATCATAAACCTGGCCCCACAGTGAGGTGGGAAGAATTAAATGATATAATGACCTCAAGTGCTGGACAGGCCACAGGGACTCAATGAACAGGATCTGCCCCTACAATCCTACTGCTGTTCTTGAAGGCAGACCCAAAGCCCTGAATAGTCAGCTCAGCTACGGAGGAAGAATGTGGTCCGTATGTTTCATCCTTCTTCACAAGACCTGTATGGCTGTGTCTGAACTCCTTCGTGTTCAATCAGAATAAATCAAATCCAATCTAAACCTTTTAGTGCTTGGCACCATTTGTGATACTAATTCATCAGTTTTTATTTTCATTTTCTAGTTTACCCAAACCAGCCATTTCTAGAGGCTAGCTACTTTAAACTAAGCCTGCCAATAAAATACGACTCATCTTGAAAAATACCACAATCTTTCAGAAGGAGTGTAAATATAAATATACACAATACAGAAAAAAATATTATTAGTTTATTTTTTATTGAAGCATAGTGGATTTACAATACTGTGTTATCTTCTGGTATACAGAAAAGTGATTTATATATTCTTTTTCATTTTCCATTATGGTTTATTACAGGATATTGAATATAGTTCCCTGTGCTATATAGTAGAACCTTATTGTTTATCTATTCTATATATAATAGATTGCATCTGCTAACCCCAAACTTCCAATCCTTTCCTCCTCCATATGCCTATCCCCTGGCAACCACAAGTCTGTTCTCTATGTCTGTGAGTCAATACATGAAAATTTGATAGGAGTTTGGTCTTCAGCTTGGGTGCCAGTTCAACTCTAAATTTTCCCAGTTCTATTTTGGGGCATTAAAATCTATATGTGCTTAATATCCCAGCCACCCTGCCATCCATGAGGTTTGAATATCCTTTATGAAATGAACTTGATCCTCCTGCCTTACTTTTGGTCTCTCTCCAGAGAGGCTAATGTGCTGGCATAGCTCTACCATTTGTCAGCCAGAAGTCTGGTTACACATTTGCTCGTCAATCTAAACCTAACCTATTCATACGCGCACTTGGGGTTTCCTGTAAATCAACCAGACGTTCTGTCGTTCACCAGCAATATCTCTTCATAGTGTTCTACACTCATGTGCCTTCGTGAACTATTCACTATGTTTGTGGAAGAAGCATTCAAATCAATGTGCTTTTTCAGGAATGGTGACACCAGAATGTTATAAATCTGTTCATTACCACAAGGATAAATGATATTTCTGCCAAAGACTTTTGATAACGGGTACAGTAATGCATCTCAACACTTTCTGAAATTTAAAGGTCTGTCCTCAGAGGTAAGTAGGATAATGCATGACTAACAAAAGCAAATCCCAAATTCCGGAGCTAAACTGTCCTTGTCAGGGTACTTGATCGTTTCGAGCAGACGCTGCCTTAGAAAGTTCATAATGTGATTTCTATTCTCTTGATATTAATCTCCAGGTAAGGCTGACCCCATGGTTTGTTAAAGGGCAGGTCCTTCTTAATTCAGCATGCTTTATTGTGATGTTTCTTATATTGGAATTCACACACGCTTTTTAACAGTTGTGCTTCAGGAATCTGCTATGGTTTAAGGATGATATTTCATAGAATTATCAGTTCATCATTCATTACAATATTTTAACATTCAGTTGATTTGTCTCTTCAGAAGCTTAAGATATTTGTTTCTGATTAGAGTAATTAGTTGTTAACATTGTTTTTAAAATAGGTGATTTGACTCTTGCCCTCACTAGCTCTTTTGGCATCTGCAAGAGATACAAAGGAACTATGGAACTGGAAATTTAAGCAAGAGAAATAGCAGTTCTTACTGACACGTGCACCACATTGTGGCGGCCAGTTAACTTCAGTGTTTCAGCATTGTAAAATGGTGTTTATATGTAGAGCTAATTCATGAAAACTGTGGATGAAATGAAGGGGGGAAGCCTCCAATGTAGCATATCTTCAAAGAGCACATTTTATTCCCACAAGTGCTTGAAAATGTCTGGTGTCATTACTGTTCACTTTTGTATCGTTACTATTCACTTCAAGCACTTGGGGGTATGAGTATCCGTGCTGTAAAAAAAATCCAGTATCTGTGAAAATCCAAATGGCATGTCCTCTAAAATTAAAGACTCACAGATAGAGCTGTATCATATTGGCTTTCAAGATGTCCAAGATGAACAGAATATACATTCTGATCAGAGAGTAATGGTGGTTCCTTCCAGTTTCGGATTCTGAACAGGCTCAGCAGATCATCATTAAAGTTCCCGAGTCTAGGTTTCAAACATCAAGTCGCTTTTTGATAGTATAAAGATTAGTGTCTACAGAAGTAAAATTCTGTGCCTCAGTGAAATGGAGAAATACCTTCCTTCCCAAGCCCTCTCTCCTGTTCATTCCTGTTCATTCCCAGGGCAGCTGTTTTCCTCTATCTGACGTACACCCTCTAGTGTTTCCTGGATGAAGTACAGAAACTAAAGCTCAATTTACAAACAAAAACCATTATTGCAGTCTTGAAATATTATCCCCAGTTACCATACACTAAAGCAAACTTACCACCAGATGTTTTGACGTGAACTTTAAGTGATTGCCAAAACTTTTTCAGCCGAGAGTCTCAAAGCTAGATTCTTGTATTCCAACTTCAGATTCCAAAAGAGGACATTGACTTCTACTCTGTTAAGGTTAGATTCCTTCCCTTAGAATTCTTATATTCTAATTTACGTTTATTGTGTTATGCAGAGTGGGGAGGTGTTCAGTAAGAACTAAAGCATGCCAGCAAGCATTTCTTCGACCTATTTTCCAGGGATAGAACTTACAATGAATTCTCCTAAGTTACTCAAGAAGTTCAAGGTATTTTTGACTCACGAGAAAAGTGATTAATTTTTTAAATGGCTTTACAGAAACCATGGACATATTTTCTGCCACTGAAGCCCTTAGGTCAAACCAGAAAGAGTAGCCATTTGGGAAATGTATTCCTTATGAGCACTTTTTCTTGACAGAGAAGAAAATATATTTCCAAACCTGTCAGCTGCTGTCACTGCTACTTTGGAAGGCAGCCACAGCTGATTGTGTGAGCTAACTATAGGCTAAGGTCATCCAGGGATCCACCCTGTTCACAGGGATGGCACCCCCACCTCGCCAGAGCATGTGGCCTGCCAGTTCAGGCAGAACCGCCCAGAGAGCTATTTTCAGCTGGCCTTCCCACAAGAAGACCCTGGACTGTCCTTCATGCCACCAGCATCCAGTTTCATACTTAACTATTCTCAACCATAATCTGATCTCTTCTCTTCTTCACAGCCTCTTTTGAGACCTGTATAGCAGCTTGATAGATACAGCTAAACTTACTATTAACATTGATCTTTTGCTTAAACAGCACAAAGCTCATCACACATACAGCTTTGCTACTGTGCTGTGCTCAGTCACTCAGCTGTGTCTCTTTGTGACCCCATGGACTGTAGCCCACCAGGCTGCTCTGCCCATGAAATTTATTTACCAGGCAAGGATACTGGAGCGGGTTGCCATTTTCTCCTCCAGGGGAATCTTCCTGACCCAGGGATCAAACGTCTCCCATGTCTCTTGCACTGCAGGCAGATTCTTTACTGCTGAGCCATCGGGGAAACATATATAGCTCTACTACATATAAAATTATTTCAACCAAGTGCCTGAGCGAGAAACTTCAGAATAATTTAGCGTCTCTCATTTCTACAGCCATCCACCACCTCCCATCACTTGCAGGCTAGTCCATTCAGATTCCCAAAGATCTGTTGTTGATCCTCTCCCCTTCCATGTTTCCTGTCATTACAGTTCACCCACGTTTGCTTAGACTTCTGCAGTAGCCTCCCAGTCAATCTTCCTGCCTCCAGTCACCAATATTCTACCATAAGTTATCTTTCAAAATTATAAATCAGAATGTATAACTCTTCTGTTTAAAATCCTTCCATGTTTCTCCATCACCTATGAGATAAATTTTGACCTCACTACACCAGCATCCTTCACGATCCAGAGAGTCTTGCCTACTTTTCCAGCTCATTCCTTATCATTTCCTTTATGCCATCTTTCCATCTCTGCTTTCATCACATAAATATAATCTATGCTTTGACCAAATTGATTACTTACTCTCCCCTAAGCCCACCATGCTCTTTCATGTCTCCAGAGCTGCCTAGTGATCTTATCTACCTAGTGAATTTCTAGTTTTCTCCCATTAGGATTCAGTTTGACCATCACCTTTTGGATGGAGCTTCCCCTGACACTCTTCCAAAACTCCTTACACAGCTCACACACACAAACATATGTAGTTAGTCCCTTGATTCTCTGCAGGCCATTGTTTACTCTTTCTTCTTGTATCACTACACACACACACACACACACACACACACACACACTTTGGACTCTCCAGTTAGACTATGAGGCTTTTAATGTAGGAGACATATTATTGATTTTTGTGTTCCCAAATATTATTTGCCAGACCAGGGGTGGAGACAGTGAATAAGACAAACATAATCATTCCCTCCACAAAGCCTGCAGTTCAACCACCTCTCCATTGTCCCTTGAATCCAATCTTTATACAGGATTCTGTCTATCTGCATTGAATATCGGAGAAGGCAATGGCAACCCACTCCAGTCCCCTTGCCTGGAAAATCCCATGGATGGAGGAGCCTGGTAGGCTGCAGTCCATGGGGTCGCCAGGAGTCGGACACGACTGAGCGATTTCACTTTGACTTTTCACTTTCATGCACTGGAGAAGGAAATGGCAACCCACTCCAGTACTCTTGCCTGGAGAATCCCAGGGATGGCGGAGCCTGGTGGGCGGCCGTCTCTGGGGTCGCACAGAGTCGGACACGACTGAAGCGACTTAGCAGCAGCAGCAACAGCATTGAATATGCTCCTACCTGCCATTCGTCTGGGCTTGTGTGAGTGCTTGTAATTCATCATGGCTTCATTCAAGTTTTCTTGCCAAGACTTTCTCTTACAGTGAAGTGGATTATGAGTTGGTTAAAGGACCATATCTAAGGATGCTGTGTACAGAATCAATGCTGATCGTAAGGAGGCTTCTAGAAGTACCACCAAGGCCTCCGTCATACCTATATTTTGTATTAGTTGGAGGTTTTGCTATACATAGAAAGCACATGCTTACTCCTTGTGTGAACAAAGTGAAGCTGGTTAAAAATGATATCCAATCACAGAATCAAGATGTATTGATTATCTCTTGCCACACAGCAAATCATACCAAAGTGAGGGGCTTTAAATAACAGACATTTATTAATATTATCTCACAGTTTCTCTAGTGCAGAGAACTCAGACTATCCCTGTGAGCAGACAGGGAAAATGCTCAGTCTTCACTGGGGAGACTCCCATCTGCTTGAGGGAAAAGGAAGGACAAGACAAGTCTGAAGAAATCCGGAGAGAAATGGCAACATTCTTCATGACAGGTCTAGGGAAGAATAGCACTTAAGAAGAATTTAAAGATATATCCTGGGCTCCCATTTTCACTCAGCAATAAGGCAACAAGACCCTTAGTAAGCAGCTGCTCCCTTGTGATAACCCACAAGCTCCAACTGAACACAGTCCTAACACTGCATTGTAGCATGCAAATTGGCATTTACCCTATTGTCATCTTAGAGGGCTTTCCTGGTGGCTCAGTGGTAAAGAATATGCCTGCAATGCAGGTGACATGGGTTCAATCCCTGGATTGGGAAGATCCCCTGGAGAAGGAAATGGCAACCCACTCCAGTATTCTTGTCTGGGAAATCCCATGGTCAGAGGAGCCTGGCAGACTACGGTCCATGGGATCACAAAAGTCAAACATGACTTAGGGACTAAACCACTACCACCGTCTTTTAGAAGGGTTGAGAAAGATAGCCCTGTATCAATCAAAAATGTGAAAATTGAAGGTAGACCAACAAAGCTCTGACTTTGTAGAGGAGAGAAAACTTTTTTGTGTTAAATACACAAGGAAAACAGTTATATATTTTTTAAAGTATCTTAAGATGCTATTACTATGCAGCTTCATTCATTCATTCATTCATATTGCCCACCTGGATCTGTTCTCATTTGAATTTTCCACTCTTCCAAGCTAAGTATTTAGCTTGTAGGGTTTTACTTCTTGTTCACCCCGCCCTTTGTAAAAGATGGGGACTGGTGAGTGCTGCCAGCAAATATTTGATTGACTAATTGACAGGGTGGGTCAAGTTTCTGCACAAAAAATAAATGTGAGGGAAAGGTCCTCCCTTCCTCATTTAGAGAATATTTTGTCAAACCCCAATGGCCAATTCCTATCTCATCGTTGTATTTTAAGCAGGGGACAGCTGGAGCTTACTGCCTGCAGCCTGCCCAGTCTTTATTCCTTCACTAAAGGCAGGAAACAGCAGGACTCTGCACAGAGCAGGCTCATCAAAGACAAGCCACTGACATGGGCACTTAATAAGAATGGGCTCGCTGGCCCAGTGCTGGCTTTGGGGAGCCACAGGCAGGCACACACTGAGGAGCGCTGTAAGCAGTCTTCTCCCGTCATCCTTTGGGGGTGAGGGGAATGAGGAACAAGGCTCCTTCCATTCTATAACAAATGACCTATTTCAGTGAAATAAGAAAGGGAGGGCAGCCATGCGGTCAGCCAGTCAGTTCTATGCCACGTTGTAGCGATGTTAGTATTTCATACCAGTAATTCTGTCTAACAGAAACTCATCTTGGCTTTTTCCCATTCCTTTTAGCAAGATTGCAGTTGTAAATCAGCCAGAGTGTCCTGGAGGCTGCTTCAGGTTGGTTGTTGTGAGCAGTCTAGGGAGAGGAATCTTCAGAATAATTTAGGAAATGAGTCTAAGAGGGAAGGTCAGTTTTGCTATTTAGAATCAGAGCACTATGCCAAACTTGGCTTTGAAGGGATGCTCTAAATGTCAGTCTTGGAATCTGAATTTAGAATATCTAATAAAACACAACAATTCATGCTTTTACCCCCACGTGACTTAGTTCAGGTTCTCAGTTCTGACCTCTGAGCCATCCTCTAAATTTGGGAGGCCACTTTAATAATAATCCATTTTGCATTGGTAAGGTCCCTTTTGAATCATAAGAACAGTTTTATTCACAGCTCCAAGAGGACAACAGGGTGGGTGTTTATGTG
Organism: Giraffa tippelskirchi; assembly: GCF_054371585.1. Classification (NCBI taxonomy): domain Eukaryota; kingdom Metazoa; phylum Chordata; class Mammalia; order Artiodactyla; family Giraffidae; genus Giraffa; species Giraffa tippelskirchi. The sequence continues at coordinate 98,005,086 of NC_137277.1, forward strand.
ATCTGAAAGGCATTATGAATAGATACTGAATTCGAAGGGAGAATTCAGGTCCTGGCCCTCTCCCTCTTTTTGTTTCGAAACCAGACTCTACCTATTTTCCTCCTCCTCCACCCAAAGTCCCCTGGCAGACACATTTCTACTCTCTGTTTCTGAGTTTGGTTTTTTTTTTTTTTAAGATTCCATAGATAAGAGATACCTTGCAGAACTTGTCTTTCTGTCTGGCTTATTTCACTTAGCAAAATATCCTCAAGGTTTATCCATGGTGTGGCCAATGGCAGGGGTTCTTCCTTTCTCATGTCTGAATAATATAATGTTTACGTGGAACATATCTTCTTTGTCTGTTTATCTATTGATAGACACTTGGGTTGTTTCCACATACTAGCTAGTGTGGATAATGCTCATGTGAACACGGAGGTGCAAATATCTTTTTCATGTGCAGTTTTCTTTTCCTTTGGATAAATGTACAGAAGTGGGATTGCTGAATTGTATGGTAATTTGATTTTTGATTTTTTTGGTCTTACTTATTAATAACAGTGTGATCTTAGGAAAGTACCTTGACCTCTCTGGGCCCTTCCTTCTTTATATCTAAAATTAAGAGACAAAGTTATTCAAGGAATAAATGAAAAAGCATTTTTAAAAAATAAATTTTATTTATTGTTTTTGGCTATGCTGGGTCTTCATTGCTTCGTGGGCTTTTCTGTAGTTGCAGCGAGTGGGGGCCACTCTCCAGTGGCAGTGCACAGGCTTCTCATAGCAGTGGCTTCTCTTGCTGCGGAGCGTGTGGGGTCTAGGACACTCGGGCTTCAGTAGTTGCAGCTCCCAGGTTCTAGAGCACAGGCTCAGTAGTTGTGCACAGGCTTAGTTGCTCCACATGTGGGATCTTCCTGGACTAAGAACTGAACCCACATCTCCTGCATTGGCAGGTGGATTCCTTACCACTGAGCCACCAGCAAGCCTAGATTTTTTTTTTTTTTTTAAGTATTAAGAAAGTGAAGTTAGAAACTGTAGTGCAGGGAGATGAATGGCTCAAATCACTCAACTAGCAGCTGCAGAATCAAGACTGGAGTCTATGTTTCATGACCCAGAACTCAACCTGGCAGCAGCTGGTTTGTTAACTGAATGCAGACATGTTTCCCTCTGAAGTCAGTCCCTCTAAGCTAAGGAAGGATTGATATGAGACACAAATTAAGTAGAGCAATTCTGGGGACCCTCATCCATGCAGACTACAACTCCTGCCAGGTTTACCTACCCCCTGGCAAGTCACAGACAACGCAGGACTCAGTAGGCATTCCTTACTAGAAAGAACTTATTGCAGGAATATCTATGATGGCCCCATGACTGGGGAGAATGAGTCAGGAGGGGACTTAGAAACAGTCCATACAAAGAGCTACAATCCACAGATTTGGTCTCCATTGCAATTCTCTGCCTAAACCTCCTGTTCTGGTCCGGGCCCTGTGTCCTCAGCAGATTTGCCTCTTCCTTGTGTGCCTACGAGTGCTCCGTCTCAGTCGGGTCACTACTGAATTACACAAAACACATCTCTCCTCTACTGCACATCTCTCCCCTGCTGCACTGTATCTCTAAAGACCCCCACTCTCTGTGGAGATAAAAGGAAAACTGAGATCCCTGGAGACAAAACACAGCCCCCTCCCATAAAAGCATCATTCTTTGTCAGACCCTCTCTAGCTTCTTACAGAAACCATTGAGAAAGTAAGAATACCTCAAGTAATACTTAACTCTGAGCCCACTGTTTTAATTATTAACATTTGGCAGCCAAAGGAAGCAAACAATAGCACTTCATCCAGACACTGAAGAAGGAAAAAGGAACTTCTCATACCCTGGTCTTTATAAGCTGCTTGAGCAATCACTTTGAATGAGCACATGCAGCCTTCAAAACATACCAGCAAATGCTCCAAAGTGGGATGATGGGTTCATTCACTCTGCAAATATTTATTTAACTCCACACACTTCCAGGTGCTAGGTATACACCAGAGAACAAAATAGACAAGAATCCCTGTTCTTGTGGAGCTTATGTTCTGGTGAGAGATAAAGGAGGCACTTTTTAAAAAAATTATAGTTGTTTACAATATTGTATTAGTTTCAGGTATATAGCAAAGTGATATGTACATATATATATATTTATGTATACACACACACACACACACACACACGTATATGTATTGTTATAATTTAGTCACTGTTATTAAGTCATGTCTGAGTCTTTGCGACCCCATGGACTGTAGCCTGCCAGGCTCCTCTGTCCATGGAATTTCCCAGGCAAGAATACTGGAGTGGGTTGCCATTTCCTTCTCCGGGGGATCTTCCCAACCCAGGGATCAAACTTGTGTCTTCTGCATTGGCACGAAGATTCTCTACCACTGAGTCACTGGGAAGCCCATATATGTGTATGCATATATACATATATTCCTTTTCAGATTCTTTTCCATTAAAGTTACTACAAGATATTGAATATATTGAATATAGTTCCTTGTGCTATAAATTCTCATTGTTTATCTACTTTATATACAATAATGTCTATCCATCAATCTCATTGTTGTTGTTCAGTCGCTCAGTTGTGTCCAACTCTTTGCAACCCCATGGACTGCAGCATGCCAGGCTTCCCTGTCCTTCATCATCTTCTAGAACTTTCTCAAACTCATGTCCATTGAGTCAGTGATGCCATCCAACCATTTCGTCCTCTGTCATCCCCTTCTCCTCCTTTCCCAGCATCAGGGTCTTTTCCAATGAGTCAGCTGTATCAGGTGGCCAAAGTATTGGAGCTTATCCCAAATTAATCCTTCACCCCTTACCTTTCCCTTTTGATAATCATAAGTTTGTTTTCTAAGTCTGTGAGTCTGTTTTGTAAATAAGTTCATTTGTATTATTTTTTTAGATTCCACATATAACTGATATCATAGAATAGATGTCTTTCTCTGTCTAACTTCATTTAGTGTGATAATATCTAGGTCCATCCACGTTGCTGGGAATGGCATTATTTTATTCTTTTTTATGGCTGAGTAATATTCCATTGTGGGGGCTTCCCAGGTGGCTCAGTAGTAAAGAGTCTGCCTGCCAGTGCAAGAGACACAGGAGATGTGGGTTCTATCCCTGTGTTGGTAAGATCCCCTGGAGAAGGAAATGGCAACCCACTCCACTATGCTTGCCTGGGAAATCTCATGGACAGTGGAGCCTGGTGGTCATGGGGTCCCAAAGAGTTGGACATGACTTAATGACTAAATAACAACAAATATTCCATTGTTATTTATACCATATCTTCTTTATCCATTCATCTTTTGATGGACATTTAGGTTGTTTCCACGTCTTGGCTATTGTAAATAGTACTGGTATTAATATTGGGGTGCACGTGTCTTTTCAAATTAGAATTTTCATTTTTTCTGGATATATGCTCAGGAGTGGGATTGCTGGATGAAATGGTAGCTCTATTTTCACTTTCTTAAGGAACTGCCATATTGTTTCCCATATTGGCTACACCAACTTACATTCCCACCAACAGTGTAGGAAGGTTCTTTTTTCTCTTCACCCTTTCTAGCGTTTATTATTTGTAGACATACAGGTGGCCAATAGGTAGGTGAAAAGATTCTCAACATTGCTAATGATTAGAGAAATGCAAATCAAAACTGCAATGAGGTATTACCTCACATTGATCAGAATGGTGGTCAGGAAAAAGCCTACAAATAATAAATGCTGGAGAGGAGGCAAACATGTAACAACACAATAAATAAGGAAATTATATAGTATGTTAGGAGGTGAGAAAAAAATATAGTAGGATAAGAGGAATGGGGACTGTTGGGGGTCCTATTTTACATGGGGCAGTCAATGTTGACATTAATAAGAGGGTAAACTTTTAACAGAGACCTAAAGGAAAAGAAGAATGTAACCAAGTGGATTATCTGGAAACCAGGGCTATACACAGAGCAGTCAGTGCAAAGATCCTGAGGTAGGAGCTAGAATGTTGGTGGAACATTAAAGAAGCTGCTATGTCCGGAATGAAGTGGATGTGAAATAAAATAGAGGAAATGAGGTCACAGAGGAAACAATGGACAGATAAGTGGAACTTTAGGTGTGTTAGTCACTTGTGTCCAACTCTTTGTGACTTCATGGACTAGCCTGCTGGCCTCCTCTGTTTATGGGATTTCCCAGGCAAGAATACTGGAGTGGGTTGCCTTGGAGAAGTATTTCCTTCTCCAAGGGATTTTCCCGACCCAGGGATCGAACCTGGGTCTCCTGCTTTGGCAGATGGACTCTTTACCATCGGAGTCACCAAGGATGCCCAAGTGGAACTCTATAGGCTCATATACAAGGTTTGCTTTCCTTTAGAGAGATGGAACCACTGGTGCCTTTGGAGCAGGGGTGTAATACCGCCTGCCTTGGGTTTTTATAGGATCCCACTTAGGCTGCTGTGTGGTATTTTTGTTAAATGCTCAGTTAAGGCCACAGGGATAGGGCCTTGTACTCTTTTACTTGTTTTCCTCAAAGATGTTCCAAGTTGGTGGATTTCCATGCTGACACACAACAGCATCCCCCACTGAACTGAACTTTCCCACATCCTCCATCATGAGTCCCCACCCCCAGGAAGCATAGTCTCGGCCTCTTCCATCCCAGCATCACGTGGAGATGGACAAAGAAAGGGAGGAATCTTCTCTTCCCCCTCTGTTTGCCAACTTCTCAATAATTCCAACTCCACCTAGCGAGATCCATTAGAGCTAATTAACGACCCCCTTTTCAGGAGGTGTCTCTTCACGATGATTAATTCTGGGTCAGAGACAGAAAGCTTGTTCCATTATAGTTCTTTTTAAAAAATTATTATTATTCAGGCTTCTAATACCGGCATGAACTGCGGGTGAATTTCTGAAGTCATGTTACTTAGCTGTCACAACTAGTAATAGAAAAATTCAATTTATAAAGAATTAGGAGAGGCAGGAGAGGCATGCTCTTCGGTTCAGAACAAAGGAGATCAATCCTGACACAATGGCAGCATGACATTCGTGGACTTTGAAGATTCTAGGCTTCCTCTTCATTAATTAGAGAGAATCAAGAGTTCTGGTGGTTAATTATTTGCAGAAATTGTGCTCTGCAAAAGCAGATGCCAACTCACTCCAGCCGCCTCCAGCTGCAGCTCTGCATGATAATTAAACTGCGTGTCAGTCCTAACCTCAATCTGGGTGGGTAAATAAACCCTCCGTTGGCCACTACCTTCCTCCACCCCTCAGGTTTAGATGGGGTCAAGTGACTTCCTGACACAGGGACCACAGGAGGCTGACACTGTTCTAAATGGATTACCGTGGAGAGGTAGTACTTTTAAATCCACATCCAGAAACATAAGATCAAAGATACCTACAACCTGTTCCTACAAAGTGCATGTTGGGGGGGGAGGGTTGAGACGAATTTGTGTTAAGGTCAGTTGGTGCACTTGGGTTGTTGCTGTTGTTACCATTGTTGTTACAGAGTTGACTAATCAATTCTCTTTTTGAAAAGCAACTTGAATTGTTCTTAATCTTTTATTTACAAAAGTAATATATATCCTTCATATGAAATTCAAGCTATGTAGAAGTGTGTGCATAAATGCTAAGTCGCTTCAGTCGTGTCGGACTCTTTGCAGCCCTATGGACTGTAGCCCTCCAGGCTCTTCTGTCCATGGGATTCTCCAGGCAGAAATACTGGAGTGGGTTGCCATGCCCTGGGGAAGGGGAAACAGGATGCAGTACTCCTCTTCCAGAAATAGAAATGCAGCTAAATTTAGCCCAGGGCCTCCTGTTCCCTCAGTAAGGCAGAAGACAGAGCCTCATCTCTAATTTTCCCTTTCAGGCATCAATTTCTTGGGGGTGGTTTATCCAGAGGACTTCAAATCTCAAACTGCACAGAGCCTTGAGTGTCTGATTGGCATTCAGGAAGCGCCATGAGTGGCGAGATGAGAGTGACTGCCTGGCAGGCCTTTCCCCAAATACCCAGTTTGCCTTGGGTAGTTTGACATTTACTGGCATTAAGATCCTTTGGCTGTTTCACAGTCCATTTATTTAAGGTATTTGAAACTCTCTCTGCAGAACAGTTAAGGTTATAATATTAGCCTGGCTGACATCAGACCCTCTCTCGGGTTACCAAGGTTATTCTGAACACTTAGAGGTTACCCAACTTTAAATAGCAGTAGCAAGTTTTGTCCACATCTTGGTTACAGCATTTATTATACTCCTTTGTAATTATTTGGCTACTCAACTGGCTCCCCCACTAGAGAGTTACCTCCTTAGGGCAATGAATGTGTTTTGAGCGTCTTGGTGCTGCCAGCTCCTAGCTGGACATGGGATACATGTTTCAGGCTAACCCTGTTTTACTGGGCTTTTATTATACAGTATTTATTTGTTTGTTGGCAGGTTTTTTGGTGGTGGTGATGGTTGTTTGTTTCAATGTACATAACTTGACACAGGATGTAATGGTCAGTTTTTTTATGTCAACTTGCTATACTACAGTACCCAGTGGTTTAATTAGACACTAATCAAAGTATTTCTATGAAGATACTTGGTAGGCAGGATTATCCTTAACAACCAGTTGACTTTGTTATTCTCTTTCTTTTTTATTTTTTAAATTATGAAAGTATGCACGGTGGGCTACAGTCTATGGGATTGCAAAGAGTTGGACATGACTGAGCTACTAACACACACATGATAACACATTTACAGGAGACTTGGAAAATACAGAAAAAATTACATTTAGTTCCGCTATATATTACAATTATTTTTAAGTAGATAAATTAAGATTTTTAGTTGGTGTTTCAATATCAAGCTCTCAAAAATTAATGGAATGAATATATAGAGAAGTAGAAGGATATAGTAGACCCAAAAAACACTGTGAACCAATTCAACATAATTAAGATATGTACAATTTCCACACAACAGCAGGATACAAATTCTATTCAAGTTCCCATAAACTATAAACTAGGAGACTCTGGAACATATCCAGGGACATAAAACAAGATACAAAAATGTCATGACCTAAAGAAATTGAAATCATACAGAGTCTGTTCTCCTACCACTGTGGAATTATGTTAGAAATCAATATCAAAAGATATTTGAAAATAACCCCCATGTTTTCAAGTGCAATGTGACATTTAGTAAGAGAGATCTTTGACTTAGCCATTGAAAGCCTCAATAAAGTTAGAAGACTGAGGAAAGACAAAGACTTATTGCAGAGAAGAAAGCATTTAAATGAGAAATTAGTTTCGAAATGAGAAACTAATATAAAAGACCCTGATGCCGGAAAGGACTGAGGGCAGGAGGAGAAGCGGGCAAGAGAGGATGAGATACTTGAATGGCATCACCAACTCAACGGACATGAGTTTGAGCAAACTCCAGTAGCTAGTAAAGGACAGGGAAGCCTGGCGTGCTGCAGTCCATGGGGTCACAAAGAGTTGGACACAACTGAGCGACTGAACAACAACAACAGCTGTGTGAGTCAAATGCTTAAAATGAATACCTTTATATAAATAAATAAAATCTTCTGTTGTTTCTCCAGAGAACCCTGACTGATATTCATGATATACAAAAATTTATGTAAAACACACCATTTATCTATCTACTGATTCTTCTATCTACTTATTTATTGATCTGCTTTTTAATTTGGGTCATTCAACAAATCGTTTTCGAGTGCCTGCCACACGCCAGGTGTTGTGCTCAGTCCTAGCCCTAAATCTCAAAGAATGGCTTTCTTTACGGCAAGTCCAAGGTCTTACTGGAGGCTTCCTAAAGAAACACAGCCAGTCTAGAATCTGCAGGAACTAGACTCAGACAGTGAGTCACCTGCCACCGCCATGGCCTGGGGCAGGGCCAGCCTGGGCTGGCACAGAGCCAAGAAGGAACAAAACACATTTTCCCAGTCATCTAGGGCCAAAAAGAAAAAAAAGAAAAGACACCAAGCTTGGGAGATGGAGAAATGTTCAGGGTGGATTTTCTTGCCACAGGCAATCTTGAGGCTGGAAAAACTTTCCTTCTCACAGACACCAATTGCCAACAATTTGCCTTCCTGGTGTGATAGGATGACCTCACTTCCTCTCCAGGAGCCCTGAGGATTTCTCATCAGCCCAGAAGCTTCCAGAAGGGCTGGCTTCAGGCTCTGTCATCACATCTTTGGCCCACAGAAGCAGCTGGGTAGTGGGGGCAGGAGGAAGAGCAGGAAGAGCCTTGGCTCTTTGCAGTTTTTCCAAGAGTGGCACCGTTTCAATGAACTTGACAAGAAAATGCTGATGTTTGTAAGTCTCAGTGGGAAGGTGTAGGAGAAGGCAGTGTGAGCACCAGCCAGAAGGCCCAAAGAGAAGGTCATCAGAGGTATATGATAGCATTTGGCAAAGCCAGGTCCTGCCCTGACCAGGTATATACCCTGCCAGCCCCAGGGCTTTCTCTGCAGAGAGAATATGGCACATTTTCCTTCCTCTTCCTAGAGGGTAGTAGCAAGAAGTGAAGGCAAACCTTGGACTAGGTGTCCCTGCCCCTGTGAGCAGTTCAGGGTTCAGGCAGTACTGGTAAGCCCGCATTGTTTACAGATGAGAAAAAAATGTCACCTTCCTCAAGACACTTGACTGCTGTCTGCCGTAAAATGGTCTTCATCAATATACATCTCTACGATAAAACTATGGGCGCCCCTGGTGGCTCAGGCAGTAAAGAATTTGCCTGCAATGCCAGAGACCCGTGTTCGATCCCTGGGTTGGCAAGATACCCTAGAGGAGAGCATGGCAACCCACTCCACTATTCTTGCCTGGAGAATCCCCATGGACAGAGGAGCCTGGTGGGCTATAGTCCATGGGGTCACAAAGAGTCGGACACAGCTGAGCGACTAAGCACACAGCACGATGAAGAGGACTGAAAGGTCATCCCTGGAGTTCTGCAAGACACCACCTTTCTCGTGGCCCTGGGGCTATCTGGGCTTTCTCTTGGGAGCTCCAGCCTCAAGCTGTTGCGGTTTCCTTTATCTCAGGGAGCTCTGCCTTGCGGTCTTGTCCAATTTAACAGAGAGGTGTCTGTGAGCCCAGATCTCTTCCTAAAGAAAACTTAATCCTCCTGGCTTTCCCTGAGGCTGGCAGTGCTACCAGTCTGGCAACTTGTGGTAGAATTTTCTAGGTTCCCACAATCATCTGACTCTTGTTTGCAAGTGCTTCTTCTATCTTCCCAGCATACTTATTCATCTAAGACTCTCAAGAAATTTAACACTTCCTTAGCTGAAAAAGATGCTGCTAATTTTGACGGCACCACATCAGTCCAGAGTGAAGCTTAGAAGGGTGAGGGGCAGACTGGGTGTCCCCACTGGAGTGGGTTCACCCCAGGGATGGGTTCACTCTCCCTCCTGGGTTCATCCCAGGGATGCAAGTGGTAGGTGAGTCATGCTCCTGACACAGCTCTGGCTGTAGACAAGCCACTCAGACTCCTCTGGCCTCCAGCCACCTCGGTGCTGAGGACACACAGGCCCAGAGATACCCTCCTCTCAGCCTTGACTTTATCAGCCTGGACTCTGTCACTGTTATCATTTTGAGAGAGAAACTGGGTGCTCACCAGCTTCTGATCCCACATTCTGGTACAATGCCCACTTTTGTGGTTTGGGCTGGAGGAGGAGGCCTAGCACAGCTTGAGAAAGACTTGACTCTGGGTTAAGGAGTCCCTTTCTGGGGTCCTGCAGGCTGGTCAGGCACCAAACCCTTTCCTCTTTCCTGCTGAGTCTCTGGCTACTACATTCTCCCTCGTAGTGTCTGACAGACACTTTCTGTCTTCTATTCCTGGCCTGACAGGCTTGTGAGTAAAAGGAAAAGAAAAGCTACCTGGATGCATGAGTGTGCCCTTGGCAAAATGCTGCTGCCTTCTCTCTCCAAATACACAAGGCTGTTTTCTGTGCTTACAACTCATTCCCAGGAGGGGCCTTGCCCCTCCAGGCTTCTGAAGGAATTGCTGCAAAGGAGTAAGCCATATGGAAGCCTTAACAAGTGGCTGGGACAGCACTCACGGGTCCTGGTACCATTTTTGAACATCCTCACAAACGGGAAGGCAACAGGGAAGTGAACGGCTCCCTCACTGGTTAATTGGAGATGATCTGAGATGTCAATCAATTCCTGCTTCATAAAGTTTCTTGAGAACTTTTAATGAGATGAGGCACATGAAGTGCTTGGTGCACAGTGAGTACAAACTGAGCACTGATTTCACTCTTAGAAATGTTTCATGTAAAGGTGAGCGACATAGAGGCTCGTATGACATACATCACTAGAGTGAGGGCTAAAAGTGGGGGCCCTGGGAACAGGACCCTGGGCTCGAAGCCCTCGTCTGCCACTTCCCGGCTGTGTGGATTCAATAGATCTCTCCACCTCTGTGTTCCCCTACCTGTGAAATGGGGCTGTTGATAACAAAGCTTTTCTCATAGGACTTTTTCTGAGGATTACGTGAATCCTAGAGCAGTGCTAGGTATGGAAGGAGTACACACATGTATGTTGATGGTTATTATGTTATGCCTATGCTAACTCACTTCAGTTGTGTTTGATTCTTTGTGACCCCGTGGACTGTAGCCCACCATGCTCCTCCGTCCATGGGATTTCCCAGGCAAGAATACTGGAGTGGGTTGCCATTTCCTCCTCCAGGAGATCTCCCCGACCCAGGGATCGAACCGTGTCTCTTACATGTCCTGCATTGGCAGGTGTGTTCTTCCCTAGCACTACCTGGGAAACCCCGTTATTATGCTACTGTTGATTATTCCATTTCTGCATGTGGGCGAGTTGCCATGCCATTGCAGTTCATTCCTTAATTTATTTCACAAATATTCTTGCACGCATCCAGGGTAACATCGTAAAATTCTACACTGCAGGATTTAATTTTTCAGGGTATTAATAGGTGCTTTGTGGGGAAAGAATGGTTCAGCAAAGAAATATGTGATTCTTTGGCTTAATGATGCTAAACAGGTATTTTTACTGCGGGATTTCACAGGACATTTAACATGTTGAACACACTGCAGGCAGAAGCCTTTTCCCCCTATAGTCTCTCCCAGGTCTGGGAAGTGCTGGTCTAGAATCAGGTGAAAAATAAGTCACTAAGCCTCCCTGGCTATCAGCATTGCAGAGAGGAGCATATGAACAGTGCTGGCAGGAATAGCAGAGAGTTGAAGAGTCAGGAACAGCCAGGCTGGCAGGAACTCAGCAGGACTACCCTGGGAAGGATGAAAGTTACATTGCTGGGAGTTAGGACACCCTGAGACAAAGCAGGCTGTAGCTCAGAACAAGTAGAATATAAAAGTAAGGGGGAACAAGAAGGCTATGTTAGCTACCATTTCATTCTTTCTCCTAATCCTGAAGTATATACTATACCCCCCACACACTGTCCTTGACAGGAATGCTCCACGTGCCCAGGAGGGCAGCGCACTCACTAATGGGGCCAGTAGGTAGGAAGACAGGGCTCTGTGGAAAAAGCAGAGGATGAAGAGCTTCAGGGGCTTGGGAGGGGAACATGCTCCAAGCAAGGGGCTGGAGAAAGGCCTCCAAGAGGATGTTCTTTGAGCTGAGTCTTTTAAAATGCTTATTATGTTAGATGGAAATGATTAGAGGGGTGTTTTGGGTATAAGAGGTCCCTTGAGCAAAAATGAAACAATATTGGTTAGAGCTGGGGACAGATGAACCGCAAACTTGGTTAGGGTGCATGGGGACAGGGCAGGGACAGCCACGAGTCCAGACAAGACTGTGGAGAACCAGGAAAGCCATGCCTACATGCGTCATTCTTTCATTCAACAAATATTTATTGAGCACTTACTATGCGCCAGGCATCATACTAAGTGCTTAGGGGTAGGACAGTGACAGAAGAAAGCTCCTATTCTCATAAAGCTTATAATCCTGGCGTAGAGAAAAGCAGTAAACAAATAAATGTATATCACAATATCAGGTAGCAACAGGTTCTATAAAGCAAAGTAAAGCAGGGCTGGGCAATAGAGACTGAATGGGGTGCTATTTTAGATGGAGTGGCCAGGGGTGACTAGAGAGAGATAACACCTGAACAGAAATCTGACTCAATTCCTGAATAAAATGAGGGGGTCAGCCAAGCAGAAAAATTATGTTCCCAGCAGAGGAGACAGTCAGTGTGGAAATCTGAGGTGGTATGTATGTGGAGGCAAGGGAAGGGCTGGGGCTGTGGACTCCCATGTCCACTTCAGCCAGAGTGTCCCTTGACTTCAGACTGTAGTATGACGTCTCTGTGTCAGATTGCTTCTTGCCCCTCAAATTGGAAAACCACTGACCTGACACAACAGCTCACATCGTATTGCTCAGTCGCCCTTTTGCTCCAAGACCTTCAATACCCCGATTGCCAGCAAAATAAGCCCCCAGATCCCATTACACCTCAAATAAAATGCAGGGTTCTTGCAGTGACCCATCCGGCCTCAGAGACGTCCTTCCCTCCTGGACCCTCCATGTTCCCCTCCCAAGCCCCTGAAGCTCTTCATCCTCTGCTTTTTCCATGGAGCCCTGTCTTCCTACCTACTGGCCCCATTAGTGAGTGCGCTGCCCTCCTGGGCACGTGGAGCATTCCTGTCAAGGACAGTGTGTGGGGGGTATAGTATATACTTCAGGATTAGGAGAAAGAATGAAATGGTAGCTAACATAGCCTTCTTGTTCCCCCTTACTTTTATATTCTACTTGTTCTGAGCTACAGCCTGCTTTGTCTCAGGGTGTCGCTTCGCTTGCCTTCCTCAGGGACCCTGAGGGGCCCTCAGGACTCAGCATCAGTGAGGTGGCTGGGCCAGGCATATAACCCAGAGGAGAGAGGCTGGGAGCTTAGGCTGGGGTAAGGGGAATGGAAACGAAGCAGAGATGAAGAAGTAAATCTAGTCTATTCTGCTTACCCCTCTAGGCTAAGGAGCTGCCTATGCTGTGCGCCAGAAAGAAATAAGCGTATTTCAGAGATATGCCAAGAGAGACCTCTCTTTTGCATATGCCAAAGAGGTGGCCATCTTTCTTTAATGTTGATTTATTTAGTTGGCTGCATCAGGTTTTAGCTGTGGTACTCATGCTCACTGTTGTGGTATAGGGACTCTAGCGCACACAGGCTTACTCGCTCCACAGTATGTGGGATCTCATTAATAGTTCCCCAACCAGGGATCGAACCTGCATCTCCTGCATTGGAAGGCAGATTCTTAACCACTGGACCACCAGGGAAGTCCCCAGATGACCATCTTTAGGATTCAGCAGGGATGGTTTTTTTCTGGATAAGTGGTCTGCATAGAGATGAGAAAAACTTCTGAGTAATTTCTACCTGATGGCAGGATACTATCAGATGTTTGGAAAGAACTCTTCTTCCCTCTCCCCACATAAGACAAGAGCACCTATTGTTCTTTCTGCCTTGGATGCTCCACATCAGATATCTGCATGGCTGAGCCTTCACTGCCTCCAGGCTTCACTCAAACAGCTCCTCTCAATGAGGACTTCCATGTCCACTCTACCTCCTTGATAGTTCCTAGCTCCCTTCCTGCTTTGTTTTCTTTATTTCTTTGCACTTGTTACTATCTGCTGCTGCTGCTGCTGTCAAGTCGCTTCAGTCGTGTCCGACTCTATGCGACCCCATAGACGGCAGCCCACCAGGCTCCGCCGTCCCTGGGATTCTCCGGGCAAGAATACTGGAGTGGGTTGCCATTTCCTTCTCCAGTGCATGAAAGGGAAAAGTGAAAGTGAAGTCGCTCAGTCATGTCCGACTCTTAGCGACCCCATGGACTGTAGCCTATCAGGCTCCTCTGTCCATGGGATTTTCTAGGCAAGAGTACTGGAGTGGGGTGCCATTGCCTTCTCCATGTTACTATCTAATGAACTCTATATTTTAATTTCTCAATATCAGTTATTGTCAGTTTCCTCTTATTTAGGATATAAGCTTTTTGAGAGCAGGGACCTCTGTCTATTTCATGTCCCCAAGGCCAGCAGTGGTATTTGGCATAATAGAGGTTTCATAGAGACTTATGGAGTGAACAAAGGATATTTTCCTTGCATGAGTAAATGTCACAGGGTCTAGGGGCAGTTAAGTAATTTAGTACCAAGGATTTGTTACATATAAATATATGTGGATGTATACATGTGTAAATATATATATATTTAAAGCAGCAAAGCACATTTATTGTAAGTCATGTGGTGATCTGAAAATGATTATTTTATTTCCTGATTTGCTAAAAATATGAAACCTGTGCTAAACAAGGGGTATGTTAGTCCACATAAGGATGTGAGACTTCTTTTGACAAATACTTCCCCAGAAATTCCCAGTGGCCAGTACCATGCTAGGCACTGGGGTGCAGTGATGAGTGAATTTGGTAAAAAATGCAGTTTCTTAAAGCAGTGCTAAAACGTATAACCTAAGTCTGCAATTCACTCCCACAGAATCACTGTACTTAAAGCTTCCAACTGACAAACAGGTTGTGTTCTTAAGACTCATTTTAAATTCAGCTGATGGAACTTGAAACACACTGTCTTCTGTTCCCATGGGGATCATGGGAAGAGTTTCTCAGGCTGTGCTGGGCTACAAAGAACATTAAAGAATAATGCTGGACTTCCCTGGTGGTCCAATGGTTAAAAATCTGCCTGCCAATGCAGGAGACTCATGTTCGATCCCTCGTTGGGAAACTAGGATCCCACAGGCTGCGGGGTAACTGGGCCTGTGCAGCTAAAAATAAATAGTTTTTTAAAAAAGAATAATGCAATTGACAAACCATAAATTCAAGATGAAAAACTGTAGAAAAGAGTATTGTTGGATAACAGAACAAACTATAAATAGAGTTAGAAAGTGTGTTGTTACGTACATTAGGTGGCCACGCTTAAGAAAAGCATTTGAAGATGTTGAAAAAACACTTGGCTTCCTCAAGGGAAGTTGAACTCAGGATTTTAATTTGGTGACTTCACATTTAATATCCCATCCTGAGCCAGTACCCCTTTCACCCTATTCCTCCTTTCTCTTGACTTTTCCTTGGTCTTTTCTTTCCCTTTCCCTTGTGCTGGTTATGTACATCTTTATCTACCCTGTCTTCTCTCTCTAATGGTTGATGCCTCTCCCTCCACTTTACTGAGCATATGACCTTGCAAAATCACCTCCTTTTTTCCCCCTGCAATAGAAAAAGGGCCACAGGAAGAAAGCCTATCAAGACCACCTGTTTGGAAAGATGTGGACTTTCATCTGGATTCCTAGAGAGAAAACAAACAAAATTGTCCCATGTTCTTCAAGAACTGTAGCAAATTCAATACTTTGGTGGTCTTTTGTTGTTGTTTTTTGCTTCTTTGATTTGCTTTCCAAATTAATATTATAGGGGACTTTCCTGGTTGTCCAGTGGCTAAGACTTTGCCTTCCAGTGCAGGGAATGAAGGTTTGATCCCTGGTTGGTGAGATAAGACCCCAGGTGCATCACAACCAAAACCAAAAAACATAAAAAAACCAGAAGCAGTATTGTAACAAATTCAGTAAAAGACTTTAAAAATGATCCACATCAAAAAATGAAAAATTGATACCAATTTTTACATTAATTAGTCAGTATTACAAATAATCTTCATGCCTTGGATCAGGGGATAGAATCAATATGAGTATGAAGGTCTACATTTCGCCTGCAGAATGTCCAAGGCAATATAATAACGTACTGAATTGTGATGGCTCTTCTCAGGTAGGAAAGCTAAAGATGTCTTAGGCCCTCACTACTTCTGCTCTCATAGAAAGATACTTATATGGGAATCAGGAGACAGCTAGTGCTGTCATTATCTTGGTGAGTGGTTGAGTAGTTTCCTAGGACTCTGTTTCCTCATCTTTAAAATGTAGATGGTAAATCTGTGCTTCTGATCTCATTAGACTGTTAACAGGAACAAATAGCCCAGCAGAAATGAAATTTCTCTTAAGACTTAAAAACCCTAGAAGTCATGGCACTAAAAATTGCCAAAAAGTTAACTCTGGCCCTGTCTGCAATGATAAGATAAACTGGGAAATTTGGAAAGTCTCACCTCACCCAGGAAAGTCCCAGGCTTTAAGCAAGAAGGGTTGAAATTACTCAGAATCTTATCTTCGTTTTGGAACCATTATCGATAATACAAACAAGCAGTTTAAGTTTTAATGCCATAAAATGTATTTGCAAAAGGAGAGGCAGGGAAGAACAAATGCTGTGTTGAATGAATGCTAAATTTCACACCTGAATTTTTTCTACTAACTGGGTTGGGCCGTTCCCACTTCAGAATTGGAAAGAGGGCGCAAGCATTTAAAATATGCCCTAGGTGGAAATCTTTCTGTGTCAACTGCAGATTAAGGAGTCTTTCTCCCCGCTGGGGCCTGACTCAGGTGTTTAGAATGTATACTTGCTCATACATAGCAGGAGTATTCAGCATAGCAATTATTTTTCTCCACTGGGTTGTTTGGGGATTTCAGTTCACTCTGGGTAAATGGTCAGGGCATGTCCTTGCAGAATAAATGCTATGACTTATGAGAGCACATCATTGGGACATGAGCCACTTGGACCATTCCCTAGCCAGCCAGAGACCAGTATAGGTATGGCATCTTTGAGCAAAAGCTCGAAGACTCACTTACACACCTGGTAGAGTGTTTCAGCTCATCAAGATCTTTTGTTGGAGGCAAATCTTGGAAAGGGCAGAGCATTAGGTAGAGCAGCTCTGTACAACAGAAGTATCATGCAAGCCACAAATGCAAGCCAGATATTCAACTGAACTGAAAAGTTTCTAGTAACCACATTAGAAGGAAGTAGGAAGAAATAGGTGAAACATTTTACTGAATATACCCAAAGTATTTCCATTGCATCATGTAATCAATTTTAAAATTATTAATGAGAATAACTTACTGTAGAGCACAGAGAACTATACTCAATATCTTATAATAACCTATATTGGGAAAGAATCTTGAAAAGAATATATGTATGTGTGTATATATATGTATAACTGAATCACTTTTCTGTATACTTGAAAATAATGCAACATTGTAAATTAGCTATACTTCAATTAAAAATTATTAGTGAGATATTTTACATATTTTTCACACTAAGTCTGTGAAGTCCAGTGCATATTTTATACTTGCATCACTTCTTGGTTCAGTCTAGCCACGTTCCAAGTGCTCTATAGCCACATGTGGGAGTGGCCACCATAGGGAACAGCACTGAAGCAAGGAACCCCGTTTCCAGTGCTGCCCAGCGCTCTTGGTAGCTACCAAATGGGATTCAAAAAGGAACCTCATTTATTCAGGGCTCACTATTGGAGAAGGCAATGGCACCCCACTCCAGTACTCTTGCCTGGAAAACCCCATGGACGGAGGAGCCTGGTGGACTGCAGTCCATGGGGTCTCGAAGAGTCGGACATGACTGAGCGACTTCACTTTTCACTTTTCACTTTTCACTTTCACTTTTCACTCTCATGCATTGAAGAAGGAAATGGCAACCCACTCCAGTGTTCTTGCCTGGAGAATCCCAGGGACGGGGGAGCCTGGTGGGCTGCTGTCTATGGGGTCGCACAGAGTCGGACACGACTGAATCGACTTAGCAGCAACAGCAGCACTATGCAGTATACAAAATACCAACACAGTTTGCTTTCCTTTGGTTTGTTTGTCTCACTAAAAAATGATAGCTAGACCCAGGGCAAATATCATTTGGGGGCTCCCCTTATAGCTCAGTTGGTAAACAATCTGCCTGCAATGCAGGATACCTGGGTTTGATTCCTGGGTTGGGAAGATCCCCTGGAGAAGGAAATGACAACCCACTCTAGTATTCTTGCCTGGAGAATCCCATGGACAGAGAAGCCTGGCAGGCTACAGTCCAGACCCCGGGGCAAATATCATTGAAGTGGTATTATAACTGGTACTCCTACCTAACATCTACCTAACATCTCCTACCATTGCATGTCCCCAGACTTAGTATTTTTTAGCTTCAGTTTTCTCATCTCTAAAGTTGGTAATAATTGTATTTACCTTAAAAGATTATATAAAAATTCACAAACTACTTCACTAAAGTGTATTGTTTAATACACTATAAGGTTTAATAAGAAAAATACCTGTATTTTATTGAATGCTAGCCTCTGTGCTAATACTTTGCACAACATCTTAATCTTTATAATACCTTTATCAAATGATATTGTTATGCATAGTTTAAAAGGAAGAAACTTAAGTTTGTAGAAATTAAGTGCCTGTGCAAAGTCACACATGTAGTGAGTGCCAGAACCAACCATGGCTTTGAAAATACGCTGGATTATACTCGTGGCTTTAGTCTAGTGAAAGAGCGATTGGTGAGAGAGAGAATGAATCTTCCTATCACTTTCTGAGAACTTTGATAAGTGTTTTAAAGGTGAAGAAACTGGGACTTTATATTCAGATGACACACATAGCAAATTAATATCCCTGGTAATTTAGAACTGGACAATCTCTGGAGCTGTCATTCTGGTTTTTAAATCCATTGAATTCTCTGAGCCAAAGGACTCTCCTGATTATTGAGATTATGTTTAAGTGAAGAGCTAATCCCTTTGAGGTGGAACCTCTTCACTGGAGGAAATGAATGCACAGGCCCAGCAGGTAAATTCATTTCCTTCTGATGATTCTACCCCTTCTTTGCTCAAGTAAATTCAACAATATCCATCCATCCCAATCCTTCCTGCTTCTGGGGAGGTGACTCACCACTTCTATGATGAAATGATTTATCATCAACATTTCCAGCTCCAGCCTGACTCATGCAAACATTGATAACAAAGATCACTTGGGATGAACTTCCTCCACAATTGCACAGACTCAGTGTGAACTGAGGCATTATTACCTCCAAAATGATACTGTTTTCATCACAGCAAATGACATGACTGGTGTTGGTTTCCTTTTTTTTTTCATTGTGTCCCCACCAAACCTTCTCACCAGGTGGGCCCCCCTACTCCCGCTCCCACACGCTAATCTCTCCCAGTGCAGCCCCCCTGGATACATGGCTCCCACTGCCTGCTGTGCCTTGTCCTTTGGTCTCTCCCATCCAAATTAGGTTTGTCCTTCAAGGTGCACTCACCTGAGGTCAGCAGTCTGATGATTTTGGGCTGCATCATTTCTGTGTCTTTTGCTTCCAAGCACAGATTGTCTGTACCTCTCATTTTAGCCCATCTCATGCTTCACTGTGTTTTGTCATTGAACTAGTTCGTGTGTATGTTTTTACCCAATGAAATAAAGATTCTTTGAAGACAGGCCCCTTGTATTTATGGTGTTTTACACTTCAGCAGCACCTGAAATATTTTATTTACTGACCCCTTGAATATACTTATTCTGTATAATGGTGCTGGGTTTATGAAAGATACGTAAGATCTGTTGAATTATATAAATTTAGATTTGAAAACCATGTAGAATAATGAGTTTTTCCAGTGGTTACAAAGCTCTGCCGTGATTTCAAGGTTCTTGATTGTCTCATTCTCCTTCCCTCTCTGCCCATCTCTTGATCATGAGTTAATAAACCTTGTGGTATTTCCATCTTTTACATCTATTTAAGTGTGCTTTGATAATGCTATTCCCCACTTACAGTAATGTGTTAGTAATATCCTCCAGGAAATCTGAATTATCTAGTGAAGTGTATGATCAGAGTAACATGGAAAGCAATAAAATTGGTATGGACACAGAAAAACTTTGCTCCAGGTGAAGTGGAAAAACTAATTGAAAACTATGACTCAACCGTCTGCATTTTCCCTGGTTTTACAAAGCAGCACAGAATGTACAGTGGCCATGAATAAACTCTTAATGCCTTTCCAGGTAATGAGTAACTGTGTGTGACTAAGACAGAATTAGGAGAAAGTCTCAGAACTTGGGAAAGAAACAAAGTTCCCCTGACTTGCTAGATAACTGGATTCTTCCGGTTCTGGGAAAAAGGATTTTATTAGAGGCTTTAGTGACATCAGTGTTCTTATTTGTCGATAAGAGCCTGTAAGGAAGACTTCCTGTCTCTAATTGAAAAATAAGTAGTGATAAAATTCAGAGATCTGTCAGTTCCTTGAGGTACAGGGGGTCCTTATTTCATTTACCCTTTTATGGGACTTTTCACATTTTCATTGAGTTGTGTTGTGAAGTCAGCAAATACAGAGTAAAGCTGAAAGTTCCTTTTGGGTCTGGGTTTTCAGGTCGTTGGAGAATAGACCAAGTTGGCAGCCTTCATGAGAACAGGTACTCGGGTTTACCTTTGAGTAACACAAATTAAATTCCAATGCTAAGACTGTTATCAGCAGTCCCTAAGCCCAGCCCAGCCCCTGAACTCTCCCTCTTGCCACCATGGATATTTCAACAGGTAAACAAAACCATTGGCTACTTGAATGCACTCTACCAGCCTTGGGCTATGTTAAAGTTATTTGACTTTCCAGCCAGTGGAATTGGGGCTTTGGTTTGCTTTCAAAAAAAAAAAAAACACCAAGTGATTTCTTCTAGCAGGTTCTCTTCATGTTTCTTCAGAACCTGTACATGTCAGAGAAAGTGGGAGAGAGAGAGGGTAGGGTTTGCTGGTACCCCTTTGTCCTCTAATAGCATCAGCCACCCTCCAGACCCTTTGACAACCACCCTAGTCCTATCTCTCCACACTCCATGCCGGTGAGGGGCTCCCCTTGTCAGTCTAGGGATCCTTCTTGTATTCCTCTTTTCCTCACTCTCTCCATCCAGACCATCAGCCAGTCCTGTCAGCTCTGCCTCCAAAGACCCCAAAGTTAACTGCTCTCTGACTCTGAGTCAGTCACCGGATCACTGTCCAATCCTGTCTGTCCTCCACATCAGACCCCTCTTGCTCCCCTAAAATACATTCTTTCCCTAGCAGCCTACGTGATCCCTTTAAAACATAATCAGATTATGTGGCTCCCCTGTTTCAAACTGTAATTGTTTCCACTTTGCTTAAACCAAAATACGAATGTCTCTCCTGCCTTGCAGAGCCATCTGCCATCTGGCTCCTCTCGTGCCCACAGGGCCAGCCTCTTCTGGCAGTGCTGTCCACTCCCTAGATTCTTTCCATCACCAGAGCCCACTGAGCTCGCCTCCACCACTTGCCTTTGCTGTTGCTCTGCCTGGAATCCTCCTTTCACTGATCTCCATGCTGATGGTTCATCCTTCACTTTCATCTCAATTCGCTGTCGCCTCCTCACGGAGGTCTGGTGTCCACTGTAACAGAAGTGTCTAGTCACTCTCTACCATATCATCCTAAAGCAGTGCTCTGCACAGCACTTATCACAGTCTGATATTTTCTTATTTATTTACTGTTAATTATTTATTTACTGTTAATTATTTATTTACTTTTATTTACTGTTTATTTATCTTTCTCCATTAGGATATTTTCTCTTACTTACCTTTAGATCTCCAGTGTCTAGAAAAGAGCTTGTTACACAGCAGGTGCCTAAAATACATTTTTTTTTGAATGAATGACTAGATAAATAGCTAGTGTCATGGCCCCAGTAGCCACTCTGTACTGGTATCTATTGAGTATCTCCAGCAGGCAAGGTTGTAACCTTAAATTACACTAACGTGGCCAGTTGCAATTAAGGGATAACTTTCTCCACTGCCTGGCTTCCCTGATAGCTCAGCTGGTAAAGAATCTTCCTGCAATGCAGGAGACCCCAATTCGATTCCTGGGTCGGGAAGATCCTCTGGAGAAGGGATAGGCTACCCACTCCTAATATTCTGGCCTGGAGAATTCCATGGACTGTATAGTCCATGGGGTCGCAAAGAGTCAGAAACGACTGAGTGACTTTCACTTCATTTCTCCACATTATCTCCTTTGATCCTTGTGGAAAACTGCAAGGAAATTAATGAAAAGGAACCACAGGACCTTGGTGCCAAGGAGCTATAAGCTGCTTTCTAATGCCAGAAAAAGGAATAAGCATGTTAGACGCCAGTGCTTGGCTTGTTAGAGGCTCATCAGGGCCGGCTGAGCCTAGGTGGAGATCAGGCACGTAGACCAGGACCCACGCACAGTTTCCAAGCATTTATTTGCATGGTTGAGCTGTATCATCTTGTTTTTTAGCTTAGAGAACAGGGAAGATTTTAATGAATGAGGGATGGATGCTGGGGGAGAAGTGGGAGGAAGAGGGAGGGTACACAAGGCAAGAGGAGGGAAGGAAGGAGGTTTAGCAGGGTTTGATCCCCGAGGGAGGGTGAGGCCAGAGCAGACGCTTGGGAGCTGTTTGCAGGAGAGGTTTGGATGCCTGCCAGGCTCCTCTGGCCATGGGATTTCCCAGGCAAGAATACTGGAGTGGGTTGCCATGCCTTTCTCCAGGGGCTCTTCCGGAGCCAGGGATGGTACCCAGGTCTCCTGTGTTGCAGGTGGATTCTTCTCCATCTGAACCACCAGGGAAGCCAGGCAGTTTGGATGCTCAAAGCAGCTCTGGGACTCAAAATATGAAAAACCACACGGGACGAGGTGAGGCTGTTTTCCCTACCTCTGCAAGGAATGTGGCATTGCTTGAGGAGGGCTCACAGGAGACCCGGGGATGTTTCGCAGGTGGGGCAGAGGCAAGCTGCATCTTCGCGGTGCTGGAAGAGCAGCTGGGGGAGGGCAGCACCCCAGGAGCATCTCCATGGGCAAAATCACTGGCGCTCTGCTCTGGGCAGCGCCAGAGTCCCAAGTCCACTAAACACGTCACCAAGACACCAGTAAAGTCTGAATAGCCTCGTCCCTAAAGCTCAGGGAGCCCTCCCTGCCCCAGCAACTCGGCCCCTGGGACAGGTGAGGCCGAAGGGAGGCTTGGACCCCTGGCAGAGGGGTTGGCATGCAGGGCAGTAACAGAGTGGCAGTTTCTGATGACCAACAAGCCGGGACCATCCACAAGCTATAACCTGTTTTTAAGCATACTTGATACATCCTGTGGACTCTCTCCAAACAAGCAGAGATTTTGAGAAAGGGGAGGCATGGAGGGCTGGTGTTCTGGAGGCGGAGCATTCAGCTAGCAAAATTGGAGTGAAAATGTGATTTAATTGGCCCCCACAGTTTGATGAGGCCTGAGGACATTTGGTTACATCCCTGCCAGGGAGGCTCAGTAAACAGGTTCAGATCTACTCAGTTGGGAGGCAATTAAGTACCAGGGCCAAGGGGGAGCCAGGGCCAAGGGGGAGCCAGAAGCAAGGATGGGCTGAACAACAGCCCTGTTGTGGCACCCGGCCCTCCGTGGGTGGCTCTGCTTCGGCACCTAAATAGCATAATTAATTAACAGGAGCTAATTGTAATCACTTCTGCCCCAGAGCCACATTCTGCCTAAGTTTATAAACTATGGGAAAGAGTTTCTTGCCCTGCCTTGGCACTGTGACTCCCACAGGAAGTGCCCAAGATTGTCCAAGAGTTCCATTCGGGTTGGGTCTGTGAAGTTATCTATTAAGGGGTTAACTATAAATTATGTGACTGTCTTCCACCTCACTAACAAAGAAACTCAGTTTTCTTCTTTGGGAGGCAGAGACGGGAACTTGTGCCTTTTTATTTATTTATTTAAATTTTAATTTCATATTGAAGTATAGTTGAACAATGTGTTAGTTTCAGGTGCACAGCAAAGTGATTCAGAATATATATATATGTGTGTGTGTGTGTGTGTGTGTGTATTCTTTTTCCATTTAGTTTATTATGGAATATGGAGCAGAATTCCCTGTGCTATACAGTAGGTCCTTGTTAGTTATCTGAGCATCTGTCACATGAAAGAAGTGAATGCCAATAAGCATGGAATTGGAAGCTCACCTCCAGAGGTAAAGCCCTGGAGTGTGCTATGCAGGAGGCATGTTCCTAATGACACAGACAGAACTAGGTCCTTTCCCATCAACACCCCGGGAAAAAGGAAACAGTGCTACTTAAACAGAGCTGAACTGTATGTAAAACAAGAAGTTAGGGCAAGAACTCTACCTTTTGTGGTGATCTAGACGCCCCCACTCTAGAAAAGATTCCCATCTTTTGGTTTCACACCACTGATGGAGAACCTCTGAGTGTGCATTGTGGATATGGTCTATGGGAAGTGTGGCCCTCTGCATGTTTGTGTGTTAACAGAAGCCAGAAGTCAGCACAGTCTACAGCCACAGTGGTGAGCCTTGCCAATGCCACTAAGACCATCAATGGGCAGAATGGAGACTTAAAAGCTAGGCTAAGGGCTTCCCTGGTGGCTCAGTGGTTAAAGAACCCGCCTGCCAATGTAGGAGATATGGATTTGATTCCTGGTCAGGGAAGACCCCACATGCCATGGAGCAACTAAACCCATGCACCACAATGACTGAGCCTGTACTCTAGAGCCTGTGAGCTGCAATAACTGAGCCCACGCACAGCAACTGCCAAAGCCCTTGCGCCCTAGAGCCCTGCTCTGCAACATGAGAAGCCACCACAATGAGAAGCCCGTTCCATAACTAGAGAGAAGCCCCTGACCACCACAACTAACAAAAAGCCCATGTAGCACTGGAACCCAGGCAGCATTGCCACCAGCTCTGGGAACTATCAGTGCTCTGCCTATGTCAGAGTTGACAAATGGATCTCCCTGGGACTGTTGGGTGAAGGCCTTGGGACTGTAGCATCTCAGGGCTACTTGGTGCACTGCAACCATTACTGTTGGCTTCCCAGGTTGCACAGTGGTCAAGAATCCACCTGCCAATGCAGGAGATGCAAGAGACACGGGTTCAATCCCTGGGTCAGGAAGATCTCCTGGAGGAGAAAATGGCAACCGGTTCCAGTATTCTTGCCTGGAGAATTCCATGGGCAGAGGAGCCTAGTGGGCTACAGTGTGGGGTATGCAAAGAGTTGGACATGACTGAGCAACTGAGCACATACACAACCATTACTATAGTTGTGTTGCATCACCAGTGTTGCATCACTACAGCTGCTGTTACCAGAAGGGCAAGGTTTGCTTTAAGAAATATATCAGTCCTATAGGGTAGCCCTCCATTTTAGAGCATTCAGGCTGCCCCCAGACCCTGACTTCAAATTCATATGACATAGTTCAGCCATACATCCAGGTTTCCTAGAATACCCCCAGCCTCTGATATCCTGCTTCTTTGCAAGCTGGGTAGCCCTTGTGAATGCTGGCGCCTCCCACAGGTCGGGAATGTATAACTGTCCTAGTCAGAGAGGAAAACGGAGGTTCTTTCCATCAACTGTTCTTTGTGCAATAACGGTGACTCATCTGTCTCCATTGCCTTCAGAGCTGAAGGTGAATCATCACGGAGGCTGGAGGTGGCTGTCCAGACCCTGAGGGCCTGGGTTTAGGAATGAGAAGAGCAAGTCTGTCATGACAGGAACAAGCCTGCCGTCCTCAGCCACCCTCTCCCCAAGCCGAGCCGTGTTAAGATTTAAAATAAATGTAATCCAGTGTTTCCCCCACCACTTTTCATTTTTATTTATTACGACCCATTGAGCCAGAAGCAGAATGGTCAAAACATTTCCACTGAAGCTGAATTTTCAGAGTATTTACAGTCAGCCTGCAAGCAGCAGGAACTGGGATTTATAGATTTGTATTACCAGGCAGGCAATCTCCCAAGCCTCAACATTTGGACTTGTTTTAAATGTGCAGGCTTTAATGGGACTAGATCTCTGGCATCCTAGAGGGTCTTGCAATAAACTGAGATAAGATCCTTAACCCAGAGGCATTTGCTGCCCCTAGAAAAGGCGGACAGGTGGGAGTTCCAGTAAGTGGGAAGGATGATTGCAGTGAAATAAATTCCTGGGATGTCAGAAAGGACTTGGCAGGCATGGAAGGTGCTGTCACATCTACTACCAGGCTAGAAGGAGAAGGTTCTTGCAGCCTAACGAGCTTTTCAGCAGTGGGGAGGCAGAAGCCATTGGTGACGAAAAGCATAGCTCACTCTGCTTGGATTCAGATCCCAAATACTTCCATCAATGGTCACTGTAAGCAAACGTCAAAGGGCTGCTGATCTAAAAGCCTCATCTGCATGCATCAGACCACACATCACTCTTCTGCTCAAAACCCTCTAATGCTTTCCAGCTCATCAAGAGGAAAACCCAAGTGCGCTCTAGGACCTTCAAGGTCAGCTCCCTGCTAGCTCTCTGCCTCCACCTCCATCACTCTCCCCAAACTCATGGCCCCAGACTACCCTATGGCCCTGGCACACACAGCAACATATATGCTGCAGTCTCAAGAACTTCGAACTTGTTCTTTCCTCCTGAAATGCCCCTTACCCCCTGTACACTCCTCCTCTAGAGTCATTTAAGATACAATGTCAAGACTTCCCTGGAGATCCAGTGGTTAAGATTCTGTGTTTCCAGTGCAGGGGGTACAGGTTTGATCCCCGGTCAGGGAACTAAGATCCCACATGCTGTGTGTGCAGCCAAAAAAACCACATTTTTAAAAATAAACAAACAAATACTAAGTCTTAGAGATGACTACCCTGACCATGCTGGATAAAATAACTAACCAAACTTCCCCAACACTCCCTGAATATTTGGTGAATGAAAAACAGCATCTCAGCATCACCCAAATGTCTCCCAGCTATGGCCAGGGGGAGTGACTTCTAAATCTGTGAGGTGTGTAGTTATGGCCACAAAGAGAGCGCGTCTCTTCCCCTGTCATTGTTCCTTGCTCATAGCAACCTTTCTGCCACCACCTATCTTGGGGTGGGCAGGGTTCCTGTCAAGGGTAGAGCCACCACCCCGTCCTGAGGCCTGCAGACCGCAGGGGCAAGGAGAGTCCTGGGCACCAGGCAAAGAGGAGTGGGTCTCTCCCAGCTGCTGTCACTGGACCTGAGGCCATTCACTGACCACACGTCACCTCCTGAAGCTTCCTGAGCAGGCTTTATCTACTTGGGCCATCTGCCCTATGACCAGAGTTCAGAGTTCTCCAATCAGGATGAGGGTAAGGAATGAACCCTTTCCCACCTCCAGCAGCTTCTTATCCAATTTCCCTCCCCAAGAGGGAAGAAAAGAGGTCAGTGCATCTGCTGTTTATAGCCACCAATAGACACAGACAGAAATCGATAGCGGGACATGTGTGTCAAGACGGGGGAGGTCTGAGGAGACGAATAATACCCATGTGGTGCCTTTATTCAAGTTAGAAAATAAGATAACCCTTCCTCAAGACACTTTGTGTCTATCTCTTAGAAAATTATCATATTCAATAGACAAATCTACAATGTCAACAACTGAAATGTGCTTACCCACTGCCCCACTATTCAGGTTATCTGAATTAAGCCGGAACCTTCATCTAGTTCCTGAAATACTGTAGGCAACCTTTGGAGTCTTTGATTAGTTGTGTCCATCGACATCAGGAGCACGGTCAACACCCTGGCCCTTCCCACAGTTCTCAGTCATCTGCAAATGACTGATCCTCCCAGCCTCCCTCTCTCCATCTGTGAAATGGGAGCAAGGACATTGTGAGGGGCGTGAGGGTCCTGCCTGCCTCCCAGACCACCTCCAGTTACCTTCCAGATGTTAACCTGGCCATACAGACAGAGTAGAAGGTAGAGGCTCAAGGTGCAGGGTAGCCCGGGTTCGGCCAGGTGCTAAGACTGGTGTCTTCCCTCTCCTCCAGGCTCTGGGAGGGAGCCACAGGACCGAGGCTCTCCCCCCACCCTCATCCCACTAGGCCCAGCCTCACCCACAGCACAGGCCTCTATGTCGGACCCCAGGCCTGGAAGCTGGTAGCTGGGAGGATGGACTATTCTCATTGCTCTGCTCATTTGGTTTGAAGAAGGGCATTTCAGCTATGGAGCTAAGCCAAACCACATCACCATGGGCTGGCTTAATTCATGGAGGACCAAGATTTAAAGTCTCAGCTTCCTTCTCCAACACACAGGTGAAACACTGGGGAGCCCCTAGCAGATCCCACTGCCTGCTCGCCCCCACTAGGTGTGCACCCCTCTTCCTTCAGGGCTCCCGGCTGTCCTGACATCACACCCTGGTGCTCCATTTCTCTTCACATGAAGCAGAGAGAATTCTCAGGCAGGGCTGCAGGGTGCTTTCTGGGACACCAGGTCCTGAACCCTCAACATGGCAGGCATGGTACCAGCAGCACCTGGCCAAACCATCTCTCTGGTCCCAGAATGGGCTACACCACCCACCCCCTGGGCCTGCCACCCTGCACCCAGAGTGGCCGGGGAGTAAGGAAAGAGCAGCCTGCCTAGTGATGGCATACAGGGACACAAAGGAGAGAAGTGCTCAAAAAGTGAGTGAGAGTGTGAGATCCAAAATGAAGCAGAGATGGAAGCAGTTGTGACCTGAGCTCTGGAGTTAAAAGGGGGGTCTGAATCCTTACATGAATCCAATTATTATCAGCTTGACATTGGGCAAGTTACTTAATGGCTCTTGGCCAAGCCTTAGTTACCTTATTCATGAAATGGAAAGAAGACTATTCACCTCATTGTACCAGTAGGGGTCCCAATAGGAGACAGAAACTACACCAGTTATTTCAACAGAAAGAATTCACTATAAGAAATTGTTGTCTATGTACAAAATTTCTACCTAGACATCAGAAAGGGTAAAAAGATCCTCCAGTGTCACTGAGGTAGCAACTGCAGGAAGTGGCTACCACCCTTAGGATTGGGGAAAAAAAAGGGGGGAGGGATCTGGAATTATTAATTTAGACATTTAAGGAGGATTCTCACAGGGCCAAGACTCAGAGCTCTGAGGAGGGGTGTTGCCGGGCTGGCGTTGGGGTCTCTGAGTGAGCATGAGGAGGCTGGCTCTGTGAGTGCTGGAAAAAACAGCAAACTGGATCAGACCGTCATGACTCCAGTGAACTCCACTGCCAGGGCGGCTGGGGAGACTCTGGAACAGGAATCAGACAAGAACCGGCAGGTCCCTTCTCCCTCCCTCTGCTTTGCCGCCTCCCTCCACAGCCCCTGTTGACAGAGCCTAACATGAAGCAGCTGGCAAAGCAGAACTGTGGTTTGCAGAGTCCTGGATTCAGCATTGCAGGGCAGGGTCCAGAGGGCTAAGTTTGAAACTCAGAGACATTCTACCAAATGGCCCATTCACAGTAAGGATTAAATTTTATAATATGTACCGTCATCCCCCCTTATTCTCAGTTTTGTTTTCCGCAGCTTTAGTTACCTGCTGTCAACCTCAGTCCAAAATATTAAAGAAAATTTCAGAATTAAACAATTCTTAAGTTTTAAATTGTGCGCTGTTTTGAGGAGTGTGATCAAATCTCACTCTGTTCCACTCTATCCCATCTGGGATGCGAATCACCCCTTTGTCCAGGGCATCCCACCCGGTAGTCTTTTTGTAGTCATCTTGGTTATCAGACCAGATCAGCTCTTGAGGTATGTCAGTGCTTGTGTTCAATTAACCCTTATTTTATTACTAATGGCCCCCAAAACTCAGGAGTAGGGATGCTGGCAATTCACATAAACCAAAGAGAAACTGTAAAATGCTTCCTTTAAGTAAAAAGGTGAAAGCTCCCAACTTAAGGAGATAAAAAATGTCATAGGCCAAGGTAGCTAAGATCTGTGATAAAAGGAACCTTCTATTCATGAAGTTGGGAAGAAGAAAAAAAAAACTGTGCTTGTTTTATTGTCTCACTTTAAACTGCAAAAGTTATGGCCACAGTGCTTAGTCAAGTCAGAAAAGGCATTATATTTGTACAAGATATTTTGAAAGAGAGAGGGACCATATTCACACAACTTTTACTACAGTATGTTGTTATAATTGTTCTATCTTATGATTATTGTTATTAATTCTTACCGTGTCTAATTTATAAATAAAACTTTATCACAGGTACATATGTCTACGAAAAAACAGTGTATATATAGGGTTCAGTACTGTCCGTGGTTGCAGGCATCCACTGGCAGTCTTGAAACATATCCGCTGTGGATAAGAAGGCGGTCTACTGTACACAAGATGTTTAACACAAGACCAGGCATAGTAGATGCTAAATCACTACTATTATCATTATTGTGATGATGATGGATAAGTGGGCTTGGCAATTAGAAGATAAGGCAGACACTTGTGAGAGGTTGATTGTGAGAGTGGAGATAATTTTGGATTCCTTTTTAAAAGGGCCACTGATTTCAAGTGAAGTATAAGGACACAAGTGATATCACATAGTAGGAAGTCTGAAAATTGGACTTAGATCTTTAGATCTCTAAAATGTCCATCCCTCTTCACTCACAGTTCTCTGAACTAGGTCATATTTCCCAAGCCTCTTGCCCAGATTCATCAATGCCCTTCTCCCACCTCAGGTCCATCTCAATTATGGCTATGGGTCCAATAGTCCTTCCTAGTGCACTGCTGTTACCTCATTAGAGTCCCATTGCCTACAGATGGAAGGCCAGATTCCTGTGTTGGCATATAACACACTCCATGATCCAGTATAGGAGCCCCAGAAATGCAGCTTTCCATTGGGTCTAGTGCTGCCCTCCCCATATCAGGGTCAAATTAGAAAAGTAAGGAGTGGGAAGGGAGTCAGGTTAGGACTGACACCTGAAGAATCTCCCTCTGGGTGCCCTAATTCAGAATGGCAGAGCAGGACAATTTTAGTAAGCCCTTTGTCATGGCTGAGCTGACATCCTAATGCCCAGAGCTCGTGAGTTGCTGCTCTCTTCTCCCTCATTAAATTCAAAACTCCCTTCTCCCTGTGTTCTCTTTAATGGAGCCTTCTCTGCTTCCTACATCCTCAGCTGAGGCTAAAATAAGCTGCGGTAACAGCAGCAGTCTAGGCCGATGGAGCAGGTCCTGTGAGGAATGTTACTAGTTTCATGGCAGAGGGAAAAGGGAGGGTAGTGGGACCTCATACTGAGCTCTTAAAGCTTCTGCTTGGAAGTAACATTCATCACTTTCATTCTTATTTTATTAGCCAAAGAAAGCCACATGGCTTCTCCTGAGTTCAGTACAAAGAGATGTATGGCCCTCATTAAGTAAGCTGCACCGCAAATCATATGGCCAAGCTTGAAATCAGTGGTCATGAATGCATAAAATGGATATTTTGATTTAAAAAAATCTGGGACTTCCCTGGTGGCTCATTGGTAAAGAATCTGCCTGCCAGTGCAGTAGACATGGGTTCAATCCCTGGTGCAGGAAGATCCCACACACTGCAGAGCAACTAAGCCTGTGAGCCACAACTGTTGAACCTGTACCTTAGAGCCCGGGAGCCCCAATTACTGAGCCCTCATTATACAACTACTAAAACCCACAGGCCCCAGAGCCCATGCTCTGCAACAAGAGAAGCCACCACAATGAGAAGTTAGCACACCGCAACTAGAGAGAAGTACTCAAAGCAACAAAGATCCAGCACAGTCAAAAATAAATAAATAATCATATATATATTTAAATCTACCACACCATCCTAGTCAAGGATCCTGTCACCTCACACCTGAATTATTAAATCCTAGGGGATGAATTTTTTAAGGTTAACTTAATATATGC
Source organism: Giraffa tippelskirchi (assembly GCF_054371585.1). Taxonomy (NCBI): domain Eukaryota; kingdom Metazoa; phylum Chordata; class Mammalia; order Artiodactyla; family Giraffidae; genus Giraffa; species Giraffa tippelskirchi. Next base: position 98,036,379 of record NC_137277.1, read on the forward strand.
CCTACAAAGAGGTAGTTCTTTCTCTTTTTTTCCCCTGTGCTATTTAGTAGGTTCTCATTACTTATCTCGGAGAAGGCAATGGCATCCCACTCCAGTACTCTTGCCTGGAAACTCCCATGGACGGAGGAGCCTGGTGGGCTGCAGTCCATGCGGTCGCGAAGAGTTGGGCACAACTGAGCGACTTCACTTTCACTTTTCCCTTTCACGCACTGGAGAAGAAAATGGCAACCCACTCCAGTGTTCTTGCCTGGAGAATCCCAGGGACGGCGGAGCCTGGTGGGCTGCCGTCTATGGGGTCGCACAGAGTCGGACACGACTGAAGTGACTTAGCAACAGCAGCAGCAGCAGTGTTTATACGTCAATCCCAATCTCCCATTTTATCCCACCCACCCCCTTGGTGTCCATACATTTGTTCTCTACATCTCTGTGTCAATTTCTGCAATGCATTCCAGTATACAGTAGGTGTGGACAAACACTGCTTGACTCCACTTAGAGAGAGAGAGAGACACCTAGAAGAGTCAAATTCATAGAGACAGAAAGTACGTTGGTAGATGCCAGCGGCTGGGGGTGGGTGGGTGGTGGGGACAGAGAACAGGGACTTAGTGTTTAATGGAGATAGAGTTTCAGTTTAGGGAGGTGAAAAATTAGGGAGGTCGATAACGGTGAGCATTGCATAACAATGTAAATGTACTTACTGTCACTGAACTGTACAGTTAAAATATGGTTAAAATAGTATGCTTTATATTGTGTGACTTTTAACACAAAAAGAAAACATTAAAAAATAAAAATAAAGTATTCCCACAGATCTTTTTGGGTCTCCCTGCCTCTAGTAGCTTCATATTGTCCAGTTCTCACTTCAAAAAAAAAAGAAACACAATTTACTTAAAAAATAAATACCACAATCTCAATATAGTTGAGGTTAACAAATCCCAAATGAGTAATATATTCAGGACTATGGGAATTCATGTCAAGCAGGCATTGTGGCCAAGGTACTAAGAAAGAGATTGCACTTGAGCTTTGCAATTATGGGTGTACAGGATACATGTGAATCTAAGCAGATATAGTGGATGAGTGCAGGCATTTACAAAAGGATAAGGGATTAAGCAGAAATCAGTAGAAATGGCTTGCTCAGAAATAGGGGAAAACCTGTTTGGCAGAAGCCATCGTTTTCATAGGAGAGTCATGTTTTCATAGGAGAGTCATGGACAGTAAGTTCTAAGAATAGATTGGAGCAAAGTTATGGAAGGCTTTGAAAGCCAGGGTAAGGTATCTGGGATTTATTCTGTATGTTATGGGGAATCACTAAAGATAGTTTACCTACAAATGTAGTGTTTCAGGTAGTTGTGTAATATATGAAGGGAGGAAAAAGGAATGGGAAATTAGAGATTACTTAAAGACAATGTAAAGTGAAGTAAGGGCTTCCCTGGTGGCTCAGAGGTACAGAATCTGCCTGCCAATGCAGGAGATGCAGGTTCAATCCCTGGGTGGGGAAGATCCCCTGCAGAGAGAAGGAGCAATCCACTCCAGTATTCTTGCCTGGGAAATCCCACGGACAGAGGAGCCTGGTCCATGGGGTCACAGAAGAGTTGGACATGACTGAGCTACTGAGCATGCATGCACAGACCTCTTTATTAACACTTTATCAAGGCCCAGCGGCAGGTCTAATGACTACTATGATTTGGACACAATTGTCAGTGTTGACAACATTTTGAGGTCTCTGCAAAAACTATAAAGTGATACGAAAATTATGTGTAATTCCTCTTGGTGAGAATTACAGGTACTGCTAGTCCTGGTTTGTTGTCTACATTTATAATGAAAGGAAATGTCTAATTTCAGTCTGGGATAGTGCAAATGAATATACAATTTATTTCCCCTTCCGAGGACATGAATTGCCTTCCCCGCCTACGGGTGCTGTTGATAGAGCTCAGGTGAAGAACACATACATTAAAGAATTATTTCTAAGAGAAACCTAAGTTTTTCTGGTAGCTCAGATGGTAAACAATCTGCCTCCCATGTAGGAGACCAGGTTCAATCCCTGGGTTGGGAAGATCCCCTGGAGAAGGGAATGGCTACCCACTCCAGTATTCTTGCCTGGAGACTCCCATAGACAGAGGACACTGGCAGGCTACAGTCCATGGGGTCACAAAGAGTCAGACACGACTGAGTGGCTAAGCATGCAAGCACATGAAAGTGAAAGTGAAGTCGTTCAGTCATGTCTGACTCTCTGCAACCCCATGGACTGTAGCCTACCACGCTCCTCTATCCATGGGATTTTCCAGTCAAGAATACTGGAGTGGGTTGCCATTTCCTTCTCCAGAGGATCTTCCTGACCCAGGGATCGAACCTGGGTCTCTCACATTGTAGGCAGATGCTTTATCGTCTGAGCCACCAGGCAAGTACATGAAACATAAGCTATCAGTGCTCATGGGAGATCGTTTAGGTACCTACTCAGGAATGTAGAGGTGACCCACTGTCATTCTGGGAAGCTGCTCTGTAACTAACCCCTAGCATCATGCCTTACTCAGGGTAGATGCTCAGTGCAAATGCATTGACTGACTGAAGAAAGTGTTGGAGAGACAATGGAGTGGGTTAGACTTGGCTCTCTAACAGCCCTTCCTGCTGCCCTAACACTCTGAGACTATGTCTGTCTGACAAATGCAGAAGGAATTCGGTGAAGCCAGCTTATGGAGTCCTGTGGCTGCCAGGAAGTGACCGCAGGAGACAGTGCCGGTGGGGATGGCAGGGGAGGGGGCAATGCAATGAGATGGGGGTGGAGTAGGGTGGGGGTTGAAAGCTCAGCACTGAGTCGTAACTCTGTCCCCAAAGAGATAAAGGTCCAGATCAGAAAGTGGGGTTGCTGCATCCAGTGACCACAGAGGGCAACCAAAGAGCAGAGAAACAGCTGAGGCTGCCCAGCTGCCTTTTTCTGCTGCATGTCCATCAGCCTGGGCAACAGACAGGAAGTTCATTCATCCAGTCCCTGGCTCATAATTCTCTTGAAGAGGAGATCATTTATATGGTTGAAGTCTTTTTGTGTTTCTGACAAGTGTCATAGCTGAAAGTGTTGACTGAGGATTCCCTTCAGCCCTTAACACCTAGAACAGGAATAAGAAAGGCTGAATTCAACCCTGTGATGTTCCTGGCAGGACTATATGCTACAAACTAAGAAGATCATTGTTGTTGATGTTGTTGCTTTTTAAGTTGTTCAGTCATGTCCAACCCTTTTGCGACCTCATGGACTGTAGCCCACCAGGCTCCTCTGTCCGTGGAATTCTCTACACAAGAATACTAGAGTGGTTTGCCATTTCCTTCTCCAGGGGGTCTTCCCAGGGATTGAACCTAGGTCTTCTGCATCAAGAGGTGGATTCTTTACCACTGAGCCACCAGGGAATCCCATTAAGAAGCCCATAATATGAAGCAATTAATAAGGATAATAATAGTCATATAAACTAGACATTGATGAATGAATTTATTACCCAAGTTAACACTTCTGTATTGGGGGGCTTCATACCGTACAACAGAAAAGGCAATGGCAACCCACTCCAGTACTCTTGCCTGGAAAATCCCATGGACGGAGGAGCCTGGTAGGCTGCAGTCCATGGGGTTGCAAAGAGTCAGACATGACTGAGCGACTTCACTTTCACTTTTCACTGTCATGCATTGGAGAAGGAAATGGCAACCCACTCCAGTGTTCTTGCCTGGAGAATCCCAGGGACGAGGGAGCCTGGTGGGCTGCCATCTATAGGGTTGCACAGAGTCGGACACAACTGAAGCAACTTAGCAGCAGCAGCAGTAGCAGCATACTGTACAAAAGAGTAATAATAAAAATGGCAGTCATTTTTTCAAACATGTCTAAGCCAGCATCTGGTATACCTAATGTAATTTTGTTTCATTTCATCCTCACAACAACCTGGTGTGTATTACCAACTGATTGCTGGGAGAAATATCAATAACCTCAGATATGCAGATGACATCACCCTTATGGCAGAAAGCGAAGAAGAACTAAAGAGCCTCTTGATGAAAGTGAGAGAGGAGAGTGAAAAAGTTGGCTTAAAGCTCAACATTCAGAAAACTAAGATCGTGGCATCTGGTCCCATCGCTTCATGGGAAATAGATGGGGAAACAGTGCAAACGGTGTCAGATTTTATTTTGGGGGGCTCTAAAATCACTGCTGATGGTGATTGCAGCCATGAAATTAAAAGACGCTTACTCCTTGGAAGGAAGCTTATGACCAACCTAGATAGCATATTGAAAAGCAGAGACATTACTCTGCCAACAAAGTTAGGTCTAGTCAAGGCTATGGTTTTTCCAGTGGTCATGTATGGATGTGAGAGTTGGACTATAAAGAATGCTGAGCGCAGAAGAATTGATGCTTTTGAACTGTGGTGTTGGAGAAGACTCTTGAGAGTCCCTTGGACTGCAAGAAGATCCAACCAGTCCATCCTAAAGGAGATCAGTCCTGGGTGTTCATTGGAAGGACTGATGTTGAAGCTGAAACTCCAATACTTTGGTCACCTCATGAGAAAAGTTGACTCATTGGAAAAGACCCTAATGCTGGGAAGGATTGGGGGTAGGAGGAGAAGGGGATGACAGAGGATGAGATAGTTGGATAGCATCACCGACTTGATGGACATGGGTTTGGGTAGACTCTGACTCGATGGATATGGGTTTGGTGATGGAGTTGGTGATGGACAGGGAGGCCTGGTGTGCTGCGATTCATGGGGTTGCAAAGAGTCAGACATGACTGAGCGACTGAATTGAACTGATAGTGGGTTGAATGGTGGTCCCATCAAAAGACAAGTCCACCCAGAATCTGTGAATGTGATCTTATTCAGAAAAGGGTCTTTGCAGATATAATTAAGTGAAAGATCTTGAGATGAGATTTCCTTGGATTATTTGGGTGGGATCTAAATCTAATGACAAGTGTCTTCATTAAAGGAGGAAAAGACGCAGACAGAGAAGGAGAACACACAGAGGAGAAGGCCATGTGGAGACAAGGCATTGGAGTGATGAGTCTGTAAGTCAAGGAATGCCAAGGGTTGCTAGCAGCCACCAGCAGTGAGGACAGGGGCAGGAAATAGGTTCTCCTCCATCAGAGGTTCTAGTAAACTAACCCTGCCAACACCTTGACTTTGGACTTCTGGCCTTTTGAACTGTGAGAGCATCCATTTCAGTTGTTTTAAGCCACCTGGCTTCCTCTGAGGTCTATCTACTCAAGGCACTGAGAATCAGGGAGCTATGATTTTCTATTACTGAAACATGTCCACCTGACTATGGCCAGTCCCTGACAGGGGTCATTTAGGTCATGTTTGATCCTCTCTCTGCTTCCTGAACTGACAGATAACTTAAGAAATTCAGGTTGAAATACTACTACTAGGGTAACAATAAACAAAGGTTAACCACATGCCTGGAATCGGACTGCCTAGATTTGAGGCCCATTTTTCCACTTAGTAGCTACGAGACTGTGGGCAGGTTTTTCAGCCTCTCTCTGGGCCACATTTTTTCCTTTTGTGTGATGGACAGAACTCAAGAGGAGCCTGAGGAGACGTGACCACAGATGTATTGTGGTTTCCTGGATGGGATTCTTTTTTTTTTTCCAGAATCTTTTCCATTACAGAATATTGCAAGATATTGAATATAGTTCCTGATGCCATACAGTAAATACAGTAGGTCCCTGTTATTTATGCCTGGATGGAATTTTTGAATCAAAAAAGGACATTAAGTAAAAACTAAGGAAATTCAGATAAAATCTAGACTTTGGATAATAATAATGTATCAATATTGGTTTATTAACTGTAACAAATGTGCTATACTAATGTAAGATGTTACTAATAGAGAAAATTAGGCAAGACTGAGTGTGAGACATATGGGAACTCTCTGTACTAATCTAAAACTGTTCTAAAATATTAAATTAAATTAAATATTTTTAAATAGGAAAAATTTTAGTATCTCATCTCACAGTGTGATAAAAATTTGAAACAGTGCCTGGCACATTGTAAGAGCCACTGTTAGCAATTATTATTTTACCAGCTAGTATCAAGATCAAGGAATTATCAACAGTATTTGAAGTTTTCCATGAAATAATCCAAATAATTTTTTTTAAGTAAGATGATGCTATTATTTTTAGTGTAAGGTTTTCCAAACTCTGCTACTAGATTCAATTTTTTAAAAACACCTACACTGTATTTCACCTTCTTTTTTTGGAAAATCAAGCAGAATGAGTTACAATGGCTACTATTTTCGACAACCCACAAGGCAGACAAATTAAGTGTTTCTTATATATTCACTTAGGTTCCCATCTCAGTGAAAGAAGAACACTTTTACTGTTAAAAAAAGGACGTAAAGCTAACCATTGTAAGAAGCGAGGATTTTCACGAGGGTGATGCTGTCAGGAGCAGAGATCCAGATGCAACTGATTGTCCCCTCCTTGGGCCTTTCCTAAGGGCTTGAGAAAGCAGAACCAGAAACAAATTTATAACAAACTGTTGCATTTTATCAATTAAAGAGTTTTGTTGTTCAGTTGTTAAGTTGTGTCTGACTCTTTGCAACCCCATGGACTGCAGCACTCCAGGCTTCCCTGACCTTCACTGTCTCCCAGAGCTTGCTCAAACTCATGTCCACTGAGTCAATGATGACATCCAACCATCTCATCCTCTTCAACTCCTTCTCTTCTTGCCCTCAATCTTTCCCAGAATCAAGGTCCTTTCCAATGATTCAGTTCTTTGCCTCAGATGGCCAAAGTATTGGAGCTTCAGCTTCAGCATCAGTCCTTCCAATGAGTTTCAGCCTTGATTTCCTTTAGGATTGACTGGTTTGATCTCCTTGCTGTCCAAGGGATTCTCAAAAGCCTTCAGCACCATAATTCAAAAGCATCAATTCTTTGGCACTCAGCCTTCCTTTTGGTCCAACTCTCACATCTGTACATGAATACTGGAAAAACCATAGGTTTACCTAAAGAGATGCTTCCTACCAAAAAGAGAATGCTGTTGTCTTAAAGAAAGTACTCTTCTACAAGCAAGTTCGGTTGATTGAAAGACAGAAATCTTGAAGATGAGATGTTGGACCAAAAGAAATAGGCACAGGGCAGACTCAAGCAGCAGTGGAAGTCCTGTGCCCAGGTGAGAGTGAAACAGGAGGAAGGGGGCAGGGGACAACGTTTGAAAGAATGGCCTAACCCAAGGGCACGACATAAACTTATTAGAACCATATGGGTCTGAGTGGGTGGATGAGCTGACTTCCACTAGACCTTGAACCTCTCAGTATATGCTCACTGGAACACATCAGTGAGCTAAATGACACACCCACAGGCTCCATGACAACTCCAAGACTGACCATCAAAGAGCAAAATGTGGGTAGGGGCCCAATTCTTGGAAATCTCCACCCCTTCCCCACGTTAGTCCATGAAATTACCTAGCCCATTAAAATTAACCAAGCCATAGTCCGAGGCCACTCTTTCACCTTCTGAGATGGCTCACACTCTCTGTGGAGTGTGTTTCCCTCTAAATAAATCCACTTCTTTTGTATCACTTTGGCTCTCATTTAATTCTTTCTGCAATTAGACATCAAGAATCTGAGCATCATGAAGTCCTGAAACCAGGGGTGTGATCTGAGTTAAAAGACTGTGGGCTCATGTCTCAATCTGAAGGACATGGGTTCAAGAATCATCAGAAGAGAGAAACATACAGCAGGGCTTGGAATCCATTTCACAAGGAAAACTAGCCTAGCTTAACTGTAACATTTGGCCATTTTAAGTAACCAAGGTCAGGGCCTAGGTCGCAGTGTAGGAATGAGTCATTATTGTTACAAGTACTTTATCTGAACTATCATCTAAATGGACCTGCCCTCTAGACTTCCCTCAGCAAAGAGAATTATCTTCAAGAAAATCCATCTTGAAAAGTCTTTGAATTGGATGATGCCTTCGAAGTGCAGCAGAAAAAAATGAATTCATGTCAGTTTTCTTCAGAAATCTGGCAACAATTTTTAAATTTGCTTCTGGGTCTCCTTGACAGCAGGAGAGGTAAAATATCATAAAACTTTCATTGCATCTGTACTGTCTTCAAGCACCTCTGAAACTATATTAGGTGGAAATGTTAATAAGTACGTGGAGGGAGGAAAAAAGGCTTTTTCTAAGCAAACACTTTTTATTTAATTGTTAAACAAAGGTAAGCAATTTTCTTCACTGTGGGGCTTCTTAGGGTATTTAATAGTGTAGTGTGTATTGGCAATTTCTAATAGGGGAGATTTAATAGTCTATATTAACTGAACTCTAGGAACATTTTAGTTTCAGGGCAAAGATTAACAGCTTTCTTCAGAATACAGTTTTTGAAATAATATAGATACATGATTATTATCTAAAGGCCATACTTTAAGGCTTCCCAGTTGGTGCTAGTGGTAAAGAATTTATCTGCTAGTGCAGGAGATGCAAGAGATGTGGATTCAACCCCTGGCCTGGGAAGACCCACTGGAGGAAGAAATGGCAACCCACTCCAATATTCTTGCCTGGAAAATTCCATGGACAGAGGAGCCTGGCAGGCTACAGTCCATGGGTCTCAAAGAGTCAGACGCGAATGAGCACACACACACATTGTCCATACTTTATTCTACTTCCAGAGACATACATAAAAACAAAACATTCTGTCAGTTAACATTTCGGTCCTGTCTTCCTAACCTTTGATTGTCTAAAGTTTAGTCTCCAAACCATTCCAACAGATAACACCATGCAACAACCGGCCAATAATCCACCAAGGTCTGGACTGAGACCAGGGCTGACAACTGCATTTTCCATGCTATTGGGCGCGACTCTATTGATGTCCAGGCTTCCCTGGTGGATCAGACGGTAAAGAATCCATCTGCAGTGGAGAGATGGGTTCAATCCCTGGGTTGGGAAGATCACCTGGAGGAGGGCACACAACCCACTCCAGTATTCTTGCCTAGAGAATCTCAGTGGACAGAGGAATCTGGCAGGCTACAGTCACGGGGGTCACAAAGAGTCAGACATGACTGAGTGACTAAGCACAGCACAGTTATGGACGTCCAAGATATCATAGTTTCATACATGTGTAAGGAATATTTGCCCCTTAAAACCTCCCAAAATATTTGCAACTAACAGCAATTTTCTTCTATCAAAAACTTTTCACTATATATATTTGGGCTGGAACTTCAAATTTTTGAACTTGATATGAAGAAAATTATTAATAAACGTTGAAACTCTGCTTGAGTGTCTCACTGTACCAGCCATGGCTTGACATCCCGTCACTCTGCCATCAGCTACCTGGATTTGGGAAGGGGCCTCTGCAAGCACAGCTTCACCCAGAGTGATGCTGAGACAAGTCGCAGGGCAAACAGGTGGCTATCACACCCCCTCAAACAAACCTCTCACACCTGACAGCTCACTGAAGCCACTTTTTGTCTGAAAGTAATTAGGCTCAATAATATATAGATTCACCACTTCTGTTGTTTAAAAATCCAACATACTTTAAATTAGATACCAGCAGAGTTTGCTTTTAAAGGCTTTTCTTCTTTCTCCTCTTCTAATCCTCGAGACATCACCCAGTTAATTTCGAACAGCTTTTCAGAATGATTTATTGTTTAGTCTTTTAATGATTAGGTTGTTTGCATCACGCTCAGTCCTTTTCCCTATTTGACTTTGTATAAATGTTGTTGTTGTTCAGTTTCTAAGTCCTGTCCGATTCTTTGTGACTCCATGGACTGCAGCATGCCAGACTTTCCTGCCCTTTACTATCTCCTGGAGTTTGCTCAAATTCATGTCGATCGAGTCAGTAATGCCATCCAACCATCTCATCCTCTCTCCCTGCCTTCTCCTCCTGCCATCTGTCTTTCCCAGCATCACAGTCTTTTCCAATAAGTAAGCTCTTGGCATCAGGTGGTCAAAATATTAGAGCTTCAACTTCAGCATCAGTCCTTCCAATAAATATTCAAGGTTAATTTCCTTGAGGATTGACTGGTTTGATCTCCTTGCAGTCCAACGGGCTTTCAAGATTCGTCTCCACCACAATTCAAAAGCATCAGTTCTTCGGTGCTCAGCTTTCTTTATAGTCCAACTCTCACATCCATACATGACTACTGGAAAAACCATAGCTTTGACTATGTGGAACTCTGTCAGCAAAGTAAAGTCTCTGCTTTTTACTATACTGTTTAGGTTTGTCATAGGTTTCCTTCCAAGGTGCAAATGTCTTTTAATTTCATGGCTACAGTTACCATCCTCAGTGATTTTGGAGCCCAAGAAAATAAACTCTGCCACTGTTTCCACTTTTTCCCCATCTATTTGCCATGAAGTGATCGGACTAGATGCCATTTGCCTTTTTTTTTTTTTTTTGAATGTTGAGCTTTAAACCAGCTTTTCCACTCTCCTCTTTCACCTTCATCAAGAGGCTCTTTAGTTCCTCTTTGCTTTCTGCCATTAGGGTGGTATTGTCTGCATATCTGAGGCTGTTGATATTTCTCCTGGGAATCTGGATTCCAGCTTGTGGTTCATCCAGTCCAGCATTTTGCATGATGTACTCTGCATAGAAATTAAATAAGCAGGGTGACAATAAACAGCCTTGACACACTCCTTTCCTAATTTTGAACCAGTCCATTGTTCCATGTCCAGTTCTAACTGTAGCTTCTTGACCTGCATACACGTTTTTCAGCAGATAGGTAAGGTGGTCTGGTATTCCCATCTCTTTAAGGATTTTCCACAGTTTGTTGTGATCCATACATTCAAAGGCTTAGGGTCGTCAATGAAACAGACGTAGATGTTTTTCTGGAATTCCCTTGCTATTTCTATGATCCAAGGGGTGCTGGCAGCATGTGTAAACATGCTGACCTGATTCAATGAGTGGACATCAGCAACCATCAGGGAGGTTCCTAAAGTGGCACTTGAAATAAATCCTCCACGGACCTCCTTAAGGATATTCATCAAACATAATCATTGGTCACCATTTCCCCCAGCTTTTTAAAGAATAACCACCTTATTTCATGTTGTAGCTGCATAAATTGCATCTTTAAGATGAAAAGGAGTCTGAAATCTTACTTTGAAGGATTTTTTTTTTAAGTAAAATATGTTCATCTCACCTGTCTGCCTATAGTGGCCTAATAAAGAACATGTTTTTTAAAAATCTGTTGGGGCAGACACTTTTGCTACTGAAGCTGACCCCAATAGTCTACCCATGTTGCTAGAGAGGGCTTCAGAACCATGGGGATATTGCAGGCTTTTGTTTGCTCCCCCAAATCAAGTCATGGTGAATTCCAGAACAGAGGACGCCAGCTCATCGTACTTTCACTGGGCCGAAGGAATGCTGACAGCATAAGCACGTAGACGGTCTCACCACAGAGCATCGCTTGCATAGTTCTGGCCTTTCCTATTGAGCCACAGAACACCTTTTGCACAGTTTTGACTTCCCAGGTTACGAGAGTCACCTAGAGCTCACTGTGACTCTCACCATGGGTGCATGCTAGATAACATGTTCTGGAGAAACCTGTTGGTGGTGATGGTGGAGTTACCACATAGGTGTCTCCATTACTGTTGGAGTCATCCTGGAGCCCTTGATCTCTCTCCTTTGCTACATGCAATCCATTTGTAACCCCTGTCTTCCTCTAGAAGTATATCCAGAATTCAGCCACTTCTCAGAATCTTCCTCATCCAAACTTTCACCTTTGGCCTCCAAAGCAGAAATGGCCTCTGATAGGTCTCCCTGCTTCCTCCTTGCTGCCTGTATAGTCTGCTCAGAGTGATCCTTTTAAAACATAAGCTACATCATAATCCACTAGAACTCCATAAAAACTCCCTTCACGCTCAAAATGTAAGCCCAGAGTTCTGACTGTGGCTCTCCGGGCTCTCCTGACAGCTCTCCACAGTCCCCCTGCCTCTACGGCCTGTCCCCCAATACCTCCTCGTGCTCCCCTCCCCTGCCCTACGCTCCACTCCGGGGTCATCAGTCATCTTGACTTGCCTGTCCCCCGACACTCCTGCCAGCGGGGGAGGGGGTTGTACTAATGTCACCTTATCAGAGGCTTCCCTGGCCACCCCACCCTGCTCACTCTCTGACCTCTTACCATTCTTTCTTCCTTTCAGCATTTATCACCATCTAACATCTTTATTTGTCTGGGTGTTTATTGCCTGTCTCTCCCACAGGAACACAAGCTCCATGAGGCAGAAACTTTGTTAGTTTTAATCAACACAGTGTTTCTAAAACAGTACCTGGCACATAGGATCTCAGTAGATACTTCCTGAATGAGCCAGTGAATGAATCAGCGTTTATTTTTACTAGTAATGCCCAGCCCATTGCAGTCTCAGAAGTAAGAGATGGAGCTCATCAGGGAAAAAGAAAAACATTGTTTAAAACCAAGGAATCCTAACCTTGGGTTAGACTGCTTGAGTTATCTTTTAAAAAGAAAAAAAGAATGCGCAGCAGTTTTGCAAGACATGAATGAGTGAATTACTCTGTGGTCAATGTTGCTGTCTGTTCACGTGGACTTCTTGCCCTGCATACCATCTGCTTCACAGATGGGAAATAGGGGCATGAAAGAGAGTTGTTCTGAGGGACTTTCATGGTGATCCAATGGTCAAGGCTTTGCCTTTCAATGTGTGGGTTCCATCCCTGGTCAGCGAGCTAAGATCCCACATGTCTCATGGCAAAAAAAAAAAAAAAATAGAACAGAAACAAAATTATAACAAATTCAAATGTAAAGACTTTTAAAAAATGATTCACATCAAAAATATTAATTTAAAGAACAGAGTTGTTCTGAGAGTCAAATTAGATTAACTTCATATTCACTGATATTTCATGGAAAATCCCATCTTTGGATTTATTCTACAAGTAGGAAACAGAAGGATCTCAGTTCTTTTATGACTTCAAATAATTTCCCTAACCCGAGGAAAGTGGTTTTCTCAAGCAGCTCTAACATACAAGACTGGCATCAGACTTGCCAAGTGAGTACTGTCTTCCTTTTACTAGTAGGAGACTGACTCCTGAGCTCCTGAGTAAGGTTCGTGGTGGCTGTGATGGAGCCCCAGGAGTTAATTAATCCTGAGTCATCTCCAGCCCACAGGAAATGCCAGTGACCGCCCTCTCCTGGACAGGGTGTGAGGCTCAGCTCTGTCACTCTCCCCTGAAGGGCAATGTGTTTTGTTTCCTTTGCTTTTAAGTGATCGTATGGGATTTAAGTCTAAGGAGGAATAAAGAAAAGGTTGTATAATTCAGGACCACCTTTCTGTCTCATTTTTGGTGATGAATGATCCACAGGATGAACAACAAACAAACCAGGAAGGAAACACCCGGAAAGAGAGCTAGAGCTGGAACAAGGGGTCTAGAGATGGAGAGACAGACTTTTTGAAAGGTCCCCTGGGGAATTTCATTTCTTGCTGACAGCTGCTTTAGGATTCTGTGAACATTTCATATCTACTAGGAGGCAGTTTGCATGGTGATGCAGAGTTCAGGCTGGGGGAAGAAATCTGTCTCCAGGGCTTGCTGCCTGAGTGAGTTGAAACAGTGGGCAAATTATGTAGTTACTCCAGCCTCAGTTTCCTCATCTGGTTAATGCAGATAAAATAGTTCCTACTTCAAAGGGGAACTGTGAGAATGAAATAGGACAATACTAATAAAATATTGAACAGTATGTGACACATAGGAAGTGCCCAATAAAGCTGTCTACAATAAACACAAATCCTGAAAGAAGTCAGATGGGGATTTACCATAGATAGATGAAGCCTCAGGCCCAGCCCCTGGCTCACCCAGGTGGAAGGGCTGAGAGCTGCAGGTGACTCCAGGGGAATGGGAAACCAGATGACCATCAGGAAGCATTTCTAGGTAAATATTTCCAGTTGATTGCCTAATGTAATTTCAAGAAGAAAGGGCTTGGAATCTTTAAGGCTTCAGCAATTTGTTGTCATGTTTCTCTCTCTTTCTCATTTTTAAATTAATACACATTCATTTCCAATTTATTTCTCATTTACATTCTTTTTCTTAAAAAGTGCCCCCTATATTATATAATCTTTAGGCCCCACAAAATCTAGATTCATCCCAGAATAATATAATTAAATATTTACCATAATCTTGAAAAGTGGATATTGTCACTATCTCACAGTCTGGAAACTAAAATCCTGAGAGATAAATGCTATCCCCAAGGACATACAGTAGGACCAGATTCAGATACTTGTACACCAATAGTCATAACAGCATTATCCATAATAGCCAAAAGGTGGAAACACTCCAAATGTCCAGGGACAGATGAATGGATACATAAAATGTGGTCTACGCACACAATGGAGTATTGTTTAGACTTACAAAGAAATGGAATTCGGATACACACTATAATGTAGATGAACCTGGAAAACATTTTGCTAAGTGAAATAAGCCAGACACAAAAGGCTTTATTGTATGATTCCACTTATACAAGGTACCTAGAACACTCAAATTCATAGAGGAATGGTAGCTTCTAGGAGCTAAAGGGAGGGGAAAATATGAATTATTGCTTAATGGGTACAGAGATTTGGTTTGGAATGGTGAAAATTTTCTGGAGATGGATAGTCATAAAGGTTGCATGGCAATATAAATATACTTGATGCCAATGAATGACACACTTGAAAACAGGTATAATGGTAAATTTTATGTTATGTATATTTTATCAAATTAAAAAAGGAAACTCTGGACTAGAAGGTAAGACCTAGGCCACAAAATTTTCTCTAGTACTTAGCATGTTTTGGGCATTGTACAGAAAGGTGACAGGAAACTGTTACATATCCTCCTTTAAAATAATTTTTTTGAAGATCTTGAGATTTGAAATGAAGGTGTCCACTTCCAAATTCAGGCTTCCCTGGTGGCTTAGTGCTAGAGAACTCACCTACCAGTGCAGGAGATGCAGGTTCGATCCCTGGTTGGAAAGATCCCCTGGAGGAGAGTATGGCAACCTACTCCAGTATGCTTGCCTGGAGAATCCCATGGACAGAGGAGCCTGGCAGGTTACAGTCCATGGGGTCACAAAGAGTGGGACATGACTGAGTGACTTAGCACCAGCACTTCCAGATTCTGTGCTTCCCAGGTTACACACATCTGCAGGTCAGCCACAACCTTCTGCCAACAGCCCACCAGGAAGTGCGTCACACACACAGTTACACCAGCACTAGACCCAAGAGCAAAGTCTCCACTTCCACTGTCTCTTTTCAGCTGTTCACTATGAAACAGTTTCATAGAAAGACTACTGGAGGGAGATCTGTCTCTTGTACTTGAAATAAAGCTGGTAACATAGAGAGGCCATCCCATCCCAAGAGTTAGCAGTCATTACTAGGTCCCTAGAGTTCAATTTGGCTCCCAGTCAGGTTTACTCAGTGTTTATTCTCCCAGGAGTGTTTTGAGGTGCCTGGGGCTGGCCTAGCCGGCCCTAGATTGTTATTGTCTGATGTGAATGAGGGGCTGGGTCCAGGCAAGATCCAAGCCAAACAGAGTGAGTCAGATGAGCTCACGTGACTTCCTGAGGTCAGGATCCCACTGAAGACAGTCTCAGAAGCAAAGGCCAGTGAAGGAGTGGGGTGCCAGGATCATTCCTTCCTTGGGCTGTGTGATGCTCTGCGACTCTACCCACACCTGGGCTCAGATCTCTTGAAGAGGGTCAGACCCCCAGATCCCTAGGCTGGGAGTCTGAGCACTTGGGATGGTAGGCTTCTATCCTATGGGCCAAGCGGCGTGCCTAAAAATATAGATGGTGGACTTAGGATCTCTGGATCTTAAGAAATATGGAGACACCCTCAACCACCTCTAAGCAATGGGAATTTACTGAAGGAATACACATTGTACTAAAAGAGATAAGATCCTGGGGAAACTCAGGAAGAGCTGTGCCTGAGAAAGATCCAATCTGAAAGGGCATTTGGGATCACGGCCTGGGCCATGTTCCTTTCCCTTGACAAAGTGAGTGTGGGGGTCTAACTCTGGTGTTTTCCATTCACATGGCTCAGGTACCCTCCTCGGCTGTTTTCACTAGTGACATTCCCAACCTGTCTTCTTGTTGACTCATTAGAGTTCTCTTCTGCCTCACTCATCTGTCTCCTCAGAGCTGCCGATTCCTCCCAACACTCCTGAAGCATCACTTTTCCTGCAACCTGATGTCCTCTCTCTGCCAGTTTCAGCTTCCATTATTGAAGCCCTGATTTTTTTAGTCTGTATTTCCCAGTTTAAGTTCTATGTATATACAGAAACAGAGGTAATTCATCTGGTTGCCTTGTCTAAGGGGACACAGTTTTCATTCGGAAGACTTTATTCAGTGCTGAGCAGTTTTTGTTGTTTAGTTGCTACGTTCACAATAAACTGTGGAAAATTCTGAAAGAGATGAGCATACCAGACCACCTGACCTGCCTCTTGAGAAACCTGTATGCAGGTCAGGAAGCAACAGTTAGAACTGGACATGGAACAACAGACTGGTTCCAAACAGGAAAAGGAGTACGTCAAGGCTGTATATTGTCACCCTGCTTATTTAACTTATATGCAGAGTACATCATGAGAAACGCTGGGCTGGATGAAGCACAAGCTGGAATCAAGATTGCCGGGGGAAATATCAATAACCTCATATGCAGATGACACCACCCTTATGGCAGAAAGTGAAGAAGAACTAAGGAGCCTCTTGATGAAAGTGAAAGAGGAGAGTGAAAAAGTTGGCTTAAAGCTCAACATTCAGAAAACTAAGATCATGGCATCCGGTCCCATCACTTCATGGCAGATAGATGGGGAAACAGTGGAAACAGTGGCTGACTTTATTTTTCTGGGCTCCAAGATCACTGCAGATGGTGATTGCAGCCATGAAATTAAAAGATGCTTACTCCTTGGAAGGAAAGTTATGACCAACCTAGACAGCATATTAAAAAGCAGAGACATTACTTTGCCAACAAAGGTCCATTTAGTCAAGGCTATGGTTTTTACAGTAGTCATGTATGGATGTGAGAGTTGGACTATAAAGAAAGCTGAGCGCAGAAGAATTGATGCTTTTGAACTGTGGTGTTGGAGAAGACTCTTGAGAGTCCCTTGGACTGCAAGGAGATACAACTAGTCCATCCTAAAGGAGATCAGTCCTGGGTGTTCATTGGAAGGACTGATGTTGAAGCTGAAACTCCAATACTTTGGCCACCTCATGGGAAGAGCTGACTTATTGGAAAAGACCCTGATGCTGGGAAAGATTTAGGGCAGGAGGAGAAGGGGATGACAGAGGATGAGACGGCTGGATGGCATCACCAACTCGATGGACATGGGTTTGGGTGGACTCAGGGAGTTGGTGATGGACAGGGAGGCCTGGCATGCTGGAGGGCTACAGTTCATGGGGTCACAAAGAGTTGGACATGACTGAGCAACTAAACGGAACTGAGTTGCTACGTTGTGCCCAACTCTTTGTGACCCCATGGACTGTAGCCCTCCAGGCTCCTCTGTCCATGGAATTTTCCAGGCAAGAATACTGGAGTGAGTTGCCATTTCCTTCTGCAGGGGATCTTTCTGACCCAGGGGTCAAACCCCTGTCTCCTGCATTGACAGGCTGATTCTTTACTACTGAGCCACCAGGGAAGCCAGCTTAGGGAGCAGCTGGAACTCCTTCCATTCCCATGGCCATGGTCAGGTACTTTCCAGATGAGGCCTCCAGGCACCAGATCTTCAGGAAGCAAGAATATTTTCCCTGTGATGAATCATCCAGAGTGGATGGAAGTTGTCTTGTAGCATTGTTCTTTATATTTTCTCTTAAATTCTGCCCCTTTTCTCCACCCTGCATTTTAAGCCCTTTCACAGCCCAAGCAGGGAACGTCTTTCCCCACTTCTAACGGCATGCTGTGTCTTCTAAAACCATTTATTCATTTATTTACTCACTATTTGTGGAGTACCAGCTTTGTCACAGGTAAAATACTAGATAATAACAAGCTAAAATCTATCCATTTATTGATAAATATTGACTATTTACAAAGTATCTGGCTTTATGCTACTTGCTGGGAATATAAAGATCACTGAGACACAGTCACTGACAGATACATAGTAAAGAATTCAATAAATACTTGTTGAATAGATCAATGCCTTAAAGAGCTTCACAGTCTACTGGGGGAGAGATGCAAGGATTTCAGCAATTACAAGATTGGAAAGGGCCATCCTGGGGAAGGTCCCAGGAAGGGAGGCCTGGTAAGACTCAAAATGTCTCCCTATGGGCACTGATGTCTGTGGGAGACGTGGACAGTGAGCTGAATCAGCCAAATGAGAGGAATGAGGAGGAGGCCCATGCCTCCCGGCAGCGCAAATGACATGTGCAGAGGCTTGGAGGTGTGGGAGGACCGAAGATCAGAGAGGCTGTGACTGAGCACAGATAGTAAATAAAGCTGTGCAGTTAGGACTTTAGGGGCAGGGTAGAAGTCTGCACAGAGGATAGTAAAATAACACACCCTTCCTACCCCTCTTTCCTCCTACCCAGATTTATCATTTTTCATAGCCCCTTAGGACAGCCTGATTTTAAGAGTCTGTCTCCCGACACTGTTCCCCAGCCTGGAATATACACCTCACAGGCCAAGAGCTTGGCTTTGTTCACTGACATATCTTCTGCTTCTAGAAAAATGCTTAGTACAAAGTAGATGCTCAATAAATATTTATTGAATAAATGGGTAACTAAAAAAACCAATGAAAGATGCTAATATAGGATACAAGTATTATCCAGAGGTAGCGTGTATTAACAAGCAGAGACATCACTTTGCCAACAAAGATCCATATCATCAAAGCTATAGCTTTTCCGGTAGTCATGTACAAATGTAAGAGTTGGACCACAGAGCAGGCTGAGGGCCGAAGATTTGATGCTTTCGAATTGTGGTGCTGGAGAAGACTCTTGAGAGTCCCTGGGACAGCAAAGAGATCAAACCAGTCAATCCTAAAGGAAATCAACCCTGAATATTCATTGGAAGGACTGATCCTGAAGCTGAAGCTCCAATACTTTGGCCAACTGATGCCAAGAGCCATCTCACTGGGAAAGACCCTGATGCGCAAAAGAAGAAGGGGACAGCAGAGGATGAGATGGTTAGATAGCATCACCCACTCAGTGGACATGAATTTGAGCAAACTCTGGGAGAGAGTGGAGGACAGAGGAACTCGGTTTCTTTATGCAGGCTTCTTGCCATGTTCTTTCCAGATTCCTGTGTGTGACAGAGTTCAAAATTGAACAAAGCTTTCTGAGAAGAACCTGAGCAGTCTATCATTAGTTTTTCTCTCTTTACACAGGTTTCACACACTTGCCTAGAAATACACTTTTAAAAGATAGTCTCCCAGGACATAACCCTGGCCACAAAGAAGCCTATCTAAGGTTAAGCAGTTTGGAGAGTTACAAAATAAATATTTGTTTGCAGTATCTACACACCCCAAACACTATCTTGAATACATGTGGAAACATTCATAATCAGACTCATGAAATTAGTCATAGATTATATATATTTTAAATCTCTCTTTTGTTCAACAAATAAACATCTTCTGTGTGCCAAGTAGTAAGTTGGAAGCAGGGATGGTACACAAGAAGGAGAACTTGGTCACCATCTGGAAGGGAGGGGTCCAAAATCTTAGGCACCACTGTTTTCTGTTTCCATTGTTGTTTGAGACTAATTTTGTTCTAATTTAATTTTAATATATTATTTGTTCTAATAATGTATTTAAATAAGAATTTGATACTTACGGGGAAAAAATATCTTTCATCCAATTTTAAAAAACAATGGAACACAGTATTTTGCTTTCCCTAGCTTGTCTTCTATTATAAATTATAAAATAGTGATTTTTATTTTTCAGAGTTCATCTCAATTCTCTGAAAGGACTTAACAATGGAACATGAAAATCTCAGGTATTTTCCTTTAGCTCATTTTTTAAACTCTCCTGATACATAACTGACATATTTGTGTTTTTATTTATCACCTTTACTGTTTACATTAAATTATAACTATTTTAGAGACAACTTTAGATCATATTTCAATTATTCTTTTGACATTCCTTCAGTCATTATTTTACTAAAGGTATCAACTTTCTCTAGGATGCAGAGAGACTAATATAACCTACACAAAAATTTCTACTGAATGAATTTCCCCACCTTCTTGGTGATTGTACACCTGCCTTCCTTATAAGGAGAACAAGGAAGTAAATCATGTTGGAGTTGCTTTTAAACACAGCTTTTCTTCTTTACCTGTCCAGGTAGCTTCTGTTTTCATTTCAGTCTTAATGAAAACTTTTTTATTTACATCTCAAGTTTCTTTTCAAAGCAGCGTAAGTAGTATTTACAATTTTACACTTCAAGAAAGAAAGACTTTTAGCAGTGTTCAGCTTTGGTCTTGTAATGTTGAAGGTAATTCATTTTTTAATCTGTCTGCACAGCGAGAACTGAAACGGATGGGGATTGAACTGCTTTGCCTGTTCTTTCTATTTCTAGGAAGGAATGATCACGTACAAGGTAAGACTTTAGTTCTCCGATATATTGCTTTTGTGGTAAGCTTGACAAACCTATCATGTGGCTCAGAAACTAGATCTGAAGTCATTTTTACTTGAGCTGTTCAATTGCTCTTTGCTGTTGAACGAACACTTTAACAAATTACAGGCAGATGCAGGACTGTTCCCACAGCGAATGCTCCGGGCTTTAGGTAAATAAATACAAAGGTTGCATGGGCACCTTAATGAGAGAATTAAACAGCACTATGCACAAGAGTATTTTTTAATACCCTTTGACAACCATTTTGGTAATTTTTCTAGCTATCTTATTGTACAACAAGGCCTTCCACTTGAGAGTGATAACCTTGAGGCAGAAAAGGGATCTATCTTTTAAAATAAAGCTATAGTACATTTGAAAGAGAAGCACTCTTTAGTGGCTGTGAATAATTTTGAAAAATTAAAGGAGGATGATCTGAATGAGGGTGATAAGTATGATGATCCTGTATTTGTGAACTCAGATACTTTCACATTTTAAGAAAAAAAAAAAGAGAGAGACTGATTATTTTTGGCTGCTAAGACACGCATATTTTCAATGCCATAGATGTAAAATACGAACTTCACTGTGGATTGCTAACATTTTGAGGACTGATCTTCGAAGCCTGAAAAATGAACTTTGATACTGTTTTGTTCAAGTGCTTTAAGAGCTGTAGGTCTCACGAGTGGAGTGGCTGAGAGTGTGCTGAATCCCTTGTGTCTTGCTGGGTTTGAACACAGGTGGCTGTGCTGTGGGGGGTGCGGAGACCTGTGAGGACTGCTTACTCATTGGACCTCAGTGTGCCTGGTGTTCTCAGGAGGTAAAACAAACGACCTCAGCGTGTTTGTAGAAAGTGCACTTACATTTACGGTAATTCCATCTGTGAGTGTTCTCACAGTGTCCCGCTTTCCGTGGTGTTATAGGAGTGACGCAAATCAGGAAGGGAAAACGTAAACATTAGTGATGCCAAGTGTTCTTCATATGATTACATTCAAAAGCAATTTGAGAAGGGAGTGAATGTCAAATTATTCTGAAATATATGAACTCAAGATTCTTTATTTGACCTGATGCCTCCTCTTATTTTAAGGCCATTTCTTCCTGCTCACATGTAAAATGTTGAGGCTCTGGGCAACCCGAGCTCATGTAGGTGATCTTTTCTCAAGTTAAACATATGTTTAATTTCAGTATCATAGTTCTATTCCATCTGAGGACCAGCATCCTTTCTGAATCACTAACAGGATCCAAGAGAAGCCTTGGCGTAAACTTTACTGTTCAAACATTATCCAGTTCTTTTAAAAACTACATCCGCTGGGTGACTCTGTACCACAATGATGACAAAACCTGAAGCAGACATCCCTATCTGATCAAACTGAAAACTATGAAAGTAGCAGGGGGGATTGGGGAGTGTCTAACAAGCCATCCTGAATCACGGCTTCCAGTGACAATACAGAGGAATCTGTAAATGATTCCTGGTAAGAAAGATCTGTATTAGCTCTTTCTGGATTAAAAACAGTTCTTTACTAAATCTCATAAAGAGAATCTCAACACAAATCAAACTGTCCGATTCTTGCCAAATTCAGCAAGAATTGAGTAGCATGTTCAAGGGGAAAGAACCTGGTTGCCCAATTCCAAACCAGGCTGCGGCTGTTAAACCCCACATTTCAGTTACCTGTGTCCATGGAGTGAGGGCTCACAGAGCACAAGCCCAGTTCACTCCCTGACCTCTACCAAGAGGGTCAAGCAGAAGAGCAGTGACTTTGGGCTCATATATCAAAGCAGGTTTGGGAATATACGAAGAGGGAAAAGCCCACATTTTTTGACACTGACTCCCTGAAGAAGACAATGTTAGTTTCACGCCAGAGACATAAAACAACAGATCGGTCTAACAAAGTGCTCACCTCTAGAATTTTCATATAAAAAAATTTTGTTTTTGCACCCATTGAAGAGAGCCTCTTAAGTTATGCCTAATAGCTTTTCTTGTGGCTAATACTCTGTAGTCAAATCTAGTCAAAAGGCCAGATAATTCTGAGATCACTCACTGATATAACTAATAGAAGAAGTATTATTATCAATAGAGACAGATGGAGCAAAAAGTAAATTAGGCTTCTACTTAGAGCAGATAGAAAAAAGGTTCCAGGGTTAACGCCACCTCTGATCTTGTGGCAAACATAGTGATTATAGGTTGTATCAGTGACACAGTGTTAAGAAGGATTCTGAGGGCTTGTTAAGACACCGTGTGCTTCGGATAAATCATGGGAAATTACAGAATTTGTTACCCCTCACTACAGCCTCAAATATACACAGGCCTGGCTGAAAGATAACAAATTATATTCTCAAAAGTCAATTTTGGGAGAAATGTAGCTTTCTTAGTTGGTGAAACAGCAGGAATGGCTTAGAATTCCAGTGAACGAAGGAAAACAGTATGAACTTGGTTTGTTTCTCTCCAAGCCTGAGAGACCACAGGCCTGAAGTTCAACCTTGCCTAGAGCCTCACCAACTCAAGAGCAGCCTTGGCTGGTGGGTAAGATAGGTGTTTATCTCTTGACTACATCTTTCTGTTCTGAGAGTTCCAGGGTTGGATGGCTGCATCTCTGCCTGGGAACACTCATCTCACTGCCTCTGGAAACTCAGGTGGATCAGAGGGGAACTGGGAAACTCCTGAGTCCTAAGAAGAAAAGTAGTCTCTTACACCATTTCTCTTTCATTTTCCTTCCCCACTTGCCAATGTTGGAGAAATTTCTAAAAGATCTTAAACTAGAATAACATCCCCAAGACGTCAACTTTGGTGAAGTTATACTGTAATGTAAGGGTAATGCATCCACAAATTAAGAGAGTAGATAGGGTGATATCACAACCTTTGACTTTTGGGAAGCCACAGAAAAGACTCTTTGTCACTGGATTTAACAATAGACACACTGAGAATTTGGACAGTCCCAGGATTGCATATACCTGCAGGTTATGCTCAACGATAATTCACATGATGATGTCAGCTCTGTGACCCAGTTATTTCAAAGATCTGGTCACAGCACAGGAGAAGCTTCTAAAAAGTGAGCATTAAAAATAAAAATGAAAGAAAAGGAAAAAATAAGTCAAGTGAATTCACTTGAATGCAATTAAAAGGAAACTCCGCTTTTACTCAAAATTTTACTGGCAGAATTCTCTGGTTATTTTGCTATAACTTTGGACCTACAATCAATGTCAGGCATGTGGGGGTGCAATATATCAAGGCAGGATATCTAACTAGCAAAGCATGCAAAAAATAATCTTATAAAAAATGTCTTCTTTTTCTTCTTTATTGTTGTCTTTCTCTCTTTATTGTTTTTTCTCTTTTAGAATTTTACCCACCTATCTGGAGTTGGAGAAAGGTGTGATACCCCAGCAAATCTTTTAGCTAAAGGATGTCAACTAACCTTCGTCGAAAACCCTGTCTCCCAAGTTGAAATACTTACAAATAAGCCTCTCAGCATAGGCAGACAGAAAAATAGCTCCAACATCGTTCAGATTTCACCTCAAAGCTTGGCTCTTAAACTGAGACCAGGTATGTTATGATTTGCACAATCACTGGCTCATGTAAATAAATCTAATATCATATATATGCTGCGCTGTGCTTAGTCGCTCAGTTGTGTCCAACTCTTTGTGGCCCCGTGGACTGTAGCCTGCCAGGCTCCTCTGTTCATGGGGATTCTCCAGGCAAGAATACTGGAGTGGGTCACCATGCCCTCCTCCAGGAATGTCACATATAATAATACAGCTATCCCATTAATATGCCTTGTACCATATTACATGTCATTGTTTATTATGACTCAGATTTCCCATTCTTAAGGAAATAGAGAATTGCTAGGCTAACACTTCTCTTTATTCACATTGGTCACGTTGTACTCCAAATGTGTTACCAAAAAAAGCCTTATCTAATAGTAACCATTTGAATTACTCAAATGTTGTTAAGGCTTATCTCATATTTCTTCAAGGATTGTAATGTAGCTTTAAGCGCCTCTTTATTTTCTTCTTTTCTAAACCCGCATACAAAAAAATCAGCTTATCTTCCATCTAAATGGATGCTAGTTCTCCCAAGGAGATATAAAATATCCCAACTTTCACCTCCTTCAGTTGCTCTAAATTCATGGGTGAAAGATTTTCATGGGTTGGTTCTTTTATAAACTTTGCCACATATTGTATGAATTGCAAGTATTTTTGGTAAGTTTTTATTGAAATGAAATAGCTAGTGACAGTCTAGTCACAACAAAGTCTCCATGGGTTTTTATGGATCATCTTTTCTTGCGAGGGTATTACAGGCAGTGAACAGACCCTGCAAGTTCAAGTTCGCCAGACCGAGGATTACCCTGTGGATTTGTATTACCTCATGGACCTCTCGGCCTCCATGGACGATGACCTCAACACCATCAAAGAGCTGGGCTCCCTGCTCTCCAAGGAGATGTCTAAATTAACCAGCAACTTTAGACTGGGCTTCGGCTCTTTTGTGGAGAAACCCATCTCCCCTTTTATGAAAACAACACCAGAAGAAATTGCCAACCCTTGCAGGTAAGTAAATGATTTTCTGGGATCTTCGAACCCTGATTTCCTATAGAGACAGCCTTGCTCTGAGTTGAGCTTGGCAGGAGCTTGCTGGTTCCCTGGTAGTTCTCTCCCATCTGATTGGAGGTCAGCAGCTCTCAGTTGCCCAGGTTGTTCAGAGCTAAAGAGATGTCATCCTTTTTTTTTAAGTAAACTATTATGTTTACTTAAAAGTTTATTTATTTTATACTGGAGTAAAGCCAGTTAACAATGCTGTGATAGTTTCAGGTGGACAGCAAAGGGACTCAACCATACATATAAATGTTTCCATTCTCAAGCAGACGTCATTGTAATACATAAGTCCCCTACGAACAAACAAGTTCTGTTTTGAGAGCACATTTCTAAGTTTACTTTGTTAAGCCCAGCAAAGTTAGTCTAGGTACCCAACTAACACAATCAGCTATCTAGTACTGTACTGTAATAGGTATATAAAACTTTTCACACAAATAATACACAAAAAACTAACAAACACAAAAAATAAACATTTTTAATTTTATAGTACAGTACCTTGAAAAGTACAGTAAAAAGTGGGCATACAGGGGCATGTTTGCATCTTTGAAAGTTCACAACTTGAAGGTTTGTATGTACAGGATTTACTGTATCCAGTTCTAGCTTGGGTCTTCACAGCATTTGTCATATTTGCCTCCCTTTGGAAGGCGGGCTGTGACAAATTTGAATTTGTATTCTGCAGGCACAGGGACGGAATCTTTTACTGTAGGTTCCACTGACCTGAGCCCATCCTCAGCCCCTCAGCGGC
Source organism: Giraffa tippelskirchi (assembly GCF_054371585.1). Taxonomy (NCBI): domain Eukaryota; kingdom Metazoa; phylum Chordata; class Mammalia; order Artiodactyla; family Giraffidae; genus Giraffa; species Giraffa tippelskirchi. Next base: position 98,062,147 of record NC_137277.1, read on the forward strand.
TTTCTATCCTCAATGACCACCACTCTCTGAGGCTACTGACAGTAAGTCACATTTTCTCAAAGTATCTGTCTCCACTACAGTGATTGCTGCCAAAATAACAGCTTTTGGAGTGATTTCTAATGTACTTTGGGAAATGTGACTTTCTCTTATTGCTTGGAAAATGCCTTTGTAGCCTTTACTGCTATCAAATTCAGTAGGAAATGAGGCAATAGATCCATTATGATATGCTCTTATCAGTTACTAAAACCATGTATTATCTGGGTTATGGTCAAGGGTAAGTTGCTTTGTGATAGCTTACCTCTACATGTCAATGACATGGTCAAAATAAAAGTATTTGATATCTTTCTTTTGAAAAAGAACTTTCATTTGCTCTGTGCCAGACCCTATGCTGAAGGTTTTATGTATATGACCTCATTCAGTCTTCATAATAACTTCAGGCCAAAGCAGGTTTCATCATCTCTATACTGAGAGGAAGTAACAAAGGCTGTGAGAAGTTAGTAATTTACCTGTGGCAGCATGACTAATCAGTGATCTATACCAAGATCTGGGTTGGTCCAAAACCAAGCCTTTTACTACTCTGAATCTAGCATAGATGAAATGGCTTTCCAAACATATACTGACTTTTAACACTAGTTTACACCAACAAATTAATGTCTATAAAACAGTTTTTGCAGTATCATTTTAAGACATTTCAATGTGGTTTCAAACTAGAATCTGATGGCCAAAAGTGTTTTGACCTTGAAAAGAATTCATCACTGATTGCAACTCCTAGGAATTGTGTTCAGTTGCAAATATCAGAGATAATATCTGTCCCCAGTTGCCCACTTCTCAAGGTATAATTGACAGGTACTAAAACACAGCAGAAATGTTCAATTTCATGAGTTTTGACAGTTGAAGATATCGATGTGATCATCGCTTAAAACATGACACAGACCAATTCCATCACCTCAGAAAGTTTCCTTATGCCCCTTTATAGACAGTTCTGCTTTCCCAGAGGCAACCATTTTCTGATTTCTATAAGTTAGATTGGTTTTGCCTACTCTTGGATTTCACATGAATGGAAAATATGCTATACACCTTGTGTATCTAGCTTCTTTTACTCAACATCATGTTTTTGAGATTCATCCCTGATTTCATTTTTATCAGCAGTTTCTTCCCTTTTGTCTTAAGTAATAGCCCCCTGTACAAATGTGTGCATGTGGTTTTGTAATATAATGGTTTGGTCATTTGGAAAATGAAGTTTCAATGAGTTACATAGATCTTAAAATTTCATGATAGAATATCTAAAAAATTATATGTGTTAATATTATCATTAATCCCATCAGATAAGTCTTAAAGCACTTAGAAGCTGTTAATGGGTGGCAGATGAATGTTTTGTGAAATTCTAATTTTCTAGTTATGTCAGATTTCATCACTGGCAACAAATACTGATAGTTGTTTTCCTGAAAGTAACAGACTTACTTTCTTCATTTTCATGAAGATGTCTGCCAAAAACTTAAAGTTGAAATGATCGTTTGGCTGTCAAGCATTTTTTCAGGTAAAATGGTTGTTCCATAAACAACAGTTCAAACAACCATGACAGTGCTTTTCCACTGTAAACATGCACTTCAGGGTACAGCAGTAAGACTGTATGCATGTTTCCTATGTGGTCACACAGAAATAATTTTCAAAAAACATGTATCCAAGGGCATAGACTTAATAAAATTACTGCAACCCACTCCAGTATTCTTGCCTGGAAAATCCCGTGGACAGAGGAGCCTGGTGGTCTACAGTCTATGGGGTCACAAAGAGTTGGACACGACTGAGTGACTAACGCACACAGCTTCATCAAGGGCAATCCAGTGAAAGTAGCATTTTTTTTTTTTTATTATGATGCATGTTTGACGGTAAAAAATATAAGGAGTACTAGGCAGTTTGGAGCCATTGCCTCGACCTGTGCTAAGGCACCAGCAGTTTTACTTACTACTACTTTGTATCATCAGTGAAAATGTCAACAGTATAAAAGACAAATATTATCTCTTATTATTGTGAAGAATGTTTGACCTGAAAAACTCTCTTAAATGGTCTCAGGGACCTCTGTGGGTATGCACACCACACTTTTAAAACCTTGTTTTAATCTAATCTCTAGTGCTTTTTGAAGTAGCTTGCTTTCTCTACCTTCATTAGATGGAAGGTCACTAAAAATTTCACCATGTAGGAAGCCTGAATGGTTTACATTTTTGAAAGAAGTTTCCCTAATGCTATTGTCTAAGACACAGCAATAAAAATCATATTTTCTATATTTGTAATGAATTGTAATATACGTTTAAAAGTATTTAATAGGACAAAGAAAATTTTCTCCATCAAATGTTTTGAGGGATTTTTTTAACATCATTTCACATTTAATTTAGTGTTTTGTTTTGTTTTTGAAGACATGAACCATGAGGAATTCATTGTAGTTTTGCAAAGAAGAAAACTCAACCATGAATGTTTAGATTTCCTATGTGTACACACAAAAAAGAGTATGTAATTTTAAATTGCAAAGGTAATAAGACCATGTGAAAATACAGACATAAAGAAAAAATTAAAATCATTTCTAATGCCACTAAAGAAGATGGTGTTAATCTTTTGTTACGTATCTTTATAGTCAGCAATAAGTAATTCCTTCAATTGCTACCTAAGAAAATAACAACTAAATATAAGCATTCTTTATAGGAAGAATTCTGACCAAAATGGGCAGTCTCCACTCAAAATTTCTTGATGTGACCCAGCTCTGACATTATACTTTGGTTAAGCTACATTCCTCTCCCAGGACATGAATATGTTTATTGAATTAATAAAAAATGTATTCTCCTTTCCAAAAGATTAGAGTTCTAGTAAGAACTACATAGCAAATAATTCTAAGCAACATAGATACAAATTTCTGACAAGATTATAGGAATTCTAGTTTTCTGGCTCCAGAAGAGGCTCTAATGCCAATTCGATACAGTATGAACCAACAACCCCCAATAAAATATTAAACAATTTCCAAGTCTAGCTTCCCTGGTGGCTCAGATCATAAAGAATCTGCCTGTAATGCAGGAGACCAGGGTTCGATCCCTGGGTTGGGAAGATCCCCTGGAGAAGGGAATGGCTATCCACTACTGTATTCTTGCCTGGAGAATTCCATAGGCAGAGGAGCCTGGAGGGCTACAGTCCATAGGGTCACAAAGGGTACGACATAACTGAGCAACTAACACTTTCACTTTCAAGACTAGTTAGGCTCCAGGAACAATATAAACCTCAAAACACAGTTATATACTTTTTATAAAATACTTTTTATGTAATTTTCACAGCAACTTTAGAAGTATCTGTTGTTTAGTTCAGTTCAGTTCAGTTCAGTCGCTCAGTCGTGTCCGACTATTTGCGGCCCCATGGACTGCAGCACGCCAGGCCTCCCTGTCCATCACCATCTCCTGGAGTTTACACAAACTCATGTCCATTGAGTCAGTGATGCCATCTAACCATCTCATCCTCTGTCATCCCCTTCTCCTCCTGCCTTCAATCTTTCCCAACATCAGGGTCTTCTCAAATGAGTCAGCTCTTCACATCAGGTGGCCAAAATACTGGAGTTTCAGCTTCAGCATCAGTCCTTCCAATGAACACCCAGGACTGATCTCCTTTAGGATGGACTGGTTGGATCTCCTTGCAGTCCAAGGGACTCTCAAGAGTCTTCTCCAACACCACAGTTCAAAAGCATCAATTCTTCGGCACTCAGCCCTCTTTATAGTCCAACTCTCACATCCATACGTGACTAATGGAAAAACCATAGCTTTGACTAGACGGACCTTTGTTGACAAAATAATGTCTCTGCTTTTTAATACGCTATCTAGTTTAGTCATAACTTTTCTTCCAAGCAATAGGCGTCTTTTAATTTCATGGCTGCAATCACCATCTGCAGTGATTTTGGAGCCCAAAAAAATAAAGTCTAACACTGTTTCCACTGTTTCCCCATCTATTTGCCATGAAGTGATGGGACCAGATACCATGATCTTAGTTTTCTGAATGTTGAGCTTTAAGCCAACTTTTTCACTCTCCTCTTTCACCTTCATGAAGAGGCTCTTTAGTTCTTCTTCACTTTCTGCCATAAAGGTGGTGTCATCTGCATATCTGAGGTTATTGATTCCAGCAATCTTGACTCCAGCTTGTGCTTCATCCAGCCCAGCATTTCTCATGATGTACTCTGCATATAAGTTAAATAAGCAGGGTGACAATATACAGCCTTGACGTACTCCTTTTCCTATTTGGAACCAGTCTGTTGTTCCATGTCCAGTTCTAACTGTTGCTTCCTGACCTGGATACAGGTTACTCAAGAGGCAGGTCAGGTGGTCTGGTATGCTCATCTCTTTCAGAATTTTCCAGTTTATTGTGATCCACACAGTCAAAGGCTTTGGCATTGTCAATAAAGCAGAAGTAGATGTTTTTCTGGAACTCTCTTGCATTTTCGATGATCCAACGCATGTTGGCAATTTCATCTTTGGTTCCTCTGCCTTTTCTAAAACCAGCTTGAACATCTGGAAGTTCACAGTTCACGTATTGCTGAAGCCTGGCTTGGAGAATTTTGAGCATTACTTTACTAGCATGTGAGATGAATGCAATTGTGCAGTAGTTTGAGCATTCTTTGGCATTGCCTTTCTTTGGGACTGGAATGAAAACTGACCTTTTCCAGTCTTGTGGCCACTGCTGAGTTTTCCAAATTTGCTGACATATTGAGTGCAGCACTTTCACAGCATCAACTTTCAGGATTTGAAATAACTCAACTGGAATTCCATCACCTCCACTACCGTTTGTAGTGATACTTGCTAAGGCCCACTTGACTTCACATTCCAGGATGTCTGGCTCTAGGTGAGTGATCACACCATCATGATTATCTGGGTCATGAAGATCTTTTTTGTATAGTTCTATGTATTCTTGCAACCTCTTTTTAATATCTTCTGCTTCTGTTAGGTCCATACAATTTCTGTCCTTTATTGAGCCTATCTTTGCATGAAATGTTCCCTTGGTATCTCTAATTTTCTTGAAGAGACTCTAGTCTTTCCTATTCTATTGTTTTCCTCTATTTCTTTGCATTAATTGCTGAGGAAGGCTTTCTTATCTCTCCTTGCTATTCTTTGGAACTCTGCATTCAAATGGGTATATCTTTCCTTTTCTTCTTTGTTTTTTGCTTCTCTTCTTTTCACAGCTATTTGTAAGGCCTCCTCAGACAGCCATTTTGCTTTTTTGCATTTCTTTTTCTTGGGGATGGTCTTGATCCCTGTCTCCTGTACAGTGTCACAAACCTCTGTCCATAGTTCATCAGGCACTCACTCTGCCTATCAGATCTAGTCCCTTAAATCTATTTCTCACTTCCACTCTATCATCATAAGGGATTTGATTTAGGTCATACCTGAATGGTCTAGTGGTTTTCTCCACTTTCTTCAATTTAAGTCTGCACCCTCATTTTATAGATGAGGACACTGAGGTCCAAGGATAGATAACTATTTAGTCTTTTTATTCTAAATCTAATGCATTTTCTTATACTCTATAGCTACTTTAATATTACAGAGGCAATTAAGAAAAATGCTAAATTATTATCATTTTGTAGGTTAACTTTTTAAAAATTGTTCATTTCACATTTTAAAATACATTTCATATTTGAAGGTGGGAAAAACTTGACTACATAAAAAGTTCTAAGGTATATTTATCCAAGAACATTGTAAACTGAATTTAAAAACTACCAACAAAAAAGTATCATATTTTTGAGAGATAGAGTTCTAAAAACCATTAGAAAATTTTAAAAATACCTCATTAAGGAAATGGGACATCTCAGACTGTACCATTTGATGCTACAGAACTCAAACTCCCCTTGTTCTGAAGCCTGAGAATACATCAGCTTATGGCCTGCTTCTTGTGAAAGTCTACTGACAGGAAGTAAATGATTATCCTTGCAGACACCAGTGTTCTGGTTCTGGCAGAGCTCCATTTCTCAGTGTAAATAAATCCATAGTCATTTTGACTTGTATAACTAGTTGATTCTCAACATTTACGGAAATCTTGTTCTGTAAAGTCTCCTCAAACCCTGCATTAGAGAATGCTGAGTATTGCTCCTAGGGGAAGCACAGGGTTAGGTTCCTGCAAATCTCTGGTCGCTTTTTCACCCACTGAGCAATAACTTTTGTTTTCTGCATGTTCCTGTTTAAATATGTCTTATTTAACATATATTGTTGATTTGTTGGCACTGAAATCACAACCAAGAGCGCTGTAACTCATGTCAGAACAAAGTTTGGCTCACACACATATTTTCCCCATAAGACACATCACAGTCTTCCTGCACTTAGGAATACCAGACAGCATTTCAGCACTACACTGGGGGGCAACTCTAAACAACAAAATCATCCAAAAGCACAAAAATGCAAAAACACATGTCACCAAATAGACCCTGAAAAGAATATTTATTTACAGTATGGGAGATGAAGCAAGAAGTCAGAGTCTTATTTGACCTCCCCTGGAAACATGCATATCAAGTGACTCAACTTTTTTGTACACTCATTCATGTACATGAATGACTGAAGAAGTTCTGAAAGGATTGATTTGGGGGTTACAAATATATTTTAGCAATATGAATTTTTAAAGATATGGAATCTGTGAATAATGAGAATTGACTATATACCTCAGGCAGATGAATTTGGTGAAAAAGAGCCAAATCCCGAAAGCTGCATCAGCTCTTTTTATGCTGACAAGGCAGGCTCTTGAACTTACCAAGCTGCTCATGTAAGTCAACCAGTTCTTCCCAGGCAGCACACCGCAACCTCATTGATGGCTACTCCTTTTTGTCTCTGTGCTTCTCTACCAGTGTTTCGCAAACTTTGGAATGCATCAGGAAGACTTGGTTTAACACAGGTGTCTCAACACACTCCTACCAGTTCTGACTTAGCAGGTCTGGAGTCACATCCCAGATTTTGCATTTATAGCAAGTTCCCATGTGACGCTCACGCTGCTGGTCCAAGGACCACACTTTGAGAAACTGCTGTGCATTATTAGCTCCACTTCACAAAGGAAAACCCAAAACTCAGAAGGGTTGAGTACTTGCTCAAAATCTCATGTACAACTAACTACTAGCTGGCTTTCAGAATAAAATGTGACTGAATTTAGGCTCAGCAATTTCTGTTCTGCTGTGATGTCTTTAGGGCAGATCTCATCCAAACATGGCAATTCCCCCAAATATAAACTGTCTTTAGGTTGGCCCACACGGTCTGTTCTATCACAATAAAGTTGGGCTCTAGAATCGAGAGACTTAGTCTGATCTTCAGGCCCTGGGCAGGCAGGACTGAGCAGAGGAAAAAGACAGATTCCTCTCTTAGTCTTGCTACAGGATGACATCCTTGATGACAGTTTAAGCTATCAGAATACAAAAGAATTGTTGTCATCATGTAAACTTAATTGTGGACTTTGGTTGAGAGACAATAGAAGGTAGTGACTACATACACGGAGCATCTGATCACCTGATTATCTGTTTTCTGTGAATCAATGCAAGACACACAGCAAGCTCTTTGTGTTAGCTGCTGCTGCTGCTGCTGCTAAGTCACTTCAGTCGTGTCCGACTCTGTGCGACCCCATAGACGGCAGCCCACCAGGCTCCGCCGTCCCTGGGATTCTCCAGGCAAGAACACTGGAGTGGGTTGCCATTTCCTTCTCCAATGCATGAAAGTGAAAAGTGAAAGTGAAGTCGCTCAGTCATGTCCGACTCTTTGCAACCCCATGGACTGCAGCCTACCAGGCACCTCCGTCCATGGGATTTTCCAGGCAAGAGTACTGAAGTGGGGTGCCATTGCCTTCTCCGTTGTGTTAGCTAATGTGACCCATTTGGAAGGGGTGGGTAGGAGATTATAAAACAACCTTAACTGTGAGACTCAGAGCCAATTTATAGAGTCAGGCACTTTAGGAAATGCATCTTCATGGAAGGAAATGCTGTTAGGCTATTAAACCCATTCATTGTGTGTTGTATCATATTTCATCAAGAATATTTTACATCTTCCTTTTGCAGTAGTATTCCGTACTTTTGTTTGCCTACATTTGGATTCAAGCACATTTTGCCGTTGACAAATGATGCTGAAAGATTCAATGAAATTGTGAAGAACCAGAAAATTTCTGCTAATATTGACACCCCAGAAGGTGGATTTGATGCAATTATGCAAGCTGCTGTGTGTAAGGTATGCTGAGGTTGAGCAGTGTTTCATTCAGTTAACCCAAATTTCATCTCTTGTGAACAAATCTTCTTTGAAAAGCTTAGCTAACTTTATCTGTATCTTTCCTTTAGTCTCTATATTTCTATAACAGATACTTTTCTTAAAACACAACATTTATTCCATCTTGTTGAAATGAGGGCAATTTTTATGCCTCATGTTCAAATGTAATACTGTAGGGAAAATTTGGTTAAAAGGAGTTATATATAAATAATTCTCAAAGATCGAGATCAGGAATTTCCCTGGCATTCCAGTAGTTAAGACTCTGTGTTCCCACTGCAGGGGGATCCCTGGCTGTGGAACTAAGATCCAACATGCCGTGTGGTGCAGCCAAAAAAATAACAAAGATGTAGGTTGTATTCATTAGTTTTTGAAAACCATGGTGAAAAAAAATCAAATGCAGCAATTAATGAAGAAAGTAAATATGCTCTGATTCAGAATAAACTTCTACATACGATGACCTAGCTATTGTTTTGAACCAACAAAATAAACATCAAAAGCCACAGTGTCTCTACAATAATGCTCGAATACCTCTCCTCCTTGAAAATTAGACACATATCCATGGGAACAATTCTCCTGTTTTCAGATGACTTTCATGGAAAATATCAGGAAACAGATAGGACCAAGGGTCCTAGAACATGAGAGAGCCAAGGAATTAGGAAAGAAAGGAAAAATATAAGGTACAATGGGATAACTACAATGAACTTTGTCCTACTAGTTTCCGGTGCGATGGTGGTGGTGGTAGTTTAGTCACTAAGTCATGTCTAACTCTTGTGACCCCCATGGACTATAGCCCGCCCACCAGGCTTCTCTGCCCATGAGATTCTCCAGGCAAGAATACTGGAGTGGGTTGCCACTTCCTTCTCCAGGGGATCTTCCTGACTTAGGGATCGAACCTGCGTCTCCTGCATTGCAGGCTGATTCTTTACTACTGAGCCACCAGAGAAGCTGACTAGTTCTTGGACAAATCTTAATTAAAGGGGAGAGCTGTATGAAGAAACAGACAACAGACCATCTTAATTAGCAGTTAGCAGTACTCTGCAGTCATATTTCGATAAGCAATTCTTATCCTTGTATTATGTTGATAAATTTTGGATGGTAACAGTAAAAAGAGAAATATGTCTTTTTCACTCAAAAAGAGAAATATTTCTTTTTCATAGAAATATGCCTACAGGTTGGGTGAAATCTTAATAAAATAGGCTTACTTCAAGTTCATTCTGTATTGCATTCTTAACTAGTTTTGCTTCAGCTTGGATTTGGGATAATCTATAACTTCCTTCACTCCCTTCTCTCATTTTTTTCTGGTAAATTAAAAGCTGGACAGTAAAAATAATTAACTATGTAAAAGTCAAGATCAACTGGATACTGATTGTAGTGGAACTATTTTTTCTGAAGCATGAATCATCTGAAAATGTAATCCAGGATAAAATAAATGTCACATAATTTCATTTTTAATACATTAATATTACCAACTCACAATAGATGAAAAAGTCTAAAATAGACTGACTAGCAATATATTTTTTGATAATCTGGTGTGTCCAAGCATAAGTGATTCACTCTCAATAAATGCCTGTCTCTCTTCCATACAAACCAAATGCTTCTTTATCATTGTAGGAAAAAATTGGCTGGCGGAATGATTCCCTCCATCTCCTGGTCTTTGTGAGTGATGCTGACTCTCATTTTGGAATGGACAGCAAACTGGCAGGCATTGTCATTCCTAACGATGGGCTCTGTCACTTGGACAGCAAGAATGAATACTCCATGTCAACAGTCTTGGTGTGTAACCTATATTCTACATACACTGTTTTCAGGGCTACAAGTAGGCAAATGAAGCAACAATTGCTATAAGACACAGCAGAGTAACCCACACTTAGTAGAAGCAGTGCGCTTTTTCTGATTTGAGGTTAACAGATTGGCCTTTCTCAATTCTCTTCACCCTTAGAGGTTCCCATAGGAGCACAGAGGGGCAGGGGGATATGTGATAAGTTCAGATTTGCTATAACACGAATGATCCCAGAACCTCCCCAATTTTTCAAAGAGCCAGAGGGTAGCAAAATGCAATACAGTCAGCTCATTCTGTTTGAACCACAGCCCTAGAAAGGAAGGCTCAGGCTAACCCTAGGAGTGATGGTCCCAGAGTCATGTTCCCTCAATAATTCCATGTTTTCATGGACCCTGGGGCTCCTTGGGAAGCCACTAATCAGGTGCTGCTTGACCGGTGCTTATTAAATTTGTCTTATCTTTATCACTTACAAAATGCTGGTGCCATTCAAAGAAAAAAAAAAAACTTGACTTTTGTAAAACAAGGTAAAAATTTCAGAGCTCTTTTGATGATTTCAGAGCTCTTTTGATGATCTGATTTGATCCTCACCAGAACCCTGTGTGTCTAATTGCTTCCCTTGAACAGACCATGAGGCTGTCCTGCTGTACATGTTATTCCCTCTGTCTGAAATGCCCTTTCCCCCAAGGCTGCTGAGAAACTCTTACTGATCTTTTAAAACCCAGCTCCATTATGACTTGTCTGGGGAAGGGGGAGGTCCTTGTTTGACCTTCACTGGGCCCCAAAGCAATCATCTCTTCCAAGCTCTTGTACACAGAGGACTTCTTGGCCATCACTAGATGGAAATGTTTTTGCTGGTATCTGTCTGCCTTTAACATGCATCTTCAGTGCCAGAACTGGTTTATTATCTCTGTTTCCTGACAGCACAGTGCTTGGAACACGCTAAAATACAATTGAATTGTGGAGTAGTAACCTGGAAAAGGTCATATTATCCCCACTTAATACGTGGTATTAAATGGTACAGAGAATCTAAGTGACTTTTAAAATGACAATGCTGCAGAGGTGTATGTAGGACAGAGAAAGACAAAGGAAAGAGAATGCAGACTTTTAATATCAGCTTGGAAAAACCATTCTCTAAAAAAATTTTAGTGAGATAATGTATAGAAATGCTTACTATAGTATCCTCAATTAGTTTTTAAAAATCTAATGGTTCATTTGGCTTAGAGCTCAACATTCAGAAAACTAAGATCATGGCATCTGGTCCCATCACTTCATGGCAAATAGATGGGGAAACAATGGAAACAGTGGCAGACTTTATTTTGGGGGGCTCCAAAATCACTCCAGATGGTGACTGCAGCCATGAAATTAAAAGAAGCTTACTCCTTGGAAGGGAAGTTATGACCAACCTAGACAGCATATTATAAAGCAGAGACATTACTTTGTCAACAAAGGTCTGTCTAGTCAAGGCTATGGTTTTTCCAGTAGTCATGTATGGATGTGAGAGTTGGACTATAAAGAAAGCTGAGTGCAGAAGAATTGATGCTTTTGAACTGTGGTGTTGGAGAAGACTCTTGAGAGTCCCTTGGACTGCAAGGAGATCCAACCAGTCCATCCTAAAGGAGATCCTGGGTATTCATTGGAAGGACTGATGTTGAAGCTGAAACTCCAGTACTTTGGCCACCTGATGTGAACAGCTGACTCATTGGAAAAGACCCTGATGTTGGGAAACACTGAGGACAGGAGGAGAAGGGGACGACAGAGGATGAGATGGTTGGATGGCATCACCAACTCAATGAACAGGAGTTTGTGTAAACTCCAGGAGTTGGTGATGGACAGGGAGGCCTGGCGTGCTGCAGTTCATGGGGTCGCAAAGAGTCGGACACGACTGAGCAACTGAACTGAACTGAACTGAAAGGTTCATAAATTACCTGCTACCATTTCTTGACCTAAATCTCTAAACTTCAACATGGATGTTTCTACCTAACTTTTGATCAGTGTGCTTAGTCTCTCAGTTGTGTCCAACTCTTTGAGACACCATGGACTGTAGCCTACCAGGCTCGTCTGTCCATGGGGATTCTCCAGGCAAGAATACTGGAGTGAGTTGCTATGCCCCCCCTCCAGGGGATCGTCCCAGCCTAGGGATTGAACCCAGGTCTCCCACATTTCAGGCAGATTCTTTACCATCTGAGTCACCAGGGAAGCCCAACTTCTGATCAATAGCATTCATCAAATTTATATATGTTTTAATCATGTAGGTTGTCTTTTCGTATTAGAAGGTCAGTGAGGGTAGCCACATTTTTTTTATTTTGGCCAATGAGGGGTAAGAAACTGAGAAATGGATACTTTTCTTGTTACTTTTTTCTTGCAAATATTCAAATGCCCCATAATAGACATCTCAGAAAACACAGAATCACAGAAGCAAATAGTGCCTGTTACCTGATAGGACCTTCTCCTCTAATAGCTGTTCAAGTCATTCTTGCTGAGTAAGCTGCTACAATGCATAGACCCGTGGGCTAATTCCTCACCTGTAACATAGTCCCCAGGGCCTTTGAGCACCTCCTATACACTCAGTGCTGGGCCAGCCTCCTGGGGCCGCAAAATAACAGGACATGATCCCAGGCCTTGAGGAACTTACAATGTATTTGTGGGAGTTAAACCAGCATATCTGGACCAAATAGAAAATCATATACACCTGCCTGTGGAGGGCTACATGATGCCATCCTGGCTACACAGGCACAGTGGTTGGATGGTCGAAGAACATGTGGAGATAAGGAGAAGCCAGCGCCAGAGGAATGCAGGCTCAAGGGTGAAGGATACTTAATGTTTGGGCAATTGAAACTCAGAGGAGGCTGAGAATGTCAGACTCAGGAAGCTTTATACTATCTGGATTCTACTGATATCCTGTAATAAAAAAAAAATCCAAATGGGATAGACAGCATGCATTACACAGCCAGATCTGCAGTTAGGTAATTGACCTGAGTATCTTAGGCATAATTATACTTTTCTCTCAACTTGAATGAAGAACACATTAGAAAAATATTCCTGAAGTGCTGAGAATATATGAAGCGAGCACATTCATGTACAAGAAAGCCTATTTGTCAGTGTTCCTATACTTGAGCTGTCTGCAGTCATAACCGACATAGTATTCTTAGTTGACTTGTTTGACTCACCACTCTCTAATGTGAGTTTCCCTTTTGTATATTATCCACATTTGGAGTCAGGCCAGGCAAATGGGCTTCATGTTTTCTAGTCTTGGAAAGTAAAGGTCATCTGCCAATATGATAATGACTTTATTTTTTAAAATGCTCATATCACTCAGGAATGAATGCCTCAATGAAACAGAAGTAAACTGAGTACAATGTGCTTTCAATTGTCCTGTAAAAATAATTGCAGCACCCCATAAAACCAGTTTGTGACATCAAAAATGCAGTAAGAGCAAACCAGAGAACTGCACAGAAACATCTCAAGTCAGAGGGATCTAGGAATTGCAGTGTGTCCTTCCTCAGCAGGCTCACCCTTTCTCAACCCTCATCCCGCCCCATCCAATTCCAGTCAGAGCTGCAAAAGTCACCTTGATCACATTCATCATAGTCTAACAGCTCCTCCCCCAATTCTCACCTCCCCAACAATATGAGCCTGCGGGCAAGAGGCACTTAGAAGAAGGCATGCATCTCTACCCTTGAAAAGATGATGCACTATAAGTCTTTCAATAAATTTAGTGATCTCCTTGGAAGTGACAGAGCATAATACTCCACACTGACAGGCACTGACTCGGAGGAATTAAACGGACTTACAAGATCTGGGAAACAATTACTAAACCAATTAAGAAAATAATGCTAATTGTGCATTTGTTTACTTGGCATTATAGACACAATAATGCTTGTGAGAACTGAAATGCCAAACTCAGTAAGATATTTCTGAACAAAATATTCCTTTATTTTGTATACTTTTGTTAAGAAGATACTTAAAATCTATGTGTTAAATTTTAGGAATATCCAACAATTGGACAACTCATTGATAAACTGGTGCAAAATAACGTGTTACTGATCTTTGCTGTAACCCAAGAACAAGTTCACTTGTATGAGGTAAGCAAACATAATTTGGGAAATTCCTTCAGGGAGGTTATTTGACATGAAACTTTAACTCTGAGTTTAATACATGGGAGACCATTAGATAATTATTAACACATACCAGATATACCAGACACTGGCAAAGTGGATTCAGATACTGTTTGCAATTTAAATTATAAACAAAGAGGTACAGCAAGGAGTGGGGGACAGATATGATGGGAAGAGGAAGAGTGAGTTATGGAAATGAAAAGTTGGAAGACAGTACCAATTAGCATAGTTAAATAGGATCACCTATCTAATGGAAAATCAATCTGTCTTTTCTTGAACTTTTCATCTGATGAGGAAAGAGTTAACAGAAGGCAGAGAAAATTATGAGAATAGGAGGAGAATTGACTTAAACTCTCTGACATTTGCAAATTCAATGTATAGAAAATACACAAGTGGAGAGATATATTTTAAACTATTGAGACATGAAAAGTTGAAAGAAAAAGCTTGTTAAACTGGATCCCAAAATAATTTCTCCTTTAAAGTATCTGGATTTGCAGTTCAAGTTTTTGAATGGAAACACCAATGGCAGAAAAGGAATTGTTTCACTAGGTGAAAAAAATGTTTGTAAACCACCACATCCACAGTAAAACACATACTACAAAATGCAAATGTTTTCTGTGGTCTCTTTCCAGCTTAGAAAAACAATATGCCAAAATGCCATGCACTGGGGTACTAGCAAATGATTTATTCCTAATGTGCAATTTCACAGAGAAGTAGGAACGTCTTTAGCCTGAGTCCTAGTAAAAGTAGAGAAAAATAGGTGTCCATTACACTGCTTGTACCTTCTATGCAAAAGCTTCAAATACTCCTAAATTCGAAGTCTGATTTCCCATTCCTTTGAAAGGACCTCTTAACTTGCTTGATGACTTCACAGAGCTCAGGAAATGCTGAGATTGTTTCACAGAGGCTTTGATCAAATGCCACTCACTGCTAAGGACGATGCAGCCCATGAACTTCCACCAGGTTCTGTAGAAGGGATCCACGAGGAGATCCTATCTTGCATTTTTAATGAGAGGAGGCCATTGTACACCAGGTGAGATTGCCTTCTGCTGAAAACCAAGGAAGTTCCTTGCAATCAAGCTACATACTCGAGGGCTTTGTTCTACTCACAGACTATGTGGGTTCACCTGATCTGGGCATTTTCTTAAGGCTTTTTAGTATGTGATACTTGTTTCCAGTGGTTTTAAGTAGTAGAGTTGTGGTAAAAGTTTTTTTTTTTTTTTAAACTCCAAATACAATAGTGAGTCTATTCTACCTTTGATTCCTAAAGCTAGAGTGAGAGGACTCTGGGGGTCACCACACCTTTTCCAAAGTTGAGCTTCTGTTTAGAAAGAGGAGGGGGAGTTGCACTATGTTCTTAAAAGGGGGATCTGGGGAACATGATTAATAATCATGAGAACAGACCCCCATGACTCACTTTGGTAATAGTCTTTCAGACTCACAACTCATTTAAATGCCTCCTCAAGATTGCCATTAAAAAGACACAGCAAGATGAAAAATAACGGTGGGAAAACAGAATCTGTCAGATTTAAACAGGTTGCATCCACCGTTCCCCTGTTGCAAATGAAATGATCATTTCCAAGGAAAACACCAGACTAGAGCCTGCCTCTAATGTGACAGCAGGACGTTTATTTCGCCTGCCTACTAATCTCATTACAAGGTGAATTTATGTTTCATTGTGATCTGTGGTTTTTACCATCTAGGCTCCACTAAATTCAGAGGGACATTTTCATGGGGCCATGCAGGGGACAGTCAGCAGCCCATTCTGTGACTCTAACCCTTTCATTATTTTATTTTTATTTTGATGGACTCATCATTTCCTCTTGAGGTAGTAGGCTGCAGCCTGATCTAAAGATAATGTCAGCAACACTGCACTTCCCTGAAGGCTTCACACAGCATGAAAATGCTGATCTCTTGTTTTATTGATAATGAATACTGAAACTAGAACAATAATGGCTTGGGTTGCCTTCCATTTAAATCTCTTAGAAGAAGCCCTATGTGTGCAGGAGCTCTATGTGACCTGATGCTTGGATAGCTGTGATAGAGGCAACATAACTACCAAAGAATCACGGAAAAATAAAAACAGAGATAGGATAAATAAAACAGCTAAGTGGTTGGATCTAATGAAAATTCCAGGAGGCAATCTGTTTGCCCTTGTTCTGTGTCCAGCACAGTTGTGTGCACACACACCCCAGGAAGGGGCTGGGTTGGGTCCAAGGGCACCAGTGTTGCAGAAAATAAAGATCTGTGTTGCCTATTCATGGAATGCAGGGGAAAAAATGACTATTTTTTCGATGATTTATGTAAGATGCTTTGGACTGCCCAGGTGTGTAGTACCACTGTACATTGTGGGAACAGTGATGAACAAACAGTGGGAAGGCTAAAGTAAGCAGTTTTGTCTTCAGATCAGTATGACTGCCGTGTGCACCCAGACTCCAGCAAACAGATGATTTTGAACAAACTTATTATTATGAATAGTTTCCTGTTTGTCCAATTACAGGGTTCAAAAGATAATGATAGATAATAGACTGAGAAGTAGGTAGTATATTACATCCTACTGCTAAATACCATTTTGAATCAGGATTCAATTATTCAAGCTTTAAAAAAATTTTTTTTATCTCCTCTGTTGTTTTCAAATATTTACTGTTAATTTACATCAATTTAGCATCAGGCTACTAAACTCCAACTACCTAATTTGACTAGTCTTCCCTTCCTAATGAGATATTGAGAGAAAGGCAATTAAATTAGCATTTTTGGCTACATTGTCAAATCCTGTTATTAATCACGTGGAATTATTTGCAAGACTTTAAAATGTCCCATTATCTTTCAAAACATTTACCTCTGGCTGGAGAATATGAGTTTTATGGTGCTACTTGTTATTATATATAACTATATGATCTGGTATTTATGATGTAATGTTGAAAAAGCACTTAGAAAGTAAACAAGATGTATTGGTGAAAGACACTTCCAGTTTACTCACTAATATCTGAGGCCACTAATTGATGTCCTTGTGGTTATTAGGACAGAGTCATGTGTTTAAAGGGCCTTCCCATTGGCTCAGCAGTAAAAAATCCACCTGCAATGCAGGAGATGTGGGTTCGATCCCTGGGTCAAGAAGATTCCCTGGAGAAGGAAATGGCAACCCACTCCAGTATTCTTGAGTGGAGAATCCCATGGACAGAAGAGCCTGGCAGGCTACAGTCCATGGGGTCGCAAAGAGTTGGACACGACTGAGTGACTAAGCACACAGATGTGTCTAAAGCATGAGGACAGGGACCCAAACAGGTTATTTTACTACCAAAAGGCCCTTCCCTCTGCAGGTAAAAACGCCTTCTATAATTAACTCTGTAAAGAGCAGAGTGGATCTTACTCATCTTTCTGTTTAGGCCAATTCTCAATACAAAGTAGATTCTCAGTAAATATTTGTTGAATGAATTTCTTTTCTAAAAAAATTACAATGCAATTACTTCATCTTATCTCAAATAGGGTCAAAATTCCTAAATAGGGACGTGGAGTTTTGTGTGACAAATGTCTGTCAAGGTCAAGGGAACCCATGTACAAGAGCAGGTAGGGGTGCCTGACCCATCACTGTTGTCATCTGCAGCTCTGGCTATTCTTTCTCCATCCTTCTACTTTGGATCCAGAAGGTACCAGAGAGGGGAAGGAACACTCTGCTGTCAGTCTTGGGACCACCTTGTAGAATAAGCTCCAGAGCCTTCGTGCGTGTGTGCTAAGTCACTTCAGTCATGTCTGACTCTTTGTGATTCCACGGACTGTAGCCCACCAGGCTCCTCTGTGCATGAGATTCTCCAGGCAAGAATAGTGGAGTGGGTTGCCATTTTCTTCTCCAGGGGATCTTCCTGACCCAGGAACTGAACTCGAATCTCTTATATCTCTTGCATTGGCAGGTGGGTTCTTTACCATTAATACCACCTGGGAAGCCCCACCCCCATCCCCTCAGCTTTCTTACTAGTCTGTGAAAGGAAACCCCCTGAATGATTAACCACTTGATAATCATCAATCTAAAAACAAGCAGGAAAAGTGCTGCTATGAGCCTGATATTTCAGAAGTGTGGCTTTTGAAACATATACAAGCTTCAGGTTTTTAGGAACCAAAAACCCAGTTTTAATTTCACTCTTTCTTTCTTCTTTTTCCTCATCTTTTGAGTGTTTCACCACAGTAAGTGAGTTGAAAGGAGGCAGAGAAATTAGGGATGGAGATAAAACAAAAATTGGACCCTTTTGCCATTTGTTAGCCTGTTCTATTATTGTTTGGTTTTATAATATCCTCTGCTGAAAACAAATTTACCCCAATGAAAATCCCTTTATCACTAGCCTCAGTTTTTAATTAAATAAAAAGACTGGACCAGATGACATCCAGCTTTGGCAGTCAATGACTCTGCACCTGGAGGTGGGGGGATCACCACAAATTCCAATGATTTATACACAGATAAAGTACCGCCAGTTGTAACATGGCTAATTTCAGTGAATGGTCTAAAACATTGTGCTTTATCCATCAACTCCATCCTGTAATGGGGTATTCCAAGTTTATGCTTGTAGTAAAAATATAATCATCTAGGAATTAAAAAGATAACTTTCTGGATTATGAGTTGATAAATTGCTCTTAATTCAAGGGTAATAGAAAAGGATCTTGATTTCTCTTTCTTCAATGGTGCATGCGTGCATGCTCAGTCACTTCAGTTGTGTCTGACTCTTTATGACCCTGTGGACTGTAGCCTTCCTGGCTCCTCTGTCCATGGGATTCTCCAGTCAAGAATACTGGGAATGGGTTACCATGCCCTCCTCCAGGGGATCTTCCTGACCCAGAGATCTAACCCAGGTCTCCTGCATTGGCAGTTGGGCTCTTCATCACTAGCTCCACTAGCCCTTGTTTGAAGGTACCTGGGAATAAAGACAAAGGAGAGGCAGTTGCCCACACTTTCCTTATTAATTAACACCCCCTCAGAGAGGGAATATTTGGAAATAAAAACTCATGTCCTTGGATTATCAGGGAAAATTGGTTAGAAGTATTTTCCAGATTAATTAATAAGACAGAAACATGAAAAGTCATCAGTAGTTACCCCCTCGATTACATAGAGTAATTTTCTTCTGAAGAACTCAACGACTCATAATCCAGAAAAAAAAACACACAGAAAAAAAGATACAGATTGAAAACCAAGGTCTTAATTAAATGCCCTCTTAGGCACATTCATGTAGAAATATGGGATTTCGTCAATGCAAGATCTAAATATATCAAAAGTATGCAATACCCAGAATGTCTAAGATTAAGAGAACCAACATGCTACTGACCATAGTCATTCATTCATTCATCAAACATCCAGGAGCCAGGTCAGGGTTGGTGACTAGGAAGAAGAAGACACAATGCCTGCCTCAAAAAGCCCCATAGAGCATTAACAAACTCATAAGTGGGCTGCTGTCTATAGGGTCACACAGAGTCTGACACGACTGACGCGACTTAGCAGCAGCAGCAGCAAGTCAATGATTTACTTAAAGAACACGACATTTTAGAGACCCCCAAGGAGGGGCAGAGTTTCACATCAGTCAATGTTTTTAACTCTTTCCTAGTCACCATTTTTGTTAGGAGGGACAGCAAATTGATTGGCAATCATAAAACTACCTTTGATGCTAAGAGTACCATTGGAACTGAGGGCCAAAGAGGATCAGTAACTATGACCATGAGAATAAGTGAGAAGGTTTGCTGAGGGCTTATTAGGTGGCTGCTGTGGTTAAGTATTTTAACTCACTTTATTATTTAATCTCCTTTTTACTGCTATGTTCTGTGTTCTGTGCCTTTTCACTCAGTCACATCTGACTCTTTGCAACCCTGTAAACTGTAGCCCACCAGGCTCCTCTGTCCATGAGGATTCTCCAGGCAAGAATACTGAACTGGGTTGCCATGCCTCATCCAGGGTACCTTCCCAACCCAGGGATCAAACCCAGGTCTCCCAAATTGCAGGTAGATTCTTTACTGTCTGAGCCAGCAGGGAAACCCAAGAATACTTGAGTGGGTACCCTATTCCTTCTTCAGGGGAACTTTCTGACCCAGGAATCAAACCGGGGTCTCCTGAATTGCAGGCGGATTCTTTACCAGCTGAGCTACCTGGGAAATCCCTTTTTACTGCTGTAGCACCCAAAATAATCCAAAAGCAAGTTGCATGTGAGAGCCAGGATTTGAACCCAGAGAATCTGAGTCAGCCCCAACTACTGAGGTAAGTCACATTTGAACCTGGGTTTTTGCAGCAAAAGAGCACACCCATTCCTAGCTATCAGGCCAGGAGAGGAGCAGCCGTTTCACAAAGTAAACGACTTTGAAAGTCACTGAACTGTAAGAGCACAGAGCACAAAGATACGGCAGAGCATTTCCTGCAAACAGCAGAGATCTTCAAGGCCAGTGAACACTGGATTTTATTTACTGTTGCTGTTAACTTAGACAAACAGAGCAATCTGAAAATGTGTGGGCTTGAAAAGAGAGACACATTTGGATTCGGCCTTGTGTGTTATTTAAGCTCTAAGCGATAAGAATGGATCCCACAGCTAGAGAGTTTATGCCATTGGCCACCCCACCAAAAACACCTAGTCTCTAAGGTGACCACTATCAAGGTCCTGGCCAGATGGGGAAAAGCGGACACATGGTCTGACACAGGTTGTAGGTCTGTTATGATGATACCCTTCAAGTATACGGAAACATAGAGTAACACAATGAACACCCCCATACCTACTAGCCAGCCTTCTTCAATCTTGACATTTTGCCACTATATTTGCTTCAGATATCTTACAGAAATAAAACATTCCAGGGGGCTTCCCAGGTTACACAGTGGTAAAGAATCTGCCTGCCAATGTATGAGACACAGGAGATGCAGGTTCGACCCTGGGTCAGGAAGATCCCCTGAAGGAGGAAACAGCAACCCACTGCAGTATTCTTGCCTGGGAAATCCTCTGTCCGTGGGATATAGCGGTGGGCTATAGTCCATGCAGTCACAAAGAATCAGCAAGACTGGGCCACTGAGCACACACACACAAAACATTCCAGCCCCAGTTGCCTGCTGTGTCATTACTAACTCTGACGCCACCTCTCTCTTTCCTTCCATAGAAGTCGCCAGTATCCTAAACTTAGTGTTTATCATTCCCACGTTTATTTTGAGTACTATTAAAAACACATGTCTACCCATAACTAATTACATAGTTTGGGCTCACAAGTTAAATTTCATCCTGTGTATATTATTTCTACAGTTTGCTTTTTGATTCAGTGTTATGTTTCGGGTTTTTTTTTAATTTTGGTAAAATATACACAACATAAAATTTACCTTTTTATGGATTGAGTATATAGTTCTATGGCATTAAGTACATTTTCATTGTGATGCTCAATGTTACTTTTTGAGGTTTATCCATGGAGACACTAGAAGCCCTTGTTTACTCTGTTCCACCGCTTTACATATTCCACTACGTGTATTTACTGCAATATGTTCATTTGCAACTGAGAGCTTCAGATCATTTCTAGTCCTGCAGCTTTACAGTGTTACAGTTGCTGCAGCCACAGACACCCTTGCAAGCATGTTCTCTATTGAGGATGAACCTCTGAAAGTGAAGCCTCTGGGTCACAGGGGAGGGGCATCCTCAACCCTCCTGGGTGTATCCAAGTTGTTTTCCAAGTGGTTTATCAGCTACTCTCCTGCCAACAACATGGGAAGTAGAACTGTTAGTTGCTCAGTCATGTCTGACTCTTTGTAACCCCACGGACTATAGCTCACCAGGCTCCTCTGTCCATGGGATTCTCCAGGCAAGAATACTGGAGCGGGGTTGCCTTTCCCTTCCCTAGGGATCTTCCTAACCCAAGGATGGAACTTGGGTCTCCTGCATTGCAGGCAGATTCTTTACTATCTAAGTCACCAGGGAAGGCCTAACAATGTGGGAGTGTAGAGGGGAAAGAAACAGAAAAAAGAAAAAGACACACATTAAATTACTGTTTTTTTTATGATAAAATTAATATGCTATTTTTTTAAAAGAAGGGAATAGAGAAAAGCACAATGAAGAAACTAAGGATCATCCATAAACTCACCACTCGGACACAGCTAACCATTCTTGACATTTTAGAATAAGTCCTCTCTTTTGTCTTTACGTACATTTACATGCTTGAACATAATTGGCATCAGACTGTATATATTATGTTCAAATTTTTAGAATGCATTTATATATTTACAATCTTATAAAGGCATAAAAATTAGGTTGCACTTAGTTATATGTCAAACAACTGCTTTTATTAATAAGAATAACATTAGATGAAACTGAAGTAATTCTACAAGATTCTGAATCAGTGACTGCCAGATTTAAAGGGTGTATGTTTTCAAATAAAAACAAACTTCTCCCCGCCCATAGCAGCTCCAGAAGATCCATGTTTACTACACTTTTACCTACAGGTTATGTTTTTACATATTCAAATGATTATTGTTGTTGTTCAGTTGCTAAGTCATGTCTGACTCTTTGTGACCCCATGAACTGCAGGATGCCAGGCTTTCCTGTCCTTCACCATTTCCCAGAGTTTGCTCAAACTCATGTCCATTGAGTCTGTGATGCTATCTAACCATCTCATCCTCTGCCCCCCTCTTCTACTTTGAATTCAAATGATATTTGGTTACTTCATTGAACATTCATGCAACTTCTTTAATAGAAACAGTAAACTATTTCTAGTACCTATTTTCTTATCCCTGAAAGTGCCCTATCCATGAGGACACTTGTGAACAAACTCAGTTTCTTCATAGGCTCATCTCCAGACTTCCAAGTGCTCAAAGCGGTGGAACTACCCTTCCATTTCTAGGAAGGCCCACAGCGGGCAGGGACTCAGTTACCTGTCTGTCTTCTACAGCCTTTTCTATAGCTGCAGGTGGCCACTCTGTCTGTGCTCACGTGCTCAGTTGCTTCAGATGTGTCCAACTCTTGTGACTCTATGGACTGTAGGCCGCCAGGTTCCTCTGTCCATGGAATCTTCCAGGCAAGAATACTGGAGTGAGTTGCCATGCCCTCCTCCAGGGGATTTTCCCTACCCAGGGATCAAACCCATGTTTTCCACATCTCCTGCATTGCAGGTGGATTCTTTACTGCTGAGCCACCGGAGAAGCCCCTGTGTCTGTGGGGCTGGCCCAAACTATAGTTATGCTGAAAGGAAGCTCACCCTGGCTTGCATCACCATGCAGAGTTTAATTGCACCTATGTATACTCTCATGACACAGCCTTTTACACAATTATAGAGGACTTTAAGGCACAAGGGACAAATTAAACTGATAGCTCCCAAGCATAAGAAAAGTTTGAGAGTATTATATATTTTTAACATTATGGTTAATTATCTGAAAGAGCCTAAACTATGCTACAAAGTGGCCACTATTTGTTACAACATAGTTCAGTATTTTGTTGCCCTTACAGACTTGAATCTTCAAAATGTAAACAAAAAATTTTTAAAACAGAAAATTTTGTTGAGCTTGAACAGTTTGGAGGCATTTTATTTACTAATTCAGGGCTTGGCATACTTTTTCTCTAGGGTTGCCAGATTTCACACATAAAAATACAGGATGTCCAATCAAATTTGCATTTCAAATAAACAACAAATAATTTTTCATGTTTTAGTATGTTCCATGCAATATCCAGGCCACATACTAAAAATTTTGGAAGAATTACTAAAAGAAAAATGGAGAATCATGTACAGCATTGGGGAATAATGGAAGAGGAGAGTGTGGGACCTTACTTCTATAGGATCTTCAGGGAATATCCCTTTCAAGAAATGATTATAAATAAAGCAGCAACCTGAAGGGTTGTGTCTACAAGTTCACAGTCTGATGTGAGCTGGGATAGAAGGGGATGGAGTGGGAAAGGTAGGCTAAAACCAAGCTCCTCAGTCTTGAAAGCCAAGGAAAGTAAGCACAGTGTTATGCCATGGGTAGGAGGCATTCAAAAACACCACTTTTGTTGTTGAGCAGGAAACAGATGTCACAGTTGTATGACAGATTGAGGATCCAATATGGATTATGTGTGTACAGTTTTAAAATCATGGCACCTTTATTTTCCAAATTGCCAAAGCTCTTCCTGGAAGCCTCCTGCTGACAACAAGAATGATGTGGACAGGCCATTCTATACAAGGCATTCTTAAATGTTAGCTCTCGTTAGAATCACCTAAAAACTTTCTCAAAAACCCAAGGCCTGGGCCACACTGTGATCCAATTAAATCAGTATCTCAGGAGACCCAAGCATCAATATTTTTAAAAGTCGCCCTTGGTATCTCCAGTCACCCAGAGAGTCTGTTAAAATATAGAATTTGATTTAGGAAGTCTGGGCTGGTTTCCTTTTAAAAAAAATTGGCGTATAACTGACATATAACATTATATTAGTTTCAGATGTGTGACATAATTCAGTATTTGTATACACTGCCCACAGGGTTCACCACAATAAGTATAGTTAATGCCTGTCACCATGCATAGTTACCAGGTTTTTTTTCTTATGATGGAAACTTTTCTGTTTTTTAAACTTTTTATTTTGTATTGGGGTATAGCCAATTCTGTCAAAAACAACAGAATGATCTCTGTTCATTTCCAAGGCAAACCATTCAATATCACAGTAATCCAAGTCTATGTCCCGACCAATAATGCTGAAGAAGCTGAAGTTGAACGATTCTATGAAGACCTACAAGACCTTCTAGAACTAACATCCAAAAAAGATGTCCTTTTCATTATAGGGGACTGGAATGCAAAAGTAGGAAGTCAAGAAACACCTGGAGTAACAGGCAGATTTGGCCTTGGAGTACAGAGTGAAGCAAGGCAAAAGCTAATAGAGTTTTGCTAAGAGAACGCACTGATCATAGCAAACACCCTCTTCCAACAACACAGAGAAGACTCTACACATGGACATCACCAGATGGTAAACACCAAAATCAGATTGATTATATTCTTTGCAGCCAAAAGTGGAGAAGCACTATACAGTCAGCAAAACAAGACTGGGAGCTGACTATGGCTCAGATCATGAACTTCTTATTGCCAAATTCAGACTTAAATTGAAGAAAGTAGGGAAAACCACTAGACCATTCAGACCTAAATCAAATCCCTTATGATTATACAGTGTAAGTGACAATAGATTCAAGGGATTAGATCTGATAGAGACAGTGCCTGAAGAACTACGGACAGAGGTCCGTGACACTGTACAGGAGGCACGGATCAAGACCATCCCCAAGAAAAAGAAATGCAAAAAGGCAAAATGGCTGTCTGAGGAGGCCTTACAAATAGCTGAGAAAAGAAGAGAAGCTAAAGGCAAAGGAGAAAAGGAAAGATATACCAACTTGAATGTAGAGTTCCAAAGAATAGTAAGGAGAGATAAGAAAGCCTTCCTCAGGGATCAGTACAAAGAAATAGAGGAAAACAATAGAATGGGAAAGACTAGAGATCTCTTCAAGAAAGTCACAGATACCAAGGGAACATTTCATGCAAAGATGGGCACAATAAAGGACAGAAATTGTATGGACCTAACAGAAGCAGAAGATATTAAGAAGAGGTGGCAAGAATACACAGAAGAACTATGCAAAAAAGATCTTCAGGACCCATATAATCACAATGGTGTGATCACTCACCTAGAGCCAGATATCCTGGAATTTGAAGTCAAGTGGGCCTTAGGAAGCATCACTATGAACAAAGCTGGTGGAGGTGACGGAATTCCAGTTGAGCTATTTCAAATCCTCAAAGGTGATGCTGTGAAAGTGCAGCACTCAATATGCCAGCAAATTTGGAAAACTCAGCAGTGGCCACAGGACTGGAAAAGGTCAGTTTTCATTCCAATCCCAAAGAAAGGCAATGCCAAAGAATGCTCAAACTACTACACAATTGCACTCATCTCACACGTTAGTAAAATAATGCTCAAAATTCTCCAAGCCAGGATTTAACAGTATGTGAACTGAGAACTTCCAGATGTTCAAGCTGGATTTAGAAAAGGCAGAAGAACCAGAGATTAAATTGTCAATGTCCGTTTGATCATCGAGAAAGCAAGAGAGTTTCAGAAAAACATCTATTTCTGCTTTGTTGACTATGCCAAAGTCTTTGACTGTGTGGATCACAATAAAATGTAGAAAATTCTGAAAGAGATGGGAATACCAGACCACCTGACCTGCCTCTTGAGAAACCTGTATGTGGGTCAGGAAGCAACAGTTAGTTAGAACTGGACATGGAACAACAGACTGGTTCCAAATAGGAAAAGGAGTACGTCAAGGCTGTATATTGTCACCCTGCTTATTTAACTTATATGCAGAGTACATCGTGAGAAACACTGGGCTGGAAGAAACACAAGCTGGAGTCAAGATTGCCGGGAGAAATACCAATAACCTCAGATATGCAGACGACACCACCTTTATGGCAGAAAGTGAAGAAGAACTAAAGAGCTCCTTGATGAAGGTGAAAGAGGAGAGTGAAAATGTTGGCTTAAAGCTCAACATTCAGAAAACTCTAAGATCATGGCATCCGGCCCCATCACTTCATGGCAGATAGATGGGGAAACAGTGGAAACAGTGGCTGACTTTATTTTTCTGGGCTCCAAGATCACTGCAGATGGTGATTGCAGCCATGAAATTAAAAGACGCTTACTCCTTGGAAGGCAAGTTATGACTAACCTAGACAGCACATTAAAAAGCAGAGACATTACTTTGCCAACAAAGGTCTGTCTAGTCAAAGCTATGGTTTTTCCATTAGTCATGTATGGATATGAGAGTTGGACTATAAAGAAAGCTGAGCACCGAAGGATTGATGCTTTTGAACCGTGGTGCTGGGGAAGACTCTTGAGAGTCCCTTGGACTGCAAGGAGATCCAACCAGTGCATCCTAAAGGAAATCAGTCCTGAATATTCATTGGAAGGACTGATGTTGAGGCTGAACCTCCAATACTTTGGCCACCTGATGCAAAGAACTGACTCATTTGAAAAGACCCTGATTCTGGGAAAGATTGAGGGCAGGAGGAGAAGAGGACGACAGAGGATGAAATGGTTGGATGGCATCACCGACTCAATGAACATGAGTTTGAGTAAACTCCGGGAGTTGGTGATGGACAGACAGGCCTGGTGTGCTGCGGTTCATGGGGTCACAAAGAGTCAGATACGACTGAGCAACTGAACTGAACTGATAGCCAATTAACAATGTTGTGAGAGTTTTAGGTGAACAGCAAATGGACTCAGCCATACATATACATGTATCTATTCTCCAAACTCCACTCCCATGGTGGGAACTTTTAAGATTTATTCTCTTAGCAACTTTCAAATATGCAATGTGAAAATAAAGTCATTTAGTCATGTCTGACTCTTTGCAACCCCATGAACTATACAGTCCGTGGAATTCTCCAGGCCAGAATACTCAAGTGGGTAGCTGTTCCCTTCTCCAGGGGAATCTTCTCAACCCAGGGATCTAAACCAGGTCTCCTGCAGTGGAGGTGGATTCTTTACCATCTGAGCCGCAGGGAAACCCCAAATATGCAATACAGTACTATTAACAATAGTTACCAACAAAGGTCCGTCTAATCAAGGCTATGGTTTTTCTTGTGGTCATGTATGGATGTGAGAGTTGGACGGTGAATAAAGCTGAGTGCCGAAGAATTGATGCTTTTGAACTGTGGTGTTGGAGAAGACTCTTGAGAGTCCCTTGGACTGCAAGGAGATCCAACCAGTCCATCCTAAAGGAGATCAGTCCTGGGTATTCATTGGAAGGACTGATGTTGAAGCTGAAACTCCAATACTTTGGCCACCTGATGCAAAGAGCTGACTCATTTGAAAACACCCTGTTGCTGGGAGGGATTGGGGGCAGGAGGAGAGGGGGACGACAGAGGATGAGATGGCTGGATGGCATCACTGACTTGATGGACATGAGTTTGTGTAAACTCCAGGAGTTGGTGATGGATAGGGAGGCCTGGCATGCTGCGTTTCATGGGGTCTCAAAGAGTCGGACATGACTGAGCGACTAAACTGAACTGAACAATAGTTACCACACCATATCTTACATCCCATGACTTATTTATTTTATAACTGGACGTTTTTATCTTTTGACTCCTTCATCTATTTCACCCATACCCCCTCCCTCTTCCTCTGGCAACCACCAGTCTGTTCTCTGAATCTCTGACTCTGACTTTTTTGTTTTGATTTGATTTATATGTTTGTTTTAGATTCCATATTTGTAAATGAAATCATATTGTATTTGTCTTTTTCTGACTTGTTTAACTTAGCATAATGCCCTCAAGGTCCATTCATGTAGCAAATGGCAAGATTCTTTTTTTTTTTTGATTGCTGAGTTATATTCCATTGTACATGTATACAACATCTTCTTTATCCATTCATCCATTGATGGGCACTTAGGCTGCTTCCATATCTTAACTATTGTAATAATGTTGCAGTGAACATGAGGTGAATGTATCTTTTCAAATTAGTGTTTTTATTTCCTTTGGATAAATACCCATAAGTGGAATTGCCAGATCATATGGTAGAAATAACTCCATGCATGTGTGGTCAATCAATCTATGATGAAGGAGGTAAGTATATACAATGGGAAAAGGACAGTCTCTTCAATAAATGGTTCTGGGAAAACAGGATGTCCACATATGAAAGAATTAAAGTAGACCACTATCTTCTACTATACACAAAAATTAACTCAAGATGGATGAAAGACTTGAATGTGAAGACCTAAAACTATAAAACTCCTAGAAGAAAACATAGGTAGTAAGCTACACCTGACATCAGTCTTGGTAGTAATCATTTGGAAAGGGAAAGGGAAAGGGAAGTCGCTCAGTCGTGTCCGACTCTTTGCGACCCCGTGGACTGTAGCCTACCAGGCTGCTCCGTCCATGGGATTCTCCAGGCAAGAATACTGGAGTGGTTTGCCATTTCCTTCTCCAGGGACCTGACTTCAAAAGCAAAGGCAACAAAAGCAAAAGTGAACAAGTGGGACTACATCCAACTAAAAAGCGTCTACATAGCAATGCAAACCATCAGCAAAAGAAAAGGAAGCCAAAGAATTGAATAAAAGTATTTGCAAACCATATTCCTGATAAAGGGTTAATATCTGAAATATATTTTAAAAACTCATGCAATTCAGTAGGTTTTTTTAAAAGCTGATTTTAAAATGGACAGGGGGCTTGAATAGATATATTTCCAGAGAAGACATGGCCAACAGGCACATGATAAGATATTCAACATCAGGAAATGCAAATTGTCAGGAAAATGCAAATCTAGACAATAATACCTCACACCTGTTAGAAATAGCTATCATTATAAAGACAAGAAATAAGTATTGGCGAGGAGGTGGAGAAAAGGGAACCCCTGTGCACTGTTGGGGAGAATGTAAACTGGTGCAGCCACTATGGAAGAGTATGGAGTTTTGCCAAAAAGTTTAAAAAAAAATGAGGTTTTGCATCTCTCAGAAGCTTCTGATGCTACTGGTCTACCCCAACCCCCCCTCTCTCAGGAGAGAAGGCCTTTGGGTCTTTAGCAGCCCTCATCTACCCAGACACCTGCTTTCTATTTTTTGGTCCCTTCATTGTGTTCCTACCAGTCATCCTTCAAGTTCTATTACCTGCTTTTTGGTCTGCAAAGCACACAGGCTGCTAGCTACTGAGCCCAACGTGTCTTCCAGCTTTAAAAGAAGCTTTCCAAAGCTTTGGGACTTGCATCCACAATCCCTCCAAAAGGCAGGCTAATCTTATTAAGAGAAGGTCTGAAGTATCCTCAGGAACAAATACTCAGTGTCACCCCTTTGTCCTCCCTGCCGCTGTTCTCCAGTGGCTCTCTGTGCCTTTGTTTGTCTCAGAACAGTCACGCCCGGTGGGCCCATTCGTCTCCCCTTATCGCTCTGTGACTGCTGCCTAGCACTCGTTCAGCTGTGCTCTGCAGCTTCTCAGCTGACAAGATAATTACATTCCAGGGCAGACAGGGAGAAAGAGTGGGAGTGCTCAAAAGTTCCGAAGCCGACTACCTAGTCATTGCTGGTGCAGACTTCAAGATCAAGCACCTGATCTAATTAGCACACCCCCATCCCTGCCCGCCAGATTGTGGAAAGCTGACAATTAAAAGCCTGAAGGCAAAACAGGTATCACGCAACTCAGAGATAGACATTCACGCTACCTTGTGCCAGAAACAATTACATATTCTTTTTGGAATCTTGGGTTTCCTAGTAACACAGTTGAGCCTCGGGGTAAAGTTTTACATAATACTGGGAGCCCTGCGTTTACCATAATGAACAGGAGAATAAAATCTCACAAGAATGAAAGACCTCTTGGGAAGAAATCCTTCTGATTACCTTCAGAAGGCCTTATTCAGTCAAGCCAGCTGGCCCCTGGCTCTGGAAGAAGCACACTACCTGACAAAAGCAAGCCTCCATCCACAAAGAGCTGTTTTCCTTTGACCAGATAAATAGCGCAATATAGTCTACAGGGAAAAAACATGTTTTTGCTTCTATGTTTCATGACTTCCTACATTTCTTTCAAGATGTAGCCTTCAGTTTGAAAGCGATTACAGCCACAACCCTTTCTCTTCCTTTCTTTCTACTTTGAGTAGGAAAGTGTTCTCTAATCTCTAAGCCCCTACATATATAAGTACCAGCCATTATTGTCTTAACTTTCTAATGAGACTCCCCCTTGATGACTGTTGGCATTTGCACAGTGAGCAAGGGGAGTCAAGCGAGCACTGGCTTCGAAGTCAAGATCTGTTTCTACCATGTATTAGCTCTGTGACCAGGCAAGGTACTCACTTCTCCAGCTAAAATGAAGGCTTAAAATCTTTAAAGGTTAAAGAAATCAAAAGAGCCTTAGCAGAATGTTATGGGTTGAATTATGCCCTATCCCCAACCCCCAAAATATGTTAAAGTCCTAATATCTAGCACCTCAACGTGACCTTGTTTGGAAATAGGGCCTTGCGGGTGTAATTAGTTAAGATGAGGCTATACCTGAGCAGGATGGATCCAGTAAGACTGGTGGTCTTAGAGAGATGCAGAAGAGCAAGCACCAAGAGACAGTGGAGGCAGATTTGGAGTAACAATCTACAAATCAAGGAAAGCCATGAACTATCAACAATCACCAGGAGCTAGAAAGAGGCAAGGATAAGATTCTCCCCAGCTGGTTACAGGGAGAGCATGAGACACTTACTCTCAGACGTCTGGCCTGTAGAACTGTGAAACAATTTTTGTTTGTTGTAAGCCACCAAGTCTGTGGTACTTAGTGACAGCAGCCCCAGGAAGCAAATGCATCCAGTTAATTTAGGCTTATTCATTAACTTCTCTCTGGCTCACCAATGATGTCACTAAACCAGCAGAACCATTTCCAGGCACATACTGTCAGTGGTCTGGTCAAGAGAGCTAACTCCAGGGCAGAGCATGACAGGTGGGTCTAACTTGACTACTTACTGGCTGGTTGACCTTGGGCAAGTTAACTAAACTCTCTGGGTCTCACTATCTTGGTATAATAATGGATATTATTACAGATAATAATGGTACCTAAGTACAGTAATAGAGCTTCTGTGGAAATCTAAATAGATGACACTGTCAGGTCGGAACGTCAATGCCACTTATTCTCTTGCAGATCATAGTAGTTCAGTGGATCAGGAAACTTCTGGTGCCTTTATATAACCCCCTCAGCACTGTAGGCTCATCACTCCAGACCAGTGAGCCCTGTGGAACTGAGGAGACAAAGAACAATAGGATCCCCTCCTCAGCACTCCTGCAACTTTCCTGAGGCCTATCCAGAGTCCCCACAACAACAGATTCTCCAGGAGTCTTGAGTTTCTGAGGATGCAGGCGCCAAAAAGCAGGAGGTTCTTGGAGATGTCAGGAAGCTAGCTAGGACCTCTCCATCCTTTCACAAGGCCCCCTGAATTGGTAACTGCAGCTCAGGAGGACTCCGTCCTGAAACCAACTCCTGTGAAATGTGTGAGATAACAAGCAGTCAGGTTGTTCTATAAATGCCAAGGAGTTTGCCCAGTGTACACCTCCCTTAGGCCCACCCCACAGGTAGAAGGAATCCTGGTAGGAGCTAATTATTCCCTGTGGCCAACATTCGAAAGATCTGAGACTACTTCAGAATTACTGGCACTTTCTCCAATTTAGGTGACATCTTGCTTCCCAGGTGGCGCTAGTGGTATAGAACCTGCCTGCTAATGCAGGAGACATGAAAGATGCCAAATTCGATCCCTGGGTCGGGAAGATCACTTGGAGGGGAGCATGGCAACCCACTCCAGTATTCTTGTATGAGAAATCCCATGGACAGAGGAGCCTGGCGGGCTACGGTTTATAGGGTCACAAAGAGTCGGATGCGACTGAAGTGACTTAGCACGCGTGCATTGATTACCACTGAGAAGCATTGTCTTGACAACAGAATTTTTGCCTCTCTGTGCATTTTCTCATCTCAGAACACCCATACACTGTAGGTTTGTTTCTGCTGTGTGGATGTACCTAAGAGCGGAACTGCTAGGTCAAGTTCGGCATGGTAACTATGGCCAGTTTTCCAAAGTGATGGTACCAATTTAGACTCCTGTGGGAAGTACATGCAGGCACCGTCAGTTTTTGAATTGTAGCCATTGTAGTGCGTGCACCCTGGCATCTCACTGTGGTTTCCATTCATATTTATCTAACAATTAATGATGCTGAACACTTTTCACATATTCTTTTGCCTGTTACACACACACACATATATATATTTTGTTGTTGTTGTTGTTTGTTTAAACTAAAAGAAGTCTTTTCCTTGAAGGTGTATAGGAGTTGTTTGGACATTCTGGTACTGAATCAGATTCATGTGTTACAGATACTTTCTCCCACTCAGTGGTTTCTTCTCACTCCCTTAAAGTCATCTTTTCTGAGCAGAAATTCTTAACTTTATTTATATGTCTTTTCCTTTGTAGGTCATGCTTTGGTGTAGGGCATGAAGTTATCTCCCCTAACTTCTATGTATAGTGAGAAAAGTCAAAACAGTGGGTAGGCTTTTAGAGGGGGAGTAATGACCTGGTGGCTCAAATGATAAAGAATCTGCCTGCCATGCAAGAGATGTGGGTTTGATCCCTGGATCAGGAAGATCCCTTAGAGAAGGGATTGGCAACCCACTTCAGTATTCTTGCCTGGGAAATACCATAGAGAGAGGAGCCTTGTGGGCCACAGTCCATAGGGTCGCAAAGAGCAACTGACACTTTTGCTTTCTTTCTTTCTTTTTTTTTTCTCACAATGATTGGGAGGTAGTTAGTACAAGGGAGGGTTCTAGGGGCTGATTATGTTCTATTTCTTGATCTTGGTAGTTACACTTGCTTGTTTACTTTTTAACTATTCAGTGAACTATATACTTATTCCTTGTACACTGTGTATATGTGTTACACTGCTACTAAAGTTGTGAGAGAGGGAGAGAGAAAATGCACAAATAGGAGCCACTAATGAAAGAGATTTTAAGATAATGATCAAAAAAAATACTGTGAAAGACTAGAAAAAATATTTGTAAACAGTATATATAAGCTCATAGATTCTTAATCTTACAAGCCAACCTTGTAATAAATATATTTTAGCAGGAAAACATTTAGTAGGTATAGTTAAAGAATAAGAACAGTGGCATTGGTTAATCATATAATGTTGAAAATAAACAGGGCTGAGTGTAAAATCCCTCCGTATTAATGAGGCTCCACAGAAAGAGTTAAGCAAGCACAGAGCCTGAAGAGAAGTAGCAGGTTGCTCTAAATATTTGGTTTTACAAGTTCTTTATTAAAATGCTACTAGTAGATAGATGGCAAGTTGACTTCTGACTTCTCATCCTCTGCTGTGTGCGTGCTAAGTCACTTCAGTCATGTCTGACTTTTTGCGACCCCGTGGACTGTAGACCCCCAGGCTCCTCTGTCCATGGGATTCTCCAGGGAAGAATACTGGAGTGAGTTGCCATGACTTCCTCCAGGGGATCTTCCCGACCCGGGGATCGAACCTGCATCTCTTCTGCCTCCTACATTGGCAGAGGGTTCACTAGCGCCAGTGGGGAAGCCCCCTTCCTCCGCTAAGGAACAGTATAGTGTGGTCTGTACAAAATGGTGGCTGACGAGTCTGAGGTGGTGAGGAACCCATGACACAACAGCAGAAATATCACAAGAGAAGGATATAAGGGTCCAGGAGAGTCATCACCAAAGGCAAAAACCCAGTCACGATGTCCAGCAAGGATATAGCTAATGATAAACCATATCACAAAACAGAGCCAGGTGCGTTAACCCAACAGGAAGTGCCATCAAAGCAGTAGCGGCAGTCCCTTCGGGAGCCGTCTCTCCCAAGGAGAGGACAGCAAGAGAGCATCAAAAGCAGCCAAGGGGCAGCCAAGGTCCTCAGCCCAAGTCTCTGAGGAGAATAACAACCTGACAGCCTATCCATGGTGACCTGGGGTGGCAGGTGTGTGGATCTGCGGTTCCTCTGCCCTCAGCCAAGTAGGAGAGCACACCCGATGGCCAGTTCTGGCAGTCAGACACCCAGAGGCCCTGAACTTAGAGACACTTTCTGAGAGGATCCCGATATGTGCAGGTGTGAACTCAGGCACGGTCCTCGGAAGGCTTTGATGCCTGCCGGCTAAATCACCCTTTGTCCTTGTCTTATCCTCTACCCTTGACAGACAGGAGATTTCCAGGGAGCAAATGGAGACTGTTGGACAAATAAATTTTTTTCTGAGATGGGGGCAAAGTGAGCCAAAAAGAAAAAAAATAGGGCTTGATGAAGGAAGTCGAGAAAATGAAGGTGAGCAGAAAAAGCCAACCTTGCAAACACGAGTGAGAAAAGCAACCTCAGGAACTCCTGGGTGGCATGGTGGTGAGGAAGGGGAGAAAATCCATAATTAGGAAAATCCATAAACAGATAACAGGAATCACAAGCCCAGGAAATTCAAGCCCAAGCAGAGAAGTCTGCATATCTAATCAGCTCATACAACCTTGTGTTTTCAGAGTTCACCATTTCTAATATCCAAGAGTTCTCTTTCCCAATCACACTGCTATAATTTTCACATCCAGGCATGCAAAATCACCCTTTTTCTAACATTAAACATGTTTAATCAGGACAATTTATAATAGCACTTTAGAGTTTTAGTAAAAGAGAGGCATTTGACACATCATATTTACAGTAATCATAATACTACAAGATTTAAAGTGTAATTTTTTTTACAGTGTTAGATCAGAAAGCCAAATTGCCCACGTCCTTAGTTAGTTATTTGCACTGCTTTTGCAGGGAATCAGCATCCAGAAATTAATTAATAGTCTTCCTCTCCACAATGATCAGTGTCATCCCTGGGTACTGCTAGCTGCCAACTCCTTTGTACCCTCACTCTAGTGGCAATCAGTAAATGCTATTAATGTTAAACCACTTGTCCTAACAGCCGAAAGTCAAATGTCATACACAGGCAGGATCATAATTATGCTTTAGGAAGTGGATGGATTTGGCTTTGTTAACCAAGAATTAACTCCAAATCTGGAGGCCACTTGAACTAGTGCTTCTAGAAAATATTCATTATATATTGGCCTTGGGGATCCCAGGACATTTTTCAAGGATAACAGCCTCATGCAGAGCTAAGGGCCTTGGAATTCTTTGTCAAATGGCTCTAAACCTTTCTTTGTCAAGCTCTAAAGATTCCCTCCAACTTCTCTTCTCGGACCAGTCAAATTTATACACATTGCAGCTCCACTTGGGTGAAATCCAAGTTCCCATTTAGGTATTTGCTGCTAACCACAGTTCTCATGCTTCATGGCCCTTTTGACATGTGTATATTTGAAAAGGTAAGTCAATGAACCAGTGCCTTCCTCATATTTGACAAGTTCTACCTGACTTGGGGAAACCAAAGGGGGCCCCATTCAACAAGCAGTGATGGGGAGACCCAAAGTAACTCGAGGGATGTTACCTGGATGATTACCCATAGCCCCTTCAATAATAAAATGCAGATCAAAGCAGACAGACAACTGACTCTTTTAAGAGTTCAGATTTCCATCCACTTCAAACTTAAACACAATCACAAACGGTGAAATAAGTAGGACATAACAAAACCCACAAGTTAAAACCAAAGCTCATTTTCCCATATACAAGGAGTAGAAGGTTTGGATTTAACCTGGGTGCTCACCTCTAGTGGGGGACCTCCCACCACTCCTTGGTGTTCCAACATCAGCTAGGCTTCATTTGTTCCTCTCTTTGATTCCCTTTTCCTTGACTTATTTATTTAGCATCATGATTATAATTAGTAATAAAAATTAATGTAATTTGTGCTCAGTTACTTCAGTTGTGTCTGACTCTGCGACCCTATGGACTATAGCCCACCAGGCTTCTCTGTCCATGGGATTTTCCAGGCAAGAATACTGGAGTGGGTTGCCATGCCCTCCTCCAGGGGATCTTCTTAACTCAGGAATCAAACCCATGTCTTCTGTGTCTTCTGTATTGCACCAGATTCTTTACTGCTGAGCCACTGGGGAAGTCCCAATTCTAATTTAGTTTTGTGCATTTTTTAAACTACTTAAATGAGGTAGGGTGTTACTATGTTTGAACCTTAGGAAATGGCCTAAATTCTTCAGTCAAAGCTTATTTTTCTTCTTTCCCTACAATTATAGTAAATTCAGTCATTTGATTCACAGTACACAAATACTTTGGAAGAGAACAGCTGACAAAATGAGTGATTGTTTCTTCTTGATGTAGCATAGCATATTAAGCCTACTTAATAGATATTGTTGAATGCAATAGTAAATGAATGAATGACTTGGTAGGTGAATGATACCTTACAGCTTAACAAGAAGACAGAAGCTACTTAAAAACAAATAAAAGAAACAAAAACATAGAGGGTGGGATCCATTTGGTAAGAGTGTGATCTATCTCTAAATTTTAGAAGTTTTTGATGATTATAGAGTAATAGTTAATATTGATAAGTATGACTATTTAGTCAAGAAAAATGTCAAGGTATACTTGAATGTCTTGATTTAAGAAGACAGAAGTCTGTCCTATATATTTTAAGAAAATTTTTGTTTGAAAATCGTTTTAAAGCATAAACTTAAGGAAGGGATAATTTTCAGCAGTCTAGAAAACTGCTTTCTTTGCAATGCTTCATTCCTTAGCCATTTTGATACCTGAAGGGATGAATCAATATAGTGAATTCTCTTCTGGTGGGAACGACATCTCAGGGGAAGCAATGCACAGGGAGAATGCAGATGGTTTAGAGCTAAGTGCTGATTCACACAATCCTGATGAGTGAGGAGTGATTCCAACCAACTCCAGTATGGTGCTGACATCCCTAAGAGAGTACTCATTACTGCGAGGAAAGGAGGAGTTAACAGCAAGCATTCAAACAATTCACTCCTTTGCTCTACCAAGCAACTGACAATGACTGACAATTAAGACCTCTGGACTGACTGACCTGAGGGGTGACCTGATGGCAGTGAGGGACTCAAATGACCCTAGCCTTAGTTTCTGCAATGCTATGGAAAAAAAAAAAATAGAAGACAGTGCCTGGTAGTGAGCTCAGAACTTTTTAGAAAAATGATGTTCCCCAAATCAAAAATGTTATATACATGTTATTTCTATTTGAGACTTAACTCCTGTTGTGATGTCAATTACAGCCCTAGACTAAGGCCACCACAGACATTAGATTTCCCCAGCAGCAACTCTGGCCATTTCATTTCCTGCTTGAGCTCAGGAAGCAGCATGAGGCACAACTACAGTTTCAGGACAACACCGTTTATTATCAGGAACCTGTTTCTCCCGGCCAGTTAAATAGAGGTGATCTCAACCAGTAGGTTGAACCCCACACTTAATATAACAGTGAGCAAAGATTGAATTATTTTTGTTTGTTTGTTTGTTTACAGAATTATGCAAAACTCATTCCTGGAGCTACAGTAGGGGTACTTCAGAAGGACTCTGGAAACATTCTCCAGCTGATCATCTCAGCTTATGAAGTATGATATTTTACTGTTGGGGTCTTTTTGTATTTATTTGATGTTTATAAACTAAGATATGTTTTAGGCGGTTAAATGCACTCTCCTTTGTTGGTAGAGATAGTGCTTATCCAAAGAAAATCTCTCTGCATTAATGCAGCCAAAATGTAAATTTTGTTCACTTTATTTGCAGATATTTTTCCCAGAAGGTGGGGCAGAAGGTAGAAAACTCATAAACCTGATCATAAAGTTAAGGCTGTTTTTATAGTAATAACCAATAGCGGCATTGTCACCTGCAGAATTTTAATCCTACTGAAAAGGCTTCATGAGTCATACAATTAAGCTTTCCTCTTCTCTGCCTAAAAAAAATTGTTTAGATTGCCAATGCATAACAGCTATGAGAACTAACTCCACAGGCTTAACGAAACTACATCATAACTCAAGGGAAAACACAGCAAAGCACATCAGGAACACCACTGTGTAGATTCTCTGCTTTGAGGAATCAGGGAAATTTTCCATTAGTGTTATATCATATAAATACATTTTTAACCTTTTTTCTTTTTTTGCCTTGTCTTTGTAAATTAGTGCCTGAGGACAGAATTCTTCTCTTAAAAATAAGATACATACCTACAGGGTTGCTATGTTTTCTCTTTGTCTCCATTTCATAACCCAGTCAACAGGGGGTGGCCTGTTGCCAACTCTTTTTATTTTGGTTCCTAAATATCACTATCAGCCCCTCTTTTGCTTTTCCTTGCAAAGAAACACACATACACACACAAAGATGAAGTTCTACATTAGGACAGGAATGAAAAAAAAATAACATTTTATAAAGCAGTAAAGCTCTAATATTTGCTCCAAATGTCAGTTGCATAATAACAAATGAATAAAATGCTAATTTTTGATGTTTTAAAATTACAAATAAGTGATTCATATGCACTGTGTAACAATACTTAGCATATACAGAACCAGTGTTCCCTGACATTTCAGAATCATCTGGAAGGTTTTTTTTAAAATAGGTGTGTCTAGATTCCTTTCACAAATGTCTTAGGAGAACTTTAAGGGGAGGAAGAGTGACATATTTTAAG
This sequence comes from Giraffa tippelskirchi, assembly GCF_054371585.1. Classification (NCBI taxonomy): domain Eukaryota; kingdom Metazoa; phylum Chordata; class Mammalia; order Artiodactyla; family Giraffidae; genus Giraffa; species Giraffa tippelskirchi. The sequence goes on from NC_137277.1 coordinate 98,101,279, forward strand.
AAATTCCCCACCCCAGTTTTTTTTGACTTCACCCCACCAATTTTGACACTCTAACAGGGAAAAGCAAGGTATTTTTTCTCAAAGACATTCTCTCAAAGAATAAAACACAGATGGTTCATTAAAGCTATGAGACCAGGGGGTTTTTAATTCATATCCTCAGAAACTTCAGTTTTCTTAGCTCACATCAAAAATTAATCACCATGTTAGTTCATGCTTGAAATTCTTCCAGACAGGAAAGCTTGTCAACAAAATACTATAAAAACCTTCCTCCCTCTCAAGCAGTAAAGTTTTAATGTGTAGAATCAAATAAAATCAATGGCAAACCTTCACTATGTTTGAACACGCTCAATTTTCTTTAATTCAGGACTCTCAAAAATGCTGCCTACTAGCATCTTCACAGGAGGTTAGCAAATTAGAAAACAGTGAATTGTCAAAAATATTTCCCCTCCCATCTGACCAGCCCTGTCCGGGCCCCTGCTTGCTCTGTCAGAGTTTATGTCTCACTATATGTCCCCAGTCACTCACATAATTTACAGAGTAATTGAAATCAAGACATCAAACATTTGAAATGAATCTTGTGTCTTTATTTCACTGTCTCAAAATTATGAAGTGTCTATTATTCTTAAATCAAACAATCTTGCTCTGGAGCTATGGTTGAAACTCGATGAGTCACTATGAAGCAGGCAGCGAATCTTGGCACTAGTTCAACTTGTTTTTCTATTGTGTAATTTTTAAACGTATCCGAAAAGGACATGACTGTGCGACTGAACCGAACTGAACTGAAACAGACTTTAAAACATGGGGACCCATGGACTGGATTTCTTCCCAACCTAGAAAGAGAGAAGGAAAGAGACTATACTGAGAGAAAACATAAAACACTTCTGACTTGTAGAGGGGCAGGGGCAAACAAGTTGTGTTTATAATTAGTGACTACAAACTTCAGCTCAGTATTTTACACTGACATTAAAAAAAAAACTCTTAAATACCAGATGTGTATTCACCTGGCCAACATTTATTACTCTCTTTCCTTCTCTAATCACATAATAAAACTGTTGAAATATTAATGCTCCCAAGGGTAAGCTCCTTGGTTGGCATTTAAGTTCTGGAAGAGAAGTGACTTGTTTTGTTTTGTCTAGCTCATAGTAGATGCTCAATAAATGAGTGAATGAAAAGATGAAACATACAGACATATATTTATGTCCTTTCTTTGGCAAATTCATATTAAAATATTCCTGGTGAAATCTGCAATAGGATATATTATATCAATGCTGAGATTTCCTTCATTTTGGTTAGATTATGTTACTCACTACCCCTAACTGCTGTAATCTACAGACTTTCAGGTTATATCCCTCATTTCTCATTTAGTTCACTGTGCCTCTATCTCCAGTGCTATTTCTATCTTATTTTTTGATGATTTCAGCCCATATATATATGGTCCTTCCCATATCCTAGGCTCTCAGTTTCTTGAACTCTGATTTTGAAATGACCTTGTTCCTGTCCCACTTAATTACTTCTTCATATCTTCACTCTCTTGTCATACCTTGAACCTTATCCTTGCCAATAAACACCTCCATAATATCAATTGTGTGCAATCAATTGTCCACTTACCATTTCTAATCTTTTCACCTTATTCTTGCTAATTCCCCTAATATTTTTTCCAGCCCCACTAGGATCTCTAATTAATTGACCATATCTTCTCTGTACAGTTCCTCATCCCCCTGATGTCTTCTCTCACCTGGTTCTCAAGTTTAAATTCAATCATTCTGGCCACTCCTTAGATACACTCTCAACTTCCCTGAACCTTATTGCTCCTTTGAGGTTTTTGGCCAATTGTTGTCCTGGTCAAATCTAGTCACTCTGCAGAGCTGAATGGAAGTGGGAAAAACGTACAATCATGCCACCTGGTCTCACTTTAAATTCATGATCATGGACCTCAAGCAGGCCCTCCACGCTGCCTGGCAACCAGGATACATGTTTATATTAAACATCCAAATGGAGATATCTAGGAGTCAGTTGATATGTTAGTCCAGGTTATTCAGCAGAATAAGCTAGACTTTCCCAAACACACTTCACCAATAGTTTTCTCCTCCTCAACTAATGGTAATTCCATTCTTCACATTGCTAGAGGCAAAATGCTTGAAATGATCCTGACTCCTCTCTTTCTCTTACACTTTACATTTAATCCATCAGGAAATCTTGTGGACTCTACCCGCAGATTTATTTAGAATTTGGTCCAATCACTGTCGTCCTGGTTGGAGCCATCCTCCTCATTCACCTTTCAAATTACTCACCATTCAAATTATTGCAAAATTTCCTAAATGCTATTTCCTGTTTCTACTTCTGTTTTCCTACACCCTGCTTTCAACAAAACAGCTAGAATTTTCATTAAAAATATCAACTCCTATCACTTTTCTATGTGCATGCATACATGCATGCCAAGTCGCTTCAGTCGTGTCTGACTCTTTGTGACCCCATGGACCGTAGTCCACCAGGCTCCTCTGTCCATGGAATTCTCCAGGCAAGAATATTGGAGTGGGTTGCCACACCCTTCTCCAGGGGATCTTCCTGACTCAGGGATCAAACTTGCCTTTCTTACATCTCCTGCACTGGCAGGCGGGTTACCATCACCCTTCTATAGGTAACCCTAATTGTTTTCTCTCTTACATAGAGTAAAAGTGAAGTCTTTATAACATTCCATGAGTACCCTACCAGGTCTGGTCCCCTCCACCCCATTACCTCTGAACTCACCTTCTGTTAACTCTAACTATATCTGCTCCAGTACAGTAACTGCCCTCCTTGCTGTTCTGCTTCCAGACATCATTCTGTCTTTGGGCCTTCACAAAGGCCCTCTTCCTGAAACACATTTTCTCACATAAATATGCATGGCTAATTATCTCTCACTTTCTTGAAACATCACCTTCTTAACGAATGCCACCCTGACCACTTTTAAAAGATCACAGCCTATATCCCCTGCCCACACTCTCTTAATCTTCATTATCCCACCCTAAATTTTTCCTGTAGCATTTATCACCTTCCAGCGCTACATAATTTTCTTATGTATTGTGTGGTTTCCTTTCTGTCCTCCCACACTGGAGTATAAACTCAGTCAAGGGATCAGCTATTTCAGAGGTTTTATAGAACAGTACCCAGTACATAGTGGCCACTCAATAAATATTTTCTGAGCAAATAAACTGGAAATGTAACTAGCTAAGATAAAACAGATTTGCAGGGTTCATTTTAACGCTAAATTGACAGAATTGGAAATCTTAAGACATGACGTGAATAATCTTTAGGACTGAGAAATGACACTTTAATCTCTGACAAAGACTGCATTCTAAAAAGTCAGCCTGCGTCCATCAGTGAAAGGAGTGATCATGTGGAACAAATAACAAAGCAGGGAAGAGGAGTGACTTAGAATTTACAGTAAGCAACTTAGAATTATAAGGAAGGTAGGGTCCTCTTAACAAGCAGTTGACAAATTATACTTCAGGAAAATCTGAACCTGAATATGCCTTTAAAATCCTATCAATGGAACGTGCATAAGAACTCAAATCCTTTTAGAGGAGGTATGACTTAATTCATAATATTTTACAATTTGTTTTTATTCTGTTTTTAAAAAATAATTTGGTTTTGTCCCCCAAATACAGACTTCTCTTTTACAAAAGAAAGAGGAATGAAGAAGCTCTGAATAATTATAACACTAGCTTTCCCCCAAACTAAAAGCTTTCCTTTCCTCTTTTCTTGACAGTCTTTCCCCTGGAAAATGTTGCTTTTATGCCCCCCTGCAATAACCCACATATCTCATATCTAGTCCTCTCCTTTACCTTTGTAATCAACAATCCCATTCCTCATCATGCCTCAGGCAGGGGTGAATGCAGCCACATGCCAGCTTCCTTGACTCAAATTTTCCAATCCTCTCCTCTAGCCTGTCCTGCACACACCTTCCAGACAGCCTCCCTGCAGTGGTATTTTCACTAAATCAGGCCCCTGTTTAAAAGCTTCAGGAAATGCTTCCCAGAGGTCTTAACTCATCTCTCCAAACTACAGGGCTTTCTGTGGTTGGGTATCTCCCCAGACAGTTGGGGTGCAGGCTTGGGCTAAGCCCCTCTTGTCTCCATTCTGAACCACTCCTGGCACAGAGTTTTCTCTTTTCTGGTCCCCTCACCTAAAATACCATTGTCATCCCCTCCAGCAATCTAAATCCAACACAGCCATTAAGGTCCGGTCTTTTAATACTTCAGCCTTCACTGACTACCCTCTTTTCTGAATTCTCCCAAACCCTTATGTATTAACATTTTTTTTCTAATTTAATGGTACACTGATTGACACTGTATGCTAACTGCTTCACTTGATTGCATCTTATTTTTTTCAGCAAGATGATCATTTTGATGGCAGAAATCCTACCTTATACTCATTCACCCAGACCTGGCTCTATACTAAACGTATAAAAGGGACTCTATAAATTCCAATATTGATTTCAAGGCACATTTTCTCTCACATTTTAGAATCTCTAACATTAGGATACATTTTGATTAGTCATATCTTATCAATGCTTTCAGTAGAATGAAAGTCACAATGTAGTTTTCATTGCCTGCACATGTATAACTTGGCAGTAATTGAATGTGTTGTTGTCACCTCAATAATTATGTGCACTGTTGGTACTATAAGTGTTGAGGACAATCACAATTTTAAAATATCTTCCAAGTTTTCACTATAATTTGATATTGAAAAGTTATTATATGTGTAGAAATATACCAAAACAGAGTAACAGGGAAGCAAATACTGAAATCAGCAAAGCAAGTATTCAGTGTTGGAGGAATGATCTGTATTCCTTTCAGAGTAACGAACAGCTGCTTTATGGGACCTAAAAAATGATGATACTTAGGAGACAGGTAAAGGAAGCTATTGTTATATTTTGCTCCTGACATATAAGCAAAAGATTTGCCTTTTATATGCCATGCTTGGACTATAATTCATAAGACTGGACTATAATCCAGCCCTTGCAATTTAGGACTAGAGAAATTTGCCAAACCCTCAAGATGAATAAAATAAGTTTTAAATCAATGATGAACTGACAGGTTTAATTCATATGTAGTGCTGAACAATCTCGAGGTATTTTGTCATAGTTTAATTGTCATAAAATAATGGTGAATCTTGTAATGGATGGAATCTTAGATTTGATAAAATATGCTTGTGTGTGTGTGTGTGTGTATGTGTGTGTATGTATTATTTGCTTTCTTGCTTGATTGGTGATCTGGTGAATTTCTTTTAGACCAAATTTAATTTTATTCATTTGTTGTTTAATGAACATGATCACAGATTCTTCTCTTCTGGCTCTATTTTTTGGTTGTGATCTTGTTCCACTCTTTATGTCTCATCTAAAGGAACTGCGGTCTGAGGTGGAGCTGGAAGTGTTAGGAGACACAGAAGGACTCAACCTGTCATTCACAGCCATCTGTAACACCGGGATCCCCTTTCCACACCAAAAGAAATGCTCTCACATGAAGGTGGGAGACATAGTAAGTAGAGACCAATAGATCATCTGAAAAGTCATTCAGATGATCTGTCAGAAGTTATCTTAGTGCACTAAAGCTGGACTTTTCCTTTCAAGAATTTCAAAAGCGATTTTCAAAGATTTCCTAATAAATGCTTTCGGGAAAGCTGGTCCCCGTGGGCTCTGTATACACCAGTGCATTTTGATGGCTTGTTGCTCTTGCCGTTTAATCACTAAGTCATATCTGACTCTTTTGTGACCCCATGGACTGTAGCCCACCAGGTTTCTCTGTCTATGGGGTTGCCTGGCAAGAATACTGGAGTGGGTTGTCGTTTCTTTCTCCAGCGGATCTTCCTGACCCAGGGATTGAGCCCACATCTCCTGCATTAGCAGGCAGATTCTTTGCCACTGAGCCACAAGGGAAGATCATTTTGGTGATTAGAAGATAATTAGTATTTTATTTTCCAGGCTGCATTCAATGTGACTGTGAGTTTACCAAACTGTGAGAGAAGGAGCAGGCACATTATCCTAAAGCCCATGGGGCTGGGGGATGCTCTGGAAATCCTTGTCAGCCCAGAATGCAGCTGTGACTGCCAGAAGGAAGTGGAGGTGAACAGCTCCAAATGCAACAATGGCAATGGCTCCTTCCAGTGTGGGGTGTGTGCCTGCAACCCCGGCCACATGGGTCACCACTGCGAGTGTGGGGAGGACACGCTGAGCACCGAGTCCTGCAAAGAGGCCCCAGAGCTCCCCTCGTGCAGTGGGAGAGGCGACTGCTACTGCGGGCAGTGCGTCTGCCACCTGTCCTCGTATGGAAACATTTATGGGCCTTACTGCCAGTGTGACAACTTCTCCTGCGTGAGACACAAGGGGCTACTCTGCGGAGGTAGGCTATGTCCAAATCCACCTTCCTGGGAGACTGTCCAGGTGTCAAGGAGGAGCTTTGCATCCTTGGCCCCTGCCACAGCCTCCTGGACATAATAGGTGCTCAATAAATGTTTGCTGATCAACTGAATGTGTTCACCTTTAGACTAAGGTAACTGATCTTCACTTATATTTTTCTGGCTCTGACATTCCCTAGGGGTGAGATCTCTGCCAACTAAACTTACATCTCTTATTATTTCCCTGGGGATAAAAGATGGCTTCTTTTTGGTTATCACTCAGATGCCACAAAGCTGCATGTAATCAAATTCCATTATCTTCCAGACTATTCTAGATCAGGCTCCTTGTATGTGACCCAACTCTTAAATGCCTATTACTTTGGGAAGATAAGAAGCCAGGCTGTTTAAGGGACACACAGCAAAGGACAAGGGACACAAAAATATTAAACAGTCTTTCAGGACCTTAGTTCACACCACACACATGTTATGTGATATACTAGGTTAGACACTGGGTATAATAAGCTCAATAGGACTTCCCAGGTGGTGCTAGTGGTAAAGAGGCTGCCTGCCAATGCAGGAGACATAAGAGACACAGGTTCATTCCCTGGGTTGGGAAGTGCCCCTGAAGGAAGGCATGGCAATCCACTCCAATATTCTCGCCTGGAGAATCCCATGGACAGAGAAGCCTGGTGGGCTACAGTCCATAGAGTAGCAGAGTCGGACATGACTGAAGCAACGCGGCACGCAGGCATGCATAATAAGATGACATATGTGAAGGACATATGTGAAGAAGGCCATGGAAAGGGTAAAAATGAAAAATTGCTTGGACTTTTCGAGATTGAGAAAAACTATAAACAGAAAATTTACATTCTAATATCCATTCTAGATGTAAAATCACTGTAGTTTAAGAATATATTACCTATTACCTATGACTATGATAAAATCATTCTGAGAGATACACATATATATTTAAGTACAGTCTAGTCAGTTAAGAATTACAAATGTGTTCATATACTTTTAAATGATACAGATTTGTGTTACAATTGAAATAGTAACTGACTGCTGAATTTAAGCCCTCACATCTTTTTTTTTTTTCCCACAGTGTGTGAGCAGATAGCTTTTCAAAACAGAAAGCCATTACCTTTAGAGAAAACCAAGCAAGTTATGTTTTCCAACTACAATGTCAGGAACATATAAAAGAGACTGATTTTCAGAAGAAAAGGCCCGAGAAAAGAAGCCTCAGAGAATCCCAAGCTCTTTGAAAACCATTTGATACCCTTAGAAGTGCACCTCCGTTTCATTTCTTGGCTTCTGCTACTGCAACAGACTCTTCTGAGGCTGCCTTCTTTCTTTCCCCTTGGAGAGTGAAAAGTTGAGGGTCTGTCCAGACTGAGACACATTTCTCGCCCCTTTCATTCAAAGGTGTTTTTCTTTATCTAATGGGTGTGTTTCCAAACCCGCATCGATCCTCTTTTCACAAGATGCAGACAGAACACAGCCTGAAGCCAGAGACCATTACCACGTCTCAGAAAGAATGTATTCAGCAGAATCTTAGATTGCAGTTCTAATAGAAATCTTTAATAAAATATGTGCTCAAGATGTTTGAAATTGCCTTTAAAAAAAAAAAGTCCGAAATGTAGTCAAATAAAGTATAACAGCAATACTGACCCCACCTATATTTCACCCTTTAAATCTGAAGTCAAAGAGATCTAAGGCTGTAGAAATCCTGGATTGTGTTCAACAACACAGTTCGTCCCAGTGTTTGATGGTCTTTCATTTTATTTTATATCATGTGTGCAGACAGATATAAATTCAAAGAGTCAATTTGATCTGTCCATTTGTAGCTCAGACAGTCTGACAATACTGCCTTTTTTTGTATCAGATACAGTGATCACTAAAGAAATTCTATATAGAAAACACAATTATTTCTGCAGTTGGACTCAGAAAACTTTACCAATGCCCTTTTCCTTCATCTATTGGAGTACTTCCCCATCCTCAACCATGACTTTTGTTTCTCAAAAGCAATTTTGTGTTTAGTAACATCTCAAATGATGTTACTCTGTAACTTTCTCTTTTAAAAGTACAATCAAGTACAAAAAAGTACAAAAGTAAATGAATGGTTTTGACCTAAATCACCTAACTATTCTTAGCTTTAAATTCAAGAAAGAGTAATAGAATAATACTATGTGCCTGGCATTGTGCTTAGTGTAGGGGTAAAACTGATCCTGGCCTGTGAACACACATGTTCTTGATGCTGTTGCTTCCAACAGCAGCCTGACTATACTACAGCCTCACTTCTCATGTGCGTGTGTGGGTGCTAAGTTGCTCCAGTCATGTCTGACTCTCATGGACTGTAGCCCAGCAGGCTCCTCTGTCCATGGGATTCTCCAGATAAGAATGCTGCAGTGAGTTGCCATTTCCTCCTCTAGGGGATCTTCCCAACCCAGGGATTGAATCTACATCTCTTAGTCTTCTGTATTAGCAGCTGGGTTCTTTACCACTAGAGCCAGCTGGGAAGCCCCCACTTCTCAAGTAAATCTACTTATTTTACAACAAATAGACTCTGCAATGTGTTGCTTTTCCAAAGGGCTATTATCATGGCCACCTCATGCCAAGAGTTGACTCATTGGAAAAGACCCTGATGCTGGGAAGGATTGGGGGCAGGAGGAGAAGGGGACAATAGAGGATGAGATGGCTGGATGGCATCACCAACTCAATGGACATGAGTTTGGGTAGACTCCGGGAGTTGGTGATGAACAGGGAGGCCTGGCGTGCTGCGGTTCATGGGGTTGCAAAGAGTTGGACACGACTGAGCGACTGAACTGAACTGAACTGAACTGATTATCATGATGTTCTTCTCATGCACCTTCTTCCATCCATCTGTAAGATATAGGGCCCCACTGATTTTTTTTCCCTTGCCCAAATTCCATTAGTCTTTTAAATTTTGATTCTAAGAAACTGGAAACTCCAACAGACAAACAGCATTATAGAAAAAACTTCCTACCATTGTGCCCTTAGTTATCAGTCAATGGCATTCCAGAAAGATCTATCCCTATCAAAAGAGCCTAATAATTTTTCCTTTATCTTTGATTATCATCTTGTTTCTACATGAAGTCATTATAAAGCTATTGTTGTATGAACAGGTACCTTAGATAAGTAGTTGTTTGTGGATATCAATTAACAACTTATGTGACCCAGTTAATGGTTCTGAAGTCCCAAAGAAAGGAGAGTTTCTAAATTCTGCAAGAAGCTCTTAGAAGTGTTTTCTAAAATTTCTGCCAAGTAATTTTTTATGGAGCAATATACTTGGGCATTCTCAAAGCCTTTCAAAATGCTCATTTCGTTTAACAATATTTATACACTATATGCATTTTTCAGAATAAACTTTAATATAGAAATCTCACCCTATCATGAAAGTAAGTTTTCCCTTTGATAAGGAATAAACAAAAAGCCATTGAAGTTTAGATGACAGTTTAGGTATAAAAAGTAAATGAATGGTTTTGGCCTAAATCACCTAACTATTCTCAGCTTTAAATTAATTAGTTCAATTATGAATTAAATAGGTTATGAAATGCAGTATTAATGTCATGGATCCAGATAAATTTCAACTCATCTTTCATTAGAAAAGTGTATGTCATATTTTCTTTGTCCCTCTCTCTACATATGTGTACACACACACACATACACACACACCAGGAGCAGTCAGAATCTAGCTTCAAAATCTTTGTGGTTTATCATTTGTTCTGGGATTTCTTACTCCATGTCTCTTAAGGCCAGGTCATGAAGACAGAAAAATAACCACCTACTGGACCAAAGTGTACAAGAGAAAACTCAGAATCCTTCTTTCTGCAATGAATATGGCAGCATCTCCAGAAAATGGAAACCTTCCTCACTTGGGATTTCTTTCACATCTGTTTGGTTTTCAGTATAATTACAGGAATTTTAATACTGCTGGATAATTTTGCTATCAAATTCTTCCTACTGGATAGCATTTAGGAATCATGATAATAACTTACATTTATACACTGCCTGTGTTTCCCAGGTGGCACTAGTGGTAAAGAACCCAACTGCCAGTGCAGCAAACAGGAGATGTGGGTTTGATCCCTGGGTCGGGAAGGTCCCCTGGAGGAGGGCACAGCAACCCACTCCAGTATTCCTGCCTGGAGAATCCCATGGACAGAAGAGCCTGCCAAGCTGCAGTCCAGTGGGTCACAAAGAGTCGGACACGACTGAAGCGACTTAGCACAGCACAGCACACACTGCTTATTTATGGGCCAGGCACTGTTCTAAACCCTGTTATGTATTATCTCAGGTAGTCTTCATAACAGTCCTATGAAGTAGTGCTATTAATAATCCCTCCTTACCAATGAGGAAACTGAGGCACAGAGAGGTTGAGTAATTTCCCCAATTTTGCCCAGCCCAGAAGTACCAGAGTCAGGATCCAAACCTGTGCCATCAGCGACTATGTCTGTGCACTCACATACTATGTACTCACGCACCACTACCGTGCCCATGTGTCTTTGAAATGTTGCCAAGGAACAAAACTTGAGAGGCAAATTTGCAAGTAAGTGTTGTTTGTTTGGATCATCAAATGCCAATTTAGGATCTTGGGCATGGTAGGCAACCAAAAAATACTATGCAAGAACACACAGGCCCATTATCTGAAACACTTTATTTACCATTTTGTAGTAGTTCATACACTCCTCTGGCCAGCTCTTCAGGAGCCCCTCTTACCTCTCTAGCTCTTCTGTGAGGATCTCTGGTTACATTATAAATGTTGATACTCTCCAGGGACTTACTCTATCTGCTTGCACCAGATAATCTCAACCCCATCAGCTTCAACTGCCACTTACCGCTGGTGGATTACAAGACCCAAACTTCAGGGCTGTATATACGTATCCAACCATCTACAGGTCTTTCAAACTCCACAGAACCAAAAATGAACTCATTGTCTTCCCTGTCCTAAGCTGCTCTCCCTCCTCTCCTTCAGAACAATCTAGTCACTTAAAAATTAAAAGCTTTCTATGCCAGGCATTGGGGATAAGGCACCACATGAGTTACTTCCATTCGAGGACAGTAAAAAGATGCCCCATCCAGCTAGCAGCCCAGTCTGGTCACCTGAAGAATTCCATCCTCTCTCTCCCACCTCCTCTTCCCTGGGCATCTCATGCCTTGAATTTCATCCCCTTTCCTCTCCAAGCCCAGACACTTCTCAGGACTCATAGCTTCTTATCTCTATTGCTGGGAGAAAAATAATATATAAACATATGCACACAGTTGATCCTTGAACAACACAGGTTTGAAGAGCATAGGTCCACTTATATGCAGATTTTTTCAATAAATATATTGGAAATATTTTTGGAGATTTGCAACAGTTTGAAAATATTCACAGATGAACTATGTAGCCAGACAGAGATACAAAAAAAAATTTAGGTATGTTGTGAATGCATAAATTATATATAGATATTGCCCCATTCTTACATAGGCATCAAGTGAGTGATATTTAATGTAAAATTAATAATGTGTTAGTTTTCTTACTGTTTGATAACTTTGCTTTCAAAGCATTATATTACTGTCTAGTATGCCTCTCTCATAATTGGATAAACTGCATATCAGCTTACCATTAAAGGTAAGTGGTTTTTGAGAAAAGGGAATCATGTTTGTAATATGAATATGTCCATAATACTATACCCATAAACATTTTAACAACTCATTCATTGGTATATAGGCTAGGCTACTCTGAAGCAATGATACTAATTACACTAGGCTGCCATAAAGTAATCATATCATTGTTTCTTCAATATCAATGCATAAATAGCTGTATCTGTAAATAAACATGAATTTCTTTTTCACATTATCTTTTCATTTTTGATATCTAGTGTTAGTAATTTACCTAATATCTATAGTATTATAAGATGGTTTTGATGTAGGTACTGCCAAATGATTCATCTAGTAAACTTATAGTATCGATAAATAGAGTCAGTCGCTCAGTGGTGTCTAACTCTTTGCAACCCCATGGACTGTAGCCTGCCAGGCTCCTCTGTCCATGGGGATTCTCCAGGCAAGAATACTGGAGTGGGTTGCCATGCCCTCCAGGGGATCTTCCCAACCCAGAGATAGAATCCAGGTCTCCCACATTGCATGAAGATTCCTTACCATCTGAGCTACCAGGGAAGCCCAAGAATACTGGAGTGGGTAGCCTATCCCTTCTCCAGGGTATCTTCCTGACCCAAGAATCAAACCAGAGTCTCCTGCATTGCAGGAGGATTCTCTACCAGCTGAGCTACCAGGGAAACCCTATATAATATATGTAACATACATAATATGTGTTGATCAACTGTTTATCACTCAGGTTTCCAGTCAACAAGAAGCTGTTAGTAGTTAAGTTTGGGGGGAGTTAAAAGTTATTTTCAGACTTTGGACTGAGGGGAGACATAAGAGTAGGGGGCGGTGCCCCAACCCACGGGTTGATCAAGGGCCAACTGTATATATACATACACATAATTGCACACACACACATCAAGTAGCTAACTATAGGCTTCTAGATTATCTCATTTCATGCATATGGGCTCAGTTGTGTTGGACTCTTTGTGACCCAATGGACTATAGCCCGCCAGGCTCCTCTGTCCATTGGATTCTCCAGGCAAGAATATTAGAGTGGGTTGCAGTTTTCTTCTCTAGGGGATCTTCCCAGCCCAGGGATTGAATCCTCATCTCTTGAGTCTCCTGCATTGGCAGGTAGATTCTTTACCACTGTGCCACCTGGGAAGGTAGCCCATAAATTCTATTTGATATAACATCAGGCAACCTAGTTGATCTTCAGTTAAGAGACCAAGTCAATAAATACACACCATTAGCAAAATACACTCCTATCTACACTCCTCCCCGACCCTGCACAGCACTCACTTTTTTCCTCTTTTTTTCTTCAGTCTTTCTGATGGTGTTTAAAGGCAAAGAAAAAAGATGGTCCACAAAATCTGGAAGTGGTTTTAGCCCTAAGAAACCTAGAACTTTTTTTGCAGATAATGGTGACTGTGACTGTGGCGAGTGCGTGTGCAAGAGCGGCTGGACAGGCGAGTACTGTAACTGCACCACCAGCACAGACCCCTGTGTCTCCGAAGACGGGATCCTCTGCAGCGGCCGAGGGGACTGTGTGTGTGGCAAGTGCATTTGCACAAATCCTGGAGCCTCGGGACCCACCTGTGAACGCTGTCCCACCTGCGGCGATCCCTGCAACTCTAAACGGTAATGTATCTACCATCTACAAAAATGTCTCTTTGTCCCTAGGTTTCATGATGATCAAAGTTATAACGACATTTTATAAACTCAGACCTCAGACTGTTCTTGCTGGCTTTGGTCTCCAAGCATCCATCAAAACACACAAACCCAAAGGGCCCCTGTGATCATCAGCCTGGAACATCAGCCTCTCCATTACCTCCCAATGCTGATTATCCAGGACCACAAGGTCACATTTCTATGAGAGTCTATCGAGGAAGCTAAGCTGAGGTCCCACACTGATAACATCAGATAGCCTCTCCCTTACAATATCAGCCACACATCAGGAGTGCCCTGGGGGGAGACTGACACTCACTTTCAGTACTTTTTCTAGGGAAACAGAGGAGCTTCTTATTGAGTTTATAGCCTGACCTTACTGATTCATTCCTATCTACAGACTCAAAAAGGCAAAGAAGCAGCAAGATGATCTTGGCTCTCAATTCCTCCCCTCTTTCTTACCACTCATGCTCTTTGGCAACTTTCTTTGGTTGCCATTCTACAGAGCTATTGTGAATTACACTTACTTTTTATCATCAAACAACAACAACAAAAAGCAATCACATTTTTTTTTCCAGTAAAAAAAAAAATTCTTCTTAGCTTGGCAGCTAACTTCTTAATGAAAAAAAGAGGTTAAGAAAAGCAAATCTCCAAACTGGCTGTGTTATGACATTGCAGGTTTAATGTGTTATACAGCAAACATGCTTCAGCAGTTCATATTTTCATTAACTTTGGTACCCACAGTGGGGACATGTGCATATCCAATGTGAAGAAGGTAAGAAAATCAATATTACCAATATTCACTCAGTGTTTACTCACTATTCAAGTGTCAAAATTTATCTGTCACTGTGCCTGAACAGATGCCAAGAGAAGCATGGGCACAAACTTAGGCTTGTGTATGTGCGTGCTAAGTTGCTTCAATCGTGTCTGACTTTGTGAGGCCCTAAAGACTTCAGCTTGCCAGACTCTTCTGTTCATGGGATTTTCCAGGCAAGAATACTGGAGTGGGTTGCCATGCCCTCCTCCAGGGGATCTTCCCAAACCAGGGATCAAACCTGTGTCTCTTAACGTCTAACCTGCATTGGCAGGCGGGTTCTTTACCACTAGCATACCACCTGGCAAGCCCAAAGTTAGGCTTACTTGAATACAATTTAATATTAAATGTTATTTGAAAGTATTTCTTCCATTATTTTTCTATTTAATCTTCTCTGTAAACCTGATTTAAACTTTTTTGAAAAAAAATTTTATTTAACTATAGTTGATTTACAATATTGTGTTAGTTTTAGGTGTTCAGCTTCAGATTCTTTTCCATTATAGGTTATTATAAGATATTGAATATTGTTCCATGTGCTATACAGTAAATTCTTGTTTCTTTTATATATAGTACTATGTGCATGTTAATTCCAACTTCCTAATTTATCCCCACCCTCTCCCCTTCCCCCTTTGGTAACCAGAAGTTTGTTTGTTTGTTTCATCAGACATGTTTCAATCTTAGATCTGGTTTATAAGGTATGAAATCAATGGTCAAAGTAGTTTGAATTTGAGGAATTGAGTAGAGTGATCCACTTGGTATTTGTTGTTTTGAGGTGAATCCATTCTTCCATTTATTCTTTCATGCACTTATTTATCAAATAGGTGTTAAATACCTACTTACAGGCCAGAATCATGTTAAGTCATAGACATATAGTGATAGTGAAACATCTATAGTTCCTGCTGTCACAGGTGCTAAGCATCTACTGGCAAAGACAGAACATTTAAAAAGTAATTATAATGATATCTGGGCTGACAGTTATAATAGGGGATAAAGAGGGAACAATAGAATTCTCTGGCAGGAGGTAAAGCTACCAGGCAGCCATTAATGGAGTACACTAAGAGATAGAGGTTTTAAGGGCTTCCACAATCTTCAGTAGCCCCCTACAAAACCACCCCAAGTAAATATATAACCTTGATAAGTGCAGTGTGCTTTCTGTGCAAAGGCAACTTCCATATAAGACTCCTATCCCCACTCCACAGAGAGTGCTGCTCCTAAACCCTTCCAGCAGAGGAATTTAGAGGCTTCCACTGCAAGGGAACTGATAAGGGCTAGGGAAAGCTTGCCTAAGGAAGTGCGGTTTCAGCTGAGATGTGATAAGGCATGAGTGGGAATGGGAAGTGTTTCCAGCGCTTAGAAGAGTGTACCTTTCCTGGGCCAGAGTAAGAGAGAGGCGGTATGATGAGTGCCCACAGTAAGAAAACTTTTGCAGCTTTGGATTACCCCAAACACTGCTGCTGCTGCTGCTAAGTTGCTTCAATCGTGTCCGACTCTGTGTGACCCCACAGACGGCAGCCCACCAGGCTCCTCCGTCCATGGGATTTTCCAGGCAAGAGTACTGGAGTGGGTTGCCATCGCCTTCTCCAACCCCAAGCACTATCTGTTTGTAAAGTGATTTTCAGCACAAGATTAATTCAGAATCTAAGTTTTACTTTTGCTGTATAGCCATCACTAGAGTAGCTTAGGAGAAGGCAATGGCACCCCACTCCAGTACTCTTGCCTGGAAAGTCCCATGGACGGAGGAGCCTGGTGGGCTACAGTCCACGGGGTCGCAAAGAGTCGGACACAACTGAGTGACTTCACTTTCACTTTTCCCTTTCATGCACTGGAGACGGAGAAGGAAATGGCAAGCCACTCCAGTGTTCTTGCCTGGAGAATCCCAGGCACGGTGGAGCCTGGTGGGCTGCTGTCTCTGGGGTCGCACAGAGTTGGACACGACTGAAGCGACTTAGCAGCAGCAGCAGTAGAGTAGCTTAATTCCTGGGTTATGTTCTTGGAAATACACTTTTAAATAAGTAGCAATCCTTTATTTAAAAGTCTGCATTAATGAGGATCCAGGCTGTAATCCTTGGCTTTTGAAAATACTCTTATCAAGGTTTGAACTCATTCAAAAGAATTACAGAAAAGTGAATCTTTGAAATAGTCATTCATGACATATGAGAATTTTTGGAATTCTTGTTAAAATACAGACCATTTCTGTTAAGAAATTCACACTTTATCTAGTTTCTCATTTTATTTTAGCAGCATAAACCCTTCCCAGGAAAATGTATAATGAAAATACAGCTAAATTAAATACCAAAATAATTGGGAATTTTTTTGTTGGGGAAATTTTTTTTTTTAATCTAACCAATCAGAACCAATCATGAAAGATAATGAGTATAGTAGCTATTATCAAGGCTGGCTTAGGGAGCACTGATTACTGAGTGGAATTCAGACTAAGGCAGTTTCCTCTTGGATATCACCCAAGCATCTTTTTGAAAGTAACAAAACACAACATCCTCTCTGAGACATTTCTATAGCTGGAATTACAGTAACAGCATGAAAGCAATATCCCAAATGCATATCCATTTTTACACCATCACAAAACTGATTAACTCTATTGAATAATGTTCACAGGAGCTGCATTGAATGCTACCTGTCTGCAGATGGCCAGGCCCAAGAAGAATGTGTTGACAAATGCAAACTAGCTGGTGCGACCATCAATGAAGAAGAAGGTTCTACTTGTCTTAAATTGCTTTCCTTTCCTTTGCACAGTTTTAGAGAGGCAGAAACTCTGTGGAGGGCTTTTCAGTAGCTCAACTTCATTTGTACCGGCGTGGGGGGGTAGGGGAGTTAGTTCACTCACATTCATTTTTAAGAGTAAATGCATTCCAGAAGGCTGAAGGCTTGATGGTTTGGGATACAAGCAACTTAAAGTCCAGCTTTTCTGTTTGACTTCAGCTCTGTTGGCAGATTCATCTCTGCTTAACACATGCAGCTGGAGAGAATTCCAGAATGCTGTGATTTTTTTTGAATTAGAAAAGAGGAAAATTGAAGAAAGAGCTAAATATTAGCCCCCTAACTTGAAATCATCCTCTGTCGTCTGGCTGCCTTATTTCACCATAGGAAGAGGTGAGGTGTAGTATGGGTTTCCTGACAACAGCACTCAGGAATCGGGCAGTTTCTGGTTAGTGGCCATTTTTCCTCCCCTTCCCTCCATGTTTTTACTCCCAACTTTCCAAACATGGATATTACATGCTCATCTTTTTTTAAATTGAAGTACAGTTGCTCTACAATATTGTGTTAGTTTCTGCTGTACAATGAAGTGAATCAGCCATATGTAAACATATATCCCCCCCCTCCGTGTCGTGGGCCTCACTCCCACCCTGCCCCCTCACACGGTCATCATTAATCCCCTGTGCTCTCAGTCCCAAACTCCAACAAAGGCCTGTTACCTTTAGGAGGTGCTTGCTCAGTACCTCAGTTATGTCCCACTGTTTGTGACCCCATGGACTGCAGCCCATCAGGCTCCTCTGGCCATGGGATTTCCCAGGCGAGAATACTTGAGTGGGTTGCCATTTCCTCCTCCAGGGGAGTTTTCCGACCCAGGAACTGAACCTGCGTCTCTTGTGTCTCCTGCATTGGCAGGCAGATTCTTTACCACTGTGCCACCCAGGAAGCCTTGTTACCTTTAACTGCTAAGCAAACTCTGCTCTTGCTTCTGTCTGCCATTTTTGAAGTGACTTACTTAAAATCAGATTCCTTCTAATGGCAAAAGGTTATCTCAGATATGTAAATAGGTTGTATTTTAGCTGGGAAGGCATTTAAAAAATAATTTGTGATCTTTAAAACAAAACCGATGACTGCTCCTCCCAAAGGGACTGTCTGGGGGTATTTGTTTTTCCATCATCACAAACCTGCCATGAGGTAGGAACCGCTGCTCAGATAGGAACCTTGCTCTGCACCCCTTAGAGGTGCAACTCTGATGTGTTTTGGGTGAAATGGAATAACCAAGATGATAAGTTATGACAATCTAGCATATGCGTCTTGAATAATGAAACTAGAATACAGAAATTAATCCATTTCCAAAGTGATATAAGTTAGTGATAGTTCTATTGTTTTGAAAATTACCAACATTGTTTTAAAATTGAGGTTTCTGACTGTGCACAGTTAAATGACCCTATATGGAGGGGTGGGTTTAGTGCTCATGAAACCCCTTGCCTGTGCATTTCTGGTGCCTTTTTAAGATAAATATGCCAAATAGCCATAAATTGGACAAGATGGTATGTACCTCACACTAATACCGAAGATGAGATGTGGTAAAAGCACTGAGTAAGATGGTGTTTGTGGCCTGTCCACATTTGTAACAAGTCCACAATCTCAGAATATCCTTCTGGCTTCATTTCACAGCAAGCAGTTGGTATATTTACCAAGTGTTTCAAAGAAATGACTAAAAATTGCAGAAAATGCCCTGCAAATGACTGGAATCAAATTAACTAACAGCATGGGACATCTAATGTGCTGAGGGGGAAAAAGAAATCAACCTTGGAAACATGTAAATCACAAGTAGGGAATTACTACATGTACATATACAGTTTTCTGAGTATAGTTAGTTAGTTAGTGTTAGTTGCTCAACCATGTCTGACTCTTTGAGACCCCATGGATGGTAGCCCGCCAAGCTTCTCTGTCCATGGGATTTTCCAGGCAAGAATACTGGAGTGGGTTGCCATTTCCTCTCCAGGGAATTTCCTGACCCAGAGATCAAGCCTGGGTCTCCTGCATCATGGGCAGATTCTTTACCATCTGAGCCACCAGGGAAATGCCTTTCTGAGTATAGATGATCATAAATGCTTGGATTTGAGAGGAAGATTATATTCTCAAGTAGCCTATAAATTGTTTCATTATTCTTATGGTATAATTGACTAAATTATCTTCAAAATAGGGGAATACAACCATTTCTAATTCAGAAATCAAAGTGACTGGTTTACTAATACCATTTAAAGCAGTAATCATGATGAATTTGAAAGAAAAAATATCTTTGTCAGCCTGAGAATTTACAAGTCACTCTTCTAATGGGTTGTTGTTGTTGTTGTTATTATTAAGTCCTAAGTCCTATCCAACTCTGCGGCCCCATGGACTGTAACCCACCAGGTTCCTCTGTCCATGGGATTTTCTAGGCAAGAGTACTGGAATGGGTTGCCATTTTCTACTTCAAAGGATCTTTCTGACCCAGGGATTGAAACTATGTCTCTTGTGTTTCCTGCATTGGCAGGCAGATTCTTTTACCACAAGTGCCACAAGCATATGTATCTTCTAATGGGCCTTTTTAATAAGTTCTGTTTCAAATTACTCACCCAGTCATGTTATTGATCATATCATCTTGAAATTTTCACTGCATATTTGCTCTTCCATGGGATCTTTTATCAGCTCATCCTTCCCCTCACAAGGACATGAAGAGTAAAGTAAGCATAAACTTCATAATCTAAACAAATTATTCCTCAAATGTGCTATGATGACTTGTGTGAGCATTTCTAAGGCCATGTGGCTTAATTTTTATATTCCTTGTTACTGAAATAGAACTCTTGAATTTACCTCAACATTCATGTATTCAGAGCATTGTTACTCAAAGTATGTTCCATGGAACCCTAGTTCTGAAAATGTCACACGGACAAAAGCGCCATGGTCATATGAATTTTGCAAATGGGAAGTTAAGCTTTTTGTTTGCTTTGCAAGACTGAGAGCTATCATGTACATTAAATTAAATGTGCATTGTGAATCTTCAGGTGAGGCAAAAGGAAAAATTAGAGTAAGGAAGGATTCCCAAACTTATTTGACCCCAGAACTCTTTTTTTTTCTTTCCTGGGAAACTGTTTTCTCTGAGAAGTACTGTCTCTGCCCCAAAGCGAAGGTCTCAAATACATGGTTATCTTGAGTCAATGGTGCAGACAGTTTATATTTTCCACATCCTTCCTAGAACTTCCCAGACCCCGGCATCTTCACCTCCATTCTCACATTTCTTCCTTTTCTATGTATGATTTCATGGACTGCCTGAGATCTTATTTTCATTCTATTATTCTAAAACAGTGCTGCTAGCCCTCACACAAGTGGGTAAAACAGAAAGGTCCATTTCTAATGAACAACAAAAGAAAACCTTAGCAGCTAATTATGCAAATCTCCAGCCCAAGCTGGTCCTTTTCACTACACATTCAATAATGCCATTTTAATACCCAAACACTACAAAACAGGCGAAATCTAGAGTCATAACAGTCATGAAAAGGAGTGGTGAAGTAATTAAAGCAAGAAGGGAGTCATGACTCAAAGGTCATGTTAGCAGTTCCATTAAAACTTTAAAAATCCTGGCCAAGTAAATTAAGCCTCCCTGTGCTTCAGTGTAGCTATTTAAGAGGAAATAAAAAAAGCAGGATTAATATTACTGAAAACAGTATTATAAGCTGGCCACATATTTTCTACCTGAGAATAAAATGTTCCATTAAGCAAGTTTTAGAAGAGCAGGGCGGGTGTGCGCTGTCATGGCAAAGCAGGAAGAGAAGGAAAAAAAACACTCCAACAAGAAAAAGCATATTCCATAAGATTCCATGAGTGCTAGCTAACTGGAACGGTTTGGTAGGAGAATGTGTGGTGGAGGTCATCTGAAAATGACCAAAGTATGAATTATATACGTAGTATTGTTGCTGCCAAACACATGAAATAACACAAATTTCACTAATCAAGTGTTGCCTGGAGGTGCCCAAACCTCTTCATCAGAATCAGCTCTTTAAAGATACTATTAACAATTCATGAATATGCAAGCTCCTGTCCATGGACTTCTCAAATCAGAATAGCCAGGGTGAGTCCCTGGAATCCATCATTTCAAAACTCCTAGGTGATTTGCTTGTGGGCGTGCTAAGTAGCTTGAGTCATGTCTGATTCTCCAGGCAAAAATACTGGAGTGGGTTGCCATGCCCTCCTCCAGAGGATCTTCTGGATCCAGGGATTGAAACTGTATCTCCTTTGTCTCCTGCATTGGCAGGCGGGTTCTTTACCACTAGTGCTGCCTAGGAAGCCTCCCAGGTGATTTAGATGATGGTAAACAGTTGGGAATGACCAGATGAGAATAATTTGTAATTAGATTTCTTAATATTTCTATATAAATAGGATGCTTGTAATGGATTCGAAGGGGCTTTCCAGGTGGCTCAGTGGTAAAGAATCCACCTGCCAATGCAGGATATGTGGGTTTGATCTCTAGGTGGGGAAGATCCCCTAGAGAAGGAAATGGCCACCCAATCCAGTATTCTTGCCTGGAAAATCCCATGGACAGAGGGGCCTGGAGGGCTACAGTCCATGGGGTCAAAAAACAGACACAACTTAGTGACTAAACAACAGCAACAAAAGGATTCAGAAACAGTTTGTTCACTTAAATTTATCCTCTGAAATCTTATTAATAATGTTAAAGGCTTCCCTGATAGCTCAGTTGGTAAAGAATCTGCCTGCAATGCAGGAGATCCTGGTTTGATTTCTGGGTGGGGAAGATCCACTGGAGAAGGGATAGGCTACCCACTCCAGTATTCATGGGCTTCCCTTGTGACTCAGCTGGTAAAGAATCCACCTGCAATGTGGGAGACCTGGGTTCGACCTCTGGGTTGGGAAGATCCCCTGGGGAAGGAAAGGCTACCCACTCCAGTATTCTGGCCTGGAGAATTCCATGAACTGTATAGTCCATGGGGTTGCAAAGAGTCGGACATGACTGAGCAACTTTCACTTTCAAATGTTTTACCAGTCTCAGTTGTTATGGATAATACAGGCATGCTTCTTATAAGACTTTGGCATGAGGTGTTTAATTTTATAAATTAAAGGCAAAAAAACCCCCACACATTTCTTTCTATGACTATGGCATTGTGAAACCAAAAATAGATTATTGTTTAATTTTTCTTCATTAGAGTCAGAGGAACACAGCTAGATTCTGTTTTATTGAAAAAAATTTTATGTTGAAGCTAATGAGAAAAGTTACAGATCTAACAAGACTATGTCCAAGATTATCAGAGACAATCCCAGTTTTATATTCTGACCCATTGTATCATAAGACACTCGCTTTGGATCATATGGACTCCCATGATAGCTCAGTTGGTAAAGAATTCGCCTGCAATGCAGGAGACCCCTAGTTCTATTCCTGGGTGGGGAAGATCCACTGGAGAAGGGATGGGCTACCCACTCCAGTATTCTTGGGCTTCCCTCGTGGCTCAGTTGGTAAAGAATCCACCTGCAATGTGGGAGACCTGGGTTGGGAAGATCCCCTGGAGAAGAGAAAGGCTACCCACTCCAGTATTCTGGCCCCGAGAATTCCATGAACTGTATAGTCTATGGGGTCGCAAAGAGTCGGACACAACTGAGCGACTTTCACTTGGATCATATGTCCTAAAATTTTAAGATAAGAGCAAATGGCCATTCTATTTACAGGTTTATGAAAAAAAGTGTAACAGTATCATTAAAAAGTCTCTAACTTAGAGGAGAACTTTAAGTAAGTTTTTTTTTTTAATTAGGAAAACCTTATATGATTTTGGCATAGGTGCCAGACCACTAAAATGTCTGGTACATAGTATTAACATTATTGACCATTTTACTATATTATCAATTTCTATCATGGCATTCATTCTCTGGTTCTTGAATAATCTCAATTTTTTTTATTTGAAAAAGATTTGAGGAAAATTGAAATTTTTTCTTTAATTGAGAAAATGGCTATATGAGTGGTAGGCCAATGGTTGTCCTGTGTGTGTGTTTGTGCTAAATTGTTTCAGTCGTGTCCAATTCTTTGCAACCATATGGACTGTAGCTAGCCAGGCTCCTCTGTCAATGGGATTCTCCAGGCAAGAATCCTGGAGTAGGTTGCCATTTCCTTCTCCAGGGGATCTTCCCAACCCAGGGATCAAACCCACATTTCTTAAGACTCCTGCACTGGCAGGCAAGTTCTTTACCACTAGTGCCACCAGGGCATCCTAGTCTCCGTTTATTCTGGAATTGATCTTTATCCTGCTGGTCCCTATGCTATATAACACTTCAGTCTCTGTTAACTTGTATTGATTTATATTTACTGTTGTGAGCATACATGACCAGCAATCTGACTAGGACATTGTGGAAAAGGCCCCTTTAGAAATACACTATGTTTGAACTGTGTAGTCTCTTTATGAAATGTAATCTAGGGTTCTTCCCAGATACTCTGAGCCAAAGAAACCATATGGCTTCCTCACTGCCATAATCTGAGCCATTCTGTTCCCAATACAGTACCTGCCTTGAAGCACTTCACTCCATTGAAATTGTGTACCTATCAGACTGATGGGTGCATTTGATGGTCAGTCCTGATTGACCACACCTGGAACTGTTCTTCTGGAACAGGAGTAGAAATTAAACCCTCAGTGGGTGGAGGAAAATCCTGTCTTTTCTATTCCTATTCTGCAACGTTGGAAATTCCTATTTGCATAATAAAACTCAATACTACTTTGCTTTAAAAAAACATCTTTTGGAAACTCATTTAACCTAATGAATGACTTCTTTATCTACAGATTTCTCAAAGGATAGCTCTGTTTCCTGTTCTCTGCAAGGAGAAAATGAATGCCTTATTACATTCCTACTAACTACAGATAATGAAGGGAAAACTGTCATTCACAGCATCAACGAGAAAGGTGGGTGGCTTGCCTTCCCTTGTCAGTGATAAAAAATACTACATGAGAAAGGAGAAAACAACCAGAAACATACTCTGGGTAGCTTGCCAGGAAAGACATTTCCAAATTTTTTATTTCCCTATGACTGAAAGATACCTATTGAAAGGTTTGGTATGTTCCAATGTCTCTTATTAAGACCAAACACAAGAGAAGAGTGTTCCAATCCAAAAAGGTGGCTGATGAATTATAGAAAGGTGGACCAATTAAATGTCAGCAAAAGGTATGGTTTTAGGAAAGACTAACAGGGAAGAGGAGTACAACAGTCTAAGAGAACAAGCTTTGAATCAGGCAAACTTTGGGCTCAGATCCTGCTCCACCACTTCATTGACATTTTGGAAGATACTTCCTCTGCATGTCTCTATTTCCTCATCTGTAAAATGGGAAAAACAACAGTACTTTCTTCTAAGGGTTGAGTCAAGGATTAAGTGAAAAAATGCATGTAAAACATGTACTAGTTAATAACTTACCCAATGGGTCGTTAAATGACAGCTGAGTCAGAAAAGGCATGAGTGACAAGGAAGGAAGGAAGGAATCTCTAAAGGAAGTCAGAGTCCATCGCTTCTTGTGAGTTTTCCTCCATACCAATTCATGGAGTCAGCTTCATTTTCAGTGAAGAAGAAAGAGAAGCTTACAGCCAGGAGAGAAGAAAATAGTGAGAAAAGCACTTTTGTTGAGACGTTCCAAAGTTTTAGTGAGTTTCACATGGGGAGCTTGTTAGACTGTGTCCTGAGTCAGCGGGCCAGATAAGGCCCAGGAATCTGCATTTTAACACTTCTCCAGGCAACTCTGATACAGCTGGCTTTTAGACCTCTTCTGGGTGACTCTAACCCTCACAGCCCTGTCTGCCTGCTTAGATACTCACAGATGCCTCACCTTTTCTGTCTTCAGTTAATGATGTGCCCCTAAACCTTTACGGTAGAAACGACAGCTGCATGAAATCAGACCTCTCTGGCTCTTGTCATCAGCCTCCTCCTCTTTCCCCCAAAAGCTTGGAGCCCAACTTCTGGCCCAGACAAGGGCAGCAAGGCAGGCTAGAAGGCCGAGGTGTTTTGTTGTGTGTGCTGGTCTACCAATGGGCTTGACAAAGCATTAAGTCCTGAATGTGAACCCAAGAGTACCAAACTGCCATCACTTAAGACTGTGAAAAGCAATGACACCGTTATCAAGAAGTAAGTTCAAAGCACTATGAACTTACCAAGAAAACAAGATTAGAAAAGTACCACATTGCAGTGCTAAGGGTCAGGGAGAGGTAGAGGTCAGCACAATGCAAGATACAAGTGTCTGATGGTGACCTTGTCGCTCAGATGGGCAGAGTACTCCTGGAGACTTGCTCATGAATAGCTCCCGTAAATCAGCTTCTTTGAAATGCATACATATTGTCTACGGCCATACCACCCTGAACACACCCGATCTCATCTGAAATGCATACATAAAGGGCACTGTAGAGGCCATTAGTTAAGGAAATTTAAGG
This sequence comes from Giraffa tippelskirchi, assembly GCF_054371585.1. NCBI lineage: Eukaryota > Metazoa > Chordata > Mammalia > Artiodactyla > Giraffidae > Giraffa > Giraffa tippelskirchi. The sequence continues at coordinate 98,126,900 of NC_137277.1, forward strand.
TGACTCCTGCTGTACCAAGAAGAAATACTTTATAGTACAAACACCTGCCTCCTCATCATCTGTTTTCTAAAGGCAAATTCTTTATCTACACCCCCGCCCTCTGTGACCATGGTAATGGCTTTAACTAGTTCTCTTGAAATCAAAGCCACTCCTTATACTATTAACTTCATTGGAAAGGCGACTTTCAAACAAAAACGAAACTTTCCAGAATAGGTTCTGTCTTTAATTCAAGGACTTTCGTATCGAGTTGATTTTCTTTTTTTTATTTTTGTCTTGTGAAACTTGCCTTTGGTTGCTAAATGCTTCCTCATTACTGAACTGTTGGGTTTTTCTTCTTTTGTCCACACAATAGGAGGGGCACATCAACATGCCATCTTTCTGAGAAGCCCTCACCTGCCCTGATGTCTTTTTATTAAGGCTTTTTATTCCCCCTCTGCTTTTGTAGCAGGAAAAAGTGAGGGGGAAATGACCTCCCTAAGGTTTAACAGGAGTCACCTGACAGCTTGAAGGATGCTCCTTTCCTGGTAAATGTTCCCAGATAGATCAGCATCTGGGGGCCCTGGACAGAGCCTGACCCTGGAGTCTGCTGTCCCCTCTCACAGCTTTAAGACCAGAGAGCCCCCGAGCAGCTGGTTGGAGGCACCCCGAGAAAAGAGGCAAAATGAGAAAGGAGGATGTGAAAGTTAAGGAGTCCCAGGGTTCTCCAACCAAATAGAAAAAGATAGCCAAGTGAAGAGTCACCATCAGTGTGTGTGTGAATGTAGGGAGATCTTCAATCATCTATTTTCCAGAGAAACTTCCAGCAGACAAAAGCCGCATTCATGAGAACCATGATGAATGATAGTTGGGGAGGCTTCCTGGCATGGATATGAGTGTGGATCTGACACCCACAGGTTCCACCTTGGAGATTCCAAGCCCTTGAGGTCTTGAGGCTAGAAAGGGAGAAGGGTGCCTTTGTTGTAATACTACTACTATTACTGCTACTAACAATAATGGCAGCTGTCATTTATTGAGCCCTTACTAATACCATGTCAGGTGTTATTCTATGTTTTACATGTATTAATTCAACATTCTCAACAACCATATAAAGCAGGTATTGCTATTATTTCCATCTTATGGGTAAGGAGATTGAGACGTTAATAATGTGCTAGGTCTTGCAGCAGTTAAATACTAGCGCTGGCTAGGATCTCTGGCCGTCTGGCCCGGCGCCCGTGCTCTTAACTACTGTGCTCTACTGCCTCCCACTGGCTGAATGAGCATAAAGAAATCTGAATCCCCAGATTACGTCAGAGAGCGCTCTCCCATAGAAATGTTATGCAAACCATATGGTATTGTTAAATTTTCTAGTTAACCTTTGTGTAATTTTTGACTAGAGGATAATGGCTTTACAATGTTGTGTTGCTTTCTGCCTTACAACAACACGAATCAGCCATAATTGCATCTATATCCCCTCCCTCTTGGAGCCATCCTCCTGCCTCCCATAAAAAGTATAAAATAAATTAATTTTAATAGTATGTTTTATTTAATCCATTACATCCAAAATCTTATGTCAATGTACAGTCAATATAAAATTGTTAATGAGATATTGCACTTTTTTTTCTTATCAAGTTTTCAAAATCAGTGTGTATTTCACACTTAACACAAAGCCTAATTCTGAAAAATCACATTTCTAGTGACTATTGAGCTATAGCCACATGTGACTGGGCTACCAGATTGGCAGCAATAGAAATTCAGCACTTTAGAATTAGGTGCCGCACTGACCTGGACTCAACAGACCAGCCTGGATGGTACACAGTGATAGAGAAAGCCTTTCCTCCTACCTACATGTCTTCAGTATGAACATCTCAAGAAATACTGAAGGGAGTATGGAAAGTGGAAATTTCTTCTGTGTAATACCTGCTCTGGAGCCTGGGCCAAAATCCTTGCTTGACAAATGTTTAATTCCCAGTGACTCTAAATTCTTAAAATAAGTATCTCCACCAGGCCATGTCCATTCCTCCTATATTTATTGCCTACTGGAGAAGGCGATGGCAACCCACTCCAGTACTCTTGCCTGGAAAATCCCATGGACGGAGGAGCCTGGTAGGCTGCAGCCCATGGGGTCGCCAAGAGTCGGACCGACTGAGCGACTTCACTTTCACTTTTCACTTTCATGCACTGGAGAAGGAAATGGCAACCCACTCCAGTGTCCTTGCCTGGAGAATCCCAGGGACAGGGGAGCCTGGTGGGCTGCCGTCTATGGGGTCGCACAGAGTCGGACACGACTGAAGCGACTTAGCAGCAGCAGCAGCAGCAGAGAGCCCTCCTAATTCATGTTCTGGCTGCAGGGTTTCAACAAGCTTCATTTTGCTTGGAGCAAGAACATTCTATGCCCCACCCCAGACATTTCACAGTCAAAGATGTAGCCAGTATATATTCTCATGGACACAGGCCTGTCACTTTCTTTGCAGGAGTGTTGCTAACCTATTAGAAGCAGCCATGGTTCATTTGCTATTCTAGAAACCGTCTTTAGATCTTCATGCTGTAGCAGCTATTTCATTAACTCCTCTACTTATTTCTGCCTAATCACCTTACATGGCTTTTTGGCTAAAGAACAAAAGTGTGTGAGACCAGGCGTCATGCTGTTAGGGGGTCATTAGTCCCACTTAAATTCAGATCCGCTATAGATCTTACCTTGAAAGCAGCATGACTCGTCCTGTGTGTATAACTCTCCTTATTAAATATCTAAAAGCAATAAGAGTTAGGATAAACTAAGCATGATTCATTTCCTCCCGAGATACCACGGATTTTCCTCACTTCTTGCAGAGGGAGGCAGATATTTAATGATAATTTTTATGGGGGATTTTTTTTCCCATGATAGCAAAGGGAGAGCTTAATTATAATGCTTCATTAAGAAATGTATCATCTCCCAGGCATACTGCAAGTGTTATTAGTCATTCTGCTGTCAATGAGAGAAGGTACTGTATAATTACAAAATTGTATTAATATCATCAATAGAGTCAAAATAACATTTCATAGAATGTTCGAGTAGAAAGGACTATACAGAACACTTAATTTCTCAAACTTCCCTGGAGATAAGAATCACTTGGGATACTTTTAACAATAAAGAGTCTGTGGCTCCATCCAAACCAACTGAATTAGAATCTCAGGGGATGGGTCTAGGAATTTCAGGGGTGGGTTTAAAAAGCATGAGCACCTGGGCATAATCTTATCAGGAAGCTAAGGGAACACTGAAGCCCCACACCTTGGTTTTACAGGCGAGGGCACTGGGGCTCAGAGAGATGGGGAGACTTAATGGATTTCAGACAGCTACTGTCCATCAGATGGGAATGGAACCCACCTCTCTTGAACCTAATTCAGAAATTTTCCAAGACACCAGGGCACTACATTAGAGTGAAAATAAAACTGAAAATCATGATTATTTTCTGTCTATATATTTTAAAAGGAAGAGCAAGTAGTATACTTCTCGGGGGTAGGTTGTATTTAATTTTGAGTGTAATCTCCTACACGATTCAAGAAAATCCATGAAAAAGTGTATGTGTGTGTACACATTCCATTTCTACTTTGTCTTATACTCAGAAGAGGTCATCTTTAGTAAACTACAGTCTTTTTCACTGATCCTTTAAATACTCCTTGTGTATTAATTGTCACTCTTTTGAATTCTAATTCTTTTTGAGTCAGTCATTCAAGTACATATCCATTTGCTTTGAATAATCAAGTTCTTACTTTAGCTTTTGTTTCCCTTGAAGAAATAGGGCTATCCTTCAACAAATAACTCATTTTTTAAAATTCAGCAGAACAAAAGAGATTATTATCTTTCCTGCACTGCAGAAAAAGTATGGTTTGAAAAATTTAATGAGAAGTGTTTTCTCTACATCAGAACATTAATTGAACCATCTCCTTAATGTGATTTTCTTTGTTTCCACAGACTGTCCAAAACCTCCAAATATTCCCATGATCATGTTGGGGGTTTCGCTGGCTATTCTTCTTATTGGAGTCGTCCTACTGTGCATTTGGAAGCTCCTGGTGTCTTTTCATGATAGGAAAGAAGTTGCCAAATTTGAAGCAGAAAGGTCAAAGGCCAAGTGGCAAACGGTATGTGCACACCTAGGGGCTAGCTACTTCTTGTCCTGAGGAAAAGATGGGGTGTTGGATTTCTTCTGCACTAAGAGTTAAACTGTCACATTCTTTCTCTGCTCCTCTCACCAAGTCCCCATCAGCTGGTTTCTGTTCTGCTTTGGGGACAAAGCGGTCTCTGTCCATTCTCTGGGACTCAGATAGTCCTCACAGAATTCATTTGTCTCTCATTGCAATGAAGATTTCCCCTACTCCGAAGAGTCTCATGAAACTCCTTATACGGTTAGCTGCTTAGGAACATCAAGACGATAAATTTTATTCTTTACCACCAGAAGGTTCCTGCAGGCCCAATTTGACAAGCATACATGCTACATCTAAACATTTCCATAAATCGGCTGTTAGAGCTAATGAAATAATGTTCAGGAGTAGTATGACAGTTCATGCCAATTTCCATGGAAATACTCATTACTCATAACAGGTTAAAAAAGTAAGGCAAGAAGACTTAAAATACCATCCAGTTAGCTTTTCTGAATAGCATCAATTTTAAACAGCTACCTGGAAAAAAAAAAAAACAACCCTCCAAAGTATTGACTTTTAAACATATGTACTCAATAGATATAATTTATGTGTCTTCTCTTCACAGTGGGCAAACACAAAACAGGACTCCAATTTTCTGTGTTTCTTTTCCACAGGAGAGATAATTACATTTCTAGAGGCCCATAGAAACAATTTCATGGTTTTAATTTCATCTCTCTCTCTCTAATGGTGTGTCCGGCTATCTGATAGCAATTATCTTACATTGCTGATTCTTAAAACCATGATATCACTGGAGAAAATACGGGCAAATGCAATGCTCCTTTGGGTTCATCTCCCCAAATAATTGATGTTAACACTTTTTTCTCTGGTTCTATAATGATATCTTCCGTACCTAAAGCAAATGGAATTTTCTGTTTTAGGTACATTTATCTTAATAAGGGATGTTATATCTTATGTAGTTATTTTGAAATAAATATAATATATGGTGCAGGGCAATAGACCATGAAAATTTTTATCTACTTTATCTTCCCATTAAAAATACCTTTAGACACAACAACCAAATGCAATGTATGGATCTTGTTTTGATCTTGATTTGAGCACTCTAACTAATATATATTTTTGGACAACTGGAAAAAAAAGTATAGACCTGGGTATTAGACTGATGGCAAGAAATTATGGTTAATTCAGTTAGGTAGGATAATGGCATGAGGCTTTGATAGAAAATAATTAAGGTTTACAGTAAAAAGGAAGTGAAAGCTGGGTTTGCTCTTAAATAATTCAGCCAAAAGAGAGAGAGGGATAGTTGAAGTAACTGTGGCAAAATCTTGATAACCCCTGAATCTGGGTGTTGGGTCTACAGAGGTTCGTGACACGACTTTCCTCTTCTTTTGTGTATGTGTGGACTTTTCCTAATTAAACAAAACCCTTAGTAATGTAAAGTAAGGATTTGCAATGAAGATATAATGTTTCTGTCTCTAATGAGGTAAAAATGTAACCTGACAAGTTAGTTGGTGACTTAGAACCCAGTACTATGAAGCAGAAGTATTGGAGCAATTAACTTCCCCTGACTCCCTGTCCATAGATGTTGTTTTTAACTCTCACCAACTGCCAAGAAAATGCCTGGCAGGGGTCAGAAGGCAACCAGGTTAAACAATGTGATTAGTGTGTTCATGTCAATCTCAAACCCCCAATCCATCCCTTACCCACCCAACCCATTTCCCCAGTAACCATAGGTTCATACACACTACTATTGTAAAACAGGTAACCAAAAAGGACCTACTGCATATAGCACAGGGAACTCGATTCAGTATTCTCTAATAACCTAAACTGGAAACATTTTTGGAAAAGAAGCAAACAAGAATGTGATTAAGTTAGTACAAAATGCAATAGCAGTAGTTAGTTGAAAGACCACGAGCCCTATGCAGTAGTCTTGATACTCCCATTTTTTAATGTAAGAAAATTGAGGCTCAGAGAGGATAAGCGATTTCCCAAATTGCTGCTTTATGATGGAGCTGAAATCCTAATTGCAGCCTTTTCTTCCAAGCACAGCCTTGACCCTCCTAGAAATAATAGGCAGGTGTTCTGAAAACAAGCACTTGGGCAATTATATGATGAGTATCTACTAACCAGCACTTTTTCATGTTCTCCTACAAAGGCATGAATCCTGACAAATGATTAATATCTTTAAAATAACATTTTAATTAACAGTTAATTTTCCCCAAAACATGAATTGTTTTCCCTCAGGATGTAGAACATGACTGAAATTCAAATGCTGAATTTTTGTTGTCTCTTCACCTAACGTGGAATTAAAATATGCATTAAACAGATAAAAGCATAAATGAAAAATATTATTCCCTGTTAAATTGAGTTTCTTTGAATAACAAATGTTTGATGTTCTTGACTAGATAATGACTGGGTCATAATTATTCACTTGGATGCAAAAGAGGTTTAATTCAAATTATTCAATTCAAATTTCACTAATATATCCTATTGAAAAAAAAAAGAATGCTGCTCAGTGCATCCATTTTGAGGCTTTTGATTTGATTTTGTTTTTATCTAAAACCTTTTTCCTCTTGAAGAACTGAATTTGGTCTTCAAACCCAAGGAATCTCAAGGGACAGCAGTGGGATCTTCCGACCGTTAGGCCCCCATTAGACTCTAAAGGTAATAGAGCTCTGGATAAGAAAGAGCTTTGTTCTTGCTTCCTAAAATATTTCATTCATCAACTATAAAGAAAGGTTACTTCTTATTACACATTTAGAAATAACCCCCCATCCATAGTCTTTATGAAAACACAAAAGGAAGATATTTAAATCCATTTTTGATAAGACATTTTTTTCTAGGATGACAAGTCATTAACTAAAGGCGAAAAACGTTCAGTCTGACATTCGTTACAGTCATGGATTGATTTTGCACTGCGCTAAGCAAATCAGGTCTACATTTGGCAGTTAGGCAGTCATTAAGGCAGCTGTGGGTCATGACAGAGAGCTTTCTTATTACCACTTTTTCAAGCTCAAAAAATGTGCCATTGGATTTGTAAAATCCACAGCCTAAATTAGTACCTTCCAGAACTCCTGGGGGAGTCAGCCTAGTGACTCCAGAGGGTTGGAGGAAACTTGATCTTGTTTAAACAGTGCAGGAGGGCAGGTCCACCAGAAATGGAGCCAGACCCAAGCCCGTGTCTCAGCTGGAAATCCTAGTCAGAGAAGCTGCCACTGGCATGGCACTAAAGAAGGCAGTGCTGGACATCACCCCACTTTCTCCTGCCAACAACATTTCATTTGAGCTCATTCTTCTGAGTTCTGATCATCAGCTGAGGCCAGGAAAAACTCTACTGGCCTGCATCAAATGTACTTGCTTTTACCCTTGCTTTAAGCTTCCACCTTACCCTCCTACTATGTTGGGAACTGCTTCATCTACCACCCCTATTAGCATGCCCAGACTCTATGACTACCTTTGCAAGAGGACCCCCCCACACCAAATATTGTAAACTTTAATAAATAGAGTTGCTTCAAAACACAGAAAGAAAACTGCAGAATCAAAATAAAACATTCAACAAAATATCTGCCAAATAGCATCGTGTATCCAGTCAATTGCAACTTAAGTCACTTCCTTTGCTGTGCATATCAACTGTGTTTAGTGTGAGATGTGGGATGCCTGACATGATCTGGGATGGGGTCCACAAAAGAGCTCCTAGTCCTACAAAGCTCTGCCCTGGCCCTACTCACAACTTTCTTACACAGTGTCTGGTTTCCTAAGTCCCTCACTTCCTCCAGGACAGTGCCCCACCCATTATTCCCTGCCTTCACATCTCATTTTTGTCCCGTTTTTCCTCTTCAGTCGAGTCTGTTATTCTTCTGTACCCAACTTAAACTTACTAGTTTGCAATTAAATTAATCTCTTAAATTTAAACACATGAATTTTGTTTGTGAACAAGACTCTGCTTGCATCTAAGACCACATCCATCTGCCATATACCCTCCAAATCTCAAGTTCTTATTGCAGTAGGACTAAGTAAGGACTGGAGGGTCCTCATGATTATCCAAGCTGACCTCAGGAGTAGAAGCAATATAGTGACTTGGCCTTCACTCGTCATCCACCACCAGGGAACCTCTTCTTTATTTGCCCTCTTTAGTGAGATAGCATCTCTCTGCAAAGGCTCATGGACAAAGGTAACATGTTGCTCAGTCAGAGGCAGGCCACTGGCTCTGGGCAACACAGAAACAGGTGTAGGTGTGACTCCTCTTCACAGTGAAGACACTTCAGTGCATCCAAGGGAAACAAGAGGGAGAGGCCAGAGAATGGTTTTTAATTTTATTCAGTTCTTCTGAGAGCTGAGAGAAATGTACTGAGAAAGCAAATACAATTGCATTTTTTTTTTCTTTCAAATCTATGCCTAGAAAATGCTACCATCTCTGCCATTTTAGGGGATAAGAAGATCAAAGTATGATAATTTGGAGGGTCAGAGGTGGCACCCAGACTCCATACATACTCAAAAAAGGGCTTGGAAATGCTGTGCTGAATCCCAAAGCCCAAAAGTGGGGCATATTTTTAGCACCCTATCCAGGACCTTAAAAAAAGGAAATTCCAAATGCCAAGAAGTTATATGTAAGTAGGACTGATGCTGAAGCTGAAGCTCCACTACTTTGGCCACCTGATGTAAAGAACTGACTCATTGGAAAAGACCCTGATGCTGGGAAAGACTGAAGGCAAGAGGAGAAGGGGATGACAGACGATGGTTGAATGGCATCAGCAACTTGAAGGACATGAGTTTGAGCAAGCTCTGGGAGTAGGTGGTGGACAGGGAAACTTGGCCTGCTGCAGTCCGTGGAGTCGCAAAGAGTCAGACACGACTGCATGACTGAATTGAACTGATGAGAAGAAGCAGCATTTTTTGAGCACTTACTATGTGCCAGATACCTGCTGAAGTACGGTCCTCCTGGACCAGGTGGGCACTTTGGTAATCCCTCTTATGGATGAGAATGCCAAGGTTCAGAGCTGCTTAAGTAAGGTTACATGGTAGAGCTGGGTTAGAACCCAGGCTCTCTGAAGCCAAAGTCTGCATGCCCAACCTTGGGGAATGGGACAGAAGGAAATGTTCCTTATGCAGACATCTCATGCCTGCATGGAACAATGAAACTGAAGGAGAGAAATTGGAGGCTCAGGTTGAGCATTTATTCAAACACCTAGAGAGCTTTGGGCTATCTGGTCCTGGTGATGGCACCTGGAAACACATCTACAGTCCAGACAGAGCAATTGAATTATCCAGGCTTTGCCCACAACCCTTCTACTGCCCCGGGGGCAAAGCTGTTTTGCCCAACCCTCCTGGGGACCAGTACTCTGTCATGAGCCTGGTATCCCACATGCCCGTCTCTTGTGACTCTCTCCTTCCCACACTGTTATTCTCTAGCAAGGGAAAGCCACCGAATTCTTTTTACTAGCAAAAAAGCAAAATGGCTGTCTGAGGAGGCCTTACAAATAGCTGTGAAAAGAAGAGAAGCGAAGAGCAAAGGAAAAAAGAAAAGATATTCCCATCTGAATGCAGAGTTCCAAAGAATAGCAAGGAGAGATAAGAAAGCCTTCCTCAGCAATCAATGCAAAGAAATGAGGAAAACAACAGAATGGGAAAGACTAGAAATCTCTTCAAGAAAATTAGAGATACCAAGGGAACATTTCATGCAAAGATGGGTTCGATAAAGGACAGAAATGGTATGTACCTAACAGAAGCAGAAGATATTAAGAAGTGGTGGCAAGAATACACAGAAGACCTGTACGAAAAAGATCTTCATGACCCAGATAATCACGATGGTGTGATCACTCACCTAGAGCCAGACATCCTGGAATGTGAAGTCAAGTGGGCCTTAGAAAGCATCACTACGAACAAAGCTAGTGGAGGTGATGGAATTCCAGTTGAGCTATTTCAAATCCTAAAAGATGATGCTGTGAAAGTGCAGCACTCAATATGACAGCAAATCTGGAAAACTCAGCAGTGGCCACAGGACTGGAAAAGGTCAGTTTTCATTCCAATCCCAAAGAAAGGTAATGCCAAAGAATGCTCAAACTACCACACAATTGCACTCATCTCACATGCTAGTGAAGTAATGCTCAAAATTCTCCAAGCCAGGCTTCAACTATACGTGAACCGTGAACTTCCAGATGTTCAAGCTGGTTTTAGAAAAGGCAGAGGAACCAGAGATCAAATTGCCAACATCTGCTGGATTATCGAAAAAGCAAGAGAATTCCAGAAAAACATATACTTTTGCTTTATTGACTATGCCAAAGCCTTTGACTGTGTGGATCACAAAAAACTCTGGAAAATTCTTCAAGAGATGGGAATACCAGACCACCTGACCTGCTTCCTGAGAAATCTGTATGCAGGTCAGGAAGCAACAGTTAGAACTGGACATGGAACAACAGATTGGTTCCAAATAGGAAAGGAGTATGTCAAGGCTGTATATTGTCACCCTGCTTATTTAACTTATATGCAGAGTACATCATGAGAAATGCTGGGCTGGAAGAAACACAAGCTGGAATCAAGATTGCTGGGAGAAATATCAATAACCTCAGATATGCAGATGACATCACCCTTATGGCAGAAAGCGAAGAAGAACTAAAGAGCCTCTTGATGAAGGTGAAGGAGGAGAGTGAAAAAGTTGGCTTAAAGCTCAACATTCAGAAAACTAAGATTATGGCATCTGGTCCCATCACTTCATGGGAAATAGATGGGGAAACAGTGGAAACAGTGTCAGACTTTATATTTTTGGGCTCCAAAATCACTGCTGATGGTGACTGCAGCCATGAAATTAAAAGACGCTTACTCTTTGGAAGGAAGGTTATGACCAACCTACATAGCATATTGAAAAGCAGAGACATTACTTTGCCAACAAAAGTCCGTCTAGTCAAGGCTATGGTTTTTCCAGTAGTCATGTATGGATGTGAGAGTTGGATGGTGAAGAAAGCTGAGTGCCGCAGAATTGATGCTTTTGAACTGTGATGTTGGAGAAGACTGTTGAGAGTCCCTTGGACTGCAAGAAGATCCAACCAGTCCATCCTAAAGGAGATCAGTCCTGTGTGGTCATTGGAAGGACTGATGTTGAAGCTGAAACTCCAATACTTTGGCCACCTCATGCAAAGAGTTGACTCATTGGAAAAGACCCTGATGCTGGGAAGGATTGGGGGCAGGAGGAGAAGGGAACGACAGAGGATGAGATGGCTGGATGGCATCACCGACTCGATGGACATGGGTTTGGGTAGACTCCGGAAGTTGGTGATGGACAGGGAGGCCTGGCGTGCTGCAATTCATGGGGTCGCAAAGTGTCGGACACGACTGAGCGACCGAACTGAACTGAACTGAACTGAGCAGGTGTTTGCTGTCCCAAGAAGCTAGTTGTAACTCCTCCTGAATTTTGGTCTCATTTTAGCAAGATTATTTGTGCCCTAGTTTGATGCTTCTCACCATCTCAATGCATTTCTTAAAGGTGGATACTATGTCATTCATCTTTTGTTTCTTTTTACCTTTTTATTGTGTATCAGATTGTAGCCGATTAGTAATGTTGGGATAGTTTTAGGTGCACAGCAATGGAACTCAGCTATGCATATACATGTGTCCATTCTCCCTCAAACCCCCCTCCCATTCAGGCTGTTACATAACCTTGAGCAGAGTTCCCTGTGCTATACAGTAGGTCCTTATTGGTTATACGTTTTAAATATAGCAGAGTGTACATGCCCATCCCAAACTCCAGACTATCCCTTACCCCAACCCTCCCCCCAGCAACCATAAATTGGTTCTCTAAGTCTGTGAGTCTGTTTCTGTTTTGTAAATAAGTTCATTTGTATCATTTCTTCTTAGATTCAGCATATAAGCGACATCATAGGATATTTCTCTTTCTCTGACTTCACTCAGTGTGTATGTCATTCATCTTTGTATGCTTCTACTAGTTCACTTTTCCCATTTTTATCTTTCACGTTTTACTTTTGGGTCACCTGTTGGTTCATTCTGTTCATTTGATAAATTCTGAGTGCTTGCTGTGGGCTAGTTGAACTGTTTTCAGCTCTGTTAAAATAGCAGCCAACAAAGCAGCCATTTTTTGTTCCATGTGCATTTCCAAAAATCCATGATTTAGTGCATTTTCAAAAAGGGTAAGATTTTTAGGATACAGAATTATTTTTTATAATAAAAAACAATAAAGTAAAGATGTATACATTTTTAAATGCTAAAAGTATGACATATCAAATTAATCAAAATTATTCAAATATCTTCCAAGATTAAGCCTAACTTTCTTTTTCTAGTCTGTAATGTACACTGAAATTATTTAGATATATTAAAACTGTGTAGTAACAAAATATACATACTTTCATTTGGACCCTTTTTTTTTCTTTTTTAGGGAACCAATCCACTGTACAGAGGCTCCACCAGTACCTTTAAAAATGTAACCTATAAACACAAGGATAAACAAAAGGTTGATCTTTCCACGGATGGATAGAACTACTTTATGCACAGACAAATTTTGTTTCACTGATATGAAATGTTATTGCACTATTTAATTTTTCTCTCTTTGTTGTTTTAAGGTTGGTTTAAGATAATAATAGGTCATTTGGAGATCAGTCATTTTCTGTGTGAAGGTTAGAGATGGTGTTGAAAGTTTCAAAATAATCAAGAAGAGAAATATCCTTAGCAAAGGGGTGACTTTGGGGATCATTTCAAAAATACTAACTCTGTTGCATTAATGCCTCAAAAAATCATCAAAATGATTCATGAAGGCCTGATTTGCATTTGAAAAATGTTTGAAATTAGAATCTCATTTGTTACAGAAATACAGCTACCTGAAGTCTCTGTCTCAGCAAAGTCACAAAGTCCATATGCCACATTATATAGTCATACTTGCCAACGAATTCTAAACTTCCAGTAAATCTGCCCTTTCCTAAAGAAGATTTTTTCTTAACCAATGAAAAACATGAGATACTGACTTTTACTTAAGCTATAGGATGTAATTCTCCTAAAGATGCTCCTCATGTAAGAATGAAAATGAAGTATTAATAATTTCTACAGATTTGAATGCCCCTAAAAGTCAAATTTTTTTTGTTTTACAGATGAAGAAAAAGTAATTTATAGATTAGGAAGTCACCAGTAAAAAACAAAAATAACAAGCCTATCATTAGATTATGTTTAATGACCTGAAAAATAAACTTCTACGTTCAGTTTCCCTATTGACCCTGTGTTTTCAGACTATTACACCTTCTGTATTTCTCAACCCATTTAACTCAGTTTCACAGTCATGTAAACCCTGTAAATTTCATATGAAAGTTTTAATTTCTTGTCAAAAACTTTAAATAGTGAGATAGCTTATTCAAAATGGGCTCCAATAACAAAAAGGACCATGTGTTAAACAGAATAAAATTTGTAATGGTTTTAAATCAAACATATCAAGAATACACAAGTCTCCTGTGAGTAATAGGCTTACTTAAATCTGTATTCTTTTTCCATTTGCATAACCCAGCTTACATATTTCAGTTGCATATGGTGAATATGCTACTTGAAAAAGTTGGATTTTACTTGCAAAATACATGTGGGTAATTAGGGATCCACAGGTTAATTGAAGAGATGAACTCCGTAGAATATTATTCCTTACAGTTAATACTGCTTCACAAAGCACTTTCATCTCATTGATCCTCGTAGGGAAACTAAGCCCCAGAGAGTGGGTGGAACTGGTCCCGAATTGAGATCTTCTAGCTCTAAGCTGCTGCTTCTTTCCACAGTGTGAGACTGACTCTTATCAGTGAAATGATAGAAAGGTTTTGTTAGTTAAGTGATAATTGCCATTTGTTTGAAAATATAGCGGCTAGACAAATAGCACTTAAACTACTGGAATATAGATGAGGTCTTGTACTTTTGTGCAATGTTTATTACCTTTGAGAAAATTGTGATGTGAAGCCTTTTACTAGGTGAGTAGTTCATTAGGTAATGGAGGCTTCGTGTTTATCCACTGAACTGGCTCAGAATAATCTATGATAAGTCTCTTCAATTCTGTCAGAGAGCTTGGTACACAATTTGATCACTTAGAGACTTATTTTTTTTCAGGTTTCTAAATAACTCAGGTAAATTAGACACTTGGGGAGTATACAGTTATACTAAAAGAATTACTAAACAATCACTTGGGAAACCTGAAGGGCTGATGTACCCATGCGTTCCTGACTGAAGCCCAGGGTTGGTGGGAAATCTCAAGCAATAAGGAAGTTGCAATTCCAATGACACAACAGTGGTATTCATCTCTACGTGTGATATTTTTGTATTACTCCTAGAATGGGATTTTAGGATATATAAATTTCCTTTGTGTGTATATTGGGGAAGGTAGAAAAAAATCTGCTATTTCTCTGCATCCTGTTTTGACCCAAGGCTGGACCTTGAAAAGGTCAAAACATTAACAGTAGTACTTCTGTTCACTGAAGAGTTATGTTACATGAAGATACAATGGGTTTTTTTGTAAGTTGCTTTATTGTATTTTGCAATGATATAAATAAACATTGTAATTTAAACAATGAACTTTAGGTGAATGATAATTCCTTTTATTTACCTGGCACAAAACCCTCTTCTTGGATTTCTGTATCCCTGGGTGACCTGTTCTGACCACTTTGCTGGTCTCAGCCAAGAAGAAGAGCAGAAAGAGGCAGCCACTAAAGGCAGGAGACAGCAGGTTGTCGGCTGTAATTTGCTCCAAGTTTACAATACTGACATCATGAGGTTTTTAACCAGGTCTGGACATTACCTCGCATTGTGTAAAATCAAGTTCTTTAGGGTAAGTGTTTGTGCTGAATTGTGAGTTTTCGCCCCCAAATTCACAACATGAAGTCTAAATCAGAATATGGCTGCATTTGGAGCTAAGAAATTTAAAGAGGTGAGTTAAAATGAGGTCACTCTAATCTGATATAATTGGTGTCCTTATAAGAAGAGATTAGGTCACACAGATGCACAAAGAGAAGACCGTGTAAAGACAAGGGGAGAAGATGCAATCAGGAGAGAGGCCTTGGAAGAACCTGCCAACAGCTGGGTCTTGAACTTCTAGCCTCCAGAATTGTGACAAAATAAATTTCTTCTCTTTAGGCTTCCCAGTCTGTGGTACTTTGTTATGGCAGCCCCAGCAAACTAACAGTCAGGTAGTGCTGTCTTCTTGAGCATCCATCTGTAGACTTTGTGGTGTGATGCTCATTTTCCAAATCAGAAAAATTAAGCAGAGAGGGACCAAATGCTCACAAAGCAAGTCAGCTTAGAAAAAGTCCTTTCTCTCAGAAAAAAAGGCCCCTTCTTTACAAAAAGACAGGGGAACTCAAGTTAAGCATGCTAATATTCAGAAACAAAATGCTTCTTATAGACTAAAGGCCAGATGTCTGGAAATCTGGAAACTGTTCCCATTTTGAATAGTCCTGAGAAAGTCACTTTTCTGCTTAGTTTTTCCATCTGTAAAATGGTAGCAGTGCCTGTCTCTTCTAGCACCTATAACAATCTCTGATACATAGTAGGGGCTCAATGAACTCATTCAATCAGTATTGTTGAGTACCTAATGTATGCCAGACATGTTTCTTACGATTATGGATTCAGCAATGAACAAAATAACCAGTCTCTATGCTCCCAAGTCAGGAAGAAGAAAACAAACAAATAAATATACACTATCAGGATACTGGATCCAGTTTATGCACATCCCAGATCCACTTGGCTCTACCTGGCCCCCCAAGTCTAAGCTGAGAGTCGCCCCAGCACCAACCAACACAGTCCTCTTGGGGGTAGAGCCACAGCTTCCCACTAACTCACCAGGAGTCAAGGGCCACAGCAAGTCTTGTGCCCAAGTCCAGAGTGGCAGCTGGACCTGGGAGAGAAAACAGAAACATTAAAAGAAGAATGCAATAATTGGTCGATCTGAACTGAGCCATTAAGGGGAAGGGAGAGAGCATGCTTTCCCAGCTGGGTTTGAGGAAGAGTCAGGAATTTTGGGGGGAGAGAGACGAAAAAGTCTTTGTGGAAGTCACTATGTCTGGGCAATATTGAGAATGAGGTACATGCGAGTGGGAGCAGTTGGATATTCTTTTTTAATTGGAGGAAAATTGCTTTATACAGTTGTGTCGGTTTCTGCCACGCAACAACCTTTAAACGTATTCGTCTTTTTGGGCTTGCTGCACTCTTGACGAAGGCAGCCTGCAGGGCTCCAAGGCAGGAGCAAGGAGGCCCAGCTCCACGAGAATCTAGCAGAGTCCGCACGGTGTGTTAAACTGGCTCAGGTTTCCCCTTGTCAATACCAGAAACAATCATGCCCCAAAATACTCCTGTGAAACCCACCAAACGGAAGACTCCGAATCCCCCAAAGCAGCCAAGAGTCTTCTGAGTTGCTCTCTTCTTCACCTCTCCATATCCATTTTTTCCAGAACTTCTTGAAGGTACAAGATACGAGGCAAGCAATCCTGCCAATCCCAGTAATCTTTAACCGAGGGAGTAAGTTGATCTCTCCAAAGGGTAAGTGTACTTAAATGTTGCTCATTCATAATGATGTCATATCATCCTCATTTTATGGAAATCTAAAACTCCTTATTCAGAGGGAATAAGAAATAGGAATTGAATGAGACATGATAAAGAGAAAGTCTTTTATTAAATTTCACTCTACAGCAGCAGATTCAACACAGCTAAAAAGCAAGGAAACTTAAGGGGCCGGGACCTCTTTTACTAGGTCATCTGGGCTAGGATGCCCTGGTACTAAATGAGTGAAATTTTGTATGAGGCTTCAGTAGCCAGGATAGTGGGCAGTGGCGGAATGTCCTACTACCTGGACCAAGACATAAATTCTTCTGAGCTGTGGACTGTGGGCTGTTAAATGCTGCCTCTCTTGTGCTTTGGAGGCATTCAAACGTGAATCACCCTAGGCTGAGTGAAGGTCAAATATCTGATCTTCAGTTCTCTCCCACTTGGCTGCACAACCAGCAATGAGGGAGCAGCATAGGCAACTTGGAAATTTTTCCTCTCTTTAGCTTGTCCTGGAGCTAGACCCTGGAGAGGCCAGGCTCTGGGAGGCACAAATTTGACTCACACACACTCTTTGGTGTCATGGACAACTTCAAGGCTTTACAAATCCCACAGCAGTCAGTATGAAATTCCAATCTGTTCCTTGTGATTTCTAGGTACAGATTTAATGAGGAGACTTACTGCTCAAAAAGGATATGCTTTCTCAGCCTGAAATGTGTTCACATTCATGGTCCTTGTGCAGTAGCCAATCTAGTTCCAAGTCAACAACAAAAGACAGTGCATCATGAAACTCCATTGTTTGTCAATAACTGACTGGGGAAAAAGTCACTATGTATTTTTTTTTTCAGCTGGCTTCGCTAGACCTACTATTGGTGCATGTTTGTGTGTACATATACATACATGTATATTTCTTCTTTATTTTAATACATGTGTCTTACTAGAGGGCTTCCCTGGTGGCTCAGCAGTAAAGAATCCACTTACAATGCAGGAGACGTAGGAGACACGGGTTCGATCCTTGGGTTGGGAAAATCCCCTGGAGGAAGGCATGGCAACCCACTCCAGTATTCTTGCCTGGAAAATCCCATGGACAGAAGAGCCTGGTGGGCTACAGTCCATAGGGTCTCAAAGAATCAGACACAACTGAAGTAACTGAGCACACACACGCAGGCACGTCTTACCAGAAACATCTATTATTTTATTTGAGGTATTTATTGTTTATTTCTTGTTTTAATAGATGTAACTTGCTAGCATTACATAACTTGTATTGTTATTAAAAATAGGTAACACCTACTGTTCCAAAAGTTTTATATAGGCTAACACATACAGAGCCCACAACCATCCTATGGAATGGTATTACTAGTATCTCCTGTTTTACAGATAGTAAGTAACTTGCCCAGGCCATGAACTTAGCAAGCTTTGAAGCCAGAATTTGAACTCTGGATTTGGAATCATGCTATTAACCACCATGCTCTCCTCTCTCATAAATCCGGTAAGGACATAATGACAATAAAAGTCATCATTCATTTATTATTTACTATAACCAGCATTATGTAAAGCATATTATGTATGTAAATACAGTAGTATTTAGTTCCCGAGAGGTTGTATTGTTTTCCCCACTTTACTAAGAGGGAAACAGCTGTTCAAAAAACTGAAGGATAGCCCAGGGTTACTAAATTTACAAATGCTCAGGGCAGGGTTTGGACCTGAGGCCATCTCACTCCAATGCTTCAGTCCTAAAACACCATACAATCCTGAAGGTCACTGACAGTGCCTACCTTTGGCTCTGCCCACTCCTCTGTCATCCCAGTAAGTCACTGCTACTAATCCGAGCCTGGTAGGATAGGTCTTAGAGTTGGTTTCCCAGATTTAATCATGGATTTTCACTGAACTACATAGGCTTACCTGTAGGGTGATGATAAACCTAGCTGCAAAGTAAAGCACCTTCTTGGGCATGGGACTCTAACCAGCAGTTAGCAAGTCTGAGTGTCAATGTGAAGCACACAGAGCTCAGTTCTCTTTCCAGAGCCCTGCCTGCCACCTTTTAAGTCAGATGCCTCAAAGGTCTGCCACTATGCACACAGAGGCGGCATCCACATCAGGAGTTCTGGAGGGGAAGTTTAGGTCTTGGAGGAGGGGTCTTAGCATGTCAAGGAAACTTCTGTCAGCAGCAAAGACTTCCACATCCATAGGGGTGTTTTCTGGGAATTCTGGTGTTTCATGTAAGTAGGTGGACTTGGTTGTCTGATGGGAGAGCCCCCATCTTCCTCCAAGTCCTCGCTGAGCGCACACACTGTTGTCCTCACTGACCCTGCGCCCTCGGGGCTGCATTGGAAGAAGTTGGCACCTTGCAAGCCCTTGTCCAGCATCCCCAAGGGCCCTGCCTCCTGGAGGAGACAGAGAAGAACTCTTAAAAGAAATTTTAAACAAATGGTAGGAGATCCAACCAACTTTTTAAAAATAAGAACTATATCTTTTTTATTTGTTTATCTCCTTCCGTAATAAATGACAATATTCTACTATGTTCTCTGTGTGTGCATGCCAAGTCACTTCAGTTGTGTCTAACTCTCTGTGACCCCATGGACTGTCGCCCTCCAGGCTCCATGGGATTCTCCCACATTCTCTACAGAATATTACTAGTTTTATAAACACTGCAGTGGGAAAATGAAAATTTAAATTAAGCAGACTAGCTATTAAATGTATCTTGTATAGTTTTGGTATATTAAACATCTACTTCATTGATTTCAAGAAATGTGTCAGATTTTGGAAACTCTTCTACTAAGAAGGTAAAATTGGAGAAGAAAAGTAGAAATAAAAGAAGATTAAAAACACTGGGCTTAATAAAAGATATGAATTTGTCACAGAGGCGAGAAAAATACACAATGCTTTTCTTTCTGAAGCTTTCTTGGTCATGTTCATTGTTTGGCTTATCCAAATCTAGTATTCATTTTAAGAGATAACCAACTCACTCCTTAATAAAATTCCATGATTCATTCAAAAACTTGAAAATGATTTCAGTTCCAGATGGACACAGGAAAGGATACACAGTAATTTTTATGTCGCAGCTGCAAAACAACTTTCTCAGCACTCAGTGTTACTACCATTTAGTATCCTATACTTAGCTGTAGGCAGTAATGGGATGTGAACATTTAATTGTGCTCAACCTCACATACTCAGAGTCCACAGGGAAGAGACAACGATCTGACAGATACTCCTGTCCTCACCCCGGTTCTGTTTATCTCCACTGCATGTATTCTCACCTGTTTCCTGGAGTTGTTGTGAGAATTAACTGAAATAATATGTTAAAGTAGTTGACATAGACGCTCAATAAATGTGCAGTAAATGATAGCTGTATTCAGTCACTGAGTGCCTCCAATAATCACTTTTTGTCAAAAAGAACAGAGTAGCCAAGGCTGGAGTCCAGGTGTAATTAGAGAACTGAGGAAGGGAGGAGGTAAAACAGATGGCAAATTTCAAGAAAAAAAAACATGAAGTACATGAAAAAGAATAACATAGAAAAGTCTCTGATACCATGAGCTAGATAACGCAAAACAAGTATCAAATTGTAACCGGAGAATGCTGGTTCTAGGTACATGAGGGGACAGCTTCTTAAGCCAGCCCTTAAAAGAATTCTGTGTAAACCTGAGGTCTACTGAGGGGGGCCCCTTTGAAAGGAGAGGATCACAGGAGCTGCCTCCAAATGTCAAAAGAAAGATGGGCGTGGTTGGGAAGGCAGAGCATCCAGCTGTGGTGCAGAGGTGAGTGGATGCGGTGGATGAGGTCTCCATCAGGGCTGGGGCAGAGAGCAGAGCCTGGAGACCAGCAGCAGGAGGAAGTGCAGAGAGTGATGGGAGCCTCAGGGGCACCTGGAGGCACATACTCAGCTCAGGGGGTGGAGCTGGGGCAGTGTTCCTGGCCTGGGTGTGGTACCCTGGAGGCAGCCGCCAGAAGGAGCCCCATCAAGCTGCCATGGGGCATGCAAGGTGCCCCCCTCCCCTTGAATATGAGCCTCAGAAGAGGTCCCGTTAGTCTTCCAGGCACCATGGTGAAGAATAGCACCAACGAAATTCAGGTCTGAATGTTAAGAAGACTTTACTCATAACCCACTGGGTGCTGACACTTGGAAGGTTTGGGACTCAAAGGACTGACATATCTGCTGTGAAGGGAGACAAACGAAAAACAATTTCAAGCAACATTTCTCAGATTAACATTGCACACCCTTAGAGGTCATCGCTCAGTTCTAAAAATAATTTCGCAGTGATGTATCTCACTTAGTCCTTTCCTTAGCCAGTCCCCAAAGAGGGACAGCCCAGAAAACAAATTGCAGGCTTTTCTGAGAAATAAGGAGGCAGTGGGGAAGATGGAGGGGGTCAGGAGAAGAGGAATAATTTAGGTCGTGAGGCCTTGCAGGCAAAATTAAGAATACTACTGGAAATAACAAGGTCACAACTATTTATGATAAATAATGAACACAAGTGACAGATTTTCAGATTTTTTTTTTTTTTTTTTTAAGAAACTCAGGCTAACAAGCCAGAACCAGTTCAGATCTGGGTTTAACCTTTCTTGAAAAATAATTGCTCTTACTAATAAACAGGAATTGGCCTGAATAGAAAGCACAAGTCAAAACATAGAAAGAAAGATGAGGTGAAAAGAGATGCAAATTTTCTATGGCTCACCTAGGTGAGTCACACAACCCCCTCAGGGAGTACAATTACAGGCAGAGGACCAGAGAAAAACCAGAAGGCAGAGTATTTCATCACACTGGAGGGAGTGGAGCTGTATAGGAAGTACAGTCAAGCTACCTGGCTGATTTGATTTAAGCACAGCATCCCTTTATCTAGCAACTGATATCCTTTACCACAGCAGAGGGCAACTGTGCGATCCCCAGAGGTGGAAGTTAAATTACTCTGGAAGTGAAACTAGCAAAAATCTGCACAAATGGAGATGATTAATCTCCTGTAGAAATCACCCAAGAGACCATATTTGAGTAAGTGACTTAGGAAAATGTAGACATTCACAGATAAAATTAGTAACTGATCCAAGACAGTGATGGTACTTTCCATTCTATGGTCTAAGCAATGCCAATGGAAGGCAAATAGTCTTCATGAAGACTAGGAAAGAAGGGTGAAGGGTAGCCCTGGTCACTGTTTTTTCTGTACTGCCTAAGATGGATGGATGGACCAGAAGTGGTGGGTACAGGCATGTCCTGGCCTGAAAAGGGGTGACTGCAGGGGTGCAGGGACCCCTCATTGGGCTTCTCAGGATGAATGCCTAGCACAGCCCCTTGTCCTTCAAATATCATTACTGTGAAGCTGGATGAAAACCTGATATTCCAATGTTAGAGTCATCCATAAGATAAGACTATGAGTCTGAAGTATTTTTCTTAAATAAAACACAGACATTGATATTTTCAAAAATTTTTTTATTGGAGTGTAGTTGATTTACAATGTTGTGTTAGCCTCAGGTATACAGCAAAGTGAATCAGTGATACATATGCATATGTATTCACTGGTTTTTTAAAAGTTTCTTTTCCCATAAAGGCTATTACAGAGCATTGAGTAGGGTTCCCTGTGCTATACAGCAAGTTCTTATCAATTATCTGTTCTATGTATGGTAGTGTGTACATGTCAACCCCAGTCTCCAAATTCACCCCCTGGTAACCAAAACCCTGTCCTCCACATTTGTGACTCTACTTCTGTTTTGTAAATAAGTTCATTTGTACCCTTAAAAGCAGATATTTTAGCCCAGACACAGTAATATGCTTCTAAGAGTTTACATCTAACTTGGCTGCTTAGATTTGATTGGTTGGTGTTTTCTAAGTTTACTCATTGGTTCTGAAATCTACTCATTTTAGCTAAGTGTGAAATGCATTATATACTAATCACAAGCACACATACACAATCAATACTCCTTGGGAAAAAGCCAAGCAGAATTATGAGCCAATGAAAAAAAATGTTACAGTACAGATTTCTAGACTTCCTTATGCTAGTCTTTTTTTCCTGTCTCCTCTTTCTCCTCATCTAAAGCCAATTTGGAGGTCAGATGTAAATGTGATAAAAAATATCCCTTAATAATTTTTTTTTTTACTTTCAAAAAAGATGGACTAACAGCGACAAACCAGATTTACCTTCCCTCCTGCAATATATATATATATATATATATATATATATATATGTGAAACTTGATTTTCAAGGCAATGGACACCAGGCATTAAAGGATAGTTATCCCTGAGAGATAGGAAACAAACAAGGTGAGTCATTGTTGAGTTTGCAATCTCTGTATTTGTCTAGCCTCCAGACCAAAGAAAGAGCCTAGGTTAATGACAGAGACATCAGTGGTTTAATTGATGGGAGGAATCTGACATGCCTGAAGCAAGGTCTTGGAGCAACCCCCCCCACCAAGTGCATCAGAAGGTGGACAAGACAAGGCAGCAGTCTACTACCAGGGGAGAGGGAAATTGATGTCAGGTTGGCTCAGAGAAACCAACAGGGGAACATGCCTCTCACTGACCCTTTGATAAACTGTCATAGTAGAGAGAGCTCTCAAGTATGCAGGCAGTTACTGATTAGACTCTAAGATTAAATGGAAAGGGACAGTCAGGTGAATAGGGTGTAGGTAAGGCAGGGGATGTGTGAAGAGCAAGAGAACAGCCATCTTGGGTGGCCTGAAGTTACAGTCCTACAGTTGTCTCAACTTACCTAATTGGCATTTGTAGAACACTCTACCCCAAAACAGAAGAAAATGTGATCTTTTTAAGCACATATGAAATATTTAGCATAATTGGCAGCTACACGTATGGACTTAGAGATTGTCATACTGAGTGAAGTCAGACAGAGCAAGACAAATATCATATCACTTATATGTGGAATCTAAAAATAAAGGTACAAATGAACTTATTTACAAAATGGAAATAGAGTCATAGATTAGAAAACAAACTATGGTTACCAAGAGGGAAAGGGGGTTGGGAGATTGGGATTGACATATACACACTACTATATAGATAACTGATAAGAACCTACTGTAGAGCGTAGGAAACTCTATTCAATACTCTGCAATGACCTATATGGGAAAAGACCCTATAAGAGTAGACATATTTATATGTGTAACTGATTCACTTTGTTGTACAGTAGAAATGAACATAACATTATAAATCAACTATACTCCAATAAAAATTACTTTAAAAATAATTTTAAAGTAAAGGACTTCCCCAGTGGCTCAGCAGGTAAAGAGTCCACCTGCAATGCATGAGACACAGGTTTGATTCCTGGGTCAGGAAGATCCCCTGGAGTGTGTGTGTGCTGGCACTTCAGTTGTGTCTGACTCTTTGCAAACCTGTGGACTGTAGCTCACCAGTCTCCCCTGTCCATGGAATTCTTCAGGCAAGAATACTGGAGTGAGTTGCCATGCCCTCCTCCAGGGGATCTTCCCAACCCAGGGATTGAACCTGTGTCTCTTATGTCTCCTGCATTGGCAGATGGGTTTTTTACCACTAGTGACACCTGGGAAGCACTACCCTGGAGTAGGAAATGGCAACCAACTCTAGTATTCTTGCCTGGAAAATCGCATGGACAGAGGAGCCTGGGGGGCTACATAGTCCATGGAGTCCCGAAGAGTCAGACATGACTGATGACTAACCACTCAGCACAGATGCTTACAACAGGTATCATATAAATAAACAAGATACCATGACTTTCAAAAAAAAATATTTAGCATAGTACACCATACTTCTCCAGGCTGTAAAACAAATCTCAATAAATTCAAAAGGACTTAAGTCATACAAAATGTGTTCTTCAACCAAAGAAATTCATTAGAAATCAATAGCAAAAAGATATCTGGACAATCCTCAAGAATTTAGAAAGTAAATAACACTACTAAGTAACCCATGGGTCAAAGAAGAACTCAGAATGAAAGTTAGAAAACATTTTGAACTGAATGAAAGCACAATATACCAGAATATATAAGATGCCACCAGAGTAGTAAAGGGAGTATGTAGCAATAAGTGCTTGTATTAGAAAACAAGAAAGATCTCAACTTCACCCTTCTACTTCAAGAAACTGAAAAAGAAAAAAAAATAAAATCCAAGTAAGCAGAAAAAAGAAATAATAAAGATCAAATTGAAATAGAAAACAGGAAAGAAATAGAGAAAATCAATGACACCAAAAGTTTCTTTAAGATAAATAAAATGGGAAAACCTTCAGCCAGATTGATGAGGAAAAGAAAAAGAGAAAACACAAGTTACCAATATCAGAGAAGAGACTGGTGACATCACTTTAGATTTCACAGATATTAAATGAATAAATAAGGAACTATTATAAACAAAGGCTTCAAGGTAGCGCTAGTGGTAAAGAGCCCACCTAAGAGATCCAAGAGAAGTGGGATGCATCCCCGGGTCAGGAAGATTCCCTGGAGGAGGGCATGGCAATCTGCTCCAGTATTTTTGCCTGGAGAATCCCATGGACAGAGGAGCCTGGCAGGCTACAGTCCAAAGGGTCGCAAAGAGTCAGACATGACTGAAGCAACTTAGAATGCACGCATTATGAGCAAACTTTATAAATTTGGAAGTTTATCTAAAATGGAAGAATTCCTTGAAAGACAAGAAGTACCAAAGTTTGTTCAAGAAAAAAAATTAGGTAACCTGAGTTTCCTGTATCTCCAAAAGAAACTGAAATTACAACTAAAAATCTTCTCACAAAGAAAACACCAGGCCCAGATAGCATTACAGATGAATTCTACCAAATGCTTAAAGAAGAAAAAATACCTATCAATTCTACACAAACTCTTCCAGAAAACTGAAGTGAATACTTACCAACACTTTCTTTGAGGCCAGCATTAATCTGATACCAAGCTAGACAAAACATTACAAGAAAAGAGAACTAAAGACCAGTATTCCTCATGAACACAGATGGAAAAAATTCTAAACATAATGTTAGCAAACTGAATCCAACAATATTCAAAATTAAACAGGGCTTATTCACATGTAAACAAATGAACTTCTCTGCACAAAAAAATATTAACTCAAAATGGACCAGAGATCTAAAATTAAAGTCTTAAAATATAAAGCATTTAGAAGGAAGTACAGAACATTATTGTGACCTTGGATTAGGCAAAGATACCTAGATTTCAAAAGTGTGATCCATAAAAGAATGAATTGATAAAGTGAACTTTACCAAAATCAAAATTTCTGCTCTTCAAAAGACAATATTAAGAGAATAAAAAAATAAGCTACAGACTGGGAAAAATATTTACAAATTACAGTATATATTGATAAAGAACTTGTATCTACAAATTGTAAAAAACTCTCAAACCTCAGTAATAAGAAAACAAAAAATGAGCAAAATATTTGAGCAGATACTCCACCAAAGAAGATATATGGACATCAAATAAGTATATGAAAATATTTTCAACATTAGTCATTAGAGAAATGCAAATTTATTTATTTTTAAATGAGGTAGAATTGAAAAATAAAACTGCATCCATTTAAAGTATACAATATACATATACAATGTGAAATGATTACCATGATCTAGTTGATTATCATATCCATCATATCCCATAGTTAACCGTTTTTTTGGTGAGGACACAAGATCTACTCTCAGCAAATTTCAATATATAGCAATACATAAACTTATTAACTACATACAGCACCATGCTGTATGAGAAATGCAAATTTAAACCACAATGAAATACCACTGTACTATTAGAATAGCTAAAATTTTAAAAACTGACCATACTCAATATTGATAAAAATATTAGATTCCAAGGGCTCCCATAACAAAAGTACTACAAAGAAGGTGGTTTAAGAAACTAGATTTATTGTCTCATGCTTTTGAAGGCTGCTGCTGCTGCTAGAAGCCCAAAAAAGTGTCAGAAGTTTGGTTCCTTCTGAAAGCTGTGAAAGAAAGATCTGTTCCATGCCCTTTTCCTAGCTTCTGGGGATTTGCTGGCATTCTTTGGCATTTCTTAGCTTGTAGATGTATCACAGCAATCTCTGCCTTCATCTTCACATGGTGTTTTCCCTGTGTGCATGCTTGTGTCTGTGTCCAAATGTCATGATGACCTCATCTTAACTTTATCACATGTAATGACTTCATTTCCAAATTAGGCCACAAGTACTGAGGGTCAGGACTTTAACATCTTTAAGGAGGAAAGAATTCAACCCACAGTATCTAGGATATGGAGGAACTGGAATTTACATACTACTGGTGGGAGGGTAAAATGGTACAACCACTTTAGAAAACAATTTGGTAGCTTCTGAAAAAATTAAATGCATAACTACTCTTTTATCCAGTTATTATTCTTCTTATAGTTATTCACTCAAGAAAAATGAAAGGATATGTGTCCACATAAGGATTTATACATGAATGTTCTTTGAAACTTTATTTGTAATAGCACAATACTAGAAACAACCCAAATATCTATCAGTAGGTAAATGGATAAAGACATTGTGGTATATCCATACAATGGAAAAATCACTCAAATAAAAATAATTGAAATTTTAATGTATGCAATGACATGGCTGTATTCCCAAATAACAATACTGAATGAAAGAAACCAGAACCCCCCAAAAAGCATATGCTATATAATTTCATTTACATGAAATTCTGGAAATCTCAAACTAATCTATAGTGACAGAAAGCAGATCAGTAGTTGACTGGGGTCTGGGATAGGGAATAATGGAAGAGGGGGCTTTCCAAGGAACACAGTGGAATTAGTAAGGATGATAGATATGTTCACTCTTTTGATTATGATAACAGTTTCAAGGGTATATAGATATGTCAAAATTTTTTAAACTGTATATTTTACACCGATGTAGTTTACTGTTTGTCAATTTCATCTCAATTAAGCTACAACACCAGGGGAACTTCCCTGGTGGTCCAGTGGCTAAGACACTGTGCTTCCAGCACAGGGGATGTGGGTTTGATCCCTAGCTGCAGAACTACCACTATCCTGCATGCTCTGAGCCCAAGAAAGTAAAAATTTTGTAAATATACAGCTAAGGTCTTCTATAATTTTCTAATCCACTGGATTCACTAGGAATGTAATAAGAATGTTATTTCACCCATCATTCTTAAAGGCTGAGGTTTCTGGCCAACAAATTGCTTTTTTCTAGTAATAAAATGAAAATGAGTCTGTTATTCAGGAACACAACTACATGTTGATTTATAGACATAATACCGGAAAAATTAAGTTAAACTGACGAAGTCCTGGTCATTTGGCTACCAATATCTTCTCCTTTTACAAAATCCATACTTTCAATAACACTGTGATTTCTGTTTTAGCTTAGAAATGTTGTTAGGGTGTGGAAAAACTAAGTAGCCTTTCTTGGAAGATTCTAGAAGACCAAGCAAAATAAGACAGGCTTGCCAACTTATTAGTGCTCTATTCATTTGGCTTTGCACACCTTCTTCTCAGAAAGGTACACTGAACTTTAATACTTAACCCACTTAACCTGAGTAGGGCAGATGAAGCTCTTTGTTTGCAAGTTTTTTTTCATAGCCTCATGACTAGCTCATGTCTAATCCTCTTTTTATCTTCCACCCTGAGCTTTAACATTTTGAATAGTCTTAGAAATGAGACTTGACAAGTCTCCAACCCTCTGGGCACATGTGAGGAGACGAGTATGAACACACCACAGGCTCTCTGCCCCTGATCCATCAGGATCATTTTCCCTCCCACAGAATGGCGGAGGCCCTGCTAGAGCATGGCATTTGACTCAACGTTATTTCTCATTTTATAACAACCTGCATGGTAGGTTTTTGTTGTTCTACATACAGAGAGGAAACTCAGCAAGATTATGTAATTTGACCAAAGTAACACAGCTAAGAAATAAAGGAAGAAGGATTTTTAACCCGTCAACTCTACCCTGCTCTCTTCGTCCTCCTCCTTTTACCTAATCCTTCAAGACGCGAACATGCCCATAGAACCTGTTTTGATTTATCAGGATTTCTTTAGGTGAAATCAAAAGGTGCAGCCACCCCTCTATTTTGTTATTGTTTTTATTTTAAAAACAGCAATGGTGATTAAGAAAAACAACAGCTGTCTTATACACTTTCCTGAATACTAAACGGAATAGAATATCTAAATGACTAGAAAATGACAAATGTTAAAATAAATATTGATTGTTCCCCAGGGTTCCCATTAAGTTCTGGAAAGTTATAGCCTGTGGGGTAACAACCAGAGACGCAGGGCTGGAGAAGGCTCTCTGGCAGTGCAAATTCCCAAATGGGGCCCCTAGAGTCAGGCAGTGCCATTCACCCATGACAGCCACGCCAGGCTTCCAGGCCTGCTGTGGCTGCCCACACCTGGCTCCTCCCTCCCTGTGTTAAGCCAGTAGGAAATTTTACTTCTAAAACCAGCCTCTCTCCCTGAACTAAGAGGTTTCTTGTAGGTTTCCTTTCCTTTTCAAGTGCCAGACATTACCTTCTGCCCCTACCTACTCAGAACCTGAGAGAGGTTCATGGGAGAAACCAGAAATTCTCTGCCCCAGCTGCACATTACAATCACTTTAGGAGCTTAAAAAAAAACGTACTGACATCGGGGTCCCACTCCCGATCATTTGAACCAGAATCACTGGGAGTTGGGGCCTCTGTGTTGGTGCTTTTTAAAAGCTGTTCCGGGGACTTTGACCATGGTGAGGGCTGAGCACCGCTGGACCAGCTAGGTTTCAGACAACACGTGTTGCTGGTGGTCATGCTCCCCAGAGGGGGTCCTGTTTCTTCTCCAGGTGTGTGCCCCTTTGCCTACTTCATCTGCACATCCTCTGCTAGGCTACATGTGGAAAACGGAAGGAGAACATGAGTGTGCAGAAATGAGATCATGTGCTGACAGGGGAGATTTAAGATACCCTATGAAGACCAGTCAGGAGAAGGAAATGGCAACCCACTCCAGTATTCTTGCCTGGAGAATTCTGTGGACAGAGGAGCCTGGTGGGCTGCTATCCATGGGGTCGCACAGAGTCGGACATGAACTGAAGCAACTTAGCAGCAGCAGCAGCAGCAGCAGCAGCATGAAGACCAGTCAAGACAGAGGCTCAGCTGAAACTCCCAAGTGAGTGGAAATTTCTGGCTAAATACTGCATACTGGGAGAGCCATTAATTGAATTGAATTGATATAAATCGCTGCCTAGACAAAGGTGAAAAACTAGTTCATTAACTCACTACTGAAATTGGCCTTCAGCCCAGTGAACTTTCAGTTATTTTCACCCCTTAGTACTCCAGCCACTGTGGGTGTTATTAGTTAAAATACCACACTGGGGCTAGAGCACAACATAGAGCAATATTCTGAGCACATTCAAGAGTGTTTAATAAACGGCTAGGGGAAAGCTGCTGAAAATACATATTAAATAGGTTAGAAAATTCCAGTCTTACATAAACCAATATTCTCTTTTATCTAAGGTACGATTTCCTCTTAATGAGATAGCTTATTACATGAAGCTAATGGGTAGCTCAGGGCAGGGCTTTAACAATACGTCATTTAAGCTCTCAGTGTCCTCATCAGCATCTAATGACTGTAATGAGACCTACTGCACAGCATAACTAATGTGGGTATTATCTAATAATTGTGGTCACATCTCATGAGCGCTCACACCTTGCCAGGTTATGGGTGTTTTCCACGTGTTCCCACATGGAGTGGACACTTGTAGTGTTCCATTTTACAGAAAGGAAGCTGAGGCTGGGTGAGGGGCAGTGACTTGGCGTAGGTCACAGAGCAGACTCCCACCCAGACTGTCTTACCTCTTCATCACCACGGTGTTGATACAGCAAGCACTCCAGGAATGGCAGCTCCTGAGAAGAAACCAGGACCATTATACAGCTCTTCTCTCCACCCAGCAAGAAACCAAATCACCCCTCATTCTTTGTTTGCCCCCCAAATATTTTCTTTATTTAAGTAATAACAATTAGTAATAAAACTACCTTGGCCGAGTGTTTACTCTGTGTCAGTCACTGTTCTAAGCACCTTTCAGGTATAAACTCTTTATATCTTAACAACAGGCCAATGAAATGACACTATTATTATTATTGCAATTTTGCAGATAAAACAACTAAGGCAGTGGAGGTAAAGCAACCTGCTCCAGTCATAGAACTAATGAATGACGAACCCAGGGTCTGGAACTGGCAGTCTGGCCCCAGGGCCTCCTCTGCTTGCCTCCACTTGCCGATATGTGATAATGCAGTTGAGTCCTGTGAGGTTCCATCACCATCAATCATCAACTTCTTTCTTGCCACTGTCTTCATTTTGCTGTCACCTGACTGGGTGACATCAATCTCAATGAAGCCCAGTGTCTACCTTCACCCTGCATGTACCTGGGCTATTACGTATCATTAAGAAAAGACCATCTATGAAATCATGGTCCCTGACCACATCTGAGCCTTTGGTGATGCCCAGATGTCTGGCCACATTTCCCCAGCAGCTCTGAGGACATCAGAGCCAGTCTCAACTCCTCTCCTCAACTCCTTTCTAGTCCAGACAAGAGCCATCTCTTTATTAAAGATCCTGCTGCAGCCTCCTAACCCTTAGGAACTGCTTACCTCCAATCTGTTCTGCAAAATTTAGCAGGAAAGTTCTTTTAAAAACATAGATAAGCCGGGTCACAGTGAAACCTCTTAATGGCTTCCCTCTGGCTTTAGCACAAAGATTTTTAACAAGATATTGGGCCTAGCTTAAGCCTTTCCTATTCAGCCTTCATGTTCCCAAAACCTCCCACCTCAATTTCTAGTCTCCCTGTGCAAAGAACTTCTCAAGCGTCTGATGTCTACCCTTGCCTCTATTCTCTCTGTCTGGAACATTTTTCCACTCCCTGTGAGCTCAGTTAAGTCTCTCCTATCCCATCAGCCCTGCATTCCCAATCACATTTCCAAGCAATAACTCACTTGCTTTTTGCACCACAGCTTAAGTTACATTTTCTAGAATTTTATAGAAATTGTATCACAAAGTATGTACTCTTTTTTGTCTAGCTTCCTTCACTCAGCATAATTGCTTCAAGATGCAACCATGCTGTTACATGCATCAGTCATTCATTCCTTTTAATTGCTGAGTAGTATTCCATTGCATAGATAGACCTAAATCTATTTATTCATTCCTTGATGGATATATCTGAGTTGTTTCCAGTTTGCAGCTATAACAATAAAGCTGCTATGAACATTCATGAACAAATCTTATATGGACATTCTTGGATAAATACTTAAGAGTGGAAAATCTGGATCATATGGCTGTTATACTAGATTGAAAAGTGTCCCCCTTAAATCACAACCACATGGAACCTCAGAATAAGACTTTATTTGGAAATAGGTGCTTATTACAATCAGGTCATATTGGATCACACTGGTTCCTAAACGCAATACTGATGTTTTTATAAGAGAGATATAAAGGGAAGAAACCCATGTGATGATGTGGGCAGAGACTGCAAGGATATAATCAATTTTCTTCACCATTTTCACTCAACGTAGTTCAGCTTTCTAATTGTTTTTCCAGTTTCAAATGACTCCAAACACTATATCCCTTTCTACCTCCTTCCCTCCTTCATTCACTCATTCAGCAGGGACATTCTGAAAATTTACTAAGTGTCAGAACGGTGCCACCCTGGAGAGTCTAAGAGAAGGAAAAGGTAGTGGGCTCTTCAAGAAATTTACATTCAAATGAAAGATATAAATAAAGCAATAATTCTCATTCAAAGTTATAAACTGAGAGATGGAAGATGTACAAGGCGTGCAGGTGCAGGTGTTCCAGGTGTGTGGGGTGCAGGGCTGAGGAGGAGACATCCGTTCAGCAGAATAGAGCTCTTCAGGGTTCCCTCCTGAGCTTTCCTTTGCTCTTCTTTTTGCAGCCCCACTCCCTCCTCTCATATCCACGGCTCCCGTAAAAGGACACTGAAAATATGCCAGACTCTGTGCCAAGCACCATTTCATTTAATACAGCAACACTATGAAGCAAAGAGTACCACTTACCCACATTTGATACAGAAGAAACTTCCAGAGACTTCCCTGGTGGTCTAGTGGCTAAGACTCCATGCTCCCAATGCAGGGGGCCCGGATTTCATCCCTGGTCAGAGAACTAGATCCCTCGTACTGTAACTAAGACCTGGTGTAGCCAAATAAATAAATTAAAAGGGGGGGGGGACTGGGGCTAAGGAGACTAAGTAACCAGCTGATAAGTGACAAAGCACCTACTCTAACCATCACACAACCCTGCCTCACAAATCTGAAACACAAGCAAGACTGTGAGATGGGGAAGGATCATTTTCTCAAAGGCTTAAAAGCTCTTTGCCACATTTTCCACCTCAAAGACCCATGCAATACTTCAGGAAGAGATGAAAACTAGCTCTTTAGGAGTCTTCTAATCATTGAATAGGAAATTTGGTGTCAGGAGGCCAGGAAGCTGTCATCACCATTCTTCGTTACACTAATTGCTTTGAAGATGAAATATGGCTTGTTTCCCTCTTTATCCTGCTCATATTTATAGCTCTGTTCCTTTGGAATATTATCTGCTGTGGGTCAGGGAAGGCTTTTTCTCCTCATTTTATAGAGGATAAAACTGAAGCCATAGCAGGTGTATGTATCACCCAGATCCCACAGCCAGTGGGAGGTAGCCGAGTGTCCCAGTGACAGACCTTGCTTGTCAGGCTGCCCCAGTAGCTGCCCTTTGCTCCAGCACATCTGCCCACTCACTCTCTCCCATACAAGCATTTTTCACGCCAACTTTTGTATTTTTTGGCACAGCTTCTTCCCAACCTGAAACAGCCTCTTCCTCCCAAGTATTCTTCACTCCATCACAGCACATCTAACCCTGCACAGTGACTCTAGCACCTCCTGGCCTCTCCGACTTTTACTCCCACTGTACTGCACCTCACCAAGGATTAACATCAGGATTGCACTTTCCTACTTAATAGTGCCACTTGGATAATACTCAGCTATTGCAATAGATGCCAGCCCACTCAGACAGGGCTGAATCATCTACTTTGGGGTTTTCCCATGGCAACCCACTCCAGTATTCTTGCCTGGAGAATTCTGTGGACAGAGAAACCTGGCAGTTTACAGTCCATGGGGTCACAAAGAGTCGGACACGACTGATCGACTAACACTACATAGCATGCAATGTAGTCCTGAGGCCACAGAAGAAATGGATAAATACATCATGACTGAGGTCTATATACTCCTGCATGCTGAAAACATCCCTTTTCTACATGTTTCAGGCAGGGATGCTGACTTCTACATAAAAGAATATTTATTGACTCAGTTATTGAAAATATTCACATTTTCTCAGCCCCACCTTTTAACTCCAGCAACAGCCAGCCCTGCACAATTTCCCTCTGGGGCAAGGTGACAGCACCTTACCTCTGCCCATGCCATGCACCTGTAGCTGCCTGCCCCAGGGCTTTCTGGATGCCAAAGCATGGGACTGCGCTCTAAGCTTACTACTGCCAAGGAAGTGTGCAGAGGGGTGAACAACCCCAGGACTGCCTTAACCAGCACGGATGGATAAGGAAAAATGTTTTCCCCTTTCCTCCTGACCTCAGGGCAGACAGTTCTGAGACCCTCCAAGGTTCCTACTGCAGGACTGAGCACATGCTGCTACTATAGTGGCCAAGGCAGTGGCTATCCCTGCTTCCCTATTTCACTCTGATCTTCAATTCCACTCCCTGCCAGGGATCTCATCCCAGGCTCTGCTTCCAGGGTATCTGGGCTAAGACAGTATGAATCCACTTGGGCTAACTCAATAAAATATCAGAGGCTGGGAGGTTTAAACAATGGAAACATATTTCTCAGTTTTGGAGGCTGGAGAGTCCAAAATCAAGTTCCTGAAGATTTTGGGGTTTGATGAGATCTCTGCCTGTTTCGTAGATGGCTACCTTCTTGCTGTGTGTCCTCACATGGCCTCTTCTTGGTGCCTGGGTGGAAAGATCTCTCTCTTCCTCTCCTTATAATAAGGTCGATCTTATCTAGGACCCCAGCCTTTAGACTTCATTTAAACTTAATTAACTCCTAAAATCCCTATATCCAAATACAACTGGGGGGGAAGCAGTTAGGACTTTAACAAATGACTGGGGTACTGGTGGGACACAATTCAGTCTATAGCTGACAGTATCATTCAAAACTATTGCTTTGAGGGTGCTTTCCTGGCAGTCCAATAGTTAAGACTCCAGGATGCCAATGCAGGGGGCTTGGGTTCAATCCCTGGTGGAGGAACAAGGATCCCACATGGAGGTGGGGTGGCAGTAGAGCCCTCCCCACCCCCGCCAAAAAAATAATTGGTTTTGGCCAATAGGCAGCTAAGGAAAGCAAGGTTCTCCAAGATTGCACCACCTTCCTTTTATTTTTTAAAGCTCCATTTTGCTCTCTTCCCTCCTTTTATGTTTTAATGACTAGCATCATAAACAATGTTTTATTCAATGACTATTTAGGAAAGATACTATACTAGCCTGTTCTCGTGAATATTAAACATTTCTAGTGGGCTTCCCTGGTGGCTCAGATGGTAAAGAATCTGTCAATCTGCCTGCAATGCGAGAGACCCAGGTTCAGTCCCTGGGTGAGGAAGATCCCCTGGAGAAAGAAATGGCAACCCACTCCAGTAATTCTTGCCTGGAGAATTCCATGAACAGATGAGCCTGGCGGGCTACAGTCCATGGGGCCGTAAAGAGTCAGACACAACTGAGCAACTAACATACACACACACACACACACACACACACACACACACCCACCACACACACACACTTCTGCTAGCTACTTGAAAGACTACATTCTAGTCACAGTTTTCCTAGTTTAGGGAGGAACTTTTGCCAACTTAAGGTGTAACCTCTTAGAGCAAATCACTTTGCTTTTCTGGACCAGTTTTTTAGGTATAAAGTGAGACAACAAGGTCACAGCTGTGACACAGGATAACCCAGTTATGACAATCTGAGGAGATGGAAGGGGGAGGTAGTTTGTAAAGGGGAAAGGAGCTCAACAAGGGAAGAAGCTTCAGGGTCTCTGGAGTGAGTAGGGCGGAGACCCTGGCGCACCCCCAGGGACCTCTGGGCTCCACATTCCAGGGGAGAGGGAGTCCAGAGCGTTCCCAGTGCGCCTGGGTCCTCGGAGCAGCTCGGTTTCCTCTAAGCTGCCTGCCGCCAAACCCGCAGTGTTTACCAGAACCCGGGTGGTTTGCAAACCCAGATGTCAGACTTCCTGTCTCAGAGATTTTCAACTCGCTCACCCCCAACTCCTATTCGGCCTCCCCCAGGAAGGAGAGAGAAGGCTGGAAGCAGGAGGAGCTAGCCCGGGGCAGCCTCCCCCCTCCCTCTCCACCCCAAAGGCAGGAATTTCTGGGACGGGCAGATGGTCCACCCCCTCTTCCTCCTCCTGCTCCAAGCCGCAGAGGGAGAACCTCCGCAACTTTTCCGTCTTCAGCCAGAGTGTCCCCCCCACCGTGGCGACAGGAGTGACTGACGAAGTGGGTCTCGGGGACGCAGGGGTGGCGAGGCCCCCGGGGAAGGGTGGAGCGCGGAGGAGGCTGCGGTCCTGCCCTCCCCCACCCCACCCACCGCAGGGCTGGGCGCTGGCCCCCCGCGGGCGCTACACCCAGAGACCAGCAAGCCAAGTGGTTAGCGATGCCGCTGCTGTCGCTGTCGCTGCTCCTGCTGCTGCTGCAGGCACTGGCGGGCTCCGCCGAGACCGCGGCGGGGGCAGTCACCCCAGAGCGGCTCCGCGAGTGGCAAGGTGAGTGTCCCCCGGGGCCAGAGAGACCAGCGGGCACGTCGGGGGCAGAGGTGATCCAGAGGAGGAAGGCGCGAGGCAGCCGGGATTTAGACCGTGGTCCGCGTGGGTAGCGCGGCGAGGGGTTGGTAACCTGGGCTCGCGGGCCTTTTGACTCAACTGTGGCCGGGGACTCGCTGAGCGTAGGAGGGTAGATATTTCAAAACGTAAACTTTTCGAGAGTGGTGTATTTGGGACGACCATCTCTGGGGAAAATGATGGTAAAAAGATGTCCCATCTTGTTCTCCCCCAAAGCAAGCGCTCTTGGTGCACGCTGCCCGCCGTGAGTGTCCCCAAGCCGGGCTTCTCCGTTCTGCGCCGTCGAGAAAGAAAACAATCTTCTCTATTAAAGCCTCTCGGGCCAGGTGGGGAAGAGGAGCCTCTGTGGCCCTAATAAACTTGTGAGCTGGAGCAAATTAGCTCTTTGCTCTTCAGTTTCTTAACACTGTAAAATATAGGGGCTGTGACATCCATAGGACTACTGATCACAAAATGTGACCCCTTGCAAGGCACACAGCATGCCAGTGAGTGGGGAGTTTCTGGGGCGGGGGGCGGGGGGGGGGCGGTTACCACCACAGTATACACGTGTACACACGGCTCAGTTCATCAAATATTTATTGAGCACCTACTATACATAAGATTCATAAAGGGACAGGTACAGAGGTAGAAGGGCTTCTCAGGTGGGGCTAGTGGTAAAGAACCAGCCTGCCAGTGCAGGAGACACAAGAGGCTGATTTGAATCCCTGGGTCAGGAAAATCCCCTGGAGGAGGACATGACAACCCACTCCAGTATTCTTGCCTGGACAGTCCCCATGGACAGAGGAGCCTGGCGGGCTACAGTCCATGGGGTGGCAAAAGAGTTGGACACGACTGAAGCCACTGAGCACACACACAGAGACAGAAAGAGAGAGTGCCTGCATTCGTGAATAACTACATGGGCTGCCTCAGAGGCAAAGCAGCCAGTATCCAAAAGTGCAAGCCTGGGTGTGAGGGGAGGAAGGTGGTAGGGGGGAAACTAAATAAACCAGGAGGAGCCTCCAGGCAGCCTCCATCCTCTCAGCCTTTGGGGAGAAGCTTGAACAGAAGGGGTAAAACAAGGTGTCACCAGTGTCTGTTTCCCTTCTCTACATATTCTGTGTACCTTTTGGAGGCATTCATCTCTGGACTGTATCCTCCTGCATTCCTAGGAGGCTTTCCCAGGGACTGATTGAGCAATTCTTATTCTAAAGCTGCCAAAGGTCAGAGACCTCTTATCTCTTTCTTCAGTGAAATGTTCAGTGAAAATGTTCCTGCAGATGAGCATGTGATCTGGTGGGTGACCCATCTCCACTAGCAGTGACTGTGCCGAGCTTATTCCTTTACATTTTAAAATGTGGATCTTGCCTGAGCACTAATGCCTAACTAGAACAGGGCAGCAGCCCAGAGAAGAAGTTGGAACGTAACCACACGGAGAGAATGCATTGGTGATCCCCTGAGCCAGGGTTAGCACAGATGGGCTAATCCCTTCTATATGTAGCAGATCCAAATCCCGGCTGAGATCATTTCTAATCAGTGCCTTCTTTTTAATAGTCAAGGACACTATGAAGTTAGAATCGTCCACTACCTCTTGTACACTCATAGTTGGCACAGAGAATCTTCAGATATGAAAATGCTGCTACTGGTTTCTAAAAGCACAGGGACCGTGTGGCACTGAATGTTCCAATCGTCACCCAGGCTCCCCTTCTTGACTTTAAGCACTCATCAGTGGAATTTCAAGTATAATCCAGATGGGTTTAAATCAAGTTTTTCCTGTTTATCCAAAGATGGAGAAATAAAATCTTCACATTGGAAGGGACCTGAGACATTGTCTACTCCAGCCATCGTTTTTCAGACATAGAAGCTGAAATACAGCTGCTTTTTTTTTTAGTTGTTTCGGTGCTGAGGTTTACCACTGTGTTCACTGTAGTATACTGACTGACTTTTAGCCATGATTGACATCCCCAGAGCAACCAAGAGAAAATATGCACTGGTGTCAGTTTCATACCCACTAATAAGGAATATGTAATAATACAAAGTGGGGCATCCCAGGTGGTACTAGTGGTAAAGAAACCACCTGCCAATGCAGGTTAGACCTAAGAGATGCAGGTTCAATTCCTAGGTCGGGAAGATCCCCCGGAGGAGGGCACGGCAACCCACTGCGGAATCCCACAGACAGAGAAGCCTGGCAGGCTGCAGTCCATAGGGTCGCACAGAGTCAGACACAACTGAAGTGACTTAGCATGCACAATAATACTAGGCAGGTTATACATGTTCTACTTTTAATCTGAAATTTTATTTGATATGTATTACTGATTGATTTCTTATTTATTGTAAGCATCCCAGCCTTGAGGGACAGATGATGGATTAGGTATTTTGGTGACTTTTCAGTCATTTATCAATGCATGTGTGTATGCTCAGATGCTCAGTCATGTCCAACTCTTTGCGACCCTATAGTATGTAGCCCCCCAGGCTCCTCTGTCTATGGGATTTCCCAGGCAGACTGAGTGGGTTGTCATTTCCTACTCCAGGGGATCTTCCCAACCCGGGGATCGAAACCACATCTCCTGTGTCTCCTGCATTGGCAGGCGCATTCTTTACCACTGAGCCACCTGGGAAGCCCCGTTTATCAATGAATTTGTATTAAAAAATTAGTAGATACAGTGTCACATAGTAGTTAAGTTAATGCACCCTGGAACCAGACTGTTTTCCTGAAGGAGAAGTAGGCAGTTGCCCCATGGAAGCAAGAACTTTTGGGGAAAACACAGAATGTGTGCAAAGGCAGAGTCACTTATTGGGCAACAGAGTTCAGTGGGCTGAGAGTTCTGATCTGGGCTCTTTTGGATGGAGGAAAGAGAGCCACTGAAGGTCACAGGCAAATGAGGGCCTGGAGGTAAGGGTAGCAGGATCTCAAGGGGCCCCGTGGACAGGTCCTCCTGTGCCACCGGGCCTCCTGGAAACAGAGAACTGGCCACTGAGATGAAGCAACTTCTCTGTTTCTCAGGGGCTGGTGGGTGGTCCCTGTTTGGCTCTCTTTCTATGGACGGGTTTCTTCTGCTTCTACTTGTATGATCTTTCATAGATAACCTCCCACAGCATCCTCAGAAGAGTCTCTTAATTTCCTAAGAGAGGAATCTGGCCACACTGGTCACAGCAGACTGGGCCGGTCCCTGTGCTCTGCCCATGAATCAGAGGCCTTCCCATGGCTAGTAGGCCAAGGTAGGGGTAGGAAGTACACACAGGTATGCGGTCTCATTGGGGGCTGTGGATGGAGTAGATCTCCAGAACAGAGTTGTGGTAGGACAAGAGAGTGGCATGTCTATATTTGGAAGCATATGAAAGATGAGGAAATGAGTTTGTTTACAGGCACTCTGCTCAAGGGAAAAAAAACTCTGGTTGAGTAAATTGGGTACTGCTGAGAAGGGTCTTGTGAGTTTGTAAAAGGGGAACCAGAACCAGATCACACTTCTTAGTTTAGGACTGCCATAGTCAGTTTGGGATTTAAAGAGAGGAATTCTGAAGGGCAGCCGAGAAACCAACTAGAAGATTCAAGCAATTTCCCATAAAGGAAGAGGCTGATGACCTGAGCTAAGTCAGTTCTAATAGGAATATTAAGGAGCAGAAAATGTAGATTCAAGAAATCGGATTTAAAAAGGAAAAAAAAAATTAAAAATAACAGACAGTGAAAGTAAGATGAGAGAAATGGCAGAATAGGAAGGGTAGTGATCATACAAGGAAATGATAAATTTTGGAGGTAGATCTGTTCTCAGTAGTGACCATGTCCAAAATATGGTTGCAGGTGCTGCTGCTGCTGCTAAGTCGCTTCAGTCGTGTCTGACTCTGTGTGACCCCATAGATGGCAGCCCACCAGGCTCCACCATCCGTGGGATTCTCCAGGCAAGAATACTGTAGTGGGTTGCCAGGAGTGGTCACTAAAGTGAGAACAGGTGAAAGAAGGTTCTCAGGGCAGAGGAGATCAAGGAACTGAGCATCCTGAGCAGGGCAGACATATATTGATATACCTGCAACTTTTTATCATTAAAAAGCACCCTTACCTAATATGCTGCACTGCTACTTTTCTCCTCTGTTTCATTCTATGTTGTTTTGCGATGCTGGTCAGGACACACTAAATTTATTTTGTCACTTTTCTGGGCCACAACTTGAGTTAGAGGAAACATTGGGCCAGAGTCATCTGTATTGAAGGTAAAGGCCTTGAGGTGGGGAGGCTGATGGAGTACTGCTGGAGTCACATAGTACGTGTGAGGAAGAAGTTACAGGTGACGCACCCCGATATCAAGGAATGAAGAGAGGGTGCCACATAGGAGAGGGTTTTGAAAGAGGGTGTTAGGAACCACCGCCTGGAGGCAGCCGTGGGGAGAAGTCATGACCTTGAGATTTTCCCCTTAGCTTTCATTTCTAATACAAAGGTCAAAATGTCCCTCAGGCTAATCAGGTAGGTTCTGTTAATACACACTCTTCTTTTACAGAAGAAGTAGGGTTAAATAACTTGCACTTACAGGAACTTGTAGAGATTCAAACCAGTCCCTTAAGCACTAAATGCAAAAGACCCCTGGATAGTTTTGCATCCTGATAAAGTAGCCCATTCTGTATCCGGCTGTGTGCTGGGAGGTGCAACTTGATTTTGTGACTGGAGGGCCAGGAGGCCAGCCTCTTGCTCTCTTCAACTCCCCCTTTTCTACCCTGTACGAACACACGTAGGAGTGAATATTTTCACAAAGCAGAAATGTGCTAAGCCATTGATTTTTTTTTTTTTTCTCTAGGAAATTTTTATAGCCCTGAGTAATGAGCCATTCTGCTAATCTGGAGATCTGGAATTTAAGTCAAACTATGATCAGATCCTGGTGTAGCCGCCCTGCCTGGTCATCAGCCACTCCAGCCCTCAGGCTCCGTTTCTTCTGTCTCCATCCATCATCTTTCAGGATCTCTTCCACTTTATACTTTTCTCATCCCAGTTTCTCTGACTGGCTCCTTTCCTCACATGTCTTTGAGAGTCAGCAGAGACTTCCAGTTTTTCTAGTCCTTTTTACTCTTTCTCATTAGTTCCTAACCTCTTTTCCTGTTGTTGGTTGTCGCAGTAACTGATACTACACAGCGTGGATTTCAAGCCAATTATCAGAAAGACTGAGCCACCCAGAGCTTGGTGGTGCCCTCGGCTTCCCTTCTGTGAGCTAACAATTTGCTTATTTATACCAGGGTTTCTGAAGAAACAGTCCCTTTGTTCTGCCTCTTCTGAATCCATCCCTATGTGATGAATCTTCATATGATCCATCAAAGTAATGTATCAGAGACATTTATAGACTCTTGTCTCCATTTTCTTTTAGAAATTATCCTTGAAATCCTTTTATGAGATGTTCCAAAACAAAGCTAGGAACATAAATTATATTTTTTAATAGATCAGTGTGAAAAGAAATATTATAGCTCATAAAAGAACCAAACACAAGAACACCTTATAAACACTATAGTAAGCCAGTTAGGATAGAATATTTTATAAAGTCACTCAAGAAAAACTGGAGGAAAAACATTAGAATTTCTATAAGTTGGGTTCTGTGATACAGAGCTAAACAAGACAGACAAGAGTTTTTATATGTGGCCACATGACTTTTTAATTTACGATACTTCCCAGATTACTACAGTTCCAAAGAAATATGCTAATAAAAGATTTCATTATTTCTGGCTCGTCACATCTTGTCTTGAGAACTCTCCCTTTCAATTATGAAAATATAAACAGAAAATTCGAAGTAATTATTTAACTATAAACATTGTTGTCTTATTTTGCTGCTATTTTTCACTATCCATGTCCAAAGTTAGTATTTGTTTTTCTCTTATTATCATTTATAAAGGGGCCAGAGTGACTGAGCTAATCCTTACCAGGATTGTATGAGGACAGCACTATTATTAAGACCATTGTGCAGATGTAGAAACCAAGGCAGATACTCTAAGTTCAAGCATTTCTACCCTAAAAGAAATGCTCAGTGGTTTGCCAAGGTCTTTTTCCCACAGTGTTAGCCTTGGTCAGTTAACAGGGCATATGGGCATGTGACCAGAACAGTCTCATAGGACTCCATGCTCAGCAAGGCATTGTCCTTGCGGTCTAATTCTCTCTGGTTTGGGGTCTTAGAATTTTTAGTAACTTTTATTTCTGAATTTATTCTTTGGGCATGAAATCCTGTGGAACAATGGAGCACAAGCCAGGAGTTTAAAATGAAAGTGTTAGTCACTCAGTCATGTCCAGCTCTTTGTGACCTCATGGACCATAGCCCACTAGGCTCCTCTGTCCATGGGATTCTCCAAGCTAGAATATTTGAGTGGGTTGCCATTACCTTCTCCAGAGGATCTACCCAATCCAAGATTTGAACCTGGGTCTCCCACATTGCAGAGAGATTCTATACTGTCTGAGTCACCAAGCTCAGCCCCATTTCATGTCACCTCCTTGTTGTGGTCTGTGCTAGAGTTGGAAAAGCATTTCCAGACACAGAGTATTTCAGAAGGGAGGTTTACAAAGAGCAAGAAGCAGAGATAATGAGGGCGCTGCAAATGCAGCAGGCCAGGGAAAGCCCACAAGACCATGTTAGAATAGTGGGTCACCTCAAGGGAGAGCCAATGCTTTTTGTGGGTTAGTAGCCAATTTTTGTAGCCTCAAAACAAAGAAAATTCCTGCTAGAAGGGTGTCATTAGGTTACTGTTTAGGGCACTCTAGAGTGAATACTGGAGTGGGTATTTTTACCTCACATGGGTAAGGATCCTTAAGTCACATGGCTGGTAAGGATCCTTACCTCACATGCCTGGTAAGGATCAGGGCACTTTGGGAAACAATTACAATGGGGCTCAGCCAGTTCCCGGAGATGACCTTGGTGCTGGCCTCCATATCTGTGGCCTTAGTACAAAGCTTTGCACTTGTTGGGATAGGGCTCCATACTCCTCACCAAACTGGAGTGGTTTTCAGCCACCTCATCCATACTTCTGTGCTCTGCCCACCATGGCAACCGGGTTACACTGGAGCTGGGGAACTGGAGGCCCAGGGTGTTCTCCAGGGAAAGGACAAGGCTGCTGTCCCCGCTGAGTGGCAGCACCACTGCATGTCCATGGGGGCTGAGTGGGGACCTATCGTCTTT
Organism: Giraffa tippelskirchi; assembly: GCF_054371585.1. Taxonomy (NCBI): domain Eukaryota; kingdom Metazoa; phylum Chordata; class Mammalia; order Artiodactyla; family Giraffidae; genus Giraffa; species Giraffa tippelskirchi. Next base: position 98,170,386 of record NC_137277.1, read on the forward strand.
CCACAGTCCAGGAACTGAGTACGTTCCCAGGGATTTCCACCTCGGAGGTTGCAGCCCCTCACGGGCCTACAGGGAGTGGAGACTGACTGGATTTCCCTGTCCCCGCCAGGGCCCCACCTTTTCATTTTACTCTGGGGTCTGCAAATTAGGTGGCTGAGTAAGAAGCATGGGAACTGTTTTGGGGTGAATTGTGTCCCTCTCAAAATTATGTTTAAGTTCTAACCCCCAAATACCTCAGAATGAGACCTTGTTTGGAGACAAGGTCATTACAGATGTAATCAAGTTATAATGTGGTGATTAGGGTGAGCCCTAATTTGACTGATGTCTTCATAAGAAGAGGAGATTTGGACACAGAAATATGAATAAAGAGTAGATGATAGGAAGAGATACTGGGAGAAGACAGACATCTTCAAGCAAGGAAAGAGGCCTGGAACAGACCTTTCCCTCACAGGCCTCCAAGGAGCCAACCCAGCTGACACCTTGATTTTCGACATGTAATCTCCAAATCTATGACACAGCCTATTTCTATTTAAGTCCCTTAGTCGGTGACACTTTGTGACGGTAGCCTTAGCAAACAAATACAGGGACTAACATTATGTCTACCATTCAAAGTTTGGATTTGGTTTTGTTTTCATTTCTATCTTTCATTTAAGGAAATCTATATTTTTCTTCAGTGGGTAAATTCTCAAAGCAAAGCAGATAAAAAAATGGAGAAAGTGAAAGTGTTAGTTGCTCAGTCATGTCTGACTCTTTGTGACCCCATGGACTGTAGCCCACCAGGCTTCTCTGTCCATGGGAGTCTCCAGGCTAGAATACTGGAGTGGGTAGCCATTGCCTTCCCCAGGGGATCTTCTGGACCCAGGGATCAAACCCAGGTCTCCCACATTGCAGGCAGATTGTTTACTGTCTGAGCCACCAGGGAAGCTCAGCATAAACACTTTTGCTTTCAGTAACGTCACATCATTCCCAGGGCTGTTCGCTTGTTGGAGTTTTCTATTTTTCTTTGTTTTGGTGACCCAGTCTTTGAATCGCATCCTCCCAGGATTTCAACATAAAGACATTGTTGAGGAAAGTTTATGTCTTACTTGTCCTGTCTTACTGTTTCTTGCCATAGCATGCTTTTTTGTAACAAGGCTCCCTGGTGACTGAGATGGTATATTTTCAACACAGTCTATAAGATAATAACAGAGCCACTGTGAATAATGATTTTTACATAAGCAATGTCTGTTAGAGACTTCAGAGTTAAATAAAGCAGAAATAATGGAGGAATAGATGAAAAGCTAAAAGGAAATGTTTTCAACTCAGTTTAAAAATTCACCTGTAAGATACACAGACACAGTGAAGAACTTTGAAAGAGAGAAGATTTTCTGTGAGGGTCAGCTACTGCTAAAGAGGAGATGGATGGAAAGGGAGGGGGAGGGAGGGAATGAGAGTGGCCAGGTGGCAGGGACAGTCTGGAAGGGTTAATCCACTTCACATAGAGGTTGGTGAAAGGCAATTTGAGTCCTGACAAAACTGGAGCACGGTAGAGCTGATGAAGCCAGGTTTCATTTTTCCTGCATGTGAGAAAGAGTATTGTATGCCTTGTGGAACTGAGTGACGATTTGGGGAGATTAGAAAGAAAGGGGAAAAGAACACGTGAAAAGGTTTAGCAAGAGGGGTCCCCCAGGCCTGTGGAGGTGATGATTATACAGGTTCAGAAGCTTCAGGAGAATAAAGAAGGCTCAACATCAAGGACGACGCTAGGGCAGGAAAAGAAAAGTAAGTTCTGAAACAGGACAAGGGGATATTTTAAAATGTGCTCAGCTTTTTATCTCATTTTATTAGGTTGGCCCAAAAGTTCGTTCGGGTTTTTCTGTTACCTGTTATGAAAAAATCCAGATGAACTTTCTGGCCAGCCCAACAGAAACCAGTTGATAGGAAGCCACGTGCTTTGTTAAGCGCTATCAGATTGTCAAGAGATAAACACCACATCTCAGATGATCTGCGAAAAAATGCAAATATTCATGCGGAGAGAGCCAGGAAGGACAGACACATTTTCCCTTGATTCTGTCTTTCAAGTACAATGCACATGCTGCAAACATCAGAAATTCCTTGGTTACTGGTTTAGAAAGACATATTAAGAATTCAGCTTCCCTGCATCATTCAGCCATGAACGGGACTTGATTCAGCTGCACACAGCATCCCTTCCTGCTACAGAGTCATCTGAGTAAGGGAAACAATCACATCTGAATCTAACTCACTGGACAGGACAAACCCGAATTTGTGTAGCTGGGAAATGTCGATACATCTCAAGAGAGAAATTGCTCACCTTTAGATTGGTTTCAGGGCAGTGATCTCCCTGCCCCGCATACCTCCCAGACACTTTTCATGCTAAAATTGAAATAGTGTCAGAACAGCAAAGAACTGGACAGATTCAAGAGCTGATCCTGGGGCAGGAAGTGCATGAGCTGTGTGGGCAGATGGAGTAGAAGAGGGTTAAACCCAGGGGAATGGAGTAGGAGATTGAAATTGGATTGCAGTTGGCAAGCAGTGGCTTCCTAATAGCTTGTCTTAAACATAGCACTTGACGTGAACTGTGCATCTGAACTTTTCCTTCCACTTCCCTTAATGAGGCCATCTTATACATCAATTGGCTTAGGTGCCACTGTCATGGTGTTATTTATTAAACACAAGAAAACCCTTTGCTTGCCTAAAATCCACCATAAAAAGAGGATTTTTTTCAATGAATTGTTTTAAGGTTTTTTTTTTAATTGAACATACATCTCACCAAGGCTTACCATTTCAAATCATATTTATGTAACACTTCATACCTCAGCCTGTTCTAAGAGGAACTGCTTAAAGTAGAAGGGGATACTAAAAGGCAGGTGGAGGTGGGCAGAAGGGGTGCTGAGCATGAAGTGGAAGGGCCTCAAGAGGAACCTCCTGCAGGGACCCCCAGTTGCCACTTTTCCAACCCTAATTACAACCCGAGGCTTTAGACCCCAACCTCATAGTGTGGTAGGAGTCGGCAGGCAACTGACAGCCTAACATGTATCTGAAGCCAGAAAACAAGTCATTGCAATTACCTTTTCCAGGCTTCTCCAGTTCTATCGATCACCATATCCTGTCATCTCTTCCCTCCTTGAATTCTCTCTCAAGAGGCTAGAGTCTAATCAGTCCCTTTCTTTCTCTTCACCACCAGTTGAACTGATAGCTCTGTATCTCTTGCTAGATCAAAGCAGAAGTCTTCAGAATGTTCTCCATCCTGCACATGGGCTGTCTCATCCCAGCTAAATGAGAACTCCAGGGCAGAACTTGGACATTTGTCTCACACCTACACTCTCCTAAAACAATTCTGAGCACACAAAAAGTGCTCAATAAATGTTTTCATCAAATGATTCACATTCCACACCATAGCCTCAGTCATGGCTTCTCTTGTTCCAAAAGTTCCCTTTCATCTGAATAATATACAGATTTTTGAATAAAATTTAAGTTCCTCATAAAATGGTCCCAAACCACCTCTTTCCAACTTCATAGTCTACAACCACCAAACACTTTTATGTAGTGAGGCTCTCATCACCCTTAGAGCTGATTATTTTCATCGCCTCTGAGGTCTGGTAACTTTTGCTCTGTCCACAGTTTCCCTGGTGTGACCCTTCACCTCTCCATCTATAGTTTCTCCACTGCCTGAAGTCTGTCTCTGTAATGAGGATAGGCACCCATGCTGGTCTAGTTCACCAGTGTACCCCCATGTGCAACAAATATTAGGTCCCTAATAAATGTTGAATGAAAGTGCCTCTTGTGTGTGTGTGTGTGTGTGTGTGTGTGTGTGTGTGTGTGTGTTCCTGTGAGACTGATTGATATTTCTGATCTTCTAGACCAAACTGACACCTTCTAGATCCTGGTTTCCTCCTATTGTGATTATACCTCTATGTCAAAATATATTTTGGCATTAAGTTGTAGTTCTTCCTGTACATTTCATGATGCGCTCCCAGGGAGAACATCAGTGTCTTGAGGGCAAACACTGATATATGTATCCTATCTGCAGGGCTCCTAACACATGCCATATTAGACCCTCCATTCATGTCTGTTTGAAATCTCAAGTCTCCCGCTTCCAGTTGTTGTTGTTCAGTCACTCAGTCATGTCCAACTCTTTGCAACCCCATGGACCTGCATTATGCCAGGCTCCCCTGTCCTTCACCATCTCCCCGAGCTTGCTCAACTCATGTCCACTGAGTCAGTGATGCCATCCAACCGTCTTGTCCTCTGTCATCCCCTTCTCTGGCATCAGGGTCTTTTCTAATGAGTCAGCTCTTCACATCAGGTGGCCAAAGTATTGCAGCTTCAGCACCAACATTAGCCCTTCTAATGAATATTCAGTATTGATTTCCTTCAGGATTGACTGGTTTGACCTCCTTGCTGTCCAAGGGACTCTCAAGAGTCTTCTCCAACACCACAACTCAAAAGCTTCAATACTTCAGTGTTCAGCCTTCTTTATGGTCCAGCTCTCACATCCATACATGAGTACTGGAAAAACCATAGCTTTAACTAGATGGACCTTTGTCGGCAAAGTAATGTCTTTGCTTTTTAGCATGCTGTCTAGGTTGGTCATAGCTTTTCTTCCAAGGAGCAAGCGTCTTTCAATCTCATGGCTACAGTCACCATCTGCAGTGATTTTGGAGTCCAAGAAAATAAAGTCTGTCACTGTTTCCATTGTTTCCCCATCTATTTGCCATGAAGTGATGGGACTGGATCCTATCATCTTTGTTCTTTGAATGTTGAATTTTAAGTCAGCTTTTTCACTCTCCTCTTTCACCTTCATCAAGAGGCTCTTTAGCTCCTCTTTGCTTTCTGCCATAAGGATGGTGTCATCTGTATAAGGCTGTATATTGTCACCCTGCTTATTTAACTTATATGCAGAGTACATCATGTGAAATGCCGGGCTGGATGAAGCACAAGCTGGAATCAAGATTTCCAGAAGAGATATCAATAACCTCAGATAGGCAGATGACACCACTTCAAGTTATTTGGCAACAATCTACAGCAGTTCATTTTTTTCTTTCTAGGTTACAAATTAAAGCATGTAAATAGAGCTAGACCTACATGGTTCTCACTAAATATATGAATATAGAACTTCTAAGAAAAAAATAACATTTGGAAAAAAAAAGTATAAGGATGATTCAATTGAATGAGCTTTATGGTCTCATCCAGCACTGAAGTTCATGGGTCTGGGTTTATGGGTAGTTAGTTTCTGCCACGTCTATGTCCCTTCCAGTGCTGTTCTGCTGTCTCCTCCCTGGATAATGGGCCAGTACCTGTATACACACACTCTCTCCATCTAGAAAGGTCTGATGCACTGAGGGGCCATGTCCACCTCACTCATGTCATCACTTGAAGATCTAGTCAAGTGTTCTAAATTCTAGTCCTTTTCTTTTTCTTATTTTTCATCATTTGTTTTTAAAGGTTTATTTTACAATGTTTTCTTTGGAACTGATGAAACTCATTAACTGGGAGAATATGCATGATTCCAGAACAAATAGATATGGTTTTAAAGAGCAAATATTCAAGCAAATGATTCTTCTGTCTATCTCTGGTACCCTACACAGTGCCTTCCACATACTCAGCACCCAGGGAATGCTTGTTGAATGAATGAATGAAGAAATGAATGAATAAAGAAATTCTCCTTCTATTCTTTAGAAAAGTACATGTCATCCTGTGGGACCAAATGGTGGATCTAAAATGATCTCCTTTCCAGAGGAACTCAGAAGTAGAAAGTAGAAACACTAGTTTCAATGGATTTTTTTTTAAGGATGAAAATTAGTTTTTCAGTTACTTCTAGTAAATCAATCCTTTTTCTCTTCCTAAACTTATAATTATGAAGGGATGTATAATAGCACTTTACTGCAAAGAGATTTAGTAATTCTGGCAGTACTTCATTAATCACTTAATCAGTGTTCAAGCAGAACTGATGTCCTTGACATCTATAATCAATCTTGATTCCTCCCACATTTGATCTTCATCCTTGAAATCTGTCTACAGACACTAAGGACTGGTGGCTTATTTTCACATCATGTTTTTGTTAGAGATGACTCATATGCACATATGATAATAATCAGAATATTGCTACCTATATTGGGTCTCCTAGTAGTCTATTTGAAAACAGTTGCTTTCTCTTCAGTGAATTTATGGAGATTAATGGTGCTAGCACCAGATTCTATTATAGCTTAATGGGAAAATGGGATTGGGCCATTTTTTAGCTTAGTGTGACATCCTTTTCTTTTGAAGATGGCATGTTTATTGTTATTAGTAAGCCAGAGCTACTTGTTTATGATACATTCTGAAGAACTTTTCCAAAGCCACATCCTAAAGGCAGTGGGGTATACAAATGTGATAGCACCCTAAAACTGAGCAGCATGGAGTTAAGTTTGTCTAATATCTTCTGCTTTGGAAAGGTATTTTTGTGATCACTGGTGGGACTGAGTTCTAATTCTATCTCTTCTTTTCTCTTAACACTTCATAATTTGGATATTTTAAAATATTATTCCTCTAAAATTTTAGTGATATATAATTTCCATGTCCATTTACTTACAGACAACTCTTGAGAAACCTGTATGCAGGTCAGGAAGCAACAGTTAGAACTGGACATGGAACACAACAGACTGGTTCCAAATAGGATAAGGAGTACATCAAGGCTGTATATTGTCACCCTGCTTATTTAACTTATATGCAGAGTACATCATGAGAAACGCTGGGCTGAAAGAAGCACAAGCTGGAATCAAGATTGCCAGAAGAAATATCAATAACCTCAGATATGCAGATGACACCACCCTTATGGCAGAAAGTGAAGAAGAACTAAAAAGCCTCTTGATGAAAGCGAGAGAGGAGAGTGAAAAAGTTGGCTTAAAGCTCAACATTCAGAAAACTAAGATCATGGCATCTGGTCCCATCACTTCATGGGAAATAGATGGGGAAACAGTGGAAACAGTGTCAGACTTCATTTTTGGGGGCTCCAAAATCATTGCAGATGGTGATTGCAGCCATGAAATTAAAAGACGCTTACTCTTTGGAAGGAAAGTTATGGCCAACCTAGACAGCATATTAAAAAGCAGAGACGTTACTTTGCCAACAAAGGTCCGTCTAGTCAAGGCTATGGTTTTTCCAGTAGTCATGTATGGATGTGAGAGTTGGACTGTGAAGAACGCTGAGTGCCGAAGAATTGATGCTTTTGAACTGTGGTGTTGGAGAAGACTCTTGAGAGTCCCTTGGACTGCAAGGAGATCCAACCAGTCCATCCTAAAGGAGATCAGCTCTCAGTGTTCATTGGAAGGACTGGTGTTGAAGCTGAAACTCCAATACTTTGGCCACCTCATGGGAAGAGCTGACTCATTGGAAAAGACTCTGATGCTGGGAAGGATTGGGGGCAGGAGGAGAAGGGGATGACAGAGGATGAGATGGCTGGATGGCATCACCAACTTGATGGACATGAGTTTGGGTAAACTCCGGGAGTTGGTGATGGACACGGAGGCCTGGCGTGCTGCGATTCATGGGGTCACAAAGAGTTGGACACGACTGAGTGACTGAACTGAACTGAACTCATTGACCCATCTGTACACTGCTTGTCAATATCAAGTATTTTTGTCTTTCTTGTAACAGAGCTGCAATATAGACTTTACAGTTAGATAGTGTGGAAGTTGAACAGATGAAGACTCAGTTCATAATGACACATGCATTTAAACAAATGAGACAAAGGTTTTGTCATCTGGTTGTTTGAGGAGCATTTTTCCTTCATAAAAGTTGATAACATGGTATTTCAGGATTGTTTAAAAACTCTGCACCCACTATGTGCTGCAGAAGCAAACTAAGTTGGACTTTTGTGCTAATGTTAGAAGTCTTGGGTGGGATGCTTAAATGAGTATTCTACAAGTGTTCAACCAAACCTACAGCTGGATCTGCAGACCAAGAATCAGGAAGCCAGAAGGATAATAATGACAATAATAACAACCTACATTTACTGAGGTCTTCCCATGCCAAGGTAGTATGTGGTGTACTCTGCATGAGCTATTTAATGAAATACTCTTAACATCCCTATGAGGTCAGTGTCATATATTCCCAGTTTAAAGAGGAAAGGCAAGACTCACAGAGATCAGGAAATTTGCCCAGAGTTACAAGGCTGGCCTGTGGTGGGTCTACTTGATTCCATCGCTCTTAACGCCCAGTCAGGTAGTCTACCCACCTATCTTAGGTGCATGAACTGAGGCCCAGAGGGCTATGGTACAGCCAGTGAATTGCAGAGCTGGATATATTTGAACATACATATTAGATAGAAGCTAGACTATACAACAATTATAGTAAAATAATTATCCCTTTGTGAAAAATTAATGGAACTCTGGGCTAGCTAGTTAGTAGACTGTAACAGACATTAAGGTTAACATTTTACCCAGGCGTGAAAAGGTGAATAGGAGAGTTGGAGAGAATGTTAATAATTATCAGAGTCCACATCGAATTGGCGAGAGGTAGATTTGATCTTGAATGACTATTACTAATAACCACACAGACATGGGCTTCATTAGGAAAACAAATTTCCTGATCTAAATGAAATCTCCCTAAAACCATTCATTCTCTGCCTCCACCCCCTTCTCTTTTGCTCTGATGTATGGTGATCAAAGCAATTTTCTGACAACTAATTCAACTCCTCAAATATATGGTTATAAATAACACTATCAATTATTAAATGAAGTATAGCTTCCATTAATACATTGACAATCTTTCTTTAACAGTTTCTTAAGTGATTTTGGTTACTGTAAATCAGTTCTTCTTGACCTGAGCAACTATAGAAAAGCCTAAAGAACTTTTATCAAAATGAAGCATTGTTCTCACGTACCAATACGTAAGAAGCTTCATTCTGCACTGTTTGAACTCTCTAGAAGGCTCTGCCTGTGTTTCCTATGCCCCTGCCACAGGAGATGCCTGGCCCTAAACCACACTTGTTTTAAGGGAACCTGATAAGATCCCTTTAGATTTTTGAAGAATGGACAGGAAGTAAAACATTTAAGAGCAGAGCCTGGCGAACAGGAGAACAAAAGAACTCTTGGACCTGCCCAGACTGTCGGAGCTAAGTAACCCAGCAACCATGAGCCTGGGTAAGCAGCACCCGCCAGTGTGTTTAATCAACATCAAACATTTACTGAACTTCGACGATGTGCTCAGGACACTCTGAACTTACACTGAAGAAATCAGATGTGATTTCCACCTTCAAAAAACCTGTGGGAAGACGTATTCATAGTTACTGCATGATAGGTGACTTCCAGGCTGACAACTTGAAGTAAAGTCACATAGTGGGTAGAGAGATACCACGTAAGCCCTGGGTGGGCCCAGGCAGCGTGTCCACAGGAACCTCATCCAGATCCTTTCTCCTGGCTCCCTGGGGTTGGAGGCTCAGGGGTGTATTATGAAATGCCTGCTTCCTCCCAGGTGGCCTGTGCGGTCCCAGTCCTGTCATGGTGCCCTTGTATCTTCTCATGTCTCTGGGTGAGGGGCCTCAGCTAGTGTCCTGGGCATCTGTGTGCTGCTGCCAGTCCCACCCAACAAGGACTCTCTCAGGAGGAGGCTGACCCCAGAGCAAATGTCCCTGTCTTTTTACTTCTGATGGGCCCAGCACAGAAAACAAATGTGGGGAAGCATTTTTTCTCACAAGCACTGGGTCTCCTATCAAGACACAAAGAAGCCCTTGAATTCTATCCTTTGGGTGTCCTGAAGAAATTTGATGGTAAAAATGTTCATTTCAGTGGCTCTTGATTGAGCTGCCATATTCCTAACATTCAGGCATTTGTCTGGAAAAAAAAAAACAAAACCAAAATGTCACCATACCCCTGGGCACCCAATGTGTCTCTCCTGTAGCCCTGAGTATTGTTAGCAGTCCTCTCTCTCCAGCTGTGGTGAGCTCCTTTTCTATCAGTGCTGTTCCCGAGTGGATCCACAAGCAGCCCTTGTTACTGGGGGGCCAATCCAGTCTTAGAGCAGAGGTTTGCCATGAGCTCCAGCAAGTCCATGTATGCCTCCCAAGAAACTCCTTTCCTTTGTACAAATCAAGCCCTTGTTGTGGACCCTGCCTATCAACTTCAGACCTGTTTGAGATGCAATAGCTGTTGGTGTGACATGTCACAGCTCAGACATGCACATTGGGATCCCCCTGACACTAATTATATATGAAGATTCTCTACTATATCTTCTACTTTGCTGTTTCAGATAAAGGAATCTTCATTATCCAAAGTGAGAACCTCGAGAAATGTATTCAAGCCAGCAAATCTACACTGACCCTGGAGAACTGCAAACCACCCAACAAGTACATGCTGTGGAAGTGGGTTTCAAACCACCGCCTATTTAACATCGGAGGCAGCGGCTGCCTGGGTCTGAATGTGTCTAGTCCAGAGCAGCCGCTGAGCATATATGAGTGTGATTCCACCCATGTTTCCTTGAAGTGGCACTGTAACAAGAAGACGATCACAGGCCCACTCCAGTACATGGTCCAGGTGAAGCAGGACAACACGCTTGTGGCCTCAAGGAAATATCTCCATAAGTGGGTTTCCTATATGTCCGGTGGTGGAGGCATTTGTGACTATCTGCACAAAGGTAAAAAATAATTTTGACCAAAGTACACATGAAATGATATATTTAGAAAGGTTGCCCATAAATAAAGATTTGTAAAATATATGAAAGAGGTACACAGCACCTGGGACCTCAAGGGAATTCTGCTAAATACATTTTAGTTGCTTACTTGCTTATTATAAAAAGATTGCCAGAGTCTTAGAACAGATTTGCTAAATTCTGCTAAAGAAGCAGAACTTTGAATGTAAAGGTATTAGGGGAGAAAACACTTAAATAACTTTGGGAATCAGTGGAAAGGAGAAAGAACAGAAAAGATGAGAGAGAGAGAAAATCAAAGTAGAAGGAAAAGATTTTTGAAGTTAAAAGACTTGTCAGGATAAATATAATAAGAGCCTCTCAGGCCAACATTTCTTTTATTGTAGAAAGTCAGTTCCATGTATGAAGCATGTCTGCAGGGCACCTCAGTGTCTCCTAAGACCAGGCTGGCATCTGTGTGGTGGGTATGTTACAAGGCATTAAAGGCAGACTGTTGTCAGATGTTATTTGTTGTGTGTCAGGGAGTGGGAGGGGTTTCCTGGGTGGCTCAGTGGTAAAGAATCCACATGTTAACACAGGAGATGCAAGAGACAAAGGTTTGATCCCTGGGTTGGGAAGATCCTCTGGAGAAGGAAATGGCAACCCACTCCAGTATTCTTGCCTGGAAATCCCATGGACAGAGGAGCCTGGCACACTACAGTCCATGGAATCACAAAGTGTTAGACACCACTGAGTGACTAAACAACATCAACAACAAACAAGGGAGTAGGAAAGCATGGTTTTGGTGGCAGGTAAGTGGAGGTGTTTTCATTTTCCATAGTTCTGTGGTATCTGGAATTTTAAAACAGACAAAGAAAAAGAGACAAAGAAAGCAGCTTAGTTCTGAAATTCTGAAACTTCAAACCTGCTTCTCAGGTTTGTTGTGTAGCTCTCTTCAGTCACTCATCCATCCATTCACTGGTCACCACACATTTACGGAACATGGACTGTTTCTGGGCTGGCATCTGATTTACAAAGGCCGGCAAGACAGGAATGGTCCCTGCCCTTCTGGTACTCTGTAGAATAATATCTCAATAAGAGCTTCGATTTCTAAAAACTGTAGGAAGCAGAGAAAGGAGCTCCTAAAATCTAAAGCAAGATTTCCTCCTGTACCTACAAGAAATGAGTAAAGAGACACAGAGACAGGAGTAAGCCATTTTCAGGACTCCCTAAAATAAAGCAAGTGCTGCAAACCAGCCCTCTGAATAATCTCCAGTTCTAAGGAAGAATTTGGCTTTTTGTTTCATGTGAACATTTCAGCCATATACCCACACTCACAATGCATGCAGGGGAAGACTAGGTAGAAGGCAGAGGATGGAGACAAGAGGATGTGTCCTGGAATAGCAGCAGTTTCCAAACAGCTCAAACCTCTAGGGCTGGTGATATGAGGTGAGCTCAGGCTAGCACCACACCCCAAACTGTATCCCCCCGTCACCCACCCCCACCCCTCCCAGTTGTGAGAGAGGGTGGGAATCTCTACAATCAGCCCTTTCACTCCAGGACCCACTGACTTAATTGACGGTGGCCCTGATCCCCTTCTCATGGTAAAGAACCTCCTTTGAATCAGTTCTAATGAGGTGGATGAAACTGGAGCCTATTATACAGAGTGAAGTAAGTCAGAAAGAAAAACACCAGTACAGTATATTAACTCATCTATATGAAATTTAGAAAGATGGTAATGACGACCCTGTATGCGAGACAACAAAAGAGACACAGATATAAATAAAGAACAGACTTTTGGACTCTGGGAGAAGGCAAGGGTGGGATGATTGGAGAGAATAGCATTGAAACATGAATATTACCATAAGTGAAATAGATCACCAGCCCAAGTTGGATGCATGAAACAAGGCACTCAAAGCCGGTGCATTGGGACAACCCTGAAGGATGGGATGGGTTCAGGATGAGGAACACATGTACACCCACGGCTGATTCATGTCAATATATGGCAGAAACCACCACAATATTGTAAAGTAATTAGCCTCCAATTAGAATAAATAAATTAAATTTTAAGAAAAGAAATATTAAAAAAATAAAAATAAAGGGAAACAGGTCAAATGCCAAAAAAAAGAAAGAACCTGCCTGCCAATGCAGGGGAGATAAGAGATGTGAGTTGAATCCCTGGGTCAGGAAGATCCCCTGGAGAGTGGCATAGCAACCTACTCCAGTATTCTTGGCTGGAGACTCCCATGGACAGAGGACCCTGGAGGGCTACAGTCTTTGAGTCGCAAAGAGTTGGACATGACTAAAGCAACTAAGCAGACACACACTAATCCCCTTCACTATAGAAAGTCCCAGTTGATTCATGAAAACTTGTTGCCTCCTGCCAAGGATGAGCAATGATTGGAACACTCTGAGAAAGCAGGCCGCTCAGCATGCCCATCTCTCTCCTAGACCCCCTCTCTGGGGGCCAATAGCCGGGCATCCACTTTGCTCTCTCTCTGTGTACAATCTGTTTGCCACACTGCACCATGTGTGTCTTTAAAAATGGAAATCTCATCATGTGATTTCCCATTCAATACCCTCTGAGGACTGCCCACTACCTTCAGAGTCAAAGCTGAAGTCCACGTCATGGCAGAGCTGGCCCTCTGTGAGCCGACACTCCAGTGAGCCTGCCTCCCTGGTTCCCTGCCCATTGGGCTTCCCTGTTGACCCCACGTGGTTATTGATGCAGTTACCACATTCCTGCTGTTCCTTCTGCCAAAACAACTCTTGTCTACAGGCCTGAACCTCACTTTCCCAAATTCTTTTTCAGAGAGGCCTTCACTGACCATTTAATCAAAAATAGTGCCCCTTCAACCCCTACTTGGAGAAGGGAATGGCAACCCACTCCTGTATTCTTGCCTGGAGAATTCCATGGACAGAGGAGCCTGGCAGTCTACAGTCCATGGGGTTGCAAAGAGTCGAACATGACTTAGTGACTAAACCACACCCCCACCACATACACCATATACACCCAGTCATTCTGTTCTTATCCTATTTTATTTTTCTTCATGGTTACTTATCACTACTTGAAATTACAAGTTTATCTGTATATTTGCTTTCTCTTTTTTTTTCTCCCCACTCAAACAGATGCTCCATATGGAAGGGAAATTTACTTATTTGGTCACTATTATGTCATAATACCCAGTGCTGAACACATGAACTGCTCAACAGATATCTGTTGAGTGAATAAATTATAAATACTTATGAAACTCAAGATTCAGTTGCTGCTGACTGATATACTTGGGGATTGGAAGATATTTTAAAGTGAAATCTTCAACTATATTCAGTATCTTATAATAGCCTATACTGGAAAAAGAGCTGAAGCTATATACCTGAAACTAAAGACAATAATAAAAAGCAACTTACTTAAATACAAATAATAATAACAAATAATTTTTTTCTTCTTATCCATTCACAAATATGTATGCTACTGAAGCAGTGTTGGTCAATCAGTCATGTCTGACTCTTTGCAACCCCATGGATTTTAACCCGCCAGACTCCTCTGTCCATGGGATTCTCCAGGCAAAGATACTGGAGTGGGTTGCTATTTCCTTCTTCAGAAGTGATCTTCCTGACCAATGGATGAAACCCAGGTCTCCTGCATTACAGGACGATTCTTTACCATCTGAGCCACCACAGAAACACTGAGGCAGTGCACCATAGTAAACAAACAAGGAGATAAACATACGAAACAAACCACTTATCAGCATTTCCCTGAACACAGCACTCAGCCTTGTACTTTTCCATACACTAGACATTGAGGTCTTAAGGGTTATCCATGGTAAAGTGAGGGCCTTGCCCAGTGTAGATTTTCGGTCAATGAAAAATGCATTCGCACTATGACAGTTTCCAAAGATAAAGTTGCCATACTACTTATTTGACTTTGTGCTCTTTTTTCTCTTAGATTTGTACACAATCAAAGGGAATGCCCACGGGACTCCGTGTATGTTTCCCTTCCAGTACAATCAGCAGTGGCATCACGAATGCACCCGGGAAGGGCGGGAAGACAACTTACTGTGGTGTGCCACTACCAGCCGATACGAAAGAGACGAGAAGTGGGGATTTTGCCCAGATCCTAGTAAGAATAAAATCTAGTCTTCCCTATATGTCACGAATGAATCAAGGATGATTAGAAAGTTATTATATCCAAAGAAAAGCACTGAGATTGATCTACTGAAGTCTGAATAAGCTTGCTGAATCCATTTAACCAGATTTTGATTTTGTTTGTTTTTGCCTTGAAAAGACAATTCCGATGTATATTGATTTTTTTCCCCCTAAGTTCAAAGATATTAATTAGTCGTTTCTCACTAAGTTCAGTGCATAAATATGCTTTAACTGGAATCAAATTTTAATACTCTGTGATCTCATTAATCCCAGCTTCCAGGCAGGATACTTCAAAACAAAACTGAATGCATATAAAGTTTTGTTATCCTTCCAGTCCACTCCTTCTTATGAGCTCCTTCACCTATCCATGTCCTGACTGCTTGTCCTGCTCATTGTCAAGTCCAAGCATCAGCTGGCCCTTGATGATCTTTTTAAAATCACAGTTGCCCTCCCAGTATTTCTCAACAGTGAGTTGTCTTGATTCCCTTTCCTTATTACTCAGTTTCTAGCTATAACTTTAAAAGCTTTTTCTCTGCTTAACCTGATTTTCAAGGTCCAGTAATAGCTTCAATGTTCTAAATATTTTGTCACTTTATTATTTTATTGTATTTTCATTTAGCTTAAAAGTTGCCAATGGTTCTTAAGTACTGGGGAATGTATATATATATCTTCTAGTTTCTTTCTTATTTATTTATTTTTGGCTCTGCTGAGCCTTCGTTGCTGCAAGGACTTTTCTCTAGTTGCAGCAAGCAGAGGCTACTCTCTAGCTGTGGTGTGGGCTTTTCATTGCAGTGGCTTCTCTTGTTACAGAGCACCAGCTCTAGGGCACATGGTCTTTAGTAATTGCAGCACATAGGATCAATAGTTGTGGGTCCCAAGTTCTAGAGCTCAGACTAAGTAGTTGTGGTGCAGTGGTATGTGGAATCTTCCTGGACCAGGGATCAAACCTGTGTATCCTGCATTGGCAGGCAGATTCTTTACCACCAAGCCACCAGGGAAGCCCTCTTCTACTCTCTATATTTAATTTCCTTCACCTTGGGACGGTGAAGAAAGCTGAGCGCCGAAGAATTGATGCTTTTGAACTGTGGTGTTGGAGAAGACTCTTGAGAGTCCCTTGGACTGCAAGGAGATCCAACCAGTCCATCCTAAAGGAGATCAGTCCTGGGTGTTCATTGGAAGGACTGATGTTGAAGCTGAAACTCCAATACTTTGGCCACCTCATGCGAAGAGTTGACTCATTGGAAAAGACCCTAATGCTGGGAAGGATTGGGGGCAGGAGGAGAAGGGGATGACAGAGGATGAGATGGCTGGATGGCATCACCGACTCGATGGACATGGGTTTGGGTAGACTCTGGGAGTTGGTGATGGACAGGGAGGCCTGGCGTGCTGTGATTTATGGGGTTGCAAAGAGTAGGACACAACTGAGCAACTGAACTGGTCTCTGCGAGGCAGGGACTCTAGCTTTTACAATCTCTTTGTCTTCCATGCCTACTTTCCCTCCACAAAGTTAACAAAATGCCAGAAAGAAATTAAAACAAAAAGAAATTGAAGAAATTAACTCCAAACAGTCTGGTTAATAAGTTGCCTGTAGAACTGTTTTCTAACTTAAGAGCCATTATAGCTTAGCGAATAAGAAAGAAAGTAGACTTTGAAATCAGAAAGACCAAGGTTGTAGCCTTGCTTTCTCCCAACAAGGAGATACTGAGTCTCAGTTTCCTCATCATAAAAATGGAGATAATAAAAACCTATTAGGTTTAATAAGAAGATCCAATTTGATGATGCGTCTAAGCCACTTATGGTACCTGGTCACTCAGTTGTGTCCGACTCTTTGTGACTCCATGGACTGCAGCACACCAGGCTTCCCTGTCCATCACCAACTCCGAGAGTATACTCAAACTCATGTCCATCAAGTCAGTGATGCCATCCAACCATCTCATTCTCTGTTGTCCCCTTCTCCTCCCACCTGCAATCTTTCCCAGCATCAGGGTTTGTTCTAATGAGTTGGTTCTTCAAATCAGGTGGCCAAGGTATTGGAGTTTCAGCTTCAGCATCAGTCCTTCCAATGAATATTCAGGACTGATTTCCTTTAGGATTGACTGGTTGGATCTCCTTGCAGTCCAAGGGACTCTCAAGAGTCCTACACCACAGTTCAAAACCATCAATTCTTCGGTGCTCAGCTTTCTTTATAGTTCAACTCTCAAATCCATACATGACTACTGGAAAAACCATAGCTTTGACTAGACAGACCTGTGTCGGCAAAGTAATGTCTCTGCTTTTTAGTATGCTGTCTAGGTTGGTCATAGCTTTTCTTCCAAAGAGCAAGCATCTTTTAATTTCATGGCTGAAGTCACCATCTGCAGTGATTTGGGAGCCCCCAAAAATAAAATCTGTCACTGTTTCCACTGTTTCCCCATCTATTTGCCATGAAGTGATGAGACTGGATGCCAATATCTTAGTTTCCTGAATGTTGAGTTTTAAGCCAACTTTTTCACTCTCCTCTTTCATCAAGAAGCTCTTTAGTTCTACTTCACTTTCTGCCATAAGGGTGGTGTCATGTGCATATCTGAGGTTATTGATACTTCTGCTGGCAACCTTGATTCCAGCTTGTGCTTCATCCAGCCCAGCATTTTGCATGATGTTCTCTGCATATAAATAAGCAGGGTGACAATATACAGCCTTGACATACTCCTTTCTTGATTTAGAACCAATATGTTGTTCTGTGTCCAGTTCTGTTGCTTCTTGACCTGCATACAGATTTCTCTGGAGGCAGGCAAGGTGGTCTGGTATTCCCATCTCTTGAAGAATTTTCCACAGTTCATTGTGATCCACAAAGTCAAAGGCTTTGGTTTAGTTAATAAAGCAGAAGTAGATGTTTTTCTGGAACTCTTGCTATTTCGATGATTCAACGAATGTTGACAATTTGATCTCTGGTTCCTCTGCCTTTTCTAAATCCAGCTTGAACATCTGGAAGTTCTCAGTTCATGTACTGTTGAAGCCTGGCTTGGAGAATTTTGAGCATTACTTTGCTAGTGTGTGAGATGAGTGCAACTGAGCGGTATTTTGAACATTCTTTGGCATTGCTTTTCTTTGGGATTGGAATGAAAACTGACCTTTTCCAGTCCTGTGGCCACTACTGAGTTTTCCAAATTTGCTGTCATATTGAGTGCTGCACTTTAACAGCATCATCTTTTAGGATTTGAAATAGCTCAACTGGAATTCCACCACCTCCACTAGCTTTGTTTGTAGTGATGCTTTCTAAGGCCCACTTGACTTCACATTCCAGAATGTCTGGCTCTAGGTGAGTGATCACACCATCATGGTTATCTGGGTCATGAAGGTCTTTTTTGTACAGTTCTTTTGTGTATTATTGCCCCTTCTTCTTAATATCTTCTGCTTCTGTTAGGTCCATACCATTTCTGTCCTTTATCGAGCCCCTCTTTGCATGAAATATTCCCTTGGTATCTCTAATTTTCTTGAAGAGATTTCTAGTCTTTCCCATTCTATTGTTTTCCTCTATTTCTTTGCATTGATCACTGAGGAAGGCTTTCTTATCTCTCCTTGCTATTCTTTGGAACTCTGCATTCAAATGGGTATATCTTTCCTTTTCTCCTTTGCCTTTAGTTTCTCTTCTTTTCTCAGCTATTTGTAAGGCCTCCTCAGACAACCATTTTTCCTTTTTGAATTTCTTTTTCTTGGGGATGATCTCCTGTACAGTGTCACGAACCTCCGTCCATAGTTCTTCAGGCACTCTGTTTATCAGATATAATCCCTTGAATCTATTTGTCACTTACACTGTATAATCATAAGGAATTTGATTTAGGTCATATCTTAATGGTCTAGTGGTTTTCCCTACTTTCTTAAATTTAAGTCTGAATTTTGCAATAAGGAGTTCATGATCTGAGCCACAGTCAGCTCCCAGTCTTGTTTTTGCTGACTGTATATAGCTTCTCCCTCTTTGGCTGCAAAGAATATAATCAATCTGATTTTGGTATTGATCATCTGGTGATATCCATGTACAGTCTTTTCTTATGTTTTTGGAAGAGAGTGCTTGCTATGACCAGTGTGTTCTCTTGGCAAAACTCTGTTAGCTTTTGCCCTGCTTCATTTTGTACCCCAAGGCCAAATTTCCCTGTTACTCCAGGTATTTCTTGACTTTGTACTTTTGCATTCCAGTCCCCTATAATGAAAAGGACATCTTTTTTGTGTGTTAGTTCCAGAAGGTCTTGTAGGTCTTCATAGAACCATTCAACTTCAGCTTCTTCAGCATTACTAGTTGGGGCATAGACTTGGATTACTGTGATATTGAATGGTTTGCCTTGGAAATGAAGAGATCATTCATCGTTTTTGAGATTGCATCCAAGTACTGCATTTCGGACTCTTGTTGACTATGAGGGCTACTCCATTTCTTCTAAGGGATTCTTTCCCACAGTAGTAGATACAATGGTCATCTGAGTTAAATTCACCCATTGCAGTCCATTTTTAGTTCACTGATTCCTAACATGTCAGCGTTTACTCTTGCCATCTCCTGTTTGACCACTTCCAATTTACCTTGATTCCTGGTGTTGGAGAAGACTCTTGAGAGTCCCTTGGACTGAAAGGAGATCCATCCAGTCCATTCTAAGGGAGATCAGTCCTGAGTGTTCGTTGGAAGGATTGATGTTGAAGCTGAAACTCCAATACTTTGGCCACCTGATGCGAAGAGCTGACTCATTTGAAAAGACCCTGATGCTGGGAAGGATTGAAGACGGGAGAAGAAGGGGACAACAGAAGAT
Source organism: Giraffa tippelskirchi (assembly GCF_054371585.1). NCBI lineage: Eukaryota > Metazoa > Chordata > Mammalia > Artiodactyla > Giraffidae > Giraffa > Giraffa tippelskirchi. The sequence goes on from NC_137277.1 coordinate 98,189,906, forward strand.
GAGATGGTTGGATGGCATCACAGACTCAATGGACATGAGTTTAGGTAAACTCCGGGAATCGGTGATAGACAGGGAGGCCTGGCATGCCGCAGTTCATGGGGTCACAAAGCGTCGGACACAACTGAGCAACTGAACTGAACTGATGCACCTAACATTCCAGGTTTCTATGCAATATTGTTCTTTACAGCATCAGACTTTACTTCCATCACCAGTCACATCCACAGCTGGGTGTTGTTTTTGCTTTGGCTCCATCTCTTCATTCTTTCTGGAGTTATTTCTCCACTGTTCTCCAGTAGCATATTGGGCACCTACCAACCTGGGGAGTTCATCTTTCAGTTTCCTATCTTTTTGCCTTTTCATAACTGTTCATGGTGTTCTCAAGGCAATAATACTGAAGTGGTTTGCCATTTCCTTCTCCAGTGGACTACGTTTTGTCAGAACTCTCCACCATGACCTGTCCATTTTGGTGGCCTTACGTGGCATGGCTCACAGTTTCACTGAGTTAGATAAGGCTGTGGTCCATGTGATCAGTTTGATTAGATAATGCTTCTAAGCCACTAATCATTGTACCTGGTACTCACCAGGATTACCACCACCATCATCATGTCACCATGAGGTCTAATATCCTTTCAACATGTGCTTCTGAATGAATGATCCTTCCTCTTTATCGTCTTTGTCACCAGCACTAAATTAAGCATAGTTTTAGGACTTAGATCCCTCTCTCCAAAGAACTTGGCCCAGATGGAATACAGGACAGACAGATTTGCTCCATGCCTGGAAATGCAGGCTACATTTGATAGGACACTCTAGAATCATATAGTTTAAAATGTAGATCCTTGTCCAGTCCCGGAGGTGCAATGAGCATTTGCATTTTTGACAAATGGCCCAGGTGATCCTGTGGCTGATAATTCTTCATTAGACAATTCATAACATGCAAGTAATTCCACATAACATCTACATACAGGGGTGATATTAAGACATTTAGCAACCAATTTGGTATGAGCTATTGGCCAATTCAAGTGGAGACCTTAATGTGGAGGCTTGGAGTCCTGGACACCCACTACTGGTATTAGCCCCTTATCTGCTGTAATGTGAGGGGATGCTGAGGCAGCAAGAGGCACTTGATGAACTCAGGAGAGCAGCTCTTCACCAATCAGCATGAAAGTATTTCATTATTTATTAACTGTCAGATCATTAGCCTTCTCTATCTGAATCTGAATGTCTGTGTGGAGGAATATGTACATGTAATCCCTACACTCCTTAGATCCTTGAGTCTGATGTCACATTTTTTACATCATCTTCTCTTTCCGTTTACATCTCCAATAGATGTCATTATTAAAAGTAAATAAACAGAGCCCTGGTTTGAGTTCCCTGAGTCATACAGCAAATTCCCACTGGCTATCTATTTTAGATATGTTAGTGTATCTGTTTCCATGCTACTCTCTCTGTTAATGGGAAGAAGGCTCAAGAGGAAGGGGATATATGTATACATATGACTGATCTATGTTGATGTATGGCAGAAACCAGCACAATATTGTAACTCAAACATCTTACAATAAAATTTTTTAGGAAAGTAAATAAACAAATATTAATAAAAGTAACATGTATTTCACATAGCCCTAATACTATTTTTTAAGCGATATTCTCCTTGAGATTCTTCAAAGAGCACTGTCACCATCCTCTGTCACTTTTAGCCAATTATGGTTTCCCAGGTGGAAGCCTGGGTTTAGTGGTGCCCAGGGCTTTTAGATCCCTGGACTATCTATTTGTTTAGCTTCCTACAGTTCAGAAGCATCCTCCACTTGACAGCCTGCCAGATTCCAACTCTCTTGCCCTTTACAAAACCAGCAGAGAGAATGTTTATTTGTACAGTGCTAAATTACAGTTCCCATTTTCTTCTTTTCTTTTACTTTTGGTTCCTGGTGGCCAACATAACTCAAAATGATGTGCCAGAGACTGGAATCTGAGCATGCCGATTGCTTTTTCCATGGAGTCAGGAAGTGGACAGGACAGAGAGATTAAAGCAAAGATTCATACTTCTGTATCTCATCTTTCTTATTCAGAAATTTTTTACTATCTCAATGTAGAATGATGCCTTTATTTTTAAAAAGTTGATTGTAAGTGAACACAGTGTAAATTTAGTCCTAATAAACACATACTAAAACACACTAGCAGGGAGGGATGTGATAAAACTTCTGTTGCTATAGATCTTCAGGAACAAGGATGACATAAAGGAATCTCTCTGGTTTTATTTAGAGGTGATTCTGAGTCATACTATGTCTGTCCTGGTTGTACGTCTTGCACAGCTGGAGAGTCAGGCTTAGTTAGTTTGAGGTATTTTTAGGATACCAACCTTTGGGTCCATCTAGTCAAGGCTATGGTTTTTCCAGTGGTCATGTATGGATGTAAGAGTTGGACAGTGAAGAAAGCTGAGGGCCAAAGAATTGATACTTTTGAACTGTGGTGTTGGAGAAGACTCTTGAGAGTCCCTTGGACTGCAAGGAGATCCAACCAGTCCATCCTAAAGGAGATCAGTCCTGGGTGTTCATTGGAAGGACTGATGTTGAAGCTGAAACTCCAATACTTTGGCCACCTCATGCGAAGAGTTGACTCATTGGAAAAGACCCTAATGCTGGGAAGGATTGGGGGCAGGAGGAGAAGGGGATGACAGAGGATGAGATGGTTGGATGGCATCACCGACTCGATGGACATGGGTGTGTGTAAACTCCAGGAGTTGGTGATGGACAGGGAGGTCTGGCATGCTATGATTCATGGGGTCGCAAAGAGTCAGACACGACTGAGTGACTGAACTGAACTGAACCTTTGGGTGAAGGCTTCCCCAGTGGCTCAGCATTAAAGAATTTGCCTGCAGTGCAGGAGACACAGGAGACACAAGTTTGATCCCTGGGTTGGGAAGATCCCCTGGAAGATGAAATGGCAACCCACTCCAGTATTCTTGCCTGGAAAATCCCATGGACAGAGGAGCCTGGTGGGCTCATTGCTCTGGAACCTCATTCACCTGATACAGTTTTTATCAGTAATTTGAATGATAGAGCAGATTGGTACCAATTTAGATGTATGACTGCCAATCTCTGTTTCGTCAGCAGTATTGTTATATCTCTCTTCTCAAGCTTCTCTCTCACTCCCCACAGGGCCATATAAACCTTTCTTCTCCCCTGACTTTCTAACCTTGCCCTACATTCTCCTTCCAAACTCTTAAGAGCTGACTTCAAAGAAAATAGGACCCTCTCAGAGGGGAAGCTTTGACAACTTCCTGCTCACAGGCCTGCTCTTTAAGCCTACTGTGGTTTGGATCCATCTCTATCTTCTCCCTCCCAAGCAATAGTGGTCCTTCTCCTACCTAGGGCAAATCTCCCCACCTGGACTCTGGAGCCTCCCATCCAATCTTCTCCAACTTTATCTCAGTGTTTCTCAAAGCATGGTCCCTGTTCCAGATTGGAAAGGGAGATGTAAAACTATCTCTCTTTTCAGATGTCATGATCTTAGATATATAAAATTCTAAATAATCCACTAGAAAACTACTATAACTAATAAACTCATTCACAGGATACAAGATCCATATACAAAAATCGATTGCACTTTTATATAGTAGCAATGAACAATCCATAAACTAGATTAAGAAAACAAATCAAAAAAAGAGAAGTCTATTTATTGAAACATCCAAAAGAATAAAATACTTAGGAAAAAATTAACAAATGACATGAAAAACTTACATCTAAAAACTACAAAACATTGAAGGAAATTAAAGAAAATTAAATAAATGGAAAGACATGTGATCTGTTCATGTGATCAGAAGGCTTTTTATTGGTAGGATGGCACTACTATAGCAATCTCTATCAAATCCTAGCTGACTCCTTTGCAGAAATTGACAGGTTCTTCCTAAAATTCATATGGAAATTCAAAGGACCCAGAAGAGCCAAAATAATAATGAAAAAGAAGAAAAAAGTTGGAGAACTTAGATTTCTCAATTTCAAAACTTATGGAAAGCAACACTAATCAAGACAATCAAGACAATTGTCAAAATGGAATAAAACTGAGAAACTCACACTTATGATTAATTGATTTCTGACAAGGATGCCAGGACAATTCAATAGGGAAAGAATAGTCTTTTCAAAAAATGGTACAGGGAAACTGGATATTCACATTCAAAAGAACAAAACTGAACTTCTGTCTATCACCACATAAAAAATTAACTCAAGATAGATTTTGAAAACTTATATGGAAGAGATAAGACTATAAAACTGTTAGAAGAATCAGTCAGTCAGTTCAGTTATGTCTGACTCTTTGCGACCCCATGGACTGCAGCACGCCAGGCTTCCCTGTCCATCACCAATTCCTGCAGCTCACTCAAACCCATTCTTCTTAGAAGAATACATAGGGGTAAAGTTTCATGAATTCTTGGATATGACATCAAAGTGAAAGCAACAAAAGAAAAAAATAGATAAATTGAGCTTCGTCAAAATTACAAATTCTGTGTTTCAAAGGACACAATCAAGAACGTGAAACGACAACCCACAAAATAGGATAAAATATTTGCAAATCAGATATCGAATAAGGGACCTATATCTAGAATATATAAAGAAAGCTTATAACTCAATAAAAAGACAAAAGTCCCAATTTAAAAATGTGTAAAATGTCTGAAAGACATTTCTCAAAATAAAAAAGATTGACAAATGGCCAATAACCAATGAAAAGCACTCGGTATCATGAGCCATTAGGGAAATTAAAACAAAAACCACAATGAGATACCACTTTACATCTCACAGGATGGCTATAATCGAAAAGGCAAACTAAAATAACAAGTGCTGATAAGGATATAGAGAAACTGGAACTCTCATACACTGCTGGAAGGATTGTAAAAGGATACAGCTGCTTTGGAAAACAGTCTGTCAGTTCCTTAAAAGGGTAAATATTGGGTTACCATATGACCTGCAATTCTCCTAGCTAATTATCCAGGAGAAATGAAAACACATGCCCACACAAAAACTTACACAAAAATGCTTATAACAACATTATTTATAATAGCCAAAAAATAGAAACAACCCAATGTCTGTCTACTGATGAATACATTAATAACACATAGTATACCCATACAATGGGATATTATTGGGCTATATAAGGAAATGAAGTACTGATACATGCTACAACATGGATGACCCTTGGACACATTATGCTAAGAACCCAGTCACAAAAAGACCACACAGTATAATTCCATTTATGTGAAATTTTCAGAATAAGCCAATCTATAGAGACAGAAACTAGTTTAGTGGTTGTCTCAGGCTGGGAGTAGGGGTGAGGACTGAGGGAAAAGTGGGGAGTGATTGCTAATGGATACTGGGTTTCTACAAAAACGTTCTAAACTTGATTGTGGTGATGGCTGCACAATGCTTTGAATATACTAAAAACCATTGAACTATATACTTTAAATGGCATGTTATGTGGCATGTTAATTGTATCTCAGCAAAACTATTTTTTTTTAAAGAGTAAATGGCAGATGAGAAATTGGAGACAGTGTATGTATGAAACTATGTGATTAACAGGGGTAGAGAAAAGGCAGAAACTGGGATGGAGAAGCCAAGGGAAGGAGTTTTTTTATTTCTTATTTTTTAAGGGTGAGAGACACTAAGTCATCTTTGAGTGCATCTGGAAATGATCAAAGAGAAAGAGGTTGAAGATGCAGGAAAGTGAAACAATTGGTGAAATAAACATGGTCTCTCAGAAGGCAGAAGGAAATAGGGTCCAGATCATAGATGGATGTAAAAACAGCTTCTCTGTAGGAGAGAAGAAAGAGCGCATAGTACAGGTCCAAGAAGGTTGATGGATTAAGTGATGGGGAATATGAGGAGTATCCAGTCCAGAGCTGTGAACTTGGAAGAGGGGAAGAAGGCATGAGAAGTTTGGATAACAGGAAAGTGTGAAATGAACACAGTGGCTGCCGGGAGAGCAAGCTTACTAGAGAAAGCTGGTCAAGTTTCCAGGAAGTATCAGGGGTGGCTGACAATGAATCAATCAGATGACTTTTCTTGGCAGTGCTCATCAGTTGGGTGCAGGCACAGAGCAGGCAAATGACTGGGTTAATCTGCTGAAACAGGCTCCAGAAAGTCACGAATGACTCAGTCCTCATTGTACTCCAAGATTCGACAATAAGTAACAAAACTGACATGATCTCTTTCCTTGGGTTTCTGGGGCCCATGCCTACGAGTTTCTTCTTTCTTTTGTGGCCACCGCTCCTCATCTTCCTTTGATATCATAGTCTCCTTACCCAACTATATTTAGGCACTGATGGGGAATAACATGAAAAAGATGGAACATGGTACCTGCTTTCCTGATACTTAATTTTATCAGGAAAAACATACAATCAATAAGCAATCACATAATTCATCATTTAATCTCAACTGTGATCAGGGCTACCAAGAAGCATATAAGACACTGGGAGCAGGATGTCCTGACTTGGTTTGGTATCCCTTTTACAGATTTACTAACATCACAGTTTGCAGGGAACAGATATTCAGTAACTATGTGCTGAGTATATGAAAGACCAAAGAGAGAGAAAATAGTAACTTTGTAGCTTGGAGTTGCTCTAATAGTATGTGGTTTTTTGTTTGTTTGCTTTGTAAGAATTCAACCATTTTTGTTGTTGTTGTTGTTTCAACCATTTTTTAAAGTGGCAAGAAAGTACACCTGGGACAATGACAAAGCTGTATCCGGAGGGAAGACAAAAAACCCATACTAACAGAGAAGGAGAAATAGCTGTATCTCAGTCATAATCTATAATAAAATCAGTGTTGACTTGAATATACTTCAGTTCATTAGAAGAGAGGTGTGTTTTGAAAGGGGAAACAAAAATCACCTATTTATAGCATCTTGCAAAAGACTTTTGGCAATCTTTCTTCAAATAATAGGAGATACAAAGATATATATGACGTAGTTGTTTCTTTCAAGGAGCTCATAATTTAGTGACAGAAGAGATGATATAAAGACAACCAAAGATGCAAAGAAATATGATGGTTTACATTAGAATTCTTTGAGAAAAAGTAAGAGTACCAGCCTTCAGTCTTGTTTTCTCAGTGGCTTGAAAATAAAAATTAGTTATGAAGAAAGCAAGAGGATTAAGAGTAAACACATGCAGATGTCTCATGCCAAGATGGGAACCTCTGGCAGGAGGGGTTCCGGGGAGTAGTCTTAGAGGCCAAGATGAACCTGCAGGAGGTCTCTTGGGGAGTAGTCTCGGGCTCGATACATATGGAAAGGAAAGGAAGAAAGCAGGGTTGCTCAGGACTGTGATGCAGGACTGGTGACCCCCACATTGACCCACAAGGAGTTCTCAAGCTGTATTTGGCCCTGGGTGGGGTGAGAAGAGGGGTCTTATAGCTCTGTGGTGACCATCATGGTTTGCAAGCTGCTCTTGAGAAGGGAGAGGGACATTGGGCAATGAGCCTCGTCAGCCAAGGCAATCATGAAGGAGAGGTGTCTGCTGGCAGCTGGGGAAATAAAGCTTGGTCCTGAAGGGACATCAGAAGAGCATGTCACAGTGCCCAGGCCCAGGGTGGCACTTTCGTTCCATTTGTTACCATAAGATCCTCAGATAAGATCCGTGGAGTGATATGCAAGCCATCCAGAGGAGCAAAGAGAGGACTGACTGAATAGAAGTATACATTCTTATATTTAGTTGAAACCAAATTTCAATGACAAATGGACTGACTTGTTAGAAGATTAGGGGCATCTGTTGCAAACATTTGAGACATTCCTTTTGATTAACCTTAAGAATTAGCACAGATAAAACCAGGCCAAGGAAAACTAACAAAACTGAGCTGTGCAATTTGTAGCACAGACAGGATCACCTGCAAGCCTTTTATCTTAACTGTTTAATATATCGAATTCAGGCTTTGATGTACAGAATTCAGGTTTTTGCAAAAGGCTGTGTTTATGCAGCTCAATCCATGTGCTGTTGAAAGGCAGGACCTTTCCTTGCCAATTCTTGGCAAAAATGGGAACAAGATCGACTGAAGTGTCATCCAGGCCTTTTCTTATCCTGACGTAGCTTATCCTGGAGGCTTATAGTTAGGACTCATTATCGAATCTTTCCCCAAGGCAGGAAACAAGAGGCAGGTATCCTGTACCCAGATCTCTCCTTTAACATTCTCTCCAGTCTCCTCTCCTGACCTCCTATCATCTTCTAGTAGCCAGGGGCTATTTGTACCTGCTCTTCTTAGGAAGTGCTTCAAATGTTTTCTTTCAAGCCTGTGTTTCCCAGTATTTGCATTGTGGACTATCTGCATTAGAACGTGGACCAGAAAGTCAGGTTTCTGAATCCCACCCCAGACCTACCAATTCAGAATCTCTGAGAACAAGAACCAGGAATCGGCGTTTTTTTCAGAAGCCTGCTAAATGATTTTTATGCACAATGAAGCACCCCCCTGCTCCTGTCTCATGGACTCAGCTCTCACATGGGATGAATAGGGCTAAAATGAAGTCTGATAATGCTTAGCATGTTGTCCATCTCACAGATGGCATAGCTTTTTAATAGGAAATGGTCTCTAAGGACTCAGACTGGAAATTTCAAACATCAGAGCAAGATGATTACTAGAAGCATCCTCCTTCCCTTCTCCTCCTTTCCTACACATTTTCTTTGGTGATATAGACTTGTCTTCTGCCCTCCTTCAATCTTGGATCCTTCTATAAATACATGTCTTGGTCAGGGAACTCGGTAGACAATCTCAGATTTAATATATTTATGTTTAATAACTTCTCATTAATTAACTCAGTACTGGGGAAGGTACTTTGCAACCAGACATGAAAACAAACTTCTGCATTCCCAAGATAGCCATCTAACTAAGCATTGTGTCAAAAAGAAAGCAAACAAAAAAGAGTTCATATTGTCAAATAAGTTTGAAATATAGTGAATTAAAAGTGAGCCTTTTTTTTGCTAGAGAACTTCTCAGAGCCTTTAATATGCTAGTGTACATCATGAATTGCCCTGAGGAGGTTACATATGCACTACATCCCAGCTTCTCTTGGAGAGCTCTTGAAATTGTAATACTCTGTGGATTGCACTTTGGGAAAGATTGTTCTAGATTTTAGCAGATAGCCTGACCATAAGTTACACTCTTGCTGTTGCACAGGTCACACTGTCTACATTCTGAAATTTTTTGGCTGAGTTTGATTTCAGGTAATTACTATGACTGCTTAGGTTCACCTTGGAGTTTGATTTAAAATTTCATCAAAAATACTTTTGCTTTCATTTTCTGTCATTTTAAGAAACTTCAGATTTAAGATCCATTTTTCATACTTTATTAAATTTACTTTTAAGCAAACTACTCAACACTTGGCCAATGTTTTGCAAGTGGATTTTGTTTCTCCTCCTTTTGGTTGAAAGAATTGTAAAAACATTTTTTTAAAATTGAATTATTAGTGGAGAACAGAGGAGCCTGGCAGTCCACGGTGTCACAAAGATTCGGACACCACTTGTGAACAACAACCAAAGTTGATTTACAGTGAAAGAACTTTCTTAAACTAAATATCAGTGTTCCTGTCCTCAGTGTTTATTTGGAAACTTCTGTTCATTAGAAACTCTTATTTCTACTTTATCCTTTTTTTTTGTCTGTCTAGTGTTTTGGTATTTGCAGGGAAAAGCCTTCGGAAACAGCATTTGCATCTATCTTAAATAAATATTTCAATTCATACAGTTTTCAGTATAAAGTTCTGTCTGCTTTTTAAAGAATTCAGATGTTATTTTCACAAATACTTCACTTATATTTACTTCTCTTAAAAATGGCTACTATCATTTTCCCAGAAAGGGTCAGAGCTTCTTTATTGATAATTTCTTGAATTTCCTTTAAATCTTGAACAAGTTTTACCATAAAGTGCCAATGGGAAAACAATACAGACTTTTGTCATAAAGACCTAATCAAGAATAGATAAGAGCACTGAAGTTTTAGGAATTACAAGTTGGAATCATGTCATTCAAATTAATCTCAGAAGTATATCACTGTATAGATAAAATAAGGTTATAATGTTCTAATGGATTTTGTTTTCAGCATCCACAGAGGTGGGCTGTGATGCGGTCTGGGAGAAGGATCTCCATTCACGCATTTGCTACCAATTCAACCTGCTTTCCTCCCTGTCCTGGAGCGAGGCTCATTCTTCATGCCAGATGCAAGGAGGTGCTTTATTAAGTATTGCAGATGAGACTGAAGAAAATTTTGTAAGGAGTAAGTAGGTGTATAATGCACAATGATGTTGGTACAATTAAAATGATGCTGTTTACAGTTATGTCCATGTATGCCAAGATGTCTTATGGAAAAAAAAATTCCCTTGGAAAATATTCTTTTATTAACATGGTCCAAAATCACACCCAGAATTTTAACCTGAACCCTGGGCCATTCCATTTGACACCTGGCCATGTCCCTCTTGTTTTCTCCACCTTGGAAAAGACAAGTTGAGGTCACATCAAGGGACCTAGGAGAATCTGCTGCTCTAACAAGTGAATATGGGAGACTTCTGAAGTTAAGTCCGAATTCCTCCTTTGGTGGAGATCTTAGCCATTCTGTTTCCACTAATAAATATAAGCTGTTTACTAATTAAACAAAATCTTAGCTGTCTGTCACTATGTGCAGTATGTAGTAGGCTTTCTGGTGGATGCCAAAGAACTTAAAATTTGATTGGAAAAGCAAAAGTACACATGTGTTAACTAACACTATAAAATAATAACATAAACTGTCAAAAGAGTGCTAATGAGCTGGGTCTTGTTTTTTTACCTCTCACCTAAACTCTCTTCTTACTTCTCTTTTATAGATTAAATGTTTGTAGATATTTACATAGAGCAATTTCAATTTTTTTGGAAACATTTGAAAGTGTCACAAAATTAGCCACTTTCATTAAAAGTTTCTGACTTTTTTTCAAATTACCTCGCACATATTTATTTTAGAATAACAATAATAAAATTATTCTAGGGTAATTTTAAAAGTTCAAGTATACAGAAAGAAAAACAAAAGAAAAATCTTTCATAGTTCCACAATCCAAAGATAGCCATGTTTTTTTTTTTCCGCAAAAAACTCACATAAATGCGTGTATGCATAGATCCACAGTATCTGTGAAAACTGATATTGAATAAAAACATGAGCTAGTTGTGCAGAGGTTAGGAGCAGGGATCAAAGAGCCACCTGTGTGGTTTGAATCCCACCTCCATCACTTACTAGCAGGGCTAAAGAAATAACTTAACCTCTCTGTGCCTCAACTTCTCCCCTCCATCAAATGAAAATAATAACAATGCCTATTTTTTTGGCAGTGTGGAATACATGTTATAGTGCAGGTAAAATTTTAGAAAAGTGTCTGGCACACATAACAAACAAAACTGTGTATTGACCACTTAACAGCAACTATGGGCGCAAATGCTTATGTAATTAACGTATATAATGAACATCTGTCCATATCTAGAAATAAAGATCTACATTATAAGTTTCAGTGGTTACATAGTGATACAGGTTAGTGATAATATATTTAGCTAATCTCCAATATTAGATAGGGATAGGTGGATAAAATTCTTTGTTTTTATTTCTTTATCACTATTGAAAACCCTCCATGCACATACCTTTGTGTATAGATCCCCAATTATTTCTCTGTAAGTTTGCAGTACTGACTTCACTGGTGGAAGGGGAAGCACATTTTAAGGCTTTTGAAAGTCGTTAATACCTTCCAGAAGAATTGTAACAGATATGTGAACAGTATATATCAGCCGCTTTCCCCACAGACATACAAAAGTGGGAAATTATCATTGAAACTCAACTTGAGTGAGTCATATTGCAGGAAAACACCCATTTCCAATATCAATATTAGCCTTTAATGGTATTCATAGAAAACTTTGTGCACTATCTATGAATTATAATTGTTATCTATTTTAATTGCTGGAATATCTAATAAAAGGGTTTGGACTTACTCATCAAACTTGAATAAAGATGAAATACATAAGATATGTCAGAGACTTTGATTTAAATACCACAATTTTATGATTAGATTTTGGAGATTGTTTGGGAAAACAGAAGTCTTTTCATAAAGATGGAAGCTTGTTTTGACTAAGGTATTTTTTAATGATGAGAATAGTCTACTGTTTCTCGTTAATTGCTGATGAACATTAGCTGTGTTACAAGGAATTATCCAAGCTGCCACAAATGCCAAGAAATAGCCAAAGAAATTTAAATTTGAATTTATTATTATAGAACTGTGAGCCTATTTACTTGTAAAGCTAAATAGATGATTTTTGTACTTTTAAACACAGCTTATAAATTACACAATGATTTTCTATGTATTGTTAAAACAGAGAGGTTATTCAAAGTAACTCTAAGATAAGAATAATTAATACTTAAATATTTTAAATAAGTTACTTGAAAGCATCACTTGGCACTTGCCCCAATATGAAATGTGGAAATTTCTCCATCTTATCAATTCATCTTCCATTTTCCCTCCTTTTATGATGACACCAGATAGATGATTTAATCAAATGGTGGTCTTCCCAGGTGGCTCAGTGGTAAAGAATCTACCTGCAAAGCACGAGACTCAGGTTTAATCCCTGAGTTGGGAAGATCCCTTGGAGAAGGAAATGGCAACCCACTCCAGTATTTTTGCCTGGGAAATCCCATGAACAAAGGAGCCTGGCTGGCTATTGTCCACAGGGTAGCAAAGAGTCAGACATGACTTAGCAACTAAACAACAACAACAACAAAGCTATTGGAAGGACTAACCAAATAGACATTAAGAAGAGACTCATATTTATGCCACAGAATCTTGGAAGGGCAGGGCCCATGACTGTTATGCTGTTCAGTGATTTAGGGGATCTCCAAATTATGGAACACCTTTTTCTCTTTCCTTAAAGGTTTAGGTTCTACTTTTCCACTGTTGTATTGAGATGCCCTATCACAGAAGGCTCTGCAGCCTTGTGATGTGAATATGCTAATCTTTGCAACCTGGGTGACCATGCAATTGATCATTCCAACTGAGACCCTTTCAAGAGTAAAAAGGGCTGCCATTAATACTTATTCTGGAACTACCAGCATAAGCCATGAATTTTCCAGGCAACCTGGAACAGTCACCCTATTTATAACTCTTCTCTGTCAGGGTCTCAGTCTCAGGCAGGGCCCCTGCATCTGGCTCAGAAGAAATTGAGTTCTGAAGCAGATGAATCATAAGGGATCAATGCCCTCCTTTATAGATGAAAAGATTAAAAGGCAACATTTAAAAGTGTTTCAAAATTAGTTACTTTCACTAAAGCCTCTGACACTAGTTTTTTACCCCAAATTTTATAGCACAAGTAGCACATGTTCATTCTAGAATAATTTTTAAAGTTCACGTACACAGGAAGAAAAAAATCAAATAAAATTTTCTTCTAATTCTATAATTTTGATAACCATATTTTTCCACACAAGCATGTCAATGCACATGTTTTTATGTAGCATTTATGAAAAAAATGGCATTGAATTAAAAAGGAGGAGCTGTGGCACAGTAGTTAGGAGCAGAGGCCACAGGGTCGGCCTGCCAGGAGACATTCTCCCACCTCCAGCTGAAGAAGCATTTGCACAGCTCATGGCCCTACCTGCTGCTGATTGCTCTGGGTACCCTGGTCCCTGGGATGATGCTCTCCTCTTAGCCAGACAGCTCCCACTCCTTAATTGGGGAGCCATCTCCCTGCTTGCTTCAGCATACCTTAAATTTGAAGACTTGCCTCCCGACACTAATAATACTTAATCTGCTTTCCTCTCCCTTGCCAGATTCCTAAAAAACAAAAAAGGTCCCCTAAATTGTTCAATTTTTTAACTGTGAAATGTTTCAAGAGTGCAAAAATTATGAGAAGTGGAAAAATTATGTCTGCATGCACATATACCCATTATACAGATTTAATAGCATTTCTTCCTATTCCTCTTGTTCAGGGCCTGAGGTGGCCTCAGCATACTAGAGTCCTGAGCCTCCAGACTGAGGCCACCAGACACACATGGCAAAAGAAGGAAGACAAAGGGGCACTTTCTAGGACTGGCCCTGGGCACTTTCTCCTTCACACTCTAGAACCCTCAAGTACCTGAGTTCACACAAGTCGGATGGTCTCAAATTTGTAACCATGAACTCGATGGATTGATGACCCCTGAGAGGCAGCATTCCTGGGTGCCTAGATTAAGCACTTCACGGCTGCTTCAGTGAGCCTTTAGGAAACTGCCGTGTTTCTTAGGCTGGTTTTTCACTCTGAACCACCAGGGTGGGGTTTAGTAGCACTCAAACCCCTTTCTAACACTGATGGAGTGAATTTATGAATCCATGCTCCAGGAATAGGAAAACAAGAAATAAGTGTAATGTTAATTTTGTTTTTGAAACTCCATATTTCTCTTATTTCAGAGCACTTGGGCAGTGAAGCGGTGGAAGTATGGATGGGTCTGAATCAGCTGGATGAAGATGCTGGTTGGCAGTGGTCTGATAGAACACCACTCAACTATCTGAACTGGAATCCAGGTACCTGCAGCATTTTGTACACCTTTGACTGGGGGACTCATCCCACAGCCTAAATAGCAATATTTCCCATGTACATATACAACATGTTATTGTGAAAGTGGCTTATAAGTGTTTTTTAAAGCCTGATTGAATTTCTGTAAGGCATGCTTTCTGAACAAGAAATGGAGGCCAAGAAGGTAAGCCATTTAGCCAAGGTTTCAGAAGGATTTGGGTCAAAGCCAAGATTTTAGTCAATTGTTTTAAAAATAGCAACAGATTGAAAAATCTCTCTCTACCCTAAAACAATAAAATCAGCTGTTTCTATCTTTGGGAAATCATTCCATTGTCATGCCTGGACTTCAACTACAAAATCATAAATATACTATCTTATAGAATTTACTACATATGCCAAAGAGAAAGGTTGTCTCCTTGATGCTAAAACTACATTTCAGTATATATTAAACTGCTTTTGCTTCTAACAGTAAGTAAACAAACATTGTATTTTCAGAAATAAATTTTGAGCCATTTGTTGAATATCACTGTGGAACATTTAATGCATTTATGCCAAAGGCCTGGAAAAGTCGGGATTGTGAGTCTACCTTGTCCTACGTGTGTAAAAAATATCTAAATCCGTCTGATCATGGAGTAGTTGGTGAGTGTTTCTACGTTGTTTTTATGAGTTGTTTGCTTGTTCTCTCAATATATTCAAATTCTCTATTTTTTGCTAACAATTTATAATTTAAACTTAGCTAAAACTAGTCTTTATACAAATAAAAAAATGTTTAATGAGATAAGATCTGTTATTCCCAAGGCACCATGAATTTAACAAATGCATTTAGGTTTTTACTAAAAGCTAAAGCAAAATAACCTAAGTATAGAAAATATCTTCTACCTCTCTTTTTAAAAAATTGGCATTCTTACTCATTCTGCTTAGAGAAACAAGATATGCTTCCTTTTCTATTCTGCTGCTAAGTCACGTCAGTCGTGTCCGACTCTGTGTAACCCCATAGACGGCAGCCCACCAGGCTCCCCTGTCCCTGGGATTCTCCATTCTAGTTGAGTTTTATTTATGATTACCCTAGAAGTTAAACATATAAGTTAGAAAATAGTTTTATAAAATTCTTTACTTCATTGATCTCCTATCATACTCTGTATCTCTTATTAGTAATATTTTCTCCTCAAAATAACAAACAAAACTTTTTGGTGTACCTAAGACTTAAATATCACATAATTACAATCTAGTACCTGAAGTCCAGTTACCTCCATTCTTAAGATCTATTACTTCTTTTTAATTTTATGGAATTAATGTCTTAAAATACAACCATTTTTAAAAGAACCATTACCAGCATAATTAGAAACAATTATTTTAAAAAATATTTTTTTTGTCTTTAGAAACAACACTTCTTTTTCAGATTCTTTTCCATTATAGGTCATGACAAAATACTGAATATAGTTCCCTGTTTTATACAGTAGGTCCGTATTCTTTATCTATTTTATATATAGTAGTGTGTATCTGTTAATTCAAAATTTCTAATTTATCCCCTCTTTCCCCTTTAGTAATCATAAGTTTGTTTACAATGTCTGTGAGTCTATTGTCAATAAGTTCATTTGTACCATTTTTTTTAGGTTCCACATATAAGTGATATCACATGATATTTGTCTTTGCCTGGCTTACCGCACTTAGTATGATAATCTCTAGGTCCATCCATGTTGCCACAAATGGCATTATTTCATTCATTTTTATGGCTGAGTAGTATTCCATTATATATATATATTCCATCATATATATATATACATACCACATCTTCTTTATCCAATCATCTGTTGATGAACATTTAGGTTTCTTCCATGTCCTGGCTATTGTAAATAGTACTTCTATGAACATTGGGATGCATGTATCTTTCTTAATTAGAGCTTTTGTCTTTTTTGTATATATGTCCAGGAGTGGGATTACTGGATCAAGTGGTAGTTCTATTTTTAGTTTTGTAAGGAACCTCCACAATGTTCTCCATAGTGGCTGCACCATTTACATTCCCACCAACAGTGTAGAAGGGTTCCCTCTTCTCTATACCTCCTTACAATTGAGCTTTAACTTTTATTTTCCTTCAAGTAGCTAAATCTAAAGATAGTATGGAATATGGGGGTGGGTAGAAGAAGCACTTCATCATTTTTTTCTCTAGAGATTTTTTTTATCATGTCAAAAATGTGCTGACATTGCTATGGCTATTATCATCCTGTCCCTCCCTCTTTTCCTTTCATTTTCTTGCCTCAATTTCTTCTGCCTTGATTTTTTTTTTTCTTATGCCCTCCTGCACATCCTCCTGCTATCCTTCTTTTCTTCTATTTTATTTGCTGTCCTGATCTATTAATTGAGATCAGAAGACCGGAAATAATGGCAGTTAAGCTAAGTTTGTTTGGATTATTTGGTGCTGTTTCAGGTCCAACAAATACTTTTGATGATCTCATCTAGTATCTTCAGACTGTGTATCCAAGGTCCCCAGGTTCTTTACTGGTCTCCACCTTTGCATCAATCAGAGAAGTTCCCATGTTATCTTTTTATCTTATTTTAGAGTGAAATTTAGGTTCATTTTTTAAAAGGTGTTCTGTGATTATGTGTTTAGGTTGATATTATTGATCTACCTACATGTTTTAACATTCTTCCACTGTGATTCTAATCTCTGTTAGAGACCTAGAAGCAATTTTGAAAGAATGTCTTGTTTCCTAAATTAGCAGTGAAGTTGTTTCTAAGTTAGTGCTGAAAGGAGGCACCCAGTTGTAGGTAATGTGAAATGAAAGTCATTCAGTTGTGTCTGACTCTTTGCAATCCCATGGACTGAACAGTCCATGGAATTCTCCAGGCCAGACTACTGCAGTGCGTAGCCTTTCTTTTCTGCAGGGTGTCTTCCCAACCCAGGGATTAAACCCAGGTCTCCTGCATTGCGGGCAGATTCTTTACCCACAAAGGAAGCAGTTGTAGGTAATAAAATAAAGTAAAAATGCTGTCATCAGCCTGGGGGCAAGCTCCTGGAACAAGACAGTTAAAATGTGCAGATACACAGCTGCCGTCCCTGCAGTGTCAAAGCATCGTGGCATTGTTCTCCTGTAAGTCGAACCCAGAGTCCATCTGAGCCCAGAGAGACCCCAGAGGCATTCAGACTGACCCTCAAAATGAAAGCTATTATGTCTGCTCTAGAGAAAGGGGCCAGAGAATTTTGAATTCTTTTC
Source organism: Giraffa tippelskirchi (assembly GCF_054371585.1). Taxonomy (NCBI): domain Eukaryota; kingdom Metazoa; phylum Chordata; class Mammalia; order Artiodactyla; family Giraffidae; genus Giraffa; species Giraffa tippelskirchi. Next base: position 98,207,621 of record NC_137277.1, read on the forward strand.
AGCTGAGAATAAATATCTATCCTCGCACCTAATACTGTATATAAAATCCTTTAAAAACCATTTAAGCTGTGTTTCATAATACTCCTCTTTCAGTGTAAAAAGACTTAAATGGCAGCTCCAACTGCTAAATTTTATATATTTTTTATTTAATTAATTAATTTTTTTATTGAAGGATAATCGCTTTACAGAATTTTGTTGATTTCTGTCAAACCTCAGCATGAATCAGCCATAGGTATACATATATCCCCTCCCTTTTGAACCTTCCTCCCATCTCCCTCTCCATCCCACCCCTCTAGGTTGAGACCGAGTCCCTGTTTGAGTTTCCTGAGCCATACAGCAAATTCTCCTTGGCTATCTATTTTACATAGAGTAATGTAAGTTTCCATGTTACTCTTTCCGTACATCACACCCTCTCTTCCCCTCTCACCATGTCCATAGGCGTATTCTCTATGTCTGTTTCTCCATTGCCGAGCTATAAATAAATTCTTCAGTACCATTTTTCTAGATTCCATATATATGTGTTAGAATATGATATTTATCATACAACCTAAGCGAGAGTCAGAATATCCTGACTCTCACTTAGGTTGTACGATCTTACCAAGTCTCTTTAACCTCTTTGTGCCTTAGCTCATCTGGAAAATAAAGCACTGAGATCCATTAGACCCTAGATCTAAGATGGGATCACAGATGGGATCCCTCTCAAATCTGAAGACCTAGAATGATATGGTTTATATGTTATTGTATCACATGCTTCTGTTTTTCAAGTTTAAAAAACAATCACATATTGATGGTGATTTATATTGTGGGTAATAAGTAATGTTAAAATAATTGTGGAAAGTGACATTGTTTTTTGTTGGTTCAAAAAGAAAATGATGCTTGGAAATATTATGCTACCCACTGTGAGACTGGCTGGAATCCCCACAATCGTAATTGCTATAAACTTCATAAAGAAAAAAAGACCTGGAATGAGGCTTTGCAGTCTTGCCAGTCCAACAACAGTGCATTAATAGACATAACTTCATTAGCAGAAGTGGAGTTTCTTGTAACCCTCCTTGGAGATGGTGAGTGCCAAATGTCTTCGGTTTAAGAGGTATATACATAGTAACTCTCTTTATTAGTAACGTTGACAAGAAATTAAACTATTTTAAAGTGATTCTTTATGGCACATACATCTGAAATTTCCAAATAATATCCAGGCATGCAAATTCATTGAATTTTTACAAAATACATATTAATAAACTTTGTAATATCTCACATATGCCAGATAAATTTGATGATTGGGGGTTTGGGGTTTTCTTTAAAAAGGAAAGGTAATTTCCTGAAACTTCTAATTTAAAAAACTTGAACCTGTAATTTAGTATAATGGGCACTAGACAGCAGTAATGTGCTGTGGCCATGTAATCCAAGCAATAAAGGAAGTTCCTAACAACATCATTTAAATCATTGACTATGAGTAAATTTTTTTTAGTGGAAAGAATCCTCAGCATCTACTTTTATGGCCCTTTTAATGTTAGGTTTTAGTTTGGAGTGAAAACCAAACTCCTTCTGTCATTGTTCCTCACTCTTTGCACTGGGATTGAAAGAATCCTGTGGCTGCCTCCGTCTCAACAAGTCACTGGACACTCTCCCAGCCACCAATGGTCTTTTTAACCCACCTAGACTGGCAAGCTTTATTTTATTTACATTTCCAGACACCCCATTTCTCCCATTCAATGCTTCTAAGAGTTTCCGCTCTTTTTTTTTCCTGGTCAAAAGGAAAAAAAAAAAGTAAAACTGGACATTATTAAAAGTTGTTTTTTTTTTTTTAAGTGCCTTTTCTTAATTCAATCAACCTTCCTATTTTCTCTTTTTAGAGGTAGAAGAAAAACCAGACTTTTCAGACTTACTTTCCATACTGTAGCACAAACTAGTGTCCCAGGAAAATGACTAGCTTAAGCTTTGTCCTTGCACTGACTTTTGCTGTCACTCTGCCTCACTCATAAACCTATATTGAGCAGATATGGATAGATTAAGGGGATACAAGTTATAGCAGGTGTTTTATACCAAAACTTTAAACAGGTTTCATTCCATGAAGAAACAAAGGAACAATCACATGCAAAGTGGTATCTATTGGTAACAGCCCCTCTGTGTTACTGCCTTTGCAGATACTAGCATTCTTGTAAGTAATTTACGTTAATCTCTTGCAGAAAATGCATCAGAAACATGGATTGGTTTGAGCAGCCATAAAATTCCAGTTTCCTTTGAATGGTCTAATGGCTCCTCGGTCACCTTTACTAATTGGCACACACTTGAGCCCCACATTTTTCCAAATAGAAGCCAGTTGTGTGTCTCAGCAGAGCAATCTGTAAGTTGATTTAGTTGTTCAATGCTCACTTCGCTGAACTTGTATTGAGAGCCACCTGGGCCAGGGACGTGGGCTGTGGCAGAGACTAACACAGACACAATGCCTCCTCCTCATGGGGCTTCCACACTAGGCAGTGCAACACATACACACTGAAAGCACATGGTGGTTATAGTTGTGATGATAACTCTGAGGACATAGGTTCAAGATAATGAGAAATTTGGGTTGGGACAGGTTCTTCAGACAGGATGGTCAATGAAGGTTCTCTGAAGAGGTGACGTTTAATATAGGACCTGAAGAACAAAAGAGTCTCTTGAAGAGAAGGAGAACATTTCAGGCTGGGGACCCCAAAGGCAGGCCAAGGCTTGCCTTGTTTGATAATCAAAACAGAGACATGGGTAGTACAGCAGTATGAATGGTGAAAGGTAGTAGGAGATGGAGCAGGAAAAATGAGAAAATGTGAGGCTTATAGGCCTGGGATAGGACCCACTAAAGGGCTTCATGATATGAAGGCATGATCTGATTTACATTTTAAGAGTAACCGTGGCTGCTCCACAGTGAAGTGATTGGTGGTTTAGTCACTAAGTCGTGTCTGACTCTTGCAACCCCATGGACTGTAGCCTGCCAGGTTCCTCTGTCCATGGGGTTCTTCAGGCAAGAATATTGAGTGGGTTTCCATTTCCTTCTCCAAGAGATCTTCCTGACACAGGGATTGAACCCAGGTCTCCTGCACTGCAGTTTCTTTACCAACTGAGCTACCAGGGAAGCCCCAGAGAACTGATCGGAAAAAGATAAAATGGAAGAAGAAAGACTGGTTTGGAGGCTCTTCCTGTGGTTGAATTAGGGTAGTAAATATGGAGACAAGAAGACAGATTCAAGCATCCTCTGTAAGACAGGAATTGTTGTTAAAATAGATGTAGAGGTGAGAGAGAGGTAGGTTTTTGGCTTGAGCACCCACCGTTTTGGTGGATGGTAGCACCATTGACCACCCAGGTGAAGATGAAGGGAAGAACCAGGGAGCCAGGAAATTACTCTGATGGTTTTTAAACTCCATTGTCTTCTTAACATAAAAGGCTTTCAACATTGTGTGTAACCTCTTTGAAAATTGTGAATTGATGGAAAATCTTGCTCTTTTCCTCAACATGAATGAAATGGTCCCAGTAACCTTAACATCACACTTGTCCTTACTCTAGTCTCTCATTTATCTAAAACCTCTGATTATACAGAATTCATTTAATCTCAAGCTGTATGACGGTGTTTTTCAAAGTATGTTTAGAATAGACTTAATCTCTTTGATCAGATGGCTGCTGAACTCACTGGTGGAGTTTTAGGAGGTAACTGGGATCTGAGCAGTTTATTAAATGTTACTTAAGTAGCTTGACAAAGTAACTGTGCCAGCCACACATGGGAAATGCCTAAGCACTTATTGTTATGACACATTCCATTGTCGTAACTTTCAAGGCTGTCACAAATACATGCAGTTACAATGATAGTGCTCAGGCAGTGTTTCAGGGTCACACTTGGTGGAGGCAATGATCTCTCTAAATTTAGTTTGTCTTGGGTCTAACTCTCCTGAAAGCCACTATAGTATTTGAGGTTTTATTGGTTTATTAGTTTTGATATAATTAAAGGTGACCTGAATTTCCTATTGACATTCTCCTTTTTCATTTGACAGACGTGAGTATTTCACTTAGCATATTCACAGAACAGGAGCCAATTTGGACAGAGAAATTATTCTTAAGAGAGAAAAGATAGGTACTAACATCAATGGATGTGTCAGGACCATGCTGCTGTAAGTGTGGTATTTTGTGGCCCCCTTTTAGCAACTCAGTAGCTGCTAAAATATTAGATATATAAAAAGTAACATTCATTTCTTTGAAGGTGAGCTCAATATGAATGTAAATATTATAATTAACTAGTTACCTAAACATGGTTGATACCTCAATTTGAATCTGAGAGCCTAGGAAACAATTCATTCATCTGTCCATGAAATAGTTATTAAGCAACTACAGTGTACCTGAGACCATCTTAGAACTGAATGGTTTGCGGGAGACTCCATGGGAATGAGCTACATAGCTGCTCTTATGGGTTAAGGTGTCACCCTCCTACGTGGTATGTTTCTGAGGGTCATGGAAGAGCTGTCTATTCACCTAAATCCTTGCATGCCTGAAACACTAAAATTTCAACTGTGTGGTTTTAGTCTAAAGGTCTGATTGGTGTTAAAATAAAAAATTTCTTGACAGGATAAAAGTTTAATCAGTTAGCAGTTATTGTATTTCATTATTAATGAAGGATACGAGAACAGCCTTCAGTAGAACTAAGAAAAGACATGCAGGCAGCAGCCTATTATTAAAAGAGGAAATGGAGCGGGGCTTCGGAAAATTCGTGAAGAAGGGTGTCGGGGGTTGAACATGAAGTTCAGCTATGATAATGTTATCTAAAGTGATTCATGGTGCCTTCCAAGCATTTCCCCAGCATTAGGGAAGCCCCAAAGCATTCAGTTTAACATCTAGAAGTGATTGGAGAGAAGCAGCAGCATTATCACTTGGTCAGGGAAATAGTTTCATCCAAGTGGTTCTCAAAGTGTGGCCCCCAGACCAGCAGCATCAATGTCACCTAAAAACTTGTTAGAAATGCAAATTCTCAGGTCCCACTAACTTACTGAATGAGACACACGGATCCCAATCATCTGTGTTTTAATAACCCAGGTAATTTTGGTGCACACAGAAGACTGAGAATCACTACCTATCCCATCTTTAAAAAAGAAACACAAAACTGAGGTCAGCTTAATGTAAAAGCCAAACCTCCCTCTCATATGTCGGGAATCAACTCAAGATCCTAACACATTATGCCATGATGAAACACGCATTACTAATCATATTTTAATGCAAAATAGTTAACGCTGACTATCATCATCAGTAATGGAGTGCCTTCATTCATCCTGTATCATTTTCCCCCTAGGAGGGACACTGGAAAGTTAAAAATTGCGAAGAAACACTTTTTTACCTTTGTAAGAAAGCAGGCCATGTCCTTTCTGACACCGAATCAGGCTGTCAAAAGGTAAGAGCTGTGAACACTGCAGGGACTTTATAACTAGAATGATTTATCCACCATCAAATTAAAGTGAATCTCTTTTTCCTGCCTTGGCTCCCTTTTTCCTCTTTCCCCTCTCTCCCTTCCTTCCTGCTTTCCTTCCCTTTTTCTGAATGGGCTATTGCAACAAATCAGACAATTATCAGCTAGAACCACTCAAAAGATTTACAGCTCTGTGAAGTCTTAGCATCCTCTTCCACCCAAGACAAGTTTTCTTTTGAGATAAGAAATGGAAATGATCTTGTTATGCCATCTTTACAAACAATGCTGTCATGTGATGCCCTGTCTCACACGTGGCTTTCATTGTTTTCCAATGAAGACTATCAGAGTGAAAGCAAAAGCATTCCTTTAAGTCAGAGTGACCTTCCCCACTCAGAGTCCACCTTCTTTTTCACTTTTCTTAAACTTGAATAATTGAATAAAATACAATAACAAAAAGAAATGTATGTTTGCAATATATTATTACAATATTATATATCACATTATATTATTAAAATATATTATTTACTATAAAAATATAATATTAATAAATATTAAAAATAATATTTATTAATATATATTAATATATTTATTAATATATAATAGAATACATTTATTATTATTTATGTGTGTGCTCAGTCATGTCTGACTTTTTGCAATCCCATGAACTGAAGCTCGCCAGGCTCCTCTGTCCATGGAATTTTCCAGGCAAGAATACTGGAGTGGGTTGCCATTTCCTACTCAAGGGGATCTTCCCAACCCAGAGATCAATCCCATGTCTCTTGCATGCCCTGCACTGGCAGGTGTGTTCTTTAACACTGTGCCACTTGGGAAGCCCCCCTGTATATTATTTAGGAAAAAGATAAAAATACTTTATTATTTTAAGTAATAAACTATTTTTGGTACTTGAACTGTTTTCAGTAATTAAAAAATAAAAACATACTTAATACTTTAGGTTTAAACTTTAAAGACAGAAAATAAATGTTCTGTTTTAAATTTCTTACAGTACATTCAATATTCTGTAGTAAGGTACCAAAAACTTACCTATCCGTGTCCTTAGCACATGTGTTCTCTCTTTGTGTGTCTCTCTATATCTCTGTCTCTCTCTCACACGTGCACACAACTAAAAATTCTGAATTTAACTATTGGAGATTTTTATTCTGTGAATCTCAAAATGTTCACAAATCTGGTTCTTATGCAGTTCTCTTCTAATTATTTTCTCTTCTAATCCAATTCCAATTAAATGATGACCCATCTCTCCAGAAACTGCATTTGATTCATTAATCACTGTATAAGTATATTAATCACTCTTCATACATTAGCTGAACAACACATGTGCCATAGCTGACATGTGACCAAACATTTGTTCTAATGACTACAATTCCTGAATTATTTATAGTTGATCTCGAATCTCTATCCGATTAGAAATATTGAAAAAATCTGTTTTACAATGGCTTTCAAGGCAACTCAACTGTTTAATTTGTGTTGAAAGAGTAATTAACTTCTTACCCAGCAGAAACAATTGATGTTCTATTTAAACTTTCATACACTGCTTTCCTCTTTCCGACCAGCATTACCAATATTTAAGGATTCTGAGTTCAGAGCCAGTTTTTTAATTTTATGGCAAAATTTAATTAATTTCTTTATGCACCTACCTACAAATATAGTTTTGAAAGTTCTTTTCTTTTAGCTAATTGCTTTAATGCAATTCTCTCAACAGTCTGCACATGCAAAATCACTCATAAAATAAGTCTTGATAATTTCATAGCAGAAATTTAACAAGATTTTTATTCCCATCTGAGTTACTTTTAGGGGACTTGGTAATAAGAGCAATTGTTTCAGTATTGTCACCATCATCATTTCATTTAAAATGAAATGCCACCTCATGGACAAAGGATATTCACAAATACAATCAATTATTCTTCCCACTTTCATTGTGTGGACAAAGGCTTGTGGCAAAGAGTCTTTGTTTTTCCGGTTATTATTATGCCACATTCCCCCCCTCCTCCCATTTTTTTAGAGCCTGTTCAGTTCTTGGTTGTATTTTGGTTTGTTTATTTTGCTAAGCAGCCTATGATCTAAAAACCACTAATGAATAAGGAGTACTTTGTCAGAAAGGTCAAATTATCAGCCTTCCTCCTCCTGTCCTTCCAAATACAAAAGCAGTCTAACCTCCCTGCCCCCACTGGAGTGATCCATGGAGGGGTTCCGGCTGACGCTGTCAATTACTCACACGGATAAGTCTGAGAAGAGAAGTTAAGGGAATGAGTTCTGAGCACATCCTGGCCGGCTGGATGTGGCACTGCTGTGTGATCCATGCCTCATTTAATAATGTTTTGAACTAAAATAGCTTATTTCTAAAATAAGATTTTTCCCTCATTTAATGCAAGATCAAGACCTTTACTGAGTAGTATAGCAGAAATCATTTTATATATGGTTAATATCTGGCAAGTATTGGTATGACACAAAATGAAGTGTATTTTAAAATTGGTGAATACATAAAAATAGATTGATAGAAGGGATGTGATTTTATAATATTGGAAGAAAAAGAACTAAAATAGCTTGGTTGAAATATAGAAGACGAATGAATCTGTGTCTCCTGTATCATATGCTTTTAAAGAATAAGTCACCCTTCTTCACTCCCAGGACTGAGCCATACACATTTGTCATTTTTTTCTAGGTGACAAACCTTGTTTGCTTTCTCCGTAAATGGATAGCCAATCGATTTAGGAATAATCTTCACCAAAAAAGTATTTTAGCCAATATCTATTTCGAAGCTTGATGACCCAGTTAAGACCATCCTGGATTGCACCAAAACTAGATTCCAAACCAACTTATCCATTAGCCTGACTTTATTTGAGTCCCTGCTGCTGCTGCTGCTAAGTCACTTCAGTCATGTCCGACTCTGTACGACCCCATAGACGGCAGCCCACTAGGCTCCCCTGTCCCTGGGATTCTTCAGGCAAGAACACTGGAGTGGGTTGCCATTTCCTTCACCAATGCATGAAAGGGAAAAGTGAAAGTGAAGTTGCTCAGTTGTGTGACTCTTAGCGACCCCACAGACTGCAGCCTACCGGGCTCCTCTGTCCATGGGATTTTCCAGGCAAGAGTGCTGGAGTGGGGTGCCATTGCCTTCTCCGATTTGAGTCCCTAATCTCAGTGAATCTCAGTAGGATAACATGAAATAAGCAATATGCAAGAAACTTGAAAAAAAATACAGTACACTCTTATCTAGATCATATGTCCTCTTTGCTCATACTGAGCTCCTGGCTGTATTCTAGGGTTTCTGCTGACAGTGTCTTCCTTTGATTCTCAGAACAACTCCATGGATACTATTATTATCCCTATTTACAGAGGGGAAAACTGAGACATGGAGAAATTAAACAAGGCCACATGGTGGTGGAACCAGAATTCAAATCTATGCATTTTGTCCTCAAAGCCAACACTTCTGATTTTTACCATGCAGCAGGAAATAATTACATGAAATCCTATAAGTCTGAAGAGACTGTGTGTGTGCACGCACGTGTGTGTGTGTTTGAGAGAGAGAGATCTCACGTGAACATCATTTTATTTCCATTTGCTTTTAAGGTTTTGGGCATAAAGATTTTAAATCAGTTCATTAGGTTTTAAGAATTAATTAAATAAATGTAAAAGTGGCTGTAGCTAATGGCATTACCATTAGAAAGATATCAAAGACATCAAGACAAACATTCAAGTCTTAAGTTTTGAGTGGGTCAGAGAAAAAAGAGGTAAATGAGAATACACTGAAAAAATATTTTACTATTCAACTAAATCAGTTGTGTCCTTAATTTTCCTTTTCCTTGTTTAAGGGATGGGAGAGACATGGTAAATTCTGTTACAAAATCGACACCGTCCTTCGAAGCTTTGACCATGCCTCCAGTGGTTACTACTGTCCTCCTGCACTTATAACCATTACAAGCAGGTAAAATTGAAATTTTCTATCAGAAACATACTACTTTTTTGACATAAGGGCTCTTGGAATGATAAAATGTAACCACAATCAGTAACTTGTGAAAATCTAAAATGTACCATGCAATAGAATATTAAATTATTATTGATTTAGATGAATTTAAACCATATAATGTTATTCTTAAATTGACTTTTGAGGGACAAATAGTAATAAACCTTTCCATGAAGATTTATTTTCTAGCTTTGCTAATATATTCAGTTGTATGGATATTTTAGCCAAGTGCCTATAATAGGCAAGAAATATGTTATTTAAATATGAAGTTTTTTTTAACATAATGTATGTATCATGTGGGGTTTTTTTAATAACAAAAGTAAGTAAAACTGTAGAGGATTTCCAAATTGCTTCTCCATTGCTTCTTTGGTCTGTGTTTAGATTTAGATTTCTCTGTGTACAGATGTCTTCTCCACACAGAGGCACTGTGCCCTTTTCACACTCCATACAATTTGCAACATGCTGCAGATGAGTAGCAGGGGATAAAAGTACCAACATCAGAAGTGACCTCAGTGTCACTATCAATGCCAGGAGGACAGTGAGAGCTGGAAGACTGACTCCTCCAGGCAGAAGATAGAAGCAAGGCAGAACTCTTCAGTGGTTCCATGGGAAACTATACCCACCAAGCTAGTTACTTGCTTTTCTACCGAGGTCATTGCCTTTGAAAATATCCATTGAAGACCAGGAAACAGAACAACTGATGCTCTGGTTTTATCTAGAGACCCTTCATATGCAGGTCTAAACTGTAGGAGGAATTCTACGTGCTTTCTCTGTTCACCCCACATGGGAAGTCAACATTCAAAGCCATCAGTATTTCTTTTTTTTTTCTTTTCTTAAATATTTATTTATTTATTTGACTGCACCGGGTCTTAGTATCAGCATGTGGGATCTAGTTTCCTGATTAGGGATCAAATCCAGGCCTCCTCCACTGACAGCACAGTCTTAGCTACTGGACCACTGGGGAAGTCCTTTCTCCTCTCACCTTTTACCTTCTTTCCCAGTCTTCCCTCCAAACAATGCACAAGAGTGCAGACACACACACACATGCGCGCGCGCGCACACACACACACACACACGCACACACACACACACACACACACAGGAACAGATTGACAGCATTTGGCAAAATAAATTGCCTGATGAAACACTTGATACTCAGGAGACCCTTTTATGGGGTACAGCACCACCTCTGATGTATCTCAGTGCTGTTTTTAGTTCTGCTTTTCTCCTTCCCAGAATAGCTACCAAGACAGAATGAAGTCTTTATCCTTAGCCTTGTTCAATCCACCCACAAGTTTATGGGAGAGCCTTGGGCTGAAAGTCCTCCAGCCAGTAAGTCAGCACTGGGCTTTATTCAGGAGCTTGACCAACGAAGTCATGCTCTTTCAATAATTATAATTAAATGTTTTTCACTGAAGAAAAAGGTCTCATTATTTCACCTGTTTTTATATCTTATTCTTCCATTTTTGTATCTATCACACACCTGGCACTGTGTTAATTACTTTTCATATGTTATCTGACCATGCAAAAAGTCAACAGTCAAGAGTTTATTAGAAAATTACTTATTGACTATCTATATTGTGAGAGGCATCATATTAAACACCAGCATGCTATACAAAAAAATAAGGAAAAATAAAAGGCACCACTTGAAGGCCAGAAGCTAAAGAGTTTGAACATAGATGCCTGAAACAAGTGAAGAAAGTGAAGTAACACAATAAATGGATAAACTCAAAGTGACATTACCAATAACTCACAGTGCCAAAGTAACACAAGTAAGGCAGAAATCTGTTAGAATTCAAACACTTCATTTTCTAAGAACCCTTTGGGGACCTCATGCAAATGTCAGAAAGTGTCTGGGAAAAAAACATATACTCGGTTTCATTTCCTCCAAATCTGGATACAAGGGTATGTTGTGAATACTATACATTTTTTCTTTGATAAACTGTATTCAATAGCCAAGGCTAATTAATCTATAGTCCAACCCTAGAGCAGATCCAGATTTGGATACACTTGTTTTCATCCCCTCCTCGACCTCTTAGGCCCCTCAGGTGACCTTTCGCTGGCATGCTACTCAGTCACCAGTCAACCCCCAATGTACATGTTAATACCAATGAGCCAGCCCTCCCGGGAAGTTTACATGCATGTACACTGCCCTGCAAACATGTCTATATCCAAAGCAGTGGCTCCAACATGGGACATGGGAGTTGAGGAAAGGAAGGGAGGGTCTCATGCTCTTGATTTTTATTCACTCAGACCTTATCAGTTAAGAAATGAAGACCCACACCATACTGTTCTTTAGTGTTGTTGCACTGAGTCTTTGTTGCTAGTGGGCTTTCTCTAGCTGCAGGGAGCTGGGGTTACTCTCTAGTTGCAGTGTGCTCTCTGGCTCTAGAGCGCTGGCTCAATAGTTGTGATGCACGGGCTTAGTTGCCCTGCGGCGTGTGGGATGTTCCCGGATCAGGGATCGAACTTTGTGTCTCCTGCACTGGAACGCAGATTCTTAACCACTGAACCACCAGGGAAGTCCACCATACTGTTCTTTGAATAACAATACACTTTTGAATATTTTTCAACAGCATGTTTTGTTTGAGAAGGTTGGGCAGTAGATGGACTGTCTCCTTCAATCCCAGAGTATCCACTAGCAGCCTGGGTAATCATTTTCTTCCATTACTGATTTCCTGTTTGAGTTAAGACACTCCTGTCACTCACCGGTACCCAAGCTTGTAGTTGCTAATTGATTTTCCACTCTTCTGCACAATTGAGCGACAGATTTGATGGGCACAATTAGAACCACCTGCTACAAATTACATATTTCTTTTGTTATCGGGCAACTGCTCCTGGTTTAGGACTTTTAACACTTTGTAGAATAGAGAGGGGAAGGAAAATGAATCCTTACTGCTGAATAACAGAATTTTATTTGCTTGCTGTTACAAAATTTTTTGAGGCCTGGCCACTTTGCTTTCAGACAGACCACAGATGCAAAACTTGAGTTCCAAAGTTACCTTGGATAATTGTCTGCTGCTGCTGCTAAGTCGCTTCAGTCGTGTCCGACTCTGTGCGACCCCGTAGACGGCAGCCCACCAGGCACCCCCGTCCCTGGGATTCTCCAGGCAAGAACACTGGAGTGGGTTGCCATTTCCTTCTCCAATGCATGAAAGTGAAAAGTGAAAGTGAAGTCGCTCAGTCATGTCCGACTCTTCACGACCCCATGGACTGTAGCCTACCAGGCTCCTCTGTCCATAGGATTTTCCAGGCAAGAGTACTGGAGTGGGGTGCCATTTCCTTCTCCAGGATAATTGTCTAAATGCATATATATCTAAACCTTGAATCCATCAGCCATGGAATATTTGTACAAAATAATCCAAAACACATTCGATTTTGAGAATTTTGCCCAAAGTGAGAAATGCTGCAATATCTCATTTTGTCCTAAATTTAAATATGCATTATTTGCAAACATTTTTACAGTCTTGCCATATTCTTGCAACCCCAATATCCTCCAAACACTTTTACAGTTAACTTTTGTGTGTGGCAAAATATACACAATATAAAGCTCTATCATTTTAACCATTTTAAGTGTATGGTTCAGTGGCATTAAGTACATTCATTTTATTACACAATCATCACCACCATCCAGCTCCAGAATATTTTTCATCTTCCCAAACTGAAATTTTGTATCCACTAAACACTAACTCCCTGTTTCCCCTATCCCCAGCCTTTAGCAATCACCATTCTACTTTCTGTCTCTATGAAGCTGACTGCTCTAGTTACCTCATAACTGGAATCACACAGTAGTTGTCCAGTTGTGCCTGGTTTATTTCACTTAGCCTAATGTCCTCTGTTGTTGTTTAGTTGCCAAGTTGTGTCTGACTTAGGAACCCCATGGACTGTAGCCCACCAGGCTCCTCTGTCCATGGGATTTCCCACACAAAGATAGGAGTGAGTTGACATTTCCTTCTCCAGGGCATCTTCTCAACTCAGGGATCGAACCCACATCTTCTGCATTGCAGGCAGATTCTTAATCGCTGAGCCACCAGGGAAACCCATAATGGCTTCTAGGTTGCTCCATATTATAGCACATGTCAGAATTTTTTTCTTTTTGAAGGCTGAAAAATATTCTATAGTATGTATATTCTACATTTTGTTTGTCCATCCAACCACTGAGAGATGCTTCTACTTTTGACTACTGTCAACAACGCTGCTACGAATATGGATTTCCAAGTATCATGTAAGTCCCTGCTTTCAATTACTTTGCATGATACACCCAGAAGTGGAACTTCTGGATCATATAATAATTCTATGTTTAAGTTTTTGAGGAATACCCATACTGTTTTCCATGGGAGCTACATTTTATATTCCCACTAGCAATGCACAAGAATTCCAGTTCCTCTACATCCTGACAAAAACTTGTTATTTTTTATTTTTACATAATAGTCATCTTAATGAGTGTGAAGTAGTATCTCATTGTAGTTTTGATTTGCATTTTCCTAATGATTAGTGATGCTGAGCATCTTTTCATGTGCTTATTGACAGTTTATATCTCCTTTGGAGAAATGTCTATTCAAGTCTTTTATTCATTTTTGAATTAGAGTGTTTGTTTTCTGTCATTGATTTGTAGTTCTTTATATACTCTGGATATTAATTGCTTATCAGATACATAATTTACAAATACTTTCTCCTATTCGTGGGTTGCCTTTCACTCTGTTGAAGTGTCCTTTCATGTGCAAAAGTTTAAATTTTGATTAAGTCCAATTCATTCTTTCTTATTTAGTGGCCTGTGCTTTTTAGTGTTTTATCCAAGAAATTACTGCTATACTCACCGTCATGAAAAAATTTCCCTATGTTTTCTTCCAAGAATTTTACAGTTTTAGCTCATATGTTTAGGTCTTTGATCCACTATGTAAATGGTGTAGGCTAAGAGTCCAGCTACATTATTTTGTAGGTGGATACGCACTTTTCCTAACATTGTTATTGAAAAGACTGTCCTTTCCTCAATGAGTGGTCTTGGCAATCTTGTGAAAAATCATTTGACCGTACATGCAATGGTTTATTTCTGGATTCTCTATGCTGTTCCGTTGCTCTATATGTCTGTCTTTATGCCAGTATCACACTGTTTTGATTACTGTACTTTTTAGTAAGTTTTGAAATCAAGAAGCATAAGGTCTCCAACTTTGTTCTTCTTTTTCATGTTTGTTTTTGCTATTTGAAGAGATTGTGTTTGAGATTCTGTATGAATTTTAAGATGGATTTTCTATTTCTATAAAAAATAAATCAGGATTTTGATAGGGATTGCATTCAATCTATAGGTCACCTTGGGTAGAATGGCCATTTTAACAATATGTCTTCCAAACCATGAAGACGGAATGTCTTTCCATTTATTTGTGTCTTCTTTAATTTCATCATTTTCAGTGTACAAATCTTTTGCCTCCTTAGTCAAGTTCATTCCCAAGTGTTTTATTATTTTTGATGCTATTATAAATGGAATTGTTCTCCTTTTCAGATTTTTCACTGTTAGTATCAATAAATAAAAATGCAACTGATTTTTGTGTTTTGACTTCGTATCCTGCAACTTGCTGAAATCACTCTGATTAATTCTAACAGTTTTCTCTTTGAGAATGAAGTTAAATTTCTTTTTAAAAACACATTTTGGTGACCATTTTTAAAATTACACAATAGAAACATTCTCATTGCATTTTTTTAATTAAAATTTAATGTTTAGTACCGTGAACAATAGATTCTTCTCAAGGTGATGGAAATTCAAGATATAACCTTTTTTCTTATTTACATTGGAAATAAGCATTTGATTTCTTGCCTTTTTAAGGGGTTGAGGGTGAAATTTCATTCTGACTTTAAGAAGTATTTGCCTACAAAACTTGATTTTATAATTAGGTATATACATAAGCAAAATATTTTATCATTGTCTTTCTAAAGAATAACAATTTTTACTTTACTGAATACTCTAAAGATAACTAGTTCAAAAAATATATAAAAATAGGTACATGTGGTTATTTTTTTCTTAAATCATAATATTTGAGTTAACCTCAGTGAAACCAGATAAAAAATCCAAATATTATGAATCCCTGGAATATTCTCAAATGAAGAATTCTAAAACAAAGGGACAGAAAAGACTTTAAAAGGTCATCCGCTCTATTACCTAAAGCTAGAGTTTTCACAACCCTGTAAGTGTTTGAAACCAAATAGTGAGTGATAAAGAATGTAAAATGATCTCTGTTTCTTTATCAGTTGGAAACAGACACTCAAGAGACTGCATGCTATTTTCCAGGGTTAATTTCTTAGAGTACATGGCTTAGAAAAAAGATATAGTTGCTGAATTTCCCTATTAACAATCCCATTTACTAAATTGGACCAGAAAACTAGATTCCTGTTTTTATCTGAAAGTTATGGTGGCTCAGATGGTGACGAATCTACCTTCAATGCAGGAGACCTGGCTTCGATCCCTGGGTCACTTCTGGTTCTTCCACAGCCTTACCTGGCCCCAGTCTTAGCACCATGGATTCTGGAAGCGGTGATTAAGACTGAGGCTCGGCCGATAAATGGAGCCTCCTTGGACCAAGATCCCTCCAGATGTCCGATTCAGGAGGTTTTGCCATCTAAGCCTACAAAGGAGCCCAGAAGCCTTCTCCAATGAAAGTGATGTACACATAAGCCACCCGAAGGGTCGAGGAGCCAGCAATTTTCAAGCTGCCCAAAACGGATATCCCAGTGATAGAAGGGACAGAACAGCTGCGACGGGCCCACAATCTCAAACCTCGGGACTTGAATGTTCTCACACTCAATGGCTTCTAGAGCTTTCTGTTCTGGGGACTCTGCATCGAGGGTATCGAGCCCAGCTCCCTTTTACCTTGGCTCTTCCCCGGTGGCTCAGACGCTAAAAGCCTCTGCCTATAATGTGGGAGACCCGGGTTCGATCCCTGGGTTGGGAAGATCCCCTGGAGATGGAAATGGCAACCCACTCCAGTACTATTGCCTGGAAAATCCCATGGACGGAGGAGCCTGATAGGCTACAGTCCATGGGGTCACAAAGAGTCAGACATGACTGAGTGACTTCACTTTCACTTTCATGGTGGCTTAGATGGTGAAGAATCTACCTGCAATGCAGGAGACCTGGCTTCGATCCCTGGGTTGGAAAGATCCCCAGGAGAAGGGAAAGGCTATCCACTCCAGTATTCTTGCCTGGAGAATTCCATGGTTAGAGGAGCCTGGAGGGCTACAGTCCATGGGGTCGCAAAGAGCCAGACACAACTGAGCAAATAACACTACTATAGGATTTAATATATGAGTATTATATGTATCTGCTTAAATGGTATATCTGCCAATTTAAAAAGCAAGTTTGTATTGCTTTGAGCAATGATAAATTGTTGTAAAATAGCAAATCAGAGTAGACTAAATGAATCTAAAACAGGGGACAAAAGTAAAGTGTTGTCATGAATAATGATAGCAGAGGCCAAGCTCGCAGACCAGTCTCTGTCTCTCACCATTATCTGATAAATGCTGTAGTACAAGGTAATAGAAGAAGCAGCAATATTCCCTGGGTTTAGAACCAGCTCAGTGACTAGTGGTCCTGACCATACACTCCATGGTGCAGAGCCCTGCTGGCCCCCTAGCATTGTAGTTTCAGGCACCATCTGGCATGATAATGATGCTACCCTCCCTCAGAATGGAGAAAGAAAAACAGATCTTATGTTATGAGAGCATGAACTACTGAAAGTCTAGGAAAAATTACAACAGCATCTAGATAGTATTTACTTTTATATACCTTCTTTTTGAATTATATTTTATGTAAGTTTCTGCCACTGCAATCTGATTTTAAGAATACCTTTAATAATTTCAAATGTGTGCCTTTTAGATTATCAATAGAATAGCTGCAGAAAATATTTACTAAAGGATATGGTTTGCAAGATGAGTGTCGTGGATGCTTAATATCACTGTTGCTGGTGATGCTTATAAGGCAGTTAAAAAAGTTTGCTTCTCTGTGTTCTTTTCTCTTTCCCTCCTGTTATTTCCTTTGAGACTCCTCTATTCCTGAATGATCCCATTAACTTCCCTTAGCAAGTTAAAGATGCACCATAATGAAAAAAATCCAAAATTGGATGAAAAAGTCTAATTTGCTCTCTCCTTAGGTTTACCTTGGTAATTTCATCAGGCCTTTCCTCTCCCAATGACTTGACGGGTCTGGCCAAAAGTTACCATTGTTTGAAAGGTGTTTCTTCCAAACAGTATATGTATTGAAAGTAAATTTTTCAAGATAGTTTCCAACTTAACTTAAAATTTCAATGCTGGTTAAATTTTAATCCATGTTTCTGTCAAGTATGCATGTGGAAGCATGTATACAAATTTTCTAGATTCTGCTTTTGATGCCTTCATGGTGGGGAGGGAGCGGTGCCATCAGTCAGTGAACACTAATTCATTCAGCTGTTTGGGGAAATATAGTGGGTGTACTTCTCTGGATTAGTTCCTAGTGTTTTAAATTTATCTTCAGTGAATAAGCACATCTGAACACATTTGAATAAGCCAATGACTCCATGTACCTGCGCACAAACTGATTTGGGAGACGTATAATTGCTACTCCAATTTCTGTTCCATTCTTACCAGGCAAGTGTGGTGAGTGGGTGCAAGTGAACTCAGAAAAGCAGAATATCCTTCCTTCTCCCCCCACCCCCGGAGCCAACTCCCCACCACATGCGCATTACAGCATGGTGTGTACTGGTGGCCTAATTACACCATAGGGCACAGGTTGCATCAAGAAATGTATTGCTAGCATTCAGGCCTTTACAACCTACATTCTGAAGCTGGAAGTGGACTCTGTTCCTTGAAAGAACTGAGCACCAACTTTGAGGATCAAATTCTCCTCACTCATATATTTCTGGGAATTGCACTTATGTTTGGCATTTGTTAGCAATGTTCAGGGTCTTTGAGTATTTTTTCTGTCCCATATTCTAAAGAATTCATGAGAAATGCTTACTCTGGTGCCATTCTGTGCACCTCATTATGTTTTAATGACATTTTTTATTGCCCAGAAACTTACTATAATCATTTCCTTTTCCCCTTTTAAGGTTTGAACAGGCTTTTATTACCAGTTTGATCAGTAATGTGGTAAAAACTAAGGACACTTATTTTTGGATTGCTCTTCAAGATCAAAATAATACGGGAGAATACACTTGGAAGACGGCAGGGCAGAAGCTGGAGCCGGTGAAGTACACACACTGGAACACACGCCAGCCCCGTGAGTAGAGGGCACTGTCACACCGCTTCTCCCTTCTGTTTTCTCGACCCCCAGATTCCATCCGCCTTGTGGTCCACCTCCTTTGACTCTTCCTTAGTGTTTTTGTAAGGCATAAATCAACTAAAACAATTACCATAGGTTCTCAGGGGGTGATATATGGCTGATCATTTTTAGAAGTATAATCCATTTGACAAGTTCAAGGTATCAATTCATTGCTCAAGATCACACATGCCTTTATTAGCAGAAGTCCAGTTTCTCCCTCCTAAAATCTCTTCCCCACCCGCCCTCATCGTCTAAGAATCCTAGGGGCTTACTCAATCCAGAAAAGTCCGTTATACTTCAAAACAGAGTGAATGGGCACATTTGAGCACATCTAATATGTTCACAGTCAATGCCAGGTGACTTTGCTGTGAAATGCTAGTTAGGTAACATTCTTGCTAGTCCATCTCCTCCATGGGTTTCTGTGGTACCTTAGCTGGGATTTCAGTTACAGGTCTATTAATTCTTCACTTTCTTATGCTCAGTTCTGGATCCCAAAGTATGAAACTGTGCCAGAGAAGCTAATGGTTTCAGCCACAATCTACACTAGAACCAGCCCCTGCAGACCAAGCTTTTAGGTCACTGTGTTAATCTTAGGTCACCAACCTAGATCCAACACACGTTTATCTCATTGTGAGCTGTTTGGATGCCTTGCTCCCTTTCTTGCCTGTGGATCTCCAACAAGCCTACCCCAGACAACAGGTAATAGGTTACCTTCAAATCTGTATCTGGAGGAAATGAGTTAGAGGCCTCAAGCTCTTCCCTGAGGAAAGATAACTATTATTATAATATTATAATAATTTCTACTATATATCAAATATTTAACAAAAATTAGTCAGAGGACTAAATACTAATTAAAGGATATTTTTAGAGTGGTTCAAAAACTAAGACCCAAGTATGTTGTCTGCAAAAACCCACTTTAAATATAAAGACACGTGTAGATTAAAAGTAAAGGGATAAAGATATTATGCTAACATTAATCAAAAGAAAATAAAAATAGCTATATTAATTTAACACAGAGCAGACTTCAGAACAAGAAAAGTTCCCAGGGATAAAAATGGACATTACATAAAGGAGTCAGCACTAAAGAAGACATAACAGTCCTTAATGTGTATGTACTTAACAATAGAATATCAAAATATATGAGGGAAAAACTGATAAAACTGCAAGGAGAAATAGGCGAATCTACTATTATAGTTGGATATGTTAGCACCCCTCTGTCAGAAATGGATGGATCCAACAGACAGAAAATCAGTAAGGACAAAGTTGAAATCAACAGCACCATCAATCACCTGGATATGATTGATATCTATAGACTACTTCATCCAACAACAGCAATAGCAGATTACACATTCTTCTTAAACTGACATGGAACATTTGCTAAGACAGACTGCATTCTAGGCCATAAAACACACCTTAACAAATTTAGAAGAACAGAAGCTGTACAATGTCTGCTCTTAGTTCACATGAAATTAAACTAGAAACAAATAACAGGTATCTGAGAAAATTCCAAAATCCTTGGAGATTAAGCAACACTTAATTAAATGAAAATACATTTGTGAGATGCAGAGAAAGCAGGGCTTAGAGGGAAATTTATAACACTGAATGAATATATCAGAAAAGAAGAAATATTTAAAATCAGTAACCTGATTTTCCACCTTAGGAAACTAGAGAAAGAAGAGCATACTAAATCCAAAGTAAATTGAAGAAAGAAATAATAAGAATTAGAGCAGAAATCAATGAAATTTAATACAGGAAATCAATAAAGAAAATCAAAGAAACCTTATTCTTTGAAAATAACAATTAAATTAATAAGCCTCTAACCAGTTTCACTAAGAGAGAGGATACACAAATTACTAATATCATAAATGAAAAAAGGGACATCACTATAGATCCCACAGACATTGAAAGGATTTAAAAAAGGAATATTATGAGCAACTATATCCATAAATTTGACAACTTAGGTGAAATTTATCAATTCTTTTAAAGATATAATCTGCCAAAACCCACAAAAGAAGAAATGGACTATCTAAATAAGACTATATCTATTAAGAAATTGAATCAGTAATTCATAACCTTCTGAAACAGAAAGGAGCAGGCTCATATGGGTTCAACTAGTGAATTCTACCAAACATTTTAAGTAAGAAATTATACCAGTTCTCTACAACCTCTTCCAGAAGTTAGAAGCAGAGAAACTACTCTGTAGCTTATTGTATGAGGGCAACAGTACCCTACACCAAAGTCAGAAAAAGACACTACAAGAAAACTACAGTCAAACTTAAATTAATTTGCTAAGGAGTAGACACTATTATTCCTTCTCAAGTGATGATTTCAAGAGCTTTCAACATCTGAAAAACATACAGGTGCAGAAGATTTAGGACACAGGTCATTTGGCAAAAGCTGCAGATGACTAAAGAGTTGCTATTTCCTTCTGCAAGAGATATAATTACTCAGTCTCTCTGCCTGGTGGACTCATAAAGGAGAGCTCACAATACTTTTAAAAGTTTGTCCTATCTGTGATACACACAACTCTTTGCCAGGACACTTCATAAAATGCTCTTTTAAACAATTCAGTTAATAAAGATGTAAATTTCAGTCTCCTATCTTGGCCAAAAAAAAAAAAAGAAAACTACAGACCAGTATATCTCATGAACATAAACACAAAAATCTTTAACAAAATATTAACAAATTGAATTAAAAATGTATAAAGAGAATTTATAAACTTCAATCAAGTGGAATTTATCCCAGGTATACAAAGCTGGTTCAACATTTAAAAACCTATTAATGTTTTCCATCGCATCAACAAAAGAAAAATCACATGATCATATCAATAGATGCAGAAAAAGCATCTGAAAAAATTCAATACCCATTCATGTTAAAAACTATTATCAAACAAGGAATTGATGGGAACTTCCTCAACTTGATAAAGAACATCTACAGGAAACCCAGATATCATACTTAATGGTGAAAAATTAGAAGCTTCCCTACTAAGATCAGGAACAAGGCAAAGATGTCCCTTATCAACCCTCTTTTAAACATTGTCCTAGAAGTTCTAACTAATGCAATAAGACAAGAAAAGCAAATAAAAGTATACAGATTGGAAAGAAGGAAATAAAACTTTGTTCACAGATGACATGATTGTTTATGTAGAAAATTAGAATCAAAAAATTCCTCTAGCTAATAATCAATTATAGCAAGATTGCAGGATACAGGATTAACGTACAAAAGTCAATTTCTTTTCTGTATAACAGCAGTGAAAAGAGGAATTTTTAATTACAAACATATTATATTAGCACCCCTCAAAATGAAATTTTTAGGTATAAATCTAACAATATGTATAAGACCTGTAGAGGAAAACTACAAACTTAACGACAGAAATCAAGAAGAAATTAATAAATAGAGAGTCCATGTTCATAAACAGAAAGACTCAATATTGTCACGATGTCAATTCTACACAAATTGACCTATAGACTCAAGGCCATTCCAATCAAAAAACCAGCAAGTTATTTTGCGGATACTGACAAACTGGTTCTAAAGTTTATATGGAGAGGCAAAAGACCCAGAATAGCCAACTCAGTATTGAAGGAGAACAAAGTCAAACAATTGACACTATCTGACTTCAAAAGTTATTATAAGTCTACAATAATTAAGACAATGTGTGTGCGTGTATGTTTAGTCGCTGAGTCATGTCCAACTCTTTGCGACCCCATGGACTGTTGCTCCTCTGTCCATGAGAGTCTCCAGGCAAGAATACTGGAGTGGGTAGCCAATGTCTTCTCTAGGGGAGCTTCCTGATCCAGAGATCAAACCCGGGTCACCTGCACTGCAGGAAGATTCTTTACCATCTGAGCCACCTGGGAAGCCCAATTAACACAATATGGTTTGGCAAAAAAAGAAATAGAAATCAATAAAACAGGATAAAGAACTCAGAAATAGACTGACACAGAATAGTCAGCTGATCTTTGAAAAAGAAGTAAAAACAATACAATGGGAAAAACTCTTTTTGACAAATGGTGCTTAGGCAGTTGGATATCCACATGTCAAAAAAAGAAAACATCTAGACACAGAGCTTACACCCTTAACAAAAATTAACTCAAAATAGATCATAGATCTAAATGTAAAACATAAAACTTTCACACTCCCAGATGATAACAAAAAAGAAAACCTACATGACTTTAGGTATGGTATGACATTTTAGTTACAACACCAAAAGCAAAAATCCATGAAATAAATAATTGATGAGCTAGATTTCGTTAAAACTAAAACTTCAATAAAACTTGTGCTGTCAGAAAGATAATGTCAAGAGAATGAGAAGATAAGTCATAGACTGGGAGAAAATATTTGTAAAAAAAAATCACATCTGATAAAGGATTATTATACAAAATACACAAAGTACTCTTAAAACTCAACAATAAACAAAAAACCTAATGTAAAATTGGACAAGACATCTTAAACAAAGAAGATATATAGATCAGATGTAAGCAAATGAAAATATGTTCAACACTATATGTCAATAGGAAATTGCAAATTAAAACAACAATGAGATACTGCTACACACTTTTTGTTTGTTGTTGTTTAGTCGCTAAGTAGTGTCCAACTCTTTTGCAACACTATGGACTGTAGCCCGCCAGGCTCCTCTGTCCATGGGATTTCCCAGGCAAGAATACTGGAGTGGGTTGCCATTTCCTTCTCCAGGGGATCTTCCCCACCCAGGGATTGAACCCATGTCTCCTGCATTGGCAGGTGAGTTCTTTACCACTGAGCCATCAGGGAAGCCCCTTCACACTTATTAGAATGAACAAAATCCAAAACACTGATGATACCAAATGCTGGCAGGGATTTGGAGCCACAGGAGCGCTCATACATTGCTGGCAGGAATGCAATAATGGTATAGCCACTTTCAAAGACAGGTTGCCAGTTGCTTAAAAAGTAAACATACTTTTACACTCCTTGGTGTTTATCCAAATAAATTGAAAACTGATGTTAACACAAAAAACCTGCATACAGATTTTTTTTATAGAAGCTTTATTCATACTTGCCAAAGCTTTCAAGCCATCAAGATGTCCTTCAGTAGATGAGTGAATAAATAAACTGTATTACATGCAGACAATGGAATATTATTCAGTGATAAAAAGAAAGGAGCTGTCAAGTCATGGGAAGACATGGAGAAAACTTAAATGCATATCACTAAGTTAAAGAAGCCAATCTGTAAAGGCTGCATACTGTCTGATTACAACCATATGACATTCTGGAAAAGGCAAAACTATGGAGACAGTAAAAAGATTAGTGGTTGCCAGAGGCTTGGGGAAGGAGGAGTTTATTGGCAGAGCACAGAGGATTTGTGATGAGGAGGGTGGGGGTGGTCAGTGAAACCATTCTATGTCATACCACACTGGTGGACATATGTCATTATACATTTGTCCAAATCCAGAGAACATACAACAAGAGTGAACCCTAATATAAACCATGGACTTGGGGTGATAATGATGTGTCATTGTAGATTTTAACAAATGTACCATTCTGGTGTGTGAGGGCAATAGTAGGATATATGGAGCATGAGGTATAAGGAAAGTCCTTACTTTCCATTAAAATTTTCTGTAACCTTAAAATGCTCTAAAAATATAGTTTATATTTTTAAACTATACTTTAAAAATAGGCATGTGAGGTGAAGGTAAGACAAATTAGATTCTTGTGTATAACACCGCTTTAGGAAATTTGTTTAGACACTAGTGACTGCACAGCTCTAAACAAGAAACATCACAATTCATTCAATAAACAAACTTCTCATTCTACAAATTTATGAATGTTTTTTAAACACAAAGAATAGTAAAGTTCCATGTCACACTATTACTGGAAAAAAAAACACAGGTATCATTTCTAATATACCTTGGAATTTTGTTAGGAATGTCTATACCTGTCAAAATAAATTAATACATTTTGAGCAGACAAAATTCTTAGTTTTTAATGTTATCTTCCTTGGGGCATATTTGGATGTCTAAAATTTGGAACTGAAGCAGAACTCCTTGTCATTCATAAGTTTCTGCTGTAATTTATTTGAGTGGCACTACTCTTTTTCTCTCTTCCCTGAAGCAAAAATAATATCGTGATGCTCAGTTTGGCTGCTCAGGCTGATTGACATTGAGTAAATTGTCTCTGAATAAGATGAAAATGTAAATCTTTTTTTGAAGAAAGTAGCAATGTAAAAGCCCCGTGTTTCTTTTTTTCTTTTAAATTGCTATTTGCAGAAACACCATCCTAAATCACATTTTTTTCTCCACCTGTCATAAAAGAATCCATTAGCTTGGTCCTTGTGTCAGAATCTTAATCCAGCCCGGACTGACTATATAAATTGACCACTGAACAGGAAGCCTGCAGCTTTTTATAAACTCAATGAAGACTCTGTCCTTATGTCATATCATCAAAATATTCAATCTGTGGTGGAATCATAGTTCTGCCATTTTATCAACCTTGTATTATGCCCACCAAATAGCATAATGAACCACCATCTATACCCATGACCCAGTGTCATCAATTATCAACCCACGGTCAATCTTGTTTCATCTATATTCTCACCCACTCCTCCCATTTCCCATATTTTTTCATAGAAATCCCAGATATATCATTTCACCCATAAATATTTCAGCATTAGCTCTAAAAGATAAAGACTCCTTTTTTAGAAACATGAATATAATACAATTGTCACAGCTAAAAGTAATTAACTATAATTTCATAGCATCATAAATCTTCAGTTAATGCTTGCATTTCTAAATGATTCATAGCCATTATATAATGTATATTATGGCTTGTTTGAATCAAGATCCAAAAAAGGTGCGTACATTGTAATTAGTGGATAAATCTCCTAAAGTCTGTTTTCCTCTCTAGGTTTCCCTCTTCCTTGCCCCCTGTCATTTTTTAAAATTTTATTTGTTGATACAAATGTGTTGTTTGTCTTGTAGTTTCCTGCAGTCTGGGCTTTTTGATTGTATCCCCATAATGCACTGAAAATGTGTTACTCTATTCTTTTTATTTGTCATAAAATCAACATTTTTATTTTTAAAAAGTTAGAGTCAGAGACCACCTGATCCAAATCATAGATTCTTATCTTTTTAGAAAGACCATTTCATTTTCTCACTATTTGCAAGTTAGAAGCCATCAATGATTGATGCATTAATGAATCGATTGATTCATTAGGGGCTTCTTCATAGCTGGGATATTTCTATTAAGAAATAATTTCTTGCTCTCTTTACTAAAACAACAACAACAAAGCAACTATGGCATTCTGTATATTAAGAGAAGTAACCATTCAGGTAAAAACAATTTTGATCCATACTAACTAGTACCACTGATTAAAGAGAAAAATGATAAATAGGGCCTTTCTCATTTACGGGTAGCTAATGCATTAGAAACCTACATGTACCTTGTATTTATATTAAAGATTCAATATATATGGAGGTTGCTATAAATGATGAAAGGAAGGAGGTTAATCTATCCTTTGTTCAAAAAAGCCTTTCCAAATACTATTAGAGTTTTACAGGTGTTTTATAGAAAAAATAAATGGAAATCACAATTTTGCATCCATCCATAACTCAGGCTCTGTGAAAAAAATTTTGTTTCTAGATCTAGATACCACTGCGAGAAAGGTGTGCTTCACTCACAGGATAACTCCAAAGTATTGCCCCCAATTGTCTCAAGTCAATGGAAATCTTCTGTCAGTGATAAGGAGAATGGGATTTCAGTAGAGCAGGTCAGATCTATTTTCTTGAAAGTGCCCTATACATGGCAAGGGGGACCCTATCCATCCAACAGATAGATAATTATCCATTTTAAGTCTCATCAGAATCCTGAAATGAACCAACACCTAAATGAGAATGAACAGTCTCATTTCTGAGTACCCTTTTGGTATTTCCATGTCTTTTTATAAATATATAAGTAACTGTGATACACATGAAAATGTGATAGTAGGTCTCAAGGAAATACTTTGGGTTCACAAAGGAGAGAAGTATGACCAGGGGAAAGAGAAGACTCCACGGAAATGGAGGAGCATAATTGGAGGGGAAGTTTCAATTATTCATTCAACAGTTATTTATTGAATGTCCACCTCCTCTGCACCTTGACATTATCTCATGGTAGACTCAGTTAAATCTGGTTTCAAATTCCAGATCAACCCTCAAGAACTATTATGTGGCCCTAGAAAAGATACTACACCTCTGAGCCTTGGTTTTTCCATTAGCCAACTGTAGACACTAATATCCACCTCAAAGAGGTTTTTCAAGTTAAATAGGGAAAAGACCATATAAAATGCCTAATGTGGTCTCAGGCAGATAAGCAGAACTCCATGAAAGCTCACCTTTCCTGACCCAAAAGCTTCACTTTTCTCCATGGAGAAAGAGAAGAGAGAGATGGAAGCAGCCAGGGCAGAAGACTTGAGATTAAGGATGTTAAAGGGTTGCTGCAGGCAAGGGGAAATAAGCAGATAGGCACAAGTAAAATGATTGTCTGAAGGCCCAGTTTTGATTCCCTCCTGCCCCGAGGCCACACATAGATTCGGCTTGTTTTTTTTTCAGATATTTGGCCAGAGAGGTGAAAGATGGAACTTTTCCTAGGTTGGTTCAATTTGCTATAAGGCTAGATAACTTTGCCAAATTGAAGAGACTAGAATAGTGAATTGGAATTTCTTAATTGACTGAAAGTGTTTCCATTCATGTTTGATGGAGAGAGTAAAAGCAGGTAGAGGGAGGTTAAGGCAAGTAAGGAGAATAAGCTCAAATATGAGATTCACCACTAAGGGGCAGAAGGAATGTTGCTCTTCCCCAGTGGGAGATGAGTTACCAAATCTGAGAACAGTTAGTCTGGGAGAAGAAACAACTGTGCCCTTTCCCACACCCTACCCTTGTTATTTGGCTTTACAAGCATCCTCACAACATGAGATTATAAATTTTGTTTATCTCTTTCTTAGCCCAGTCTCCCCTTATTATACCACTTCACTGCTTCTTTGGGGCTGAGACTCTAAAATTTAGGCCAAATGTTCCATTAAGTTAACCATTTTAGAATACCAATAAAACCCCGGCAGTACTTTTTATCTTCATAGCAGTTCGCAAGCATCTCCTTCTTCACTAATGAAGAAAAGTTGAATATCTAGTGTCTAAAACCAAAGCTGTTTAATCATTGTCTGATGTGAGAAAGTAAGACAAAATGCAAGACCAACAAAAAAGTATATTGCATTTTAAACTTGCTGATTTGAGCTTTTAAAAGTTCTTTGAACACTCAGGCAGAACTTGTGCCACAAAAATCCCAGCTTTTGTAATGAAAACAGTCAAACTAAAAATAGAAGCAACATCTTAGGAATGGTTCTAGCCCTTTACATCTCTCACTGCTGCTGCTGCTGCTAAGTCGCTTCAGTCGTGCCCGACTCTGTGTGACCGCATAGACGGCAGCCCACCAGGCTCCGCCGTCCCTGGGATTCTCCAGGCAAGAACACTGGAGTGGGTTGCCATTTTCTTCTCCAGTGCATGAAAGGGAAAAGTGAAAATGAAGTCGCTCAGTCGTGTCCGACTCTTAGCGACCCCATGGACTGCAGACTACCAGGCTCCTCCGTCCATGGGATTTTCCAGGCAAGAGTACTGGAGTGGGGTGCCATCACCTTCTCTGTTATATCTCTCACAGGGCTTCTTAATACATTATTTTATTTTATATTTATGAAAATCCATAAGAAGAAAAGGAATATTGCCCTCGTGTTTTAGACACAGCCTTTTGTGATTAATTAACCAGTTTGAGGTTTGAGTTACTAAATATTTGTGCTGGGACTAGAACCCCAGACTTTAGGCCCCAAGTCAAAGGTTGCTGAGAAGGAAGGATGGAAGAGTCAGGTGAGAGCATGTGTTTCTCCTGCTCTTTCAACTAGAGCAATTCTCCCATAGACATATTAGATTTTCGGCTTCTACGTGGATTTCCACAGTTCAATTTCATTAGAATTTCATTGCACAGAGCAGGCAGCAACTCCACTATTGTTCATGACTCAGCTAAACTGTGAGCTGCATTCCCAAATTACACTCAACAGGCCTCCAATGCTCCAGTCACGGCAGGGGCAGTATGCTATACTATGTCCCCTGCCTGGGCTCCCCCCCTCCATCCTGAACACTAGTTCCTCTGGCCAGTGGAGTCAACTGATGGCTTTATATGGACCAGCTCTCTCTCTTGACTTCAGTTTCTTCTACTTGTCATACAATCATGTTTACTTGTTTATGACTGGTCATTTTCACCTTTGTGGGTTTCTTTGACCATCACCCTGTGTACATACGTAAGACTATGAGCTTCCTGCAGGTGCCTAACACAGGGTGTGCACCCAGGTATGACTGAAGACATAAACACTCATGCTTTAGCTTCCTTGCTCTTTCTCCTCTTTCACAAATACCTTTCCATTTCTCTAGGAGGGGCTCTTTGTACTTCTTCCTCTGTCTTCTTCCTTCTCATTCCACTTTTCATTATCCCTCTGTTTAGTCTTTTTATTAGTGTGCATGTGTGTGCTAAGTCGCTTCAGTTGTCTCCTACTCTGCGACCCCATGACTATAGCCCATCAGGCTCCTCTGTCCATGGGATTTCCCAGGCAAGAATATTAGAGTGGGTGGCCATTCCATTCTCCAGGGGATCTTCCCAACCCAGGGATCAAACCCTTTATCTCCTGTGTCTCCAGCACCGCAAGCGAATTCGTTATTGCTGAGCCACTGGAGAAGCCCTTCTATCAGCATAATACAACACAAACATGGCTGGCAAGGATAATGCCAATTACCCTGTATCTGTAGAAATTGAAACCATTACTTCTGAAGGGAAATTCAACAAGACAAATTTCTAGTACCAAGTGACTATACTTTTTAAAGTGCCTTTAGTTCAAGAATTATCACAAGTCTTCATATGCTTCATCTATGATCATTTACTTTTTTACAAGCACCCCTTGAAAACTCTTTTCTCCTTTTAACATCCTCCAAAATGCAGCTCAAATGTCTCTACCTGCAAATACTTTACTGATGTCCTCAGGGAGACTCTATCACCCTTTCTGAGGTCTTCCCACAGAAATTTTAACGTACACCGTTACTATAGCACTTCACATAGTATGTTTGCTACAATTAATCCTTTATTTGTTTGTGTCTCACACTCAACTATAAGAGTTGGGTTTTGTTTTGTCCTTCTATCTCAATCAGCTAATAATATACAGCCTAGTCTGGTATTCTCAGGTGGCTCAGTCAGTAAAGAATCCACCTGCGATGCAGGAGACATGGGTTCAATCCCTGGATAGGGAAGATCCTCTGGAGAAGGAAATGGCAACCCACTCCGGTATTCTTGCCTGAGAAATCCCATGGACAGAGGAGCCTGGCAGACTATAGCCCGTGGGGTCACAAGAGTGACTTAGTGACTAAACCACCACCACTGGTATGTAGATATAGATAAACAATTTTGTTGTAGTTGTTGAATGTTGATTTAGTTCATTAAATGATCACTCCGGATTCAAGAAAAAAAAAAAGCCTCATTTTTACTCAATTTTTGTTCTATTTTTGGAAGGGATTTTCTACTATTCACTGACATTTAAAGTGTATTTTTCAGCTACCATATGAGTTGTATACATTTGATGACAAACTTGAGAATCTTAACCTAGAAATTGCTAAGGGAAAATATGCTTCATTTTCCAGTATGTTCAAACATACACAAAAGAATAAAATGGGGCTTGCCCATAACAAGATGTTTTTTCCCTGATGTCTGCCCCCACTGCTGTCCCCAGAATTTCACCCCATTTGGAATATACTTCATTCTCCTATAGTGAGGTTCTCTGTTGTGTACCTCACACACTGCCTGACACCATATCGATGTATTTTTTCCTGTTGAATCAATTTCTCAGAGGATCAGCACCATGCATTTTTCATTGCTAATTTTTCATAGTAGTGTTTGAAAGTACAGCGTACAGGATAGCTGCTCAATAAATTGTGAGTTAAGTTTTCCTCTGCACAGTTAAAAAGCTCAATAATTCAAAGTAGAGTCATGTTGGCATTTGATGAGATATGAGGGATATTTTCGGTCCCACATTGGAACAGCACCTGATTGCCCATCATTTGCCATCTGAGCTCAAAATGCCCAAATTTCAGGCTTCGAAGTCTCTCTTCTCTCACTTTTCAATCTACTATTCTCTTCTCCAGAGATGAAGAGAAATGAGATGATCATGCCATTAAAGCATCCCTTTTCATCTTTATTGTTCTTGTCTGGGTGCTTCATTACAAGATGTCAATTACCCAACACTCTAAAGAGCTGTCTTCCAAGCACAAAATATTCTAGTGGTCTGGTAGTACAGTGTTGTTTTCTGCTTTTAGGCTACAGTGGTGGCTGTGTTGTCATGCGAGGGAGGAGTCACCCTGGTCGCTGGGAAGTGAAGGACTGTAGAGACTTTAAGGCGATGTCCCTATGCAAGCAACCAGTGGAAAATCGGGAGAAAACCAAGCAAGAAGGATGGCCCTTTCACCCCTGCTATTTGGATTGGGAGTCAGAGCCTGGCCTGGCCAGTTGCTTCAAGGTAATGTGGAAGTTACATGGGCATTCTCAATGGAACCAACATTATTTCAACTTTGTCTGTGTATCCTGAATTCCTTTATTCCAGAACAGTGCCTGGCAGACAGCAGGCAATTAATATTTGTTGGCTGTCTCCATCCCTTCAGTTATATTCCAAAATAATTTTTAGGTCAAAATGTTGACAGATCCTGGTGACACTGAGGCCGCCTCATGAGAACTGATATTAAGGCTCCAGTCAATATTATTCTTATTGCCTACAAATGGACAAGGCAGACACTCACTGGGTATGGAAATGGTACAATTCCATATTGTCTGTAAGCCAATGAATAAAGCGCTTATTATGGAATAATGCCATTCTGCTGCCAAGAATAGCTTTGGCATCTTTTGATGATCAAAAGTTTATGTATATATGTTTTGTGTGAAGAAATGTCTTTTTGCAAATTATCTTCAGATCCTAGATTTAAGTCAGTGTCTATTATCTTCTCAGAAATATATTTTTGAAATATGATGTTCTTGTTTGGTGGCTTTATCTTTGGTTCATCATATAAATAGAGATTTCTAAAATGCTGGGACAAAGTTCTTTGGCACATGGGCACATGAAGAGCAGAATGGAGACAGCTTCTGTCTCTAGAAATATTGCAGTCTCATAGATGGCTTGTGAATGCACTCAATTTACATGTACACATGTCTAATCCTACATTAAATTCATGGAATAATGGGCCCAGGAGTAACCTCACAGACCAATAAGCTAAACTTTGGAAATGAGTAAACTGCAGCATGCAATAAGATCGGGTGATTTACCCAAGATCACAATTATTTATTGACAGAGTTAGAATAAATTCCTAGTCTTGGGGCTACCAGTCCAGTGCTTTTTCTACTACACATTACCCTGATACGTCAACAAATATATGGTGTGTTTGATAGGCATAGCGGTAGGACTTAGGAATTTAAAGTGATTCGAAAAAAGGTTCCCAGAGGAGGTGAGTTTTGACATATAATTTAAAAGATGGAATGGCTGTGCTGTGGTCCATGGGACTGGGAAGGTCATTCATTCTGGTCTCAGCGAATTAGAGCCTGGTGAAGCCTGGCTGCAGGGTGCCCGCCTGGCATCAGAGAATCAAGCATAGCATCAGGCAGTTAAAAATGAGGAAGGTATAGAGGTCTGGGATCTGAAGCTCTGGGTCATTGGTTCCTCACACTTGACTTTAAATAAAGTCAAAAGCATATTGTCCATTTGACTGACTTCTTCATGCCACTGTGAGGACAGCTGAGAAACAACAATGTAGGTGCAGCTAAGACCCAAAGACCCTAGAAATATAGGCAGCACTAGTGGTAAAGAACCTGCCTGCCAATGCAGGAGACATGAGAGATGCAGGCTCGATCCCTAGGTCAGGAAGATATCCTGAAGGAGAGTATGGCAACCCATTCCAGTATTCTTGCCTGGAGAATCCCATGGACAGAGGAGCCTGGTGGGTCCTCTGGTGGGTCCATGGGGTCCTCTGGTGGGTCCATGGGGTCACAAAGAGTTGGACATGACTGAGCATAAAAAGAACACACAAGACTCAAAGACCCTAGAAATATACCTGCCTTAGGTTTCAGGTCTCATTTCTCATTTCTTCCCCTGAGTCAGCCAGATTCCTTCAGCCACAGAATACTGGGTCTAATCCTAGCTCTGCTAGTCTGTGGCTCTGTTGACCTGAAATTTGTAACCTGAAATTTGTTGACCTGAAATTGTAAATTTCTCTTAGCCTGACTCTCCTCATCTCTTGACAAACATTTTACTAAGGGACAAGCATATGCTAATCATAGGATATTTAGGAGGGGAGCAAAAAGAATTCTTATGGAGGAAAAGAGTCATCATATCACGTCTTTGTTTTGAGAATAAAAGGAGATAACAGTTTTTAGAAAAGTAGATACATTTTAGTTCAATAAATGTTATTTCTCTCTACTCGGTCAAGCTTTTAATGTAGAATAATGACAATAATTATATTACTGTAATCCTTTTGTCCAGAATTAAACAGTCTTATGTTATTTATGACTGTGTCAACCTTTCTCCCTTTTTCTATACAGGTATTTCATAGTGAAAAAGTCCTGATGAAAAGAACATGGAGAGAAGCTGAAGAATTTTGTGAAGAATTTGGAGCTCATCTTGCAAGCTTTGCCCATATTGAGGAAGAGAATTTTGTAAATGAACTTTTACATTCAAAATTTAATCGGTAAATACTTGTTAATTTTGAAAAATTGAAGTCAAATATTTTGTCTCCCAGTGATGACTTCTTAGGGTTGAGTATTCCAAATATTTGGAGTGTTTGGGATATTCAAAACCTCAAGTATTTAAGTTTAAAACCAACAAGCAACTAGTTGTGAAAGCAAAATACATACTTATAGTTTTATATTTATATTGCACTAAGTTCTCATTCCATAAAACAATGAACAAAGTGATGATTGTTTTGATACTTGAAATCCTTTCTGTGTGCCTCATAACAGAATTTTAGAGTTTCTCTGCCAAGTTCAGAAATTATCTAGCCCAGTGATTTTCTAAGTGTTATCTGAGAGTCTGGAGGGTCCTGAACCCCCAGAGCAGGAGAAGTGTTATCTGAGGGTCTGGAGGGTCCTGAACCCCCAGAGCAGGAGAGGTCAAGTGGGCAGTCAGTTTCTTGTTCACTGACTCGAGTCACCAGAGTAGGTCCAACCGACTTCACTTCTAGGTGTTTTGTATACAGAAGGGTTCCATATGAGATTTTGTTTGAAAAAAAGAAAATCTCACTAATTTTTAAAAAAATTCCTATCCAACCTTCTAATTTTACATTTGAGGAAACAGGCATTCACTTGTTTGCATCCATCTTGCAAGTTTACAGAATCTTCAATTCTGTGAAGTTAGAAAATCAATCATTTAAATTTGAAGAAACATAAGAGGTCTTGTGCTCCCTCCAGTCCGGTATGAGAATTTCTTCTACCAAATGCCTATGGCCATCTACTGCCTACATAATTCTTTTCAGTTTCAAAGTGCTCCTTACTTGGGATATAATCTATTCCATTGTTGGAGGCTAGTTTCAAAGATCAACTTTGTAGTAAGCCAGAGCAATACAGATCAAGTCTACTCAATTTTCAAATATTTGAAAACAGCCATCATGTTCTCTTTTAGCAAGCCTTCTCATTCCTTGGCCTCTTGCTGTAGAATGTTCTTGTCAGCATGTATTTTGGGAATGTCTTCTGTGAAAGGGACACTACTATATGCATGAAAGTGAAAGTGATAGTTGCTCAGTCATGTCTGACTCTTTGTGACCCTACAGACTGTAACCTCCCAGGCTCCTCTGTCCATGGGATTCTACAGGCAAGAATATTGGAGTGGGTTGCCATGCCCTCCTCCAGGGGAATCTTCCCAACCCAGGGATCGAACCCAGGTCTCCTGCACTGCAGGTGGATTCTTTACCATCTGAGCCACCAGAGATGCCTGGGTGGCTGGAAAATGCAACAGATGTGACACAAAATCCTACCCCTGAGGATGGTGTGGTCTAAGGGGAGGAGGGGTGGCACATTTTCATACATTTATTTTAACACAAACAAGTATAATACTGAGTACTGTGTTCCAAGCTCTGGAAATCTGAAGTTTCAATGACATACTTATCTGAATCTCTGAGAAAATCCAGAACTACTTTTTGAGGAAAATCCTGGCCTACTCCATCAATTTCCTTTAGGACCCTCC
Organism: Giraffa tippelskirchi; assembly: GCF_054371585.1. Taxonomy (NCBI): domain Eukaryota; kingdom Metazoa; phylum Chordata; class Mammalia; order Artiodactyla; family Giraffidae; genus Giraffa; species Giraffa tippelskirchi. Next base: position 98,242,551 of record NC_137277.1, read on the forward strand.
CCTAAGAAGGTTAATATGTAACACCATCAAATTATTCACCTCTAGCATCTATAAAGATGACCTTAAAGGTGGTAATATCTTCCAATGTGTGTCTCATGGAGTACTTCAGGGGAAATAGGGGGATTTTTGTGGTCAAATATGTTTGCAAAACAAGGTGCTATCTTGGAAATTTGCCATATACATTAGTATTGTAAAAGATTCTAGAAGGAAGTGCTTTCTTTGACCACAAAACTACACCACTTATCTAAAATCCCGTAGAACTGCTAGGCCCTGCAGGAAACGCTGGCCTGAGACCATGGCTCCCAAACTTGGCTGATTCTCACACTCACTCGGGAAACTTGATAACAAGGCGCCCTCTAGTCTCATGCCAGGGCTGCTGAGTCAGATTCTCTGAGACTGAGGAAAAGTTCAAGAAGCTTCCTGGTTTATTGGATTGCTAGTCAGGTATGGGGCCTCAGATCCAAGGGAGATGTGATCATCTCCACTGTTATAAGTTGTAACTTGGCTTCATGACTTCAGTTCAGTCAGTTCAGTTCAGTTGCTCAGTTGTGTCTGACTTTTTGTGACCCCATGACTGCAGTATGCCAGGCCTCCCTGTTCATCACCAACTCCTGGAGTTTACTCAAACTCATGTCCATTGAGTCGTTGATGCCATCCAACCATCTCATCCTCTGTCATCCCCTTCTCCTCCCGCCTGCAATCTTTCCCAGCATCAGAGTCTTTTCAAATGAGTCAGTTCTTCACATCAGATGGCCAAAGTATTGGAGTTTCAGCTTCAGCATCAGTCCTTCCAATGAATATTCAGGACTGATTTCCTTTAGGATGGACTGGTTGGATCTCCTTGCAGTCCAAGGGACTCTCAAGAGTCTTCTCCAACACCACAGTTCAAAAGCATCAGTTCTTTGGCACTCAGCTTTCTTTATAGTCCAACTCTCACATTCATACATGACTACTGGAAAAACCATAGCTTTGACTAGATGGACCTTTGTTGGCAAAGTAATGTCTCTGCTTTTTAATATGCTGTCTGGGTTGGTCATAACTTTTCTTCCAAGGAGCAAGCATCTTCTAATTTCATGGCTCCAGTCACCATCTGCAGTGATTTTGGAACCCAAGAAAATAAAGTCTCTCACTGTTTTCACTGTTTCCCCATCTATTTGCCATGAAGTGATGAGACCAGATGCCATGATCTTAGTTTTCTGCAGGTTGAGTATTAAGCCAACTTTTTCACTCTCCTCTTTCACTTTCATCAAGAGGCTCTTTTGTTCCTCTTTGCTCTCTGCCACAAGGGTGGTGTCATCTGCATATCTGAGGTTACTGATATTTGTCTCAGCAATTTTGACTCCAGCTTGTGCTTTATCCAGCCCAGCATTTCTCATGATGTACTCTGCATATAAGTTAAATAAGCAGGGTGACAATATACAGCTTTGACGTACCCCTTTCCCTATCTGGAACCAGTCTGTTGTTTCATGTCCAGTTCTAACTGTTGCTTCCTGACCTGCATACAGATTTCTCAAGAGGCAGGTCTGGTATTCCCATCTCTTTAAGAATTTTCCAGACTTTGTTGTGATCTACACAGTCAAAGGCTCAGCCCCTTGTAAAACATCCTTTCATACTTGTGTATTGTAAGGTCTGCCCTATGAAACAATACATGCAAACTGCCTCCAAGTTTGCTGTAACATCAAGTTTCATTATATCATTTCTGTTTATATAAATTCTCACACTTGGAGTGTCTCACAGAATTCAGTGTCAAGTATCTATCAAATTATTGATATTCAGCATCTAATCACAAAAGCTATATAATTTATATTCTACTCTTTGTTCAAGACTGCCAGGGAGTTCAGCCAAATCTCATGCTTAATTATACCAAATAAACCAATTCTCATCATTAGCATAGTGCTTCTTCTTCTTCCTATGGCACTGTTTTTCTATTTTTATTTTTATCATATATTAACTAGTTAAAATTATACAACTTTAGGAAATTGTTGGAGAGAAAATAAATACCAGTTCATATTCTAGGAGTGAGTATATGGCAGAAAAATGTAGAACTCTGAATTCAGTGAGAAAAAGAATAAAAACTTCTCAACACAGGGAGAGTGATGTGGGTCTTCAGCCTGGTCACTGAGATGAATCTGCCTAGCTTAAGCTTAAGGCAGCATTCTCACCTTCCCACAACCCTAAATGTAAGTTATAATCATGGCAGTGACCAATGGGTCTCAGTGATGCTGGAATTTTCTAAGTCACATTTTACTTTCATTTGTATCATTCAAGAAAAAGAGCTCAAACATCTGAGAAGGAGATACTTCACAACAGGCATGCTTCTGTGCACTAAGGAAAATAAAGCATCTGTCATGACTTCTCAGTCCTTTAAATCTTTAATTCTTCAAAATTATCCTCAGAAAATTATCTTAGTGAGATGTTTCATTGTACTATTAGCCTTTATTGCTTGATGTATTGAATACTCTGTGGTTTAACATATTGGTCCACCACCTAATAGGAGGGAAGATGGTTCTCTGTGGGTCTTCTCATGAAGTCTAACCAGTGGTGATGGCTGAAGTTAATCTATGATGCCTCAGACTGATTCACCGTGGAATTATTTACACTGGGATATGGTTGGAGGAACTAAACCTGCTGTAAACCTTTTATTAAATGGTGGTGGTGGTGGTGATTAACCCTCACAGAGTACATGGACATTTGACAAAAGAACAACAAACATAGAAAAGTAATATAAATATGCAGTAAAGTAGTAAATAAATAGGGAAAAGATGTTCCCAAATTTCTTACCAACTCACTTTCATGTATTCTTGTCCTAATTGAAAGGTGTTGCCATTCCTAATGACCATGAGAAAGCCATGTTCTCAATATGAGCAGACTTTTCTCCCAACTGCCCATCCCCAATGAGCACACCATTCAAACCAAGAGAGGTAGCAAGTGAGATTAGTCTTTGCTCAGTTCATTTTATAGCTCTGGTTTTGCTCACAGGAAATGGTCAAGAAATGCTTGCTCACTTGATCAATTCTGCTAGTCATGTCAGCCGTTTCCTGCATAACTAAATACTTCAAAGAATTTTTGAACCTCTTACATAACATTGTGAATTCAATGCAAAGGGCCAAGTTTTAATTTCTTCTCTTCACAGGACAGAAGAAAGGCAGTTCTGGATTGGATTTAATAAAAGAAACCCACTGAATGCTGGTTCTTGGGAATGGTCTGATGGAACTCCTGTAAGTCTTTCCAAGCTGGAGAAAAGGAGATGAATTTAAAGCAGGTGGCCCTGGAACTACTTGGTAAACCAACCAAGAGAACCTAGAAAGAACAGCCATGTTCCCTATGACTCAGACCTAAATCAAAAACTGCCCCAGACCTTGGTATCAAAAGAGTTATTTAGGCAAGGTCTTGAGAAACCTTTGGTAGCCAGATAGTTCCAAAGCTAGCTATAAAATCTCATCCTAAAAGGAAATCAAAATCTCTAAAAAAGCCCTGAAAACCATCTCCTATGTGAAGAATCTCCAGCAGAGAAGCAATTATTCTTTAAAATAATACCATGGTTCCTTTGCCCCACCCTCCCTCTCCTGCATAGCACCTGATCGTGTGAGGGTGAGACCCTTGTCTATGTTACAGTGAAAAGAAATATCTTCAATTTCCCTCACTTTAAAAGAACAGAAATGCCAGGTTCAAGAATCTGCACCTCCTTCTCAGTCAAAGAAAATTATTTGGGAGGAAAAAAAATAATTGTTTTTCATTCACCCTCACATGTGTAAAAACGTCATGAAGGAAAGAAGGAACTCACAGTTACATTTTTTTTTCAGACACAGTGAGGATTTCTGAGATCTTCCTCATGGTAGGGAAAAAAAAAACAGAAGCAGTAACCCAGATTAAAATGAGATCCATCAGAAGGCACAAGAAAAATCAAATTTTATTATTTAGTTTCACCAGTGAACTGAGGTTAGCAACAGCCTGCAGTGAGCATTTAATACAGCTCCTATTCATTGAGCCCCAGTTAAGTTCTGAGCACTGAGCTGAGTGCAACCCTGCATGATCTCTTTTCATCATTACAGTGATTCAACATAGTGGGTATTAAAATGATTAAGTAGTTTGCCTAAAATAATACATAAGAGAGACAGCATTTGTATACAGGTTGTCTGCCTCCAAAGCCACGATGTCATAAAGTCTCCTCATTGGCGAAATAGCAGCAGCCAAACTTTGACATAGTAAAGATCAAAAGAGAAAAGGGATCTTTAGATCTGATACGTAGATGGTGCTCAAACCTGCAGCAAGGAAATGGTTTGCAGAAAAACTATATGCTTAAGAGTGAATAAAAATAATGAGTGTGCTAGTTGAAAAAAAAAAAAACAATACCATGCCAATACTGCTTCTATGAAAAGGGCATCAGGACCAGAGGTCATGAAGAGATCTTGGAGATGACCTACCCTTACCCATCTATTCTGCTGATGAAGAAGCCAAGGCCCAGAGAGTGAAAGGGGCATAAAGCAGGGTTGACCTGCCCCATTAATGGCAGCCACCACATAGCACAGTTGGATGGTTAACGTCAATATGGCGCTTGGAAAATAAAATGTGGTGCATGGAGGTCGACAACGTCTTTTAGTAAAACAAACAAACTTATTAGTAATAGGAGAGGCATAGACCATTTGGTTCAGAATCAATGAGATAAAGCCATGAAGCAGTGGACTGAGTCCCTCACCACTTCCCTCTGGATAGAATAAATATCAAACTCATGCCATTCTCTGAATCTGAGCTTTATATATATATAAGTTAGATGAATTATTGCATGACTTTGTACATATTTGAAAGTGAGTATGTGGTGGTGGTTTAGTAGATAAGTCATGTCCAACTATTGCAACCTCATGGACTATATAGCCTGCCAGGCTCCTCTGTCCATGGGATTTCCCAGGCAAGAATACTGGAGTGGGTTGCCATTTCCTTCTCCAGGGGATCTTCCCAACCCAGGAGTTGAACCTGTGTCTCATGCATTGCAGGCAGATTCTTTACCCCTAAGCTACCAGGGAAGCATAAATTGTTTCAAAACCCTCTTTTTTTCAGATTTTTACATGAGTCTTACTCATGGTCTGTCCACATTTCTGTCAAGTAGTCATTAAATCATTGAGAAGTTTGAATCTCTAGTCAGTAGTCCTGTTGTGTGATCATTCATAGAAATAGATAGTTTCTTGATTAAAGCTAGGGTTGACTTAGAAGTTAGTATTAGAGACTAAAAGCAAAAGAATCTACATCAAAGATGAGATTCAATTCTGAAAGATTCTTGAGCCACTAAAAAGTTTACCCAGGATCCCAGAGCTAGTCTAACCTTAAGTGAGAAAACAGTGCAAGTTCATCTGACTTATTCCTTCTGGAGAAAGGAGTAGCATGCCTCTTTTTAAAAAAACAGAAAAAGAATCTTCAAGAAAAAATGCTAAAGTTTTCATTAGCTTGCTTTTCACAAATGTGGAACCACCTTTAACTGGCATCATAACTTGCTTCCTCCAGAAGTCTATTGTGATTTTCTACAGGGATGCCTTTTTGATCATTTGAAACCTTTTGCAGAGAATCAGTATTAAGGAATAATGAACTTCATCTGCTGCAGGTTGTCTCTTCATTTTTAGACAATTCTTATTTTGGAGAAGATGCAAGAAATTGTGCTGTTTATAAGGCAAATAAAACATTGCTACCCTCATACTGTGGTTCCAAACGTGAATGGATATGCAAAATTCCAAGAGGTAAAAATATTAAGATCTTTACTATTTGTTTGCTTTCTAATCATCTATAGCATTTTCCCAAGGCAACAGTTACAGAGGTCTAAAATTTAAGCAGCCCGGACCACAGTACTAACAACCTTCATGATGAACCAGATTGCACCATTTTAGCAAAAAGTGTATATCATGGTGGAATGAGAAAAAATGACACCAGTGTAGTATGCTAAGTTCCTGGGAAATGAAGATTAACCACCCATGATGTGGAGTATTGTATTTTGCAAGTACAACCTGGAATAAATGTCACTGTGACATTACAAACAAACAAAATTACTTACCAGATGAGTGAGTGAAAGCACCAGCACAGTGTGTGACACACAAAAGGCTCTCAATAAGTGTTCACAACCTTTTTTCTTTAACCAGAGGTCTCTCTTGAGCCTCTTCTTCAAGTAGGAGAACTGATCACTTTCCAAACAACATCTGGTTCTCAATAATCTTTTAAAAAGCAAAGTCCAAAATATTGTGTTTAGGCCTGAAGTAATTCAGAGATAGTACATCTGTAAATAAACATCACTCACACTGGCTTGCTTTTACTTTACAGATGTGAGACCCAAGGTTCCACCCTGGTATCAGTATGGTAAGAAGTATTCCTTAATTTCTAACTTTGCTGCTTTATACCGTTACTCTGTTATTACATAGCACCAATGGAGTTACTCTTTTCTTGTGTCAATTGAGAACTAATTTGTTCAAATTAACCATTAATAAATAATCAAACTAGGGACTTCTTTTGTGGTCCAGTGAATAAGACTCGACTCTCCCAATACAAGAGGCCCTGGTTTCATCCCTGGTCAGGGAGCTAGATTCCACATGCCGCAACTAACTAATGATCCTGCATGCCACAACAAAGATGGGAGATCCCGCATGCCACAACTAAGACTCAGTGCAGCCAAATAAATACACACATATTTTTTTAAATAAAAATGTCATTAAATATTACTAAAGACTAATATCATAGCTTAACTCCATTTTTATGGCACATGATTTTAAAATATGCATCTAGCCCAGACTTTGGAATATACATGTTTCATATATGAAAGAGACCTGTGAAAATAAGTAAACTGTATACTTATGTATGTGTAGGAGTAGGTGTATTCACACATATTTTCTTAATGTTGAGTGACTAAATCACACATGTGAGGTCAATCATAGCACACCCTATTTAAGTTTGCATTACATTGCTCAATAATTGTTGTATCACTTCCATTGCTTATTTCTCTTTCAGATGCACCCTGGCTCTTTTATCAGGATGCAGAGTACCTTTTTCATATTTCTGCCTCGGAATGGTCCTCCTTTGAGTTTGTCTGTGGCTGGCTGCGCAGTGATATTCTCACTATTCATTCTGCACATGAACAAGAATTCATCCACAGCAAAATAAGAGCGGTACTTAAATTCAATTAACTATGAGAAACTCAAAGCTTAACTCCTTCTTCAGTCCTTGAGGGATTTTGTTTTCAAAAGACTTCAGACATTAATTTGTTTCATTGAAAGTCTTAGATTTTTAAGAATTGTTTTTCTTCCTGTTACAAAGATTTAGAGAAAATAATGGAAACACAGGTTTACTATGCTCATCAGTTATTTCACTTCTCATGCTCTTTTAGCAACAAGGACGAGTGAGTAGCATTTTATTGTTTTGTGAGGTTCATTCCGACATACAATGCATATTTATTCTAAATCTACTATTCTAGGGACTGAGGTTTTATCAGTGCTTACAATAGACCAAAATCCTTGCCCACCTGGAGCTTATAGTATAGTCTAGGAAGGAAGACTGCAAGCAATACAAGTAAATAGAACTACATAGAATTTTAGAAAAAGATAAGTGGATAGATGCATGCAGGAAGATAAAGCACTGATGAGGGACAAGGACTACTAGGAGATGCATGCTGTTTTAAAATTCCAAATTTTACTTATAAGAGTACAATATTTTTTAGACTCTATACAGAAAATGATAAGGAGTGGTTCTACATTTCAACTTCAGATAAAGACTGGACTTAATGCTTTGAGAAGCTAGGCTAATTAGAAAGGAGCATGCAAAATCTGTTAAATATGAAATAGACTACCAAGGAATAGTGTCAGGTTTTCAGTGTATTTCTTCAGCAAGCATTTATTGAGCATTAGCTTTGTCTCAGGCCCTGTGGTATTTGTCAAGGACACAAAAATGTCAAGGACACAAAAATGAGATACAGTCAGTGTCTTTAAAAAGTTGGAAATAACACGATGTAGTAAGAGAAAAGAGAGCAGTCAGTACAAATTACCAAGGGGCACCAGGGAGGAACAACCTCATTCTTCATTTTCCCTAGGAAACTGTTAAAGGTAAGAGAGAGCTTTTTTTTCTTTTTCCATAATTTAACATTATTTCATGGTCTCCAGGAATCCTTTATTGCTCTATCATATTTTCATATGTTTGTAAGTAACTGTCAAAATGAAATTCTATGTTAAAGCATCATTGACTTATAAGAGAAATGTCTTCCCTCACATCTCATAGGGCTTTCCTGTCTCTGTAATTCTCTTTGATACATTGAGGAGGATGCAGGTTGGGTCCACTACTGAGTTTTGACGGAAAAGCCAGGAACCAGAGGGGTTAGGTGACGACTGCACTGCCCCGCAGAGACACAGTGGCAGATCAACCAGGAGAACAGGATATTCCCTATATCGGTTCATGCATTGTATTACTACTCTTCATCTCCTACAAATGGAACACTCAAGTCAAAACCAGAACATTAAGTATCAAGCAGTTATATATCACGACCTCAGAAAATACATTTGTTTCTTTAGCTAGACGGCAGAGGCAGACTCCTTGCCCCAAGTGGCAGTAATAAGAGACCACATGAATGGCTAAAAACCAATCTATCAACATGCAAAGGGCACATCCCAAGAGGAAGTGATAATTGGCCAATACTTACTGTAACAGTGTCAAGTACTGCGAAACACTAATGTTTAATGGCATTCAATCTTTCTAAGGACTCTCTGTGGGAAGTCTGTCATCAGCAGATTTTACAGTTGAGGAAGCTAAGACTCTAAAGTGGTGAAACAACTTTGTTACACAGCAGCTGGGTAGTGGAATTTGGAAGTGAACCCAAGTCATCTGACTCACAAGGTCATTTTCAAAAACCGCTGTGGGCAGTAGAACAGCATATGCGTTACATTAAAACAATCCATCCTCCGAAAGACAGCACTTGTATATTGTTGCTGAGAATGTAAATTGGTGCAGCCACTATGGAAAACAGCACAAAGCTTCCTCGAAGAATCCAGCAATTCCACTCCTAGGTATATATCTGAAAAACATAAATACACTAATTTTAAAAGATACATGCACCCCAATGTTCATCAGTCAGTTCAGTTCAGTTGCTCGGTCCTGTCCGACTCTTTGCTACCCCATAGCCTGCAGCACGCCAGGCTTTCCTGTCCATCACCAACTACCAGAGCTTGCTCAAACTCATGTCCATTGAGTTGTTGATGCTATCCAACCATCTCATCCTCTGTCATCCCCTTCTCCTCCTGCCTTCAATCTGTCCCATCATCAGGGTCTTTTCAGATGAGTCAGTTCTTCACAACAGGTGGCCAAAGTATTGGAGTTTCAGCTTCAGCATCAGTCCTTCCAATGAATATCTGGGATTGATTTCCTTTAGGATTGACTGGTTGGGTCTCCTTGCAGTCCAAGGGACTCTCAAAGAGTCTTCTCCAACACCACAGGTCAAAAGCATCAATTCTTCGGTGCTCAGCTTTCTTTATGGACCAACTCTCACATCCATACATGACTACTGGAAAAACCATAGCCTTGACTAGATGGACCTTTGGGGGCAAAGTAAATATCACTGCTTTTTAATGTGCTGTCTAGGTTGGTCATAGCTCTTCTTCCAAGGAGCAAGCATCTTTTAATTTCATGGCTGCAGTCACCATCTGCAGTGATTTTGGAGCCCAAGAAAATAAAGTCTATCACTGCTCCTATTGTTTTCCCATCTATTTGCCATGAAGTGATGGGATTGGATGCCATGATCTAGTTTTGTGAATGTTGAATTTTAAGCCAGCTTTTTCACTCTCCTCTTTCACTTTCATCAAGAGGTTCTTTTGTTCCTCTTTGCTCTCTGCCACAAGGGTGGTGTCATCTGCATATATGAGGTTATTGATATTTGTCCCGGCAATCTTGATTCCAGGTTGTGGTTCATCCAGCCTGGCATTTCTTATGATGTACTCTGCATAGAAGTTAAATAAGCAAGGTGACAATATACAACCTTGACGTACCCTTTTCCCAATTTGGAACCAGTCCGTTGTTCCATGTCCAGTTCTAACTGTTGCTTCTTGACCTGCATACAGATTTCTCAGGAGGCAGGTCAGGTGGTCTGGTATTCCCATCTCTTTTAGAATTTTCTACAGTTTGTTGTGATCCAGTCAAAAGCTTTAGCGTAGTCAATGAAGCAGAAGTAGATGTTTTTCTGGAATTCTCTTGCTTTTTCTATGATCCAGTGGATGTTGGCAATTTGAACTCTGGTTGCTCTGCCTTTTCTAAATCCAGCTTGAACATCTGGAAGTTCTCAGTTCACATACTGTTGAAGCCTGGCTTGGAGAATTTTGAGCATTACTTTGCTAGTGTGTGAGATGAGCGCAATTTTGCGGTAGCTTGAACATTCTTTGGCATTGCCTTTCTTTGTAATTGGAATGAAAGCTGACTTTTCCTGTCCTGTGGCCACTGCTGCTGAGTTTTCCAAATTTGCTGGCGTATTGAGTGCAGCACTTTAACAGTATCATCTTTTAGGATTTGAAATAGCTCAGCTGGAATTCCATCACCTCCACTAGCTTTGTTCATAGTGATGCTTCCAAAGGCCCACTTGACCTCACACTCCAGATGTCTGGCTCTAGGTGAGTGATCACAGCATCATAGTTATCTGGGTCATTAAGATCTTTTTTGTTAGTTCTTTTTTTTTTTAAATTAGTTTATTTTCTATTTTTTAACTTTAAAATATTGTATTTGTTTTGCCATATATTGAAATGAATCCACCATGGGTGTACATGTTTTCCCCTTCCAGAACCCCCCTTCCACCTCCCTCCCCATCCCATCCCTCCAGATCATCCCAGTGCACCAGCCCTGAGCACCCTGTATCATGTGTTGAACCTGGACTGGCGATTCGTTTCACATATGATAATTTACATGCTTCAGTGCCATTCTCCCATATCATCTTGCCCTTGCCCTCTCCCATATAGTCCATAATACTGTTCTATTTATCTGTGTCTCTTTTGATGTCTCACATACAAGGTTATCTTTACCGATTGACTAAATACCATATATATGTGTTAGTATACTGTACTGGTGTTTTTCTTTCTGGCTTACTTCACTCTTTATAATAAGCTCCAGTTTCATCCACCTCATTAGAACTGATTTGAATGTATTCTTTTTAATGGCTGAGTAATATTCCATTGTGTATATGTACCACAGCTTCCTTATCCATTCATCTGCTGATGGGCATCTAGGCTGCTTCCATGTCCTGGCTATTATAAACAGTGCTGTGATGAACATTGGGGTACATGTGTCTCTTTCAATTCTGGTTTCCTCAGTGTGTATGCCCAGCAGTGGGATTGCTGGGTCATATGGCAGTTCTATTTCCAGTTTTTTGAGGAATCTCCACACTGTTCTCCATAGTGGCTGTACTAGTTTACATTCCCACCAACAGTGTAAGAGGGTTCCCTTTTCTCCACACCCTCTCCAGCATTTATTGCTTGTAGTCTTTTGGATAGCAGCCATTCTGACGGGCGTGAAATGTACCTCATTGTGGTTTTGATTTGCATTTCTCTGATAATGAGTGATGTTGAGCATCTTTTCATGTGTTTGTTAGCCATCTGTATGTCTTCTTTGGAGAAGTGTCTGCTTAGCTCTTTGGCTCACTTTTTGATTGGGTCATTTATTTTTCTGGAATTGAGCTGCAGGAGTTGCTTGTATATTTTTGAGATTAATTGTTTGTCCATTGCTTTGTTTGCTACTATTTTCTCCCATTCCGAAGGCTGTCTTTTCACCTTGGTTATAGTTTCTTTTGTTGTGCAAAAGCTTTTAATTTTAATTCGGTCTCATTTGTTTATTTTTGCTTTTATTTCCAATATTCTGGGAGGTGGGTCATAGAGGATCCTGCTGTGGTTTATGTCGGAGAGTGTTTTGCCTATGTTTGCCTCTAGGAGTTTTATAGTTTCTGGTCTTACATTTAGATCTTTAATCCATTTTGAGTTTATTTTTGTGTATGGTGTTAGAAAGTGTTCTAGTTTCATTCTTTTACAAGTGGTTGACCAGTTTTCCCAGCACCACTTGTTAAAGAGATTGTCTTTTCTCCATTGTATATTCTTGCCTCCTTTGTCAAAGATAAAGTGTCCATAGTTGCCTGGATTTATCTCTGGGCTTTCTATTTTGTTCCATTGATCTATATTTCTGTCCTTGTGCCAGTACCATACTGTCTTGATGACTGTGGCTTTGTAGTAGAGCCTGAAGTCAGGCAGGTTGATTCCTCCAGTTCTATTCTTCTTTCTCAAGATTGCTTTGGCTATTCGAGGTTTTTTATATTTCCATACAAATTGTGAAATTATTTGTTCTAGTTCTCTGAAGAATACCGTTGGAAGCTTGTTAGGATTGCATTGAATCTATAGATTGCTTTGGGTAGTATACTCATTTTCACTATATTGATTCTTCCGATCCATGAACACGGTATATTTCTCCATCTATTTGTGTCCCCTTTGATGTCTTTCACCAGTGTTTTATAGTTTTCTGTATATAGGTCTTTTGTTTCCTTAGGTTGATATATTCCTAAGTATTTTATTCTTTTCGTTGCAATGGTGAATGGAATTGTTTCCTTAATTTCTTTTTCTGTTTTCTCGTTGTTAGTGTATAGGAATGCAAGGGATTTCTGTGTGTTAATTTTATATCCTGCAACTTTACTATATTCATTGATTAGCTCTAATAATTTTCTGGTAGAGTCTTTAGGGTTTTCTATGTAGAGGATCATGTCATCTGCAAACAGTGAGAGTTTTACTTCTTCTTTTCCAATCTGGATTCCTTTTATTTCTTTTTCTGCTCTGATCGCTGTGGCCAAAACTTCCAAAACTATGTTGAATAGTAGTGGTGAGAGTGGGCACCCTTGTCTTGTTCCTGATTTTAGGGGAAATGCTTTCAGTTTTTCACCATTTAGGATAATGTCTGCCGTGGGTTTGTCATATATAGCTTTTATTATGTTGAGGTATGTTCCTTCTATTCCTACTTTTTGGAGGGTTTTTATCATAAATGGATGTTGAATGTTGTCAAAGCCTTTCTCTGCATCTATTGAAATAATCATATGGTTTTTATTTTTCAATTTGTTTATGTGGTGTATTACATTGATTGATTTGTGGATATTGAAGAATCCTTGCATCCCTGGGATAAAGCCCACTTGGTCATGATGTATGATCTTTTTAATATGTTGTTGGATTCTGTTTGCTAGGATTTTGTTAAGGATTTTTGCATCTATGTTCATCAGTGATATTGGCCTGTAGTTTTCTTTATTTGTAGCATCTTTGTCAGGTTTTGGTATTAGGGTGATGGTGGCCTCGCAGAATGAGTTTGGAAGTTTACCTTCCTCTGCAATTTTCTGGAAGAGTTTGAGTAGGATAGGTGTTAGCTCTTCTCTAAATTTTTGGTAGAATTCACCTGTGAAGCCTGGGCTTTTGTGTGCTGGAAGATTTCTGATTACAGTTTCAATTTCTGTGCTTGTGATGGGTCTGTTGAGATTTTCTATTTCTTCCTGGTTCAGTTTTGGGAAGTCGTACTTTTCTAAGAATTTGTCCATTTCTTCCAAGTTGTCCACTTTATTGGCATATAGTTGCTGATAGTAGTCTCTTATGATCCTTTGTATTTCTGTGTTGTCTGTTGTGATCTCTCCATTTTCATTTCTAATTTTGTTGATTTGATTCTTCTCCCTTTGTTTCTTGATGAGTCTGGCTAATGGCGTGTCAATTTTATTTATCTTCTCAAAGAACCAGCTTTTGGCTTTGTTGATTTTTGCTATGGTCTCTTTTGTTTCTTTTGCATTTATTTCTGCCCTTGTTAGTTCTCCTGTGTATTCTTGCCACCTCTTCTTAATATCTTCAGCTTCTGTTAGGTCCATACAATTTCTGTCTTTTACTGTGCCTATCTTTGTATGAAATGTTTTCCTGGTATCTCTAATTTTCTTGAGGAGATCTTTATTCTTTTTCATTCTATTATTTTCCTCTGTTTCTTTCCACTGATCACCTAGGAAGGCTTTCTTACCTCTCCTTGCTATTCTTTGGAACTCTGCATTCAAATGGGTATATCTTTCCTTTTCTTCTTGGCGCTTTAATTCTCTTCTTTTCCCAGCTATTTGTAAGGCCTCCTCAGACAACCTTTTTGCCTTTTTGCATTTCTTTTTCTTGGGGATCGTTTTGATCACAGCCTCCTATACAATGTTATGAACCTCCATCTGTAGTTCTTCAGTCACTCTATCAGATCTAATCCCTTGAATCTATTTGTCACTTCCAGTGTATAATCATAAGGGATTTGATTTAGGTCATACCTGAATGGTCTAGTAGTTTTCCCTACTTTCTTCAACTTAAGTCTGAATTTGGCAATAAGGAGTTCATGTTCTGAGCCACAGTCAGCTCCCTGTCTTGTTTTTGCTGACTATATATAGCTTCTCCATCTTTGGCTGCAAAGCAGATAATCAATCTGACTTTGGTATTGACCAATCTGGTGATGATCATGTGTAAAGTCTTCTCTTGTGTTGCTGGAAGAGGGTATTTGCTATGACCACTGTGTTCTCTTGGCAAAATTCTGTTAGTCTTTGCCATGCTTCATTTTGTACTCCAAGGCCAAACTAGCTTATTACTCCAGGTATCTTTTGACATGTACTTTTGCATTCCAGTCCCCTATGATGAAAAGGACATCTTTTTCTGGTGTTGGTTCTACAATGTCTTGTAGGTCTTCATAGAACCATTCACCTTTAGCTTCTTTGGCATCAGTGATTGGGGCATAGACTTAGATTACTGTGATATTGAATGGTTTGCCTTGGAAACAAACAAGAGATCATTCTGTCATTTTTGAGATTGCACCTAAGTACTGCATTTTGGACTCTTTTGTTGACTATGAGGCCTCCTACATTTCTTCCAAGGGATTCGTGCCCACAGTAGTAGATGTAATGGTCATCTGAATTAAATTTGCCCATTCCAGTCCATTTTAGTTCACTGATTCCTAAAATATTGATGTTCACTCTTGCCATCTCCTGTTTGACCACTTCCACTTTACCTTGATTCATGGACCTAACATTCCAGGTTCCTATGCAATATTGTTCTTTATAGCACTGGACTTTACTTCTGTCATCAATCACATCCACAACTGGGTGTTGTTTTTGCTTTGGCTCAGCCTCTTCATTCTTTACTGAGCCCTTCTCCAGTAGCATATTGGGCACCTACCAACCTGGGGAGTTCTTTCAGTGTCATATCTTTTTGCCTTTTTATATTTTTCATGGGATTCTCAAGTCAAGAATACTGATGTGGTTTGCCATTCCCTTCTCCAGTGGACCACGTTTTGTCAGTAGCCAAGATAGGAAAATAATCTAAGTGTCCATCAACAGATAAATGGATAAAGTTGTGTCATATATATACAGTGGAATATTAGTCATAAAAAGAATGAAACTTTGCCATTTGCAACAGCATGTATGGACCAAGAGGGTATTGTGCTTCATGAAGTAAGTCAGAGAAAGATAAATACTGTGTGTTATCACTTACATGTGGAATGTAAAAAATAAAACAGATGATGAATATAACAAAACAGAAACAAACTCATAGATACAGAAAATGAACTAGTGTTGATCAGTGGGGAGAAAAAAAGGGGAGGGGCAAGATAAGGGTAGAGGATTAAGAAGTATAACCTACTATGTATAAAATAAATAAGCTTCAAGGATATATTATACATCACAGGGAAATATAGCCATTATTTTATAATAAATTTAGTGGAGTATAATCTGTAAAAAATTTTGAATCGCTATGTTATACACATGAAACTAATATAATATTGTAAATGAACTATATCTCAATTTTTTAATTAATTAAAAATAAAATAATATAAAATCCCTCCCCAAATGATAGCTGCCAGCTCTGTCTCAGACATGATCAGTGAAGGACTTCTTTGATCCTTCCAGCAGAGCTTAGGCCTTTGGAGAACCTCTGTACTCTTCTCTCTTCACTTTTTCCTTAATTCACTCTCAGTCTTTGGTGGTTGGGAAGCCAATGGGAATGGCAGAGTTAATACCTCTCATGGAATGGAATAGAAAAACCCCATGGGCTTAGCTATTTAAGAAGGCATAGCCAGTGCCATGATCTAGAGTTGAGGATTAGATCTAGTGATCCCAAACCGGACAAACCCTGTGGTGTCTTGGATGGTAAAAGTGTTACCCAGCCTATGACCATGTTGATACAGAATGTTCTTTCAGTATTACAGGTGAGTGGCTGACTGATCCAACACCACAGTGTGCTACAGAAGGAAGTTATTAGAGAGAAAAGGATGGGGAGACACAAATGGGGCAAGGGAGCCAAAGGGAATGGGTATCAATTTAGAGAAAAGAATGCTGTATATTTCTAAAGCAGTTCTTCCTCCTGCATAATTTGTAGCTATTAGACAATTTTTGTTCAAGATAGTGGTAGTATTTATGGTGACCTACATTTCTTAGGTCGGTCCAGAAGTTTTTGATGAGGCACTAAACATGTAGCAGTCATACCACTCATTTTTGTGGCATACCTATCCTATAATTGCAGGAAGAATAGAAGTAATTAAATATTTTTAAAGTTACATAGGTATTGTATAGCTTCTCTACAAGGAATAGTAACTCAGAAATACGAAAGACAAAAATATCATTCTTTTGGGGAGTAGAAGAACTAATTATTGAAAAAGAAAGCTGGATGCAGTTTTTTAAAAGTCTGAAGAATTTTTTTAATAGAATGTTTCCATCTTGGAAAAGTGATGAGGCATAATTTCCTCTTTGACTAACAGAAGACCACAAGGCATGATCAGAGGGAACTTTTGAGAACAAATTTTTTGAGTCATCTTTTTGGTCAGATCAATGCCAAAAAAATAAAAACAATGAGCATTTTACAAGTTGGTTGACAAGAACTAATATTGTTATGCTGTGTTGTGCAATAAATATTTGCATTTCAAAATTGTAATTAACTCTTATTTTTTCAATTTTATTTCAAAAAATTTCTAACAAAAATATATCAAATCTATTAGTCATCTCCCAAAATCTGGTGTTTTAAATCCTTAAAATAATTTGGTTTTGCTATTTTTATGGAAACATTTTAAGAGATAACAGATTGCTCTCCCTTATATTGCTTTGTAGATTAGTATATTGGATATTACTGTGGGTTATTTGTGTATCATAAGTGTTCTTCCCATATGATGCTATCTATAATGAATGCTTGTAACAAAACATAATTGATATTATGAAGTCCATGGTTGTATCACATTTTTTATACAAAAGAATACTAGTATCTTTTATTGTTGTGGTTTTACACCTAAACTGAAATTCACATCTATTTTTCACATTGGATTTTTCACTCTGGGCGTCTTCTAACTTGACCTACGAAGTTCTGTCCCATGTCACAACAGGTTGTGATGTACCATGTGGAGGATTACCATGCTATAATTGAGGTGGTAATAAATATGCCACTTAAGATGCGGCAGTTGTAATTTTTCTTTAGAGATGCTTAATTGGGGCAATGAACAATCAGACCATGATTTCCACTGTTGTTGCACACGAGACCTCTTTAGATTGAATGAAATGGTTGTGGTTTTCCCACTGAGTTCACAGCCAGTCTCCATGGACCCATTCCAAAGGCTGACAATAGGAGCCTAAATTCAGCATGTAAGAACATGTCTATGAAACAACACCTCAGGGAGCCAAAATTACAGTTGCTCCATCTTGCATTATTCACAAATTGCTGATATGGCAGACAGCCACACTGGTTAAGGAGTAAAAATACTTGTGTATAAATTAGAATGTTAGAGAGCTATTAGGTTCTGTTGCATGATGACTTGAAATTCACATGGAAAAATGCATCTCCAAGTCTTTACAGAAGAAATCAAAGTGAAAATTTAAATGTATAATGCCTTCAAATTAACAGGTCTTTAGCATAAAAAATTAAGTTACATTTCACACACAGCACACACACAATAAAGAATATTGATTTCGAGGCCTTAGAGAAATTCTTAATGCCTCTTCTTCCTTTATAGTTGAAGAGGGAATTTCAATTTCTTGGGTCATAAGTCCAATATTACATCTGGTCTAATGTGTGTATGCACATGCATGTCTATGATGTTTCAAGTTTATTCTTTATTGTACTGAGATCTGTGTGATAAATAATGGCATAAATTAATAAAATATAGAAAGGATAATTTTCTAGTTGTCAAACACTGGAAATACTGCAGTATTCTTTTGTCCTATACTGTAGTTTCCATTTGAATGGGGGAGAGTGCTAATACTGACAATCAGACTAATGCCTAAAATACAAGTTCTTTTTACTATTGAGGTCTTTATGCCTCGAATTGTTTTTCAAGTAGTGTGGTTTTGCAGTAAATTTTCATAAATCATTGAGAGAATAAGTCACTAAACTTTTAGTTTAAAAAGGAATTCACATTCTATTTCACTTTACAATATTACTTTATAAATCCCTACTATGAGAGTTAGAACATCTATTTTCACATATATAAGAAACATTGTTAACAAAGGTATGTATGAAACTAAAATTATTTTAAATATTTGATTCCAATTTTCTTCTATGATGAGGAGGGAGTAGTTTAGAATAATGAAGTTTCAGGTTTTCTCAAGATACTAGGCCTTAGTGTACTCTTCTTGAAATAATTGGGTAAAACACTGAAGAATAGAAAGCTATTAAAAGCAACCCCATTAATCTTAATAGTGTAAAGGGAAAACAAGTAGATAAATGCTGACATTCTCTCTCTCTTTTTTAAATAGCTATCAAAGTATGGTGTAAATTGGTGGATTGGACTTCGAGAAGAAAGAGCCAATGATGAATTTCGGTATGGACCTAGATTAATTTGCATTTAACCCTGTTTGACAGGTTTTTTATTTGCAGAGTGATTGGACGAGATCTTAGTGGTTAATTTGTTGAATAGCTTTCAAATATTATCTTTAACTTATAAATTTTCATTTCCTTAACTAAAGACATGAGTATTATTTTAATTTAATAAAATAATTATGCCTCCAGTCCATACCCCAGAACTCCAAAAATGGTGTTGTAGAGACTGAATGTGCAGAATGAGAGAAGACCTTTAATTTCTTAATTTTCCTGCAGTTGGAGAGATGGATCACCGGTAATATATCAGAACTGGGACAAAGGAAAAGAAAGATCTATGGGCCTTAATGAGAGCCAGAGGTGTGGCTTCATTTCATCCATAACAGGTTATTTTATTAATCCATTTTGGGGTTTATAATGCAAACATAGTTTTCAGAAGACTTGAAGTCTCCTTTTAATTGCATGAATTCAGTGAGAAGGTTCTGTTTGGTTATTTTGCTTTTCAACTGCCTGTGTTTAATTAAACTGTGTTTAATTTCATCAGTCTTAAGTTTTAAGTTTCCTATAGCTTGTTCCATGCATTCATGTTCTTGAAAATAATTTACATCTAGATAAGTCTTTCATCTTGAACCAAAACTACCAAAAATGTGCCCACTGAAATCGGTCAAAAACTTGCCTAATACTATTCTCTATGAAATTTCAATATGGGCCTGTTTTAAAAAATCTCTTTGTAGTATCCAGTGTATAATTGGCCAGAACTTTAACCTCTGAAATTTTTTTCCATTTAAGAAAAATTTTCCTTGAATTCAGTGTCTTTTTTTTTTTTTTAAAACATTTGGCCTTAATTGCTGCTTGCCTTAGAACACCAACTCTCTGTCAGTTGGATTTAGAGGTATATGTATGTCTAAGATGGGGTTTTTTTATTCTATGCATCAGTGCAGTGTTATTGGGGTTGATTGTCCACTCATATCCATTCCGCTTTCTATCCAATAAAAGGTAATATGTTCCTAACAGATCCTCCCAAGTCAGGAGAAGTAAAAATATGGAAAGCGATCTCTGGCTTAAGGGCAACTGCTGAGAAAGGAGAGGAAAACCCATGTTGTTAATCAGCTCGCTTTGCCAGCAGGTGTCACAACAGCCTACAGAAAGGCTGTGATTCTGGAAGAATAGCAGCTAATCTGAATTGAAAATAGCATTCCAGCCCCTCCTTCAAAATGCCAATATCTTTTTGGCTCATACCCCTCACACTAGAAAACAGAATCTTCCCTTGCAGTTTACATGCATCCTTGTCCTATTCTGGAACTTATGACTTGAATACTAATGAAATACATTCTATAACCTTTACTCTGAAAATAAAGATTTTCTAATTATTTTCTAAGAGACTGAGGACTTTGGGATACAGCTTCCTGAGGGCATGTCTCTAAAAGTGTGTGTTTTGTTCAAGGGTCAGTGTTGAAAAGTGCTTCTTCCTTGGAAGTTCCTGAGTTATTTTTTCTAAAAATTTTTTCTAAATTATTATATTTTTAAGAATTAGAGTAGAAATGATCATCTATTATTTTAGAATCTTTTTTCTCTTTTTACCTTGAAGTGGAATACTTTGAAACAAAGAATATTTATTTATCTTAATCTTTCAAAAATTCATATTTTCTGGCTTTTATTAAAAATTAGGAGATCTGGAAATAGCAGGGCCCCAGTCTCAAATGGCAACAACTGATTAAAGCTTGCACTCTTAGTAAAACAAAAATATTACTCTACAAAAATATCCTTTGTTAAACAAGTCAAATGTTCTTAAAACTTTCAACAGTGTTGTAATTTCATTTCCAATATTTGTTTACATTTTTCTTGCATTTGCAAAATTTCTTCATTCTTACATTAGAATTACTGATTTGGCATTTTGCCCAGTTAGCTCTTGTCACAGAGAACTCTATAGTTAGTAGTTAAATATAGTTCAATTTCCAGATTTAAAAAAGTATGGTAAACCAAAGCAGTCATAAAAAAATTGACCATTACAGAATTCCTACAGAGTCACCATTATTTCCTATCATTTCTAACCATTTTCTCCCCCAGGTCTCTGGGCTAGTGAAGAGTGTTCAATTTCTATGCCTAGCATCTGTAAGCGAAAAAAGGTTTGGGTCATAGAAAAAAAGAAAGATATTCCAAAACAACATGGAACATGTCCCAAAGGATGGTTATATTTTGACTATAAGGTAAACTTGTTTTCAAAAAGTTGCTTTTGTTTCTCTTTTATAGATGTTAATTTTAGAATGTAATCAAAAGTGGGCCTGGCTTTGAAAAACCATAAGTTGTCCATTGGACCTGGAATTTTTTTGTCACGATTTTCAAGGGATTTGAGAAGTTTTCTATTTAGGGACAGATCTCTTGAAATAAGAAGGTTTTGTCAAAAGTAGCTTTGACACCACCCTTCATTTGTATACTCAGTTTTGCTACTGACATTGTCATTTATTATGCTGTATGACTATTTCATTTAGGTGTGATGTGCGTGCATGCACGTGTGTGTGTGTGTGTGTGTGTGTGTGTGTGTGTGTATCTAGGCCATGTTCCCAAATGAGCTGTCAACTCCAGAGGGCCCAGACTGTTTTCTTCTTTTGTGTCTTTCTGCCTGGAGCCCATATAAAGCTCTATACACCTTGTGAATTGAACAACTAATAACATAGCTCAGTCAACTTTGTCTTGAGCCTCATAAAGCTGGTGCTTCCATGCAGAATCAAATTTTTTTTTATTTTTGTAAGTGGCCAGTGGGGATATTGTAAGCCAGATTTATTATTTCTGATACTGTCTCCAATTAAGGCTGAAACTTCGCCTCCACTCCTTGTTTCAAAATAAAATAACTTTATAGGCCTTAGGTGGAAGTAATTAAAATGCATCTCAAATTATAAATGTTTAACTCTTTGATAATTAAAAAGCTCAAACTGTGTCATAATTTCACATACTAATATGAAATTGTTCCTCCAGCATGGGCAATTTTCAGTCTATATGTTTAGTTACATTGGCAGGGCATTCTCTCCCTTGCGATCTTCCTCTCATTGTTATGAGGTCATTTGTATTTAATACATATTTACTGAGCACGTACATATTTGGGACTGATATTTTTAATTGTGGTAAAATTCACATAACATAGAATTTACCATCTTAATAATTTTTAGTGTTAAGTATATGCTTCCCTCATAGCTCAGTCGGTAAAGAATCTGCCTGCAATTCAGGAGACCTGGGTTCAATTCCTGGGTCGGGAAGATCCCCTGGAGAAGGAAATGGCAATCCACTCCAGTATTCTTGCCTGGAAAATCCCATGGACAGAGAAGCCTGGCGGGCTACAGTCCATGGGGTCGCAAGAATCAGACACGACTTAGCGATTTAAACCACCACCATATGCACATTGCTGTGCAATGACTCTGCAGACCTTTTTCATCTTGTAAAACTGAAACTCTAAATCCAGTAAACAACAGCCTCTCATTCTCCCTCTTCACAGCCCCTGGCAACCACTACTTTACTTTGTCTTTATTAATTTGACAGCTTCAGATACCACACGTGAGTGGAATCATATAGTACTTCTCCTTTTTTAACTGGCTTATTTCACTTAGAACAGTGTCCTCCAGGCTCACCCATATTGTAGCAAGTGTCAGAATTTCCTTCCTCTTGAAGACTGAATAATATTCCATTATATGTAACATAACACATTTTGTTTTTCCACTTATCCATCAATGGACATTTGAGTTTCTCTCACCTTGTAGCTGTTTCTGCTGGCAATTACATATATACATACATATATGTATGTGTGTGTGTATATCTTGTTTTATTGAATTTTTAAAATACACAGAACAATTATACCATCTTACATATGAGAAGACTGAGGCTATTAACATTGTGTAGTTTTTTTTTTTTTTTGAAACTTACAGCAAATAAGTCTCAGGCTGAGAATCAACCTCAGATTTTCTGGCCCTGAGTATTGTCCCTTTCCTACAGCTGCCACTTCAAATAAGTTCTTAAGAATTACCAAATCACCTTAGCTCTGTGACACAATCAGTCCAGTGGCAGTGTGAGATATTTTCTAAAATAATATAGTCGTTCTCTAAACTGTTATATAGTATTGAGATATACTGCTTTTAATAGTCGAGAGACTTCCCTGATGGTCCAGCGGCTGACTCCACATTCCCAGCGCAGAGGGCCTGGGTTTGATCCCTGGTTGGGAACTAGATCCCACATGCCGCAACTAAGACCCAGTACAGCCAAATATATGAATAAATAAATATCTTTAAAAATTAATTGAAACTTTCAGTCTGCTTATTTTTCAAACTATAAAATATTTCTACCAGTTGTAAATTACGTACACATTTCAATATGACAAAATACCAAATATTCAATAGGACTTGAGTATTCCTAAGTTTTTTATTAAAACCTTTGACAGTTTTTTAGGTTATTTTATTGTGGTAAAATATATAACATAAAATATGCTATTTAAGCCATTTTTACATGTATGGTTCATGACATTAATTACATCCACAATGTTGTTCAGCCATCACTTCTGTTTCCAAAGTTTATTATCATCCCAGATAGAAACTCTGTAACTGGCTAAGCAATACCTCTCAATTCCCTATCCCCTCTAGCCCATAAAGTGAAAGAAAGTGTTAGACACTCAGTTGTGTCCAACTCTTTGTGACCCCATGGATTGCAGCCCACTAGGCTCCTCTGTCTATGGAATTCTCCAGGCAAGAATACTGGAGTGGGTTGTCATGCCCTTTTCCAGATGATCTTCCTGACCCAGGGATCAAACCTGGGTCTCCCACCTTATAGGCAGATTCTTTACCATCTGAGTCACTACGGAAGTCCCCTCCAGCCCATGGTAAGCTCTAATCTATTTTCCATCTCTATGAGTTTGCCTATTCTAGATAATTCAGATAAATCAACTCATGCAACATTTGCCCTTTTGTGGCAGGCTTATATAACTTAGCATAATGCTTTCAAGGTTCACCCATGTTATAGCATGCATCAGAACTTCATTCCTTTTATGACTTAATATTCCATGCCACATTTTGTTTATCTATTCATCTGTTGATGGACTTCAGTTATTTCTACTTTTTAACCATTATGAATAAATCTGCTATGAACATTGGCATACACAAGTATCTACTGGAATCCCTGTTTTCACTTCTTTGAGGTATATACCTAGGAGTGGAATTGCTACATAATATACTAATTCTGTGTTTAACTTTTTGAAGAACCAGTAAACTATTTTTCACCATGGTTGAAACATTTTATAATTCTGCCAATAGTGTATGCTAGCAATTTTTCCACATCCTTGAAAATACTTGTTATTACCCATGTTTTTGACTACTGCCAATACTAGTCTAGTGTTATCTCATTGTCGTTTTGATTTGCACTTCCCTCATGACTAATGATGTTGGGCATCTTCTCATGTGTTTATTGACCATTTGTATATTGTGTTTGAAAAATGTCTGTTCAGACATTTCTCCAAAGAAGACATACAGATGGCTAACAAACACACGAAAAGATGCTCAACATCACTCATTATTAGAGAAATGCAAATCAAAACCACAATGAGGTATCATTTCACACCAGTCAGAATGGCTGCTATCCAAAAGTCTACAAGCAATAAATGCTGGAGAGGGTGTGGAGAAAAGGGAACCCTCTTACACTGTTGGTGGGAATGCAAAGTAGTACAGCCACTATGGAGAACAGTGTGGAGATTCCTTAAAAAACTGGGAATAGAACTGCCATATGACCCAGCAATCCCACTGCTGGGCATACACACCGAGGAAACCAGAATTGAAAGAGACGCGTGTACCCCAATGTTCATCGCAGCACTGTTTACAATAGCCAGGACATGGAAGCAACCTAGATGTCCATCAGCAGACGAATGGATAAGGAAGCTGTGGTACATATACACAATGGAATATTACTCAGCCATTAAAAAAAAATACATTTGAATCGGTTCTACTGAGATGGATGAAACTGGAGCCCATTATACAGAGTGAAGTAAGCCAGAAAGAAAAACACCAATACAGTATACTAATGCATATATATGGAATTTGAAAGATGGTAACGATAACCCTATATGCGAGACAGAATAAGAGACACAGATGCATAGAACAGTCTTATGGACTCTGAGGGAGAAGGTGAGGGTGGGACGTTCTGGGAGAATAGCATTGAAACATGTATATTACCATATGTGAAACAGAACACCATTCCATGTTGGATGCATGAGACAAATGCTCAGGGCCGGGGCAGTGGGATGGCCCAGAGGGATGGGATGGGGGGGGCGGTGGATGGGGGGTCCAGGCAGGGGAACACATGTAGACCCATGGCTGATTCATGTCAATGTATGGCAAAAACTATTACAATATTGTAAAGTGGTTAGCCCCCAACTAAAATAAATAAATTAAAAAAATAAATAAATAAAGAGATGAAGGAAATGAAAAAAAAAAAAGAAAGAAAAATGTCTGTTCAACTCCTTTGACCACTTTTTATTTGGGTTGTCTTTTCGTTATTGAGTTGTAGGAGGTCTTTATATAATCTAGATATAAAACCCTTATCAGATATATGTTTTGTAGGTATTTTCTCTCATTCTTTAGATTGTCTTTTCACTTTATTGATAATGTCCTTTGATGTATACAAGTTTTTAATTTTAATGAAGTCCAATTTATCTAATTTTTCTTCTGTTGCTCACACTGTTGGTGTCATATCTAAGGATATGTTGCTAAATCCAAGGTCACAAATATTTACTTTATGTTTTCTTCTAAAAGCTTTATAGTTTTAGCTTTTATATTTAGGTTTTATTCCATTTTTAGTTAATTCTTATACCTGAAACTTTTTTACAACTATTAAAACAAGTACATCGTAGAGTGCTCTGAAGGGAACTACCACAAAGGAATGCCTTTCTTGCCTCACAGTCACATTTTTGATCCAGAGAGTGGGCAGTTCCAAAGCGTGAGCAAAACTCTTCTAGCTACTAATCATAATTCCTCCCATGTATAAATAAAGAATATTTTAAGGCAAATCATAACAAATCATATACTTGGCATTACTGAAATAACTCTTAGAAGCTTACAATGGTAGTTTTTGGCCATTGTCCTTTTCCTAAACTTTCTTATCTACACAGATTAGCTCTATTCCATGTTTCCTTGAGTGTAAACATGAGGAATATATACACACATAGGTAGGTACAGTAATGGTGCTGCAGACCTAGGGCAAAAAGAGTAACTGAATGCTTCCTTTGAAAGAATAGGAAGGTGCATGAGTAAAGCACAGACACAGTCATGAGGGGAGAAGGGCTTTCTGAGGCTAAATATGGAGCAGGATTAAAACACCCTTGTGTAGCTCAGGGGCTACTTTTAATCTTTATTGATAACTAAAGCTAGATTAGTGGTTTATAGCTCTGATTAAGGCAATGGCACCCCACTCCAGTACTCTTGCCTGGAAAATCCCATGGACAGAGGAGCTTGGTAGGCTACAGTCCATGGGGTCGCGCAGAGTCAGACACAACTGAGAGACTCCACTTTCACTTTTCCCTTTCATGCATTGGAGAAGGAAATGGCAACCCACTCCAGTATTCTTGCCTGGAGAATCCCAGGGACGGCAGAGCCTGGTGGGCTGCTGTCTATGGGGTCGCACAGAGTTGGACACGACTGACGCGACTTAGCAGCAGTAGCAGCTCTGATTAAATACTTAGAATCACCGAGTAAGCTTTCTAAAAATATCAAGGTGCAGGTGACATCCTAAAGACTCTGATTTAATTGATCTGCATGGATCCAGGCATTAGCATTTTTGAAAAGCTCCCTTGGTTATTCTAATGTGCAGCCAAATTTGCCCAGCAAAGCAACAGTTGTACAATTGAGTCTTGGAACCATTCAAAGGATTTGATTACTAAGCATATGGTCACAGCAGTCTTCATGGGAAGTGGCCTGTTACAGGATAAGATTTCAGGGTCCCCAGGTGTGTCTTCCCACCCACAGTGCCCTACCCTGCATATTAATGGCTAAAATCCCACCACTAGAGTCTTATTCCTTTGCCTTAACACTTCCCTTTACGTTTTTATGGAAAATATTTCTGAGGTTGCCTCATCTGTCACCTCCACTTTAGAATAAGTGGGTTTATAAGATCATTACAAAAGCTGGAAATAGGAGAATTAATGGTTGAGAGGAGTGGAAAGCCCAGTGGGGATAGTTCTGACTGACAAAAAAAGCTACAGAAGGAAAACTGGGAGACAGCAATGACAGACATTACTCACTTCAGAGTTCTAAATAAACATCAATATGTTTCACTAAACTTTGCTTCTTGCTTGTCAGTTCCTAGGACTAATTCTTATTGGTCATTTCTAAGGAAAAAAAAAATCCTGCCTGGTTGACTATTTACTGTTAAGAGTTTCAAAACTGAGATAGCAGAAGTTGTGGCTTTTCTCATGTCTCATACATTATTTTCTTCATGTTTGATGATGTAAAAGAGGCTTGACCAGGGATTATCCAAGGAAGAGTGAGTTATGTAAGAAATTTGACACAACAGAGCTGTGTATAAGAGGAAGACATTCTTTGTGTGTATGTGTGTATCAGATTAACTATTGTGCTTCTACTTATATGTTTTATTCAAAGATTTAGTGGTGATGGCTGCTTTGTACCATCTCAGCTCAGTTCAGTTCACTTCAGTCGCTCAGTTGTGTCCGACTCTTTGCGACCCCATGGACTGCAGCATGCCAGGCTTCCCTGTCCATCACCAACTCCTGGACCTAACTCAAACTCATGTCCATCAAGTTGGTGATGCCATCCAACCATCTCATCCTCTGTCATCCCCTACTTTTCCCACCTTCAACCTTTCCCAACATCAGGGTCTTTTCCAATGAGTCGGTTCTTCGCATCAGAGGGCCAAAGTATTGGAGTTTCAGTTTCAGCATCAGTCCTTCCAATGAATATTCAAGGCCATCTAGTTTTAGATTAGCCAGTGTTTTGTACCATCTAGTTTTAGATTAGCCAATGTTTCATTTCACGCATAGCATAGTTCTTCCTTTAAAGAAAATGCTCTCCTCTTTTAAATTATTCAAATTCTTAGCACTTTTTTCATTCATTCCATTTAATTGTGTTGCATATTGGCAACTCAGTGGTGAGGGGAAACAAATATAGTCCCTTCTCTTTTAGAGCTTATAGGCTAGAGGGGACAAAACATTAATAAATCAATCAGGAAAATAACTCTAATTTACAACTTTGGCATAAGTGATGGAGAGTTAGATAGTTCCATAAAAGTATACAACAGGAAGACCTAACCTGAGGCAGTCAGAAGGGCAGGAAGCATCAAAAGTAAGAGAAACAACATGTGCTAAAGACCTGTGGTGAGAAGGAATGTGATATATTGAAGAAAATACAAGAAGCATAGAGAACTAGAATGTAGAAAGTGAGACAAAAGAAGTAGGCAAGGGTGATATTGTGTTAGAGTTCCTGGTTTTATCCTAAGAGCAGTGAGAAACCCCAAAGCGTTTTAACCAAAGAGGGACATGATCAGGGAAAAAGAATCATTCAGGCTGCAGTGCCCAAAGCACCTGACACGGCTGAGTGACTGAGCACACACACATTCAGGCTGCAGTACCAAAACTAGACCCAAGAAAGGCAAGGGTGAGGAAAGTAAGAGCCGTTAGGAGGATATTGCAACAGTCCAGACAAGAGGTAAGTCCCTGGGGCTAAGATCATGGTGGGGCAGTAGGAATAGGAGACGGTGAAGGACTCAGAAATGGGATGTCCAGATGGTAGTACTGAAGGGGTGATGGAGGTGACTGAAGAGTCAGAAGATCTCAGGTTTCAGACTTACGTAAATGCATTACTGACTATGCTATTCAACATCAGTAAGAACACTGAAAAAGGACCAAATTTGGGAGAAAGATCATGAATTCCATTTTCACATTTTGAGCTGGCAATGACTTGGAGACCAAAAAAAGAGTTTTATATGCAAAACTCATTTAGAATACATAAGGTATCCTTACTTCACAGCAATAATCAGAGATTCATTAAACTTGATCACATTTTGCAAAGCTGTAAGTAAATAAACAGTTTAAAATTAAGGGTGTTGTACTTCATCTTGCTACTTTGCTTTAATTATTAATGACACAATTCAAAGTATGTTAGTAAACATGTTATATTTTTAGATACAATGAAGCTGTGGTAATGGGAGGCTACACTCCCATAGTCAAGCTAGTCAAGCCTCAGTTGGCTGAGGCAAACAGGGCAGTGGTGAGGCTGGGTGGAAAGGGGGAGGGTATGTGTGTGTGTTTTCTGGAGAGATTTATTGAGCTAAATGAACTAGTGAGGTTCACTGGTATTTATGAATGGTTCATTAGTGTGACTATCTGAACACAAGGTGAATTCGCATTAAATGATAAGACTTCCTAATAATTAGTATGTGCCACTCTTTGGAATTCATAATTAGAGGAAAGAGGCAGAATGAAAGGAAATAGATAAAAGGATAGTTGTTATAAAATTTAAATCCTTTAAAGCCAGTTCCATTTCTTTGTGAAGCAAACAGGTAAAGAGGATGAGAAAAAGTGAAAATGTACTTCTTGTCTTGGTTGGCAACTCAACTTCATGCTAGATCAGGGTTTCTGGTTTTTGTCCTAAGAACAGTGGAAAATCCCTGAAGGGTTTAAAGGGTGACATGTTCAGAAAAGAATTACCTGAGCAGTATTGACATTAGGGTCTGGATAATTAATTCCTTGATGTAGGACACTGACCAATGCATTATGGAATGTTTAGCAGCATCCCTGGTCTCTACTCATTAGCTGTCGATAGCAATGCTCCCTCCCTCCCTGCAACCCTGTCTGAACCGTGACAACCAAAATGTTTCCAGACATTATCAAAATATAATCTGAGGAGCAAAATGGTCTTGTTTGAGAACCACTGGACTAAATCTAGAATCAGAATGTCACTTCACAATCATTTCAGGGTCTATTGGCTTTTATCTTGTTCCATAAATATTTATTGAAGACCGTCTTAGTTGTGATGTTCAAAAAGGAGCAACATTTAGTCTCTGCTTTTTAAGGAGTTTATGATGGTAGGGAAAGGATGAGGGACTGATACATTTAGATATTAAAGAAGGATGGAGTAGGATGCTGTCTCAAGTGCAGGGTGCCACATTAACCTAGAATAATCTTGTAGCTGGGATTTTCTCAGTGGTAGATCTCAAGCTCAGACTCGTCATTGACCAGGGATGGCTATGTTCGTTGATGAGAGAATGATCCACATGGAATATTTTTTGCAGAAAGTCTTTCCCAACTTCTCTGGAACTCTGCCTAAGGCTTTCTCTTCTGTCTTTCTGTCTGCTCTCCTCTGATTCCAGATAGCCTGAGTAACATGGTTAAACTTCACGGAGCTTAGTGAGGCGGTGCTTTTCTTCAACTTGCCTACTCTGCCTAGCAGTTACCATTCCATACCTCTTGTTCCATAATGAGTAACCCCTGCCATGCCACAGACGTGATTCTCTCCTGAGTAACAGTCAGCTCTCACTGCCAAACCCCACAGCCTTCTTTCTGAGTTCCACTTGACACTGTTGCGACCCTTCCCTCTGTTTCTCCTTCCTAGGCTTCCTTGGTCCTGCTCTTGCTTTTCTTCCCTTTTTGGCTCATTCTTTTCTTTTCCCGCTCTTCCTCACTGACTTTTGGACCACATGGCTGACTCCAGGTATTTTGGGACTTTAAATTCCTGATGTGGTCTGAGTCTCCAGGATTCCTCTCTCACTTAAAAGTGAGAGAGTGTATTTGTAAATAAAATCAAATGAACATATTAACTACCACCAAAAGAAATTTTTTTAGATGAACTCCTCCCCTCTAAACTCTGCAGTGAGGCTGGCTTCTTTTTAGAAGGAATGCTATTTTTCACTGAGCAGAAGACATTGTTCTGACATCCTGCATGACAAAACACATCGCTGCCTCTGAGGCCACCTGATGCAGATGCACAAAAGGCCTGACTCACCCTGAAAGCTGGTCCTCTTGGTTTTGCTTTCACACCTTTGGAGTAGCTGGGGAAAAAAAAAAAAAAAAAAAGAGTCGCTTCTGTCCAAGAAAATCATAAAAAAATTTTCAAAGCTGATCCTCAAAAAAAAAAAAATTAAAAAAAAAAAAAAGCTGATCCTCAGTGTGTTTAGGAAACTTTTAGTTCACTTAGAAACATATAGAAATGAATGCTTTTATGGGACATTTTTATAGTGCCTTTTGCTGAAAATCCCTGAAGGCCCAAGTGACTGGAAGAACTGGACATCTGCTCAAGATTTTTGTGTTGAAGAAGGGGGGACACTGGTTGCCATTGAAAATGAGGTGGAACAAGGTAGCGTACTCAATGTTCACTCAGGCAAAAATCGCCATTTTTACTGAAGTGTCTATTAAAATATTTCTTTGAAATACTAACCTTTCCAAACCAACATTTTAAGTATTGTGTTGCTGGTGACACTAACTTTTCAGTGTGACCTATAAGGTTTATATTATGATATCTGTAAAAGTTAGTACACTCCATTGCTTAGAAACTGCTGATTTTTCAGAGCCTTTTGTCTCACCAGGAGTAATGGAAAGAATAAAGACATACTTATGATCAGTATTTCAAAATAGCTAAAATAATCTGAGGTAAAGTCTATTATA
Organism: Giraffa tippelskirchi; assembly: GCF_054371585.1. Lineage (NCBI taxonomy): Eukaryota > Metazoa > Chordata > Mammalia > Artiodactyla > Giraffidae > Giraffa > Giraffa tippelskirchi. Next base: position 98,273,997 of record NC_137277.1, read on the forward strand.
ATTGCATGGTATAACTTTTTAGATCCTTTTAGATCCCTACATACTTTTATTTGCTATTTAGGCAGTAATTGTATACTTTGGTTTAAGCATAAGCGATTATCCCTCCTTTGCTTAGGAAGACATTGAATGAACATTGAAAATTGTTTTGTTAATGATATGATGAAATTCCAGGTTTAGCCAGCTAATTTCTGTCAATTTAAGCTGAAAAAAATGAAAGAGACTGTATTACGTTAATAAGGACAAAGTAATGAATTCCTACAATTGATTAGTAATTAAGTTTTGCTGATATTTAAATAAAATCATAGCTATAAACAGCATCTGATGATTATCCAAATGGTTTATGTGTATTAAATTTGCTAATGTATTCTTATTTTTCAGCTTTCATTACCATGAATCTTTTTGGCCATACCACTAATGTGTGGATAGGGTTACAAAATGATGATTATGAAAAATGGCTAAATGGAAGACCTGTGTCATATTCTAATTGGTCTCCATTTGATATAGTAAATGTAAGTTTTAAGATTTATTTTTTATCAGTCATTTTAGCAAGAGATCCTATTTGAGACTTGTTTACTGAAGTTTTATTTTTATTAGTTTGTTGTTAATATATTAATGTTTAATAACATAATTTCATATAATTTTCATGCATTCAATAGATGTAATTACTCATCACAATAATTATTTATTTATTTTGTGGGTTATAAAGTGATTTGTTAACAGGTTTATTAAATGCAAATAAAGGAATAATAGTGTTTGAATTTTTAAAATTATGTTCTTAATAAAAATGTTAATGTTATAATAATGTTATATGTTACCATTTTTTTAAACATGTATTTTTTTTGAAGATTCCAAATCACAACACCACTGAAGTTCAAAAACGCATTCCTCTCTGTGGCTTGCTGTCAAATAATCCTAATTTTCATTTCACTGGAAAATGGTATTTTGAAGACTGTAGAGAAGGTTATGGGTTTGTTTGTGAAAAAATGCAGGGTAAGAAATATTTGCTTTCTTATTCCATTTATTTCCATGGCCCACTCTTCTCTTCTACATTTGTTTACACACTGTATAGATGATAGTTTCATAGCTAATAGTGCCAGCACTTATTCTTTGAGCTTTACACACATATGGTCACTTAATCTCCACTACCTCAGGGCTGCACCCGCTAGTGAGGGTCTAAGGACTCCAGAGACCACGTGAGTGATGACCAAGTTTATACATTCATTTTGGTCATTTTAAAAGGTTTTACTGCTTGCTTTAGGATTATGTATCTGTTCAGATTATTAAAAAGACATTGAAAAATTATTGGAAAAGAGTCAAGGAAATAAGCCAACTCAGTACTTAATTCCTTTTTAGGAACCCTAAAATGGTATCTGTGGCTAAACATGGCATACAGCAGTTTTCTAGATCTGATTATCAGAACCCCCAGTGACTTCTGGTTTGAAATACCAGAGCTATAGTGCTACAAGTAGCCAGTGGGGACAGTGAACAGTGTAGATGCACTCTAAGTGACCTTGAGTGATAAAAATAACAACTAACAAGAGCTCACATCTCATGCTTTTACCCAGTCCCAGGCTTCCCTAGAAGGCCATTGTCTGTGTCTAGAGCTGTGTGGAATTCTAGGCAGCCGAGGATATACATGTTTACTTGGAATATGAATTATACGTCTTAGTGTTACATACATGCGAACTCTTTGATGCTTAAGTATCAACCATCCTAATAAAAGCAGTTTCAGGAAAACCCTATTTCCTAGTTCACAGTTATCACTTAAGTATAGTAGTGATTAGGAACTGAAAGAAGATATCAGATCAGTTATAGCAAGAGTATTATGAGAAGAGCAGAGCCTTGTAGGAAAAAAAATAATATCAGCATATCATTACTTGCACACTTATGACGCCGCTGGAACTGTGCTTTCGTTTTATAAGTATTATGCCATAAATCCTCACAACAATTCTATGAAGTAGGTAAAAGCCTCCCCATTTTACAGATGAGGACCTTGAGGCTTAGGAAAAATAAGGAACATATTCAAGGTCTCTTGGTTAAATACAATGATTCTCTTCTATTCTAAGAATAGAATTGTTATATTTATTATAGGAATAGAATCATTGTATTTAACAATAATGTTGATCTTTTCATTACTCTCTGAACCACTTTCTCTCTTTGATATTTCTGGAACTAAGAATATATATGATTTTTTGGAGACAGTATAGAGCAATGGTGGTGGAGTTCAAATACCACCTGGGTTCCTACCCCATCTCTGTAAATAAACTTTCAGTAAAGTGTCTCATCTTCTCTGAATCTTGATTTAGTAAGAAATTCATATATGTGAAAATACATGTGCATGACTTAGTGGGGAGAGTCAATTAAACTGGCATTTAAGTCACACATACAAAGAATTCCAGTTACTTTAGTTTTAATAACTGTTATTAAACAGCTACTTTGGTGTTATATTGGTTTTGTATAAATAACGTTTAGACTTGGTACATCAGCTGGTAAACAGACTTCTACAAAGAAAAACAGATGATGAAAGTGTGGTCCATCAAAATTTAGTTGGGAAAAAAAAATTTTAGTTGGTGAATAGATTCATTTCACTTTGGTTTTACAATGGTTTTACAATATGCATTACTGCTACATTGAGGTAACAGTGTCAGGAAAAGTCAAATCCCCACTCTGCCATTTTTATTTGGGAGAGTATGACAAGACTAGGAGAGGAGAGCAAGAAGTAGCATTTTTTGAGTGCCTGATGAATTCCACACCCTATAGTAAGTGCTGTACATAAACATCTCCTTGAATTTTACCCTCATACCTCTAACAAAGGCTTTAGTAATCTCTCACAGACCAGAAATTTGAAGTTTAGAGAGATTGACTAATTTGGCCAAGGTCTCTAAGCCATTTAGGGTCAGGTCTGCGATTGAGTCCCAGGTCTTTGGGTCTATCTACATCTCCTCGTGCTCCTTTTCACCCTAAATGTGATAAAAACAGTATACAGAGAGAAATCCCAGCTACTTTAGATCAGACAGTTCAGAAATACCCTGTCTTTGTGTTCTAGAATTCCTAAATTTAGCCTGAATATATTACAGAACAAAATGGCAAATGTATGTATCAAAGAGGAAACATCTCTGTATAACACGAGCTTGGTTTTCACTTGATCACAGCCACTCATGAACACGAAGAACCAATTATCATGTGTAGGAAAACCTAGTCTTTTCATTTATAAATCTTGACTCTGACAGGGGGTGACATATTAATAATAATGGTTTGTAAGAACTGTAATGTATTTCTAAGCATTTATTAACTTATTTTTAACTTCTCTTTAGAAATTATATTAATATTAAACAGGATAGCAACTATCAGTCTCAAAAGTTTAATAGTGTTATATTTGAGAATTTACATTTGTAAATTATGTCTGCAAAGCAGTATTTGACTACATTGTATTTGTTAGTATTCTCTCAGTAAATATTAAGTTCTGCCAGCAACAGAACTTAATATATGTATAAGGCTGAGTGTATCTACTAGAATTAAACGTGCCTAACAAGGTCACTATCAGTTTCACAAAAAAGTAGTCAGTTTGACAAGGGATTAGCAAAAACAGGAAATCTAGAAATGATTCACTATATGTTTATATATGTTTAAAAACTCATTCATTAAATTTTCTAAGTGTTTTTGTCCTTTAGCATCACCTAAACTTACAGATACTGTCTTCATTTTGAAATAGTCAGTTCTGGGAAGAAAAACCCTGATGTTAACAATAGTATGGATCATTGTACTGGGATCCATGCTAAGCTTTGCCTCCCCCTTTCTCATCCAGATGCTATAAATAATTTTTGTTTCTGTTCTTGTTCTAGATACTTCTGGACACAGTATAAATATATCTGATATGTATCCAATCCCTAATACCTTAGAATATGGAAACAGAACTTACAAAATCATTCATGCAAATATGACTTGGTATGCAGCACTAAAAACCTGCCTGATGCACGGAGCAGAACTGGCCAGCATTACAGACCAGTACCACCAGTCTTTCCTCACTGTTATCCTTAACCGGGTAGGATATGCCCACTGGATTGGACTGTTCACTGAAGATGTAGGTTTCCTAAAATCCTGCTTACGATTCTTGCATAATAAGTTTCACATCTACCTCCTTAGTGAGATAGCCACTGACATTACCACAGAAAAACAGAGTAACGAAATAACACTCAGTGTAACATTTAAGTAATTGGATTATACAATAACTATTGACCAACCCTATGAACAATGGAGAAGGAAATGGCAACCCATTCCATTATTTTTGCCTGGAGAATTCCATGGACAGAGGAGCCTGGTGGGCTACAGTCCATGGGGTCACAAAGTGTCGGACATGACTGAGCAGCTAATACTATGAGCATACAATAACTATTGACCAACCTTATGAGCAGCATATGACTACAAAATAAAGGTGTCCCTTTTTAGAGTAAATAACTACTTGCCTAATTTCTGGAAATTAATACCCTTCAAAGATTCTCTGAAGATGTCTGAGAAATTTCAGGATACTGCCTCATATGTGTACTAGAATACATCCTGAACTCAAACACTTGAATTTGGGTAATTTGCTGCATTTAAAGAATCCCCAAGAAAAATGAATCATGCCTCCTGCCTAGAAATTTGGTCATTAATTAATTCAGTACTCCTTGTAACTTAACATGTATGTTATTTTTCCCCTCTAGTGATATGGTTTGGAAAATAATATTTTTTAAATGAAAGTGGTTACTCAAATAATGAAAAGTAAATCTATTCAATCCTGACCTCTAGTTCCACTCCTCAAAGTCAATCACTGTAAACATTTTCTTGTGTGTCATTTACAAATTTTCTGGGTATACATATATATATATATATATATATATACACATGTGATGGATTAAAAGGTATACTCTTTTTTAAATATAAGTGAGCTCATACTATATATATACTGTCCTTAACCTTGCCTTTTTACTAATATAGGTTGTACAGCTTTCTGTGTCAGCTCATAAAAGTCTAATACAGTCTTTGAGACAGCAGCATATACTGATATGCCACAATTTATTGAACCATTCTCCTGTGAATGGACTTTTGGGTTCTTCCCAGTTCTCACAGCTCCAAATAAGGCACAACAAATACCCTTGTACAAGTAGGATAAATCCCCAGAAGTGAAGTTGCTAAGTACACTTTAAATTTTAACAAGCAATGGTGCCAAATTGTCCTCCAAAAGTTTATGACAATTTACATGCTAACAACAGTATATGATAACATCTAGTTTTTTCACATCCTTGTCAACACTGAGTATGTCAAAATTTTAATCCTTGCCAGTAGGATAGGTGAAAGGATGGTATTTCATGGCTGTTTGTTGTATTTATTGTTGTTGTTTTCCTTATTGTATTTTTGTATTACAGAATGTTTTAACTTTCTATAGGCAATTTTGCTTTATGGTCTCTGGATACTTTTATCAGACATGGAAAGATTTTTCCCATGTTAAGAGCATAAACTATTTAGCCAAATTTTCTTTGGCACTTTTATGTTTTCAACTACATGTATGAACCTTTGTTGCTGTTGTTGTTTAGCTGCTAAGTCATGTGTGACTTTCGCAACCCCATGGACTATGGCCCACCAGGCTCCTCTGTCCATGGGACTTCCCATATAAGAATACCGGAGTGGGTTGTCATTTCCTTCTCCAGGGGATCTTCCTGACCCAGGGACTGAACCTGTGCCTCAATCTTAAATTTATTTTGGTGTAAAGAATGAGATGGGCTTCCCTGGTGGCTCAGTGGTAAAGAATTCACCTGCCAGTTCAAGAGACTCATGTTTGATCCCTGGGTTGGGAAGATCCCCCGAAGAAGGAAATGGCAACCCACTTCAGTATTCTTGCCTGGGAAATCTTACAGACAGAGGATCCTGGCAGGCTACAGTCCATGGGGTCACAAAAGAGTTGGACACAACTTAGTGACTAAACAACAACAATAAAGAACAAGATATAGAACAGCTTCACTCTGATTGCTTACTGGGAAATTTGATGGACAGGAACCAAGGATTCCCAAAAACTAAGAAAGACACTGCTTGTGTCAGAGAGTCCTTTTTGTCAGGCCATACTCACAAGCTGTCCTAGGCTTCCTAAAATAAAAGTGTAGAAGTGGAAATAAAAATCCATGTGTGAATTGAGGGCTTCTCAGACAGCATTAAGGGCTTCCCTGGTGGCTCAGAGGGTAAAGCGTCTGCCTACAATGCAGGAGACCCAGGTTCAATCCCTGGGTCAGGAAGATCCCAGTATGGAAATGGCAACCCACTCCAGTACTCTTGCCTGGAAAATCCCATGGACAGAGAAGCCTGGTAGGCTACAGTCCATGGGGTCGCAAAGAGTTGGACACAACTGAGCAACTTCACTCACTCAGACAGCATTGGCCAATGCCACCAGCATTCACAGCAAGGAAATGATGGTTCAATTTCTCTCCACAGAACGGTCTTAGTTTTGACTGGTCAGATGGCACCAAATCTTCCTTCACTTTTTGGAAAGATGATGAATCATCCTTCCTTGGTGACTGTGTTTTTGCTGACACCAGTGGACGGTGGAGTAGCACAGCCTGCGAGTCGTATCTGCAAGGAGCCATTTGTCAAGTGCCCACTGGTAGGTTCTATTCAACTCGAGAAATATGTGCTGTGAACCTGTACTATGCAAGGCACTGTGCTAAGTAGGAGCTTTGAGGGAGAGTAGAAAGAATTATCTGCCTTCAAGAAGGATTTGGTCTGGTAGGTGATATACAGACAAATAACTGTTACAGGAGGCAGGGCTACCAAATGATACAAGAACCATAGCAAGTGTTGTGGGGGTTAGCAAGAAAGTGGACACATTAGATCCACTTGGGGAAAAGTAAAAAGGTTTCTTGAAGGACATGACTGTGGAGATTGGTCTTGATGAATGGGTGGAATCAGGAAACTCTGGGACATGGAGAGGCACTCTGAGCAGAAAGGCTTGGGCACACATGGAAGGCAGAAAGGACTGGACATGTATAAGTAAAGCTGGTGTTGAGACTTTCCTGCATGGCAGGTTTATGGTGAGAGAAGTAGGAAATCAAGCTAGAACCATAGGTTAGAAGCAGGTGTGGAGGATCTTGAATACCTGGAGGCTCTTGAATACTGAGGATTTGTTTAAGTCCAAGACTAATAAGATGCTAGAACCATCATCATCATAGTAATAATATTTATACTTATATGCATATATAAAACATGGTGATAATGACAATAAATCTCATTACACTTAAAGGTCACCTTGTCCAACCAGGTGAACTTTAAAAATTAAACTTAAACTCAGAGCATTAAATAGCTTCCTGAAGATCTCATAGATGTCTAACAACTACTTCTTGGAGTAGAATCCAAGTTTCCTTGATCTCTGATGTCATATCTATCCCATTAAATCAGAGCCCTTGTCTTTTGATTGCTTTGGTATATAAAAAGAGAGTTCCTTAACACTAACTGGTTTCTTTTTACATCTCTCGTTTAATAAGTGTGCATGTGTTTATTTACATTCCGGATACTGTAAGTCAAATAGCACACATATTACATAACTTCAGATCAAAACAATTCAGGACAAAAATGTAAATGATAGTCACATATATTGGGAAAGCCAGTTCTCCTTCTAAAACACGGTAAAATTATCCTTCTCTTCTCAATAACACTGCATTTATTGAGTGCTTAAGTTGTTAGACACTAGCTCACCTAAACTTCTTAAGTTGTAAGAAAGATGTTATTGTTAACTCTCTTTTATGTGTGTGGGAGTGTGGGGAAGATAGTAACATACCCACAGCCACACACCTAGGATCTCAGAGTGGATGCATCTGACTCTCATGCTTGCCCTCTGAAGCGAAGTCCATCCCAAATTCCACTTAGTTATATGTGGTGTTATGTCGTATCATGATATGATATGATATGACAAGTTACTTTGTTATGATGTTGTTATATTATGATGTGTTATGCTGTGCTATGTTATGATGCTTTACTGAATGATTAATTTTCTCTAATAAGTTAACTAGCAGGTAAGGATTTACTAAATCTTCACCATTGAATGGAACACATTTTGTACATTTGAAGTGCCTTTTGTCAACTTCACTCAGCTGCTAGTATTTCTGTGAATCTTATTCCCCAGTTTTTCCAATCTTTTTTCCAATACTAATTGTAAATATGAAAGATAGCACCCAAACTAAGCCCGTGAAGCTATGCATTAATATACCCTGTTCTGTACAGTAAAGATTATTTCTGCCAGACATGCTATAAGCCATTTCAGTTTTGTGATCATTTACATTAAACCCACTCTTTCAGAGTATTATCATGAAAATCTCATTACATATATTTATCTTCATCTTTTGTAGAGTGTAATACAATGTTTATTTCAATAAATGAACTCAGTTACCACCCTGAAATCATAACTGATTTTGTTCATAGAAACGAGACTGTCTGGACACCTAGAGTTGTGCTCAGAAACATCAATTCCCTGGATAAAATTCAAAAGTAATTGCTACAGTTTTTCTACAGTCCTAGACAGCACAAGTTTTGAGGCTGCTCATGAATTTTGCAAAAAGAAAGGTAATTCTTCCGTGGTGGTAAAATGCTTTCAATGTGTTCCTTCTTGACATTTCAGTAAACAATGTCATTTTCTTCATTTGTCTGATAATTCAGTGACATTAGGAGCAAAACAAAAATAATTGAAAAAGTACCCTCTTTTAAAAGCACTCAGTGGGCCTTTTGCTAATGACCTGCTGAGCTGTCAAGAAAGGGCAGAGTGAAAACACTGCTTTTGGGTGAAGTGGCAGCATGTTGTGTTGTTTTGCTTCAATCGGTAGTGTGACAAGGTGGAAAAAAAACTGAAAAAGTAAATATTATTGAATTTACAGCTAATGTGTTCAATGTCCAGAATACAATGAAAAACCCAAGGTGATGTCTCAGGATACTGCACATTCCCAAGAAAATGTTCCCTTTGAATGTATCTGAATATGAATCTTAACTGTTCTCCCAAATTAACATTCTATGCTTTAAGTACCAGTTTGCATCTTTTAATGTGTCATATTACCTTTAAATTTTTAATCAAAAATCACTTATTTACAATGGAAAGTTTCACTTTTCAAAGACTGAGCTTTTTTTTAATTGAAGTATAGCTGATTTACAATGTGTTAGTTTCTGGTATACGGTGCTTTTATCTCTTTTGCTTTAGGAGTCTGACCTAAGAAAATATTGCTACGATTTATGTCAGAAAATATTTTGCCTATGCTCTCCTCTAGGAGTTTAGTGATGTTACGTCTTACCTGCAAGTCTTTAAAACATTTTGAGTTTACTTTTGTGTATGGTGTGTGAGGGAGCGCTCTAACTTATTGACTTACATGTGTCTAAGCCTGAGCTTTATGAATTATTATTTTAATTATATTTACATATACACACAAATACTTATTCATTTGCTGTTTGTCTCTTTTATAGGCTCTAATCTTTTAACAATCAAAGATGAAAGTGAAAACTCTTTTCTCCTAGAAGAGCTTTTAGCTTTCCGTTCTTCAGTCCAGATGATTTGGCTGAATGCTCAGTTTGATGGTAACAGTAAGTAACTTGGGTAGAAAAGAGGAGAGGGCATAAATAAATACACAGTGGTCAAGGTTGATGCAAATAACATCTGCAAACCAGAAAGCTCGCCTTGGGTACATTTGCTGTGAAAAAATATCATAAATCCTAAAGCCATTTCTTCCAAAGACAACGTTGCTAACCATTTTTTATACCCTCTTGTTCTTTGAAATAGTCCCAGAAAACCAAAAATGAAAACAAACAAGTTTATTTTATACTTAATCTCACATTATGAAGAGATGTTTGACTGGAACTTTGTGTTCACAGATTTAGTCATAAGACATCAAAGCCATATTTACTTTAAAATATCCTGTGTTCCCAAATGTCATATAAGAGCACAGTAGAGCTATGGAAACGTCCCAGTGATAAACAGTGCTAATAGAATTGTTATTTGCTACTCATAAAAGCCAGAGTTTGTAATTAGATGAGAGTATGATGTTTTTTTCTTTATGTTATTGATGGTTATTGAAAGTACTTGTATCAGAAGAAAGGGGACATATGTACACCTGTGGCTGATTCATGTTGATATATGACAGAAACCAACACAACATTGTAAAGCAATTATCCTCCAATTAAAAATAAATTAAACAAAGAAAGTACTTGTAAAGAAAATTACTTTAAACTGGAATGGAGAACTTGTCACAGGGGAGCGATGGGTCCATACTGGCAAGGAAAAGTATTTCAATCACAGATATTGCTTAAAACTTCTAGCAAAGGGTGATAATAAAAAAGCTGACAGACGTATGCTTAGTTTTACTGCTTGTTTTAAATCTTTTTCATACAAGGCACCTCCTTATCACTTTCACACAGATGGATTCTATCAGCTTCTTCACCCTTTGGTACACCACTGGCTTGCTTTTTTAAAGAAGCTCACTGTAAAATTCTTTTAAAAAGTGAGCTCTTTTGTAATGATATAGATGTTAGGACTTCAAATGATTTCTTTAAATTGGTTATAATGATAAAGAACTTTTAAAATTCAAACTGTTATATTAAGAAACATGATATCTCAAATGAACTACATTAGAACCTCATATCTACCATAAAGAGAGTTGTTCACATGACAGCTTTACTAACACCTACCTCTTGATGATGAGTTCATGATTGCACCTACTGAACTGAATGCATCAGACAAGGAGAGTCTCATTAAATTTAGGGGCTGCTTTCTATGGTTTATTCAACACTTAGTACGTTTGATAACCATGTACGTAATTCATAATAAGTTAGCATTTTTTTTCCACAGATGAAACCATAAAGTGGTTTGATGGAACTCCCACAGATCAATCAAACTGGGGTATTCGGAAGCCAGAGGTGGACCACTTCAAACCCCATCCGTGTGTTGCTCTGAGGATCCCTGAAGGAGTGTGGCAATTATCCTCATGTCAAGACAAAAAAGGATTTATATGTAAAATGGAAGCAGGTGGGTAAAGTTCAAAGGTAAATCCTCATTTGATTCCACCCTGACTAAAGCTGACCCACCTCTTTACACTTAAAACTTTTAAAATTCAAATATTCAGAGAGTGTTCAAATAGATTCTGACATTATTGTCTTGTTTTACATCAAATAATTTACAGAACATACCAGCTTTCTCTCATATGCTGAGAAAAATCATTATAAATCAACTCAAAGACTATGACTTTCTTGTGTCATCTGGCTGTTATATTAATGGGCAAAAAGGCAGTTTTACCTCAAGCAAATAGAGCTGGAAATGTAAACAAGCAAGTCTCATTCTGGCAACTGCTACTCAGAAGTTTAAAGTATCATTTTTGGTCCCAGGAAATATAATTCAGGTCTAGGTATCCTTACTGTGGATAAGTAGATGTGTTTTTCTACTGCAAGGCATAGTATATTATAAATCATACTTTAACTTCATCTTGAGCTATATACTCAGTTTGTGGTGATAAAAATTTAGAAATATAAGCCAGAAAATTCTAGTCAGTTACAAATGATAGAGATTTCTAAGACAGTGAGGATCATTAACAGTGGAAGATGTTTATAATAATCACAACAGTTTCTAGATGCCAGTATTATAAAGAAGGGGGGATTGATGTGGCCTGGGGTCCTGAAGAATACTTTAGAGAGGGGATGCAGCTTTGGAATAGTAAAAGATAAAGAGAATAGAGGAGGGAAAGAATACTGGTCAAACATTTCAGTAAGACTAAAGACAGAAATAGAGAATGAACTTAAGACTAGACCACACTGGGTGGTTATGGGGTAAAAGCATATTTCTGTAGGATCCATCCACAGGGAGTGCTGAGTTAAAGAGCTGGACTTCATGGTGAAGGACACAGGGAACCCCTAAGTGTTCTGTAGACACCTACAGTGGATGCAAGGGAGACAGCTGTAATTTGAGTGCTAGAACTAGAACAAAAATGGAGGGAGAAAATAAGAAAAGAGAATCATCAGTCTTTAGTGACTGATTAGATACTGGCAATGAAAAAGCAAAAACTGGTAGGTGTAGGAACCAAAGTTTGAAGTTCCAAAAGTGTAGGTATCAGCTCTGTGTGGAAAACATGGCTAACCTAATAAATAGTGTGCCCAAGCAACCACTAGCATTCAGCTATCAAGAACAAATTAGAAACACCTCATGTCTATTCAAATCTTTAAGGTTTCCTGTACTACACAGTACACCTCTTTCATTCTTCACGACAAGTTTTCAAGGCAGTGAAACAGATACAACTCCCATGTTACAGATGAGAAAAGTACTTGTCCAAACTGAGGCCACAGGGAGGACTACACTCCAAATTTTCTAACTCCATGAGTCCCTTCTACACCTGCCCACTGCCTCCATCCTGAGAATGAATATCCATTCGTCAGCCTTTCTTTGGAAAGTATCCTTACACATACATAATACTACGTTTTCAATAATATTATGTAAAATCATATAGTATTATTTTTAAAATCTTGGGAAAATCAAGGTTTTATATATACATATATAAATGTGTTTTTGCTACTGGTAACAATGTTGACATTTCTTCATGGGTCTTAAGTAGTGCACCAAGGAGTCCTCCACTGACAAGTCCTTTACTGCTCTTTCTCTGGGTCATTCCCTGTATATTTCTCTGTATCTTTGCCAGGATCAAAAATAGCAGAGTTCAAATTCTGATATAGAGTCTACTTGGAAAAGATATATTCTTTCAGTAGAAGATCCTCAAACAGGAACCCTCAAACTTTTTGAATGGAAGAGCTATTATTCATTTCCCAAGATTCTTGAGACATGAGAAGGTACTCATTTTTTAAATCTGCAAAAAGCCAGGGAGGTTATCATTACTGGACCAACTCCACATCAGATCCCAACAAAACTGAGTTCCTTGTAGGCAGGGACTATATTTTACTCGTATTTTTATTGCAGCACAGTGCTGAGACTGGATGAGGATTCTTCGGCTTAAAAACAGGCGGTATATGTCTTTGTGAGCACTAATAATGATGATTGTATAAATCAGCAGTCAGCAAATTTTTCTTGTAAAGGATTAAATAGTAAATATGTCAGGATATAGGAGCCATATGGTCTCTGTCACACTTCAACTGTAGCAAAAAAGCAGCCAAAGATGACAGAAACATGGCTGAGTTCTAATAAAACATTATTTACAAAAACATGTGCTCAGATTTGATCCATGGGCCATCATTTTCTGAAGTAATGACATAACTTCGCTGAATTAAACGGATAATTTCAACTCAGTATTTTTGTATTTGATTTTAGATATTCACACAGTAAAGAAGCATCCAGGAAAAGGTAGGTTTGGAACAGTAGAGAACATTTTGATTTGTCATAGAAATAAAATAGAAAGTAACTATGTGACAGTAACTATCTGACTTCATTGTCATTGAAGTTTTCTTTTTTCATCTCCTTGCAGGACCAAGTCACAGCATTATACCTCTTACAGTAGCACTGACACTGATAGTAATTCTGGTAATTTCCACACTTTCCTTCTGCATATACAAGCACAGTAACGTTATCTTCGGGAGACTTGCTCAGTTTAGAAATCCTTATTATCCTTCAGCCAACTTTAGTACAATACATTTAGAAGAAAATATTCTCATTTCTGATCTTGAGAAGAATGACCAATAATAATGAAGTGAGAGAACGTCACGGCGGTGAGAATGAGCAAAGAAGAGTATTTTCCTTTACAGACCAGATGCCACTATAATGTGAATTGTGTCACCATCTTAGTTATTCTTAAAATGATTACTGGTTTTGAATTGTAACCAAATCAGATAGGTGTTCACTTATTTATTTCCTCAAACTGTGATCTATTTTTAAAAGGGGGAAATTTTACAGTGCTTATTATTCAGAAAACAAGAACTATTAAAAGAAACTCCCAAATGAGACCCCTCAAACCAACATGAATAATGGTTTTTGCATTAATATGCTTTTACCAAAAATTCTGGGGAATTTCTAAACTAATCTGATATCTATTCAGATGTTTACCAATACTCATTCCATTAAAAGAGAGGGGGTTGGAAAGCAAAACAAATCTTAAAGTCCTACACTCGTATAAAAGAGGAAAAAGAAAAGGCTTCTGAGAGGATTCTTGTTTGGTTTTTATTCAATCAGTTTAACAGCAGGGTTTGCAAAACACTAATATCTCAGCTTAATACTCACAGGTTCTGAACTCTATACTAATATTAAGGTGACATTCATTGTTATTAGTTCTGTCTTCTCAAACTAAAGGAAAAGAAAAGTAACCTTTCTTTAAATAGTAAAGATCTTTTAGCAGCACACTTTGACAAGCAACCATGCAATGTGACCTAAAATCATCAATTACTAAATGATAACAAAGTTAGTTTAAAAAAAAAACCTTATAGATAAGCTCAAAGGAATATATTGAGATCTTAATACTGTTAAAATTTATGAGCTTTATTTAAGATTAAAGATATAAACTGTATACCACTCCTAACAACCAAAAGATATAAAATCTAACTTGAATTTAAAGGGGAAAAGTTAAAGATGTGAATTAGTTTCATTAGAATGAGACTAGAGGATGTGATGAGAAGTACTAAAAAATTACTCTCCAGAGTAATCTAGATACCTTTGCTATATAGAGTTTACTTAGTAAACTATGGTTTGGGGGAACCAACTCCATTTGCATTGGACTAGTTAGTGTGGTCAGTAAAAAATAAAAGCATGATACTAATCCATAAATTAAAAATCACAGATTTGGTCTCCCTTCATTCATTTCTTATAAACAAAAAAGACTTCATAATCAATATTCAAAACTTTACTCATTATATAAATGTTTATCAAGTTCCTGTTAAGTACCAAGAGCCATTTTAGAAACTGGAGGTACTGGGGTAAGCACCTAGTGTCTAATGAAGCAAAACCAACAGTAAAGCAGTCAAAAAACGCATAAGAATAAAATATCAGGTGGGTATGAAGACTAAGCAAGGGCCTACGATAGAGAGAAACTGGGAGAGTCTCCCTAGAGTGTGCATTTTCATTATTACAACCAGCTGCCTCAAAACTGGAGGCAAACAGTCACAAGATGAAGCTTAGAGAAAGTAGGAATAAGCCTCTACGTGGAAAACTATCATCATTAGAAACACTTGAAGAATGTGTCCTAAGAATGAAGTCTTTGTGGCCTGAAACAGTTAATATAGAGTCCAAAAGCAGTTGTTTGCTACTGCTGTGTCATTACACGCTGAGACAATCTACTTCCATAATTTTGTTTGTTCGGGGACTTTATTTTTTATTTTAAGATATTATATTATGTGGCAGTTGTATGTTTATGACTCAAAAGAAGAACTGGCCTGGACTAAACAGATGTTTAGCCCAATTTAATAATCTGTCAAGTGAAATTAAAGTTCTGTTCTTGTCGGTTGTCTTGCTAAAAACTGCTAATCAATTATCCTTCCAGTCAAGGTATATTGAAGCGAACATAAAAATTTGACAAAGTATGTCATTAGTAAAGTGATTTTGCAGGAAAAAACTGTACTGCATGTCAGTGCTCTGTACTTTGGTATTTAGTATTAAACCACATCCCCATGGACAGGTCACACACTACTTAACATTAATGAAAGTACAGAAATAAGAAGTACTGAGATATTCTGCTTTATTCATATGGTGGTGGTGGTGGTTTAGTTGCTAAGTCGTGCCCGACCCTTGCGACCCCATGGACTGTAGCCTGCCAGGCTCCTCTGTTCATGGGATTCTCCAGGCAAGAATACTGGAGTAGGTTGCCATTTCCTTCTCCATATATGTGCACTTAAAAAAAAAACTTTCTTCCACAACTATTTTTAATCTGAGCTAGACTTCATACCTATACAAGAAAAGAAAAAAAAGTAGCAGGGTCACAAACTCAGTTCAGTTCAGTCGCTCAGTCGTATCTGACTGTTTGCGACTCCACGGACTGCAGCACGCCAGGCTTCAATGTCCATCACCAACTCCCGGAGCTTACTCAAACTCACGTCCGTCGAGTCGGTGACGCCATCCAACCATCTCATCCTCTGTCATCCCCTTCTCCTCCCGCCTTCAATCTTTCCCAGCATCAGGGTCTTTTCCAATGAGTCAGTTCTTCACATCAGGTGGCCAAAGTATTGGAGTTTCCGCTTCAGCATCAGTCCTTCCAATGGATATTCAGGACTGATTTCCTTTAGGATTGATTGGTTGGATCTCCTTGCAGTCCAAGGGATTCTCAAGAGTCTTCTCCAACACCACAGTTCAAAAGCATCAATTCTTCAGTGCTCAGCTTTCTTTATGGTCCAACTCTTGCATCCATACATGACTACTGGAAAAACCATAGCTCTGACAAGATGGACCTTTGTTGGCTAAGTTATGTCTCTGCTTTTTAATATGCTGTCTAGGTTGGTCATAGCTTTTCTTCCAAGGAGCAAGCATCTTTTAATTTCATAGCTGCAGTCACCATCTGCAGTGATTTTGGAGCCCCCCAAAATAAAGTCTGTCACTGTTTCCATTGTTCCCCCATCTATTCGTCATGAAGTGATGGGACTGGATAATTAATATGCCCCCTCCAAAAAGAGTCAACTATTTTCTATAGCTCTGAGTGATGGGAAATTTTAGGTCTTTCCAACTGAAGATATCTTGGGCTCTTCTAATTTCAACTGTCTCAGTTTAAATGTTTCTTCTATTGAAAGTTCCGCTTCCTATCAAGGGTGTATTACATGGTCTCATTAGATAAACATTAAGTCTTCTGGAGTTGACATTCCCTCCTCAAAATGGTGATTGGATATATGAAACTTGTTGTGTCCTTGTGGTGGGGGCTTCCCTGATAGCTCAGCTGGTAAACAATCCGCCTGCAATGCAGGAGACCCCAGTTCGATTCCTGGGTCAGGAAGATCTGCTGGAGAAGGGATAGGCTACCCATTCCAGTATTCTTGGACTTCTCTTATGGCTCAGTTGGTAAAGAATCTTCCTGCAATGTGGGAGATGTGGGTTTGATCCCTGGGTTGGGAGGATTCCCTGGAGAAGGGAAAAGCTCCCCACTCCAGTATTCTAGCCTGGAGAATTCCATGGACTGTATAGTCCAAGGGGTCACAAAGAGTTGGACATGACTGAGTGACATTCACTTTCACTTTCACTTGTGTCCTTGTGGTCCAGGGGGGAGTAAGTGATAACTAACTGGGAATCCTGCTGGCATCTCTATGAAGTCTGTATTTGGTGTAACATGAGTCTAGTGTCTTGGTTTGGCCCCATCCTGGCTTTCCCTGGCACTGCCTCTCCCTAGAGAATTGTCTGTGACTCCCATTCAATTCCCTACCTGGATATTACAGTTCTAGACAATAAAGCCACGTCACATCTGCAGTAGGATCATCAGCTACTCTCTTAGTCAGGGGAGGCTTAATACTGTAGCAAACAATCCCCAAATCTCGTTGACTTAACACGATGAAGGTTTATTTCTCATCCACACCAACTTTGCCCTATTCAGTCATTCATGGGTCCAGGCTCCTCCTAAATATCTATAGTAGGGCCTCTATCTCCAAAAATCTTGGTTGCCTCAGTGGTCCCTTACCTCTGCCTGACAAAAGTTAAAGATCTCCATGATTAATTATGTAGTTTCCATGGGCTATTGAAATACATTCTCCACATTAACAGTCTTTAAACTGAGAACATGTACTCTATGGGTACATAAAGACTTCCAAGGGATACAGGGGCAGGAATATTGCTGGGGAGCTCAGTTTCCAGATTCTTTAACCTTTATATATATTCTTTCTTAGAATTTACTTGCCTGAGATCAAGGTGTCATGCTAGTTCTTTTTTCCAGTCTCATTTAGCAGAAATGTCTGTCTTTACCTAAAAAAAAAAGACATGGCTTTTACTCAAAATATGATGATGATGCCTTATCTTGGTAAAGTCCTCCATGGACCAAAGACAGAAAAAAATTTCAAAATAATGATGTCAGTGAAATTTCTTTTAATAAAGGAATTCTTAAACCCACATATATTCTCATGTCTTTCCCTCTTTTCATACATTTTTCTGGTAAGGATGAAGTGATGAATTAGAAATGGGTTATTTTGCCCATGTTGGGATAGTCTAAATTAATATGCATTTTATATACACATATATAAACAGCAGGAGTGATAACTACCTTCCTTTGAGACTTTATCTCATCCAGCCCCTGTCTATTATGAAAGACTATATCTGGAGAGAATATCTCAGAAAAGCAAAGTAAAGACAGTGCAACTGTTGATAAGACCCTGAGGTATTACTTTATAAGCTCATGGCAAGGCTCTGTGTTTTATTAATCTTAGATTTCTAACTGAGCTTTGGGGAGGAGTATTATCATGCTTATTTGAACTGAAAAATGAAATCATAATTTTTTTGAACATTGTCTTATTTGGCTCATTTGTTTGACAATAAAGATTGGCTTTACCAATTAAGTTTTATGATAAAAATTTTCATTAAATTGGATGAACTATATGTGCAAATCAAGTGTTCGGATTAAAGCATGTATAAAATAAAGACATTTTAATAGAAAAGTAGTATTGCCCAAAGTATGATAAAATTAGCAATATTTTATTTTTCCCAACCTTACTTTATATGCCAGGCAAAACAAGGTGCCCATAAGTGAAAGAGTAATAGGCATACTTGATAGTCATTTTAAAAAGGAGTAGAGAACTCTGAAGTTTCTGGGTCTAGAAGCACAACATGGCACTTCTTCTCATATACCATTGGCCAGAATTAGTCACAGGGTCCAATCTAACTGCAAGGAAGTCTGGGAGGTCTCCCAGTGTGCTCAGGAAGAAGAGGATGATGGACAACAGTGAGTACCAACAACCTCTGCCAGCTTTCTCAGCACATATAGCTACAAAAGAAAGGGGCTGGGTGGAATAGAATTCATGCTGAATCTTGATTCATGCTAGCAATTTTTAATTAATATTAATTAATTTCATCTATGGTACATCCATTTCATTAAGGAATGAAATATAACATTTTATTTTTATATACACTATTTATCAATCATTGTAATATATTCATATCTGTCAGATAATAATTGTAATAATAGTAATTGTAATGGCAACTCAATACAGAAGAAAATGTTTAACACAGCCTGTGTTCACAGGGAAATTTTAAAAAATAATTTTAACTTATCTTTTTACTGTAGGCAAATATGACAAGGAAATGAATAAAATAGTTTCAAGAATAAAAATACATTAGGATAAAGTTCATAGGGGGTTTGGAATGGAAATACAAGACTAAACAGAAAAGAAACAAGAATCTTTGACTGCTAAAAGTTTGTTTGTATTTCTATTTTTAAATAGACTATGATAGAATTCAAACAGTCACGGTATTACCAATCAAAAGAATTAGGGCTTCTTGGTGAAGTGATTGGTTTCAGGTCCGGGGCAGGAAAAATGTAAGATGAAACTGGAATACCTTGTGATGCCAGAAAGTAAGGAAATGCTCACAAAAAGATGAGATCATGTCCAAAGGACACAGGACCAAATGAAAGGAGCTCCCAATGGTCAAAACTGGAACACTTTGAGTAACAAAATAATGATAGTATTGAATTTTAAGCATAGAATATCTATGAGTCCATATTAATGTAAATAAATACATAAACAAGTAAGTAAATCAGGGAGAAGCAGCAGTTCTTTTCTACAGAAGAATTCCAATTAAAAATGTAGAAGGAATGAGAGAGACAAAAATCACCACTAGGAAAACACAACAGTAACAATGGTTACAGCAAGATCCACTAGTGGGTTCTAAAATTTGTGGGTGAACATTTAAAGAAATAGGAAATTTTCATAGCCTTAAAATATTGCCTTCAAAATAGTCATTAATTATAACTGGAAAGTACTAACTTTATAAGAGAAACCTCAGGGTTAAGATAAGCAGTAATAAGCCACATCAGCATCAGGCATTCTCTAGTATCACGCTCTAAGAAGAGCACATGACTTTTTGGGTATCTACTGAAATAATGCGTAATCCCAATTTAACAATAAAAAACATAGCCAAATTCAAATTGACAAGCATTACACAAAATAATTGATGACTTCGAAAGTATCCAGGTCATGAAAGGAAAGACTGAGGAAATGTCACAGATTGGAGGAGAATAAGAAGCTATCACAACTAAATGCAAGGTAAAATCCTGAACTGGATCCTGAAACAGAAAATGGATATTGTGGGAAAACGTGAAATTAGAATAAAATTTGTAGTTAGCAGTATTATATCAGTAGTAATTTCTTAGTTTTAATGATTGTACTATGGTTATATGATATGTACCATTAGAAGTTGAGTGAATGGTATATAGAAATTCTCTGTACTATGCTGGTACTGTACTATGCTGGAGATTTTCTATAAATCTAAAGTTATTTCAAAATAAAAAGTTAAAAATAGGCTATGATATTATATTCCACTGGATGTGTTGAAAGGATGACATGATGTTTTAACTTTTAAATGTCATTATAATATGATGAAAATTGCACCCTAATTATAAAAAATTTTAAATGTCAAATTAGAAATGTAGGGAGGGATTTTTTTCCAAAATTCTTTTAGGAGTATGCAAGCAAAAATATATGAGGACCATTGTTATATGACATTCTCTTCTCCTGCCCCAAATAAGAACCAAGCAAAACCCAATTTTTCTTCAATCTGTCTAACAGCTCGTTCACTGGAGAATTTAGACCAACATATATCTTGTCAACTTTCTGCCTTCTGTGCTCTTTTTATTTCACCTCTCTAGTGTCTTATCAGCATTTCCAATTCTCTCACTCCTGTTTATCCATTACAACCTCATGGCTTACTCTTCATGATAGACAAAGTACAGAAGGGGAAAAACAAAACTTGCTTAGTTTCCTCTTTGTTCTTAGGGAACAAACATTGAGAAACATTTCAAAATGTTACATTCCATCAAAATTCTTATCACCAACATTTATATGAAACTTTGCAACGATTACTACTATACATGGTTGGAATCTTTATTCCCTTTTCTTCCACCCCTCAAAACAATGATGTAGAACAGCAACTGGCAGGGTGAAATCCAGCCTACTGCCTGTTTCTGTAAATAAAGTTACGGGAACACAGAGATCCTCATTCATTCACTCACTGTGTATGATCGCTTCCAGGCTAGGCTGCAGCATACACTGAAGGGCCTGAAATCCTTTGATATTTACCTCTCACCCTTTACAGGAGAGGTTTGCTGACCCCTGATTTAGAAAAGAAATATCTAGAAGCGAAGTCTAACATCCTTTGGCAAGTCTTAAAAGCATTATAATATACATGGGAAGCACTTCAGTGTATTGGCAAGCACTTCTATTTGGAACCATGGGAACCATGTGAAAGTCACTCAGTCATGCTCAACTCTTTGCGAACCCATGGACTATACAGTGCATGGAATTCTCCAGGCCAGAATACTGGAGTGGGTAGCCTTTTCCTTCTCCAGGGGATCATCCCAACCCAGGGATTGAACCCAGGTCTCCTGCATTGCAGGCAGATTCTTTACCAGCTGAGCCACAAGGGAAGCCCAAGAACATTGGAGTGGGTAGCCTATCCCTTCTCCAGCGGATCTTCCTGACCCAGGAATCAAACCAGGGTCTCCTGCATTGCAAGCAGATTCTTTACCAGTTGAGCCTGGTAAGGAAGAAGAAGAAGAAATGTCTCTCTATCAGAGAAGCCTGAAACATTTATTTAGAGACTATGTGCCCCAGCAGGCAAAGAGCCAACTCGTTGGAAAAGACCCTGATGCTGGGAAAGATTGAGGGCAAGAGGAGACGGGGGCAGCAGAGGATAAGATGGTTGGATAGTATCACTAATTCAATGGACGCGGGTTTGAGCAAACTCCAGTAGATAGTGAAGGACAGGGAAGCCTGGCGTGCTGCAGTTCATGGGTTCACAAGGAGTCAGACACGACTTAGCGACTGAACAACAACAATGTGCCCCTAAAGTGGGTTCTAGGTTCTAGAACTGGTAATACAAATAAAACCCCGTGAGGGAGCTCACGAGGTCTCAGGGAAGAATATGTACATAGTAAATGTAATATAATGTGACACAAATATTAACAGAAAGAAAAGAATCAGAAAAAAAGGATACTGATGAATTCTGTCAGGTAAAGAAAGAAACTTAAGAAACTTAACAGAAAGAGTAACGCCTGTTAAACAGGAAATTTTAAATAAATAAAAGAGATTTCTTTTCTATCTTCTTGAGTTAGAAAGAAAGCTTTTTAGTTTTTGACCAATAATAAAGAAAAGACGTACCTAATTTACACATACTTAACTTCCGAATCCTCAGAAAAAAGACAACCACAAGAATGGCATACATTATTACCTTTATACTACAGCTAAATCCATTTAAAGCCAACTTTGTTATAGTTATTCCTAGTTATTACTGGGGTGGAATGGAATGGGTGGGTAAATCTGCATTGCTGATCATATCACGGCATTAATATTTACTTTCATAAACAATTTCAGTTTAAAAATCTATATTACATCATGTGCTATATGAGCTACATAATTACAACTCAATTATTATGTATAAAAATAATGGCTTTTACTGGAAAAAAACTAAAGCATTTATAAATGAACATTAGAAATAAACATTTAAAAGTTAAATCTATTTTAGGAACATTGACTTAGCTGTTCATGGTTCTCTAAAGCCTAATGAAAACTGTTGGTGTCTTGGATTATTTACAAAAATTTACAGCACTTAGAATTTTATTTCCAGTGTTTACAATTCAATAGAAAATGACTGAAAATTCAGATCTGTTCACTCTTAGGTTGTAAAATTTGAAGTACAATAGTGTGTGTGTGTGTGTGTGTGTGTGTGTGTGTGTGTTAGTTGCTCAGTCGTGTTCAAATCCTTGTGACCCCGTGGACCGTAGTCCTCCAGGCTCCTTTGTCCATGGAATTCTCCAGGCAATAATAACTGGAGTGGGTTGCCATTTCCTACTCCAGGGGATCTTCCCAACCCAGGAATTGAACTTGGGTCTCCTGCATTCCAGGCAGATTCTTTACCTTCTGAGCCACCAGGGAAGCCCATAGTGTAACGCAGCTTTAAAAATTCAGCTAATAATATTCAGTTCAGTTCAGTTCAGTCGCTCAGTCGTGTCCGACTCTCTGCGACCCCATGAACTGCAGCACGCCAGGCCTCCCTGTCCATCACCAACTCCTGGAGTCTACCCAAACCCATGTTCATCGAGTCGGTGATGCCATCCAACCATCTCATCCTCTGTCGTCCCCTTCTCCTCCCACCCCCAATCCTACCCAGCATTAGGGTCTTTTCCAATGAGTCAACACTTCGCATGAGGTGGCCAAAGTATTGGAGTTTCAGCTTCAACATCAGACCTTCCAATGAACACCCAGGATTGATCTCTTTTAGGATGGATTGATTGGATCTCCTTGCAGTCCAAGGGACTCTCAAGAGTCTTCTCCAACACCACAGTTCAAAAGCATCAATTCTGCGGCGCTCAGCTTTCTTCACCGTCCAACTCTCACATCCATACATGACCACTGGAAAAACCATAGCCTTGACTAGACGGACCTTTGTTGGCAAAGTAATGTCTCTGCTTTTAAATATGCTATCTAGGTTGGCCATAACCTTCCTGCCAAGGAGTAAGCGTCTTTTAATTTCATGGCTGCAGTCACCATCAGCAGTGATTCTGGAATAATATTCAGGCTTACATAAAAGGTTAATATTCCAGGTATACTTTTAAATGTGTTGAACCATATGTTTTATTTCTTAAGTCAATTCTATTAGTATTGCTGCATTTTAAATTTTTTTAGAAAAAAATAACAAATGTGCCTAAATCTGAAATGCTAGATAAAATAGTGAAAATCTGCATGTGCTTATAATGAATGCCTAATGAAGAATTCTAATTGCAGAATAAAATCTATAACTAAAGGCACAAAATGAGTACTATGTATACCACTGACCTTCTCTCCTCAGAGTTAATTAACACAAGCACTTGCTTCTTGCAGAGCACTTTGCTATAATTTAGAACAAATTAAGGGAAAAAAATCATTTAAGTGCTGTTTTCTTCACACCATGAAGTGAGCATGATGGGCCAAAGTTAACTCATTTAAAATATTGTCATCCTTTTCTTGTAATTATGAATAGCAATACCATTTTTATTGCAAAAAAAAAAGTCCTGATTTATGCCATTTTCTGTTTTTTTCTTGAGCTTGTATTTAATAATGGAAATTGATTTTTTTAGCTAATATAAAATGCCTTATTCTATTTCTCATTTCTCCTAAGTCTTTCATTTACA
The DNA here is from genome assembly GCF_054371585.1 of Giraffa tippelskirchi. Taxonomy (NCBI): domain Eukaryota; kingdom Metazoa; phylum Chordata; class Mammalia; order Artiodactyla; family Giraffidae; genus Giraffa; species Giraffa tippelskirchi. Next base: position 98,298,257 of record NC_137277.1, read on the forward strand.
TTAAATTCAAGCATCGTATATTATCCTGGGTATTTTTCAAATATTTTGAAATTAATATGGTGAGTTATGAAAGGATCATTTTCATATTTTCCTACCCTTCCCCCAACCCTGAAATTGTGACTTTACTATTATTTCCATTCAATAATTTATTAATTAACTTGAGTTCCTTCAGTCCAAACTTATGAGGTCATGTCCCCATGAGGCTGTTTAAACTTTGCTCTTCCCCTTCTCAGACAGTGGGGTTTTGCAGGAGCAAAAATGTAGGTAGTAGGCAGGATTCTCTTCCCAATAGACTTTGCTGAGAGGGGAAGACCCAGGACAGAAGACAGAATCAATGAAAACTCACCAGGATTAGGAAGGAATGGGGACTTAACATTCACCAAAAGCTTTGGCATTTCTGATTAAAAATTCTATTCTGTGGAGACTGAGAAATCTGTTCAAGATTGAGCATCCTTGAATAGATGCAGTGTGGACCCAAGCTATCAACACTTGCAGTCTTCAAGTTAGGGTTCCTCTAGCTGGACACAAAACTGTTTTATTCTCATTTCATTCCCCATGACACCTAAGGTGCAAAGGAAAACCAGTCTCTCTGCTCACTACCCATCTGAGGGGGCACATCTAGGTAAAGCAGTGCCTCCTGGGGACAGGGAAGGATCAGAGAGCCTGGTGACACTGGCACTCAATAGAAACTCCCTGGAATTGGCACCTCAATTTATTTCCCAAGGGAGTTTAGAGAGAAAAGAGGCATACTGAGCAAGAAGGCCAATTTGGTTACTTTTGCTATAGAAGATAATCTATAATTGCATGTTGCTGTTCAGTCACTAAGTCATGTCCAACTCTTTGCAACCCCATGGACTGCAGCACACCAGGCTTCCCTGTCCTTCACTCTCTCCCAGAGCTTGCTCAAATTCATGTCCACTGAGTCTGTGATGCCATCCAAACATCTCATCCTCTGTCACCCCCTTCTCCTTCTGCCCTCAATCTTTCCCAGCATCAGGGTCTTTTCCAATGAGTCAGCTCTTTGCCTCAGGTGGCCAAAGTATTGGAGTTTCAGCTTTAGCATCAGTCCTTCCAATGAGTATTCAGGACTCATTTCCTTTACAATTGACTGGTTTGATCACCTTGCTGTCCAAGGGATTCTCAAGACTCTTCTCCAACACCACAATTCGAAAGCATCATTCCTTCAGTGCTCAGGCTTCTTTATGGTCCGATTCTCACATCTGTATGTGACTACTGGAAAAATCGTCTCCTTGACTAGAAGGACCTTTGTTGGCAAAGTGATGTGTCTGCTTTTTAATATGCTATCCAGGTTTGTCATAGCTTTTCTTCCAAGGAGTAAACATCTTTCAATCTCATGGCTGCAGTTACCACGTGCAGTGATTTCATACTAATGAGTAAATGTCATGTTCCATTTTAATAATCAACTGTATTTGTTAAAAAATGTAGTTGCATGGGTGGTAGCCACTATAATTTTCCTGAAGTTATTATCATTATTCACATAGCATTTGAGGCACTCTTATCTGACTCAGTTGGGATCTTTAGTCAGGAAGTCAAAAATATCAGTTAAAGCAAGGAATCATAAAGGGTAATAGATGCATACATAGCCTGAACATTTTAATTTCTATTAGAACACACAAATATACATTTATCCACAAATCTCTTGGTATACAGACAGTATTATTCATTTCAATATAGCTTCCTGTCAGTCTTGTGCATAAAGCATTTGTTCACAATCTCTGATTTCATTGTCTTTAGTGGAGTGCAAATTTAAAGTTATCTGTAAGCCAATACGAGTGCAGAGGCCTAATTTTAAAAAATTTTTCCTCAATATTTAAAATTGTTTTTCTCAGCAATAGAATCTTTAGCTATTTATGTTTATTGAGTCTTTGCAAAGCTTTTGGTTTTCATAATTTTCTTTTTATACTCATATTTTCTTACAATTTAGTTAGAGTATAAAATTACAATGCCTAGAACAATTGTCATACATGGATTTGGGAACAAACACAACCAATCACGTTAACCACATGTATGAGGGAATTGGTGGGAATATAGCCTTGCCTTCATTTCAACAGAATGTCTCACAGAGGACTTGGCTGGCCCACCAGGGCAGTGAAGTCTTTAGCTTCTTCTTCAGCTGTTATTGTTTGAGGTTTCCTCCAAGCACAGAAAATGAGAATTTCCCTGAGAACTTAACTTGATATCTACACAGAATGGATCTGAACAGAAATAAGCAAGTTATCTCCAAGAGAGAAAATAGCTTCCCAGGCCACCTGTCTACTGTCTAGATTGCAACTTGATTAAACATGTCTGAGGAAAGAAAGCAAGAAGGTGCCTAGGAAGGGGCTGGGGAGCGGAATCAGTGGCCCATGGAAGCAGGCTCAGAGACAGACATCCTTGACAGTGTTGGAAGCAAGGATATTAGGCAGAGTATATTTTAGGGTTCCAAAGACATCTCTGGGTGAGGTGAATGTACAATATTGTTTAACCATCTTACCTTGTGCTGTAGACATAACATTCTTTGTTCCATTTCCATGCCTAACAAAAATCTTCTTAGTATAGATTTGCCTAGTGTTGACAGAACAACTTCCCAGACTTTAAGTATAATAGGTCCCTAAGAGAGGAGTTGCCGATGGTAAAGGAAATGACTTGAGATTGTGATTAAATTTCCCGTGCAGTTAGAAAAAAGCTGTTGATTGTATAAGTACTCATCTTAAATTTCTGATTGTAAATGAATACATTGGCATTGTGATAGCTACTTTAGTCTCCTGTGTGATTCTGTTGTGGCAGGTCCAGACTGTTGCTCATTGAAAAGGGGATCTAGACCCAAAGAACTTGTCCTAGTGCAGTGATTGAAGAACCAGGGCACAGTGCTTACTTGGACGCCAGAAGAGTCCTAAATTGGCATTACAATCTCTATCACAGCTTGTGGATGTTTACTTAGGGTGAGTGCAAGCATGACATCCCCTAGTGCCAAACAAGAGTGATTTTCTGGGATTAAAACGAAAACCCAGATCCTGGCATACAATTGTGATCTTCAGGGTCCAACCCATCTCCACTTAGCCTCCATTTCCCGTGAAGACTACTAAGTTCTTCCACCAACTCTCATTCTATTGATTTCACAGTAGTATTTGAGGGATCACAGATCTGTTTCATGCACCCTGTTTTTCAGATGACAAAAACAAGGCTTAGAAATATACTTTGAGTTCCATGTACAATACAATAGGTTTTTGTTGGGTATCCATTTTAAATATAGCAGTGGTTACATGACCTGCTCAATGTTATGTGCCAGCCTGGGTGGTAGGGGGATTTGAGGGGGAATGGATACATGTATATGTATGGCTGAGTCCTTTCACTGTTCACCTGAAACTATCACAACATTGTTAATTGGCTATATCCCAATACAAAATGTTTTTGGTGTTAAAAATAAAATTTTAAAAAAATTAATAAAAATATTCTTTGATTTAACTGATGAATGCTATCTGGCTAAAAGTTGGAATTAGAATCTACCTCATGATTCTCAGTTTCGAGCTCTCATCAGTCATCTATGTTGCCTACAATTCAGCTGACCCCAGAGCACTGCAAGAAAAGTAGAATTTCAGAGGATTGTGAGGCATGGTAGCCCGTGGACAATGAAAGAGGCCATGCTATAAAATCAGAGAAGGGCAAATAGGTTCTCAGCTAACTCAGACACCTGAGAAAGGGAGACATAGTTTCAGTTCTGCTTTGGAACCCAAACAGGTCTACAGAGCAGGTAAGAAGGGTATGTAGAGCTTTCAAAGTGGGGAGTTGAAGGTAGGAGATATAGGAGGGGGAGTTGGGAACCCCAGAAGAGCTCTACAGAATCCTTGACAAACAATTAAAAGTGAAGTTATCCATTTGTATTTTTATGATGGATCTTATGAATGGCAAGATTTCTCCCTATAGTCCTGAATAGTAGCAAAAATTGGGTTATTTCTGTTTTGTTCTGTGTTCCTAGAGAACGGTGTATCCTTGTTAAAAGCAAATGCGTTGCATTCCAACTTGATTAAAGATATAAAACAAACAGCTCTGAAAATCACAGAAACTCAGGAAAAAGAGAACTTTGAAAAAGGCTTTTTTATGTGTAATGGCTAGAAAGCAGAAGAAAACAGGAACTATTTTGAGTTTGGGTTCTAATTGGTCACATACATATCAGATAAAAATGCAGTCTTTCAGCATCAGTTTTGTTCATGTGTGGCTGGTATACGTGCTGGGTATCCCTCCAAATCCACACCCCACCTGTCTTCACCCTGCTATGTGCCTCAGATGGTATCATTTGAACTTCCAGCATTGGTTGGGTCTACCCAATAGGAGACTCCACAGGGAGATTTCAAAGGTGGGGAAAATGTTGGTGATTTTAATCTTCCCAACCCCCTCCTCGCCTAAATGCAACTGAATAGTGAGCACCTTCCTCCACTGAGGCCACAGCACCCGTATCCTGCCCCCTCTTCCACAACTACTGCCTTTTCCAGATCCAGGAGCAGCAAAACCACTCATCTCTTCAGGCCTGGGGTAGTGAAGTCTCCTATGGCATGAATTCCTGGGTGCTTCGCTGTCCCTTGTTGCTCCTTGGCACCTTCCCACACCTTTATAAATGCTTCCCTCATTAAATTCTTTCCAGTTCCACTTCTCATGACTCCTCCATTTCCTGGAGGGTCCCCAAGGATACAGTAAGCTTGCAAACGTTGGGTTATGCTTTTGATATTGGAATAGCTCACACTTTAGCAGTCTTGATCCTCCAGCTTTCAATTTCATTTTTGTGTGAAGCTTTTCCAAGACAACAACATAAAATTCCAATTAAACACATGTTCAGCCCTACTAGACTCTAAAAGCAAGCACAGTAAATCATTCCCAAGTAGGCCATACTTGGACTAAAGTAAGAGTGGACACTGTCAAGGGAAGAAAGGTTATTATAAGCCCAAACTGTTAAATTATACTTTCATGACTGAACACAACTGTAATCCACATTATTATTTTAAATTACACTATAAAAAGCAGTCATTTATTGCCTTTCCAAAACATAGTGATAATATATTACCAAATTATCAAGGGTACTTTATTAAAGCTCTTGAATTTGATTTATAATGCATGATGTACCTTATCCTTGAGAAAAATCTACTAAAAGGTATACTTAGTCTTAAAGCTAGTGAAATAAAATCTCCCTCTAATCAGCCGCCGGAAAGCTTCTGCTTCAATGCTTTGTTGATACTGGTGTCAGCAGGACCTTAAAAGCTTGAAGCTTTTTATGTTTGATCAAATACCAGCATTATGCTGAAGCATAAGTATTAATTCACAGAGTGAAGCTTCCAAAACTTCTCCAGTTCTCCTTCATCCTTCCTCCACCCATCACAAAGGTCACATCAAATAGGAGGTTGGGGTCAATATAGAGATGGATATTTTGTGAAAGTTCAATACACACAGAACCACTCTAGAACCCAAGGGAGAGAAGAGCTCCAAAATACGCTTTTCTGAAAATGTCAATCATATCTAAGAAAAGAAAAAGTAACTGCTGCTTGGAAGTAAGAAGATGACATGTTTATTATTCTCATCTTAAATGAGAGGTGGAGTGCCAGAAAGAGTTAGTGTTTGGAGGAGCTGGAATCATTGCCAATCAGATCATAACGGTCCCTTCCCAAATAAAATCTCTCAACACAGAAATAGTAAGCTGCTAAGGTTAAAGAAAATAATTTTTTCTACAACTTTTACCTCACTTTGATTCTGGGCCTCCCAACAGAAAGCTTTTGTTATGCTGCCAGATTCCCCACCCCTGCAAATGCTCAAGGGAACAAACTGGATTTTTTTAAGTGTGTCTTAGAAACAAACATACAGCAAAGTATCAACAATAAAACAATGTTCTCAGATGATCATTTTACAGAAGAGCCCAAGATGCATTTATATTGACATCAATGTAGTTGCTATAAATGCTGATCTCAATAACTTTTACATGGATTCCTTTCCCTCTTATATACACAGACACCTCAAAATGTAGAATTACTGTTCTCACCACAGTAATTTGGACTCTAAGCAACCTGTAAGATGCTTATCATCACTGTAACACTATTAAGGCATGGTATTTCTTACCAGATTGTTTGATTTTTTTTTTTTTTTACTGATTGAATAGGCAAATAAGAGTTGGCACCATTATTTCTAGCAGCTATACAGGTAAGAGAAGCTGAGGAAATTAATTGCTGACATGGAAGCACACACATGCATTGAGAAAAAGGGGGGGAGTACCAGAAGGACCTTTGGGTTTGCTTGAAAATCATATCAGAGAGTTAAAGAAACAAGCTGTGCATCTTCTATTGTCCGAGTCTTTATTGCCATAAATGTATTGGACAGTTCTGGGCACCACAGGTGTGATATACATCAGATCAGATAGGAAATGGAATTTACCATGACATTATAACTTTAGTGTCATTCTTAATAAAATATAAAATTTAACTGAATTGGTCATATTAGAGTCCCGGGGAAGATTTTTCCTGTGATTGAAAGAGGGACATTGCCCAAAGCCATTCCTGCTGATTCCCCAAGTCAAAGAAATTTATTTTCCAAATGGATGATTTTCCTTGTCCACGCTGGCTTGAAATTTGGTGCCCAAAACATTCAGCCATGATTAGCTTCTCTCAGTTTAAAGGATCTGCCAGCAAGTTCATTTTTATGGCACTTTGGAAACTATTTTAGTTGATACTTGACATTTTGTCTATCTCATATCTTTGAATGCCTTTCCTGACAAGCTCACTTACTAGCCTCCCTTGCAGACCTGGGCTCCACCAGTGAGATGTACACAATTGAGACTTCAATGCAGAAGCAAATACCATTGCAGGTATGACAAAAGATGACCCCCAAAGATAACAGGTTCCAATACCTGGGACTTGTGAATGTTACCTTATAAGGTAAAGACTTCACAGATGTGTTTAAATTAAAGGTATTGAGACAGGGAGAGTAACCTGTGTTATCCAGGTGGGCCATATACAACCTTGCATGTATCCTTAAAAAAAGGAGGGCAATGGAGAACAGTGTGGAGATTCCTTAAAAACCTGGAAATGGAACTGCCAGACAACCTAGCAATCCCACTGCTGGGCACACACACCAAGGAAACCAGAACTGAAAGAGATACATGTACCCCAATGTTCATTGCAGTACTGTTTACTAGGACATGGAAGCAATCTAGATGTCCACCAGCTGACGAATGGATAAGAAGATTGTGTTACATATACACAGTGGAATATTACTCAGCTATTAAGAAGAACACATTTGAGTCAGTTCTAATGAGGTGGATGAAACTGCAACCTATTATACAGAGAAAAGTAAGTCAGAAAGAAAAACACCAATACAGTGTATTAACACATATATATGGAATTTAGAAAAATGGTAATGACGACCCTATATGCAAGACAGCAAAAGAGACACAGGTATAAAGAACAGACTTTTGGACTCTGTGGGAGAAGGCAAGGGTGGGATGATTTGAGAGAATAGCATTGAAACATGTATATTACCATATGTGAAACAGATGACCAGTCCAAGTTCAATGTATGAAACAAGGCACTCAAAGCCAGTGTGATGGGACAACCCAGAGGGATGGGATGGGGAGGGAGGTGGAAAGGAGGTTTGGGATTGGGGGGACACATGTACACCCGTGGCTGATTCATGTCAATGTATGGTGAAAACCACAACAATATTGTAAAGTAATTAGCCTCCAATTAAAATAAATTAATTTTTTTAAAAAGAGTGAAAAAGTAATTATACAAATGAACTTATTTACAAAACAGAAACAGACTCACAGACTTAGAGAAGGAACTCATGGATGCCAGGGGAGAAGGATGTGGGGAAGGGATAGTTAGGGAGTTTGGGATCAACATGTACACACTGCTATATTTTAAATGGATAACCAACAAGGACCTACTGTATAAAACAAGGAGCTTTGCTCAAGGTTATGCGGCAGCCTGAATGGGAGGGGCGTTTGGGGGAGAATGGATACATGTATACGTATGGTTGTCCACTTGAAACTACCACAACATTGTTAATCAGTTATACTTCAATATAAAAATGATCTACTTGTAGAAATGGTTGGCTCAGATGGTAAAGAAACTGCCTGCAATGCAAGAGACCCAGGTTCAATCTCTGGGCTGGGAATATAAAAAGTTTTTTGTTTTTTTTTTTAAAAAAAAAAGGAGGGCAGAGGGGGACTTGACACATACGAGGAAGAGACGACAATGTGACGACAGAGCAGAGGGGTTTAAAGATCCTGACCTTGAAGACTAGAGCTATGCAGCCAAGCCAAGTAATACCAGATGCCATCAGAAGTTGGCAGGGTTTGTAAGGAATGTGTTCTCTCCTAGAGTCACCAGAAGGAGATAGCCCTGGCCATACCTTCCCCGATTTCCAACCAAGTCAGTGATACTGACTCTTGACTTTTGTCCTCCAGAATTGTAAGTGAATACTTAGACAGAGGAGCCTGGAGGCTTGCAGTCCATAATGTCACAAAGAGTCGGACACAACTGAAGTAACTTAGCACAATAGCACACATTTTTGTTTTGGGGCTTCCCACATGGCTCAGTGGTAAAGAATCTGCCTGCCAACACAGGAGAGACAGGTTCAATTACTGGATTGGGAGGATCCCCTGGGGAAGGAAATAGCAACCCACTCTAGTAATCTTGCCTGGAGAATTCCGTGGACAGCGGAGCCTGGCAGGCTACAGTCCATGGGGTCACAAAGGGTCAGACACAACTAAGTATGCATGCACATTTTTGTTTTAAGCCACTCAGTTTCTGAAAATTCATTACAAACTGGAAACCAATACAAACATGAAGAAGGAGGCCCTGCACAGAATCCATTGTACTAACAGTGGTGGAAGACACACATACCTGAAATGGCCAAAGTTCAGAACTACAGTCAAATACCCAGCAAGCTGCTGATTCTATGCCCAAAAGGTGTATCTGTGGAGTCCCCTGGTATAATTTATGCATTGCTTTTACTGTGTAGTTTCTGACCCTCTCAACAATTCTGTGAGCTGCCTAATATACTTTTAGAAATTACTTTTCTGCTTAAGCTAGAGTGACTTCAGTTTTTTGCATTTAAGGATCCTAGCTATCACAAAAATTAAATTAGCATTACCTTAAAAATGGTGGGTCATCCTCACCTACAGCAGATCATGTATGGAGTATCCCCTTCTTCCCACATATTTATCTATTTGAAATCCAATTAAACTAAGACATGAGGGTAACCACAGAGTGGAAAAGAAAAGGCAATATCAGAAGCATATTCAATTCAAGTAATTTGAATGAGTTACTGTATTCAATCAAAATAACTATGTGCCAATCCCTATCTTTGACAAGGTAAAATGGGTACTTTGAAGATTGTAGTGTAAATAAATAATACATAATTTCTGTCCTGGTATCTTGCCCCACAGTTCAGTGAAAGAACATGCTTCTCTCCAGGGCCTTGCTGCTCAACTTGTGGCCCAGGCACCTTCAGCATCAACGAAGAGTTTGTTAGAAATGCAGAACCCCACACCTTATCTGAGGCCTACTGAACCAGAATCTACATTCCAGTATGATGCCCAGGTGGTTCATACATCTATTAAAGGCATTTTACAAGGGGACAAGGAGGAGGACTTCATGGAGGAAGTGGCATTTGGTTTGACACTTAAGTTGATTCTCGGATTGAGCTGCACAGAGCTTTAAAGAGACTGCATGTAAAGAATAACACCCTAAGCAAATGCAGGACAGTGGGACAATATGGAACACAATTATGGGTCATAAAGTGTTTTTAAAAATCCTACTTATAGACTGCGCGCGTGCTAAGCCGCTTCAGTCATGTCTGCCTCTTTGCAACCCCATGGACTGTATGTAGCCCGCTAGGCTCCTCTGTCCTTGGGATCCTCCAGGCAAGAATACTGGAGTGAGTTGCCATGCCCTTCTCCAGGGGATCTTCCCAACCCAGGGATCAAACCAGCATCTCTTCCATTTCCTGCACTGACTGGCAGGCAGGTTCTTTACCACTAGCACCACCTGGGAAGCCCACATATAGACTACTTAGCCATAAAAAAGAATGAAATAATGCCATTTGCAGCAACATGGATGGATCTAGAGATTATTGTACTAAATGAAATAAGTTAGAGAAGGACAAATACTACATAATAACACATATGTGGAATCTAAAATATGGTAAAAATGAACTTACTTATAAAACAGAGACAGGTTCACAGACATAGATAACAAACTTATAGTTACCAAAGGGGAAAGTGTGGGGTGAGGGATAAATTAGGAGTTTGGGGTCAGCAGGGGCTTCCTTGGTAGCTTAGTTGGTAAGGAATCTGCCTACAATGTGGGAGACCTGGGTTCAATTCCTGGGTCCAGAAGATCCCCTGGAGAAGGAAATGGTAACCCACTCCAGTATTCTTGCCTGGAGAATCCCATGGACAGAGGAGTCTAGTGGGCTGCAGTCCATGGGGTCACAAAGAGTCGGATATGACTGAGTGACTAACACATAGATACAAATTACTACGTATTATATAAAATATATAAATGACAAGGCCCAACGTATAGCACAGGGAGCTATAATAAATATCTCATAATAGACTGTAATGGAAAAGAATCTAAAATTTTTTTAATAAATAAAAATCCTACACATAATAGGATCAGAATGGCAAAGTAAGTTAGGATCAAACTGTGGATGACTTGAGAGTCAGGCTCTAGAGTTTTCACTTTAGACTGGAGCACAGAAGATGCACGAGGGGGCAGGAGACAGGGTGCTGTGTCCAGAATTTTGTTTCAGGAAATTTAATCTGACCATATGTCAGATTGATTTAGAGGTACAACTAGAGGTAGAAGCTCAACGAGGGGCAAATGACAATTTTTCAGGCAATGACAAAGTAATGACAGAATGAGAGAAAGAAAGGATTTGAGAGGTATCGGTCCAGGAAAGGGTTTCCTGCTGGCTCAGGGCTTCCCTGGTGGTCCAGAAAAAAATAAAAAGAACTTGGTACTATTTGGGATATTAGGGATGGCATAGAGAGGAAAATCCAAAGCCTGGGTGTTTAGCAAGAAAAATGAATTTGAAGAAGTTGGTTTACTAGCAAGATGAGAACTGGTGAGTCTGAATTTTAGTCTTACTGGTTTGGGTGCATCCCAGGACAGGCCCTGGGTGTGCAAATGGAAATATGCTATTAGATTAGAGCTTAGGTGGGAGGTGGCACTTGGAAAGATTTGGGAGAAACCAGCATAAAGGTGATAATCCATACTTGGGAAATAGGTGAGCTTGCCCGTGTTAAAAGAAAATTATGGATGGTGAAAAAAAACCAGGCAAGGAAAGAGCTGGGAGGAATACCTTCACTTAGGGGTCAGAAAGAGAAAGAAAAGTAATTGTACTAGCCAGAGATCTTGGCAGTAAACCACAGAACCCAACTCTGGCTCCCCTAAGCAGAAACGGAACTTATCGATAGGATGTTAGCTTACAGAGAGAGAAAAGAGGGAAAACCAGGCCCACAAAACAACAACCAAGTTAGGCCAGCAGCTGTGAGCTGCGACGAGGTTACGGGGACGGTTTCGTGATGTCATAACTCTGCCTGCAGGGCACGCTCCGCACAGACTGAGTGCTACCATCACATGCAGGAAGTATTCTTACTGTCCCGGGCAGGGGCCTCCGTCTGGCAGGGCCCAGGTCACGTGCCCGCAGGCTAGCAGCTGGGGTGGGGGAGGGGAGGACGTGGGGCGCGTAGGGGCTGGCAAGGCGGCGGAGGAATCAGGTGAGCAGTGTGCCGGCAGCGGAGAGGTCGGTGGTCACGTGATCACCAGAGGCAAACAACCCGGGGAAGCCAAAGAGGATGTGGGCAAACGGTTCCCGGATCGGCCCATTGCGGTCACCGGCACCTTAATGGGGAACAAGACAGACTTTGAGAAAAAGAAGTGAGCAGCTGGAGAGGTGATAACATGAAGACTGTACACACTTGTTTTTTTTTTTTTTTCTTTTTTAAGAGTGGGGTGGAAAGAAAGCCGAGAATGGTTATTTTAGAACAAGGGACATTTGAACTTATTTCAGGCCACCAGGCAGGAATCTGTAGCAGGTGATTGAAAACTCCTTAAGAACAAAAGTAGTGAAATAAGATCCTAGAGGATGTGGGAGGGGGTGGGACCAAATAAAAGCAAGTGGTGGTGGAGGGAGGTGGCTGGAAGAGAGAAAGGAAATTAGGACAAGAAAATCTTGGTATGGGTCCTTTAATTCAATGTAACTAATATTTCCGATATGCCTGCCGTAAGCAAGTACTCTGCTGGGAACCTTAAATATGCTACAACATTTTTAACTGAAAATACCAATAAAAGCAAGTTAGAATTTAATAAGGTCAAACAAGATACAAATTGCTGTAGGAGTTCAGGGCTGGAAGCAAACCCTTGTAGCTGGGAAGGTTTCCAGGAGGAAGCTGGATTGTAAAGGATAAGTACACATCGTGGGGCATGAGCACTTGGAGGGCTTGCCAGAGAAAACAAAAGATATAAGCAAAAGCACACACACACAAACTGGATGTTAGAGTAGATATGCACCAGTTGTGGGACTTCCCAGTATTTGAATCTCTTATCTGAGGTTCCTCTGAATTATGAGGCAGAGCTGTCACTCTAAAACTTGAAAGGTCAGATCCTCAATTGCCCAGCCACCTCTAAGTCTAGGACAGAGGGGCATGGGTTAGATTCATCAATTAGGCATGCCCACCACTGGTTGTAGCAGTGGCCATCACTGCACTGGCTCTGTGACATGATTTTATCTATAGTTTTCCATCCACTGCATAGATTCATTTTCAGAGTCTGGTTCTCCAGCCCTCCTAGCAATTCTGCATGCTCTCTGAATTTACTCAATAAATTTCTTTTCTTTTTAAATTGGCTGTATTTTCTTTACCTTGCTTGCAACTGTGGAATCCGAACAGATAAGATAATCCTGACCAATACTGATGTGATCATGGAAAAGCTTATAATCCAGTTTAAATGTAGAGCTGGGGGGAAATAAATGTCAGAAAAACAACAGCAACAAAAAACTCTAAATACATCAAGTCAAAGGGGATTTAATACAGAAAGTTAGAGGGTTATTCAGTCTCTAGAAGGTCCAGGGAAAAGGTCAAAGCAAAGATAAGAGAAGCCACTGTTGGAATTGAAGAAATTTAGAAATGTGTATATTGTAGAAACCACTGCTGTGGATCTCAGCCCTCTGCAGCACCAAAGTAGGTGACTCTCAGGAGGAAGCCTAGAAATCTTGGCACACCTGCCCAGATGTCTGCCATCCACAGATGCTCATGCCCTTGTGCATACCTGCAGCTGGAAAACAATGGCTTCTCCTCTTCTCCCTTGCAAATCTCAAACCAGTGTCTCTCATAGAAGATTCTAAATTGAAACTCCACTGGCAAGGGAATCTGAGAAGTGTAATTTACAAATTTCCAATCCTGCAATTAAGGAGAGCATTTAGAAGGATGGTCACTGAGGAGATAGGAGATAACTCTGCCCACTGTGAAAGCTTAGATGCTCTCTTCTCTGCTTCAGCTTCATCACTCTCCTGCTCCCTCTGCATCTGCCAAACCAATAACCTCATTAAAACTTCCAAGACTTTGATACCTTAATTTCATCCACTCTACCAGCTCCTTCCTCTTTTCTTGAAATCTTTAATTCCTTTGTCTTCAACCACTGCCTCTCTAAACAGTGTAAAATCCCAACGTTGTACCAATCCAACTGTCAGGTTCTTAGGTCCAAGCTCGCAGACATCACTGGAGGAAAAACTCTTATACCATGCAGACTGGTGTCATGAGTAGATTATAGCCTTTGACAAGTCCCAAGTGAGCCATAGCTCCGATTCCCTACAGCTACTATTTAAAGCTTAATAATACTCCTATCAGGTCTGACTGCTACCCACCTGCTTCCCACCCCACAGAGACTCTAAGCAATGGTCTTATCTCCTAGTCTACAGAGAAAACAAATAACATAAACTTGGTATTTCCTTGTGTTCTCTTCCTTCTCCTCACATAAAGCTTCCATTATTATGGGTCCCTGTTTCTAGTTCCCACCACAATCCTCCTCTTAGTAGGGGAGGTAACCTCCTCCTGCTCAAGATGGAATCCTCAGGGATTTTATCATTAGTTACTATCTGTCTTGCCTAGTTGCCTCAAATTCTCTCTTCCTGCCTCATTCCCTTCACCATGCAAGAATGCTCAATTCTCACCCATCTTTAAAGAAGAAAGACTTTTTTTAACCATACAATTAGCCATTTTCCATTCTTTCTGCTTTTGTCCATAGGAAAGATACCTGGCTACCTGAATAGTAGTTGTCTACACTCAGTTTCCACCTCCACTAACCTCACACTGGAAGATATTATTGCATACTATTATTGGGTTCAGCTTCTGAGATGGTCAACAGAGTTCAAGGTTTGCTCGGATCAATTACTTAACTGTTTGACTAGTACAAGTCATTTAAATTCTGAAAATCTCTGATTGTTACCTTAAATCAGGGGTAATCACAACTTCTCAGAGTTATATGATAAGTGCTTAGTTAGCACAGAGTCTGGCATGCAGTGAGTGCATTTTAACTATCACATGGCCTGCTTATTCCTTGAAATTCCATGATTTGGCTGCCCCCTCTTCTAGTATTGACACTGCCCCCAGCAAGGACCCCAGTGACTGTGTTGTTAAAGGTGATAAACATTTTTTCCATTTTTTAAAAGATAGCATTTTATTTAATTTCTTCAAAGTGTTCCACACTGTGTACCCCTCTGTCTTGATTAAAACCCAGTCTCCAAAGTGGGACACACAAGATGAATCACTTGGGTGGGAAAAGAAAGCACTGCAACTTCCATTGACTGTAAGATGCACCATTATTTTATGTATTAGTAAGAAGGAAAAACACTGCCAATTAAATATGATATAGCGTTCTTGTCATTTAGTTTAGTTAATATTTCTTACAAGAACTCATTTAGATTCATGTAAACATACGTTTATTTAGGGAACACAGATGGCTCAATGGTAAAGAATCCACCTGCCAAACAGGAGACAGGGGTTCAATCCTTGGGTCAAGAAGATCACCTGGAGAAGGAAATGGCAATCCACTCTAGTATTCTTGCCTGGGAAATCCCATGGACAGAGGAGCCTGGCAGGCTACAGTCCACGGGGTCGCAAAGAGTCAGATACTACTTAGTGACTAAACAACAACAAAATACATTTATTTAAATGTACAAATAATGGTGGTATGGTTTGTTGTTACTGAATTCATATATATGTGGACACTGATGTCATTTCAGCTCTCTGGTGGACAGACATTAAAATGGAAATGTGCATCTTTTGCTAAGTAAAATATATTTAGTTTATATCTAAAACTTAGAGAAATTAAGTTTTACTAATAGTTACTTATGAATTGAAAATGTTATACGTATATAATCCATAAGTAAACAGACATCTATGAAGATTGTTCAAAGAAAAACCTATTGATTGGATATATAATTTTAAAAGTTAAGAAACCACTGATTTAAACCATTTCCAACAAGTAACGTGTGTGTTAGTCGTTCAGTTCTGTCCGACTCTTTCTGACCCTCCATGGACTGTAGTCCGCCAGCCTCCTCTGTCCATGGACTTCTCTAGGCAACAATACTGGAGTGGGTAGCCATTGTCTTCTACAGGCTCCTCTGTCCATGGACTTCTCCAGGCAAGAATACTGCAGTGGGTTGCCATTGTCTTCTCCAGGGGATCTTCCTGACCCAGGGATCGAACCCAGGTCTCCTGCATTGCAGGCAGATTACCAACTGTTTATTATTATTTACCACTTTGTTCCCTGGTGGCTCAGAGGGTAAACCATCTGCCTGCAATGCGGGAGACCCGGGTTCAATCCCTGGGTCGGGAAGATCCCCTGGAGAAGGAAATGGCAACCCACTCCAGTATTCTTGCCTGGAGAATCCCATGGATGCAGGAGCCTGGTAGGCTACAGTCCACGGGATCACAAAGAGTCGGACACAACTGAGTGACTTCACTTATCACTTTCTATTTACCAACTGAGCCACAAGGGAAGCCCAGGTTTTCTTCTTCCATCTTTTCATCTGTCTTCTTGCCTCCTATTTCCTCTTCCTCTTTCCTTTCCCTTCCATGAAATTCTTCATTGTTTAGACAGTCCTATAACTTCATCTACTGCCTATATGCTGATGACTTTCAAATCTGTCTCCAACAAATCTCTCCTGAGTTCCAGATTCA
The DNA here is from genome assembly GCF_054371585.1 of Giraffa tippelskirchi. Classification (NCBI taxonomy): domain Eukaryota; kingdom Metazoa; phylum Chordata; class Mammalia; order Artiodactyla; family Giraffidae; genus Giraffa; species Giraffa tippelskirchi. Next base: position 98,314,482 of record NC_137277.1, read on the forward strand.
GTGAATTTCTCCATATCCATGAATACTTCAAATTCACTAACTCTGAAAGTGAATTTGTTGTCCCCTTAAAATTTGCCCCTCCCCTTATCATAGCAAAGGATACCATCATTTAAGTTGCCCACTTTCAGTTCAGTTCAGTCGCTCAGTCGTGTCCGACTCTTTGCGATCCCATGAATTGCAGCATGCCAGGCCTCTCTGTCCATCACCAACTCCCGGAGTCTACCCAAACCCATGTCCATCGAGTCGGTGATGCCATCCAACCATCTCATCCTCTGTCGTCCCCTTCTCCTCCCGCCCCCAATCTTACCCAGCATTAGGGTCTTTTCCAATGAGTCAACACTTCGCATGAGGTGGCCAAAGTATTGGAGTTTCAGCTTCAACATCAGACCTTCCAATGAACACCCAGGATTGATCTCTTTTAGGATGGATTGATTGGATCTCCTTGCAGTCCAAGGGACTCTCAAGAGTCTTCTCCAACACCACAGTTCAAAAGCATCAATTCTGCGGTGCTCAGCTTTCTTCACCGTCCAACTCTCACATCCATACAAGACCACTGGAAAAACCATAGCCTTGACTAGACAGACTTTTGTTGGCAAAGTAATGTCTCTGCTTTTAAATATGCTATCTAGGTTGGCCAAAACCTTCCTTCCAAGGAGTAAGTGTCTTTTAATTTCATGGCTGCAGTCACCATCAGCAGTGATTCTGGAGCCCAAAAAAATAAAGTCTGACACTGTTTCCATGGTTTCCCCATCAATTTCCCATGAAGTGATGGGACCAGATGCCGTGATCTTAGTTTTCTGAACGTTGAGCTTTAAGCCAACTTTTTCACTCCTCTTTCACCTTCATCAAGAGGCTCTTTAGTTCTTCTTCACTTTCTGCCATAAGGGTGGTGTCATCCACATATCTGAGGTTATTGATATTTCTCCCGGCAATCTTGATTCCAGCTTGTGTTTCTTCCAGCCCAGCGTTTCTCATGATGTACTCTGCATATAAGTTAAATAAGCAGGGTGACAATATACAGCCTTGACGTACTCCTTTTCCTATTTGGAACCAGTCTGTTGTTCCATGTCCAGTTCGAACTGTTGCTTCCTGACCTGCATACTGGTTTCTCAAGAGACAGGTCAGATGGTCTGGTATTCCCATCTGTTTCAGAATTTTCCACAGTTTATTGTGGTCCACACAGTCAAAGGCTTTGGCATAGTAAAGAGCAATATTGCATAGGAACCTGGAATGTTAGGTCCATGAATCAAGGCAAATTGGAAGTGGTCAAACAGGAGATGGCAAGAGTGAATGTCGACATTCTAGGAATCAGCGAACTAAGATGGACTGGAATGGGTGAATTTAACTCAGATGACCATTATATCTACTACTGTGGGCAAGAATCCCTTAGAAGAAATGGAGTAGCCATCATGGTCAACAAAAGAGTCCAAAATGCAGTACTTGGATGCAATCTCAAAAACGATAGAATGATCTCTGTTCGTTTCCAAGGCAAACCATTCAATATCACGGTAATCCAAGTCTATGCCCCAACCAGTAACGCCGAAGAAGCTGAAGTTGAATGATTCTATGAAGACCTACAAGACCTTCTAGAACTAACACCCCAAAAAGATGTCCTTTTCATTATAGGGGACTGGAATGCAAAAGTAGGAAGTCAAAAAACACCTGGCGTAACAGGCAAGTTTGGCCTTGGAGTACAGAATGAAGCAGGGCAAAGGCTAATAGAGTTTTGCCACGAGAACGCACTGGTAATAGCAAACACCCTATTCCAACAACACAAGAGAAGACTCTACACGTGGACATCACCAGATGGTCAACACCGAAATCAGATTGATTATATTCTTTGCCCACTTTAGAAGCTTGGAATTTATTCTTTCAACTCCCACTTTACACTTTCAGTTATCATACCTTCCAAATGGCTCTCAATTCTGTCACCCGCTCTCCTTCTCCACTGTTACCGTTCTAATTTAGGCCCTGGCTGCAACAGAAAATACGTTACGTTAAAGGCCAATAGTTCCATCCACAATGTAAAATTAAAATGAAAAAATAATTTGCATCATTAGTTTATCATGCTAGAGCTACTGAGATAATCAAAATGGTCTGAAACAAAAACATCTGCTGCTAAAGGGCGTGTGCCAGAACTCAACACAATATTGTTTTAAGCCGATAATTAACTGGGATACTGAACTGATTTTTTCTATCCCATAATTTGGTGTCTAGTGACTTAAGTATCTGGCTGTTAGAGAAAATCCCATTATTATTTGGCAAACGATTTTAGACTGGATTGATTAGCCATGAAATGAATGCAAGTGATTTGCACAGCTTAAATATGCACGCAATAGTTTAAATATGAGATGACATTGACAGCTTTCCAAATAGTGCTGATGTTCTAATAAAGCTATTCACTAACATGCATCAGTATAATCCTTTTACATTACCATCCAATTTTTTCTCTATAGTTCCAGAACTTCCCATTTTTATCTTGACTAAATTCCTAAATTCTTCCTTCTAACACCTTTCAGAGGAATACAATAGAATGGGAAAGACAAGAGATCTCTTCAAGAAAATGAGAGCTACCAAGGAAACAATTCATGCAAAGATGGGCACAAAAACAGTATGAACCTAACAGAAGCAGACGATATTAAGAAGAGGTGGCAAGAACACACAGAAGAACTGCACAAAAAAGATCCTAGTGACCCAGATAACCATGATGGTGTGATCCCTCACCTAGAGCCAGACATCCTGGAATGTGAAGTCAAGTGGGACTTAGAAAGCATCACTACGAACAAAGCTAGTGGAGGTGATGGAATTCCAGTTGAGCTATTTCAAATCCTCAAAGATGATGCTGTGAAAGTGCTACACTCAATACGCCAGCAAATTTGGAAAACTCAGCAGTGGCCACAGGGCTGAAAAAGGTCAGTTTTCATTCCAATTCCAAAGAAAGGCAATGCCAAAAATGTTCAAACTACTGCACAATTGGACTCATCTCACACACTAGCAAAGAAATGCTCAAAATTCTCCAAGCTAGGCTTCAATAGTACATGAATCAAGAACTTCCAGATGTTCAATCTGGATTTAGAAAAGGCAGAAGAACCAGAGATCAAATTGCCAACATCCACTGGATCATAGAAAAAGCAAGAGAATTCCAGAAAAACATCTACTTCTGCTTCATTAACTACAATAAAGCCTTTGACTACGTGGGTCACAGCAAATTGTAGAAAACTCTTAAAGATATGGGAATACCAGACCACCTCTGAGAAACCTGTATGCAGGTCAAGAAGCAACAGTTAGAACTGGACATGGAAAAATGGACTGGTTCCAAATTGGGAAAGGAGTACGTCAAGGTTGTACAATGTCACCCTGCTTATTTAACTTATATGCAGAGTACATCAAGCAAAATGCCAGACTGGATGAAGCACAAGCTGGAATCAAGATTGCAGGGAGAAATATCAATAGCCTCAGATATGCAGATGACACCACCTTTATGGCAGAAAGTGAAGAAGAACTAAAGAGCCTTTTGATGAAAGTAAAAGTTCAGTTCAGTTCAGTCGCTCAGTCGTGTCCAACTCTCTGCAACCCCATGAACTGCAGCACGCCAGGCCTCCCTGTCCATCACCAACTCCCGGAGTCTACCCAAACCCATGTTCATCGAGTCGGTGATGCCCTCCAACCATCTCATCCTCTGTCGTCCCCTTCTCCTCCCGCCCCCAATCTTACCCAGCATCAGGGTCTTTTCCAATGAGTCAACACTTCGCATGAGGTGACCAAAGTATTGGAGCTTCAGCTTCAACATCAGACCTTCCAATGAACACCCAGGATTGATCTCTTTTAGGATGGATTGATTGGATCTCCTTGCAGTCCAAGGGACTCTCAAGAGTCTTCTCCAACACCACAGTTCAAAAGCATCAATTCTGCGGCGCTCAGCTTTCTTCACCGTCCAACTCTCACATCCATACATGACCACTGGAAAAACCATAGCCTTGACTAGACGGACTTTTGTTGGCAAAGTAATGTCTCTGCTTTAAGAGAAGAGTGAAAAAGCTGCCTTAAAACTCAACATTCCAAAAACTAAGATTATGGTATCCAGTCCCATCACTTCATGGAAATTAGATGGGGAAACAATGGAAACAGTGACAGACTATTATCTTGGGCTCCAAAATCACTGCAGATGGTGACTGCAGCCATGAAATTGAAAGACACTTGCTCTTTGGAAGAAAAGCTATGACCAACCTAGATAGCATATTAAAAAGCAGAGACCTTACTTTGCTGACAAAGGTCCTTCTAGTCAAAGTTATGGTTTTCCAGTAGTCATACATGGATGTGAGAGTTGGACGGTGAAGAAAGCTGAGCTTTGAAGAATTGATGCTTCTGAACTGTGGTGTTGGAGAAGACTCTTGAGAGTCCTTTGGACTGCAAGGAGATCCAACAAGTCCACCCTAAAGGAAATCAGTCCTGAATATTCATTGGAAGGACTGATGCTGAAGCTGAAACTCCAATACTTGGCCACCTGATGTGAAGAACTGACTCATTGGAAAAGACCCTGATACTGGGAAAGATTGAAGGCAGGAGAAGGGGACAACAGAGGATGAGATGGTTGAATGCTATCACTGACTCAATGGACACGAGTTTGTGCAAGCTTTGGGATTTGGTGATGGACATTTAAGCCCAGCATGCTGCAGTCCGTGAGGTCGCAAAGAGTCGGACAATACTGAGCAACTGAACTGAACTGAACACCTTTCAGCAATGATGGACTGTGGTAAATACAAAATAAGCTACATTGACGATTGCAGCTTTATTGCTAACTTTATTCTTCTCTTCCAGTTTACAGTTTAAATGCAGACAAGTTTGGTTGGAAAGCACAAAGCCCAAAACCACAGTACACAGTTTGAAGAGAAATGCAAAGAATCTCAATTGTACATGGACTGATAGTCATTAAAATGTTTGTCTAGAAAAATTGTAAAATCTAATTGTACTATAAAATATCTCTCACCTTTTCATTGGTAGCTTATACTTTTCTGTTTCCCTGAATGATTTCCCTTTCCCATCTCCTCTCTACTTTCATTGTTGTTGCTCAGTTAACCCTCTCCTGTCTCTTGTTGGACTTTCCTAACAGCTCTTCCAGTCTTGTCAATTTTAAAGGTATCCACAGCTGCCAGAGTCATCTTGTCACCTTTTTAATATCTAAACCTGGTTATATCTTTGTTGTTTTGTTGTTGTTATTTAGTCACTAAGTCGTGTCCAACTCTTTTGGGACTCCCATGGGCTCCTCATGGGAGCCCACCAGGCTCCTCTGTCCATGGGATTCTCTAGGCAAGAATACTGGAGTAAGTTGTCATTTCCTTCTCCAGTATATCTTCCCAACCCAGGGACTGAACCCATGTCTCCTGCATTACAGACGGATTCTTTACTGCTGAGTCAACAGGGAAGCCCATCTTTGTTGTTTTTTTTTTGGTCAAACCCTTATAACAGTCTGCAGTACACAGAGGATAAAGTCCAAGTTCCTGAATGTTGCACACAGAACTTTTTCTTGATGTAGCTCCACCTTACCATCTAGCATCACCTTTTTCTTGATATAGTTCCACCTTACCATCCAGCATCACATGTGGCCATTTCTGCACCAACAGACCTTGCTCCACTCCTGGGTAACCATTCAGATGTCTGCACTGTGTGCTGTCTTTATGACACTGCATATACAAGTCTCACTATTAGAAAGCCCTTTACCCCTCTCCCATATGGCAACCTTTCTCAGCCCCCAGAGCCTCCTACTCTGGAAAATCTTCCACTTCTGTCTAAGCAAAATTAATTGCTCCCTCTTTTAAGCCAGGACCCTGGTGTTAATGGAGAAGGCAATGGCACCCCACTCCAGTACTCTTGCTTGGAAAATCCCTGGTAGGCTGCAGTCCATGGGGTCGCGAAGAGTCGGACACGACTGAGCGACTTCACTTTCACTTTTCCCTTTCATGCACTGGAGAAGGAAATGGCAACCCACTCCAGTATTCTTGCCTGGAGAATCCCAGGGACGGGGGAGCCTGGTGGGCTGCCGTCTATGGGGTCACACAGAGTCGGACACGACTGAAGCGACTTAGCAGCTGGTGTTAATATGTCTCTACTGTTGCACTAGAAAGTGAAAGTGAAAATGAAATCGCTCAGTTGTGTCCAACTCTTTGCGACCCCATGGACTGTAGCCTACCAGGCTCCTCCATCCATGGGATTTTCTAGGCAAGAATATTGGAGTGGGCTGCCATTTCCTTCTACAGGGGATCTACCCAACCCAGGGATCGAACCAGTGTCTCTTGCATTGCAGACAGATGCTTTACCATCTGAGCCACCAGGGTAGCCTGTTGCACTGAATCCTCCTAAATTGTAACTGCTTCTTCACATGTCTCATTTTCCATTAGGCTCAGAGCCACTTGAAGAGAAGGACTGTATCTTCTCTATTATTTTTATCTCCAATAGTAACGAGTAGCTAACAATAATAATAAATGTTAGTGATTACACACTAGGACTGTATCAGGTGCTAATCTGCCTCCCTCACTTAATTCTTACAATACCCCATTATGAAGTGGGTGATTTTATTAGCCCGATTTTATAGATATGGAAAGTAAAGCAAAGCACAAAGCAGGTGCTCAATAATGTTAATGAATGTTGTTGCTTTTTAAAAAATTTAATGTAGTCATATCATCATTACTCCTGAGAGCTTCCAGAAGCTATCAAACTGAAAGTGGATATCTTGGTGCAGCAGGGTACATGCAGTGTCCTGAGGCTGGCTATTTGGTTCAGGAAGACCCAGATTATCTGCCATTCTGAATTCAACTCCACATACAATGGGCTTCAAGAATAACTGCATTGTTTTTTGTTTTTCTTTCACATGGTATACTGACTTTGTTAATCATTTTCCCTTTCCCTGATTTCATCTATACCTAACTAACATGAATCATTGGAATTAATACTTGTCAATTTCCTTAAAATATCTAACACAGAGATAAGGTTGCCAGACCTGGGAAGAAAAAAATGCCCACCTCAAAACCAGTAAGTGAGCAGTTCTTATGCTAATTTTATCTGGTCTAAATCCTCTCTCCAGCTAGGCTCACTATTAAGATGGATTTGAGAGTTATCCTAGATTATAAGAAACCATTGTTCTGTGAAACTAGCTTTACAATTCTTCAGCTACATCACTGCACATGAGCATACGAACTTAGATTCTTAACCAACATGGGTTGTTTCGGAAAACATTTTCATTTTAACCACTCCAATTTGCTAAGCCCAAATGCATAGTAAATGGGTGGGGGGGGGGGTTGGGGGGGTGGGTGTTGGTAGGGGCAGGGTGGCTGGGTGGAAGACCAGAGGCTGAGGTATTTGTAGTTCAAGTATTTGTGCCAAGTCACACAGTTTGTACCAACTACCTATTGCCCACCATGAAGCTGGCCCTGCCAGTGAGGGAGAGAAGTGTTACAAAAACACCTTTAGCCCCTAGACTAATTCACCAGAGATACCCACAACCCATATTGAAAATCACAGAAAAATAAGGTCACTAATAATCTATTGAGTTCTTCTAGGTGAAATCCACACCTCATGTGACATAGACAGATGAGGAAAAGGGAAAAACAGAAGCAGAATAATAAAGTAGTTGAACCCAAGGATTTGACCATCTGGTTCTTCTGTTGGGGGAATCATGCCTGTTACCTTTACTTTGTACTCAAGATGCCTTTGTTATTACAAAAGGCAGTGATGGGGGAATTCCCTGATGGTCCAGTGGTTAGGCTTTGGCACTTTCACTGAGGACACCTGGGTTCAAGCCCTGGTTGGGGAACTGAGATCCCACAAGCCATGTAACATGACCAGATTTTTAAAAATTACTTCAATAAAAGAAAGCAGTGATAGAATAAGAAAAGACCACTTCCCCAAGGGAATGAGTTCAGTGAGTGAAACCAGGGCACATGCCCACATACAAAGAATTCTGTACACTTTTGCATCTATTCCTTTCAATTCCCTCTGCTTCTTCTTGCTCCTGGATCCTGCTGCCTCTTGAATTCTTGCTAACTCTCTGTGTTTTGTTATCTCCAGATCCCTAAGAGAGAGGATCTGATTGGTTCCACAAATCACAATAGTCCCTCCTGAGCAACCTCTCACACCAGGCCTGTAGAATCTAACAGAGAGCAGACCATGTCTGTTCATTTATATCCCCACCCTAGTCTCAGCTCTCAGCCCAAGACTGATGAGTATAGGAGTATAAATACCACAGCTCCCTCAACCCTGATGGGATTGTCTGTGATGGGATCCTCATGTCTCCAAACCTCTCTACAGAATAGTTACCAAGTTACTTTCTGTGGGATTTTTCTTGACATCCCACCCTTGTTTGTCTTCCTTTCAAGCTTGTCCCATGTCCCCAATGCTCTAGAGTTTTCTGGGAAAAATTCCTATATCAAGGGTCCTATGACAAACTCTACATTCTATTTGAAGACTCTTTTCTTCAGGGCACTTTCACACAATTATCCTAGGGCTTGCTTTTGGGGAGCCAATCTCAGAAAAGACATTTCATATTTTCCTCTTGGGAGTTTTCAATCTGCCCTTCTTAAGAGGCTGCTTTATGGATTTTGGCTTATATTCATAATCAAAAGCCATTTTACATTCTGCTAAGCCATGTAGAGATTGGCTGTCTTTGAGGCAGAAGCCGATCTTTGATCTATTCAGCTGTGATCAGGGGTGCAGGGTCATGTGGAACAGAGAGAATCATAACCTGTGCATACCCTTTATCAGGGGCTTGGCCATAGGCTTTAGAAGCCTCTCTGAGATAAGAAGCAGAATCCTAGAGCTAGAAAGCTCCCTTGAGAACAGTTTCATATTTATCTGGATAATTCCTCTTGGGCATAAGTATGGCAAGGTGATAAAAAATAAAGGGAATAATTGCAAATCGTGTATGTCAAATTGAAGAAACCATAGTGCTTCAGTGGTGGAAATAGTATGGAAATGACAATGTGTCAATTGCGATCATAAAGCAGCACCTTAAAATGTGAAAGACAAAGACATAAGAAACAAACTTGGGAGTACAGTACCAAGAGGGAAAACACACTGACAGGTATGTGCAAGCGCACATACACAAGCATGCAAACACACATACACCCACCCACATACACATCACCTCTTCTCACTGAGAGCAATTAGAGGTTGAACCACATTTAAGAACCTTAAATGAGAATGGTATCTCCTTAATTTTCCATTAACTCACTCAGAGGGGAAGTCTGACCATCCATGGGGAAGAAACTGATGACAGCTATTTACAAGGCAGCAAGGGTACACCTTTATTTATGGTTGTATTCTGGTTTTGATTTTTGAATTGTTAGTTATCTATCATTCATTCTGTAAATTGCATACAGCAACCTAGTAGGTGTTTGCAGATTAAATAATTCAACTGCAAGAATAATAAAATATTAAAAATTCCTTTATACTCAATAACTATTGATACTCAGTAACTATTGATACTCATCCTAACTCACACACAGACATCACAATATAAAGTAACACTACAAAACAGCCATTACATGAAAGAAATCACAAAACATATAAGGTGCTTTTGAAGGAAATGAGGAGAAACGTCCACAAACATTCCTCTACCCAAATTTATTCATGATGACCTCACATAGCACAATGGTCCAAACTCTACCCACAAAAGGGAGGGGAAAAAAACCAGTGTTCTCTAGGGGACAAATGAAGGTTTTAATTTTTAATCTTGAACTATTATTCTTTGTTGCCTGACAGGATTTTTTCTTTGTATTAAAAGGAATTGTGCCAGAGAGCAGGGAATAAAAACCATTAAGACTTGGTACCTGCTCCTATGGGGATGGTGAGCATGGGCATAATCATAAAACAAAGGAAAACATGCTATGTATTCTCATTCCAGCTGATGAAATCAAGGTTGGCCTCAAGGAAGAGGTCTACATATTTGAACTAGACTTGAGAGAAGGATGTACTGTGCTAAGTTGCTTCAGTCGTGTCCAACTCTTTGTGATCCTATGGACCATAGCCCACCAGGCTCCTCTGTCCATAGGATTCTCCTGGCAAGAATACTGGAGTGGGTTGCTGTGCCCTCCTCCAGGGGATCTTCCTGACCCAGGGATTGAACCTGCATCTCTAAAGTCTCCTGCATTGGCAAGCAGGCTCTTTACCACTAGAGTTACCTAGGAAGTCCTAAAAGAAGGATACAATTTCCAAAAAACGTGGGGTGGGGGGCAGGAAATAGGAAACTCTAAGGACTCATTCCTGTGATTACCACTTTCCCCTACCACAGGTAACTCCTTTAAGTCTTAGCTTCTTTCTCTTTCAGAGATTCTCATTCATCTGTCCTTAAGAAGAGAAGCAGAAAGCCCAAGTGGATTTTTTTCTTTCAAAAAGAAGTAATTATTTGTTTCTGAAAGTTTCTCAAATTTATTAGTCTCCATTACCACTTCTGCTACTGAAGTTCAGACTTGCATTATTGTTCCCCCTTGACTTTTGCAAGAGTCCTCTATTTCTAGTCTCCAATCAAATTGCTAGCACTCTTAGACCAATATTTTCAAAATAAGGTTCTAATCATGTCAGTCTTTTCACTTAAAACCCTTCAGTGGAATCCAAACAACTGTCAAATTGGGTATATATCCCTCAGTTTAGCATTCAGATGGACACAAATTTTCAGACCAAAATGAAGAAAGGGCAATATCATGTTCACAAAGCAGAAAGACCAGCATACAGAAGACATTGTGCTATATGCTAAGTCACTTCAATCATGTCCAATTCTTTGTGACCCCCATGGGCAGTAGCCTATCAGGCTCTTCTGTCCATGGGATTCTCCAGGCAAGAACACTGGAGTGGGTTGCCATGTGCAGTTGCAATGAAAAGCCAAATAAGGTTTCTTGTGAAACTTAACAAGCTGGTTCTAAAATTCATATGGAAGAGCAAAGGGGAAGGAATAGGCAGGATAGTTCTGAAGAGGTAAAAGAAGTGGAATGTTCTCCCTTCCAGAAATTGAGATTTATTCTAAAGTTATAATATATAAAAAGCAGTGTGATACTATCAGTGCAGAGGTGGGGAAAATTTTCTTACATGAAGCAATATTCATAGCCCAGATACTGACCTTTGAATTTATGGAAATGTCTATATATGACAGAGGTGGTACTAATGAATCAATGAGAAAAAGTTAATGTTGGAATAATTAATTTAATTTAGAGGGAAAAATTTATCACCATGTATTTAAATGCACTCCCAAGTGGATTAAACATTTAAATGTGTTATGGAAAGTTTTTGTGTGTACAACAAAATATAGAATAATTTTATGATCTTCAAGTGGGAAAGGATTTCTTAAACAAGAGTGGAAAGTATTCATCATAAAGGAAAAGATTTATATATTTAACTCAGTAAAAGTTCAAAACATCTGGAAGATGCCTTAAAAGAAAAAAGATACACATCAAATCTGTAAAAGATATATGTAATGCATATAACTGACAAAGGTTTGGTATCCAGAATATATAAAGGACGCCTAAAAACCAATAAGAAAAATACAAACAAATCAGTAGAAAGATAGCAAAACAAAACTGTCAACTCACAAAGGAAAAAGCTCAAAAGGCAATAAACATAGAATGCCCAATCAATTGCTGATGACAATGTAGAACAATGGAAACTGAGAGTTCACATTGGTACAATTTTGGTGAGCAACTGGCAACATTAAAACAAGTTGAGTACACATAGCTTAACCTTAACCTAGCAATTTCTCTCCTATTTACTGTATATTTTAGAAAAAGTTTCATGCGTGTACCCAAGGAGTCACATGACCACCAGTTTCCTCATCATGTGCTCATCAATTATTAATTCATCTCCACTGTTTTCTTTGGTGTGGAGCTTCTCCAGTTCTCATCCATCTTTTGGGATGCACTGTGGAAGGTGTGGAGGAAAAGATTTTGAACCCTCCAGCTTGCTCTGCTCCTAAGTATTACAGTTAAGAAAGAAGCTTTGTTCCTCACATCATATACAAAAAAAAAGCTCAAATGGCTTAAAGATCTAAATGTAAGACCTGAAACCATAAACTCCTAGAAGAGAACACAGGCAGGACACTCCTATGTACAGCAAAGGAAATCATCAATAAAACAACCTACTAAATGGGAGAAACATTTGAAAATGATATGACCAATAAGAGATTAATATCCAAAATATATAAATAGCTCATACAACTCAATATAAAAAAACAATTAAAAATGGACAAAAAACCTAAATAGATATTTTTCCAAAGAAGACAAACAGATGGTTAATAGGCACATGAAAAGCACCCAACATTGACAATTATTAGAGAAATGCAAATCAAAACCACAATGAGATATCACCTCATACCTGTCAGAAGACCACCTGTCACACCCTGGTGGTCCAGTGGTTAGGACTCCATGTTTCCACTGCAGGGGGCATACGTCTGATCTCTGGTTAGGGAACCAAGATCTTGCATACTGTGTGGCCAAATAAAATTTGAAAAGATCTACAAATATATTACAACATTGTCAAGGAAGCAGAGAAAAGGGAACCCTTGTACACTGTGAGAATGTAAATTGGTACAGCCGCAATAGAAAACGTCCACTATAGATGTTCTTCAAAAAACCAAAAAACAGAGCCATCATATTATCCAGCAATTCCACTCCTGGTTATATATCCAAAAACAAAAACTCTAACTTGAAAAGACACGTGCACCCCAGTGTTCACAGCAACATTATTTACAAAGGCCAAGACATGGAAGTAACCCAAATGTCCCTCAACGGATGAATGGGTAAAGACAATAAATATTGGATAAAGTAATATTCCAATATCAATGGGATATTACTCAGCCATAAAAAGAAAGAAATTCTGCTCTTTGCAACAATGTAGATGGACCTAGAGAGTACTATGCTTTGCAAAATTAATCAGAGAAAGACTAATACTGTTATCACTTACAGTGGAAGCTAAAAAAATAAGACAAATGCATTTAACAAAGGAGAAAAAACACAGCTTTCTGAAATTTCTCACTTGTCTTTGAGTCACAGATCTGCTACTTGCTAACCATCTACCCTTGGGCAAATTTTAATCTAAGTCTCAATTTCCTCGTCTGTTAAGGAGGGCTAATAAAATCCACCTCAAAACTAAGAAACTAATATTGTGCAATACCAATAATGAAACTATAGATTTTATTTCAATTTCCCCACTCTTTTCACTAATATCTTTTCCCCAAAATTCAATCCAGGATACCACATTATATTTAGTTGGTCCTATCTCCTTAGTCTCCTCCTCTCTGAGACAATTCCTCAATCATTCTCTTTCAGGATCCTGGCACTTTTGAAGAGTAATGGTCAAGTATTTTGCTGAATATCCCTCATCATGGGTTTGCCTGATGTCTTCACATGATTAAACTACAGTTACGGATTTTGAGAAAAAGGTACCACAAAACTGATGAGTCTTATTCATCACATTATACAGAAGGTACATGATATCAACATGCCTTATTACAGGTGACATTTAGTTATCTAGGTTTTTTTTATTTTGTGGTAATTCATTAAGTTACATACTAAATTACTGCATTTAATACATATATTTGAATATATATTCTTAAGTTGAAGTAACTATATAGTTATGTATGTGTTATATATCACACATATATGTTATATAACAAAACATATAAATGTTTTGTTAAAATGTTTTTAATAAAGCTTAAAAACAGAAACCGCAGAATAAGGAAAGATATTTGTAAGAGTTATAATTGAGAAAGGAATAATTTCTAAAGTATGCAGAGTTTCTACAATCAATAATAAATAGACAACTAATTTTTTTCAATGGGCAAAACAACTGAACACATATTTCACAAAAGTGGATATCTAATCAGCCAATTGACACATGGAAGAGGCACAATCTAATTAGTCATCACAAAAAAACAAATTAAAATCACAAGAAGATACCACCACATACACCAAACTGGCAAAACTAAAAAGTCAGAAAATATAAGTGTTGGTTTGATTGGAGAGCTACTAAACTCTTCTACGCTGCTGGTTAGAGAGTAAATTGGCAAAAGAACTTTGGAAAATAGTTATGAAGTATCTGTTAAAATTTGATAAACCCTGTGACCAAGCAATTCCACCTTTACAATATAATCAAAACAAACACATATACTTGTACATCAGAATATTTGTGCAATAGTTCTTAAAGTGCCTTATTTATATTTGTCAAAAACTGGAAACATCCATCAAATGGATAAACAAATTGTGGAATATTTATACAATGGGACATACATAGCAATAAAAATGAAAAAAAGCACAGCTACACACAACAATGTGAATAAATTTTACAAATACAGTTTTGAATAAAATAAATCAGATATAAAAAAATACATAGATCACGAACCCATCTGTATATAGTTCGGAAACAGGCAACACCTGAAGGGTTCTATTTGTAAGAGTTCTAACTATAAAGTAAATCAAGGACATTACTACCATGAAAATGCAAATAGTGGTTACCTCTAGAGAGGAGGGAGGTGTGTGTGACTTAAAAATAGGGGGGGCACAGAGAGAGTTTCTGGAGGGTTTCTGGAAATATTATACACTTTTGCCTAAGTAGTGTTACATGGACATTCACTATACTATTTCAAATACATTAAGTTTCAAAACATTTATAAGCTAATTGGGGAAATGTTAATAGTATTATGGAATTGTTGTCAATGTTTTTAGGTGAGATAATGTACTAAGGTTGGGTAATTTATGTGATCTTTTAGTGCGTGCATGTATGCCCAGTCACTTCCTCCATGTCTGACTCTTTGCGACCCCACGGACTGTAGCCCGCCAGGCTCCTCTATCCGTGGATTTCCCAGGCAAGAATACTAGAGTGGGTTGCTATGCCCTCCTCCAGGGAGTCTTCCAACCCAGGGATTGAACCCGAGTCTCCTGCATCTCCTGCATTGCAGGTGGATTCTTTACCCATTGAGTCACTTTTTAGAGATGTGTGCCAACATATCTACAGATGAAATATTTGATTTCTTGATATTTTATTCAAAATAATCTGTGAAGAGTGGAGAGTGGGTCAGATGAAACAAGACTGGTCATGTATTGATAAACGTCAAAGGAAAGAAATGGGAACAGCAATTGTCTATATTTTGGGTGCAGTTTTTACATTCTATAGGAAAAAAGTTTTTTTAAAAAATTTAAACACACTCAGAGTCTCTCTTCCTCAGATTTATGGACAGGAAGAGACAAAAAATACTAAAGAGGAGAGAATTAGGATTAGAAGCATAGATATGTTAAGAAAAGGGAGGCTGGCTTTTCTTCCAAGGCTGAGAAAAAGATAAGTTTACAGCGAGAAAAATAGACACCTAGTGAACTAACATCAAGTAACCTCTATCCCGTTAGCAGGCTTCCCAGGTGGCTCAGTGGTAAAGCAGGAGACCCAGATTTGATCCCTGAGTCAGGAAGACCTTCTGGAGGAGGAAATGGCAACCCATTCCAGTATTGTTGCTTGAGAAATCCCATGGACAGAGGAGTCTGGCTGGCTACAATCCATGGGGTTGCAAAAGTCAGACACAAATTAGCAACTAAACAACAACAAATCCTCTCAGCAAAGTAAGAAGCACCTTCCTCTCCATGGAGGAAGCCCAGGGGGAGACAGAACTGGGTCCTGAAGAGGAAACAGTTTGAACCATCTTCTTTATGGAGATATAAGTAAGTCGGCAAATAGAAGGTAAAATTGGTAAATATGGTAATGTCATAGTATCATACCTTTTGGTACTCTAATTTCTTAGTAGGATTCTCACTATGACACAATTCACAAAGATTTCTAAAATTTAGTAATCCAGCATTCTTAGTTTCACCCTTAACTAACAGGTTAGGTATTCTGAACTTTGTCCCTGGGCTACAAATCAGCTCTGGTATAAGGTCAGATCACCTCTGTTGTGGCCCTTTAAATGGGCCGGAACTTAGGAGTAGAGTCGACCAATAAGAAAGTGAAAGAAGGAAGAAAAGAGGCTGAGCAGCCTGAAGGGGACAGAGAGAGAGAAAGAGAGAGAGAGAGAGACACGGGGACCAGTGCTCTGATGGAACAAAGGCGTTTATTTAACATATTGTGGGCATATATATACTCTCTTATAAGATAGCCCTTTTTAGCAGAGACAGGGATCAAAAATCTAACAAGTCATCTAGAAAGCCAGAGGCTAGAATCATTCTCAAGAGAGGGGGTTGTAAAAGTTACTTTACATATCAGAAAGGAAGAGTTGTAAATAGCTGCTGTTCACCGTATGGAATTTCTATACGAATGTGATACATGAATTTCTATTATCCCCGAAAGCTGGGTTGCCAGCTCTCTGGCACCTGTATTCAGGTGCTGTTAAGGAACATAGAATTCACGCAAGACTGAAAACAGCACACAGGAAGCCTCCTGTTAAATGTATCCTGACAACCTCTGATTTCCAAAGCTGAAAAACCTGACCTTCTTTATCTTCTGCTAAAGTTGGGGAAATAACTGTTCTAAAGCACAAAAACCTGATCAGTTTCCCTGAGGAGCAAGGACTCTTGAGCTTTGGTTATTTATCACTGGAGCTGTTCGCAATGGATTTAGTAAACCTGAGGAAAGAGCCTCCAATTACATAAGTAAAAGCAAACACATCACCTCAGTTCTTGCTTGTTTGACAAAACACAGTGAATACATGTCTCTGGCAGAGTCAAAACTTATCCCTTCATCACATTTTCTACATCCAGAAAATCATTTGTACCACTACAATTATTTCCTTATTATTCAAAGCATGCATCTTTGATGAAATGTTTCCTAGAGAATTCCCACCATGCTTGAGATATTGTACCCCTATCCAAAACACATCACTGATCTTTGCAACACACTCCTACCAGGTACACAACTCCTATCAACATCAGCATCCTCTTGACCTGTGACCCACCCTTGCACCACCATCTCACACCCAAATTTCACCTCTACCCCTAATCAGAAGTAGCTTACCAGCCATAAGGTGCTTTCATCATGTTTTGGACTCTTCCCATGAATCTCAGGGGTCTACAAATAACCTCTTTAATTTTTCTCATATCCACAGTGGTCACTGCACCTTCTGAACCCTCAGTTTCCTCATCTATAAAATGAGAGGGCAGATAATGGACTCCAAGATCATTACGAGCTCTGTAATTCCACAGTTCCTTGCTATCTGTGCATGAGGTTAAGCCGAGTAAGTGAATAAGTCAACTTTGGTTGTCAACTGTCTGTCCAGTCTCTTGTGTCAATGTTCTGTACACACTGTAACAGAACATTTCCTCATCTGAGAATTCTATAAAGTCTGTGAAGGAAGTTCAGTTTACTTTAACAAGAAGAATTGTTTAATTTTTTTTGTTTGCTTCTTCTTTTTAAGTGGATGAATTACAACATTATCTTTGCACTGTGGTGTCTCTGTTCACAACTAGTTCTCATGAGTTTAGTTATGACCAGGAATAAGCACAGATCTTTATTATCAAAGTGTAGTGGGAATTGTTTAAAATTTATTCTTAGACCAAGCCTTGGCCTCCTGGGTCCTCCTTACTACACCTGGGACTATCTGTGGGCATCATCAATTTAAATGCATCCCATGCTGGATCTCCTATACCACAACACTTTATGCAGTTGAATACATTCCATTTGGAGTTTCTCTTGTTTACCTCTTACTTATTTTTGGATGCTGTCTCAGGTACAATTTTTGGTAAGTTGAATCAGTGTCACCAAGGTCCAATAAAGAGAACGAAACCCATGCTAGGTAGGTCAGTAGAGCTAGAACCTTACAGAAGGAACCATCCAAAAGGAGCTGGAAACAAAACAGGGGTTTCTGGTGGGAACTGGACCACAAAGGATGAGACCTCCAGGTCAGAACTGGAACCACAGAGGAGACACAGCACTGCTAGATGCAGTGGCAAAGCAGAGAGGAGAGAAACACCTCCGGGCCTCCCCATCCCAAACTTCTGTCTCTTGCCGGAACTCCCATTAGCTGAACCTCATCAGAAGGCAGTGGGTGAGGGAACCCAGGCAATGCAAGCAGCCCCTTGGGAGTCAAGCCGGGGAAGGGCAGGGAATGGATCCTAGAGAAAACAAATGAATAACCTGTACAAGTACTGGAAAAGGAAACACAAGTAACCAAATCATAGGAAAACGTGTGCACCCGAATTAGTCATTAGGGAAATGGAACTTTAAAGTACAATCAGATACCATTTCATCTCACACGAAAAATGTTAGAAAGCCAAGTGTTGATGGAAATGTTCAGCAGTGGGAACACATGTGCACATCACTGGGAGTGCAGAGTGGAAAGCACACTGACATCATCTAATAATATTGGTGCTGAACATATCCTGTGCTCCTGCAATTCCATTTCTAAGATTTGCCCTCCAGGGAAATCCAGCAATGTGCACAGGAGTGGTGTACAAAAGCATTCATAGGAGCATTGCTAAAGATCGCAAACCACCAAGCTAAAACCGACGCTAAATGTCTACTAACAGGAGAATGGATAAAGTGTGCTTTATTCTTATGATGGAATACCACATAAAAATGAATTAAGTGTACCTACACACACTAATTGTGTGTGTGTGTAGTGGACAGAATGTGGTCCACTGGAGAAGGGCATGGCAAACCACTTCAGTATTCTTGCCTTGAGAACCCCATGAACAGTATGAAAATTGTGTGTGTGTAGTGGACAGAATGTGGTCCACTGGAGAAGGGCATGGCAAACCACTTTAGTATTCTTGCCTTGAGAACCCCATGAACAGTATGAAAAGGCAAAAAGATAGGACACTGAAAGATGAACTCCCCAGGTCAGTAGGTGCCCAATATACTAATGGAGATCAGTGGAGAAATAACTCCAGAAAGAATGATGGGATGGAGCCAAAGCAAAAACGATACCCAACTGTGGATGTGACTGGTGATAGACGCAAAGTCCGATGCTGTAAAGAGCAATATTGCATAGGAACCTGGAATGTTAGGTCCATGAATCAAGGCAAACTGGAAGTGGTCAAACAGGAGATGGCAAGAGTGAATGTCGACATTCTAGGAATCAGCAAACTAAGATGGACTGGAATGGGTGAATTTAACTCAGATGACCATTATATCTACTACTGTGGGCAAGAATCCCTTAGAAGAAATGGAGTAGCCATCATGGTCAACAAAAGAGTCCAAAATGCAGTACTTGGATGCAATCTCAAAAATGATAGAATGATCTCTGTTCGTTTCCAAGGCAAACCATTCAATATCACGGTAATCCAAGTCTATGCCCTGACCAGTAACGCCGAAGAAGCTGAAGTTGAACGATTCTATGAAGACCTACAAGACCTTCTAGAACTAACACCCCAAAAAGATGTCCTTTTCATTATAGGGGACTGGAATGCAAAAGTAGGAAGTCAAGAAACACCTGGCGTAACAGGCAAGTTTGGCCTTGGAGTACAGAATGAAGCAGGGCAAAGGCTAATAGAGTTTTGCCACGAGAACGCACTGGTAATAGCAAACACCCTATTCCAACAGCACAAGAGAAGACTCTACACGTGGACATCACCAGATGGTCAACACCGAAATCAGACTGATTATGTTCTTTGCAGCCAAAGATGGAGAAGCTCTATACAGTCAGCAAAAACAAAACAGGGAGCAGACTGTGGCTTGGATCATGAACTGCTTATTACCAAATTCAGACTTAAATTGAAGAAAGTAGGGAAAACCACTAGACCATTCAGGTATGACCTAGATCAAATCCCTTATGAGTATACAGTGGAACTGACAAATAGATTTAAGGGACTAGACCTGATAGACAGAGTGCCTGATGAACTATGGACAGAGGTTCATGACATTGTACAGGAGACAGGGATCAAGAAAATCCCCATGGAAAAGAAATGCAAAAAAGCAAAATGGCTGTCTGAGGAGGCCTTACAGATAGCTGGGAAGAGAAGAGAAGCGAAAAGCAAAGAGAAAAGGAAAGATATTCCCATCAGAATCCAGAGTTCCAAAGAATAGCAAGGAGAGATAAGAAAGCCTTCCTCAGCGATCATTGCAAAGAAATAGAGGAAAACAACAGATTAGAAAAGACTAGAGATCTCTTCAAGAAAATTAGAGATACCAAAGGAACATTTCATGCAAAGATAGGCTCGATAAAGGACAGAAATGGTATGGACCTAACAGAAGCAGAAGATATTAAGAAGAGGTGGCAAGAATACACAGAAGAACTGTACAAAAAAGATCTTCACGACCCAGATAATCACGATGGTGTGATCACTCACCTAGAGCCAGACATCCTGGAATGTGAAGTCAAGTGGGCCTTAGAAAGCATCACTACGAACAAAGCTAGTGGAGGTGATGGAATTCCAGTTGAGCTATTTCAAATCCTCAAAGGTGATGCTGTGAAAGTGCTGCACTCGATATGCCAGCAAATTTGGAAAACTCAGCAGTGGCCACAGGACTGGAAGAGGTCAGTCTTCGTTCCAATCCCAAAGAAAGGCAATGCCAAAGAATGCTCAAATTACCGCACAATTGCACTCATCTCACATGCTAGCGAAGTAATGCTCAAAATTCTCCAAGCCAGGCTTCAGCAATACGTGAACCGTGAAATTCCAGATGTTCAAGCTGGTTTTAGAAAAGGCAGAGGAACCAGAGATCAAATTGCCAATATCCGCTGGATCATCGAAAAAGCAAGAGAGTTCCAGAAAAACATCTATTTCTGCTTTATTGACTATGCCAAAGCCTTTGACTGTGTGGATCACAATAAACTGTGGAAAATTCTTCAAGAGATGGGAATACCAGACCATCTGACCTGTCTCTTGAGAAACCTGTATGCAGGTCAGGAAGCAACAGTTAGAACTGGACATGGAACAACAGACTGGTTCCAAATAGGAAAAGGAGTACGTCAAGGCTATATATTGTCACCCTGCTTACTTAACTTGTATGCAGAGTACATCATGAGAAATGCTGGGCTGGAAGAAACACAAGCTGGAATCAAGATTGCCAGGAGAAATATCAATAACCTCAGATATGTGGATGACACCACCCTTATGGCAGAAAGTGAAGAAGAACTAAAGAGCCTCTTGATGAAGGTGAAAGAGGAGTGAAAAAGTTGGCTTAAAGCTCAACGTTCAGAAAACTAAGATCATGGCATCTGGTCCCATCACTTCATGGGAAATAGATGGGGAAACAGTGGAAATAGTGTCAGACTTTATTTTTGTGGGCTCCAGAATCACTGCTGATGGTGACTGCAGCCATGAAATTAAAAGACGCTTACTCCTTGGAAGGAAGGTTATGGCCAACCTAGATAGCATATTTAAAAGCAGAGACATTACTTGGCCAACAAAAGTCCGTCTAGTCAAGGCTATGGTTTTTCCAGTGGTCATGTATGGATGTGAGAGTTGGACGGTGAAGAAAGCTGAGCGCGGAAGAATTGATGCTTTTGAACTGTGGTGTTGGAGAAGACTCTTGAGAGTCCCTTGGACTGCAAGGAGATCCAATCAATCCATCCTAAAAGAGATCAATCCTGGGTGTTCATTGGAAGGTCTGATGTTGACGCTGAAACTCCAATACTTTGGCCACCTCATGCGAAGTGTTGACTCATTGGAAAAGACCCTAATGCTGGGTAGGATTGGGGGCGGGAGGAGAAGGAGACGACAGAGGATGAGATGGTTGGATGGCATCACCGACTCGATGGACATGGGTTTGGGTAGATTCCGGGAGTTGGTGATGGACAGAGAGGCCTGGCATGCTGTAATTCATGGGGTCGCAAAGAGTCAGACACGACTGAGCGACTGAACTGAACTGAACTGAACACACACTAATACAGATGAATGTCACAGGTATAATTTTGAGCATAAATGATCAGTAGGAAAAAACTTTAAATGATCCTATTTACTTAAAATTCAAAAACATGCACAGTTATATATACTGTTTAAGGAATAAATGACATATGGAAAAGTGTAAAGAACAATAATGCAGAGGAGTGCTATTTCTGTGTGGGAGTAAGGTGGAGGCCCACAAGCATAGCTACTCTTTTTAAGTATGATATATACTTCATAATTAAAACATGACTTTAGAGGTCCTAAAAGTTCATACTCCCTCTCCCTAATTGTAAATGGGAAGTAAACAGCAGTAACGATCACACACATTTATATAGTCGTGGTACCTTCACTATGGCTGCTAACCATGACCAAGTTGTTGATATTGTCTGTGTTGTTTCAGTTTCCACAGTGAAGACAATAGTAATAAATACTAGTGAAATGAGGATAATAGTAACACTTTCATAGAATGATTATTAGATAACAGAGCACATGGGAAATGCTCTGCAAAAGGGCCTGGCACCCAGCAGAAGGCAGATGTCTATTATTTTGCTCACATCACGCCATCAGCTTGGAGTGTTTCCCCCTATCTACTATCTACTGAATGGTACTCATCCAAGGCCTGCAGACCCTCCCTTTCACCCTAGCTGATTTCTCCCTCTTTTAAATACTTAGACTTCCTGTTGTCTGAACCATTTATGAGGCATTTACCATGTATTTAAAAGACAAGAGATTTATATGACCTGAAGAGAAATCAGAGTATCCCATGTATTTATGTATTTATGCATTCATCCTTTATGAGGCATTTATCAGGTATTTATTCTTTCATTCATCCAGCATCTCATGGGCTAGGTACTTAGGAACACAGAAATGACTAAAACAAATGCAGTCACCACATCCAGGATCCTGTGGCCTGGGGAGGGAGACAGACATTCAGCAAATGAGCAGGCATATAATTATTTAATCCAGCTGTTGCTAAGTGCTATCTAGACGAATGTGGGATGCACTGAGAACCTGTCACAGAGGAAGCTCACCAGCCTGAAGAGTCAAGAAAGATTTCCAGGAAATGACATTCAAGTTGAGATTTAAAGGATACACTCTTTCTATTGTCACCATAGACAATAAATATTTATTTAAGATCTATAACCTGGGTAGAATGTCTATGCACATATACTAACAGAAAAAAATAGCTGCAGGAGGTACCATGCTTTAAGTACCAAATGAACAGAATGTACCTTATACAGATGTCCGGAATCCCCAAGGGTTAGAGACCGTCTTAGAAATATTTTATATAAAACATGAGATTTGAGCAGGGCCTTAACTGGAAAGGTGGAAAACTATGACAAGGCAGGGAGAAAACAGACATTCCTGATAGGGGGAAATATAATATATGGGCAGAGCTAGGAAAAGGCAGGACAGATTTAGACAGGTTGCTTGAATCAAGGAGTGACGTAGGAGGTAATTAAAGACAAAGTGTTGGGTCACAGAGGGGCTTGCTTTATCTTACATGGAATTTTCTTCCTTTTTTGAAGGAAAGTCAGGAATGACTTTCTTTGAGACTCTCAAAGAAAGCCTTGGACCCCTCTTTATTGAAAAATAAAATGGAAAAGAAGGCAATTGCATTCATAAAGCTGCATACAATTTCAGGGGTTCACCACTATCCCCCTGAACTCCCATTTAGCAATCCCTGCTCTAAGCAGGTAGCACTGAAAGGATGTGAGTAAAGGAAAGGTGGCATATTTCAAACTGTTTGGAAGCCTTCACTTGCCTGAGGGTTGGCAGCGAGGTCAACTGAGAAACTGTTGCCAGACAGTGCAAGCTGGAGCTCACACAGCCCTGAACTAACTCTAGGCATTCATTAATAAAGTAAACTAATATTTAGTGAGAGCTCACTCTGGGACAGGCCTGGTGCTCAGTGTAAATGAAGAAGATCAGATCACTGCTCTCAAGGAGCTCCAAGCTAGACAGGATGAGAAAGGTAAGCAGTCACAGATGTGGAAGGAATCATAGCAGCAACAGATTGCCTTACCCAAAACTTTACACAGCCCATTCCGCAGAGAATCAAGTCAACATCTTTAATATCACGTTCAAGGCACTTCACAAAGTAGCCACACCTCACCTTTCTGCTGTCATTTCCACTTAGGTCCCAATAACAGCTTCTGTCAACACACACCTGCATCCCGCAGGTCGACCACACTAGACTCGTTGACTGTCTTCTGACACTGTTTTG
Organism: Giraffa tippelskirchi; assembly: GCF_054371585.1. Classification (NCBI taxonomy): domain Eukaryota; kingdom Metazoa; phylum Chordata; class Mammalia; order Artiodactyla; family Giraffidae; genus Giraffa; species Giraffa tippelskirchi. The sequence continues at coordinate 98,338,491 of NC_137277.1, forward strand.
CCTTTTCCTGCCTCCGTTCTGTCACTATGTTCCTCCTACCAGCTGTGCCTGGTCAAGTGCCTACCTATTACCCATGGCTTCCCTAGTTGCTCAGATGCTAAAGAATCTGCCTGCAGTGCAGGAGACGCCGCTTCGAACCCTGAGTCAGGAAGATCCCCTGGAAAAGGAAGTGGCAACCCATTCCAGTATTCTTGCCTGGGAAATCCCATGAACAGAGGAGCCTGGCAGGCTACATTCCATAGGGTTGCAAAGAGTTGGGAATGACTTGGCGACAAAGCAACAAGGCCCAGCTGAGGTGTTGCCTTTGTGGCGTCTCCCTATTCATTCTGCCCCGAGTTAACTGTGTGTGCGTCAGTCTCCCCCAGTACTCACTAAGCTGGAGCGGGCAGGGTGTCCTCCTTTGATCTCATGCTAGGACGGGCCCAGTTTCCTGTGCTGGCAGGTGCTCAGTATACACACTGAACCGAAAGGCAACAGCCTGGGGAGAGAACAGGGCCAAGGGAGAGTTGGGAGCCATCAGCAAGCCTTGGTGGTTGGAATCAGAAAAGGTAAACTTTCTGTTCATCTTCTCCTGGAAGAATTCAACCCGAGGGGAGGGCGGAAGGTCATCCCAGGCACACACCATGCACTCAGGAAATACAGGTTTAAAAATATGGGACATTCATATCCAGGTAACTCAGATCACCTATTTATGATAGCTATTTATAATGAGACCTTGGGGCTTCCCAGGTGGTGCTAGCGGTAAAGCACCTGCCTACCAATGGATGAGACGTAAGAGACTAGGGTTTGATCCCTGCGTCGGGAAGATTCCATGGAGGAGGCATGGCAACCCACTCCCGTATTCTTGTCTGGAGAATCCCCATGGACAGAGGGTCTGGTGGGCTACAGCCCATGGGTTTCAAAGGGTCGGATACGACTGAAGCGACTTCTCACGCAGGCAACTCAGATCACCCTATTTATAATGATGTGAGTTCCCACAAGCTGAGGATAAAGTCTACTCTCACAATGACCAGTTTTGGATGCAGACTTCCACACTTCTAGTGGATTATAATTGTTGTTTAATTATTAAGAAAAGAGTTTACTTGTAAAGGCCAAACAGATATACGACTTAGTCATCCTTGGAAGTCTTATAGGGTCACTCAAATAGCTCTTGCTTTTAATACTTTAACAAGTGCGGGTACGACCTCATTGACCCATCACCTCACCTTTGTCTGCACTATCAAATACTCAGGACTGTGCCAAGGAAGACTGAATTCTTTGGTTCAACCACAGTCGCAACAGGATGGGTGCACATTTCGCTCTTTCGGGTGCGAGGGGATGCGGGTGACTTTCCAGGCCAGTTGCGCGAAAGGAAGAGGCCGTGCCTGACTGAGGTGCGTTAGGCAGACCACCCACCAGGGCGGTGCCAGGTCGCAGCCAGGGCCGCGTCTCCTCAACTTGACTGAAGAAGTGACGGGGCCCAGGACCTCCCCCTGGCCCGCTAGTCTGTGCGGTGCTCTGCTCTCCAGCCTAGGCGGGCAGCCCAAAGCAGGTGCGCAGCGCTCTTTACGCGCAGTCTTCCCGCCGGGTATCCGGCCCGCCGACTCCGGGCCCCGCCCGTCCCGCCCTGGGACTCACGACGGGCTGATCCGATTGGCCGAGGGCGGCGGGGGCGGGCGCGGGGCGCCCCGGGAGGCCGGGGGTTAGGGGCAAAGGCGGTGGAGGGGCTGACCTGGCGCACCCCGAGGGCTGGGTGCCGCGTGTGCCCGAAGACCCGACTGAAGCACCGAGGCCGGCTCAGGATGAGGACGCGCTGGGCAACCCCTCGCCGTGCGGCGGAGCTGCTCATGCTGCTCCTCCCGGGCTTCGGGCTGGTGGAGCCCTCTGGCCGCTCAGGTAACCGCGGGCGCGTCCACCGGCCGGCCGGCTAGAGACCTCGACGCCGCCGGGCCGGACGACTGTTCTTGGTTCGGGTTCGGGCTGCGCTCCGGGGTCCTGTCACCTCTGCTGAGCAAGTGAGCGGAAGGGAGGAGCGGAGAGAAGGCGCTCCGTTACCCTCCGGAGTCCGGGAGGAGCACGGGGTGGGGCGAGGAGGCGCAGGGCTTTTCTCGTGCGGAGGGCCTGGAGTCCACCGTAGGGGAGGCACCCAGAGTGTCTTTTCTGAACGAGTCTCCCGCTCCTCCTCGTCCTTTCCTCTAAAATCTTGCATCGCTAGGGTTTAGGGCTTCTCAACAGCTTCCTCACCCACCCACCCACCTCACGCCGCATCCCGCCGTCTCGGCCCTCCTCCGCCCCTTGGTCACCTTGGCCGCTCAGTGTCAAGAGGAGCTTTCCACCCACAGCACCAGAATGAAACAGCGATTCTCTGACTTCAGTCTGCTCGTGGTGCCCGTCAAAAAGCCATGTCTCCTACAGTGACTATGGCCAAGACTCTGATATGATGCCATCCCGCAATGCCTCGAGCTGCGAATCTTTCTTCTAATTGGCTTAGCGGCCTCCAAACGTTTACCCCAACCCCCACCCCAGAGGCCGAAGTTCCCGCAGTGGAGCCCAGATTGCTTGCCCAGAGACCTCTTGCCTCTCACTTGAGAAGCAGGGCGAGGAGCAGAAACCCTTCACTGATGCTCTGAGTAGTGCCTGCCCCACCCCCACCCCGTGGCAGCACCCGGAGTTTACTTTTAATCTCTCTTTCTGCCTTGGCAAAAGATGTGCCGAGGACTTTGTTTCTTAGTCTGGCTGCTTCATAGGTAGTGAGCTGTCCCCACCTACCACTTCTGTCATTATGTCAGAATGAGGAAGTGAAAGATGGTCAAGGGAGTTTTTGAAAAACTTCTGTTTACTTGTGGTATTTACTTTCTTCGCGGCTAAACTGAGTTACTGTCTGGTTGTTCAGATCATGAGTAGCATCATCTTATCTATGTGAAGAACTTTATCGCTGACCTTGTTTTGATTCACCCTTCTGCATTCTTCTTTGATCCCCCATATTGGAAACTACCAAAAGGCCTTTATTGCTTTGAGAATTCTGTTCTGCCTGCCCCCATAAACCAGGGAGAAAATGATCCTGGCAGCAGCTAACTGTAGTGGAAACACACTAGCCTTTCAATCACTAAACTTGGTTTCCACCTGCATTTGCTTTATCTTATCTCTTTTGTCTCCTCTATAGAACTCAAGATTTTCTGAATTTCTGCAATCTCTGTAATTCCTGGCCTCTCTCATCAACCAAGAGCAAAGAGCAGTAACTTAATGCCATTCTTCTTTCAGGAGGTCCTCAAAGGTGTTTGTTTTCCTGCATCTTTCCCCACCTTGAGCACCTGCTCTGGTCAGACTTGTGGCCCTATTGAGAGAAGCACTGGGATTTTGAAACCTCAGCCATTTGGGTAGCTTGTTTGGCACTATGTCAGCTTCATGATGCTGGTGATGGTGTGTGCTTCATCACATGTATGCAGCTAGGTTTGTGCAGGTGGTCTCCAATACTCAGATTCAGGGGAAGTACTACTGTGTCCTTGGGAGGATGCCAATTGCTTAGTTAGCTTTTTTTTGCCTCCTTGGAGGGCTAGCAACTTGAAGTACACTAATTCTTCAGAGACTCCCGAGGTTTTCATCAGCCCACACAACCCAATCTGAACTCCATGACTTTCTGACTCCTAGTACATTGCTCTGGACCCAACCATCACTTTAGGACTGTTATTGAACTGGCAAATCCAGACTTCTGGGTCTCTCCTAGTGTACACTCTGCACATATAGTAGCAACTCCACAAAATGCTTAACAGTGTGGGCTCAGGAAATTCCCTTGAAACTAAAAAAGTAGCAATCTTCATCCTTTTTGCCTTCCCAAACCATCTCCTCTCCATGTGTCTGTGGGTTACAAAATGTTGAGGTCCAGTTTCTCTTTGGAATGTGCAAAGCTCTTTGGTTTGGATTTTGTAACATAGGAGTTACTTAACAATCAGACAATAAGAAAGAGCTTTCCTGTGATGATCTAAAAATTCATATTCAATTTATGATACTGCTATGTAGCTCTTTCCTCTTAAACACCAGTAGAATGTTTATATAAAATGAAACATTTAAAGAAGTGCTCTGGGGATGACGAGGTGATGGGTCTTCTTTTCATTGACCTCTCTTTTAGACTTGTCCCAATATTGTATTTGTAGGTAAATATTAAAATTCCCTTTAGGGCCAGTATAAAGTGAATAAGATGCAATATAAGGCTATCAGTAAAGAATCTGTTTTATAAATTGCTCTGCAATCACCATTTCAAAGTGTAATACATTTCTGATATATTTCATAGACCCTTATTTAACAAATTTTTAAAATTATTTTCACATTTTCCAGACCTCTCCCACCCCAACCTACTTTCCCAATAGGGTCACAATACTGGAACAGACTGAACAGCTTCTTTGTAAGGGTAAAGAAAGATATGAGGAACTATCATGAGACTATAAGACTATCCCTAGGTTACGTATTATGTATGAATGCTTACACATTATATATGAAGGCTAATAACAAGTTTCCTTAAATCATATCAATAATTAATGTATTAGCTAAGTGATCACTATAGGTGTCAAGCATTGATATTACATACATGGTTAAAAGATAGATTTTAGAATGAGACAAATATCTACAATCGTAGATGTTAAAAGCTTGGCAACTCCTTTTAAACATAGCTACTCCACACCTCTCTGACAGTCTTTCAGAATTTCTACAACCTTGTTAAGTCCATGGGTGTTCTAGAAGTTAAACATATAGTAAATGAAAGTGAAAGTATTAGTCACTCAGTCATGTCTGACTCTTTGGAACCCTCTCCTGTAGTCCATGGAATTCTCCTGGCAAGAATACTGAAGTGGGTAGCCAGCCATTCCCTTCTCCAGGGAATCTTCCTGAGCCAGGGATTGAACCTGGATCTCCTACACTGCAGGTGGATTCTTTGCTGTCTGAGCTACCAGGGAAGCAAATGGGAAAGGGTAAATTTTTTTTCTCTTCCAGAGTACTTATAAGGCAGCACTGTCACCTAAGTGCACCTGCCCAATACAGATGGAATTCAAATGACCTAAAATGCTACGGGCATGATGTATTAAAGTTGTGGACATCTGTTCAAGAACAATATGCAGTGAACTTAGCAGAGACCTGTAAAGCCTGCAAAGCTAGGAAAACTGAATTAGTGGAAGCATAGGGTGTTAGCACTGGAAGTAACTTAGATTTTTATACTCTACTGCTTTCATCTCACATTTAGAGATGAGAAGACCCTGGGGAGATTAACTGAATTCCCCAAGGTATCCCAGCTAACCAGAAGCAGAGGTAGATCTTCAGTCTAGGACCCCTAACTCCTTATTCCACTGCTCTCGCCACTGTTCTAAGCGCTGTAGCTAATCCATTGGATTCTGCAAAGGCAACTTGGAAAATCTTGGGTCAAAGAGCACACGGCAAAGTGCCCAGGAAGGAGAGCAGGGAGATTACAGAGCAGGAGAGGGGAAAGTTCCAGCAGGGGTGCACTGCCCACTCTCCTGCAGAAGCCGACTTCTTTGTTTCTGCATCAGTACCTGATCCTTTGGAGCACAACAGAGGTGAGAGGGAATAGATTGGGAAAGAGTTACATCATGGTCTGATAATCTTCTAAGATAATATGTTTTCCTTTTTTTTTTTTCAGTTAACTGTCTGCCCAAACTGTGTCCGTAAGATAGGGAACAGCAGAGTGATGTCAAAGAAGAATGAGGGATGGAAGCTGCTATTCAAACAGATCTAACTGCAACCCTAGGCAGTATTTTAAAATAGCAACTTGAAAGTGGAAATAGCTTAAGGTTTTAAAGGATTTTGTTCTTGTTCCTGTTGTTTCTCTTGGTGCTGCTACTGCTATTTAAAGCAAGCAAAAATTCCGTCCAAAGTTCAAACTGGAATTGAACTTAATCATATAGTTGTTATTTGCATAGTGAAATTTCCCCTCCAGTCCTTAGTATAAGAATTTTTAACTCTGCAAGCCTATGAATTATTATTTAAAAAGGTGTTTAGTGTTAGTAAAACCACTGAATGTGATGCTGGCATCAAAATGAAAGTACCTTTTGGGAACTACAATTTTATAGCTCCTTCTCCAGAACCCTTTGGTTCATTGACAAAGATTGCTTACATTTGTCTAAACTGCTTCAGTTCATCAACATGTCATGTTCTGTGCTATACCTTCACAAAATGTTTCTTTGTAAAAGCACTGACCAAATTGTACTATTGTAATTTGCTATAACAGATATGAATCTTGTTCTACAGACTCAGGTGTGCAAGAAACAGTGCACTACTTTATTTTCATAAAATCAAGTTAAATTTTATTCTGAGGTCCTATTCTACCAGGTTAACAGTAATTCAGTTTCTGTCACTACTGAGGTCTTCCCCAGCTCATGCAAAACTGCCCAGGGAACACTCAGGGAGATCCTGCCCTTTGCCCTCAGCTCATGCTGGTTACTTCTGAGTTTCCTCTTGTCCAAATCTACTGGGTCTTGAATCCTGTGAGTCAGGTAGTTCCTGGAGCTCAGGTTTTACCTCCCTGGGTGATCCAGATGGTCAGTCCCCACATCTCACATCCCCTCCCCAGGGGCTACCTATCACCTCCTGGAGGTGTGACAGTGGAGCTGGCTACAGGTCTCCCTACACTCAGAACCCAGACCTCCATTGCCTCTTATTCCTTTATCCCACTTTTCTACCCTGTCTCCTCTCAGACACATTAATGTCATGCAATAATTACCTTGCTGTAGTAGCCAAAGTGCAAGCAGGACAGAATTGTGTCCTGAAAAAGCTCAGGATATTTTTCATTGACTACAGGCCACTTATCTAAAGAAGCTCTAAGGAGCTTCTTCATCTTATTAAATAAGGAGGAGATTTCACTGAATGACAATAACAAATATGTATACTATTCTAAGTGTTTTGCATGTATGAGCTCATTTTATCCTCACATCCACCCAGTGAAGTACTGTTTTACAAGGCAGAAGGCTGATGCGCAGCAGGTAAATGACGCCCTGATCACATGGCCAATAAGTAGCAGAGCAAACTATTAATAAAAAGCCAAGCAAACTGGCCCCAGAGCCCACGCTCTTGATCCTACACTGAACTGCCTCTCTGGCCACCACTGTCCTCCAGCCTTGTGTAGAACATTACAGTTTATACAGCTGGGAGGATGTTAACAGTCCGGGGGTGCTCAGACTCACCCTCCTTAGCAAGCGGGGCCAAGGCACATCGGCCACATAATTCAGAATCCTGAAATGACTTTTCTGCCTGTCTTGTCTCAGGTAATGATCCATTCACCATCGTCAATGAAAACACAGGCAAGTGCATCGTGCCGCTGAATGACTGGATAGTGGCAAAGGACTGTGACGAAACCAAGGACATGCTGTGGAAGTGGGTGTCCCAGCATCGGCTCTTTCATTTGCAGTCCCAGAAGTGTCTTGGCCTAGATATTACCAAACCCACGGATTCCTTGAGAATGTTCAGCTGCGACTCCAGTGCCATGCTGTGGTGGAAATGTGAGCATCACTCTCTCTATGGGGCTGCCCAGTACCAGCTGGCTCTGAAGGGTGGACACGCCATAGCAAGTACAAATTCATCAGATGTCTGGAAGAAAGGAGGCTCAGGGGAAAACTTGTGTGCCCAGCCTTACCATGGTGAGTACTGGTGAGGGGCTCTGAGTTATTGGCTGCTCTGTTTGGTGCAAGTGGCCTTGAACGTGTACCTCTGATCACACTTAGAGTCATACATGGGTGAGTCAAGTGAGCTGGCCTCTAGTTCCAGACACTGAGTAGTAATGTTGAGCTGCTGCTATGAGATCAGTGCTAGTTGCCCATTTTCACGGGAAACGGTAGGAGAAGTTAGGTGCCTTGTCAGAGGTCTCACAGACACTCTGTGGCACCTGGGGGGTTTGAAATCTCTCTGATGCCTGAGTATATGTACTTTCCATGATTACATCCTGAATTCCAGAGAAAAGAAAATGTTAGAGTAACAGGAAGTCCCCTACACAGGATAAAAGTCAAATAACCTAATAAGGTTGACTCTTTTCTAAGTTAAAAATGAAGAAGAAGAAAGAGGAAAAAAAAAAAAGGGAAATGAATTTTTTTCTTGTCTGCAGATTTGGATGTAATGGAAAAACTTTAAGAGTATTGTGTGGCTTTATTTTTTATTTTGGCATGGCTATCACACTGTATTTATGATTCAGTATTATAGGAGTAGACTTTTTCCTCAGTTGCCTCTAAAATAAGTATATGAATACAAATCTCCCTCTACTTACAATGTTGTTTTGTCCCAATAAACCCATCATAAATTGAAAATATCATAAGTTGAAAATGCATTTAATACACTTGTAATGAATATCATAACTTAGCCTGGCCTGCCTTAAATGTGCTCAGAATGCTTACATTAGCCTACAGTTGGGAAAAGCCACCTGAAACAAAGCCTGGCCTATTTTATAATAACATGTTGAATACCTCATATGGTTTATTGAATACTGTACTGAGAGTGAAAAACAGAATGGTTGCGTGTCAGTTGTTTACCCTCGTGGCTGTGTGGCTGACTAGGAGCTGTGGCTGCTGCTGCCCAGCATCAGAGAGAGGACTGTACCATATATTGCTAGCCCAGGAAAAGATCAAAATTCAAAGTACAGTTTCACTGACTAGGTATCACTTTCATACCATCACAAAGTCAAAAAGTTGTATGTCATACCATTATATGTCTGGAACTGTCTGCTTTGCCTTTGGGGGCACTGATTATGAACTTTGAGTCTAGAGACTCGGTTATAATGAATTTTTGAGTTTAAAAAGAAAGAGTAGATTTATCTTTTAAACCTCCAAATGTAAATTAGCTCTCATGCAAGCAAATCTTTTTCCATTATGTTGCCCTAAATTATATCAACTGTTGAATGTGTGGGTATCAATATGCATTTATATATGTTTCATTATATTATCTTTGTCTTAATTGTTATCTCATGTGCACTCTTCTTTGTAAGTTTACATAGCTTTACAGAGATTTTTTCCTCTTCTCTTAAGCTAAATTTGGCCTCCCATCTTTCTTGTACTTGAACAGATTTTTCTTCTGGAGGAACTACCTCTTTCCATTTCCTAGTGAGGGTGCAGCAGCTTCTGAGATGTCAGGTTCTGCTGTTATGGGAAATGTCAGAGAATCAGAGATGGGGTTTTCCTCTTCTTCAGTCCTCCACCCTTGAGTGGTTGAAACGTCTGCTTCTGCTAGCCACCTTCCTCCTAACCTTAAACAGCAATTGCTTTTTGGATACCACTTTAAAAATGGCAAGCTTAAATTTTGTGCTATAAAAGCCTTTCTCTCACTTGGCAGCCAAGAGAAAACATGGAACTAAGCAGATTGTCTTTTGAACTGGATTTAACTTGTTTCATTATATTTGTTCAAAGATCAGAAACAATAATTTTCTTGGCTGGTCTCCTTCTGTCTTCTGCTCCTAACTGAGGGACATAGTTGTAATTATAAATTTCCTCAGTCCCCCAAATGCCTTCATTTCAATATAACTAGTTTTCTTTATAATCCAATGTGTTTTATTTTATGCATTTATAATGTTTTTCTGAGAAGGGGCTCACATGCTTCATACAGCTGCCAAACTTATCAGTGGCCCAAAAAAGGCTAAAACGCCCGCTATGGCATCACCCCAGAGAAAGCTGAACAGTGCTCACCAGCAAGAGCCCACAGGCTGTATTTGACCTTACCAAATACAGTATTTTAAACACTAAATATCCAACTAAGAAATTTAGAAGTTCCTAAGACAAGATGCATGTAGTCCTGTCTTATCAGCATGTATCTTGAGTTTTTGTTTGCACTGACGCCAGGGCCAAACTTGCCTCTTCTCCATTCTTCTCCAGGTGACTGGTACCATCCAAGTTGCACATCAGAAATCTACAAGTCACCCTAGAGTTCCTCTGCTCTTCTCTCCCACCATTCAAATGTAGTCAAATATTAAGTCCTGGCAATTTTACTCTTTTAAAATTTTGTAGTCCCTTCCTGTTCTTGGGTTGGAGACTGCTGTCTTAAGTTAGAGACTTTCTCTAGGTCTGCTCTCTCAAACTTCTCATATATTTGCCCCCTCCTTCTTGTCTAATTGTACAGAATAAGAAAGATAAGATACCAGAGTCTAACAAAGTGAAGTTCAAGGAAACCCAGCTTGTTACAGCAAAGCTAAGGCTCAAAACCAGGATGACATTCCCCAAATATAGCTTCTTTACTTTTCCCTTGGCTTCTGCTATATAATTTTTTTTACTTCTAATATAAAAACATTTATCTGTCATTATGTTCTGGGTTGCCTCTCTCCTCAACCCTCATCCTGTGTGACCCATGCTCCTCTCAGAAAAAATTTTAGCTGTATAAATTTGATGAATTAATTGCTCTTGACTGGCATCCACATATGCATTTATATCATTAAGATATCTTGGCCTCACTAGCACACCTCAAGTTTTGAATGTTGGGTGAGTCACGCAGAGGAAGTAGACTTTCAGTGGTGGGGAACCTGTAGAAGTGTCTGAACTCTAAGCAACTTAGAAGTCTGCCAAGCTTTTTAAATATTGAAGCTGTTTTTTTCTTCTGCTACCAAAGAGGTTAATGTTAGTTTTCTATGTGTAAGCATCTCATCTCACAGGTGTGTGCCTATTGCAGAGTAAGCTGCGGTTTTAAGGCTGCCATCATCGGAAATTCATACATTCAAAGGGTATCTTCTTAGGAAATCCTGTCTCTCTGGGGAGACCCTTGGGACTTAAGAGGTCCAATAACATCAAAGAATGTGTAAGAATAAAAGTCTTAGTGAATAATTAGCATAATTTAGCTGCTGCTGTTGTGGTGGTTGTTATATGCTTATCATTCTTCAAAATGTATTGTGAATAGGAAAGCTTTTTAACTGAAGCCCAGCTTTGAGCTATGACACTAACTTGAAGCCTGAGAAGGCAGCCGTTGATATCACAAGTTGTCCTTATATGTGAAGGACTCAAGGAGAGAACCAGTTCTGATCCCTGTCACAGCTGAATGACTGAATGTTTCACTTAACAACTCTGCAAAAACGGGGATTTCACAAAAAAGTGTAATACTTGCCCTACTGATCCTGTGGGCTTGTGGGAAAGAGCAAGTGAAAGCACTTTTACAAGTTTTACAAAAAAAAAAACCTCATGATTCTACAAATCATCGTCACTGTGCTCAGGGACTCTCCTTTTAAGTGCTGTGATATGGGAAGAGGAATCAGTCATGTGCTATTGGGAGTTTTGTTATGGTTAAAAACAAAAGGTAGATAATAAGTAGAATCCTTATAAAATATAAGGTCAAATTGCTCTTTAACCAAAGGATACTGTTCAAAACCATTTATATGTCAGAGGAAAACAAAACCAAAATCCTTAAAAGATTGTTTGCAAATAAAAACATCTACATTATTTTCCTTTACTGCTGCTTAATACATTCTAAACTGTTAAGCCTCACATTTCAGTTAAACAAGCAGTTGAGAATAATAAAGAATGTGGAATCAAATTCTGTCTTAAGCACCCTTTTAAGCAAATCTATGAGACATTTTGAGGGACCCAACTGGCATGGTAAATGATGATAAAATCTGATTATTATGGTTTACTTATAATAGTCATTATTTGATCTGATAACAACCATGGTTTTAAACAAATTAAGGCTCTGGAAAAAGGTGACCGAAATAGTTATAGGGTTAGCTGTTCTATAAGACACCTCTCCAAAGGAATTGCTACCAACATAAGTATTTAGCACTTCTTCTAGCATTTCCAGGTATATTTGAGGTTGGAATCATTTTTCAGTTTCTCTCCATGTACCAGGGAAAAATTGTTAACAAGAAAGGCTAGTTCTGCTACCTTGCTGGGCACCGACTGGTTCCCTGACTGCCCTGCTGACTCTGGTTCTTCTTTCATAACCTGAATTACCACATCCTGTCCCTCTCCAGTACTCTTGCCTGGAAAATCCCATGGACGGAGGAGCCTCGTAGGCTGCAGTCCATGGGGTCGCTAAGAGTCGGACACGACTGAGCGACTTCACTTTCACTTTTCCCTTTCATGCACTGGAGAAGGAAATGGCAACCCACTCCAGTGTTCTTGCCTGGAGAATCCCAGGGACGGCGGAGCCTGGTGGGCTGCTGTCTATGGGGTCGCACAGAGTCGGACACGATTGAAGCGGCTTAGCAGTCCCTCTCCAAGAGACTGCTGAAAAACTCATCAGCCCTTTCTCCTACTTCCTCAAAACCCTCAGCTTTGATTCTACCACCAGTCTGTAACAATGGAGCTATTTGTGCATCTCTCTAACTCCACAGTTGGTTTCAAAACCCACACCCAGCCTCAGTGATTCCAAGGTATTTTGCTGGCCTCACTCTTACTAAAGAAAATAGAATGTAGGTTTCATCTCAAGCAGACACCCCTTTTGGTGACATTCTCTGCCATTCAGAGTAGTCAGTTTATCCTTATGTGATAAAGCCAGATCCTTTAGCAGCTCCTCATCATATCACAATAAATGAAGCTTTACCTGGTCATCTCACTGAATCTCATGAACAACCCTATGAGCCAATATCATTATTCCTAATTTTCAAATGCAGAAACTGAGACTGATAGAGGTTGGAGAGCTTGCCCACAGCCACACAGTTGGTCAGTGAGGGAGCCAGCATCCATGCTCTGAATTGCCACATGGTGCAGCCCACCTAGATACTGTGTTCTCATAAGTATGAAAACATCTTTCAAAACAGTTTTAGAAGGTAGTTAACTAAAGCTGATTATCCAGTTTTTAACTCTTCTTTCCTCTACTTTCTCCCCACCCCACAGAGATCTATACTAGAGATGGGAACTCTTTTGGGAGACCTTGTGAATTTCCCTTCTTAGTTAATGGGACCTGGCATCATGAGTGCATTTTTGATGGAGATCGCAGTGGGCCATGGTGTGCAACCACCTTAAATTACGAATATAATCAGAAGTGGGGCATCTGCTTACAACCAGGTATGTATGGGCTGGTGAACTTTGTAGGTGGAAAGAAAAGGATACTGTTCCTATGTGGCAAAGGAGAGAGGGAAGAGTCCATGATTACTCAAAAATGACAGCAACAGATATCCTAGAGAAGGACTGTATATTTGAGGAAAGACAGGGAAGTCGTGTGTAGCTGAGAACTTACTTTCAGAAGTGAGCCAGGAAGAGAACCAAAACAGGATGCTGTCACTGAAGGTAGATGATGAGGAAGTCTTCTGTACCACAGACACTTCAAGAAGAGGACCAGGCCACTTCCTGGCTGCTGTCAGAAGCAGTCAGGAAATTGCTGTTGGCCTTAATAGAGCAGTTTCAAAATTAAGAAATATTTTTTAATGGGCAATAAGTTAAAAGCATCAACAGTAAATAGAAAGGAAAAAGCTCCAGTAATAAGTAATGGTTATTTATTGTAGCAATAGTTAGCTCTTGGCCCTGCCAAGTATCAGGTGCTATTCTAAGTACTCAACCTTTATTAACTCATTTACTCCATACACAGTTCTATAAGGTAGGTGCTATTATTTATCCTCATTTTGTTGTTGTTGTTTAGTCGCTAAGTCCTGTCAGACTCTTTTGTGACCCCATAGACTGTAGCCCTACAGGCTCCTCTGTTCATGGGATTTCCTAGGCAAGAATATTGGAGTAGGTTGCTTTTCCTTCTTCAGTTGATATTCCCAACCCAGGGGTGGAACTTGGCTCTTCTGCATTGGCAGGTGAATTCTTTACCACCGAGCCATCTGAGAAGCCCATGTCCCCTTATTACAGATGAGCAAAGCGAGGCACAGGAGAGTTAAATCAATTGCCTAAGGTTACATAGATAATAAATTTCAGAGCTAGGATTCAAATTCAGCTCTGGAGTCCTTGCCTCAAACAACTACATTATCCTGCCTTATTCAGTAGCCATTCTGATGAAATTAGTAATGCTGATCTCTCCTTAAGAGAAGCTGAGCTTCAAAATGTAGAGTCCTAAGCAACTTGAAGAGATTATGTCAAGCCAATCATTCTCAAACTTCAGGTTGCAACAGAATTATTTGGAGAGTTTGTTACAATACAGATTTCTGGGGCCAACCTCCAGAAATTGTAATTTGGTAGATTTTGGATGGTATCCAAAACTTTGCAGTTTAGTGAGTTCCCAGATGATGTTGATGATGGTCTGGGGACCACACTTTAAGAATTACTTTTTTAGGTAGAGGCAAAGGCTTTTCAACACTTAGAACTTACTGAAAGATAAAAAGCCAACATTTACTCCACTTGTAATTGATGACAAGCTGGGTTCGGTCAACCAGGCATCAATTTTATTTCAATCTTACTATAGTCTGGATTATGGGCTTCCCCAGTGGCTCAGTGGTAAAGAATCCGCCTGCAATGCAGGAGCCATAGGAGACACAGGTTCAATCCCTGGGTCAGAAAGATCCCTTGGAGGAGGGCACCCATTCCAGTATTCTTGTCTGGAGAATTGTGGACAGAGGAGCCTTTTGGTCTACAGTTCTTAGGGTTGCAAAGAGTTGGACGTGACTGAAATGACTTAGCATAGCACAGAGTCTGGATCAGAAACTTTAGGGATTGTGGAGAGGCTTAGACGTTATTCAGAACAAACCGTCATTTCTCAGGTGATTGATGAAATAGCCTGTCAGTGTCAGACCGTATCTGTGTGGAGCCTGGTAGATCTCCCAGGATTCTGGCCTTCATTTCCCAGTGTGTTCCACCTTGTTCATTCCCCATCCATCCCATTCTACCTTGTTGCCTTGACTGATGTGTGTCTTGGTGCCTTTAGCCTACTTTGGATGAAAGAGGGGATTGTCAGGGTATTCATGTACCTCCCTTTCTACAGAAGTGAGATTGTGAGTTTCTCAAATCTGAGGCCTGCTAAACCATAGAGATTGTATTTTATAGCAAATAATACATTGCCATCCTGCTGAAATCTTCCAGATTTACGAGTGTTTTGGCTTAGTGATAAAAAAGAACCGTTAGGTAATGCACTTGCAAATCCACCTACTTTGTTTTTACCAAATGTCACAACCACCTCTATTATGGTTTAGGACATTCAGAAGTGGCTGAAGAAGCAGTGTATGCCATTCAGAAGATCAACAACACCAAAGTTAGACAACAGTACTCTGGTTATAGCTCTGCTGCTAATGACCCTAGATCCTTGTTCCTATCTGTGAAATGAAGACATTACACAAAATGATCTCTAAGGGACCTTCCAGCTTGAGGGTCCATAAGTATAACTGGTTATGGGAGACCCTTTGGAAGAACCCACGTGAAGCCAGGGATACACTTAACGTAAGCTCTGTTGGTTTTTCCTTCTTGTTGGTTGCGCATGGAGGCCCTGAGTATATTTTTGAACTAGTTGTATCAAGACCTACATATCTGTCCTGGTAAGAGCTTGAAGGTTCTTTATCTGAAATTATGCATGTTCTTTAGACATTTGTTGAAGAAAAATGATGTTCACATTGTACATGTATATTTATATATACATATATAGTCTTCGCAGGTGGCGCTAGTGGTAAAGAATATGCCTGCCAGTGCAGGAGACACAGGAGACATGGGTTTGATTGCTGGGTTGGGAAGATCCCCTGGAGCAGGAAATGGCAACCTACTCTAGTATTCTTGCCTGGAAAATTCCATAGGTAGAGGAGCCTCGTGGGCTACAGTCCATGGGGGTCACAAAGAGGCAGACATGACTGAGCACACACACACATGCACACATGTGTACATATAGACATATAGTGCATATATAATGTTAGTTATATAATATTAGTCATATATTAAATCATCTTTTAAAATATAAGGAGAAACTAGACTGAGTTTCGCAAATAAGGTATCAGTTCAGTTCAGTCGCTCAGTCGTGTCCCACTCTTTGCGACCCCATGAACTGCAGCACGCCAGGCCTCTCTGTCCATCACCAACTGCTGGAGTCTACCCAAACCCATGTCCATTGAGTCGGTGATGCCATCCAACCATCTCATCCTCTGTCGTCCCAAATAAGGTATCACTACGCATTAAATCTTAGGCACTTAAGCATTGTCTAAACACACACACATGCAAACACATTCAGTGGTTTCACTGCAGAACATGGGCGAACCCCTCTTTAGTCTGATACCATCTTCAAGTGAGCTGAGGGGTTGAACACAGTTGAAGACTCCTTGTTTTTAGGCAGAGGGTAGGCGTGGGCTAAAATGTGACATTATAATCAATGAGGTTATATAAAAGGAGAGTAGAAGCTAGAAGCAGCATGGAAGCTTTAACTAGTCTAAGTCATTTCCTGTCCTGTGAGTTTGGTTTTTTCATCTAACCAAAGAATCAAAATGTTGTCTAGTAGAACAATGACAGCCTCAATCTTAGCATATCTTAAGAGTATGCAAATTGAATGGCAGTATCTGTAAGTACTCTAAGTAATAGACAACATTATGCCCTTATTTTATGATCACTGACATATCTTTTTATCAACAGAAAGTGGCTGTGAAGATAATTGGGAAAAGAATGAGGAGATTGGAAGTTGCTACCAATTTAATATTCAGGCAACTCTTTCTTGGAAAGAAGCTTACATTTCATGTCAGAATCAAGGAGCTGACTTACTGAGCATCAACAATGCTGCTGAGTTAACTTATCTTAAAGGTAGGTTTAAAGAGAGGGGATATATATATACCTATGGCTGATTCATGTTGAAGTTTGACAGAAAATAACAAAATTATGTAAAACAATTATCCTTCAATAAAAAAAGAAAAAGAAAAAGAAAGGTAGGTTTAAGTTGCTTATGGTAGAGCAAATTGCTGAGATGGTAAAGGTGCTGACTTCTATTTTCATGTCTAGGTATGTTGTTTTCTTCTATATTTCTCTGTCTTTTCCTGGGATTTAACACCAAGAGTGAGTGAGTGAGTGAGGTCGCTCAGTCGTGTCTGACTCTTTGCGACCCCGTGGACTGTAGCCTACCAGGCTCCTCTATCCATGGGATTCTCTAGGCAAGAATACTGGAGTGGGGTGCCATTTCCTTCTTCAGGGGATCTTCCTGACCCAGGGATTGAACCCGAGTCTCCTGCATTGCAGGCAGACACTTTAACCTCTGAGCCAAAAATACTGAATATAATCCTATTCTATCCATTGAAAGTGCATCTCATGATAAAGACCAAGAGAGGTTAATATTCAGAAAACGAGGTGAGGTAACAAGATTAAACTGCTAACTGAAGCCTAAATGAAAGGATCTGAAAAAAGGTGAACATTAAACACTTTGAACATTGAACAGTAGAGAATTTGAGGAGAGTGGAGAAGATTGTTGAGTCGAAGTAGATCACCTCAGTAAAAAACTTGACATTTGAATAAACGAATGCAGTTCCACATCCATGGATTCAACAAACTGTAGGTTGTATAGTTCTGTAGCAAGTATTTAGTGAAAAGAGTCGGCATGTAAGTGAACCAGCATGGTTCAAACCCATGTTTTTCAGGGGACAACTATAAATTAATCATCATTACAATCCCATAAGACAAGTAGTTTTATCCCCACTTACAGATTAGAAAACAATGTTTAGAAATAATACACCCAACATCCCAGAGCTATGAAGTATCAGAATTGGAATCACATATATAGCTCCAGAACCCTTAATTCTTTACTCTAGTACTTACTCCTTTTACATAACTTTCTTTGTTTTCATCATTAAAAACCTACTGGACTTTTACATTCCCACCCACAATGTATGAGGCGTTCCTTTTCTCTACATCTTCTCCAACATTTTTTGTTTCTTGCCCATTTGATAACAGGCATGGGGTGATATCTCACTGTACTTTTCATTTGCACTTCCCTAATAACTAGTGATGTCAAATATCTTTCATGTTTGTCGGCCATCTATATGTCTTCTTTGTAACAATGTCAATTCAGATCCTATACCCATTTTTAAATTGGGTTGTTTGGTTTTTTGTTTTTGAAATATATGAGCTCTTTGTATATTTTGAATCAGTCAGTTCAGTCACTCAGTCATGTCTGACTCTTTGCGACTCCATGAATCGCAGCACGCCAGGTCTCCCTGTCCATCACCAACTCCCAGAGTCTACCCAAACCCATGTCCACTGAGTCAGTGATGCCATCCAGCCATCTCATCCTCTGTCGTCCCTTTCTCCTCCTGCCCCTAATCCTTCCCAGCATCAGGGTCTTTTCCAATGAGTCAGCTCTTCGCATGAGGTGGCCAAAGTATTAGAGTTTCAGCTTCAACATCAGTCCTTCCAATGAACACCCAGGACTGATCTCCTTTAGGATGGACTGGTTGGATCTCCTTGCAGTCCAAGGGACTCTCAACAGTCTTCTCCAACACCACAATTCAAAAGCATCAATTCTTCTGCGCTCAGCTTTCTTCACCGTCCAACTCTCACATCCATACATGACTGCTGGAAAAACCATAGCCTTGACTAGATGAACCTTTATTGGCAAAGTAATGTCTCTGCTTTTTAATATGCTGTCTAGGTTGGTCATAATTTTCCTCCCAAGGAGTAAGCCTCTTTTAATTTCATGGCTTCAATCACCATCAGCAGTGATTTTGGAGCCCAAAAAAATAAAGTCTGACACTGTTTCCACTGTTTCCCCATCTATTTCCCATGAAGTGATGGGACCGGATGCCATGATCTTAGTTTTCTGAATATTGAGCTTTAAGCCAACTTTTTCACTCTTCTTTCACTTTCATCAAGAGGCTCTTTAGTTCCTCTTCACTTTCTGCCATAAGGGTGGTGTCATCTGCATATCTGAGGTTATTGATATTTCTCCCGGCAATCTTGATTCCAACTTGTGCTTCTTTCAGCCAAGTGTTTCTCATGATGTACTCTGCATATAAGTTAAATAAGCAAGGTGACAATATACAGCCTTGATGTACTCCTTTTCCTGTTTGGAACCAGTCTGTTGTTCCATGTCCAGTTCTAACTGTTGCTTCCTGTTCTGCATACAGGTTTCTCAAGAGACAACTCAGGTGGTCTGGTATTCCCATCTCTTGAAGAATTTTCCACAGTTTATTGTGATCCACACAGTTAAAGGCTTTGGCATATTTTGAATATTAACCCCTTATAGGATAAATGATATGCAAATATCTTCTCACATTGATAGGTTCTTTTGTTGTGTTGATAGTTTCCTTTGCTGTGCAGAAGCTTTCTGGTTTTATATAGGCAAGTTTGTTTACTTGTGCTTTTGCTTCTTTTGCCTAAGGAAATATATCCAGAAACAAGACTGATGTCAGAGAACATACTGCCTGTGTCTTCTTCTAGGAGTTTTATCGTTTCAGGTTATAGATTCAAATTTTGAATCCATTTTGAGCTGATTGTTTAATATGGTACAAGACAGTGGTCTAGTTTCATTCTTTTGCACATGGCAGTGTCCGGTTTTCCCAATACCATTTATTGAAAGGACTATCCTTTCTCCATTGTATGTTCTTTGTTATAAGTCAGTTGCCATATATGCATGGCTTTATTTCTGAGCTCTCAATTATGTTCTTTTGATCTGTGTGTCTGTTTTTCCTGCCAATACTATACTGTTTTAATTACTCTAGCTTTATGATATAATTTGAAATCAGGGAGTGGTTACCTTCAGCTTTGTTTTTTTCCTCAAAATTGCTTTGGTTATTTGGGGTCTTTTGTTGTTCCATATGAATCTTGTTTGTATAAAATTTTGTTCTATTTCTATGAAAAACATCATGGAGAGAACTTGAGAGTGTTGTGTTGTGTGAAAATAGTCAGACATATAAGGACAAGTACTGTATGGGTTCACTCATGTGACATATTTAAATAAATGAATACATAAACAAGCAAAGCAAAAACATAGATAGAGAACAGAATAATGGTTATAAGATGAGAAGCAGGAAGAGAAGTGGGTGAAATGGCTAAAAGAAGTCAACTATATAGCGACAGATAGAAACTAAAATTTGATGGTGAGCAGAAGAAACACAAGCTGGAATCAAGATTGCCGGGAGAAATATCAATAACCTCAGATATGCAGATGACACCACCCTTATGGCAGAAAGTGAAGAAGAACTAAAGAGCCTCTTGATGAAAGTGAAAGAGGAGAGTAAAAAAGTTGGCTTAAAGCTCAACGTTCAGAAAACTAAGATCATGGCATCTGGTCCCATCACTTCATGGGAAATAGATGGGGAAACAGTGGAAACAGTGTCAAACTTTATTTTTTTGGGCTCCAAAATCACTGCTGATGGTGACTGAAGCCATGAAATTAAAAGACGCTTACTCCTTGGAAGGAAGGTTATGACCAACCTAGATAGCATATTTAAAAGCAGAGACATTACTTTGCCAACAAAGGTCTGTCTAGTCAAGGCTATGGTTTTTCCAGTGGTCATGTATGGATATGAGAGTTGGACGGTGAAGAGGGTTGAGCGCCGAAGAATTGATGCTTTTGAACTGTGGTGTTGGAGAAGACTGTTGAGAGTCCCTTGGACTGCAAGGAGATCCAATCAATCCATCCTGAAAGAGATCAATCCTGGGTGTTCATTGGAAGGTCTGATGTTGAAGCTGAAACTCCAATACTTTGGCCACCTCATGCGAAGGGTTGACTCATTGGAAAAGACTCTAATGCTGGGTAGGATTGGGGGCAGGAGGAGAAGGGGACAACAGAGGATGAGATGGTTGGATGGCATCACCGATTCGATGGACATGGGTTTGGGTGGACTCTGGGAGTTGGTAATGGACAGGGAGGCCTGGGGTGCTGCGATTCATGGGGTCGCAAAGAGTCAGACACGACTGAGCAACTGAACTGAACTGAACACCATGAAACTTATGTTATAAACCAGTGTAACCACAAAAAAAAGTCTTGTGTTCTTCTGTCATGGTTTTTGGCTTAGCTTTATTCACACCTCTTTCTTATTCTTTTAACCTTTTCTTGTGTTATTCAGAACTTGAATAATCAGATCTCTTGAATGGAAATCTGTCAAAGAAACATAATTTTGGCTACTGTTAGGCAATGGAATTCTACTCCAGACCCCGCTGAAAACTTATGAAAAATACTGTTGAGAATTAAAAGTGCCAATAAATTTGTCTCCCAGAATACTGACATTTGGAAGGTAATGGCTTCTGTGAGGGAAAAAGTTGTCAGTGTGACTGTCAACACCAGTCCAAACAGTCTGATGGTGCATTTGAAGGAATAAATGTTGCAGGATTTCTTTATGCATCAATTTTCTTTAATAACAAGTAAAAGAGAGATAATGAGTTAATGAATTCAGTTGTCTGCTGTCCCTGGCCACACACTCCCCACAAGATTTTGCTTATCAGTAATCTTAGATATGCTGCTGCTGCTAAGTCGCTGCAGTCGTGCCTGACTCTGTGCGACCCCAAAGACGGCAGCCCACCAGGCTCTCCCATCCCCGGGACTCTCCAGGCAAGAACACTGGAGTGGGTTGCCATTTCCTTCTCCAATGCATGAAAGTGAAGTCGCTCAGTCGCGTCCGACTCTTCGTGACCCCATGGACTGCAGCCTACCAGGCTCCTCCATCCATGGGGATTCCCAGGCAAGAGTACTGGAGTGGGTTGCCATTGCCTTCTCCGCTTAGATATGCAGTCCTTTCTAATTTTCCAAGCTTCTCTTTCACTGTGAGTGCTCAATATGCCTAATTATGATTGCTGATTTCCTAAGACCTAAGAAAGCTGTACTTTGACATCTGAAACTCCAAGTAACCAAATCTGGAGCATTTCTTGAAATTTCTGTTAATATTGTGTCCCTTCCCTGAAAACTAGCAGGTGTAAACAGTGGACTGGCAATAGTGAGGCCCATAAAAGGGCTTCCCAGGTGGCGCCAGTGGTAAAGAACCTGCGTGCCAATGCAGGAGACACAAGAGATGTGGGTTTCATCCCTGGATTGGGACGATCCCCTGGAGAAGGGAATGGCAACCTGCTCCAGTATTCTTGCCTGGAAAATTCCATGGACAGAGGAGCCTGGCAGGCTATAGTCCATGGAGTCACAGAGTCAGACATGACTGAGCAACTGAACACACAACACATACACAAAAGTGAATCAGAAATTTGTGATCAAAGTGCTTGATCTAGTCAGGGAAATAAGAGTTGTACAGACACAAAGATAGTGGGGAATGTTATTCCTAAATGACCTCTGGGTTTTGTAGCTAGTGGTTGGATGGGACTAGGGAATTTGCTGACAGAAATAAAGTAGGATTACCCTTCTTGAAGATAAATCCCACACAGTCTAAAAGAGCATTCTTCTTCTCTGTGCCTGCCCTGCACCTAATTAGTTTATTTTGATCTTATTTTACTAATACAAGGGGCCTACCAGTGCGGGGGATTCAGTTTCCTCATATTCACTAGATTTTGTTTGGGAGTCGGATGTCCTATGGCTCTGTCCTTCTCAGGGACCTCTAACCGTAGATTCATCCCAGAGCTACAAAGGAGGACCTACAATCCCCAGAGCAGACACAGCACATTTCTATTCTTCCTAATTTGTCTCTTGCCTGAGGGATTGCTCGCTTTGAACTCCCTTGATAGTTGGCCCGAGGCTAAGACATGTCTAGGTCAGGGCCCCTGCTGGCTGTGGCCTTTCTGATGTTCCTCTCAGATGCATGACCATTATCAGGCCCTACAGTTTCTCATTGTGGGGAGAGGAATAGAAATACAGAGTCATGTCTGAAAGGGGGTGTTGGGATGGTCAGGAATATCTAGCTCAGTGGACTTGCGCATTTGATTAGACATAGGGACTTAAGCTAGTAATCATCTATTTGTTGATGGCAAAGACAGGCAGAGATAGAATCTCAAATTTGTCCACATCCACTTCCCTGATGGCTCAGACAGTAAAGAGTCTTCCTGCAGTGTGGGAGACCTGAGTTCGATCCCTGGGCCAGGAAGATACCCTGGAGAAGGAAATGGCAACCCTCTCCAATATTCTTGGCTGGAAAATCCCATGGATGGAGAAGCCTGGCAGGCTACAGTCCATGGGGTCGCAAAGAGTCAGACATGACTGAGCGACTTCACTTTCTTTTCTTTCTACCAAACATTCCTCCAAATGCATCACAGCATTCCTTGCTTGGACTAGATGAAGGAAAAAAGTCCAGCTCCAAATTGTGCAGACCATGTAAGAAATCCCAAACCATGGAAGAAATCCCTACCCTTGCATTTGCCCAACCAGAGCCTTTCAAATTTATCACATCCACTCAGCATGCTGCTGCTGCTAAGTCGCTTCAGTCGTGTCCGACTCTGTGCGACCCCATAGACGGCAGCCCACCAGGCTCCGCCGTCCCTGGGATTCTCCAGGCAAGAATACTGGAGTGGGTTGCCATTTCCTTCTCCAGTGCATGAAAGGGAAAAGTGAAAGTGAATTCGCTCAGTCGTGTCCGACTCTTAGCGACCCCATGGACTGCAGCCTACCAGGCTCCTCCATCCATGGGATTTCCCAGGCAAGAGTACTGGAGTGGGGTGCCATTGCTTTCTCCTTCCACTCAGCATAAGACACACAAAAACTTTTGAGCACTGATATCAGCATAGTCACAATTTTAAAATCTTACGATTCTAGTGAGGAATAAGGCATAAGTCATCATCAATACAGATCACAAATAGAACACAGTAATGAAGTAAACAGGAGCCTGACACCCTCCAAACATCATTTTGTTCCATTGTAAATGGTTACTTTTTGTGTGCAGGTGAACAATAGGATTATTCAAAGGAAGCAGTACGGTTATTCAGAATACCTGCTGGGGATATCTGAAAAGGTTTCATGTAAAAGAGGACATTGAACTTGGGATAGATGAGAAGGGTTGGTCCCCTATTCCTGGTTAGAAATGAATGAATGAAAGAAATTCTGAATGTCAGGTATGGTTGAATCTGGAGTACCATATATGTCATAGTTTCCAGGACTGCTTTAGGAATGCTGGAAAATCAATCACATGTACTAATAAAGAAAGATGCACATTAGATTAATTCCTCAAGGTCTTGCTGTACCAGTGCTGACAGCTTTGCTTATACTAACAAGGTGAAAGAAAAGGAAAAATCCAGAGTTCCCTTCAGCATTCTCTTCAAGCCATCTACTCAAACATCCACCTCTCCTTCCTTAGTAGAGAGAGTATCCTTATCTATCTCCTTGAGAAAAGTGAGGTCAACCTTTAGTTTCTCACTATCACACTTACAATTTTTTTCTATCTATGCTGTTATTTCTCCACCTGGTTCAAAGTTAACTACTTCCTCCAAGCTGTTTGTAACCTCATCAACTGTTTCTTCTCTTATATTTTTATCAAAACTCTATTGACTCTTCCCAAATAGGCTATAAACTTGTTTAAACGTCTACCATTAAATTTTTTCCCCTAGATCCTGAACCCCTGCTTCTATCTTTCACAGTGAAGCTACTGGAAAGCACAGTGTATCTTTATATTTCACTGTTAACCTCATATTTATTTCTTACTGGAGTGATAATTGGTCCTCTGTTCCTACCATCTTCTTCCCAGAATCTTCATTCTCATTTTTTTTCAACACACATGGACCCATACAACCGTGGAAGAACTGGACAAGCTAATGGAGAAGCTGAATTGAATTAACTTAGCAGCCTTTGGGTTTCTCATTAGATAGAAGTTTTGTTGCCTGTCAGCATCACTTGCCTTTGTTGGATACACAGTCTCCTTCAGGGCTCCTGCCTTATAATCAAGACTGGCAGATGTTTTTGCTAGTAGTATAAAGTTAAGTCTGGATTATTAATAACACATAATTTTGTCACTTTTTAAACCTGTGTAATTCTTACAGAAAAAGAAGGCATTGTGAGAATTTTCTGGATTGGTCTAAATCAGCTATACTCTGCTAGAGGCTGGGAATGGTCAGACCACAGGCCGTTAAACTTTCTCAACTGGGACCCAGGTAACTGCTTGCTCTTTTATTTACAAAGCATAAACTTCAAAAAAGAGCTTCCCACTCCCTGGGAGCTTGTACAAATTTCAAACTCTCAGAAGAATTTTTTTTTCCTAAACCCTTCTTTATTGTGATTCCATTATAGCCAAGTTGACTCCCACCATTGGCAACTGAGCATTTGTCCCTAATTTTTAGCATGACCCTGCATTTTTAGGTAGGAGCAGAAAGAGCCCCACTCCATGGCCCAGGAACCTTTCTGTGTCCCTGAGAGGACTTGACATGTCCATGACTGACCCATATTGCATTTCATCTGCAACTTAACTCTAATATGGAAATACTAGATATATTTCTGATATAGAAATATTAGTTCAGTTGCTTAGTCGTGTCTGACTCTTTGAGACTCCATGGACTGCAGGACACCAGGCTTTCCTGTCCGTCACCTACTCCTGGAGCTTGCTCAAACTCATGTCCATTGAGTTGGTGATACCATCCAGTGGAAAGAATTCCTCATTCTCAAACTCTTGAGGTCTTCCATTGCAGCGCCCAAGTACTGACAACATAATGGTTATATTTTCATATACAAATAAATATCCTTAAGAAAATTTTGTAGTGAATAAAACAAAATCCTAGTTAGCCAAAAGGTCTTCCCCCTCCCCAAAAAAGGTTTAGATATCTTTTTAAAAAATAAAATCATAGCCTTCTGATAAATATTGAATGTAAAAGTTAACACTAACTTCAATACCAAAGTATTCTACATACATATAATAAAAACGAGAAAAGTGCAATAAAATACCAATACACTGGCATTTCAGTTAATAGAATTTTCTTTGTAAATAAATTCTCTATTATCTCAGTAAGTAGAATCTTTAAAGATACTTTAATCTTAAAGCCTTAAAGGCATAGCAGAATCATAAATTAGCATTTTTATTGGATAGGGTAGCAAATTAAGAACTACTGACCACAGGATATGACAGGCATATTGGTTAGGGGCAGAGGTTTGGTTTTTGGATTCGTTTTTTAAATTAACTACAACATATCAGAGTATTTCCACTCCTGTGTCCTGTATTTAAGAAGACATAGTTAAACACATGATTGTCCATTGCAGCTTATACATCTCAATGTAGTTAAAAGTTTTAACTATTTCGTGAGTTCCAATAAATAAAGTTAAGAATGCAAATTATTTTTTCTGACCACCACCCTTGCCCTAACCTTGTTCTTTTAACTCTGAAAATCTTGCCATTTCAGATGTGCTGATGACACCTACCATTGGCAGATCAAGCTGTGCAAGAATGGATGCCGATTCGGGTCTGTGGCAGAGTTTTTCCTGCGAGGCTCGACTGCCCTACGTCTGTGAGAAACTGTTAAATAGCACAGTGGAGGTGACAGGTACCTTTCTCACTTCCTCCGACAAAAGTCGCAAAGTTAGTTTTGTGAAGTCAAGCAAATCCATTTCAGATACCTGTTTCCCCCTTTCCTTCACCTGCTACTGCCAATGCAGGAAGGTATTTGATGTTGACCCTGTGGTTAGATATTATAAACTATACATGAATAAAACTTTAGTTTGCTCTATGCCCATAAGAAGGAAGAGATATTCTAGATAGGAAATATAGTTCTCTTCACAGGTGGCTGTTCTTTCTCTGGAGCAGTGGTTCCACAGACCAAGAGCATCAGCTTCACCTGTACCTGTTAGAAATGCAGATTCTTAGGACGTACCCCATATTTACTAAATGAGATACTCTGAGGATGGGGACCCGCGACCTATGCTTCCAGGGGCTTCCCTGGTGGTCGGGTGGTTAAGAATCTGCTTCCCAATGCAGGAGACACAGTTTCGATCCTTGGTTGGGGAATTGAGATTGCACACGCCATGGAGCAGCTAAGCCCACACACCACAACTAGAGAGTCTGTGCACTCCAACAAAAGATCCTGCATTACCCAATGAAGATCCCATGTACTGCAACTAAGACCTGCCACAGCCAAATACATAAATAATTGTTTTTTAAGACTCTGGATTGAAAAAAAAAAAGTTACTTTGAGAAAGAAAAAAAGCCTTCCAGGTGATTCTGATACACTCTTAAGTTTGAGAGCCACACTCTAAGGAGAGGTCTTACATATGACCTGCCCCTATGGGGAGTGAAAATTGATGGACACAGGAATTGCCCCACAATGCCCACCCGCTTCTCTGCTTTACCAGGCTGATTCTGACAAATGAGATAGAAAGGAGAGGTGTAGATGGACAAAATATGTGCGCAGAGGTGTTTTTTCCCAGGGAGTTTGGGAGTAAGAGAGACACAGGACAGCTGAAACTTCCAAGGTCCAGAAAAATTTGAGAAGTGTTCAGAAGAATGAAGGAGAGAAATATCCTTATTGTCTTGCTTGAGGCCCACCGTATACCCGGTATTTGATTAAATCCTCATTGAATACTTAAAACTGGGAGAAGAGGTTTTAAATTGTCTTGTGCTTTAAAGAATGTTGAGGGAAGAGAATAAAGCATAAAATTTCTTATCATCCAAATAGGAGCATAAAGCTGTTTTTTTAAGATTAAAAAATAATAGAGGAAAATGAACAGTCATTTTCCAAGTTGATTCAAACCAAATTTAGTCCATACAACAAAAGGCATAGCAGAAAAGACAGCACAAATGAAAATAAACCAGGGTGACTGATTATAGATCAAATAAATATCCTTTGGTAGCAATTATTGAGTAAATCATGATGTTTCCACATGATTGAACAAATGCATTTATTAAAATAACTGTGCCAGCAGGAAAATACAAAGAGCAGAACAAAATCATATGCTTACTTATCATTGTAATCTTGTAAAAATATATATTCATAGAGACAAAGACTATAATATGAAAATAATTATTTTAAGTTCAATTGTGAGTGTTTTTCCCTCTGTTCCTTTATTATAATTGTAAAATATAATAGTGAGTTCTATTTCAGAACCTTAAAGTTAACTGAGTTATTTTAAAAGTGTGAGAAGCTGAACCTGATTTTATCCTTTAGTAAAAAACACACTGTCCACATTTTTAAGATGTGTTTTCTTATAACAGGCATTCCAAATGGTCCAAATCTGTGAAGCCTGTATAGCTGAACTACTTTCTAGTTCTGTTAAGAGGGGTAGACGTATTCTTTATGGTTTATACCTCACTCTTTTTCTCTAATTTTTTTGACCATCGCTTGACTAAATTTTATTATAGTCAAAACAAAGAATCCCTCATTGCATGAGGCCTGTAGGACTAGTAGAGGGCAGGAAAGTAGAGGTCCAGACATGCTCTTTGCCCTTTCCCTCCACTGATGCCATTTCTTGGATGTGAAGTGAATAAATGTCTTATTATGTTCCTTAAATCTCTGCTTGTTTGTTCAGCCATGAGCACGAATGTACATTCCCTCGCTAAGCTGACCATACCTGAAAAGGAACCTTAACTTTATAATCTCTCAAAGGCAGAGACTGGAGGGGAACATCACAAATCCCATACCCAGGAAGAGATTTGTCAACTACTGACTTACCCCACACTTTTCTTCTGTCCGCTAGGACTCAGGGAAATCCCTGTATAAATAGTCTATAGCCAGCCATGTAGCAAATTTGTATCACTCTACAGTCACATTATTGTCTGAATCCCTGCAGTCACTCTTACGATGCTGTGCACTGCATAAATTCATGTCACTGTACCATCTAAAATCCTGTTCTTCAGTTTTCCAGAAGCCTTATGATTCAGGAAAGAAGAATTTGCAATGTTATTGATTCAAAATAGATGTATCTTTACTGGAATATAAATATCTTCTTTTCCTCCAGATGTGTGGACATACTCAGATACCCACTGTGATGCTGCAGACTGGGTGCCAAATGATGGCTTTTGCTATCTGCTGGTCAATGAAAGTGATTCCTGGGATAAGGCACATACGACATGCCAAACCTTCAGCAGTGACCTCATCAGCATTCATTCTTTAGCAGATGTGGAGGTAGTTGTCACAAAACTTCATAATGGGGGTAAGTTTTTAAGATATCCTCTTAAAAAGAGGCTTAAAACATTTTAAAGTATCCCTGTTTTCAAACTCTTAGAGAGAATGAAGAGCTTACAGTTTGATCCTGCATTATCCAATAGAATTTTCTGCCGTGAGGGAACTGGCAGAAAATTTGTGCTGTCATGCAATAACCACCAGCCACTTGTGGCTTTTGAACCCTAGAAATGTAGCCAGAGTGACTGGAGAATTGAATTTTTGCTTTCATTTCATTTTAATTGATTTACGATTTTAAATAGCTGCATGTAGCAAGCTGCTGCCAACCTGACAGTACAACCATCGACTGAATAATTTCCCTCTTCTCATAAGCTAAATGCTATTTAAATTCCTCCCAACACTTAAGTGATGATTACTTCACTTTTATAATTATTTGGAAGCTAAAAAATGAACAAAACACCAGAAAGCCAGTATTAAGATTTCCTCCTAGGATTCACCCATAGTAATAGCACAACTGAGTGACTTCACTTTCACTTTTCACTTTCAGATACCTATGTTCTGTGCCAGCATGGTGCCAGTTGTTTTACCTGGCAAAGCAGTACAGTCATTCAGTGATGGACAATATTCTTATTCTAGCTGGAATATCTATGATTGTGTTAGTAGAATTTCATTATTTCTCGTAAAGCAGGGTTTATCTAAACCAGGTATCAGGAACACCCAGCCTACAGATCGTAGTACAGCTAGCTGTTCCGCCTATGTACCCTGCCTGCATAAGTGACCTGAAAAGCCCTCGTCATCAGGCCAGCCTAACATATCCATATTTTTACAAGCTAATTAAGAATACCATTTTCTGAATTAAAAGAAAAAGAAATACCATCAAGGCTGCTAACACCCCTTATCAGAATGTAAAAGTCAGCAGTAGTTTCCATGTGGAAGTATGTGACTGAGTAACCAAACAAACATTTTTCTTTTAGATGCCAAAGAGGAAATGTGGACAGGCCTTAGGAATATAAATACACCAGCCCTATTTCAGTGGTCAGATGGTACTGAAGTTACTCTAACTTACTGGGAAGAGAATGAGCCACATGTTCCCTATAATAAGACTCCCAACTGCGTTTCCTATTTAGGAAAGGTAGGAAACCTCCTTGAATTTATTTATATCCTTACTGTTATACCTGATAATCTTATAATAAGGTGACTTTCATTGGAATATTTGTATTTAAGCTAGGAAAGAAAATAAAAGGTAATTGCACTGTAGATTATCTTTCTAGTAATTGCTGAGAAAAGGTAAATAAAGCAATTACTAAAGAAGCAATCTAATTCCTGTCTGAGAGTATCTGCCCTGGTGTGAAAGAGATCAAGAGAATCTCTTTGGAGCTGAGATTCTTGCATCAAATGGTCTCTGAGAAGCTGCTTTCTCTCAGTAATATTTAGCAGGTAGCCACAGTGTAACCTGGAAAATCCCACTGTCTTGTGTTCAGGTCAAGTGTTATACTAGTCCTACTTTGAGAAGTGAAAAAATGGTTTTATTAAAAATTAGGCCCAATAAACATCTTACTGCTATAGAATTCGTGAATGTTTATTGAGCATGCTTCAGTTAAGAGTCCAGGATAAGCAATCTTTTTTTAAAATTTATTTTAATTGGAGGCTAATTACTTTACAATATTGTGGTAGTTTTTGCCATACATTCACATGAATCAGCCATCTGTGTACATGTGTTCCCTATCCTGACTCTCCCTCCCCCGTCCCTCCCCATCCCATCCCTCAGGGTCATCCCAGTGCACCAGCCGTGAGCACCCTGTCTCATGTACAAGATAAGCAATCTTGAGCCGAAGGGACACAAGTGTCTCTATATTTTTGTTTGTAGCACTTTCCTGTGAACTCCTAACTGTTTAGGAGGCTGATTGTATCACCCAAACTTTTAGAGAAACTTAAGTGGAAGCAATAAATTGTAGGGCTGTTTAGAAGTGTTTCACTAGTGAAGATGTTTTTCAGTTCAGTTCAGCTGCTCAGTCGTGTCCAACTCTTTGCGACCCCATGGACTGCAGCATGCCAGGCTTCCCTGTCCGTCACCAACTCCCAGAGCCTACTCAGACTCATATCCATTGCATCAGTGATGCCATCCAACCATCTCATCCTCTGTCGTCCCCTTCTCCTCCCACCTTCAATCTTTCCCAGCATTGGGGACTTTTCCATGAGTCGGTTCTTCACATCAGGTGGCCAAAGTATTGGAGTTTCAGCTTCAACATCAGTCCTTCCAATGAACATTCAGGGCTGATTTCCTTTAGGATGGACTGATTGGATCTCCTTGCAGTCCAAGGTACTCTCAAGAGTCTTCTCCAACACCACAGTTCAAAAGCATCAGTTCTTTGGCGCTCAGCTTGCTTTATAGTACAACTCTCACATCCATACATGACTACTGGAAAAACCATAACCTTGACTAGATGGACCTTTGTTGGTAAAATAATGTCTCTGCTTTTTAATATGCTGTCTAGGTTGGTCATAGCTTTCTTCCAAGGAGCAAGCATCTTTTAATTTCATGGCTGCAGTCACCATTTGCAGCAATTTTGGAGCCCCCCAAAATAAAGTTTCTCACTATTTCCATTGTTTCCCCAACTGTTTGCCATGAAGTGATGGGACCAGATGCCATGATCTTAGTTTTCTGAATGCTGAGTTTTAAGCCAACTTTCTCGCTCTTCTCTTTCTCTTTTCTATAGAAATAGACTCTATTTCTTCTTTGCTTTCTGCCATAAGGGTGGTGTCATCTGCGTATCTGAGGTTATTGACATTTCTCCCGGCATTCTTGATTCCAGCTTGTGTTTTCTTCCAGCCCAGCGTTTCTCATGATGTACTCTGCATATAAGTTAAATAAGCAGGGTGACAATATACAGCCTTGATGTACTCCTTTCCCGATTTGGAACCAATCTGTTGTTCCATGTCCAGTTCTAACTGTTGCTTCCTGACCTGCATACAGATTTCTCAGGAGACAGGTCAGGTGATCTAGTATTCCCATCTCTTAAAAATTTTCCACAGTTTGTTATGATCCACACAGTCAAAGGCTTTGGTGTAGTCAATGAAGCAAAAGTAGATGTTTTTCTGGAACTCTCTTGCTTTTTAGATGATCCAGCAGATATTGGCAATTTGATCTCTGGTTCCTCTGCCTTTTCTAAATCCAGCTTGAACATCTGGAAGTTCACAGTTCACGTACTGTTGAAGCCTGGCTTGGAGAATTTTGAGCATTGCTTTACTAGCGTGTGAGATAAGTACAATTGTGCGGTAGTTTGAGCTTTCTTTGGGATTAGAATGAAAACTGACCTTTTCCAGTCCTGTGGCCACTGCTGAGTTTTCCAGATTTGCTGGCATACTGAGTGCAGCACTTTCACAGCATCATCTTAAAAGATGTTTTTAGAAAGGTGTAATGCTGAGTTTAGAAGGGTGTCACATTTAATGCTGTATTTAAAAGGATATACAGGATATCTTTAAAAGAGTATCAAAGGTTGAAATGAGGTCCCACAGGCCTCAGTGAACTGATAGCTTACCTAGATGGCTTCTAGTGTTCAAAACTGACCCTTATCACAACTGACTTACTACAATTTCATTCAAAGAAAACATAGTGACTCAAGCAAAATAAATGTTAAGTAGCATATTTGAAAGAGAGAACTTTGACATCTGGACTGAAGTGGAGTTGGAAGAAAATTTTGATTCTAAAATTCTTAGAGAGCAGTTATTCTGATCACCATCATCTTACACATGAGGAAACTGAGACAGGGCGGTTAAGTGACCTACCCCAAAAGTATTAACCCACGGACAAACTTTGACTATGTCCTATGGAAGGAGACTAGAACACTGGCAACCCTTTGTGGGCTGCGTTCTTCTCTCTTCAACTTCTGTAGAAGTGTCCTTTAATAGTTTTTATTGTTACACTTATAGGAAAATGAACTTCATCCCCATTGTGACCTTGAGGTGATGCTGAAGTAACAGGCTTCCAGTCTTGTTGGATAGCATTTTCTAGGAGTGTGTCCTCAGGTTTAATTACTCAGTTATATTCATTCTCTCTGTATCCCTTTCCTCCTTGCCCTCCTCCCCCTCATCCTCCCTGATAGTTGTAAGAAGAAATTATCTTGACTTAAAATGAGTCCAATTCTAAATATATGGAAAATAAATTTCTCTTGTGAAAGAAATGATTTTCTGTTTTTTAAAAGCTCGGTCAGTGGAAGGTCCAATCATGCGAAGAGAAACTTAAATATGTGTGTAAGAAAAAGGGAGAAAAATTGAATGACACAAGATCTGATAAGATGTGTCCTCCAGATGAGGTATGTAAAATGCCTGTGTAAATTTTTCTAAGCAATATTACACCTTTTTGGTTAGAGATGGTAACTGAACTTAAACAGTTTAAACTTGGAAAACAGAAGAAATTACTAGCTTCTGTTCATTTACATTAGACCAAGCCAGAAGGCAGTGAATCACAGTATATCAGCATTCCTACAGAAGATAAAAAAAAAAAGAGTTATAGAAAAAAGAATTACCTATTCATGAATTTCTGTAAGAATATATGTGATTACTCTTCTCAATGCTGATTTTTTACTTCTACTCATATATTATTCTTGTTCAAAAATAATTGAGCTAACAACTGTTATACTCTTAAAATGAGCTAGGCATTGTGCTGTGCTAAGTCACTTCAGTTGTGTTCAACTCTTTACGACCTCATGGACTGTAGCCCACCAGCCTCATCTGTCCATAGGATTCTCTAGGCAAGAATACTGGAGTGGGTTGCCATGCCTTCCACCAGGGGATCTTCCCAACCCAGGGATCTAACCCACATCTCTTATGTCTCTGGCATTGGCAGGCAGGTTCTTTACCACTAGCGCCACCTGGGAAGCCTGAGAAAGACATGGAGGGTAAAGAAAGTTAAGACATGCCTTCTGTCTTACACGGGATCACAGCTTATGGAGGTTTATCCATGAAGTTATATCCCACCCTCAGGATGTGTATGAATTCCCTGGCCGTGTCCTTAATTTCCATTAGTTGTAAGATGTTAACCTTACATCTGTGTAAGAACCTTACACATCTGTGTAGGAGAACCTTGCTTGTCACCAATTCCGGAAGACAGTTTGATGATATTTTTCCTCTGATTTAGGGCTGGAAGAGACATGGAGAGACCTGTTACAAGATTTACAAGGATGAGGTCCCCTTTGGGACCAACTGCAATCTGACTATAACTAGCAGGTGTGACCATCAGTAAACATGTACTAGTGAACTTTTAACTCTGGCTCCTTTGCCAAATAATCTTCTTTAAATCAAAGTTCATCTTCAATTTATATAGTAATTCTGTCATTGTAAAAACACCTACTGATCTGACTTTCATTTTATAGATTTGAGCAAGAATACCTGAATGATATGATTAAAAAGCATACCATGTCTCCAGAAAAATACTTCTGGACTGGCCTGAGAGATACAGATGCAAGTGGAGAGTATAGCTGGGCAAGTGTTGGTGGAGTAAAGCGGGCTGTAACCTTTTCCAATTGGAATTTTTTTGAGCCAGGTAGGTGCCTTAGCCTTTAAAACAGTAGAATACAGTGACGTGAGAAGCAGCTTTCCTCCCAGATCTATTCTTCACTTACCTTTGAAATGTGAAGGAGATGATGATCATCTGGACTAGAGTCTATCTGTGGAACCATAAATAGAAGCAGTGACCATGCCTCCCCTATGAAATCCTCAGGGATTACCCAGTAAAATCTGGAAAGTTTGGTTCTCAGAAACCACCATCTAATGGCACAGAACTAGAACTGTCAGTGTGAGTTTAGCATCTTTTCCAGATAACTCTCAAACAGAACCTGCAAGTCTCATCATGAGCACTTTACATTTTCACCTCTCTGCTTCTTAATTTCTTTCTCCAAAGTTAAATCGTGTTTATTTCTTTTCTTTTCAAGGGGTGATAATTAAGGAGGCCATGAATTATTTATTCTGAAATTTAGTTTATCCTTCTTTAGCCTAAAGCATTGACCATAATGAGCCATAGAATCAGGACATTTGAGCCTCAGAATTCCCTTTGGATTTTAGAATTGAAGAAACAAAGGTTTAGAAAGGTGATTTACTTGACAAAGGTGACCTGGTTATTGAACTGCTAAAATCCTGTACCGATGCTTTTTAGAGGATTTTGACTTTGTATGAGAGAGCAGTTATGAAGCATTTGACTTTTCTTCCTTTGAATTATTTATATTTTCTTATGTTTTGTACAGTGAATCATGAAGGCCATTTTTATAACATAAAACTTGGAGCATGTGAATGTATAGTTAAACACAATATTTGAGATAGAGAATGCCCACAAAATTTGTAATACGTGATCATCAATATAAATATGAGTGGTAGTGATAATATCAAAGTCGTCTTTTTACTTGTGGAACATGGAGGATACAGGTGCTGATCCTGGCTAAATTTCATCTTAAATTAGAATGTTCTAATATACAAAACACATGCTTTCTTTTATAGACACTGTGATATTTCAGAGTCAATGTCAAATTCTTCCTGGATAAGCCTCAGTGGTTGAAAGGGTGCTCAGGAAGTAAGCTATAATGGCTGTTCTCTCAGTCTGTAGCCAGAAAGACTGTCTTTAAGTCCTCTTTATCTTTTCACTCCCAGATTCAGCCAGTTTGGTCTGCACTGGGTAAGCCATGGCAAAGGGTAGATGAGGGGAAGATAGTACACCCACCCAGGTGTGTTGTTTTTCCCAGTTCCTTGTTCCTCTTGCTGTCCCTGTGTCATGAGACATGAGACTGTATGGCTTCTCTGTGTGATGGAATGGAAGTCATCCTCATTACTTTGCAATGGATGCTCTTCTTGTCCTTTGCCCATTTTAAGCAGTGTGAAGTCATGGGAAAGGGAGCATGGTATTTTGTTACCAAATCTGGGTTCTAGTTCTGACTTCACCACTCACTAACTATGATTGTGGGCAAGTCGCTCCTTTTTCATCTGGAGATGGATCTGACAATACAAACTATATTTTAATGTTGTAGTGAGTAAATACAGTTCTGGCTGACATAAATAGTAAACAAATGAGTATTACCACGCACCTCCTTTTACCTTTATTTAACCAGCTCTTTCTTTGGATTTGAATCTGGGAGTGTTTTGTTTTGAGGTTTACTAAGTTGCTCAAAAACTGTGTAAGTTGTTAGGCGAATACAAACAATTTAGATTATACAGAGCATCGTAGTGGTTAGGGTTCAGCTCTGTACACACACTGCCTGGATTTCAGTTCCTGGTCAACCATTTACTCATATGTGACCTTGGACACATCACTAATCCTCACTGTACCTCAGTCTGACAATAGAATCCTCTCTATGTGAGGATCAATTCATTTAATCCTCTTAGAATAGTACTGGGCAAGTAGTAAGCATGTCTCTGTATTACCGTCATCATTTTTATTGTGAAAGTGCATTTATTTCCTCCATTTTCTTTCCTATTCTCTTCTGCCATCTTGAATCAAATGAGGAGTGTAGGCACTAGAAAGTGTTTGTACTTAAATGTTCTAATGTAATTTTCAGTTAAACTTTTCCATTCAACCCCAGCTTCTCCAGGAGGGTGTGTGGCTATGGCTACTGGAAAGTCTCTTGGAAAGTGGGAGGTAAAAGACTGCAGAAGTTTCAGGGCACTTTCAATTTGCAAGAAAATAAGTGGACGCTCTGAGCCTGAAAAACCAGCCCCCAAGCCTGAAGACCCCTGTCCTGAAGGCTGGCACAGTTTCTCCTCAGGTCTTTCTTGTTATAAGGTAAAGTAATATTCTCATTCAATCCCTCAGTGACGTCATCTGTCTCCTATCCTAGTCCATGTCCTTGCACAAACTCTGCTTCTCCGCAGACACATATATCACCTGCCAAAGTGTTTAGGAGCACAGAGTCCTTGTCAGAGTATCAGTGAACCCATTTCCATATACACTCATGTACTACCCAAAGGAGCAGGGTCAGAGTCAGAATGGCCCTTTCCTAGGGTTCTTTTGTTTTGGAAAGTTGGATGAGCTACATGCCATGGGGATACTTGGCTTATGATTCTCATATCCCTCTAATTATTGTTGTCAAATGAAGAGTTCTGTCACTTCTTACAAGTCAAAGAATTTGTTTTAGAGTTCGTATCAGCCAACTGTTCCTACAAAGAAATTATTTCATACTATCTCAAAATTCAGTGGCCATGACAACACTTAGTCTCATGTTCACAGATTTCTGGGTCAGATAGAGTTTGAATGATTGAATTTGGGCTTTAATGATCAGCTCTGCTTTCAGCTATGGGTCAGCTGTGCTGGCCTCCAGGCTATCAGTTGGAGTCTGCTGCTCTTCAAACTAGTGTCAGGCCATAGGAGGAGCAGCTAGCAGGGGCTTATTCTTCTCATACTGAATTACTGGAGCCTGAAATGCAAGCCTAACCCAGGTAAGCACATTTTAGGCTTCTGCTCACTTTACCTTCACTGATATCCTATCAATCACAGCAAGTCACATGGCTGAGCCCCAAGTCAAGGCACAGGGACATATCCTTCACCTACCAGGAAGCCATGATGGGAAGAGCGTATAACTATATCACAGGGACTGAAAAATCAGGACCAGTAATTCAACCTACCATTGTGTCATCCGCTCCTGTTCTGCTTTTGAAATGACTATGGTTCATTTGGCATAAAATCAGTCATCACAAACCAAAGGAACAGTCCAAAGTGGCAAGTTTTGTTCTGCCATCTTCTGTAAATATTCGCACTCCAGTGCAGTCTCCCCTTTGATTCTTCTTCATCAAAAGTAGTCCTGTATTTGTGCAGGGCTCAGTGTATTATGTTCAAAATTTGCCGTTAGCGCATTTCTTTGCAGAAATCTACTCCCAGAGCATTCATGTCTATGCTTTATAACCTTAGTTCATTTTATCTCTCAAGATTCTTGGCATGCAAGAGGAAATGGTGTCATGCCAGAGCAGTTCCCCAGCCTGGCTGAGGAAGGTTATCCCTCCAGTGACAGTGAGTGGTGCCTGTGCTGGCCTCTGGTTGACACTTTGACAGGACCTGTGTCACAGTGTATGTGCCTTGACCTCAGTCTACTACGCTTCTAAGAATCCGTTTCAGAGACCCACACATTCCACTGTGATTGACTTTAAAGTTATTAACGCTTTATGATAATATAAGAAAACAAATTAACATTTTATTTTGTTAAGCTGTTTCATAGAGAAAGAATTGTAAGAAAGAGAAACTGGGAAGAAGCTGAGCGATTCTGCCAAGCGCTTGGAGGACACCTTCCTAGCTTCAGTCACGTGGATGAAATAAAGGAGTTTCTTCACTTTTTAGTAGAACAGTTCAGGTAATGTTCAGGCAGCAGTTCTGATCTTTTAGAGTGAGATCCTCTATCCTAAATTTGACATCCTCTAAGTAATCCCCTGGAGAAGGAAATGGCAACCCACTCCAGGATTCTTGCCTGGGAAATCCCATGGACAGAGGAGCCTGGCGGGCTACAGTTGGTGGGATCTGTGAAAGAGTAGGACATGACTTAGCAACTAAACGACAGGTATTCAGAATTGACGTGTTTTTTTTATCTAAAGGATCATTCAGTATTTTAACAGTCATTCAACATCAAGCATTCTTATGTGCAAGATGCTATGAGGGATCAGAGCCTAGAGGGACAGGGTCACCACCCTTTGTGTAGTGTAATTAAGTCCAACAGTGAAGGTAAGAAAAATATGGTGGAAAAATCTAGAACATAGGTAAGGAGAGGCCATGGGAATTTAGAGCAGGGAGGAAGTGTTTCTGGGTGGTACAATTGGGGAAAATGTTACAAAGAAGGATGGTTCTTAGAAAGTAAGGGGCTTCCGTGGTGGCCCAGTGGTAAAGAATCCACCTGCCAATGCAGGAGACATGGGTTCAATCCCTGATCCTAGAAAATCCCACATGCCAGGGGGCAGTTAAGCCTGTGTGCCACAGCTATTCAGCCAGTGCTCTGGAACCCAGGAGCTGCAACTACTGAGCCCATGTGCCACAACTGCCGAAGCCTATGCTCCACAACAAGAGAAGCCACTACAATGAGAAGCCCACACACTGCAGCTAGAGAGTAGCCCCAGCCCTGCTCACCACAACTAGAGAAAAGCCCATGTAGCAATGAAGACCCCGCACAGCCAAAAATAAATAAATAAATGTAGTTAGTCTTTTAAAAAGGGAATATTTGAAGGGTAAGATGGGAGAAGGAGCCAGGGAAAACAGAACATAAGCAAAGGAACTGAGACCAGAATATGCAGATATGGTCAAGGAAAAGTGAGCCTACAACATCGCTAGAAAATGGAATTTGTATATGAAATTGGAATGTCCTTTCTTGCTAGGGAAGGAGTTTAATCTTAAGTCAATAAGCAAAAAGCATTCAAACAAAAACAAAGTGTGTGCATGAGAGAGACAGACATGGAGTAGATGCATAATAATTAATTCTAAAGCTATTGCAGCCCCTCTGGTAGAAAACTATATTGAAGATGGGCAGTAAGATGGGACAATAAAGGAAGTAGTCTGAGATGTTACAAAGATGGAGTCAATAAGCCACTGTAATTTTGATGTTATGTAGAAGGAGGATTCCTGGATGGTTTTCCTGATGTCCTCAAGGATAATGTGGAGAAATATGGGCCAAGTGTTGGTATCATAGGAAATTTTTTCTGAAGCTCTGGGGCAATCATGAGTATGAGGGCCTTTTACTTCATGATTTATTTTTTGCCCTCACTCTTTGAACAGCAAAGAAGACTGAAATTTATAAATCTAGTTTCAGGGTATGCCAGGCAAAATTATGGTAAAGAATCACCACCTGAATATATCTTAGTGAATACTTTCCTGATCATTTGGACTCAAAAAAAGAAAAAAACAAAACAGCAAAAAGTAAAACAGGTACCAAAACACAAAGAAAATCCAATTAGCTGCTTTCTCTAGGACATTAAATATAAGAAGGCATTTTAAAAATTGATATCTAAAAAGTTTTGAGGTGGTAAATGTTTGATTGTGTTGATTTTAGTTCCCAATTTAGCAGTTTTTTCATTTGTAGAGGTAGTAATTGATACTATTTATGCTCCCTACTTGAAAAAATGAGGGCTTCCCTTGTAGCTCAGTCGGTAAAGAGTCTGACTGCAATGCAGGAGACGTGGGTTTGATCCCTGGTTTGGGAAGATCCCCTGGAGAAGGAAATGGCAACCCACGCAGGTATTCTTGCCTGGAGAATCCCATGGACAGAGGAGCCTGGTAGGCTACAGTCTGTGGGGTCGCAAGAGTCGGACACGACTGAGCAATTAAGTGCACTTGAAAAAAATTTCAAAGACATATTCCAGTTGAGAGGTGAATAAAAATCAAAAACACATGAATAGGTATTTTGTTTTTAAAGAATTAGGAGGAAGAATACATAACATAAAAACATAGCTCCAGTCTAAATAATGCAATCTATGTAACTGAAAAATTAAATTATCCTAAATTCTTAAAGAGAAACAATAATATTTTAATAAAACCAGTATTAACTCTGCTTAATACCAGAGTGTATAACTCTGTTTATAAATAAAAACTGGGATGTAAAGAGATAAAATGGTTTTGAAAAATTAAAGCATAATACATACTTCATTTTACCTGGAAATTATATTTAGAAACACAGATTTTATATATTTTTAAAACTGTAAAGAGTATATTCATCCACCGAATATTTAATGGGTGAAAAGGCCCATACAGCAAATTATAAAGGAATAAAATAACAAAGCATAAAGTCCAGCGTAATATTTAAAATGGATAACTAACAAGGACCTACTGTGTAGCACAGGGAATGCTGCTCAGTGTTATGTGGCAGCCTGGTTGGGAGGGGAGTTTGGGGGAAAAGGAATACATGTGTATGTATGGCTGAGTCCCTTTGTGGTTCACCTGAAACTGTCACAACATTGTTGATCAGCTATACCCCAATATAAAATAAAATAAAAAGTTTAAAAAAGAAAACAGAAATCACAAAGAAACAGCAGATCACCATAATCTTTTCAGTCATAGGGACTATATTGTATTTATATTCATCCTAGCCTCTGATACACTGCCATATTAAACAGACCGTAATGTCTGCTTAATACATGCTCCGTTAATGAGAGATCATTTGTTCATGCTATAATTAGACAACATATTCTAAAACCTATTTAATATTATAAATATGGCTTGAAGAAAAGGAAGGAAGAAAGCCCATTTATATCAGAAAGTGATTCTAAAGCTTATTCCTTGAACACCTTTGTGTTTTATTGCAGGGATTGACCTTTCTCAGCAAGATGTCCATTGTCCAAATTGTGTTTTGCCTGCCAAGGAGTAAAGTCAGATTACTGCTCTACTTCTCACAATCTGAGTTCCACATCTCTGTATTTCAGTGAAAAGGCTTCATGGCGGCACCAAATCATTGAGGCTCTAAGATCTTTGCAACTCTTAACAGCAGCCCACCAGGGAAAACCATTGTAAAACAAAAATAGCTTTAGGATTAGGGAAGAAAGCTTTGTTTGCAGAGCAATTGCTGTTGTGTGCACTACCTCCAGTGAAGTGGCATGAATAGATTTGGATATAAATCTAAGGGTTTACAGACTAAGCACCCCCTTCAAATTGTGTTTATTAGCAGTTATTGCTCAGGTACTGTTTTCCTTAGGAACCAGATGCAGCAGGAAATTTGATTGAGAGTAGAAATTTTACCACAAATACACATAGTAACCTTCCATGCAATGTCTTCTTAACCTCATAGCCTTAGTACTTGGAGTGGAAGAAATTTATAGAGAGAGAAATTTTCAGTTTGGTTTAATTCCTCAGTTACCCATTTCTTCCCTCAATTTTTTTTTAAATCCACATTAGAGGTGTGCAATGATTAATATGATTTCCAATTTTCTTCTTCTCTTTATCTGCCTAATAAATCAGGCCACAGCAGAAATAGGTTACAAATGAGGAAATATTTTCCACCTCTTAACACACCAAAAAAAAAAAAAAAAAATCCCACAAGTAGCTACTATTTTCTATATTTATAACACATTAATAAATCCCTTGAAAGGAAAGCTGAAAACTATGAAGGTCTGGGTTGAAATGAAGTTCAATCTCAGAAAGTAGTAAAGATCAGAAATTTTGGACCATGAGGCAAACTGCTGTCTAGGAGACTGCTCACTGAGATGCAGCAGAGGGGGCAGAAATGGGGTTGAAAGCAGAAGTGTCTACGGGAAGATGGGGAATTAAGAGCAGACTGGGTGGAAATGCTGGAGACAGACGTCTAAAGAGTTTTCTGTGGGAACTGCCTATAGAGCAGTGGTCCCAAACCTCTGGGATCTAATGCCTGATGATCTGAGGTGGAGCGGATGTAATAATAATAGAAATAAAGTATACAGTAAATGTAATGCATTTGATTCATCCCCAAACCATCTCTCTACCCCCACCCCCAAGTCTGAGGAAAAATTGTCTTCCATGAAATCGGTCACTGGTGCCAAAAATGTTAGGGACCACTGCTATAGAGTAAATGCAGATGGCAAATGATCTTTGATCATCTTCCAGGTTGTACTGTTGATTGTGTGAAGAAGATAAAATATCTAATGCTTACTTTGTGTGTGTGTTAGCTGTTCAGTCAAGTCCGACTCTTTGTGACCCCCATGAACTGAAGCCCACCAGGCTCCTCTGTCTATGGAATTCTTCAGGCAGGAATACTAGAGTGGGTTGCAATTCCCTTCAGGGTATCTTCCCAACCCAGGGATCTAACCCAAGACTCTGCTTTACAGGCAGATTCTTTACCATCTGAGCCACTAGAGAAGCCCAATGCTTACTTTAGGGAAACACAAAATTCTGCATAAATTCTCCAGGCCCAAATAAATAATCTACAAAGATTAGAAAGAAATGAAATATGAGGAAACAAACTTGATCTCTTTATTTTAGCTATCTTTTATTATAATGTATTTGGCAACTATCTAGACCTTGTGATTTAGAAATCCAACACTCAAAAAGTATGATACATTTGTAAGTCTATAAGAAATCTCTGATTAGTTGAAGACACAAACCGAAAAATCAATTTTTAGCTGCTAAATTCAAACTGGATTTAATCACTCCACTTGATTTATCTTAACTCTACAAATTGGTGATCTTTCCTTTTGAAAGAAAACAATATAACAGTAAACAACTGAGAGGGAACTGTCCTCATATTCCATTGCAATAAGTTGAAAGGCTTGAGGTTGGCAAGATGAAAAATGTGCTTATTAATGTTAAAATATGAGGGAATGTTGAACAGAGGAAATAAATGAAGAAAATTATTTTATTAAAAAGTGAGAAGTTAAAATTAAGTTTGTTTCTGCCTTGGATTCACTAGCAAATATTTTTAAATGCAAACTTACTATATTTACCAGCAGTCTTGTAACTGTGTAATCCATATATTCTACTGAGCTTGAAAATAGAGATTAATTTTGGATTTGGATTCTACTCCTTTTCTAATATCTGTTCTATTTATATTTAATATTTATATAATTTTGCATCTATAATTTTCACTCATGTACTGATGGTACATGATATATACAATCAAAATGTTTAATTATATAGAAAGTAACCAGTGTCACGCCCCCAAAATGCATGGAAAATGATCTAGTTATCAAGGCCTAAGGAGTATACTACATTTTAGAGAGTATTTTCAAGAAAAGTTAGCGGTGGAGAAATTTTTTTATGGTTATTTCTTTTCTGTTTATACCGAAAGTATCTCCCTGGCTAGAGCATACATTAAATTGAGGGAAAGGGATCACTGACAATGTCCCTGTCTCTGTATGTTGTTGTGTACATTCTTCCTTGGAATTCCTGTTGTTTCTCCTCTCAGCCAATCTGAATACTGACACGTGGTAAACATTCAGATTATGACTCAAAAGAGACATTAGCTATTCTTTGAAGACTGTCTTTTGTTTTACGTGTTATAAAATGTTTCCTGATTTCCTGCAGTTCACAACGACCTCTCCTTTTTTCAAATTTTTGTACTACTTAAAATGTATGCAAATTTTTATCATTTGATGCTTTTTCAAAAATGGCCTTATATTTTCTCTGTTCATATACATCTTGTTTCCCTGACCAGTTTATATGCCACTTGAGGGCAGATATTATGTCTTGTACATCTCTGTATCATCATTGCACATAGCCCAATGATTTGTACATCAAAGTATAATAGTTATGGGTGTTAAATGTATTCAGTTAATTGATTGCTTAATTGTATTGTTCTAGTACAACCCATGGAGTTTGGTGTTTAGAAAATACTTAAATGCTTGTCTTACTTTAACTTAGTGGGCACTGGGAATTTATTTGTTTTAAATCTTGTTTAATAAAAGGTTAGCCAAGTGGTTTGTTCTGTACTTTAGAGGAAAGATATTTGACAGTTACAGAAAAATGCTATAAGGAAAAACTGTTGTTGTTTTTGTTTGTTTATTTCTGGCCTTACCCCATGGCATATGGGTCCTTAGTTCCTGACCAGGAGTGTAAACCACATGCTCTGCATTGGAAGTGCAGAATGTTAACCACTGAACCACCAGCAAGTCCTGCTTTTGTTTTGCCTCTGAAAACATTATCTAATATTGAAGCTCTGCAGTAAAAGTTTTAAAATGATCATATACTCTTTTTTTTACTCTTAAGTTCTTCAAAGCAGAAGAATTTTTGCCTTTCATATGAAGAAAATAACAAAAATTTAGTTTTAAAAAGAATGGTACTTTTT
The DNA here is from genome assembly GCF_054371585.1 of Giraffa tippelskirchi. Lineage (NCBI taxonomy): Eukaryota > Metazoa > Chordata > Mammalia > Artiodactyla > Giraffidae > Giraffa > Giraffa tippelskirchi. Next base: position 98,382,916 of record NC_137277.1, read on the forward strand.
GATGGCTACCCCATAGTTAGGGTTCAATTTCATTTCAGAAGACTTCTTTATATAGCTTGAAACTGTGTCTCTCAGTTAGTGACAAGGTTTTCTGAATAAACTTAGTTGTGTTAAGCATTTTAGACATGTAAATGCTAAATGTTTTTGCCAAATGCTGTGCTCATCTTTTCTTAACACTTCCTTTTTACATAGTGACCAGCGTTGGCTATGGATAGGTTTAAATAAAAGGAGCCCTGATTTGCAAGGATCCTGGCAATGGAGTGATCAGACACCAGTAAGTTTAATCTTTCTTGTGTGGGATAATATGGAAAGAGTATTTGTTTCAGGAACAAGTAAGTTGATTGTTAATTAATATAGTCATACAACCATGAAAACTATGTAGATGTATCTTTATTGAAGTGGAAATACATTCACATATATAAAGTGGGGAAAAGACGTTATTAATTTCATTTTTACTTAAAAAAAATAACCGTATGTATAGTCTCTATATGTAGCCCCAAAGCATAAAAATATAGATATATAAATATAGCAGTCATTTGGGGATAGTAAAAGTGATTTTTTTCTTTTTCTTTGTATTTTTTCGTTTTTCATAATGAGAAGCTTTTATTGTCTAAAAGTACGAGTTATGTAAGAATAAAAGAAAGAATCTTTACTGAAGGAAATAATTTGGAAGAACATTAAAAAGTCCTTAAATCTTATTTCAAATGTTTGCATTATCCTAAGGAGAGGTTCTAGCTAACACAGAGGAACAAATTATTCTCAAATATTGAATACTTGCTCCACATTGCTGTTGTGTCAAATCACTGTGTTTTCTTTCTAAATGTAAAATTCCTTGACTTCATTTTCAAATTGGAGCATATCCGAGAATAGTTAATCAAATAACTAGCATTTCAACACATTCAAAAGAAGAAGTATTTTGCAAGCCTCTGATTCTTTGTGATCCAACTGTGAACTTAATACACAGTTAACCTTCACTTCTGAAGCTGTAGCTGCCTTTGTTTGAAAACAATGACATCATGACATTTTATAAGCCCTGTTCATGATTTAGCATCCTGACATAAAAAAAGAAATGAAAAAGTTTTCCTCCCTTGGCATATGAATGTACTTGAGTTATTAAAGCTGCCTAAATTACATCTAAATTGCAAATATTTATACATCAGTCTTAAATTCTCAAGCCTCTCTTATCTTTTAAGGTGTCTACTATTATCATGGAAAATGAGTTTCAGCAGGATTATGATATCAGAGACTGTGCTGCTGTCAAGGTCAGTATAATGCTAGAAAGTCTGCATATTTAAAAAAATAAATCTGGCAGTACATGCAATCAAGCAACAGACCATGGAGTGCGTTTTGTGTGTGGAGAATGATATTAGGTGCAGTCGGAGGTTAAAAGTACACTCATGGTCCAGCCCTCAAGCAACGTAACTTACACTTAATGTGAGACGATAAAATTCATATTCAAGAAAGATGACTCTTGTTACTATGCAGTAATTAGCTCCAAAGGAGTGGGTTGAAGAAGGCTAAGGAAATTCAGAAGAAAGTGATTTCTATGGCAGTGTTCCAAAGAGAAGTGAAGTGAAAGTCGCTCAGTCGTGTCCGATTCTTTGCTACCCCATGGACTATACAGTCCATGGAATTCTCCAGGCCGGAATACTGGAGTGGGTAGCTGTTCCCTTCTGCAGGAGATCTTCCCAACCCAGGGATCGAACCCAGGTCTCCCACATTGCAGGTGGATTCTTTACCAGCTGAGCCACCAGGGAAGCCCCAAAGAGCCAAAGAGAGGTGGGACCTGAATGGGACCTTTAAGGATAGATAGCGTTTGTTCAGGAAGAAGAGTGTAAGACATAAAAGAAAGTGGGAGTGGGAGGGAGTGGCTAAGTCAGTGAGGGGAACAGAATGCAGATCAAGAAATTTTAATTGGTACTGTAGTTGAAAACAAAGGTGGGAAATTAGATTGATGCCAGGTTAAGGAGTTTGTGCATTTTTTTGGTAGGCAGCAGAGCATGATTAAAGGTTTTTGACATGACCTAAGAAGGGTATGAGAAGATTCCTCTTGAGACAAATTTCAAGATGCAAAAGACAGATAGGACCAGAGGACACAGGCCAGTTAGACCTCTTCCCTTGCAAACTTCATTCATTTTTTGTATTGTTTTGTCTTGTTTCTTTTACAAATTAGTTTTTTTTCAACTTTTAAAATTTATTTATATTTATTTTTGACAGACTGGATCTTTGTTGCTGGACACAGGCTTCTCGTTGTGGTGGTTTCTCTTGTTACAGAGTACAGGCTCTAAGTACACAGGCATCAGTATTTGTGGCTCACAGGCTCTAGAGCACTGACTCAGTAGTTGTGGCACATGGGCTTAGTTGCCCCTTAGCATGTGGAATCTTCCTGGACCAGGAATAGAACCTGTGTCCCCTACATTAGCAGGCAGATTCTTAATCAGTGGGCCACCCAGGGAAGTCCAATTTCATTCGTTTTTCATTCTGTAGGTAGTATGTCCAAGCAGTCTGTGATACTCTGGGGTGGGGGGTCACCAATGACAAAATATAAAATGGTTGTGCTTTCACAGAACTTATAAGCTAGTAGGAGATAAACACAATAGACAAGCGATTACAAGGATTGTGACAAAGTATAAGTTTTATGCAAGAACAAAAGTGTTATAGGAGAGTAATGCTGCTGGCGATGGTGATAATGGTAGTGATGATGCAGCAGCTAACATTTGTTAGCTCCTGAGCCAGGCACAGTCATGTCACATCTGTTATCACACTTAATATTAAACAACCTTATGAGGTAGGTGGCTTCCGTGGTGGCTCAGACAGTAAAGACTGCAGTGTGGAAGACTGGGGTTTGATCCCAGGGTAGGGAATATCCCCTGGAGAAAGGAATAGCTACCCACTCCAGTATTCTTGTCTGGAGAATCCCATGGACAGAGGAGCCTAGCAGGCTCCATATAGTCCATGCAGTCACAAAGAGTTGGACATGACTGAGCAACTAAAACACACACACACACACACACACACACACACACACACACACGAGGTAGTTACTGTTACTATATCCATCTTATGAGGAAGAAATGTGAACTCTGAGTAACTTACATGATTACAGAACTGAAATTTAAACCCAGATGTCTGGGTCTACTATGCTCTATGACATTTATAGAAATGTCACAAGGGGATCTTTGTTTATAGAGAAAATAGTAGTCCATTTTGCTTTAACTCATGTTTTGAATGCAAGCTTGCAGTAAGAAATATCCTGTGGTAAGTTAGAATCAAGAAACTGGAGTTGAAGGAAAAATGTTCATTGAAAAAGAGTTCCCTTGTGGCCCAGTGGTTAGAGTTCTTGGCTTTCACTGCCATGGTCTGTGTTCAATCCCTGGTCAGGGAACTGAGCTCTTGCAAGCCACGCGCTATGGCCAAAGAAAGCACAGAAGTCCAAGAAGTAGATTTAGGGTGATTACCACATTTAAAAAATGTAAGAGGATGAAGAGGGAAGAGGGAAGAGGCATCTAGAAAACATCTTTGCTATGTAAGCCCAAGAAAGAGACTCAAGAATATGATTGACTAGAAATGTTACAAGAACATTGAGACAAAGTCCTGAGAGGTCCCTTGGAAAGCACTGTTTCAAAGGAACTGTTTTTAGTAAAACACTCTATACTATCATGCCATTTTTATAGAATTCCCGATTTAACACATGAAAGAATGAAAATTCAATGGAAGTTTGTGAAGTTTCCAGAACACTCATACAATAAACTATGTTTGATGTAAGTTGACTCCATATATGTGAAGAGATTGGAAAAACCTACCAAAAAACTAAATAGAAGAGACTGATCAGGAACAAGGCCAGCTAAGGCAGTGTCTGGAAGGAGAATCTCACCTCACCTACCACAGTACCCTCTAGAATCTTGTCCTTAAGAGAAAGCAGTCCAGGTCTTCCTTAGTGGTCCAGTGGTTGAGAATCCACCTGCCAATGCAGGGGATGTGGGTTTGATTCCTGGTCTGGGAAGATTCCACATAAGGCCTATGTGCCACAACTACTGAATCCCACATGCTCCAGAGCCCTCAAGCCACAACTGCTGAAGCCCATGTGCTGCAACTACGGAAGCCCCCACGCCCAGAGCCTGTGCTCTGCAGTAAGAAAAGCCACCGCAATGAGAACCCCACACACCACAGCGAAGGATAGCCCCCGCTCACTGCAACTAGAGAAAGCTCGCAAATGTGCAGCAACAAAGACCCGGTGCAGTCCCGAAACAAATAAATACAAAAATAAATAGATAAATGTTTTTAAAAAGAGACAAAACAGTCCAAAAGCTGATGGATGCTCCTACCAGATCTTGTCCTCCCCTTACCTTTCCCTGTTGCTTGCTGGCTGGAATTTGTAGAGCACCATTGCTAGACTCCTTTGTCCATGGAATTCTCCAGGCAACAACACTGGTGTGGGTAGCCATTCCCTTCTCCAGGACATCTTCCCTACCCGGAGATCGAACCCAGGTCTCCTGCATTGCAGGCAGATTCTTTACCAACTGAGCCACCAGGGAAGCCCCTTAGATCACACAGAGGAGGGCAATACCCCAGGAACACAAACCAACACCAAAAAACAAACTTGGGCCCCTGATGCCCAAGTTTATGTCACTTTTTTTATGTCACTTTTCACAGATCCACTATGATCACAGCCTGGTGTTTGGAAATCACTGAACTAAATATTCTTCTCTAGCTTGGTCCTTCCAAAATTTAAAGTTGTAAGATTCTGTTATTTCATATCAACAAAAACAGAAAAAAACAAACAAACAGTAATTTGCATTTTGGACATAAACATGACCCTATGTTATATTTCCTTTATCAGTCCCTCTGAAGACTCTTGCTTAATGCAGTTTAAATTTTACTGCTTATACACTGCATTCTTTCATGTGTTCATTCATAAATATATATCTTAGGTTCCAGAGCTAAAGTAGAATTAAAGACCATAAGACTTACAGTTTAGTGTTGTATAAGGGCTGCATCAACTTGGAAATATTCTACAATCCTCTTCCTCCTTTAGGTCATTCAAAGGCCATGGCGAAGAAGCTGGTATTTTTATGATGACAGAGAATTTATGAATCTAAGGCCTTTTGCTTGTGATGCAAAACTCGAATGGGTGTGCCAGATTCCAAAAGGTAAGTGGTGGCTATTCCTTTTCCCAGTCTTCTCACGTGAATATTGTGACTGCTGACCCAGAGTACCTAAGAGAGCATTTTAGTCTGTAATTATAATTTTGAAAGCCTTTGATAATACAGTTAATGTATTAAGCTCCACCCTGCCTGACTCCTGTTGTCATTGTTGTTTGCTCACCCAGTCATGTCCGACTCTCTGCCATCCCATGGACTGAAGCACACCAGGCCTCCCTGTCCCTCGCCGTCTCCTGAAGTTTGCCCAAGTTCATGTCCATGGCCATCCAGCCATGTTACGCTCCGACTCCCTCTTCTCCTACCCGTAGTAAAAGGCTGCCTTTTTGAAATTAGGTACTACTTTCCTCTTGAAAGAAATTGTATAGGAGAGAACATTTAAAGCTAATTTAGGGAGATTAGGCCTTGGAATGAAAGATTATTCCAAATGAAAGAAGAGACAAAATGAATCATTTAACTCATTTAATCATTTTAATAATTTTGTTGCAAAATGAAGACAAGCTTGGAAAGAATGAAGCAAAAGTCAGGAAATCAAATTTGGGCAGGGCCCAAATCTAAATTTTTTTACAGTTTTGAAACAATTTTCAGTCAGCTCAAAATTACTAATAGTTTATCTCCTTCAAATTCAGGAAATCAGCTTGATAGTAGAGCCCTTGGTAACAAAGAAGAGAAAAGATAATAAATAGATATCCTTTTACTTCACTTTGTAGTAGGAAAATGTCAAGGATATATTAAGGAAAGTGTTTAGATTTTAACTGCCAAATTATTTTTAAGCAGATTTTAGATATATTAGATTAATTAACATAATGGTAAATGCACAGAAAGTTCCAAAATGAATTTCTGAACTGAATGTAGACAGCTCATTGAAACCAAAGGGATATCTTCTTAAAAGTTCTCCAAGAACCCAAAGATTACCTCATGGAGCTGCCTATTAGAAGATGGTTCTTCTCTCCTAAGAAGAGCCACCTTGCCTTTGAAAGAGCTTCAGGTATTTCCCTCATGATCCAGTAGCTAATACTCTGCACTCCAATACAGGGGTTCTGGGTTCGATCCCTGGTTAGGGAACTAAATCCCACATGCTAAAACTAAAGACCCTGCATGCCACAACTAAGGCCTAGAGCATCCAAATAAAGAAATAAATTTTTAAAAAATTCAGATGCAACATCTGGTAGAGTATCTGGCAAGTCTCTTTTACAAAGGCAGACTTGGGGGATCATTAATAAAAAAGAAAGTGTGTATGTGTGTGTACGTGTTGATGGGATTTTCCTAAAGGAAAAAGTATACCTGAGTTAGTCCTGATTATTGATTACCTTGAAAGAGGAAAATCAGTTTGGACACCTTTCAAACAAGTGGCAAAGTAACTAATATATATTTAGCTTGGACAATGTCTCTGGCTTGAAACATTAGTTATGACACTCCTATTATTCTCTGGCATGTGGCATGCCACAGAGAGTGTCCTTGCTTCCTGCAAAGTATGCTCGTTAAGTATGCTCTCTGTCTTCCTGGTAGCTGTTCCCCTGCCTCATGTTTGAGTGGTGAAACAGACCCTAGAGTTTACACCGGGAAAACCTTAGAAATGACAATCCAGTAACCAGAGGAAATATTATTAAAACTGTGGTTTTCTTTTTAATATATTTTTTGTTTTTATTTATATTTGCTTAGAAAACATAAATCAAGTAATAAAAGAAATAAATAAATCTTTTAAATAATTGCATCCCTGTTCTCTCCAATGCAGAAATAAAATTTAAAACTAAAGAATGTCCCATCTCAACTTCAGTCTCAGCCTTCAAATGTCTCAGTCATTTGAAGCAATCAGTGATGGTTTGATCCAGGGTTTAAATGTTGTGTTAACTCCCCTTTGAAAGTCCCTAAATTTCTGAGTTACAGTGTGTCTCATTCACTAGGTGGATATTTTCTTGGTAATTACAACTGCCAAAACCTGGTCAACTAGATACTTCTGTATTAATGTGTTTTCTGATTTCCTTGAAGCAGTTTACCTCTTCAGTAGCCCAAATCACCCAACCTTTTCTCTAGCACTTGCCTTTTTTATTATCTCATCCAACTGGTTCTAATTAGTCCCCTCCTCTTAAAAGAAATAATTTAACAGCCTAATTTTTAAAAATTATAATCACTATTGATTTCTTGCCTGGATAATCCCAGGGACGGGGAGCCTGGTGGGCTGCCACCTATGGGGTCACTCAGAGTCGGACACGACTGAAGCGGCTTAGCATTGATATATGTAGTTTTAAGTATTATTTTTTTAGTCAAGAAAACTATATCAAAAATAAGGTTCACAAAAAAGTTTTTGGAAAATGACCTATAAACACAACTTTGTTGAATTGTATTTCTTGATACCTTGTACACACAAACGTGTGTAATCTTGTGTAAAAAGGCACCTTTTATTTTGCTTTTCTCACTAATGTAAAGAAATGTAAAGGTTAAACATAGCTTTCCCCCAGCATACAAATGAACAGACAAGATTACAAATAAGAAACTATTTTTAACTTATCTGCAGCATTCCTAATGAAAATCATCCAGTACATAGAGGGCTGAGTCAGAGAAAAAAACCACAGACGCTGGATACATAGGCATTCCTCTGAGTAGAGTCTTCTCATGCACTGGCCCTGATACATAGCAAAATGAAGAACAGCTATTTTACCCTATAATTTCTAGAATTCATCAAATTATGTCTTTGGCTTGAAACCAGTGTGACCTATGACCAGAATGTAAAGAGAGAGAAGAGCAACTAGCATCCTGAGGGGAACTGCTTTGTGCCTGGCCCTGTGTGGGGTGCTTACATAAGCGTGATCTTACGTGATCTTCACACTGTCTTTGTGAGTTAGGTAGGAGAGTTTTGTTTTTATAAAATAGAAAGTTGAGGCTGAAGGAGTTAAGCAACTGATCCCAAGTAGCACAGCAGCAGAGTCTGAGGGCATTTGGACACTGACTCACCCAGCTTCAAAGACTGTAATTCTTTGTACCATATTTCTTTGCTGGGTGAATTTTATTATTTTCCTCCCAGTTTTGTCTCTCCTCAAAAGTTTCAGTACTGGATCACTGAACATTTTTTCCAAAGGGTATCTTGAGAAACAATAAACTCTACCAACCTAAATATATTCAAATTGCATTAGATGGAGATGTGGTTCCTGAGCAATCTCATCCTACAGTGATGATTATCTTGCATATTCCTATTTAATGTAATATATACAATGTATTCATTTACTTATTTGTGCTTCCTAATTATTAACTATATTTTATCCATCTAGTCTTCTTTTATGACTTCCACAATATAAGGTAGAGAACTGCTAGTTATATAGTATTAATATTTAACAAATCTGCCTTTTTGGTTGCCACAAAAACAGCTTTAGCATAGGCCCCGCAAAATTCAAACTGAAGTGATCATAACATGAAAGGAGATGGTTTGGCCAGAAATCAACAAATCTTAGCAAAATTGCAAGTATATTGTGGTCTATAATTGAATACTAAACTTGAGCCACTTGCTTTCTTATACAGGTCATACTCTAAAAATACCAGACTGGTACAATCCAGGTGAGTGAAGAAAACTGAAATTTATCCAAAGTTGCTTTTACCTTTTCAGTGATGTATTTAGTTAACTGTTTAAGCCCAGGTCCAAGTGCCAGCTTCTTCTCTATTATGTCTTCAAATGCGATGAAGTATGTGCAGGGAGGGAAGGTGATCGGCTGGTGTGGGATGAGACTCTGAGGCTGTATTTAGCCTTTTCCATGAGTGCAGGAGGGTAGCAGAGCCACTCACTGGCTCAGAAATCCTTGAATCCTTCCAGGCAGAACTGCCCTGGGCAAAGAGAGCCAGTAATCTAAATGGATTACTATTTATAAATAGTTTTGAGTATTCATGCATGCTGAGAGGGTGCAGTTGGGTTTACGCAGTCCTGATTCTGCTATTCTTCTTCTTTAGAGCGTGCTGGAATTCACGGACCTCCAGTTGTAATAGAAGGGAGTGAATATTGGTTTGTTGCTGATCCCCGCTTAAGCTATGAAGAAGCTGTTCTGTATTGTGATAGTAATCACAGTTCTCTGGCTAGTTTAACATCTTTTACCGGACTAAGAGCCATCAAAAACAAGATAGCAAATGTAATTTAGAAGAATGTATTTTATTTTTTAATTTTTATATTTATTCTGTCATGCACGTGTACTCAGTTGTGTCTGACTCTGCAACCCCATGGACTGTAGCCCACCAGGCTCCTCCATCCATGGGATTTTTCAGACGAGAAGACTGGAGTGGGTTGCCGTTTCCTCCTCCAGGGGATCTTCTGTGCCCAGGAATTGAACCTGGGCACAGAACCTGTGGCTGCTGCACTGGCAGGCAGATTCTTTATCACTGAGCCACCTGGGAAACTGTATTTATTCAGTTAAAAGTTTTTTTAAATGTATAAAAGTTGAATGTTCCTCTCAAGTGAAATTTGCCTAACAACCTATAAGTTCATAACTGCATGTTAGAAAAATTTTAAATAGAACTGTATAATGTTTAAAAATATTGAAGATTAATTATAAATGTCAACTGATAAGATGAGCATCAAAAGTTATTATAACTTTGTAGTTAACTTGACATTCTCTTTCTAAGCATAACTAACTCTGCAAAATAGTTTTTTGGAGGAAAAGTAATTTGTATATTTTAAAATTTATAATTGGTAGCAATAGAATATTATATGTGCCATTAATGTATGCCCGCAATTACAGTGACCATATTTTCTGTATACAAAATAGGGTACGTGAATATAAAAAAAGTTTCTAAATTACTTTCTTCAGTGAACGGACCCAGTTTATGTAATTTAGTAAACAAAGTAATGAATATTCAGAAATTTTAGTGGTTTATGATTTTGATAGGCCAGGGTATTTAAATCAAAACTCTCCTAGAAAAGTTAGCACATGTAAGGGTGGGTGTTCATTTGGTTGTTTTATTTTGTTTTTGTATTGTTTTTTTCAGATATCTAGTGATGAGCAGAAATGGTGGGTGAGAACTACTGTACAGCTGACATCACATCGTTTAATATAGTATGTGACATCTTTGATGCTGCCTTTGTAAAGTTATCATGTAAAAGAATCTGTCCCAAATCCCCTTTTATTTAATACTAAATGGAGCAGTTATTTTTAATTAGTTTTGAACATTAATCCTTCAACTACCTAGACTGAGAAACCAAATCCTTTTGCAAATGAGCATCAAGAAAAAAGCAGTGTAAGATAATGGCCTGACATTAAATTTAGAATTAAAATTGCTTACAATAAAGCCCAAGATGGAACATGTAACTACATTGCAAGCTGTCACATCTCTCCTCTTCTTTCAGCTCACGAGACCCATGGCATCACTTTCCTATACTATTTGGAGAGGAATGCTTTTACCTGTCTGCCAAGACTTGGTTTAATGGTAAGGTTAATTCCAAATCCTTTAATGTTGATTATGTAATATGTGAACTTCAGGTTCAATTACTAGCTTAATCTTGTTTTCTTTTTGATTATACATGTAGTAGCTTCATCTTGTTCTGATTTATTGCTACTGACAATAGCTCAAGTTCCAAATGCAAGTAAAGGTGCTTTTCACTGAGAATGTTTTGACTTCCTTTATCCTAAAGCAGTTGAGCTTCCCTCATAGCTCAGTTGGTAAAGAATCTGCCTGCAATACAGGAGACTCCAGTTCAATTCCTGGATCGGGAGGAAATGCTGGAGAAGGGATAGGATACCCACTCCAGTATGTGTGGGCTTCCCTTGTGGCTCAGCTGGTAAAAGAATCCACCTGCAATGAGGGAGACCCAGGTTCGATCCCAGGGTTGGGAAGATCCCCGGGTGAAGGGACAGGCTACCCACTTCACTTTTCTAGCCTGGAGAATTCCACGGACTGTATAGTCCATGGCATTGCAAAGAGTCAGATGTGACTGAGCGACTTTCAGTCGCTAAAGCAGTTACTTAGAAATAAACTTACCCTTTCCTAACTGATGAGGGTATAGACAAATTCACAAAGATAAGTGGGCAGCAGTTCTAAAGTATAGTTTAGGTCTCTATCCCCCTCCCCAAGAGCCTTCTTCATCTCTCTGTTTCCTGCCACTAGGAAATGTACCAAGTTTGTGCATTTTTATAGGCAATATTGGTATGCTACAACCTATTGAAATGAGTAATAATAATAGGAGACAAAAATAGCTAGGAAAGAAAAGGAATATATTTTAACCATTTGGGAAATATTGATTTAAAGAGACTTTCTTTACTACTGGATTGTTTTTAAAAATGTGCTGAATGGAAAATTCTCACCACAGTAATCTTGCTTTTCACTTCTCAGATTTACGAAAACCTGCAGACTGTAGTACCAAGTTGCCCTTTGTCTGTGAAAAATACAATGTATCTTCATTAGAGAAATATAGTCCAGATTCTGCAGCTAAAGTGCAGTGCTCTGGGGATTGGATTACTTTTCAGAACAAGGTAAAAAGGGAATTGCTACATTCTGCAGATGATGATTGCCTTCATGATGATTATATGGCCCATGGCCTAATGACATCCCAAGTAACTTCACTAAGATAGACTCTGCATATTTCAGTATCACACCTGATTCTCTACATTTTCAGAAACGGAGTTACTCTCAAGTTAGTCATGCCTGCCGGTCTTTCAGAATACAGTGTTCCTGTTCCATTGCTGCTAACACTTAAGTTGCTGAAGTTGATCTTTCAATGAATAGTACATTAACTATTCAGGACTATCTCTTTGGCATGTAGGAAACTGACTGTATTTCTGGCTGATAAATTTTCCTCCTTAAGGAAAACATCCAAGCAGCATTTATCAATCAAATTAGATCAACATTTCCCAAATTACTTTTGGGGAGTAGACACATATGCTGACAAAATATTAATCATTGATCTTGCCTCCAGAGTAGGGTTTATGATTAAATAGATTGGGAAGTGCCACGTTCTATATTTGCCTCCTTGAGATGCACAAGTCATATTGGTGTATGTATCTTAGGAAATGCAACTGACTGCTAAAAAGAGAAATTACTACAGTATGCTAAAACATTTATTCTCTCAGATAAAAGAAATTTGAAGATAAGCAGGCTGGGGTTGGTATGAAAGCTCTGTGGTCTTCAAAACCAGACTTCCCTTTCTCTTTCTGCTCTACCATCCTTAACTTAAGGCTTCAAAGCTCAAATTCAGGGTGTTTGTTGGTCTTTTCTAGAAGTCCTCCAATGATTTTATATCTCTCTGGCCACTCTTGTCTGTAAGGAGGCTGAAAAAAAAATTTTGTAGAATGTTTCAAGGAACATAATTTGGGCCATACTACTACACAGTAACATGACAATAATATCAAACAGTAAAAGGAAGAGATGGGTCTGGCAACCGAAAGCATCTGTAGTAAAATTTAAAATATTAGGGGTATATTTTGACTTTTAAAAATTAAAATAATATTGTCCCCCCAAGGTGCTAGGACTATATTAATTTACATAGTTGATATAAATTTGTAGAGTTTTTGTTTGTTTTATTGAAGTATAGTTGACTGAAAGTAGTATATTAATTTCAGGTGTTCAATATAGTGATCAGATATTTCTATAATTATACACCATACAAAGTTATTATAAAATTGATTATAATCCCGTTGCTATAGATAACATCCCTGTGACTTATTTATTTTAGTCTATAGTTTGTATCTCTTAATCCTTTTCACCCCTTTGAATTAAAATATCCTGCCAAGAGACAGGGGGATGATTTCTTTTAAAATGTGTTTTTTTTTAATATAAGGTAATGGTGAAGAATATATATTTGAAATCAAATGGGGCAGAGTTTAAATGCTGACCATGCTATGGCTATTTCACTTATGGGTAAAGTTTTTTAATGTCCCTGTGCTTCCGTTTCCCCATTTGTTGTGAGAATTAAATGAGATAATGCTGTGCAAAGTGTTTAGTGCAAGGTAGTACTCAGTAAATGGGAAATTAAAAAAAAAAAAATAGTCCAAAAAAAAAATAGTTCAAAGACTGCTCTTCAGTTGTTTAAATTGAGAGTATAGGTTTGCATTCTTATGACACTACTTTGTAAATTTCTATACCTTACAGACAGAAAATTAGCAGCACTCTAAAAGATAAGGCATTTACTTCCTATAGGAACTTTCATTTGTCTGAAATTTTATACTTCGTGTGTATTCTTTATTTGTAGTGTTTTCTAAGGATCAAACCCAAATCTGTCACATTTTCTGAAGCCAGTGATATTTGTCATACCTATGGTGGAACCCTTCCTTCAGTGTTGAGCCAGAGAGAACAAGGTAGCAGAATTGTTCTGTAAACATGTTTTATTCTGATCTGGGGGCCAAGTTCCTGTTGGCAAGATGTGGGGAATTAACATATAAAAAGAATCTTACTAAATTACTTTTTATAGAGTTAGGTGATAATCAAAGATTAACTTGATAGTTAGATAAGCTCAAAGCATTCATTGACATATTTAGTATACCTTTAATTTCAATAAGTCAAATGCTTTTAAAAAAAAAATATGTAACTTTCTGACAGATTTTATTACATCCCTGCTTCCGGATATGGAAGCTTCTTTATGGATTGGTTTGCGCTGGACTGCTTATGAAAAGATAAACAAGTGGATGGATAATAGAGAGCTGACATACAGTAACTTTCACCCATTACTGGTTGGTCGGAGGCTGCGAATACCATCAAATGTAAGTTTGTTTGTTCTTTTAATCAGTACATTGTGTAGCTCAATGAAATACCTGAGTCTTCCACAAATTATTGGGTTAAAAACAATGGCCTATCTTATGAGTCCATTTATATGAAACATCCAAATAGGCAAATCTATAAAGATAGAAAATAAATTACTGTTTACTAGAGACTAAGGAGGCTAGAAGGATTGGCAGTGATGGCTGAAGCATATGGGGTTTCTTTCTAAGGTGGTGAAAATGTTCTAAGATTGATTGAGGCTGATGGTTGCACAACTCTGTGAATATACTGAAAACTATAGAGTGTATACTTTAAATGGGTGAATTATACCATCTATGAATTATATCAGTAAAGCTGTCACAAGGAGAACAACAACATAGCTTTCCCAGCCTTTGTGTAGGTGCCCTAGTTTTTCATAGTAGCACCATTTGGAGCTGTCAGATTTAGTCTTCTGAGGGTAAAAAGTACAAAATTGGTGATTGGTGATCATTTTCCCCTAAGATCTAAATGTAAAGAAGCTGTAGAAGGGAAGAAGGCATTATTTTAACAATGGTTATCCTGTATCATGATATTGCTGTCCATTGCTTCTGTCTTCCTTATTTGCTGGATACAAACCACCTTTTGCACAGAAAGCAAAAATTATTAAGAGGTTAAAGTTGAATTCCAAAAGTACATGCTGCTGCTGCTGCTGCTAAGTCGCATCAGTTGTGTCCGACTCTGTGCAACCCCACAGACGGCAGCGCACCAGGCTCCTCTGTCCCTGGGATTCTCCAGGCAAGAATACTGGAGTGGGTTGCCATTTCCTTCTCCAAAAGTACATGCTTGATGACATTAACTGATACAACTGATGCAGTGGAACTTGGCTCAAGATTGACATAGATGGCAAAGGGAACTGAAACATGTAATTATTACAAAGTAAATATCAAAATAATGCTTAGTTATTATAGAAAATTTGGAAGTTATAAAAGAGTAAACAACATAAAGAAAAATATCAACCTTCATCCTGCTTATATTTAGGCTGGTAGCTTTTAAACTTTTCACTCATGCCCCATAGTAAGAAATACATTTAAAGAACCATTTAGCACATAGATATAAGTATAATACTGAATTGAAACAAAAATTTCAGGTAATAATACTTACCCTTAGAGCTTATATTGCTTCCTATTCTAGTCTGCTTTAGTCTAGTATAGTCAATCTATTCTCTGTACTCTATCCTATTCTATTTCATTATCAGAAGTAAGAATCGAGATCCACTGAACTGATTTCATGACCTACTAAATGAGTCTCAAACCATGTTTGAATCCTGATTGAGGGAATCACAATGAATATTCCAGCATTTTTCTTCTAGGACTTTTCTATACACTGTCTTCTTGACATAGATAAGATTATATACTATTGTATCTACTTTTCTCATTTAGTATTGTAGAAGTATCAATAGTTCTTATGCCATTAAAGGATATACTTGATAATCATTTTGATGGTTGCACAGTATTTCTTGATATATATGCCATCATTTACCTAAACAATGCTGGGTGTTTCAGTTGTTTTCAGTTTTGCATAATCTTAAATAGCTGCAGTTAACATCTTTGTGTATAATCTTTGCTATATATTTCAGGTTACCTCCTTAGGATAGATTTAGGTAGCCAGATCAAAAGATATAAGTAGTTCTAAAACTCTGGTTACCAAATTGCTTTCCAGAAAGGTTTATGAGTTTATTTTTTTGTCAGCAATATGTTGTGAGTAAGCCAGAAAGAAAAACACCAATACAGTATACTAATGCATATATATGGAAATTGAAAGATGGTAACGATAACCCTATATGCGAGACAGAATAAGAGACACAGATGCATAGAACAGTCTTAGGGACTTTGAGGGAGGTGCGGGTGGGAAGTTCTGAGAGAATAGCATTGAAACATGTATATTATCATATGTGAAACAGAACACCATTCCAGGTTCGATGCATGAGACAAATGCTCAGGGCTGGGGCAATGGGATGATCCAGAGGGATGGGATGGGGAGGGAGGTGGGAGGGGGGTTCAGGATGGGGAACACATGTAAACCCATGGCTGATTCATGTCAATGTATGGCAAAAACCACTACAATATTGTAAAGTAATTAGCCCCCAACTAAAATAAATAAATTTATTGAAAAAAAAAATAATTTCCAACATTTATTGAGCAGCTAATGTGTCAGACATTCTACTAATGCATCACATGTGTCATTTCATTTGATCTGCACAAAAAATGTGAAACAGTCGGTACTCCTCTCCGATCTTAGAAATGCAGAGACAGAGAGTCACATAAATTGCCAGAAGTCATTCAGGGTATTTGTGCAGAGTCGGCTTTTAAATCTGAGTCTGCAGAGGCAGCATTCTTAGCTTCTTTACTACATTGCCTCTACTAAAGTGCTCTAAGGAGCATTATCTTTTAAAAATTCTTGCTATTTTGTTAGTTTAAATGATATCATATTTTCTGATTTCTAGTAAAAGCATTTGTTAGATTTCTATTGCTCTGATTTCTAATAAAAGCATATAAATTCAGTAATAATTTTAATTTCATCAAATGTGAATTTTTATTCTTTGAAAATTTGTCAAAGTCTTCTTGTAGTTCTTACTGTTTTTATGACTGTGTAAACATTAACTGTGCAAACCGTGTGTTTCTTGCATTTATTGCAAATATTTTCATAGGATTTTTCTTTAAGTCTAAATACCAAAAATATTACAGAAGTTAAGTTTTGATTTTTTTGTTTCATGTTTAACTCTATTTATTTCTTTTTTTCCCTCCATTCTTTTTAGGTTATAATGTTAGTTAGTTAAGTGTATGCCTTTATTTTCTTCATTTTGTTTTATAGCTTGCCTTTTTATTCTGACAACATGATACATCCATGGTATATGGTATATGTTGTCAATGGGTACTTAATCATTTTCCCTAATCCTGGCCAATTGTCTAGCATCATTTATTGCATATACTTCTATTTGTTAAAATCAATATTGAATGCCTTCTTTATGTGAAGTGTGTGTGTGTACGTGTGCATCTATGTATGAGACATACTCCTGTATAGCTCTTACACTGATCTAAATACTACCATGTTACCATATTTCAAAAAATATAATAGGATTAGTTATCCTTTGTTATATGCTTTTAAAAAAATTTAGCTGTTCTGTCTATTCTTCAAGGCAAACTAGAATTATTTACTTAATTTCCACTCTTAACAATTAAATAGAAAACATCTGGTGAGAATTTGACAACATTTTAGGAAGAATTGACATCTCTTTATTAATCTTTCCTCAAGAATATGGTGTAACATGTCTCTCCACTAATTCAAGTCTTCCTTTTAAATTCCTCAGTGATGTTTTCATAGAAATTATCTTTCTTATTGCTGTTGAGAATGCCAGCTTTTTAAAATTTTCTTATTGATGTATAGAAAACCTATTGTTTGGGGATTTTTGTACATTTATTTCATAGGTATCCATATTACTAAAAACTCTTACTACTTCTCAAGAGTTTTTCACTAGATTTTCTTGGGTTTTCTAATTAGATAATCATAATTTGCAAATAACAGTTCACACTTCACTACATATGGTAAGACTTCCAGAACCATGGTAAATACCAGGAGTATTAAATAATATCTTACACTTGATCTGGACTCTAATAGGACTATCTTTGTCCTATAGTCTTTGATTTTTACATCTGATGTGTATTTTTTGTTCAAGATATATCATTCTATAACTAGTTTATTTTAAATTTTTATTCAAGAATAAGTAGTAAAAAAAAAAGAATAAGTAGTAGATTTTCTAAAATTTATTTTCAACATTTATTAAAATTGTGTCATATAGTTTTTCCCATTAGGCCCATGGATATGTGGCCCATTGATAGATGTTGTGTTAAAACCATTTTTATCTCCTAAATAAAACCTAATTATATTGAAAAGCAGAGACATTACTCTGCCAACAAAGGTCCGTTTAGTCAAGGCTATGGTTTTTCCAGTAGTCATGTATGGATGTGAGAGTTAGATGGTAAAGAAAGCTGAGCGCCAAAGAATCGATGCTTTTGAATTGTGGTGTTGGAGAAGACTCTTGAGAGTCCCTTGGACTGCAAGAAGATCCAACCAGTCCATCCTAAAGGAGATCAGTCCTGGGTGTTCATTGGAAGGACTGATGTTGAAGCTGAAACTCCAATACTTTGGCCACCTCATGCGAAGAGTTGACTCATTGGAAAAGACCCTAATGCTGGGAAGGGTTGGGGCAGGAGGAGAAGGGGATGACAGAGGATGAGATGGCTGGATGGCATCACCGACTTGATGGACATGGGTTTGAGTAGCCTCCAGCAGTTGGTGATGGACAGGGAGGCCTGGCATGCTGCGATTCATGGGGTCGCAAAGAGTTGGACACGACTGAGCGACTGAACTGAACTGAACTGAATCCTAAATAAAACCTAATTTCAGTAATAAAACCTAATTACTGAAAGTGGATTATTATTATACTATTCTACTGAATTAGATTTGTTAGAATTTTATTTGGGAATATTTTCATCTCTGTTCGTAGAGTTAATTTTTTTAATGCCATATTGTTAGATTTTTCTTTCTGATTGTGTCAGCTTCATAAGATGAACTGGGTAGTTTTCTGCCTTTGTGTTTTGAGATTATGACTCAGCCTGGGAAGTTATGTTTCTCTGAAAGTTTGAAGGAACAAAACCATGTGATACTAGAATCCTGTTCCAAGATCATTCTTTAATCATAAAGGGATTTGGTACAGTAGTTGAGGGCTAAATTCTAGAGTCAGATTGTCTGGATTTGAATTCCATTCAGCCATTTAGTATGCCTTAGGAAGTTCACTTCTCTTAAGCCTCGTTTTTTCATTTATAAAGATGCCCTGGAGAAGGGAAAGGCTACCTACTCCAGTATTCTGGTCTGGAGAATTCCACGGACTGTATAGTCCATGGGGTCGCAAAGAGTTGGACATGACTGAGAAACTTTCACTTTCAGCTGTTGCTAGTAGTAAAGAACCCACCTACCAATACAGGAGACGTTTAAGAGACATGGGTTCCCATGGACAGAGGAACCTGGTGGGCTACAACCCATGGGGTTGCAAAGAGTCAGACATGACTGAAACAACTTAGCATGTATGCATGCATGTAGTATTTAAAAAAAAAAAATATAGCTCCTGGGGTAAGCTTACTTTTCTTATTTTTCTAAGAGTAATATGTTTCAAACATTTAGAAGAGTGTAGGGATAATATACTTTGAATAAATTTTCATGTCTAATGTTACTGATTTGCGGTCAACAAATGAAATCTAAATAAATGCTTTTATTTATGGATGTTTCATAGTGACAAGTATAGGATCAAAGCTTTAAGGTGAGTTCTCTCTTGTATGGGACACCATTTGTCATTATAAAAAGTTTGCTGCTGCTGCTAGGTCACTTCAGTCATGTCCGACTCTGTGCAACCCCATAGATGGCAGCCCCCCAGGCTCTGCTCCCTGGGATTCTCCAGGCAAGAACACTGGAGTGGGTTGCCATTTCCTTCTCCGATGCAGGAAAGTGAAAAGTGAAAGTGAAGTCACTCAGCCGTGCCAGACTCGTAGCGATCCCATGGACTGCAACCCACCAGGCTCCTCCATCCATGGGATTTTCCAGGCAAGAGTACTGGAGTGGGTTGCCATTGCCTTCTCCGATAAAAAGTTTATAAGTATTTAATAAGTTAAATTAATTGTCATCACTTTTTTGCTTACTTGCAATGTTAAGAATGAGAGCAAAGTGTTAAATATTACTATAATTGCTTTTGTCTTCTAACAGGTTTTCTTTATCTGTTTTAAAGGTGCATTTATCAATATTACTACTATTTTGGTTTGTGATTTCTAAAGTTAATTGCCCTTTTCCCATGTTTTGAAAATTTATCAAGATTTTCTTAGTGATTTCATGGTCATCTCCCTAATGGATTTTTCTATAGGAAGAAAAATCCAATTTGGAATATAAAATTATCTTGCTGGGATCCTCAGACTGTTAGTTTCATGATTGCTTATACATATTTGCCTTTTTGTTTAGATTTTTGATGAAGAGGCATCTTACCACTGTGCTGTAATGCTCAACCTCCAAAAGTCACCTTTTACTGGGATGTGGAATTTTACTTCCTGTAGTGAACACCATATTCTGTCTCTATGTCAGAAATACTCAGGTATAGATCATTATTTATATGACTATGGTACTTCATGTTGTTAGAGATGTACAGTATGTTTTCACAAAAAAAATCTTATAAATTAATTAATATTTGTAATCATACAGCTTCCTTAACATTTTAGCATGGCTACATCCATGTGAGTCAAATTAGCTCAAGTATTGAATAGAATGTGATTTTCTTTCAAGATTATTGCCATAATTACATATCAAGATTAAGTATTTAATGGAATTTGTTAATAGGAGTTGTCTAATGACAGTAAATTATGGTTGCATTTTGTTCTCCTTTCTCCTCTGGAATTTTTCAGATTTTACTTTCTATCATGAGAAAAAGAGGAGAAAAAAATGTTTGTAACTGAACTCGGTGTAAACATTCATGGTTAAATTTAGCACTCAAAGAAATAAAAGGATATGAACAATTATAAATGGATCACGGTCTAAGCCTTATCCTATAATCCACATAAAAATAAAATATGTACTTAAAAGTAGACATCATCTATATTTTCAAAATATTTTTTATTAAATTGTTTTCATTGGTCACAGTAAGTTTTTAATAAATGATTTAAAAAAAGAAATCATTTGTCATGTAATGAGAATCACAAGTAGCTAATCCATGTGCTTCTGAAGAACTTTTTGCTAAATTAATCTTTACTCATTTTTCTTACACTTTTTAGTTACTGCCTTAATTCAGAGAAGTATTGCAAATCAATAATTCAAATATATCCTCTAAGGAGTGGTTTCATACATTTTTTCATGGGTTCTCCCAGATGAAAACTTGTAAAGGGACACTTAACACCTCTTGTTGAAGCAGTTCAAAGAAAGAAAGAATCTGACACCAGTCTGAAATGGTAATCTTACTGCACTCTAGTTTTATTTACAGCTTTTCCCTTTCCCAAATCCGATCAACTAAAACAGAATTTTTTTAGCAAAACATACCTAGTTCTCCTACCCAAAGTCTAAAACAAATAGGTAGGTAATACCTAAAGTACATTATTACAGAGAGAAATTTCAAAAGCTGTCTCGTGACTTGCCAAGTGGGTGTTGTTTTTTTTTTTCTTTTACACACAGAAATTGAAAGCAGACAGACCTTGCACAATACTTCAGAGACTATGAAGTATCAAAATAACCTGTACAAAATAATCCTGAAGACCCTGACCTGGACCGATGCTCTAAGAGAGTGTCAGAAAGAGAACATGCAGCTGGTGAGCATCACAGACCCGCACCAGCAGGCCTTCCTGACCGTGCAGGCGGTCCTTCGGAACTCCTCTCTGTGGATCGGACTCTCCAGTCATGACGTAAGTTTTCAATCCCAATTGCCGGGATTGGGTGATGGAATGTGACGTTTTTTTTACTGCACACGGCTTCTCTCATATCAGACTAAAAAAACCCAGAGATCACAGAATCTTACGCCAGTGAATGAATTTCATGAAGTATGTAATTTTTAGTGGCAGTCATTTTTCCACTGATTTGCTGCTTTATTGTTTACCTTTAGAAAAATGTCCAATGGACATATGTAGCTGAGCACTTCTTTTTATTTATTCTAATCAAAGATGGAGCGGGAATCTGGAGCTGCCATCTCTTCTCAGCCAATGAAAAGGAGAGGGGAAGGGCAGTTACAAAATCACAGGGGGTTGGGTGAATGGAAGACATTATTAAAGGGCTTTTTATCCCTTTCTGAATAAGCAAAGTGAAATTAAGCCACTCTACAAAGGAATTAGAAGAGCAATTCACCACATCTCCAACTCTGATCTTGGGTACTTCTCATTCATCTCTTAGCCCAACAACAAATGCTAGTCTCTTATTAATTCCCAACACTGAATTACATAAATATAGCATGAACAGGAATATTTATGCTCATAAATCTTTGGGCTAAAATTAATAGGGAATCTTCTTTAAAATAGAGCTCTATTATTTCTGTCAGCATCGTAGTCCTTTTCTGCCTCTTTTCTGAGCCTTCTTTGTAATGATTTGATGCTTTGCTCACTGAAATGAATTTAAAGTTAAGATATAGGGCTGGTATATAAGGCTGCATATGTTGTCTACTGATAGGGGTGCCATTTACAAAGATGGTAATGTGAACTTTGCTTCCTGCATCTGTGCAGCGAGTGACCCATAAAGCCCAATTAGGTAAGTGTCACCTAAACCAGTATTCCTAATCCACTCTTAGAGAGAAGTTAATCGGGAGAGTAGGAGAGAAGCATCCATGGCATTGTGAAGCAAACCTGAGGCATGTAGGCTGTAGGATAACCCTCAGTGTACCAAGACGGTTTTAGGGTTGTCTGGAAAAAAGGTGATAAAAGACGATTCAATCCTTGCACAAACCCCAAATTGAACTGCAGAGTGGATGAAAAACTTAAGCTCAGAAGTAAACATAATCTTTGACAAACTTTAAATTTATTACCACTGCCATTTGTCAGAAGCTCAATTAAAAAAAAACAAACAAACAGTACTTAGAAATTGCTTGAAGAATAGTTTCTCCAAAACTCTGGATTTTAAAATGTACCCTTAGTTCAAGCCAGATTGTCAGCTTGAACTGCTTTCCTAGACTTCACAGTATCAGTTCCTTCATAACATTGTTTTTACTTCCTTTCTCATTCATGTTTGGCATTATGTGAAACCCATCACTGTGTCTCTTGTGAAGCTGGTAATCAGTTGTTACGTTTCCTAGTTTTAATCACATTAAACCTTTTAAAACAAAAGCAGTGTTGTCACTGGAGAAAGATTGTAAAGTTAGAATAAATTAAAAGAATAAAATTGAACTCACTTGTAATCCCCAGTATCTAGTGATAAATGTGGTTTAAATGTTTAGTATATATCCTTCAGGTTATTTTTCTGTGTACATGTATTTATTTTTAAGACACTTCGTATCATACAGTTTTGTAACTTTTTTCCCCCAATTGATGATTTTGGTCTTCTTTCTTATTCTGTTTTCAATCTTCACCTCTTTTTCTCTTTTCCCTTTTGCTCTTCAACATATTTTATGTAGCTCTTTATTACATATTTTCGTAAGCTGCCTTAAATCTTTGGAACATGGCAGGATATAAAGAAATGAAAGTTTACACTAAAAACAGTGGGGAGGTTTTGAAAGATTTTAAGCATGGTAGTAACAACATCAGACTTTGACTTGAGAAAAATTATGCTGTGAAGAAGCTGGGGAAGGAAGTGAGAAGTCCTGAGACAGAAGACCGGTTAGACTTTCTTGTAGACATCAGTGCAGGAAATGATGATGGTCTGGATTGAGGCGTGTTTACACTGTCTGCAGCGCAGCAGTTGTGGGTTATAGGAAGTCCGGAGTGTAACTGTGACAGCAGGTCACTCGAGTACATTGAAGTGAAAGTCTAGAAGAAGAGGAAGTCAAGAAGGTCTGGGAACGGGGCGAGTCAACCACATGAACACAGAACTCCCTAATTTAGAGATAGGACCAGGAGGACAGAGCAAGACTTGGGGCGTCTCCTTAGTGAATGTCAGAGATGGGCAGGGGGCCAAGACCTCAGTGAATGTCAGAGAGAAGCAAGGACTCTGGGGGGTGGCAGCGATAAGGGCATAAACCTCAAAGGAAATTACTAAAGGAGGTAAAAATACCCATGACCTCATTCTCATACCTCTGTGGTATCTGAGACTAAGAAAAACAAATAGCCTTCCCTTGTGGGTGCTGAAAGGAACTTACTCTGTTAGAAAAGACAGGTTTTAATTAAGATCCATCAAGGTCTAGAATTTAGTCAAGAGATACTTACAGTCTTAGTAAACAGATTTAGTATTCAATAAAGAGATGGAGGGAGTGGGATGGCTTATCTACAAGGAACAGAAGTTCCAAAGGTCCAAGGACCTGGGTTAGTTGGGAGTGCAGCAAGGGAGAAGGAATCCAGGGTGATACCCAGTACTGGCAACATCACAGGGACAAAGGGCCACATTCAAGGCCACTTGGTTTAGAAATTAACTGGCTACAACTTTACAACTGGAATGCTCAGCTCAGTTCAGTTCAATTGTTCAGTCGTGTCCAACTCTTTGCAACCCCATGGACTGCAGCATGCTAGGCCTCCCTGTCCATCACCAACTCCTGGAGTTTACTCAAACTCACGTCCATTGAGTCAGTGGTACCATCCAACCATCTGGTCCTCTGTCATCCCCTTCTCCTCCTGCCTTCTATCTTTTCCAGCATCAGAATCTTTTCAAATGAGTCAGTTCTTCGAATCAGGTGGCCAAAGTATTGGAGTTTCAGCTTCAGCATCAGTCCTTCCAATGAATATTTGGGACAGATTTCCTCTAGGACTGGTTGGATTTCCTTTCAGTCCAAGGGACTCTCAAGAGTCTTCTCCAACACCACAGTTCAAAAGCATCAATTCTTCAGTGCTCAGCTTTCTTTATAGTCCAACTCTCACATCCATACATGACTACTGGAAAAACCATAGTTTTGACTAGATGGACCTATGTTGGTAAAGTAATGTCTCTGCTTTTTAATATGCTGTCTAGGGAGTAAGTGCCTTTTAATTTCATGGCTGCAGTCACCATCTGCAGTGATTTTGGAGCCCAAAAAAATAAAGTCTGTCATTGTTTCCATTGTTTCCCCATCTGTTTGCCATGAAGTGATGGGACCAGATGCCAGGGATCTTAATTTTCTGAATGTTGAGCTTTAAGCCAACTTTTTCACTCTCCTCTTTCACTTTCATCAAGAGGCTCTTTAGTTCCTCTTCGCTCTCTGCCACAAGGGTGGTGTCATCTGCATATCTGAGGTTATTGATATTTCTCCCGGCAATCTTGATTCCAGCTTATGCTTCATCCAGCCCAGCATTTCTCATGATGTACTCTGCATATAAGTTAAATAAGCAGGGTGACAATATACAGCCTTGATGTACTCCTTTCCCGATTTGGAACTAGTCTGTTGTTCCATGTCCAGTTCTAACTGTTGCTTCCTGACTGCATACTATTTCTCAACAGGCAGGTCAAGTGGTCTAGTATTCCCATCTCTTTCAGAATTTTCCACAGTTTGTTGCGGTCCACACAGTCAAAGACTTTGGCATAGTCAATGAAGCAGAAGTAGATGTTTTTCTGGAACTGTCTTGCTTTTTTGATGACCCACCGAATGTTGGCAATCTGATCTCTGGTTCCTCTGCCTTTTCTAAATCCAGCTTGAACATCTGAAAGTTCACAGTTCATGTACTGTTGAAGCCTGGCTTGGAGAATTTTGAGCATTACTTTACTAGCATGTGAGATGAGTGCAATTGTGTGGTAGTTTGAGCATTCTTTGGCATTGCCTTTCTTTGGGATTGGAACAAAAACCTACCTTTTCCAGTCCTGTGGCCACTGCTGAGTTTTCCAAATTTGCTGGCATATTGAGTGCAACACTTTCACAGCATCATCTTTTAGGAATGCTGGTGGAGAACAATTCTGGATGAAATAGTTGGTAGTGTTGAGGTTTGACTGCATTTGCTATTTTTTGGTTCACTAAGGGGACTCCATGTGGCCTTTGCCCAATGTTCCATGTAAGCCATTGATGCCAAATTGCCATGGGCCTCAGGAAAGCATACCTTAGTGGGTCAGTGTGTAGGGCCTGGTGCCCTGGCAGCACCACGGGAAAGCTCAGGCAGGCCTGTACTTCACAACCCATCACCTGCACATCTGTAACTACCTTGAAAGCCTCTCTCAAGACAGGTAGTCATGCTTTTGTTAGGATGTAAAGATAGATGTTCACAGATTTCTAGTGCACAATAGAATGTAGTGAATAAGGAAGTTTCTCTTCAAAGACAAGTGTGAAAAGAGTGGTATGAGATCCACAGGGCCTGAGAGTTTAAAAGGGAGCTAACACCCATGTAGCTCTTATTGTGTACCAGCTAGCCACTGATTTATGTGTTTTACACGTTACCCCATTGATTCTAACCCATGAGATTAAGTGTCAGATCCATTTAATAGAAGAGGGGATGGAAATGTGGCAAGGTAATATCACAATCCAAAGCTGACAAATGACTGAACCAGAATTCAAAACTAGTATGCTTATCTCCAAACCCATGTTCTTTCCACTACTACATATTATCTCTAAGTTAATTAGTGCTCACAGTGGTCCTCACTCCATTTTAGCTTTCTGATTTCCAACAATGAATGATTCTAATTATGTGTGAGGCAGCAAAGCATAACAGTTTAGACCATGGACTCTAGGGACTAATGGCCTGAATTTGAATCCCAGCTCACTGTGGTTTTACATTCTGTGTGATGGTGCATGACTTCAGTCTCCTCATCTATAAAATGGGTATGTGATAGTACCTGGGTGCCTCATGTGGTTGTTATGAGGATTATATAATATTTGCAAAGTACTTAAAACAATGCCTGATATGTAGTAAGTGCTTTGTAACTAGGTACTAAATATAAGATAAAATTAAAAGTCACGCTCAGTCATATCCAACTCTTTGTGACCCTGTGGACTGTAGCCCATTAAGTTCCTCTGTCTATGGAATTCTCCAGGCAAGAATACTGGAGTGGATAGCCATTCCTTTCTCCAGGGGATATTCCCTACCCAGGGATCGAACCCAGGAGTCCTGCATTGTAGACAGATTCTTTACTGTCTGAGCCACCAGGGAAGCCCTTAGATCGACCACAAGGGTCAAAATCAAAGAGTAGGGATAAGATGAAGGATTGCCACTTAAAATATATTTCTCCTCCTTCCAGGATGAACTCAATTTTGGTTGGTCAGATGGGAAACATCTTCAGTTTAGTCGCTGGCCTGAAAATAATGAGCAACTTGAAGACTGTGTAGTATTAGACACTGATGGATTCTGGAAAACATTGGATTGTGATAATAATCAACCAGGCGCTATTTGCTATTATTCAGGGAGTATGCTAATTTCAAGTATTTTAACTCTTTAATTGTTATCAGTCTTATGAGTAGTGGAATTCGGGGGCAATGGATTTGAAATCTTGTTTTAAAATTATAAAGCAATTATAATCTTGTCCTTTTTACAACAGAATTTATGGTGAAAATTTGTAATCAAGAATTATTATATGTTAAATATTTTTCCATTAATTTTTTATTTTAGATGTATTTTGTCTTTATTTCTGCCATCAGATGATAGTAATTGACCTTTGAGTTTTAAGTTCCTCGTTAGCCTCATTTTGTGTACCTTTTTGTTTATGTTCTTATGGAAAACTTACATCTGTGGGCATTCGTTTGTAATTCTTTTCAATACTTCACATGTGTTTTATGAGTCACTGCTAAGATTTGGTTGTAAGTAACAATAATGAGCTCACTTAAGAGAAATTCAGATCTTCAGAAACGGGGACAGAGCTGCACCTTCTGAGGAAAATGAGTCTGTAAGCCAGAGGTCTTCCACCTCTCTGTTCTGTTTCTCTCTGTGGATCTGCACTCTTATCTTTATATACTTCCTGCTTCTCTGCACATAGTGAAACATGGCAGCTCTGCAGCTTTCAATTTTAGCCATAACTGGAGATGAATTGACTGTCTCTGAATCCCACTTTTCATATCTGTAGAGAGAATCTGATAGACTCAGCTGAATCAGATGTGCAGTCTCTAGCCCAGTCAGAGGAAAGTGGTTTTACAACTTTCAGGGGCCCACATTTGTGGGTTTGTGGTTAGAAAAAAAGACTACTTCACAAAGGGAGTTGCCATGAGCTGGGAGAAATACTGTACTGAATGGTCTCTACCACATATTGAATCGGTTTGATTGGCTTTGAGTAGAGCATATCTCTATTTGCATCTTTTTTAATGTATAGCCTTTTCATAAAATGAAAAAAAAAGCTGAATTCAGATATTCTAGGTGTCAGATTTTAAATTATTTCTATTTTCTTTGGTTAGAGCAATAACTTGTTTAGAACATCACATGTTTCATAAATATTTCTTTAAAATTAGAGAAGATGTCAGTAACCAGAAAACTGAAGGTGAATTCCCAAAGTTATATTTAGGTACCTGTTATTATGTTTGTATGCTTTCTCTGAAGTGGCCCCTTGTATTTCAAGTCTGGCAATGCAGGAAGACAGAAACTGCATTTAACCTAATAACACTTCATTATCCATATTATTCTACTCATTTCACATCAGGGGAAAGAAAATTGTATTAAATAATTTCCTTCCTACAGAAAGCCAGTTAAGAGGTCACATTTTATTCAAGCATAAACAGAACAAGCATCACCAAGTTATTATTTCTTGGCTTCCTGGATATTTCCTACAAATCAGATCTAATTACTATGAACATGATTTAATATTTATATATGCAATTAGAATTCTTACCATTAATTCTTTTTCTAGATGAGACTAACAAAGAGGTCAAACCAGTTGACAGTGTTCAGTGTCCATCTCCTGTTCTAAGTACTCCATGGATACCATTTCAGAACTCTTGCTACAATTTCTTGATAACAAAAAATAGATACAGAGTAACAACACAAGATGAAGTTCATTCTAAATGCCAGACACTGAGTAAGTATGTTATATAGCCATTATGTTACATTATGCTCTTAAAACAAATGAATCTCACCTGAGTGTATTATAAATATTTCTAATTAGCAGTAGTAACTAGAACTCAAAAATATCCATCTCCTGATTTCTGCATTGTCAATGACAAAGTATTAAAGTTTGTGTTTAGTTAAAATGGAAAGTATAGGAGTTCCTTCATTTTTAACCTATCCATTAGAGAACTAGTCTGTCTTTACATGTATAAACAAAGTGGATTCTACTTACAAGGGAAAAGAAATGACACTGAGACTAGAGAGCTGGATGTTAAATCAACTTAGGCTGCGGGCAAAAAGGGAATAGGTCGGTTTGAGTGGTTGAAAGCTTAGATAAGCTGTAAAGAAGCACCTCTGCTTAAAAGAAATACATATTTCATACTTTTAGCTCTCAAGGTTATCCAGATATTTCCTATGAGATCCGCTGAGGATTTGTGACTTTTTAACAGTGGACCCATCAACTTTGTAGAAAATTCATATGGAAGATATCAAACCATTATTCCCCAAAGGGTGCTCTGTGGAACACTACTTTTAAGAGGTGTTAAAAAAAAAAAAAAAAAGATTCTTAAAGAACAAGGATGAGAAATGCCACCACCTTTGTTTCCTGTTAAAACATTATCAAATATACATTAGCATGTACTTTGAGAAATACTGGCATGAATGAAGTAGTTTAACTTTGGTTAACCAATGTTTGTAAAGCTCTTTTCAATGTTAACTCTTTTCTGAGGAATCCCTGAGGAACACACTTTGGGAAATATTAAACTTTTAAAACCTTCCTGTAAAACAGTGAACTCTAAGGAAAAGGGAGATTTTTGACTTTTAGCCCATTCAAGAGGTTTTATTTGTTATAGTCTTTGACATCGTATCATTAATATACGTGGATTTATAGCAACTCAAAATAAGCCTTGTGAGGAAAAGCAAATCAGTGTTTCAAATTCTCTACTCAACTGCTAGTTTTCCACTATTCTGTGAGACCAAATTTAAGATCAAAATGTTTGAAAACTTCTCAACCTATTCATCGTTGTACAAGATGGTTTTTAATTTATGCCTCTTACTTATTTTCTACTGTTGTTTGTTTTGAAGTGTATTGAACTGGGAAGTAAAAATTGCTAAATCTATCAAACAAAGTGTTCTAAATAATTATTTAAATTTTGGCTATTTTTTATTTAACAGATCCAAAATCACATATTCTGAGTATTCGAGATGAAAAAGAGAACAACTTTGTTCTTGAGCAGCTTCTACACTACAATTACATGGCTTCATGGGTCATGTTAGGTATAACTTATGAAAGTAAGTTGTAAATCTACTGTTTTTTTCTATATTCATAGTTCATTATGGACTACTTGTTTATCACACTGTAAAACTATAGTTTTCAAAGTATTTATTTATCAACATACAAAATTATAATTATGTACTTAGCATAACTTACACAGATACCAAGACAGATTTTGTGTCTCTGCCCTGCCACTATAATACCTTTACCACCAAGCTTAGAGTTTAATGGTGGAAAATGATTCCCTTTTTCCACTCTCTCTCCTAGCAATACAAGACTGACTAAAAATGACTGCACTCCCACATGAATATCTAATCAGTTCAGTTCAGTTCAGTTGCTCAGTCGTGTCCGACTCTTTGCGACCCCATGAATCGCAGCACGCCAGGCCTCCCTGTCCATCACCAACTGCTGGAGTCTACTCAAACCTATGTCCATTGAGTCGGTGATGCCATCCAACCATCTCATCCTCTGTCATCCCCTTCTCCTCCTGCCCCCAATCCTTCCCAGCATCAGGGTCTTTTCCAATGAGTCAACTCTTCGCATGAGGTGGCCAAAGTATTGGAGTTTCAGCTTCAACATCAGTCCTTCCAATGAACACCCAGGACTGATCTCCTTTAGGATGGACTGGCTGGATCTTCTTGCAGTCCAAGGGACTCTCAAGAGTCTTCTCCAACACCACAGTTCAAAAGCATCAATTCTTCGGCGCTCAGCTTTCTTCACCGTCCAACTCTCACATCCATACATGACCACTGGAAAAACCATAGCCTTCTAATACTTACTTTATATCTCTAGGTGTATGAGCTGAGTGAGAATAGAAATGCACTTCTAACGTTGCATTTTTGGGTTTATATCATTGGCTTGGGGTATACATTAGAAAAAGGAGACACATAGTCTGCCAATGGACTAGAATGTTTGAGATTGTATGTGCCACAAACCCAAGATATAATTGCTATGAAACTTTTTAAAAAACACAGACTCTAATAGGAGAAGTAAGACCAATATAGAAAGATACTCATTAAGAGGTGTCCTAAAAATCATAAAGTTTTGAAATTAGAAAAAATCACTCTCTGGGCATAAAGCCTCAAAAACATACATTTACCCAAAGAGGGGGCTGAATGAGAGGCACAGGACAATGATAGCTAGAGGTAGGGTAGACAAAGAAGCTAAATTACTCAAATCTGGCCATTTTAAAAATAGTCTGCTCTTTGCTATCTAACTTGTCTCTTTCTAAAAATTACTCAAGATTTTCTTTTTTATGGCTTGCAAATGAGTTAACGAAAATTAAGCTGTCAAGCAATGACTAAGACTTGGGTTGCCAGCTGAAGATAAGTTCATCATGATAGGATTTAGTTGCCCAAGTCTTTTCTCTAATGATGCTTGAATACTCAGATTTGGGAGTGGGAAAAAATGGAGAGGAACTAGGTAGAAGCTTCCCAGTGAAAAAAAAGTGAAAGTGTTAGTCATCGGTCCAACTATTTGCGACCCCATGGACTGTAGCCCTCCAGGCTCCTCTGTCCATGGGATCCTCCAGGCAAGAATTCTAGCTTTACCTGAAAGTGACTGAGGAAACAGTAATCCTGTGTGGAGCAGCAGAAACTAGACCCAGGATATGGTTAGAGATTTCAATTGTACCCTCTGCTGTACTTTCTTAGTTATATCATCAGAAACAACCGAGGACTTCCCTGGTGGTCCAGGGATTAAGAATCCATCTGCCAATGGAAGAGACATGGGTTTGATTCCTGGTGAGCCCATGCGCCTAGAGCCAGATAAGCCACTGCAATGAGAAGCCCATGCATAGCAATTAGAGAGTAGCCCCCATTCACCTCACCACAACTAAAAAACTCAGTTGACATAAATTGTGCATAATTTAAGTCCAGTTTTCTACCACTAGTTTTATAACATGTTAATTTTTAAAATAAAATAGTTATGTTAATTTTCATCACAATTAAACTTATATGTAGAAAAAATGAATATTGGATGAAGTAATAACAAAATGTTAAACTATTTCAGGATGAGAGAATTGTAAGTAAATTTTAGTTTTCATATTTATAATTTGTACTTTCTATGTTAAAAATAAGCATTGTTTACTGTTAAAATTGGAAGCTGTTTTACAGAAATACACATAAGTATACAATCTTTAGAATGTTGGGAAAAAAGAAAATTACTTGAGTTTGAGATATTAACCTCATAACTGTAATTCAAGTCTTAATTTAATCTCTAAGCATAGAAAAAAAATGTTTCTTTTCTAGATAATTCTCTTATGTGGTCTGATAAGACCACACTGTCATATACACACTGGAGATCAGGAAGACCAGCTATAAAAAATGGCAAGTTTATTGCTGGCTTGAGTACTGATGGCTTCTGGGATATTCAAATCTTTAATGTTGTTGAAGACTTACTATACTTTCACCAGCACAGCATTCTGGCTTGTAAAATTGAAATGGGTAAGTATGCTAAGGCAGAGTTTCTACTCCAGCGAAAGAGAATGTAAAGCCATTAGCTCTGCTGGTGGGCATTATGCAATTGAATTTTTTGAGTAGCTCCCCTGTGTTCAGTACCAGGAGAAGCACTACGGAGGTTTTAGAGGAAGGAAGACACACTCCTGTTGTCATGGTCTTGATCTTAAAGAGTAAAATGCATGCAGTTGGGAAAACAGTATTAAATGTTTATTGTTGTTTTATGTTTAGTCTTAGGTTATTTAGTATGTACAGGCTTACATTTGTTGAGAAATCAAAAGACACCAGTGAAAACAGATATAATGAAAACTAAGAATGCATTGAGGAGAGGAGGAAAAACTTGGCTGGGCCTTGAAGGATGGATAAAATTTCTATGAATAAGAAAGTGTGTGTGGGTAGTTTTGACAGTCTAGGCTAAAAATGAATGTTTCTCAACTTTGCCTAATTCCTTAAATAAGTCTATTTTTTAATGCATATCAGGCTTAAATTTTTTACAGCTTAAAAACTGTTATTGTGGCCATTCTGCTGTAAGCCCTCTGCTAACATGGAGCCCATCACAGTCACATCTGGGCCCACCTTTTCCCTTCATACTCTTGGAGAATAACTTTTGGATGCACCATTTCTATCAACAATCTCCAGGAATTCCCTACTATCAGTTATTTTGAGTTCCTGTAAGCCTTTGAGACTTTTTAGAAACCAGTATCTCTTCTAAATTTCTAGGCTTTCTCCCAGTCTCCATTTTTTCCCACCATTTTTGGTTCGGTAAAGATCTTTTCCTGTCAGGCTGATCTCTTAATTGTCCATGTACAGTGTGTACCCTTTCTCACTTGTACCTTGACTTATGGGTTTTTTTTTCCTGCCATGATGTCTTCTACCTTCTTTCTTTCTTTTTTTTTTTTTAATTAAACTTTCATTTGAGAATAGTTTTAGATTTACAGAAAAGTTGCAAAGGCAGTACAGAGAGTTCCCATATACACCATAACCGGCTTCCCCTGTTGTTGCCATCTAACTTAAGTATGGGACACTTGTTACAACAAATAAACCAATATTGGTAGATTATTATTACCTAAAGTCCATATAGTGTTCAAATCTCCTTAGTTTTTACTTCATGTTATTTTTGTGTTCATGAATCCATTCAGTATACTACATTACACTTAGCTATCATGTTCTCTTAGGTTCTTCTTGGCTATGATAGTTTTTCAGATTTTCTTACTTTTCTTGACAATTTTGAGAAGCGCTGGTCATGTGATTTGTAGAATGTCCCTCAGTTTGGGTTGGCTGATCTTTTTCTCATGGTTAAACTGGAGTTATGGGTTTGGGGTTTAGGGAAAAAGCCAAAGAGGTAAAATGTCATTCTCCTCACATCCTATGAAGGATAAATGCTGTCAACGTAACTTATTACTTGTCACTGTGGATTTTGACCTTGATCACCTGGGTCAAGGTAATGTTTGTTAGCTTCCTCCACTATGGAGTTGCTCTTCTTCCCACCTCTCTTAGTGTACTCTTTGTAAGGAAGTTACCATACTCAGTCCTCACTTAGGGAATGGAGAGTTATTTTCTACCTTCCTGCAGTGGGGAGTATCTATACAAATTACTTGGAGTTCTACATAGGAGAGTTGTCTATTCTCTTCCATCTAAAAATTTATTTAGTCATTTATTCATATCAGTTTGGGCTCATGGTTATTTTTTTTATACTTTGGGCTATAATAGACTATATTATTTTAATATTTTCCTTGAATTTTTTCAGATTTGGCTGTTGGAGCTCTTTAACATGGTTTCTGTGTCCCTTTGAGATACCCTCATAATTGTGGTCTTGTTATTAGTGTAGTTGTTTGATTGTTTTTAGTTGACTTTCTGGTTACCATGTTTCTTTTTAGAACTAATTTCAGCTAACCAAAATCTGGAGACCTAATTTATTAAGCAGGTTTTCTGACTCTCTTAATTCAGATGAATCTTTCCTTTTCTAGTCAGTCACAAGTATTCTAGTGGTTAATTGTTTTGCCCTCATTTCAGGTGGTGTTGTGTTCTGTGCTCAGCTAATATGTGAGCTCCTTAAATGAAAGACAGTGTTTATGCCTTTTTTTAATCACCCAGACAATTGTAATAGTTAAGAGCCTATTAAATAAGCTGTGGCAATAAGAAAAAGAAAGTATGCATTTGACCTTCTTATAGTCCGATTTTATTTAACTTTTGAAATGGTTGTATGTCCAATATTACCCAAATTATGTATTTTAAATAATTTAAATTTAATCACTAACACTTTTAATTTAAATATTATAGTTGACTACAAGGAAGAATATAATACTACTCTGCCACAGTTTATTCCATATGAAGATGGTATTTATAATGTTATTCAAAAAAAGGTAACATGGTATGAAGCATTAAATGCATGTTCTCAAAGTGGAGGTCATTTGGCAAGTGTTCATGACCAAAATGGCCAGCTTTTTCTGGAAGATATCGTAAAGCGTGACGGATTTCCACTATGGGTTGGGCTCTCAAGTCATGATGTAAGTCTTATTTTGTTTTCCAGAAACTTTCCAAATATGTTAGAGGGTCGGAAATTTGAGCATAAAATATTAACTCAAAGTATAACATCAGATTAAGTCCTGGGATTGCATTTGCATACCGTAGTGCTTTCCATCTTTTCACAATGTAGGACAGATAGAAAATTGTATTTGTGGAGTACACTAGGGCAACTGGCCAGGACTGCAGCTGCCCTAGACACTGCCAAGCCATCCTAAGGACTCAGTAGATACCACTCAATACCACTGTAACCTATTTGGGATAGACCAGTTGGAGAGCTGGTAAAAAGAGAATGCCTTGGGATCAGAAAAACCTGAGTTCCAATAAGAGTGGCAGGTCTTCTACCTACATGTTAGGTGGCCACAAGCAAGTTATTATACCTTTGGAAGCTTATTTCCTCATCTGTCAAATGGGGGTGATGATATTTTCCTTAGTAGAGGATTATTAGCACAAAATTTGTATTGGGGTGAGAATGGATATATGTATATGTGTGGCTGAGTCCCTTCATTGTTCACTTGAAACTATGACAACATTGTTAATTGACTATACCCCAACAAAAAATAAAAGTTAAAAAAAATTATATAAGGTGCCAAGTAAAACTCTTAACTACATCTAAAATATAGATGTATATTTTCTCTTCACTTCCCCCTAGAAATGAACACTATTTGAAAGTAATCTTCTGCTGGTAAACTTGCCTTTTGTGCCACTATTTGAATCCTATTAAGTAGTATATATATATGTACTGATAATGATATCTAGTATGCAAAAAACTGTCTGTTGAGATTAGAATGGAGGCCTAATCTAAGTAAAGTGGGAAAAATAAAAGGATGGCAAATTAGGATTAAAGAATCAAGGACAAATCAAAAGTAATCTTCCTATATGAATTTCTTGGAAACTATTTTTCTCTTCCAGCCCCTTGCTGCTTGATAACTTCTATAATATGAAAAAAATCAAGCCAGGGACACAAACCACAAAATTATAAAACATAAAAAACAATATTTAGAGTAATATGAAGGTTGGGATTGTAAACCTGTAATTGTGACAAGTGGAAGCCATTTCCATGTCATATAATTTCTAGTGTTATATAAACTCATCCTTAAAAAAAGAAATCTAGAGATGGAGTGTAGTAACTCTATCTCTAAAGTCCTTTTTAAATTATATGCCAGAGCAAATATCTCGAATCAGTGCATCAAAAGTAAATCCCTGGTTTTACAAATATGTTCAAATCTATAGTACTTATAAGCAAATAATTAACACTGCATTCCTATATTTCTTAAAGTATGCATGTTCTTCTCAATGTTCTTTTGAAATCATGCATCTTTTGAAGTCATACATATGAATTCAGATTATCACTATTATTCTTAATACAGGGAAGTAAATCAAGTTTTGAATGGTCTGATGGCAGTGCCTTTGACTATATCCCATGGAAAGATAAAAAATCTGCTGGAAATTGTGTTGTCTTGGATCCAAAAGGAATATGGAAGCATGAAAACTGCAGCTCTGTTAAGGATGGTGCTATTTGTTATAAACCTACAGAATGTAAGACTTGATTTCAAATAGCTGTATATTTACTAAAACATGACATTTATTTTATGTACCTGATTAAGTATGCAAAATAATTTTTATAGATGTTAAATAAGGTTTATTCACAAATCCTAGCAAAATAATTTTGATACTTTGTGAAGAGAAACAAATATGATATGCCCATTCAGGGAATTTGTTCTCAAAGACTTTCAGTTGTTCTGTTACTCAGTGAGTTTTACTCTAGAATTCGTGAATTTTAATTTCACTTAGCAGTGTTTTTCAAAGAATGAGATTCTCCTTTTTAAAAAAGCGTTCCACAGAATATAGATTTGAGAAAAATCTTAGGTGATTTACCATATTAATGGCTCTGAAAGTTTTTATAGTAAAGAATCTCTGTAGTAAAAAAATGTTTTGTGTAACTAAACATTTTCCAAATGTTTCTACTATGGGAAGTAGAATGGTGATTGCTGCAGGGAAGAAGGGATGAGGTGTTATTATTTAATTGGAGCAGAGTTTCAGTTTTGCAAGATGAAACAGTTTGGAGGTGGATGGTGGTGATGATTGCTTAATAATGTGAATGTACTTCATGCCATTGAACTGTACAGTGAAAAATAATTACAATGGTAAATTTTACATAATGTTTATTTTATCCCCTTTCAAACAAAATGGAATCTTCTTGACAGGAATATAACAAACTTACCACAAGGCTGGCCCTTGCAGGAAAGAAAAAAACGTGAGAGTTGGAAGAAAAACACCCTAAAGAACAGTGAGGAAAGAAAATATATGCCGTCTAAGACAGGCCATTTGCAGCTTGGACTAGAAACAAATAGACTTTGAAGATAAGGCATTTCCATATGTTCCCAGTGTATGAAGAATTGTTTTTAAAGCCAACCCATTCATAAAAGTCCACTAGTCCTAGCCATGTGTTGGTAGCCAGTGTTCAGCATGTTTTGATTCTAAAGAAACAACACACACCATTGCCTGTGCAGTGATCGAGTAGTCAGCAGTGTATGTTTTGTCAGAGATACTATTTTCATGATATGATAGAATCAAGCACTTGTTAGTAGCATCTTCCTCCACCACAGCCTTAACAAAGAATTGTCACAAGTCTTACAGACTTTGCAGGTTTATTTTTAGATGACTTTTGGTTATCTGCAGCTAGGAAACTTACCCAGGAGTAATCAATTTTCAAACTGAAGGAAGACATCGAGCCCAAACTAGTGGCATTAGTGAAAAGTGTGGAGGCAGAAGCCAATCAAATAACTAGATTTCAAAAAAGATTGAGCCCGAGTGGAGAAACAGGATAGAGAAGCAGAATAAGGAATGGAGAACCATCCTGAAGTCTCTCAGTGAAGAAGAAAAGGGCAGTAGCCATTCTTCTGGAATCATAGGGATCATACATGAAAAGAATTCTACCAAACTGCAATGAGGAACAAAAGCAGGAAAGCCTTCAATGACTGAAGGACATGCAGACCATGCATAATGCGCAGAGAACAATGGTATGGGTTGAGACTACTGGCCATACCAGATCAGATATTTGATTCAGATAATCTGTACCCGGTCAACAGGATGTTGGCAATTTACTTTCCAGTTCTCATACTCTCTTCTGTTGGAATTCACAATGGTGTTAAGGGGGACAGGCTTCATTACACTGGCTTCTTGTGTTATACAGAATGACTGAAAATTAAACAGTTTACATGGAAACCAGGGGAATTGTTCAGAGCTGAGAAGCCACTCCTTTTTTTTTTGGCTTGAGACAGATTTTTCAGTGCTAATCTGTTATGCTTTGTAAACAAGTTACCAAGTTTTCAATGTGGGTATAATTTTTTTATGGCAAGGTAAAAGTAGGTCTTTGTGATCAATACAAAAAGAAATCCAAAGAAAGAATTTTAATTATTTTTTCAAATTTGTCACAGGCCTACACCTTGTCTTTTCTTCTCGATTCTGTCTTTCCAGTTGTTTTTACTTTAGTCTAAATTCATCTTAGAGAGTTAAGTACTTTCCTCTGTATTCTCAGTTTTAAAAATGGTTTTCCAAAAAGCTAATGAGATTGCATTCTCAGAGTGTGGGCTGTAGCCCTCTCTGATGTGTATTGAAGTTGAATGCCTCTTACCTACAGGAACTGTGGTGTCAGTGAGATTTTAAAAGCCAGTCATATTTTTTCTGTGCATTTTCACAGTTACGTCTAACATTTTTACAGCTAAAGAGGTGTCCTCTTATACTTACTCCTCAAGATGTCCAGCAGTAAAAGGGAACAAGTCGCAGTGGATTCAGTACAGGGACCACTGTTACATGTCCGACCAGGCATTGCACAGTTTCTCAGGAGCCAGACAGTTTTGTTCAGAGATTGGTGAGTTAAAATGTGTTGATTTTCTTTGCTCAGTAATTTAGTCATTAGGATTTTTCTTCAGGAAACCCTTTAAAATAAATATTATATTTTTGAAAATCTTTGTGAAGCACTCACTAATTATAATAGCATTATAACCTGATTGCCCAGTGGTACAGAAATGGTTAAGTATTTTATGACATATGAACTCAATGGAATATTGGAACAGCCATTAAAAAATGATCAATATAAGAATAAGTAGATGGTATATAAAAGTAAGTGGGAAGAAGTAGAATAAAAAATTGCTAAATAAACTATTATGTGAAAATACTGACAAATGAAATCATTTTAAATATAGCTAGATATGCTCAGATGAAAGGATTAAGAAGCAGATTTTTATAAAGTTGATTAAGCAGTAAATACAAAATTGTAGATTTTTCATTACTTACTCATTAATAAGTAAGTTTAACCTGACCAGGGTAACAAAGTCCAAGAAGCATGGGAAGCATGGGTTGTTCATTCTGCAAAACTGACCTGTGGCCCACATCTCTGAACATTATAGGGGACAGGACTTTTCATCTTCAGATTTAACTAAAATGAGAGAGCAGCCATGATTGACTCCCTCCCATGAGAATCTTAGACAGTAGTCAAACCAAAATAACTTATACAGAACTGGTTGTTGAGGAGAGAGTGTTGAAAATCTACAGGGGAACACAGATTTCTACCATCACATACCCCACTTCTTATGACTAGCTGTTCATACAGAAAGGTCTCACTGGTTAAGTAGTTCCAAGGCCCAGAAATATTACCATGTAAACATTTTGAGGAAACATAAGATATGTATATATACAAAGTTTCAATCTAGAAATATTTCTAACATTTTTGGAAGCTATTAACACTATACTTTTGTGTATTAATGCTATATACTCTGTGTCAAGTTTGAATATCTTCATGATCTTAATCTTGATTGTTACTGTTCTATCACTAAGTCATGTCCAACTTGTTGCAACCGCATGGACTGAAGCACACTAGGCTTCCCTGTCCTTCACTATCTCCCAGAGTTTGCTCAAATTCATGTCCATTGAGTCAGTGATGCCATCCAACTTTCTCATTCTCTGTTGTCCCCTTCTCCTCCTGCCCTCAATCTTCCCTAGTTGGCATAAAGCTTAGAGTTTGTTTTCCTTCAACAGCCCATTCTGCAACTATTGTTACCATAAAGGATGAAGATGAGAATAAATTTGTGAGCAGACTAATGAGGGAAAATAATAACATTACCATGAGAGTTTGGCTTGGATTGTCTCAACTTTCTGCCGGTAAATATCTGTGTGTAGAATGTGCAAAGAGAGATCTAACTTGTCCTGAATGCCAAGTCAGCCTCACTAAAGAATGTCAAGTGGTGGCTAACTCAAACGCTTCTTGGTGATGAATAAGCTAGGTCTGGTGCTTTAGAGGCTTATAAATTCCTAATGAATAAACGAATGACTTATTAGTAATGATGGAAACACTAATGAAATAGAAAATCAGGTTAAATCAACTGGAATTGTTTTAGAGGCTTAAGATACTTGAGTCAACAGGATATTTTTTTCTCCTATGGCAGTATCTGTGTCCCTCCCGTTTCCTACCAGGAACACATTGCTTACTTTCTATAGCATTCTAGTGTCTATCACCTGGTGTTTTTGTAGCTTTTAACTATCATTCAGAAAGTTCTCTTCTTGTTGTTCCCATCCCTCTTGAAACATTTTTACTTTTTTTTTTGTAACCACAGAGTGAAAGTAAGTCTTAATGGTGATTTTTTTATATATTTATTACCTTAGTAAAATTGCAGAGATTTGGTTCAAAAAGATTTGTGGAAGAATTTTTCAATAAGGAATAATAGATTGTTTCCATGCACTTAGAATTGATAAAGAATGAATTAAGAGTACACATTTGATAGAATAATAGAAAGTTGGCTTCACATTTTATGCAAATTTACTCAAATTTGAATTCTAAATAATTGAAATAAATGTGAATTCCAAAATATTAAGTATGTGTCAGAAAGTGAATGAATTCTAATTTGGCCATCTCAAGTATAAGTTGTGTTTATACTATCACCACAAGGTGGTGCTCCGTCAGCTGGGAACCGGAAGTGGAGTCATGGTGCGGAGGACTTCTTGGACCCTGCAGGACTCCTCCTCTCCCACCAGTGCATTGTGAATGATTTTTAATGGGGGGAAGTCATGGGTGGGAAGCAAGGGACAAGGGATACAGATCTTTAGAAATCTGTCCATCACACAATAAATGCGTAGGCATTATGCACTTCATTTATAACGCCATACTCTATGTAAGTGCTGTCTAATAGAACTTTCTACAAAGATGAAATTTTTTCTATGTCTGTGCTGTCCAGTGTAGTAGTCACTAACCATATGTGGCTGTTGAACACTTGAAATATATCAAGTGCGACTGATGGGCTGATTTTAATATTTTCACTTTCAGTAAATTTCATTTTAAAAATAGTGGCACAGCACAGTTCTAAATAAATAAATTGTATGAACCATGTGCTTTTTACTGTAGTAATTTAGTTACAGTAAACAAACTTCTTTCTTTAGATCAGTCTTGGAATTGGTTAGATGGATCAAAAGTGACATTTGTCAAATGGGCAAATAAAATTAAGAGTGGCAATGGACAATGTAGCATTTTGTTAGCTTCAAATGAAACTTGGACAAAAGTTGAATGTTCACGTGGCTATGGAAGAGTTGTCTGCAAAGTTCCCTTGGGTAAGTATGTAATCTATCCTTAAGGAACCTTTTTGAAGAATGGGTCAGGCAATAAATGTACAGTTCAATTGTGTGCAAAGTTTGTACTTTGTCCTGGAGTACTTAGTCCTTAGAGTATATCCAAACAAACTTGATTAAGTCATAAAGATTCTTTCCCTCAGAAAAATAAATTACAAATGACAGTAAATGCACAAGATGCCTAGGATTCCCAGAGGAAAGTACTAAACTGTCTAAACTTTGTATAATTCTTTCCTAAGAAAAATGGGAGCTGCCGGAGTTTTAGGGAGGTCATTTCTCGGAAAATGTTAAAATGTATTTTATTCTATAGTTCAGACATTAAAAGCTCAAAGGTCTAATTCTGCAGTTATTTCATTTCCTTTCTCCCCATTTCCATATGGCAACCCACTCCAGTATTCTTGCCTGGAGAATCCCAGGGACAGAGGAGCCTGGTGGGCTGCCGTCCATTGGGTCACACAGAGTCAGACACAACTGAAGCGACTTAGCATGCATTGGAAAAGGAAATGGCAACCCACTCCAGTATTCTTGCCTGGAGAATCCCAGGGACAGAGGAGCCTGGTGGGCTGCCATCTGTGGGGTCGCACAGAGTTGGACACGACTGACGTGACTTAGCAGCAGCAGCAGCAGCATTCCCATAAAACTCATAATAAACAACAGTGCAAAACCGTATTTAATTAGTTACAACATCCTAAGTATCTATAGGAAATTGTACTTTGAACTTCTGTTTCATCATAATTGATACATAAATTAACCACAAAAATCTTATCTTAACAAGCTCTAAAATTTTCACATCAACATTTTTAAAGATTAGCATAAAATGTCCATTTTGGTGTACAAATGTTAAAAATAAAACCTTAACTCTAGGTAATCAGTATCTACATATTTATGCATTGATTCAGCAAATATTTAGAGTATCTGTTTTATGTTCTGGGGTGCATCTATGAACAAGACAGGTAAGATTCCTTTTCTCACAGAGCTTACAATCTATTGAAGACAGATAAGGAGTAACCAAGCAGGTCCATTTTTAAAAGAGGGGAAAACATCAAATAGTTATAAACCCTGTGGTGCAATGGTAAAGAATCCTGGAGAAGGAAATGGCAACCCACTGCAGTATTCTTGCCTGGAGAATACTGGCCAGAGAAGCCTGGCGGACTGCAGTCCATGGGGTCGTACAGAGTTAGGCGCAACTGAGCAGGCACACACATAAACTGTATTAAGGCTAGGGCTTTAACTACTCTAGATCAGGGGTGATCAGGGAAGACTTCTTAGAGCAGGAGATATGGAAGCTGAGATCTGAAAGGCCAGCCAAGGCCTTTGGGATCAGCGGAAGAGTCACACCAGGCAGAGGTACCAGTTGGAGCAGAGAGCCTAAGACAGAACATCTTGATGTGGGCTTAAGGAAGAACTGGAAAGTAGACAGGTGTCAGACAGGTAGGGCTTTGGAATCCTGAGTCAAGTGTTCAGGTTCTATACTTAGTGGAATAGAGAGGGAGTAGAAGATTTGGGGTGGGGGAGAAGTAGGGTTAGAATGGTATAAACCAGGAGTTCTGTTTTGGCATTTTGAGCATCCATGTGGAGATGAGCTATTCATATGGAATGCCTAGTGTGCAGTTGGACATATGAGAGAGAAGGAAAGTCAGCACAGAGATGATATTAAAGCCATGGGACAAAATGAGTCCATCTTGGCAGCATGTAGATAGGGGCCTGGAACAGTGCTTAAAATTGAATAGTGAGGAACTCAATGAGGTCATCCTAAAGGGTTAATTTCCTTTAAAGCAAATAACACTTTATTTGGCACTAGGTAAGTCAAACACGGACATGTACCAACCTTTATCAATTTGCTGTCAAAGTAAGGTAATATACTGGGAATGAGGGTCTCAAAAGGATGATGGGAAAGGAATGTGACAATAATGGTACCACTCAAATTTCTTTGGAAGAAAATTGCCATAGGAGTGAAGAGGATTTGACTGAAAATAGTTAAACTGGATAAGAAAGCACTGTTTGATGATGAGTTTGAATTCTGTGTTGACACTGTGAAACAATCAGCACTTACTATATCTGATTTGTACAGTGTTCACATATGTGACACAAAGCCTAATATATAAAATCAGTGACGACCACTGTTCTGTTCTATCCTCCACTGTCTACCTTCCCCTGGTCTAGGCCCTGATTACAGAGGAATAGGTATCGCATTTGCTGTGCTGAGCATCTTAGCTCTTACCTGCGGACTGATCTGGCTCTTCTTCCAAAGGAACCGTTGGCACTGGTTGGGCTTCTCTTCAGTTCGGTATCAACAAGGAGGGAATGAAGATGACATTATGCTTCCTTCTTTCCATGACTAAACTCTTCTAGAGGTTTGCTAATTTGCACTGATGGTCTAGGAAAAATGAGCCATTTAAAATTTTCCCAACGTCAGTATTTACTCTGTTTCAATGTTGAAGTCTTAAGTCCTTTTTTGTTTAATTATAATGCTGGTATCTACAGTTACCCACAAAATGCCATGTTTATAACTCTACTTAGTAGCATGAAAAGATACCAAAGTTGGAACTAAAGTCCAAATTGTTCATAGGGGAATGAGTTTAATGTGCATTTTATCTGTAAGAATGTAGTTGGTAGCTAGGATATGAATGGCATTTTAACAAAATGTCTTAGGAAATAAAATTGGCATATTACTGGGTCACATATGTACATTTAATTTTAAGAACATCTAAGCCAAATGTGAAATTAGTACCTCTAGGTAAAAACAAAACTGTAAATAATATCAACATTGTTTTAAAGTGGTCATTTGTAGCAGTTGGGGGAAATTATTGAACAATGAGACATGCAAACAGCAAAATTATGCCTCTTGGCAAGATTTTCTTATACTATTCCAAAGATATTTCATACCAAAATTATTTAAATGCAAATAATTTTGTTCTGTTCATAGTTTTTCAAAGGCTTTTAAAGAATAATGTTTTTCTAAGTGTGGAAATATTTTTAGATTGATTAGATATCTTGTAGCAATGTGTTTTTTGTTTTGTATAAAACATATGTTTTCTTTTTAAAGGGAATCAGCTAAGGATGAGATTTTTCTGAAAATTTCACAGTTTATATACTTAACATAGTATGGCAACTTCTGACTAAGAAATTTTTATTCTTTGTTGCCTTTTTACATAAGAGATAGGAGGTCTGTGAAAATTGTGTATATTTGTAAAAATGAAAAATTTTACAATGAAACTCTAAATCTTGATTACTACTAAAATATTTAAAATTGTGAATGGTTTAGGAAACACGGTTTTATGGTTATTGTTTTGAATTTTACCACCTAGAATATAGTCTTAATAATAGCTTCTACTGGATATTGTGAATG
This sequence comes from Giraffa tippelskirchi, assembly GCF_054371585.1. NCBI lineage: Eukaryota > Metazoa > Chordata > Mammalia > Artiodactyla > Giraffidae > Giraffa > Giraffa tippelskirchi. The sequence goes on from NC_137277.1 coordinate 98,427,582, forward strand.
TTTTATTCAGTGTTTAACTTATATTGACATTTGTACTTTATTTTTGTATAAAATCCACAGATTTATTTTAAAATTTAGTGTTTATGATAATGTTGTAAATAACTTTCTAAGACAATTTTAGTAGTCTAACACTCTGTAGTGTGGTTGTCCTGAACTATTTTATACTGAATTTGTTAAACTAATTCTCTTACTCTATTATCTGTGCAATTTTAGTTGTTAAGACTTTCTTCAAAGAACTGAACAAATTTGATGCAAAAGTACAGGTATATATAGTAAGTGATGCCATAATAAAATCATTTTCTTTTTTTTTTTTTAAGTAAAAGTATTGTTGATCTTATTGTAAAAGTATTTGTTTTCCGTTTTGAAAAACAAATCTCTAGATTGGGCTTTATTATGTTACGTATATAGCATGACAAGAAAAAAGTGTCCAGCTATTGTAAGGCAAGGCATCAAGATCTTGTGTGCACTTTTAAAAGAATAAATATAATGATTTGTACATCTCTGAGCGTTTGATTTTAGGCTTCTTTTTGGATTCCTCTCACTCAGCGTTTCTTCTAACTACTGAGTCAGCAGGGGTCCCACCTATTACACACTTGCTTCTCCCTCTGTTTGCCTCCCTCAGGAGATCCTGCACACTGCCTCCCACCCCACGGCATTCATCAGCCACTTCTAAGTCAGTAATTCAAATATCTAGTTTCAGGTTCATATTTCTAACTCCCTCTGAACAGTCTCCATGAAAGTCCTTCTTACCATGACCAGAGCTGCCCATATTGTGTTCCCTTTCTCAGAAGGACTGAAGACAGCCTTTTCCAACCTTCCTAACTAATCCAACCCCCACATGTGGTCTGACAAAATTGATCTTTCAAACAAGGCACCTAAAAAACAGATATATACACCTAATGATCAGGTATAGAGGACAAGTTTAGAAGTGACCAATGAGTACCCTCTGACGGTATTCTCCCTTCCCCAATCCCAGGGCAGGATGTTTCATTACTGGGAGGTCTGCCCTGCAAATGTTTGCTGTAGTATTGGAAACCCCAGTCCTGACTCGCTGCTGAGTTGATGCTAGGGAAAGCCAGAGATTCGGGTTTCTTTCTCTTTGGTTCATTTAATCCTAAAAGCCTCTTGGAGAAACAAAGACCTGATTGCTCACTAACTCACCTAAAAAGACACATTTTAACTATTAAGTTCAACAACTTTTTACCTAAAAAGACAAATTTTAACTATATCTCAAAGACTTTATTATTTTTAATTTGAGGATAATTGCTTTACAATGTTGTGTTGGTTGTTTCTGCCATACAACAACGTGAATCAGCCATAAGTATACATATGTCCCCTCCCTCTTGAACCTCCCTACCACCCCCGACTTCATCCCACCCCTCTAGATTGTCAAAGACATTTTTTTTTAAAAGCTAGACCTCATGATCTGTACAGTAAACTCTAATTTCTTTTATATTCTAAATTAAAACATTCTCACACTATTATATCTCAACAAATTTAGTATACATCTATTTCTCCTTTTGCCCAAGCTAACTTAATCAGTTCTGCCCAAGCACAATCTGAGAGGCTTTTTTTCCATTCTCCCAAACTATTCTTCTTCTTATATTCTCTTTGAATAAATATGAAGACAGCATACCCTTTGTTTCCCAGGGTAGAAACTCAGAATTCATTCTTAAATCCTCTCTTTCTCATCTCTCTAATCCAGCAACTCGGTCAGTTTTTCCCCACACTTCTCATGGACTGGTCATCTTCATTGCCAGCTGTCTTTAATTCAGAATTTTATCCTTTTTTCTTTCTGGATTATCTGCACGAAGTTCTTCACTGGTCTTCCTCATCAGCCTTTCCCCTTCATCCCATCTTTCACATTCCTGGACCTAGGGAAGCTGAGAGTTACAGAGGAGGACTCCTCTTCTATTTTGGTCTCCATTTATGTAGTCCTAAGTACTTTAGGACAAAAGGGAGCTCAGCAATGCCCAGCCCAGGACCCTCTCCAGGAACCTTTAAGGGGTTGAAATCAGTCCTGAGTAGTCCTAGGGTTTTGGTTTCCTGGCCAAATGCCTACTCTTTTAAAAAAATGGTTTTTTTTGTTTTTCCTCTATTTTAATATTTATTTGTTTATTTTATTCGGCTTCAGGGTATCTTTAGTTGCAGCATGCAAACTCTTGGTTGTGGCATGTGGTATCTAGTTCCCTGATCAAAGGTCAAGCCCAGGTCCCCTGCATTGGCAGCACAGTCTTAGCCCCTGGACCACCAGTGAAGTTCCCCAACACTCTCTTAATACAAAGTAGGGTCAAGTCAATATTGTTTCAAAGGCTAAACAACAAAGAGGCAAAGTCAGATGAAACTGGAGTCCAGGAATTAGGAAAACATTGGTGATCTTAACCAACAGAAATGCAGAAAATCACCAGAATCCAGATGGGAGCGAGATGAAAAGTGAAAGGAAATTAGGAAACAGAGAACATGAAATTTTGAGATGTAGAGATGGGCCATAGCTAGAGTGAAGAAGGAAAGGTGAAGAAGACTTCTTCTCAAAGGAGGTGGGGAAAGAGATTTACAGATTTAGAAGCTGAGAGGAACGAAAACAAAACACATCATTGGTAACCAATGAACAGAGAGAAGTTGATGATGCAGGGGAGAAAGGGGAAGATCTTGAAGAAGATGGGATGAGAGGGCAGATCTAAATCCATATATAAAGAACTAGGTTTGGATGGGATGGGAAGAAGCTTGCCTTCCTCTCTGAGGACAGAAGAGAATGACTGTGTGGAAGAGAAGGGGAGAGCGGACAGATATTTGAAGATGTTTATCTATACCTGATGGCCTCTATTTTCCTAGTGAGTAGAAGGTGAAGCCTTTTTCAGAGAAAGATAAATATCGAATGGATTTCAGCTTAAAGAGCATAATAAAAAAACTGAAATATTCTATGTGGGGAATGAATGAGAGAGGAGAATGATCAAGACAGAATAAAAGACTGCAGAAGAGGCTTACTGGGCTCACATGAAATTAAAAGCCATACATTAATAGTGACAACCATCAGGAGAATGAATAGATTTCCTCTACCTGCCCTTGGCTGCTTAACTAAAATTGAGGGAAAGGGGAATATGAAGGAGAAAATAGAGTCCCTATCCTCAAAAAATTAAAGCAGTCTCACTTGTGGGTGTAAAATGAAGTCAAGGGATTGGAGTCCGGAATGAGGTCAAAGAGGAAGTAAACAAGTGAAAGAGAAGGAAAAATAGTATGAGATGTAATTGGAAAGTAGGACATCATAATGAGAGATTTTGATGAAATAACTATATTTTCCCATGCGGGGGGGTAAGTACTCTGTCTCATATTAGCATAAAAAATGAGGAAGTGTGCACCAGAGTCAACAGTGGGGAAAATATGCCTTCCTTTAGTTCAAATGACTGAAAAATAAAAGACTGGTGAAATGGGTTATTTGCCTAAAGTAGATTGATTCATGAAGGTGCTACTTCTATTGTAAATCTAATGATTATTTGAAAATTAGTTTAATAGAAATCCACATGGATACAATGTGCTTTGATGCCTGAGGTAGGGGTGGAGATAATTTATTCAGATAGATGACTGTTCATTTCCCCTGTGTAGTTAGCAGGATGGGAGTCCCCAGAATCAGGAGGTTTGAATATTTAAACACTCTACATTTGAAAGGATTTGCTTTGGGTTTGGGTTTAGTACACAAACAGTCTGAGGAATGATGGAAATAAATCAGTTGAGCAAGTCCTTGATACTTTGGCAAAGAGACTGAACCTGGAAAGGCTGGGAGAGTCCAGCAGAAGACCTGGGCTCTGGTTCAATTTTTGGCATTCACTGTGTGCCCATGGCTAAGTCACATCCTTTCTTTGGGCCAGAGTTTCTTTATCAGTAAATGAAGATGGCCCCTACCACCTCTGACATTCTGTGACTCCTTACACACCCCTTAGGTCAGATGGTGCAATCACTCCATTTCCAGATGGACAATCAGCAGCATGGAAAAGATTAGACTTGATTTTTTTTAATAGACTGTAATTTTTGAGCAGTCTTAGGACAAACATTGAGCAGAAAGTACAGAGTTCCCATATACACCCTTACATCTCTCCACCTTTTTCTTATTACTAGCATCTTGCATTAGTGTAGTACATTTGGTAAAATTGATCCAATTCAGATACATTATTCTTAACTAAAGTCCATAGTTTACATTAGGATTCCTCTTTATGTTGCATATTCTATAGTTTTGACAAATGTATAATGATATGTATCTACCATTACAATATTGTTCAGGACAGTTTCACCGCCCTAAAAGTCCTCTGTGCTCCACCTAGTCATGTCTTCCTTACCACCTCCCTCAACCCTTGACAACCACTGATTTTTTTTTTTAAACTGATACCACAGTTTTGCCTTTCCAAAATATAAAGTCGAAATAATAGGGTATGTGGGCTTTTCAGACAGGCTTCTTTCACTTAGCAATATGTGTTTAAGTTCATTCCATGGCTTGACAGTTCATTTCTTTCTAGTGCTGAATAATATTTCATTGTGTGGATGTACCACAGTCTATTCATCCAGTCACCTACTGAAGGATAGCTGGGCTGCTTCAGATATCTATGTGTAAGTTTTTGTGAGTATGTAACATTTCAACCAAGGATAAATACCAAGGAGCATGATCACTGAATCATACGATAAGAGTATATTTAGTTTTCTGAGAAGCTGCCAAACTGTCTTCCCAAGTGGCTGTACCATTTTGCATTCTCACTGGAAATGAATGAGAATTCATTTTGTTCTCTATCTTCTTCAGCATTTGGTGTTGTCAGTGTTTTGGATTTTAAAAGTCATTCTAATAGGTGTACGGTGGTATCTGGTTTTAATTTGCAGTTCCCTAGTGACATATGATGTTGAGTGTGTTTTCATGTACTTTTTGCTATATTTATATATTTGTTGAAGTGTCTGTTCAACTCATTTGTAAATTTTAAAATTGAGTTGTCTATGCTTGTATTCTTGAGTTTAGACTCAATTTTAAAACACTCTTTTGCTAATGACATGAGACAATGTCAGAGTTTAAACAAGCAGCCTGTGTGACTCTGATTTGTCTGGTTCCAGAGACCACCCCTCCATTCGAGTTATGGTTGCATAGTTCATATGTATAGTAACAAACATGATTGCTGCTGTTTTTCTTAAACAACAGAAATTTATTGTGTCACAGTTTTGGAGGCCAGAAGTTCAAGATCAAAGTATCCAAAGTATTCCTTTCAAGGGCTGTCAAGCACAGTTTAAAGACCCTTCATCCAAGAACTGATGACAGAAGTTGTCTGATGGCCACAGTCCACTGAGAGAGCGTTTGAAAATGTTTCTGGCTTTTGGGTTCAAAGAACAAACACCACTTTAACCAAGTGATCAAAGTTAACATTACCAGTGATGAGACAGAATGACATGGTCTTCCTGGGCTGGGCATGCCACTTCTGTGGTATTCTTGCCAAAAACCAACCAACCGACAACAACAACAAAACACAGAAATATAACCTGAATCCTCTGCTTCCAATCTCCCTCAAGAGGAAGCATCAGACAAACCCAAACTAAAGGACGTTCTACACAGCGACTGGTCAGTACTCTTCAAACTTGTATCCAGATAAGCAGTGACACAGGAGCTGTCCCACAGGAAAGAGACTGAGGACACGTGACATCGCAGTGCAGTGTATGATCCCGGATTGGATTTTAGGACAGAAAAATGATCGGAAGGACAACTGATGAAATACAATAAGGGCTGTAGACTAGCCCACAGTATTAGATCAGTGTTAATATACTGGCTTTGACCATTGCAGTGAAGTTACGTACGACGTTAAGATTTAGAGAAAGAAGCTGGCTGAAGCGTTACGGAAATTATTCTTTGGAAACGTGTTTGAGAAGCTGAGTTGATTTCAGTTCAGATGAAGTTTTAAAAACCACGGTGAGCCGGGGCGCCGGCCGGAAGGCAGCTCGGGCTGGCCCGGGGAGGCTGGTGGGAGGGGTCGGACGGCGGCTCCGCACTTCCGAGAAGCGCGCGCCCGGCCCGCAGCGCCGTCATGCCACGAGCCGCGCCTCCCGCTCTTCTGCTACCGCTGCTGGGCCTCGCCGCCGCCGCCGCCGCGGGTAAGCTGGCCCCTGGCCGCGCCCCCTCCTCGGAGCGACCGCCTTCCCCGCGCCCGGCGGAGACCCTCCACCCTCTCCCTGGGCAAGGGCTGCCTCTCGACGGGCGGTCGCGCTCGCCTGCGCGCCCACCCCAAGCGCCTTCGGAGGCTGGTCATCCGCCCTCGCCTCTGCGTTCGGTGGGCTCCGTGAGAGCGCCCCCGGGGAGGAGAGAGCCCCCCCGGGGGGGGGGGTCTCCGGAGACCTCAGAGCGCTCTTGATCTCCCACCGTGTCCACATCCTTAGCACGGATCCTTAGTCGCGGGCAAGGGTCCCCAAACGAGGTTAATTGACAGGAGAGCAGAAAGACTTAAGAGCGCCAGGATGAGAGTAGTTTCACGGCCGTTTGGGGCTGAAAGGGGAAATGGGGAAGTTAGACTGCAGAGATTTTCCCCACCTCGGGTGCAGCTGGGGTGGGATGGGGGTGGGAGGAAGCTGACCCTTTTTTGCTCTCGGCGTTGTTTGTCCATTTGGTTGGTGTTCAAGATGTTGAAACAGGAAAACAGTTCAGCCAAATAACCCCTGAGTGGAAGTGGGACGAGAACAGGCGAGGCTTGGATTCCACTTAAGTCGTGTTATTTAAAAATCTTTAAGTCTAGTCTGCTGTTGTGCAAATTTCATCTGAAAAATGACTCGTGATTTCCAAAATGAGTTCCGAGGAAAATAGACTCTTCAATATGTTTTGTGTTTTTTAAAAACAAGTTTCTGTTGTAACCGTGTCAAAAATGTTGTTGGGGGAAACTCTGGGGAAAGACTTAGATCCCAAACCACTATTGATTGAACAATTCTGGGAATTAAGGAGCAAAATAAAGACAGAGTGAGTACTTGCGTGGGTCTAAATAAATTCATTATGCAAGAGTTTGGCATTTTTTTCCCCCTGAATTTCACTGCTGTTTTATAAATTCCTGCTGGAAGCCTGCTGACAGGATCTCAGTGTTGGAGGCAGCAGTAGCATAAGCAGCTCAGACCTTGCTTACAAACTCAGAGCTCCTATCCTAACACCTTTTGTCGACCAGCTTTTATGACCAGTTATGCCATCTGCTGCCTATGGAGGAGCAGAAAGGAGAGTTTCACACTGTTCAGACTGAGCACATCAGGTTTGTCCAAAATAAGGCTGGACTAGAGATTCTGCAAAGCCCTCTTTATGCACACCCTCCTTATGTTTGCCAGTTACATTTAAACGCCCATTTAAGCCACCCTCTGGGTTGCTGAGCCTGGAAGAGCTGATGCTTTTGAACTGTGGTGCTGGAGAAGATTCTTGAGAGTCCCTTGGACAGCAAGGAGATCAAACCACTTAATCCTAAAGGAAATCAACCCTGAATATTCATTGAAAGTTCTGATGCTGAAGCTGGAGCTCCAGTACTTTGCCTATCTGATGTGAATAGCCGACTCATCATTAGAAAAGACCCTGATGCTGGGAAAGATTGAAGGCAAAAGGAGAAGAAGGCAGCAGAGGATGAGATAGTTCAGTAGCATCACAGACTCAATGAACATGAATTTGAGCAAACTCTGGGAGATAGCGAAGGACACGGAAGCCTGGTGTGCTGCAGTCCATGGATTAGCAAAAGAGTCGGACACGACTGAGTGACTGAACATCTGAGTTTCTGTGCCTTTGTATGTCAGACTAAGAAAAAAAAAATACTTGTTAGATTTCTTTAAAAGCCCATTTCTAGATTTTGATGTCTCTCTTCTTCAGAGAAGCTGTTTTGATCAGCAGTGGAGGACAAGCATTTACCCATCTGGGCCCTTGCACTTCTTAATAGGAATAGGTGAGACCAGATGAGGAATTCAGGCAGGGCTTTACTGGGACTCGAGCTGCAGTGCAGGGGAGCGAAAACAAGTAACAGGTACCCTTGCTTGCTCACTAAGTGGCGGTGAGCTGGTCCCTTAAATGGGGTGAGGATAGGGGCTGATGTAGTCCCAGCCAGAGAAGTAAGTGGCTTAGGTGGGCTGCCCACCCCCTTGGTGGTGCTGTGTGCAGAGATAAGGCTCAGTACCCTGCTTTTGCTCCTGGCAGCTCAGAAGTGGCAGTTGGGTTTTGATCTTTTTGTATCTTGTTGCTCAAAATTTGCCCCAGCTGCCCATGCATGCAGTTATTTTTAGTCTCTTATATTGTCTTTGTATTCTGTGGCTTGAGGAGACATTTGTCCAGGTGCAAGCATTGTAGCAAAGGGTCTCAGGTCCCAGCCTGTCTCAAAACTGTCTTTGGAAGGTTTTGTCTTTTTGTTTTGTTTTAATAAATCCAGTATGGTTACATAGACTTTTTAAGAGCTAAAGAAGTGCATGTTGAATAAATTAATGCTGTGAATTAATCAACTTCTCTCAGGAGGTTTTAAGGATTAAATTAGTAGGTGCCTGAGCTTTGGGGATAGGTCCAGACTGTGTGGCCTTGATTGAATTGCCCAACTCATTGCATTTCAGTTAAAATGGAGATTATGGCCATAGGGCGATCTTGGGCATTCAGGGAGTACCCCATGTTTAGCACCTATTTGAGGCATTGTGAATCTTGGTTTCCCTTTGTTCTCTTCATACGAAAGGAAGGGTAATTATTACAATTAGATAACATCATGAGTGCAATTTTATGTGGGTTGATGTGTATGGTAACTGAGCACATTCCCATGCATGTTGATAACATAGAGCTGAAAACCTGTGTCCATGTTTTATTATCATACTTCACCAATTTGTCTAGACAAGATCAGGAATAATATTTTGCTTAGAACTAAGTAAAAAGAGCTTTTCAAAGTTATTGTGGAATTTGCCGAATGGCAAGATCTTAACAGGAAAGGTCCTATGGTGTTGCAGAAAATATAAATGTAATATTGAAATGGAAATTATTGTTCTCTGTTATTTTGGATTGTATTAGTATAAATGACCCTATGTTTTTCTTGGCTATTATCTTGAAAAATCACAATGAACAAAACATTCTTTAGATACGTGGGTTAGGTGCCATGGCATCCCTTTTAAAAAATTCTGGAACACCACATTTTGTATGTAGTAAATGATCAGTATGTTTCTTGGGTCAGTGATTTCCCATGGGGAGTGTGAATATAAGTGAATATAAGCATGTTAGAGTAAACCCCATTCTGGTGGTGGTTACATGGATCAGAATCTAGGGTACTAATTTTGAATTGCCATAGTCTGCAGTATTCTGCCTCCTTCCCTGATGTCACCTCTTATCACCCTTCCTGCCATTCACTCTGTTTATCCACACTGACCTCTGCGGGACTCAGCCACCTTCTGACTCTTCTGCCCAGACCACCCTCCTCTTCCCCATTCCTTGGCATGGACCCTTCCACGTCCTTCAGATCTCTGTTCACATGTCCTCTCCCCAGGCCTTTCCTGAAACCCCACATTCTCTATAACATCTCTGTGTTTTCTCTTCAGAGCACTCATTTCTCTTGGAATGAATCTTGTTTGTCTTCTTGCTTGTCACTCCCCTCACCAAGAAGGTTCTGTAACAGCTGAAAATTCACTGTATTGTGGATTTTTGTTTTGTTTTGAAATGTGTCTCTATGCTGTATTCTAACTTATAATAAAAGGACAAAAAATTTAGATGAATGATTTAAAAAATATGGCGGCGGGTCATGAGATTGCAATTTCTTTCAAATTATTTTTACTTTTGCCCTTGAGCTCATCTCATCTAATTGAATTCAAAACATTAAGTCACTTTAATCTATTGATGTGACTTATTCTGACCCTTGTGAACGGCACAGTGATGTTTCAGCAAAAATTATTTCTGATTGTAAAATTTGAAATGTTAATAAGTGTTTATTTTCCTTCCAGTGAAAAAGTTATAATTAGGTATTATTTCAGGACTTCTTTCATTGAGAAGCTTTTAAAAATGTACTTACGTGTTGAAAATTAGTTTTGCAACAGGGTTATCATCCACAATTTTTTTCTGATACATATCAAGTATTTAAGATTATTTTAGATTTTGAGGGCAGATCTTCAGGTTGCATTGATAAGAAAATGGACCAGTAAAGCCCAATGAGAAAGGTGCAGAGAAACACTGCCACCCTCATTCTATGAATAAAAGTCATGACAGCTTTTCTGAGAAAGGACTTGAAGGGAGAAGATGGGGGTGGACATCTTAGAAGCTAGGTTAGGTGATGTTGAGAAGGGACGGAGTGTCAGAGTGGCTGAATTTCCTTAGGATTTAGGGAGACCTTGCAGCCCAAGCCTTCCAGGTTATCAGGGGCCTGGTATACCATATCGTCCTCCATACATAATAAACGTAATAACCAGTGCCTATTTCTCCCTCTGCCACAGTTGCCCTTGTGGAAGGTAAGTGACTGACCTATATCTTAATGGGAGAAGGACAAAGGTCTTATTGATGAGGAAAAACACATACAGTCTTGCCTTTCCATTGTTAACATTCAGAACAAGTGTTCCCCAAGGATCACTTCCTCTTCTGCTGTGCCTGGTTCTTTAAAAAAATTAATTACAAGGGAACAGAGAGTTCTGTTAGAACTCGCTGGCAATGCAAAATATTCCTGTAGATATGCCATCTTATTCTTTTAGCGCATGATAATTTTAAGCAGAGGATCTATTTGGAAACTTACTGGAGTTAAGTACAAACTTTTAAAAGTTTCATCAGGTTCCTAAATCTCTGTAAACACAGTAAATCAATAGAATTATAAAATTATACAATCCATAAAGAGTCCTTCCAGTTCAGTTCAGTTTAGTCGCTCAGTCATGTCTGACTTTTTGCGACCCCATGGACTGCAGCATGCCAGGCTTCCCTGTCCATCAGCAACTCCTGGAGCCTGCTCAAACTCATGTCCATGGAGTCGGTGATGCCATCCAACCATCTCATCCTCTGTCGTCCCCTTCTCCTCCTGCCTTCAATCTTTCCCAGCATCAGCGTCTTTTCCAATGAGTCAGTTCACATCAGGTGGCCAATGAGTCAGTTCTTCACATCAGTTCAAAAGCATCCAAGGGTCCTTTAGGTGCAACCTAACTTTCAGGACAACTGTGAAAAAAACAGGAGTAACAGAGAAGCACATTGGAGAGAGCATTGTGAGCAAGATATTTTTTTCTTTTGAGCAAAGTATGTTTATTGAAATATATTTTCTAGAAAATATTACAGGTTCTGTAATTGAAAACTTATGCCAGTATTCTGGAAGGCAGATTTTTCATTGTAACAGGATTATAGCAAAGACACTTAGCATTGAAAATTTAACCTTTCTTTTTTTTTTTATTTTTGAGTAACTAATAATTGTCAAAGATTATAATTGTACAATATTGAGAAGTATAGAACAAAACACAATTAATTAGTTTAGCTTTTCTGTACGTGTGAACCTCAGTAAGTTCTGTCATAGGAGGTATCAGCTTCTATGTGAAAACTCTTCTTCTCAGGGTAAAAATACATTTTTTGAGTAGTACTTAAATCTTGTTTCTGGGGTACAGACTCTGGTAGCATGAGAAGAGGGGTTCAGAGCTGAATTAACTGGAGTTACTGATAATGCTGAAATAAGCCTGAGGAGAACGCTGTTGGAAGTTTAAAGAATATGAAGTTAACAATTTGTTTTTTACTTTTTCTGCCTGTAGCTTTTTGTTTTTATTTGTGTTTTGTTTTTTTTAGTCTTATCACATATTGCTTATTTAATTATTCAACAAGGGTCTTTGTCAATTATCATTATCATAATACTCCCATCTCAGAGGCCTGTGTGACCTAAATAAGCATTTGGCTTTTTTTTTTCAGCTCCTTCAGGTCTCTGTTTTATATGTCACCTTTATGATGATCAGTGCACGTGAATATGTGTCCATCTTCAAACTTTTCCAAGAAGATAAACTACCTGTGGTTCTTGTGCCTAGGGCCTTGACTTGTGCCATATTATGCTCAGCATCCAAGCCACAAGTAATCAAAATAAGGGTTGTTTCCTAAATCAAAGACTGACTACTCTAAGCTAGGTAGCAACCCAAGAGGGTACCTGGTATAAGAACACTAGGAGGTCTATTTGACTGCTGGGAGATTATCCTCAGATTTCTTATTATCCCATGTATCCTTGCAGAAAGTCTCTCTCCTTTGGGGTAACCAAAACAAGTCTTTAGTCTCTGTAACCAGAAAAAGCCTCTCACATGTTGTATAGTGTAAAGTCCTGTAGAAATTCAGAGGGGTCAGAGTTTAAGGAAGGTGAAAGGTTGGATACTTCACAGAGAATTGACACATGTGAGCTGCCACTGAACAAAAGAATACAGTTTAGTCTATAGATGATTTGGAAATCAGAGTTCACTGTAATCATAAAACCTAAGAACTATTGGGTTGGCCAAAAAGGTTGTTCAGCTTTTTCAGTAAGATCGTGTGGAAAAAAAACTGAGTCAACTTTTTGGCCAACCCAATACAAGTGTACAAAGAAACAATTTATAAATTTCACTTCACTTGGTGTTAATTATATTTTATATACTTAATAGACATGCTTTATTCCATTTAAACAATATTTCAAAAATTATTTTTATATTCTTGAGTTATTTATCATCATTACAAAATCCTATGTGTAGCTTTGACTAGAATAATACACAAGAGCATTTCTCAGCCCATGGTCCAAGAATTTCCAGTGATACGTAAAGGTGTTTCAAGTGGCATTAAATGTGGTCATGGAGTTTGTTTCTATTTCCATTTTTTAAAATTCTGTAAGACTAAAGGAAAAGCAACAAAGGGAACCAGAAGAAAACAGGAGAAGAAAAACACAAAAGTCAAAGTTTGCAATTCAGAGTATATGCCCTCCTGACTTTAACTTTGAGTTTCATTCTGGAAATGACTGCTTTTTTTTCTCTCTGTCATGTCTTAATACAGAAAACATGTGATGGCAGGAGTGTGGGGCGGGAGAGACCTGCCTAGTTAACCCTTTCAACGAATATGTGACTCCTCTCATTGTGGTTTTTATGGTGGTCTCTCTACCTGGGATTTCTTCATCTTTCTCCTTTTCCACGTGGTAAAGTTATCCTGTGAATTGCAGCTCAAATATTACCTCCTTTTTGAAATGTTTCCTTACTCTGTTTTTGTCTCTGTGTGTGCTTACTCAGCCGCGTCTGTCTCTTTGTGACCCCATGAACTGTAGCCTGCCAAGCTCCTTTGTGCATGGGGTTTCCCAGGCAAGAATACGGGAGTGGGTTGTCATTCCCTTCTCCAGGGGATCTGACTGAAACCGGGTCTCCTGCATTGCAGGCAGATTCTTTACCATCTGAGCCACCAAGGGAGCAAGTTACTTGTTTCTTCTATAGTCTCATAACATTTAACCTCTCATACCTTTGATGTGTATATGTGTCTGACTCTCCTAGAAGCCTGAACACTTTAAGTGTAGGACTCATTCCCCTATAATCAGAGGTCCCCAACCTCCAGGATCTAATGCCTGATGATCTGAGAGGTGGAGCTGATTTAATAATAATAGAAATAAGATGCACAATAAATGTAATGCATTTGAATCATCCTGAAACCACCCCCCCATACTCCCCTCACTGTCCCCCCACCCCAGCCTGCCCCAATCTGTGGAAAAATTGTTTTCCACAAAACCAGTCCCTGGTGCCAGAAGGCTGGGGACCACTGTCTTAAATCCTTTTATCCTTACCCCTTGGTACTAACTGGTGTCTCTGACACACGGGAGTTGCTCAGCCAATGATTGTTGGATGGATGATGGTAGTGACAGTTATCAATAACTTGCTCAGAAGTGTGAAAGGGGATTCTGCTTCTGACTCTAATGAAGTGGGACTCCACTAACACTCCCCCAAAAAACAACTGGAAAATCTAGATGAAATTCTGTGATAATGGTATTTGCAGGCATCTGAGAGCTGTTTTCAAAGATATTCCCATCTGAATGCAGAGTTCCAAAGAATAGCAAGGAGAGATAAGAAAGCCTTCCTCAGCGATCAGTGCAAAGAAATAGAGGAAAACAACAGATTGGGAAAGACTAGAGATCTCTTCAAGAAAATTAGAGATACCAAAGGAACATTTCATGCAAAGATAGGCTCGATAAAGGACAGAAATGGTATGTACCTAACAGAAGCAGAAGACATTAAGAAGAGGTGGCAAGAATACACAGAAGAACTGTACAAAAAAGATCTTCACGACCCAGATAATCACAATGGTGTGATCACTCACCTAGAGCCAGACATCCTGGAATGTGAAGTCAAGTGGGCCTTAGAAAGCATCACTACGAACAAAGCTAGTGGAGGTGATGGAATTCCAGTTGAGCTATTTCAAATCCTCAAAGGTGATGCTGTGAAAGTGCTGCACTCAATATGCCAGCAAATTTGGAAAACTCAGCAGTGGCCACAGGACTGGAAAAGGTCAGTTTTCGTTCCAATCCCAAAGAAAGACAATGCCAAAGAATGCTCAAACTACCGCACAAGTGCACTCATCTCACATGCTAGTAAAGTAATGCTCAAAATTCTCCAAGCCAGGCTTCAGCAATACGTGAACCGTGAACTTCCAGATGTTCAAGCTTGTTTTAGAAAAGGCAGAGGAACCAGAGATCAAATTGCCAATATCCGCTGGATCATTGAAAAAGCAAGAGAGTTCCAAAAGAATGTCTATTTCTGCTTTATTGACTATGCTAAAGCCTTTGACTGTGTGGATCACAATAAACTGTGGAAAATTCTGAAAGGGATGGGAATACCAAACCATCTGACCTGTCTCTTGAGAAACCTGTATGCAGGTCAGGAAGCAACAGTTAGAACTGGACATGGAACAACAGACTGGTTCCAAACAGGAAAAGGAGTACGTCAAGGCTGTATATTGTCACCCTGCATATTTAACTTATATGCAGAGTACATCATGAGAAATGCTGGGCTGGAAGAAACACAAGCTGGAATCAAGATTGCCGGGAGAAATATCAATAACCTCAGATATGCAGATGACACCACCCTTATGGCAGAAAGTGAAGAAGAACTAAAGAGCCTCTTGATGAAAGTGAAGGAGGAGAGTGAAAAAGTTGGCTTAAAGCTCAACGTTCAGAAAACTAAGATCATGGCATCTGGTCCCATCACTCCATGGGAAATAGATGGGGAAACAGTGGAAACAGTGTCAGACTATTTTTTTGGGCTCCAGAATCACTGCTGATGGTGACTGCAGCCATGAAATTAAAAGACGCTTACTCCTTGGAAGGAAGGTGATGGCCAACCTAGATAGCATATTTAAAAGCAGAGACATTACTTTGTCAACAAAAGTCCATCTAGTCAAGGCTATGGTTTTTCCAGTGGTCATGTATGGATGTGAGAGTTGGACGGTGAAGAAAGCTGAGTGCCGCAGAATTGATGCTTTTGAACTGTGGTGTTGGAGAAGACTGTTGAGAGTCCCTTGGACTGCAAGGAGATCCAATCAGTCCATCCTAAAAGAGATCAATCCTGGGTGTTCATTGGAAAGACTGATGTTGAAGCTGCAACTCCAATACTTTGGCCACCTCATGTGAAGGGTTGACTCATTGGAAAAGACCCTAATGCTGGGTAGGATTGGGGGCGGGAAGAGAAGGGGACGACAGAGGATGAGATGGTTGGATGGCATCACCGACTTGATGAACATGGGTTTGGGTAGACTCCGGGAGTTGGTGATGGACAGGGAGGCCTGGCGTGCTGCAATTCATGGGGTCGCAGAGAGTCGGACAGGACTGAGCGACTGAACTGAACTGAACTTAGAGCTGTTTAGGCAGCTTGTTGACGTGAGCCCACTATCCTGTGTATTACTTTTTCCTTTAGGGGAGTTGCCCACATTTTCAGGAGCTAAAAAGAGAGCAGAGTTTTTGGCATTCTCACGGTGTTAATGAGACAAAAATTTGAGTTTTTACTTACCAAAGAGGAGGGACACTAGCTAATCTCCAGGCTTCACTTGGACTCCATGGATATCAGGCCTCACAGAGATTGCAACAGCTCCCTCAGGTGGAATCAACCCTGAGATTGGATTTAAATAATCTTCAGTATGCCAGCTGCATGCCAGGATCCTTTCTAGGGGAGAATGACATCATCTCAAGCCTCTGCAATTTTTTTATTTTAAATATCAAATACCAGTGCAGTTTTTGGGAAAAACTGTGCAGTTTTTCCTGCACAGTATCTGGTATTTGATATTTAAAAAAGAAAACAAAAACTACCAGGCATAACAAGAAACAGGCCAAAGCTGGGAAAATAAATAAAAACAGACCAATAGATAATCCAGAAATTAGAGTTTTCAAAAATGAACTTTAAAATAACTGTAATAAGTTCGAGAACATTTATAAGGTTGAGAATTTCACCAGAGACTCAGAATCTATAAAAGTACAAACAAATGGAAATTGTATAACTGAAAAATAGCTGACATTATGAACTCAGTAGATAGTTTTAACAGCAGATTTGTTAAAAACTGGAGTAGACTGTATATGTGTGTGTACTTGGTCACTAAGTTGTGTCTGACTCGTGTGACCCCATGGATTGTAGCCTGCCAGGCTCCTCTGTCCATGGGATTTCCCAGGCAAGAATACTAGAGTGGGTTGCCATTTCCTTCTCCAAGGGATCTTCCCAACCCAGGGATTGAACCGAAATCTCCTGCATCTTCTGCATCACAGGCAGATTCTTTACCACTGAGCTACTGGAAAAGCCCAAAGAGTAGGTCAGTACACCATAAAGAACAAGATTATGATATGGAGCGCCAAAGGCATTAAAAATAGAAAGGAACAAAGTGCACATATTGAACATGTGAAATCTAACATGTATGTATTTTGAGTCCCAGAAATGGAGGAGAAGGAAAGTGGAAAAGCATTATTGAAAGTGATGATGATGGCCAAGAACTTTGCAAAAGTGAGCAATGAAAATAAAGCCATAGATTCAATAGCTGTGTTGCATTACTAGCAGGATTCACAAAATTACTATAGATACCACTGTCAAACTACTAAAAATCAAAGACAGAAAATCTTGAAAGCAGCCACCAAAGAGCAACCATCAGACTGACATTTGATTTCTCAATAGGAATGATAGAAGCCAAAACAATAAAATTACATCTTCAATGAAAAATAAGCTTCCTTTCAAGAATTTTTTATTTGCAAAAATATCTAAGTGGAAAGAAAATATAAAGACATTTACAGAAAATCACAAATTGAGGGAATTTGTAGTAGACCTACCCTTAAAGAAACAGTAAAGGGGTTTATTCAGGCAGACAGAAAATTATTCAAATAAGTAATTCAAATATATAAGAATGAAAAGCAACAGAGAAGGTAAATATGTGTTTAAACAAACATTGACTATGCAAAATAGTAATAGAACAATAGCACAAAGGGAGGGAAGTTAAACTATTGTAAGATCCTAGAGTTGTCTAGGAAATGGTAAAAGTACTAATTTATTTTAGGTACTAATAAATCAAGATTGCATGGTGTAATTTTCAGGGTACCCACTATAGGAAAAAAACTAAAGAATATATAATTAATAAGCTAAAAGAAAAATAGAATATAAAATTGTTTAATAATCCAAGAAGACAACAAGGGAAGAAAAAGAACATAAATCAAGTAGGACAGATAGAAAACAGTGAGGTGGTAGATATAAACCCAAAGGTGTTGATAACTATATGAAATGTTAATGGAAATAGCCATTCTTTTTTCTATGAAAATTTAATACCTCATATATTTAGGAGTTCGTGAAATTCTCATTTTCAAGTTATTTAACAGTGTTTCTCTTTTTCCACACAGACTGCCCTTCATCCACCTGGGTTCAGTTCCAAGACAGTTGTTACATTTTTCTTCAAGAAGCCATCAAAGTTGAAAGCATAGAGGATGTCAGAAATCAGTGTACTAATCATGGTAAGGAGTTTATTCTATTTTGTTTTCTCACAAATCAGTAAAGAATGTTCACTAATTTCTTTAAAAAATGGTTTGTTGTGTCTTACTTTTTATCTTTGGTCCTTGTAACAACTTTTATTCTATTATATGCAAGAAGTCAGTTGTTGGACAACACTGCTCAAAGCAGAGTGACGAGAGCAATGTGTATTTGATGTGAGTACTCTGTGTCAGGCACTGTTCTTAAGCACTTAATGCACTTTTACTGGCTTTAATTATTGCAGCAACCTATCAGGAAGTTTATTATTTGCCTTCTTTTATCAAGAGAATAAAACTAGTTCAATTATTTGTTCAAGGTCAAATAGGAAATAATTGGCAGAGCCAAGATTCATACCAGGGATTGTCTGACTTTAGGAACAGTGTTCTTAATCACTCTTTCTGCCCTGAAAGGACTGTTTCAGGCATGCAGTGTGGGCAGAAGTCAGATCACATGGTATTGTGACACGTGGTATGGAAGAATCTGTTGTCGTTGTTCAGTCGCTAAGTCGTGTCCCACTCTTTTGTGACCCCATTTCATTCTCCAGGGGATCTTCCTGACCCAGGGATCGAACCTGAATCTCCTTCATTGGCAGGGGGACTCTTTATATTGTTAAATAAAAATGAGAAAAAGGGACTCTATATACTGTTAAATAAAAATGAGAAAAAGGCTATTTGCTACATGGTTTGCTCCGTATTCTCTGGGAAATATAATTTCACATTGTGAAATATTTTAAATAAAAATGTCATTTTTTAAAAAGCTGTGCTTGAGTGTTTGTTGAGCCTCTAACTGTGATACTTGTCAGCTCAAACTAAAACTATAGTGTCAACTAACATCTTTTTCAACTGAGACACCTATGATGGTGACATGAAAGTCCTTGATAATTTAAAAGTGCCTTTTATTATTGTGTGAGATCTAAAAATTTCTTGATTATTTCACTAAATTTTCTCTTAAGCATATTCTTAACACCAGCATTTAAAAGTACCCTTTACCAGGAGTTCCCCAGCAGTCCAGTGGTTAAGACTCTGTGCTCCCAATGCAGGAGACAGAGGTTCAATCCCTGGTCAGGAAACTAAGATCCCACATGCTGCAGGCCATGACCAAAAAAAAAAAATTAAAATGCCCTTTACCTAAAAAACATAGTTCTGACAACCCGCCAATATAACATTTTGGAACAATATCAAATTGCTTTAGGGTGCTTTAATTAAAATCATATTCACTTATTGTAGAAGGAATAAATGTAAGCATAGGAGTTTTAAATCCTAAGACATGCCAATACTACTCAATACATATTTATTGTTTTCTTAGGAATAAATGTAGGCATACATAGCAGTTTTAAATCCTATGAAGTGCCATGGAATGCTCAATACATATTTTTCATTTTTCTTACTTGCTAAATGGTGTTGAACATTGGCTCTTTGAAGACAAGACATTTCCAACATGCCAGTATGGTTTCACTCCAAGGAAATGGAATAATAGGAATTTTGCTGGTCTTGCAAGATTTTTTAAGTGGTGTTTTCTCCCACAACTATTTTCTGTCTCTTTTTAAAAAGCCATATTGGGTATAATTAGACAAAAAACACAGATTTGAAGAAACAGATTATATTGGAGGCTCAGAGCCAAGACAGGATGTGTTCTATACTCCTGTTAGTTTGTATGAACCACATCATTAGATTTCATTGTGCAGCTTTGATACTTATGTTCAGCAGTTAAGCAACCACATTCACTACAGAGGCATAGCTTTTACTTGTTGACTGACTTCCTCTGCAGTCAACTAAACATAGTTAATTGTATTTGCTGTTTTTCTTTAGTAAATGAAGCAAAACGAAATTGAAAACACCCAGCAACTTTGAGGCCTGATTTTTGATTACTTATTTTGAAGTCCGTTAACTCTATTTGTTCAAAGCTAAGTAGCCATTTAGGGATTTTAAATTGTTGGATACAAATTTGCTTATAAAGTTGATTTTATGTCTAAATAAAAATGTCTTTATCCCAGTTAAAAATTTACAAATTCAGTTTGTCTTACCGATGTGAATTTTTTAATTTCTTATACAGTTTTGATAATGCCATCATTTATTTGATAAATCCTCTATATTTGCTTCCACTATGGAACTACCCATTTTATTGATAAATCAGAAAATTAGCTAAAATTTATTAATATTACCATTACTTTTTTTGTTGCCTAGGGTAGTGTTTAGAGCAGTAGGTGGTTTGTAACAGTAGGTAAACGTGAATTCAGTGTTTGCTATATATGAAGAAGGAACAGCATAAAGAATACAAGGATATTTACATTTGGATTTATAAAGTCTTCACATATTGTAGGACTATACCAAGTCCTATCTTAAACCTATATTTAGGGGTAGAGAAAATAAGTGACTTGTTATTTTTTTGGACTGCCGAGAGCTATATTTAGAAATATTCCCAGTGCTCTGTGCTAATTTACTTGCTGTTACTTTTATTTTACTTATTTGGGGTACTGTTATCATTCATATAGGAAAATAACTGTGAGAGCCTCAAATTTTTCTTATTTTGCAACATTTATTCTTTTTCACATTTACCTTTGATTTAGCTATTTTCTTTATAATAGAACCAATAAGTATTTTCAGTCTTTCCTTTTTGTGATTTGTGTATAAGCTATGATACTAGCCATTAAGAGAATGAAAGACCCAAATTACATCTCAGTAGGTAGCATTACTGGTTATGCATTAAAAAAAAATTCTTTTTTTGCTTGAGTACATGCATTCTTCAGGGACTTAAGCTGTCATTCGTTAAAGAAAATGAATGTGTATTTTTTGCCTGACACAGTAATTTAAGTTTGTGCAGTATTTACTTAAATTGCACTGTTAAAAATCATTCACATTCCATTGGCTGACACAAAGTCAGAGAAAAGAGTGAAAATCCCATCTCTGAACACTTAAGCCTAAACTATAACCTAGTTAAATATTTCTCTTGGGGATTTTTTTCTAAAATGGCACTTTGGTTACCTTTCATAAATTAGTACAAGTAAATTTGGTACTAGGTAGGGTAAAACAGATTAAAAGTGTACGTGACATTTAACAAACAGGAGGCGATAACAGCTAGAATTGATAAAAAAAAAAAATCCTAGAATTTTTAACAATGGAGCTGTGACTGAGAAAGAAAACCTTGCTAAATTCTAGCTTTGGACTAAAGTACTGAGTATTTTAAAGGTCAGTCTTATTTTTCTTCTCTTTTAAAAGTTCTTTCTTAATTACACAAATGCACAGTCACTATATAGAAAAACATATGCAAATATTTTAAAAATAAAAGAAAATTACCCTAAACTGTACCATCCTGACTGAACACACACAAGGAAATGTAATGGCTGTTAACATTTTGCTAAGTATCCTTCTAGACTTCCAAACCCCTAGGCCGATATATTTTAGTAAATGTTTGATACATACATCTATGTGCTCACTCACTTCGGTCATGTCCAACTCTTTGTGACGCTATGGACTATAGCCTGCCAGGCTTCTCTGTCCATGGGGTTCTCTAGGCTGGAGTGGGTTGCCATTTTCTACTCCAGGTCATTTTCCTGACCCAGGGATCAAACCTGCATCTCTTACATCTCTTGCATTGGCAGGCAAGTTCTTTACCACTAGCACCAACTGGGAAGCCCATGTTGTGACCCCATGGACTGCAGCATGCCAGGCTTCCCTGTCCTTCACTATCTCCTGGAGCTTGCTCAAACTCATGTCCATTGAGTTGATGATGCCACCCAACCATCTCATCCTCTGTTGCCTCCTTGTCCTCCTGCCCTCAATCTTTGCCAGCATCGGGGTCTTTTCCAATGAGTCAGCTTTTTGCATCAGGTGGCCAGAATATTGGCGCTTCAGCTTCAGCATCAGTCCTTCCAGTGAATATTCAGGGTTGATATCCTTTAGGATAGACTGATTTGATCTCCTTGCTATCCATGGGACTCTGAAGAGTTTTCTCCAGCACCATACTTTGAAAGCATCAGTTCTTTGATGCTCATCCTTCTTTATGGTCCCATTCTCACATCATACATGACTACTATAATATACATTCCATAAGTGTGTATGTATATATGTACATATGTATATATATATATAGAGAGGGATTATATTAAGCAAAGTGTTCCATAATCTGTATTTCCCTTAAAAATATCTTTACATAGCAGTAAATATAGAATGTATATTTCCTAATAATCACATGATACTTCTCTATATGGATATGCCACTGTTGTTCAGTTGCTCAGTCATGTCTGACTCTTTGCGACCCCATAGACTGCAGCACGCCAGACTTCCCTGCCCTTCACCATCTCCTGGAGCTTGCTAAAACTCAAGTCCATTGAGTCAGTGATGCCATCCAACCATTTCATCCTCTGGCGTTCCCTTATCCTGCCTTCAATCTTTCCTAGGATCAGGGTCTTTTCCAGTGAGTCAGATCTTCAGATCAGGTGGCCTAAGTATTGGAGTTTCAGCTTCAGCATCAGTCCTTCTAATGAACATTCAGGATTGATTCCCTTTAGGATTGACTGGTTTGATCTCCATTGCTGTCCAAGGGTCTGTCAAAAGTCTTCTCCAACAGCACAGTTCCAAAGCATCAATTCTTCAGATATGCCATAATTGATTTAATTCTCTAATATTGGTTATTAAATTATTTCCAATCTTCTAGTGTCGTGAATGTGATGAACATTAACGACTGTGCCTATTTGAGCAGAACAAGTGATTGTCTTAGCATAAATTGTTCAGGATTGCTGGGTCAAAGATGTATACATCTATGTAGGGCTTTCCATACATCTTGCAAAATTATATCCAAAAAGGTTTTTAACTAATTTTTCTCCAACTAGCCACTTACGAGTTCCTATTTTTCTCCGGTCTAAGTCAGCACTGTTTAATCTACACTTCTGAATCTGCTTATTTTAATTTTCACTCCTTTACAAGTGAAACTGCATATTCACACATTTATTGTGGTATATTCCCCTTTGTGAGGATGAATTTTTTTTTTTATTGAAGTACAGTCAATGTACAATATTAAGCAAGTTTTTATTCCATTTTTAGTTACTATAAAATATTGGCTATATCCAGTGTTGGGCAGTATGTCCTTGTAGCTTATCTTATACATAATAGTACCTCTTAATCCCTACCCTGATATTGCCCGTAACCCTTTCCCTCTCCCTACTGTCAGCCACTAGTTTTGTTCTCTATATTTGTGTCTATTGCCTTTTAAACAGTCTGAGATAATGTTTTTCCCCTTTTTTATTCCTAATAGAGCTAGTCTGCCCAGTTTGTGATTTTCTTCTTTAACATAATATGGTATGTTTGGGGAGAGATTTTAAGTCCTATAATTTTCTTTTTCTAATAGTTACATTTATTTTTGAAGCTTCTTTTAAAAGATGTAAAAGTAATCATCTGATACAAATTTTTCTTACCACGTCATGAGCTAAAAGTACTTTCTTATCTCCGGTTAACTGTTAATTACCAAAAAATTATGGATTTTAGAGTCATCATAAATAGCCTAGTAAGTTTCCTATAATTCTCAGTGGCAGCATCAGTGTCACCTGGAAACTGGTTCGGAATGTAAATTCTCAGGCTCCATGTTACTCCAACTAGATCAGAAACTCTGGTGTAGGACCTAACACTTTTAACAAGCCCTCTGTAGGTGATTCTGAAAATGAAAGTGTTAGTTGCTCAGTCATGTTCAACTCTTTCCCACTCCATGGACTGCAGCCCGCCCTGCTCCTCTGTGCATGGAATTCTCCAAGTAAGAATACTGCAGTGGGTTGCCATTCCCTTCTCCAGGGGGTCTTCTTGACCCAAGGATCAAACCCATGTCTCTTGCATTGCACACAGATTCTTTACCACCTGAACCACCAGGGAAGCACCCTAGGTGATTTTGGTGCACACTGTAGTTGTGTCTGATAGTTTAGTTGGTAAAGAACCTGCCTGCAGTGTGGGAGACCCCGGTTCAATCCCTGGATTGGGAATTCCCTTGGAGAAGGGAAAGGCTACCCATTCCAGTATTCTGACCTGAGTCCGTGGGGTCGCAAAGAGTTGGATGTGACTGAGTTACTTTCACTTTCACTTTCATAGTTGGAGAGCCACTGATCCAAGACAACATTCTGAAGTTTTCAGGAGTCTTTTAAGTCAGGACAATTTTGGAAGAATTTAATAGTAGAAAAAACTTCCTTATCTATGTAGTATTTGAATTAGTTGTAGTACCCAAAACTTCCAAAATAACTTTAAATCATACAATATCATCAGAGAAACTAACTCCATGTTTTCTCCTAAGTAGTATCCACTTAAGACAGTGAAAGATTTTTTTTTTTTAATTTGCAAGAGCATCTTTCTTGGGTTAAGAAATAAGATTAAATATATCTGGAAAAAGTGAAGTGCTCATATTTTATAGTGTATGTAGAATATACATTAAAAGGATAAAAAATATTTGAGAGACATGATATATATATATATATATATATATATATATATGTGACTGCTGCTCTTGAACCAGGTGAGAGTCTCCTAGGAAAACCCAGCTATCCACTGAGAACAAGAAACAAGGACCTCCTTTATCACTTTCCCTAAGCAGGATTTTTCTAAGGATGACCACAGAGGAAAATACAGGAAGGGGTAGGCTTCAGGCAGCAGGCACATAGTGGTCAGTTAAGTGAGGCAGGTCAGTAACTGCTTGTTACTTGAACTTCGTTAGGTCTTGGGACTGTTCTGGCAAGTTGCCCTGGGACTTTTCAGCTCTCCTCAGTAATGTCAGAGCTACTTCTCCCTGTATATGTGAACTGAGGGCAGGAGGGGCCATGAAGACTAGAGAAAGGGATAGTAAAAAGTTGAGTTGCAGGAGTTATGTTTTCCTGCTTAAGCCTTCCCATGATTTTGTTTCCATGTTGTTTTATGAGATTACTAACCAACCCCAGGTGAGTGAAATAAGAGGTATGATTCAGTTTATCATATTATCATTTTACTTTTCTCATGAGTCTATTGTCTTTTCAGAAATGTGCATGACATTTCCAAGCTAATTTTTTCTCAAAAAGGATATAAAAGTATATGTGGGGCTTCCCAGATGGCTCAGTGGGAAAGAATCCACCTGCAATGCAGGAGACAGATGTGTGTTCAATCCCTGGGATGAAAATATCCCCTGGAGAAGGAAATGGCAACTCATTCCAGTATTCTTGCCTCAAAAATTCCATGGACAGAGAAGCCTGGCAGGCTAGTCCATGGAGTTGCAAAAGGTTGCACACAACTAAGTTGGACACAACTTAGCGACCAAACAACAATAACAGAAGTATATGTAGTATAGTAATGTATAACCTGTATATGCTTCATGTGATTTTCATTGATTTGGAGAACATGCTGACTTCCTCTCCCTAAAATAATTTCAGGAGCAGACATGATAAGCATACATAATGAAGAAGAAAATGCTTTTATACTGGATACTTTGAAAAAGCAATGGAAAGATCCAGCTGATATCTTATTAGGCATGTTTTTTGACACAGATGGTAAGTGATATTTACTTATGTTCCTTCTTAATGTTAGTAATAACTTAGATGCTTCATTTCTCTAGTTCAAGTTGATATTTCCTGCAGCCTCCAGATACTGTATTTTCAGTATGCACTCATGTACCACAGCTTTTCACTGGACAGCTCATTGTGTGTCCCATATGAGAGCTAAAGTTGATTCTTTCATCTGGATTAAAATATGATTCTAGACTCAGTATTTTTGTAATATGGTAATCAATATTGGTAGTAGTATCAATAATAGGATAGAAAACCATCAAGGTAATATTACAGAAATGTAGAAAATGTATTTATTGTCACTATTGAAAATAGAAATTACTAAGGGTACCATTAATATTTTACCTGTTATTTGTCCATGACAAATTATACATGTTTAATAAAAAATGGGATCTTCTTCAGAACCTTCTTGAACTAGTATCTCTTGTCTGTGTATAGGATATATTCTTCCTTCTAATATAAGTCCTACAATCAAAAGTTTAGATCAGACATACCTTAGTAACTTCCCACCTTTAAATCTAGACCCAAGAAATCCCTGGTGGTCCAGTGGTTAAGACTCCATGCTTTCAGTGCTGAGGCCCTGAGTTCAATCCCCTGGTCAGGGAATGGAGATCCCACAAGCCATAACCAAAAAATAAAAATAAAGCTAGACCCTTTTCTTTAACACATTTTATACTGTCATAATGTTAAAATATTCCTTAACTGACAGATGCCAGTTTCAAGTGGTTTGATAAGTCAAATATGACATTTGTTAAGTGGTCAGACCAAGAAGATGGCGAAGAGCTAGTTGACACCTGTGCCTTTTTGCACACCAAGACAGGTGATTGGAAAAAAGGAAATTGTGAAGTTTCTTCTGTGGAAGGAACCCTTTGTAAAGCAGCTAGTAAGTATAAATGAAGGACTTTTTCCATTCTAAGGGTGGGGAAAGCAGGGCTGGTTTTTAAATAACTTTCTCTGTGTGCCTCAATAGAGGAAGTAAGATTTCAGATGATTAAGTTGGTTTGCGCCCAAGACTCTTGCAAGGCAAATATGTAATCCTATTACATTAGAGGTAGGACCAGATCATGTGAATCAGGCATACTTTTATTCTCTCTGCTTATTCTTAGAGCTAGAAAGAAGTCAAAATTTTCTTATGCTGTTCAAAGGAATTATCATAGCTTCTTTGATGTGATTTGATTAAACAGTGGAAGTGGTGAAGAATAATGGTTAATTCCAAAATTCTAGTTAGTTTACAAAGAATTTGATTCAGTACAAGGACATCCTTGATTAGGCAAAGAAAAATTATATCATAGTTTATAATTCTGGACTAAAATATAAGTTTTCTTCTTATGCATCACAATGCTTTCTAATGAACAGAATTATCCTGTCCCACAATATTTTCATATTATTGTTAAACATTAGATGATTTGTTCTTTTACATTTTAGAAAGAATTGTTTTCTCATTAAAGGCATTTAAATTTCAAAATATGATTTTAGGATGGTTGAAGCAAGACAGAAACAGCCATTTCCCCTCGTTGCATCTTTAATATTGCATCCTTAACATTCCCTCCTTCTACTCGAACTGCAAACCAGAACTATACATCTGCCTCTTATTATTTCCTTTCTTTACATCTGGAATCACATACAATTTTAACTTGCCTCAGCAAGGTTTTTGACTAATCAGTCACACTTTTATGGTCATAGCATTCAACTTCCAGTGTTTGTTGGATTTTTTAAATGTTGGTTCTTCTCATATACTGTGCCTCAGATCAGTTCAGTTCACTCACTCAGTAGTGTCTGACTCTTTGAGACCCCATGAATCGCAGCACACCAGGCCTCCTTGTCCATTACCAACTCCCAGAGCCCACCCAAACCCATATCCATTGAGTTGGTGATGCCATCCAACCATCTCTACCTCTGTCGTCCCCTTCTTCTCCTACCCTCAATCTTTCCCAGCATCAGGGTCTTTTCAAATGAGTCAGCTCTTTGCATCAGGTGGCCAAAGTAATGGAGTTTCAGCTTCAACATCAGTCCTTCCAATGAACACCCAGGACTGATCTCCTTGCAGCCCAAGGGACTCTTGAGTCTTCTCCAGCACCACAGTTCAAAAGCATCAATCCTTTGGCGCTCAGCTTTCTTTATAGTCCAACTCTCACATCCATACATGACTACTGGAAAAACCATAGCCTTGACTAGGCAGACCTTTGTTGGCAAAGTAAAGTCTCTGCTTTTTAATATGCTGTCTAGGTTGGTCATAACTTTCCTTCCAAGGAGTAAGCATCTTTTAATTTCATGGCTGCAATCACCATCAGCAGTGATTTTGGAGCCCCCAAAAATAAAGTCAGCCACTGTTTCCCCATCTATTTGCTATGAAGTGATGGGACCGGATGCCATGATCTTAGTTTTCTGAATGTTGAGCTTTAAGCCAACTTTTTCACTCTTCTCTTTCACTTTCACCAAGAGGCTCTTTAGCTCTTCTTCACTTTCTGCCATAAGAGTGATGTCATCTGCATATCTGAGGTTATTGATATTTCTCCTGGCAATCTTGATTCCAGCTTGTGCTTCATCTAGCCCAGCGTTTCACTATAGAAGCCAAAGTTTTAAATAAACTATAACTTCAAAACATCTTAAATAGTGAGCAAACCTGTATGAGGTAAGGTCATAGTTGTATTCTTTACTTTTATTATTTTTCCACACTTTCCAACCCAAGTCATCTTGTTTCCCTCATTTCATCACATTGTCTTTTTCTTGAGTTTCTTTATTCTTTTTCCACCTTTTGAGCTAATGCATTTTTAGTCCTCTACATCTTTTTTTTTTAACTAAGTTCAAAACAGATAATACAGACACATGACCAAACAATATAAAGAATATTAATTCTAAGTTAGTAAAAGGTTTGTTTTAAACTACTTTGAGAGTATTTAAAATCAATCTTAGAATAATGCATATTTAAATTAATGATTTCCTTTTGTATTCCAGTCCCATATGAAAAGAAATATTTATCAGGTAAGTATGGTCTTTTGTTAAATTTTCCCCACATGTAAGAATACATTAAGATTCTAGCGTATTAAAGTACTGAATAGTATTAAAGACCTCTTTAAATATTAACTATATAACAATGTAAAGTAGAACTTTTATAAGAAGGTAGAAAGGTCTCTTAGCTTAATAATAAGACTTTTTAAATGTATCTGCAAGTTATGTATGAACATTTTTTAAAACAACAAATAACATCTCTTCATTGAACTCCATTATCTGTTTTTGTGGAAAATGACTGCATCTTTTGTTAAAAACATTTTTTTTTCTCATAGTTCTATAGTTCTAATTACAACTTACGAAGCATTTGTCTCACTAAATGCATTTTTGGGAAAGGAACAGTTAACATGTTTACATGGTTCAAAAAGCACAACTATAAGAGGCAAATTGAAAAATCTGTCTCTCACTTTGTCTCCATCCATCCCGTTTTACCTGTACCCTTATTGGGCACTATTTCAGTTTTAAGTGTCCAGTGTTTGCCAATACAAACAAATTAAGATATATGACTTTTTTATTCATTAATATGGTCTAGCTTTCTCGGTATCATTACCTATAGATAAATCTTCATTTAACCACTGTATACTTTTTCATTTATGGATAGTTACTTATCAGCTCCAGACCCCTATTGGGTTATTTCCATGTTTGCTATTGTACAGTGCTGCAAGGAATGAATAACCTTGCACAAACACGTTTTTCTTTCATTTCCTGAAATATAACTACTGTATTGAACATGTATAACCTTGATCAAAACTGATGGTGTTTGAGAGAAATTGTACCATTTTGCATCCCCCCCCAACAATGTATGAATGCCTGCTATGAAATTTTTGATGTCTGCAAATTGTATAGTTTTTAACCTCCATATTTTTGAAGTATAAACTTAGGGTAAAATGTTTTAAATGTACACCTTAATGCTTGCTTATGTTTATACCTGTGTGACTAACACTCAAATTAGGATAGAACACTTCCGTCACACCACAGAATTCCCTGGTGACCCTCCCAATAAATGTACATGCTACCGCCATCCACCCCACAGTTAGCCACAATGGATTTCTATCACATAGGGTAGTTTGTTTTTGAGAACTTAACGTAAATTTAACTCAACTTCTTTCAGTCAGAGTATTATTTTTGACTCATCAGTGCTGCACATGTATATTGTACTTTTTCTATTGTTGCACAGTATTTTAGAGACATACCATAACTGGTCTGTTTGTTATTTGATCATTATTAGTCTGGCATCAATGTGGCAGCACTATGAACATTCTCATACTTTTTTTTTTGGACCGATGTTCTTGTTTTCCTTGAGTGAAATTGCAGGGCCATAGGGTAGCTAATAAGGTTCAGCATTCTTAGAAATAATCAAATTTTTCAGAGTCGTTGAACCATGTTACAT
Source organism: Giraffa tippelskirchi (assembly GCF_054371585.1). Taxonomy (NCBI): domain Eukaryota; kingdom Metazoa; phylum Chordata; class Mammalia; order Artiodactyla; family Giraffidae; genus Giraffa; species Giraffa tippelskirchi. Next base: position 98,457,401 of record NC_137277.1, read on the forward strand.
TCCTGCTGACAGTGTATCCAAGTTCCATTTGCTCTACATCCACTCCATGAGGGTTTTATCAACCTATTAATATCTAGTTTTAGCCAGGCATATGGGTGTTTAGTGTTAATTTTCCTGATGAAAAATGATGTTGAGCCCTTTTACACATTAGCCATTCAGTTTTTTTTTTTTTACAAAATGCCTATTCAAACCTTTTGTACTTACTGTTCCCTTAGCATCATGAACACTGTCAGTTGGGGCTTGCTGTGACAGAAGAGAGGAGTGTTTATGGGTTCAGGAGAATAAAGGAAAAGTTAACATTCTTACTCTTCTATAAAAGGAATATATATTTAAAAAAAAAACTAACAAAACACCACATTCATTAACTTGGCTATTAAAAAACAAAACTAAGAAAAAAACAGAAAATAATGTGTCCACAAGAATATGGAGCCTTTGTGTACTGATGAGAATGTAAACTGGTTATCTGCTGTGAAACAGTACAGCAGCTTCCCATAAAATTATCATATGATCCAGCAATCCATTTCTGGTTATGTCCCCAAAAGATGTGAAAGCAGGGACTTGAGCAGATATTTAAACAACCATGTTTACAGCAGCATTATTCTCAATAGCCAGGAAGGTGGAACCAAATCAAATGTTCATCTACAGATTTGGGTAAGCAAAACATGGTATGGAACACTATTCAGCCTCAAAAAGGCAACTCTACAACATGTATGAACATGGAGGACACTAAGCTAAGTGAAATAAGGCCAGTCACAAAAGGACACTGTATAACTCTAATTATATTAAATACCCAGAGTAGTCAACTTCAGAGACAGAAGGTAGAATGGCAGTTGCCAGGGGCTAGGGAGAGTGGGGAATAGGGAGTTAATGTTTAGGTTTGCCAGATGAAGTTCTATCGATGTATGGTGTTGACATAGCACAACAATGTGAATGTACTTAATCCTACTGAACTGTACACTTAAAAATGGTTATGATGGTAAATTTTGTTTTGCGTATTTTACCACAATTTTAAAAATGTTTTAAATCAAAGAGGAGTGTAAGCATGTTATTTAGAAACACGGAGGCAAGTAACAGGAGTAGTTGCTTTGACGAATGGTAATTAAGGGTAATAGTAATAGGGAGTAGTAGTATGGTATTTTTCATTGTAGAAATACGAATTTTAAACTATGTACATATATAGTCTGGACAACACAGAAGGATATATGCAAATTGAAACACACAGTGAAACTTAGTGTGGATATTTTCTATTTCAGAGTCTTAAAAGTAGAGTGGAGACCTGCAAAGTCTACTTCAAATTTTTAAGTATGGCAGTTATTCAAGCTAAGAAATATAAATCTTGATAGTAATAAACATTGTTTTTCTAACCAATGTGAGAAATTCTCAAAAATAGATAAATACTTAAGTGATGAAACTATATTTATGCTCCCCAAAAAGCAATACTAGCAACTTGTATATCCTGATTTCCCATATTTTATCTTTCTTTTTCAGATAACCGCATTTTAATATCGGCTTTGGTGATTGCTAGCACAGTAATTTTGACAGTTTTGGGGGCAGTTGTTTGGTTCTTGTACAAGAGAAGTTTGGATTCTGGTTTCACCACAGTTTTTTCAACTGCACACCAATCACCTTATAACGATGACTGTGTTTTAGTAGTTGCAGAGGAAAACGAATATGATATTCAATTTAACTAAGATTTTGGAAATGTCAGATTAAGACATCAAATACCTTTCAGTGATTCCTCTGCAAGATTTCAATATAAAACCTGACAATGAAAATTTGTTTTTGTATTACCTTATTCCAGTAACATTCATTACTCTTACTTACTCTTCATTACTGATCATGACAAAAATTTATCTTTAGGATCATTATAAAAACAAAAGGAGTAACAACCTTGGATATAATTTAATGGTTTTAACCACCGCCCAAGTACATCTTTCACTTGAATTAAGGAAAGCAGGTAAAAATAAAAATTGAGTCTACTTGTCTTACCTCCTCTATTTTCCTCCCACTGAGTTGAACCACCTTAGTTGAAAAAAAATTCTACTTACCACTAGTTTTAGCAGTCACTAGATCTTTAGCAATTTCTATTGTCTTGCTCTTTTACCAATAAGATATGGAGAATACACCTAACCTTAAAAGATTCTCATTTAGATATCACTTATGCTGGTTACTCTGATAATTCCTCTAATACATTTATCTCCCTTTAGGATTTAAATGTATTAGATGCAGAAAATTTTACAGATTTTAACACCTCATATGCCATATAATTATATAATTTTAATACTTTTTAGAATACTGTTTTGGACCACAGCATTAACAGTATTTAGCACTGATCATAAATGGTCAGGATCTCATTAAGATTTAACAAATTTTGTGAAGCAAAAAAAAAAATTACAGCCATACCATACCAGGAAGCTGTGGAGGAGGCTGACATATGGGTAATGTATAGAGCCCTTTAAGGATTTTTCTCCTGCCGCCATATCCTACCATATCTGTTCCTATATATCTCCTGCTCCCCAAGCCTCAATGAAGTATTTCAATGACATGAAAACTGTGTAAGCAGTAACTACAGAGAAGAACTACATACTACTGTAGTGATGATGTTCAATTTTCCGGTATGTATATTGTACATTTTAAGACAGAATCATTTGGTAGTAAAAAATGAAAATGCAGTAAAGCTGAAACAAGAATGTTTTAGCAACTTTTATAACTTAACATTATTAGAAAAGATTAAGTATGTACTTAACAAAATTGTATTTACTATATGAAGAAACTTGAAATTGCAAGGAAAGTAAATCTCTCCCTAATGCATATCCCCATCAGTCATTTTATGGGAATACTTTTCATACGTAGAGACACTCTCTCAAGCTTGACCGGTGGCAACAAAGTCATAGCTTGTGACACCTGTTTCCACTGGTCACCATGAAGCAGAATCATTCCTCATCACAATTAATGGAAGTTTTTAACAAGACATGAATTAACTACACAGTGATGATAATGTATGTGACTGTCGTACTAAAGAACAGGTTTTATACTAGGTGTTACTACACAATTATGTTTTATAAGATTGAGATTTTGTGTTATTGACTGAGATGTCTGTTTTATTAAGAGTATTAACAGGGCTATTAATCATGAACATTGGACTGGAATTCCTTCCTGCTTTTCTAACTAAAATTCTACCAATCCTTTAAGAATTAAGACCAACTTTCTGTTCTTAAAACTTTCTATCACAAATCTTTACAATATATATTTCAGTAGCCACTGGCCACACGTGGCAATTTAAGGTTCACTTCCTCAATTAACACTAGCCATATTTCAGATGCTCAGATCACATGCAGTTAGTAGCTACCATATTTGGCAGTATTTCCATTATGATAGAAAGTTTCACTGGAAAATGATGTTCCAGTCTCCCATTCCGTTTCTACATAACTAATAATTTCTTCAGTTCATTTCAGTAACTTCTACCTAATGACAGCTCTACCAAAATGGTTTTTCATGTTTGATTTCAAACAATTCCTTAAAAGGCCCTGGTAATGCAGTGCTAAATCTTAATTCTCTTTATATATTTGAACATCTGTAACAGGCCTTTGTGTCTATTCATTGTTCAACAGATAACTGGATAATTCAAGTCTGTATTTATTTTTAATATTAGTAATAACATAAGCATGCCTGTTAATGTATACACTGCTTTTCTTCAAACATCTTGATTCTATCTAATAATGACAATGTAATTCTTAGCTTTGGTAGCTGTTGTTACCATCGTTTCTTTTAGTTACCATTTACTTTTTAACATTTTATTAGAAATTTGTATTCTTAAATTCTTAGGAATTTGAATATTGTATGGTCTCATTTTGATCAGAATCTAACAAATGATAACCAATAAAAGATTTTTTCTTTCTCCCCTCTAATTCACATTTACAGGTTATCAGAAGCTTATATAATATTGAAATACTAAGTAGTACTAACGAACTATAAGAATACTATATAGAGCTCAAGTCACTGTATCGGTCATTTAGCAGTTAATTTAGCAAAACTATAAATAAACTATGCATACCAATGGAATGTATTCTACCATTTACTTAAAATTTTTAAATAAAAAAATTTGTAGGTTAAGAAGACATTACATTTTCATACTGAGTCCTATTAAAAGCATAAATGTTTTGAATTCAAAGCAAAGACCTGTAGTATAGATACTGATACTGGCATCCTTAAATTTCACATATCTGCTTTAAGGAAGGTAATGCAAAGGTAACAGGCAGAAGTTGAGCAAATGTTTTAGAAACAGTTATTTTCATACAAAATGGAATTTGAAACTGTAAGATTCTTGGCTATAACATTTGAAGGCTTCTTTGAGCACCAGTTTAAAAGGAAACATTTCAAACTATAAAGTAAATCAGTATGCACTTTATTTCAAGCCAAAGTTTTACATTAAGACCAACAGTCTGACTGAAAGTGAGCAAACTGTTGATTCATATTTGGGAAATTACATAGTTTCTATTTAGATTCTGAAAAAGTAGTCTGACATAGACTTTATTTAACCTGAAACCACCTGAAGGCATTTTAAAGTGTATCCTAAGGGTGCTGATGAAGAAAATATACAGTGTTATGGATGTATACACAACTCTGGACCACAGTGTAGATCTAGTCATGGTGAATAGGTAATATTCATCTCTTCTCTAAAGGTAGTGAAAAATATTAAGTCATCAAATAAATGTTTAGAATTACCAAGGAACAGTTAAAAACAACTAGGATCCAAACAGGTTATTTATATCATATTTATCTATAAAGAAGTGACAACACTAAAAAACACATTGAAAACCAGTGTTTTAAACTCTGAATGTGGGCCTTTAAAGTATCTCATTAACTTGAGATTGCAATAATTTTTTTAAACCAAACAGCATTTGGCTAGCAATTCTGATAAAATTTACAGCTGCAATATTCCTAAGAGGAATATCTACATACTACATACTATGGTCTATCAAATATAATCTGCATTTTCCAAATCAATACAAAAATTTATCCATCATTTGTACACTTTATTTTTATATACTTTTTTTTAGAAAATTAGATTTTACTGCTAAGTGAATTTAGAATTCAAATTAAATTTGGAAACTTAATATAATGCTCTTAACTTTCTCCCCATTTTTTTTAAACACTGGAAGCAAATGATTATAAAACAGACTGCAACTTAAGGCATTTTAAAAATAAAAATAATTAGATGACATCTGGCAATTTATTTTGAAAGCCTATTTTGTCCCACTTTTACCACTAACAAGAGATCAAAACACCAACCTTTTTTCATAAATATAACTACAGTAACCAGAACACAAAAAAGCGCTGTCAACATTGCTTATTTAAAACAAGGGTAACACTTGCCCCACTCATTAAAAGAAAAATACTTTTAATTACCAGTTTATAAACATTATATTCACTGGCCATGTTAAAGGTCCAGCAGAATTTTAATTCAGTAACACTTGAGAATGAACATATATATACATGCATAATGTGTATATATGAATATATATATATTCATTCTATAGAGATAATATATTCAACAGACATTTCCCCACAAAATTAACTCATACTTAATTGCCAGTTTTAATAACACCTTTTCACAGATCATCCATTTGTCTTATATGAAGTTAGGCAATATCAAATGTTCTGTTATGGTCTCCATCTTCTTCAGAATCATCTTCTGAAGCTGTTGAAAGAAAACAGGATGATCAAGAATGATTTTAAGGGGGATGAGAATGGAAGTGTAAGTATGAAGCCAGAACAGCAATGATTTATAAAACAAAAATCCCAATTTATTATATACTGTATGGTCAAAATGATAAATTATGATGACTGCATTAGGGCAGTTTGTAGGTGACGCCTAGCCACAATGCCCCCACCCGCACAGCTTTTTCTTATGTTAATTTTTATTAAAATGAAAATGTTTTAAAATGTGGTTCAAGAACATCTAAAAAGTTTCTGAGATCAGTTTGTGTCCATAACAGCTAATGATAACACTAGACAAAAGGTGAACTTAAGGCAAGTGCTCTCACACACCTGAGGAGAATCTGGCTTATTACCGCTGCATGTTTGATGTATCCGATGAGAATAAAAAAAAAAATGTACATAGAAATAGAATAATAGGTTATGGGTGTTCTTGCAATTTACATCAGAGCTATGTCTATACAATGCCAAGAAAAAGTTCTATTTAGTCAAAAAAGCTTTATATAGATACAGCCTAAGTTAAAATAATTAGATTTAGTAAAAACCTTTTGTTGAGAGTATTTCTATGCCTCCATGTTGTCAAAGACTCATCACTCTTGCAACAGTTCTGACCTCAATTTATTTTAGAGTCATTAGTAGCTCAAGAGTTTAATAGAAAACATTCTTGAATGTCTTAGGACATAGTAAGTGTCAGACTGTATTGTATAAACTGCATGTGAAGGAAAATGGAATTTCACTAAACATCTAACCAGCATTTCCCCTATTATCAAGAGCAGAAAAGATAAATGTACACTCTTCTTGTATTTAATACTGGACAATTTAAGAGCACCCAGCAAATGCAATCAACAAGAAAAAAATCATGCAACATGTATAGATGAAACTTAAGTCTCCATATATTTACCCTGCAGAAATTTTAAGTTTATTTTAAATAAGTGATACCAAGCATATACTTAATTAGCTCATGAGGAGTAAAATCCTACACTTAAGTTTTATATATATCATGGAGAAATGTCAAACTAAAAAATAATTTTTCAGAGAATTTGTTTTCTACTGGATTAACTCTACAGAAGAAAATTCAGTCAAAACTAGTTTGCAGAATATATTAGCACTCTGCCTTTAGGAGTCAACTAGTCACACCCACAACATCTTTCACCCTGAGTTTGGATATACATATTTCAACTCCACCTTTTCCCTCTCATTCACATGCTTAAAAAACTAAATTCTAAATAAGAACATTAGTAAAAAAATAAACAGCAATCTGGGGTAAATGTACGCTGCAACAGATTACTCTCATCATATTTGACAAAATATAAATTATAACTTACAAAAAAGAGAGAGATCTTTGTATTAGCCAACATGATGGACCTGAACTAAGAAGGTATGAAGGAAAAAAAGATTTACATTCAATGAAGTCCCACTTTATTATACCATTTTGATTCCTTTACATACCATTTCCACACATACTAACCAAAATTGTGAAACTGCCATCACCTAACTGCAGCTCTAAATCCTTTTAAAACTTAAAATTGTACGAATTCAATGACAAAAACCCATGCCTAAGAATATTCGAGGAACTAAAAAAAGGAGGATTAGGTCCTTCTGAAACCTTACTTCAAAGGATGCTAACTTTTCCCTAAAGGTAAAACATTACACAGACTACATATAATAGTCCAAGTATTTTAAAGGTGAGTATAGAAGATAATCAACTGGAGAAAACATATTTAAAACACTTCAAAGAGTGTACTGGAATCTGATCATGGGGAGCACCAATTGCTTTGGGTAAAAAAGCACAATAGCTAAGTAGGGTAATCTTGGATTCCCAAGAACTGTTCCAGAGCCACCAATATCTGTGCCCACCTGGTATGAAGCACCCTGGAGATTGTAGGACTTTGAGAAGAGGGTAAGCTGTGCAGATGCCTGTAAAGATTTGGGCATTAAGTGCCTTCACAAGGGAGCCCAGGCAGAAGTCCTAAAGCTGGAACGTGATCTTAAGAGATTGGAGCTGCTTGCGTAGCTGGCTGCCTATTAAAGGTCCATGAGGACCTGAACAAGGAGCAAAAAACAAAAAACAAACAAAAAAACAAACAAAAAAAAAAACTATGGCTTCTGTTAGGGACTCAGAATTAGGACTCTTTCAATCCTATCTTCCTGGAACTGTATATAAACCCAGGGAACACCTTTTATGATCTAACAAAGCTAAATAACAAAATTTCATACACAAAAAATTAACCAATTAAGTGAGTTTTGATTAGTAGTTAAACATATCTTTTTAAAAAACGTGTTAACATTAGAAGTGTTAAAAATTAAGGTGATTAAATATGTATTTTTATTTTAAATAAAAGCAAAATACTGATGGTTAAAATAATATCCTTCTATACATTAAAATTAATGCAATTTAAAAAATATGCTATTAAACTAATGTCAGTTGCCCAACCCATCTTTCCCAAATCAATTATTCTGGTATTATTAAGCCTATAAATGAAGCTCTAATTTGGTAGAAAGAGTATATATACTTGGGTTTTGCTCTATGGGTTTTAATTTGCAAAGGTAAATTTAACAAGTCTGGGGAGGGGAAATTCCACCTACTTTCGAGATCTTCCATATGTGCCTGAAGAGTTCTTGCAAGGTTAATAAACTAGAAACAATGCAGAAAGAAATACAGTAGTTTAAATGTAGCAAATGGATCTAGAGAGAATCAGTATAAGAGATTCATTTCTACTTAAAAAGTCAAACATAATTTTAAGCCTTTAAATAGGGGGTCTTTCATCCCCCACTTCAAAAATTACAAGCTTTTAATGATATGACTTTTTAAACGTCTTATATATCATTATCAGTTATGTAGAAATCATGTATTAATCATATAGAAACTGGGAGCAGATAACAATAATCTTATTCAATGAATACCATTGTGTTCTTGCATAAATATAACACTTCCAAAAACTATGGAGAAAATTAATCCTTTGCAATTTGGAACCAAATGATTGTTAGTGGTCAATTAAAAATATAAATCAATTATTTTCCTGCCTAGAAATATGACATATGATTCTGTACCTTAAATGTATATACCTTTTACAAAGGCATGAATTCAACAGATATTAATTTATATAGTTCATTTATCCTGAAGAGACAAGTTGCCTTTTTAGAAATCAAGAGATCTTTGCTCAAATTCTGAAAGCTTTTGAGAGTTCATTCTCTTTTCTCTGAATGATAAAAATTAACAATTGGCTAGTAGGAATAATGTTTACATGATTACAAAAAAAGTTCTATCTGTATACACTGAATTTGTTATTTGATAATTTTCAAAATGTAACAGAAATGTTATACCTCACCATAAACTCTACTAAATTTTTATCACCGAAGAGAACATTTATATAAAAAAACTGAAGGATATATTTATGAAGACATTTCAAGAATCAGGTGTTCAGAATGCTACTGTAATGAGATGTAGACTCTAGTCCCTGCTACATAAAATGGCAAGGCAGTAGAGTATAAATTTCCATAACAGTACCGTTTAATTAAAAATACCTAAGAAACAACTTTCTTACGTGTTAAACTAAGGCAATAGTGTACAGAGTAAACACAAAATAGTCCAAACTGTAAGTAGTTTGAAATACAGATGCTTAAAAACTACTAGAGTGGTAATCTTTTACAGGACAATAACAAATAAAATGAAGTTAATTTCCCATACTCTTTCAGTTTTTGGAGTTCAGTATCAGGTTTCTAAAGTGATAACACCGAGTCTTGTTTTTTAATTAAAAAGAGCATTTTCCTTAGTACTTCCAAGTCCCTGTTTCTCACTGACATATATTGCAATTAACTTCAAGAGCTAGAAAATTATTTCTTTTTTAAAACAGCTTTATGAAAAAAAATGCTCCTTGATAAAGACAGTAATTTCTATTAAAACTATAATACCTTTATTTTTAAGAAAGCTTTTAATATAGGAACTTCCCAAAGGAAATAGTGTGTAAATACATAAAACAATCTGCCTTCCAATGCAAACAATTGTTGCATCATATCCTCCCTTCCCCCTGCTCCAAGGTTACTTACTCGGACACGTGTGCTTGGTTCATTCGTATTTCCCATCATGTCAGAAAAGCTTTGTTCGCACAAGTGCAATAACACAACTAGGTAGAGACCAGAGCTGATAAACTCATACTCAGCCTTCAAGAGGGAAGCAAACGAGAAAAAGAAGATACATGGAGAATGAAAAATTAATAGACAAGAGATTGACATTCATATACTGATAAACTAGAGGAAATGTATTCATATCGTTCTTTGTAAGAGATACAGCACCATCTATTAAATCAAGAAATACCCTCGATAATATCATAATTGTACTAATGCTGTGATACAAATAGGTGTATGAATATCCTATTTAATTCACATAGTCTTCTGTTACGTAATGACTTATATATAGAAGTGGGGCTTTTAACTCATTTGATGGCAGAATGAATGATCTAGTTCTATAAAGCACCTAACAGATTTTATTAATACAAATGGCTATAAATGTATACCTAAAAATTACCATTTCATGTATAGCTATATATCAATATATGCAAATAAAACCTATTCAAATGGGTCAAACACTTATTACATAATATAATTAACTTGAAGGCAACAGTAAATATAAAATAACAGAGTAACTGTTCCTTGGATGATTCACATAGAAATTTTTAGTGGGTAAAAACTGTCTTTTGGTTCAAAATTATTGTTCTGAAGCTAACAATACAAGTCATGAATATAGTGTTATTAAAAATCTAAACTATCCTGTAATTTTTATACAGGAAACTATCTAAATTGTACTGTTTTTGGTAATTAACTCATCTGAAGTTAAGAGCTATACGTTCTTAGTTACCAACTTCAGCAACTACCTGTTCTCATATTCCAGAGGATTGAAAAAATTTGAAACTGATTTACTAAAACTGTCTTTACATCATCACTTCTTAGTTACTTTTATTTTTTACTTAAAAGGAAATTTATGTCCAGAATTTTTTCTAATTTTAATATTTATCACCTTGAAAAAAATGAAGCCACTGGATGAGGAAATAAACTGTATTAAACTAGTTATTTAAAATGAGAGTAGTTCTTAGGCCCCTAGAATCCAAGATTTACACAAAACAAAGAAGTTAAAAGTCAGGAAGCTTAATCGAGACTGTCATTGTTTTGTACTCCACCTAACATTTTGTCACACTTATAAATTATTTAAGATTGTGGGCCATTCAATCCTTGGAGAACCATGAAAGCATTCCTGGTTGAAATGAAATGCCAAAGAAGCACCTTTCAGAGACATGATGGAGCACCTAGAGAAGGAAGAACAGCAGGAGAAAACCATCCTTTGAAACCTATTCTCATTTTGAGAAGAGTAAAAAAGAATTTCTTTCCATCATTCTACCTTTACCTACTCTTTCCCTTGTTCTTTAAAATACCAATGCTCAGCTATCCAGAGAGATTCCTTGTGGAGTTAAGACAATTCCTTGATGAAAATAGTATTCTCTTTGGACAACTGGCTCATTAAAGTATAAAATAAACTAGTATGAGTAGAATCTGTGCTACATCAATTGCCCAGAGCTGCATTAATTGAGTGATTCTTAACCTAGATCAAAGTAATCCGCTTCAAAGGATCTGAAAATCCTTTAAATCATATACAAATTTTGTGAATCTGTATATTTTATCGAGTGTGGTCTTAATCAGATTTTTCAAAGTGTATTCATTATTCCTACATTTTAAAAGTAAAGGGTATCCATAACAGGATAATGTTGCTTGATTCCACTTATGATTTTTATGTTTATGTGAAATTTACCTGAATCAAAAAAAGGGGGTGTCCATTACTCCTTTATTTAAAAAGTGTTTTTCAAGCATTTTATGCATTCTCCCACCATCATATCTCTTTTTATAATGGATATGCTAAGCATACTTGGATAGAATGGCTCTTGAGTCAACACTGTAACCTCTTTGAACATCTTTTTTGCCCCCAGAATTTTCCTTTGGGGGAGGAAAGGGAGGAAATACTGAGCTCTTTGTTCTCTCTAAGCATATCAAAATTTTTTAAAAGTTTAAAGCTTCAAAAAATAAAAATTAGTGACCAAGTCAATTCTCAGGAGAATAGTTATCAACACACATCAAAAAAATCTGAGAAATGAGAATATCTGAAAAACTTTTTTAAATAAGATTGGAGATTATTCATTATCTAAATAGACTAAAATGACATAAATACTAAAAGAAAGAGGTTTATAAACAATGTGAACTTGGAACAAAAGATTTCATAAGATAAGGTATTCAGTATAAAGTTGCAGGTAGCAATAAGGAGAGTGGAGGGAACTAGGAGAGTAGAAGAAGATGGGGGGCAGACAGGCACATAAAAAACTACTTCTAACATTAAAAAAGGAAAGAGGAAGTAGATCCAGGGCTAGGTGTTTCAATCACGTTCCAGGACTGAGGCATTCACAAGTGAGACAGCTCTGGGGGAGTAAGATTAGCATGCCTATTTGGGGACTACTTTCCTAAGCTTTTATTTTCAGGTTTATTTAGGAACCATATAATACATTTTACCTTAGTAATTTAAAGCCTGTCACTTGCTTTTTTTGCCCTTCATTTTCAAAAGTTACAGGAAAGTAAAGAAAAATTATACTTAATGCAGTAAAAGAAAATTACGTTACTATTTTAATGTAGGTTTTCAGATCATGATTTAATCTTTTCTTCAAGAGTTGTCCTTTAAGCACAGAATAGACACTTACCAAATTAGGCAAAATATACTAACTTGTTCATTTGCACGAGCTCTATGTAGTTCATGAATATCAAAATCCTCCAGGTTAAGCTGCAACTTCTCTTTACAGAGTTCACAGGTGGTTACAGCCTCTAGTGAAGAACCTGGTAAAAAGAATCACAAGTAAAACTTAATTTTGCTTTGTCTCCACAAAATATTTTTCCTTGTAGGTTTTAAGCTTAGAATATAGAAAACTAGAAGGAAGGGAGGACGAGACAGCAGGGAGACTGTACTACTACCATAAACCAGTGACGTCTCCTAAAATAGCAATTAGTAACACCTGATGTGCATGTCCTATTCTTGTGGTACCTAAGCCTCCACCTTGTGTTTATTTTCCCATCCCAGATACTCATATATTTTGATGTGGGATGCTGACAATGGACTATTATTTGTACTTCCTACTTCCTCTTTAAGTACTCTGACAAGATGCCATAAAAGTTGAGTTCAGTTCAGTCACTCAGTCGTGTCTGACTCTTTGCAACCCTATGGACTGCAGCACACCAGGCTTCCCTGTCCATCACCAACTCCCGGAGCTTGCTCAAACTCATGTCCATTGAGTCGGTGATGCCATCCAACCATTTCATCCTCTGTCGTCCCCTTCTTTTCCTGCTCTCAATCTTTCCCAGCATCAGGGTCTTTTTCAAGGAGTCAGTTCTTTGAATCAGGTGCCCAAAGTACTGGAATTTCAGCTTCAGCATCAGTCCTTCCAATGAATATTCAGGACTGATTTCCTTCAGGATGAACTGGTTGGATCTCCTTGCAGTCCAAGGGACTCTCAAAAATGTTCTCCAACACCACAGTTCAACAGCATCAATTTTTTGGCACTCAGCTTTCTTTATAGTCCAACTCTCACATCCATACATGACTACTGGAAAAACCATAGCTTTGACTAGACAGACCTTTGTTGGTAAAGTAATGTCTCTGCTTTTTAATATGCTGTCTAGGTTAGTCATTGCTTTTCTTCCAAGACAATATAGTCTGTCACTGTTTCCACTGCTTCCTCATCTATCTGCCATGAAGTGATGGGACCAGATGCCAAATAAACATGGTATCTAAAACAACTGGTTACGTAAGACCTAGGCCAGTATCTTTGATGTGACAACATACACCAAGATTGTCTGTGGTCTAAGATGTGTCTTCCCTATAACACAGGAGGCAAAGAAAGGGATCCACCCTTCCTCAGATAAAAACAGCTTCCCTTGGCCATAAAACGAATGAAGTCCTGATACGTGGTACAACTGCTAAGTAAAATAAGACACAGATAAGATACAAAAAGCCCCCAAATATTGTATGATTTCATTTATATGAAATATGTAGAATAAGCAAATTCAGAGAGAAAGTAGATCAGAAGTTACCAGGGGCTTGGGAAGAGGGCGAGAAGGGTGTTAGTGCCTAATAGATATAGAATTTCTATTTTGGATGACTTAATAAAAGTTTTGTAAATAAATAGTGGTGATGCTTACACAACATTCTAAATCTACTTAATGCCACTGAATTATACACTAAATAATGGTTAAAAGGGCAAATTTTATGTTATATATATTTTACCATAATTAAATACAATTCCTTCTGTCCTATATGCACTCAACATTTGGTTATTTCTAAGCTTCTGGCTCCAATTAAGTACCAGTCTTGTTTAATTAAACATACAGCCATTTTCCTACTTGTGTTTTAGACAGGGTTTTAACATGAAAAACTGTCCTAAAAACGAGAATAAGTCATATGCATAACAAGGTAAAGATTTAGATTCAATTTAACATTTGTTGAGTGCTTGTTATGTGCCAAAAAAATATCAGAAGTTCTAGACATTAAGAAAGAAAGTAGTCACTCCTATCTTGAAGAGCTCATAAACTCTTAGATTTCAGTTCAGTTCAGTTCAGTCGCTCAGTCATGTCCAACTCTTTGCGACCCCATGAATCGCAGCACCCCAGGCCTCTCTGTCCATCACCAACTCCCGGAGTCTACCCAAACCCATGTCCATCGAGTCGGTGATGCCATCCAACCATCTCATCCCCTGTCGTCCCCTTCTCCTCCCGCCCCCAATCCTACCCAGCATTAGGGTCTTTTCCAATGAGTCAACCCCTTCGCATGAGGTGGCCAAAGTATTGGAGTTTCAGCTTCAACATCAGATCTTCCAATGAACACCCAGGATTGATCTAGTGTTATTTAATAACAATTCTTTAAATAATAAAAATTTAGCATAAAGTCTAAGACAATAGTAGTAGTAGCTTACATGCGTTTTCTAAGAACAGCTGAAAGGAAAATGAATGAGTGCTATTTTGAGGTAGTAACATGTCTATGTCGTCTCAAGATGAGCTGGAGTGAAACTGCAAAAGATATTTCTATTTATCAAGTATGTGAATAATATTGATTTGCTTTTTAGAAGTCAAGTATACTTGAAAGTGTTGAAATTAAAATGCATCCATAATATTTTCTTAATCTTTAAAAATTAATATATTACTGAAATATACTACACTCACGATGGAGAATATAAAAAATGTGAAACTTCAGAAGGGTTTCTCTTATTAAGACATTTATTCTTTGAATCAGAAGCAGGAAAAGTATGATGATCATAAAATATGGACACTGGATGCAATTTAATAAAGGTTTTTCACATCTTAAGGCTTCATGTTTCTCTTCTATGGAACAAGTGACATAAAGAAGTTGTTCAAAAAGGCCATATGCAGCTTGGAGGAACCATTTATCCTTGCAATCTTTAATCCAGGACCCTGTCCTTCATATCCCACCTCCTTCAGTAGGCCCTGACTACATTTGCCTAAGCTTAAATTAAACTTATTCTATTTGTCTTTGAACATCCTCAGAGTTTTTAACAGCCTATATATAGCAGTTGCTTAAATGTTTAAACGAATCTCTATCAGAATGAATCATCTACCAGATGCGGTCTTCATGTAAATATGAGAAAGCTTTGTGAAAACTTAACAGGAAGGTTCAGTTCTTGAGATCTTAACATTCACCTGACCATGAATACTTACAATTACCTTTAAAACCTATTTAATTTCTTACTGTGAGCCCAATCATGTGAGAAACTATTCATAAACATCATCTCATTTGATCTTAACAACAACTATTCCTCAATTTTACTCTTGATGGAACTGAGGCCCAGCCTCAGACCTACTTAACATTCAAGAATGTTTAGAAATTGGATTTAAGGAATCTGTTTTTAAAATATAGATGGGTAATTCTGATCAGCAACCAGAATTGAGAACCAAAGTTAAGAGACTTATTCAAAATCCTATAGTTAAGTGTTGGGGAGTCATTATTCCAACCTAAAGCATGTCTAACTCTCAAAAGCCGATGTTCTTAAATAATATATTGTATTATCTGTTTTCCTACCTATACAATACTAAGAGTCTAACTGCAAATATAATAGAAGGTGAGTCAACGTGTTTTTCATTCTGGTAATAGCTAACATTTCTGGGCCCTTGCTAAGTGTCAAGAACTATGTTGAGCATTCATTTAAACTTATAACACCCCAAGGCAGTGCCTAATAAAGCCCACGAGGCTTTCATAACACCACACAGTCAAAAAGAGGCTGCTACAGGTAAGACTGGCCCATCCCACAGGTTTGGGATCAGGTTAGTTTAGGAAAAAAGATAACCTCTACCCCAATGAGGTAGGAAGAAAAGTTTTCCACTAGATTCATCATCTCCAGTTTGAACACGTTACTCAAATTCCAACAGATCATTATCACTGGAATTAATACCATTATACTTCACAACCTATTTGCCTGTCACCCAACTATCATCATCAGACCATCACTGCCACACAAGTATGTCCATTTATTACTATGATCTAATTTCCCACCCTACTAGTCATATTTCACTAGGTCCTCCTGGTACTCATTGCAAAACATAGGTAAATTCTTCTTAACCAATCTCCTTTATGAATCACCTGTTCAACTTCAAGACTGAACCACAGGGCCTCACAAACTGATAAAATACTCTTCTGCAATCATTTCCCCCCAACAATCGTTTGAACCTCAGGACCAAGAAATAGGGATAGATGCTCCTGACACCTATTGCTGTTTTGAAACTCAAAGTTCCTCCTCATTCATTAATGACTTTAGCACCTATCTTCTTTACACAACTTATTTCTTGGTTATTTCCACACCTACAAAGACCACAATTGATTCTGACTTCCTCAACATCCTTGCTTCCAATATTACCCACCCCCACCTCAGCCACCCACTTTATTAACCTTGACCTTGTCATTGCCCTTTACAGCACTACTCCTAAAATCTGTATGTTAAGTATCTCTTCTGTGTACCTACAATTTTTCACTATTCTAGCTCACCTACTCTGGCAATTATCTTCAATGTCAATGAGATTCAAAAGAAACAGATCTGACTTCTCACTATCTACTTCCTAATGTCCTTACTCCCTCTTTCTTATCTAATTTCTAGGCTCACTACAACCACATGAAACTTTAACTCCCTTCATCATATTTTGCCTGGCAAAGGTCTCAACCCCACTGCACTCAAATCCTTGTCTGTAACCAAGCATCTGAAAATTGCTTCTTAAAAAAATATACATGTATCCCAATCGCACTTGTAAATCATATTCAAGGCCACAGAGTTTTATGGACACTAGTACTATCTGAAAACCCTGAAAGCATTTTAGAATGTTCTTTTCCTCACACACGAAAATTTCTTAACCCATCCCCTCCACCATCTAAAGACCCTTATTAAGAAAACAGAGGCAATTATATAGGAATTTAAGCACCTTCTCACCAAAGCAACACGCTTTGGTGAGAAATAATCCGTATCTACACTAGCAAGTACCCTTTTCCTATTAAAAACTACCTATTCAACCTGTACTCTGGATTCCATCTTCCCCTTCTATTTTCATAAATTTTTCTCTTTACAGTATCTTGTTAAAATAAAAACATGTCCTCAAATTTTCTACCTTGAAAACAAAAAACAAAAACATGCACAGATGGTAGAAAACTCTCCAATTTCTACCCTCTATCTCCAATTATCTTGACAGTAAAGTTTATTGTAAGAGGGTGTCTATGTTGCTGTTTCCCTAGTCTTAGCCCAATTTAGTAATACAATGACACCTCACCTCATCCCCTTTGCCCAGCAATGAAGTCACCAAGGACATCCATGCTGCCAAATTCCAGCTGTCATTTCTTTGTTCTTATCTCTCTGTTCTGACTTCTTTGTGGTACCTGACAGGGTAGATTACATCCTCTTAGAACACGTTCTTCTTTTGGCTTGCAAAACACTACATTTTCTCAGTTTTCTTTGTACCAGACTGATGCTGCTCCTCAAATCTTCTCTGTTCCCACTAAATGTGTGGGTGCTTCAGAGCTCTGTCTCGGGTTCATTTTTTTGGTATCTGCCCTTGCGCTAGTGACATTTAATCTCAAAGCTTAAAATACTATTTATGTGCCCATGATTCCCAAAACTGCAGTTTTCAGCACTGAAACCCTTGAAACATCATGCTTATCTTGCTAACTGCCCAGCTGACATTTCTATATCATTATCTAATAAACAGCTCATATACAATTATTTCCAAAACAGAACTCTTGGTTTCCTTTCCCAAATTTACTCTTTTGTCAGTCTTCTTTATTTTAGTAAATGGTCCCACCATTTACTTAGTAAATCAAGGCAAAAACAGTTGCTTCTCTAATTGTTCTTTCTTCTTCACTCCACCACATCCAATCCATTTGCAAGTCCCATAGAATCTACTTCCAAAACATACTGGAATCATCTAATTCTACCACCACCACCTCCTCCTCTAGTACAACAGATTCCTAGTTGGTCACAATAGCCTCCTGCTTCTACTCTTGTCCCAGTAAAAGCTACTTTTTACAGAGCAGCCAAAATAGAAATAAGATCATTTTACTCCCCTGACCTTCAGCGGCTTCGTATAACACTTATAAAAATCTAAGCTTCTGACATTAGCTTTCAAAGTCCTAAATGAGCAAGCCTTTGCTCATCTCTCAACTTATCACCCCTGTCCTTTGGGCCTTCATTCAGTTTCTCAAACACACCTAAGTCATCCCCACCTTAAAGGCTCTGTGCTATTTGTTCCATGTGTTGGAATGCTCTTCCTCTCATTCTAGAATAGCTAGCTTCTCTTCGTTCAAGTTTAAAATGCCCTTATCTCAGCAAGGCATTCCTTTAACACATAATACCACCACCATGGGAGCAAGTTGCCTTGTCTGACTTGTTCTCTATATCCCGGATCTAGAACAACGCCTGGCTCCATAACAACGCCTGGCTCCATAACAGCACTTAATAAACAATGACTCCCTATAGTAATCCTACTGCTGCATAATAACATTAGAGAAAATAAATCTTTCTCAAGGACACATAGCTGATAAATAGTAATAGTATTTCTCTGATTCAAAAGCATCTTACATGATATAAGGGTCACCGGCAATAACAAATCACAGTTGAACTATACACATATGGAAGTAAATAGATTATTCAGTAAATAAAATATAGCACTACTATACATTAAATTTATGAAGCAAAACTAACGCTCTTTAATGGCTTTTGCTTAAAAAAATGATTGACACTTTTGATAAGAGTATAAATTTGAATAAATTATAATCAGAATGGCTAACTAAAAGGCATACACACATGCATTTCTTAGAAAAACCTGTGAAAACAAAATACACAAAAGGGTAAATCTTACCGGAGTTAATTTTGGCCTGTAACCATTTCTTCATACACTCTTGGTGGACATACTGTAAACTTCCTGTGCACTTGCATGGCTCTATCAGCAAATTAGAGGATGATGCAGCTGCCATTTGACAAATTCTACATAAATCACCTTCTTCTTCTTCAGAGTCCTCTAAAAGGAGGCTGGAAAAGAAGGTATATTTCCTAAACAGAGCTATCAACACTCATCCTGGTTGGTCATTTCTAGCCATACATAATCCCAAAATATATCATGGTCTCTCTAGGTAGAAAAAAGGCAAACCATGATAATAATAAATAGCAACTATCAAAAAAAAATACTTTCAACAAGAGTAAAAAATGTAATATTTTAAAAGTAAATCAAATAGGCTACCCTATTACTTATCTTCAAACAATTTTAAGTAATTCTGTCCTTGGTACCACAGATTAAGTTCCACAGCTTTCATAATTTATAAGTTTTGCTAAGATTTTAATTTCTGCAATATCACAGACTACTTCAATTCCAGGAGTATAAAGATAATGTACATATATACCCATTACTTTTGTCCCCTCAAAACTTTTAAGACAACTTTGATGAATTAAACATTGACTTGTGATTTTTCAATTTACATGTTAATAGAACCACATAGTTTAAACTGATAAACTTTTGTATTCAATCATAATAAAATCAAAACAATAGATTTTAAAATTCCTCATTTTCCCCACCCCCAGTAATGTTAGTAAATCATTCTCATTTCTTTAAGGTTAGGCTTTTAAAGGGTGGAGCAGTTCCCATTAACCCACATACTCTACTTCACAGGCCAACATGTACTGCTTATTTAAATGCAGAAACGATCACTAGAGAACAAGTAATTTTTTTGGTTAAAATCTCTCACCTTAGTCCACCACTGACACAAAAAAAGGTACTCAATACAGAATACTAAACTTTAATTGAAATACAACCTGGATTATATGGGTTCCAAATGAGTTTAGCAAAAATTTGTGGAAAGAAAAACAGACATACTTTGAGGTGACTTTCATACCTAGGCTTAATCAGAGATATAACCTCAAGTATTAATCTTTTTTTTTTCTAAACAGTTATTATTTATTTTTGGCTGCGTCTTTGTTGCTGCATGGGCTTTTCTCTAGTTGCCATGAGTGGGAGCTACTCCGTAGCTGTGGTGTGCAGACTTCTCATTGAGGGGGCTTCTCTCGCTGCATAGCACAGGGTCTGGGCGTGCAAGCTCCAGTAGTTGCAGCTCCTGGACTCTAGAACACAGGCTCAGTAATTGTGGCGCATGGGCTTAGTTGCTCTGTGGCATGTGGGATTTTCCTGGACCAGGGATCCAACCTGTGTCTACTGCACTGGCAGGCAGACTCTTTACCACTGAACCACCAGGGAAGCCCCCCAAACATTAATCTTTATGTTTTACCTTTAGATGTGACTTTCTTTGGCTCAGAGTTTTTACTTTGGGAGAGTCCATTTTTTTACACTTTTATTCATTTAATTGTAAAGTATCTTATAATCCTCATGTATCAACGAAAAACATAATAAAGGCACACACACGCACATATAAACTCCATGTCAAAATACCCCAACAAATGTGCTTTTGAACTAGCTAACCAGACAGGGCAGTGCTGGCTTAATTGGTTACTCTTTGGAAATCAGTAAACTAATGCTTTGCCTACTTACACTACTGCACTCAAATTAATCTAACTTTGACCACAAGAAATATATTAATTATTTACTATACTACTCAGTAGACAGTTTGCAAATAGAGGCTGCTCTTATAACAACATTAAACCTAACACTACCACAGCAGAATAAATTCTTCTCCATGAAAGGAGAAAAAGCAAATTTTAACAGAATCATCACTTGGTACAATTTGTCTTTTGTAAGGAAAAGTGGAAACATATTAGTCTATGCTCACTATCTTAGAAAGCATATGAAGCTCCCTTTATTACCTAGAGTAAGACTTGAATTATTTCTTGTTAAAAACCATAAAAATCTAAAATGACAGTAACAACTATGCTCCCCAACAATCTTATTACTGGGGCCTTTATGAATAAGAAAAAACATAAACCAAAAACACCCAACGACCTTAGTATTACGCAAGTCTTTTCTTCTTACAAGTGTATTTTATGTGCACTATCCTATCCCATTTCATCATAAAAGTAATTTTAATAGGTGGAAAAACTAAGCAACAATACTAACACAACAAAATAATTAAGTTGGACTGAAAATCTCTGATCTTTCATCTTTCCCCACAGATGTTTAAGCAATCTAAACTACAAAAGATTTCATATGAATAAAAGATTCTAAGTCCTGAATTTAAACTGACATTTCTGTCAGTCACAGTAATTTAGCATACATTTAGACTTTAAAAACAAAATTTAAAAATCTGTGATTGTACCTCATCCCCCAAAAGATTTGAAATCAGAAATATAAATAAATGGTAAATAAATGATCTTATTAAAGGGCGAAATATTGTCTTGATACACATGACCACTTGGGCCAACTTACCAATTCCATGTAGCACTAGCCTACCAAGAAAAAGGGTAAGAGATTAAGGCTTTTTGTCTCCATACGTATCTGTGTCCAAAGCTGGTTAAAAACAACCTTTAGATTATTTCTTGATGCCATCTACACCCCAACTCTAGTATTAATTCTCATCCATTTTACCGCTGAGCAAGATACTAACATCTTACTGGATGTAAATTTTAAAGGAAGAAAATTTCAGACATCACTCTTATGAGAAATGATTTTAGAAACAAACAGTTCTTTCTCTAATCTGTTCCTGCTTTATAGGCTTAAGACATGTATTCAAACTTACCTCTCTTTTATTTTCTGTAGTCTTTCTGGGTCTCTTGAAGGTACATTTTTAGTTTTATCATTTTTTCCATCAGATGAACTCCACCCTGAAGGAATAATATCTACAGTGATCATAACATTGTCAGTCAAATTATTTCCAAGTGCTGGGGGCACTGCAAATCGGAATAAGGAACCAGGAAGGATCCCTGTTATTCCTGTACTTCGTCCACTACGAGTTGAATCTGATGGGGAGTCACCTGTACCAACACTGCTTGGTGCTGCAGATGCTTGCGGTCTACTGGCACTAGCCCCAAGGGGATCACTCTGTGCTTCAAGGTGAACTACTTCATTTGATTCTCTTCTAAAAAGATGATGAGATCTAGATGGTATATCAGAGGTAGATATCCTTGAAGATTCATCTCGTCCCTCTCGCCTTCTTCTAGAGAACAAAGGTGTACATCTATTTCTAAGTGAGGAAGATAACCATGGTCCTGTATTTCTAACTTCAGATTCTTGATTAAAATTCTGGGAATCTGGCTCAGAGTTATGATTTTGGCTAAGAGATGACAAACCCCATCTTCGCCGAAGAAATCGAAATCCCTGAGAAGCTTCGGATGCCCTATTATCAGGAATATCAGAAGCTGATGCTGCATTACCACGAGACTGAGAACCTGTCAAGATTCTTGGAGAAACATAAGAATTTTCAGAACTCAATGACCTTGTATTCAAGGAATCTTGATTAGACCTTCGTGAAAAAAAAGTAGATGACATACTAGAAGCTATACGTGACAGCAATCTCCTTGTTGTGCGTCTACCTTCGTTGTCAGAAGATTCTTGAAATGATCTGTGAGATGAGTTAATCCTATCTGAACTGCCTATAGTTGAGGTTTCACCTCTATTTGAAGTATAAGAAAATCCAGGCTGCGTACTGCTTTGGGGAGATTCTAATTCTCTTGGAGAAAAATTTGATCTTAAAGAATTTCTACTAGAGTCCCTAGAACATGGTATGGTTTGATGTTCAGAAGGCATTTGGTGGTTAGTAGATGATGTACTCAATTGTAAAGTGCTCAATGAGTTCTCTTTTGGTCTTGCTCCTTGTGAATATGAAGAAGGAACTCTGTCTTGAACATCTATTTTTGAATAAAGGAAAAGATAACCAATTACATGAATTATCTGTGCATTATTAAATTTAAGTCTACTAATACTAATTAATGCCAGAATTAACCCCTAGATTCAAACTGAACACTGGCATATTATAACTACACAGCCTAACTACTATTACAGAAAAAAATAAACGTATTTAACTATCTGTCTACACTTTTGGTAAAATCCAGTGCTGCTGAGTAAAGTCATCACTACAAATTTTTAAAAACAGAAATGCATTATAGCTTTCTAAGAGGCAAATATCAATCTACCAACCTGGATGAAGGTATAACAGTTGAATTATTGATCAAAAATTGATATGGGAGAAGAATACCTAACATCTAAATGGATAAGGAATTTTAAATGGGTCACAAACTTAATGTAAATGACTTATAACAAGTAAAAGCAAAATTCTCATAGGGAGATGGTGTTTTGGAAATTTTTCTTACTCTGCAATAAGTACAAAGTTATTTCATGTAAATACTATCATTCCTGTAATTTTATGGCAAACCAGGCTAACAGTTCAAATTTTCTCCAATCTTTGGCCTCTTCTTTCAACTTAACAATAGGGATTCTAATCCCTGATTACTCATTAACCATAACTATGTTTAAAAAAAAAACATGCCGGGAACTCTGAGTTAGAATTGAGCTCTGGCATCTGCAGTTTTAACAGTACATTGCTGATGATTCTAACCTTCAAGTGGAATGAGAAATATCACAGCATTCCTTTATGAAGAATATTCATCCATATATTTAGTTTAAGAACTAGATTGTTATTGCGCTAACACATGGTACCTCATGGAAGAGTCAACTATTAGGGACTAATCTATTCCACACACTTATACTCCCCAAACCTAGAAGCTACTGACACTGTTTACTAAACGTCCTCCATCCAAAGTCAAGCAAATGAAAATACGCTTTCATTTGTCTTAAATAAAGCAACAAATTGCTCTAGTAAGATCATTTAACAAATCTAGTTAAACCTTCCAATAGAAATGTATACTCTTCTTTGTAAATCAAATTCCACTTTTGTCTGCTATGACTGTCAACTTCAGTTAGTATCTTTTATCTTCAGTTATTTACTATTATTGTTTTATTTTTATCTGTTTTATTTTTTTAATAGCATTTATTTTTTTCAGGTGACTTCACTGTATAATGGATAACTCATTGGACTTCTATTTTTTTTAAATTTAGGCTTACACACACTGACAGAAACAGTGTCGGTCTTTATTGCAACTAAATGAAAACAAAAACAAATTCATGCAAAACTAAAGGAATTCTCAATTATGTCTTAAAATGATGATTTCATGTTTTACTTGATTCATAAGGCAAATTACATTGCAGCATACACGAATTATCAAGTATATATAACACATATACATTCAGAAGAGTGGAAAAATTATAAGCAAACAGAATTTGGATACTTGTATCTAAATATTTTAAATTGGTTACAATTTTTACAGTAAAACAACAAAGTCTAGAATATATCAAGCTATCCTTTATTCTAAATCTTCATAGTATTTATTTCATTTATTCCTTTGTACTGTGATTTTAATGGTACAAAGAAGAAAATGTAACATTATTAGATAAATTATGCATAACAATATAGCTTATACATACATGATGAAGTTGTGAAATCACCACTTCGGTGACTATAATCCGCAAGATCACTAATGGAGGAATCTGTTCTCCTCTCTCTCATCAAGTCAGTTCCAAATGATCCAAGTACCACTGATGAAGATCTGGGAACTTGACTATGCCTCCAAGTAGAATCTTAAAATAATTAAAGAAGTTTTAATTCAGAGAAAGCTTTCAAGGTTTCTGATGACAACAAACCTACAATACTACACAGAGATAACTATGGTTTATTGGTGGTGCTAGTGGTAAAGAAACTGCCTGCCAATGCAGGAGACTTAAGAGACGTGGGTTCGATCCCCGGGTCAGGAAGACCCCGGGAGGAGGGCATGGCAACCCACTCCATTATTCTTGCATGGAGAATCCCATGGACAGAGGAGCCTGGCAGGGTACAGTCTATGGGGTCACAAAGAGTTGGACACAACTGAAGTGACCATGCATGCACGCACGCATAGGAATCCAGTTATATAGGTGCAATCAAAAGCAAACTCCACTAATGAACTAATCACTCATAAAATTATCTCCTACTCAAACATGTTCTTCTCTAATACTAAAATCTACCCCAATCTAGGATGCCAATGTCTCAGTCACTCCCTAAAATACCTGAATACACAAAATACACATGATGTAAAAATGATTACAGCAAAAGTGATGAGAACAGCCAAAATCAAAGCCATCTTGAAAAGCAAGAGGTTATATTGCAAGTTACATTATTTTGTTGGAACTATTATTGCTGCCATACTTTGTTCATCCTTATGCTAAGAATTAATGTCTCATTTCAATTATAATTTAAATTTTGTTAGATATAATTTCATTTAAAAAGAAATTAAAAATTAAGTCTCAAAACTTACCCCCTTTACTGTTTATTTTGAAATTCTGGGTCTTCCTCTCCTAGTCCTAAACTCCTTAAATAACTTCCCTTCATTAAGGGAAAAGGCCTGGGGTTAATATTATGCCTTCACAGAGCAGAAGAGAACAAAAGTATCACTACATAACGATATCTGTCTGCAAAGTTAAGGTCAGTGCTCTTACCTATCACATTACTCTTAATATCTTTCAGATGGCCAGTGTCTTTCCCATGGTGGTCCTACCTAACAAAATAGAAAGGAATCGCGTACGCTAATTCAATTACTTTATGCCTAAGTCTCAGAGAAGGCAATGGCACCCCACTGCAGTACTCTTGCCTGGGAAACCCCATGGATGGAGGAGCCTGGTAGGCTGCAGCCCATGCGTTCGCGAAGAGTCAGACACGACTGAGCGACTTCACTTTCACTTTTCACTTTCACGCACTGGAGAAGGAAATGGCAACCCACTCCGATATGCTTGCCTGGAGAATCCCAGAGACGAAGGAGCCTGGTGGGCTGCCGTCTATGGGGTCGCACAGAGTCGGACACAACTGAAGCGACTTAGCAGCAGCAGCAGCAGCATGCCTAAGTCTTTCATATCAGAGTGATTTAGTGATTTGTCCAATGTCACACAATTAGAAGACTAGAATCATAGCTTTCCAACTCCTTGTAGAGGACTCTCAGTAGAATACCACCAACTATTTTTCAACTAAAGAATTTCTACATTTTCTTAAAATAAGTATCATAGAGCACAATGTGTATTATTTACAAATATGCTAAGGAAACATTTTAAACATGTTATCTGTAAATCTGGCTTTCCCAGTAACAATTTAAAACTTTATCTCCTATAATAATGAGCAGTTTTACAAACTTCGCTACTATAACATAACAGCTATTCTAATTAAATAAAACCTGTTAATATCCCATTTGTGTAAGACATTTTTACCAAATTTAGAACAAAAATCCAAGATGAAGAGTTAATTTCAGTTCCAGCACTAACCTAAGGTAAGATTTTGGAAGCTGCACTCTTACTTCTGACTCAGTCTCACATGCAATCTACTTGCTTAAAACAGAACAGCTTGGCAAAAGAGCTTTTGTCCAAAATACATATACAGTGATTAGTATGTACACAAATTTAGTTATTACCTGATACTGCATTTAAACCATGTCCAACACTTCTTCCAGTTGAGGTAGATGTACAGTTTGTACAAGAAAGTTTAGGTCTTTTTGAATCATGATCCCGTTGCTGGTTTTGTGATCTTGAACGAGCTCCCTGAGTTATCTCAGACTCACTATACCATGTAGGTTGAAATGATGATGCAGCTGCTGATGCAGACTGTAAGTTAAAATGAAATTTTACAAAGGAACAAAACATTTGCAAGTTTTAAATATTAAGTTGAAATATTACATTTAATCTATAGTGTTCTAATAAATGGCTGAGGATCATTCATTCTTCACCAAGCACAAATTTTTCTACCATGTAGGTTCTGTTGCTTTCTACCACTTGTCCCTTTACATGGTAACTTATTTTGCTGGACAGCCAATTTGATTAAGTTATGTCTTCTTTGTAACTGAATATATACACTAGGCTAGGAAACACTGAAGAGTAAAAATTTATATGTAATTATTTTGTTCTCCAGGTTTAGTATTAACCCATTGAGGAACCCTGTTTCTTCCTCTTATAGGCAGACAGAACACCAAGAAAGGCACTAAGTGACTGTAAGTACTCTACTGTAAGAATGAGATTTTCAAGTAATCAAAAACACACCTAGATCTTATGCCCATTCTCAGAATAGTCATACAACACTACACATGGTACTAACAATAGCAAGAAAAAAACTAAAATATGGAATTTCTTCATCTAAGAGACAGCTAAAATTACGTATTTTAAAACTCTTAATTCAAAGTTTTCTCTTTAAACATATAATTACATGTACAGAGTGAAATAACACAAAAATTACGATGTACAAATACACATACACACACACAGAGAAAGACCATATATTTCTCCACAAAATAAAGTTAAAAATGGAATGTTATCATGGGCCATAAATTCAGTCTATGTTAACAATATTCAAACATAAGTACCCAAACAATGTGCTCAAACAGTTTTGGAGTACAGATAAATAAACAGTTAACATATGAGTAAGTACTATAATAGGAAATATGTTGAAAGTTCTACAGAAAAGAAAAAACTTAACTATGTCTAAGGAAAGGGGAGACCTAGTAGAAGGTGATAATTGGAGTTCACTGAATAGGCAAATGAGGAAGGAGGTTATAGGTAGATAACACAAAAAGATAAAAAAAATGTCTTAACTATTCTACCATGGGAATTTTTCTAAAGTATCACTACTTACTTGATCTTCTATTATCTTTCAATTATGAGAAGCATACTGGATGCATACAGGAAAGTGTATTAGTCCACAGTAACTACAGAATAAACCATGCACATATATGGAAAAGCATAAGATACAAAGCTGAAAAAGTACTAATAGGCAGATGAGGATTTCTTCTAACTCTTGCCCAGAGAATATTTTGCTAATTAAATGTAGGACTCCTTAGCTTAGCATAAATTTGGTCTCACAAGCCTTCTCTACCAAGTCGTCCACAGAGATCCAAACAATGAACTGAATACCACATGAGATGAAATTCATTAAATATTTCAAAATAAAACCATGTTATGAGCCACCATCATCTATCAGGGACTTAATCCTGCAGGCCAATGGTTTTAAGACCTTTGAATATCAAAGATCAAAAATATTTTTCAAGTTTTAATTTAAAATTTAGAAAGAACTTCTATTTCTGACCCATAAATCTAAAATAGCAAGTATCACCTAACCTCATCCCCAATCTTTTTAAACGGGCATTTTATATGCTCCTAAAACATGAACACACTGGGCATAAAAAACATCCTTTTCTGATAACACAAGAGACAACTCTATACAAGGGCATCATCAACTGGTCAATATCAAAATCAGACTGATTATATTCTTTGTGGCCAAAGATGGAGAAGTTCTCTGTACAGTAGCAAAAATAAGACCTAGAACAGACTGGCTCAGATCATCAGCTCCTTACCGCAAAATTCAGACTTAAATTAAAAAAGTAGGGAAAACCACTAGGCCAAGGCCATTCAGATATGACCTAAATCAAATCCCTTATTATACAGTAGAGGTGACAAATAGATTCAAGGGATTATATCTGGTAGACAGAGTGCCTGAAGAACTATGTACAGAGGTTTGTAACACTGTACAGGAGGCAGTGACCAAAACAATCCCAAAGGAAATGAAATGCAAGGCAAAGCGGTCGTCTGAGGAGGCTTTACAAATAGCTGAAGGTTCAAATTTCTCTACAACATTGTCAACTCTTGGTATTGTCTCACTTGTTTTATTTTAGCCATTCTAGTGGGTATGAAGTGGTGTCTCATTAAGAGTGTACATTGGCATTTCCTAATCGCTAATGATGTTGAGCATCTATTCATGTGTTCATCGGCCATTTATACATCTTCCGAAAAATGTCTGTTCAGTTGCTTTGCTCATTTTAAACTGAGTTGTTGTTTTGTTACAACTTAAGAGTTCTTTATATAGTCTGGTTACAAGTTCCTTGTCATATGGCATATGGTTCACAAATAATTTCTCCCATCTTGGAAGTTGCCTTTTCACACTCTTCATGGCATTGCTATGGGCTTCTCTAGGGGTTCAGCTGGTAAAGAATCCACCTGTAATGCAGAACCCAGTTAGATTCCTGGGTCAGGAAGGTCCCCTGGAGAAGGGATAGGCAACCCAGTCCAGTACTCTTGGGCTTCCCTGGTGGCTCAGATTGTAAAGAATCTGCCTGCAATGCGGAAACCAGGGTTCAATCCCTGGGTTGGGAAGATGCCCTGGAGGAGGAAATGGCAACCCACTGCAGCATTCTTGCCTGGAGAATCCCCATGGGCCTAGGAGCCTGGTGGGCAGCAGTTCACAGGGTCACGAAGACAGAGCTGAGCAACTAAGCATACGTATATATGTGGCATTTCAGTTCAGTTCAGTTCAGTCCAGTCGCTCAGTTGTGTCCCACTCTTTGCGACCCCATGAACCGCAGCAAACCAGGCCTCCCTGTTCATCACCAACTCCCGGATTTAACCCAAACTCATGTCCATTGAGTCGGTGATGCCATCCAACCATCTCATCCTCTGTCGTTCACTTCTCCTCCTGCCTTCAATCTTTCCTAGGAACAGGGTCCTTTCAAATGAGTCAGCTCTTCGCATCAGGTGGCCAAAGTATTGGAGACTCAGTTTCAAAATCAGTCCTTCCAATGAACACCCAGGACTGATCTCCTTTAGGATGGACTGGTTGGATCTCCTTGCAATCCAAGGGACTCTCAAAAGAGTCTTCTCCAACACCACAGTTTAAAAGCATCAATTCTTCTGCGCTCAGCTTTCTTTACAGACCAACTCTCACATCCATACATGACTACTGGAAAAATCATAGCCTTGACTAGATAGATGGACCTTTGTTGGCAAAATAATGTCACTGCTTTTTAATATGCTGTCTAGGTTGGTCATAACTTTTCTTCCAAGGAGTAAGCATCTTTTAATTTCATGGCTGCAGTCACCATCTGCAATGATTTTGGAGCCCCAAAAAATAAAGTCGGCCACTGTTTCCCCATCTGTTTGCCATGAAGTGATGGGACCAGATGCCATGATCTTAGTTTTCTGAATGTTGAGCTTTAAGCCAACTTTTTCACTCTCCTCTTTCACTTTCATCAAGAGGCCCTTTAGTTCTTCTTCACTTTCTGCCATAAGGGTGGTGTCATCTGCATATATGAGGTTATTGATGTTGCTCCCGGCAATCTTGATTCCAGCTTGTGCTTCTTCCAGCCGAGTGTTTCTCATGATGTACTCTGAATATAAGTTAAATAAGCAGGGTGACAATATACAGCCTTGACGTACTCCTTTCCCTATTTGGAACCAGTCTGTTGTTTCATGTCCAGTTCTAACTGTTGCTTCCTGACCTGCATACAGGTTTCTCAAGAGGTAGGTGAAGTGGTCTGGTATTCCCATCTCTTAAAGAATTTTCCACTGTTTGTTGTGATCCACACAGTCAAAGGCTTTGGTATAGTCAATAAAGCAGAAGTAGATGTTTTTCTGGAACTCTCTTGCTTTTTCGATGATCCAGCGAATGTTGGCAATTTGATCTCTGGTTCCTCTGCCTTTTCTAAAACCAGCTTGAACATCTGGAAGTTCAGGTTCACATAGTGCTGAAGCCTGGCTTGGAGAATTTTGAGCTTACTAGCGTGTGAGATGAGTGCAATTGTGCAGTAGTTTGAGCATTCTTTGGCATTGCCTTTCTCTGGGATTGGAATGAAAACTGACCTTTTCCAGTCCTGTGGCCACTGCTGAGTTTTCCAAATTTGCTGGCATACTGAGTGCAGTGCTTTCACAGCATCATCTTTTAGGATTTGAAACAGCTCAACTGGAATTCCATCACCTCCAGTAGCTTTGTTCGTAGTGATGCTTCCTAAGGCCCACTTGACTTCACATTCCAGGATGTCTGGCTCTAGGTAAGTGATCACCCAGTCATGATTATCTGGGTCATAAAGATCTTTTTTGTGTAGTTCCTCTGTGTATTCTTGCCACCTGTTCTTAATATCGTCTGCTTCTGTTAGGTCCATACTATTTCTGTCCTTTATTGAGCCCATCTTTGCATGAAATGTTTGCATGAAACATTTTTGCATGAAATATGGCATTTCTTGACTCACTTAAGTTTTTAAGCTGTTATGTCCAATTAATTTTTTTGCAATCATTACCTCAAGAGACTAAGAGCATTCATATGAAATTAAAAAGTGGATGAAAAGCGTGAAAAGACAACTTACAGAATGGGAGAAATTATTTGTGAATACACTAAAAATCACTGAATTGTACACTTCAAATGGCCAAGTCGAATGCTATCTGATTTATATCTCAATAAAACTTATTTAAATGAATGTTATCTACCACACAATGCTTAATCATGGGAAATAATGTAATGCACAGTAATGAAAGTACAAGTTCAGAATAAAATGCTCTTGTTTCCTCATTTCCATGAATCAATACCTTGACTGAGATGACTGACAGCTCCTTCCTTGAAAATTTTCCATATCATAAGCAACAACTAGAAACTTTGACCTCCTCTTTATACAGTCTTCTCTATCACTCACCCTTTTAGACTAAACTGCCAAGCATTGCTTCCTTTTCCATATGAACAAAACACTTTATAGACTTGATTGTGTTTCCTTGTGATCTCCCTGACATCCAAACAAGGGCCCAAGATTAACTTTAGGATACTGCTGCTGCTGCTAAGTCGCTTCAGTCGTGTCCGACTCTGTGCGACCCCATAGACGGCAGCCCACCAGGCTCCGCTGCCCCTGGGATTCTCCAGGCAAGAATACTGTAGTGGGTTGCCATTTCCTTCTCCAGTGCATGAAAGGGAAAAGTGAAAGTGAAGTCGCTCAGTCGTGTCCGACTCTTAGCGACCCCATGGACTGCAGCCTACCAAGCTCCTCCATCCGTGGGATTTTCCAGGCAAGAGTACTGGAGTGGGGTGCCATTGCCTGCTCCATAGGATACATAAAATACTGAGAGTGGATCCGAGTTAACTTAGATTTGTAAGCCCTTGCAGTAGGACACAAATAAACATTTCCACTAAAGGATTCTCTTTAGAGTCAGTTACCAAAACATTCGACTTTTGCAAATCGTATGTAACTGAATCAGGTTTTCAGTCAATAATACAGTAAACTTAAATGTGATAGGCAAGATAAACTGAATTAAACCTACAATCCATGACTCTTGAGATTTATACCGTTTTAGACTATAACCATTGTTACAACACTAATAAGCTATTTTTTTAAAAAAGGCTATTAGTCCTAATGAAAATTAGCTACATAAAAGGAACTTATGTCACTTTATGTAAATTACGAATCAATCAACTCATTACTAACCGTTAAAATCCTGTAATTCATATAAAAGAATATTAGTGATGTACCTTCATCAAAGAAGAGCCTGTTATTTTAAATTGATATTTAAATGTTTTTAGGTTAATAGGTTTGCAAGTCTTTGGAAAGTATGAACATTTTATATATGATCACATATATTTTCCTTATTCAAAATTCCTAAGTCCAAAAAGTTTGAAAAACATCAAGTTTTTGCTACTTAGTGTGGAACATTCAATCAGTGTGTAGAAATATATTAATATTTTGATTATAGGATGCCTCAGATCCAGCTGAGGTGTTAAAAACACACTCTACTACTTTTCTAAAATCCAGAAAATAATATGGCTCCAAGGACTTTGAAAATGAGACTGTATGTACACATATTTCAAATTAAGATATTACCTGATATTCAGAATCCAGTCTAAAGGAAGAGTCCCTTGAGTGATAGGTTTCATTTAAACCACTTCCTCTGCTTCCAGACATCACCCTAGCACTTAAAGAGCTAGCAGGCTGAACAGAAATTCTTCTTGGAATCCTTGAAGGTTTAGACTCCATTCTTAAGGTTTCCTGTGAAATGAAAATTTTGATTATTTGGCTTTGGGAAAACACTCAAACCTTTGATTCTTAATCCTCTCCTTAAAGATCAGTTCAAAATCAAGAATTAATCATACAAATTAACTAAATCTGGTATGGTAAACTGTGAGACTATATTCCCTCTCCTACAAGGCAGAGAGGTCTGAGTTCATCAAAGGTTCCCTACCGTACATAAAATGAAGCAAACATGATAAAAGTGGTGAGGCAAAACCTCCGTTTGTTCATTCCAAAGCCTGAACTCGTTCCTGACTCAATTTTCTCTCTATATAAAATCCCACAGAATGAGCCCTTGACTCTTGCTATTCATGTTCAGTTCAGTTCAGTCACTCAGTCGTGTCTGACTCTCTGCGACCCCATGGACCGCAGCACGCCAGGCCTCCCTGTCCATCACCAACTCCCGGAGTCCACCCAAATCCATGTCCATTGAGTCAGTGATGCCAACCATCTCATCCTCTGTCATCCCCTTCTCCTCCTGCCCTCAATCTTTCCCAGCATCAAGGTCTTTCCAAATGAGTCAGCTCTTCGCATCAGGTGGCCAAAGTATTGGAGTTTCAGCTTCAACATCAGTCCTTCCAATAAGCACCCAGGACTGATCTCCTTTAGGATGGACTGGTTGGATCCTCCTTGCAGTCCAAGGGACTCTCAAGAGTCTTCTCCAACACCACAGTTCAAAAGCATCAATTCCTCGGTGCTCAGCTTTCTTCACAGTCCAACTCTCACATTCATACATGACCACTAGAAACACCATACCCTTGACTAGATGGACATTTGTTGACAAAGTGATGTCTCTGCTTTTTAATATGTTGTCTAGGTTGGTCATAACTTTCCTTCCAAGAGTAAGGGTCTTTTAATTTCATGACTGCAATCACCATCAGCAGTGATTTTGGAGCCCAAAAAATAAAGTCGGCCACTGTTTCCCCATCTATTTGCCATGAAGTGATGGGACCGGATGCCATGATCTTACTTTTCTGAACGTTAAGCTTTAAGTCAACTTCTTCACTCTCCTCTTTCACTTTCATCAAGAGGCTCTTTAGTTCTTCACTTTCTGCCATAAGAGTGGTGTCATCTGCATATCTGAGGTTATTGATATTTCTCCCAGCAATCTTGATTCCAGCTTGTGCTTCCTCCAGCCCAGCATTTTGCATGATGCTCTCTGCATATAAATAAGCAGGGTGACAACATACAGCCTTGACATACTCCTCTACCTATTTGGAACCAGCCTGTTGTTCCATCTCCAGTTCTAACTGTTGCTTCCTGACTTGCATACAGATTTCTCAAGAGGCAGGTCAGGTGGTCTGGTATTCCCATCTCTTTCAGAATTTTCCACAGTTTATTGTGATCCACACAGTCAAAGGCTTTGGCATAGTCAATAAAGCAGAAATAGATGTTTTTTTGGAACTCTCTTGCTTTTTCAATGATCCAGCGAATGTTGGCAATTTAATCTCTGGTTCCTCTGCCTTTTCTAAAACCAGCCTGAACATCTGGAATTTTATGGTTCACGTATTGCTGAAGCCTGGCTTGGAGAATTTTGAGCATTACTTTACTAGCGTGTGAAATTAGTGTTCAATACTCATACTGTAAGCATTAGCTATACTGTAGATCTGTACCTTCGTTAACACAGTATGCTGTCACAAGACTTTGTACATGCCTGCAAAGTCTATATATTCCCCATTCAATTACTGAGCAAAGCCTTAAAACAAGATCAAGTGTGCTTCTACTTTGCACATACTTTTATTAAGACATCATACTATATGCTGTAATTTGTTTTCCTGCCTTCCCTTCTCAAAAGTGAGAAAAATTTCTAAGTTTTCTAGGCTAAACATTCCTCAATATATGCCAAGGGTCACCGTTAGTTACATTTTATTTGCCAACATTCGTTGGATGATTGAAAAGGCAAGAGAATTCCAGAAAAACACCTACTTCTGCTTTGTTGACTACGCCAAAGCATTTGACTGTGTGGATCACAACAAACTGTGGGAAATTCTTAAAGAGATGGGAATACCAGATCACCTGACCTGCCTCCTGAGAAATCTGTGTGCAGGTCAAGAAGCAACAGTTAGAACTGCTGCTAAGTTGCTTCAGTTGTGTCCAACTCTGTGCGACCCCATAGACAGCAGCCCACCAGGCTCCGCCATCCCAACTTGACATGGAAAAACAGACTGGTTCCAAATCAGGAAAGGAGTATGTCAAGGCTGTATACTGTCACCCTGCTTATTTAACTTATATGCAGAGTACATCATGAGAAACACTGGGCTGGAAGAAGCACAAGCTGGAATCAAGATTGCCAGGAGAAATATCAATAATCTCCGACACGCAGATGATACCACCCTTATGGCAGAAAGTGAAGAAGAACTAAAGAGCCACTTGATGAAAGTGAAAGAGAAGAGCGAAAAAGTTGGCTTAAAGCTCAGCATTCATAAAACTAAGATCATGGCATCTGGTCCCATCACTTCATGGCAAATAGATGTGGAAACAATGGAAACAGTGAGACTTTATTTTTGGGGGCTCCAAAATCACTGCAGATGGTGACTGCAGCCATGAAATTAGAAGACGCTTGCTCCTTGGAAGGAAAGTTATGACCAACCTAGACAGTATATTAAAAAGCAGAGACATAACTTTGCGAACAAAGGTCCATCTAGTCAAAACTATGGTTTTTCCAGTAGTCATGTATGGATGTGAGAGTTGGACTATAAAGAAAGCTGAGTGCCAAAAAATTGATGCTTTTGAACTGTGGGTGTTGGAGAAGACTCTTGAAAGTCCCTTTGACAGCAAGGAGATAAACTAGTCAATCCTAAAGGAAATCAGTCCTGAATATTGATTTGAAGGACTGATGCTGAAATTCCAATACTTTGGCCACCCGGTGGGAAGAACTGACTCCTTGAAAAAGACCCTCATGCTGGCAAAGATTGAGAGCAGAAAGAGAAACGGACAACGGAGGATGAAATGGTTGGATGGCATCACCAACTCAATGGACATGAATTTGAGCAAGCTCCAAGAGTTGGTGATGGACAGGGAAGCCTGGCATGCTGCAGTCCATAGGGTCGAAAGAGTCAGACACAACTGAGTAACTGAACTGAACTGATAGAAGTGGATTCTTACAACATGTACTCTTTTTCTGTCTGGCTTCATTTGGTTAACACTTTATTTGTGAGATTAATCCATTCTGTGGTTTATATAACAATTCCACTGTATCAATACACCCAATTTATTTCTCTTTTCTACTCTGGGTGAACACTGGATTGTTTCCAGTTTTAGCTTATTACAAGTAAGTGCAACTATGTAAACAATTTCATGAAGTAAAAAAAAAACCTTGTAAATTTTTTCTTGGAAAAACATTTACAATGCATGGCCTCTGAACAACTGAGACGACACCAGCCATGAGAGTAAAATGAGAAGGGCAAAAGTAAAAAGAAATCACAGTAATGTCTTCAACTTGTCCCAGTTACCACTTTCAAGGTCAAAAATCATTCCCTTATTTTTCTAGCAGTGGACTGAAATGAATGTGCTTTACTTGCCTGATATGCAGCCTAAATAGTTATATCTGCTGTATTAAAACATTCAAATTTAAATATTTAAGTTAAAAATACCTAATTCACTTTCAATTCATTAACTTATCAACTAAATTTTAGATCAATCATATGGGTCTACCTTAAAAGTTACTACAAAACACTATCTGCCAAAAACATGGTATCAACCAACGACGGAAAAGAGGATGAAGAGAGCTAAAACATCAACAAAACAAAAGGTCTATACTACAGGAGGAGATATACAACAAACATGAAAAAGATAAAAACATAACCCCGTATGAATTACAATTATTCATCTAAGAATATCTAGCTGAGGAACCAGAGAAAAAGCTATACTTTGGAACATGATTAAAGCAAAGATAGCTTATCAGGAAAGATCAGTTTTGAAGTTCCAGTTAAACATGACAAGGTTATCTTTATGTACCTATTTTGTTTCCTTTCCCCAAAATCCCTGTAAAATGACAGTTGATGAATCCAAAAGCTTTAACTATGAAAAGAATAGGAAAAGGGATCATAAAAGGCAAGAGATTTCAATCTAATTTAGAAAATCAAAAAAAGTTGGAGAGGAAGAATAATTCAGGAGAGCGTAATATTTCCTAAGCATTTTTACAGAAAGGTAGGAACTGGAAGCAGAGTAGTAAGCTGTAGCATCCTAGAAAGAATCATGATCTGGAGATACAAGATACCATAATAAAGGGATAATGCATGGAGTTGCCGAATTAAAATCTGTACTTGGAGCAGTAAAACCTCCAATTCTTCCCACAGCTCCATCCTTGCAAAAAAATAGGGTATTTATTCTTTGGAGAATAAAGAACTCCCTTGTAAACCACTAACATCTCCCCCAACATGCAACTTTCTCTGCAAAAGTTAAGTATAAGGAATAAAAGAAAATCTACATACTCAATGTTGAGACCCAAAACCTCTCTCTTTCCTGATGCTATTTCTACAATGCTGTCAGAAAACCAAACAAAAATACTAGACACTTCTGGATACTGATACTTGGAATGCTTCCAATTACAAAGCTAGCTTGTCATTTGACCATCCTATCCAAAGTGAAGTCCACTAGTAACCATGAATTTCTAATCACCTTTTTTAGTGCTTCCCTCTAATAGACAAATACCAAGGATCACTAGGTATCCAAAAAGAAAGACCAAAGTAAACAACAAAAAAAAGGAACTTAGAGGAAATCTGGGGAAAGAAGCTAATAAATTACTATTCTCAAAAGGAGCAAAAGACATTCATTATAAAGTAAGAATGGATGCTTCAGAAAGCAACCAGTATAACGAACAGCTTATGGAAATTCAAAATGCTATAAACTTAAAAAAAAAAGATATGTGATACACTGAAATAAATCCAACAGAAGAGTTGGGAGTAAACTGAGGACATCTCCGAGAAGCAGGAAATGTAACTCAAAAACAGAATTGTCCAGGGGAGTTACTGATCATTTGACTGTAAGTATGGTTATAGAGAGAGAAAAAAGAAAATGGAGAAGAAAAAAGTACTAAAAATTGAAAAAACTTTTCTAGAATTGAAGGACATATATCTCCTCATTGAAAGCGGTCAAAAGTAGCTGGCAGGATCAAAGAATAAAGACCAACACTAAGCATCATTTATCATCTTGAAATTTCAGAACACCAGAAATAAAGATACTATAATTTACAAGAATGGAAAAATGGGTCATATACAAAAGAAATCAGAATGGCTTCTTAATTACAGCTTTAAAAACTCTGAAGACAATAAAGCAATGCCTGTAGTACTGAGAAAAAAAATTTGCACTGAACCCCAATCTAGAAACTAAACATGAGGTAGAGAAAATATTCAGACATGAAAGATTTTTAAAAACAGTCAAAAGACAAAACTATACTAGTTAAATGAAGAGCAGGTCCTAGGAAAACCAGCATGTAAAGAATTAAAGAACCAGACGCAGAACCTAGGAAACAGGGTTCTTTGATGGCTCAGTGGTAAAGAATCTACCTGCAATGCAGGAGACCAGGAGATGCTGGTTTGATCCCTGGATCGGGAATATTCCCTGGAAGAGGAAATGACAACACTCCAGTATTCTTACCAGGAAAATCCTATGAACAGAGAAGCCTGGTGGGCTCCAGACCATGGGATCGCAAAGAGTTGGACAAGACTGAGCACCCTTGTGTGTGCGTGTATGTATACACACACATATATATAAAACACTGAAAACTCATGAACACAACATTTAGAGATATGAAGGTAATTCCTAAAACAGCTAAAAGTTAAGGATAGCTGCCTGTGCAAAGTGGACTGGGAAAGAGGTAAAGGGTGAGGCAAAGGATGGCTGTTTTTCTTTTAAGCAGGATGATCATATTTCCTGGTTTGCTGAGACCAGCTTCAGTTTATGGCAAGAAAAGTTCTAATTTGTGCTCATTATCCCTGGACAATTATTAATAGTACTTGCATTGTCTCTCAAAAGTGGCCTGCTTTGGATGATAAAGCATACTGTCATCTAACATAAATCTTTCCTACCTTCAGCTTTTTATAAACTCTCTATATATCCATATAAAAATTTGTATTTAAAAAGTGAATTATGAATCGGACATTTAAAGAAGGCATACAATAGTAGAAAGAATACTAATGGTTAAATAGTGACACACAAAAGCCCATGAAAGGTTTAACAAGTAGCAGAGTTGTTATTTTGTCAAGAAGGCTATAAAAATATTAAACAAGGGACTATATTTGTTGAGGATTTTAAACGAGAAATAAAATGTTTTTAAAAAGATACAGGCCTACAGTTGGTTTGCTAACAATAATGCTTCTTAATCATACTTCTCATGGTTTACTTTGACTATATCTATACTCAATTCTTACTTGCATACTTACTTGTAGAATGAAACTAACCTAGTAGGAAATCTCTAAAAACAAAGCTCTTGGGAGAAGGCAAAGAGGCAGAGTCCTCCGAGAGCTGTAATTTATACTGCATAAACTATTTTTGGAAACTCCTCTACATAAATTGATTGAATTCTGACAATGTAGGCGTTACCAGAAAACTTATATAATTTGGTTGTGTAAGTTGTAGGTCAAAAGCACAAAAAATAGTAAAAAATAAAATGTGCAGTCCTTGAAAAACTTCTATCAGACCACTTACAAGGTACTATGAGGCATCTTCTCAAGTTCATTCATTCATTGATTCAAGTAGTTTTTCACATGCTTAGCACATTAATTAATATACTAAACAAAGGGATGGAGAGAGGGGACAACACTGAACCTAGTGAGATAATGAATATAAAGAAGCTGTGTTCTAGGAGAGAACAAACTACATAAATAACGATATAACTTAAACAGCTATAAATGCTCTAACAGAAAAAGTATAAGCCAGTCAAGCAGGAAAAAAGTATCCTGAAGCTCAATGCTTTTAACCAAGACTTAAAAAGCACAAGAAGTTGCATATGTACAATCTTTCCTCAATGGTCACTATATAATGGCCTCTTACTTCCCTTCTGTCACTACGCATGTGTGCTAAGTAGCCCACAAGGCTCCTCTGTCCATGGGATTCTCCAGGAAAGAATACTGGAGTGGGTTGCCATGCCCTTCTCCAGGGAATCTTCCCAACTCAGGGACAGGACTTGCGTCTCTTACATCTCCTTGGCAAGCAGGTTCTTTACCACCACCACCACCTCGGAAGCCCTTGTCACTAAGCAGTTTCTTTAAACATATATTTCTTTCAGTTTGATTCCAGAGTTGGATAGTTGAGGTCTTTTTCTTTCTGGTGATAAGATAAAAACATCAGCAGGGCTGATTTTATAAATGTCTTGACCACTTAGGCAAACTATGAGGCCCTGTGTTTCATTAAAACTTCTACTGTTGACATTTGAAAATCATTAATACTTTAAAATTTGAACTTGTACCTTATAAGTAAAGTCAGATAGGATAGTGGAGCACGAGCTTGAGCAGAAGAGATATGTGTCTGTCTGCCATGCCTTGCCACTCAATCTGTCTTTAGCACTCATTGCTATGAAGCTTTGATCATTAACACACTTCAATTTTTACTCTGAGTCTCACTCAAATCCTAGGCATCTGGATCAACCAGACTTGGGTGCTCATGTTCTTTATCAACACATCTATCTCTGAGTAAGATGAGGTACTGACTGCTCCAAGAGGTCCTATCTTTCATTCTTCAGAACTTGCTTCAATTTCAAATGCAGAAAGAAGGTAATGAACCACAAAGTCACAAAAATCTTATAATCAATATTTGAGATTTTTATTGTATTGAACTTTTCAACTTTTAAGATTCTCTGAAGCTGGTATTTAACTGCTAGTTTACCCAACTAGTCTTAATGTGACTTTTTAAGTATTCCCTTACTTTCAGGCATTTTAAGAGTAACTGGCATAAGGAACAGTAGTGGAAAACAAATATTTATACCAACTCCAAAATTTATGTAGTCTGTCATCTCATAAACCTGTGACTTGTTAACTACTAAAAAAACTGACAATATTTTAAATAGGTAATTTCATTCAGCTGGGCTTCATAAGAAACCTCTGTAGAGCTCTTTAAAAACAAGTTCATGTTTTTGGTGGCCGATTTAACACTATAGGGCTTCCTTTGTGGTTCAGCTGGCAAAGAATCCGCCTGCAATGCCAGAGACCTGGGTTCAATTCCTGGGTTGAGAAGATTCCCTGGAGAAGGGAAAGACTACCCACTCCGGCATTCTGGCCTGGAGAATATAGACTATACAGTCCATGGGGTCACAGAGTTGGACGCAACTGAGTGACTTTCACTTAACACTATAAAGGAATTTTAGACCAAAAAACAGTTTCTCCTACCTATAAACAGTACAACTCAACTCTAGTCTATGGAAATAATCTTAAACTTTTTTAAACTAGGTAAAAAGCCTCAAAGAATTCTCTCATTACCCGACATGCAAAATTGTGTGCCCAAAGTTACCTGCAAGTTAACAAGATCTCAGTCACATGTTAAATGCAACTGAAAACTTATCACACAACTTATACTAAAATACAAATTTAAACTAAATTTTTACGTTTTTTAGCAAGACTGTACATGAATATGAGACCTACTCTAAGTATACCAACGTTTGTCTCTAATAATAGCACAATAGGCCTTGTCTAAATAAAGGGAATTTGTCATTAATCCACACATTTTCTCATTTCTATTTCATCTTACTAGTAATGACACCACTCCCCAATCAGACTTTCAACTGTTTTCTACTACCTTAAAAATGAAGTCTAAATTCTTTACCCCAGTATACAGAATTCTAACCCACCTTTTCCACTTAAATTTCAAATTGTTGTTAAGTCGCTGTGTCCAACTATTTCGCCACCTCACGGATTGCAGCCTGCCAGGCTCCTCCGTCCATGGGATTTCCCAGGCAAGAATACTCAAGTGGGATGCCATTTCTTTCTCTACGGGATCTTCCCTACCCAGGGATGGAACCTGCATCTCTGCATTAGCAAGGCGGATTCTTTACCGCTGAGCCATCAGAGAACTACCACCTCAAAATAATGCGGGAGACCCAGGTTCGATCCCTGGGTCGGGAAGATCCCCCTGGAGAAGGAAATGGCAACCCACTCCAGTACTCTTGCCTGGAAAATCCCATGGACGAACGGAGGAGCCTGGTAGGCTACAGTCCATGGGGTCGCAAAGAGTCAGACACGACCGAGTGACTTCACTTTCTTTTCTTTCCTTCTCTCTCTCTCTTTTCTTTCTTTCTCTCTCTCCTTTACTTTCTTTCTCTCTCTCTTTCCTTTCTTTCTCTCTTTCTCTCTTCTTTTCTTTCTCTCTCTCTCTCTCTTTCTTTCTCTCCAGTTCACCTTGGTGGAGAGGAGGTGACATGGGTCTGCGAAAAGGACATAAATCTTGGGACCGCCCCACCTCTGAGGATCAGGCACTTAGAGCCTGCCTAAAACTCAAGAAGGATGCATAAAACTAAGAACACCTCCTTTCCCATGGACTTTCCTCCAAGTATCTAAGAAGGTATAGCAGTTTACTGTTTAGGGAGTTACAACAGCCTTTGAGTTGCAGGCCTGTCTGTAGTGCAGATATACAGGGCCTATAGAAGTTGAGGTTAGTGAAAGAACACTGAAATAAATCCTCTAGCATTCCAGCCTCACACTAAGCACCATGCAGAAGCAGTCAAAGAACACTCTGAAAAGTATATAAAGCAGTAATAAAGTTCAAACCTAGCTCCACTACAGACTAAACCAACTCAATCTACCACACTAACAGTCTAACAAGATATGTCCCTACCCAGGCATAAAAATTATGACCTCAGTCTCCACTGTTCTTTCATTTGCAACATTTCACCATCAATCAAAAATTATAAGACACAAAACTACAAGGAACCAACACAACACTGTAAAACAATTATCCTCCAATTAAAAATAAATTTAAAAAAACAAGGGAAAAAAGTTCATCATCAAGAGATACCAACCAGATGAAGAAATGGCTCTAACGTTAGCAAACTGGGAAATTGATGCATTTATTAGTAGCCTAGGCAAAACTGAGAAAACCAGAGAACTGGGAAACAGGCTAGAGGAAAACTATCCAGAATGAAGGATGGAAAAACAGATGATGGCAAATACAGGAGAGGGTTTAAGAGAAACTGAGGAAACAGTTAAGAAAGTCTATTGTACTTTTAATTAGTTACAAAAGGAAAGAACTAGAGCACAAAAAATTTGAAGAGAAATTGGCTGAATTGATTTAATAGATGATTCTGCTTGTAAAGGACTCTCTCAAATAACATGTACCCTTTCACATTACTCTATAGATCACTCTGTTCCATTCTTAAAATAATAGTCTTGTTCAGCATGTCATGAGTCACATAGTAATCATAAACCAAATGATGAGACTAACAAAAAGGCCCCAACTCCATTCATACTAATAGCCTATAGTTCAGCATGTCATGAGTCACATAGTAATCATAAACCAAATGACGAGACTAACAAGAAGGCCCCAACTCCATTCATACTAATAGCCTATACCTAAGACACTCCCTTTATTTTAAATGGATATATTAATAAAGGCAATTTTTTCAAAACAGTAAACAGGATAAAAGCAAGACAAACTAAGTGCTGCCCAATTTTCAGCACATGCACCGACTTCTACTTGTAAATACAATATTTGAGACCACAAGCTTTGAAGTTTGTCCCTTAGTTGGTGTGACTCTGGGCTTAATATCGCAAATGCTTTATTTTTTTCACCTACAAAATGAGAATAACAATAGTACCAATTTTACAGATGTAGCGTGAGCTCTACTGGCACACCATATATAGTCAGTAAATAATAGCTGCTGCTAAGTCGCTTCAGTCGTGTCGGACTCTGTGCGACCCCATAGACGGCAGCCCACCAGGCTCCGCCGTCCCTGGGATTCTCCAGGCAAGAATACTGGAGTGGGTTGCCATTTCCTTCTCCAGTGCATGAAAGGGAAAAGTGAAAGTGAAGTCGCTCAGTCGTGTTCGACTCTAGTATTAAGCAATACCATCAGATGGTAAAAAATTTTCATATAAACAGCTTTAGTAGGCATTACTTTGGCCCTCCCCAGGGGCTCAGTGGTAAAGAATCTGCCTGAATGCAGGAGATGCAGGTTTGATCTCTGGCTCAGGAAGATCCCCTGGAGGAAATGGCAACCCACTCCAGTATTCTTGCCG
This sequence comes from Giraffa tippelskirchi, assembly GCF_054371585.1. NCBI lineage: Eukaryota > Metazoa > Chordata > Mammalia > Artiodactyla > Giraffidae > Giraffa > Giraffa tippelskirchi. The sequence goes on from NC_137277.1 coordinate 98,501,670, forward strand.
GGAAAATCCCATGGAGCGAGGAGCCTGGCTGGCTGTGGTCCATGGGGTCGCAAAGACTCAGAGATGACTGAGTGACTGAACAGGCATTACTTCAGCTTTTTCATTATTTGAAATTTGTCTTTAACACATGGTACAAAGATTGTTTAAAGTCATTCAGATTTTGGTACTGGAGGATAATCACTGTAAAGATACTGTACCTTATGTACTTTACTTATATTAAGCATATGCATAAAAAACTGGGGAAAAATAGATATTATTAACATTTTACTTTATGTCTGAGTGGGTTTTGCTTTAACTTTTTCAAAATGTTTTTACTCTAATTTTGATAATTAAGGAAAACAGTTACTGGCAGACGAAAAGATATTTTTTATCTTACATTACAATAAAATCTATAAAGAACTCCTAAAAATAATTTCCTTTCTAAATTGCAGCACTTCTGGTTTATACCCCTTAGTATCTATACACCACAAAAGAAGTATCAAATTCTGGTAAATAATAAATGGAAAATAGGTCAGAATCATTTTGCAAAATGGAGTTTAGATTACCTGAGTATGCCTTAAAAATTTTATTTTTACTATGAGAAAATTTCAAACATACACAAAAATCAAGACAATAATAAACCTCCACATGCCAAACAACAGTCTTCAACAATTATCAACATTTGACTATTTCACCATCCTCTATTTTAAAGCAAATCCCAGTCATGATATCTTTAAGAATGTCTGTTCTCAATAAAATATTCTAAGCCACCTGTGGTAAATTACAAAGTATGGCTACAAAATACCCACAGCCCTTCACACTAATGGTGCTGATCTGCCTGGGGAGAGGATGGAATCTATTTCCCCACCCCCTGAATGTGGGCTACCTTGTGAAATTTATTTTGACTAGGAAAGTGTTAGTCATTCATCCATGACTGATTCCTTGCAACTCCATGGACAGTAGCCCGTCAGGCTCCTCTGTCCATGGAATTCTCCAGGCAAGAATACTGGAGTGGGTAGCCATTCTCTTCTCCAGGGGATCTTCCATACCCAGGGATGGGGCCCATGTCTCCCACACTGCAGGCAGATTCTCTACCGTCTGAGCCACCAGAAAATAATGTGACACTGTATGATTTCCAAGGCTATAGGAAGTCTTATAGCTCCCATTTTCATGCTCTTCGAATGATGTTTTGGAACCCTCATGTCATAAAAGACCACAGTGAGCAAAGCCTAAACGTTAACCAACACCAAGTGCCAGAAATGTGAGGGACGACTGCCATCTTGGACCTGCCAGCCTTAAAAATCTTGCATGAGTGAATCCAGGCAAAACCAACAGAACTACCCAAGAGGCACAAAGAACTGTAGTAACACTGTAAATAGTAGTTTTAATCCAGAGGGTTCTGAGGTGGTGTGTTATGTAACAATAGAGCAAAGCTTCATAACTTATTCCTTTTCCTACAATTATTATCATGCACCTAGTCTCATAAAAAATCTAATTGTTTCAGGGTCTAACTTAGACTTTTTCTTAAATATTCAGGGGAGTGAGTCACTGAATTACCAAAAGCACAACAGTACTCTGCAATGAATTCATGGCATGAATATCAGAGTTATTACAGAAAATACCAATGTATTTCAACAGCCAACAGTATCCCAGAAATATAAACATAGTTAAAAACCTCTACACGGTAGAGGCCTTTGTTTAAAACATCTGCTTCGGAGGAAAATTTTTTTTTTCTTATTGGGAAATCCTAGCGTTCTACTGATATCAGTGAACTGGAGACATAAAATCTAAGGGTAGTCACAAGGAAAACACTCTGAAAGCACAGAAGTTTTGGGGTCTTTAAAAAAATCCCTCTTGATTTTCAGCTGACAGGTATTTAACACACAGAGGTACACCCAAGTCTTAAAAAATAACGAGAAAAAAGTTCAACATTTTCATGAGAAAGTAAGACTAAGATGTTAGGTCTACGTTAGAATACTTTGAAATAATCTATCCTCCTTTGACGTGTATTTAATCTTTGTCAAGTTTCAACCTTCACTGAGTAACTGGAAACTATTTTAGAGTTATTCTGAAACAGGGAAACATTACTCTGAAGCGAAATGATCCTAACAAAGAGATGAAAACTAGTTTTGAAGGTTCAAGATTTCTCTTCTTAAAGCTATTGACTAAAGGGTGTATATCAGAAGGTAATTTCAAAACTAGGCGTTTGACTTATCTAGTCTAACCAGTAGAGCCAGAGAAATACTTTTGAGAACAAGAAAAACCAGCTTTGACATCAGGAGTTCAGACCAAAGAAAAGTTAAAAATTAAGATCATGAAAAGTAACCCAGACAACTCTCAAATTATAACTTTACCCTGCTCCCCTCTTCGGCTTCACCTTATGATTATCAAGTGTATTAAAAATAGAATTTTTGTAAAGCAACAACTATGAGAAAATAAACTATTTCCTTATAATCCTGCTTCATTGAATTCAAGTAGATCTTAGTATGAACTCAAAATCTTTACTCATTTTAAATTGTAATTATACTAATATGATCAGTTTTTGACTCAGTTACTAAACAGCTAAAAGGTTCACTAGTTAAGTTTAATTTGTTGGTTAAAAATGAGGTTTGATACAAGACTGTGCGTTTCACTTATGCATTTATGCATTTCCCACTGTTCTTTACTACTAACACAATTATTTGTAGTAACAGAAGGATGTATCAAGAAAAATAATTTAAAATCATTCCTTATTTGGCTTAGGGACACAAGAGCTCTTTAATTCCAAAAGCATAGAGCACTAACCTTCTAAAACAGTACAGGTCTTTTCCTGTCATGCTCTAACCTTCCACTCAACTGTTCCAGCTATGAGGAACAAATTGTACATTCCTGAAACAAACCATGATACCATGACTTACAGTTTCCTTACCAAACTTCTAACCATCCTTCACATCTCAATTCAAGTAATAGTTCCTGTAAAAATTTTCCCCAAGATTAAACACCTGTTCTCAATGCTCCCACAATACGACCATATATCAATACTTACATTAAGATAATAGTAATTGTTTACACATTAGTCTAAATGTATAATTATTTGTAATGGCTCAGACGTAAAGAAATCTACCTGCAATGCGGGAGACCAGAGTTCGCTCCCTGGGTTGGGAAGATCCCCTCGAGAAGGAAATGGCAACCTACTCCAGTATTCTTGCCTGGAAAATCCCATGGACAGAGGAGCCTGGCAGACTACAGTCCATGGAGTCACAAAGAGTCAGACACGACTGAGCGACTTCAATTCTTCATACATTAGTCTGATGATTAAACTGTGAGTTGTGCAAGGCAGATGCTGTGTCAAGCTCCTTGTAATGTAAAGCCCTAATCTAGAATCTAGTAGCTAAAATGTAACAAACTATCAAAAATTGTTTTACATTTTTTGATAGTTTTGCACTACTTAAATTATTTTCCTGAAATTAAGTGGGCAACTCTTGAACATATATCAGATGAAGAGTTGTGTGAAATGGATATGTAGCTGGTTAAAAATTGGAGCCATGGATGTCTTTTTATATTCAAGCTGATTATCTGACATCTTCACACAGAACATATGTGTGTGCCTATACAGGGAATCTTTGTGCTTTATCTGGGAATATTAAGCTCTCTTGCCAATGTGGCAGAAACAGAAATTACCTGTACTTAAGAAAGGAATCTTTAACCATCCTTATTCAGACCTCTGATCCAGCATGCAACTTCGAAAAAAAAGACTCAGGACTATACTTACCGACCACGCTGACATGACATCTGTGGTATAATTTAGGGCACAGAAAAAGTTGTAAAAAGTTCTTATCTAAACTAAGAACTTTTAGTAGTATAGAACTTTTATAAATATAATTATTTTGAGTGTGAGAAGCATTCAGTACCTTATGAGGAACGTATTACAGGGAGAGTAAAATTTGAAAAATGCATGAATATAAACTGGACTTTAGTATGAATTCCAATTGTTTACATTTATCAAAAGTTCACTCTGCAAGTATTATGTCCCCCAGCGTGTTGACTGCTACACACACTACTGCATCTAATTTAATCCTGACTTCAACTCTAGGAAGGTTAAATAATTCCGGCGAAATCAAGACTCAAACCCATATATAGGTCCCTAATGCCTCCTGTGTCACTGCTGTTTCACAAATGCTGTAGAGCTGTGAATGAAATACTGACCCCGTTTCTGAAACACAATTTTATTTCACGGGAGGAAAAAAAAAAAAAAAAAACTAGCTGCCTTTTAAACAACGGTATAGCGTTTGATTTTCAAATCTAAAATTCATCCTTAACCTCATCTCTTAGTTCCAGACAGAAACAAATAGATTAACGCAAGCAAGAAAAAGGAAGATTTTAAAATCATTTTAATAATGAAAAATACCTAAAACATCCTACAAAATCGAAAAAAATAATCTTAGGAATGCAATTTCACTTCGCACTTTGCTCTTAATAGCGCCAAACGACAGCAGTTGTGATCAATTTATCAGTATTACCAAGACAGAGATGTTCCTTATATATTTACATCTGCTTGTAGGAAAAGCGAATTACAGTCTTTTTGGTGTGCGTACACATTCATCTTTACTACGCAGTTTCATTAAAACGAGGGAGTACTGTATTCAACTACTAGTGCCTTCCTTTTACTTCTTATGCCAACAGGTACGTTGTTAAACATACCACCACCTATTTCTATTTGAAGAACATACAGTATACTACAATACTAAAGAAATCCCAAAGTATCACGATACTCAAGACCTGGGATGATCAATGAGCAAATTTTTACCCCTACATAAGGGGCTGGCAAAGTTCCTTCAATTCGAGGTTGGTCTGGCAAAGCCCTAAATCTCCCCGCCTTTAACACCTCGATCATTAAATACCTCACTAGTGACACTCCCTGCCCGCGAGGTTCTGGAGGACCGTCCGTACCCCGATCGAAGAGAAGGCTGCCAAAGGCCAAAATCAGGGCTCAAGCCCCTACCCCTAGGCCGCCGCACGTCCACAAGGAAGACGCACGGCCTGCCCCCGCCACACGTCACAAACCCCACCACGGGACGAAAGGCCACCGGCAAAGAAGGCCTGCGTCCGGCTCACCTTATCACCCGCGGTCCCAGATCAAGCGCCTGCACCCGGATATTGAAAGCAAGGAAGGGGCCTCGGTGTCCCCAGGCCAGCACTTCGTTTCCTCCCCTCCCCCACCCCGCGGCCTCGACTTGAACCACCTCCCCGAGGGCCAGAAACCCGAGGTGCGCAGTTTATTACCCCTGCCCCTGACCTGGCACTGAACAGGGTTTCTCCCGCTCCCAGCGATCACACCGCCGCCTTCCTCCTCGGAGTTCTAGGCCTCTAACTGAAGCAGAACAGTAGACCGCGAAGCACAATGGCGTCCGCCCAGCTCCCGGATCCGGCGCAGAACCAGCCTCCACCGTTAAATGCCCCTCCCTTCTCCTCTCCGCGACTTCGCGGACTCAGCCGAGTTCTCGCGAGATTGGTGGAGCTGCGCGGATCAGAGAGCTGCCGGTGGGCTCGACGTACCCCACCGCGGGGTGGTGCTCTGACTGCGGCAACCGTTGAAGGGCTGCCCCCGGGGAGGCAGCGAGGCGCCACCGGTAAGCGGCTGCGGCTGATCGGCCGGCGGGCTGGCGACTGGGCCGGCGAGTTTGCGGGCATTGTGAGCGGGGCACTGGAGGCCCGGCCCTGGTTGGCCGCCCTCGCCTGGCTGGTGAAGGGCTCATATCCAGCCCTGCTGCTCCCCAGCGCCCGAGTCCGCGCTACAGGATATTGGCCCCTTTGGCAAACCTGCAGGGCCCACTGCTTGAAATACCGCCCATCTTTTTTTCTTTTTTCCTTTTGCGCTTGGTGAGTGGCGCAGTGAATGTTTATTGACTTGAATCAAACACTGCCTTTCAGACCTCCCCTCCTCCCATTCCCTGTTCACCCTATGTGATGGCAGCGAGCCCTCCCCTTTAAGGGTCGGAGCCTATTCGTCCCAGACCATTGGTTCCTTGTGGTAGTTCAGTGTTGGTAGTGGTGTATTTTCTGCAGTCATGTCTTTTAAAATCGTGGCACTCATCTTTGGTAGTGTAGCTACAGATTTTGCGAGAAAAATGCATCCACTTAGAAAGAGGGAGGAAAATTGTGTGATAAATGGTCTGATGAGAATGAGACGAAACTTTAAGAAAACTGTAAATGTGGTAAACCAAGATGTTAAATGAATACTAAGGGAGTAGATTAGAGGAAAAAGCCAACATTTCTGTGGATTTAGGTGATATGTGGGTTTTGGATAAGGTATCAAACATGTAAGTTCCTCACCGGTAAAAATAAGTTATTGAAACTTGGAGGCGTACTGGTAACACTTGTAAACTGACTTATTTTATTGGTTTTCTTAAGGAATTCATTGGATACAAATGATTTTAATAAATGAAGTGTGAAGTTTATGTGTATTTCGTTGTCATTTCATCTGGACGGTGTGCACTAGTCAGTATCATCTCTGTTTCACTCAGTGTTGGAGACTAACAGACTGTCCATGCTTCACTAATGTAAATTGTAAAATAGTAAAGATTATTATTGTTTAAAGTTGGTACATAAATGCCAGTCTAACTTTTTAAAATGTGATTTGAAGATTAACTATCTGGTGTGGGATAAAGTGAACAGACTAAGTTTGAGAAAATTGATTTGCCTTGTATAGAAAACTTTTTCTTCCCCCAACCTGTTTCGTTCCTATAGCATTATGGTTATGGGTATACACATCCTGAAGCACTGGACTGCATAAGTTCAAATCCCAACCCTGTCTCTCACTACCTTTGTGGTCTTGAGCAATTCTGTTTTTTGTTTTTTTTTTTGTCTGCTGGGCATGTGGGATCTAGTTTCCCAACCAAGGATCAAACGTGCGCCTCTTGCTTTGGAAGCGGAGTCTTTAACCACTGGACTGCCAAAGAAGTCCTTGAGCATTTCTTTAACCTTGCCAAGCCTAGGTATCCTGTTTTTGTTTTTAGTCACTAAGCCCTGTCCTACTCTTTACTATCCCATGGACTGTAGCTCGCCAGGCTCCTCTGTCCATGGGATTTCCTAGACAAAAATACTGAAGTGGGTTGCCATTTCCTTCTCCAGGGGATCTTCCCCACCCAGGGATGGAACCGAGGTCTCCTGCATTGCAGGCAGATTCTTTACTGTCTGTAAAATGAAAAATACCCACTGTGTTTTTAAAAGAATTAAATGCGATAATGCCTCAGTTCCTAGAACATAGCATTCCATAATTGTTAGCTATTACATTCCATGTCTAAATCACTACTAATATTATCTTTCTGGGGCTTATTACATAGGTCCCTTAAACATCTTCTGAGGTACATTCTACACTAGAAGGATTGACTACCATTTTCCTGAGCTATGGCAGTCAGACCTGATAGAGGTAACTTCTCTACAGAAACCCCAAACCTGTCAAGAATGGTTCAGATTTTGGCAGACTGTGACTTCATCCCTACCCAGCACTGATAATATCATAAGAGGTGAGTGTGGCACCAATTTCTTAGGCTAAGCAGACCTTCCAAATTAGTGTCTTGTTGATGCTAGTAAATAAAGACCACTAGTAAGTATTTTTTTTTTTGTTTAAGAATTGTTAGTTGATACTGTTTTTTAATGTACTTTCTCTGATTTGAGTTTCCAGATAATTTTCATTATCAGAAAATAATTATTGAGATTTTCTACATTAAAGACAATTTGATAGAGATTGTAGATACAAATAGAGAGACTATATTTTCTGAACTTAAAATCAGGACCAATGCTTTGACAGGGAAATTATTTGAAATTAGAACTTTTCTGACCAATTTAGACCCCTGATTGTCTTTTTTTGCATAGATGTCCCCCTTTTGACCTTTCTTTGCTGAACTTTTTATCCTTATGATCAACTCTGATGTACCTTTTTGTGTATAAATATCTTTGTTCACCACTTGCCACACCAACCCATTAATTTCCATTTTTGAACTTCTCTAAAGTAAGGTCATCTTTACTATTACTAATTTATCTCCTTTTACTTTATAAATTTGTCTACCATTTGGTCATAGTCATAACAACTCTCTGCTGTTATGCTTAAATATTTCTTCAACTACCTGATAGGTTAGAATTCTGTTTCAGATACTGAATTTTAAAGTTTCTATTTTCCCCATTCTTATCATTCACAACATAACCTTCCAAGAAGCTTCTCTATGGTAAGGGCAATTTTATAGATATTCTCCACTTTGCATAAATGATGTGATCTTGAAAAGATGTGGTTATATTTACTTTTTATAAATCAACTTATTTTTAAATGTAGTCATTTCTTAAACTTTTGAGGAACAACAGGTAATACGTAGGATCCTCTTATGCAGGGTGGGGATGGGGGGGATGTACCTAAGTTGAAAACAAAAGATGCCAATTTCTTCTTAAATGGGAATTTTATCAGCTCTGGAGAAGGGAACCTTGTGGCATCAACCAAATTGAAGATCTATTTAAAGTTATAGCTAACTCTTAAGTATACTGTACTTACTATTATTGAATAACAGTCGATAGTTTGAAGATTCATCCTTCTAAGGAATATTTTACTTAAAAGGTCCTTTGCTTTAAATCTTGATATAAAAAATTCTTTTTATTCTAAAAGCAAAAACCTTTGATTTAGTGAATTTAAATTTTCCCCTTTTCAGGAACAATTGAAAGGTGCTCCATTTAATAAATGAGCCAAGGCATGCTCTTGGTTGACTTCTGTTGGATTAGCAGCAGCAATAACTTTTGATCTCCAAAACCAGTAGAGAAAACAATATAAAAACCAATAAAAAGAATACCATCTTGAAACCTTCTCTGAGAAACTCTTTCTTAAGCTTAAGCTTATGATATCACTGGTTCTAGGAAAATTATTCCTGCTCATATTGCTGCTCCAGAATATCTGGCCTGGTCGGAAACAATTCTCAGTTTATGGGACACTTGGATCCATGTATGAAACACCTTTCACAGTGTCAAAACATAGAGCTTTTAATAAAAGCAACTGTCTTTTATTATTGATAGTACTAAAGGTTGGATTCACTACTTATTACTGTAAATAGTTTTATGGGAACACAGCTAGGCCCGTTAGTTTATGTATTATTTGTGTATGTCAGAGTTCTCCATAGAAACAGAACCAATAGTATACAATACATATCTGTCTATCCACAATTACGAACTATCTTCACTACAATGCCTAAATTAGAATTTGATTAAGTGACTTGATATGCTAGCCTCCCCAAGTTAGCACATAAAATTAACCATCACAGTCTATGACTGTTTTTATGTACAGTGGCAGAAATAAGTAGTTATGATAGAGATGATATGGCCCAGAAAGCCTAAAATATTTACTAGTTGGTTTTTTTGTGGAGAGTTTGATCACCCCTGGAATAAACCATAAAACCAAATTTAACTGACCCCTGTCCCTTTAGTAAAGCTGAACACATATATAATAGCTGAACACATATATAATAGCTTCAGATTGATAATAACCAAGTCTATATATATGCTCTGCCTCATGTCCATGTTGGACTACATTTTGTGAGACTTCAAGCAGAAGGGCATCTATTAATAAAAACTGATATGAATTCCTTGGATATGCCCTCTGGCAAGTTGGTTGAAATGTCCTTTATAATCTTAATTTTTTTCTTGTCTACACTTGTTTGAAATTTTGTAACAATGTGTCATACATACTAGCTATTTTAGTATAGGCTGTTTTTTTTCCCCGCTTTCCCCTTTTTCTTCCCTTTCTATTTAGCTCCCTTTTTTATTTACCTGTTTTATTTAGCTCTCTTACCTCTATTTATTATTTCATAAATATTCTTGCAAATTTAGTATTCTTCATTTTTTTCTTCACAGTAATACAATATTAAAAGAATAGTTAACACATGCAGAGAGAGAAATACTCAGATATTTTTTTCCATTTATTTGATAAAACAGCATCAAATTTCATGGGCATATTCATCTTAATTTTGCAATCAAAGGTACCTTTTTCTCTAAATCCTTATTTATATCGATTATCCTTTCTTTTTATTTATGTGTTTATTTATCGCTGCGCTGGATCTTTGTTGCTGCACATGGGCTTTCTCTAGTTGCAGTGAGCAAATGAGAGCTACTCTTGTTGCGATTCATGGGCTTCTCATTGCAATGGCTTCTCGTTGTGGATCACAGGCTTTAGGTATGCAGACTTCAGTCATTGTGGCATGAGGGCTCCGTAGTTGCAGGCTGCGGGCTCTAGAGTGAGGGCTCAACAGTTATGGCACATGAACTTAGTTGCCGCGCAGCACGTGGAATTTTCCTGGACCAGAGATCAAACCTGTGACCCCTGCATTGGCAGGTGAATTCTTAACCACTAGACCACCAGAGAAGTCCTACCATTTCTTTTCAGTGTCACAGGTATTACTACTCTGTCCTGCCTTCACCGTGTTTCTTTAACTGTCTTCTGCCTGTTGTTCAGTAGCTAAGTCATGTCCTATTTGCAACCCCATGGACTGTGGCGTGCTAGGCTCCCCTGTCCTCCACTATCTCCCAGAATTTGCTCAAACTCATGCAGATTGAGTCAGTGATGCTATCTAACCATCTCATACTCGGCCAACTCCATTCTCCTTTTGTCTTCAATCTTTCCCATCATCAGGATTTTTTCCAGTGAATCAGCTCTTTGCATTAGGTGACTGAAGTACTGGAGCTTCAGCTTTAGCAGCAGTCCTTCCAGTGAACATTTGGGGTTGATTTCCTTTAGGACTGACTGGTTTGATCTCCTTTGGTCCAAGGGTTTGGACCAAACTTAGTCCAAGCACCAGTTTGAAAGCATCAATTCTTTGGCACTCAGCCGTGTTTATGGTCCAACTCTAACATCTGTATATGACTACTGGAAAAACCATAGCTTTGATTATACAAACCTTTGTTGACAAAGTGATGTCTTTGCTTTTTAATATGCTGTCTAGGTTTGTCATAGCTTTTCTTTGAAGGAGCAAGCATCTTGCCATTTATTTTATTTTGCCATGTTTTCATAGATATGTTCATATGGTAAAATATGTCTGTGATTTCTTTATAATTTTGGGTTGTTAGCTAAACTTAAATAATATTGCCTATTCCCAGATTGTATCATGTAATACCCTAGATTTTCTAGACTGTGTTTAATTAAACTGAAATAAATGTTTATTTCCACAATAAAAATCAAAGGAAAATCCCATCAGGCTTCTGGCAGGGAGAAAGAGAAAGGAACCAGTTTGAAATACACCAGAGCAGTCCATTCTTAACAAACAGTGCCCTCAGGGGAAACTAGTTAATTTGACAGAGTATAATACAACATTGGAAATCGACTATACTCCAATATAAAAGAAAATTAAAAAAAAAAAGAATGTAGAGTCCCCTAGATGAGAAAGATTTTTGAAAATATTATTTTACTCCTAGAAAGCATCAGTTTCATATAAATTTTGTAGGAATAACCAAAAGATTAGCAAGAAATAAAGACATTTTTAAGGCAGCTTTTTCCAATAGAGTACTGTCATATTATCTGAATATTTCTAAAATATTTAAGAAAAGTTATTAATAAAAATAATAAATTCTGGGGGATAAAATATAAATTATATTATTAAAAGAAAAAAGAAAAGATCAATGTCTTCATCCCTTAGGTTCCTGTTGATCTGATGGTTGAGCACTTTAGGCTAATTTTTACCACTGAAACAAAATTGGGAGTCTTTGCTATTGTTACTTCTCTTGCCTGATAACAGTTGTTTGTTCCTCCTCTTTTAAGGTGATTAATTACCGAGACCTATTCAAAGGCAAGCATTGTGGCCAGGATTATATCAAAAGATGGTTAATGTCAAAAATGTCTTCCCTTATGTCAAGAAAGCCATGCCTTGGTCTCTTTCTCCAGGGGCCCCCACCCTATCTGCTTACACAAAGACTGTGGGACAACTAGAAAAGGTTTAACGTGGATGTAATGGGACTATCAGAAGGAGAAGAAAGAAAAGAAGAACTATTTGAAAGAAAAATGACTGAGAATTTCCCCCAAATTAATGTTAGACCCCAAACCACAGATCCAGGAAACTCAGAGAACACCAAGCAGGGTAAATTTTCCCCAAAACTATACCTTGGCATATCGCTTTCAATTTTAAAAAGTCAAAGATTAAAAAAAAAAAACCTGAAATAGGACAGAGTTAAAAAAAAAATTTTACTTATAAAGGAACAAAATAATTACATCCAACAGCTCCTCAGAAGCCACATAAGCACGAAGACTGTGGTGTGGACTGAGATATCAAAACTGTTGGGAGAAAAAAACACCACCAATGTAGAATTCTGTATTATGTGAAATTACCTTCAAAACTGAAGGAAAAATTGACAAAAATTAAGAGAATTTGTTGCCTGTAGACCAGCCTTGCCAAAAACAGAGAAAGAGAGAAATTCATTAGAGACAAGGAAAATAATATAGTTCAGAAACTCAAATCTACATAAAGAAACGAAGAACATCAAAGAACTAAAAAGTGAAGGTAAAATAAGAACTTTTATTTACTTTATTCTTAACTGAGCTCACAGCACTGTGTTAAAAATAATAATACCAACAATATATTCAGTTATGTATATGTCTTATCTATGTATGTATATGTTTGTGTGTGTATGCTAAGTTGCTCAATCATGTCCAACTCTTTGCGGCTCCATGGACTGTAGACTGTCAGGCTCCTCTGTCCATGGAATTTTCCAGGCTGGAGTACTAGAGTGGGTTGCCATTTCCTACTCCAGGGGATCTTCCTGACCCAGGGATTCAACTCTTGCATCTTCTACATTGGCAGGTGGATTCTTTATCACTAGTGCCACCTGGGAAGCCCACATATATGCTTAAGTATTCTCATATATTGGCATAGGAAATGACAACCCACTCCAGTATTCTTGCCTGGAAAATTCCATGGACAGAGGAGCCTGGCGGGCTTCAGTTCGTGGGGTCACAGAGAGTCAAACACAACTCAGCACAGCATTCTCATATATGTTTGTCTTGTTTTTAGTCGCTCAGTTGTGTCCGACTCTTGTGACCCCATGGACTGTAGCCTTCCAGGCTTCTCTGTCCATGGGATTTTCCAGGCAAGAATACTGGAGTGGGTTGCCATTTCCTTCTCCCGGGGATCTTCCCAACCCAGGGATAAGTGAAATGAATAACAGCAGTGAAACAAAGGATAGTAGGGAAAAATTAGAATTATTTTGTTATTATGAGGTATACTACATATGAAGTGGAGTAGTGTTATCTGAAAGTGCATTTGGACTGTTGCATATTAAAAACCCTAATAGAACCAATAAAAAATCAAAATAACTATAGCTGATGGACTAGGAAAGGAGACAAAGTGGAATCCTATAAAATGCTCATTTAAAACCACAAGAGAGACAAGAGTAGTAGCTGCAGCACTGGGAAAATGGTGGAGGAAGAGCCAAGAAGAAAGATCCCTTTGGTTCCAGAGAATCTCCTGAAAAAGAAGAAGGCTTATTCAGGCCCTCAAAGCCACCCGGGCAAAACAGGCACTTTTGCAAAGGAAGGAACAGAGGAAAGGAAAAGAGATCAAGTTTAAATGACTAGAATGGTTCATGCATGTCCTGGCGGCAACTACGGGACAGGGTGCAATTCAGATGGCTAAAAGTGAAACCTTGTGGCTTGGAAGTGCCAGAAAAACATTCCTTGGCCTTTGTTGTACATATTGAAAGGGTTAATGGGGTGAGTTCACTGGTGCAGAGGACAATTGAAAGGCTTTGCCTGAATAAGATTTTCGGTGGTGTCTTTATGAAAGTGACCCCTCAAACCATAAATATGCTTTGTATTGTGAAACCTTATGTGACCTGGGGATTTCCAAATCTGAAGTCTGTTCAGGAACTCATCTTGAAACGTGGATAAGCCAAGGTCAAGAACAAGGTCGTCCCTCTGACAGACAACACAGTGATTGAGAAGCACCTGGGGAAGTTTGATGTCATTTGCTTAGAAGACCTCATTCATGAAATTGCCTTCCCAGGGAAGAAGTTCCAGGTGATCTCAGGGTTCCTGCACCCTTTCCAACTCTCATTGGCCCATCACACTACAAAGAATAGAGTGGGCTTCATCAGGGAAGTAGGCTCACCTGGCTATTGAGGTGAACGCATCAATTAGCTCATCTGGCAGCTGAACTAAACCCAGTGTACCTGAAAACACAGTGCGCTGAAGTGTGTGTTTTTGTTTCATGAAATTTTCACTCAGTATCTTCAAGGAAGATTGTTTTCTTCTAGAATATATCTTCAGAAACTGGACACAAAGGGTCAGGGAAAACATAGTGATGTTCACAAGACACTTTTCATCCCACCTCAGTTCCAAGGAAAAGTTCCTGTGTGTTTTCTCTGGTAACCACTGTCCACCTCTGAAACCAGCAAAGGGCTCATGCCATGAAGAAGGAAGTCCTGTTTTATCACATCTATCCTGGGCTTTACTGTTGATGAATGAACACCTACCTATGGATACAAGACAGCAGTGGACCAAGCCTAGGAGCATGTTGAACCTGGGATTTCCTGGGGCCTTGTTTTTGGAAAGAACTTGAAATTAGAATTAAATTAAACTAGAACTTGAAATTAAAATTAGAAGCGCACACACACACACACATACACACACACACACAAGACCATAAGAGGCAGATAAGAATACTGTGAACAGTTATATGCCAACAAATTGGACAACCTAGAAGACATGAACACATTTCTAGAAACATATATCCCATCAATACTGAATCAAGATGAAATTGATAATTTGAACAGACCAATCACTAGAAGTAAAGTAGGATTTGTAATTTAAAAACTCATTCCAGCAACAGTCCAGGACTGGATGGCTTCACTGGGCAGTTCCACCAAACAAAACTTACACCTGTTCTTCTCAAACTCTTCCAAAAGGTTGAAGAGGAGGGAGCTCTCCCAAAATCATTGTGTCAGACCACCATCATCCTAATAGCAAAGCCAGACAAAGACACTACCAAAAAAGAAAATTACAGGTCAATTACAGGTCAATTTTTGATGAATATAGATGTAAAAATCCTCTACAAAATTTTAGCAAACTGAATCCAACAACATATAAAAAGGGTCATTCTCTGTGATCAAGTGGGTTTCATTCCAGGGTCACCAGGATGGTTCAACATATGCAAATCAATTAATTTGATATACCACATTAACAACAGAAAAAGACAAAAATCACATGATCATCTCTATAGATGAATAAAAAGCATTTGATAAAATTCAACAACAACAAAAATCAATATTTATTCCTGATAAAAACTCTTCCTAAAGTGAGTATAGGGGGAACATACCTCAACATAATAAAAGGCATTTGGGACAAGCCCACAGCCAACAAAATACTAAATGGTGAAAAGCTGAAAGTCTTCCTGGTAAATTCTGGAATAAGACAAGGATGCCCATTCTCACCACTACTATTCAACATTGTATTGGAAGTCCTAGCCACATAAGCCAGAGAAGAAAAGAAATAAAAGGCATCCAAGTTGGAAGGGAAGGGGTAAAATTGGTCCTTTGATACAGATGCCTGATACTCTATCTAGAAAACCCTAAAAACTCCACATAAAAACTATGAGAACTGTTAACTGTGTTCATCAAGAGATCAGGATAAAAGAGTAATATATAGAAACCTGTTGCAAGTCTTTACACTAGCAATGAAATACCAGAAAGGGAAAGTTAAAAAAAAATTCTCTTTAAAATTGCATGAAAAAAAGAAAATAGTCATAAATGTAGTAATCAAGGAGGTAAAAGATACACGGAGAAGGCAATGGCACCCCACTCCAGTCCTCATGCCTAGAAAATCCCAGGGACGGAGGAGCCTGGTGGGCTGCAGTCCATGGGGTCGCTAGGAGTCGGACACGACTGAGCGACTTCACTTTCACTTTTCACTTTCACGCCTTGGAGAAAGAAATGGCAACCTACTCCAGTGTTCTTGCCTGGAGAATCCCAGGGACGGAGGTGCCTGGTGGGCGGCCGTCTCGGGGGTCGCACAGAGTCGGACACGACTGAAGCGACTTAGCAGCAGCAAAAGATACACGTTTAGAACTATAAAAATTGGAAATTTAAGAGGATTCAAGGAAATGGAAAAAACCTATGCTCTTGGATTGGAAGAATTAATACAGTTAAAATGGCTGGACTACCCAAAGCAATCTACAGATTTAATGCAATCCCTATAAAATTACCCATAACATTTTTCATAGAGCTAGAACAAGTAATCCTAAAATTTATATAGAATCAGAAAAAACCAGTAACTGCCAAAGCAATCATGAGGAAGTGGAACAAAGCAGGTGGCATAATCCTTCCAGACTTCAGACAATACTACAAAGCTACAGTAATCAGAAAAGTGTGGTTTTGAGACAAAAACAGGCGTATTAATCAGTGGAACAGAAAAAAGAGCCCCGAGATAAATCCACACATACTGTGGTCAATTACTTGTCAACAAAGGAGGCAAGAATATACAATGGTGAAAAAACAATCTCTTTAGCAAGTGGTGTTGGGAAAACTGGACAGCCACATGTGAATCAATGAAGTTAGATCACCCCCTTGCAGCATACACAAAAATAAACTCAAAATGATTTAGAGACTTAATATGAGACATGATACCATAAACTCCCAGAAGAGAGCATAGGCAAATAGCCTCTTACATAAACTGTAGCAGTATTTCCTTAGCTCAGTCTCCCAAAGCAATAGAAATAAAAGAAAAAATAAGCAAATAGGACCCAATCAAACATAGAAATTTTTACACATCAAACAAAATCATAAACCAAAAGACAATTAATGGGAGAAAATGCTTGCAAACAATGCAACCCACAAGGGCTTAATTTCCAAAATATATTAATAGTTTATACAACTCATTGATGGAAAAAAAAAATCAAAAAATGGGCAGAAGGAACTTCCTCAGTGGCACAGTGGATAAGAATCTGCCTGCCAATGCAGGGGACATGAGTTTGATCCCTGGTCTGGGAAGATTCCACATGCCACGTAACAACTAAGCCCATGCACCACAGCTACTGAGCCCATGCTCTGGAGCCTCTGAGCTGCAACTGCCAGGCCCTAGAGCTGCAGCTACTGGAGTTTGTGTCCCCTAAAGCCCATGTGCTGCAACTACTGAGCCTGTGTGCTACAACTACTGAAATCTGAATGTCTAGAGTCTGTGATCCACAACAAGAGCACCCACTGCAATGAGAAGTCCATGCACTGCAACAAAGAGTAACACCCACTTGCCACAACTAGAGAAAGCCCATGGAAAGCAATGAAGACCCAGTGCAACCAAAAATAAATAAATTTAATAATAATAAAAAAAGAACCAAAAAATGGGCAGAAGACCTAAATAGACATTTCTCCAAATGACATACAGATGGATAGCAGACACATGAAAAAATGCTCAGCATTACTAATTATTAGACAAATGCAGATCAAAACTATCATGAGGTATCACCTCACTCCAGTGAGAAAGGCCATCTTCAAAAAGTCTACAAATAAATGCTGAAGAGAGTGTGAAGAAAAGGGAAGCCTTTTATGTTGGTGGGAATGTAAATTGGTGCAGTCACTATGGGAAGCTCCTTAAACTGAAAATAAAGTTACCACATGATCCAGCAGTTCCATTCCTGGGCATATATCCAGAAAGAAATGAAAACTCTAATTGGAAAAGATACATGCACCCCAGTGTTCATAGCAGCACTATTTACAATAGCCAAGATACAGAAGCAACCTAAGTGTCTATCAACAGATGAACAGATAAAGCATATGTGATATATATATATATATGTATATATATATATATACACACACACATATACATGTAGTGAAATATTAGTCATTTAAAAAAGTGAAACAATGACATTTATACCTACATGGATGGATGTAGAGATTATTAAGCTAAGTGAAATAAGCCAGACATAGATAAATAGTGTATGCTATCACATATATGTCTTCTGAAAAATAGTAGAAATTGATCTATTTACTAAACAAGAACAGACTCACAAACGGAAAACAAATTTATGGTTACCAAAGGGGGAGGGGGGAGGAATAAATTGGGAGTATGGAATTAACAGATGCTCATTACCACACTATATATATGCATACTATATAAAGTAAATAAACAATAAAGTTTTACTGTGTAGCACAGGAAATTATATGCAATATCTTGTAATAAGATATAATGAAAAAGAATTTTTCGAAAAGCGTGTAGGAGCTTCCCTGGCGGCTCAGTAAAAAGAATCTACCCACCAGTGCAGGAGACATGGGTCTGATCCCTGATCCTGGAAGAATCCACATGCTGCTGAGCAACTACTGAGCCTGTGGTCTAGAGCCTGAGAGCCAAAACTATGGAGGCCATGTGCTGCAACTACTGAAGCCCACATGGCATAGAGCTGGTGCTCCACAGTAAGCAAAGCAACCAGAATGAGAAACCCTAGCACCTCAACAAACAGTAACTCCCACTCAGTGCAAGTAGAGAAAAGCTCGTGCACCAACAAAGAAAAGCACAGCAAAAATAAACTTAAAAAATTTAAAAAAGACTCAATGTGTGTGTATCTCCAAATCATCACTTTGCTGAAACTAATCTAAACTAATCATCACATCTGAAACTAATGAAATATTGTAAATGAGCTATACTTCAAACACACAAGGCAGAAAAGGAGTTCAGTTCAGTTCAGTCACTCAGTCGTGTCCGATTCTTTGTGACCCCATGAACCGCAGCACGCCAGGCCTCCCTGTCCATCATCAACTCCCAGAATTTACCCAAACTCATATCCATTGAGTCGGTGATGCCATCCAACCATCTCATCGTCTGTCGTCCCCTTCTCCTCTTGCCTTCAATCTTTCCCAACATCAGGGTCTTTTCCAATGAGTCAGCTCTTCGTATCAGGTGGCCAAAATATTGAAGTTTCAGCTTCAACATCAGTCCTTCCAATGAATGCCCAGGACTGATCTCCTTTAGGATGGACTGGTTGGATCTCCTTGCAGTCCAAGGGACTCTCAAGAGTCTTCTCCAACACCACAGTTCAAAAGCATCAATTCTTCAGCGTCAGCTTTCTTTATAGTCCAACTCTTATATCCATACGTGACTACTGGAAAAACCATAGCTTTGACTAGATGGACCTTTGTTGACAAAGAAATGTCTCTGCTTTTTAATGTGCTGTCTAGGTTGGTCATAACTTTCCTTCCAAAGAGTAAGCGTCTTTTAATTTCATGGCTGCAGTCACTATCTTTAGCAGTATGTGAAACGAGAACTTCCAGATGTACCAGCTGGATTTAGAAAAGGCAGACGAACCAGAGATCAAATTGGAAACATCCTTTGGATCATAAAGAAAGCTAGGGAATTCCAAAAAAACATCTACTTCTGCTTCATTGACTACACTAAAGCCTGTGCCTGTGTGGATCACAGCCAACTGTGAAAAATTCTCCAAGAGATGGGAATACCAGACCAGCTTACCTGTCTCCTAAGAAATCTGTATGCAGGACAAGAATGAACAGTTAAAACCGGACATTGAACAACGGACTGGTTCCAGATTGGGAAAGGAGTACGTCAAGGCTGTATATTGTCACCCTGCTTATTTAACTTATATGCAGAGTACATCATGCAAAATGCCAGGTTGGATGAAGCACACACTGGAATCAAGATTGCTGGGAGAAATATCAATAACCTCAGATATGCAGATGATGTCATTCTACTGTCAGAAAGTGAAGAGGAACTAAAGCGGAACTAAGAGCCTCTTAATCAGGCTGAAAGAGGAGAGTGGAAAAACCTGGCTTAAAACTCAACATTCAGATAACTACAATCATGGCATCTGGTTCCATCACTTCATGGCAAATAGAAGGGGAAACAGTGACATTTTATTTTCTTGGGCTCTAAAATCTCTGTGGATGGTGACTGCAACAAGGAAAGATGCTTGTTCCTTGGCAAAAAAGCTATGACAAACGTAGACATCGTGTTAAAAAACAGAGACATCACTTTGCTGACAAAGGTCCGTCCTGTCAAAGCTGTGATTTTACCAGAAGTCATGTGCAGATGTGAGTCTTAAACCATAAAGAAGGCCGAGAACCAAAAAATTGATGCTTTCAAATTGTGATGCTAGGGAAGACTCTCGAGAGTCCCTTGGACTGCATGGAAATCAAACCAGTCTATCCCAAAGGAAATCAACTCTAAATATTCACTGGAAGGACTGATGCTGAAGCTGAAGCTTCAATATGTGGCCACCTGATGCGAAGAACCAATTCATTTGAAAAAACCCCGATGCTGGGAAAAATTGAAGTCAAGAGGAAAAGGGGGGTGACAGGATGAGATGGTTGGATGGCATCACTGACTTGATGAACGTGAGTTTGAGCAAACTCTGAAAGATAGAGAAGGACAGGGAAGCTTGGCATGCTGTAGTTCATGGGATTGCAAAGAGTCAGACATGACTTAGGGATTGAACAGAAACAACAGTGGGATCCTTATAATGGAATTAGCAGTAGCCACAGGACTGGAAAAGGTCAGTTTTCATTCCAATCCCAAAGAAAGGCAATGCCAAAGAATGCTCAAACTACCGCACAGTTGCACTCATCTCACACGCTAGTAAAGTAATGCTCAAAATTCTCCAAGCCAGGCTTCAGCAATACATGAACCACGAACTTCCAGATGTTCAAGCTGGTTTTAGAAAAGGCAGAGGAACCAGAGATTAAATTGCCAACATTTGCTGGATCATCAAAAAAGCAAGAGAGTTCCAGAAAAACATCTGTTTCTGCTTTATTGACTATTCCAAAGCCTTTGACTGTGTGGATCACAATAAACTGTGGAAAATTCTGAAAGAGATGGGAATACCAGACCACCTGACCTGCCTCTTGAGAAACCTGTATGCAAGTCAGGAAGCAACAGTTAGAACTAGACATGGAACAACAGACTGGTTCCAAATAGGTAAAGGAGTACATCAAGGCTGTATATTGTCACCCTGCTTATTTAACTTATATTCAGAGTGCATCATGAGAAAGGCTGGGCCGGAGGAAGCACAAGCTGGAATCAAGATTGCTGGGAGAAATATCAATAACCTCAGATATGCGCATTATACCACCCTTATGGCAGAAAATGAAGAAGAACTAAAGAGCCTCTTGATGAAAGTGAAAGAGAAGAGTGAAGAAGTGGGCTTAAAGCTCAATATTCAGAAAACTAAGATCATGGCATCTGGTCCCATCACTTCATGGGAAATAGATGGGGAAACAGTGGAAACAGTGGCTGACTTTATTTTTGGGGGCTCCAAAATCACTGCAGATGGTGACTGCAGCCATGAAATTAAAAGATGCTTACTCCTTGGAAGGAAAGTAATGACCAGCCTAGACAGCATGAAAAAGCAGAGACATTACTTTGTCAACAAAAGTCCATCTAGTCAAGGCTATGGTTTTTCCAGTAATCACGTATGGATGTGAGAGTTGGACTGTAAAGAAAGCTGAGCGCAGGAGAATTGATGCTTTTGAACTCTGGTCTTGAAAGTCCCTTGGACTGCAAGGAGATCCAACCAGTCCATCCTAAAGGAAGTCAGTCCTGGATGTTCATTGGAAGGACTGATGCTGAAGCTGAAACTCCAATACTTTGGCCACCTGATGTGAAGAGCTGACTGATTTGAAAAGACCCTGATGTTAGGAAATATTGAAGGCAGGAGGAGAAGGGGACAACAGAGGATGAGGTGGTTAGATGGCATCACTGACTCGATGGACATAAGTGTGGGTAAACTCTGGGAGTTGATGATGGACAGGGAGGCCTGGCGTGCTGCGGTTCATGGGGTCGCAAAGAGTTGGACACGACTGAGCCACTGAACTGAAGGAGAGGAAGTGAATCATGTGAGCATACAATGAGAAAGGAACTGTCCGCAAACCAGAAAGTGGAGCCTTACCAGTCACCAAATCTGCAGGTACCTTGATCCTGGACTCCCTAGCCTCCAGAAATGTGATAGATGTCTGTTGTTTAAGCCATGCAGTCTATTTGTCCTAGAACTCAAGCTAATTAAATAAAATAGTATAGAATAAATAATAATCAAAAGTAGTAATAAATAGTATGAAAAGATTCTGTTAAATGGAAATTACAATTAGTCACATTTACTCTTTTATAGTTATTTTATAAATTGCAAGTCTGATATCGGGAAAAAGTAGTATCTTTGAATTGCCATACTTTATTATTTAAATAACAGTCTTTGGGGTAGAAATTGCCATTTGCAAATAAATTGTCAATAGCAAATGAAGTAAAACAAAAACAATTAAATTATTTATTTTATATTATACATGCATGAATAGCACTTCATTGAATTATGGCATCTTTGTGTAATTTGAAAGGAGCAAATAGTTAAAAAGTTTATAGATACCTGTTTTGAAAAAGATTTTTAAGTGATTCAGTTGAAGGTATGCATTCATTCTCTAAATTTCATTAAAATAACCATTATTGGGAATTCCCTGGTGGTCCACTGGTTGTGCAGTGTGCTCAGTTGTGTCCGACTCTTTGCAACCCTATGGACTGTAGCCTACCAGGCACTTCCGTCCATGGGACTCTTTGCAACCCTATGGACTATAGCCCACCAGGATTCTCTGTGGATTTTCCCTGCAGGAATACTGGAGTGGGTTGCCGTTTCCTTCTTCAGGTGATCTTTCCTACCCAGGGATGAAACTGACATCTTCTGTATTGTAGGCATTTTCTTTACCACTGAGCCACCAGGGAAGCCCAGTCCAGTGGTTAGGAATTCGCAGTTTTACTGCAGGAGCTGGTCTGAGATCCCTTATTAGAGAACTAAGATCCTACAAGCTGTGCTGAGCTGCCCCCAAAAAAGTCTTTATTATAATTTTTTCAGATGCACTATTGCTCTTTTTTTATCTTCTTGGGAGAGGTGTATTTTTTACATCTTATTTTTAAATAGAAAATGCAGACTCTTCATAATATATGAATCAAACTTTATATATATCATTCAAAATTATTATAGATGTTTAAAATATGATGCAGAAATATAGTATTAATGCCAAATTCTCAAAGCTTTTTAAAAGATCATTTATCTAAAAGGTGAACAGCTGGCTATCTAGCATTACTTATATTTTTGATTTATTTAAAATAATTTTAAGGTGAGTTTAATAAATTTAAGATAGATTCCTTAGTGTAAGACAGGTGGCAAGATAAAGAATTTGAGAACTTTATGTCCATATCCTTTGAGGTGTTATAATCTAACATGTATGTAGTATGCTTTTCGTTGATATTTTAAAAGTATCTTGAAATAGTTTTCTATTTTAAATACTTTGAAAATTTTATTAGGATAACTTGATTAAGTGATTTTTACTAATAATGAGAGATAGTATTCATAGCTCAAATATTTCAGACTCCAGAGACAATTTGAAGGTGGATACTTTTCCATTACTTCACATTTTTTTAAGATTTTTTATATGGACCATTTTTAAAAGTCTTTATTGAATTTGTTACAATATTGACTCTGTTTTATGTTTTGTTTTTTCAGCTACAAGTTATGTGGGATGGTAAAGAATCTTCCTGTCAATGCAGGAGACATGTAAGCTGCAGGTTTGATCCCTGGGTCTCGAAGATCCCCTGTAGGAGGAAATGGCACCCTACTCCAGTATTCTTGCCTGGGAAATCCCATGGACAGAGGAGGCTGATGGGCTGCAGTCCATGGTGTTGCAAAGAGTCTCACATCAACAATGTGGGATCATAGCTCCAGACCAGAGATTAAACTTGAATCCCCTGCATTGGAAGGTGAAATCTTAACCACTGGACTGCTGGTGAAGTGCCGTTCACAGCTTTAAATTTTGAACAGTTTCTAGATTATTATCTGTTTGGCCTTTTTCTACCAGTAATAAGTTTGCATTGTAATGCCACATGAGTAAAAGTCCCTGGACTGTTGGCTTCTGTGGTTGAGATATGCAGCTAAGTTTCTAGCAATCATGACTTGATAGAACGTGTTGTAGGCCTTGTGGATGTGACATTGCAACTGGACCTAGCAGTAGGGGTGAGATTCAAATAAAAAGAAGTGATAAGTAGCATTTGGGATGATTGATTAATCAAAATGTGGTGGCAAAATACTAAAGGATATGTATCCATTGAAATTTATTACAAGCTCCATGAAGAATAGAATTTGAAAATTCTGTCTTCTGATCAGAAGACCGTCCTTGCAAGATGTAGGCACCTCGTAAATGTTAAATAAATGGGCAAACGAGATACTGGGGTTTTGTTTTTTGTAAGGTGCTTGAAGTGGTAATTATCTGGTAGTAGTACATATGCCTTAAATACATTTTAGACAGATAGAGTAAATATTGTTGCTGAGAAATCTTTAGTTCAGGATACTGTTTAATTATGTCAGAAATGTTTATTGCCATTGGAAATTTTAAAATTATCATTAGTGCCTTCAGGTACAGCTATAAAACAAATAGACAGATTTTAATTCCCAGGAACATTAAAAAAGAAAGCTTTGATTCAAGGTAGTATTAAAAGTAGACTCACCATTATATAAAAATATGATAGGAAGGACTAAACATTTTTATTATGTGATGCAGCAATAGCTTAGATTAAAATATTTTATATTTAGAAGAAAAAGACTGTAATACTTTATATAATATATACTGTTTGATAGAAAGGGATAAATATTTTTATATATATGATAGAGGAATACCTTTTAGTGAAATATTTTTATATTGAGAATAGTATATTTTTGGAGATACTCTTAGCCTCATAAAATACCATGAATGCTCTTGCAGTGATTGTTAGCATAGTAACACGTACTAGGCAATATTATAATTACTGGTAATTTGCTTTGTGTCTTTTCTTTTTACTCTATCAGAGTATTTTACAAACACTAATTAAACCTTTCAAAACCTCTCATAATAGTTACCAAATTAATTACATCTCATATGCAAAAGCAAAAGCTGAGAGTGGCGAAAGTAGTTATGATCATATACTGTGTAGCTGATGGAAAAAGAGTAGTCCCAAATTCTCAGTAATCAGTTCTAACTCCTATATAAAATAAAGTCAGTACTTTAAAAAATAAGAAAGAAAAATCAGTACAGTGATGCCTAAGGATTGCTATTGTAGTTTCAAGTATAAAAATACTAAGTCACAACAATTTAAAGAAATATCTTTACAAATAACAAATTTTGGAGAGGATGTGGAGAAAAGGGAACTCTCCTACACTGTTAATGTGAATGTAAATTGGTGCAGCCACTGTGAAAAACAGTATAGAGGTTCCTCAAGAAACTAAAAATAGAACTACTCTAGGCAATTCCACTCGTGGTATATATCTGGAAGAAACAGGAACACTAATTTGAAAAGTTGAAAAGATACCCCAATGTTTGTAGTAGCCCTGTTTACAATAGCCAAAATGTAGAAGCAACCCAAATGCCCGTTAACAAACAAATGGATAAAGAAGGTATCCGTGGTATATGTATACAATGGACTATTGCTGTGCTTTGCTATGCTAAGTCTCCTCAGTCGTGTCCAACAATTTGTGACTTCATGGAGCCCACCAGGCTCCTCTGTCCTTGGGACTCTCTCAGCAAGAACACTGGAGTGGGGTTGGTTGGGTTGGGTTGCACACCTTCCTCCAGGGGATCTTCTCAACCCAGGGATTGAACGCACATCTCATATCTCCTGCATTGGCAGTCAGGTTCTTTACCACTAGCGCCACCTGGAAAGCCCGCAGGAGGCTATTACTCAGTCTTAAAAGAAATTCTGCCATTTGCAACATGGATTGACCTTGAGATTATTATGCCTAATGAAATAAATGAGACAGAGAAAAACAAATGCTGTGATATTACTTACATTTGAAATCTAAAAAATAATACAAATGAATGTACATGCAAAACAGAAGCAGATTCCCTGATACTGAAAGCAAATTAATGATTATCTTATGGGAAAGGGAAGCAGAGGGGCAGTGGGATTAAGAGATATAAACTACAGTGTATAAAATAGATAAGCAACAAAGATATATTGTATTTAGCACAGGGAATTATACCATTATCTGTATTTTTTTATAATTTTATTTATTTTTGGCTGTGCTGGATGTTCGTTGCTGTGCGGGCTTTTCTCTAGTTGCGGCAAACAGGGGCTTCTCTCTAGTTGCGGTGCACGGGCATCTTACTGTGGTGGCTTCTCGTTACATAGCACAAGTTCTAGGGCACACGGGCTTCAGTAGTTGTGGCATGTGGGCGCACTAGTTGCGACTCCTGGGCTGTAGAACAGAGGATCAATAGTTGTGGCACGAAGGTTTGGTTGCTGTGCGGCATGTGGGATCTTCCTAGACAAGGGAAGGGATCAAATCCATGTCTCCTGCATTGGCAGGCAGATTTTTTTTTTTTTTTTTAACCACTG
Organism: Giraffa tippelskirchi; assembly: GCF_054371585.1. Lineage (NCBI taxonomy): Eukaryota > Metazoa > Chordata > Mammalia > Artiodactyla > Giraffidae > Giraffa > Giraffa tippelskirchi. The sequence continues at coordinate 98,527,987 of NC_137277.1, forward strand.
GGACACCAGGGAAGCCCCTAGCCATTATGTTATAATACCTTTTAATGGGATATAATCTGCAAAAATACTAAATCGCTATGCTATATACATGAAACTAACATAATATTATAAATCAACTGGATTTCAATTAAAACATAATAAAAGGATAAATATCTTTACTAAAATAAGTGTTTCAACTTAATTTCTGTTAAATATAGATGAATGTATATAGGTATTTATATTTAAAAAGATAGTAATTTCATTTGATGGGCTCAGTGGTAAAGAATCCATCTTCCCATGCATGAGATGTAGGAGGGGTGGCTTTGATCCCAGGGTTGGGAAGATCTCCTAGAGAAGGAAATGGTAACCCCTCTGGAGTATTACCTGGGAAATCCTGAGGACAGTTGAGCTACAGCCATGGGCTCAAAAGAGCTGGACATGAGTTAGTGACTAAACAACAACAGCAATTTCATTTTTTTAAATTTAGTTTTAATTAAAGGATAATTGCTTTACAGTATTGTGTTGGTTTCTAGCAATTTCATTTAATATTTTATTTTTAATATGGTAATTAGGTTTTTGACATGGGATCTATTCTGATAAGCAAAGCTCAAGAAAAGTCAAAAGTAGCATAGACTGTGAATCAAATAGTCTCTCTAATATAGACAGTGTAATAAACTACTGATTTATTAAGCTTGAGTATTTAAAGAGAAAAATTTTTTCCTAGTAGAGAGCTGTAAACAAAAAAAATGTAGCTCCTTTTGGATATAGAATTTTTGCTTTATTTTGTATTTTAGTTAACGGGTTTTTTTCTTCCGCTATTGTCCGCACCGATTAGATCACATCATTTATTAGTTGTTTGAATATCATGGTAGAAGTACAGTATCTTTAATAAGAATTCACCGTATAGTATATTGACCATTGAATCAATGAAGATTAGCTATTTGCAGTATCATCCTCAAGTAATATTACTTGAGTAAACATAACCCAAACCACTAAGAAGCCAACAGTCCTTCATCCAGAAAAAAACAAAACGTTTATAAAAATATTAAAAGATTGATTGGGTAACTGAAGTAATGAGAAATACACAAATCTGAATTTCCCCATGCATCCTTCAAAAAAACAGTAAAGAAGAACATAAAACTACATATAACCCAGGTCTTAATAAAATTAGAACACAGAATATTCAAATTTGAGGTTATCTGTAAGTAGAAAAATTAATACGAAATCATTCACACTCTGTACAAGCCTTGGTGGAGAGCCATGGTGGTCTGGGAAAAATTGCACATGATAAGAGAGAAACTAATTATAGGCTTTAAGGCTGATCTAAAATCACTTCCAGGAAAACTAATTTCTCCCTGAATACTGAAAAACATCCTGATAGACAAGAATAATACAGAAAAGGGACTTACAAGTTTGCATAGGACTCAAAGAGACAGTTTTGGAAAGTCAACTCTCTTGGAGAGAAGAGGGTTAAAAAGGAAGGGATAAATGCCTTTTGGAAACTAAACAGTTAAATTTAGGGTCCTGCAAAGCAGAAGGATATTTTTAAAAATAAGAGGACAAATTGTTCACAGAACCCAGCTCCTGAATCGAATCAGTAAAGAAACCATACTTTAACTAAAGCAGAGGACATTTTTGAAACTAGGAATCTTATAAACTTCCCCAAATGGCCAGTTCTTTTCACAGATATGCAGAAGTTGACAGCAACTTGAACTATATATAAAGAAAATAGAAAGTGAGGATAAAAAGAGTTTAGTTGATGAAAATATCCATTACCTACCCCCACATTCCCAAAAATGGCATAAAAATAAGCACATAGATCCATGGAATAAAATCGAAGGTTTAGTAATTAATAAACACTTATCCTTATGATCAGTTTATTTTTACTAAGAATGCCAAGACAATTCAATGGGGGAAAATAGTATTTTCAACAAATAGTGCTGGGACAAATGGATGTCAACATGCAAAGGTAGTATATGTGAAAAACCCTAGAGCAAAGATCAGCAAAGTAGCCAGACAGCCACATCTGGTTGTATCATTTGTGTATTGGCTGTAGCCATTTTTGCCCTACACTGACAGAATTTATAGCTATGATAGAAATGGTTTGGCCCATAAAGTTGAAAATATTCTATCTGATATTGTACTGAGAAAGTTTGTGGACTCATGCCCTAGAGAATTAATCATAAAATTAACACAAATAATAAAATAGTAACTAGCAGGCTATAAAATTAACATTCAGAACTCAATATTCTTTATATGTGCAGATATTTACCAGTTAGAGGATTATAGTTTTAGGGAAAACCCCAGTTAAATAACAAAAAGATAAATACTTGGGAATAAATGTAACACATGTAGAAAAACTATTTGAGAAAAACTTTAAAACACATCCGAAAGACACAAAACTTGACTTGAATGATGACATTAATGAAAACACAATTCTCCCTAATTTATAATTTTTGCATAATTTCTATAAAAAAATAGCTACTGCTTTTTTTTTTAATAGAACTAGACAAGTTGATAGAGAATTTACATGGAAATAAAAATTCATAAAAATAGCCAGGAATTCTTGCAGACAAGAATCATCAGTGGTGCCTACAACTAATGCCTGAAGAAGTGATGCCGAGAAGGATGTTTTTGCAGTGTCAAAGTAACTTCCCCTCAAGGTACTTACTAATCATTAATGGAAAAAAATAGTAACTTTACAGTGGGGATATCACCTTTACTACTGTCAGAATTAATTTTTTATTAATAGGACAAACAGACATCATGCATCCTGATAGAATGCACTGAAAAGAGCATAACATCACTTCTGTGGCATTCCTGCAAAAATACGTAACCTGAAACATGAAGCATCAGTCAAACATGAAACATCAGTCAAACTCAAATTGAGGGGCATTTCACAAAATAAATGGCCTATATTCTTCAAAAATATCAAGGTCAAGAAAGACAAAGAATGAGGAACTTTTTCCAGATCAAAGAATACTAAAGAGATATGACATTAACTACAGTTCTTACTTGGGAATAGATCATGGGCCAAGACAGAAACATTTACTTTAAGATTTTATTCTATTCTTGTTATCAAGGACATTAGTGGAACAGTTGGTAAAATACGAAGGTCTGTAGTTTGAATAGTACTGTATTAATGGTGATTACCTTATTTTGATAAATACACTTTTTAAGGAAATACACTGAAATATTTAGCAGTAAAGGGGAATGATGTCTGCAGCTTGTTATCAAATTCAGAAAAAAATCTGAAGGAGAAAGAGACTGATAAATGTGGTAAAATGTTAAGGAGTTTGGGAAATCTGAAGTATGTATGAAAATTCTTTATACTTTTTAAGAAACAAACTTTTTACTTTAGAATAATTTAACATTTACAGAAAATTTGAAAAGGTGGTACACCCTTTACCCAATTTCAGTTTCCTCTAATTTCATTTTAAATTACTGTGGTACATTTTTCAAAACTAAGAAACCAACATTGGAACATCACTGTTAATCTCAGACTTTATTTAAATCTCACCCATTTTGCATGAATTTTCCTCCAAACTCCAGATTTCAATCACATTTCACTAATTTTTCCGTTAATGTCCTTTTTCTGCTCCAAGATCCAATCAAGGATACCACCTTGCATTTAATTCATCATCTCTCCAAATCTCTTCTGCTCTGTGACAGTCTCATTCTTTCCTTATTCATGATTTTAATATTTTTGAGGAGTCTTGGTAAAACATTTCTAGGATGTCTCTCAATTTTGGTTTTCTTTTTTCTCATAATTAGACTGGGGTTATTTCTTTTTTAAGAGTACTACAGAGGTGAAGTAACCTTCTCATCTCACATTATGTCAGAGAGAAGATGCTATCAATAGGGTAATGCTAGTGATGTAAACCTGATACCTTGGCTAAGGAAGTATCTTCTAGGTGTCTTCTCTATAAAGTTCCAATTTTTCCCTCAGTCTATTTGTAGGGGAGTCACTAACTCCAGCCCACTCTCAAAGGAAGGGGCATGGGGCAGGTGGCAGGTTTAAAACTGACCTTCCAGACAGGAGAGTTTCTATATATTATTTGGATTCCTCTGTAGGGAAGATTTGACTATTCTCCCCTACTTATTTATGTATCATTGGTTTATATTTGTACAGCTTCGCTTACTTTTATTTTGGGGGTTATAATCTAATAAATCACTGCTGATGGTGATTGCAGCCATGAAATTAAAAGACACTTACTCCTTGGAAGCAAGGTTATGAACAACCTAGATAGCATATAGAAAGCAGAGACATTACTCTGCCAACAAAGGTCCGTCTAGTCAAGGCTATGGTTTTTCCAGTAGCCATGTATGGATGTGAGAGTTGGACGGTGAAGAAAGCTGAGCGCCGAAGAATTGATGCTTTTGAACTGTGGTATTGGAGAAGACTCTTGAGAGTCCCTTGGACTGCAAGGAGATCCAAGCAGTCCATCCTAAAGGAGATCAGTCCTGGGTGTTCATTGGAAGGACTGATGTTGAAGCTGAAACTCCAATACTTTGGCCACCTCATGCGATGAGTTGACTCATTGGAAAAGACCCTAATGCTGGGGAGGATTGGGGGCAGGAGGAGAAGGGGATGACAGAGGATGAGATGGCTGGATGGCATCACCAACTCGATGGACATGGGTTTGGGTAAACTCCGGGAGTTGGTGATGGACAGGGAGGCCTGGCGTGCTGCGATTCATGGGGTCACAAAGAGTCGGACACGACTGAGCGACTGAACTGAACTGAATCTAATAAACACTTTGTTGTGTCACTTTGATTTGTGTCAGCTTTGATTATCTGGAGTTCTGATAGACTTTTTTTTAATTTTATTCATTTATTTTTGGTTGTATTGGGTCTTCATTGCTGTTCAGGCTTTTCTGTAGTTGCAGCAACCAGGAGCTACTCTCTAGTTGTGGTATGTGAGCTTCTTATTGCTTTGACCTCTCTTGTTGTAGAGCATGGGCACTAGGGCATTTGGGCTTCGATAGTTGCTGAACGTGAGCTCAGTAGTTGCAGCTCCCAGGCTCTAGAGCACAGGCTCAGTAGTTGTGGCATACAGGCTTAGTTGCTCAGTGGGACGTGGAATCTTCCTGGACCAGATATCAAACCTGCATCTTCTGCGTTGACAGGCAGATTCTTTACCACTGAGCCACCAGTGAAGCCCCTCTTGTGGCCTTTTGATATGTCCCCATCCTTTTGGTTTGTGAGCATTCCCTTGCTTTCTGTTGGTACAAAATGCTGCTGCTTTGTCTTGTATTTTCCCTGCTCCAGCTCTACAATCTGTTGTTTCTTCCAAACCCTTAGCTTTTTTTTTTTAAAAAAATGATGTTTAGAAATCACTTTCTTAGCACTGAGTGGATGTACTGTTTTGTAACTTGCCTTTAAGTCTGAAATTATTTCAAAATCAAAAAATTGAGTTAAAAATTATAAAATGCACATCCTGTTGATTATTAGAAGTATTCTACCTTAGTTAAACTGTTATGTCAGATATCAAATGTTATATATTAAAATTCATAGATACGCATTCTTAAATAAATTATATCTTTCTTGGTGTCTATAAATTATTAATAAAAATTCTACAACCTCAGTAGAACATTTTTGTATGTTTCAGCTACACCTTTTAAATAGAGTGGAAACACTCTGTCATATTTCCCTCTTCTTATGAAAAGTATAGAGTTCTGTGATTGAATTCATAAACATTTATATTGCAAAACTACTGAACAATCTAGTTTAACATGCATATAGGAAAGGGCCTAGCTGCAGCATAAAGAAAGATCTTGACATTACTCATAATTCTTTCAAGCGATGATAGCTCCACCCTCAAATTCCACATTAGTGAGTAAGCATGATGTGGACAGCTTGGCCTGTTTGACAGGAAATTCTGTATATGAAAACATAGAATTTCTTAGGGAAGGATTTAAGATACCTCTTTTATCTATGACATATTAGAAGGTTACTACTATACTAGATGCTTTTATTTTGTATCTTAGAAAGTCATTTTTAGAAAATAATTTCTTCCAGAATATAAAAATGAATAAGAAAAGTATGCAAATGAGGATATTGTTATTTAGTCACTAAGTCGTGTCCAACTCTTTTGCAGCCCCATAGGCTTTAGCCTGCCAGGCTCCTCTGTCCATGGGATTTCCCAGGTGAGAATCCTGGAGTGGGTTGCCATTTCCTCCATCAGGATCATCCAGACCTAGGGATTGAACCGGTGTCTCATGCATTGCAGGCACAATCTTTACTACTGAGCCCCTGGGAAACCCTTAAATGAGGATATAGCTATGTTTTAACTCTTGGTGACACTAAGAGTATATTAACAAATAATGTGAAAAGGAACATGAATAAGGATAGTTAAAATGTAACAAAGGTACAATGTGTATAATCTCATTTTTATGTGAAAAGGATGTACAGTTAGTTGTTTCTTGGTATCCCCAGGAGATTGGTTCCAAGACCACCTGAGAATACCAAAATCCACAAATGCTCACATCCTTTATGTAAAATAGTATAATGTTTTATATCATTTTAGCAGAAAGAGTCAAACATGATTGAGCAACTGAGTACACACACACACACACACACACACACATAATGTGTGCACACACATCCTTTTCTATACTTTGTCATCTCTATATTACTTTTAATACTTAATATAATTTAAATTGTATGTAAATAGTTGCTGGCACATAGCAAATTCAAGTTTTGTTTTTTGGACCTTTCTGGAATGTTTTTTCAAATATTTCTGACCTATGATTGGTTGAATCCATGGATGTGGAACCGTCAGTTGTGGAAAACTGGTTATATATATGTGCATAGATTTCTCAGTCCTTGTCAATCTGCAGGTTGCTACCATTGGTGTGTCATGAAATCAATTTAGTAAGTAAGTCACAACAAGGATTTTTTCAAGAGTGAAACAGACTGGAAAATGTCAGTGTTTAGCACAGTGTAATTACTATTACTGGAGCATATGTATATGTGCGTGGGGTTTGTAATTTCTGGGTTGTGATGTAAAATACATTTCTTACTTTGAGTGTGAATCAAAAAAAGTAGCTGAAAAATATTTCTAGAAATGCAGACCAAAAACACTTAAGATTGGACCTCTAGGTAGTAGAAGAAGGATTTTTGAAGTTAGGTGCTTTGGGAGAAGAGATCTGGAGGCTTTAACTTCTTTATACTTGTTATACCTAAGTAGTACAGAGAAACAAGGTAACAAAATCATGCAAATTAATTTGCAGTTTCCAGACAAAATTAGTATAGATTGTCACATCTTCCCTAAGGTGATGTCCCTAACTCTTCATAATCACTGTGGAAGCTTCTGGAACCTATTGTCATCTCTCTTCCTCTCACCTTGCTGCTTAAGCCTTGGTCCTCAGGGCTGGCTAAATTTGCTATGTAATGTACAGTATATGGACCATATTAATTTTCTAGCATACTCTCTCCTATGAAATTTGAATTCTGAAATATTTCTGGTCTTAGTATTTTGCATAAAAAGTTGTTGATTATTTATTGTTGCCTGGCTATTGATGAAATGCCTGCTGTCAGTCTTTATTTTCATTCTTTTAGATAATCTGTTTGTACTATCTGATAGATTAAAGATTTTTATTTATCTTTAATAGTCCATATTTTCATCATAATGTATCTGGTTGTGACTCTGTTTATTCTGTCTGTGCATTATCAATCTGCAGATTTAAATATCTCCTCTGTTCTGAAAAATTTTCAACTATTATCTATCTATTCACTATTGCCCCTCTATTATTATCTAAGTAATATCTAGAATTATTATTAGCTCTATATTGAAGCCTGAAGAACTGTCTATCCTGGCTCTTAAGTATACTTTTCTATCTTTTTCTATTGAGAATGCTGTCACTTCGGCAAACAGTGTTGTGTAACCAAGATCTATTTCCTTCACTTTTTCTTTATGAACACTTTTTCATTGTTTATTCGGTGGGTGACTGTGGGCTTTATAAAAGACACAACAAGTACAGCCACATTGGAACGTAGTTTGGCAGTTTCTTAGAAAGTTAAATATACACTTATCATTCAACCTGGCAGTCCTATTCCTAGATATCTACCCAAGAGAAAAGAAAACTCTGTTCATACAAAAAACTGCACATGAGTATTTATCAAAACCTGGAAACAACACAAATGTCTCTCGACTTGTTAATGGATAAACATAGTATGGTACATCCATGCAATGGAATACTTCTTAGCAATGAAAAGGAACGAACTACTGATAAGTGCAGTAATATGGATGAATCTAATGTGCCTCTTATAAGGGTGAAAGAGGAGAGTGAAAAAGCTGGCTTAAAACCCAACATTCAAAAAATTAAGACCACGGCATCCATTCCCATCACTTCATGACAAATAGATGGGAAAAAAAGTGGTAACAGTGACAGATTTTATTTTCTTGGGCTCCATAATCACTGAAGATGGTGACTGCAGCTACGAAATTACAAGACACTTGCTCCTTGGAAGAAAAGCTATGACAAACCTAGACAGCATTTTAAAAAGCAGAGACATTACTTTGCCAACAAAGGTCTGTATAGTCAAAGCTACGGTTTTTCTGGGAGTCATGTACACATGTGAGAGTTGGACCATAAAGAAGACTGAGTGATGATGTTTTCAAACTGTGGTGCTGGAGGAGACTCTTGAGAGTCCCTTGGACAGCAAGGAGATCAAACCAGTCAATATCAACTCTGAATATTCATTGGATGGACTTATGCTGAAGCTGAACCTCCAGTACTTTGGCCACCTGATGCAAAGAGCCGACTTATTTGAAAAGACCCTGATTCTGGGAAAGATTGAGGGCAAGAGGAGAAGGGGGCAATGGAGGGTGAGATGGCTGGATGGCATCACTGACTCAATGGACATGAGTTTGAGCAAACTCTGGGAAGTAGTGAAGCACAGGGAAGCCTAACTTGCTGCAGTCCATGGGGTTGCAAAGAGTTGGACACAACTTAGCCACTGTACAACAGCAATGTGCATCTTGCTAAGAAACTAGAGTCCAAGGGCTGTGTACTGTAGTAATTTATATAACATCTGGAAAAGGCAAAGCTCTAGAGACAGAACTAAGAGACAGTGGTTGCTGGCAGCTGGGTGGAACAGGAGTTTACTATTGTGGTAGACTGAATAATTGCCCCCCAGAGATATCTACATCTTGATTTGTAGAACCTAAAAATGTTGCTTTATATGGAAAAAGGGACTTGCAGATATGATTAAGTTAAAGGACTTGAGATGGGGCATTTATCCTGGTGAACCCTAAATATTATCACAGGAGATTTTGTAAGAGGGAGTCTGGAAGGTTGATAGAGAAGGTGGCAGTAGCACAACAAAACAGAGATTAGAGTAACACAGCCAGCGATTATAGATACTGGCAGTTTCTAGAAGCTGAAAGAAGCAAGAGAGAGATTCTTCTTTGAAGTCCCCAGAAGGTACCAGACCTGACAATACCTTGATTTTCATCTGTAACAACTCATTTCAAGCTTCTGACTTACAGAATTTTTAATTTGTGTTTTTAAGGCATCAGGTTGCCCCATCTTGGATATTGTGAATGGTGCTACAGTGAACGTTGAAAGTGAAGGTTGCTTAGTTGTGTCCAACTCTTTGTGACCCCATGGCTATACAGCCCATGAAATTTCCAGGCCAGAATACTGGAGTGGGTAGCCTTTCCCTTCTCCAGGGGATCTTCCCGACCCAGGAATTGAAGCAGGGTCTCCTGCACTGCCGGAGAAGGCAATGGCACCCCATTCCAGTACTCTTGCCTGGAAAATCCAATGGACGGAGGAGCCTGGTAGGCTACAGTCCGTGGGGTTGCTAAGAGTCGGACACGATGAGTGACTTCACTTTCAGTTTTCCCATTCATGCACTGGAGAAGGAAATGGCAACCCACTCCGGTATTCTTGCCTGGAGAATCCCAGGGATGGCGGAGCCTGGTGGGCTGCCGTCTATGGGGTCGCACAGAGTCGGAAACGACTGAAGCGACTTAGCAGCAGCAGCTCCTGCACTGCACGCAGATTCTTTACCAACTGAGCTATCAGGGAAGCCCACAATGAACGTGAGGGTGCATGCAGATGTCTCTTTCAGATCCTGTTTTCCTTTCTTTAGATGTATACCCAGAATTGCTGGATCATATGGTAACTCTATTTTTAATTTTTTTGAGAAACCTCTGTACTGATTTCCATAGTATCTGTACTAATTATATTCCCATCAACAGTGCACAGGTTTCTTTTTCTCCACACACTGTGTTAGTTTAAAGATTTGTCAATTTTATATTTTTTTAAAAAAGAGTGCTTAATTTTATTGATTTTTATTTTTTCTGATTTCTATTTCATTTACTTCTGCTCTACTTTTTGTTATTTCCTTCCTTCTGCTTAGTTTGTTGTTCTTTTTCTAGTTCTTTAAGGTATAAAGTGAAGTTGGGTTTTTTTTTTTTTTGAGCTTTTTCTTATTTCTTAATATTGGTCTTTACCACTTTAAACTTGTCTCTTAGAACTGCTTGCAGCATCCCACAGGTTTTGATATGTTATTGTTCCATATTCTTTTTTTCAATCTGCAGGCATACCTTGTTTTATTGTACTTCACTTTATTGTGCTTTCCACATACTGTGTATTATACAAACTTAAGGTTTGTGGCAACTCTGGCTCAAGCAAATCTATTTGCACCACTTTTTCAAAAGCATTATTTTTAAATTAAGGTGTGTACTTGGTGTTTTCAGACAATGCTCTTGAACACAGAGTAGACTGCAGTATAATGTAAACATAACGTTTTTAAAATTTATTTTTATTTATTTACTTATGTGACTGTACTGGGTCTTAGCTGTGACGTGTGGGATCTTCAGTTGCAGTGTAAGTTATCTAGTTCCCTGACCAGGGGTTGAACCTGGGTCCTGTGCATTGGGAGCATGGAGTCTTAGCCACTGGAGCACCAAGGGGGACACACAATGTAAAAACTTTTATTTGTGCAAGGAAACCAAAAGATTTATGTGACTCACTTTATTGCAATTTTTGCTTTATTTTGGTGATCTGGAACCAAACCGATGGTATCTCTGAAGTATGTCTGTATTTTTTTATTTCCCTTTGGATTTATTCTTTGACTCATTGGTTATTTAGGAACATATTGGTTAATGTCTGCAATTTGTTAGTTGTACAGCTTTCCTCATGTTATTGGTTTCTAGTTTCATAGCATTGTGGTCAGGAAAGATATTTGTTATGGATTCTAGGTGCTTTTGCCATAATCATCTTTGCCACAGACATCTTTGCCACATGCATTTCTGCAATGTAACTGATTGACGATAAGTCAGTTTCCCCATGAAAGATAAAAAAAACTGGTTGACGATTTGGGGGTTGACAGTTTGGTTTCAGCCTGTTGAAATGCATTAGCATTTCTTCCAGTTATCAACATTATTGATGATTTTATTGAGCTAACAGTGATTTGCCCCAAGAGTTGGTTTCTTATTTTGAAGCACATTGTATTGAAGGAGAATAAGGGCACAGGCCTTGAAAGCACATAGTTGAACCCTCATTTCCCATAGAACTTCAGAATATCTATCAAGAGACATACGGCAATACACTAAGAACAGCTAATGGTGTAAAAGGCTTTCACTATGCAATACAAATCTCTATTACAAATTTGGAGTCTAGTGTATGGAAATTGGTACCTCTCAATGAAGGGAAAAAAATTAGCAATAAAGAAAAAATACAATGCCAAAGCAGGAGATGAATCAAAAGCAAAAAAAATAATAATAATATAAAATACTATAACAAAAGACTTGGAAGACAAATGCTTAGGTGCAATCCACAAAATAAAATTAGTTATTTGCATAGCATTGGCATGAATCTATACACATTTTAAACACATTCAAATACTTTGTATTTTGCAAGGAAGTCTTTAATTTTTAATTAATTTATCATGTTTTTTATGTCATTTTTAATGCCCCTCTTTTATTTTATTGCAAAATTGCCTTATAGGCAATTAGTTATATGGCAAAAATATGTGTGGCAAAGATGTGTATGGCAAAGATGCTTGAACTGACAGTACCAGACATGCTAGATAGGATTTCAAACTTCTTAGCTAAGCCCTGCTTTTTGATGTATTTGTGATATATGCTGGAAAATGTTCCTTGTAAACTTGAGAAGAATGTGTATTCTGCTGCTATTGGATGGAATTTTCTCTATGTCTGTTAGTTCCATTTGGTCTAAAGTATGGTTCAAGTCCAACATTTCCATGTTGATTTTCTGTCTGGATGATCTATCTATTGTTGAAAATGGGATATTGAAGTCCCATTCTGTTCTTGTATTATCTATTTATCTCTTCAATCCATTAGTATTTGCTTGATATATTAGGTGCTCTGATGTTAAGTACTTATATATTTATGATTGCTATATCTTCTTGATAAATTAACCCCCTCATCATTATATAATGATCATCTTTGTCTCTTGTTACCATTTTTGACTTAAAGTCTATTTTGTCTGAAATACGTATAGCTATGTCTCTTCTCTTTTGGTTTCTGCTTATGTGGAATATCTTTTGCCATTCCTTTGCTTTGGGCCTATCGTATCTTTAAAGCTGAAGTGAGTCTCTTATGAGCAGCATGCAGTTGGGTCTTTTTTATTCATCCAGCCATTCAATGCCTTTTGATGGGAGAATTCAATCTAATTGCGTTTAGAGTAATTATTAATAGGAGAGGACTTAGTAATGGTGTCTTATCGTTTTCTGACTATTTTATAGCACCGCTATTACTTTATTCTTTTTTACTGCCTACCTTTGTGGATTAATGATTTCCTGTAGTGATTTACTTTAATTTCCTTCTCTTTATCTTTTTCTGTATCAACTGTAGGTTTTTGCTTTGTGGTTACCATGAGGCTCACATAAAATATCTTTACAACAGTCTATTTTATAAGGATGGCAATTGAACACATTCAAAAACTCTATCCTTTTACTCCCCTCCTTTTATGTTTTTGATGTCACCATTCATATCTTTTTTTTTTCATATCTTTTTACATTGTATATCCCTTAGCAAATTCTAGAAGCTATAGTTGTTTTTAATACTTTTGTCATTTAACCTTTATCTAAATAAGTTGACACATCATCATGTAATACCTTATTTGGATATTCTGAATCTAGTTTTAGAGGATTTTATTAAACAGAAAAGGTTGTTTTCTATTGAAACTTTGAGATGACCCTATGAACTTGGACGTCCAGATATTTATTTCCCCAGATTTAGGACATTTTCATACAATTTTTAAAATGTATTTAATTGGAGGCTTATTACTTTACAATATTGTGGTGGTTTTTGCCATACATTGATATGAGTCATCGATTATTTTTAAAAATAAGCTTTCTACTCCTTTCTCCCTCTCTTTCTCTTCTAGGACTGCAGTGATGTATATATCATTTCACTTGATGATATCCCATATATGCCATAGATCTTTTTCTTCATTCGTTTTTTAATTTTGCTCCTATGATTGGATAATTTCAGTTGATCTGTCTTTAGATGTTTCCTCTGCTTGTTTAAGTTTACTGTTGATACTCCCCACTGAAGTCTTCAGTCATTGTATTCTTCAACTCCGGAATTTTTTCTGCTTTTTATGTTTTCTGTATCCTTGTTGAAGATATTTTTGACTTGTCTGTTGTTTTCCTGATACCATGAAATTGTTTCTCTATGTTCTCTTGTAGCTCTCTAAGCATCTATAGAAAAATTATTTGGAATAATTTGTTTGGCAGTTCCTGCATCTCCATTTTTTTGGGGCCATTTATTGGGGCCTCTCTGATGGCTCAGTGGTAAAGAATCCACCTGCCAATGCAGAGGATGTGAATTCAATCCTGGGGTCACGAAGATCCCCTGGAAGAGAAGATGGCAACCCACTCTAGTATTCTTGCATGAGAAACTCCTTGGGCAAAGGAGCCTGACGGGCTGTGGTCCATGGAGTTGCAAAAGAGTCAGACATGACTTAGCATCTAAACAACAACAACAAAATTGAAGATTTACTATATTGCTTTGGCAGAGATGTGTTTCCTTGATTTTTCATGATTCCTGTAGCCTTTCATAGGTATCCAAGTGTTTGAAGAAGCAGTCACCTCTTAAGACTTTAGGGACTAACTTCAGTAAGGAAAGTCTTTCACCTGGGGAATGCAGTAGATTGAGTTGTGACCCTGGTTCTAGTGGTGTGGAGTATCAAGTGGTAGTACCAGGTACAGCAAGGGCATGGTGTCTTTTTGACTCAGGGTGTTGGAATTCAGAGCATCAGTAACTGTGGGCCTTAGTGGGCACTGTAGATGATTTACAGTGGCATCAAGGGTTATTGGTTCTTAGTAATTCTTTCAGGTCTAGCAACTAGGGATTAGGGCAAGCAGAAGTGGGAGCTAGAGTCAGTAGTGTGCTTACACTTGGCTGTGGGGGTCAGCTGCAAGTGCCTATACAGTGGCAGGGGACAGTTGCAGACATTTTAATGTAGAGACCAAGGCAGGCACCAAGGGTCCAGGTCCAGTAAGGTATGGGCTTATTGGCAGCTATGGAGGCCCTGACTGTTGGCATGCTCTCCTGTGACCGCAACTCTTATACCAGGTGCGCAAATTGCAATGGATGCCAATGATGGGGGTCAGGCTGGGAGCATTCAAGTGCATAGCTGAAGGCACTCACTACAGGTGAGCACTGTGGTGCCAGCTAGTGACGGCAGACAGGGCCTTATCTGTCTGGCAGACAGAGAGGCAGGACCCTCCCTCTCTACGTGTGCTTCTGTGAGTGCTCTCCTTGGTCATGTGCACTATATTGGAGGCTGATGATGGGTGTCAGGCCTGTGGCATGCATGAGCACACAGGTGGAGGGTTTAGCCCTGAGCATGGCATTGGGGATCTAGGCTTACGTCTTATACTTCTGTAGCTGTAGAAGCCCCAGCCAGCTGCAGATGTGACTGCCAGACTCTGGCAGGGACCAGGAGGGACTCTGGTGGCTAGTGACCTAACACTTGTGCAGCTGCATTGGGGTGTTTTTAACAAATGCTAATTCCTGTGAGGCAAAATCTGGTGAAATCTGCCAGGGGTCTTCAGAAGCTATGCTAGCTATTGACTTTGTCAGTAGTCAAATTTGCTTAGTTTGACTACAGAGCAGATCCTATGAATCTAGATCACTCTTGCTGCTTGTCTGTTAGTAACTGCCTCTGCTTTTCTTCCTAATACCCAGCTGTCTCTATACATCTCAGCTTAGCTGGTCTGGGCCAAGTGAAACCAAAGCAGTACCTTCATGGAGTGCTCCAAGAGTCTGGAAAAGCTGGCTATTCAGCCAGATCTTCTTTTCCTGGCAAAAGGAACTCATTCTATCTGGAAAGTTCCTTCTTGGTGCTGAATAATACTAGCTTGGGGGATGGGGTGATGCAGCCAAAATGAAGCTGTCTTCTTTCTCTTCTTGTGTGATTACTTTGTTCCATTGTGTTGCTAAAACTTTCTCAGTGACTATAGAGATTTCTCAGAGCTGATTTTGTTTTTTGGTAGCTGTTCAATCCTTGATCTTACTTGCGGGTAGCGGGTGAGAAAGCTGGGTTCTCCTATGTTGCTATTTTTTCCCACAACCTCTCCTTAAAATTTTATCTTTTATTTTTGAAATGTAAGAAGGGACTCCACTTTTACAGTCTAAGTTTGATATCTGACAAATAGGAATTATGAAGGTATAAAAACACAGACTCATTATTAAGTGCTAGACACAGAACTAGAAGAATTAGCTTGATACAATGAAATGACAAATAAGATTTTAACAATTTCTCAACTGTAACGTTTTCCTCTCCCTCTTCTTCTTCTTCATATCCTCCTCCTTCTCTTCCCATCTCCCCTTCTTAATCTTCTTCCTTTTCCCCCTCTTTTGGAAAAAGGAAATGGACTCCTTTGCTTATATACTTTAGATTTTGTTTCACTACTAATAGCTGCCTGGAACTACCCCGTCTGTGTTTCTCTTGCTCTGTTTTATGAAAAACCACACATTTGGAAGGTAATAAGCCTAGGATTAAGAGTGCTACAGAACATTATTTTTTCCCTAAAATAATTTTATACAGATTACATTTTGTTGAGAATAATTTCTGCTAAAGCAGGGATGGTGAATTTGTTGTAACTGAAGTCCGAGTTCTGATTATGTAGTAATGGCAACTGAGAACTGAGTATTGAGTATTCTGAGGCCACATAAAGGCTGTACAGCCAAGTGTGCCTTAATTAATTATTGAGCTATGCCATGAGCAGAGTAAGAGGAAATAGTGGACCCATTATTTGCCATTCCCTTCCTATGTGTTTAAGTAAATTATGATATATGCTTGTGTTTAAAGAAAGTTAGATTATCCAGTCTATTTCATGTTTCCCATGTATAAGTAGAAATAAGTGTCCTCTTAATGCTAATTCCTGAATACTGAAGTTATTAAAACGTTGAAAGTATTTCTTTAAATTCTTATCCTTCTGAAAGTTGTATTTTTTGTCACATTTTCTGTATGAATAAGTATCTGGCTTATGGAAGACTTCTAATAGTAAATCACTTACATTTAAAAATTAGAAAAGAACCTGGACACAAATATTTATGGACTCTTTATTCATAAATTGCTCCAAACTAGAAACAACCCAAAAGTTATTCAATGGCTGAATGTGTAAACAAACAGTGGTCCTCCTCTTTATGCTATTCTGTGCTATGCACCATCCCATATATTATATAGTACACTGTAATATACCCTTCAACAATAAAAAAGGAATGAACTGTGGATACATGAAACAACTTGAATGAAAATCAAAGGCAGCATGTGGAAATGATGAAGCCATTTTCAAGAGGTTAAATTCTGTATGAGTCCCTTAATAAACTGTTCTTGAAAAGACAAACCTATATTGATAGAAAAACAGGTCAGTGGTTGCCGATAACTAGGGATTGTAGGAGGAGGTGGAGGATTATAGAAATGCTCTGTATCTTGACTGTGGTGGTAGTAACTTGAATCTATACATATGTTAAAATTCATAGAATTATTTACTCTTAAGGAAAATCAATTTAATATAGTTTTAGGAAAATTTTAGAAAAGAATGTAGACTAATAATTTGAGTTAGCTTCAGGTTGTAAGTGTGCTATATTATAAAGTGGAAGGAAAATTCTGAGGATAAAAATATCTAAGAAATTCTATTTCCAAAATCCCCCAACTACCCACCAGTGTATAATTGGCAATTCGGGTTATTACTTAGTATCTTATGAACTTGATTTGTGTTTGGTATGTACTTAATGGAAAGGGTATATAAAACATCTACATTATTGATACCACTCTATCACTATCTGTTTTAATAAGCTTGAGCAAGTCATTTGATTGCTCAGGTCAACAGGTTTTTTTTCTTTTTTTTTTCTATAGCATAAGTTTAGATTCTGTGCTTTTTAAACTGAAATACTTCTAATAAGAACTTTACTCCAGAATATGCATTTGCCTTAATATATAGCATTAAGTAAAATAGAGGCTCTAGGAGGTTCTTCATATTTTTTTTCTGATAGCTTCACATAGTTCCTGACATCACATTATATCCTCTAGTTGAAATACCATAAGACTAAATAATCTGTCTCTCTCCTAGCTGTAAATTTTTGGTTTATTTTAATTTTTTCCAGATACTTTTTTGAGTTCTCATTTTGTAAGTGTTCAATTTTTAAATACTATGCAGAACAGAAATTTAAAACCACTAGGTGGGGATGTAAACAATACAGTGTTTGTTGTTTGTCTTCTGCTCAGAAGTAACTGGATGAAGTCCTAAGCATAAGTCCCTGAAAACAGTGGAGAAAACAAAGAACAAAGCCATACAAATGCTTGTTTTTATCTTTCTAAATGTCAGTAATAAGGATTTGGGAGAAATTAACCTTCTGAATTAGGAGTAAAGTCATCTCTGGTCACAGTAGTAATTGTGAAATCATAATTTCTTTGAATGACTCTCCATGGTTACAATATGTGATATTCATTGTTTTATGAATTTATTTTGTCCTGTTACATGTTTAATGATAGGTATAAAATTAGAAATAAAATGTAACAATTACAATACATTGTTACTTCTTCTGAGTTTTTCCATCCTCTTTTTGATTTAAAAAAGAGTGATCATTTGTCTCTTTAAATATACATCTAAAATTATGTTAATTTCATGACATCAGTAATCTTTGGTTTTCTACATCGCTTCACAAACATTACTCAGAGAAGGCAATGGCAACCCACTGCAGTACTCTTGCCTGAAAAATCCCATGGATGGAGGAGCCTGGTAGGCTGCAGTCCACGGGGTCGCTAAGAGTTGGACACAACTGAGCGACTTTACTTTGACTTTTCACTTTCATGTGTTGGAGAAGGAAATGGCAACCCACTCCAGTGTTCTTGCCTGGGAAATCCCAGGGACGGGGGAGCCTGGTGGGCTGCCATCTATGGGGTCACACAGAGTTGGACACGACTGAAGCGACTTAGCAGCAGCAGCAGCACACAAACATTAAGAGCATCTTTAAAGAACTGCTTTTTAAACAGAATACCATTGTGCTATATTAAAATACTGTGCCAATAGGTTTTTAAAGAGTACTTAGGAAAAAATTAGGGAAACGGGACTTTTTTTCTTTTATGTCTCTAAAATGAGGGGAAGTGAAATTGTCTCATTTTTTGAGAATTTGCTTATCTCATACTGCCTACTGTATTTTTTTTTACTTTTCAAGCAAATGCACGTGATTTCAATTATTGATATTTATATGACCTTTGTTTTAGTTGCTAAGTCATGCAATTACTCTTACAACCCCATGTATTGTAGTCCACCAGGCTCCTTTGTCCATGGAATTCTCCAGGCAAGACTACTAGAGTGGGTTGCCATTTCCTTCTCCAGAGCATCTTGCCGACCCAGGGATTGAACCCGGGTCTCCTTCATTGTATGCAGATTCTTTACCGACCGAGCCAGTAGGGAAGCCTTTGGTATCTATTGTTGTTGTTTAATCGATTAATTGTGTCCAACTCTTTGCAACCCCTTTTACCTGTAGCCTACCAGGCTCCTCTATCCATGGGATTTCCCAGGCAAGAATACTGGAGTGGGTTGCTATTTCCTTCTCCAAGGGATCTTCCTGACCCAGGGATCGGACCCAGGTCTCCTGCATTGCAGGCAGACTCTTTACCATCTGAGATACTAGGGAAGTATCTATACATCATCACTGTTGAAGAGTCCCTTTAAACACAATATAGGACTTCTATCCAATAAGGGCTAATACCTTAGTTGTTCAGTGTTTCATTCTCAGTATTTTGTCTCAGCTAAAATCAAAAGGTTTTGGCACATCCATGATAGTTAAATGATGTATCCAACAAGGAAAACTATGCCAACTTCTGGCATAATTGGGATGAATCATAGATTATTACGTATCTGTGAAATTCTCAGGTAAAATTTAGCCCAGAAATGGAGATCTGAGACTATAATATATTAACATTTACATTTTAGATGATTAAATGTAACAATTTTTATGGGAATACCCCTTCTTGTAAGTGATTGTCCACTTTTTAAGGCTGCGATTAAAATTATATATAACATAAAATTTACCATGCTAACCATTTTAAAAAATTGTGTTGATAGACATAACATAAATTTTACCATTTCCATCATGTTCAAATGTACAGTTCTGTGGTATTAAAGACATTCACACTGTTGTGCAACCATCTGCTGTTTCCAAAACATTTTCATCACCACAAACAGAAACTCTGTAACTATTAAGCAATAACTCCCCATTCTTATGCAGCTAACGACAACCTCTAATCTACTTTCAGTCTCCGAATTTGCCTTGAATGACTTAATTTTAATATGATTGTATATTTTTAATTTTTCTTCTTGGATGAGTGGTAGAGACTACTATTGTCACTTAGAATAAAATATAACACTGAACAGTTCTGTGTTATATATATACAAACACACAATACCAATAAAGCATCACAAAGAAATGAGCCCCTAATATCTATAAGTTTACTGAATATCTTATTCATTTTTAGGATTTCCTAAATATTTTCAAGATGAAGAGAGCTTACATTTCTTTTGTATTATGATGTACTGTATCTTAAAACAAAAATCAGGAAATCTATATACACACATATGTACCCACTTATATGTATATACATACATACATATAATTAAGGTCCCCATTTTAGTCACACCAAGGTGACAAATATAATAAAATAATGTAATATAGAAAAAAATAGAGGAATAAGAATTAGAAGGATACAGGATTTTTAAAACATCATTTTACAGGTGTTTCCATTTGTTTAACTGTTTTAGATTGTACACAAGATATGTTAGTTTAAAAATATTAACAAAAGCAGCAAATAAATAGTATAAAAAATATTTTTACTGGTCTTAAGTAACTGTCTCTCAGAAGAAACTCTCTTAAAGAACGTACTTGCACCATAAGCCACACATAGCCACAGGAATTTTTCTGAAAAGGAGTCATTAGAGAATTATTAAGACTGGTGTCAACTATTAATTGTTCATGCCTATAATTTTCTGAAGAGGATATTTATATATGATTCATAATTTAATCAAAGGCTTCAGATTTTAGTGCTGCTAAATGGGAAGATACACAGTAAGTAGATCAACAGGTAAACAGAATCCTTATAGAACTTTCTGTGCTAAAATTAATATTTGATTCATATCATGAATGTAGAGTTGAACCATAAAGAAGGCTGAGTGCTGAAGAATTGATGCTTTTGAGCTGTGGTGCTGGAGAAGACTTTTGAGAGTCTCTTGGCTAGCAAGGAGATTAGACCAGTCAATCCTAAAGGAAATGAGAAATTTTACCTGAGAATTTCACAGATATGTAATAATCTATGATTTCATCCTAATTATGCCATAAGTTGGCATAGTTTTCCTTGTTGGATACATCATTTAACTATCATGAATGTGCCCTAATATTCACTGGAAGGACTGATGCTGAAGGTGAAGCTCCAATACTTTGGCCACCTAATGCAAAGAGCTGACTTCTGGACAAGACCCTAATGCTGGAAAGACTGAGGGCAGAAGAAGGGAGCTACGGAGGATGAGATGGTTGGATGGCATCATTGATTCAATGGACATGAGTTTGAGCAAACTTCAGGAAATAGTGAAGGACAGGGAAGCCTGGCATGCTGTAGTCTATGAGGTCGCAAAGAGTGGGACATGACTCAGCAACTAAACGACTATATAAATAATGTATGTATAGGGCTTCCCCTGTGGCTCAGCGGTAAAGAATCCGCCTGCAATGCAGGAGATGCAGGAGACATTTGTTGGATCCCTGGGTTGGGAAGATTCCCCTGGAGGAGAGCATGGAAACCCACTCCAATATTCTTGCGTGGAGAATCCTATGGACAGAGGAGCCTGGCAGGCTACAGTCCATAAGGTCACAAAGAGTCAGATACCACTGAAGTGACTGAGCACAAATGCACACATGTGTATAACTGAATTACTTTGCTGTAACCTGAAATCAACACAGTATTGTAAATCAACTATATTTCAACAAAAAAAAATTTGTAAAGACTGTAAAACATACAGTACAGCTACTATAATGAAACAGTGTTTACAACTTGCTAATGCAATAGAAAATCCGTAATCAGGTCTAGTCTGTTAAAATAGCATCTAAAATCAATGGGGAAAAGAAAGACTTTTAAACAAGTATTGTTTGTATAAACTAGATATACATACATATATAGGAAAAGCTAGAAGTGAAACATTTCTCAACCATATACCAGAATAAATCCAAAATTGAACTGTGAAAAATTGAAATACAAAGAAAAGTCATACAGGTACTAGAAGAAAGCATGAATTCATATACCACCTAGGAGTGAGTGAATCCGGAGAAGGCAATGGCACCCCACTCCAGTACTCTTGCCTGGAAAATCTCATGGACGGAGGAGCCTGGTAGGCTGCAGTCCATGGGGTCGCTAAGAGTTGGACACGACTGAGCGACTTCACTTTCACTTTTCCCTTTCATGCACTGGAGAAGGAAATGGCAACCCACTCCAGTATTCTTGCCTGGAGAATCCCAGGGACGGCGGAGCCTGGTGGCTGCCGTCTATGGGGTCGCACAGAGTCGGACACGACTGAAGCGACTTAGCAGCAGCAGCAGCAGCAGTGAGTGAATCTCTCTAAACATAATACACTATTGATAAAGTTGACTACACAAATGTTTTAAATCAATAGTTTATGATAATTAAACTATTGATAAAATTTACTGTAGAAAAACAAAAATAACATTTTTCAAAAAACAAATTTTTTGAAAACTAAAAAGTTCAACTTTCAAACTTATAGAGGTTTCTCGTTTATACTTCTAGCCTCAATTTGTAACTTAACATTTTCCATATTTGCTTTCTCTGTCTTTCTGTAACAGACACGTTATTACTATTATTATTATTATTATTATCTTTTATTTTGATGGAATATTTAATAGTAGTTACAGGCATCATGATCCCATGCCTTTTTTAAAATATTTTATTTTTTTGATTTATTTATTTTTTATTGAAGGATAATTGCTTTACAGAATTTTGTTGTTTTCTGTCAAACCTCAACATGAATCAGTCATAGGTATACATATATCCCCTCCCTTTCAAACCTCCCTCCCATCTCCCTCCCCATCCCACCCCTCTAGGTTGATGTAGAGCCCGTTTGAGTTTTCTGAGCTATACAGCAAATTCCCGTTGGCTATCTATTTTACATATGGTAATGTAAGTTTCCTTGTTACTCTTTCCATACATCTCAACCTCTCTTTGCCTCTTCCCATAAGTCTATTCTCTATGTCTCTCTCACCATTATTGCCCTGTAAATAAATTCTTCAGTACCATTTTTCTAGATTCCATATATATGTGTTAGAATATGATATTTATCTTTCTCTTTCTGACTTACTTCACTCTGTATAATAGTTTCTAGGTTCATCCACCTCATTAGAACTGATTCAAATGTGTTCCTTTTTATGGCTGAGTAATTTTCCATAGTGTATATATACCACAGCTTCCTTATCTGTTCATCTGTCAATGGACATCTAAGTTGCTTCCATGTTCTAGCTATTGTAAATAGTGCTGCACTGAACAGTGGGATACATGTGAATGTTTCAATTTTGGTTTCCTCGGGGTATATGCCTAGGAGTGGGATTGCTGGGTCATATGGTGGTTTTATTCCTAGTTTTTTAAGGAATCTCCATACCATTGTCCATAGTGGCTATATCAGTTTACATTTGCACCAACAGTGCAAGAGCATTCTCTTTTGTCCACACCCTCTCCAGCATTTATTTTTTGTAGACTTTTTGGTGATGGCCATTCTGACTGGTGTGAGGTGATATCTCATTGTAGTTTTGATTTGCATTTCTCTAATAATGAGTGATGTTCAACATCTTTTCATGTGTTTGTTAGTCATCTGTATGTCTTTGGAGAAATGTCTGTTTAGGTCTTTTTCCCACTTTTTGTTTGGGTTGTTTGTTTTTCTGGCATTGAGTTGTATGAGCTGCTTGTATATTTTGGAAATTAATCCTTTGTCAGTTGTTTCATTTGCTATTATTTTCTCCCATTTTGAGGGTTGTCTTTTCACCTTATAGTTTCCTTTGCTGTGCAAAAGCTTTTAAGTTTAATCAGGTCCCACTTGTTTACTTTTGTTTTTATTTCCGTATTTGTAAGGCCTCCTCAGAAAGCAAAATGGCTGTCTGAGGAAGCCTTACAAATAGCTGGGAAAAGAAGAGAAGCGAAAAGCAAAGGAGACAAGGAAAGATATTCCCATCTGAATGCAGAGTTCCAAAGAATAGCAAGGAGAGATGAGAAAGCCTTCCTCAGCGATCAATGCAAAGAAATAGAGGAAAACAACAGAATGGGAAAGACTAGAGATCCCTTCAAGAAAATTAGAGATACCAAGAGAACATTTCTTGCAAAGATGGGCACAATAAAGGACAGAAATGATATGGACCTAACAGAAGCAGAAGATATTAAGAAGAGGTGGCAAGAATACACAGAAGAACTGTACAAAAAAGATCTTCACGACCCAGATAATCACAGTGGTGTGATCACTCACCTAGAGCCAGACATCCTGGAATGTTGAAGTAAAGTGGGCCTTAGAAAGCATCGCTATGAACAAAGCTAGTGGAGGTGATGGAATTCCAGTTGAGCTGTTTCAAATCCTGAAAGATGATGCTGTGAAAGTGCTGCACTTGATATGCCAGCAATTCTGGAAAACTCAGCAGTGGCCACAGGACTGGAAAAGGTCAGTTTTCATTCCAATCCCAAAGAAAGACAATGCCAAAGAATGCTCAAACTACCACACAATTACACTCGTCTCATATGCTAGTAAAATAATGCTCAAAATTCTCCAAGCCAGGCTTCAACAATACATGAACTGTGAACTTCCAGATGTTCAAGCTGGTTTTAGAAAAGGCAGAGGAACCAAATATCAAATTGCCAATATCCACTGGATCATTGAAAAAGCAAGAGAATTCCAGAAAATCTTCTATTTCTGCTTTATTGACTGTGCCAAAGCCTTTGACTGTGTGGATCACAATAAACGGTGGAAAATTCTGAAAGAGACGGGAATACCAGACCATCAGACCTGTCTCTTGAGAAACCTGTATGCAGGTCAGGAAGCAACAGTTAGAACTGGACAGGGAACAACAGACTGGTTCCAAATAGGAAAAGGAGTACATCAAGGCTGTATATTGTCACCCTGCTTATTTAACTTATATGCAGAGTACATCATGAGAAACGCTGGGCTGGAAGAAACACAAGCTGGAATCAAGATTGCCAGGAGAAATATCAATAACCTCAGATATGCAGATGACACCACCCTTATGGCAGAAAGTGAAGAAGAACTAAAGAGCCTCTTGATGAAAGTGAAAGAGGAGAGTGAAGAAGTTGGCTTAAAGCTCAACATTCAGAAAACTAAGATCATGGCATCTGGTCCCATTACTTCATGGGAAATAGATGGGGAAACAGTGGAAACAGTGTCAGACTTTATTTTTTTGGGTTCCAAAATCACTGCTGATGGTGATTGCAGCCATGAAATTAAAAGACGCTTACTCCTTGGAAGGAAGGTTATGGCCAACCTAGATAGCATATTTAAAAGCAGAGACATTACTTTGCCAACAAAGGTCCGTCTAGTCAAGGTTATGGTTTTTCCAGTGGTCATGTATGGATGTAAGAGTTGGACAGTGAAGAAAGCTGAGCATTGCAGTATTGATGCTTTTGAACTGTGGTGTTGGAGAAGACTCTTGAGAGTCCCTTGGACTGCAAGGAGATCCAACCAGTCCATCCTAAAGGAGATCAGTCCTGGGTGTTCTTTGGAAGGACTGATGTTGAAGCTGAAACTCCAATACTTTGGCCACCTCATGCGAAGAGTTGACTCATTGGAAAAGACCCTAATGCTGGGAAGGATTGGGGGCAGGAGGAGAAGCGGACGACAGAGGATGAGATGGTTGGATGGCATCACCGACTCAATGGACATGGGTTTGCGTAAACTCCAGGAGTTGGTGATGGACAGGGAGGCCTGGCGTGCTGCGATTCATGGGGTTGGAAAGAGTCGGACACGACTGAGCGACTGAACTGAACTGAACTGAACTGAACTAGGAGGTGGGTCATAGAGGATCTTGCTTTGATTTATGTCATCGAGTGTTCTGCCTTTATTTTCCTCTAAGAGTTTTTTAGTTTCTGGTCTTACATTTAGGTCTTTAATCCATTTTGAGTTTATCTTTGTGCCTGGTGTTAGGAAGTTCTCTAATTTCATTCTTTCACATGTGGCTGTCCAGTTTTCCCAGCACCATTTATCAAAGAGGCTGTCTTTGCCCCATTGTATATTCTTGCCTCCTTTGCCAAAACTACGGTGCCCATAGGTGCATGGGTTTACTTCTGGGCTTTCGATCTTGTTCCATTGGTCTATATTTCTGTTTTTGTGCCAGTATCATACTGTCTTGATGACTGTAACTTTGTAGTATAATCTGAAATCAGGAAGGTTGATTCCTCCAGCTCCATTCTTCTTTCTCAAGGCTGCTTTGGTTATTCAGGGTCTTTTGTGTTTCCATATGAACTGTGGAATTTTTTGTTCTGGTTCTGTGAAAAATGCCTTTGGTAATTTGATAGGTATTGCATTGAATCTGTAGATTGCATTTGGTAGTATAGTCATTTTCACAGTATTGATTCTTCCTACCCAGGGACATGGAATATCTCTCCATCTGTTTATTTCATCTTTGATTTCTTTCATCAGTGTCTTATAATTTTCTTTGTACAGTTCTTTTGTGTCCTTAGGTAAGCTTATTCCTAGATATTTAATTCTTTTTGTTGCAGTGGTGAATGGGATTGATTCCTTAATTTCTCTTTCTGATTTTTCATTGTTAGTTTGTAGAAATGCAAGTGATTTCTGTGTATTGATTTTGTATCCTGCAACTTTGCTAAATTCACTGATTAGTAATTTTCTGATACTATCTTTAGTGTTTTCTACATACAGTATCATGTCATCTGCAAACAGTGAGAGCTTTACTTCTTTTCCAATCTGGGTTCCATTTATTTCTTTTTCTTCTCGGATTGCTGTAGCTAGGACTTCCAGAACTGTGTTGAATCATAGTGGTGCAAGTGGACACCCTTGTCTTGTTCCTGATCTTAGGGAGAATGCTTTCAGTTTTTCACCATTGAGTGTAATGTTTGCTGTAGGCTTATCATATATGGCCTTTACTATGTTGAGGTAGGTTCCTTCTATACCCAGTTTTTGAAGAGTTTTAATCATAAGTGGGTGCTGAATTTTGTCAAAGGCTTTTTCTGCATCTATTGAAATTATCATATGGTTTTTATCTTTCAATTTGTTAATATGGTGTATCACACTGATTGATTTGCGTATACTGAAGAATCCTTGCATCCCTGGAATAAACCCAGCTTCATCATGGTGTATGAGCTTTTTGATGTGTTGCTTAATTCTGTTTGCTAAAATTTTGTTGAGGATTTTTGCGTCTATGTTCACCAGTGACATTGGCCTGTAGTTTTCTTTTTTGTGTTGTTTTTGTCTGGTTTTGGTATCAGGGTGATGGTGGCCTTGTAGAATGAGTTTGGAAGTGTTCCTTCCTCTGCAATTTTTTGAAAGAGTTTTAGAAGGATAGGCATTAGCTCTTCTCTAAATATTTGATGGAATTCTCCTGTGAAGCCATCTGGTCCTGGGCTTTTGTTTTTTTGGGAGATTTTTGATCACAGCTTCAATTTCAGTGCTTGTGATTGGGTAGTTCATAATTTTTATTTCTTCCTGGTTCAGTCTGGGAAGATTGAACTTTTCTAAGAATCTGTCCATTTCTTCCAGGTTATCCATTTTATTGCCATATAGTTGTTCATAATAGTCTCTTATAATCCTTTGTATTTCTGCATTGTCTGTTGTAACCTCTCCTTTTTCATTTCTAGTTTTGTTGATTTGATTCTTCAGTCTTTTTTCTTGATGGATCTGGCTAAAGGTTTGTCAATTTTTGTATCTTCTTGATACAAAAGCTTTTAGTTTTATTAATCTTTACTATTGTTTCTTTCATTTCTTTTTCATTTATTTCTGCTCAGATCTTTATGATTTCTTTCTTTCTCCTAATTTTGAAGTTCTTTTGTTCATCATTTTCTAGTTGTTTTAGGTGTAAAATTAGGTTGTCTATTCGATGCTTTTCTTGTTTCTTGAGGTAGGATTGTATTGCTGTAAACTTCCCTCTTAGAACTGCTTTTGCTGCATCCCGTAGGTTTTGAGTTGTGTTTTCATTGTCCTTTGTTTCTAGACATTTTTTTATTTCCCTTCTGATTTCTTCAGTAACCTGTTGGTTATTTAGAAACGTGTTGTTTAATCTCCATGTGTTTTGTTTCCTACAGTTTTTTTCTTGTAATTGATATCTAGTATCATAGCATTGTGGTCGGAGAAGATTCTTGATATGTTTTCAATTTTCTTAAATTTACTGAGGTTTTATTTGTGACCCAAGATGTAGTCTCTCCTGGAGAATGTTCCATGTGCACTTGAGAAGAAGGTGTATTCTGCATTTGGTTGGAATATCCTGAAGATGTCAATGAGATCCATCTCATTTAATGTACCATTTAAGACTTGTGTTTCCTCGCATATATATGGAATTTAAGAAGATGGTAACGATGACCCTATATGCGAGACAGCAAAAGAGACACAGATGTAAAGAACAGACTTTTGGACTCTGTGGGAGAAGGCAAGGATGGGATGATTTGAGAGAATAGCACTGAAACATGTATATTATCATATGTGAAATAGATTGCCTGTCCAGGTTTGATGCATGAGACAGGGTACTCAGCGCTGGTGCACTGGAATGACCCTGAGGGATGGGATGGGGAGGGAGGGTCAGAATGGGGAACACATGTACAACCATGGCTGATTCATGTGAATATATGGCAAAAACAACTACAATATTGAAAAGTAATTAGCCTCCAATTAAAATAAATTTAAAAAAAGAAAAAATATCCTTTCAAAAAAAACAACAACAAAAAAGACTTATGTTTCCTTATTAATTTTCTGTTTTGATGATCTGTTCATTGCTGTGAATGGGCTGTTTAAAGTCTCCTACTATTATCGTGTTACTGTCAGTTTCTCCTTTTATGTCTGTTAGTGTTTGTCTTATGTATTGAACTGCATACAAAGTGTTTGTATTGGGTGCATAGATATTTACAATTGTTATGTCTTCCTCTTGGATTGATCCCTTGATCATTATGTAGTGTCCTTCCATATCTCTTGTAATCTTCTTTATTTTAAGGTCTATCTTGTCTGATATGAGGAATGCTACTCCAGCTTTCTTTTGCTTCCCATTTGCATGGAATATATTTTTCCATCCTTTCACTTTCAATCTTTATGTGTCTTGAGGTCTGAAGTGGGTTTCTTGTAGAGAGCATATATATGGGTCTTGTTTTTGTATCCATTCAGCCAGTCTGTATCTTTTGGTTGAAGCATTTAATCTATTTGCATTTAAAGTAATTATTGGTATATATGTTCCTACTTCCATTTTCTTAGTTGTTTGGGGTTGATTTTGTAGTTCTTTTTTCTTCTCTTGTATTTCTTGACTATATAGGTCCCTTTAACATTTGTTGTAAAGCTGGTTTGGTGGTAATGAATTCTCTTAACTTTTGCTTGTCTGAAAAGCTTTTCATTTCTCCATCAATTTTGAAGGAGATCCTTGCCAGGTACAGTAATCTTGGTTGTAGATTTTTCCCTTTCAGTACTTTAAATATATCCTGCCATTCCCTTCTGGCCTGCAGAGTTTCTGCTGAAAGATCAGCTGTTAAGCATATGGGGTTTTCCTTGTATGCTACTTGTTGCTTCTCCCTTGCTGCTTTTAATACTCTTTCTTTGTGTTTACTCTTTGTTAGTTTGATTAGTTTGTGTTCTGGTGTGTTTCTCCTTGGATTTATCCTGTATGGGACTTTTTGTTCCTCTTGGACTTGATTGACTATTTCCTTTTCTGTGTTGGGGAAATTTTCAACTATAATCTCTTCAAAAATTTTCTCATACCCTTTTTTTTTCCCTTCTTCTTCTGGGACCCCTCTAATTCAAATGTTGGTGCATTTGATATTGTCCCAGAGGTCTCTGAAACTATCCTAATTTCTTTTGATTCTTTTTACTTTATTCTGCTCTTCAAAAGTTATTTCCACCATTTTATCTTCCAGCTCACTGATTTGTTCTTCTCCTTCAGATATTCTGCTATTGATTCCTTCTAAAGTATTTTCAATTTCAGTAATTATGTTATTTGTATCTGTATGTTGACTGTTTAATTCTTCTAGGTCTTTGTTAGTTGATCTTTGCATTTCTCCATTTTGTTTTCAAGGATTTTGATCATCTTTGCTATCGTTATTCTGAATTCTTTTTCAGATAGTTTGCCTATTTCCTCTTCATTTATTTGATTTCTGTGTTTCTAGTTTGTTATTTCATTTGTGTAGTATTTCTCTGCCTTTTCATTATTTTTTTCTTTAACTTATTGTGTTTGAGGTCTCCTTTTCCCAGGCTTAAAGGAAAGTTGAATTCTTTCCTTGAAGAAGGTTGACTTCTTTCTTCCTTTTGGTTTCTGCCCTCCTAAGATTGGTCCAGTTATTTGTGTAAGTTTTGTATAAGGTGAGATTTATGCTGAATTTTTGTTTGTTTGTTGTGTTTCCTCTGATGGGCAAGGCTGAGTGAGGGTGGTAATCCTGTCTGCTGATGATTGGGTTTGTATTTTTGTTTTGTTTGTTGTTTAGATGAGGTGTCCTTCACAGGGTTTGGTGCACTGGTGGTTTGGTGATGCTGGGTCTTGTGTTGATGAGGTTTCATTTGTGTGAATTCTCACTATTTGATACACCCTAGGGTTAGTTCTCTGGTAGTCTATGGTCTGGGAGTAAGTGCTCTCACTCCAAAGGCTCAGGGCTTGATCTTTTCTGTTTTCCAATGTGTCTTGGACTCAGCCAGTGAGGCATGGAAGGTTTCCAGTGAACAAATTAAAGACAAACACTTTCTCCTCAGGGTCAAGGGCCCCTGTCTTCTCTCCCTGTAAATTTCTGGAGAAACTGAATGAAGTTCAGCTCAGGAAAGACAAGAATGAACACGCATCATGCATGTCAGTCCATCACTGGATGTCTTCAAGGAGACAAGTGGTGCCAGAGAACACTTAGAACTGGGTCTTGACCTCTGGCTCATTATAAAAGATTAAACTCAGAAACAGCTACATGGGAGAGGTGCAGAGAGCAAGGTCTGAGAGGAGAAGGCTCTTTCTAGGTTGCCCTTCTCCCCAAATCTCCACATGGTCACCCAATCCCATACTTTTATTCAATGTGTATCTGATATAAAAAAAGGATATTCTGTTACATTACTATGGAATAATTTTAAAAATCAGGAAATTCACCATTGATACAATACTACTATCTAATAATATGTACTTCTCTTTAAAATTTTGTTACTTTTGTCTCAGTCGTTCTTTATAACAATTATTTTTCACATGTATAGTCATATTCCATAAAGTGTCATGTCGTATTAGTCTAATCTGGAATATTTCCTTAGCTTTTGTCCTTTATGAAGGTGACATTTTTGAAATGTATAGCCCAATGAAAGTGAAAGTCGCTCAGTCTTGTCCCACTCTTTGCCACCCTGTGGACTATACAGTCAATGGAATTCTCTAGGCCAGAATACTGGAGTGAGTAACCTTTCCCTTCTCCAGCAGATCTTCCCAACCCAGGGATCAAACCCAGGTCTCCCGCATTACTGGTGGATTCTTTACCAGCTGAGCCACAGGGGAAGCCCAAGACTATTGAAGTGGGTTGCCTATCCCTTCTCCAGCAGATCTTCCTGACCCAGGAATCAAACCAAGGTCTCCTGTATTGCAGGCAGATTCTTTACCAACTGAGCTATCAGGGAGACCCCGTATAGCCCAATAGTTCATCAAATTTCTTTGCCCAGTAGTTCGTCAAATTGAATTTGCCTTGTTTTCTCATTAAATTCAAGTTATGTATTTTTTCATAGCTTTATTGAAATGTATTTTATATACCATTGAATTGATCCACTTAACTTGTCCAGTTTAGTTGTTTTTAGTATATTCAGAGTTGTGCAACCATCACTACTGCCTAATTTTAGAATATTTTCAAACACCAAAATGACATTAGCAGTCTTTCTCAATTCCTGTTTCTCTCCCCACCCCTACCATCCTAGTCCTAAAGGCAACCTCTAATTTATTTTGTGTCTATAAATTTGCATATTCTAGACACTGCATATAAATAGAATCATAAAAATGTGGATTATTTTTTTTTTTACTGGCTTCTTTCACTAAACATAATGCTTTCAAGTTTCATCTTTCATGAAGCATGTACTGGTATATCATTCTTTTTTTTTTTTTTTATTGTAATAGTTTTTGCCATACATTGACATGAATCAGCCATGGGTTTACATGTGTTCCCCTTCCTGGACTCCCCACCCACATCCCTCCCCATCCCATCCCTCTGGGTCCCACCCTCACCATCATTCTTTTTTTA
The DNA here is from genome assembly GCF_054371585.1 of Giraffa tippelskirchi. NCBI lineage: Eukaryota > Metazoa > Chordata > Mammalia > Artiodactyla > Giraffidae > Giraffa > Giraffa tippelskirchi. The sequence continues at coordinate 98,559,903 of NC_137277.1, forward strand.
TTACCAATTAATATCCCACTGTACAGTTAAACCCCATTTTGTTAATCAGTTCATCAGTTGATAGACATAGGTTGTTTCTACTTCTTTCCTATTACAAATAGTGTTTCTGTGAACATTCATGCACAAGATTTTGTGTTTGCATGTATATTTTAATTCTCCCGGGCATATATCCAAGGGTGGAATTTCTGGAGCACATGGTAAAAGGCAAAGGAGAAAAGGAAAGATAATACCCAATTGATGGAGAGTTCCAGAAAATAGCAAGGAAAGACAAGAAAGCCTCCTTAAATGAACAGTACAAAGAAATTGAAGAGAGCAATAGAGTGGGGCAGACTAGAGATCTCTTCAAGAAATTAGAGATACTTAGGGAACATTTCATGCAAAGATGAACACAATGAAGGACAGAAACGGTAAGGACCTAACAGAAGCAGAAGAGATTAAAAAGAGATGGTAAGAATACACAGAAGAGCTATACAAAAAAGGTCTTAATGACCCAGGCAGCCATGTTGGTGTGGTCACTCACCTAGAGCCAGAAATCCTGGAGTATAAAGTCATGTGGGCCTTAGCAAGCATTGCTACGAACAAAGCTAGTGGAGGTGATGGAATTCCAGTTGAGCTATTTCAAATCCTAAAAGATGATTCTGTGAAAGTGCTCCACTCAGTCTGCCAGCAAATTTACAAAACTGAGCAATGGCCACAGAACTGGAAAAGGTCAGTTTTCATTCCATCCCAAAGAAAGGCAATGCCAGAGAATGTTCTAACTACTATATTGTTGTGCTCATTTCACATGCTAGCAAAGTAATACTCAATATCCTTCAAGCTAGGCTTCAACAGTACATGAACCAAGAACTTCTATATATACCAGCTGGATTTAGAAAATGCATAGGAACCAGAGATCAACTTGCCAACATCCGTTGTATAATAGAAAAAGCAAGAGAATTCCATAAAAAACATCTGCTTCATTGACTACATGAAAGTCTTTTTGTGGATAACACCAAACTGAAAAATTCTTAAAGAAATGAGAATACCGGATCTCTTTACCTGCCTCCTGAGAAGGCTACAAATCTGTTTTCAGGTCAAGAAGCAACAGTTAGAACCTAGAACAGCACGGTGGTTCCACATTGGGAAAGGAGTGCGTCAAGGCTGTATATTGTCACCCTGCTCATTTAACTTATATGCAGAGTACGTCTTGTGAAAGTTCAGGCTGGATAAATCACATACTGGAGTCAAGATTCCTGAGAGAAATATCAACAGCCTCAGATATGCAGACAATACCATCCTAGTGGCAGAAACTGAAGGGGAACTAAAGTGCTTCTTGATGAAGGTGAAAGAGGAAAATGAAAAAGTGGCTTAAAACTCTGTTCAAAAAGCTAAGATCCTAGCCTCCGGTCCCACTACTTCATGGCAAATAGATGGGGAGAAAATGGAAACAGTGATAGATTTTATTTTCTTGGGTTCCAAAATCACTGTGGATGGTTACTGCAGCCATGAAATTAAAAGACACTTGTTCCTTGGAAGAAAAGCTATGACAAACCTAGACCATGTATTAAAAAGCAGAGACATCACTTTGCCAACAAAAGTCCATATAGTCAAAGCTATGGTTTTTCTAGTAGTCATGTACGGATGTGAGATTTGGACCTTAGGAAAGCTGAGCACGAAAGAATTGATGCTTTCAAACTGTGGTGCTGAAGAAAACTCTTGAGAGTCCATTGGACAGCAAGGAGATCAAACCAGTCAATCCTAAAGGAAATCAACCCTGAATATTCATTGGAAGGACTGATGCTGAAGCTCTAATACTTTGGCCACCTGATGCAAAGAGCTGAGTCATTGGAAAAGACTGATGCTGGGAAAGATTGAGAGCAGGACAAGAAGGGGGCGACAGAGGATAAGATGGTTTGATGACATCACTGACTCAATGGACGTGGATTTGAGCAAACCCTGGGAGACAGCGAAGGACAGGGAAGCCTGGCATGCTGCTGTCCATGGGGTTGCAGAGAGTCGGAAACCATTTAGCAACTGAACATCAACAACAACAACAATGGTATTTCCATGTTTAGCATTTTGATGAATTGCCAAACTGTTCAAAAGCAGCTACATCATTTTACCTTACCACCAGCAATGTATGATGGTGTCAGTTTCTCTACATCTTCACTGATACTTTTTATTGCCTGCCATTTTCACTTTGACGTCCTAGTGAATGCGACATGGTGTCTTATTGTTTTTTGTTTGCATTTCCCTAATAACTTACCATATTGAGCATCTTTTCATGTATTTATTGGCTATTTGCATTTCTTATTTGGAGAAATGTCTGCTTAGATTCTTTGCCCATTTAAAAAAAATTGTTTTTTTTTGGAGTCCCATGTGATGCTAGTGGTAAAGAACCCATCTGCCAATGCAGGAGACATAAGAGACAGGGGTTCAATCCCTGGGTTGGGAAGATTCCCCTGGAGGATGGCATGGCAGCCCACTCCAGTATTCTTGCCTGGAGAATCCCATGGACGGAGGAGGCTGGTGGCTGCAGTCCATAGAGTCGCAAAGAGTTGGACAGGATTGAAGCTACTTAGCACACAGCATTGTTTTTTTTAACATGATCTGTATACAAGTCCCTTGTTAGATATATAATTTACAAATATTTTATCCCATTTTGTGAGTTGTCTTTTCACTTTCTTACTTGAAGCACAGAAGTTTTTTAATTTAATAAAGTCCAATTCATCGTGTTTTTTTTTTTTTTTTAGTTGCTTTTGCCTTTTTGGTGTTGTATCTAAGAAATATTGCCTAACCCAGTGTAATGATGATTTACTCCAGTTTTTTCTTCTAGAAGTTTTATAGTTTGTGTTACATTTAGCTCTGTTATCCATTTTGAGTTTGACCCATTTTGAGACCATGTTTAATTTTTGTTTATGGTATGAGGTAGAGGTCTAAGTAAGTCTTTTGCGTATGGACATCTAGTTTCTTTAACACCATTTGTTAAAAATGTTCTTCTTTCCCCACTCAATTCTCTTGGTACTCTTGTTAAAAATCAATTTACCTTATATATAAGGGTTTAATTCTGGATTTTCAGTTCCTTTTCATTGATGTATAAATCTGTGCTTAGGCCTGTACCATGCTGTCATTTTTCTTTTCTCTTTTAAAATTTATTTGACTGTTCTGAGTTTTAGTTGTGGCATGCAGGATCTTTAGTTGCATCATGCAAACTCTTAGCTTCAGCATGTGGGATCCAGCTCCCTGATCAGTTATCCAGCCTTGGCTTCCTGCATTGGGAGCAAGGATCGTTAGCCATTGGACCACCAGGGAAGTCCCCATACTGTGTTAATACTTGTTGCTTTGTAGTTAGTCTCAAAGTTGGGAAGTGTGAGGTTTTCAACTTTATTCTTTCTTTAAAATATTGTTTTTGCTTTCCGGGGTCTCTCTTTTTTTTTTAATTAATTTATTTTTTAATTGAAGGATAATTGCTTTACAGAATTTTGTTGTTTTCTGTCAAACCTCAGCATGAATCCTGCATCCCCTTTATTTCCATATGAATGTTAGTATCAGCTTCTTGACCTCTGGGAGGAAAAAAAAGCAGCTTGGATTTGGACGTGGATTGTGGTGAATCACTTCAACATTTTAAGGAATATTGCCATTTTAACTATGTTAAGTGTTTCAGTTTGTGAACGTGGACTATCTTTCCATTTGTTTAGATCTTCTTAATTTAATTTCTTTCAACAGTGTTTTATAGCTTCAGAGTGTACAAGTCTTGCACTTCTTTTGTTACATTTTTTTCTAGGCAGTTCATTTTTTGAGTGCTTATTTTCTTTCTATTATAAGATACTCTATGTGTGTCTTGTTCATTTCTTCACCCAGATTTAAAATGAGCCATTTCTCGGTGAAGCTTTGCTTCTGTACAATGGGTCATGGTGTCTCGAAAACATCTCAGTGCTCAGTGTGTTCTAAAATATTCATTGTAGAGAGAAAGGAAGGTTCTCTGAATTTAAATATTTTGCTTGTTGGCCTTCTGCAGATACTATTGTCAACTAAAATGAGCCAGAATGCTTTGGAGAAGAATACAGTCATGTTTGCCGTCAATAAATAACATTGATCTGGAATATATTATTGTTGTGGGAAAGCAAGAATACTTTCCAGGATGTTGAGAAGTACTGACAAAAATGCCAGCTCAAAGACCTTTTATTGGTTGAATTTTGATCATTCAAACATGAAAAAGAAGGCCATGATTATAATAACTAGAACTAGTTGAATCTGTAAAAAAAAAAAACCAAGTCCATGACACTGGTCAAAAAGAACAGATTGCATTTCATAATATCATAACTTATATATGCCAGAGATCCATGATCCACAGTTACAAAATATACAGGAATATACACCTCATGGTTGTTGGCTAAATGGTAACTTATCAAGGATCAAGGCGTGGACTGTGGATAAACAGATTTGTAACTGTGGGTTTCAGACCATGTTTAATACAAGAACCTCCCAAATACAAGTGTGGTGTGGTTGTACATATGTTGAGGGAACCTTCAGGAAGTCTGAGGCCTGGTTTTGGGCAAATGGTCAGGGAAGCTTGGGATTTGACCAGTAACTCACCTACCTCCCAGTAAATTCCCCCACACTAGGTGTTATATACATGTATCAGGTTAGCTGGCAAACTCTTTCCAGAATCTCAAGCAATGGAGAAGTCAGGAAGCTGTAACTCTTCCCTCTTTGCAGAAGCATAAAGTAGGTGATGCTTTTCACTGGGAAAAACCTTCATTCTGTTTGGTTAGTATCACTGGCAACTGTGTATTTCCATGAGGATTCTAGGGACCCAGCATGCTATTAATAGGATACAATGTTGCCTAATTTCTGTCATTCCTATTTTAATGAAAGCCGTATATTTATATTTTTTGTGTGTTTATTGTTCCCAATTGAGACATTCATAGGAAAGAAAAAGTAGACAATTTTGACAGCTGTTAAAGATTCTTTATGTATAATGTTGAGTCTTTAGAACTAACAATTAGGTTACAATTTGGTAGAATAATATAAATTAACTGACTTGTAATCCTTAAGTATATTCACTTGTCAGTTGTTATACCATTCAGTAGTTTTGAAGTATGTACCATAAATCTCATTGTTTGCTTTGAGCACTCAAGATTTTTCAGCAAAATTACTATTTCTATTTTCTTACCAACTAGAAAACTATTCTTATATACAAAAGTTTAGAATGTTTGTTTATGGAAAATGAAATAGTAATATTCACTATAATATGGTAATGATATATTAAAAAAAAAAAAGGCAAAGAGTTCCTAGGATGAGTGGGACATGATAAATTTTCAGTTCACTCAGAAGTCTGACATGGTTATATCCTTGGGCATCTCCCAAGTGTACCATTTTAAAAGGAGTTGAACAGTATTATATGCAATTGGAATTTGTTGTTTTATAAAAGAATTTATTGATACGATTACAGACTACATCCACGAGAAGTGGCTGTTCGTGAAGAAAATATGCTGAAAGGCAATTAGCATTAGCACATCCAGTCTTTGATCTTAGTGATATAAATGTATTATTTACTAAGAATATGTGAATGCTTTGTTTCTGTTAGTTTGACCAATGTCCTGAGTATCTCTGAGCAGTAAAAGTTCATGTTCACCTGTTGAGCAGGCCTCTGAAGACTTCAGGAAGACTGGACAATTTTTTATTTCATCTGACTGGTGAAATTACCCCTTAAGTTCTAACATTCTAGCTGATGTGTTTTCTTTTTCAAATTGAAACTTTTATCTCTGAACTTACTTAAAAGATATTATTGTTACTCATTTTTAAAAGGATTTAATATAGCATCTTCTAGAAGGAGTTAGTTTTTGATGTCCTGTGTAGTTACTAAGTATTTTCCATCTTAGTATGTATCTGTCCTTCATGTATTTTTTTTTTTTTTTTTAATTTGGAATGGTCCTTTGGGGAGAATTTAGGTATTCTCCAAGAATCTGAGGACTTAGTTGAATTATAAAACATCACCTTGTAAGTCAGTAGTTCTGACCATTCTTTATAACATTGATGGGTTATGAATAAAGATAGATAGGGAGGATAAGATTTAGAGCATTAATATATTCGCTGCAACAAGAAATCAAGGGATGAAGTGTATTACAGTTTTGTTTAGCTCCATGAGGGCTATTCTAAGAAAACTATGCCTAGATACGTTACAAAATGAAACCCTCAGGTAAAGAGAAAATTTTGAAAACAGACAGAAGAAAGTAATGCTTTACATACAAAAGAACAATCATTCAAATTCCAATAGAATTTTCATCAGAAAACATAGTGGCCATAAACAAAAAACAGAAATAAAAAGAAAAGAAAGAAAAAATAAATCATAGTGGTTAGAAGACTTTAAAACTGAAACAATAGATCAGTCAACTCCAAATTCTGTGTCCAGTGGAAATATCCTTTAGGAATGGTGGCAAAGTTAGCACAACTTTAAAAATGGAAAGCTAAGAGAAACTCGTCTTCAGCAGACCATTACTACAAGAAATGGTAATGGAAGTTCTTTAAGGGGAAAAGGAATGATAATAGAAAAGTTGAATCTTCAGGAGCAAGTGAAGAGGATCAGAAAGGGTAAATATCTGGATAAAAATAAAATACTTTTTGTCTTCCTAAGTTCTTTAAAAAGACCTATGGATATTTAAGGGAAAATTATAACATTGTTTTTTGGGGTTTTCAATGTATGCAGTTGTAATTCATAGATATATAGCAAAACAAATCTATAGAATTACTAGGAAATATATAAAACTATTACAGAGTATGGCTGGTGTAGGTGGTTAAAGGGACCTATGTGCTTGTGAGATTTCTGTATTTTACATGAAAATATACACTATTCTGGTTGAATTCTGATGTACTGTGTTTCATAAGTAAAATGCTAAAAAATACAAAGAGAAATATCATAAAGGCTGACAGCAATATTTTTTGACAGCAATATTAAAATGTAGGATCAAATAAAGTATTGAAAGAAGTCTGATGATAATAGTAGTTATATTAAATATTAAAGGTCTTATCAAGACAGTTAAGAAGTAGACATTGTGAGAGTGGATATAAAAGGAAGACCAAACTATATACACTTTACAAGAATTATCTTTTGGGTATAAAGAAACACAGGTATGTTGAAAGTCAATGAGTGGACAAAACTATGCCAAGCAAACAGTAAGCATTAAAAGCAAGGAATAGCTATATTAATATCAGATAAAGTATCTTTCAGATAAGAGAGTATTATTATCAGAGATAAAGAGGGATATCAGTTCAGTTCAGTTCAGTCGCTCAGTCGTGTCCAACTCTTTGTGAACCCAATGAACCGCAGCACACCAGGCTTCCCTGTCCATCACCAACTCCCGGAGTCCACCCAAACCCATGTCCATTGAGCTCAGCTTTCTTTATAGTCCAACTCTCATATCCATACATGACTACTGGAAAAACCGTAGCTTTGACTAGACGGACCTTTGTTGGGAAAGTAATGTCTCTGCTTCTTAATATGCTGTCTAGGTTTGTCATAGCTTTTCTTCCAAGGAGCAAGTGTCTTTTAATGTCATGGCTGCAGTCACCATCTGCAGTGATTTTGGAGCCGAAAAAATAAAGTGTCTCACTGTTTCTATTGTTTCTCCATCTATTTGCCATGAGTGATTGGGCCAGATATCATGATCTTAATTTTCTGGATGTTGAGTTTTAAGCCAACTTTTTCACTCTCCTCTTTCATTTTCATCAAGAGGCTCTCTAAGTTCTTCTCTTTCTGCTATAAGGGTGGTGTCATCTGCATATCTGAAGTTATTGATATTTCTCCCGGCAAACTTGATTCAATCTTGTGCTTCATCCAGCCCAGCATTTCGCATGACATACTCTGCATAAGATCCCGTGGAGAAGGAAATGGCAACCTACTCCAGTATTCTTGCCTAGAAAATCCCATGGACAGAGGAACTTGGAGGGATACAGTCCGTGGGATTGCAAGAGTCAGACTCGACTTAGCAACTAAGCCACAGAAGACTAAGCCACTCTGCATATAAGTTAAATAAGCAAGGAGACAATATGCAGCCTTGACGTACTCCTTTCCCGATTTGGAACCAATCTCTTGTTCCATGTCCAGTTCTAACAGTTGCTTCCTGACCTGCATACAGATTTCTGAAGAGGCAGGTAAGGTGGTCTGGTATCCCCATCTCTTTCAGAATTTTCCACACTTTGTTGTGATCTACACAGCCAAAGGCTTTAACGTTGTCAATAAAGCAGAAGTAGATGTTTTTCTGGAGCTCTTGCTTTTTCTCGATCCAATGGATGTTGGCAATTTGATTTCTGGTTTCTCTTCCTTTTCTAAATCCAGCTTGAACATCTGGAAGTTCACGCTTCATATACTGTTGAAGCCTGGCTTGGAGAATTTTGAGCAATACTTTGCTTAATGTTTGAGATGAGTGAGAAATTGTGTGGTAGTTTGAATATTCTTGGCATTGCCTTTCTTAGAGATTGGAATGAAAACTGACTTTTTCCATTCCTGTGGCCACTGCTTAGTTTTCCAAATTTGTTGGCATATTGAGTGCAGCACTTTCAACAGAATCCTCTTTTAGGATTTGAAATAGCTCAACTGGAATTCCATGGCAGTCCATGGGGTCGCAAAGAGTCGGACATGACTGAGGGACTGAACTGAACTGAACTGAACAATAGTGAAGAACCACATGAAGGAATGAAGAGCATTAGAAATGTTTCATGTGTGGGTAAATATGAAAGACTGAATGACATTGTTCCTTGTTTTCTCATTTCTTCACGAACAAAACTGTTTAAAGCAATAATTATAGTAATTTATTGTTGGGTACTAACATATATGAAAATAATATAATTAGCATTAGTATTACTAATGAAGGTAGTGGAAATGGACCATATAGGAGCACATTTACTATACTAGAATTAAATCAATATTTATCTGAAGCAGTTTGTCATGAGTTAAAGATTCATTTTTCAACCCCTAAATCAATGACTAAAAAGAAGCTAAATAAAATATATCAATTTAATCAAAAGAGGAATTACAATCTTACATTAAAAACATACTTATTTTACATAAAAGACTCTAAAGGAGTAACAGAGGGCCAAAAAAGAACAATTAGAAAACAAATACCAAGATGGAAAATAAAATTCACCATATCAGTTATTCGATTGAATGGACTTCAATCAAAAGATGGGGGTTTACATTTCTTTCTTTATTCCTGTGAACAGTATTAAGACTCTTTCCATTTGCCCTTCCAGATCCACTCTTCTTAGTATGTACTTTGCTTTTTACTGTAGGAAGCTTGTTTGTTTGGATGATATGGGTGTATATATTCTCTGGCACTTGGTTAGGTTTTACCAATGAGAGGACCTCAAGAATATTGATGGGAAGAGTGTGTAGACAAGTATTTATTTTCCCCGGCTCCCTCCCTGTGAGGGCACATTGGTCTATCTGTGTGTTTATTGAAAATGGCCTTTTCTGCATTATTGCCTCCTGATTACAGTGACTAACCCCTTTACTTAAACCTATGCATATAGGGAAAGTTGCGCTTTTCAAGTGGCACAAGTAGTAAAGAATCTGCCTGCCAGTGCAGGAGACTCAAGAGGCATGATGAGTTTGATCCCTGGTTTGGGAAGAGCTCCTGGAGGAGGAAATGGCAACCCACTCAAGTATTCTTGTCTGAAAAATTCCATGGAACGAGGAGCCTGGCAGACTACTGCCTGTGGGACCACAGAGAGCTGGACACGGCTGAGTGACGAAGCATCTTAACTTTGTAGGGAAAGGGAAGTTCTGCTATTAGCCTTGGGTTATTGCACTTTTTCTTGTGGTTCTTTTTCAGTCTGCCTTTTATAAATAGTACTTTGTACCTTAAGCTTCCTTCGATTGTTCCAACTTGAATATGCCATGTGTGTCCTAAATGAATCCTGGCTGATATAGCTACAATTTTTTTAGGTAGGATATGTTTTTCTTTTTATTCTATATCAGTCATCTTCTCTTTTAAATCTTTTTCAATATTATTTATATTTTTCTTTATTCTGAAAAATACCCTGAATTCTCTTTCACATCTTTATTCCATTTTAGTGTGCCTATAATGCATAAATTATTTATTTTGTATTATGTAATTCCTTATATTGACTAATTGTTTTTCAATCCATCTTGCCTTTTTAATTTCTCTCTTTGCCTCCTCTGTTGCATATTCTTTGAGTTAACTAAGCAAGTGAAAACTATATGTTTACATTTTCTCTAGAGGAAACCATTTACAGAATGTATGCTATTTTACATGTTTTACATTTGCCAGTCTCTTTTCACATCTCCCTCTATCTTCCTTCCTTCCCTTCTTCCTCTCTCTTTTTCTTCTCATGTAACCCCATTTGGCATTTTTTTCCAATACACAGCATTGAAGAGGGACTCCTGTACATCTTCACTTTAAAACAACTGCTGGCAAACAGCCCTCTAAGCATTAGCTTTGAAGGCAAGTTTCTACCTCATATTGAAGTATCCAATGACATTTATCTTGTATGGATCGTTTCAGCTGTGTTATGTTTATTGTCTTGGGTTTTCTAACTTAATGTCAGGGTCTTAGTTTAGAATGCTTAGAATATATGTGCTTTGTTCAAGTTTGTATTTGCCACCCATTTTCCACTCCCAGGTATGCAAAATTTTGTACGTTTCCACCATGTGCCCCTGCGTCTTTGTATAATTTCATGCTGGCAGGTTTAATCTGTGAAGATATTAAAGAGAAAAGAAGCTAAGGTGAAACCTTTGGAAGCCTTCTGATTCTGCCTTTGTATACCATTCTGTACAATTGGTAAATGCCTATCTTTTTATTGATCAGTACATTACAACATGTAGTGCTAGTTGAGTTCTTTTTCTGTCTACATTTATCTGTTCTTATTCGTAGAGTGTACTGCTGATTCCATTCCCATTGTTATAACTGTAAAATTTCCACTAAGGTTTTATTGTTGAAAGCTTCTGTAAGCTTTTTACTTTTAAGGTCCGTTCCCATGTCCAGTTACTCATGTTTGTTTGTACTCCACTGACTGTCAAAGAATTTTAGATGTGGAAAAATTCGATTATGTAGTGGAATTTCCTTTTAAAGATAGATATAGTCAAGAGGTTAAATTAGGTTCCTCTCAGTTCAGTTCAGTTCAGTCGCTCAGTCGTGTCCGACTCTTTGCGACCCCATGAACCGCAGCACTCCAGGCCTCCCTGTCCATCACCAACTCCCGGAGTCTACCCAAACCCATGTCCATCGAGTCAGTGATGCCATCCAACCATCTCACCCTCTGTCATCCGCTTCTCCTCCGGCCCCCATTCCTACTCAGCATTAGGGTCTTTTCCAATGAGTCAACTCTTCTCATGAGGTGGCCAAAGCATTGGAGTTTCAGCTTCAACATCAGTCCTTCCAATGAACACCCAGGATTGATCTCCTTTAGGATGGATTGATTGGATCTCCTTGCAGTCCAAAGGACTCTCAAGAGTCTTCTCCAACACCACAGTTCAAAAGCATCAATTCTGCGGCGCTCAGCTTTCTTCACCGTCCAACTGTCACATCCATACAAGACCACTGGAAAAACCATAGCCTTGACTAGACGGACTTTTGTTGGCAAAGTAATGTCTCTGCTTTTAAATATACTATCTAGGTTGGTCATAACTTTCCTTCCAAGGAGTAAGTGTCTTAATTTGATGGCTGCAACCACCATCAGCAGTGATTTTGGAGCCCCGCAAAATAAAGTCTGACACTGTTTCCACTGTTTCCCCATCTATTTCCCATGAAGTAATGGGACCGGATGCCCTGATCTTAGTTTTCTGAATGTTGAGCTTTAAGCCAACTTTTTCACTCTCCTCTTTCACTTTCATCAAGAGGCTCTTTAGTTCTTCTTCACTTTCTGCCATAAGGGTGGTGTCATCTGCATATCTGAGGTTATTGATATTTCTCCTGGCAATCTTGATTCCAGCTTGTATTTCTTCCAGCCCAGCATTTCTCATGATGTACTCTGCATATAAGTTAAATAAGCAGGGTGACAATATACAGCCTTGATGTACTCCTTTTCCTATTTGGAACCAGTCTGTTGTTCCCTGTCCAGTTCTAACTGTTGCTTCCTGACCTGCATATACAGGTTTCCCAAGAAGCAGGTCAGGTGGTCTGGTATTCCCATCTCTTTCAGAATTTTCCACAGTTTATTGTGACCCACACAGTCAAAGGCTTTGGCATAGTCAATAAAGCAGAAATAGATGTTTTTCTGGAACTCTCTTGCTTTTTCGATGATCCAGCGGATATTGGCAATTTGATCTTTGGTTCCTCTGCCTTTCCTAAAACCAGCTTGAACATCTGAAAGTTCACGGTTCACATATTGCTGAAGCCTGGCTTGGAGAATTTTGAGCATTAGTTTACTAGCATGTGAGATGAGTGCAATTGTGCAGTAGTTTGAGCATTCTTTGGCATTGCCTTTCTTTGGGATTGGAATGAAAACTGACCTTTTCCAGTCCTGTGGCCACTGCTGAGTTTTCCAGATTTGCTGTCATATCAAGTGCAGCACTTTCACAGCATCATCTTTCAGGATTTGAAATAGCTCAACTGGAATTCCATCACCTCCACTAGCTTTGTTCATAGTGATGCTTTCTAAGTCCCACTTGACTTCACATTCCAGGATGTCTGGCTCTAGGTGAGTGATCACACCATCGTGATTATCTGGGTCGTGAAGATCTTTTTTGTGCAGTTCTTCTGTGTATTCTTGCCACCTCTTCTTAATATCTTCTGCTTCTGTTAGGTCCATACCATTTCTGTCCTTTATCGAGCCTATCTTTGCATGAAATGTTCCTTTGATATCTCTAATTTTCTTGAAGAGATCTCTAGTCTTTCCCAATCTGTTGTTTTCCTCTATTTCTTTGCACTGATCGCTGAGGAAGGCTTTCTTATCTCTCCTTGCTATTCTTTGGAATTCTGCATTCAGATGGGTATATCTTTCCTTCTCTCCTTTGCTTTTCACTTCTCTTCTCTTCCCAGCTATCTATGAGGCCTCCTCAGACAACCATTTTGCTTTTTTGCATTTCTTTTCCATGGGGATTGTCTTGATCCCTGTCTCCTGTACAGTGTCATGAACCTCTGTCCATAGTTCATCAGGCACTCTGTCTATCAGATCTGGTCCCTTAAATCTATTTGTTACTTCTACTGTATACTCATAAGGGATTTCATCTAGGTCATACCTGAATGGACTAGTGGTTTTCCCTACTTTCTTCAATTTAAGTCTGAATTTGTCAATAAGCAGTTCATGATCTGAGCCTTTCTAGGAACAACCAAATGTAATAAGTTATAGGCAGGTCTTTTGATTGCCGGTCCACTGCCATTGGTATTATTTCACATTTCATATTTTATTTTTTTCATTTATTTTTAATTGAAGGACAACTACTTTACTTTAGTATTGTGTTGGTTTCTGCCATACATCAACATGAATCAGCCATAGGTATAGGTATATCCCCTCCCTGTTGAACCTCCCTCTTACCTCTCACCCCATCCCACATCTCTAGGTTGTCACAGAGCATTGGATTTTAGCTTCATGTGTCATATAGCAAATTCCCACTGGCTATCTGTTTTACATATAGTAATGTATATGTTTCAGTGCTACTCTCTCACTTTGTCCCACCCACAAGTCTGTTCTTTATGTCTTTGTCTCCTTTGCTGCTCTGCAAATAGGTTCATCAGTACCATCTTTCTAGATTCCGTGTATATGTGTTAATAATACGTGATACTTGCTCTTCTCTTTCCGACTTAACTTCACTCAGGATCCCTGGAGCAGGGAATGGTTACCCACTCCAGTATCCTGGTCTGGAAAATTCCATGGACTATATAGTCCATGGGGTCACAAAGAATCAGACACAACTGAGCAACTTTCACTTTTCATTCAGTGTAATATGCTCAAGGTTCATCCACCTGTTTAGAGTTGACTCAAATGTGTTCCTTTTTATAGCTGAGTAATATTTCATTGTATATATGTACCCCATCTTCCTTATCCATTTGTCTGTTGGTGGACATCTAGATTGCTTCCATGTCCTAGCCATTGTAAATAGTGCTGCGATGAGCACTGGGGTACGTGTCTTTTTCAGTTATGGTTTCCTCAGGGCATATGCCCAATAGTGGGATTGTTGGGTCATGTTGTTCAGTCGTTGAGTTGTGTCCAACTCTTTGTGACCCCATAGATTGCAGCACACCAGGCTTCCTTGTCCTTCACAATATCCCAGAGTTTGCTCAAACTCATGTCCATTGAATCAGTGATGCCATCCAACCATCTCATCCTCTGTCATCCCTTTGTATGGTGGCTTTATTCCTAGCTTTTTAAGGAATCTCCATACTGTTCTCCATAGTAGCTGTATCGCTTTACATTCCCACAAAAAGTGGAAGAGGCTTCCCTTTTCTCCCCACCCACTCTATCATTTATTGTTTGTAGATTTTTGATGATGGTCATTCTACTGGTGTGTGGTGATACCTCATTAGAGCTTTGATTTGCTTTTCTCTAATAATGTGCAATGTTGTTCATCTTTTCATGTGTTTATTAGCCATCTATATGTCTTCTTTGAAAAAATGTCTGTTTAGGTCTTCTCCCCACTTTTTGATTGGGTTGTTTTATTTTCTGGTATTGAGCTGCATGAGCTGCTTATATATTTTGGAGATTAATCTTTTGTCAGTTGTTGCATTTACTATTATTTTCTCCCATATGAGGGTTGTCTTTTCCTTATTTATAGTTTCCTTCACTGTGCAAAAGCTTTTAAATTTAATTAGGTCCCATTTGTTAATTTTTGTTTTTATTTCCATTACTCTTAAGTGGTGGGTCAGAGAGAATCTTGCCATGATTTATGTTAAAGAGCGTTCTGCCTATGTTTTCCTCTAAAAGGTTTAGAGTTTCTGGTGTTAAATTTAGGTCTTTAATCCATTTTGAGTTCATTTTTCTGTATGGTGTAGGAAAGTGTTCTAATTTCATTCTTTTACATGTAGCTGTCCAGTTTTCCCAGCACCACTTATTGAAGAGACCGTCTTTTCTCCATTGTATATTCTTGTCTCCTATGTCAAAGATAAAGTACCCATAGATGCGTGGGTTTATCTATGGGCTTTCTATCATGTTCCATTGTTCTGTATTTCTGTTTTTGTGCCAGTACCCTACTGTCTTGATGATGGTACCTTTGTAGTATAGTCTGAAGTCAGGAAGATTGATTCCTCCAGCTCTGTTTTTCTTTCTCAAGATTGCTTTGGCTGTTTGGGGTCTTTTGTGTTTCTATATGAATTGTGAAATTATTTAGTTCTGTGAAAAATATCATTGGTAGTTTGATACAGATTACATTGAATGTATTGATTGCTTTAGGTAGAATAGTCATTTTCACACTATTGATTCTTCCAATCCAGGAACATGATATATCTCTCCATCTGTTTATGTCATCAGTTTTTGTTTTTTTTTTAATAAATTTATTTATTTTAGTTGGGGGCTAATTACTTTACAATATTGTAGTGGTTTTTGCCATACATTGACATGAATCAGCCATGGGTTTACATGTGTTCCCCATCCTGAACCCCCCTCCCACGTCTCTCCCCATCCCATCCCTCTAGGTCATCCCATTGCCCCAGCCCTGTTGGTGGAAATGCAAACTAGTACAGCTGCTATGGAGAACAGTGTGGAGATTCCTTAAAAAACTGGGAATAGAACTGCTATACGACCCAGCAATCCCACTGCTGGGCATACACACCGAGGAAACCAGAATTGAAAGAGACACGTGTACCCCAATGTTCATCTCAGCACTGTTTACAATAGCCAGGACATTGAACCAACCTAGATGTCCATCAGCAGACGAATGGATAAGGAAGCTGTGGTACATACACACAATGGAATATTACTCAGCCATTAAAAAGAATACATTTGAATCAGTTCTATTGAGATGAATGAAACTGGAGCCCATTATACAGAGTGAAGTAAGCCAGAAACAAAAACACCAATAGAGTATACTAATACATATATATGGAATTTGAAAGATGGTAACAACAACCCTATATGCGAGACAGAATAAGAGACACAGATGCATAGAACAGTCTTATGGACTCTGAGGGAGAAGGTGAGGGTGGGACGTTCTGAGAGAATAGCATTGAAACATGTATATTATCATATGTGAAACAGAACACCATACCAGGTTCGATGCATCTGTTATTTCTTTCATCAGTGTTTTACAGTTTTCTGCTTGCAGGTCTTTTGCCTCTTTAGGTAGATTTATTCCTAGGCATTTTATTCTTTTGGCTGCAATGGTTAATGGGATTGTTTCCTTAATTTTTCTTTCTAATTTTTCATTGTTAGTGTATAGGAATGTTACGGGTTTCCGTGTATTAATTTTATATCCCACAACTTTACTATATTCATTGATTAACTCTAGTAATTTTCTGGTAGCATCCTTAGGTTTTCTATGTATAGTAACTATCATGTCATCTGAAAATAGTGAGAGTTTTTTTTCCAATCTGGATTCTTTTTTTTTTTCTTCCATCTCTCATTGCTGTCACTAGGACTTCCAAAACTACATTGAATAACAGTGGTGAGAGTGGACATCCTTATTTGTTCCTGATTTTAGAGTAAATGCTTTCATTTTTTCACTGTTGAGAATAATGTTTGCTATAGGTTTTTGTATATGGCCTTTATTATGTTGAGGTATGTTCCTTCTTTGCTTACTTTATGGAGAGTTTTTTTTTATCATAAATGTATATCGAATTTTGTGAAAAGCCTTCTCTGCATCTGTTGAGATGACCATATGGTTTTTATCTTTCAATTTGTTAAATATAGTGTATCACATTGATTGATTTGCATATATTGAAGGATCCTTAAATCCCTGGATAAAACCCAGCTGTTCATGATGTATGATCCCTTTAACGTGTTGTATTCAGTTTGTAGAATGTTGCTGAGGATTTTTGCATCTATGTTCATTAGTGATATTGCCCTGTAACTTTTACTTTTTTGTGGTTCTTTGTCTGATTTTGGTGTCAGGGTGATGAGGCCTTGTAGAATGAGTTTGGGAGTTTTCCCTCCTCTGCAATTTTCAAGAAGAGTTTGAGCAGAAAAGGTGTTAGCTTTTTTCTAAACTTTTTGTAGGATTTGCCTGTGAAGCCCTCTGGCCATGGGCTTTTGTTTGTTGCAAGATTTTTGATTACATTTTTTATTTCCATGCTTGTGATTGGTCTCTTAATATTTTCTGTTTCTTCCTGGTTCAGTTTTGGAAGGTTATACTTTTCTGAGAAATTGTCCATTTCTTCCAGGTTGTCCATTTTATTGGCATATAGTTCCTCATAGTAGTCGGAGAAGGCAATGGCACCCCACTCCAGTACTCTTGCCTGGAAAATCCCATGGACGGAAGAGCCTGGTAGGCTGCAGTCCATGGGGTCGCTAGGAGTCAGACACGACTGAGCGACTTCACTTTTACTTTTCACTTTCATGCATTGGAGAAGGAAATGGCAATCCACTCCAGTATTCTTGCCTGGAGAATCCCAGGGATGAGGGAGCCTGGTGGGCTTCTGTCTATGGGGTCGCACAGAGTCGGACACGACTGAAGCGACTTAGCAGTAGCAGCAGTAGTCTCTTAAGATCCTTCATATTTTTGTTGTCTGTTGTAAATTCTCCTCTTTCATTTCTAACTTTATTGATTTGAGTCTTGTCTCTTTTTTCTTGATGAGACTGACTAATGGTTTGTCAATTTTGTTTATCTTCTCAAAGAACAAGCTTTTAGTTTTATTGATCCTTGGTCTATCTATGCCTTCATTTCTTTTTCAGTTATTTCTGCTCTGATCTTTATTATTTATTTTCTTCTGCTAACTTTGGAGTTCTTTTGTTCTTCTTTTTCTAGTTGCTTTAGGTGTAAGGTTAGGTTGTTTATTTGTTGTTTCTCTTGTTTCTTGAGGTAGACCTGTATTACTATAAACTTCCCTCTTAGCACGGCTTTCACTGCATTCAACAGGTTTTGAATTGTCATGTTCTCATTGTCGTTTGTTTCTATGTATATTTTGATTTCCTTTTTGATTTCCTCAGTGATCTGTTGGTTATTTAGAAGTGTGTTGTTTAGCCTCTATGTGTTTGTTTTTTATAGTTTTTTTTTTTTTTTCCTGTAGTTGATATCTAATCTTACAGTGTTGTGGTCAGAAAAGGTACTTGAAATTATTTCAGTATTTAAAAATTTACCAAGGCTTGATTTGTGACCCAAAATGAAATCTATCCTGGGGAATGTTCCATGTGCAATTGAGAAAAAAGTGAAATCTATTTTTTTTTTTCCTTGAATGAAATGCTCTGTAGATATCAGTTAGGTCCACCTGGTACAATGTATCATTTAAAGCTTGTGTTTCCTTATTAACTTTGTGTGGATGATCTGTCCATTGGTATGAGTGGGGTATTAAAGTCCCCAACTATCATTGTGTTCTTGTCAATTTTCCCTTTAATAGTTGTTAGTATTTGCCTTATCTATTGAGGTGCTTTTAGAAGGTGGAATATGTAATTGTTATATCTTTCTCTTGGATTGAACCCTTGGTCATTATGTAGTGTCCTTCATTGTCTCTTGTAACAGTTTTTATTTTAAAGTCTTTTTTCTGATATGGGTATTGCTACTCCCACTTTCTTCTGACTTCTATTTGCATGGAATATCTTTTTCCAGCTCCTCACTTTGTACACGTCCCCAAGTCTGAGGTGGGTCTCTTGTAGACAGCATATATAGGGGTCTTCTTTTTGTACCCATTTAGCCAATCTGTGTCTTTTGGGTGGAGTGTTTAGTCCATTAACGTTTAAAGTAATTATTGATATGTATGATGCTGTCGCAATGTACTTTATTGTCTTGTGTTTGTTTTTGTATGCCTTTTGTTTCTATTGTGTTTCCTTTCTGAGAAGTTCCTTTAGTTTTTGTTGTAAAACTGGTTTGGTGATGTTGAATTCTCTTTATTTTTGCTTTTCTGTAAAGCTTCTTATTTCTCCTTTGAATCTGAATGAGATCCTTGCTGGATAGATTAATCTTGGTTGTAGGTTGTTTTCCTTTCATTATAAGTATATCCTGCCGTTTTCTTCTAGCCTGCAGAATTTCTGTTGAAAGATCAGCTGTTAGCCTTAAGGTTATCCTTTTGTATGTTATTTGTTGCTTTTTCCTTGCTGCTTTTAACATTTGCTCTTTGTGTTTAATTTTTGTTAGTTTGATTAATATGTATCTTGTCATGTTTCTGCTTGGTTATCCTGTATGGAACTCTCTGGGCTTTCTGGACTTGGTTGGCTATTTCCTTTCTCACTTTAGGAAAGTTTTCACCTATAGTCTCCTCAAATGTTTTCTCATACGCTTTATTTTGTCTTCTTCTGGGACCCCTATAGTTCAAATGTTGGTGTGCTTAATATTGTCCCAGAGGTCTCTGAGACTGTCCTCATTTCTTTTTATTCTTTTTTCTGATCTGGTTCAGTTATTTCCAGCATTCTATCTTTCAGCTCACTTATCTGATCTTCTGCTTCAGTTATTCTGCTAATGGTTCCTTGTAATGTGTTTTTAATATCATTTATTGTGTTGTTCATTGCTGATTGTCTGTTCTTTAATTCTTCTAGTTACTTGTTAAGCATTTCTTATATCTTCTCCGTTCATGTCTCCAGTCTATTTATCTGTGCTTCTATTTTATTTCCAATATTTTGGATCACTTTTACTATCATTACTCTGAATTCGTTTTCAGGTAGATGGCTTATTTCCTCTTCATTTGTTTGGTCTTTTGGGTTTTTACCATATTCCTTCAGCTGCTATATGTTTCCCTGTGTTTTCATTTTGTTTAATTTACTGTGTTTGGGTTCTCCTGTCTGCAACCTGAAAGGTTGTAGTTCCTCCTAATTGTGGTGTCTGCCCCCCATGGGTGGGTTTGGAACTGTGCCTTGTGAAGATTTCCTGTTTGAGGGGTCTCATGCCTGTATTCTGGTGGAGAGAGCTGGATCTTGTCTCTACGAAGATCAGTACCACATCCAGTAGTGTGTTTTGGGGGTGTCTATGGGCTTGTTATGGCCTTGGGAAGCCTTTCTGCTAATGCACAGGGTTGTGTTCCTGTTTTGCTAAAGGTTTGGTGTGAGCCATCCAGCAATGGAGCTTGCTGGCCTTTGTGTAAGGCTTGGTGTTGTTGTTTATATGGATGCCTTTGAGAGGGCTCTAACCTATTAATGTTCCATGGGATTGGGAGTTGTCTGGTGTTCCAATGTCCTGCACTTAGGTCTCACCTCAGGGACTCAGGCCTGGCCAATTACTGTAGCACCAAGACTTCATAGGCTACATAGCACAGAAGACAAAACCCCAAGACTAATGGTGAAACAATACTCAACAGCCAAGAACACCCAAAGAGACTCTCAGACTCATTCTGAGGAGATTGGCTTGGTGTTTTGGAAGTCTGAGGACCTCTGCCAGTGTTCAGAAGGTATTCTGTAGGACTTGTTCCATTTGCAGATGATTTTTTGATGTATTTCTAGGGAAAAGGTGATCATCTCATCTTATTCCTCCACCATCTTGAGTCCTCCCTACATCTTTTATTATTTGAGCTTATTTGTCAATGAAGTCCATTAGAAGAAACACTAATATAGTGATCAGCTTATCTAACTTTTAGTTACAGATATGTCATTAACTTGCTGAAAGATTTTGGAAGTCACTGAACTTTATTTGTAATTATAAAATAGATCATATAAACTGGCTGATCTAGGTTTCCTTCAAGATCTATTTCAGTTTTAAATTCAGTTCCAAATAGTTTTCATTTCACTTGCCAAGCAAAGACTACTTTAAGTTCTCATGAGAAGGACTAATGACACAAAGCTTGTGAGATGTGAGTCTTTCCAGCTCTTTCATATATTCTTTTAAAGGAATTATAGAATATCTATCTCAACAGTGCACTGTTGAGATTATTTTCATATTAGAACAAATTCAAGAATAGTTTAATAAGATAAATCTTACAGAAATGGCATCTTTAAGAAACCCCTAATGTCAAATGTTTATCAGGTATTTGTTAGTTAAAATTTTAAACATCTGTTATAGAGGTAGTGTGGGAGGCTTGTTGAAATGCCATCTTGTACACTCAACATCATTAATTATGGTGAAATGTAAACAAAAAGCACTTTACACTCTACACTTATTAGGGGTGATTATAATATCAAAGACAGAGAACAGCAAATGATGGTGAGGATGTGGAGAAATTGTAACCTCATACATTGCTGGTAGGAATACATACATTATAGCCACTCTGGGCAGTAGTTTGGCAATTCCTCAAAAAGTTAAGGTAAGTTAAGTTTGGCAGTTTTACACCTAGGTGTATGCCTAAGAGCACTGAAAATACATGTTCATGCAAAAAACTATATATGAATGTTTATAGCAGTATTATTCATAATAGCCAATAGCTGGAGATAATGAAAATGTCCGTTATTGGACAAATAGAAAAGTAAAATGTGATATATCCATACAGTGAAATATTATTCAACAATAAGATGCAATGAACTACTGATATATGCTACAGTATAGGTGAAAATTAAAAAACATTATGCTGTGTGAAAGAAATCAATCACAAAAGACCACATATTGTATGCTTCCATATATAGGTAATGTCCAGAATAAACAAATCCAGAGAGAGAGCAAGTGGATTGGTGGTTTCTAGGAACTGAGTGAAGAAGGGAATTGGTAGTGACTGCTAATAGGTATCAGATGTCTTTTTAGGGTGATGAAAATCTGGAATTAGACAGTAGTGATGATTTCACAAGTGTGTGAGTATACTAAAAAACATGGAATTGTATGCTTTAAAAGGATGCAATTTATTGTTGGTGAATTATATTTCAATAGTAAAAAACATCTAGGGACTCCCTGGTGGTCCAGTAGTTAAGACACTTGTGTTTCCACTGCAGGGGGTGTGAGTTCAGTTCCTAGTCCAGGAACTAAGATCCCACATGCTGAGCAGTGCACCTAATGATAATAATAAAGATCTAAAACATGACAAGGTAGATCATCATGAAATTGTTCAAAATCAGTGATAATGAGAAAATCTTGAAAGCAGTTTGAGGAAAAGAGACACATGACTACAGAGCAACAAATATCAGAATTTAAGCAGACATATCATCAGAAACAATGTAAAGAAGACCATAGACCAACATCTTTAAAATAGTTAAAGAACATACTTTTAACCCAGAATGCTTTACCTGCCAAAATCTTTCAAACATGAAAGTGAAGTTTTTTCTAGATATATAAAAGCTGAAAGACAAGTGGTTTTTGATAAAGATACAAAGTCAACTTAATGAAGAAAGGATTGTCTTTTCATTAGTCTGAGGTCAGAAAATTGGATACCCATATGCCAGATACGGATTTTCATCTATACTTTGCATGATATGTAAAAAGTATCTAAGAATGGATCATAGACCTAAATGTAAATGAAACCTCAACTATAAAACTTCTAGAACAAAACATAAGGAAAGGAGAAAATCTTCGTGATTTTCTACTAAGATTTCCAAAACCTGGATATAGAAAAGTAAAATTGATAAGTTAGTTTTTTTTAAGATGAAAAATAAACTCTGCTCTTGAAAACATACCCTTAAGGGAATGAAAATATATACTCATTTCACTGGCCACTCCTTGTCAGTAATGCCTAACTCGGGAGCTGCGTTAGGCATTACTGACAACTCCTTAATTTATTTTTGTGCTCTTCCCTCATATCTCCAACTTCAAAGTATTGCAGTATCACAGAACTTAGTCTGTGTGCAGTCACTCTTTGATGATGTCACCATTTCATATTTTAAATACTAAAAGCATGTAACTCCCAAATGTGTACGTCCAGCCAGGACCTTTCCCTGGACTCCAAATTTATACAGCCATCTCCGTGCTTAACATCTCCACCTGCATATTTAGTTAGTATATCTTCAACTTAACAGTCTTAAACAAACCTACTGATTTATACCACACCAAACTGCAATTGTCTCACCCAGAGCAGCTCTTCTGAAGTCTCTCTATGTACATAAATGCTGACTTTTGCTTTCTAGTTACTGAGGACAAAAACTGAAGTCATCATTCATTTGAAATCTTTCTCTTATAGCACACATGCAATCCATCAACATATCCTTTACCTCTAACTTCAACACGTATAAACAATCTGACCACTTTCTACTATTTCATTCACAACCAGCAGTTCTAAGCTTGGTATGATGATCTTTTGCTCGGAATTTTTAGCAACCTCCTATAAAGTCTAACTTCCATTCTTGTTTCACTACAGTCTATTCTCGTACTAAAGCCAGAGAGAACGTTTTCAAAGGTTAGTCAGGCCATGTCTTTTCATTGCTCAAAGCTATTGTGCAAAATGGTTTCCTCCTCAGGGTAAAAATTCATCATTTTGTATAATGGCTTCAAAAGCCCTGTAAAATATGATACCATCTATGGCACTCTCTTGACCTTAACTCTTGATGCTTTTCTTCTTGACCACATCAGCCTCTTTACTGTTTGTTGAATTGTGGTGCTTGGAGTACACTCTTCAGAGTCTTTGGACTGCAGGGAGATCAAACCAGTCAATTCTAAAGGAAATCAACCCTGAGTATTCATTGGAAGGACTGTTGCTAAAGCTGAAGCTCCAATACTTTGACTGCCTGATGCAAAGAGCCAGCTCATTGGGAAAGACCCTGAAGCTGTGAAAGACTGAAGGAAGTAGGAGAAGGGGGTGGCAGAGGATGAGATGATTAGATAGCATCACCAACTCAATGGACATGAATTTCAGCAAACTCCGCGAGATAATGGAAGACAGAGGAGCCTGGCATGCTATAGTCCATGGAGTCGCAGAGTTGGACATGACTTAGGGACTTAACAACAAAACAGACTAAGCATGCTCCTGCCACAGGACATTTGTAAATCTTTTCCCCTCTGCTTGAGAAGCTCTTCCCCCATATGTCTATGTGCCTTATTCCCTCACTTTTAAAAAAGTCTAAGCTCAGATGTCTCATGAATGCAGCCCCTTTTCACCTCTCCTAGAAATTCTGTACATCTTGCTTCCCCTACATTTCTCCATAATACTTATCAAAATTGTATGTAGCAGGAATGTGCAAACTATGGCCAGTAGGCTAAATTTAGCTCCCACCTGTTTTTGTATATGAAGTTTTCATGGAACACAGCTATGCCCACTTTTTTAATATGTTGCCTATGACTGGTTTTTCATTACAATGACAAAGATGAGTAATTTTAACAGAGACACATGGCCTCCAAAGCCTAAAACATTTACTATTTGACCCTTTACAGATCAGCCCTTGGTGATCCTGATATATACTATATTTGCTTGTGTATTGCCTGTCTCTCCCCACTAGAAAGTAAGTCATATGAAGGCAGGTAATTTTTTTTTAACTGCTTCATCTTCAGCACCTAGAATAGTATCTGGCACATAATAGGTATTCACTAAGTATTCTAGGAACAATTAAATGATAAAAGAGAATACATGATATGATCTAGTAATTAGAGGGTATATTAAAGTATTTTAGGCTCTAAAGACAAAAGTTCCTCGAGATTATAAATTTTGTTATTATGTGTCATTATCACTTAAATATAATTAATATGCCTTCAATTAAGCATGTTTGCAGTTAAGAAAAGAGACTCCTGGGTAGGGGGAGTTCCCTGGTTGCCTAGTGGTTAGGATTCCAAGGTTTCACTGCATTGGCCCAGCACCTGGCCAAAAAAATAAGACTCCTGTGTAAAGATGGTAGAAAGAAACTACAGAATTTCCCTGTGATACCTATTCATATGATCTTCAACAATTAAAAAAAAAAAAAGAAAAGAGCAGAACCAGAGGAATGAAGAAAACAAAGCATGCATCAGTAGTAATCAGAAATAAGAAACTTGATAGAATCTCAGTGTCATATGTTTCAAAAGATGATAGCTGAGGAAAGAAACAGGTTTGCCAAAGCTTAGAATGGCACCCAGCCCCACATTTACTCCCCCAAATCTTATCTTAATGTCAAGCTTAATTGTGATCTTGAGATTTATCATTAACACAACTGAAGTAATATAGAATCTCCTTACATTTTTCTTTCTTTTTTTTTTTTTTTTACTATATTAAGTAGAAAAAGCTGCTGGGAAGAAATGTCTGAAAGATGATATGTGAGGATTAGGGATATTTCCTGGCAGAAGCAGAGGCTTCAGTAGTCCTGAAATGAGGGAATGGTCAAAATCTCAAGGGCTCTTTCCCTAAGAAAATCTGAGAAGAACTGAACCCATTTCCTCCAACAAAAGCCACACATAAAAGCTACCAAAAAAGCTCCTCTCTTCTTATTCTTTGGCCATACTAAATAATTCACAGTTCATAAGTTTTTTGTTGTTGTTGTCATTTTTAAAGATTCAACATAAATTGTTTTCAGGTGCTTCTATCATTTGATTTGCCTCTCAGATAATTTCTCTCTCCAGTTGCCTCTCTTCAGTCAAGAATAGGAAAGAGAGAGAAAGGTTGTAAATATATGGGGGAGGGGGAGAGAGAAGTACTAAAAAGTAATTTTACTGCACTTGGGCTGGGATATGTATATATATACACACACATATATATCTATATCTATACTTAGATGTATACATAGTGTGGCCAGTGTGTGTGTGTGTGTGCGTGTGTGCGCGCTGTGCTGAGTCGCTCAGCTGTGGCTGACTCTTTATGACTCCATGGACTGTAGCCCGCCAGGCTCCTCTGTCCATGGGGATTCTCCAGGCAAGAAGACTGGAGTGGGTTGCCATGCCCTACTCCAGGAGATCTTCCCAATCCAGGGTTCGAACCCAGGTCTCCTACATTGCAGGAGGATTCTTTACCATCTGGGCCACCAGGGAAGCCCATGTTACATATATGTATATATATATGTCACACTGTGCAGCATGCAGGATCTTAGTTCCCCAACTAGGGGTGAACTGTGCCTCCTGCAGTGGAAATGTGGAGTCCTAACCACTGGACTGTCAGGGAATTCCCTGGGTTAGGGTATTTTAAGGTCATTGACTCTCTTGTAAACAAAATATAATGACATTTTTTTTTTTGTAAGCTATTCTGTTGAAATAACAAAAGCATCCCACAATAAATACAAAATAACGCCTTCCAGTATTATTTTCTCTAAAGGTGGAGAAGACACTAAAGCGAAGGAAGTAGTAATTCAATATTGTACTTCTCAGAGCAAAAGCAGATATAAAACCATGCAGTGCCAAGTTTACTAAACCAGCAGCAAAATAATAAATATTATGTCTAGCGAGAACTCAGAATCAACTATTGGCAAAATTCCTTTAATGTGGTACTTTGAGACACTATAATATCAATGATATGTAATAAGAAAGCATAGTCTATCTACTCTATAACATGTGCATGCTAATCAAAACTTGATAGTCAGATGACACCTTCTATATAAGGAGCACACATGAGCCTTTTATTATTGATGAGGGAGAAGTCCTTGACAACTTCTTGTTTGTTTTTATTTTTAGTCACTAACAATTCATGCTTAAAGGGGAAGAAATTTTTTAAATTTGCTTTGTGATTATTTTTTGAACCAAAAATTTTTCTGGAAAAGGTTTGTTGGATTCAGTATTGACAGAATACAAGCAGAATACAGAAACATAACTACACTCTTTACAGTTAGAGAGTTGACTGTTGAATATTAATTCTCATAGTGCATTATTCCCAGAGCATAATTGTCTATAAACAATATGGACTTTGATCTTGATTCAGTTTTTAAAGGAAATCATGAAAATTGTGCTTATGACTGAATTTTGGTCCTTGAGTGTATATTCTTCAAAATGCTGTGAAATAGAAAACTCTTTGTTTTTCGACTTGAAACAGGCTAGCTGTCAAGAGGGCAGGTAGTCATGAATTTTTGAAATCAGATATGAGATTAAATATTTCTTCATGGGAATACCCTGGCTGTCCAGTGCTTAGGACTGATGCTTTCACTGCCTAACCCAAGTTCAGCCCTTGGTTGTGAAACTAAGGTCCCACAGGCCATATGGCTAAAAATAAAATAACTTTCATGACCCTAAAAAAGACTGTTTCTGTGATTTCAGACGGCTTGCCCCAAGGCATGTATCAGTACCTTGTAGAGCTTAAAAACTACCTTTCAGAGCTAAATTAGTACAGAGTTTAGTGCTGAAAATAATACATTAGGACAGACAATAATGCAAAGAAGCTTTTATTACTATGAGATGGATTCTTTCACAAATCATGATATGCATTTTCCTTCCCCCATCTCTACCAGAAAAAATAACCACTTCTAACAGAGAAGCCTGGCAGGGCACAGTCCATAGAGTCACAAAGAGTTGGACATAACTGAAGCACCTTAGCACACAGGCGCATGCAATGTGTACTCATTTCACTTTCAATACCTCTGTTAGAGTATTAACACATTGTATCAGGTATTTTGGAGTATTTTCATTTCTCAGTTGGACGGAGCACTCCTCAAGGTCTAGTGACTGTGGTCCTCCCCAACAGAGGTGTACTGGTAAATCTTTCTGGGCGTAAAAATATATACAGCTTACAAAGAATAGCGTATACAATACTGTATTATAAAATCTATATAGCCAATTGATTCTTACAGAATGCTTTGGTTGAGTTTCACCAAATTCTTGTTTCTATAGCCCTATCTGTAGTCAGCCTATAGTTGTGCAATGGTTGAAGAATGTAGTGCTAACATACATAGTCATTGGTATTTTTGTCTAAGAGTAAGATAAGATGAAAATGAAACAGTCCTTACTTTTTTCATCAATGATGTGACTTCTCAATTTGTTAATAGTTTTAAAATGGTTTAGAAAATTATTTCTCCATTTTTATGCTATTTCAGTGTTATAATTTAAATTTAATTTTATTAACTATTTTTAAAGCACTTTTTAAAGTCTACACTATTAATAAAACATTAAGTTATGCCCTGATTTGTAGTGTTTGCTGATCTCTAGATTGTAAACATTCCCACGGTGGTCTATTTCAAGCTACCAATGTGACGTCACTGGTAATAGAGTTGGGAAGAGATGGGCAGTAACACACCATTGTATCATTTTTTCTGCATATTACAATGGGCATGAATAACCTTGACAATAATACTAGTAAAGCATAATAAAATAAGAAGTGATGAGTTGTATTTGTTTTTAATATGTTTGAAGATATTACTTTTTAGTAATAGCTGTGCTTAAAAAGTTGTTGTTCAGTCTTTAAGTCTTGCCTGACTCTTTGCGACTCCATGGACTGCAGCATGCCAGGCTTCCCTGTCCTTCACTGTCTCCTGGAGTTTGCTCAAACTCATGTCCATTGAGTCAGTGATGTTATCTAACCATCTCATCCTTAAAAAGTAGCTTACAAAATTCCTAAAGATTTAACTTAACTACATGTGGTTGTATGATTTGTATTCATCACGCTCCTGCCCCTGTAGTGATCCCATGCATAACCTACATAGCCTTATATGACTGACTTGCTAATTATTTAATGCAGTGAACTTAATTATAGTCATCATCATGCCATTGGCTTCTACAGAGTATTACTATGAGAAAGACCATACAGATGATGTCTATGCATTGGCTATAAGATTGGGCTTAAACTTTGGTATTTTACTCCAAGGTTTTAAGTTTGTCTTAATGAATTGCTTATTTTCTTATTTACCAGACAAGAATAGTATCCTGAACCCTCTTTGTTTTATTTTCCTTGAAACTCACAGGTAAATCATATGCTTGATCACAATAACTGTTAGTACAGGCAAAAAACATTTCATTTTTAAAAAATCTTATGTTCAAATCTTGTTACATATATGTATGTACACATACATACATATATATACATATACACACCTTTATACATATATATGTATACATACAAACACAATTTCAAATTAGGTTTCCTAAGGTACATTTGGTATGAAATGTTGAATAAAGCCTTAAATTGTTTCCTTTATTTACCAGTTTTCAAAATAATGAGTTGGTTCCCTAGCATTCTTCAGAGGTGAATAATGAGTTTTTTTAAAGTATCATTATGAAATTATGTATTAAGTTGTATCTGTTATGTTGCAATCCATTTTAGTTATTCTTAAGAAACTTAAATTGTCTCAGCTTTGGCCAGTGGGAACCAATTCAAGTTGGCTTTTTCACATTTATTCTCAAGTCCTTTTATATTATCCCTAATCTTTGATAGTTTTCATGATTAATAGTATGATAGGATATTTTAGGCTTACCTTGAACATTTCCTATCCCCAAACTAGAATCAGCCTTTGCTTCAAGGAATCTGTTTCAGGGGCAAATGATGTTTACTGTCAATAATTGGATACATAAGTATGTGCTTGTTGCTACTGCATAGTCCCTGTTTTTAGGCCTTTACAATGAGCAGAACTAAGAAATACATATATTTTTAAATGTAAAATATTATAGTTCATTCTGATATATCCAGTTCAAATTCATGATCACAGAATTTTTATGTAACTCACTGATTTTACATCTGTTCTTTTTTGTCCCACACCCAAAACACCAACTTAATTATCCATTTGCTTTTTCTCAGACTATGCATGCAGTATAATTAAAATAATGTGCTCGTGTGTACGTGCTCAGTTGCTTTAGTCATGTCCAACTCTTTGCGACCCCATGGACTATAGTCCACCAGGCTCCTCCATCCCTGGGATTATCCTGGCAAGAACACTGGAGTGGGTTGCCATTTCTTCATTCAGGGGATCTTTCTGCAGACTCAGGAGATTGAACCTGTGTCTGCTGTGGCTCTTGTATTTTAGGAGGATTCTTTACCACTTGAGCCATATAGGAAGCCCCTAATTACAATAACACCACCAATTAATACCACAAAACTGTGGCTGATGATAACAATTTAAGTTCCTGTTTCATTGTTGCTGCTTTAAAGTTTATTTCTTAGTTTAAATCCTATAAGGAAAGTACTATTAAATTAATGTGTTTGAATATGGTTTTAAAAAATTCCTGGGACTTCCATGGTGGTCTGCTGGTTAAGACTCTGTGCTTCCAATGCAGGGGATGCAAGTTCAATCCCTGGCCAGGTAACTAAGGTCTCACATGCTGCATGGTGTGGCCAAAAAACAAAAAAAGATAAAAAACTACTACATTTAAAGTCACTTAGAGTATTCTCTGTATGGTTATGCCACCAATTCCATATATAATTAAGTTCACTTATTTCATTTAGATGGGATCACTTTTAAATTTTAATGTATTTTTGCTTTATAATTTGTAAATTATATTTATATATACTCTATGTTTCTGAAATCACATTTTTATGAGAAAACTTCCTGTTATTCCATCTTTGGTCCTCTGTTCCCTTCCTTTTTACAGGTAACCATTTTAAGGGCTTCCCTGGTGGCTCAGATGGTAAAGAATCTGCCTGCAATTTCGGAGACCTGGGTTTGATCCCTGGGGTTGGGAAGATGCCCTGGAGAAGGGAATGGCAACCCACTCCAGTACTCTTGCCTGGAGAATTCCATAGACAGATGAGCCTGGCAGGCTACAGTCCATGGAGTCACAAAGAGTTGGACACGTTTGAGCCACTAAACACTATATGTTTTAAAGTTTTGACTTTTCATTTAATTTAAAAAGTAAGATAGATGAATGGTAATATGCCATAGATGCTTCTTTCCACTTTGATATTTTTACTTAACAATATATACTGAAGTTGACAGTGAGTTACTTTATATTGCATATATTCTTTATTCCCTTTTAAAAATTGCATAGTACTTCACTGTATGTATGTACCATAATTATTCAACCATTTCACTATGATGGACTTGTGGATTATTTCCATATGTTAGCCTAAAACAATGAAAAAAACAGTTATTTTACTAGCAAAAGGGGGTTTCTTAGGGAACAACACAGAATTGCAGTTTGGGAGATGCAACTGTGTGAACCACAAGCAAGTTCAATAAAGCAAAGGAAAGAAAATTCTTACAGAGGAGATGGGAGAGTCAGGAGCGATGTTGATAAAAAGTCCATTGGAGGAAACTGAGAGTGCAAAGTATAACGGCTCTTAATTGACCGAGTTGTGACAGTCCCATTGGCTGAGCTGTTGCCAGGCCAGGAAGAGATCTTTTCCCCTTGCTGGCATTTGTAGTAAAACCATATTACTTCCAGCTGGAGATGCATGGTATGTCTCTTTCTGTTGGGCTCTTTGCGGACTTTAACTGGTACATGGGTGACAGCTCCCTCTTTTGACCTTCAAATTACATTTTACTGAGGCTTCTGTATTAATTTTCATAGAAACTTTTGCTGTAAGAAACAATGCTTCAATGAATGACTTCTTTTTTTCAGTGTTCGTCAGATTCTTGGAAGTGGGATTTGCCAGACAAAAAAAAATGTATATGTAACTTTGCTAGATTCCATGAACATTTCTTTGGTTGGGCTTTTTCTATTTTTCACTCTAACAAGCAATATTTGAGAGTGTTCCTTTTCCCCACAACTGCCTTACTAACAGGTTATGCTGTGAAAATTTTGAATTTTTGCCAATTTGTTGGGTGAGACATAGTATCTCAGTGATTTTAATTTGCATTTCTCTTATTAAGAAGGTTGAGAATGTTTCTATTTAAGGGGCATTTACATCTCTTTTTCTGTGAAATATCTGTTCATATCTCTTGCAATTTTTCTCTCAGGGTGTTGGTGTTTTATTCATTTTTAGATACTCTTTATATGTAGGGTTATTAAATTGTCTCTTATATGTTACAAATGTTTTTCATATTTTCACTTCATCTAGTTTTGACCATTGCTAGGAACATTTTCCCTACTCTTCACTTACAGAGGAACTGACCCATAATTTCTCCTAGTACTTGAATGGTTCAAATGTTTATATTTAAATATCTGATCTTTTTGAAATTTATTCTTGGAACAGATCCAAATTCATCTTTTTCCTTATGACTACTCAGTTATCTCAACACCACTTATGAAAAAGTCCATCTTTTCTTTACTGCTTTGAGATACAGCTTTTATCTATGTTAAATTTCCATATATATGGACATGGGTAATTTCTCAACTTCCTATTTTGTTTATTGGTCTTTTTTTTTCATGTGCCAATGCTACCATTAAATTATTAAGCCTTTATAGCATATTTAATATCTGGTATGACACCCCCCCCCTACTCTCAATGTTCTTTTTGAGGGTTTTCTAGTTTTTTGTTTTTTTTTATTCCAAATGAATTTTATAATCAGTTTATGCTGGTAGAAGCATTCTTTTTTTTTTTTTTTTTGGCCGCATGGCTTGCAAGATCTCACCACCTCCACCAGGAGGAACCTGTGCCCCCTATAGTGGAAACGTGGTCTTAACCACTGGATCTGCCAGGGAAGTTCCGTAACAGTATTCTGAATCAGCAGTGTTTATTGGAAGCACTGTCAGAGTTTTTTAAAAAAGAAAATAAACACTTGACCCCACCCATACATAGTGAGTCTCTAGATATTGGGCCTGGGTATGCACATTTTGAAAAAACTGTCCAGTTGATTTTAATAATCCCATTTAAAAATGACCTATAAAGCATAAATTCAAGTTCTAATTCCAGACTACCTTATGATTTGTTTTCTCTTATGTATTCTGTATTCTGGACCTTACTAAACGACTGCAGCATTTGCCCAGTTCCCTAAGCCAGAAATTTAATTTTCCTTTAATCCTTCCTTTTCTTTAACTCAGTTTGTCACAAAAATCTACATTTTACTTTGCTTTAAACCTCCAGTACCACTGTCTTTTACCATTTTCTCATGGTCTCTTAAGATTACTCTTCATAATATAGTCTATCATCTGCACTATGTATACAGTTAATTTTTTCCTAAAAATAATGTTGATCATGTTACTTCTTTGCTGACCTTTGTTGGCTTTC
Source organism: Giraffa tippelskirchi (assembly GCF_054371585.1). NCBI lineage: Eukaryota > Metazoa > Chordata > Mammalia > Artiodactyla > Giraffidae > Giraffa > Giraffa tippelskirchi. The sequence continues at coordinate 98,592,683 of NC_137277.1, forward strand.
AGGATAAATTCAACCAAGGCACATAAGGCCTTACACTCACAGGTCCCAACCTCCTTTTCCCCCTTAGTCCCTGTTATTCTACAACTCACACTGAGTATTCCTGTTACACTGGATTTCTGACTACTGGATGGACATTAGACCTGGTAGCTTTTTTAATGTAAATTTATGGCTTCTTTCACTTAGAATTTGCTCCCACCTTCTTTGCCTAGTAAGCTCTCAGTATTTGAGATGCAGTTCAAATGGCCTTTCTTTGATAAAGCTTTTATATAGACTCTTAGTCAGAATTAGTAGATCCATCCTCTTTATTCTAGCAAAACTTTATTATTTGTATCTTTATAATGTGATTTTTGTGAGTCTCTGATCTTCCAGAAATTTCACACTTTCAACATCAACTAGAATGTGAGCTTTCATGTTTTTTCCAGCCTCTAGCAGAGTGCATAGCATATAGCAAGCACTCAAATGTTTGTTCAGTGAATGAAAACAAATAAAGCTTCATTAGTCTGTACTGATTGAAACAGAAACAAGACATGACAGTGGCCAGGTGGTTCTACTATTAGGATCTCTCATTCGTTTGGCTTTTTGTAGTTCGTAGTCAGCCTAGACTTTGTTCTCTGCACATGACAGTTCCTTACTCTCTGAAGGTCCATGTAACCGAACCTACAGTAGCATACCTGTCCATCTTTATCTCTTCCTGTTTATGAAGTTCTGTCTTGGTCCTAAGAATAGATAATGCTTTATAAAAAAAAGTACAATTTAGTCTATAGTGGTAGAAAACTTAATTTATGGTACTAATTTAGATTAATTATTGGTATGAATAATTAGTTTAGGTGTATATCACATATAGGATTTTACTTATATTGGAAAAGATCTATTTGATCATTAAATTCTTTTATAATTCTGTACATGATCAAGTACTAATTTAGATGATGAACTCAAGTGGAAGACTAAGTGCTATGGGAGCCAAATTATTTTATAACTTATAATTATTTTTTCTCCCCCCCACAACTCTATGACTATGTTGTCATCTTTGAAATAATCAAATGTGGTAACATGAAAAAGGGAAAGAATCATATTTAAAAATAATTTAACCATAACTTCTTAGTAAGTGGGTATCAAATACTAGAGTAATCCAGTTTAAAATTTTTAATGTTTCATTATTTTTAAAATCAGTCTTAAAGGTATAGATTAAATTGGATAATAATATATTTGAATTACCAAATAACACCAAATTATTTTAAACATATTTTAATATAAAAATTGAAGTTTTTATTAAAATACAGAAATTCATTTTATTATGAGTTTTTCACTTGTCAACTGTATTTAAAAAATATTTTTCAAACTATGTAAAGAGCCCTTGATGATAATAAAAATACAGTTTTTAAATATTTTAAACACACCAAAATCAAATTCTTTATTATTACCACATTTACCCTTTATTCCAACCTTTGATGACACTCTTAATTTTAAGTTACTTCATTATTCAACCAAGAGAAAAAAAACTTTGTGTTATATATGGCTTCAACTTGAAGTTATACATATATATGTAAGTTAGTCACTTTCATTATCTGTGTACTATTTTTTCTATTGATTAGGCATATATTAAAAACTTTAATTACTAAATAAGTTTTCTTATGTTAAACAGTTTTCCCCACAGGTGCTTTTTTGTAAAAACTAGGCAATGTAAATTACATATTCTTATGAAACATTGTCTGGAAAGCCAGTGTGCCATCTTCCAAGCCAGTATTATTATTTCAGCATTTTAATGGAACCAAACTTTGAATTATGCTTTGCAGTCTATTTTAAAAGTATTTAAGTAAGTAAAAGATACATTCTTAGTTATCTAAGTTATTCAAGTGTGCCACAACTTTATTTCCAGAGAAATGTTTTATGAGAATTCTTATATGAAAATTGAAACAATTTGAATCTAGCTATTTCTTTTTATCCTTTCAAAATTGAATATTTTCAGCAGTAATGCTAATGATTAGACAAAATGTCTGAAATGGATTGTTGAAATATTAATATTAAAATACTTTATTTACACATGGAAATATCAGTGAATTGTCCTGTTTACTCCCAAATATTTAAAAATACTGTTTTGAGTAATGACCCCCTATTATAAAATGCATCAACTTTCTTACATGTTACTTTGCTAAAGTAATATCTAAATGCTAGCTTTCGACACTTATACTGGAATCTGTATTTTTCTTTAACATTATTAGTAAATTTTGATATTGTGGAACTGTTGACCCAGTCATACATGTACAGAACTTGGCCTTTGAGTTAATTAAATATGAGTTAATAATATATTATAAGGAAATTATTATCCTTATTACAGTTATTAGGTAGTTACTCAAATTATAGCTTCAAAGGAATGCAGAGCATGGAAAACTCAGGATTAAATTATGCATTTGAACCTTAGGCCAGCTTTTACTGTGGAGACAGTTTTCTGCAAAGACCAGAATTGTATGTCATTGAAATTAAATGCTTTTCTGGGGATGGAAGGTTCCAGTTTTTAATGAAATTACTGAGTGTGGTGTAGTGAAATGATTAAAATCTGTATTCCGGGAATGTGGCAGGGAAAAAAAAATCAATAAGTGCTAGCACAGCTTTGCTGCTCAATGTGAATCCTGAGAATGAAATAAACTATTACAAAAATAATAATTAAAAACATATCAGCACATTAATTTATTTAGCATCAGTCTCCTGAGACGACATCTTCACTAATTTTTAGCATACATTTTACTATGTAATGAGCAGCCTTCTTTTCAGATATCCCTATTAAGACAGGCAGTATTTCTGCCCTTCCCCCAGTGCTCCTGCATTGCAATCATTGTACTTGCACTTATTATGTTACAAATGACCGAGGTAAGGCTGACATTCTCAGTGCATGCAAAAAGACCTAGTCTGCCAAGCTTTTTTTTTTTTCCTAATGAAGCAGCTTTGTGAAATCTCCCCATGTGTTAATACTAATGAAGATCCTCCAGCACAATTAAAATCACAGCCAGTGGCTGAAGAGGAAACATAAAACAATAGCATCTTTTAAGATACATTTATCCACATATGCATGTACAAAATATACATACATGGTCAAATTATTTTTCTATAGGTTGCCTTTTACTTACTCTTCATCCTGAAAATTAAATTATGCAGTTTTTAGTTATATGAACTTTAGGGACTTTTAATGTGTTCCAGGGGAAAAACACTACCTCAATGAAAAAAAATTTTAATTATTTATCTTCTTTGATAATAAAGCGTTACCAAGGATAAGGCCTTTTTTAAAAAACTTTTTTTTAGGAAACTACAGGGTGGTGTGCTGTAGGAGGGAATGGGGTGTACTTCACCTTTGGTTTAACTTTATTGGCTTCAGGATGTTGAAATTGGTGGAGGAAAATGGAAGGGTAAAAAATAGGAAGTTAGAAGAAATTGTGGGGTAGACAAATAGCATACCTCGTGTGTAATTTAAAGATGGAGCAATAGGCTACCTAGTCTTAACTTGATTTTTTAAGTGTTCTAATTCCTACAATTAGCTATCCTCTCCTCACCTTTTTTGCCTTCTCAGAAGTGTGTGTGTGGGGGGACTATTGAGGTTACCTTTTGCAGTTTTAACGTATAACTTTAAAACGACTTCTTATTTTAACGTTTTATTTAAATTTTAACTCAGTGCATAAACATTACAGCAGCTTAACCTGCCCGGGTTAGGGCAGTAGCATTTTATCCTGGGACCATTTTGCGTCCTGCTTTTTATTTTGAGTTCCAAAGGTATTACATTTAATTGACTCAGACTCAAATTCTGAGTTTATAGACAAAGTTTAGGTGGACATGGTTAATCTACGCTCCCTATTCGCCCGTGTACTTTTTTTTTTAAATTACGTTTTCAATCGTATTTTCTGTCTCCTCTACTTTTAAAAGTAAAACAAAACATTAGAGTTCCTTAACTTTTTCCTGGAACAAGAATCGGTGCAAACTCAAAGCTACAGGATTCTTGGGAGGAAGAAGCCACCCCCTCCCTCCCTTGGCTACTTTAGGAGCTGATGGGTCATTTATTATTGGAACTGAAATGGTATAAACAATTCTCTCTCTTTTTTCCCTTGTTAACAGCAACTTTCATTGTTAGAGAGAGGAGAGAGAGAGAAGCCTTGTTGGTTGACGTCACTTGGTTCATGAAGCCTTCGCCTAGAAGTGAAGCTGCTGAACAAACCTTGAGAAGAATCATCTCCTGCTTCAATCTGCTGCTGGATAGGAACTAATCAGAGGCGGAAGACGGAGAAGGAGGGCGTCCAGGGCTTTGCCGATCACAAATCTCACCTCCACTCCAACTCTCCTTATACCTTTCTTGCAAAAATAATAATAGAAATAAGGAGGTGGTGGGGTTTCCAAAACAAAAATCGTAACCTTTAACCATCTGGGGAAGGCAAAAATCCCATCCACCGCAACTCTCAGTTCGAAAGTAAAGGTGAGTTTAAAATCCTCGGGTGTGAGGGGTGAGGGTGAAGATGAAAATTCCAAATATTGTAAAGCCGTTTGAAACCGAAAAAGAGAACAAACTGCGCTCCTGCGAGTGGGTTAGACTCCGGAGTTGCTTATCTGGAGGCGCTTGCTCTGCCCGCCGTGCCCGCCTGGCCGCGGCTGTTTACCCTCGCCGGTCGGTGTGTCTCTTTGTTGTGCTGGCTGGAAGGCTGGGGTGGTGCTCGGGGTCCCGAGTGCAGTTTGGGGAGGAGGACGCGGAGATGCGCGGTCCTGGGTGGGAGGTGGGGAGTGCGGTCTCAGGAGAACGTAAACTTTATTCGTAGCCGCCAGTGCGGGACTTCGGTCTAGCAGGGCCGTGCCTCCCCCAGCGTGGGCAGACGCTGCCGCCGCGAGTCCGCCTCCTTTGTGCCGGCCTCCCTGCTCGGCCGCTGGCGCTTCGCATGTCCTTTTTCCTCCCTTCGGCTTCCAGCGCTCAGGTCGCCGCCAACAGTTTGGCTTCTCAAAAAAACACCTCTGGCACGGTTGCGATCGCCGTTCCTACTCGGGAATAACCGCTGCTCCCCCCATCCCCGCTGGGGTAGTTTCAAGATACCCCCCAACCCCCCCCCCCGTACGCCTACTGCTGCCCTTTTCTGCCTCCGCCCCCTCTTCCCGGTAGGACTGATAAGCTGCGCCTGCCACCCCCCACCCCCAATTCGGGTCTCTTTTGCTCTCTCTCCCGGAGTAGCTTGGGGCTTGGGAGTTTACAGAAAGTGAGCTGGGGTGGGGGGTGGGGGGTGGGAGTAGGGGCAGGTGGAACTGGGGAAAGATCTGGATACCTGGAAAGTCTGTTTCAGTACGTAGAGATTAGAGGAGCATAGCTTTTCCTATAGTAATGTCTGTCTCCTAGCAGTTCTTCCCCGGGAGCTGCCTCCTGCTCTCAACTCTTCTTCGCTCTTTTAATCTTCTTTTTGCTCCCCTTCCCCCCCTCTCTTTCCATTTGCGGCTCCTCTCCTCTTAAAGTAGTTCCACGAACCCCAGAAATGGGACTTGGGAAAGGAAGGAAATGTTTGGAGAGTCAGAACTGGCCCTGCTGTTTGGGAGATTTTCCCTTCTTTTCTCTCCTTCTGTATTTATCTTTTGTGTGTTGCTTCCTTATAAAGAGAGAAGCAGCTGCAGTCCTTGGCCGAGTTGCTGAAATTTATCCCTTTGTGTATATTACAATATCCTCCATTTTTTTTCCCTCTGCCCTCTAAACAACAAGCGTTTCGCCATCTTGGGCAATTTTTAGTCCCAAGTCTCTCTCTCTCTTTTTAATTTTTATTTTTCAAGGACTGGGAAGAAACCTCAGAAAGTCAAAAAGTGTGTCTGGTTAAGATTCAAAGTTTAGGGAGTGTTCAGGGGGCCCAGTGACATCATGTAAACTTTATGAAGAAATTTTACCAGGAGTAAATTTTTCGCTTAATTTTTTCCCTGTTTTAAGCGACCATGTGAAGGAGCATGTAACTTACAGGTTAACGATAAGCTGTTCTGCTTATTTTTGTGTCCTGCTCTCAAAATGAGCCCTTGGTGTCTGCACATTTTATGTTTTGGTAACAGGTGGAAAACTATGTGCAAAAAAATGGTGGAAACAGTGGCCTTTGGTATTTACCAGGCTTTTGTGTATATGCTTTTTTATACTTTAAAGGATTTGAATATTTACATGTTTCCTTTTTTATTTACTCCACTCCTGTGGATTTTTCTTTAATTGGCTTGGTTAATATTTATGTGTACTTATTTTAGATGACCTAGATCCCTTCTTGTAATTAACTGTTTTGTTTTTTTACATATTTATTTGCATTTTGAAGATACAGCTTTCAAAAAAAAGCTGGAGATACTGGATACTTTAAAAATATAGTAGCAGATATTAAGTAAAATGATTGGCGAAAATATGGTTAGTGTTTAAAAGGCAGCATTGATTTAAAAATATATTTTGTAATCTCAAGCTATATGCTCTTTTGTCAGCCATTATGAAAAGATAAACAATAAAAACTGGTGGTATTTTAATTTGCTTGTCTAAAATAGTTTTTCCCCTCACTAAAGTTCGGTTGGTCACATGATCAAACTTAATGATATACTGACTGGTATATAAGAGGCAATGCAAATTGAATGGGAAAGTGGAATTCTGTCTCCTGTAGTCATTTTCAGTCAGCGTATTTACTTCTTTTCTAACAAGGACATGAAACTGTCTGTATTTAATTTGCATTCTCTTTGTCTTCTGGGTTGGGGAAAAACATTGACTACCATTAACTCAAAAAAAGCTAATAGAAGCAATTCCAAGTACATTGAAAGATTTGTCTAACACATAAAAACTTAGGTTGTATATGGTATGTTTCTATCTCTGTAGCAGTCTTATTTGATGTTATCTGCTATGCTATTTATTTAGAGATTTGCTTTATGTAAAACGCAATACAGAAAGCTTGACTGAATTGAATGTCTGACATTTATGTGAATCGTAGGTAGGTGAAAAATGTTTAAATAGTTAAAAGCACATAGAACAGATGGTTCTAAATTATACATGCAACAAAGGACTGGAAGATTTGGCAGATTATAAATGGCAAGCACAGAGGATAAGCAGTTTAAGAAAATGGGAGTTAAGTACGTTTGATGTCTCACACCTATTGTAAACACTGTACATATTGTCACTGTGCTGCATAATCAATAACTTCCACACATTGAGGCTCTTTAAGTTTCAGATAGAAAAAAGCAGATTGTATAGATGTTTGAAATGAATGGTTGAATGTAAAAGTATTTAAACCTGTGATGGTGAGTTTTTCTCTTTCTTTTTTTAAAGAAAATAAAATTATATGCTTTAAAATAGGAAATTATTTGTAAGAACTTAATGTTGTAGTCATATAATGGTTTGGACAGATATAGGAGTAGATACATATTTTGAAATACAGGGGATAGTATATTTGCTGTTATATGTTATACTAGGGCTGAACTGTAGCAGCATTTACTGTTTCAAACACTCTTGAACAATATTTTTAGACTCTTCAGTCTTGAAAATGCATTTATTAGAATACTGTTAGCATAAGTTACTAAACACATTAAATGAAAGAAGGGCATATGTTAGTAATACTTTTTGAGTTTTGTATGTAAAATAATAATAAGATTTTACTTGATAACTCTTTACTAGTTTACTCTCAGTTTTAAAAATGGAACAATTTATATGTAGTTTTGCCTTTCTAGAAGAATCTGAGTAATATTTTGCATTTTCAAAAGATTTAAAATAACTTATTCAACTTGGTAGAAATTTGTTTTTATTTTTATAAGCTATTTATTTAAAATGCACATGAGACTGTAATGGAAATCTTGGAATTTTAATTCTGTTGCCCTTTTTCCCATTTCTTTGTTTGCATGTTTATTATAGAACTACAGTGTAAAGGAGCAGATGTTTTGCCAAACATCCTGATGTGTTGCTTTTTCTTATGGGAGTGCATAACTGTTCCTTCTGATGCATCAACTTGACAGCTGGTTGATTTCATGGAACTGCTAAGAAGCCATTAGTGGTGTCATTGAATTGAAACAGAACAGTCACTCCCAGCTTGAACTGCAATTGTTAATGTCTTTGTTGCTACTTTTGTGTTACTATATAAGATGTAGGATATTACAGTTGCACAAAAGTTTGCTTTTTCGTCTTATCCCTTGAATTAGTCAAAGTATGTGATAAAACTTGATTACTTTTAAGTTTAAAGATTTATCAAAGAAAGATTTTGAGCTGTAGTTTGTGCATTTTTGAACTAGTCCTGGCTAGAACTATCAAAGGAAGATAGGATTTAGCACAAAGTGATGTGGCGATTTTGATCCCTATAGGAAATAATTTTATCAAGGTTTAATGATTTTGAATAAACTTGATATTCTGAGGGATTAATTACCTTGTGAGGTTAAGAAATTTTTGATTCTATTTAAGTATTTTATATCATGAGACTTTAAAAATATTGTGCTTTCATAAATGTTGACTTGTTTGATTAAACATTTCTTTAAACTTTTGTTGTAGAAGATAATCAGAAGAGAATAGTTATTGACAAAAAGGGCAATGTAGGGTTTAATTTTCTTTATGAGGAGGTAAAAATAACATTCAGTAATTGACTAGCAGTCATTTAAGATTTTAAAATTTGAAATTATATTTTTATTTTACTAGTAACTTTTATCGGTAGTTTCAACTATCATACTGTGGTACTAAAATGGTGTCAGATCATCCCATTGGTGCCAAGGCATTTTCAGCTTTTTCTAATTACTTGCTTTTTTTTTTTCTTCAACGGGAGAGGAGGTAGGAGAGGGGGAGAATAAGAGTGATAATCTCAACAGAAGAAAACACATTTAAAAAAATTTGTGTAAAAAACTTAAGGATGATGAGTTTAAGGATAAAAGGTAACTTATCACTATGTTAAAAGTTATTTTCTAGTTCCAATATTTATTGATTTTTAATTTTAAAATCTTCAACAGTTTTTCAGAGCATGACATTTATAACATACTTAAAATAGTTTACCTTTAAAAGAAATTCTTAAAATGTGAAATTGATGATTAGAATAGATAATTTACTGAGTTAAATCCCATTAAAAGGACTTCTTAGACAATATAAACAAATTTAAACACTTATAATGCACCATGGAGTTATTCCTGAATTATGATTTCCTGAAATCATAAGTTTATGAAAATGCTTTTCTTTTAAATAGATCATACATTACTGAGACTAAAGGTAAAATTTATACTCAGGTAATAATAGTTACTTTTATATAACCTTTTGATATAATCATCATGCAGTTTCTTAAAATTATTCTATTACCTTAGCCTATGATTCAAATTTTAAGAAATATGCTTACTCATAAAATATTTGTATCATGTCAGATATTCATATAAACTAAATGGTAAATTGAGCTGTATATTAAATGTAAACTTTTTTAAAGGAATATCAGTGTTTAGCTCATTTTTAGAGATGATATAATTTTAATTGTAGTGCAAATAAGCATCCCAAATTTAAGTAGGAATTTTTCCACATTGAGTTTCTTAAAGGAAAGCAGTTCTAAACATAAGAGTCATAAAAAGTTTAAACTTATATATGTAAGTTTATTTGTTGACTCTATTAACTTTGAATAATGAGCAATAAATATATTTGATTAATTTACAATTACATATGGAGCTTAAACAAAAGTGAATTTACATGACTTTTAAATCTGTTTTAAATGTGGTATGATTTGTGGCATCATAATATAGTCTGAGATGTAAAATATTTAAGAGACCTGATATTTTTAAGTTAAACACTGAACTTTTTAAAATAAATGGCCTTAAGAACATGAGATGAAACTACTGTTTTTATCCTACATATTTAAAAATTTACTCTGTAAGATAGTGTTTTTAATTTTTTAAAAATAAAATTAATGCTTTAAAAAGTTATTTTTATAACTTATGACATTTGGCTTGTACTTTGGTTTTTTAATGCCTTTCAAATGAAAATTAAATGTTAGAGATAATAGTAATGGAGCTAATACATAGATCACAACCTTTACTGACTTCATGTGTATACATGTGTGCATGCTTGTGTATGTAAGGATAAAGAAGCATTTTGTTTATAGATGATTATTGTACTTTAGTGATGTGTAGACATAATTGTGTTTTTCCTCTGTTTTCTCCTCTTAACACTTTTCCACAAGCATGCACTCATTAATCAAAGACGGTGCACTCCTGCTGAGGGCAGAGAGGTTCATCAAATTGGCAGTCAGTTTGGTGTAAAGAACGGTGTCCTGAAGCTCTTAACTTGCTGGGACATAAATAAATCTAAGGTCTTTGTATGCAAACCCTGGAGGTTAATACTGTATAATTCAATGTCCTGTCTTTGTTTTTATGATTGATGTTTTTAAATGTTTCAAGCTTGATGCAAGTCTTCTTGCAGGTCAGGTCTGACAATCTGATTGGCTGAAGTCAGAAAGCATTAGGTTGTCAGAAGGACTTTGAGTATGCTGCAGAGATTTTGATTTTTTTTTCCTACTAGATCATTGTCATATTGCCTGAGCTGTTATAGGAATGTACCAATGATTGACATCCCCTGCTGTGATAATGGACCCAGTGCATGAAATGCCAATAGTTTGGTCCTATTTGTTCGGAAGCTTACTGCTATTTGTATCCTTAACAGAGCTAACATGTAGAACAAGCAAAACTACTGGGATTTCTCTGTAGAAATAGTGCTGGGATTTGGCTTTAACATGAATTGGTTGCATATTCATAATTTAAGAACAGCTGGTTACAGCAAGCACATAGTCATTTGCAAGCTATTATAAACCATTCCACTCACACATGGAGCCTGTGCTTGGTGGATTTTTTTTTTTTTATTGATCTACCTGCATTTAAAATCTGGTCACTGCTGCTACAGAAGCTCTTCTTTTTAGCTGTGTTTGCAACATAGAACAGCTTCAATTTTAAATATTTAATTTAAGCTAAATGCTGAATAAAATAAGCTTTGAAGGAACTAAATGTAAAAGGTCTATAATGTATATTACCCACCATATGTCTCATTTTGGCCCCAAACAAACAAACCTAGATTATACAGACATTGTATGTTTTGGAAAGTATGTTTTGTGATTTTGTCCATAGATGAATAACCAAATTATCTTTGATATGAAAATATCATTAATTATATTTTACTAGTTAGGTATAGTTTTAAGAAACAATGCAAACAATAAGTTGTGATTAATTAACCTGTAAAACAGTTTCATCTTATATGTAGAAAAATGATAGTACTTTTAGTTTTGAGTGATATGAGGCAAGATAGAAAAGAAAATCAACAAGACATTATAATTGGATTAGAATAACGCTAACTCTAAAAAAATTTAGGAGTCTCTCCTGCCTTTAGGTCACTTCTGGAATATAAAGCACAGCTGTGCTATTACAGTATTGAAATGACATGTGTAAGCTAGTCCAGCTTTAATAGTTTCCTACATGTTGTGCTGCCTAGTAGTGACTGAAAAGAGAGAAGAAAACCACTGTATCTCAAGCTTCCAAAGAGAACTGTAGGAGGAGAAAATGTTAAATGTGAATTCAGATATCCTGGTAGGAATCACAGGAAGTTTTGCCTTGATTTGTGTATGTTAAAATAAGTGGATACCTGAGTGATTTACAATGGTGGTGATTATATTGAGCTTCCCACACAACATAGTGTTAGATTCACATGTGCTTGCATCTGTTTGTCCCCACACTAGATGATAAAGTAGCTTTCAGCTCTTCAAGGTTGAGTACCAATCCTAAGAGTGCATTTTACTCTTTCTTGCCTTCACAAATGGCTGGATATGTTGGTAATATAACAGAATATATGGCCAAATTTAATCTAGTTGATAGTAGGCTGCAGTTTTTTCTAAATAATAAATTGAAAGGTTATTAAAGGACAATGTTAAGTTTCAGTTTTGCATTTTGTAGGATAATGACTTTATGTAGTTAATTTGCCATTATTTGAGTTTACATTGATCATTTTGTGAATTATTCTATGCCTTTTTTTTTCTCTCTGCCTTTTGGCTATTGGCCTTTCAGTTATTTCCCTGCTCTTTCACAGTTTAACAAAGAGTAAGCTGAGTTAGTGTAAAAGGAAGTAAATTTCAAATGAGTTTAGTTTCCCTTCATTCTTTACTTCTTGGTAGATCAGATAGAGCGAAGTCCTTAGATTTTCACCAAAATGAAGGTTTAGGATTTTGTCTCCCTTTTCTGATTCTCATTATATAACAGGTAATTATAATTAGATAAAAAGAAAGGTGAGATAATGGGTCCATTTTTAAAAATATTAGAAACTCAGCAAAACAGTAGAAAATTTAGACATTACTTGAAAACTGAATTGACTCAGTACCTGCAGCTGCAGGAGAATCACAGGTATTTGATGCACTTTTATTCCTCTACTACTGATAATTTGGGAAAAGGAGGGCAGCTGCCTTCATTCATCAAGCTTGTACTCGGTGCTGCCTTCAAGCATACTCTTGGTGAGCCATGGAATATAGTTTGTGAAAGCTCATAGTAGGATAGGGATGACTTTTGTCTGGAATTATTAGAAAAGGTTATTTGGTTTAGACAGCTTTGAATTAGACCAAGAAGATGAATAAACTGAATATTCAGAGATATGGAAGAAAGTATCCAACTAAAACAAGACAGCATGAGCCCCCTGTGGAACAAATTAATTCAAACTAGGTCTGTTGGGCATGTGGAGTAGTTGTGCAACATTGTTGGGGTCACCCTTGAAGGAAAAGAGAATGTTATGGGGTCCTGCTTTTCCATTGCTTTCAAATTTGACTGCTTGGTGCTCTCTGGAGAAGGTGAGTTAATCAGTTTCAAATCATCCATTTCAATGATAGGATTGTTGTTTGTGGAAACAAGGTTAAAACTGACAAAACTGCCTTTTCTGGTCAGAGTTATTCAAATATTGTGTTTAATGTAAGATTAACCAGAACCGCTTTCTTCTCCCTCATTCTTTTTTTTTTTTTAAATAAATTTATTTATTTTAGTTGGGGGCTAATTACTTTACAATATTGTAGTAGTTTTTGCCATACATTGACATGAATCAGCCATGGGTTTACATGTGTTCCCCTTCCTGGACCCCCCTCCCACCTCCCTCCCCTCCCTCATTCTTTTCTTATGCTCTATAAATGGTTTTGCTTGAAACCTAATGCATGGTTGTAACTACTAAGAACATTGAGCAAAGAGAGGACATCACTGCTATTTCCCTTTTTTAGATTTGGTGGTGAGGAACTAGCTTTCCAAGGGGGTTTGATGCCTCTGACTCAGAAAACACTTTTACTTCTTTTAGTTCCTTTGGATAAATGAAGACTGCCAGACAGACTGGCTGCACTGTCAATAATGGGAATATCCATAAGGACAAAAAGTGACAAAACATAAGCCCTTACTTTAAATTACATCAGTATTGAATTTCACTGATAATAGAAAATTCCACAAAGAGTAGAGAATATGAAAAGGAAAAATTTAAAAATTCATGCTCAAATGTAAAAGAAAGTCTTCATTTTCTGTGATTAGACTTTTCCTAACTTCATTGTTGTTGTCCTAAGATAATTACGTTCATTTCATTTTCCTTATTTGCTGTACTTTGATGAACATTTTCTTGAAGGGACATGTTAGAAGAAAACTTAAAAATTTCTATGTAGTCATTTCTTGATGGTGAGTTTTGAGTAAATTAAATGTGGAAATGAGTGGAAATAAAAGGCTATCTAGTATCTGAGTTTAGAAAGAAGTCATGCTTGTTACCTTTTCTGGTTTCCATGATGACATGATTGTTGAAACATAACTTCTGGACTTCCTTGGGAAAAGGGTCATTATTAACAAAAAACCATTACAGTGATGTAGGAAGGAGCAAAGCCTATCTTGAGCATCTGAAAAAATGAGGAAGCGGCCTGTAAGTCATAGGATAATATATTTCTCTTTTATGGATTGTTAGTGTAACATACTGCAAGACAAAGTAACAGAGACTGTGGATCAAATCTGTTTTTAAAAGAATAATACTGCAGGGGACTTCCCTGGTAGTCTAATGATTAAGACTCCCCACTTCCACTGCTAGGGTTGCAGGTTTGATCCCTGGTCAGGGAACTAGGATCCTTCATGCAGCACTGTGCAGCCAAAAATAAAAGGAGTACTACAGAGCTAAAGGAAATGTTGGGGCTAGGCAATAACAACAACAAAAAGATCAGAGTTTTAAAGAAGGCTTTTAAATGGGGGTGCAGAGGAGTGTAGCATTATTATATAATTGAGTCCTCTTGAAAAGTATCAAGAATTTCTTCATTCTGGGCTGAATATCTTAACATTAAATTCTTGTATGTTGTTACTGATATTTTTAGTAGCTTGTTGAGAAAATAACTTATCTATGACCATACCTTGGGGATTTGAAGTAGGAAGTTGAAGGGTTAGGGAAGGGCTGTGTAAACAGTAAGATAGTTGGTCCAGGAAGAGAACATGTAATAAATTTGGCCAGTTAGGTAAAACCTCTTTCCACTTCTTTCTCCAGAAAGAAATGTACTTGCCAAAATTCATAAAAGAGAAGAACTGGTTTAAAGAGTATGTAAATGCTTTTGTATGAAGTGTGAAATGAAATAGTAGGAAAAAGGCATGCTGGGGGGAGGAAAGTAAGGATTAGGAATGTAACCAGAATTTCCCTGTTTTTATTTTGAATAAAATGTTCCATGACATAGTACCTTGAATTTCACCTTTTTCATTTTAGTATGAAATATGTTTTGTGAATAGGTCATTTTTGGCAATTTATTGCAGATATCTCAATAGGGAGCATTTGATATGTTGCAGCTGAAGTTCAGAGATACAACTAAATTAAGCATGTGTGCCTGAGTAAAAATAAATGTTTGTTTCTGTATTTGTAATCTTAGCACTTAACAAGTGACACACACACACATATATATATATATATAGCTATAGTTACCTGTAGAAACAATCACTTACTAATTTCTCATGTTTAGTACTCTTGTGATGTGCTGATAGTTCTGTATTAGGCAGCAGTGATTAGTTAAATAAATTGGTCATTAAATTGAGAACAAGAATTGGGTCAGCTTCTATTTTTTAATAACTAGAAATAATTCAAGATGACCAGAAATAAAATGCATGGTTCATAATATACTCAAGGAAAGAATGTACTTAGAAAGGATGTACATAAAGTCTTTTGTGATTGTTATATTAGAAATTATTTTTATCGGGGGAACAATTGGGGGTAGGAAAGGCAAAACAGTTTCAATAGCCGTCATTAACTCAGTGAACTTATGCTCCAAGTGGGATACATGTCAGGTGCTCTCTGTTCCTGAGTAACTTTACAGTGTGGCATCTTACACGCAATGTGATTCTTAATATAAATATTTTTTTGTGTATCATAGCTTCTGAATGTGGGTTAGCTATGGATATCTGGTGCTCAACTACACAAATGACATCTACTTAAGTGTTGATGGTAAAACTGGCTGTGTTGGACTTAGGAGGGACAGTAATCTATCTCCGGTGTTGTCTATGTCAGTTTTATATATATGTATGTGTATGTGTGTGTGTGTGTGTATGCATATATATTTTTTAAATTTTAGTAATATTGTAGTATAGTTGATTTATGATGGTATTTTTATTTTATTTTAATATATTGTACTGAATAGAACCTACCATACTCCCCAATCCACCAATAAGTTGAGTTTCTACTGTATAGGAAGGTTGCATGGTCTGAGATAGTTTATATGCTTAAGTATTCCTGTCACCAAGAAGAATTGCTTTGGAATTGTTGGAGGAGTGTGTAATTTCCTCGGTTCTGTCTCACCACAGCAAAGAGTTGAAATGGCGGACCAGTGTTACAGCTCGGTTATAGCTCAGAGTTTTAATCGGCAAACAAAGGATAGTACACCCTCAAGACATGAGGGTGGGCCGACCCCAAAGGAGAGACTTCAATCTGTCTTGGCTTCCTCCTTTTATACGTTTGTCTTCTCCCCACCTTGAGCCTGCCCTATGCAAATTGTGTTTGTTTCACCTGAAGTTCTCACTCCAGTCTGTGGATTTTCTTTTGTTCCATTTTCACAGGTTTTTCCCTTTCTTTGTCTTTTAGCCACTGGCGTTTTGGACTCTTTTCCTGTTCTAACTATCTAACAGAATTAAAACATAAAACAGTTCAAGAAGACAGTGAAACTTAAGTTGGACTTTGCAGGAAGTAGTAGCTATTTTAGCTTAGAACAGAAGCCTGAACAGATAAAGAGGATAGAGGGAAACACCTACCCAACTAAAATTTGTTTGAAAATAATGGGAGATTAAGTAAGAAAAAGGATTGGGCTAGCTAATAGATTTTCAAGCAGAGGCGTGACATTAAAAAGTTGTTTTAGAAAGATTCGGAAGAAGTCTGTTAAATTCATGGAAAGAGGAGGCTATTAGAAAGAATGGTAATTTATTACAGAAATTCCAGTGTTAGGTGGTAATGACTAGACTAATAGCAATGTGAATGGGCAGAAGGCTTGATACGGGGCTTCCCCAGTGGCTCAGACTGTAAAGAATATGCCTGCAATGCAGGAGACCAGGGTTTGATCCCTGGGTTAGGAAGATCCCTGGAGAAGGGAATGGCAACCCACTCCAGTATTCTTGCCTGGAGAATTCCATGGACAGAGGAGCCTGGCAGGCTACAGTCCAAGGGATTGCAAAGAGTCAGACACAACTGAGTGACTAACACTTTCACATAATTTAAAGAAATGGTGTTGAGCTAGTTGGGGGAGATAGGAGATGGTATTACTTTGCTACTGCTAAGTCACTTCAGTCGTGTCTGACTCTGTGTGACCCCATAGATGGCAGCCCAGCAGGCTCCGCCGTCCCTGGGATTCTCCAGGGAAGAACACTGGAGTGGGTTGCCATTTCCTTCTCCAATGCATGAAAGTGAAAAGTGAAAGTGAAGTCGATCAGTCGTGTCTGACTCTTAGCGACGCCATGGACTGCAGCCTACCAGGCTCCTCCATCCATGGGATTTTCCAGGCAAGAGTACTGGAGTGGGGTGCCATTGCCTTCACATTTGAATTTATTTTGTATGACCATAATAATTTGATGTAGTTGAACACTGACTTCCTCCTTTTCAGATGATGAAGTGAAAACTAGAGAAATTGGCTGTGACTTAACACTTGGAATGGTTAGATATTCTTTCTAATACATCATACAATCTCATGATGAGTTTAGCTTAAGATAAACTCTCATCTGTTTTTTAAAACCCCTCTTCTTCCCTCCTGATATATCACATTATATATAGATGCACAAAAGAGTGGGACAAGACTTAGTGGCTGCTGCTGCTGCTAAGTTGCTTCAGTCGTGTCCGACTCTGTGCAACCCCGTAGACGGCAGCCCACCAGGCTCTGCCGTCCCTGGGATTCTCCAGGCAAGAACACTGGAGTGGGTTGCCATTTCCTTCTCCAAGGCATGAAAGTGAAAAGTGAAAGTGAAGTCGCTCAGTCGTGTCCGACTCTTAGCGACCCTGTGGAGTGTAGCCTACCAGGCTCCTCCGTTCATGGGATTTTCCAGGCGAGAGTACTGGAGTGGGGTGCCATTGCCTTAGTGACTAGACAACAACAACTTCCCTTCTGATATATCACATTATATATAAATGAATAATCAAGTTCGCTTAGCCTAATATTTTCCATTTGCATTTATTTTTATAGCCTCATATGTATTTATACTACTGCCAAACATCACTGTCTGAAAACAACTGGGAGATAGGAGGTAGCATGTTCTAGACATATTAGAGATGTACCGTATGTTATGGATCCCTGATTGTAGATTTTGATGACTCCATGGTTTTGCATATGATGTTCCCTGTATCCAATTATTATTTTCTCTCTTTTTGCTTGATAGAATCTGCTAATTTTCTTATATCCTTCAGAAGAGTTACTTTTCTGAAATCTTCCCAACCTTCTACCTCCCCACAAGATTATCTGATTCTTCTCTTGTGCCCCAGTTGAGTGCAAATGATGGAATACATGGCTGTGTAAATCGATTCCTTCCTTCCTACCTTTTCAATTAATGGTTCAGTGAGCATTTTTTATTCATAATGCTTTTATTTGTTGTTGTTTGAGATTATTTCATAGCCTGAGTTCCCAGAAATAAGTCGCTTCAGTCGTGTCCGACTCGGTGCGATCCCACAGACGGCAGCCCACCAGGCTCCCCCGTCCCTGGGATTCTCCAGGCAAGAACACTGGAGTGGGTTGCCATTTCCTTCTCCAATGCATGAAAGGGAAAGTGAAGTTGCTCAGTCTTGTCCAACTCTCCGCGGCCCCATGGACTGCAGCCTACCAGGCTCCTCCGTCCATGGGATTTTCCAGGCAAGAGTACTGGAATGGGTTGCCATTGCCTTCTCCGAGGAATATTTAAAGGCTCTTAATATATGTAGTGTAAATTTGGCTTTTGCAAGGATTGTATGAATATATATTTCAGTAGCAATATATAACTTTTCATATTTACCACACTTTTCATTGGATCTGGTATATTAATTATTTTTAGCTTTTGCAAAAAACTGTACCTTATTTTATATATATATTTTTTGGTCAAGCTGCATGGTTTGCAAGATCTCAGTTTCCCACCCAGGGATTGAACCTGAGGCCTCGGCAGTGAAAGCAGAGTCCTAACCAGTGGACTATCAGGAAATTCCCAAAATTGTACTTTCTTTAATCAGCATTTCTGTGACTAATAAGAGTGACCATTTTTCAGTGTCTTAACCTGTTGTGTTTCTCTTTTGTAATTTGTCTTTGACATTTACCTGTTATTGCACTGATTTCTCAGTGTGTTTATTATAAACTATTTATAAATTCTTCAAAGTATCAGTGATACTATGTTTTTATTATATTTACTATGCTTTATTTGGCTTTATAATATTGTTTTAATTTATAGAAATGTGAAATATTAAATTGTCAATTTCTTAGATTTTTGAAAACATTTTATTTCCATTTTAAGCTGAAATTGTGCTTCTTGACATAGTTTTTATAGTCAGTTCTCTTATTTTTATCTTATTTATTTAATTATTTTAAAAAGTAAATTTTGGAGGACTAGTATTTTATCAATGAAAGTATAACACTTTAAATTGAAAAGAAGCAGAGTTTTTAAAATTGAAGTATAGTTGATTTATAGTATTTTGTTAGTTTCAGATATACAATAAAGTGATTCAGTACGTATATATATATATATATATATGTTTGGATTTTTTTTTATAGGTTATTATAAGATGTTGAATATAGTTCCCTGTGATATATAATAAATCTTTGGTGCTTACTTATTTTTTGTATAGTAGTTTGTATCTGTTAGTTGCATACTTCTCATTTATCCCTCTCCCCCTCCCCTTTGGTAACTATAGTTTGTTTTCTAAGTCTGTGAACCTGTTTCTGTTTTACATATAGATTCATTTGTAGTATTTTTCATATTCCACATGTAAGTGATATTATGTAATATTTGTCTTTGTCTAACTTCACTTAATATGATATTCTCTGAGTCTATCCACATTGCTGCAAATGGCAATATTTCATTCTTTTGTATGGCCGAGTAATATTCCATTGTATATTCGTACCACATCTTAAACCAGTCATCTGTTAATGAGTACCTGGGTTGCTTCCATGTCTTGACTGTTGCAAATAGTGCTGTTGTGAACATTGGGGTACATGTAGCTTTTTGAATTAAGAGTTTTCATTACAGGGTATACCTGGAATGTATTTACCCCAAGAGTGGGCTTGCTCAATCATACGGTAACTCTATTTTTAGATTTTTCAAGGAGCCTCCAGACTGTTTTCCACAGTGACTGTACCAATTTTCATTCCCACCACAGTTTAGGAACGCTCTCTTTTCTCTATACCATCTCCAGCCTTTATCATTTGTAGAGTTTTTGATAATGGCCATTCTGACCAGTATGGGCTTCCCTGTTGGCTCAGACGGTAAAGAGTCTGCCTGCAATGTTGGAGACCCAGGTTTGTCCCTGGGTCGGGCAAATCCGCTAGAGAAGGAAATGGCAACCCTGTCCAGCATTCTTGCCTGGAAAATCGGTCAATGAGGTCACAAAGAGTCAGATACGACCGAGTGACTAACACATATACACATGCACACACACATACAAATTCTGACCTGTATGAAATAATAGGTCATTGTAGTTTTTTGATTCGGATTTCTTTAATAGTGACATTGAACATCTTTTCATATGCCTCTTGGCCATTTGTATGTCTTCTGGAGAAATGTCTGTTTAGGTCTTCTGCCCGTATTTTGATTAGGTTATTTGTTTTTGATGTTGAGTTATATGAGCTGTTTGTGTATTTTGGAAATTAAGCCCTTGTCAGTCGCATGGTTTGTGAATATTTTCTCCTAGTATATAGGTTGTCTTTCTATTTTGTTTAGAATTTTCTTTGTTGAGCAAAAGCTTTTAAGTTTGGTTAGGTTCCATTTGTTTATTTTTGCTTTTATTTTTATTGCTTAAGAAGAAATCGCTACAATTTATATCAGAGGATGTTTTGCCTATATTCTATGAATTTTTATGGTGTCTTGTCTTATATTTACCTCTTTAAATCATTTTGAGTTGATTTTTGTGTATGATGTGAGGGTATGTTCTAATTCCAGTGATTTACACATATTATAGCAGTCTAACTTTCTCAGTACCACTTGCTGAAGAAACTTTTTTTCTTCCATTTTATGTTCTTGCTTCCTTCGTCTTAGATTAATTGACTGTAAGTGTGTGGGTTTATTTCTGGATTCCCTATTCTGTTCATTGATACATATGTCTGTTTTTGTGCTAATATATCACTGTTTGATTACTGTAGCTTTGTAGTATTGTCTGAACTCTAGAATGGTTATTCTTTCAATTTTCTTCTTTTTCCTTAGGTTTAAAACATTTTTTTTTGTATTGAAGTGTAGTTTATTTACAATATTAGTTTCAGATGTACAACATAGTGATTCAATATTTGTATAAATGATATTCCATCTAAAGTTATTATAAAATAAAGGCCGTATTTTTCTGTGCTGTACAGTATATCCTTGATTTTGTTTATTTTATATGTGATAGTTTATATCTCTTAATCCGTATCCCTATCTTGCCTCCTTTCCACTCGCCTCCTGCCACTGGTAACCACTAGTTTGTTCTGTACTTTATTTTTGGCATATGATTATTCCCCATTCTTTTTTCCTAGTAAAACTGTCTTTTAATGCCCATATTAAGGCCCAGCTTCCCATCAGTACTTATTATCTCTCCTACATTTCCTCAAAATATCTGTTATAAGTAATACTAAACTAGATAAAGGTCAGCTTCTTAATGCATTGTCAGTTGTTTTTTTTTCCATTGTTCTTTTTCTACCTCTTGTGGAAGTACGCTTTCTAAAAATATTAATTAGTACTGAACATACAAAAATAAATTTTCATTGATCAGTTAAGGTTGTCATCCTGGTAAATGATGCTATTACTTATTAGATGCCTAAATTAAGATTACTTGAGAATATAGCTTGACGTTTATTTATTTGGTTGTGTCAGCCCATAGTTGTGGCATACATGATCTTTGTTGTGTCATATAGGGTCTTCGTTGCGGCACCCAGACTCTCTAGATGTCTGTCATGCGTGGGCTCCAGAGTGCACAGGTTCAGTATTTGCAGCATGTGGGCTTAGTTGCTCTGAGGCATGTGGGATCTTAGTTCCCCAACCAGGGATAAACCCTTGCCACATAAATTGCAAGGCAGATTCTTAATCACTGGACCATTTGGGAAGTCCCTAACATGACCTTTAAAAAATAAATTTTCATATTATATTTGCACTGTTTGCTTGTTTATGGTAAAAGTCAGTTGTAAATGCTGCCTTGCAATTTGACTATTATTCCTACTTGGAGTTTGTATTTATTTCCCTTTGATTTTCCTTTTTTCTTTATATTAATTTTGTTGTTTATTGTCTAACTTTTTAAAAAATTGAAGTATAATGGACATAATACACCATATTAATTTCAGAAGTACAACATGACTTTTCTTGAAATTAAAAATATATTTTTTACTAAAAAAAATTCTCAAAGTTTTGGAACAAACATCCCTAAGTTTTTCTGCATATTTTAATTTGTTTCCTTAGGATACGTTCCTGAAGGTTGAATTGCTATGTTGAAGCATATGAATATTTTACACATGTACAGTGGTATTCTGGTAAATATTAACAACTGGTTTGTGTGTCTGATAGAGGGAGCCGTGATAGATGATATGTGCTATTTTCTTTGATATAAATGCTCCAAACATGGTCTCTTTCAATCCAGCAGCTTAATACCACTGAACATATTTGAGATGTGCAGTCATATAACCATTATATATTATTTGCACCAAAATAATACAACAGTAATTAGGGAGTGATAAATTTTAAGTGTTTATTACCTTATTTTTAACATTATTTACTGAATGGTAAGTTTATATAATTTAATTTTTAATAATGACTGTGTTTAATACCTGGGTTGCAAAATTCCTGAAAATTTAACAAATGCCTCTTGTGAGCTACTATGAGTAAGCTCTAGCGTACCACTGCTAGGTTATCTTTTCTTTTTACCCTCCTCTTCCTTTCCTTTTCTCCTTACTTCTTCCTTTTGTCATGTTTATGTTGTTTTCAATATAGAAAGAAATATCAGTACTTTAAGATGAATGTTTTATTCTTTTTGTTTTTGATTTCAAGGTTTATCTTGCTTTATACTTGAATTTTATTATAGATGAACTCTTAAGTGCTGCTGCTGCTCCTGCTAAGTTGCTTCAGTCATGTCCGACTCTGTGCGACCCCATAGACGGCAGCCTTTGAGTCTCTCTGTCCCTGGGATTCTCCAGGCAAGAACACTGGAGTGGAGTGCCATTTCCTTATCCAATGCAGGAAAGTGAAAAGTGAGAGTGAAGTCGCTCAGTCGTATCCGACGTTAGCAACCCCATGGACTACAGCCTACCAGGCTCCTCTGTCCATGGGATTTTCCAGGCAAGAGTACTGGAGTGGGTTGCCATTGCCTTCTCTGAACTCTGAGTGAAAGAACTCAAAATTCTCCAAGCCAGGCTTCAGCAATATGTGAACCTTGAAATTCCAGTTGTTCAAGCTGGTTTTAGAAAAGGGAGAGGAACCAGAGATCAAATTGCCAACATCTGCTGGATCATCGAAAAAGCAAGAGAGTTCCAGAATAACATCTATTTCTGCTTTATTGACTGTGCCAAAGCCTTTGACTGTGTGGATCACAATAAACTGTGGAAAATTCTGAAAGAGATGGGAATACCAGACCACCTGACCTGCCTCTTGGGAAATCTGTATGCAGGTCAGGAAGCAACAGTTAGAACTGGAGATGGAACAACAGACTGGTTCCAAATAGGAAAAGGAGTATGTCAAGGCTGTATACTGTCACCCTGCTTATTTAACTTATATGCAGAGTACATCATGAGAAACACGGGACTGGATGAAGCACAAGCTGGAATCAAGATTGCCGGGAGGAATATCAATAACCTCAGATATGCAGATGACACCACCCTTATGGCAGAAAGTGAAGAAGAACTAAAGAGCCTCTTGATGAAAGTGAAAGAGGAGAGTGAAAAAGTTGGCTTAAAGCTCAACGTTCAGAAAACTAAGATTATGGCATCTGGTCCCATCACTTCATGGGACATAGATGGGGAAACAGTGGAAACAGTGTCAGACTTTATTTTTTTGGGCTCCAAAATCACTGCTGATGGTGATTGCAGCCATGAAATTAAAAGATGCTTACTCCTTGGAAGGAAGGTTATGACCAACCTAGATAGCATATTTAAAAGCAGAGACATTACTTTGCCAAAAAGGTCTGTCTAGTCAAAGCTGTGGTTTTTCCCGTAGTCATGTATGGATGTGAGAGTTGGACGGTGAAGAAAGCTGAGTGCCGCAGAATTGATGCTTTTGAACTGTGGTGTTGGAGAAGACTCTTGAGAGTCCCTTGGACTGCAAGGAGATCCATCCCGTCCATCCTAAAGGAGATCAGTCCTGGGTGTTCATTGGAAGGACTGATGTTGAAGCTGAAACTCCAATACTTTGGCCACCTCATGCGAAGAGTTGACTCATTGGAAAAGACCCTTATGCTGGGAAGGATTGGGGGCGGGAGGAGAAGGGAACGACAGAGGATGAGATGGTTGGATGGCATCACCCACTCGATGGACATGGGTTTGGGTAACCTCTGGGAGTTGGTGATGGACAGGGAGGCCTGGCATGCTACGATTCATGGGATCGCAAAGAGTTGGACACGACTGAGCGACTGAACTGAACTGATAGTTAGGGGCTTCCCCTATAGCTCAGATGGTAAAGAATCTGCCTGCAATGCAGGAGACCCTGGTTCAATTCCTGGGTTGGGAAGATCCACTGGAGAAGGAATAGGCTACCCCCTCCAGTATCCTTGGGCTTCCCTTGTGGCTCAACTGGTAAAGAATACGGTCGCAATGCAGGAGACTTGGGTTCGATCCTTGGGTTGGGAAAATCCCCTGGAGAAGCGAAAGGCTACCCACTCCAGTGTTCTGGTCTGGAGAATCACATGGACTGTATCATCCATGGGGTCCCAAGGAGTTAGACATGACTGAGCAACTTTCACTTTCATTTTCAAAGGTCTTGAAAATTAACTTCAAGTTGCCATGCTACAAAATAGTTACTGTTGAAAAAACATTTTGCCTGAATAATAATTTGATGTATTTGAGCATAGGAATTTTTCAAAATTACAAACATTGTATGGGATTAATTTTAGCTTATTTCGTTAAAGCCGTTACTTAAAAAAATGAAATTTATTAAATTAATTTACCAAAAGTTTGCCTTAATTATGCAAACTTGGTTTCTTAAATGGCCCTTACTTTGTTTTTATAAGTGTTTTTAAAATTTGTTTTCTATTGCACATTTAAGATTTAAGGAATTCTATTTCTTTGTTTCGGAGAAGGCAATGGCACCCCACTCCAGTACTCTTGCCTGGAAAATCCCATGGACGGAGGAGCCTGGTAGGCTGAAGTCCATGGGGTCGCTTCGAGTCGGACACGACTGAGTGACTTCACTTTCACTTTTCACTTTCATGCATTGGAGAAGGAAATGGCAACCCACTCCAGTGTTCTTGCGTGGAGAATCCCAGGGACGGCGGAGTCTGGTGGGCTGCTGTCTATGGGGTCGCACAGAGTCGGGCACGACTGAAGCGACTTAGGAGCAGCAGCATTTCTTTGTTGTCTGAGAAATCTGGTTTAAAGACAGTGAATGGCCTAGAAATAGATGGTGCTGGTAGTATACAAAGTTATGAATGTACTAAATGCTACTGAAATGTACATTTAAAAATTATTACAATGGC
This sequence comes from Giraffa tippelskirchi, assembly GCF_054371585.1. Classification (NCBI taxonomy): domain Eukaryota; kingdom Metazoa; phylum Chordata; class Mammalia; order Artiodactyla; family Giraffidae; genus Giraffa; species Giraffa tippelskirchi. Next base: position 98,617,944 of record NC_137277.1, read on the forward strand.
AAATGATATGTTATATATATATATTTACCACCAAATAAAAGATAACGAAAGGCACAGATAGCTTGATAAGATGTTCTGGATAGGATAACAGCAATCTTGCTTTGCTTTTGCTAAAGTCTTCCAAATGTTTTCCTCTTAGGAACATTTTTATAAGAAAGGCAAGATTTGGATACACAAAACTAAAGATACATTTCAGATTGTCTATAGATAAAGATGCAAAAATGTTTGAATGTTCACTGTGGAAAACAGTGGTACATAGAGTTGAAGTATAGATTTTGGCCATATTCTTTATTTTCTGATGTTTACAGGTTAGACATCATATGTTTTATAAATGAACATTAAAAAAATTATTCCATCTGTTACAAGGAGATGAGGGCTTATAATTTTTCTGTTTCCCTTAGCAGTGGTACAAGTCTATTTGGTAGGAGTTTTGACCAAACTGCATTATATTTTTGTGCCTTATTTTGTCATATATATGTTAAGTATTTGCTAAAAGCAAGAAACTCTTAGAGTTGCAATGGGAGAAAGTAGATGAATAAGACACTTTATTATCTAATTAATTCTGTTTAGCAAAAAATTTCTAAGATTTGGCAGCTTAAAGCAACAGCTTTATTTCTATGGGTCAGGAATCTGGGATCAGTTTAGGTGGTTTTAGCTCGGGTCTTCTCATGAGGTGTCTATCCAGTGTCCTGTTGAGATGGCAGTCATCTCTAGTCTTAACTGTTCTGTAGGATCTGCTGCTAAGCTTACAGGTTACTTGCAGGGCTCAGTTCCTTGTTGGCTTTGGCAGGAGGCCTCAGTTCTTTGTCACATGGTCATTTCCACAGTGCTGCTTCTGATGTGGCAGCTTGCTTCCCCTAGAGTGAGTAATGATGTTTATATCACTTCATGTTAGTATTAGCAGAAGGTTTATTTTCATTCTTGAAGATAGCTGCTTTGCTTGACTTAAAAAGTCATTACAATTACTATTTACAAGAAAAAGTTTGAAGTTCTATTTAGGATCACAAAATATACTATCATATTTAAAACCCATAAATCTAATGCTCTGAATTTTGCACTAGAAAGTGAATCCGGACACTTGGTTATCCTAGGTTTTATTTATTTAGTTTCTTGGCCACCCATGGTGGGAGTGGAATCAAATTGTTAGAAAAGGTAAAAGTAAAGTATAAATACTTTTCAGTGAAAACCAATCAAGGGAAGAATACTGGACTGGTAGGCTCCTCCCTTTGAGTGTCTTTAAGATTGTATGAACTGCAATTTCCTTCTTCTTTTTTACATTTTAGATTTTCTTAAAACTAAATTACTGCATATGCCGTTTAATACTAGACTCTCCCCACTTATCTGTTACCTTAAATTATTTGCTTCTGCTTCCTAATTCTACCTTTGCTACCATAGTAACAGAAGTGGACTAGGGAACTTTCAAGACAACCAGCAACTGAAATTAATGAGCATTCTAACTCATCACCTGTGGTTGTCGTGTCCCATCACTACTCCTGTTTTAATAGAAGTAAGCAGGCAACATAAGGCCTGTTGACTCAGAGTGGGGAAAAAGTCAGGAACTTAACTCTCATTTGCTTCAGATTTATTTGCTAGAAAGAAAGAGCTTTTCTGATAACTTGGAAAAGAGCTCTTCATTCTTGTGAAAAGGTTAGACACTTTCCACTGCACACAGTTATACATTAAAATGTTTATAATATGCTTTTCATAGGTATTAAAATAATAGATGTCTAGGGAATGAGTTTTGATATTATTTGATGTTGGCCTACCGTGATCAAATTTTTTTTTTACACATTATTTAAGTGAAGCCTGAAAGACAGATGTAGATCTTAAACTCTTAGAAGAAGGAATTAAAAATATTATTAAATTTAATCAGACTGTTACTTGTTTATCATTTTAATAAGTAAATACTTTGAAATAGTTAAATTTTAGGAACTTCCCTGGTGGTCCAGTGACTAGTTAGGACTCCACTAAGTGCTTTCACTTCCGGGGGTGGGTTCAATTCCTGGTCAGGGAACTAGGATCCCACAAACTACACGGTGTAGCCAAAAAAAAAAAGTTAAAATGTAAAATGTAAAATGTTATGTTTTAAGGCTAGTTAGCAGTTTTTAAAAAGTGTTTCTTTGCATTTTTTGTTTTCCTCATGAAATATAGATATATTTGGTAATGTCCATATTGGGAATAGATTAATTATTAGAGATTGCTAGAAGTTTGTTTCCTTCGTTTTTCTGCCCCCACTTTTTTTTCTTTTTTTGGCAATTAACAAATAGTACACCTTTTAGAACTTTCTGCTTTAGAAACCTAAATTAAAGTTTCCTTTCTTTTGTTATTAACTTTAAAAATTTTAATTCTTATATTAAATTATTCTCAAAGAAGTGATATTTTTGTTTGGTTTTGAAGAACTTCCACCTCCTTATCCTTTGAATGGGTGATTAACAAGACAGTGGTTCCTAGGTTGGGCATTGTTCTAGGATCTTTGTGGATATCAGAATCTGTGGATGCTCACATCCCTTATGTAAAATTGCATAGTATTTTCATACAGCCCATGCATATCCTTCTGTATACTTTAAATCATCTCTAGATTTCTTATAATACCTAATGCTATGTAAATGCTATGGAAATAGTTGTAAATATGATATAACTGCTATGTAAATAGTTGCTGGATTTGGGGCAAATTCAAATTTTTCATCTGGAACTCTGTAATTTTTTTTTTCCAAAGATTTTTTGATCCTCGGTTGATGAATCTGTGAATATGGGACTTGCAGATATGGAAGCTGTGGATACTGAGGGTCAACTGTAGTTGTTTCTTGCTGGGTGACCTTTGTTTGGGTATTGTCTTTAAATATGGTTCGCTGTAATTCTTCTTAGACTACATGATTTTTAGGCTCCAATCTTCTGTATTAATGGTCTTACTCTGAAATATTTTTGATTGTGCTTCCCTATCAGTAAAAATGTTTTGCAGCATAAATCATCAATATATGTAAATTTATGTTAATGAATCAAAAATTTAATATGATATACAATGTACTAAATAATATAAATGAAAATAAAAGGAGATAAAGATGACATGAATAGGCTCTTGAAATATTTTGCTAATGATGACTTTATATTATTAACCAGTTTCTCAAAGTACATTGAACTTTTAGGGGGATAGTTGTTAACAATAGTCAGTATCCATATTTCAAATAATGTATTGTGAAACTCATAGTTACTTATGACTGAGGTCATCCTAGTTTTTTCCTCATAATGTGGCTGATAACTTGGAACAGAGGCATCAGTTTTGGCATTTTTATGTTGTTTCTTATGATTTTCTTACTAGTATTATATTCTTAGTCCGTTTAGCCTGCTATAACAGAAAACCATAGACTGGGTGGCTTATAAAAAACAGAAATTTATTTCTCATAGTTCTGGAAGCTGTGAGGTCAAGATTGAGGTGCTGGCAGAGTCCAAGCTCTGCTCCTTGGTTGCATAGACCATGGCCATCTTGTTTTGTTGTGTCCTCCTATTGTGGAGGGAGCGAGGGAGCTCTCTGGAGTTTCTTTTCACATAGGCACTAATCTCATTCATGAAGGCTCTGCCCTCATGTCCTAATGTTACCTAGTACGGGGTCACTGCCCAAGTCACAAAGTAGCTGATACTGTGGTTCAGGTTTTTGAGAAAAGAAAAGGTTTTTTTGTGATGTCAGCTGGCAAAGAGACAGGAGGCAGGCAGGGCTCAACTCAAATCTGTCTCCCAGATCTGGGGTTTTGCTCAAGCTTTTATGAGTTGACTGGTAATGTTGTTATATGGATCTTTCACGGGGGGGCTTTGGAACCTGGCTATTATGATAAAGGGGCTTCGATGTCAAATCTTCCTGGATAATGGACCCTTTGCTTCTGAACTGGTTTTGGTGTTCAGGTTCCTGTCATGTCCCAGTTCTTTGGTTTCGTGGTTCCAGGTGAATTTGAGATCAAATTTTCTCCTCTTCACATACTTCAGCTGCATGATTGGTAGTTCTTTACTTTCTTAAAAAGCAGCTCAGTATGTTTTTAGAAACAGCATAGGGTCAGTTTGGGCTGGTAACTAATTATCTCCCAGAGGCCCTCCCTCTAAATACCATCACATTGGGGGTTAGAATTTCAACATAAATTTGGATAGGGTGGCAACACAAACATTTAGAACATGGCTATTTAATCCATTAATTTTTTTTTCTTAAGGAATCTTTTTACACCCCTCTTATTTTGTGACAGTTGGTTTAAAATACAGTCACCTCTCAGTATCTGGTGGGGATTGTTTCTAGGACCTCCATCAGTTCCAAAATCCATAGGTGCTCAAGTCCCTTAGTTAGCCCTCTGTATCCACAGATTCAACCAACCATGGATCATACGTGCAGATGTGGACTGGAGGCTGTGGAGGGCCCACTGTAGATGATATAATTTGTAAGATCTGGTTTACTATTGTGACTCTGGATGATGTGCTGACCAAATGATTAAGGATAACACTGTGAACTCTTCTACTGTGTGCACCTCAGTCTTCCCACAGAATAGCTTAGATAACATATGTGATGCATAAGTGCCTCACATTCAACCCCACGGGGGTGTCTCTAGTCTCAATTCGTATATTAAATATTAGTGCTAGTATTTAGCAAATTTTCCTTATTTTTCCTTAATAAATTGTACTTTGGGGGGGGAGATCTAATTGGCTTTATTAGGCAATTCATGAACTGGTCAGCAACCCATTAGCAACTAGAAGGGCACTCCAAGGGGTTGTACAAAATGAAAGGTTTTTATAGGAGGAAGGGTGGGGCAAGAAAGTAACTAACAAGGGAAAAGAAAGAATGTTTTTAGGCCAGGACATCTTTTTGAGGTCAAAGGAAGGCAGGGAATTTTTATGGTGCATATTGCTTTTTTTTCTTCTGAGGGGGGTGTTAGATGGAGAAGGCTCATCTGACAGATTACCTCATTGGTGCAGACTAGAACATTATGAACTGATTGATTAAGATTGTATTTCTGGGGAAGTGTATAACTTCCAATGTCAGATCTTAAGTCTAGGTTTGGTATTACGGGCTTTAGCACAAGCGATGCCGTTTTGGGCCTGTGGTTTCCTCTTTTAACAATTCCCTTCCCTTTGATCAGACTCTTAGCTTAATAGAGAGATGTGAGTAAAAATTAATGAATTAGTGTCACTCTCAGTGAATTTGCAGCTTTGTTGATCCTTGGTGTGGCATGAAGTTTTTGCTTAATCTCCATGACATCTACGGATTACAGTTCCAGGTTATGGATTTTAAGTTGGTCGTTCTCTTGGTTACTTTTCTGACATTCCAATCTTAGGGATATCATTTGCTTGGCAGTTAGCTGCTTCAAAACACATTTAAAGTTTTTGAGAGAATACAACATCAGGGAGATTAGTATGATTTAACCGTAAGCAGGATAGTTGCCACTGTTTTGAGTGCACTTCGGAGCCGTGATTCCCAAGACCCAAACCAATCAAAGAAAGAACTCCTTGAAGGAGTCACCCTTTTAAGTCAAGTAGTTTACTCAGTGGTCTTGTGTAGCTGCTTTTTAACTTGCCCAGAAATATCAGTCCAGATACAACAGGTGGTTTTGGCCATAACACACATACCTTTCTTGCTTAGCTAGAAGGCAATCGAGGGCTCTTATATTATCAAGAACAACTTTGGCCAGAGAGTGTTAGGATCTTTTCTGGGCAGCTAATGCTTTATCAGCAGCAGATTCCATAGTACTTTCAAGAGTTAAGGAGAGATTTTTGATTATATTCTCATTGATATTTACTCCTAACCAGGGAAATATACCCCTGCCAAAGGAAGCAAACCCTGTATCATGAAAATCCTCCTGGTAGGTTTTTTTTTTTCCTTTTTAGAACAGTTAGGAACATAGTTAAATAACCTGAGAAGCATTCCCTAGCTGAGCACCAGCCATCTAAGCATTTGTAAGCCCAAGGAGGAGAATAATTACAGACAAATATAAATTCTATCAGAGCATAATTGTCCGTTCAAATCAGAAGGAAGTTAGATTTACTTCTAGCCTGAAGTAAAAAGTTATTCTAAATTCCAGAGATCTGCTCCCCTTAGGAGTAGCCTGGGAGATACAGATGAAGGTGTTATCTTTCAGGCCAATGTCAGCATAAAGGAAAGAAAAAAAAATGAAAGGATTTCGTGTTTAGCCAGAGTGGGGAGTCTTGATCAGGCATCTTGGGCAGGAGCAGTCTACATTGATATCAACAACTTCTCTTTGTTATAGTTTAATTTGTAGGTCTCCATTGTTTGTTCAGGATCAGGTATCAGGTAGGCCCTTTTTCAGCTGTGTACCCGAGGGTCAATACCTTCTAATTTTATAGCAATATCAGTGGTTAGGAGCATTTGGTGTTTGGGACTCCAGGGTTGACTTTATTCTTAGTGATTCCAAAACAGAGGTGTGGGAGAAAATGGGAAATGTTTGGTAAGTCTAGCCAGATATTGAGGAAACTAGAATTCAGATCTAGTGTGTATATATATATATATATATATATATATATATATATATAAAACAAAAGTTCAAAGGCATTAAGAGGACTATAATCTAAAGTCTACAAAGGTGCAAAGATAATTTTTCTCTCTACAATCAGTCCCACTTTTCCCCAGAAATAATCATTCCCCAGAGATAATACAAATTGCAAATTTGTATTAAACTTGGCCTGAGTAATCTATAAGTACAGCAAGAATAGTGATTGACCATATAAGTTCATTTAAAAAATTACTTTGCTTGGAAACTTGTAAGTGATACCAGGTTGATTTTTACAAGCAGTTCCTTGAAGCTGTCTGGTCACATCTGAGTCTATGCACATCTCTCTCAAATTATATTCCAGTTAAAACCTTGGTAGATAGCCAATATTTTCCCCCCAAATTGGACTGTCTATGATTTTTCCTGCATTTAAATAAATTGTTTAGTCTTTTTTGCTTATGTATATCTCCTTAAGATAGAGAGGCTAAATATTAAATCTATACCTCATATTTGATTTAATATTAATCTTTTTATATTACATATATTTTAAATTTTAGTTTTAAATGTGCATAGCAACTGTTTTCAATGAAGTAGATTTATTTGCAAATAAAGTTGAACAAAGTCACAAAATTAAGCAGGAGTTATCATCTCAGGGGAGAATCATTCATCTAGGGGGCACTTATAAGTATGTAGGATGTTTTGATTTCACAATGACTGAAGGGGAGCTATTGACAGTGTTAACCATCTTTAAGGTTTGGAGCAACCTCACTCCAATAAATTGTCCTAAGATAATAGCCGTAACTGTGAAACACAGGGCTAAAGTCATATTTTAGAGTTATCATGTGTTCAGAAGACTCACAATTAATTCATAGATTAACTTTTTATACTGTGTGCTTAGTTGCTCATTTGTGTCCAACTCTTTGTGACCCCATGGACAGTAGCCCATCAGGCTCCTCTGTCCATGGGATTTTCCAGACAAGAATACTGGAGTGGGTTGCCATTCCCTTCTCCAGAGGATCTTCCCAACCCAGGGATCGAACCCAGGTCTTCTATGTTGCAGGCAGATTCTTTACCATCTGAGCCACCAAGAAAGCCCAGTAGAAGGAGAGAGTTATATAAATAATTACAATGATGTATGATAAGTACATCAGAACCCTTAGATTTAATGTAAAGAGGTAGCTGTGAAGAGGGGTAAAGATTTAGGGAGCAAGTCATCATTTTGTTAAACTCTTTGAGGGAAAGGACTGCCTGTGTTTTTTCAGCTAAAAGTTATATATTTACAACAGATAGCACTGGACCTTAAACTTGGTAGTATAATCATAGTCAATAAATATTAGTGATTAAACAAGTTGATATCCTTGCATTTATTTGGGTGGGTATACCATCTGAGCAAATTTTTTTTAAGTTCTCTTTTTTAAGTCTTTATTGAATTTGCTATATTATGGCTTCTGATTTATGTTTTGGTTTTTTTGTCTGGAAGACATGTGAGATCTTAACTCTCCAAGCAGGGGTCAAATCTGTACCTCCTGCAAAGGAAGGCAAAGTCTTAACCATTGGACTTCTGGGGAAGTCCCCTGATCAAATTTTGAAGAATTAATTGATGTCTGTCCAGGAAGAAAAAGAGAGAAGGCACAGACAGTCTTAAAGAACTCAAGCATTGTAGGAAGTGTTAGCAAATAATGTTGGAAGATGACGCTTAGATAAAGCATTGAAGAAGCTTGCAAGTAATTAGAAAGGGGGAAAATATGATTAGATTTAATCAGATTTAGGTTTCAAAAAGGTATCTCTTAGCACTGTGAAAGATGTAGAGGGAGAAGAGAGAGACATTTTCATTTCTTAGGCATGAACTTAACACATGTAAGACCTTGTAGGATTGAAATAGTACCTGAAAATCCAGTTGTTATACTTTAATTTATATTATGTAGAGTTTATAGTGGGGCTTCCCAGGTGGCTAGTGGTAAAGAATCCACCTGCCAATGCAAGAGACGCAGGAGACATGGATTCGATCTCTGGATTGGGAAGATACCCTGGAGTAGGAAATGGCAACCTGCTCCAGTGTTCTTGCCTGAAAAATCCCGTGTGCAGAGGAACCTAGTGGGCTGCAGTCCATGGGGTTGCAAAGAGTTGGATAGAACTGACCTACTAAGCACACATGCACAGAGTTATATTATTCTAGTCTATATTTTGTATTGAATAATTTTAATTTTTTAATGCATTTTTAGTTATTCTTTAAAACTAAGTTTTTTAATGTTCAAAATAATTCACTTATACCAGTGGTTTTTGAATACAGACGGAGAATAATTAGTGATTTTGCTTATTTTTTTTTTAGGTAACATATTTATACGCCTAAAGTTACTAAACTGGTTCAACTAAAGATTAATTACATTTTAAGGTAGTTTGACAATAAGCTTAGTAGTAATTCTCAAGAAAAATTCTGAGCTGTATATAGAATTAGATTATTTGATTACTTCCACTCAGCAGATTTCTATCAAGCCTGGCACCTTCCACACAAAAACCCAAAGTCACAAAATGAAAGCAGGTATTTTTCAGAGTCAAGTAATAGCTTTTACTTTTGAGATCCTCTAGATCCTCAAATCCTGTTTTGCTATGCCGAATGTAACTTCTGATTATAATTACCACAAACTCTAGATCCTCAATAACTTATTAGTTAAATGTAGTGGAACTTTCTTAATGTGATTTTTAATGTTGAAGTTGGAACTGTGAAATAAATATATTACTGTAAAAACAATAATTACATATTTGCCATGCAGAATTACTTATTAATACAGTTAAATTCTGAATATTAAATCTGCTTTCCTCATACTTAAAAAAGTTTCTTAATGAGAAATGTAAAGATGACTTTTGCTAAAATATGGGATAAGTAGGGATGTAAAGAAGAAAGCCGTTTATTTAGGTCAATAATGTTAAAAAGACTTTTTAGGTAAGCATTCAGGCAGGAAGCAGGTACAGCTGACAAGCCTTCTCCTAAGAAGAGAGAACTGGAAAACTTCAAAGCCATCTGGCTGGTGCCATTTAACGTAGGGACAAAGTCCTAGTCATTAATGAGAGCATTGCCATATTCCAGCCATAAAACTAATACATGGGAAGTGTCTAGATTTGTTAGGTGATTCTGAGTATCAGAAAAAGATAGACTCTTGTTAACGGAAGAAGGGAAAGCATCTTAACTGTTTTATTTAGACTATTTAAATATGGATAATTAAATTTCACTGTTCATGGGGTTCTCAAAGCAAGAATGCTGAAGTGGTTTGCCATTCCCTTCTCCAGTGGGCCACGTTTTGTACTGCACTCAATATGCCAGCAAATTCGGAAAACTCAGCAGACTGGAAAAGGTCAGTTTTCATTCCAATCCCAAAGAAAGGCAATGCCAAAGTATGCTCAAACTACCACACAATTGTACTATCTCACATGCTAGCAAGATAATGCTCAAAATCCTTCAAGCTAGGCTTCAACAATAAGTGAACAGAAAACTCCCAGATGTACAAACTGTATTTAAAAAAGGCAGAGGAACCAGAGATCAAACTGCCAACATCCATTGGGTCATAGAAAAAGTAAAAGAATCTAGAAAAACATGTGCTTCATTGACTATGTGAAAACCTTTGACTGTATGGATCACAACAAACTGGAAAATTCTTCAAAAGATGGGAATACCAGACCACCATTCCTGCCTCCTGAGAAATCTGTATGCAGATCAAGAAGCAACATTAGAGCCGGACATGGAACAACGGACTGGTTCCAAATTGGGAAAGGAGTACATCAAAGCTGTATATTGTCACCTTGCTTATTTAACTTATATGCAGAGTACATCATGTGAAATGCCAGGCTGAATGAAGCACAAGCTGGAATCAAGATTGCCGGGAGAAATATCAATAACCTCATATATGCAGATGACACCATACTTATGGCAGAAAGGGAAAAGGAACTGAAGAGCTTCTTGATGAAAGTGAAAGAGGAGAGTGAAAAAGTTGGCTTAAAACTCAACATTCAGAAAACTAAGATCATGGCATCTGGTCCATTCACTTCACTTCATGGCAAACAGGTGAGGGAACAATGGAAACAGTGACAGGCTTTATTTTTGGGGGCTCCAAAATCACTGCAGATGGTGACTGCAGCCATGAAATTAAAAGATGCTTACTCCTTGGAAAAAAGCTATGACAAATCTAGACAGCATATTAAAACCAGAGACATCACTTTGCCAACAAAGGTCCATCTAGTCAAAGCTATGATTTTTCCAGTAGTCACATTTGGATGTCAGAGTTGAACTGTAAAGAAAGCTGAATGCCAAAGAATTGATGCTTTTGAACTATAGTTTTGAGAGTCCCTTGGACTGCAAGGAGATCAAATTAGGCAATCCTAAAGGAATTCAGTCCTGAATATTCATTGGGAGGACTGATGTTGAAACTGAAGCGCCAATACTTAATGGCCACCTGATGCGAAGAACTGACTCATTAGAAAAGACCCTGAAGCTAGGAAAGATTGAATGCAGGAGAAGGGATGACAGAGGATGAGATGGTTGGATGGCATCAGTGACATGATAGACATGAGTTTAAGCAAGCTCTGGGAGTTGGTGATGGACAGGGGAAGCCCGGCATGCTGCAGTCCATGGGGTCACAAAGAGTCCATCATGACTGAGCAACTGAGGTGACTTGACCATACTCTACATTACATCCCATGAGGTTTATCTACGATTCTCTTCACCTGTTTAAGCTCCCCCCCCAACCTCATCTGTTGCCTCTGGCAACCACCAGTGTGTTCTCTGTATCTATAAGTTTGGTGGTTTTTGTTGTGTATGTGTTGTTTTTTCTTTTTTAAAATTCCATGTATAAGTGAGATCTTATGGCATTAATCTTTGTCTGCCATATTTTAGTTAGCATAATGCCCTCAAGGTACATACACATCACGGATGGCAGGATTTCCTTCCTTTTTATTGCTGAATAATCTTATCTATCTATATATCTTTATTTTTTTTCTTTAACCATTGATAGACAGTTGACACAGGTTGTTTCTATGTCTTGGCTGTTGTAAGTATTGCTACAGTAGACATGGGGTGCATATATATTGTCCAGTTAGTGTTTTCATTTTCTTTGGATAAATACCCAGAAGTGGAATTGTTGGGTCATATGGTGGTTCTGATTTTAACTTTTAAAAAATTAATTAATCAAGCTGGTCACACTGGGTCTTTGTTGTGGCATCTGGGATCTGTAGTGGTGGCATGTGGAATCTTAATTCCCTTATCAGGGAGAGAACCCAGGCCCTCTGCATTTGGAGCCTGGAGTCTTAACAACTGGATCACCAGGGAAGTCTCTATTCTTTTTTTCTTATACTCTTTTCTATTATGGTTTATCACGGGACACTGAATATAGTTCTTTATGCTATACAGTAAGACCTTGTTGTTGTCTTTCTTATAGTTCTGATATCTCTTTCTGATAGTTCATTTTTAGTGTATAGAAACACAACAGAATTTTGTGTATTGATTTTGTATCCTGAAGCTTTACTGAGTTTCATTTTTCAATTGTGACTGTTTTTTTTTGGTAGAATCTTTATGGTTTTCTGTATATAATATGTCACCTGCAAGTAGAGACAGTTTTACTCCTTCCTTTTTTATTCAGATGTCTTTTTTTTCTGTTTCTTATCTAACAGCTCTGGCTAGAGCTTCCAGTACTAACTACAAGCTGCTTTAAAAAAAGAAAGTCTAGAAAAACCAACCAACCTATATGAGAATCCTTGCAATAACCTGTAAGACCCTGCACGATCATCTGGGTTTGATTTCTGGGTTGGGAAGATCCCCTGGAGAAGAAAATGGCAATCCAGTCCAGTATTCTTGCCTGGAGAATCCCATGGACACAGGAGCCTGGCAGGCTATAGTCCATGGGTCACAAGAGACAGACATGACTTAGCCACCAAACCACTACTGATCATCCTTACAGCCCCTTAGCTTTCTTTCATTGTGCGACATGACTGCACAACTACAGTTTCTTTCTTTCAGGTAACTTTATGGCTTGTTCTTATTTCTTTCAACCACTGCTTGAAAGGGTTGGTAACTCCTTCCTTTAATACCCTAACCAAAATTGGAAACATTTCACCATTCACTTACTCTATCCCTTTTTTTTTTTAATTAATTTATTTTAGTTGGGGGTTAATTACTTTACAATATTGTAGTGGTTTTTGCCATACATTGACACGAATCAGGCATGGGTTTACATGTGTTCCCCATCCTGAACCCCCCTCCCACCTCCCTCCCCATCCCATCCCTCTTGGTCATCCCATTGCCCCAGCCCTGATCATTTGTCTCATGCATCAAACCTGGAATGGTGTTCTGTTTCACATATGATAATATACATGTTTCAATGCTATTCTCTCAGAACGTCCCACCCTCACCTTCTCCCTCAGAGTCCATAAGACTGTTCTATGCATCTGTGTCTCTTATTCTGTCTTGCATATAGGGTTATCGTTACCATCTTTCAAATTCCATATATATGCATTAGTATACTGTATTGGTGTTTTTCTTTCTGGCTTACTTCATTCTGTGTAATGGGCTCCAGTTTCATCCATCTCAATAGAACTGATTCAAATGTATTCTTTTTAATGGCTGAGTAATATTCCATTGTGTATATGTACCACAGCTTCCTTATCCATTCGTCTGCTGATGGACATCTAGGTTGCTTCCATGTCCTGGCTATTATAAACAGTGCTGCAATGAATGTTGGGGTACACGTGTCTTTCAATTCTGGTTTCCTCGGTGTGTATGCCCAGGAGTGGGATTGCTGGGTCATATGGCAGTTCTATTTCCAGTTTTTTAAGGAATCTCCACACTGTTCTCCATAGTGGCTGTACTAGTTTGCATTCCCACCAACAGTGTAAGAGGGTTCCCTTTTCTCCACACCCTCTCCAGCATTTATTGCTTGTAGACTTTTGGATAGCAGCCATTCTGACTGGTGTGAAATGGTACCTCATTGTGGTTTTGATTTTCATTTCTCTAATAATGAATGATGATGAGCATCTTTTCACGTGTTTGTTAGCTATCTGTATGTCTTCTTTGGAGAAATGTCTGTTTAGTTCTTTGGCCCATTTTTTGATTGGGTCGTTTATTTTTCTGGATTGAGCTGCAGGAATTGCTTGTATATTTTTGAGAGTAATTGTTTGTCTGTTGCTTCGTTTGCTATTATTTTCTCCTATTCTGAAGGCTGTCTTTTCACCTTGCTTATAGTTTCCTTTGTTGTGCAAAAAGCTTTTAATTTTAACTAGGTCCCATTTGTTTATTTTTGCTTTTATTTCCAATATTCTGGGAGATGGCTCATAGAGGATCCTGCTGTGGTTTATGTCGGAGAGTGTTTTGCCTATGTTTTCCTCTAGGAGTTTTATAGTTTCTGGTCTTACATTTAGATCTTAAATCAATTTTGAGTTTATTTTTGTGTATGGTGTTAGAAAGTGTTCTAGTTTCATTCTTTTACAAGTGGTTGACCAGTTTTCCCAGCACCACTTGTTAAAGAGATTGTCTTTTCTCCCGTGTATATTCTTGCCTCCTTTGTCAAAGATAAGGTGTCCATAGGTGCGTGGGTTTATCTCTGGGCTTTCTGTTTTGTTCCATTGATCTATATTTCTGTCTTTGTGCCAGTACCATACTGTCTTGATGACTGTGGCTTTGTAGTAGAGCCTGAAGTCAGGCAGGTTGATTCCTCCAGTTCCATTCTTCTTTCTCAAGATTGCTTTGGCTATTCGAGGTTTTTTTATATTTACATACAAATTGTGAAATTATTTGTTCTAGTTCTGTGAAAAATACCATTGGTAGCTTGATAGGGATTGCATTGAATCTGTGGATTGCTTTGGGTAGTATACTCATTTTCACTATATTGATTCTTCCAATCCATGAACACGGTATAGTTCTCCATCTGTTTGTGTCCTCTTTGATTTCTTTCACCAGTGTTTTATAATTTTCTATATATAAGTCTTTTGTTTCTTTAGGTAGGTATATTCCTAAGTATTTTATTCTTTTTGTTGCAATGGTGAATGATATTGTTTCCTTAATTTCTCTTTCTGTTTTCTCATTGTTAGTGTATAGGAATGCAAGATATTTCTGTGTGTTAATTTTATATCCTGCAACTTTACTATATTCATTGATTAGCTCTAGTAATTTTCTGGTAGAATCTTTAGGGTTTTCTATGTAGAGGATCATGTCATCTGCAAACAGTGAGAGTTTTACTTCTTTTTTTCCTACCTGGATTCCTTTTATTTCTTTTTCTGCTCTGATTGCTGTGGCCAAAACTTCCAAAACTATGTTGAATAGTAGTGGTGAGAGTGGGCACCCTTGCCTTGTTCCTGACATTAGGGGAAATGCTTTCAATTTTTCACCATTGAGGATAATGTCTGCCGTGGGTTTGTCATATATAGCTTTTATTATGTTGAGTTATGTTCCTTCTATTCCTGCTTTCTGGAGGGTTTTTATCATAAATGGATGTTGAATTTTGTCAAAGGCTTTTTCTGCATCTATTGAGATAATCATATGGTTTTTATCTTTCAATTTGTTAATATGGTGTATTACATTGATTTGTGGATATTAAAGAAACCTTGCATTCCTGGGATAAAGCCCACTTGGTCATGATGTATGATCTTTTTAATATGTTGTTGGATTCTGTTTACTAGAATTTTATTGAGGATTTTTGCATCTATGTTCATCAGTGATATTTGCCTGTAGTTTTCTTTTTTTGTGACATCCTTGTCTGGTTTTGGAATTAGGGTGATGGTGGCCTCATAGAATGAGTTTGGAAGTTTACCTTCTTCTTCAATTTTCTGGAAGAGTTTGAGTAAGATAAGTGTTAGCTCTTCTCTAAATTTTTGGTAGAATTCAGCTGTGAAGCCATCTGGTCCTGGGCTTTTGTTTGCTGGAAGATTTCTGATTACAGTTTCGATTTCCGTGCTTGTGATGGGTCTATTAAGATCTTCTATTTTTTCCTGGTTCAGTTTTGGAAAGTTATACTTTTCTAAGAATTTGTCCATTTCTTCCAAGTTGTCCATTTTATTGGCATATAGCTGTTGGTAGTAGTCTCTTATGAACCTTTGTATTTCTGTGTAGTCTGTTGTGATCTCTCCATTTTCATTTCCAATTTTGTTGATTTGATTCTTCTCCCTTTGTTTCTTGATGAGTCTTGCTAATGGTTTGTCAATTATGTTTATCTTTTCGAAAAACCAGCTTTTAGTTTTGTTGATTTTTGCTATGGTCTCTTTTGTTTCTTTTGCATTTATTTCTGTCCTAATTTTAAAGATTTCTTTCCTTCTACTAACCCTGGTGTTCTTCATTTCTTCCTTCTCTAGTTGCTTTAGGTGTAGAGTTAGGTTATTTATTTAATTTTTTTCTTGTTTCTTGAGGTGAGCCTATATTGCTATGAACCTTCCCCTCAGCACTGCTTTTACAGTGTCCCATAGGTTTTGGGTTGTTGTGTTTTCATTTTCATTCATTTCTATGCATATTTTGATTTCTTTTTTAATTTCTTCTGTGATTTGTTGGTTATTCAGAAGTGTGTTGTTTAACCTCCATATGTTGGAATTTTTGATAGTTTTTTTTCCTGTAATTGAGATCTAATCTTACTGCATTGTGGTCAGAGAAGATGATTGGGATGATTTCAGTTTTTTTGAATTTACCAAGGCTAGATTTATGGCCCAGGATGTGACCTATCCGGAGAAGTTTCCGTGTGCACTTGAGAAAAAGGTGAAATTCATTTTTTTGGGGTGAAATGTCCTGTAAATATCAATTAAATCTAGCTGGTCTATTGTATCTTTTAAAGTTTGTGTTTCCTTGTTAATTTTCTGTTTAGTTGATCTATACATATGTGTGCGTGGGGTATTAAAGTCTCCCAGTGTTATTGTGTTATTGTTAATTTCCCATTTCATGCTTGTTAGCTTTTGCCTTACTCGCGATCCCTTTTTATGCTCTGTTTTTTCTTATGGCACTTGCACCCTTCAAATATTTTTATTATAGTTTTCCTGCAGAAGAAGGCAAGAATTATTTTTGTTTTGGTTCACTAGCAAATAGCATCTGGATAGCACTTGGCACATGGTAGGTACTGAGTACATTTTTTGTGGGATAAATGAATCTTGTGTTGTTATAATTGATTTACTTGTCTCTATTTCATTTGACTATAAGCTTGTTAGGCAAATGCTGCAACTTCTCAGTCTGTTTCTTCAGGGTTTAGCACACATGGTTGCATATATTTGTTTGATTTATAAAAAAAATGCTTCTCATTTTACAGAAGTATAATCATAACAAAATAACACTGGAAATTTTTTGCTTATGTTTACAAGTATGTTTTTAGTTGCTATGGATACTTCATAACTGTACATATCATTTTGTTGAATTAACTTTCAAAATTCTTATGAAACTATGTAGGAATTAATAAAGTCAATAGCAGCAAAAAATTCTCTAGGGCTGATCTTTAGTCCTTAACTGTTTATTATTATCACAATTTAAGTTTTTTGTAAGTTGTATTTATTACAGGTAAGGTTTCAGTTAATAGTTTAGGAAGGCTTTAATTCAGTAACTTGGAAATATAACATGTGATAAAAAATGCATGAAATTTCGCATTTATAAAAGAGCCAGTATATTTCTGTTGTGAAAAGATTCACTTTAAGTAGTATGAACTGCCCTAGTGCATTTATATTTTTTCTTGGCCACTTGTTTTTATTACAGATATACTTTTATTTGGAAAAACTCAAATCCATCAGTTTATAAAGTAAATGTATCCCCTTTGGCCCTGCCAATTGCCATTTCCAAAACCACTCTTAAAAATGTTTGCTATGTATCCTTTCAGACCTTTTTATATGCATACGACTAGGTGCTTCCCAGGTGACTCAGTGGTAAAGAATCTACTTTCCAATACAGGATACCTAAGAGATGTGTGTTCGATCCCTGGGTCAGGAAGATACCCTGGAAGAGGAAATGGCAACTTGCTCCAGTATTCTTGCCTGGAAGATTCCATGGGCAGAGGAGCCTGGTGGACTACAGTCCATTGGGTCACAAAAAGTGGGACATGACTGAGCATGCACGCACATATATAAATAAATGTATATCTATGGTTGGCCCTCCATGTACATGGGTTCCACATCCATGGATTCAACCAGCCTTGGACTGAAAATATTCAGGAAAAAGAAATTCCAAAAAATACCAGAAAGCAGAACTTGAATTTGTTGAACTGGCAACTATTTACATAGCATTTACATTGTATTTACTACTATTTACATAGCATTTACTTTGTGTTAGGTATTATAAATAATCTGGAGATGATTAGCAAATACTGTGCCATTTTATATCAAGGACTTGAGCCTTTTCAGATTTTGGTATCCTTGTGGGTCCTGCAACCAATTCTCTGTAGATACAGAAGGACAAGTGCATACGTAAAAACTGAAATTACAAAAAAAACTAGTTAATGTTTATGTTATTCTGTAGTTTATCTCTTTGAACTTGTGTCATAGAGATCTAAAATGTAAATAAATAAAGTATCTTCTTTGTAAAACTACACACTGATGTTTAATTTTTAATAATTTTTTGACAGTTTTTCTCTAATCATAATTAACAGCAGGTTATACAAATTTAAATATTTTCTGCTGTAGAGTGTATTATGAATCTCTAAAGAGGGTAAATTATGTTCAGAATTTCCTGAACTTATATGACCAATATCTTCATGAGGCATGTAATTCTTTCAAAGCGCATGTCATATCACTTATTCGCTATTAAAAGTATTTGTAGCTGTGGTCAATCTTCTTATGTTACTTATAAGGAAATTGAGACTGAGGTAATAGGAAATTGAAACCATACCCTTTGTTTCTTAATTCTTGTCCCATGTTGCTCCTGTTGCTTTGAATTTATTCTTCATTTAGTACTTTTTCCTGAATTCAAATGGAAAAGTTAGAGACTGGAATTTTTTATAAGGAAAATATGTTTTGTATGTTGATACTATGATAAGGTAACAATGATGTGTCTTTAGGTTTTCCTTTATGTCAGTATGCTATGTATTGGTAGGCAATTAGTTGCAAAGTGAGGAGAAGTTAGGATTCAATCAAATTTCTCTTGAAGTGTACAGGCTTCCCTGGTAGCTCAGTTGGTAAAGAATCTGCTTGCAATGCAGGAAACCCCGGTTCGATTCCTGGGTTGAGAAGACCCACTGGAGAAGGGATAGGCTACCCACTCCAGTGTTCTTAGGCTTCCCTGGTGACTCAGCTGGTAAAGAATCCGCCTGCAATGTGTGAGACCTGGGTTTGATCCCTGGGTTGGGAAGATCCTCTGGAGAAGGGAAAGAGGCTACTCACTCCAGTATTCTAGGCTGGACAATTCCATGAACTGTATAGTCCCTGGGATCACAGAGACACAACTGAGCAACTTTCACTAATGCAGTTTACTGCAGAAAAGAAAATATTTAACTTTGTATAACCCACTGTTTTTCATTATTAGAGACAAAAGGAACTATGAAAAATTATACAGCTTTCCTTAAATCACTTAAGTCCTGTGATATAAATGAACGTTAGTTACTTTCTTTTGTTGAATAATTCTTTCAATTTCTTTAAGTTACTTTAAAAGTAGTATGAAGTTTGGATGTATCTAGTAAATTTCTTAGCTACTTCTTTTGCCTTAGTCTTCATCATTTAAGTTACCAGTTTTAATTATTGTGTGTACAGGAAGAGTCTAGTCAGTCTTGGTTAATTCTAGGTATGTTTTAAAATAGAGATACTGTTGAATCTTGTCACCTTAATTGGTCATACTTTGGCCTTTCCCTGAACTAAGTTCCCTCCCTTTTTTTGTGGATATATTCTTGGTTAACCCAATCTCTTTATCAGGAAATAGAAGTTTCTTTTTTTTTCACTGTCAAAGATGTTTCTGTGAGAACTCTCTGTGTCTGATTATTTCCGTAAGATGAAGTAGAATTATTGGATCAAAGAGTATATACATTAAATTTTATATATTTTGGCAGATTTCCTTGCAGAAAAGTTGTGCCAATTTCTATTTCATTAACTGTGTGAGTGTTTGCATTTTCCCACCCTTTTAATCCTTACCAATCTGATAAGGAAAAAATTATATATTATTTAGATTAATGTTTATTAGAACATTAGATGCAAATCAGCATCAGTTTTCTTTGCTATATATGTTTTCTCTGCAATTACCTGCCTGTATATTTTGTCCTCTTTTCTTTTAGGTGGATGTCCTATTTTGTTTATTCATGAGAATGAAAAGTTTACCACATATGTTGCAAATATATTTCTCACAGTTTGTTGTTTACAAACTGTTGTTTAACCTTGTATAAATAACTATCAATTTAATTGTATATATTGTTCTTGTATAAGGTTTTCATTTTGTAAGTACTAAGACCTTTTTTCCCTGTATATTTTATAGCTTTGATATTAAAATATAAGCTGACTTGCTATAGCTAAGAGAACACAACTGCTAAGTAAGAGAAAACTTTATTTATTTTACATATAATAGGCCAGAGGGGAGTGGTTGAGGAATGGCTTTTTTATCCCTACCACGTAAATTCTATATGCGGGTCCAAAGTGACTGTACTATTTGTCGCTTTGCTTTCTCCCAGCATCAGGAAGGGAGAAACAAGTGGAAAGTAAAGCCTCTTTTAAGAATATAACTTGGAAGTTGCACAAAGCACTTTGTTCATATCAAGTTGTCCAGAACTTAGTCTCAGGCTACAAGTGAGCTTTGGAAAATGAAACTGACAACTGACTGTGAAGTGTCCAGGTAAAATGTGGGTTTTTGTGTAGTGTTGGGGAATAGAGTTCTGTCACTTTGCTAAAAAGGAGAGATGGATATAGAGGGGATAACAAGTAGTCTGTGACACAGGTACCATGCTTACTTAGCTGGAGGTCATTATTTGTGCCAAAGTGATTCTGCTGATATTTGATATCATCAGATATCAGCAGATATTTGATAAATGTTTCTCTTTTAGTCCTATTTGGAAATCTGGAGTTGTGTGTTATGGATTCAATTTAATTTTTCTCTTAAATTTCTAGTCAGTTGTCCCAACACTATTTATGGAACATTTATCCTTTCTTTTCACTAATTTGAAATACCACTTAAAAAATATATACTATTTTTTTTCACAGGGTTGTTTTTGTATTCTTTGTTTTTTCCCAACTTATTCCTTCCCTAGTACCTCACTTTTAATTGCCAGTTGTTTAAGTTTTGGTATTTCTTAGGGTTAACCTCTCATCCTTGCTCATTTATTTCAGAATTCTGTTAATTATTTTTTTCGGGTATATTGTGACTGTTTTTGTCAAGTTCCAGAAAATAACTCTTTGCGTTTTGATTTGGATTAGATTAAATTCACAAATTTTAATTCATTATGTTGTTTTATTTCATTTTATTATTTATAGAGACAGAATTTTTCATTATTTTCCTGAGAATAAAGAGTAGTCATTCATTCTTGTTTCCTGACATACATCTTTTTCATTAATCTTTCATATACTGTGTTTATTTCATGCCTTTTAATGACAGAATCTTTGTTCATCTTGCTTTTTCTCCGGACAGATTTATATAGACCTATTATTTACTTAAGAATATGCAGGTAGATTCTTGATTTCTGTCCCTGTTTACCTTGATACTGTCTTATATCCAGAAGGGTTTGATAATATAGCTTTATTCAATCATTTAGTTCCTCATTCTGTAGCCTAAGAGGGTTAAGGCGGACCTTTGACTTTGATTTTTTTTTCCTTTGAAACCATTACTTTAACATCTAGCCTCATTCCTTTTGAAAAAATGCCTGCTGAGGCCCCAATTCTGTTTTCATTTCCACTTTAGAGTGCCCATTTGGTAGGAAGATAGTTGGAAATTTTAACCTGCTACCTTAGAGCTGTCTACCTAGTGAGACTTTATCCATCCATGCTACCATCCCTATCAAGTGCAGCCTCTATCGTTATTCTAGAGCTCTGAAAAAACTCCAGGTAGATTGGTATCTATCTCTCCTATAGTATCCTCCTTATGTATTGCCAACTTGACAAATTCTCCCTCTAACCACACCCCATAATCAGAACAAGCCTTAACTGCTCTTTGGAATCTAGGTCAGAGGTAAACTGTAAGGACTGGCTCTAGTCATTCTCTTTCAGCTGTGCTTCTGCAGTAATGAATGCTTTTGATCAATGGCAAAAGTAAGCATATCCCAGTATGGACAGGCCTTTTACCATGAGTGACTCTCTTCTGTCTTCATTTCCTGTTCCTAAATAATTTGATCCTTTATTTTCTTGGTTCTGGTTATAAATACAATGATTCAGGTTAAAACCTTCTCAGTGAAGAGCTTATCTTGAGAGTCAGAACTGAAACACCATTATTTACTGTTTGCTCTCCTGTTGGTTCTTCCATACTTGCTCAAAAGAAAAAGCTTTTAAAATCACTATCTGATTCTGCTTTTATATTCTATATATATATTTTTATTTTGTTTTTATAGTGTAGTAGAAACTTTGGAAATAGTACATGTTTGCTTATTGCAAAGCATCACAAAATGAAGTGCCAAGGTGTCTATGGTTCTATGAGGTATCTAGCACATATTATAAAAGATAATCTTGATGGTTTATATCTAGTAAGATAGTTACACTATCCTATTTTTGGTTCTGCATAACCATTTTCTTTTTATATTTCCCTTCATTTGCTCCTGTCACATGAGCAAGAGAAGTACTTCCAGTTGTTTAGGTTTGGAGCACAATGGTGTGTGAGTCCTCTGTGATCTGCCACTTTACTGTCTGTACAATTTTGGTAAATCATTTAATCTCTCTCTTCACTTCAATTTCCTTTCCGGCAGTGATACTTGCTCTATGTACCTCATTAATATGTTAAGAAATATGAAAATACGTGTAAATTATTTTCATAAGTTGTAAAATTTCATTCCAGTAGACAAGATTAGAGCAAGGACACCAAAAAACAATTGCAGGAGATAGTTTTGGAGTTCTATCAGAAGACTGTTTACTACTTATATCTTTTCTATAGTTAAACCAGGGCATTAAACCCTTCCATGAATATAAAGTTTCACTAACCTTTTTGTAATGTATATTGTTTATAGAGCTTATCTAGTGATGATGTAAGGCAAAAACCAAGAATAGTATATAATGTGAGAAAGCAGCAGTGTCCAGTCCTCTGCGTATGCTATCAACACAAATAATTTAATATTGTCGAAATGAATTTTGTCTGAATGTATGACTTCTAATTTACTAAGGCTCAGATTGCTAGAAAGTTAACATAAAAATGGATGGGAAAAAAGCACTCTAGTCTACTTTGCTTATGTGTTCATGATTTGTGTTAACCATCTTAAGCCATGCTTCCTTTTCATCATTATAAACTGAGACTCAATGAATAATAATAAGATAAAACTTACAATTGAAAGGAAAAGTAAGATTAAAATACAATGAAAGAAGAAACAAAAAGGCTCCTGAAAAATTAAAACAATGAAGCAGCAAAAAAAGGAAATAAACCAAAAGTAAGATAAAATATTTTAAATGGATAGAGTAAAAATAAAGTGCTTATAGAGTCTCATAAGTATTAGACACAGAAATTAGCATTTTATTCATTCTGCTATTACTGAATTGTAGTTGCCAATCACCATTCTGGCTGAGTTAACAGAAAACTGATTCATTTTGACCCATGAAATGTTAGTCAGCAAGAACTGAATTCAGTGACACAAAAACTTTTTTCAACATTTGTAACACTATAAACAAATGTCAGTTCAGTTCAGTTGCTCAGTCATGTCCGACTCTTTGCGACCCCATAAACAAACATAGCTAGAGGTAATTGCCCACAAGTACTGAATCTTAATCTAAATTACCAAGATACAGAATTCCCTTATGCAGATGACCCCATTATATTTGCCCGGTTTCATGAAAGTCATGGATCTGACATTGTTCACAATTAGGTATGATAAATTGACAGTGCTTTTAAATTACATATAGTTTTTAAAATTACTTTTCTAAGAGCTGTGGTGGTGGTTTAGTTGCTAAGTCATGTCCAACTCTTGCGACCTCAAGGACTATAGGCTTGCGATCCCAGACTCCTCTGTCCATATGATTTCCCAGGCAAGAATATTGGAGTGGGTTGCCATTTCCTTCTCCAGGGGATCTTCCCGACCTAGGAATTGAGCCTAGGTCTCCTGCATTGCAGGCAGATTCTTTACTGATTGAGCTATGAGGGAATCCTGTGTTTAAATTCCTTGTATTCTTTAGTGTTTTGAATTAGAGTTCTATATGTAGCTTCTACCTAAGCACATTTTTGACTCTTTATATGTAGTTTCAAACTGCAGAATAAGTTGCAAGAATAAGCATTCTGGAGAACACCCAATGTAGCCTTGATCCTTTTCCTAAATTCACCTACTTTTTTTGTTGTTGTTCTGAATCATTTGAGTGATGACCCTTTAACCCTAATGCTTCAGTGTTTAATCCTTAAGAATAAGGATAAAGTTATAATATCCTGTGCATATTTCTGTTTTATGGAGGAAATACTGTCCTTAGTATTTTTTTTTTTTTTTCTCCATTCTACACAGAATCCATTCTAGGATCAAGCTTTGCAATTGATTGTCATTGCTCTTTGGTTTCCTTTAAGCTGTAAGTTCTCTACAGGTTTCTGTATCATCTTTAATCCTGATATGTTTGAAGAAAATGTTCCCCCCACCACCTCCCGCTCCACCACTTTCTTTTCAATTGAGTGCTACTGATTTAGGATTGACTGATGTCTCCTCATGGTTAGATTCAGGTTACACATTCCAGGTCAGAACACTACAGAATACTTGCATTGTTAGTGACCACCTTTATGTTCCGTTCATTGCAGTTAACTCACTGGACTTCTTTTCTGCTTTGCCCTAGTTGTACTGCACACAATTAGGATGTCATGTAAGTGTGCTCTTAAAAGAACACATGGCGTTATGGGGATGGATGTTGGTAATAGTTGCACAACAGTGTGAATATATTTAATGCCACTGAACTGTACACTTAAAAATGGTAAATTTTATGTTTATTTTGACACAATAAAAAAAGAGGAAAAAAGAATATATGGTAGACATAGGTTTTATATTTTTTGTGAAGCCAATCAAGAACCAGTTGCCTAGAATATAGTCCTATACATATAATACATCCTTAAAAAATACTTAGTAGATACTTGATAGTTATTGGCATCATGATTTAAATTAGTAGATACGGTATAGGAACAAATTTTATTCCATATGTGACTTGCTTTTCTTGTGATGGTATACTGTTTTGTTTACTGTATACAAATGTTATACTGATGTTTACCAACTATCTTGCCGTTTGCAATTTGAAATTTTAGTTTTCAGCATTAAGATGTTTTTGGTATTCCTGTGTCAGGACAAAAAGCAAAAAAATAATAAAAGTTATTTGTTTAATACATTGCTGTACTTTATAAAGAAGTTATCCAGCTCTTAATGTCCCTCTCTAATCAAAATGCATATGAAATATGCTAATCTCAAATGATTAGTTATGTATCTTTTAGCTTGATTTATAATAGTTATATAGAATTTTTTCTATTAAGATTGCTCCTATATTGTGGTATTAACACTTAGTAGAAGCAGCCACATAGTCTCAAAATATACTAAATGAGATTATTACTATTAATCAAAATTAGTTTATGAAGTGTGAATTCCCACATAAATATTTAAAAATTATTGTAATGAATTTTTGTTGCTTACCTTTAAGGAAGTTGTAGATCCAAAGGATTTGCCTCCTGCCTGTGAGATATGAGGGAAGTAGGATTAAGAGTACAGCACCTGAGGATCAATATCACTCGAAATAATTTCCTGAACCTTTTTTTAATTATTTATTTTATTTTTTGACTGTGGTGGGTCTTCGTTGCTGCATGCAGGCTTTCTCTAGTCGCAGTGAGTGGGGGCTGTTCTCTAGTTGTGGTGCACAGGCTTCTCATTGCAGTGGCTTCTCTTGTTACGGAGCTCGGGCTCCAGGCATGCAAGTCAGTAGTTGCAGCATGGAGGCTCAGTAGTTGTGGCTCACAGGTGTAGTAGTTTCGTGGCATGTAGTATCCTCCTGGACCAGGGACTGAACCTGTGTCCTCTGTATTGCAGGGTGAGCTTTCAACCACTGGACCACCAGGGAAGCCCTAATTTCCTGAATCTTAAGCTAGTAGAGGCATAGATATGTCCCACAATGGTTGCTTTGGTTCTGTCATCTGTTGCAGAGATTTTGAGACTCTGTTCAAGGGCTGGATGCATTTCATTTATTGAATATCTATTATGGATTATTCATTGGGAAAACAAAGATGCACAAAACACATTCTCTGCCCTCAAAGAGTAGGGAATCATTAACAAATACCCACTTGAAAGATCAAGCTTCCCAGGGGGTGCTAGTTGTCCACCTGCCAATGCAGGAAACAGAAGAAACACAAGTTTGACCCCTGGGTTGGGAAGATCCCCTGGGGTAGGGAACGTCAACCTACTCTAGTACTCTTGCCTAGAGAATCCCATGGACAGAGGAGCCTGACAGGTTACAGTCTATAGGGTTGCAAAGAGTTAAACAGGACTGAAGCAACTTAACTAGCACAGAATTGAAAAATCAGGTGATTACTGTAAGATTAGACTCCAGAGATCATAGCAATGAGGTATATGTTCTAGTTCTGTTAAGTGTAAGGCCTTTACAAAAAATGAATTTTTATTTTAT
The DNA here is from genome assembly GCF_054371585.1 of Giraffa tippelskirchi. Classification (NCBI taxonomy): domain Eukaryota; kingdom Metazoa; phylum Chordata; class Mammalia; order Artiodactyla; family Giraffidae; genus Giraffa; species Giraffa tippelskirchi. The sequence continues at coordinate 98,644,088 of NC_137277.1, forward strand.
TTTATTCTCAATTTTTATTTTAATAAATTCTAGCTATTTTCAATAGAACCTTTATACAGTAATTTTGAAGTTTAGAATTTGGAAGACCTAAGAGAGTTTTCATAGATCTCCTTTAAATTGTATCAGTTAGTTATAAAATCAAAGCATTTACCATTCAAATATTGGTATTCAGAATCCACATCACTTTAATTACTGTATCCTTGAAATAGATACGTTTTCTAGAATAGAAGTAACTTAAAAGTTGCTAATAGAAGCAAAATGTATCTGTATAAATTTATATTGTGGTTTCATAGATTTGTCTTCTATTATTATATGATTGTCTGTTTTCCAGGTAGAGATATTAAAGTAGACTGTTTTGTAAATAGGCATAATTAAATGTGTTATTAAGAGAACATCTATCTAAAAAGACCCTGTTTTGAATCTTTCTATTTATTACTTCCATACTATCCAGTTACTGTGTTTTCACTGGGAATTGTATCACTTATTTCTAATAAACTGAATATGATACATTCTCCACAATCAAGATTAAATCTTTTTCACTTTTCTCAAGTTCTTAACCTCTCTACAGTTCCTTGCAATGTTTTTTAAAACTTAAAAAGTTTTTAAACGTTGCAAACATACAGACTATAAGATGATACAATGAAAATGTATATACTGTACATACTATCTTATTTTAATAAAAGTTAGCCGTTTACCTTATATGCTTCAGCTTATTATTTTAAATGAATAAAAACAGATACATTTGAAACCTTTTATAATGGGAAACCCAATTTCATTTTCTTTCTTCCCTCTCTCTACAGAAGAGAGATTTATGTTGATCACTCCTATGAAAGTATCTGTACATTTTTGTACCACACATGTGTATAATATGCAGTATTATTTGGCATGTTTTAAAACCTTGTGTAGCATTATACTGTACAGCAATTTCCAACCTGCTTTTTTCACTACTTTTTAAAAATAATTTATCCATTTTTATTCATGTATTGTAAATCATTCATCATAATTGCTGAACAGTATTTCATTGTATGACTGTATAATACAATTAATTTATCTGTTCACCTAATACTGGATAGGTAGCGTGTTTATAATTTTTCACTGTAAATATCGCAAGGAACATTCTTGTACTTGTCTCCTTAAGCACAGATTTGTGAGTACTGACAGGTATGTATCTAGGACTGGATTTGCACCTTGAAGTGATTAGCTATTGACAAATTACTCTCTCTTTGAAGGTCGTACAATTAGCATTCCACAGACCACAAACAGGTCTATGTTTTGATTTGGAATATCTATGACCTAATGACTGCTAGTGGATCACACCTGCCCACCCCTCAAGTTGTCCCCTTCACTGTTCCCAAGTGACCCCAAGCTCCCAGTTTCTGCACATGGGAGACAGGGTCTGGGGCTGCTGTCATGGCAGTAGGTACCTGGCTTTTTAAAACATCATCATGCAGGGAAGTTGCTGTGACAAAATGCATGCAAATTCCATTTCTTTTGGTCCTGAATGAATTTGATATGCAGACTTAATTTTTTTTTTTTTTACCAGTCTGACTGGTTATTAAGTAATAACAGGATTGTTATTTTAAATTCTCAGATTTTCATAGGCTTATGAGTCACTGGGTTTTTGTGTGTGTGTGTGTGAGTTGCTTATGCATTTTTTTCAAAATTAAGTCTGTTTCTTACTGTACGTATATCCTAAATGTTTTGGAGATGTCGTCTTTCATTTGGCACCTTGTTCTTTCACTTTGATTCAAGTGTCTTTGTTGTATAGAAGCTTAAAAATTAATTAATTTTCAAATTTTGGTATTTTATGATTAAAAAATTTCCCTGTTGTTTCAGTACTCAGTGAGAACCCCAAACTTAGTGCATTTCATCAACAAGAGTTATTTTATTATGTCTTCTGATTCCCATGTGTTAGAAATTCAGACAGAGTATACAGCAAGATTGTTGTATTTCTGCTGCATGTGCCTCAGATGGAGTGACTGGTAGTCTGGGATGGCTTGACTGCTGAGGACTGGAGAAAAAGTTCATTGGCTTCTTCTGGTAGTTGCTAGTTGTTGACTGGGACTTCATCTTGGTTACCAGCCACAAATCCTGCACACTTAACTTATTTCATTGAGTAGGAATTACAGTATTAGGTAAAAGTGGTAACAGCAAACATTTAGCTTTCTTTCCCCTTTTTCCTTTATTGGAAATGCTTCTTTATTTTACTTATCATTTGTGACTAGAACTGTACAAAAAAGATCTTCATGACCCAGATAATCACGATGGTGTGATCACTCACCTAGAGCCAGACATCCTGGAATGTGGAGTCAAGTAGGCCTTAGAAAGCATCACTATGAACAAAGCTAGTGGAGGTGATGGAATTCCAGTTGAGCTATTTCAAATCCTAAAAGATGATGCTGTGAAAGTGCTGCATTCAATATGCCAGCAAATCTGGAAAACTCAGCAGTGGCCACAGGACTGGAAAAGGTCAGTTTTCATTCCAATCCCAAAGAAAGGCAATGCCAAAGAATGCACAAACTACTGCACAATTGCACTCATCTCACACGCTAGTAAAGTAATGCTCAAAATTCTCCAAGCCAGGCTTCAGCAATACCTGAACCATGAAATTCCAGATGTTCAAGCTGGGTTTAGAAAAGGCAGAGGAACCAGAGATCAAATTGCCAACATCCGCTGGATCATCGAAAAATCAAGAGACTTCCAGAAAAACATCTACTTCTGCTTTATTGACTATACCAAAGCCTTTGACTGTGTGGACGACAACAAACTGTGGAAAATTCTGAAAGAGATGGGAATACCAGACCACCTGACCTGCCTCTTGAGAAACCTGTATGCAGGTCAGGAAGCAACAGTTAGAACTGGAGATGGAACAACAGACTGGTTCCAAATAGGAAAAGGAGTCCGTCAAGGCTGTATATTGTCACCCTGCTTATTTAACGTATATGCAGAGTACATCATGAGAAACGCTGGGGTGGAGAAAGCACAAGCTGGAATCAAGATTGCCGGGAGCAATATCAATAACCTCAGATATGCAGATGACACCACCCTTATGGCAGAAAGTGAAAAAGAATTAAAGAGCTTCTTGATGAAAGTGAAAGAGGAGAGTGAAAAAGTTGGCTTAAAGCTTAACATTCAGAAAACTAAGATCATGGCATCTGATCCCATTACTTCATGGGAAATGGATGGGGAAACAGTGTCAGACTATTTTTTTGGGCTCCAAAATCACTGCTGATGGTGATTGCAGCCATTAAATTAAAAGGCGCTTACTCCTTGGAAGGAAAGTTATGACCAACCTAGACAGCATATTAGAAAGCAGAGACATTACTTTGCCGACAAAGGTCCGTCTAGTCAAGGCTATGGTTTTTCCAGTAGTCATGTATGGATGTGAGAGTTGGACAGTGGAGAAAGCTGAGCGCCGCAGAATTGATGCTTTTGAACTGTGGTGTTGGAGAAGACTCTTGAGAGTCCCTTGGACTGCAAGGAGATCCAAGCAGTCCATCCTAAAGGAGATCAGTCCTGGGTGTTCATTGGAAGAACTGATGTTGAAGCTGAAACTCCAATACTTTGGCCACCTGATGCAAAGAACTGACTCAGTGGAAAAGACCCTGATGCCAAGAAGGATTGAGGGCAGGAGGAGAAGGGGACAACAGAGGATGAGATGGCTGGATGGCATCTCTGACTCGATGGACATGAGTTTGGGTAAACTCCGGCAGTTGGTGAAGGACAGGGAGGCCTGGTGTGTTGTGATTCATGGGGTCGCAAAGAGTCGGACACGACTGAGCAACTGAGCTGACTGATGTATTGTCATCTTAAAGGGATTGTCTGCTGTTACACTGAGTTGGATGAGTTTTTAATCACAGTTTAGTTAAGTTTTATTGAATCCTTTTTTTGTGTGTGCATTTTTGAGAAGATATTATAATTTTCTATTTTTAATTCATTAATACTGTGACTATAATTAATAGCTTTTCAAAAGCAGATTCATCATTTTATTCTGAGTGAAATCTACTGAATCGTGATTTGTTAATAGTATTTTAATATTTTGTTTGACTTGATTTACTAGTTTATTTAGAATTTTACTACTAAAATTGGTTTGGTTTTACTTTCAAAATTAAACTAGCTTCATAAAGTGAATCATTTCCTCATTTTCATGATAAATAATATATTTTGCAGTAGTTATTGTTTAGTCACTAAATCATGTGTGACTCTTTTGTGACTCCACAGACTGTAGCCCACCATACTCCTTTGTAAATAGGATTTCCACGGTAAGAATACTGGAGTTGGCTGCCATTTCCTTCTCCAGGAGATCTTCCCAGCTGAGGGATTGAACCCATGTCTCCTGCATTGGCAGGCTGATTCTTTACCACCAAGCCACCAGGAAGCCCCTAAATAATAGATGCTTAAAACAAGGCAGGAAAAGAAGGAAAAGGAACAGAAAACATAGGACTAATAGAAAACAACTAGCAAGAGGTTGGATTTAAATCTAGCCTTATCAATAATTATATTCAGTGTAAATGACTTAAATATTCTAATTTAGAGAAAGAGATTTTCAGATTGAATAAAAATATAAGGCCCAACTATATGCTGTTAAAGAGAAAACTCATTGTAAATATAAAGACGTAGGTGGATTGAAAGTAAAATGTATACTCTACAAATCCTAATTAAAAGAAAACTGGATTGATCATGTTAATTTGAAGAAAAGTAGATATTGAAACAAGGAATGTAGGCAGAGTTGACTAATAAAGGGTTGCTTTCATCAAGGATTATCAAGACATAAAAATCCTAAAAATCATGTGTGCCTAAAATGACAGAGGATGAGTTGGTTGGATGGCATCACCGATTCGATGGACATGGGTTTGGGTAGACTCCAGGAGTTGGTGATGGACAGAGAGGCCTGGCGTGCTGCAATTCATGGGGTCGCAAAGAGTCGGACACGACTGAGCGACTGAACTGAACTGAACTGAAAAAGTAACAACTAAAATGACCTACTTTATCTCAGTAAGTCTGAAATTTTATATAAAACGTATAATTTCCTAGCAAAATTGTTTCGTGCATGCTTGTGTGCTAAGTCAGGTCACTTCAGTCGTGTCTGACTGTTTGAGACCCTATGGACTGTAGCCCTCCAGACTCCTCTATCCAGGGGACTCTCTAGGCAAGAGTGCTGGAGTGGGTTGCCATTTTCTACTCTAGGGTATCTTCCTGACTATGGGATCAAACCCGCTGTTGTTACATCTCCTGCATTGTTGGCAAGCTGGTTCTTTACCGCTAGCGCCACCTTCACTGTGGTGGGTCTTTGTTGATTTCAGCGGGTTTTCTGTAGTTGAGGTGAATGGGGGCTACTCTTTGTTGCAGTGTATGGACTTCTCATTGCGGGTTCTCTTGTTGCGGAGCACAGGCTCTATAAGTGTGGGCTTCAGTAGTTGCAGCACACAGGCCTAGTAGTTGTGGCTTGTGGGCCCTAGAGCACAGGTTCAGTGGTTGTGGTATATGGGCTCAGTAACTCTGTGGCATGGAATCTTCCCTGACCAAGGCATCAAACTCGTGTCTCCTGTGTTGGCAGGCAGATTCTTATCCACTGTGCCACCCGGGCAGTCCTGTTTCAGGATTTTTAAAAACCTCAATAAATGCATAATCAAGGAAGAAACAGTATCAACAGTGAAAATTACCTTCCCCTAAAATAAGAAAAAATAAATCAATCATTAAGGAACTATATTGTATGGGCTTCCCTGGTAGCTCAGTGGTAAAGGATCCGCCCGCTAATGCAGGAAACATAGGTTCAGTCCCTGGGTTGGGAAGATCTTCTGGAGAAGGAAATGGCAGCCCACTCCGATATTCTTGCCTGGTAGATCCTCTGGACAGAGGAGCCTGGTGGGCTACAGTCCATGTGGTCACAAGAGTTGGACACAACTTAGCAACTAAAACAATGGTGTTTTATATAAAATTTCTCACTTTGAAGCTATTACTTTTTTGTATTTTGGTTTCTGTTGTTGCTGAAGAATAGTATGTCATTATTTCTTCTGAGGTAATTTGTGTTTTTCTCCTTGACATCTTTTATGATATGCTATTTATCCTAATGCTTTGTGATTTTATCTAGATGTGGATATATTTTTATTTATCCTTTTTGAAACACAAAATATATTTTCAATCTAGAAACTTATTTTTTTCCTCAGCTCTAAGAAACACTTGGTGATTAGCTCTTCAAATACTGTTTTTTTTTTTTTTTTTAAATATCATTTCCTTCACTTCTTTCCTATGGCTCTCTCCTATTTAGTTATGTGTCTGAGCCTCTTAATATCACCTACATGTATCTTAACTTAATAAAAAAAAGGTTTATTGAGATGAAACTCATATACCGTAAAATTCACTCTTTCAAATACACATACAATTCAGTGGTTTTCCATATATTCACAGAGATGTATACCCATCACCACTGTGTAATTTTATTATTTTCTTTATTAATTTATTGGTTGTGCCACGTGGAATGCAAAATCTTAGTTCCCCAACCAGGGATTGAACCTGGGCCATGGCAGTGAAAGGGCTGAATCCTAACTACTCGACAACAAGGGAACAACTCCCTTAGAGTGTTTTCACCATGCAATGAAGAAATCTCATTTAAACCAGTAGTCACTCCCTACTCCTTCAGCCCCTAGTAACCAGTAATTCACTTTTTTAAAAATTTTTTTTAAATTAGTTTATTTATCTATTTTTTAACTTTACAATATTGTATTTGTTTTGCCATATATTGCCATGAATCCACCATGGGTGTACATGTTTTCCCCTTCCAGGAAAAAATATGGAACGCTTCACAAATTTGCATGTCATCCTTGCACAGGGGCCATGCTAATCTTCTCTGTATCGTTCCAATTTTAGTATATGTGCTGCTGAAGCGAGCGCAGTAATTCACTTTTTAAAAGAATTATTTATTTATTTGACTGCAGTAGGTTTCAGTTGCAGCATGCAAGATTTTAGTCACAACATGTGGGATCTATTTCCCTGACCAGGGATCTAGACCAGGGGTCTAGAGGCCCAATGTATGGGCCTCCCATACATTGAGATTCCAGAGTCTTAGCTACTGAATCACTAGGGAAGTCCCTGTAATTTACCTTTTATCTCCATGGATTTCTCTGTTCTGTACATATGAATGGAATCTTAAGATACATGGTCTTTGTGACTAGTTTTCTTCATGTAATAAAGTGTTTTCTATGTTTAGCATATATCCCTACTTCCTTTCACTTTTATTGCCAAATAATCTTTCACTGTAGGGATATACCATTGTTTATCCATTTATCACTGATTGACTTTTGAATAATTTTAAATATTGAAGAATTATGAATAATGCTGATATGAACATTCATGTGTAAAGTCTACACATGTAGATTTTTGTGGACATGTACTTTCAGTTTTCTTGGGTATACACTTAGGAACGGAATTGCTGGGTGACATGGAAACTTTTTGGTTAATTTACAGAGGAATTGCTGAATACTTTCCAAAGTGGCTACAATATTTTGTAATCCAACTAGCAATATTTAAAGTTTTCAGCTTTTTTATGTCTGCATCAGCGCTTGCTATATTCTGTATTTTTCATTATGGCCATTCTAGTGGGTGTAAAATAGTATCTCATTATGGTTTTGATTTGCATTTCCCTGATTGCTAATGATATTGAGCATTTTTTCTTGCTCACTGGTCATTTTTATATCTTCTTTGAATAAATGTCTATATAAATATTTTCCCCAATTTTAAATTGTGTCAGTTATTTTTAATTATTGAGTTTTAAGAGTTTTTAAATGTATATTTTAAATACAATTCCCTCATTAGATATATGACTTCCAAATATTTTCTCACATTATATTAGTATGTTTTTACTTTCTTGTCCTTTGAAGCACAAAATGTTTTATTTAGATGGAGTTCAGTTTATCGATCTTTCCTTTGATTGCTTGTGCTTTTGACTGATTCTTTTGCTTTTGCTGTCAGATATAAGAAACTGTTGTGTAATCCAAGGTGGAAAAGATTTACACCTATATTTTCTTCACAGAGTTGAATAATTGTATCTCTTATGTTTGGGTCATTGATCTATTTTGAGTTAATTTTTATGTATGGTGTTACATCAGTAAACGTCAGTCGCTCAGTCATGTCCAATTCTTTGCGACCCCATGGACTGCAGCATGCCAGGCCTCCCTGTCCATCGCCAACTCCTGGAGATTACTCAAACTCATGTCCATTGAGTTGGTGATGCCATCCAACCATCTCATCCTCTGTTGTCCCCTTCTCCTCCTGCCTTCAATCTTTCCCAGCATCAGGGTCTCTCCAAATGAGTCAGTTCTTCGCATCAGGTGGCCAAAGTATTAGAGTTTCAGCTTCAACATCAGTCCTTCCAGTGAATATTCAGGACTGATCTCCTTTAGGATGGACTGCTTGGATCTCCTTGCAGTCCAAGGAACTCTCAAGAGTCTTCTCCAACACCACAGTTCAAAAGCATCAATTCTTCAGCGCTCAGCTTTCTTTCTTTATACTCCAACTCTCACATCCATACATGACTACTGGAAAAATGATAGCTTTGACTAGACGGACCTTTGTTGACAAAGTAATGTCTCTGCTTTTGAATATGATGTCTAGGTTGGTCATAACTTTTTATATAGCTTTTTTGGTCATAACTTTTTTGGTCATAACTTTTTTTTATAGCGTGTGAGATGAGTGCAATTGTGCGGTAGTTTGAGCATTCTTTGGTATTGCCTTTCTTTGGGACTGGAATGAAAACTTACCTTTTCCAATCCTGTGCCCACTGCTGAGTTTTCCAAATTTGCTGGCACTTTCACAGCATCATCTTTTAGGATTTGAAATAGCTCAACTGGAATTCTATCACTTCCACTTTGTTCCTAGTGATGCTTCCTAAGGCTCACTTGACTTTGCATTCCAGAATGTCTTCTCTAAGTTGGTGTTCACACCATTGTGATTATCTGGATCGTGAAGATCTTTTTTGTATAGTTCTTCTGTGTATTCTTGCCACCTCTTCTTAATATCTTCTGCTTCTGTTGGGGCCATACCATTTCTGTCCTTTATTGAGTCCATCTTTGCATGAAATGTTCCCTTGGTATCTCTAATTTTCTTGAAGAGATTTCTAGGCTTTCCCATTCTCTTATTTTCCTTGCATTTTCTTTGCGTTGATCACTGAGGAAAGCTTTATTATCTCTCCTTGCTATTCCTTGGAACTCTGCATTCAGATGGGTATATCTTTCCTTTTCTCCTTTGCCTATCACTCCTCTTCTTTTCTCAGCTATTTGTAAGGCCTTCTGAGACAACCATTTTGCCTTTTTGCATTTCGTCTTCTTGGGGATGGTTTTGATCCCTGCCTCCTGTACAATGTCATGAACCTCTGTCCATAGTGCTTCAGGCACTCTGTCTATCAGATCTAATCCCTTGAATCTATTTGTCAGTTCCACTGTATAATCGTAAGGTATTTGATTTAGGTCATACCTGAATATTCTAGTGGTTTTCCCTACTTTCTTCAATTTAATTCTGTATTTGGCAGTAAGGAGTTCATGATCTGAGTCCGGTCTTGTTGTTGCTGACTATATAGAGCTTCTCCATCTTTGCCTGCAAAGAATATAATCAATCTGATTTCGGTGTTGGCCATCTGGTGATGTCCATGTGTAGTCTTTTCTTGTGTTGTTGGAAGATGGTGTTTGCTATAACCAGTGCGTTCTCTTGGCAGAACTCTTATTAGCCTTTGCCCTGTTTCATTCTAAGGCCAAATTTGCCTGTTACTCCAGGTATCTCTTGACTTCGTACTTTTGCATTCCAGTCCCCTGTAATGAGAAGGACATCTTTTTTGGGTGTTAGTTCTAGAAGGTCTTGTAGGTCTTCATAGAACCATTCAACTTCAGCTTCTTAAGCATTGCTGGTCAGGGCATAGACTTGGATTACCATGATGTTGAATGGTTTGCCTTGGAAACGAACAGAGATGATTCTGTCGTTTTTGAGATTGCATCCAAGTACTGCATTTCAGACTCTTTTATTGACTATGATGGCTACTCCATTTCTTCTAAGGGATTCCTACCCACAGTAGATATAATGGTGTGACTAAAGGATTCAATTTCAGTCTTTTGCATTGGGTTATCCAGTTACTCAGCACTTTTTGTTGAAAAAGACGTTCTTTCCACCACTGAATTGTTTTGGTACTGATGTCAGATATCAGTTGTCATTAAATTAAAGGTTTTCTTCTTGATTCTCAATTTTATTTCATTGATCTAAATATACAAAATTACAGCAGTACCACACTACTTTGACTGGTGTAGATCTGTAGTAAGTTTTGAAAGCAAAAAGCATGAACACTCGAACTGTTTTTTTTCAAGGTTGTTTTAGCAACTCTGGGTCTCTTACTATCAGATTTCTTTCATCAAATTCTCCTTTCATGTCTTACTTCTGTGTGGTCTTGTTACCTTTCATGTTTTTTTTTGTTTGCTTGTTTTAATCTGAAATTACTTTCTTGAGACCTACTTAAAATATTCTTTAGCCAAATTCAATCTACTCCTTATTCCTCTCTCCCATCCTGTCCTTTTTTTTTTTTTTCTTTTCCAGTTTTCTAGTAAGATCTTTCTCATAACTTTTTTCTTTTACAATATTTCTTTTTATCTTCCAGCTAGTTGGTAAGTAATCTTGTCCCAGTACTCTGTTAATCTCTGGGAAAGAAAATTCTTGGAAACACAATCCTTATTCTTAAGTTACTTTTGATAAATAATATAAAAAGTAGGTAAGTCAACCCATGGTAAATTCTCTTTCATAAAGGAGAATCAGATTTTTGCTTTTGATAATACGTTTTGATATAATTTTTGGTAAATTTGATAGTAATAATCAGTTTAAAAGAAAGTGCTTATATTAAAACAAGCATAAATGATAAAAGCAAGCATTGTCTATATGGAAAAACTGAATGTAAAGGAATAGCATAAAGGAAAATTAAACTGTAAAAAATGACACAAAATAACTATACATGTTAATAAATGTGTTATTTCCTTCCTTCCAATGATGGACCAGTCCTTCATTGGTGCATAATAAATGTTTTGAGTATAATTGTTGGTGTTTTTTGTTTTAATTTAAATTATTTATGTTTGGCCATGCTGGTTCTTCGTTCTTGCTCAGGCTTTCTCTAGTTTCAGTGAGCAGGGACTTCTCTTTGTTGTGGTACATGGTCTTCTTATTGAAGTGGCTTCTTTTGTTGTGGAGTTCAGGCTCTAGGTATCTGGGCTTCAGTAGTTGCAGCACATGGGCTCAGTAGTTGTGGCTTGTGAACTCTACTTTGCAGGCTGGGAAGTTGTGGCACGCAGGCTTATTTGCTCTAAGACATGTGGGATCTTCCTGGACCAGGGATTTATACTGTATCTCTTGCATTGCCCAATGGATTCTTTACCACTGAGCCACCAGGGAAACCCTGTTTCCTCCCCCTCCACAAAAAAAAAGAACAACGATTTCTCCAATTTTCCAGTACCACCTGCGTGTCCAGGAATTTAATTTATTTTGTACACAAAGTATTCATAAGTGCAGCTTCCACAGACTGAGATCTCTATCCCATAAGACTGCCCTCACTTTCAATGCCAGCTAGAAATGACATTCTTAGAGACAGACTAAATGTTTATTTGTTATTATACCACAAACATCTATTATATTTTAGATGTTGTTGTTTAGTTGCTAAGTCATGTCCAACTCTTTTTGCAACCCCATGGACTGTATATAGCCCAACAGGCTCCCCTGTCTATGGATTTTCCCAGGCAAGAATACTGGAGTGGGTTCCCATTTCCTTCTCCAGGGGATCTTTCCGACCCAGGGATTGAACCCACGTCCCCTGCATTGGCAAGTGGGTTCTTTACCACTGACTCACCAGAGAAGACCATATATTAGACCTAACCATTGCTTATATGGAACTTGAATTCTAGTGAAAGGATACATACTAGTAAAAAAAAATTCCTAACAATATGAAATAAGTTAGTCTTATCTCTTGGGCTTATATGTACCACATCTTACAGGATATTAAGATTACCCTACTCATCTAGGCTGCAAGGAGTGCTTGGAGTTGGAACTGGGCTTGAAGGTAGATGACAGAATTAGGAAAAGGTTTCTGGAAGAAGTTGCTTTTTACTTGACAAAAGGAAAGAAGAGAGACAAAGAGTAAGAAATGTCCTGCTGGTATAAATGACACCAAAAGGGTAATTTAAAGTGGTGTCACTGTCCATGAGGTCACAGAATCCCATGGGATTGAGGACACACACACACACACACACACACACACACACACACACACACACACACACACACACACACACACACACACACACACACACACCCCCACCGTCCCCTTAGGGTGGTATATAGGGGAGATTTTCAAATAGAGTATTATTCTACTTTTTTTTTTTTTTTTTTAAATCTCTTGTCCTTTTCTATGCAGTGAAATTTTATTTAAAGTGCTGGAATGAAATCGCCCATTTTCTAAAATGAAGTTGACTTCTAAGTAAGAACATTTTAAGTTTTAAACCAAAGAGCCAGAACCTTTATCCTCCAAATAACTGGTTATTGCACCTCAGAGGAAGATGAGACAGATAAAATACTCGTTAGTTTAACAGATGTGTATTGAAAACCTACTGTGTATGAGACACGATATAATGCCTATTATTTTATTATGGAACATATTTTTGTATCTATGTATTCCCCTGGCTACTTTGAAATAAGGTAGATAACCAAAAAATTATCTCCCAGAGGAATTAATTGCTTTAAATGATGACATTTTAAATTACATACATTTTATTTTTTTTTATTTATTACATACATTTTAAAAATATTGTGACAGTAAAGCAGATAGACACATGAAATTATGTTTAAATTTTGAATCAAAAAATACATTTTTATCATGAGAATTTTAAATATTTGTATTCTATATTTTTATTTTTAAAACTCCTAAATAATCCAGCTGTTTAAAAGAGCAGGCATTGTATTTGCATCTTATTATACTATTTCTGCTTTATATTAGAAAACTTGCTAGTGAAGTATGTGATCACAGAAGTTGAGCATTAAGTCTGTTTTATGTCTTTACTAAAGCTTCTTTGCCGATTTTGTTTAGGTATATTATAGGAATAGGAAGACCACGGTCTACATATTTTGTGCATGCATATGTGCTAAATTGCTTCAGTCGTGTCCAGCTCTTTGCATCCCCATGGACTTTAGTCCACCAGACTCCTCTGTCCCTGGGATTCTCCAGGCAAGAATACTGGAGTGTGTTGCCATGCCCTCCTCCAGGGGATCTTCCTGACCCAGGGATCAACCCACCTCTATTATGTCTCCTACACTGGCAGTTGGGTTGTTACCATAGCATCACCTGGGAAGCCTGCCGGTGGTTAGTCTTTGAATTGCTCTAAAAACAGTCATCACTTCATACTGAAGAGCTAACTTCATAATTGTTTTAGAAACTAAAGGTAGCTATACATATGTAATATATATTACAATTTTATGCTTGTTTACTTCACTAGCAGTTTTAAGAACAAGAATCTATTTTTCATTTAAACCATATTTTTAAATTGTTTTGAGGACAAAGCTGAATGGTATTTATATGTAATAATTATACATCACTGATAATATCAGAAATATATGTTAGAGATACAAGGCACCACTTACTTGTTATGAGTTATGATGATGTATATTTAACTATTACTTGATAAATGTTGCCTGGCATTCCAAATATTGTTAGGGGGTAGGTTATGGAAACCCTGATGTAAGAGAAAAAGAGGAAATAGCATAATAAAATTTATTTAGTATGACAGTAGTCAATTAAAATTATATTTAATAAAACTTAGATATTGAGGGCTAAGAGCCTCTTGATGAAGGTGAAAGAGGAGAGTGAAAAAGTTGGCTTAAAACTCAACATTTAAAAAACTAATATTATGGTATCTGGTCCCATCACTTCATGGAAAATAGATGAGGAAACAATGGAAACAGTAACAGACTTTATTTTCTTGGGCTCCAAAATCACTGCAGATGGTGACTAGCCATAAAATTAAAAGACGCTTGCTCCTTGGAAGAAAAGCTATGACAAACCTAGACATATTAAAAAGTAGAGACATCACTTTGCCAACAAAGGTCCATATAGTCAAACCTATCTATGGTTTTTCCAGTAGTCATGTATGGATGTGAGAGTTGGACCATAAAGAAGGCTGAGGGCCAAAGAACTGGTGCTTTTTAACTGTGGTGTTGGAGAAGAACCTTGAGAGTCCCTTGGACAGCAAGGAGATCAAACCAATCAATCCTAAAGGAAATCAGTCCTGAATATTCATTAGAAGAACTGATGCTGCACTGAAGCTCCAATACTTGGGCCACCTGATGGGAAAAGCTGACTCATTGGAAAAGACCCTGATTTTGAGAAAGATTGAAGGCAGGAGGAGAAGGGGATGACAGAGGATGAGATATAGTTGGATGGCATCACGACTCAATGGACATGAATTTGAACAAGCTCTGGGAGATGGTGAAGGACAGGGAAGCCTGCTGTGCTGCAGTCCATGGGGTCACAAAGAGTCGGACATGACTGAGTGACTGAACAACAGCAACAAAAATATTCAAGAGATGATGCTTAGCAACTTTGCATAATCTTGTCCTCTTTTCCTAGCAAATTCAGTGTTTGTTTAAAATTCCAGCTCCTAAGATTCACAGTCAGGAAACTCAAAAGTGTTGTTTTCACCATCCTTTTTATTACGCATTCCAACTGGTGACTGAATCTGGTTAACTAGTTTAATGATCAGTAAGGTACTTATTCATTCCTATGCGTAGTGCTGTCCTCAGTGCTCAGTCATGTCCAACTCTTTGTGACTTCACAGAGTAGCCCACCAGTCTCCACTGTCCTTGGAATTTTTCAGGCAAGAATACTGGAGTGGGTTGCCATTTCCTTCTCCAAAGGATCTTCCTGACCCAAGGATCAAACCTGAGTCTCCTGAATTGGCAGGTGAATTATTTACTGCTATGCCACCTGGGAAGCCCTTTCTGTTCCAAGAACTTTAAAGAAAAATGTTACCTATTCAGAACAGAGTTATATAGGCATTGTCGTGTTCTTGAATGTTGCTGGATAAATCAAACTAACATTGCCTTTAAAGCTCCAAGAGAGCTTTTATGTTTTTAAGCTTTTCAGTCTGCATAAGAACTCAGTGAACATGGAAGTTTTACGTGCTTTTAGTTTTCAAACTCTATTTATTTTGTTACTTTCTTTTGAACTCTTGCAAACTGTTTTAATATCCACCTTATTTTCTGGTTATTTAACAGTTGCCAGGTTTTGTGAATGTTAAAACAATATGCTTCCTTATGGATATCAACTGTTCATTAACTGCGTAGTAGTCCATTTGATGGTTAGGAGAAAGAGAATTTGCTAGCAGTTAAAGGATTTAGTGTTGACATTGATGTATGTTATACAATGGATCCTTATAATATCAAGATGTGTTTTCTGCTACAAGGTGTTAATAGTTTTAATCTGCAGTCTTCATTTTCACAAATTATATTCTTTTATGTTTTGTCACTCATTTTAAAAACTGGTAACAGTTCACAATCTTTAAAATTTCATTATGAACACAACAGTGTTCATAGTGTGAACTCCACAACAGAAATGATAAAGAAACCAATTAAAGACTGGGCAAAGAATTTTAACGTTTCTCTAAAGAAGGTATACAAATGGCAGTAAGCAATTGAAAAGGTGTACAACATCAGGAAATGCAAATCAAAGCACAATGAGATAATACTTCATATTTACTAAGAACTATAAAAAGACAAAAACAATGAAAGATAAGTGTTGACGAGGTTGGAGTATATGGAAGTCTCACATACTGTTTGTGGGAATGTAAAATGGTGCAGCTACTTTGGAAAATAGTTTTTCAATTAATAAGTTAAACAGAGAGCTACTATATGACCAACTTATATTTCTAGATATGTATCTAAGAGAACTGAAAATTTATACCCACATAAAAACTTGTACATGAATATTCATAGTGTTATTTATAATAGCCCCAAGGTGGAAACAACCAAAATGTTTATTAACTGATGAATGGATAAATGAAGAGTGAATATAATGGGATATTATTCAGCCACACAAGGGAATGAAGTACTGACATAAGTCACAATATGTATGAGCTGTGAAAACATTATGCTAAATGAAAGAAGCCAGACGGGAAACGTCACACATTATATGATTCCACTTGTATGAGATGTCCAGAATGGGCAAATTCATAGAGACAGAAAATAGATCAGTAGTTACCAGAGGCTGGGAGGAAGAGTGGAGAAGAAAATGGGTGGTGACTACTTAATTGGTATGGTGTCTTTTCTGGAGTGATGAAAATATTCTAGAATTAAATAGTGGTGATGAATGCACAACATTGTGAATATACTGAAACCTGAATTTTATACTTTAAAAGGGCAAATTTTGTTGTTACATCAATTTTATCTCAGTCTAAAAAATTCATTGTGGTTTCTAAAATTTTCATATTTGGGAAAAGAAAAACATGAAAAATACCACTCTGTATAGTTCATCTCTTATTAAACTTATGTGTGACATAGTTGAACCATATTGTTTTAGGTGCTTAAATGCTCTTCTAGTATGATGCCAAAGGCCAGCCTCTGAGGGAAGTAAAAAGAAACTGCCCTTCGGGGACTTCTCTGGTGGTACAGTAGATAGGGATCCACCTGCCAATGCAGGGGACCTGGGTTCGATCCTTGGTCTGGAATGATTCCACATGCTGCGGAGCAACTAAAACCTATGTGCCACAACTAGTGTGAGCCCACAGTCGAGTCAGTGACATGCAGCTACTAAACCCCTTTGCCACAACTATGGAAGCCCCTGCACCCTGGAGTTCACACACCACAAATTCTGAGCCCAGCTGCCTAGAGCCTGTGCTCTGCAACAAGAGAAGGCACCACAATGAGAAGCCCACACACCACTGCAACTAGAGAAAGCTAGCACTCAGCAGCGAAGACCCAGCACAACCAAAAGTAAATAAATGAATAAATAATAATAAAAAAGAAATAGTCCTTGAAAACTCATTATTTTGCTTATTGCTGGAATATTTTTGACTGCTCAATAGAATAACTTTCCTCAGGTCACAGTAAAAAAAGAGCTGTGCTTTCTTTAAGATAATTTCTTTTCACTTTGTGAATACTGTGAATAATATATACATACAAACAAAAGTTGTTTATGACAGTCATTTTGTCTTTGCATTGGTTACCAGGAAAGTGAAAGACGTATGTTTGGTCCTTCAGTAACAAAGAGTACAGGGCCTTATGGCTTGCAGTTTTGAAACTAACCTCTTGGCCCAGTCTTACTTTTCTCATTCTCGAATTCCTATTTTTATTATGGATATTATGTACCTAATCAGTATATTACTTCATATTTTAGACTAGGTCACAGTATGAAAATATACAGAGATAAGGATGCTGTGATTAGAGGGAAGAAAGCCTGAAATGCAAATGTGTTTGAGCAACTTATCTAAATTAATTTGCACTAATATATAATTAGTAATTGTCTTTATAACTTTCAAATTAACTTTTTTTTTTTCTTTTTCAAATTAACTTTTTTAAGGAGGCAAGGGAAAATGGACAAACTCCAGGAGATGGTGGGGGACAGGAATACCAGGCATGCTGTTGTCCATGGGGTCGTGAAGAATCGGACATAGCTTGGTGACTGAACAAAAACAGCAATTAATAGACAGAAAGAATGGAACTTTGGAAGTGATAAACATTTGTATAATTGATGGATGATATGAAGTGCTTTCTGTTTTGAATAGAGTGATAAGTAATAGAATAGAGTGGTGCTGGAAATCCAAAAATGGAAATGGGTCAATGCAGAGGAGGGAAAAGGGAAAGTATAGTGGAGATGTTTTTTGAAATTGCTGGCTTTACTTTTTGTCTAATGTTGATCCTATTTAAGCCTCACTGTGCATAATCAAATAGGAGCTGTGTATGACATTATTTCTATCCTGTGCAGCTGTACATGTTTAGTTTAGAAGGACATTGCTGTCACATTATAAACTGCGTCAACATTGCTTTCATATTTTTAACCTGACAGCCTCTATTACAAATAATATTGCTTCTAAAGAATTTTTAATTTAATTATATGTGGTGTCTTCCCCTGTGATTTTTAATATAGTTTCCATAGAATTATTAAATTAGTTCATATCTTATATTTATTGTCTTTGCATTTCCAGCAGCATGGACAGATTTATACATTTACTAGGTGCTTGGTAATCATTGATTTTGCTTTTGTAATTTTCCCTATCAGCATTTTTTACTTCCCTAAATCCTTCTCACCAGCATATCAACTTACTGTAGTATTCCTCCATTTTAATACAAAACCTTTCAAAATCCCACATCCCCCTCCAGCTACAGTGCTGTTTCTCTACAATTTTTAATAGCAAAACTCCTTCAAAGTGTTGTTCATACATGCTGCTTCTACATCCTCATTGCACTTTCTATCACTACCACCATCACCAAACTTATTCCTACCCTAGTGTTCTCCATCTCATCCATGTTGTTACTGTTAAATGCTTTTTAAGTGGCTTTTTTCCCCCATCAAGTACATAGCAATAATTGCATCTGAGCCTTATACCTCTCTTTCATCTGTGTACCTCAAAAAATTTTATAAGCACAATTAAGTAAAACTTCACAACATCCCTATGAAGTTGATAATTATGGTATGGCAAACTGAAGTACTAAGAGATTGCCTAAGTTATCTTATGTATGTATGCCAAAATTCTAAAAGTAGACCAGGGTAATGTAACATTTTGTTGACACCATTAGACCAGATTTCTTTTTTATGATGAAATCATTTTAAGAGTTCTCAGAAAAAATGAAATAGTAGCAATGATTACTTAATAGCCCTAAGTATTCATAGCAAAGTTCTTTTAATAGACAAGAGTAAAATGTATGTTATCTGAAATTTAGCTCTTTATTAGTGATGGCAACTTTGGTGGTTGTACCTAATAAAGTATTTTTTTTTGATTGTTGTTAAATTGCTTAATTGCTGCACCAAGTCTTTATAGCCTTAATTTGAATTGGATATTTAAAGGTTTGGAGTGGAAGTTTCATTAAGTCTTTTAGCTATGGTACATGAAACCTTTATAGAGCTATGTTTATATTTTTCTTCATTGCTGGCTTGCTCAAGTGAGGTGGTTTTTTTCAAGGCAATTTTATCAGTGGAAAATTTTGATTTGGCATTTGTTGACAAGACTAAGATGGATTCTAATTTTGATAAAAACTAAAATTTCCCCATAATTTTAAATGATGTATTTTACTTTAGTTAATAGTAATCCTTCAAAAACTTTACCTCTCTGTTGCTAAAATTTGAGTTGAATTCTCTAAAAAAAAGAACTTAGAGAAATAAAAATATAGCGAAAACAGCATATAATTTTTCTTAAATGAAAAGTGAAAGTGAAGTCGCTCAGTTGTGTCCGACTCTTTGCGACCCCATAGACTGTAGCCTACCAGGCTCCTCCCTCCATGGGATTCTCCAGGCAAGAATACTGGAATGGGTTGCCATTTCCTTCTCCAGGGGATTTTCCTGACCCAGGGATCGAACCTGGGTCTCCCACATTCCAGGCAGACACTTTAACCTCTCAGCCCTTCGTTATATTACTTCACCCAAGTGATTAGTTCATTTTTGGATGTTGTGTATATATTAGCCTCAAAAATATTTCAACACCTGTTGACAGCGCTACCACTTTCTTCCTTTACTGGGTGCCCATTTATGGCCCTAAAGCAGAAACCCATGATCTAGGGAGTAAAGATTTTGAGAAGTACTAATTAATGTTGAAACAATAGGATGGTAAAAGATCTTTAGAAAAAGATCCAGCTTTATATATGCTTAGAAAAAATTCACCAAATCTAATAGCCAGTTGTGCTTTGTTTCATGGGATTTTATTAGCTAGATTATGAAGTTGCTATTTGAGCTCTAGCTAAACTTTATTGTAATAAGGCTTATATTAGTTGTCTAAAAATTTTGTGAATTAATTTATGAGAATTATACCTCTTTTAGAGAAGTTTCAGTCACACAGAACATTAAGGACACGTGTTGCACATGAAGGATATGATATAATTTGAGGGAGTGACAGCTTTTGTAGTAAGGATAGTAAAATTATTTCTTGTATTTTACTAATTAGTAGAAGTTATTATTATTATTTTTTTTTTTTGGTCACGTCAGGCAGCACACAAGATCTTAGTTCCTTGACAAGGGATTGAACCCAGGCCCCCTGCATTGGGAGCATGGATTCTTAACCACTGGGCAGCCAAGGAAGCTCCATAAATGTAATTTTATTTCATAAAAAATGTAAAATCTTTGATAATACAAGATGTGCTTTTTAATTTGATTTATTTTATATTTATTTTTATTGAAGTATAGTTGATGTATAATATTGTGATAGTGTCTGGTGTACAGCAAAGTATCCATATATATTCTTTTTCAGATTGTCTTCCTTTATAGATTATTACAAGATATTGAATATAGTGCCCTGTGCTATATGGCAGGACCTTGTTATTTGTCTGTATTATATATAGTAGTGTGTATCTGTTAATCCCAAACTCCTAAAATATCCATGTCCCATCTTTCCCAATCCCCTGGAGTAGGAAATGGCAACCCACTCCAGTATTCTTTGCTGGAGAATCCCATGGATAGAGGAACCTGGAGGGCTACTGTCCATAGGGTTGCAAAGAGTTGGACACAACTGAAACGACTTAGCACATCTCACACCATAAGTTTGTTTTGAGTCTACTTCTGTTCCATAAATTCATTTGCATCATTTTTTTTTTAGATTCCACGTAGAAGTGATATATTATTTGTCTTTCTCTGTCTGTCTCATTTCACTTACTATGATAATTTCTAGGTCCATCCATGTTGCTGCAAATGACATTATTTCATTCTTTTTATGGCTGAGTAATATTTCATCGTGTGTGTGTGTGTGTGTGTGTGTGTGTGTGTGTGTACCGCATCTTTATCCGTTCATCTGTCCGTTAGGTTGCTAATACGTCTTGACCGTTGTAAATAATGCTGCTATGAATATGGGGGTGCGTGTATCTTTTCAAACTAGAGTTTTCTCCAAGAAGTGCTTTTTAAAATGCCATATGTTCATGTTTGGTTTTACCTAAAGTAGTATTTGTTTAGCTGAAGAGAGTAGTATGGGAAAGAGTGACAAAAAGTTAGAACCATGGTAAATCATCTCTTTAAAACCTGAAAGAGATGTACAACATTTTTTGTTTTTGCTTTTGGTTTTCTTTAATAATTAAAGCAGAGGGGAAGCTCACTTTGTTTTAGGTTGTGATATGAGAAAGTTTGGTGGAAAATGAGAAACTGAAACTTCCCTGGTGGTCCAGTGGCTAAGGCTCCATGCTCCCAATGGAGGGGGCCTGTTTTCGATCCCTGGTAGGGGAGCTGGATCCCACGTGCCACAACTAGGAGTTTGAGAGTCTCAACTAAGACCTGGCACAGCCAAATAAGTAAAAATTCAAAATTATTAAAATGAGAATTCTCGTTGGCTGTATTTCCAGACTTCTCTTCTTGGGAGGCTATAGAGTAATCACTTTTGAACTTCCTGGGTATCTTTAGAGTAGATAGTGGGCTTCTGGTTATTTCTAACAGAAGGTATTGAATTACAGTCATCCCTTGGTGTCTAGGAGGGCCTGGATTAATGTATATGGATTAATGTGCAGTGGCAGAAATCACTGGAACCCCGGCCTTCACAGCTTCTTTGAACATTAAGGGAAGACGAACATCTAATGTTTTACTGAATACCCTGTTTACACCTACAGATGAAACTGAGGACAGAAAGCATTCACTGAATTTGTTGTTGTTAATTGCTTAGTCACTAAGTCATGTCTGACTCTTTTTTGACCCCATGGTGATGGACTGAAGCTTGGCAAGCTCCTCTGTCCATGGGATTTTCCAGGCAAGAATAGTGGAATGAGTTGCCATTTCCTTTCTGCAGGGGATCTTCCCACCTCAGGGACTGAACCTACGTTCTAGGCAGATTCTTTCCCCCTGAACCAACCAATAGGAAAGCCTATTTATTCAGTGCTCCAAAATACTGCTTGAAATTGGTCATTATCTATTCAAGCTGCTTGCTTTCTTTCCTTTCTCTACCTTTGGTATCTTCCCCCTACTAAATCAGGAAAACAACTTTTAGCCAGACACTACCATAGTCACTGTTTATACAGATCAGGAAATGATTTCTATCACTTCAGAGCTTTGTTGCTTTTAAAGTATTAAATTGATTAGTGTTTTCATAATTTGACAAAACTACTTAACAAAACTTCTATTCATGTTATGTAAAATCTTCTATTTATATGTCCACTCTAGATTAGACAGCGGACTTCTTTCATGCATACCATATTACATGCTTAGTTAGAACTTTTGTCTCCCCGTTAAAGCTTGCTCGTGTTTTTTCCTTAAAACCTAATAAGAGAGGGAAAATAATTGTTGTCAAGAGAAGTTCCCAGGATCAGGACTATTAAAATTGTTAATAAAATGAATTTTATTTTTTCTAAATTTGACTGAGGTTTTAGTCATAACAGTGCATGAATAAATGAAGTAGACCACTTCTACCCAGCTGATTTAGATTTAAATTTAAAGAGATTTAAAACTCAGCTCTCCAAAACCCAAGACTATTTCCTCTTACAGGCAATATGATCCATCAAGAATTCTACAATAAAATAGACCTTCTTTTCCACTTAACATAAACTTGAAAGTTATTTGAAGATAATTTGGCTCCAAATTTGAAGCAATGTCCTTGAATGGAACATATCCTATCCAACATGGTTGAGGGTTATGTCTAAAAAAAAAGAAAGAAAGAAAATAAATTTTCAAATATTATAGAAGGATCATTTACACTTTGATCTTAGTATAGTTTCAGAAATGCCTAGTTGTGCTGTTTGATATGATAGTAGCTACATGTCGACTTTTAAATTTAAATTAATATTTAAAAGTCAGTTTATTAGTCACACTAACCATATCACGAGTACTCAAGCACATTTGGCTATCGGCTAGGTATTGGACAGTGCAGACACTAAACTTTTTCATTTTGCATTGTTTCATTGGACACCTTCGTATAGAATAGAGTTGTCCCATGATATCGGTGGGGAATTGATTCCAGGACTTGTTACAGGTGTAATAATCCATGGAGTATCAAGTCCCTTATATAAAGTGACATAGTACAGTCAGGTCTCCCTTATCTGTAGGGTGTGGAGACCACATCCCATGGATATTGATACTGTGTTCCACTAGTGGTAGATCACATTTTTGCCAGTTTTCTCAGATTATAGATCCCTGTTATTTACAATATCATTTCCCTCCAAAGTATTGCTTATCAAAGTATGTGATTTTTTTCCTACCAGATAATTTCCCCAAGTAATAAAAAAGAACAATAATGCACAGGATTTGAAAGAGCTAGATGATGATAGAAACATGTTTAGATTTTTATGAAGTTTGTTATTAACCTTAAAAACATGTTGAATTCTCCATAGTTGTCATTCTCTAAAAAATGAATGATAGACACAGACTTTCCATGCTACAGTCCAAGTTTGCAACACTGAAATAGCCTACAAGTAACATATGGTTTATGAGATTACTTTTCATTTATATATTTTAGAGGTAATTTTCATTATATAACTACACCTTGAAAAGAACATAGAATACAGAGAAAACATTAAATTGATTTATAAATGAAGGATTAAATATTTTAGTAACTAATCCTTTAAATGAAGGCACTAGTGGTAAAGATGGATTTTTGGTGGCCCAGATGGTAAAGACTCTGCCTGCATTGCAGGAGACCCGGGTTCGATCCCTGGGTTGGGAAGATCCCCTGGAAAAAGAAATGGCAACTCACTCCAGTATTCTTGCCTGGAGAATTACATGGACAGAGGAGCTTGGTGGGCTACAGTCCATGGAGTCGCAGAGTTGGACACGATTGAGCAACTAACACACACAGTGGTAAAGAACCCACCTGTCAATGCAGGAGACATAAGAGACATAGGTTCGATCCCTGGGTCAGGAAGATACCCTGGAGGAGGGCATGGCAACCCACTCCAGTATTCTTGCCTTGGAGAATCCCTTGGACAGAGAACCCTGGTGGGCTACAGTCCACGGTGTCACCCAGAGTTGGACATGACAGAAGCGACAGCACACACACACACAGCGTATATTTCCATGTTCAGATTGAGTAGGATGAGAAAATGTCAGATTTTTTTTATTCGTTTATTCTTTTGAATCTTTTTCAGTAAGTTCAGTTCAGTTCAGTCTCTCAGTCGTGTCCGACTCTGCAACCCCATGAATTGCAGCACGCCAGGCCTCTCTGTCCATCACCAACTCCGGGAGTCTACCCAAACCCATGTCCATCAAGTTGGTGATGCCATCCAACCATCTCATCCTCTGTCGTCCCCTTCTCCTCCTGCCCTCAATCCTTCCCAGCATTAGGGTCTTTTCCAATGAGTCAACTCTTTGCATGAGGTGGCCAAAGTATTGGAGTTTCAGCTTCAACATTAGTCCTTGCAATGAACACCCAGGATTGATCTCTTTTAGGATGGATTGATTGGATCTCCTTGCAGTCCAAGGGACTCTCAAGAGTCTTCTCCAACACCACAGTTCAAAAGCATCAATTCTGCGACGCTCAGCTTTCTTCACAGTCCAACTCTCACATCCATACATGACCACTGGAAAAACCATAGCCTTGACTAGATGGACCTTTGTCAGCAAAGTAATGTTTCTGCTTTTTAATATGCTGTCTAGGTTGGTCATAACTTTCCTTCCAAGGAGTAAGCGCCTTTTAATTTCATGGCTGCAATCACCATCTGCAGTGATTTTGGAGCCCTCAAAAATAAAATCTGCCACTGTTTCCACTGTTTCCCCATCTATTTCCCCATCTATTTCTAAATGATGGGACCAGATGCCGTGATCTTAGTTTTCTGAACATTGAGCTTTAAGCCAACTTTTTCACTCTCCTCTCTCACTTTCATCAAGAGGCTTTTTAGTTCCTCTTCACTTTCTGCCGTAAGGGTGGTGTCATCTGCATATGAACTAGTGAGGTAAAAAGCAGTAATAAGGACAGAATGAGGAAGAATGGTTGGCAGGATAGATTGGATGGGAGGTATGAGATAGAAAAAGGAACCAAGGAAAGCTCAGTTCTATGTGCTTTGACAAGTCATGTATCCTCTCCAACGTGTTTTCCTGAGTGTATAATGAGAAATACCTCTTTCCTACTTTGAAGGAATTGTTATGAGGAGATGAAATAATAATCAAAGCTAAGTATGAATCTTAAAACACCGTTAATGTTGTATTACTTTTAAACACTAAACATTTAAAAGCTCACCTTAAGTTACTTGCCTGGTAGCTCAGCTGGTAAAGAATCTGCTTGCAGTACTGGAGAGGCCAGTTCAATTCCTGAATCAGGAAGACCCCTGGAGAAGGGATAGGCTATCAATTCCAGTATTCTTAAGCTT
Organism: Giraffa tippelskirchi; assembly: GCF_054371585.1. Taxonomy (NCBI): domain Eukaryota; kingdom Metazoa; phylum Chordata; class Mammalia; order Artiodactyla; family Giraffidae; genus Giraffa; species Giraffa tippelskirchi. The sequence continues at coordinate 98,669,567 of NC_137277.1, forward strand.
CCCTGGTAACTCATCTGGTAAATAATCTGCCTGCAATGCAGAGTTTCTCCTTGATTGATAATAAGTAGTAGATCATGTTTTGGGCATAGACTGAGCAGCTGATCTAATCATAGAAAAAAAAGGATACCTGTCTGTCATTTGTTTTATAGTATATTTAAGACATTGTGATTCTCTTCTTAGTAAATATTTGAAAACAAATAAAACTAACTCGAGTGACCTATTGTTTATTTAATAATATGTTTACTCTGCGGTGTTGTTGATTATAAATGAAACATAATTTGCCATGCTACAAGAAATAATGACCTATAAATAAACTCTAGATGTTTCATGCTTATTTGTGTCATGCCAATTGTACTTTTCCTGATAATTTTAGAATACCTTATGGCATCATGACGGAAAAATATTCTAAGAAAAGTTTTTAGTTTTTGAAATTACATACTGAAATATGATTCAGCTGAATGTATTTCTGTTTTCCTATTACAGATTTCTCAACAGTGATGTCACAAGATTGACCACATTGAACACAGTAAGACTAAAATGATAAGCTTTTAGAGACGTTTTGTTTTCTCTGAGAATCAGAATTTCTCTGAGAATCAGAATTAAGTTAGAAAATATTTGTAATTTTTAATTGCTACTCTTTCTTTCAGCAGCCAATTGAATATTTACATTTAATGATTCATGTCTCATACTCTATAGTTTAAATAGTTCTTTTAATGATTTTAAACACTTTAAATGAAAATTATCCGTAATTTATAACTGAAATTATATGCCCGATTATATATACATATTTCAGTGTGAATCATAACCTGAACATGATCATTTTTAGTTTTATTTTTATAAAATATGGTACAAAATATTTGAGGTGACTCCACATTAGGAAAAAGATTATAAAAATAAAATTACTTGGGACTGTAATCACATATTACGAAGGACTGTGAAAACAGCCGTCTTGAAAGGATTCTTAGACTTCTTTATTAAAATTTTCATTGATGTATAAAGAGTCTTCCAAATATGGAGAGCTGTTCAAAAGGATAGTTTTCTTAAGAAACGGATACTTCTCCTCTTTAATTTTAAAATGTTAATTTCTACTGTGTATAAGGAAATATGCTACATAAAGAAAAACTTTATCCAAGGTTTTGTCTATATTATTAGAAAATTGTAAGTAGTAAAATCTGAATTGCAGTAATGAAATTTTACAGGATTTTTGAAAACGCCTTTTAAATAACAAGGGGAAAAATTGAGTATATTATTTATTCAGTGAATCTGCTTCTTTAATCCTATTTTAATTGTTCGTTAGAAGCAGTAATTATCAGAAATGTTAATATGTATATAAATAATCTTTATGTTTTAACATTTTTTTTGAAAACTGGTTCGTTTGTTAAATTTAACATTTTTCAGAGTCCAGAGAGAGCTTTTATTATATTTTTAAAGGCTTTATCATCATCGTTGAGTATACAGATTTTTATGGCATGTTTATTCATTTTCCTAAGGGACCATTTTAAATATCTCTAATTTGTAGCTCTTTGCTTGTTTGTTTTTTCTTAGTCAGAACTTTATGGCCCTAACTAATAGTTTACAGCAAAATATTAACATATTTCTGTAGCATCCTTCTGTTTTGCATCTAGTGTTTCACAATCAAGAAAGTTAAAATTAACATCGTATGAAAAAGGTATTTTTTTAAATTAAAAAATGCTGACCCTCAGTACATTTTTAGAGTAATATTAAGAGAACATTTAATTGCAACTGTTTGAATTCAAGAATTTCAGGAAGAGAGGTGGTGTTCAGATTTAACATTATCAGATGTTAAAAAAGTTAAAAACTAAGTATTCATATGAGAGTTTCATAAGTACCTGATAACAGAAACCCTTTCTCATAATGTCAAGGTTGTGAAGCTTTCTCTAGCCCCTTAAGTCAAGAAGAGTGGGTAGATTTCAACACTGATTCAGGCTGAAAGTATTGAGAGGGTAGTTCAAGTGTTGACCATGGGACTGAAATAAAATGAGACCGGGGGAAGGCTGATACATTCAAAGAAAATGGAGAGATTAAAGGACTAGTCAGGGTAGATAAGATTGTGGTTGAAATGGGGATATTATAGATTTTTTCAGAGCTGAAGCTGTACTAAGTATTTATATATTATATAATATACACCTTATATATATATAGTTTTTTCTTCAGAAATTTTCAGAACTCAGAATTTCTGTTTTTAAGCTCTATGTTATTGGATTCAGCAAAGTTTGTTCAAGTTTTTCCATAACATCTTTGGCCAACCCAGTATATTCCACTGAAATGTCAGTATCTTCTAAGTGATCTATCTCTTTTTCCTGGCCATCAGCAATTCTACTGAAGCCTATACATATGTGAGCCTCAGTTTAATTTTATTAAAGCATTGCTCTAACTCTTTTGTTTCTCTGCTTGAAGATGTTTAGTGTCTTTCCATTTCTTGTATGATCAAATCCAGGCTTTCTAACTTGGTATTCAAGACTCATTCCCAGTTTGGCTGTAACATATTTCCCAGACAAATATCTTATTATTCAAGAAGACGACCCCTACATTCCACACAATGTGGACTACATACTCCACCCTGAATATACATTTTTGTCTTCATACTTACACATTCATGTCATTCCTTTTTCCTAGAATATTCTTTTTCTTTTTCAGGCTTTTATTGCTCTTGATGAAATCAAACCTCCTCTTGAATGTCCTCTACACATGTAATCATCTCCCTGGGGCCTTCCCTAATCATCCTAATTGAAAATAACTCTCTCTCCTTAGTTGTTTGGTAATACTCAATTTTTATTATTCCTATGTAACTGATAACATATATTCCTCTGTATTTTGCATATTTTAATATGTATTTAATAAATGCATATTTTAATATGTATTTTCTAATTGTATTCAGCAATACGTTTTGTTAGTAGTCATAAATACCCACAAAGAACTAAATTAGTATCTTTGTGTGTGTGTGTACTCAGTTGTGTCTGACACTTTGTGACCCCCCCCAAGGACTGTAGTCTGACAGGCTGCTCCATCCATGGGATTTCCCAGGCAAGAGCACTGGAGTGGTTTGCCATTTCCTTCTGCAGGGAATCTTCCCAACCTAGGGATCAAACCTGTGTCTCCTTTGTCTCCTGCAGTGGCAGGCAGATTCTTTACCACTGAGCCACTTGGGAAGCCAGAGTATCTTTCAGTTCTGTTCAGTTCAGTCGCTCAATTGTGTCCAACTCTTTGTAACCCCATGGACTGCAGCATGCCAGGCCTCCCTGTCCATCACCAATTCCCGGAGTTTACTCAAACTCTTATCCATTGAGTTGGTGATGCCATGCAACCATCTCATCCTCTGTCGTCCCCTTCTCCTCCCACCTTTGTTCTTTCCCAGCCTCAGGGTCTTTCCCAGTCAATCAGTTCTTCACATCAGGTGGCTAAAGTATTGGAGTTTCAGCTTCAGCATCAGTCCTTCCAAGGAATATTCAGGACTGATTTCCTTTAGGATTGACTGGTTGGATGTCCTTGCAGTCCAAGGGACTCTTGAGAGTCTTCTCCAACACCACAGTTCGAAAGCATCAATTCTTGGGCGCTCAGCTTTCTTTATAGTCCAACTCTCACATCCGTACATGACTACTGGAAAAACCATAGCTTTGACTGGTCAGACCTTTTTTGGTAAAGTGATGTCTCTGCTTTTTAATATGCTATCTAGGTTGGTCATAGCTTTTCTTCCAAGGAGCAAGCATCTTTTAATTTCATGGCTACAGTGAACTTCCGGATGTTTAAGTTGGATTTTAAAAAGGCAGAAGAACCAGAGATTAAATGCTAACATCCGTTGGATCATCGAAAAAAGATTATCTTTAGTTTTCTTACATTAAAACTGAAACAAGGATATTAATACATGAACGTCCAAAATTGAGCCATAGGAAGCAGGGTAGATAGGAAAGAGCATAACTTTTAGAACCAGAGCAAGTGCAAGTACTGATGTCACTGTATGTATACTTTGTATATGACCTTTAGCAAGTCAGCCTCTTTGTACCTCAGTATTTTCACAAAATAACTTATGCATATATTTAAAAGGATTTTTATAAATATTAGTTACCTTTCTTCCTTCTTACTTAATTTTTTGGTTTGCTCTTTTATTGATATGAGGAGGGGTAAGACATCAACTATGAAGAATAGGGATATATCCAAATTTACCTTATTTCCACACTATGATCTTTTCATCTATTCATTTTAATATATGGATTTTTACTTTCTACCTTATACATAGAAATGATAACTTTGTTGACTCACATAAGATCCAGGAAAGAAGCTGATTAGATCTGTTGATATAATGTGATTTTTGGGAAGTGGGGGAAGGGAGTCAGACCTCATTAGAATACCGACATCATAAAAGGCCAGAATTAACTTTACAACAGTTTAGATTGTGCTATATTCCCCTTACATAACAAATGACAAAACCAACATCCAAGAGTTTGAAGGTAGGTGGCTTGCATAATGGTTAAGAAGAGGAACTGGGTCAGAAAAACCTTTACATATGTGCTCTGATATTTAATATAGCTGTTTGCTCTTGAGTCAGTTACATAGTCTAAGATCCAGTTTTGGGGCTTTTTTTTTCTTTTTAAAGTGGAATAATGTTTAATACTTCAGGAGTGTTGTGAATATTAAATGAAAAATTGCTTATTACAAAAGCACAAAACCCAGACTGAAGTGGTAAATTCTTTGTACCCCTTATCATAGTCATCATCATCTGTATAGTTACTTGCCCAAAGTCACATACTGTGAGATCTTGATCAAAACCTGGTTTTTCTTTATTCTAATTTTTACTTCTGTTTTGTGATCACTCTACTTGATTAAAAATCTTTAAACAGCATTTGTAGGAGATACAATAAACTAACTGATGGACTTTTTTCTTCCCAAATCTCCCCAAATCCTCTATCTTCTCTAGGAGTATTCATGCAGTTTCATTTACATGCAGTTTTGTTTATATGTAGTTTTATTAATACAATGGTTATATTTTATTTTAAATATTCTTATTTAACATTTTGACTCATTTAATAACCTGTTACAAAGCAACTTTTATAATAATTGAAGTAGCTTTTTCTGTTTTTATTGAAATTTCTTTTTCCTGTTGGTGATTTTACTGTGAATATTATTTAAACTTCATAGAGATTAATCTCTACCAATAGAAATATTTAACTTAAAAATTGAAATTTAGAAGAAATTACTATATAATTTTACAGTATACACACTACTAGAAATATTGGTGTTAAATAGTAAATGTCAGTTATGTACCTACCTCAGATAATATATGACCAAGCATGGCAATGATTGATTGTTGTACCCTAACATCAGTTTTCCTCATCTACTAATTTTTTCCCAGCCTATTACTACCTGGAATGAAAATATCACTTTCAGTCTCACTTACAGCTAAATGTGGTCATGTGACTAAGTTTTAACTAGAGAAACATAAGAAGTAGGACTTTGTGCAGCTTGTGTTGAAAGTAGCCTTAAAGGAAGAGGGGTATTCCTTCTTTCCCCCCTGTCCTCTATGCTTGCTGATATGTGGATCTGATAAGTGAACAATGAGGGAAAACCACAAATTCAGAATGGGCAAAGCAGTACGATTGAAAGTCCCTGATAACTTCAGAATGTCACCTTGCCCACTCTGACTTGTTTATACCCTTGACTTGAATGGGATAAACTTCTATCTTATAAGCCACTCAGTTTTGGGCTGTCACTCATAGCCAAAATTTACCTTGATTTACATCAAGATAATATAACAGAGTTTATACCATTGTTTCAATGTCTTTGATTTATTTATATTTCATTTATTTCCCTTGAACTCTGTTGTTACTTTTTGATGGCTTGAATTTTAGGAGAAGAATGGAATGATTCACTCTCTTTGTTTCAGAAAGGAGACTAGGGAAATTTTTAAAGAGAGGGTAGACATCTAGGCTAGGTTTTGAGGTATGAGTTAGAAGAGAATACAGAAAGAGAAAATAAGCATATAGATTGAAAATAACATGTATTCAGGGACATTCAACTGTTTTAGTTCTTTATTGTTGAAATGTAAAATTTGAAGAAGTCATGAGCCTAGGAGTCAGATCTTATAGGAGTTCACAAAAGTTTGGTAAGTCCTGAGTACCTAATGAAGTTTCTTCTAATGTTAATAATTTTAGTGTTACTCATTGTTTTTCCCATTAAATTTTTTAAATAAATATATTTTTATACAAAGCATTTAGGAGGGAAGAACAAAACTGTTTATTCACTCCTTAAGATACTAGATGATCTCTATTTGAGCCTTTGACAAGTTTAGAAGACATAGTATTACATTTTACAGGTAATTAACTGAGAGTCAGAAGGGTCAAGTGTCTTTCTCAGTGTGCTAGTTAAGTCATTCTTTGGAAATTACAAAAATCAAACATTTAAGAACAAGTCTGCTATGTATTATATGACTTTTATTTTTCTTCTTTTCTAATACCAAGAAGAGAGTTATAACCAAATTTAAAATATCTTTGATAAAATATAATAACAGTGATCGAGCCAGAATTTATGGAAATAAAGAGTTTCCATATTTTATGACAATGAATACATCTAAAATGTTAAATTTAAAAATCTAACATCTTAAAATTATAAACTGTTTCTTAAACATTTTGTTTTCTAGAGTCTGAATTGTGAACATATCTTCAAAGTTAGTATATAGCAGCCATTTAAATTACTTTATACAGATCAATTTTCTATTGCTATTGTGTATTTGAGTAAAAGAAACCTCCATTTACTCCTACTGCATCTCACCAAAAAGTTGCAGTTTTAACATTAAAGGAGCTAATAGTATGCATGGTGTTCTTAGTATGAGTACCTGTAGATAGAAATGATACCCTGTTGCATAGACCCTACTGAACTTCTTTCAACAAATGAAAGTGTACAATGTTACATACTCATTTGAATTAAAGATGGAAAGTGAAAGTGAAAAGTTGTGCAGTCGTGTCCAACTGTTTGTGACCCCATGGACTACACAGTCCATGGAATGCTCCAGGCCAGAATACTGGAGTGGGTAGCCTTTCCCTTCTCCAGCGGATCTTCCCAACCCAGAGATCGAACCCAGGTCTCCCATATTACAGGCAGATTCTTTACCAGCTGAACCACAAGGGAAGCCCAAGAATACTTGTGTGGGTAGCCTATCCCTTCTCCAGCAGATCTTCCCAACCCAGGAATTGAACCTGGATCGCCTGCATTGCAGGCGGATTCTTTACCAACTGAGCTGAGTAATCAGGGAAGCCCTAATTACTTGGAATAAAGATTACTTATGTAAAAATTCTAAATGAGCTGCTATTTAATAGATCTTCCTAAAAATAAAAGGTACAGTAACCTTAATATAACTTAGAGATATAGAGGCATGTGTGTGTGAAGTCGCTCAGTCATGTCCAACTCTTTGCGACCCCATGGGCTGTGGCCTACCAGGCTCCTCCGTCCATGGGATTTTTCAGGCAAGAGTACTGGAGTGGGTTGCCATTTCCTTCTCCGGAGGATCTTCCCCACCCAGGGATCGAACCCGGGGCTCCCGTATTGTAGGCAGACACTTTACCCTCTGAGCCACCAGGGAAGTAGAGGCATGGCAGAATATAAAAGAAAAATTAATTTTGTAATTTGGTTTGGTATTTTTAATTGTAATCAGCAATGAGTCTAGCACCTAGACTACTAGGTAAATATTTGCTGAATTAAAGTGACCTGAAAGTTAATCTGGTTAATACATTATTCTTTTCCTTTCACATCTTCTAGAATACCAGTGCACACATCTTCTGTGAGATATATATTTGTTGAAATGTTTGTCATGGAGTAGATAAAATACAAATAGAGTCTACAGAAACTGATATAGAGACGAGCAGAAGTGTGTTACAGACTAAGTTATGGGATTATTCTACTAATACACAAAGGAAAAACTGAAGAGGAGAAAAGATTTTGATATAAATGGAAATAGAAAAATTCTTACTGTATTACATCTGTGTTATTGTTGTTCAGTCTCCCAGTCGTGTCCGACTTTTGGCAACTCAATGAACTGCTGCACACCTGGCCTCCCTGTCCCTCACCATCTCCCGGAATTTGCCTAAGTTCATGTTCACTGTTTCGGTGATGCCATCCAGCCATCTCATCCTCTGACACCCTCTTCTCCTTCTGCCCTCAATCTTTCCCAGCATCAGGGACTTTTCCAATGAGCCATCTGTTCACATCAGATGACCAAAATACTGGAGCTCCAGCTTTAGCATCAGACCTTCCAGTGAATATTCAGGATTGATCTCCCTTAAGATTGACTGGTTGATCTTGCTGTCCAAGGGACTTTCAAGAGTCTTCTCCAGCACCGCAGTTCGAAGGCATCAATTCTTTGGTGTTCTCCCTTCTTTATGGTCCAGGTCTCACAGCCGTACGTGACCACTGGGAAAACCATAGTCTTTGTCAGCAGAGTAATATCTGTGCTTTTCTATACACGGTCAAGGTTGGTCATTGTTTTTCTGCCAAGAAGCAATCATCTGATTTCATGGCTGCAGTCACCATCCAGTGATTTTAGAGACCAAGAAGAGGAAATCTGTCACTACTTCCACCTTTTCCCCTTGTATTTGCCATGCAATAATGGGGCAAGATGCCATGATCTTAGTTTTTTTAATATTTAGTCTTAAGACGGCTCTTTCACTTTCCTCCTTCACCCTCATCAAGAGGCTCTTTAGTTCCTCTTTGCTTTCTGCCATTAGAGTGGTATCATCCACATATCTGAGGTTGTTGATGTTTCTCCTGCCTATCTTGATTCCAGCTTGTAACTCATCCAGCACAGCATTTCTTATGATGTGCTCAGCGTATAGGTTAAACAAACAGGGTGACACCAGACAGCCCCATCGTACTCCTTTCTCGGTCTTAAACCAGTCAGTTGTTCCATACAGGGTTCTAACTGTTGCTTCTTTACCCACATACAGGTTTCTCAGGAGACAAGTAAGATGGTCTGATATTCCCATCTCTCTAAGAGCTTTCCACAGTTTGGCATGATTCACACAGTCAAAGGCTTTAGCGTAGTCAATGAAACAGAGCTAGATGTTTTTCTGAAATTCCCTTGCTTTCTCTATAATCCAGCAAATGTTGGCAACTGGATCTCTAGTTCCTCTTCCTTTTCTAAACTCAGCTTGGACATCTGGAAGTTCTTGGTTTGCATAATGCTGAATCAGCCTAGCATGCAAGATTTTAAGCATGACCTTACTAGTATGGGAGATGAGTGCGATTATCTGATGGTTAACACATTCTTTAGTACTACCCTTCTTGGGAATCGAGATGAGGAATTGGGAATTGACCTTTCCAGTCCTGTGGCCACTTCTGAGTCTTCCAGATTTGCTGACATAATGAATATAAAACCTTGATGGTATCATCCTTTAGGGATTTGAATAGCTATGTTGGAATTTCATTCCATCCACTAGCTTTATTAACAGTAGTTCTTCTTAAGGCCCACTTGACTTGGCACTCCAGAATGTCTGGCTCTGGATGACAAACCACACCATCATAGTAATCCAGTTCATTAAGACCTTTTTTATACAGTTCTTCCATGTATTCTTTCCGTCTCATCTTGATCTCTTCAGCATTTACTAGGTCTCTACTATTTTTATCCTTTATTGTACCCGTCTTGGGGTGGACTGCTCCCTTGATGTTTCCAATTTTCCTGAAGAGATCTCTAGTCTTTCCCCTTTAGTTGTTTTCTTCTATTATTAAGCACTGTTCATTGAAGAAGGCCTTCTTGTCTCTGCTAAGTATTCTTTGGAACTCTGCGTTTAATTGGATATATGTTTCCCTCTCTCTCTTGCTTTTCACTTCTCTTTGTTCTTCCGCTATTTGTAAAGCCTCCTCAGATAACCACTTTGGCTTCTTTTCTTTTCCTTTGGGATGGTCTTGTTAGCTGCCTCTTGTACAATATCACAGACCTCTGTCCATAGTTCTTCAGGCACACTGTTAACTAGATCTAGGCCCTTGAATCTCTTCGTTGTCTCTACTGCGAATTCATACAGAATTTGATTTAAGTCATACCTGGCTGGCCTAGTGTTTTTCCCAGTTTTCTTTAGTTTAAGCCTGAATTTTGTTATGAGAAGCTGATGATCTGAGCCACAGTCAGCTCCAGGTCTTTTTTTTGTTGTTGGCTATATACAGCTTCTCCATCTTTGGCTACAAAGAATATAATCAATTTGATTTCGGTGTTGACCATTTGGCCATGTCCATATGTAAAGTTGTCTCTCATGTTGCTGAAAAAGGCTATTTGCTAAGACTAGTGCATCCTCTTGGCAGAATTCAGTTAGTCTTTGCCCTGTTTCATTTTGTTCTCCAAGGCCAAACTTGCCTGTTACTCCAGGTATATCTTGACTTCATACTTTTGCATTCTAATCCCCAATGATGAATAGAACATCTTTTTTATGTGTTAGTTCTAGGAGGTCTTCTAGGTCTTCATAGAACTGATCAACTTCAGCTTCTTTAGCATAGGTGGTAGGGGCATAGACTTGGATTACTGTGATGTTGAATGGCTTGCACTGGAAATGAACTGAGATCATTCTGTCATTTTTGAGTTTGCACCCAAATACTGTATATTTCGGACTCTTTTGTTGATTGTGAGGGCTACTCTGTTTCTTCTATGGTATTCTTGCCCACAGTAGTAGATATAATGGTCATTTGAATTAAATTCACTCATTCCATTTTAGTTCGTGGATTCCTAGGATGTTGATGTTTATTCTTACCATCTCCTGCTTGACCACGTCCAGTTTTCCTTGATTCATGGACCTAACATTCCAGGTTCCTATACAATACTGTTCTTTGCAGCATCGGATTTTACTTTCATCACCAGACCCATCCAGAACTGAGCATTGTATCTGCTTTGGTCTAGCCGCTTCATTCATTCTGGGCTATGGTAATTCTCCTCTACTCTTCCCCAGTAGCATATTAGACACCTTCAGACCTGGGGGACTCATCTTTTGGTTTCATATCTTTTTGTCCTTTTATACAGTTCATGAGGTTCTCACTGCAAGTATACTGGGGTGGTTTGCCATTCCATTCTCCAGTGGATTACGATTTGTCAGAACTCTCTGCTATGACCCGTCCATCTTGGGTGGCCCTGCATGGCATGGCTCATAGCTTCGTTGAGTTACGCAAGCCCCTTTGCCATGACAAGGCAGTGACCCTTGAAGGGGGTATTACATCATAAGGGTACCTAAAAGTAGCATGTCATAGATGTTAAAATAAGTCTAATTAATAGAAATATTCCTGATGCTTTCCTTATGTGAGTATCTTTAAAAAGCATTACATTAGTAAGTACAAGTAAACTTTTCCACATGCAAAGTATGCCATTTATTTTTATGCTACTTGGAATCTTATTATATGATTTTCTTTCTTAGAAGAAAACTCCTTACCTTTTGTTCATAAAATTGATAATTTTCTCTTATTGCCTTTGCCAGTGAATATTCCTGTCTTTTTTTACTCAAGTTTGTGTCATATTTTCAATCTTATGGCAAAGAAATTATAGAAAACTTAAACACTTGACACTAAACTCACATGTCACAGCTGCCCTCAAATGTTACCTCCTCCATAAACCTCTGCCATTGGAATTAATCTCCCCATCATTTCTGCCTGTATAGTGTTTGTTATTTCTATCATAGCATTGTTTTTCAACATGGGAGTTCTTGGACCTGAGTACGTAGATATGTTCTCTCTGTGGGAGAGAGAGTGTTTGCTACAAGAATTTACAAATTTCAACCCTAATAAAAAAAGAAATATTTTTGGATCATCTAGGATGCTTACCTTATAAACAGTTACTTCATTAGACTTTCAGGGCTATGAATGTGTTAAGTCAGTTTGATGAGAAAAGAATAAAAATAGATTTGATAGGTACAGATGGTTCATTTGTACCAACTGAGGGCTGGTTGACATCAAAATGAACTAAATTACAGCTTTGCAGAGTTTTAGTAGAAAGAAATGGTGGGAATATTGAATTGTTGATAGAACACTAGTATGTGTTATAAGTATGCATATGTGTTTGTGTGTGTGTGTATGTTCAGTCACTCAGTTGTGTCTGACTCTGCAATCCTACTAGACTGTAGCCCGCCAGGCTCCTCTGTCCATGGAATTTTCCAAGCAAGAATACTGGAGTGTGTTGCCGTTTCTTCCTCCAGGGGATGTTTCTGACCCAGGGATCAAAGCCATGTCTCCTGTGTCTCCTGCATTGGCAGGCAGATTGTCTGCCACTGAGCCACCTATAAGATATACATGCCAAATTCAAATGTAACTGGAAAATAATGGGGAAAAAACAGTCAGCATCATATTCATGTTGAGTACAGTGATTTTTTTTTTGAGCAAAAATATCATATTGAGAGCAATTTGTAATCTGTTAGTTTTCTAGCTTTTATGTACATAGTTTGTAAATTTGTTTTGATACTATATTTACTATAGTAAGACCTGAAAGCAAGAAGAGTGTATCCTTATCCATAATTTTGCTTTTTCAGGTGTTTCAATAATGTAATCATGTATCTGTTAACACCTATCCACAACACATTTTTTCTCTCTTTATAAGGATTTATATATACCCAAGTTTCAGAAACATTCTTATAGAGCCTTTATCTGCCCTTGAGATTAGTTGTGTGTTTGGCTCTTTCATCTATTTGATTGTAAAGTTCTTACAGTAAAGTCATAAATTATGTTAAGTTCATTCTGGTTTTTTAAAGATTTTTTTTTTCTTTCTTTCTTTCTTTATTTTTTATTTGTTTTCCCATACATTGACATGAATCCACCATGGGTGTACATGTTTTCCCCTTCCAGAACCCCCCTTCCACCTCCCTCCACATCCCATCCCTCTGGGTCATCCCAGTGCACCAGCCCTGAGCACCCTGTATCATGCATTGAACCTGGACTGGCAATTCATTTCACATATGATAATTTACATGCTTCCATGCCATTCTCCCATATCATCCCACCCTCGCCTTCTCCCATAGAGATTTTTTTATGTGGACCATTTTTTAAAGTCTTTATTGAATTTGTTACCATATTACTTCTTTGTTTTTGTGTTCTGGATTTTGAGCCATGGGGCATGTGAGACTTTAGCTCCCAGACCAAGGATTGAACCCACACCCCCTGCATTTGAAGGTAAAGTCTTAACCACTGGACCACAGGGAAGTCTCTGTTTTATTCATTCTTGCCAGGTGGTGCTAGTGGTAAAGATCCCACCTGTCAATCCTGGAGACATAAGAGATGTGGGTTCGATCCCTGGGTTGGAAAGATCCCCTGGAGAAGGACATGGCAATCCACTCCAGTATTTATGCCTGGAGAATCCCATGGACAGGGGAGTCTGGTGGGCTACAGTCAGCAGGGTCACACAGAGTTGGATACAACTGAAGCAACTTAGAAACGCATGCACGCAATTCCATTAGAGTCAATTACAATGCCTTCATTCTTGCAGTCCCATTAGAGTAGATTACAATGCCTTGTCCCCAGTAGAGGTACAACAGAAATCTATGCAGAAAACTGGCCTATGCCTATGTGCCTCTTAGTGTTGATAATCTGTTCAATTAAACTAGAAGAGATGAATATGTAGAAAACAATATAGGAAAAATACATTTTAACAGTTTGAAAACTCATTCAAGTTAACAAATTCTTTTAAATTAAATATCCTATAGAATTTTGGTCACTTATAGTGTTGTATGAATCACTTTAATTTGATAGTCAAAGGATCTGTAGGGGAATAGTAGAATAAAGGTTTCATGGCAGGCTAGAACTGAATGTGGAGATGTAACCAGAGTGCTTCAGGTAGCAAGACAGTGCATCATTGCAAAATATACTTTTGTATAGTTAGGGCAGCTTAAGAGCATTGGTTTCCCAGGTGAGAGGAGACAAAAGAGAGGGGAATAGAGAAGGGTATGGGAAGATACTAAAGACAGTATCTCCCTCCTTTTTTGTAATGGCCTAAAGCCACAGTGCCTCGGGAACATTCCCTTTAGCTTAAACCAAAGTAAAACTGGCATAAATTTAAATCTTCTAGAATAATATAGCAAATATATTTTATCCTTTCCCGATTCTTTTATGGTAGATTTTTGTATAGTGTTGACATGGCATAGAGTTCAGTTGTCTTGTTAACTTCTTCAGGGTATTCCTTTTTTCCTGTTTAAATTGAATTACCTATTTCTAAATTTCAAAGCCATTCAGAGTTAGCCTGTTCTATCCATGTAACTTCATTTTCCTCTACTTTCTCAACACAGTCTGTTTCCTAGTCAGAACAATCCTATAGCCACAACATACAATGATGATTTTGTCTACATGTCTTTTCCTGTACATCATTTCCTTTCTTTAAGTGTTGTTACCTTTCTTTCTCCAGTGCCAATTCATTCTTCAAGTGGTCTTGTCATCTTTTATGACAACTGTGACCTTCACTGAGCTTCCTTTCCTGTCAACATTGTTTATTTCCTGCCCACAGACCTCTTTTTTAAATTTTAGAACCCCTATTTCCAGCTCTGGGTGTGACATTGATTCCTGGCCATCCCACTGACGTTAATTCAGGATGTCTAAAGTTGACTCTTTCCCCTCTCTGTATATTCCCTGATTTGGTCAGTGATATCAACATCTAGTCAGCCACCAAAGCATGTTAGTTACCTTCTTTAAAAATACTCTTCTAATCTGACATCAAATTCTGTTCATTCTCTGTATTCAGTGTAATAATGTTTATCTAATGTTTATGGAGTTCTTGATCTGTGCTAGGTACTAATGTAAGCATGTGACCTGTGATAACTCATTTAATCTCCCTAATATTTTTATTTATCATTCATATTTTTTATATAGGAAAACATAAATTTGTTAGCAAAAGTACCCGTGAAGCTGTCCATCCAAATTAAAAAAAAGAAAAAATTTGAATATGATTGAGCCTAGTTTACAAGAAATAGTAAGGAGAGAGGGACATACTAAATGACACCAGGGGTATAAAATCAGGAAAGTCCAAACTGAGAAACTCTAAAAGACAAAAGATGTATTTTCTTCAATTGAAAATATTAATGGAAAAAATGCCTGGCATGGGGATATATGGTAGGCACAGTTACAGATTCAAAGGAACTAAAAAGGAATATCAGCCAGTTCTAATGTACAGATCATATTTGAGTTTAGATTCAAACAAACACTTTTAAAATATTGTAAGACAAAGAAATGTGTACATTGATTGAATATCTATTATTAAGTTATTGTTGTTAGAAATTATCTTAGATATGATAGTGGTGTTGGGCTCTTTGTTCATTTAGCGTAAGTCTGTGACAAGGAATATAAGCATCTTTGTCATAGGCTAAGCTTGAGAAAAAAAGTATATTCACAAAACACCTTTTTTTTTTTTCACTTGGCACCTCAGATAAAAGAGAATTTGCTAAAGCATTTAGCCCAATAACCATTATTATAAATACTATATAATTTCTTTATTTTGCTAACCATAATTCTCCTACAAAGAAAGATCACGATTGTGTCATACTTTCTCCGTATTCAGTTTTTGTTTCACAGAGATATGATAAGTTCAGGGGAATAAAAACTAACATTTCTAGAACCTCTGTAAAAGTGATAATGATGATTATGATGGTGGTGGTGAGAGTCAACATATAAGTGCTTAATTATGTACAAGACACCCTTTTTTGAGTTTACTGTTTTAACTTATTTCATCTTCCTAACTTCATGAGGGAGGTATCCTCATATTACATTTGCAAAAACTGAGTTACAGAGGTGTTAAGCAAGTTGCCCAGGGTCAGGTGTTTATTAATCAGTTAAATTCAAGGTTCAAATCCAGGCAGTTTGACATGGAGCCTATGTCTTTACTATAGTACACTACTTCTCTCTTTGCACTGGTGCTAGGTGCTATTAATATTTATTTCATTTATTTGGGTATATCTTAATTTCTTCTTCTTTTCCGAAGTATAGTTTTGCCAGATATATAATCCTTGATTAACAGATGTTTCCCTTCTAGCACTTTAGATATGTCATTACACTGCCTCTGGCCTTCATGCTTTCTGATAAGAAATAGGATGTTAATTTTATTGAGGACTTCTTGTACATGAAAATTCCTTCTCTCTTGATGCTTTCAAGATTCTGTCTGTCACTCAACAGTTTAACTGTAATGTATCTGGCATGATTCTTTTTGAGTTTCTCCTACATGGAGTATATTGAGCTTGTTAGATATGTAGATTCTCATTTTGTTCATATTTCACTTTCTGTTTCCTTTTGTTCCTTGTCCATGGCTTCTTTTAGTGATTTTAAACATATTTAAGACAGGGAATTTGTTGCTAGTAGACCTCCTCTACAAGAAATGATAAAGGTAGTTCTTTAGGCTGAAATTAAAGGGCATTAGGCAGTAACTAGAAGCAGTGAAGAAATAAAGAACTCCTGTGAAGATAACTACATAAATGGGTAAGGACATAGTACTTCAAAGGAAAGACTAGGCCAGTGTAACTGGAGTATAGAGAAAAAGATTATGGTTTGAAATTAACAACCAGAAGATATAGGACATAGTAGAATAATATAAGAATTTTTTCCTTTACCTTAAGGTCAATGAGAAATGTTTGACTACCAAATTTAAGAAAGGTTTAAGAAATTATAAGCTTCAAATCCTGTGTCCTGAAATTGTTCTTTATTATTTCAGCAGATGATAACTCAATGCCTGCTATGTTTGAGAGATATGATTTTATCCTTTCTAAATGCAGTCATGGTTATATCAATTTTGTTGCCTCTGTTTGTGACCTGTTGCTTCTTAGTAAACTGGTGAACCTACAGTGTTCAACAGTGACTATTAGAAATGTATCTTTGATCTAGAGTGAAGTGTTAGTCACTTGGTCATGTCCGACTCTTTGTGACCCCATGGACTGTAGCCTGCCAGGCTCCTCTGTCCATGAAACTCTCCAGGCAAGAATACTGAAGTGGGTAGCCATTCCCTTCTCCAGGGAATCTTCCTGACCCAGGGATTGAACCCAGGTATCCTACATTGCAGGCTGATTCTTTACCATCTGAGCTAACAGGGAAGCCCCAATTTTGGGGATTTTTTTTGGTTGCACTGCACGCCACATGGAACTTCCCTGACAAGGGGGATTAGAGATTAAACCTATAACCCCTGGCAGTGGATGCATGGAATCTTAACCACTGGATGACCAGGGAAGTCCTATATTTGATCTGTTCTTAAGATTTCTTTCACTTGTCAATTAATAATGAAGGCTAACTATGTGTCCGAAAGTTTCAAAGTATCATTATATCTTGAACTTATTGATATTAAATGAGTGCTCCAAGTTGATATAATTAGTTATGGTTGTAACTGGGATTCAGGTTTGTATTTCTCTAACTAAAGACAGTAATGTTTCTACTATAATTTATTCAAAGAATATAAAACTAATTTGTGTTCAAGAGACCTGAGTATATATATTCAGGAATAAAGTGCATAATGCTCAATAAATGTTTGCTAGCTGATTGAATGACAGAAGCAGTATTATGGGAGAAAAGAATTCTAGAATTACCTGATATGTGTCGAAGTGATTTTCTGAGAACATTCTTCAAACAAATCGTATACTGCCTTTCTCTCTCTTACTTACTTGTCTTTATTTTAGTATACTTCAGTTATAATGTTGATATTCAGTAAGGAAAGAGACATGATGTATGCTGTCAAATGGAAAGTTGCTTGTTCTCAAAATTTTTGATAAAATATTCCCTAGGTAGAGATTGTGAGTCTTTCATTTGGTCACCCTGTACATTATGTGCTTCAAATTCAGTCACTCATTCATTTGTTCATTCAACAAACATTTATGGAGCACGGACTTATATTCCACCATCTAGCTATTGGGGATACTACAGTCAATAAGACAAAGCTCCTTCTCTCATTAGGTTTACTTGATAGTAGAGAGCAGAAGAAATAAGGAACATATTTTCAATTATTGATAAGATCTCCAAAGGAAGGGGAAAAGTAAGGAAAATGTGATAGAGTACATGACGGGCAGGATGGACTTGAGAACAAAATACATATAAAAGTTTGGGAAGGCCTCTGTGAGGAGGCAATGCTTGTGTTGAGAGGTAACTCATGTTAAGGAGCCAGCTACATGAAGATCTGAGGAAATGGAAATCACAGTGCCAATGAGGCTAGTACACTGTGAGCTGGGCGAATTGAGGTAGACAGATATCATTGAAAGTAGGTGGAACTCTTTCTAATATAAAGAGAAGCCATTTTCTAATGGTTGATTTTGTTAACCCTCATCCCTTGTTTAATTTGAAAATGTACCACATTCAGCTTCCTTTTGGGAGCTTTTAAGGAGGAAGCCATGTCTATTACATTGGTGACATTAAAGCATTATAGATTCTTTGTGTTTTGTATGAATTTATGTTTTTGGAGACATTCTTCTGTCTTATTCCTAAATGAAATAACATTGCTATTATAGTTAAGAAGTTTCTGTTACCTTAAGAGAAATTCTTGACTACGTATTATTCTTTGAATTACTTAGCAAGGTTATAAACAAAGAAAATATACTGTTCTTTTTTTCTTCTTTGAGAGCTTACTGTCTAGTGGAGAACCATACACACAAATCAGTCATTTTATATGTGGTAGATGTCACAATAGAGGTATATGTATAATGTTTTTTGAATATAGAAAGGATGGTGTTATCCCTGGGGGTGGGAAAGTCCTCATCAAAAATATTCATTCTACGAAGATTTTCATCCTGCTTGTTGAAACATAGTAGGAGGTATCTCTATTTGAACAGAGATGCTTATGCTGCAAAAAAAGAAAAAAAAATCTTTACAAAGATTTTATGACTTCCAGCAATATAACAAAATAAATAAGTGGTATCTAACTTATACACTTGAAAGTCAAATTTCTCTTCTAAATGGAGGATGAAAAAGCATTCTGATGCTCTTTGTTACTGCTGCCTTTCCCCCCTTCTGTTTTCTCTAAGTTTTTTCCTATTTTTGTAAGCGTACGTGTGGTGGGAAGAAGATAAAATGGTAAAAGTTTTAAAGGAAGACTTCATAGAAAGTTTGGTTTGTTTATTTTTTGAAGGGTGTGTCATTTTAAAAAGGTACTTGATTTGTTTCTGTGCTGGTGATAGCGTCTTCTGAGGTTCTCAGCTGGGAGCTTAGATCTTTCAGTAGTGAAAGCAGACATTCTTTTCTTCTTCGTGATCGTAGGATGGCAACTTTTGGTCTTTCATCATTTACTATGATAATCAGCTGTGGATTTCCAGAATACGCTTCTCATACTGAGAATGTTCCCTTATATTACTAGTTTTATGACTGGTTTTTTGATCACGGAAGTTTGCTGGATTTTTTCAAACTTTTATCTGTGTTCGTTGAGATACTCATGTGATACCCTCTGTTCTTCATTCTGATGTGGTACGTTACATTGATTGATTTTCTTATATCGAACCATTTATCTTTGTAAAAATATTTTAATTTATTTATTTGGCTGCTCTGGGTCTTAGCTGTAGCATGTAAGATCTTTTCATTGTGGTGTGTGAACTTCTTAGTTATGGCATGTGAGATCTAGTTCCCTGACCAGGGATTGAACCCGGGCCAAGTGCATTGGGAGTGCAAAGTTTTAGCCACTGTACTTCCAGGAAAGTCCCCATCTATTTATTCCTAAAACTTACTTGCCTACTCAAGTAAGCCTTTTCTTCCATTCTTAAATTGAATAAGATATCACTATGCTCCTATCTAGAATGAAAGACTTTGACCACTCTTATTATTTCATTTAGTTGCTATTTATAATTCATTTGCTTACATCATGTTTCATATTGTTAAAATGTCTTAAACCTTTTTTATAATAATGCATAATCTTACGAATCTCTTTAGAAAACATAATCTCTAATCAGTTTTTATATAATATATAATAAGTTTATTTTCAGTAAAAACTATATTTGTTAAGTACATCAATAAGTATAATATCCTCATTTAAATTTAATCTTGATAATTTTTTAATATAGAAAAGTAATTTTCTTCTACTTTATAAGGGATACAATTTTAACTTATTTTAATTATATAAGACATACTTTATCAACTGTTAAACCAGGCATCTGCATAAGCACCTGAAAGTCTTTTATTTTTTTCCACTGTGGTAAAAATGCATAACATAGAATTTACCATCTTAACCATTTCTGATTGTACAGTTCAGCGGTGTTAATTTGAATATATTCACACTGTTCTACAACCAATCTCCTAAACTATTTCATTTTTCAGAATTGAAACTCTGTACACATTAAACTCCCCATATTCCCTCCCTCTGGCCCTTGGCAACCACTGCTCTGCTTGCTGTTTCTATGAATTTGATAACTCTAAATACTTCATATTAGTGGGATCATATGGTATTTTTTGTTGTGTAACTAGCTTATTTCACTTTGCATGAAGTCTCAAGGTTCATCCATATTGTAGCATGTGTCAAAATTTCCTTCCTTTTTAAAGCTGAATAATATTCGATTTATATATATCTATATGTAAAATATTTTGGGGGACTCGAAAATCACTGCAGATGGTGACTGCAGCCATGAAATTAAAAGACACTTGCTCCTTGGAAGAAAAGCTATGACCAACCTAGACAGCATATTAAAAAGCAGAGACATTACTTTGCCAACAAAGGTCCGTCTAGTCAAGGCTATGGTTTTTCCAGTAGTCATGTATGGATGTGAGAGTTGGACTATAAAGAAAGCTGAGCGCCCAAAAATTGATGCTTTTGAACTGTGGTGTTGGAGAAGACTCTTGAGAGTCCCTTGGACTGCAAGGAGATCCAACCAGGCAGCCCTAAAGGAAATCAGCCCTGAATATTCACTGGAAGGACATGCTGAAGCTGAAACTCCAATACTTTGGCCCCCTGATGCAAAGAAATGACTCATTGGAAAAGACCCTGATGCTGAGAAAGATTGAAGGCAGGAGGAGAAGGGGACAACAGAGGATGAAATGGTTGCATGGCATCACTGATGCGATGAACATGAGTTTGAGTAAGCTCTGGGAGTTGGTGATGGACAGGAAAGCCTGGCATGCTGCAGTCCATGGGGTCACAGAGTTGGACATGCTGCTGCTGCTGTTAAGTCACTTCAGTCGTGGCCGAATCTGTGCGACCCCATAGATGGCAGCCTACCAGGCTCTTCCGTCCCTGGGATTCTCCAGGCAAGAGCATTGGAGTGGGTTGCCATTTCCTTCTCCAGTGCATGAGAGTGAAAAGTGAAAGTGAAGTTGCTCAGTCGTGTCTCACTCTTCGCGACCCCATGGCCTGCAGCCCACCGAGCTCCTCCATCCACGGGAGTTTCCAGGCAAGAGTACTGGAGTGGGTTGCCATTGCCTTCTCTGGAGTTGGACATGACTAAGCACCTAAACTGGACTGACATATATATGTGGGCTCCCCAGGTGCTGCTTCTGCTGCTGCTGCTAAGTCGCTTCAGTCATGTCCGACTCTGTGCGACCCCATAGAGGGCAGCCCACCAGGCGCCCCCGTCCCTGGGATTCCCCAGATGCTACTAGTAGTAAAAAATCTGTCTGCCAGTGCAGATAGGTGCAAGAGACTCGGGTTTGATCCCTGGGTCAGGAAGATCACCTGAAGTAGGAGATGGTGACCCACTCCAGTATTCTTTGCTGAAAAATTCTCATGGACAGAGGATCTTGGTGGGCTGTGGCCCATGGGACCACAAAGAGCCAGACATGACTGAGCAACTGTGCGCTAGCGTGCTCGTGTGCACACACACACTTACACACATATATACACCAGATTTCTTTATCCATTCATCCTCCAGTGGACACTTAAGTTGCTTCCATGTCCTCATTATTGTGATATCATCATTTTAAAATGATATTTTATTTGGTTTATTAAGCGTAAGTTTGAATGTAACTGTATCACAGCAATTTAAAAACTTCAAAATTGCTTTCATTTGCTAATGTTTGTACTTCTTACAGTATCAACAAATACAATGGGTTAGTTTTATAATTTTTGTCCTAATTCAGAAAATATAATTCAAATCAGTTTGGCTTTTCATTTAAAGAGAATTATCATTACAGTTTTTTCTCTTTACATTGGTTTTTGCAATAATAAAGACATCTAGAGGTGTTGTATAAGAACTTTGCATAGATGAATGCAACTGTGATTCGATGATCTTCTTGGGGTGATTTGGCTGACATCATTTTGTGTCCTCATTGGATTTCATTTCTCTGTTAATGCACCTCATGCTTCTATTCTTTAACAACTTAAAAAAATGTAAAATAGCATGAAAATCTTCATGGCAACCATTCCAGTTTTCAGGTGTCATACAGGGATTGAATATCATTACTGTACATGATATACATTTAAGATTCTCAGCCTATTCCTTTTTGCTTTCTGAGAAAGTTATTATCTCTAGTATTTAAAATAGATTTACAAGCTCATTATTTCCTCATTTACAAATATAAACAGTGTGAAACAATTTATGAAACTTCTTGAGAACTTTTAACTTAACAGTATTGAATTATAAGCTCTTTGTGGACAAAACTGTCTTCTTCACATTTGTCTGTTCTGTGTTGGAGCTTAAGTCCTCCAACTTGTTTCCAGAATCCAGTATTTGTTGGGTTAAGTAGATTTCTAAATGTGTAAGTATAGTTATTTACTCATATTCAGCATATCTGTATATAATGTTACTCAAACTGTGATACAGATACTTTCTATTAATTTTTCTTTTATAAAGCACCATTTGAAGAGGGATAAATGTATGAGGACTTGGGGACCAAACTAATTATCAAATCACTGTAGTAGCAGTAACTCACTTAGATTGTTGCCTCACAGATATCATCAGCATTAGTTAAAGAATCTATTGGACAATTGCGGTAATTCCAGACCACTTTTTAATGTGGATTTCACTTGGAGAGGTGGGAAAAGAGTTGATTTTATTTTAGTTAAATGTTAATAATTCAAAGAGAATATTTATATCTTTGAAGAAAGCTGAATTCATTATTATCTAAAGTTATACTTGCCCTTTTACAAGAGACACTCTATTTCTAATCTGTTTTGTCTATTTTAAGTATTATATTGTGATCATTTTTGTATACTGAATATTGGACTTACTAGGCGAACTGGAGACAGTTTATTATTAGTGATTATCTTCAAATAAAATAAAAGTATATTTTAAGAAGAAAGATGTCTTCTTGAAGATTAAAATCTGTGAATGCATAGAAATATTTTTTCCAAAGGATAAAATTTACCACACTGTAACATGTGTAGCACCTGCCAATTTAATTATATCTTTAGTTGAGTATAATGTTAATATTAAGTACTGAGAAATTAATACTAATAATCGCTGATATGCTATTTTGATTATTTAGTATAAGCCTACTTAATGGAAGAAAGGTATAAGGCTTTACTAGAAGTTGACTTCTCCCTTTTATATGTTTGTTAAATTTTAGTACTTTTTCTGAAATAAATTAAAATTATAACAATATACAATTATTTGAGTACAGATTATTTCAGAATATGATTTTAGTTGTAATTTAATGTTTAGAAAAAATGTTTTATTTTGTTTTACAATACCTTTATTTAGAAGCACACTTTATAAATCTTCCATATATTTTTAATCATGACATTGGAATAAATATGACGTTTTTTCTTGTAATTATGAGTAATCATTGTATGAAAATTAGTATTAATAGGAATAAAATTTTGGTGAGAATATGGCTTCTCTTTTTAAAGAAACTTTCTAATAATATTTTCTCCTTTAACCAAAGTTTATATCCATTACATTGTAAAAATTACACTTCAGGGTTCATCTCCTCTTTGAAATGACATTAGGGAATGATTTTCTTTGTGTGTGGATTAGTCTATCAAAAGGCAATTTTTATATTATTTTACATACATTCATTTTATATCACCAATGAAATTATAATAAGCTTAAACATGGAAACTATTCTCTTTTGTTTTTCCCTTGTGTGCGTGCTCTGTTGCATCCAAGTCTTTGTGACCCCGTGGACTGTAGCCCACCAGGCTCCTCTGTCCGTGGAATTTTCCTGACAAAAATACTGGAGTGGATTGCCATTTCCTTCTCCAGGGGATCTTCCTGACACAGGGATCAAACCTGTGTCTCCTGAGTCTCCTACATTGGCAGGCACATTCTTTACCACTTAGCCACCTGTGGAAGCCCTTTGGTTTTTCCTTAATGGGGTTTAATAAGTTAGCTAACAAGCAGTGTAGGATCAAAATGCAAGGTTAATTCTGTAATTGCAGCTTTTTCCTTTATTTTAGGGCACTGGTGTTTTGGTTGTATCCGTAGGTGAAAATAATCATTTTAATTACTTTTGGATGAAATACTTTGTATTTCTCAACTTTTCATATGTACAAAAATGTTAAAACTTTAGTCAGTCAGGATTAAGACCATTTCAAAAGATTGCCTGTACAGCTTCAATTTTGTCAGACATTAATATGATTTGTTATGTATAAAACTGAAAAGAATCTTAAAATCATATTATGGTCAGTACTCTCATTTTAGAAAACCAAATATTTGGCAGCCAATTTATAGCAGAGACTCCAGCCATAAGGAGCTAATTCCTAATGCAGTTTTTTTTTTTCTGAAAATCAGATGATTTTATTTCTTTTTAATATATTATTTTTTCATATTATTTTATAAAGATGATCATATTTCATATCTATTTCTGTTAATAGTATCGCCATTTCCCACATCAGTCTATGAACCCTATTGTCATTCTGCATCACTGTCCTTCCTCTGTCTCTAGATAACCAAACTTAAAACTGGCTGTGTTCTAGCTTCAATATGTTTGCCTTCTTTGTTGTCCTGTCATTTCTGCCACCACCCTAATTAGGTATGTTTAGATCACTGTATTAGTTTACTTACTAGCTTCTCTGTCTCCAGCGTCATGTCTCCTCTTCTAGTTATTAAGCATTGTCATATCAACATATTAACATATCTGAAATCATTATTTCTTTTTCCATGTCTTTGTTTATACTATTCCCTCTTTTGTGAAGATTCTTTTTCTACTCTGCATATGTATTCAAATGTTGCATATCCTTTAAGACCCAACACAAATAGCATTTCCTTTTCAGCGCTAGCATCCACCTAAAAGGAATACCACTTGAAAATCTAGGGTAGTATCTGTAGAGTTAGTATCTATAATCATTTCATGACTAGACTTATGGTATCCTATTGTCATAGCGTGCTAGAGCAGGAAGAGTCTTTAGACATGGCTCATTCTAGTCACCTCACTTTACAGGTGAGTAAGTGGTTTTTCTAGATAAATGACTAAGTACTTGGAAGGCTCAGAGCAAAGATGTAATTAGACTTGTCTCTTAACCTTTAATCCAGAATTTCTTCTTGTGTAACATACTTACTTCCTCTCACTGTAAAATACTTTGTCTTTTTATATAGTTTTTCAGAAGTGTATTCATTATTTCCTCTACTTGAGGCCAAGAATCTTGTTTTAAACTTTTTTATACTCCCCTTAATGTTTTGCACAGAGTAGGTCTTAATTAATTAGTTATTTTGTAGAGAATTGCTTTTGCTTTCAGATAAAAGCAGTATTTTGAGAAAGGTTATGATTTCCATTTTTATAAATATTAATAGGATTATACTACTTTTGTTTAAAAGAAACAGGAGCATTTTTAATAGTTTTTAACAGTTTGCATCTATATCCACTAAACAAAAATTATAGAAAATAACAAAATGTAATTGAAAATTTTTCTTTCATTGCTAAATAATTGGGTTTCACTTGTTTATAGTGTTAAGAACACAGATTTGAGTGCAAAACTAGAAACTTTATCAACATTTGTTCATTGCTTTACTGTTTCCCATTTTAAAGGAAATAAAATATTTTATATGAAATAATTTTATAGCAGAGTATATTAACTGAAAATATGATATAGTTCTGTTGTCTTAGTTATTAAGCCATTACTGAAAACTACTTAATACAGTCTTTTCACATTTTAAAATTTTATGAATATATCTTATTTAAAGCAAGTAAGTAAAGCAACAAAAATTATAGCAAATATATACACTTTAAAATTCCTTTACAACTCTGCATGAATAAAAATGGTACATTAGAGGGCAGTTTAAATACCTATCAGGTGAATAAAGCATGGGCTTCATGCTTATAGTTGAGGATATATATATCATCTGCATTAGATATATTACTAGAGGTGATGTCAAGGTGAAAGCAGGCTTGCAGAATGGTTGGAAATCATTGATATTCTGACTTGGAGGCTGTAAATGGCTCAGTGGCAGATGGAGTCTTTGTCAAGGAAGAAAAATGGCAGCTTTGGAGTATCATAGATGTTTTGCTAGCAGCTCAGCACACAGTCTGTGACCTTCTAGTATTCAGGAGTCTTTCTTATTCCTCTAATAAATTGTCTTCAGCTTTTATTCACCTAACATAGATAAACAGTACTTATTTTAGTACAAATGGAGGTGTTTCATTATAGAGAAATATAAATATGTTTGTTATCTGATTCTTAAAGTAAGCTTTTAAGGGAACATGCATTTTTTGGAATCAGAAATGTTTCTGTTAGTTTGCGAGAGTAAAAACAATAGAGTTTAATTTAAAAAGTGTATTTTTAGAATTACAGAATATTAACGCTAGAAAATATGTTAAAAATCCTAGATAAACTTTCTCATTTTAAAGGCACTGAGTCTCATAGACTGTGATTCAACCAAGGTCACTAAATTAGTTCATGAAAAATGTTAGGTGACTCTTAAATTATGACTTGCTACATATATAAAATAGCTTTAGTTATGAAGGTAAAAGAAACTAGTCTTTTTGAATAAAACTTAGAATACCACAGAATACACCTACTTATTCATGACAGCTGCATAATGAGCATATGTAATTTTTCAAACTTTTATTTACTATTCAACGGCACATATTTTTATTGGAAGGAATTCAGATTTCTCATTTTAATCATCAGATTGCTGTACAGAAAAAATTTTGTTGAATGAGGAGTTTATAACTGGGTCAAATATATATTTTGTGTTGGCTTATTTGTGTATTTTTAAAAGCCCTTTCTTTTGGAAGTAGTGTTTCATATTAAAATATTTGAAGATTTTGTAGATTTTATACTGCGATGTTTTGAAGTACTGTTGCATGTATTAGTGAGAAATCCAGTTTTTAGAGGAATATAGGTCCCCATGAGAGTATACTGCCATGTGGCATGTATTCAGTTGCACAGCTGACTTATATTGAAGAGTAATAAGTCATGGCTAAAATTAAAACTGGGAAGTGTTACACAACTAAAACTTACTAAAGCATTCAACAGTTGCTAAAGTTATAGAAAAGAATCTCTGTAAATCGTGGAAGAAAACTACCCTTTGTTCTAGAAGGTCAAGGTTACTGTATTCAGCACTTTAATTTGTAGTCTTCCTCAATCCAGTGTCTAAAAAAGTAGACTTAAAGAGAAATTTAACAACAATTATTCAAAGTAGTGTCCGTGCATTTTCTAAAGCTAAAATTGCACAATTTTCCAATTGTTTTTGATTAGGAGAAAAATTTAAAATATTATAGATGAAAGCTTTCAAAATCTAAAGTAATTTTTTTCTTTTGTTTTCTCTTTTGAAGGATAAAACTAGTTCAGTTCAGTTCAGTCACTCAGTCGTGTCCCACTCTTTGCAACCCCATGAACCGCAGCACACCAGGCCTTCCTGTCCATCGCCAACTCCCGGAGTTGACCCAAACTCATGTCTGTTGAGTCAGTGATGCCATCCAACCATCTCATCCTCTGTCGTCCCCTTCTCCTCCCACCTTCAATCTTTCCGAACATCAGAGTTTTTCAAATGAGTCAGCTGTTCGCATCAGGTGGCCAAAATACTGGAGTTTCAGCTTCAACATCAGTCCTTCCAGTGAACACTCAGGACTGATCTCCTTTAGGATGGACTGGTTGGATCTCCTTGCAGTCCAAGGAACTCTCAAGAGTCTTCTCCAACACCACAGTTCAAAAGCATCAATTCTGCAGCGCTCTGCTTTCTTTGTAGTCCAACTCTCACATCCATACATGACTACTGGAAAAAACATAGCCTTGACTAGATGGACCTTTGTTGACAAAGTAATGTCTCTGCTTTTTAATATGCTGTCTAGATTGGTCATAACTTTCCCTCCAAGGAGTACGTATCTTTTAATTTCATGGCTATAGTCACCATCTGCAGTGATTTTGGAGCCCCCCAAAATAAAGTCAGCCACAATTTCCACTGTTTCCCCATCTATTTGCCATGAAGTGAAGGGACCAGATGCCATGATCTTAGTTTTCTGAATGTTGAGCTTTAAGCCAACTTTTTCACTCTCCTCTCTCACTTTCATCAAGAGGCTCTTTAGTTCTTCTTCACTTTCTGCCATAAGGGTGGTGTCATCCGCATATCTGAGGTTATTGATATTTCTCTCGGCAATCTTGATTCCAGCTTGTGCTTCCTCCAGCCCAGCGTTTCTCATGATGTACTCTGCATATAAGTTAAATAAGCAGGGTGACAGTATACAGCCTTGACATACTCCTTTTCCTATTTAGAACCAGTCTGTTGTTCCGTGTCCAGTTCTAACTGTTGCTTCCTGACCTGCATACAGGTTTCTCAAGAGACAGGTCAGATGGTCTGGTATTCCCATCTCTTTCAGAATTTTCCACAGTTTATTGTGATCCACACAGTCAAAGGCTTTGGCATAGTCAATAAAGCAGAAATAGATGTTTTTCTGGAACTCTCTTGCTTTTTCGATGATCCAGCAGATGTTGGCAATTTGATCTCTGATTCCTCTGCCTTTTCTAAAACCAGCTTGCACATCTGGAAGTTCACAGTTCACGTATTGCTGAAGCCTGGCTTGGAGAATTTTGAGCATTACTATACTAGCGTGTGAGATGAGTACAATTGTGCGGTGGTTTAAGCATCCTTTGGCATTGACTTTCTTTGGGATTGGAATGAAAACTGACCTTTTCCAGTCCTGTGGCCACTGCTGAGTTTTCCAAATTTGCTGACATATTGAGTGCACCACTTTCACAGCATCATCTTTTAGGATCTGAAATAGCTCAACTGGAATTCCATCACCTCCACTAGCTTTGTTCGTAGTGATGCTTTCTAAGGCCCACTTGACTTCACATTCCAGGATGTCTGGCTCTAGGTGAGTGATCACACCATCGTGATTATCTGGGTCGTGAAGATCTTTTTTGTACAGTTCTTCTGTGTATTCTTGCCACCTCTTCTTAATCTCTTCTGCTTCTGTTAGGTCCATACCATTTCTGTCCTTTATGGAGCCCATCTTTGCATGAAATGTTCCTTTGGTATCTCTAGTTTTCTTGAGGAGATCTCTAGTCTTTCCCATTCTGTTGTTTTCCTCTATTTCTTTTCATTGAGCGCTGAGGAAGGCTTTCTTATCTCTCCTTGCTATTCTTGGAACTCTGCATTCAAATGGGTATATCTTTCCTTTTCTCCTTTGCTTTTCTCTTCTCTTCTTTTCACAGCTATTTGTAAGGCCTCCTCAGGCAGCCATTTTGCTTTTTTGCATTTCTTTTTCTTGGGGATGGTCTTGATCCCTGTCTCCTGTACAATGTTACGAACCTCCATCCATAGTTCATCAGGCACGCTGTCTATCAGATCTAGTTTATTAACAGATAGAAAGTGGGTGTAAAAATAGTAACCAAAATGTCATATAAGAGAATACTATTCCTGTTAATGGAGTGGTTGAGAGGTAGCTATTTCACCTATTTTCTACTTTAATATGAAGTAGATACACTCAGGTAGAGGTAACATGATGATCACTAAAGCATTTAATAACTAATTATTGAGTGCCTAGTACATGCAAGTGCTAAGGATAAGGCAGAGAACAAAACTCTATACACATGGGGCTTACAGTTTATGAGTGAAAGAGATTAATATTTAATAAACTGATATTTACTATGTTAGATGGCAACCAACACTCTGAAAAAAAATACAGCATATTGTGTCATGAGTTTTGGGTTTGGTTTTTACTATAGGGTGGTTATTATAGCTTGGCCCTTCTAAGATTACAGTTTGAGTTTTAAGAAAGTCAAAAAACGAATCATGCATGTATCTGCGTGATGATTATTCCAAAGAAAACAGCAAATGCCAAGACATTGAGGCAGATTATACTTGGCATATTCCAGTAACAATAAGGAAACCAGTGTGGTTGGAGTGGTGTGAGTGACGAAAGGGAGTAATAAATGAAGCTAGAGAGATTTCACATGATCTACTTTTAAGAATTGTCTTTGTAAATATAAAATGTTGAAAAAAATTATGCTGTAAGTTTAACCAAAGCTCATGTTGCTAAACCAGCCATCCCCAGAGTAGTTTTGGTAGAGTGAATGTTGCTTGATTAAAAGATTCCATGGTCAAGTAACACAAAACCTAGGGTTAACATTAAAGGTTAAAAGTTTTGTTTGTGCTCAACAACTGTTTAGGCACATCTTTTAATGTGCTAAGGTGTTTTGAGAATCTCCAGCCTTTCCTACTCTTCCTTTAAAGAATCTCTTAAGGGTTGGTGTTTTTCAATGCTTTGGTAAATGCTGAATTATACAATCCTACTGATTATCTGGCTTCCCTGGTAGCTCTGCTGGTAAAGAATATGACTGCAATGCAGGAGACCCTGGTTCGAGTCCCGGGTTGGGAAGATTGCCTGGAGAAGGGATAGGCTACCCACTCCAGTATTCTTGCCTGGAGAATCCCCAGGGAAAGAGGAGCCTGGCGGGCTACATCCATGGGGTTGCAAAGAGTTGGACATGACTGAGCGACTAAGCACAGCTCAGCACTGATTAACTATTGGTCACTAAAAGGATTTTCCACGATTGCTGTTTCATAACCTCTATGCTCTTTAAGCTAGCATTTCTCTTTGCCTGCTTTTCAGTAAAAACACTTTTCTTTTGTTTTCTTAAATAGTTCTTAAATCCATCCTTTTTTCTCTATTCATGACGCCTAAATCCTGATATAGGTTTGCACCATACCTCACCTGGGCTGTCACAGTGGAATCATTTACTAGCATCCCATTGTTGTTTGTTGTTCAGTCACTCAGTCGTGTCCAACTCTTTATGACCGCATGGACTGCAGCATACCAGGCTCCTCTGTCCTCCACTATTTCCTGGAGTTTGCTCAGTTTCATGTCCATTAAGTCAGTGATGCTATCTAACCATCTCATCCTCTTCTGCCTCCTTTTCCTTTTGTTTCCAGTCTTTCCCATCATCTGAGTCTTTTCTAATGAGTCAGCTCTTGGCATCAGGGGGCCAAATTGTTGGAGCTTCAGCTTTAGCATCAGTCCTTCCAATGAATTTTCAGGACTGATTTCCTTTCGGATTGATGGATTTGATTTTGCTGTCCAAGGGACTCTCAAGAGTCTTCTCCAGCACCACAATTCAAAAGTATCAATTCTTTGGCACTCAGCCTTCTTTATGATCCAACTCTCACTTCCATACATGACTACTGGAAAAACCGTTTCTTTGACTATATGAACCTATAGTCATTTTGTTGGCAAAATAATGTTTCTGCTTCTTAATATGCTGCCTAGGTTTATCATAGCTTTCCTTCCCAGGAGCAAGCATCTTTTAAGTTCATGGCTGCTGTCACTGTCACAGTGATTTTGGAGCTCAAGAAAGGAAAATCTGTCACTGCTTCCACTTTTTCCCCTTCTATTTGCCATGAAGTGATGAGATCAGATGCCATGATCTTAGTTTTTTGAATGCTGAGCTTCAAGCCAGCTTTTTCACTCTTCTCTTTCCCTTCATCTAGAGTCTTTTTAGTTGCTCTTCACTTTCTGCCATTAGAGTGGTATCATCTGCATATCTGAGGCACTCTATCAGATCTAATCCCTTGAATCTATTCATCACCTCAACTGTCTAATCATAAAGGATTTTATTTAGGTCATACCTGAATGGCCTAGTGGGTTTCCCAGCTTTCTTCAGTTTAAGCCTGAAGTTTACAATCAGAAGTTCATGATCTGAGCCACAGTCAGCTCTAGGTCTCATTTTTACTGAGTGTATGTGTGTTAGTCGCTTAGTCGTGTCCGACTCTTTGTGACCCCACGGACTGCAGCCCTCCAGGTTCCTCTATCCATGGAATTCTTCAGTCAAGAATACTGGAGTGAGTAGCCCTTCCCTTCTCCAAGAGGTCTTCCAGACCAAGGGATTGAACCCTGGTCTCCTGCATTGCAGATGAATTCTTTACTGTCTGAGCTGCCCAGAAAGCCAGTCAGTTCCAGGTCTTATTTTTACTGACTGCATAGAGTTTCCCTGTCTTTGGCTGCAAAGAACATAATCAATCTAATTTTGGTATTGGCCATCTGGTGATGTTCATGTGTAAAGTCATCTCTTGGGTTGTTGAAAAAGGGTGTTTGCTATACCACAGTGTTCGCTTGACAAAACTCTGTTAGCCTTTGCCCTGCTTCATTTTGTACTCCAAGGCCAACCTTGACTATTATTCTGGGGATTTTTTGACTTCCTCCTTTTGCATTCCAATCCCCTGTGATGAAAAGGGCATCTTTTTTTGGTATTAGTTCAAGAAGGTATTGCAGGTCTTCATAGAACTGGTCAACTTCAGCTTCTTTGGCATTAGTAGTTGAGGCATAGACTTGAGTTACTGTGATGTTGAATGGTTTGCTTTAGAAACGAACTGAGATCATTTGGTTTTTGACATTGTTTCCAAGTACTGCATTTCAGACTCTTTTGTTGAGTGTGAGGGGTATTCCATTTCTTCTAAGGGATTTTTGCCTACAGTAGTACATATAATAGTCATCTGAATTAAATTCATCCATTCTCCTCTATTTTAGTTCACTGATTCCTAAAATGTCAATGTTCACTTTTGCTATCTGCTGCTTGGCCGTGTCCAATTTACATTGATTCATGGATCTAGTATTCCAGGTTCCTATGCAGTACTATTCTTTACAGCTTCCCATTAGTACAGAATAAAATTAATCTCATTTATAGGGCATGTGAAATCTTCCATAATCTGTCTCCTGTCTAAATTTTGCCTAAATTTCCCATACTTAGTATTTGCCAACTTTGAAACCATTTATACTTTCTTAAAGCAGGTAGTGTGTGTATATCCCTTTTGCTTTTGTTCAGTGCTAACATTTCTTCCTGACACAACCTTCCCTCTGTGAGTAGTCATTCGTAAAAGTTTAGAACAGACATACTGTTCTCCAAGAATACTTTCAAGCTTTTCCTGGCTAAGTGAGGTACACTGATGTACAATTCTGTCAAAGCACTTAAAGCAATTAAGTAAAAATCCACTCTCTATATCCTGTACCTTTATCTATATCTTAAGTGCTTCATAATTTAAATGGATACCAAATAAACATGGAAAATAACTCTACTATGTAGTTTAAGACTTTCTGATAAACAGATCTATCGGTTTCCTTCTTTTCCAGTTCAAAGTCTGTTTGGGTTATAGGTATAAATGTAAAACTTTTAGAAGAAAACATAAGGGAAAATCTGTAATAAACAGATCTATTGGCTTCCTTCTTTTCCAGTTCAAAGTCTGTTTGGATTATAGGTATAAATGTAAAACTTTTAGAAGAAAACATAAGGGAAAATCTGTAAGTTCTACCTTGGTGAAGAATTCTTACACATGACACAAAAAGGACAACCCTTAAAAATTAGTAAATTGGACTTTACAAAAATTAAACTGTTTAGTTTGCAAAATACCTGTTATGACAATGAAAAAATAAGATATATACTAAGAGAAAATACTGAAAATCACATATCTGACAAAGGACTCATCTAGGTTATATAAAAACTATCAAAACTCAACAATAAAAATACCAACAGTCTAATTAGAAAACTAGGCCAAAGACATGAAGGAACATTTCACCAAAGAGGGTATCAAATGAGAATATGAAAATATATTCAGCATCATTACCCATCAGAGAAATGCAGAAAATGAACTATCATTAGTCACTTATCAGATCAGCTAAAATAAAGAGTCAACCACTGGCAAGAATGTGGAGAAATTGAGCTCTTATTCATTGTCAGGGGAAGTGAAAAATGGTACAACCACTCTGGAAAAGTATTTGGCAGTTCCTTTGAAACAAAAATAAAAAACTAAATATATACTTAATACATGACCCAACAACTGCACTCCAGAGCATTTATCCCATCAAAATGACTGTACATGGTTGTTCATAGAAGCTTTACTTATAATAGCCCAAATTGGAAACTATCAAAATGTCTTGTACAGTTTGGTGTGTCCATACCATGGAATACTTACTACTCAGCAATAAAAAAAGAAAATCAACTGTTGATACACAAATCCTAAAGGACATGAGGCTCAGTTAAAAAAAAATCAATCTCAAAAGGCCACTCAGTAATTCCATTTATGTAAGACGAGGTTATAGAGATTGAGAACAAATTTGTGTTATTTGTAGTAACACGGGGTTATGGATGGTGGGTGTGACTATAAAGGAGTAGCATGAAAAAGATCTTTATGGTGATAGAGTAGGTTTATATCTTGATTGCTGCAGTGCTGGTTTCATGAATTTATACCTGTGATAAGATGAGTTAGAATTACACATACACATTGTAGTTAGTTTCTTGTTTTCAATATTGACTATTTAATTATATAAGTTGTAACCATTAGTGGGACCTGAGTGATGAGTATGTGGGCTCTCACTGTATTATTTTGGCAACTTTCTGTAAATATATAGTTATTTCAAATTTATAGTTAAAAAATTATCTTTTTTTCTTCTACTCTTCTACCCATCTCTGAGAAAGAAATTGTTTTATCTTGCATCCCCATGTTCACTGCAGCATTACTTACAGTAGCCAAGACGTGGAAGCAACCTAATGTCCACTGACGAATGAATAAGGAAAATGTGTTATACATTTATAAAATGGAGTGTTTTCCAGCCATAAAAGAAGGAAATCCTATCCTTTGCAAAAATGTGGATGGTTTAAGGGTATTATGCTAAATGAAATAAGACAGAGAAAGACAAATACTCTATGATCTCACCTATATGTGGGATCTAAAAAACCAAAACAAAAGTCCAAACTCATAGATACAATACAAAGAACAGATTAGTGGTTGCCAGAGGTGGGAGGTGGGTAAAATTATTGAGGGTTGTAAAAAAAAGTACAGACTTCTACTTATAAAGTAAGTCAATCCTGGTGAAAAATAAACACAGAAAAAATGTTTGCTTGGTTGCTATGCCTAAGACTTTATTCATGCTTTTTGGTTTTTATCCTCTTCTGTGTCATCCAGAGACTCGTTTCACTGACCATTCATAAGACATATCCATCTTCTCCTTTCTTGATTGATTGATTTCAGATTGTCCTATCTCAAATAAAATGATAAATAGAACTAAACAAACCAAGAAAACCTTTACATCACTCAAGTGGTTATATATTAAAGATACATATCTGTGTTAACATGTGTTCAGTTGCTCAGTCGTGTCCGACTCTTTGCGACCCCATGAATCGCAACACACCAGGCCTCCCTGTCCATCCCAACTCCCGGAGTCTACCCAAACTCATATACATCAAGTCAGTGATGCCATCCAACCATCTCATCCTCTGTCTTCCCCTTCTCCTCCCGCCCCCAATCCTACCCAGCATTAGGGTCTTTTCCAATGAGTCAACTCTTTGCATGAGGTGACCAAAGTATTGGAGTTTCAGCTTCAACATCAGTCCTTCCAATGAACACCCAGGACTGATCTCCTTTAGGATGAACTGGTTGGATCTCCTTGCAGTCCAAGGGACTCTCAAGAGTCTTCTCCAACACCACAGTTCAAAAGCATCAATTCTTGAGCGCTCAGCTTTCTTCACCTTCCAACTCTCACGTCCATACATGACCACTGGAAAAACCATAGCCTTGACTAGACGAACCTTTGTTGGCAAAGTAATGTCTCTGCTTTTTAATATACTGTCTAGGTTGGTCATAGCTTTCCTTCCAAGGAGTAAGCGTCTTTTAACTTCATGGCTGCAATCACCATCTGCAGTGTTAACATGTGTAGCTCTAGTTTATTTATTTTAACTGCTATTTTGCTGTTCAGTCGCTCAGTCATGTCTGACTCTTTGTGACCCCATGGACTGCAACATGCCAGGCTTCCCTGTCCTTCCCTGTCTCCTAGAGTTTGCTCAAACTCATGTCCTTTAAGTCGATGATGCCATGCAACCATCTCATCCTCTGTCACCCCCTTCCCCTCCTGCACTCAGTCTTTCCCAGCATCAGGGTCTTTTCCAATGAGTTGGCTCTTCACTATACATTTCATTGTAAAAACACACCATGATCATCTGTATTCTAGAATTTCACTACACAAGTGATATTGTAGTTTATACTTTTATATATGACTTGCTATGCATATGTATGAGAATTTTTCTGGGTTATATATCTAGAAGTGGAATTGCCATGGCATGGACTTCCTACGGCTTTGATTTTATGAAGTATTGCTTAATATTTTTCTACAGTGGTTATATGAATTAACGCTGTAAGTGCATAATAAGTGGATAAGAGAT
This sequence comes from Giraffa tippelskirchi, assembly GCF_054371585.1. Taxonomy (NCBI): domain Eukaryota; kingdom Metazoa; phylum Chordata; class Mammalia; order Artiodactyla; family Giraffidae; genus Giraffa; species Giraffa tippelskirchi. Next base: position 98,705,985 of record NC_137277.1, read on the forward strand.
TTCCTTGTGTACATTTTTCCCAGCCTTTGGATTTTCCTTACGTTTTGCCTTCCCATTCCATCTATGTACATTTCATCTATGTAGAATCTACTTTGAAGTCCAATAGATTTACATCTCTAGTATAATTTTTTGTTTGTTTGTTTCTTGCTCTTTGATCAGTCAAGGAGTAAGAAAAGAACTGATTCATCTTATCTTTCATATTTATATTCCATTTTCCATATCTCCATATTTCTGACTCTACTGCCACAATATTAGTTCAGACCATTATTGTTGCCTAAACTGTTTCAACAGACTGAATATTCTAATATCCATCTTGGAAATCTCTTTCTGCTGCAACTCATCCTACTTAAAACTGCTAGGTCAGTATTTCTAATGCAAGTAGTTTATTACTTTGGCAATGTTTCATAAATTTAACACTTAAAGTGACGTTCATAGTTGTTTCTAATAAGGTCCTAGAATAACTTTTCAGCCACATCTCCCATTTTCTATATATATGCCTTATATACTAGCCAGACTAGATTATTCACTTATTATTGATTAATTCATCAAACCATAGATATTAAAAGCTTTTGTAATGCTATGTTGTTGTTTAGTTGCTAAGTCGTGCTAGACTCGTTCAGCCCCAGGGACTGTAGCCCATCAGGCTCCTCTGTCCATGGGATTTCCCAGGCAAGAATACTGGAATGGGTTGCCATGTCTTTCTTCAGGGTATCTCCCCAGATCAGGAATTGAATCCATGTCTTCTGCATTGGCAGGCAGATTCTTTACTACTGAGCTGCCAGGGAAGCCCTTCCCTACACTTAGGATGCTTTTTTCCCATAGTTCCTCCACCTAGCCATCTTTGCCTTTCAAAAATCGTACATGCTTTTCAAGGCCTACTTAAGATGTTAGATTTCTATGAAGTTTTTCTAGTATCCTCAGTTAATTTTACTCCTATAGTACTATAATACTTTTATGGGGCATACTATATTCCATGTATTTGTCTTAGGTTTCCATTGTGAATAAGTACTTTGTCCATTCATCTGTATTATCCTTATAGCACTTAACACAATGTCCTGTATAAGGTAGGCAAACAATTAACTGAAATAATTTAATTGAAGATAACATATTAGTTAAATCCAAGTTCACAATTTAGACCTATTTCAGAAAAGATCAGTTTTCATCATTAAAAAATGCTGAATTATGTAATTTTATCTAGTATTCTTTGGAGAAGGCAATGGCAACCCACTCCAGTACTCTTGCCTGGAAAATCCCATGGATGGAGGAGCCTGGTAGGCTGCAGTCCATGGGGTTGCTAGGAGTCGGACATGACCGAGCGACTTCCCTTTCACTTTTCACTTTCATGCGTTGGAGAAGGAAATGGCAACCCACTCCAGTGTTCTTGCCTGGAGAATCCCAGGGACAGGGGAGCCTGGTGGGCTGTCGTCTCTGGGGTTGCACAGAGTTGGACACGACTGAAGCGCCTTAGCAGCATCTAGTATTCTTACTTTAAAACAGTATATAATAAACAGTGGGTTTCTTTATAGTGATCTTTACAACTTGCTTTGATGAATAATAAAGTTTATTTGTGATTAACATAATAGTTGTTCGGCTCACTTTTAGCCCCTTAAGTAATTCTGTTAAACCAGTTTTTCAAACTGTACTCTGAGTAATGTGTAAGTTGGTTCTGTTGAGATGTCCTGCCTACTGCTGGGTGCTTCCTCTGCCCCAAGGAAAGTGAAAAAGAAAGTGAAAGTTGCTCAGTCATGTCCGACTCTTTGCGACCCCATGGACTATACAGTCCATGGAATTCTCCAGACCAGAATATTGGAGTGGGTAGCCTTTCCCTTCTCCAGGGGATCTTCCCAACCCAGGGATTGAACCCAGGTCTTCCGTATTGCGGGTGGATTCTTTTCAGCTGGGCCACAAGGGAAGCCCAAGAATACTGGAGTGGGTAGCCTATCCCTTGTCCAGCGGATCTGCCTGACCCAGGGATCGAACCAGGGTCTCCTGCATTGCAGGTGTATTCTTTACCAACTGAGCCATCAGGGAATCCCAAGAAGCAGCTCTTTATTTATTTTTTTACTATACAGGGCTTCTTCAGATCTTATTTAAGAAAGGATTTTTTTGCATAAATATTTTAAAATAATTGCTAAGACTATAATACTTCAGTTTTATCCATTTATTTCATGTTTTCCAAGAGCTTGCAAAATATATAATTCCTGCCCACTTGTTTTTTTGTATTGCTACAGATTTAAAATCTGTAGTCCATGTGAATATGAAACTTCAAATAATTAAGCAAATAGTAGGGAAATGGGCTTTGTACATGACAAATTGTATATTTTCTGAATATTTTGAATTTTAATATGAATTTTTAATTATTAGAATATCAGAAGTTATTGGAATTGATGTACAAATTGCTAGGTAGGCTAAAGAATTTTCTAGATCATGGCTTCTTAAATTTTAATGTGCATAAGATTCTGATTCAGTAGGTCTGGACTAGTGCTTGAGATTATTTCTAACAAGTGGTTTCTGTATTGCTGGTCTGTGGATCACAGTTGGAGTAACAATGAGCTTGATAACTTTCCAAAGCCTATCACCACATTTTATTAGGATTATGTCCTTTGCCTTAGTGAAAGTAGATTTTCAGTATTGCCGTAGACATTTATTTAACTGTTTCTCTACATTCTGATTTATATTTTGCCATTTTTAATAGAAATTTGGTTTGTTTTTTTTTTTAGGGAAATACTTTGTGTGTGGATTAATGATTGCTCTGTGACTGTGTAGTTCTTTGTTTAAAATTATCCTTCAGTATTTTTAAGATGGTTAGCCTTGAGTATTATTAGACTGTCAATGGCAACTTTCAGCAAATTTAATAAGGAATATGTGTTTGATTTACTTTTTTAGTAGAACTGTTATACTTACTAACTTTTGTTATTTTGCAGGGTATTGTTTGAAGTTAGATATTGTTATTATAAAAATAAAAATGGAAATAATTTTGTTTGGCTAAAGTATGTTTTAGCTGGTGTAAGTCCTGGTTTAAATTAAAAACTATTGTTGTCATGAATTAGTAGCAATTATATACCACAGCAGATTAGGCTGTTAATTTTATCTGTAGTAAACATGAATTGAAAACCTAATTTCTGTAAATGAACAAACAATAGGAGAGATAGTCATTTAGTTGAATAGTTTGTACTCCAAAAGCTATGAATGAACCTAGGGACATTAATGCTTTTCTTAAGATATATACTGTCAAAATATTTTCATAGTTCTTGGGCTTTTATAGAAAATATTAGTAACTAAATCATAAATTTAAATTCCAAATTTTAAAGAAAATTCTCAGAATTATATATTTTTGATGAATGGAGATTGGTAATTAACTTTGTAGACTAGAACAGCAGAATGCTTTTGTGGGGAAGGTTACAATTTTTGTCTAAATACATGGTTATTATATTAATCTTCTATTATTTCACTTAAGAATTGTCAGTAGTAGGAACTGCTGGAAAAACTACATTATTACCAAAGTGACTTTAAAATATATTATTATTTTCTTATTTCTTATTAAGTAAGCACTAATATTGCTATAAAAATTTTTATATGGGATGTATGTGAATGATAAAAGTTTTCTTCAGACCTGCTTCAACAATTTTGTATAGAAATAAACCTCCTTTGCTTTTTCTGGTAGCATCCATTGATTTTTTTCCCTCCAAAGATACGTTAACAGTGCTGATGGAAGCAGAACAATTGGAATTTACATTAAAAGTAAATGTGATGAATAAAAACAATATGGTATAATATTATAGTCTTCATTTTGCTTTACCAAAGTTCCAAAATCTAAAGGACAGAAATACTGACAAGGTCAAGAAAAAATGAAAGCAAGAACAAACGATGCTAAAAGAAAATGACACTGAGGTCTTGGTTTAATACATATGTATTCCAGGTTGATGGTTGATTTCATTAGCAAATCTCATTGTTATGCAATGTCTGTTCTTCTGCAGCAAAATGAATATTGTATTTTTACAGGCTCTGTGTGTATCTATTATGTTACAATAAATGAAAAAGTATATGTATGTACCTTTTTTTTTTACCCTTTCCAGTTTACTCTTTTCAGTTTGTCCTTTAGGAAAAGAAAGAAAATTGAATTATATTCTTCCTTTTGTTGTTAAATTTATTCAAAGCGTTTCAGTTTATAATATAGATATATTTGCTACTTTTGTTCCCTGAAATAAACAATTGTGAGGCAGTTAATAATGTAACCATTTAAATTATCCTATAAATTTTTAAATGAATATATCGTGATTTATTTAAGCTGATAATTAATTATGATGTTAACCATATGCTCTCTAACATATCTTTAATGTTAGGATGGGTTTTCTTATTGCAAAAAAAAAAAATACTAAGCAAATTGTACATATTTTACCAAATGTATATACTGCTACCTTTTCCAATAGCAAAAAGTGTATGTTTAGATTACTATAGTCAGATGTAAATTTTCATAAAATAGGAAGTTCAGAAATAACAGATTTCAGTAACTCCACATAGGAAGAGTTCATTTAATCAGGGAAGAGACTGCATGACTCTTATGCAGTTATATGTATGAGTTCAAATATAGATCAAACTGTACTGGACACAACTGTCATATAATTTTAGTCATTTTGAGGTCTGATGATGATTTACAAAATCTATTTGGTTTTTAGTGTTCTCAAAAGTTGTCACAACTAAGAATCCACTGTCAAGCTTGAAAATAGAAAAGCCAAAGTTTTGATGTAATATGAGTTGATTGTATATCATTTAGAAATTGCCTATATAGTAAAAATTGACTCTCTGGCTCACCTGATGCAATCCTAATAAATATCTTCTTTATGTTGGACAAGCATGAGCTGTTACAAATATGTACTGGAGTTTTTAATGTACCAACCTAAGTTAATTTTTACTTAGAATATTTGCATTTTATTGTTCACAATGGGTAATATAAAACAAGAAATTTTAAAATTTAGTAAGGGCGATCCCTAAAATAATTGGAGAGTAACATAGAGCTAAATCTTGTGGAGAAAGAAGGTTTTCTGGGCTCAAACAGTTAAGCTCTGCAAGAGGGCCTCCTGAAAGTAATGGGATTTAAGCTGATAGTGTGGTGAGGAAGCAATGGGAAACAACATAAACAAACTGGTAGGTAAGAGCACATACCCTTGGCATCTTTGGAAGACAGAGAAGAGACCAACCCAAAAGTAACGGAATATATTTGCTCCTACTTATTTACCCCAGTGCTTTTTGTATCCTTGTTAAATTTTTATAGCATTCAGTCCAGATATATTGTATATTGAGGTGCTACCATTGTAGAACTTGTTTAATTTTGCATAATAAAATGGGAAATATGAAATTGCTTTTATATTAATTTTAGTCTTCCCCCACCAATAATAGAAAAAGTAAATGCTGTAAAATTATACAAAGATTCATGCTCTATAATAAATTGAAATTGATGCAGACTAACTGAGAAAGTAGTAATCTAGAAGCTCTAAGTCAGATTTCTGTACCACAGTTACAAATACCAAACTGAGGAGGAATAAAAATCGCCAGAGACTGGGGCCCAGGTTGTTGAATTGAGCAGGATCATAGAAGGTCACTAAAGAGGAAGCAAGGAACTGCTTTAAATTAAAAAGAGATCCCTAAGTGTCTAGATGTTTCTACCAGGGTCTTCTCTTTGATCCAGAACCACCATCATTGCTTGCATGTCCATTTTATGTACTCATCCAGCAGATGAATCTGAATTTAGAAAATGAAATATGAATTTGAAATATGAAAACAGACTGTGAATGTAACAAAAGATCTTGGGGATTGTTAGTGTTTTTTTAAAGATTCTACTTAGATAAATAGCAGAAACCTTCCTAGTAAGATGGTACATTTTCTGGGTAACTTTTCATCGTGTTATGATTTTAGCTTGCCCCAAAGAAAGGTTGAAAGGAGTGTCATATGAAATTTGTTCTATTTCTGTAAAGATGCTCTTGAGAAAATTATTGTTTTGTCCAGTGTTGCATCACTGAAAAGTATGAAGACTTTTCTCTTGATTCTAAGTACTAGGAAAAGCCTTGGTGCTTATTTGTCAAGTGAAGTTTTTACACAGTGAGAGTTTTATAATTTGATCTTGTTTCCTGCTTTACTTTGATTGCTAGGAAGCTCAGAGCTGAACCACCCACATCTTAGGGTTGTGCAAGACCTTATGACAGGCATTTCTGTGTTCCAGTTTTACTTTGTGTTTCATCCTTCTTGCTTCCCTTTATTCATATTAATTTTTTTGAAAGCATTCTGTTTTATTCATCATATGTCTGTAAGTCATCTTATTTTAGAATAGATAGGATATAGGTAATTATGGAAAGCTTCTTTATTGCCAGTAGAATGTAAGCAAGTGAAAGTAGGAGCTCGTGTCCCCTTCCCTGTCTTTCATTTTCATTTTGCGTGGATTTTTTAAGTCATGGAAGACTAATCTCTGTGGTTTCTTAGACCTTCCAGGGGCAAGGGAATCCTTTCTGAAGATTTTTCTCTGTGTAGAGCTACCAGGTGTAGTTCTTTGTGCCAAGTGTACTCTACAAAGAGTGCCTACTCTACAAAGAGTGCCTGACTGAAAGAACAAGTAGGGTTGAAATACATCTAGAGGAGGAAAAGGTTCCCTTTTCTCACATTAGCTCAGAGGGGGTCTTTTTCTAACTCAAATGGTATCATGTTTGCCTTGGTTTTTGTCCTTGGCCTTTCAACTGAATTATAAACTGTTAACACCAAAATTTCCTGACATTTGATAAAAGCTGCTTTGAATGAAACAAACTTTCAAATTTATTTTCTTTACTTCAGTATTTTAATTTCCTTATCTTTTAAATTTGACCCATTATGGGAAACTAAAATAGTCATGGGTCTTTAAAATAATTGAAATAATAAGTTTCTAATTTAAAATTTTGTTTTGTTTCCGTATATGAATTACATAGTCAAAGCTACCTATTTAGTAAGAATTATTAACATATCTCAAATTATCTATGAAGGAAATAGGGCTATGTTTTGCATTCCAGGTAGTTAACAGGATATTTGAATTATTTAATTGGGCCAAGAAATTCAGCTGAAACTTTTAACTTCTGAAAATTTGATGTTTGTTTCATGCTTCATCATAGTCAAGATGGTGATTAGCAACTTGTTGTTTAGTATTAGTTTAGCATTAATGTTCTTCAGTATTAAATATGTACTCCTTTTGAATGGTACATATTAAATGTTTGTAATGTGACCTGTTCTCGTATTTTGTGTTATTAGTTTAGTTTTATCTTCTTGGGTGTTCTTTTTGTTGTCATTGATTTTGCTATCACTTTGTTTTGTTTTCTATTTGGCAATACATTAAAGTTTTATTTTGCAAATATAATAAATATACACCCAATTTAAGTTATATAATTTAATATCTTGATTATATTGCTGTGAAACGGTTGTTAAGGGCTCTTTGCATTAAAATTAAACCATACTGTGTTAATAGTTAGGACACAGATGGAGGGCCTTAGAACAAAGGATTTTAAACATAAATGAAATGTTGTAGATTAAAAAAAAAAAACCTCTCCATATTCTTAAATTAGTGAATTGGTTTATCATTTTGATGGATTGTGTGTTTGTTTTATACCCTTAGTTAATTTAAGTCAGTCTTCATTTAACTACACTAGAAATTCAGAGAGTGAAAAAGTAATTTGGGGGGAAAACGTAAGGACAGAGAAACAGATTTCAAGCTCACAACATATATTTTTAAATGCTTACAGGTAAATAGTTTAGATTTTGTTTTCTTTTTAAAATATGAGTTTTAAGTGATGCAGGGAATAGCTTCAAGTTATGTAAAGTTTCTTTTCATATATTGAAATTTTTTCCCAGGACTGCTACCTGAATTATATTTTTACTTTGCAAGAGCTTGTCTTTAATTATAACTCAGAAACTTTATCTTTTTTGTTGAAAGAGTTGAAATTTAAAAACTTATTCCTTATTTAGCAGGTTTTTAAACATTTAATCCTAGGTGGGTGTTTTTTTGTTTTTTTTGAAAGAGAAAACCTTGTTATCTAGCGTTGCCTTGTTTTTAAAGTTACCTGCCAAGCAGTAATTTTTAAAACCTGCTTAAACAGGTTTGTTTCTCAAGCATTCCTTATTATAACTGTGTGCCTTCGCATGTCAAGAATAAACCCTCCTTTAAAAAAGGAAGAAAAATAGAACTCTTTATGTCTGTCTTGACACTAATTAAAATTAAGAAAAGAAAAATTATTTGAGACATTAACCTCACCTGGCTTAGTTTTGTCACGTGAGCTTTCACGTTTACTGGTGATCTAAGTGCTCCACCTGCCTTTCAGTTTGTTTACCAGGAAATCAAGATGTGTAAACTGCAGGAAGTACTATTTGACCCTCTCCGACAGTATCTCATTACAATAATTGCTAATCTCTGAATAAGACAGCCATGTTTTGTGAGTAACTGAGAGAGAGAGGTTGTGTTAGGTAGATTTTAGGTGTTTCAACAAATAAAGCATTGTAAATGCTTGCTTGGATTATGTTTTCATGATAGCTTTTGATAAAAGACATATGGTGACCTTTGGGGTCAGCAAAGCTAGGACGCAGTAGTAGGTATTCTTTCATGCCTTCTAACTGAAAAATATCACGGCTGGTTGTTTGGGAGTGCTGTCAGTGCTCTGAATCGAAAGGATAATGGCTACTTCCTGATTAAATCCACTCTCCACAGTAAGCTGTTAATGTTATACTGTATGTCTTTTTCTCCTGTAAATGCAATAGTATTTGGTGCTTTCTTTACTTTTCATCGTTGTCTTTCAGTAGATATATCTGTTGTAAATATATCCTGAAGTTGAAGTTTATAATTAGAGTAGAAAGTACTGTTTTAAGTTTGGATAATTTTTTTTTAATGAAAAAGTATTTTTGTTTGGTATTAAATCCAACCTTCTCATATACTTATTGTAGATTTTGGATAAAGAATTTAGCTTTTAAAAAAGACATTGAAGTGATAAATTATGTCACTTTCTTGGCACTCTAAGCAAAATCTAAAAAACAACTTATGTAGTAAATCAGATTCATTTTTTAGGGACTATTTGGATAAACTAATTTGTTTTTACTTAATACATTTCATCTGTTTAAATCTGTTTAAATATATTGTCAGAACTACTGATAATTGTTTTAATTATTAAGTTAAATTATTTTTAAATTAATTATGAGATCCTTGTGATGTAAAAACAATATTAAGTACTCAGAATATAAGAAGGGGAATAATGAACTGCTTAGTTTTAATCCTAAAGCTGGCAGTCACTCCATCTGTGTTCTTGGGACAATCATTTAAACTGCTTACCTCAGTTTTCTTGTCTACTGCTCAGATGTGTGCTAAGTAAAATGTGTTTTTTATTTCTTTATGGTAGTACAAACTGTAAAGAAAATGATTATTCATAAGATTTTATAAAACAGACAACTGACTCTGAGTATTTAGTAGGAAAATAGTACACAAGGAAATATAGAAAAATTATTTCTATTGTAAAATAGTGGCAGGTAAACTTTAAAATAAATACCATGTAATTGTCTTTTTAATTTCAACAAAATTGTTATTTTTGCTAAATCCATAATATAACATTACCAGAGGATTCTACATATTGTTGGATACATGGCTGAAATCAGAAATGGAAAGCCTGGAGGTGATTTAGTGAAGAGTCACAAATACACTTAATTATTTATCTTTTTCTCTCAAGTCTTATTTCTGGAAATGAGATTATTCAGAGTAGAGGGAAGAAAGTGTGTATACATTATAGGCCTATAGGTATATAGTTCATCTAAATAGTAAGATGTTTTATTTTTAAACTCTAGTATTAGGTATCCTGATTATATAAAAAATACTATGAAATTGTTAAACATTGATGGCAACTATTGAAGATGGTCATAGAACCTAACATTCAGAACTAGTTTTAAAATATTCTGAGATAATATAATTAACTTTTGTTGAGAGAATTAAGGTACCTTCTTTTGCAAAATGCTTATCACAGATATTTTAGGTAACCTGGTGATTTATGTTATTGGTGCATTCTAAGGAGATTCTAAAGATTATATTTGATGACTATTCTAGCTTAGTCAAGTTATTGAAGTAGGACTTATAGGAGTGCATCTATTTAATTTGTAATAACAAATAATAGATATCACTTATTGAATGCCTAAAATGTGCAAACTACTGGACTAATTTATGGTAGGAAAGGCAAACTTTTACCTTTACCCTCTTAGAGTTCTATTTTGCTGGTCCTGAGAATTAAATTGGTGTAAGATACATCAATAGGAGAAAAAAGCATACATATTTATAATACAAATTTTATATGAAATGAGAGTCTGCAAAAGGGATGAAGACCAAGGAAATGGTGAAATCTTCTGGTTTTATGTTAAGTTGAACAAAGAGAGGCAGTTGTGGGAAAGTGACTAAACTATGTGGGGAGACTGAAGGAAGACAAGAATTATTTTAACAAGGTCTGTTTGTTGAGAATTCTCTCAGTCTCAACTTTTCATCCTTGATGGTGTGAGTGTTATTTGCCTTCTTGTATAGGAAGGACATCTTTCATACAGTACTTTCATTTCCTGCTTTTAAGAAAAAGAAGGAAGGTCAGAGTGTTTTTCTTGTATTTGCTAGTTTTTCAAGTGCCTTAACTCAAGCCAGTCAAAATGCCAGAGAAGCGTATTCTGAATTCTATTATCAAATTATTTTACAGTCAAGATAATTGCATGAGGTATAGGTACTGTCATTATCCCCATTTTTACTGATAAAGAAACAGTTGTAGAGAATTTAAATTTCGTCAGTGTCTTTTAGCTAATAAGTGCCAGAGCAAGACCAGAAAATCTAACAGAATCCATAAAGAACTCAGTCTTCAGTGTCATGCCTTTAAGCACTGGGTTTATATTTCGCACATAATAAAGGTGCTAAAGACTTTGATTAGGCAAGTTTTTTTCATCAATTTATCAAATGGTAGAATCCTTACTGTCAGGCACTATAAGGAAATTCTCTGATAGTAATGGAAAGCAAAATAAATCCCTTGTTTCAAGAAACTTACAGTTGAGTTGAAGGGGCAAAAATATAACAGGTTGTTATAATACAGTGTGATAACTGATATATAATAGGGATAAATTCAAGATACTAAAGGTGACATAAATATCTAATGTTTCCTTTTATTTATATATTTAATATATATATTGGGGTGCTGTTCTAGGGATATAAACATAAATAAAACTGTCAAAGGTCTGTGCTCTTGGGGAACGTGTATTGGAGGTGGAGTCAACAGTAAGCATAATAAATGAGTATATAGCATGTTTGAAGGTGACAAGTGTTATGGAGGAAAGAAAAAGTAGGTAAGAAAAAGGGTAAGAATGCTGTGGTGGTGATGGGTAGGGTGATGTTTGAGCAAAGATCAAGGAAGTTAATTATGCAGATATCTTAAGAGCCTTCCAAGTAGAGGGCTCAAGGCAAAAGCATGCCTGGTGTGTTCAGAGTAATGAACAAAGCCCAGTGTGACTGAAGTAGAGTGAGCTAGAAACCAGAGTAGGCAGATATGACAGAGATAATTGGGGCTTTACAGAGCACCATAGGGACTTTAAAGAGCCATTGCAGGGCTTTCAGTAAATCTGACTTATATTTTTAAAGGATCACTCCAGTTGCTATGTTGAGAATGGACTATAGGGAGGCACTGACCACCAGCTAGAAGGCTCTTAGAGTAATCTGACTGAAAGTAGTGGCTTAGATAAGGCTGGTAGTAGTTAAATTCTGGATGTTTTTAAGGTACACCGAAAAGGTTTTCTGATGGATTGTTTGTGGAATATGAGGAAAAGAGAAGGCAAGTTGACTCCAAGGTTTTTTTGCTGAGCAACTAGAAGGATGGTGTTGCCATCAACTGTGAGATGGGGATGGTTTTCATAGGGAGCAAGTTTGTGATGCAGTGGAAGATCAGGAGTTTGATTTTAGACATGGTAGATATTATGTGTTTAATAGATATATGCCATTGGAGATTGTGGAAAGATTTTTCCTGAGGAGTTATCATCTAAATTGAGGCTAAAAAATGAATTGATGGTGCTTTATGATGAACTTTGAGAGCATTCTTTATACACTTAAATGAATCTTGGCTTTTTCTACTTTACATATTTACAAACTGGAGTAACATCTAAACATCTAAAGAGTAGTGACATTTAAAAGTAACAAAATTGTTTATCTCAGCAAAATTATTCTAAGTAGTTAAGTTTTCAGAATGTTTCAGTAGCCGCTATATTCAGGAGTTGTACTGGGTGCTTTTACATATATTGATTCTCACCATTGTGCTGTAAGGTAAATTTTATTTCCATTTTACATTTGGAGAAACTGAGTCTGAAGGAGATTACAATGGCCTAAGGTCATTGATACATTAATATTAGGTGATGCATCTGGATTCAAATGTAGGTCTTTAGATTATATTGCCCATGCTTCTTATTTTTAAGTTTAAAATATGTATCTTTGCAAATTTTTAAACATTTGATTAAGGTCTCAAGGAGTTGTCTTGAAAGCATGAGCTATTCTGTATTGTAGCATAATGATACCCTTGAGACATAGGGTTTGTAGATTCTTGGTCATGGAGTCAAATCAGTTGTCAGTCTTTTTTGAATTCTTATACAGCTTTCAGTATGCTATTACAGATACTGTCTCCATTCCTAGCCCGTATTCCCATGTGCAGTGCTTAGTATGTGCTTAGAAATTTACAGCTGCTATCATCATCATCTTTATCCCTCTTTCTAGTATGCTGTGACCTTGGGAATCTCAGGCCAAGCCTGTATGATCATACGTAAATTATAAAACCTCGGAGATTAAGAGTATGTTCTTGTGGTTGTTCAGTCGTGTCTGACTCTTTGCAACACCATAGACTGCTGCATGACAGGCTTCACTGTCCTTCACTCTCTCCCAGAGTTTGCTCAAACTCATATCCATTGAGTCGGTGATGCCATCCAACTATCTCATCCTCTGTCATCCCCTTCTCCTCCTGCCTTGAATCTTTCCCAGTTTCAGGGTCTTTTCTAATGAGTTGGCTCTTCACATCAGGTGGCCAAAGTGTTAGAGCTATTGGGTATTGGAGTAAAGGTATGAGGACATGAAATTAATGAAGAATGAGTTTTAACTTATGTATTTTGTCTGATGAAAACCATTTTTGTTTCCTTCTCTTTATTGATTTTTCTGGGGAATTGAATTTGATAAATAGATGTTATTTCTTACTGGAAAAGCAATATTCTCTGAGATGCCAATGAGTATTTTCACTGTAAAAGTGAACATCAGTTGTTCTACTTTGATAGTGAATAGAAATATAATTGTTCATTGAAACAGGTTCGCTTAAGGTAATGATGCCATAATTTAAAAATGTAAACCTTTTGCCTTTAGATCAAAATATAGGCTATTTCTTAAATTTTATGTGAGCTAACACTGTTTACATTTACAATACATTTTTAAAGGCATACTTAAGAGCAAATCATTCAGATATTCTACAAGAAAGAAACATTTTAGCAAACACATGGTATATATTTTTTAAAAGTACCAATTAAGAAAAGAAAACCCTGCTGTGGATTAAAATAGCCTGTAAGTCTCAAAGATCATTTTAAACATATTCTAAGGACGTAGGTAAAAAATTCATCTAGCCTTTGTATTTCTGTTCTGTAAATATGCAATGTTATTCTAAGTGTGCTATGTTTTTCTCCAGGTTTTATGCTACTTTCCAAAGGAGTACCATGTATATATTCATTCTTCCTATTCCTTTCTCTAAAGTCCTCCTTCTCTTTCGTCATTATACCTCAAATTCTTATGTTTAAGTTATTTTAAGATCACTGTATTCATTAAATGAGATTTTTAAGTAAACAAAATTTTGGTTGGCCCCCAAACACCTTTTTTGTTATTATTAAGTTATCTGTATAATTTCATATTTTATTTACTTCTGTTCAAGATTAAATGTATATATCCTGTACATTTCTACTTAGACATAAACATATTTGTATAGATGTTAAATGTATATTCCTCACCTTTTTAATCTTATTTTTTGTTTTGGATAGTATGATTAATTTATTTGGGGATGAAGAAAAATGATTGGTCAAATAGAAATAGGATATTCTGTTAAAAGTATCCTGCTGATCCTCTATGACCCACCTCCCAGAGTAATGGAAATAAAAGCAAAAATAAATAAATGGGACCTAATTAAACTTAAAAGCTTTTGCACAATGAAGTTTCCTTCCTATAAGCAAGGTGAAAAGACAGCCTTCAGAATGAGAGAAAATAATAGCAAATAAAGCAACTGACAAAGAATTAATCTCAAAAATATACAAGCAACTCCTGCAGCTCAATTCCAGAAAAATAAACAACCCAATCAAAAAATAGGCCAAAGAACTAAACAGACATTTCTCCAAAGAACACACACAGATGGCTAACAAACATGAAAAGATGCTCAACATCACTCATTATCAGAGAAATGCAAATCAAAACCACAATGAGGTACCATCTCACGCCGGTCAGAATGGCTGCTATCCAAAAGTCTACAGACAATAAATGCTGGAGAGGGTGTGGAGAAAAAGCAGCCCTCTTACACTGTTGGTGGGAATGCAAACTAGTACAGCCACTATGGAGAACCGTGTGGAGAGTCCTTAAAAAACTGGAAATAGAACTGCCATATGACCCAGCAATCCCACTGCTGGGCATACACACCGAGGAAACCAGAATTGAAAGAGACACATGTACCCCAATGTTTATCGCAGCACTGTTTACAATAGCCAGGACATGGAAGCAACCTAGATGTCCATCGGCAGATGAATGGATAAGAAAGCTGTGGTACATATACACAATGGAATATTACTCAGCTATTAAAAAGAATGCATTTGAATCAGTTCTAATGAGGTGGATGAAACTGAAGCCTATTATACAGAGCAAAGTAAGTCAGAAAGAAAAACACCAATACAGTATATTAATGCATATATATGGAATTTAGAAAGGTGGTAACAGTGACCCTATATGCGAGACAGCAAAAGAGACACAGATGTAAAGAACAGACTTTTGGACTCTGTGGGACAAGGCGAGGGCAGGATGATTTGAGAGAATAGCATTGAAACATGTATATTATCATATGTGAAATAGATCGCCAGTCCAGGTTCAATGCATGAGATGGGGTGCTCAGGGCCAGTGCACTGGGATGACCCTGAGGGATGTGATGGGGAGGGAGGTGGGAGGGGAGTTCAGGATGGGGAACACATGTACACCCATGGCTGATTCATGTAAATGTATGTCAAAAACCACCACAATATTGTAAAGTAATTAGCTTCCAATTAAAATAAATAAATTAAAAAAAAAGTATCCTGCTTCCTATTTTTAGTAGTTATAAAACTAAGACTATTACATCCTTGATTAATTGTAGTGCTCAGAGAATGAATATTTGGATTATATTTTCCCTGGAATGCTTTCCTCTTAACAATTGTTATTGAAATTCTTGCATAATGTATATGTGCAAGTGTAAAATTGAGTTATTTTTTGATGATTTGAAGATAATAGGGGGATTTTGAGTTCTGATTTGACAATTTCAGCTACTCCTCATCTCATTGGGGAAAATAAAGTACAGACATTAAATATGAGTCTTGATAGTTTGAGCAACTACTCTTGTTTTGTAAACAAAGCATAATCAAATATTAAATGTGTAATAGTAATTTTAAAACACCAGAGATTGTTTTAAAAAGCAGGATGAAATTAATTGCTAAATGAGTGATATAAACAAATAAAATATACTATGAGTTGGTAATTAGAGAAGATTATAGAATGACCAGAGAAGGCTCCTTTAAGGAAAAGGGCCCTAATCTTCAGACATTGAAGAAGGACTTCAAACATTAATTGTGAAAACATTTTTATTGCAATATAATTTATACACTGTGCAGTGCACCCATGTAAAGTGTACAATTGAATAGTTTTGAGTAAATTACATTATTACTTTTTAAAGTGGTGGTAAAAAATATACCATAAAAGTTGCAATTTTAACCTCTTTTATGTCTATAATTTGTTGTCATTAATTACATTCAAAATGTTGTGCAAACATCACCACTGTCTATTTTTAACACTTTTTCATAGCTCTAAATAGAAACTATGTAACTGTTAAACACTAACTCTCCATTTCCCCATACTTACTCCCCCGGTTAAATTGAATCTACTTTCTCTCTTGATGATTTGCCTATTATATGTATTTCATATAGGCAAAATCACATACTTTTCCTTTTGTGTCATGGTTTTTTCACTCACTGTAATGTTTTCAAGGTTCATCCATGTTATAGCATGTGTCACAACTCCATTGCTCTTTAATATTGAGTATCATTATATATGTAAATAACTTTAATATTATATATATAATATACATATTATATATATGTTGTCCATTCATCTTTTGATTTTTAAGTATCATCTTTGAATTTTTTCTTTTTTGGTATATATGTGTCTTGGAGAAGAATTGCTAGTTCATGTGGTAAATATTATGTTTAGCTTTTTGAACAACTGTCAAACTGTTTTCCATAGCAATTGCCTTATCAAGCATTAGTTTTTCTTTTATTATACTGTACATATACACTGTAAAAAGTTAGGCTGAGTGAATATTGTCTTCAGCAAATACCATATACTTTTCTTGAAGAAGGACCAAAAGGAAAGCCATGTGTTATACATGAGAAAATGTGTATGTTTTATATAAAGATCTAATCCTTAAAGTGAATTTAATAAAATAATTAAAACTTCCAGTTGTATGTTACCCCAAAATTGTTATAATATTTTATAAAACATGGTCACCATATTTCTATTTCTCAATCCCAAGATATCTGCTATAATAAGTAGATAGGTACAGCTATTCCTATGAGTAATTAGTGCAATTTAGTTTGCTAACTGCTGAGTTACCTCAGTCGTGTCCAACTCTGTGCAACCCCATAGATGGCAGCCCACCAGGCTCCGCCATCCCTGGGATTCTCCAGGCAAGAACGCTGGAGTGGGTTGCCATTTCCTTCTCCAATGCATGAAAGTGAAAAGTGAAAGTGAAGTCACTCAGTCGTGTCCGACTTTTAGCGACCCCATGGACTGCAGCCTACCAGGCTCCTCCATCCATGGGTTTTTCCAGGCAAGAGTACTGGAGTGGGATGCCACTGCCTATTTCTGCCCAATTTTAAGATACTTACTTTTTAGTTGCCTTTTTTTGCATTATAAAGTAAAATCACCCTTAGTTATATCTAACTGGAACGTATTCCCAATATATGCTACATAGAGTTTTGCTAAGAGTACGGATTGGTCATAGCAAAAACCCTCTTCCAACAACACAACAGAAGACTCTACACATGGACATCACCAGATGGTCAATACCGAAATCAGACTGATTACACTCTTTGCAGCCAAAGATGGAGAAGCTGTGTACAGTTAGCAAAAACAAGACCGGAAGCTAACTGTGGCTCAGACCATGAATTCTCCTTACTGCCAAATGCAGAATTAAATTGAAGAAAGTAGGGAGAACCACTAGACCATTCAGGTATGATCTAAATCAAATCCCTTACAAATATACAGTGGAAGTGACAAATAGATTCAATGGATTAGATCTGATAGAGTGCCTGATGAACTATGGACGGAGGTTCATGACATTGTACAGGAGACAGGGATCAAGACCATCCCCGAGAAAGAGAAATGCAAAAAGGCAAAATGGTTGTCCAAGAAGGCCTTACAAATAGCTGAGAAAAGAAGAGAAGTGCAAGGCAAAGGAAAAAGGAAAAATATACCCATTTTAATGCAGCGTTCTAAAGAATAACAAGGAGAGATAAGAAAGCTTTCCTTGGTGATCAATGCAAAGAAATAGAGGAAAACAATAGAATTGGAAAGACTAGAGATCTCTTCAAGAAAGTTAGAGATACCAAGGGCACATTTCATGTAAAGATGGGCACAATAAAGGACAGAAATGGTATGGACCTAACAGAAGCAGAAGATAATAAGAAGAGGTGGCAAGAATACACAGAAGAACTATACAAAAAAGATCTTCACGACCCAGATAACCATGATTGTGTGATCACTCACCTTGAGCCAGACATCCTGGAATGTAAAGTCAAGTGGGCTTTGGAAAGCATCACTACAAACAAAGCTAGTGGAGGTGATGGGATTTCGGCTAAGTTATTTCAAATCCTAAAGATGATGCAGTGAAAGTGCTGCACTCAATATGCCAGCAAATTTTGAAAACTCAGCAGTGATCACAGGACTGGATAAGTTCAGTTTTCTTTTCAGTCCCAAAGAAAGGCAATGCCAAAGAATGTTCAAACTACCACACAATTGTACTCTTCTCAATGCTAGCAAAATAATGCTCAAAATTCTCCAACCAGGCTTCAACAGTACGTGAAATATGAACTTCCAGATGTGCAAGCTGGATTTAAAAAAGGCAGAGGAACCAGAGATCAAATTGCCAACATTCGCTGGATCATGGAAAAAGCAAGAGAGTTCCAGAAAAACATCTACTTTTGCTTCATTGACTGTGCAAAGTCTTTGACTGTGTTGATGACAACAAAATGCGGAAAATTCTGAAAGAGATGGGAAAACCAGACCACCTGACCTTCCTCCTGAAAAATCTGTATGCAGGTCAAGAAGCAACAGTTAGAACCAGACATGGAACAGCAGACTGGTTCCAAATCGGGAAAGGAGTACATCAAGTGTGTATATCGTCACCCTGCTTATTTAACTTATATGCAGAGTACATCATGTGAAATGATGGGCTGGATGAAGCACAAGCTGGAATCAAGATTGCCGGGCGAAATATCAATAACCTCAGATATGCATATGATACCACCCTTATGGCCGAAAGCAAAGAAGAAATAAAGAGTCTCTTGAAAGTGAAAGAGGAGAGTGAAAAAGTTGGCTTAAAATTCAACATTCAGAAAACTAAGATCATGGCATCTGGTCCCATCACTTCCTTGCAACTAGATGGGGAAACAATGGAAACAGTGAGAGACTTTATTTTTGGGGGCTCCAAAATCACTGCAGATGGTGACTGCAGCCATGAAGTTAAAAGACACTTGCTCCTTGGAAGAAAAGCTATGACCAACCTAGACAAAACTTTAAAAAGCAGAGATATTACTTTGCCAACAAAGGTCCATCTAGTCAAAGCTATGGTTTTTCCAGTAGTCATGTATGGATGTGAGAGTTGGACTATATAGAAAGCTGTGCGCTGAAAAATTGATGCTTTTGAGCTGTGGTGTTGGAAAAGACTCTTGAGAGTCCCTTGAACTGCAAGGACATCAAACCAGTCAATCCTAAAGGAAATCAGTCCTGAGTATTTATTGGAAGGACTGATGTTGAAGCTGAAACTCCAGTACTTTGGCCACCTGATGTAAAGAACTGACTTGGTGGAAAAGACCCTGATGCTGGAAAGATTGAAGGCGGGAGGAGAAGGGGATGACAGAGGATAAGATGGTTGGATGACATCACCTACTCGATGATCATGAGTTTGAGTTAAGCTCCGGGAGTTGGTGATGGACAGGGATGCCTGGTGTGGTGCAGTTCATGGGACTGCAAAGAGCTGGACATGACTGAGCCACTGAACTGACTGACTGACTGATGGTATTTAGTCATTTTTATTTGTTTTACTTCATATAGGCTATCATTTCATATTTTGTAAGTCTTAGACAAAAGACTAGAGTTATTTTAGTTGACATTTTAAAAAATGACTCTTGAAAGTATAGTTTCTGCAATTCAGTTAGAGTTACTAAAGTAACATTTATGTATCTTTTCATGTTCAGTGAGAGACCACTAAGCCAAAAGACTATGTCACAGTCTTGATGAGATCATATGACCCAGGAAGTTGGAAGCAATCTGTGATAGGGAAGCTTTTGACCTAATTACAACTTTCCCTAGGAGAGATATGTAACAACCATAAGAGGACATACAATAATGAACTACAGTTGTGGACTCAATATGGAAATAGTAATAGCAGATGTAGTTGGTCATCCTGATAAGAATATTGTTTAGGATATAAGAAAGGTAATTTCTCATCAGAGGGTGTACATGTAAATATTTGATGCATAGGGAGTTTGAAACAATTTTAAAAATATTGACACAAGATAGCTCATGGAATAATTTTATTTCCTTTGTTCGAACCTCTGAGGCAAATTCCTTAATATTGATTTGAGCTTAGTGAGTCTTTACATACCTAAGAAGGAAGCAAGAACAAGGTTTTAGAATGTCTAAATTATCAACAAAAGCTACACTTAGGGAGAAACTTTTAGGAAATAATTTTCCAGTTAGTTAAAACTCAAAATACAATAATAGTCTGTTGGTACAGAATTGTGGTAGACTTAAAACTTTGAATAACATACTGAAAATTAATTAGGTAAAATATTTTAAATGTTTCTTATTGTGACATTTATTAAGCTACTAAGAAAGTAAAGAATTTGAAGGGATCAAAAACTATGTGAAACAGAAAATTTAAGGAGGGGTATTAGAAGATATAACCATCAAATCAGAGAAATGAGGACAAATGAAAAGTTGAGTTAGTGACAGCACTTAGAGTAGAATCAAGTGCGTTCAAAATCCGGATCATGACTAACAATTACATGTCTGTCCCTCTTATGGGTACTTAATAATTGTTGTTGACTTTGGAGTGATAGATTAAAGGAAATGTAGCCCTTATTGGTCAACATTTTTCTTCTTTAAGAAACTGAAATAAACAGTTTGGGTACTTATTAACATAAGTTATTCCTCCATAAAAAATTTATAAATAGTAAGGAGAGACTTTTAAAATCTTAAATTTCTCATTATTTTAAACTGATTGGCAATTGGTGATAGATATTAATGCAGAATTCCTCATCTGTGCTTTGCCAACAAAGGTCTGTCTAGTCAAAGCTATGGTTTTTCCAGTAGTCATGTATGGATGTGAGAGTTGAACCATAAAGAAGGCTGAGCACTGAAGAATTGATGCTTTTGAACTGTGGCGTTGGAGAAGACTCTTGAGTCCCTTGGACTGCAAGGAGATACAACCAGTCCATCCTAAAGGAAATCAGTCCTGACTATTCATTGGAAGGACTGATGCTGAAGCTGAAGCTCAAATACTGTGGCCACTGGATGTGAAGAACTGACTCCTTAGAAAGACCCTGATGCTGGGAAAGATTGAGAGCAGGAGGAGAAGGGGACAACAGAGGATGAGATGGTTGGATGGCGTCATCAACTCAATGGACATGAATTTGAGCAAGCTCTGGGCATTGGTGATGGACAGGGAAGCCTGGTGTGCTACAGTCCGTGGGGTCACAAAGAGTCGGACATGACTGAGCAACTGAACTGAATATTTCATTGCATACATATACCATATTTTATTTATCAGTTTATAGTCATTTTGATTATTTCCACATTTTATACAAGGTTTTGTGTGGACATAATATTTTAATTTCTCTGGTGTGTATATTTAGGAAAAAAGTTGCTGGGTCATCTGGTAACTCCCAAATATTCTGAACTTTTGAACATTTGAAGTGGAATATTCAGATGAGCATTTAAAGTGCATACAGTTTTGTAGTTTAAATAGGTATATATGGTTCTATTATTGTACTACATTTATTGTAGTAATCAGTGAGTTATTTGTGCATGTGTTTGTGTGTGTGTGTTAGTCACTCAGTCATGTCCAATTCTTTTCGACCCAGTGGATGGTAGCCCACCAAGCTACCTTGTCCATGGAATTCTCCAGGTAAGAGTACTGTAGTGGGTTGCATTGCTCTCTCCAGGGGATCTTTCTGACCCAGGAATTGAACCTACATCTCCTCTGTCTCCTGCCTTGTAGTCAGATTCTTTACCCACTGAGCCATGGGGGAAGCCCAAGCTATTTATAAAGGAGACACTTAAAATTTTTTTTATCACTTTAATGTTCGTTTTTAGAATGATCTTATTAATTGAGTTGGTACTTTGTTTTACTTTGTAGAAATACTCAGAAATTGGCTTATACTTGTATTTATTTTATCATTATATCTAACAGTTAAATGATATTTTCATATATTTTGTACTGGTCATGTTTGGGATATATATTTGGTGTTGTTTAGTTGCTAAGTTGTGTCTGATTCTTTTGCGACCCCATGGACTGTAACCCACCATGCCCCTCTGTCTATAGGACTTCCCAGGCAGGAATACTGGAGTAAGTTGCCATTTCCTTCTCCAGAGGATCTTCCCGACCCAAGGATCCACCCCATATCTCCTGATTGGCAGGTGGATTCTTTACCACTGAGCCATCTGGGAAGCCCAGGATGAATACTCAGAGCCTTGTATTATGAATAAGTAGCTAATTTCTCTCTGAGCAATATTATGAAGGGTCTTGAATCTTCCAAATGAAAAATTAGTAGTATTATTAATATATTGGCCTGTCAGTATATTAAGAAATGGACAAATTTTATGCAGTTCAGAATAATAAAAAATTAAGAGGAAAATAGAAGAATTATATTTGGAAGGATGTTAGTGCCTAATTTGACTAAGTTTTGTAGCTAAGGGAATGGTGTAGGGAATTATTGGTGTAGGGAATTATTGTAATGATTTGTGAACTTTTACAGATCATCAAAGTCATAAAGGAGAAAACTTAATCTTTAAATTACCTAATGAAAAGAGTTATAGTCTAAAGAAAATTAATGTTTTAAATAATGAAAATTTAAAAGTTATGCAGTATCTTCTCAGGAAAAAGCAGTTTACTATTTTGCTTATCTAAAAACTAACTTGAAAATGTCACTGTTATCTAAAAAAACTTTATAGTATTATTTAAAACTAAAGTAGTGATAACATTGTTTTGAGAGGCAGATTGACAGGAGATACTCTAATATACTTCTTTGCCATCTATTCAGGTTTACCTGTGAAAGAAATCTGCTTGAAAATGAAAATGCTCTTGACATTTTAAACTTATTTTTACTCACACTGAATTTATGAAAGAGTAGTGACTTTTAATGAGCTGTTCTCCCACTCTTATATTTTTAGTTTGAAGAAAATAAAGATATTTGCTTCTGAATTTTAGCCAAACACCTAAGAACAAAATACCTATCAGTAAGTGGGCTAAGCATTCTCTTTACAATGGCTCTTTGAAGTAAGTGTAATTAATCCATTTTACTGATTCAGAAACTAAGACTCAACAGACATACTGGCTGTGTGTTGATTAATCTAGTGAATTCATAAAGCAAATAGAGAGTAGTAAAAAGTCTGTGTAATTAACAGCTTCCTGGGTAGAAGCTAAAGCGCTCTATAGTTCAAAGATGGGAAGCTGTAGCCTAGGATTAGTCAGATATAGCTTTATACAGCTTTATAGATAAAGTGATTCTTGGGCCTGTGTTTGAAGGAATGTAGTATTTAGGTTGTTGGAAGAGAAAACAATATGTAAATAACATGAGTAACGATGAGCAAAGAAGACAACACAACATTTGTTAGAAAGTTTTCTGCCCATTTCAGTTGCAAGTAACGGTAACCCACACAAACGCAATTAAAAAGGTACCTATTTGGAAGGCTACAGAGAAATCTCAGGGAATATAGCACAATCAAAAAGACAGTCTAAGGAAAAGGACCTGAGATTGGCCACACTCTTATCTCCCCTCTCTCAGGACCACTCA
The DNA here is from genome assembly GCF_054371585.1 of Giraffa tippelskirchi. Taxonomy (NCBI): domain Eukaryota; kingdom Metazoa; phylum Chordata; class Mammalia; order Artiodactyla; family Giraffidae; genus Giraffa; species Giraffa tippelskirchi. Next base: position 98,729,586 of record NC_137277.1, read on the forward strand.
GCAATCTGCACGTCTATTCTTTCAACATTGTTTCCAACCCGTGTTTCTTTAGCTTGTTTATCTTTAAGGCCACAGCCTTTATGATCTACCACTCAACAACAACTTCCCTTCCTTGTATTAGTTAAGACATAGGTCAGGGAGAGTCTGATTAGATCATAGCATCTTTCAGAGACATATAACACATCGATTTCCAGTCAGCCATTATCTCCTTGCTTCATGTCTGGTTGAGACAGCCTTGACCACAGGAGTGGGGTCATAGGATCCACTGTTGAGCATCAGGATGACCTCAATACAAAGAAATCCTGTCTGGTAATTAGATGGTCTGTGTAGAGGAAGCATGAGGGAAGCACAGGGAAATCTGAGTGCGGCATGGACCTCCTACTTCCTGGGTGGGGATGAAGAGTAGAATTTTGCTTTCAGGAAAACTGTCATCATATAAAAATTACTTGAAGGCAAAGATCTTTTTTTCTTCCTGATAGTTTAGTCTATCAATGGTGTTTTATCTCTCCAAAATCTTAAGCTTCCCCACTCTCTCCCTGCCCACCGCTCTCATAACCCTAGCTCTTCTTTCCCACTACTTCTTTATTAATCTGATCATAAAGATGAAGAGGAGTTGGACAAAGTCTTCTGCTAACTTGAGGTTAAGAGAAGACAACAACAATGCATGTCCAATTGTCTAACACAGGTTGAAGGCTTAGACATTTTATGTGGTATGTGAGAATGTAGATTTAAAATTTTTTCTTCCATATTTTAAGCATTTTTCTGAATTTAGTAACGTTAGCACTTATATTCTTATTTACTAGAATAAAATTTGCAGTCATTTAGATTTGGATTAAATTATGGTGAGAATAGTGTGAAATGAAAATTTTAAAATGAAAATTATTAGATGGTGAACTCTTACAAGGGAAAGATTATGACATTCACTTTTATATTCTAGCAACTACACCATTATACAATTTTGAAGTAGATGATCAATAGTAATTGTTAAATGAATTGGCAGTAGATGAACTATAAGAGGTAGAGAATGATGAAACCTTCATGTAAAATAATTTTTCCTTGAAATTTTACTAGGGTTTTCAAATTTCTCATTGTCTTTAACTTCAACAGTATTAATTTTTAATGTATCTCTTGTTTGATTAAAATTTATAGATAGTTTTGGATACTCATCTCTTTCTCCTACTTTACTGCAATATGAGATACTACCATGTGGTCTCTGTCGATATTAAAATTTACAAGTATAGATGAAACATAAATATAATCCCTAGAGAATAATTAAACATATATAAATATATGGGCTTCCCTGATGGCTCAGTGAGTAAATAATCCTCCTGCAATGCAGGAGACATAGGAGATAAGAGTTCTATCCCTGGGTTGGGACGATCCACTGGAGAAGGAAATGGCAACCCTCTCCTGTATTCTTGCCTGGGAAATCCCATGAACAGAGGAGCCTGGTAGGCTATAGTTCATGGGGTCACAAGGAGTCGGACATGACTGAGCACATGACACACCCTGTATATAATAAAACAATTGTAAATCTGTACTTAGAATTGGACTCTAGGGTGGCAGTTTATTTTCAGAAGCATTTTACTTTTTCATACTAAATGTTTTTATACTTCCCTGAATATGAGAAAATGTATAGCTTTTAATATAGCTTTACCTAATCATTAACAAAAGAAAGAATACATGTGGTATCTTTCCACTGCATATCTAACTTATTTTCTTATATGACTGTTTACTCATCTACATATGTGGCCCCACAAAAGACCACTTCATTTCCTCAGTCTATACCATCTTTCAATACTTGGTATCACTGTGACAGTCACATAGCTCGATTTCTTGTAAGTAAGAATCTGTTTAACTTAGCTTTGATTAGATTTCTGCCATTGCTTCAACCTGTTAGACTATAAAACCTTGAGATAGACTACTTAACCTAATTAACTTCGTTCTTATATACCAAACACCTAGCAACCTTCATGGTTTAATATGTATTGTCTGTAAAGGTTGAACATAGGATGTTTTCATAAATGGTTAAACTTTATATAATTGATGTCATGTCACATAGCATCTGGGTAAAAGAACTTTGATCTATTCTTAATTAGCTGAGTATGCAGAGTAGAAGACTGGTATTTAGGTGACATCCCAAGGGCCCAGTAATACAATGTCCCATATTTCTTTGACATCAACTGGTAAAGTAAGAATATCCGTTCCTAGGTCCGAAAGGAATTCTAAGAATTTTGTATAACTACTCTCACTTTAATGGGCTGTTTACCAAAAGTAGGGATTCTGCGAGTGTAGTAGTACACACACAAGCATACACTGTAGTGTATATATAGTGATAATCATTCCCATATAGCAGCTAGTATGACTAGGGATTATAAAATCCTTCTGTGCTTGCCTGTGAAAGCCATACTTTACTGGGAAGCCGAATAGATCAGTGTTTTTCAAGCTTCTTTAACAATGACCCAGAGTATTTCATTTTTATAACCCTCTGTGTGGATTTCATGACCCTCCAGATGGGTTATGACCCACAGTTTTGAAAATATGGCTGCAGCTGGGACTAAAGAATTCAGTAAATAGAAATTACTTGAATTTTAGGATTGGTAGCCAGTGTTTCCTATGTATTATTTATCTTTTCTTCTCCCACTGGGGTGGTGGGTTCTTCTGAAATTCTGATATAAGCTCTAGTATAAACAGTAGTGATTCACCAAGTCTTTAGCATCTTTTCCAACTCTTGAAAGACCCTACCTCTACAGAGTGTCATCATTGTCAGTGGAGGGGCAAAGGCAAACCCACGCAAAGAAATCCTGTATCTACTCGTATACTACAAAGCCACTTTTTTTTCCTGTTAAATATTATCTGTCCAACTAAACACATTGAGAACTTTTAGCAGGTATATGTGTATGTCCTCATCTGCTAATAATAACTGAACCTACAAATGTTGCAGATAGAACAACACTCTTGTGAATTGTGTTAGGGATATTTTAATGGAGACATTTTAGCAGTAATGTAAGATGTAACAAGAGAGTTACTTGAGTTTACCTTCTAAGTGAATAGTTCAAGCTTTTAAGTGAATAGTTTATGAATAACTCAGTTCCATTTTAAATAATCTCAGTGATATTAATGATATTTCCAATATTTTGCTAATATGCTCTAAAGAAACCATGATAGCATAATAATACTTTTAATTTCTTCAAGGAGGTAACTGCTGACCCAGATAACTTCGTGCCCACCAACCTTCCTATAGAAAACTCTAGTGAGGTACTATCTGCCCTAAAGCTGCCAACTCATGCTTTAAAAGTTGTAACAGCTATAGTTACTCAATATGAAGTAGGCTACTTTACTAACCGAGATTTCAGTGTCTGAGGGAAAAGTATCATTTAGACAAGTGCTGTACAACAGAAGTTTCTATAATGAAAACGTGCTATCTGCTGAGTACTTGGAATAACTAGTGTGACTTAAATTTTATTTAGTTTTAATTAATGTAATATTAGTTATCTGCATGTGGTTGGTTGAGTGAGTGAGTGAAAATTGCTCAGTTGTGTCTGACTGTTTGTGACCCCATGGACTGTAGCCCACTAGGCTATTCTGTCCATGGAATTCTTCAGGCAAGAATACAGGAGTGAGTTGCCATTTCCTTCTCTAGGGGACCTTCCCGACCCAGGGATCAAATCTGGGTCTCCTGCATTGTAGGCAGATTCTTTACCATCTGAGCCACCAGAGAAGCCCTCAATTTATGTGTGTGTATACACACACACACACACATATATACACTGTATTGTAATCAAATTCAAGACTTTATATCAATTAGATACACAATTTTAAGAGGCATCCCAATCACAAAGGCACTAAAATTTTTATATATCTGAGATGTACCTAATTATTTTGCTTTTAAGACTCAGAAGTATCCGGCCATTCAGTTCAGTTCAGTTGCTCAGTTGTGTCCGACTCTTTGCGACCCCATGAATTGCAGCACGACAGGCCTGCCTGTCCATCACCAACTCCTGGAGTCTATCCAAACCCATGTCCATCGAGTCAGTGATGTCATCCAACCATCTCATCCTCTGTCGCCCCCTTCTCCTCCTGCCCCCAATCCTACCCAGCATCGGGGTCTTTTCCAATGAGTCAGCTCTTCGCATGAGGTGGCCAAAGTACTGGAGCTTCAGCTTCAACATTAGTCCTTCCAATGAACACCCAGGATTGATCACCTTTAGGATGGATTGATTGGATCTCCTTGCAGTCCAAGGGACTCTCAAGAGTCTTCTCCAACACCACAGTTCAAAAGCATCAATTCTGCAGCGCTCTGCTTTCTTCACCATCCAACTCTCACATCCATACATGACCACTGGAAAAACCATAGCCTTGACTAGACGGACCTTTGTTGGCAAAGTAATGTCTCTGCTTTTAAATATGCTATCTAGGTTGGCCATAACCTTCCTTCCAAGGAGTAAGCGTCTTTTAATTTCATGGCTGCAATCACCATCAGCAGTGATTCTGGAGCCCAAAAAAATAAAGTCTGACACTGTTCCCACTGTTTCCCCATCTATTTCCCATGAAGTGATGGGACCAGATGCCATGATGTTAGTTTTCTGAACGCTGAGCTTTAAGCCAACTTTTTCACTCTCCTCTTTTACTTTCATCACGAGGCTCTTTAGTTCTTCTTCACTTTCTGCCATGAGGGTGGTGTCATCTGCATATCTGAGGTTATTGATATTTCTCCCGGCAATCTTGATTCCAGCTTGTGTTTCTTCCAGCCCAGCGTTTCTCCTGATGTACTCTGCATATAAGTTAAATAAGCAAGGTGACAATAGTCAGCCTTGACGGACTCCTTTTCCTATTTGGAACCAGTCTGTTGTTCCATGTCCAGTTCTAACTGTTGCTTCCTGACCTGCATACAGGTTTCTCAAGAGACAGGTCAGATGGTCTGGTATTCCCATCTCTTTCAGAATTTTCCACAGTTTATTGTGATCCAAACAGTCAAAGGCTTTGGCATAGTCAATAAAGCAGAAATAGATGTTTTTCTGGAACTCTCTTGCTTTTTCGATGATCCAGCGGATATTGGCAATTTGATCTCTGGTTCCTCTGCCTTTTCTAAAACCAGCTTGCACATCTGGAAGTTCACGGTTCACGTATTGCTGAAGCCTGGCTTGGAGAATTTTGAGCATTACTTCACTAGCGTGTGAGATGAGTGCAATTGTGTGGTAGTTTGAGCATTCTTTGGCATTGCTTTTCTTTGGGATTGGAACGAAAACTCACCTTTTCGAGTCCTGTGGCCACTGCTGAGTTTTCCAAATTTGCTGGCATATCGAGTGCAGCACTTTCACAGCATCACCTTTGAGGATTTGAAATAGCTCAACTGGAATTCCATCACCTCCACTAGCTTTGTTTGTAGTGATGCTTTCTAAGGCACACTTGACTTCACATTCCAGGATGTCTGGCTCTAGGTGAGTGATCACATCATTGTGATTATCTGGGTCGTGAAGATCTTTTTTGTACAGTTCTTCTTTGTATTCTTGCCACCTCTTCTTAATCTCTTCTGCTTCTGTTAGGTCCATACCATTTCTGTCCTTTATCGAGCCTATCTTTGCATGAAACGTTCCTTTGGTATCTCTGATTTTCTTGAAGAGATCTCTAGTCTTTCCCAATCTGTTGTTTTCCTCTATTTCTTTTCATTGATCGCTGAGGAGCACTTTCTTATCTCTCCTTGCTATTCTTTGGAACTCTGCATCCAGATGGGAATATCTTTCCTTTTCGCCTTTGCTTTTGGCTTCTCTTCTCTTCCCAGCTATGTATAAGGCCTCCTCAGACAGACATTTTGCTTTTTTGCATTTCTTTTCCATGGGGATTGTCTTGATCCCTGTCTCCTCTACAATGTCATGAACCTCAGTTCATCAGGCACTCTGTCTATCAGGTCTAGTCCCTTAAATCTATTTGTCACTTCCACTGTATACTCATAAGGGATTTGATCTAGGCCATACCTGAATGGGCTAGTGGTTTTCCCCACTTTCTTCAATTTAAGTCTGAATTTGACAATAAGCAGTTCATGATCTGAGCCACAGTCTGCTCCTGGTCTTGTTTTTGCTGACTGTATAGAGCTTCTCCATCTTTGGCTGCAAAGAATATAATCAATCTGATTTCGGTGTTGACCATCTGGTGATGTCCACGTGTAGAGTCTTCTCTTGTGTTGTTGGAAGAGGGTGTTTGCTATGACCAGTGCATTCTCGTGGCAAAACTCTATTAGCCTTTGCCCTGCTTCATTCTGTACTCCAAGGCCAAATTTGCCTGTTACGCCAGGTGTTTCTTGACTTCCTACTTTTGCATTCCAGTCTCCTATAATGAAAAGGACGTCTTTTTTGGGTGTTAGTTCTAGAAGGTCTTGTAGGTCTTCATAGAACCGTTCAACTTCGGCTTCTTTGGCGTTACTGGTTGGGGCATAGACTTGGATTACTGTGATATTGAATGGCCATTACCAGTGCTCAAATTAATAAATTTCAGTTCAAGTATATTTGAGCCTTCATCTATCAACCAGCTATTCTGAGTAAGGAAGGGATAAATTGTTTTCTGTACATTTTTAGTCATTTTTGAAGACAGTTTATAAAGCCTGCAAGGGACATGTACTTTTGCCTTGAATAGGATACAATAGAAACTTAAACCAGACTTCTCAAATACGCTTTTCCTTAACTACACAAGCTAGAAGAGCTTGTAGCTCTGGTCTACATAGCTAGTGACTTCCAAACTATTGTAGGACACCCTATTTTCTACATTTTGCCTTAGATATTTAAAACCCAGAAAAGGGGGGGGACATTTTAAAAAGAATTTTCCATTTTCCTTGAAATAGACTTAACCTGTGAAAATTTATCTTACACCTATAAAAATCCCTTAAATTGAGTCAGAATTAATCCACAATTTAGAATGGTTTTTAGTGATTCTAAGTACCTATTTTCTTTTGAAGTTTTCTTTTTTGTGAAGGAGCACCAGATAATTCAAGTATGATTAGTGTGATTGACTAATGGCTACTATATTGGACTGTGGTAATATAGTAGCCACAGTGGTTAGCTAATGGCTACTATATTGGACCGTGCAGATTTAGACATTGCTTTTGAGACATTGGTCTTTGTTTTATCAAAATTTCTTGTCTAATTAAATGATGTCTGTAAAAATTGGAATCAAATGTAAATACTTGATTTTTTTTAACCAAGTTAAAGATATAACCACATACAGAAGAAATTTTAAGGTGATTTTAGATATTATAATTTGACTGTATATCCCTAGTAGACCAAAATTACTGTGTTTTCAGTGACCATATTCTTACATTAGTTTTGATATTGTTATCCTGAGGCTATTGCTTGTATGTCATAAGTCAAATGAGTAATTCTGTGTTGTATGCTGAAAGTGTCAAGGGCTGAGATTTTGGGTGCAAGAACCAAAGATTTTAAGTAAATGAAAAGCATGGAATGCCAATGTAAAAATTGTTAAGGTACAATAAAATCTTATAGTCCTAAGTTTAAATTGAAAGTATTAACAAAGTATTATTTGTTGTAAAAGAATGAAATACAATTAAAACATTTTTTTTTCTCTCTTCCAGGCCTGTAACTTTACTTCACATACTCACAAGAACTGAAATCTTTGTTGAGGCTTACACTCTTCCATTTTCACTCCCCACAGTTATGTAAATATTCTTGATCCCTTATAATGTCTGATCCCTTATTTTATTTTTAGTCTTTTGACCGTCTTTATCCATTTCTTTCACCCCTTCACACCCATTATCTCTGGAAACCACCAGTCTGTTTTCTGTATCTATGAACTTGGTTTTGTTTTGGTTTTGAGATTTCACATGTAAGAGAGACCATACAGTATTTGTCTTTCTTTGACTAATTTCACTTAGCCTAATGCCTTCAAGGTTTATGCATGGTGTTACAAATGTCCAGGTTTCATTTTTCTTATGGCCAAATAGCATTCCATTATATATTTATATATTACAATATTTCTTTATACATTCATCTGTCAATGGACACTCAGGATTTTCCCATGTCTTGGTTATTTCAAATAGTGCTACAATGAACATGGAAGTTCATATGTCTTTTCAAGTTTGTGTTTCCATTTTCTTAGAATAAGCACCCAGAAATAGGATTGCTGCATCATATGGTACTTCTATTTTTAAGTTTTTGAGGAACTTCCATAATGTTTTCCATAGTGATTGCTCCAATTTACATTACAACCAGCAGTCCATATCCTTGCCAACACTTATTATTTCTTGCCTTTTTGATAATAGCCATTCAAACAGATATAGTTTAAAATCACATTGTAGTTTTGATTTGCAATTCCCTGGTGATTAATGATGTTGAGCATCTTTTCACCAAATGTTGGCCATCTACATCTTTGGAAAAATGTTTGTTTAGATCTTATGCCCACTTTTTAATTGGAATTTTTCTTTTTTCTATTGAATTCTGAGGTCTTCATATAATGTGAATTTTAGCTCCTTATCAGATATATAATTTGCAAATTTTTTCTCCCCTTTAGTATATTGCTATTTTATTTTGTTGAAGGTTTCCATTGTTGTACAGAAGAGCAGTTAGTTTGAGGTAATCCAACCTGTTTTGGCTTTTGCTCCTTTTGCTTTTGGTGTCAGATTTAAAATTCCTCAAGGCCAGTGTCAAGGAGGTTACTGCCTCTGTTTTCTTCTAGGAGATTTATGGTTTTGGATTTTATATTCAAGTCTTTAATCCATTTTGGGTAAATTTTTGTGCATGGTATAATATGGTAGTCCAGTTTCATTCTTTTGCATGTGGCTGTCTAGTTTTCCCAACACCATACTTTGAAGATAGTGTCTTTTCCCCGTTTTATATTCTTGGCTCCATTGTCATAATCAACCACAGGGTATATGGGTTTATTACTAGGTCAGTTCTGTTCCATTGGTCAGTGTGTCTATTGTTTTTTTTTTTTTTTTTGCCAATACCATGTTGTTTTACTTACTGTAGCTTTGTAATAAAGTTTGAAATCAATTAACATGATGCGTCCAACTTTTTTATTCTTTCTCAAGATTGCTAGTTGCTATTCAAAGTCTTTCGTGTTCTATTTTACAGTTGTTTCTTCTATTTCTGTGAAAAATGCTGTTGGAATTTTGGTAAGGGTTCTATTTAATCTGTAGCATGCTTTGGTTAGTATGGACATTTTTTTTATTTTTTATTCTTATTTTATTTTATTTTATTTTTTTTTAGTATGGACATTTTAACAATATTAATTCTTCCAATCCATGAGCACAGAATATTTTCTCATTTTTTTGTGTTTCTTAATTTCTTTCTGTAATGTCTTACAGTTTTAGTGTACAGGTCTTTCATTTCCTTGGCTAAATTTATTCATAGGTATTTTATGCTTTTTGATACACTTGTATATGGAATGCTTCTTTTTTCGATAGTTTGTTATTAGTTTATAGAAACACAACATATTTTTGTGTATTAATCATATCGTGCAACTTCACTGAATTGATTTATTAGTTCTAACAGTTTTTTAAAAAATATTTATTTATTGATTGATTTTTGACTGTCCTGGGTCTTCATTCTTGTGCAAAGGCTTTCTCTGGTTGAGGTGTGAGGGTTTCTTATTGTGGTGGCTTTTCTGTTGTCAAGCACAGGCTCTTGGTGCTCTGGCTTCAGTTGTTGAGGCTTGTGGGCTCCAGAATGCATGCTCAGTTGCCACTTGGCATGTGGGATCTTCCTGGACCAGGGATAGAACTGGTGTTTCTTGCATTGCAAGGCAGATTCTTAACCACTGGACCACGAGGGAAGCCCTTGTTTGTTTTGGAATCTTTAGGTTTTTCTCATGTAGTATTGTATCATAGTTGAACGGTTCTATGAAGACCTCCAAGACCTTCTAGAACTAACACCCAAAAAAGATGTCCTTTTGATTATAGGGGACTGGAATGCAAAAGTAGGAAGTCAAGAAACACCTGGCGTAACAGGCAAGTTTGGCCTTGGAGTACAGAATGAAGCAGGGCAAAGGCTAATAGAGTTTTGCCACGAGAATGCACTGGTCATAGCAAACACCCTCTTCCAACAACACAAGAGAAGACTCTACACGTGGACATCACCAGATGGTCAACACCGAAATCAGATTGATTATGTTCTTTGCAGCCAAAGATGGAGAAGCTCTATACAGTCAGCACAAACAAGACCAGGAGCAGACTGTGGCTCAGATCATGAACTGCTTATTGTCAAATTCAGACTTAAATTGAAGAAAGTAGGGAAAACCACTAGACCATTCAGGTATGACCTAGATCAAATCCCTTATGAGTATACAGTGGAAGTGACAAATAGATTTAAGGGACTAGACCTGATAGACAGAGTGCCTGATGAACTATGGACAGAGGTTCATGACATTGTACAGCAGACAGGGATCAAGAAAATCCCCATGGAAAAGAAATGCAAAAAAGCAAAATGGCTGTCTGAGGAGGCCTTACAGATAGCTGGGAAGAGAAGAGAAGCGAAAAGCAAAGGCTAAAAGGAAAGATACTCCCATCTGAATGCAGACTTCCAAAGAATAGCAAGGAGAAATAAGAAAGCGTTCCTCAGCCATCAGTGCAAAGAAATAGAGGAAAACAACAGATTGGGAAAGACTAGAGATCTCTTGAAGAAAATTAGAGATACCAAAGGAACATTTCATGCAAAGATAGGCTCGATAAAGGACAGAAATGGTATGGACCTAGCAGAAGCAGAAGATATTAAGAAGAGGTGGCAAGAATACACAGAAGAACTGTACAGAAAAGATCTTCACGACCCAGATAATCACAATGGTGTGATCACTCACCTAGATCCAGACATCCTGTGAATGTGAATGTGAAGTCAAGTGTGCCTTAGAAAGCATCACTACAAACAAAGCTAGTGGAGGTGATGGAATTCCAGTTGAGCTATTTCAAATCCTCAAAGGTGATACTGTGAAAGTGCTGCACTCGATATGCCAGCAAATTTGGAAAACTCAGCAGTGGCCACAAGACTGGAAAAGCTCAGTTTTCGTTCCAATCCCAAAGAAAAGCAATGCCAAAGAATGCTCAAACTACCACACAATTGCACTCATCTCACATGCTAGTAAAGTAATGCTCAAAATTCTCCACACCAGGCTTCAGCAATACGTGAACTGTGAACTTCCAGATGTGCAAGCTGGTTTTAGAAAAGGCAGAGGAACCAGAGATCAAATTGCCAGCATCTGCTGGATCATCGAAAAAGCAAGAGAGTTCCAGAAAAACATCTATTTCTGCTTTATTGACTATGCCAAAGCCTTTGACTGTTTGGATCACAATAAACTGTGGAAAATTCTGTAAGAGATGGGAATACCAGACCATCTGACCTGTCTCTTGAGAAACCTGTATGCAGGTCAGGAAGCAACAGTTAGAACTGGACATGGAACAACAGACTGGTTCCAAATAGGAAAAGGAGTCCGTCAAGGCTGACTGTTGTCACCCTGCTTATTTAACTTATATGCAGAGTACATCAGGAGAAACGCTGGGCTGGAAGAAACACAAGCTGGAATCAAGATTGCCGGGAGAAATATCAATAACCTCAGATATGCAGATGACACCACCCTTACGGCAGAAAGTGAAGAAGAACTAAAGAGCCTCTTGATGAAGGTGAAAGAGGAGAGTGAAAATGTTGGCTTAAAGCTCAACGTTCAGAAAACTAACATCATGGCATCTGGTCCTATCACTCCATGGGGAATAGATGGGGAAACAGTGGAAACAGTGTCAGACTTTATTTTTTTGGGCTCCAAAATCACTGCTGATGGTGATTGCAGCCATGAAATTAAAAGACGCTTACTCCTTGGAAGGAAGGTTATGGCCAACCTAGATAGCATATTTAAAAGCAGAGACATTACTTTGCCAACAAAGGTCCGTCTAGTCAAGGCTATGGTTTTTCCAGTGGTCATGTATGGATGTGAGAGTTGGACGGTGAAGAAAGGTGAGCGCCGCCAAATTGATGCTATTGAACTGTGGTGTTGGAGAAGACTCTTGAGAGTCCCTTGGACTGCAAGGAGATCCAATCAATCCATCCTAAAGGAGATCAATCCTGGGTGTTCATTGGAAGGTCTGATGTTGAAGCTGAAACTCCAATACTTTGGCCACCTCATGCGAAGATTTGACTCATTGGAAAAGACCCTAATGCTGGGTAGGATTGGGGGCGGGAGGAGAAGGGGGCGACAGAGGATGAGATGGTTGGATGGCATCACCGACTCGATGGACATGGGTTTGGGTAGACTCCGGGAGTTGGTGATGGACAGGCAGGCCTGGCGTGCTGCAATTCATGGGGTCGCAAAGAGTCGGACACGACTGAGCGACTGAACTGAACTGAACTGATTGTATCATCTGCAAATACTAACAGTTTTATATCTTCCTTTCCAATTTGGATTCCTTTTACTTTGTTCCTTATCTCATTGCTGTGGCAAGGACTGACAATACTCTATGGCAAATAAAAGTGGTAAGACTGGGCATCCTTGTGTTCTTGATCTTAGAGGAAACACTTTCAGCTTTTCACCATTGAGTATGATGTCAGCTGTGGGCTTGTTAATATGGTCTTTGTTATGTTCTTTCTATACCCATTTTGATGAATTTTTTATCATAAATGGATGCTGAATTTTGCCAAATGCTTTTTGATATGCTAAGTGATATGATCACATGACTTTTACCTTTCATTCTGTTACTGTGCTGTATCACATTGACTGATTTGCTGATATTCAGCCAGCCTTGCATTCCTGGAGTAAATGCCATTTGCTCATGGTGTATGATTCTTCCAATGTATTTTAAATTCATTTTGCTGAGATTTTGTTCAGGATTTTCATATCTGTGTTCATTAGAGTTATTGGTTTATAATTTGTTTTTCTTGTGGTGATCCTTGTCTGCTTTTGGTTTCAAGGTAATGCTGGCCTTGGAAAGTGAGTTTACAAGAGTTCCTTCTTCTATTGTTTGGAAGAATTTGAGAAGGTTTGATGTCAGTTCTTCTTTGAATGTTTTGTAGAATTCACCAGTAAATCTCTCTGGTACTGGACTTGTGTTTTTTGGAAGGGTTTTGATTGATTACTCATTCAGTCTCCTTGCTAGTAATTGGTCTGTTCAGCTTTTCTGTTTTATCATAATTCAATCTTGGAAGGTTGCATGTTTATAGGAACTTATTCATTTCTTCTAGACTGGTTGTTCAATTTGTTGTTTCATTCTTGGAGTAATCTCTTGTAGTCCCTTGTATTTCTGTGGTGTTAGTTGTAGTGTCTCTTTCATTTCTATCTTATTTGTTTCAATTTTCTCCTTTTTTTTTTTTTTTTTTCCTTCATCAGTCTAGCTAAAGGGTTGACCATTTTGTTTATCTTGTTTTTTGGCCTCATACACATCTTGTGAGATCTTAGTTTTTTGACCAGGGATCGAACCCTGGCATCCTGCAGTGGAAATACAGAGTCCTAAGCACTGGGCTGCCAAGGAATTTCCATACTGTGTATCTTCTTCAAAAAAACAACTTTTTGATTCATCCTTCCTCATGTCTATTTACTCCCTGCTTCATTTATTTCTACTCTAATCTTTTCTCCTTCCTTCTACTAACTTTGGACTTTGTTTGTTCTTCTTATTCTGGTTCCATCAGGTGTAAAATTAGGTTGTTTATTTGAGACTTGTTTATTGGACCCGGCATTTATTACTGTGAATTTCCCTTTTAGAATCAGTTTTTCTGCATTCCATAAATTTTGGTGTGTTATATTTTCATTTTCCTTTGTCTCAGGATATTTTTTTATTTCTCTTTTGATGCATTGGTTGGTCAGTAGTGTATTTTTTGATCTCGTATTTGTGAATTTTCAAGTTTTCCTGATGTTTTCTAGTTTCATACCATCGTGGTTGGAAAAGTTGTACAATATGATTTCAGTCTTAAATTTACTAAGACGTATTTTGTGGTCTAATATATGATCTATCTTGGAGAATGTTGCATGTGCATTTATTAAGAATATGTATCCTGTTGCTTTTGGATGAATGTTCTATAAACCCACCTGGTTTAATGTGTCATTTGAGGGCTGTGTTTTCTGCATCAATAATCTATCCAATGATGTAAATGATATTAAAGTCCATTACTAGATTGGGACACCTTCCTGAAGATACTGGTGCTCCATAGTTTAGCAAAGGGAAAGTCCAAAGATGAAGACTGCATCACTGGGTAGTGTTCCAGCACTCTCCTATATGTGTGTTTTAAATTGGATACCTGCCCTTCAGGCTGAGTTTTTATTTTTATTTACCTGTTTTTTAAATAACTTATTGAATTCTTTATTTTTGGTTGCACTGCATCTTCATTGTTGCACACAGGCTTTCTCTAGATGTGGCAAGCAAGGGCCACTCTTTGTTGCAGTGCATGGGCTTCTCATTGCAGTGGCTTCTCTTATTGCAGACCACAGGCTCTAGCTGCATGGGCTTCATTAGTTGTGACATGCAGGCTCTAGGGCTCAAGGGCTTCAGTAGTTGTGGCATTCAAGCTCAATAGTCATGGCTGAGAAGCCCCTAGAGCATGTGGGCTCAGAAGTAGTGGCACAGAGTCTTAGTTGCTCCATGTCATGTGGAATCCTCCTGGACCAGGGATTCAACCCATGTCCCCTGCAACGGCAGGTGGATTCTTAACTACTCTACCACTAGAGAAGTTCTGAGTTTTTAATACAAGCAGGAAAGCCTCCTTCATTTAAGTCTGGAAACCGTAGACTGTCTCTTAGCTGGGCCCTGGGTTTCAAGCACATGAGCTCTTTGAGAGAGCTTTCCCAGGTCTCTGTAGTCTTGTGGGTCTCAAGATAGGAACAACAATGGTTTTCAAAGTTTGATTTTTTTTTTTAGGGACTCATTTCTCAAGTGTGTGAGATGCCCAGTGTGGGTTTCAAAACCTCAGTTGCTCAAGAAGAAGCTCCAGGTTTTGAGTTCCTTCTCCATTATGGGTTGCTGCACCAGAAGTGGCAGCCCACTCCAGTATTCTTGCCTGGAGAATCCCAGGGACGGCAGAACCTGGTGGGCTGCCGTCTATGGGGTCGCACAGAGTCGGGCATGACTGAAGCGACTTAGCAGCAGCAGTAGGGTTTATGGTGGGATTACATCCCAGTCTCTTGCACCCACTTTGATATGGTTTTCTTGTTTGCCCATTGTGTAGTCATCATTCACCCAGGCCACGGGGCTTATTTGACAGGAAATTCTTGTATATAAAGCTATAGACTTACTGTGTCTGAGAGAGGAGGCGAGTTTGGGATTTTCTTATGTCCCCATTTTGAACTGAGACTTTTGTTTAACATTTTGAAAAGATTTATAATCTCTTGCAATAACAAGCCTGTAAAAATCTTTTTTAAAAATTTAACTGCCGTTAATACTAGCACATTGTAAATAATTCATGTGGTTGAAAAAATGTATAGAGAAAAAAATTCTCCCATCCTAGATTACAATTCCCTAGTCACTTTCAGTTCAGTTCAGTCACTCAGTTGTGTCAGACTCTTTGCAACCCCATGAACTGCAGCACACCAGGCTTCCCATCCTTCACCAACTCCTGGAGCTTGCTCAAACTCATGTACATCGAGTCCATCATGCATACAACCATCTCCTCCTCTATTGTCCCCTTCTCCTCCTGCTCTCAATCTTTCCCAGCATCAGGGTTTTTTCAAATGAGTCAGTTCTTCACATCAGGTGGCCAGAATATTGGAGCTTCAGCTTTAGCATCAGTTCTTTAAATGAATATTCCAGACTGATTTCCTTTAGGATGGACTGTTTTGATCTCCGTGCTCTCCAAGGGACTCTCAAGAGTCTTCTCCAACACCACAATTCAAAAGCATCAATTCTTTGGTGCTCAGCTTTCTTTGTGGTTAAACTCACATCTATGCATGACTACTGGAAAAACTATAGCTTTGACTAGATGGACATTTGTCAGTAAAGTAATGTCTCTGCTTTTTAATATGCTGTCTAAATTTGTTATAGCTTTTTATCCAAGGAGCAAGCGTCTTTTAATTTCATGGCTGCAGTCACCATCTGCAGTGATTTTGGAGCCTAAGAAAATAAAGTCTGTCACTGTTTTCCATTTTTTCCCCATCTATGTGCATGGAGTGATGGGACTGAATGCCATAATCTGTTTTCTGAATGTTGAGTTCTAAGCCAGCTTTTTCACTTTCCTCTTTCCTTTTCATCAAGAGGCTTTCAGTTCCTCTTTGCTTTCTGCCATAAGGGTGGTGTCATCTGCATATCTTAAGTTATTGATATTTCTCCCTGAAATCTTGATTCCTGCTTGTGCTTCATGCAGCCTGGCATTTCGTACGATGTACTCTGTGTATAAGTTAAATAAGCAAAGTGACAATATACGTCCTTGATGTACTTCTTTCCCATTTGGAACCAGTCTGTTGTTCCATGTCCAGTTCTAACTGTTGCTTCTTGACCTGCATAAAGATTTCTCAGGAGGGAAGTAAGGTGGTAGGTAAGGGAAGTAAGGTATTCCCCTCTCTTTAAGCATTTTCCAGTTTGTTGTGATCCACACAGTCAAAGGCTTTAGCATAGTCAATGAAGAGATGTTTTTCTGGAATTCTCTTGCTTTTTTGATGATCCAGCGATGTTGGCAATTTGATCTCTGGTTCCTCTGCCTTTTCTAAATTCAGGTTGAACATCTGGAAGTTCTCGGTTCATGTACTGTTGAAGCCTAGCTTGGAGAATTTGACCATTACTTTACTAGCGTGTGAGATGAATGCAATTGTTCAGTAGTTTGAACATTCTTTGGCATTACATTTCTTTGGGTTTGGACTTTTCAGTCCTGTGGTCACTGCTGAGTGTTCCAAATTTGCTGGCTTATTAGGTGCAGTGCTTTAACAGCATCATCTTTTAGAATTTGAAATAACTGAGTTGAAATCCCATCACCTCCAATAGCTTTGTTTGTAGTGATGCTTCCTAAGACCCACTTGACTTCACACTCCAGAAAGTCTAGCTCGAGTGATCACACCATTGTGGTTATCTGTGTCGTTAAGATTCTTTTTTATATAGTTCTTCTGTGTATTTTTGACATCTCTTCTTAATGTATCTTCTTAGGTCCATACCATTTCTGTCCTTTATTGTGCCTATCTTTGCATGAGATGTTATCTTGGTATCTGAAATTTTCTTGAAGAGATCTCTAGTCTTTCCCATTTTGTTGTTTTCCTCTATTTCTTTGCATTGATCACTGAGGAAGGCTTTCTTACATCTTCTTGCTAGTCTTTGGAACTCTGCATTTAGAGGGATATATCTTTCCTTTTCTCCTTTGCCTTTTGCTTCTCTTCTTTCCTCAGCTCTTTGTAAGCCCTCTTTAGACAACCCTTTTGCCTTTTTGCATTTCTTCTTTTTTGGGATGGTCTTGATCCCTGCTTCCTGTGCAATGTCACGAACCTCCGTCCACAGTTCTTCAGGCACTCTATATCAGATCTAATCCTTTGAATCTATTTGTCACTTCCACTGTTTAATTATTAGGGGTTTTGATTTAGGTCATACCTGAATATTCTAGTGGTTTTCCCTACTTCAATTTAAGTCTGTATTTTACAGTAAGGAGTTCATGATCTGAGTCTGGTCTTGTTTTTGCTGCCTGTATAGAACTTCTCCATCTTCGGCTGCAAAGAATATAATCAATCTTATTTCGGTATTGACCATCTGGTGATGTCCATGTGTAGAGTCATGTCGTTTTGCTGGAAGAGGGTGTTTGCTATGACCAGTGCATTCTCTTGGTGAAAGTTTGTTAGCCTTTGCCCTGCTTCATTTTGTACTCCATGGCCAAACTTGCCCGTTTGTCCCTTTACTTAGAAGGAAGCACAGTTACCAGTTTCTTATATGTTTTTTCAGAAATATTCTGAGCATGCATTAATAAAAATATATTCCCCCCCCCCGTTTTTTTTTAAGTGACGGAAGTTTACTTGTTAAAATTGAAATTAGATTGTTGAGGAAATTATGAATGCACTTGATGTTCTAAATCTTTTCCAAATCCCCAAGCAGTGGATCCCTGGGGTATTTTGTGGGCTAATAAGCCAAAGATAAGAAGGTTCCAGAATTTTATTTCCATTTGCTTGTGTGTCATTGATTGACCTTCCTTCCTGTATTTTTTGGTTCTTTTTGTCTTTATTTTTAATTGGAGGATAATTGCTTATCAATGTTGTATTAGTTTCTGCTGTACAACAACATGAATCTGCTTAGCCCTTATTTCTTTGTCACACAAGATCTTGCTATTTCTAGTCTTCCCCACTTTACTTTTTTCATTTAGCAAATTAGCTAGTAAATCTACCTCATTATTTTGTAACAGTTGCATGGTATTCTGTTAGAGGGATGTACCATAATTTATCAGTTTCTTACCAATAGAATTTTTTGTTTTTAAAAGACTTTGCAGTCAATATGTTTAATATTCTTTACATGTATCTTTACCTACACATGTGATATGGTTACATTTAACACTTTTGAACAGGAGAGTGATAATAGTTAATAAACAGAATTACAGTGGCCAAGACAAAAATACTTTTACTTGTTTTTCATAAACTATTTCCCTTTTGTTCTTTAATCTGGGTTGTTCTCCCTGTTAGATGAACTATACTTCTTCCCCATTGAAAGGGAATTTTTACTCTAGTTTATCAGTCATGTAGTACTTGGGATCTTTCTTTCCTTGGCCTCTGAGTTTTTGTAGATATTTTGCATTGAGTTACTTGATTCCCATTTTTTACCCGTCTTTATTTTCTCAATCTGTTATTCATCTGCCTCGGTTACTATACAGAAATGTCTTAGAAATTTCAGGCAATTGTAATTGTGTTTCTTAATTAAGCTAAGATTTAGGCCATTTTGCTTGTTCTTTGGGGTCCGTTGCATTTGTAGGTAAAAGGACCAATTAATAAGATGTTGCCTCTTTTTGTTTGTTTTTATTCTAACATTTTTATCCTTTTTAGAAATCTCCGATGTCATCAATATTTAAATTCACAGACTCTACCTAAAGTTTAGTTGATCTGTATATGTTAAATGTAGCTCAAATATTCCTTTGCTAAGTCGCTTCAGTCGTGTTCGACTCTGTGTGACCCCATAGACAGCAAATATTCCTTTAATATTCTTTTATATCTAATATCTTAGATTAGCCTCTTTCTCTAGGATATCTCATTGGATATCTCAAGGAATACTTAATCCTTTGGGTGGAAAAGAGTACTCTCTGAATAGATATTTACTGAGCAGTGTGAAAATCAGTGCTTTACTCTTAGATGATTTTCTCATTATCAATACTCTTGATGTATAAGTAAGGTAAGAGTTAATCTCTAAAGGTTTAATAGTAATCTGTAATTTAGAATGACAGATATTCAAAGATAGAAGTAACGCAAGTGGTAGGGAGGCTGAGGGAAATGAGAAACTAAATTGTTAAATATTTTAATGCAATGTGAAGTTGATAAAACTCTGATAAGACTTGAGGGCTAGTCTAATTCAATGCCATCGTTTTTCTGATAAGGAAAATATTATTTAGAGGTATTGTCAGAGACTTGCTCCAACTCACAGGCTGCACCCAGAGCACCTGATTGCCCCCCTACTTTTGTTTCGGGGTGTAATTGCTTGACTGTTTACAATAGTAGTTAAAATGTGTCAGACAGCAAAGGAAATTTTTTTCAGTTATTAATGCAATAGCCTTTAAAAAACATTAATTAGTGGAAAATTGCTTTACCATATTGTGTTAGTTTCTGCCATACAGCAATACATATCAGTCATAATTATATATGTATTCCCTCCTTCTTGAGTCTTCTTCCCAGCACCCCATCCTTCCCTTCTAGGTCATCACAAAGCACCAGGCTGGTCTCTTTGTTTCATATAGCAATTTCACACTGTCTGTTTTATCCATGATAGTGTATATATTGTCAGTGCTACTTTCTCAATTTATCCCACCCTCACCTTCCCCTACTGTGTTCACAAGTCCATTCTCTGCTAGGTTCATGAGTACCGTTTTTCTGGATTCCATATATATGTGTTAATACCAGATATTTGTTCTTCTCTTTCCAGCAAAGGGAATTGATCCCTTTTATATATTCATATTTTAAAGCACAATATATTAAACTCAATGACTTGAAATAATTATTTCTGAAAATGTAGGCAAATAAAAATTTTTATAAATAGAATCATTTTGTTTCAGATATATTGAGAAAATAATTTTGTTTGTTGTCAAATAAGGTATTTCTATGTCATCTATTTCTCTATAGCCTTTTACAGAAAAATTTTTGTTTGTTGCTTTTTCTTTCTATTTAATATTTTGAAGTATTGTTTATCCAAATGTTCAGTTTCCTGAGAGTTATTTTTTACATAGTTATACAAAAGCATTTGTCAGAACTTTGAGAAAAGAATTGATATATAGCAGCACTGCTGTTAGTGATCCTGCTAAAGCAAAAGAAGCAGCATAGTGACTGTGTCCTGATATCTTCTTAACTGTTGTTTTTCTTATGAGATTATATTGTAAAGAACAGGGAGGATTCACCAAATCTACTTTTGTGCTTTGAATTCCCATAGAGAACTTTTGGTATTACTGGTAAAGATAAAGACACTCTAGGAAAACTCCTTGCAGGAGAAATATGTTTGTTTATATGTCTACTTTCTGAGTCTTCAGTCTCTTCTACAGCCATACTGTTAAAGGATTCATGCAGGTGAAGCACAGGGCAGCTGATCAGGTTTACATTTGGTAGCCAACTTGTCTTGCCCTTCCCTATTTGCACCTGTTCAGGTTTACACCTAGCAGCTGTCAGTGTTCATAAGCTCTATGATTACACAAAAAGAAACATTTGATCAGTATTATTACTGATCAGTGAATTCTTTTGGCTTATATAAAATAGTACAGGGAAGAAATTGTGGAAATTCTGATTTTTGTCTATTCTCAGAATTGTTATAGTAAATATCATCTCAGTAAAATACAGTAAATTTAGTTATCCAGTGTGAGTGAACATTATATGTGTTAATTGTGTATTATTCATGCTCAGTTTTAAACAATTAGGACAAAATGTAAAGTAATAAACTCTAGTGAGTGAAGTGAAAGTTGCTCAGTTGTGTCTGACTCTTTGCAACCCAATGGACTATTCTCTGGCCATGGAGTTCTCCAGACCAGAGTACTAGAGCGGGTAGCCGTTCCTTTCTCCAGGGGATTGTCCCAACCCAAGGATTGAACCCAGGTCTGCCACATTGCAGGTGGATTCTTTACCATCTGAGCCACCTCTGGAAATATGCTGATAAAGATGGGCTGAATATAATTTTTTATCATGTATTGTAGTGGTGATAAATCTGCTTGAAGTATCTTATAATAATTACAAAAAATTACTACTTAACAAGTTTGGTTGATTGAACTCCAAGTAATACAGTTTTTGATACTTCAGATCAGAATTTCTCGACCTTAGCACTACTAACATTTTGGGCCAGGTAATTACCTCTGTGTGGGAACGTCCTGTGAATTATCTGATGTTTAGCAGAAACAGTGGAAACAATGGCAGACTTTATTTTTGGGGGCTCCAAAATCACTGCAGATGGTTACTGCAGCCATGAAATTAAAAGACGCTTACTCCTTGGAAGAAAAGTTATAACCAATCTAGATAGCATATTAAAAAGAAGAGACATTACTTTGCCAACAAAGGTCCGTCTAGTTAAGGCTATGGTTTTGCCAGTAGTCATGTATGGATGTGAGATTTGGACTATAAAGAAAGCTGAACGCCAAAGAATTGATGCTTTTGAACTGTAGTGTTGGAAAAGACCCTTGAGAGTCTCTTGGACTGCAAAGAGATCCAACCAGTCCATCCTCAAGGAAATTAGTCCTGAATATTCACTGGAAGGACTGATGTTGAAGCTGAAACTCTAATACTTTGGCCACCTGATGTGAAGAACTGACTCATTTGAAAAGACCCTGATGCCGGAAAAGATTGAAGGCAGAGGAGAAGGGGACGACAGAGGATGAGATGGTTGGATGGCATCACCGACTCAGTGGACATGAGTTTGAGTAAACTCCAGGAGTTGGTGATGGACAGGGAGGCCTGGTGTGCTGCAGTCCATGGGGTCGCAAAGAGTCGAACACAACTGAGCGACTGAACTGAGTAACTGACTGAGCAGCATCCCTGCCTAGTGATATCAGTTGCACTCTTGATTATGACAACCAAAAATGTCTCTTAAGCATTGTCAAATGTTTCCTAATAGATGAGGGGTATCACAGTGTCACCCCTGCCTGGGAACTACTGTTTTAGACTGTGGGAAATATCTCTGATGGATCTAATCATTTAGAATCGTTTCATCATCTTCTGGGCATTTTTTTTCTCTATTCACATCAACTTTTTTTTTTTTTTACTATAGTGTTACGTGTTAATTTTCAGTTGTAGTAATCTTTACCCTACCTGGTTAACTTTGTTATACATTAGAAAACATCCTCTCATAAATGGCCTTAAACTAAAAGACATGCCTGCTAATTGATATTCTCCGATAGGTGAGCGTGTTGTGGTGGGGGTCATGTTAGTACAGTCTGTTATTATGTCTGGGCTGTTTTTGGCCACAAAGGATTGCTTGGATAGTGTTAGTTTAGAACCTGAGATGAAGGTAGTTTTCTTAACACAGAGAGTCGGAATGAGAGGCCATTATAGAAGTGTAAGTATCAGATCCGGATCCTCTGGCCACAGCTGAAATCTGGAAATGGATGGGTTTTGGATACCACTTTTATTTTAATGAACATATTTTTCTAAAATGGTTTGAATAAATGGATTTCTGCCAAGTTTTATATAGTAGCTTGAATAATGAATAATAACTCGTGATCATAGGGTGAATTTTTTCAAATGAAAATTAATGTTAATTTTCAACTGTATTTGTACTTCAGCTTATTTTCAAAGTTTAAAACACCTTACCATTTGCCTATACAGTTATACAATTGTGAGGCATTTATTTTTAATTTTTATCATAATGTATCTGGCTAAATGTAAAACATGCCATCGATTTATAATAATATAAATACAAGTGACTCAGAAATATTTACTTGAATAATCTAAAAATACCTTTTACTGCCACACATACCCATAGATAATTATATGCACATTCACTTATTAAAAACAATTGTTAACAATTATTGAATGCTAGGTATTCAGAACTTTCCATGCATTATCTCATTTAATCCTCCCAACTACACCTTCATACTACTCATGAGGGAATAGAAAAGTTCATTGATGTTACATAATTTGTACAGTGTCACAGCCAGTGAGGTTCAGATACAGTTTTTAAACCCAGATAACATCTATTATCAAATATCTTGCTGATACAATGTAATCTCTATCTTCATTCCTTTTAGGTTTAGGTTCACTCTCTTCAATCCCAATGCATAAATATATATATATATATATATATATATATATATATATATATATTTAAATACTTGCTATGTGCCAGACTTTGTTTTCTTTACTTTTTATTTTGAAATTATTTGACTT
The DNA here is from genome assembly GCF_054371585.1 of Giraffa tippelskirchi. Classification (NCBI taxonomy): domain Eukaryota; kingdom Metazoa; phylum Chordata; class Mammalia; order Artiodactyla; family Giraffidae; genus Giraffa; species Giraffa tippelskirchi. The sequence continues at coordinate 98,753,016 of NC_137277.1, forward strand.
AAAAAACAGTTAAAAAAACAAATACAGAGTGTTCATCTGTATTTCTTACCCACCTTTCCCTAATTTTATTAATTTAGATAACTATATTACAATTATTAAAATTATAAAATCAGAAAATTTATATTGGTAAAATACCATTAATCATAAACTACATGTCTTATATGAATTTTACCAGTTTTTCTATTAATGTCTTTTTCTGTTTTAAAATTCAATCTGAAAAAATAAAAAAACAGTCTGATACCACATTACATTTAATTGTTTTATCTCCTTAGTCTTCAACCTATGGCATTTCCTCAGTCTTTCCTTGTCTTTCATGATCTTGATACTTGATGAATACTAGTCAGTTATGTATATGGTCTCTCAATTTGGGTTTGTCTGATGTCTTCTCATGATTCAGCAGAGGTTATATGTTTTGAGCAAGAATACCACAGAAGTGATATGCTCTTCTAAGGGCATCAGAGCATACATGATATTGATACGTTTTATTATTGGTGATTTAGTTTCTTTACTGTGAAGTTACTATTTTGCCCTTTTTTAACTAGTAACTATCTCAAGGAGATACTTTTGAGATTATGCAAATATCTTGTTTCTCTTCCGACTTATCTACTGCTTTTAGCATCCTTTGGTGCACATGTATTTTAAACTTTCTTCTTTGAGCAGTTCTTACAGTTTGGGAAGCCAATGATTGTTTTTTGGATTATTCACTATTACAGAGATATTGCCTTCCTCCTCTTTAACTTTCAAGTTGATGGCTAGGATTCTTTCCAGTTTTGCTTGTGCTCAGCAAGGGACAATAGTAAATAAAATCTGAATTCAATAATATTTAACTTAAAAAGGAAAACTTGAAAAGCCAGTCCTTGTTAATTCAAGCATATAACTTAAAATCTTCTGTCTGGGGTAACCAAGGCTAGAGTGAATTTGTTAAATTTCTTTAAAATGAAAAGAAAGATATCTATAAGATAAACATGGAATAGTTGGCCAAATTTTGGGTTACTGAAACTAAGAAATAACCTATTAAAACATTAGAAAAAAAACTTTCACCCTAAGCCAGTATAAGAGAAGAGTACTTCACATATGAGAAGAATACTCAGCCACCTAGGAGATCATACTGGCTAGAAGCATTGGAGAAGGAAATGGCAACCCAATCCAGCGTTCTTGCCTGGAGAATCCCAGGGACGGGGGAGCCTGGTGGGCTGCCGTCTATGGGGTCGCACAGAGTCGGACACGACTGAAGCGACTTAGCAGCAGCAGCAGCAGCCGAAGTATATATCTAAAATTAAAACAGTTGAAATAAATTAATACATGAATAATGTATATAATAGAACTTCTAAGGCAAATGACTACATAAGCATGATTTTTAAAAAAGAGATAAATTTTTCCCGGGTTTTCCTGGTGACTCAATGGTAAAAGAATCCACCTGTCAATGTAGGAGAGTCAGGTTTGATCCCTGGGTCAGGAAGATCCCCTGGAGTAGGAAATGGCAAACCACTCCAGTCTTCTTGCCTGGAGAATCCCATGGACAGAGGGCCCTGGCGAGCTATGGTCCACAGGGTTGCAGGGAGTCGGGCACAACCGAGCAATTGAGCACAGAAACTTTTCCCGCTTGAATGAATGGGAATAGAAGAGAAACTTGCACTTTCACTGAAACTGAACAAGAGCCCAGCCTCATGCTGCGAGCTCTGGTTCCGCTCCTGCGTACAACCAGGTTTCAACTTTATTTCATTTTGAACAGCGTTATGAAAAGAAACTATTTGTGCTTTAATTCTATACAATAGAGTCACAAAAGTGGATTGGGAGATTCAAATATTAATATACATATGTTTTTTATTTTAACAAATATTTTCAGGAAGAGTGATCTAAATGAGCAATATGTAAGAGGTTGCTGATTATGCCTTCTGGGTATTCCTTGTTTTAGTCTTGAGTGAAGTTACATCAACAGAAAGATACATGCCTGGAGCTCATAAGCTATTATCCTATGACAAGTAATGACTTTTATTCATTGAGCTCTTATATGCCAGGTACTCAGCTAGAGTGCTTACCTATTTTATGTCCCAAATTACTTTTGCTGTAGAGTGCAAAGGGAATTTTAAAAAAAAACCCTTTCATTATTTTTTAAAAATAATGCATTTACAAACTTCTAGTTACAAAGTGAATCAGTCACAAGAACGAAATGTACAGCATGGGGAATATAGTCAATAATATTGTAATATCTTTGTTTGATGACAGGTGGTAACTAGACTTACCATGGTGTGATCATTTTGTAGTATATAGAAATATTGAATCACTATGTCACATACCTTGACTTGTCGGTGAAGATAGTTTGTAGAGGAAGTTATCAGCCATGTACCTTGCTGTCAAACTGCCATATGTCTCAAAGCTTATTAGTAACTGATGCCCTAAAACTTACCTTTTAAGCATTAGTTCCATGTAGCCATCAGAACCAACTATGCCTTTCCATATTGAATGCTGATAAAGAGAAAGAAAAAATCTTTATGAGCCTACTATTTATCAGTCACTTCAGTTCAGTTGCTCAGTCATGTCTGACTCTTTGCAACCCCATGAACTGCAGCATGCCAGGCCTCCCTGTCCATCACCAGTTCCTGGAGTGTACTCAAACTCATGTCCATTGAGTCGGTGATACCATGCAACCATCTCATCCTCTGTCGTCCCCTTCTCCCGCCTTCAATCTTTCCCAGCATCAGGGTCTTTCAAATGAGTCAGTTCTTCACATCAGGTGGCCAAAGTATTGGAGTTTCAGCTTCAACATCAGTCCTTCCAATAATATTCAGGACTGATTTCCTTTGGGATGGACTGGTTGGATCTCCTTGCAGTCCAAGGGACTCTCAAGAGTCTCCTCCAACACCACAGTTCAAAAGCATCCATTCTTCAGCGCTCAGCTTTCTTTATAGTCCAACTTTCACATCCATACATGACTACTGGAAAAACCATAGCTTTGGCTAGATGGACCTTTGCTGGCAAAATAACATCTCTGCTTTTTAATAAGCTGTCTAGATTGGTCATAACTTTTCTTCCAAGGAGTAAGCGTCTTTTAATATCATGGCTGCAATCACCATCTGCAGTGATTTTGGAGCCCCCCAAAGTAAAGTCTGCCACTGTTTCCACTGTTTCCCCATCTGATTGCTATGAACTGATCGGACCGGATGCCATGATCTTAGTTTTCTGAATGTAGAGCTTTAAGCCAACTTTTTCACTCCCCTCTTTACTTTCATTTAAGAGGCTCTTTAGTTCTTCACTTTCTACCATAAGGGTGGTGTCATCTGCATGTCTGAGGTTATTGATATTTCTCCCAGCAATCTTGATTCCAACTTGTGCTTTATCCAGTCCAGCATTTCTCATCATATACTCTGAATATAAGTTAAATAAGCAGAGTGACAGCATACAGCCTTGACATACTCCTTTCCCAATTTGGAACCACTCTGTTGTTCCATGTCCAGTTCTAACTGTTGCTTCTTGACCTACATACAGATTTCTCAGCAGACAGGTCAGATGGTCTGGTATTTCCATCTCTTGAAGAATTTTCCACAGTTTTTTGTGATCCACATAGTCAAAGGCTTTGGCGTAGTCAGTGAAGCACAAATAGATTTTTTTTCTGGAACTCTCTTGCTTTTTTGATGATCAAATGGATGTTAGCAATTTAATTTCTGATTCCTCTGCCTTTTCTAAATCTAGCTTGAAATCTGGAAGTTCACAGTTTACGTACTGTTGAAGCCTGGCTTGGAGAATTTTGAGCATTACTTTGCTAACGTGTGAGATGAGTGCAGTTGTATGGTAGTTTGAGCATTCTTTGACATTGCCTTTCTTTGGGACTGAAATGAAAACTGACCTTTTCCAGTCCTGTGATCACTGCTGAGTTTTCCAAATTTGCTGGCATATTGAGTGCAGCACTTTCAACAATATTATCTTTTAGGTACTCACTCCACTAGCCTTGTTTGTAGTGATACCTACTAGTTATAGCAGTACCATTTTCTATGGAGGTGATTGACAGCAATGTCAGAATATAAAGAGAAGTTTTTGAATTGTGTATGACTGGAAAACTTACTGAAATTGCCTGATTAATGATGCTATTGTGTCAACCTGAGATTTCTTTTACCCTATGTATCTATCTTAGAAAAATCATATACATACCATATGGATTCAATAATTTAAACATTAATCTTGCATTATTATAATTGGCTAGTGTTTTATTTTACCTTTCTAAATTTAAGTATACTTGATTTGCAATGTTGTGTTAATTTCTGCTGTACAGCAAAATGATTCAGTTATACATGTGTATTTCTTTTTCATGTTCTTTGCTTTTATAGTTTATTATAGGATATTGAATATAGTTCTTTATGCTTTGCAGTAGGACCTTGTTGTTTATCCATTACACATCTATATATACATGTATAATATATATGTATATATGTAATAGTTTGCATTATGTATTTGTATGTGTGTGTATGTATGTGTATTTATATAATAGTTTGTATCTCCCAATCGCAAACTCCCAACTCATCCTTCCCATTCACCCCCAACCCTTGGCAACCATAAGAATATTCTTTATGTCTGTGAGTCTGTTTGAGTTTTGTGGATATGTTCATGTATGTCATATTTTAGATTCTACATATTAGTGATATCACCTGATATTTGTCTTTCTCTGTCTGATTTACTTCACTTAGTTTGATAATCTCTAGGTCCATCCATGTTTCTGCAAATGGAATTATTTCATTCTTTTTATGGCTGAGTTTTGTTCCATCGTGTGGAATACTTTAATCACCTGTTGATAGACATTTAGGTTGTTTCCATGTCTTGGCTATTGGTTTTGTCCTAGTATGAACACAGTGGTGCTTGTATCTTTTCAAATTATAGTTTTGTCTGGATATACATCCAGGACTAGGATTGCTGGAATCATATGGCAACTCTATTTTCAGTTGTATGAATAACCTCTGTACTATTTTCCTTAGAGGCTGCACTAATTTACATTTCCACCAGTAGTATTGGAAAGTTCCCTTTTATCCACATATTCTCCAGCATTTGTTATTTGCAGACTTTTAATGATGCCATTCTGACTGGTGTGAGGTAGTACCTGATTGTAGTTTTGATACGCATCTCTCTAATAATTAGCAATGATGAGCATCTTTTCACATGTTAATTGGCCAATAGTTTTAAATGAAATCAAATTGATTTTTTAGAAAATATGTAGTAATTATGTAAATCGGTTATAGAATTCCATACAAAAATCTTTCTATGGTTAGATTTTTTAAATAATAAAAGTTCACACGTGGTTGATGTGTGAATAGTATTTTTTTTTTGCCTCTTCTTGTATATGTGTACTCATTTAAGCAACTGTGAACTTCAGAGTTTCCTTGTTTAATTGTGGTATTAGTGTATGCAGAATATTAAAATGACCATAACCTATTCTAGATTTAAAAAAAATTAAGATATAACTGACATATAACATTATATTAGTTTCAGGTGTACATATAATGATTCAATATTTGTATTAGTGTGAAATGAACACCATGGTAAGTTGAGTTAATACCCTTACCACACAGTTATAAATATTTTTCCATGTGATGAGAACTTTTAAGATCTATTTTCTTCTTGCTGTTGTTCAGTTGCCCAAGTTGTGGCCAATGCCTTGTGACCCCATGGACTGTAGCAGTCCCTCTCCCTGTCCCTTACCATCTCCTGAAGTTTTCCCAAGTTCATGTCCATTGCATCGATGATGCCATTCAGCCATGTCATCCACTGATGCCCTCTTCTCCTTCTGCCCTAAATTTTTGCCAGCATCAGGGACTTTTCCAGTGAGTCAGCTGTTTGCATCTGGTGACCAAAATACTGGAGCTTTAACTTCAGAATCAGTCCTTCCAATGAGTATTCAGAGTTGATTTCCCTTAAGATTGACTGGTTTGACCTCCCTGCTGTCCAGGGGACTTCCAGGTATCTTCTCCAACACCACAGTTCAAAGGCATCAATTCTTTGGCATTCTGCCCTCTTTAGGGTCCAGCTCTCACAACCATACGTGACCACTGGGAAGACTATAAGCTTGACTATATGGACCTTTGTTGGCAGAGTGATGTCTCTGCTTTTCAACACGCTGTCTAGGTTTATCATAGCTTTCCTGCTGAGAAGCAGTCGCCTTCTGGTTTCATGGCTGCCGACACCATCCACAGTGATTTTAGAGCCCAAGAAGAGGAAATCTGACACTGCTTCCACCTTTTCCCTTTCTATTTGCCATGAAATAACGGGACCGGATGGCATGATCTAACTTTTTCTAAAATTGAGTTTTAAGCCAGCTCTTGCAGTCTCCTCCTTCACTCTCATCAAGAGGCTGTTTAGTTCCTCTTTGCTTTCTGCCATTAGAATGGTATCATCTGCATATCTGAGGTTGTTTCTCCTCTATTTTCTTAGCAACTTTCAAATGTACAATAAAATATGATTGAGAATAGTCCCTATGCAGTCCATTACATCCTATGACATATTTGTTTTATAATTGTAAGTTGTTAGCTTTTGACTCCTTCATTCATTTCCAGTCTAGATTTTAATATCAACATAAACTACTATAATAAGATCAATGTAAATAGTACCCAAAATAGTTAAACAAATTAATAAAAATGCTTAGATGTCAAGTCATTATAAATGGATCATACTAAAGCCATTTTGAGACCATAGTTCAAACTAGACTCTAGGATAAACTCTAAAATGTATTTGTGTTTTTGGGGGGACTCACTGTATTGGGGATTACCAGATCAGATTCATGGATGCTTAAGACCTAGAAGTATGTTGCTATTTGGGTTTAGAAGACAGGGTTACATTTCACTATAATTTGGTCATATTTTCTTGATTCATTAAGCTAATAGGAGTATTATGCTGTAAGTGAATAAATGAGGTGATTTAAGAAGAATGAAAAGTTAATATGCTTATTTTCCTAAGATTATGGCAACACATAGTTGTATGAAGTTACTATATTCAAATGACTAATTTTTTTATATAAGAATATTCTACAAGTGTTTTGGTTTGTTATGCTTAGTATTAAGCTTACCTTATAAACTAGTATTTTAATTTACATTGTTTTTATTTACTCTATATTTTATCTTTCTGAGGAACATGTATTTCTATCTAAACTTATTTTCATATTTTAAAAAAGTATTCCTAGAAGGTTGACTTATTTTAAGTATATTTAATTCTTTTGCATAATTCTACTATTTAATACTGAAAATTAACATTTGCCTCCTTCCCATAGATATGGAGTCTGGAGAAAGGTTACCATCCTCAACAGCCTCCTCTACTACACCAACTTCATCCTCTATACCTTCTGTGGCTTCATCAGTTTCAAAAGGCGGCCTTTCCACTGGAGCTGCTTCACTTAGCTCTACAATCAACCCATGTGGTGAATACTGTTTATTAACTCAATTTTAGCATGCCATCCTTTTACTAGTTTGCATTCATAGTGTTTTATTGAACTTTGAATAAAATGTTTTCTCTACCTCCTTTGGCCTGTTGCTAGGTTAAACTTGTAGCCTCTGTTTTTTCTGGATTTTATCAGCACACTGGAGTAGCACTGCTTATTTCATGTTTTCTGTGATTTTTAGAAGCTCTTTTTAAGAGTTTCATTATAATATCTTACTTGGACCATTTTAATTAATAAATTAATACATGAAAAATCTTTTAAAACAATAGGCTCGTGAGAGAGTAAAGAAATACAAGAGAAACCTGGATGGTAAGAATGGTAAGATTAGGGCTCAATGCCATGGACCTCTTTGCCCTAAATTTGCTTCCAGTATTTTAAATGACCTTCACCAAACCTCAACTACCCTAGTTCATAAGATACATACTAAAACATATCATTTATTTGATGAAAAATATTTTTAAAGTTTTAAATATTTTGAAAAATATTTAAAGATATTTGACAAGTTTTTCTTAAACATGAGCAAAGGTTATATTGCTAAAGGAACTTTATTTCAGAAATGAAAATAGCCTCAATTTTAGTTTTATGTAAAAGGTATTTTTCACCCTTCAAAATCACTTTTTGCCCAAACATGTTTGGATATTAAGTAGAATATATTCTCTTTTTTGTTTTTTAACCTAAAGTTGATCAACTCTTTCCTTTATCACTAGGAAAATTTTTAATCTTATATATATAATTATTTATAGATTATTTCATGTGTATAAGCATTAGAACTAAATGATATTTCACTTTTCCAAAATTAGTTTATGATTTTGGGTGAATAAAATACATCAATATGGAATGTTTGCCGACAGAATACCTTCGCAAATTGTCAAATATATATTTGTTGAATTATCTGATTTATTTCCAGTCAGTGGTATGACAAGGATTTTGTTTTGTCATTTTATCAGAACAACTTTCTAACATCTTCTTAAAAATTGTGAAGTAACTAAAACAATATAACATTACATTGAAAAAGTAAATGAATAAAATTCCAGTTCTCCTGAACCCTGTACAGTCTAGGTTATTTAGCAACTTCCACATTTCCCTTGTGTATAAAATGATGGCTATATGTAAAATAATGTTGTGATATGCTGTGTTCAAAAATAGTGATACCACAATTGGCATTTTACCTTAAGTTTCTTTGTCTAAATGATAACATATAGCTGTACTTTTGTAATTATTCTTTTATGTTTTTTTTGTAACTCTTCTCCTTTCCTTTGTTGCCAACTCCTTTCTTTGTGTTCTTCCAATCTGCTGTCTTACTTTGTGTTTACTTGTGAGTTAATATTTAAAATATATAATGTTTCTAGGGAAATGTCCTTTTTTCAGTGTTGAAGTTTTCAGTCCTTGAGTGCAGAGCCTTGAGTGTTCTGGACACTTTGCTATCAGCTATTTCTCATGTAGCTTTCTGAATTAGTGGCATTTGAATTGCTTACAATTCTGAGTAGTCACACATTGAATGCTATTTTTTTGGTAATGGTAGTTGGGAGTTGCAGAAAGGCAGAGTATGCTCAGTTATTGAATAACATTAGAAATTTCCTCATCTATAAAGGATTTAATTTTTATCATTTATTTGCCAGTAGAATATCTTGTAGAGTTTTTATGTGCAGATGCTTGCATTGAATGAAGCTATAATTTATTTCTGTATTTATTCTGGGATATATCACTTATTAATTAACACAGTATACTTTTAGTACCTACAGCATGAGTTTTTTTCACTTTCTAAGAAAAATTTTTTTTCTATTTTTAACTTTCACAGTGTTGTGGTTTATTTTTAAAGTAGAGACTTATAATGTATGGAAAATGCTCAGTTGTCCTACATAATTCAGTTTATCAAATCTTCCTGTCTTCTCTTACCTGTTTGTTATTTTCAGCCTATTCAGTATCTGATAATTCTCTCCTTTTAAAAGTAAAAGTATAAAGTGATAATGGGCCTGCCTTCTTTATCTTAAACAGGTTGAATTTCCTCCATGTTCTTGATTTATAGAGACAACAAAACAGAATTTTCATCTTTAAAATGTCAATACCTCACCAGTTCTTTAATGGTCCCTTTGAGGACATTGTTGTTTTAAATGGTTATTTTAATTGACCTTTCTCTGTCATCTTCATTAATGATATGTCTATAGGAATTCCTGTGAGTTACAAAGGATTTAATTCAAACCTGCTTTCCAAGTTTGAATAATCAACTAATTTCTTTTAAATCAACATCTTGTCAGGGTCTTTGATTATACCTACCTACAAGTTAGCCTATTACTATTATGATGCTGGCAGAAGACTTGAGACTCCTTGGTCAGAGATCTTATGACTATGGCATAGCAAATAGTCATGTTGGCATTGATTCCCCAGGTATCCCAAGTCCCACAGGGGCAACACGGAGAAACTTAGTTGAATTTTGCACATTTAGTGGATTTGTATCACAGCTAAGGAATGCTTAGTTTAGCAACCTGCTGCTTTTGTAGTAAATAAAACCACACCCACTCTTTGTCTGGAAGGAAATGTCACCTCATCCATCAAGATTACTCACTGCAGTCCTGAGAAACTGCCCAGGTTTAAAGAGTGGTCAAGACCTTGCATTCTTGGCATGCCCAGCAACAACATGCAGGGACCATGAAGGACTGTCTCTCACAACACACCTTTAATTTTATTGCAATAACTTGGATAGAAAATTGCACTGCAACAAAGATTGATTAATCTAAGGCTATCTGCATATAGAGGGTCTTATTGGTCAAGAAGCTATATTTCTTTTCCCTTTAAAATATAATTAAAAAAAAAAACTTGCCTACTTCTAAACAATAATATGGGATAGCTTTCAATAAATACATTGGCACAATAAACAAAACAATTAACTAAAATATCAAAAGATAGACTTTAAAAAGTATAAAAATATTAGCTGGAGGAAGCCACAGACATTGGACAAAAAGCTAGCTGCTAAGAATAAAATAAAAAAAAAAATAGTGGGCTATGTAGCTCACATACTAGCGCTAGTCAATGTGTCAGTTCCTCAAAGAAAAACAAACCTTTACTTCACCTGAGTGGTTTGGGGTATATATCACCAGACCCTTTGTATAAAAGACCATGGGATACACAGTATCCTATATGCCAGTTTTATAGGTATTCAAACATTATTTCCCATATTATCTCTGAACAAAAGCTGAAAGAATAGTAGTAGAGTTCCAAAATTAAACTTTACAGAGTGGATTTGAGATTGATGATCATTTGGCCTAATGAAAAAAAAGCGTAGAACTTTGAGAAATTTCAGTGATTAAACTATGCTATAGATCAGTGGATTTCAATCCATTTGTTGAGTTAGAACCCTTCAAACAAAGACTTGTAAAATGTTGAATATATAAAACTGAGAAACTGCCTAAACTTCATGCATTAAAGCTGGAGTATGCCTACTTTTAAAGTTAGTGACTGAATTACACATGTATCTTAATTGCAGGCCTACCTCTGTAGAAGTGTGCCATATCATGGTATATTGAGGAAATTGCAAATTGATCAGTAAGGCCTCAGTGTAGGGTATGTGTCAATGAATGGCAATGTTAACAATGATTAACATAGTTAACAACAATTAACTATGAGTAGGAACACAGGTCAAATAAATGTACTAGTCTTTAGGTTAACAGTTCTGAGGTGGGCAGTACCATCACAGACTTGCTCCTAATTTTATTAGATATATCCTGTCTTCTGACCTATGGGACTTTCATGCTCAATGTCTGTCTCATGGCTGTTAGAAGGCTGATCCACCTACAGTACTGGTTTCCAAGAAGGAAGAAGATGGAGTAGAAGAGGGAAAAAGTTGTATGTCTGATTACTTCGACTCCTTTTAAAGAGCTTTCCCAGAAACCCCCTCCAGAGATTTCCACTTGACATCTCTTTTGTCAGAATTGTATGAATGGTAATCTCAGCTTCCGGGAAGACCAGGAAAATTAGTTTTTAGCTGAGCATATTGCCATCCTGAAGAAAACAGAGGTTATTAGTAAGGAATAGGGAGAGAACGGATAGCCAATATGTGCTATGGTTAAGTGGAACAGCGGGACAGGAGGTCAAGCTGGGGAGTAGGTTAAGGTCAGATCATTTAGAACTTCACGCGCCATGCTTAGGAGTTTAGACAGAAGGATGTATTGATTAAAAGCAAGGACTTTGCAATTGAAAGGCCCTGAAACTGAATCTTGGCTTATCCACTTATTAGCTATGTGAATTTGGATAAATTATTCACCCATTTCTAAACTTCAGTTATCTCAAATATAAAATAAATATGCTACCCGTTTTATAAGGATAGATGAGATGATGCCTGACATAGAGTAGGGGCCTAGTAAACTATAAACTTTATTTTTATTCATAGTTGATTAAGTAGAAAAATTTTAATGCTTTGAAAATGATAGCTCTAGCAGCATATAGAGGATCAGGATGGTCTGAGGCAAAGATCATTAGAAAGTGCTTAATTTATCTGAGTGAGAAATAATAAAGGCCAATATTAGGAATTATTGGAGTTGGAGAAAGAAACAAGATTCCAGAGATATATTGGAAGCAGATTGTTACGGGATATCATGACTGAATTTGGGCAAAGTAGTGTTTGAGCAAGGGAGAGAGAAGCCCTGACGTGACTTGGATAACTGGGAGAAGAGTGCAAGTCTGTGTGCTATACAGTATGTTCTCATTAGTTATCTGTTTTATACATATTAGTGTATATATGTCAATCCCAATCTCTCAATTCATCCCACCCGCCTTCCCCTCTTGGTATCTATATGTTGGCTCTTAACTGTCACAATAATAAATACTTATCAATTCCTTTATAAAAATTGCTAAAAGACTTTTCAAGCATGCCCATCCTCCTATACAGTATCATTAATTTGTCTCTATTTATTGGATCATATCCATTAGTATAAAAGTCTGCACTAAGTATCTCCCATCTTTCCCCTTTTCCTCATCTTTTATGTGTATGTCAATCCACAGCAATGCCATTTTTTCTGTCCTCATCTCACTAAACCCTTGGGAAGAATTGACACAATTGACCAGTCTTTGCTTCTTGAAACCTTTTTTAGGGAAGAATTTGTATCAAATTGATAGCATTTCTTCCCTAAAAGTTTCCTGGAATCTACTCTGAAGTCATCTAGTCTTGGAAGATTGTTATTTTTTGTTTGGTTTAATGTTGAGTTTGTGTGTGCTTGGTTGGTCAGTCATGTAGGACTCTTTGCAACCCCATGGACTGTAACCCGCCATACCCCTCTGTCCATGTGATTTTTCTAGGCAAGAATATTAGAATGGGTTGTCATGTTCTCTTCTAGGGGATCTTCCCAACCCAAGGATTGAACCTGTCTCCTGCATCTCCTGCATTGGCAGGTATATTCTTTACCACTGAGCCACCTGGAAAGCCCAGTGTTGTTATCGGAAGATATTAAATCAGGAGTTCAACTTTTTTTTTTTTTTTTTTTGGCCGAACTGTACAACTTGTGGGATTTTTTTTTTTTGGTTCAACCAAGAGTTGAATCCTGACCCTCAGCAGGGAGAGCATAGAGCCCTAACTCCTGGACTACCAGTGAATTCCTAGGAGTTCACCTTTAAAAATATAAGTATAAAACTATTCAGATTTATCATTTTCTTTGTGGGTGACCTTTGGTAGTTGATGTCTTTCACATTTTGCCCATATCATCTAAGTTGTATTATAGGTACAGAGTTGTTCCAAATAGTACCTTATCCTTGACTCTATAGGATTTGTAGTTATATCTTCTCTTTTATAATTATAGTAATGATTTGTGCCTTTTTTCCTTTAGAGCTTTATCAACTTTATCAACCTTTTTGACACTAGATTTTGGTTTCATTGATTTTTTTTCAATATTCTGTTTTATGTTTCATTGATTTTTTACCTTTGTTATTTATTTCCTTGTTTTTCAAATGTGTGTGATTTCCTCCTTCTTTCTTCTAATTTCTTAAAGGGAAAACTTAGATTATTTATGTTAGACTTTTCTCATTTTCTCATACATGCACTTAATGCTAAAACTTTCCCTTTCCAACTATAGCTGCATCTCACAAATTTTGATATATATTCATTTCATTATCATTCTAGTGAAATTATTTTCTATTTTCCTCTGTGAATTCTTCTTTCACTGATGTTTAAAAGTCAGTAATTTGACATTTACAATTTTAAAGTGATGTCCATTTTAGTTTTATTGTGGTTAAAAAATGTACTAATGATAATCTGTGCTCTGTGTTTTGGCTTCCCACTGCCATTTTTTCAGACTGGCCCTAGTGGGTCTCCTCTGTGCCTGTGAGAATTGTTGGGTCAGCCATGTACTTGGCAGAGATACATCTCTTTCTCTTTGTGGTTTCCTTGCTTGTAAGATTAGCCCGTGATTTCCAGCTGCTCTGCCAGCTTTGGACTCTGCTCTCTGACACCTCAGGCTTTCTGCTGTCTAAGCTGATCATGGTGAAGGTATGCACTCAATTAAGAAATACATCAAACTGAACATATCTGCTGTGTGGAGCTCTGTCTTTCTCTACGTTCTCTGCTTGCTGTTTTGTGGTGCTCGGTACACAGTACTTGTAGTTAGACATTTGGAAAGTTTAAGCTCTGAATTTGAGTCACATTCTTTCTGTAGTTTGATCATTGCCAAGATTTCCCCTTTAAATTTCCTGGTTTCCTGATGTTTTCTTAGCCTGGAGTCTGACCTCTGGCACCTTTAGTTGATAATCCTGTTGTTTCATCTTCCACTGTTTTCTGTAGTTAAAGCTGTGAAGTTTAGACAGCATTATGGGACCAGAAAGCAACAAAGTCATACTTCTTACCCCTTCTTTTTACCAATTTTTCCAGATTAAAATTTCTCCTGGCTTTTCTCTGCTTTTTAGTATCTTATTTTTGTTGTTTTCAATCAAATTTTTATAATCATTTTCTGTGGATGATTTATGTGACCACTTCACTACTACTCCCTCATTACCTGAAGTTGTCACCCCCAAAATGAATCACTTTCTTTTTAAAAAACCTTTTTACCTCAGACTCCTGGGATGGCATGTGTGACACAATCTAGCTAATTCAAACATCATATTTCCTATATAATGATAGTTACGTGATTGATTAAGGAAAGCACATGAGACTAATCAAAGGCAAAGAGATTCCACTGTAAGATTTTTATTGGTACTTGTGAGGAAGTATAACCTTTTTGTTCCATAAACCTAAAAGGAAGGGCCTATCTTGAGGAAATAGAGCCAAGAGAGGAAAGAGAAATTAAATCCTAGTAAACTTTCAACCAACCTTCTTTATCTAAAGCATCTCCCAAATGCTTTTTTGTTATGTGAATTAATACATTTACCTTTTCACTTAGGCATTTTGAGTTGATTGTTTTGTACTTTTCAATTTATTAATAACTGATACATCCTCCACCATCTAATCCCAACTTAAGGTCTCAAACATGTTCTCTCTTTGTCTTAGAGGAACTGTACAAGGTCTCAAATGTGTTCTGTCTTTGTCTAAGAAGAATTACATAAGCTGATTCTCATGCTTTGTCTCAGGTTAAATATCCTGAAGCATTAATTAGTTCATAGTGTCTGGGTAATTTCTATTATCTGTTTTTACACCTAGTAATTTCCTCCATAGTACTCTTCACAATTTATAATCATAGATTTGGTGTTGTTTTACTTGTTTGTCCCTTCTACATTTAAAAGGCAGGGACCATACAGTGTTCTTTTGTCAGTGTGTATCCAGTCAGTGCCAGGCACAAAATATGCGCTTAAGAAACAATTGTTGAAGAAAGAGAGGGAAAGAGAGATAAAATTGCAGAAGTAGGATTTGTAAATTAGATGATAAATTTACTCTAATGTTTTCTAGGCTATATTATGCTCTACTCGGGTCAGAAAAATCCCCTGGAGAAAGAAATGGCAACTCACTCCAGTACTCTTGCCTGGAGAATCCCCATGGACAGAGGAGCCTGATGGGCTACAGTCCATGGGGTTGCAGTCAGACATGACTGAGTGACTAAGCAGCAGCAGCAGCATGCTATACTCTGATAATACCAAATAACTGCAGATTTTAGTTGGAGATGGGCATTATAAGCCTCAGGGTAAAGAATCTTAAAAGATGAGTTGACCTTACTGAAGAGGCATTGAATAAATGAAATTATTAATTAAAAATTCTTATTTAAAAGATGGAACTTATGTTTACTGTCAGTAGAGAATTGTCAAGAGAATGAGATAGGTCTGTTCTTGAGGGTTTGGGGATTAAGCCAGATTTTCATTTCAGTCTCTTTGAGTACTTATATGAACTATTATAACAGTTTTCTTTTTTAGTTGTCTCTATTCTAGACATCTGTAAGTCACAAATAAAGACCCTGTAATGTTCACTATCTAGCTTTTTTTTCCTTTTCAGTAGATTTATTTAATGTAGGGTTTGATCACAAGGCACCAGGTATTTTTGAAATATATTTTACATAACCTTTATGGATAGAACTTTGGAGTTTTAATTAGAATTTTAGCAGTAAATTAGTAAAGAAAAGCCATACAATCAATTAAGTAGTTTTAAAAATGAACCGAAGGTTATAGATATAATTGTTTCTTTTCTCTCAAAAAAAGATATATTGGAATCCTAATCCCCTGTTCTTCAGAATGTGATGTCTTTGGAAATTGGGTTCTTAAGTGAGTGAGTGAAAGTCACTCAGCCGTGTCTGACTCTTTGCGACCCCATGGACTGTAGCCCACCAGGCTTTCTCTGTCCATGGGATTCTCTAGTCAACAATACTGGAGTGGGTTGCCATTCCCTCCTCCAGGGAATATTCCCAAACCAGGGATTGAACCTAGCTCTCCTGTTTTATCTTCTTTTAGTTTTGCTTCCTTTTGGTCTTTACCCTACTGGGGTCTTTGGGAACTGTACATATGTGTAACAGCATCTACCATACCTCTTCATTTTAGCTTAGGCTGCATTTGAAGAGCCAAAACAGGAGAACACTTAAGGAGACCTGAGACTCTCACAGAGAAATAAGTTAGAGCTGCTGTTTCTTTTAGCTTTGCTTTCCTGTTCTTTATTATTGATTTTTTAAAACAATGTAATCTCTCCTTTTATCAACCTTCATCATTTCATACTATAAGAAAGTGAACTCACTAAAGGCAAATAACCTTATAAATCTGCTGAGTGTGAAGAGAAAAGGCCATGGTATAGATGAATGGATTAGGAGGGAGACACCTAACTCTTGGGGTTGGTAAAAATTCAGGCTTTGTTATACAAAGAGTATCATTATGTGTTACACGATGACTGGGTACTGATTGCTTGCAGTGACACAAGCATAAGCAATCCTTCAAAGTCAAATATAAATATAACAAGAAAAAAAGCAATATGGAAAAATTTAAAAATGTCCAACTATTGCTATTTCTTGGGTGAAACTCTACTGATCAGTAGTTGGGTTCCCCAACAAAATGTGAAAACGAGAATTTTAGAAAGCAGCAATTTTGAAGAAATGAAAGCTATGCAAAATGCATTGCAGTCATTATATAGTTCATAAATATGAAAAAATAATTCTAGGCTGTTAATTAATTCATAATTCTGGAAAATATTTTTCTATGCCATGAGTCTATAACAATAACTGTTACACAATCTCTCTCCCTTGCTCTCTTTATGAGAGACCCTTATCACCAAGTCTTCCCTGGATAGTCTCTGTGTCACCATTCGCTTCCAGTTGCTTCACAAGCCACTCTTAACCCACCCCTGGAAACTATGTGTAAAACCATTTAATGTGTGCTAATGATATGAGCATTTACACATCTAACCAATATATATTTAACCAAGATATTCCTTTAAACCGTGATCATATGAGAAAGTGACATTACATCAATACTACAGACAACTGTTTTTCCCATACACTATGGAATATTTTTTCCTTGGACAAATTCACCTCTTCCTAGAAAAATGCAAAGTTCAGTGCAGAAGAGTAACAGTAAAGTGTTCATTAAGCCAGCAGAACAAATCACCTTGTTTTCAAAATATTAACTCCACCTTAGTTTCAAGTGCATCAATGCCATAAACCACAATTACTGGTGTCTTTATTAAAGGGGAAGGTCAGACATAGATGTATACAGAAAGAAGCCCATCTGAAGACATAGGAAATATGCCTGAGGTACCAGAGTTAGGAGAGAATAATGAAACAGATTCTTCATTAGCATCTTCAGGGGCATGGCCTTGCCCACACCTTGCTTTTGGAATTTTGTAGCCTCCAGAACTGAGACAATAAATTTCTGTTGTTCTAAGCCACTCAGTTTGAGGGTACTTTTTATGGCTACCGTAGCAAATTAATATATGACCTCTATTGAATGCACTAGTGTTTTTGATGATTAGCTGTACTTTTCTGGTTGTATACTAGAAGCTGATTTTGCAATGCTGTAAAATATGCTTCTAGTTTAAAGGACTGGAGACAGGAGTTTAAAGACATGTTGCAACCAATTAATGTAGCAATGAAAGAAATGTGTTTTTCAAAGCTGCTTTTAGTAATTTTTGTTTATTATGGGAAAACTGACTTATTTATTGAAGCATAAGTAAAATAAGATTTTAGAATTGAGACTTTTTTATAATTAACGTTTTTTATAATTCATTATAAAAATAAAGTGCATCTATGTTTGAATATGCTGCTAAGTAGCTTCAGTCGTGTCCGACTCTGTGCGACCCCATGGACGGCAGCCCACCAGGCTCCGCCGTCCCTGGGATTCTCCAGGCAAGAACACTGGAGTGGGTTGCCATTTCCTTCTCCAGTGCATGAAAGGGAAAAGTGAAAGTGAAGTCGCTCAGTCGTGTCCGACTCGTAGCGACCCCATGGACTGTAGCCTACCAGGCTCCTCCGTCCATGGGATTTTCTAGGCAAGAGTACTGGAGTGGGGTGCCATTGCCTTCTCCGATGTTTGAATATAGGAATATATAAATATAATATAATTTTAGTATTTTAATCTGTGAACTTTAAATTCTTTCATTAGATCTAACAAAAAATACTCTTTTTCCGGAGGAGCAGCTACTTCTGTCTTTTAAAAATAGTTATTTGCCTGGGGATTGATACATCATTGAGTGAACTGAATCAAAAGCTTGTTCACCAGGTTCATTGTTATATAGAGTAGTAGCTTTTGTTCCCAAGGCTACCTAGACTTTTAATGATTTTTTTCTAATAAAAGACTGTCTGAAAGGAAATTAGTAACTTTATATTGAATCCTGGCAGATACCAACTTAACCAAGTGGTCAAAGTTAATGTCACCAGTACCACATAGCAATATCATGGACCCCAGGTATGTTGTGTTGAGCAGGAAACATTGGGTACTCTTCCCAATCATGTTTAACCTCTTCTAATCATGAGAAAACATCAGACAAACCCACACTGAGATCCATCTACAAAGCACCTGACTAGTACTCGAAAGTATCAAGGTCATGAAAGACAAGACTGAGAAACTGTTTCAAATTAGAGAAAATTAAGGAGATACAGTAACTAAATGCAAAGTGAGATCCTGGATTGGATCTTAGCACAGAAAAAGGACACTAGTGGAAAAACCAATGAGATCTGAATAAATTAATTAATTAACCAGGGTCATTTTCTTGGCTTTGAAAATTAGTTTTTATCATATAAAATGTTAACATAAGGGGAGGTTGGAACCCTGTACTATTTTATGCAACTCTTGTGAGTCTAAAACAATCTCAAAACAAATACTTAAAAATAAAAAGAAAGACTTTATTTCCATACCATGCTTTTTTAATGTTAAAATATAAAGGTTAACTACTGAAAAAGTTGTAACAATAAACAAATAAAATGAAAATTATTGGTGGGGGAATGTCTTGTCACCATTAACTATAAAATTCTTTCTGTTTGTTCTTGAATCAAAGTTCAAGTTAGCAGAATTTGTACATTGTGAGTTTCAGAATATTTAAACATTAATATGTTTAGTATTTTTAATATATGGGCAAATAATTTGAGCATTTCTTTAATTTACAGTAATTTCACTTTATTACATTCAGTTATTACTAGTGTTTAAGTACTCTTGTAACCTTTATTTGTGCTACGATTTGTGACATTTAAACATATTTTGAAGGTTGCATACTTGACACTGATTTTGCAATGCTGTAAAATGTGCTAACAGTTTAAAGAACTAGAGATAAGAGAATACATGTTGCAATAAGTTTGTGTAGCAATGACAAAGACATTTGTAGCACACAAAAAGAAGCATATGTGGAATTCTATCATAATAAATGGTCTTCTTGATTTTTTTAAAAAAAGATTAGATGCTTTAAGCATACTTATTCCTTATAATCATTTTGTTTTAATTTGTTATCTAGACTTTTCCTGATTGGTAGGAGATTTTGTTCACTCATAGTATAGGTTCAAGATATTAGTATGATATTTATGTAATTTTGTTCCTGTGGGGGGAAAAGCCCTTATTGTATTGTTATGTGAAGTTCATTTGATATTAATAAAGGCACTTGAAGTTAACATGCACTGTTCCTGAGACGTTGGCATTTCTGTAGCTGCTTTAATCACTTATAGATAGATTGGCTAGTAAAATCTGTAAAGCTGTGCTAAAAAGTAGTCAGCTTATTATAATGTAAACAATTTAGGTATTAGAGATGTATATTAATTTTCATTATGCAGTAAGTTCACATTTTTGCTTATCAGTTAAAATGGAAAACAAAAAAAGTTGCATTCATAATATTGAAACTGTGCTTGAATGTTAGTATCTGTAAAAAAGAATAATTATGGTCTTCTAAAACTATTTTCATTTTATGATGTAATTTATCAGTTTTCAATTGTGTCCTCTGAGCAAAATTTGAGAGTTAATCATGCCAGGTTTTTATTTGGGAGGATCTTCTGATTATAGGTTTATTAATGTAGAAAAATTACTTCTCCAAAAGTAAAGCATTCTAATATTCAAATAACTTTATTTTGTACTCATAAATTTAATGGAGTCAGTTTGACTTGTGTAGAATTTTCTTTCCTATAGGAAGATGCTGTTTTTTTTTTGTTAATACAGTATATACTTTTTAAAAAATGTAGTTGCAGAGTTCACTTAGCCTTCTCCAGTCTATGATTAGAAATCTCCTTGTGAACAGTAGCTTGATGTTTCAAGACAGTTGGACTTCTCCAACTGTTAAGGACATTGTTCTGACAATGAAAAAGTGAAAGTGAAAATCATCCGACTCTGCGACCCCATGGACTATACAGTCCATGGAATTCTCCAGGCCAGAATACTGGAGTGGGTAGCCTTTCCCTTCTCCAGGGGATCTTCCCAACCTAGGAATCGAACCCAGGTCTCCCACATTGCTGGTGGATTCTTTACCAGCTGAACCACAAGGGAAGCCCAAGAATACTGGAGTGGGTAGCCTATCCCTTCTCCAGAGGATCTTCCCCACGCAGGAATTGAACAGGGGTCTCCTGCTTTGCAGGCGGATTCTTTACCAACTGAGCTATGAAACCTGACAATGAAACCAAGGTTGTAATCTAAACAGCACCCCCTGCTGAATAAGAAGATTAAAGCCACAGCAATAGCTGTCATTAAATCAGCTTCTAAGTACCCAAAGAGCTTTTAATAACATTGTGAATGCTTTTTATAATTGAAACAGAGGTGAAAAGTGAGGTATATTTTTATCATTTAAAGAATGACCCCTGGTTATTCTAGCTTTTTAAAGGAAGAGAGAAGCAGAGAATTGAAAACTACCGTTTTTAGAGTTATCCACAGCAGGTATTATAAAGTATTGTCCCTGCAACTGTTAACAGTTTGTTTTCTGCAGTGTTTTGTAGAGAGTAAAAATGATTAAGAAATGGCTCATTCCTTTATAACCTTATACCCTTTATACCCTAGTGATGGTATGATAAAAGATTGTGAATGATCATGAATGTTCAAAGAGGGCCCAAAACGTATCTATCTGGGAGATTCAGGGATACTTCTTGGAGTATATTTTCTTGAAATTATTATGAAAAGATAATTAAGATTATAAAAGGCAAAAGAAGTCAAAGAGTATGTTATATAAGCATGGAGGGTCTATAGAAATAATGTGACCAAAAATATAATAATGTAAAACATGTATTAAATACTTGTATTTCAGATTACGCCAAGTATTTCAGATTATTGAGATGATTGCGATTCAGTTTTTGCTCTCAAGGAACTAAAATCCTAGTTTAGAATTCATGTGTGTAGAATTGATAGTTAAAACAATGGAAGTACATGAAATGACTCAGGAAGAAAGCATAAAATTAGAACAAGGAGATGGTTGGACAAAATCTTTAGGAATCTTACTTATATTTATATAAGAAAATCCAATAAGGCACACAGTAGTACTGTTGAAAAATATAGTTAAGAAGAATATCAAAATAGTTCCATGACCTGGATCTTAAGGGTGAAAATGGGCTTTAATAAGGAAGAGGCAATCATATGCCAGATTTATAGAGTCAGATTAAGAGTGAGAAGAACAAAGATTATTGGAATCTAGTGGCTAGGAAAACTTAAGTTCCTTTACAGACAAAATGGAAGGGAGACTTAGACTTGGCAAAGTATTCAAGATTCTGAGAACTGAGGAGGAAGTAGACATACAAGTATAAGAATTTTCTTTCAAGGTTAATGAGAAGTGATGGTGAGATGGGATTGAGAGGGAAGGAGATAGATGGGGTCAAGTGGTAGAAGACTGAGAGAGACCAAAGGCATGCTGAGAAATATGGAAATGGAAATGTGGAAACCATGGTTAGTAAAATTTAAGAGTTTAAGATCTTGGAGTGGTAGAGTTTTGTGTGATAGAATCCAGCATGTGGCCTAAATGAAATCAAGGAGAAATAAAAGGCCAAGTGGTAATTAAAAAAAATTAGGACTCGAGGTTGCCCAAGTGTAAGACAAAAGGAAACTAATAAGAAGGATCCTTGCAAGTTTAAATGAAAATTCAAGACAACTTCCTAGTCTTTGGAATTAGTCCCATGCATGTGTACCTTCTGTTATTAGTGAGTAATAAATCAATTCATTCAGCAGATACCTATTATATATCTACTCTGTACAAGACATTGTTTTAGGTATTTGGGATCTGTTACTGATTCCTGTATGTGACAATACCAGCTTATAATATTATAATGTTAACTAACTTGTTTTATACATCGTGGTGTGAAAAAGTCTTACACTACCTAAATTATGTTCAAATCATTGAGTTCCTTGAGGCTCGGGATTATGTCTTATTTATCCTGTATGCTACTACTAAGCATAGCACCTGTGCTTAATATGAACTTAAATATGTTCATGAAATGTCTGAATTACTAGAAACTTTTGAATAAAGAAGAGAATAATTCTGGAAGGTTTTTACATGTAATTAGTAGCTGTTTGTATAAAAAGTGTGGAAAAATAATATTTAAATTATTAATATATATAGAATTACAAAGACATTTAATGAGAAAGATATACTTTTTCATATCACTGACTTCTATATTGCTATATAGGCAAAATTTAGTAAAGATTATTAAATGTAGTGTGAAAATATTTCCCTTCAGTGGTATAACTTTATCCATGTATAGCAAAGAAAGTCTCTAATGTGTGTTCTTAATAATGCATAGTATCACTATAATCAGTATAATATGGGCCTGATCTTCACTAAATACTAAAAATTTATTTAAAAAAATAAAAATTAAATTTTTATCACTAAAAATTTAAATAATCTTTGTGATGCCATAGCAATACTCTTAAAAATAGTGATACTTGAGTAATTTCCCTTTTTTTCTAGTAGCAGACTCTTGTTTTGTTTTGACTTAATTTTAGTGCTAATTGCAGTCTAGAATTCTGATTACATAAAAAGTACCAAATTCACAGATTTTCTGTTTAGGCTTTGATAAACAAAAACTAAATACTTCTACAAAAGTGAACCTTTTCTTATCAAAAAGGAATAAATAGGTCCTATAGATTCCATTGTCATGTGAGTACTTTCTATGCTTTAATTATGTTCACCAGGAGTTTTCTAAAAAGGAATAAGAAAATAGAGTAAAGTAGCCTCTTCGTAATTTTGTCAAGCATAGATATAACTCTGTGTACAAACTACCTTTTTTCCCATTTGAATCTACAGTGAGTAAAGCTCATATTTTGTTGAAATCTTATATTCAGCTCTTTCTAACTATCACATTTTTTAGAGTTAGAAAAAGAATGATTCATGTTGGTGTTTGACAGAAACCAACACAGTTCTGTAAAGCAGTTAACCTTCAATTAAAAACTAAATACATTTTTTTTAACAAGTACCTTTTTATTATCAAATTGTGTAAAATTGATTCTTAATTATTGCTGCAAGAGTGACAGTTGCATTTAGATATTACTCATGTTTTTGGTTCATGAGACTCCAAGGTTTAAGCTCATTTATTTCTTCACAATAAGAAAATTAACGTTCTGACTATACATCTAAGAATCTGCCTGCTAACAATTAACTTCTATTGTAGAAATATTTCTATCAGTTTTTGATCCTTTATAATTTCAATCTGTTCTGAGTTTTTATAATGTATAGTTTAGAGTTTACCTCACAAAACTTTTTGTATTAAATCACTGCTATTAATACATATATATAATTGACAAATATAATTTAAGAATAAATATAAGTTAAAAATGATTCTTAAATCTACAAACTGAATGTTCAGTTCATCTTGTTTATCAAGAGAACTAATATAGAAGAAAATGTAACTGACCACAGTATGCTTATAAATAAGCAGTTGATTAAGGACATGTGATTTCAGAAGTTGAATCGATTAGTGAGAATCGGGGATTTTACAGGCAATCACATGTGAAAATAAATAATGGTTCTTAATGTTATATATAGGCTCATTTTTTTAGAGAAACTAGCTGGGTCTTTGAGAATTCTATTGCCCGCCCACCCCACCCCCCAAAAAATTTAAATAATCTTTGTGATGCCATAGCAATACTCTTAAAAATAGTGATACTTGAGTAATTTCCCTTTTTTTCTAGTAGCAGACTCTTGTTTTGTTTTGACTTAATTTTAGTGCTAATTGCAGTCTAGAATTCTGATTACATAAAAAGTACCAAATTCACAGATTTTCTGTTTAGGCTTTGATAAACAAAAACTAAGATTGGCTGACTAAGAAAATACATCCAAATTTGTGTCCTTCCCTGCCCTCCTCCCTCACAGTTTTATTTGTGGGCCTTACTTGTAAAGACTCGGAGTATCTTCCCTATAAGACCTAC
This sequence comes from Giraffa tippelskirchi, assembly GCF_054371585.1. Taxonomy (NCBI): domain Eukaryota; kingdom Metazoa; phylum Chordata; class Mammalia; order Artiodactyla; family Giraffidae; genus Giraffa; species Giraffa tippelskirchi. The sequence continues at coordinate 98,777,626 of NC_137277.1, forward strand.
TAACTGCTTTGTAATAGTGGGACCTCAACCTTCAATCAGAATTTTTTACCTTGAAGGCTGGTTGATGTAAGATATACTTGATATAATCATCTGTTTAAATCTTACTACTTAAATGAAAATACAGTGTTATTTCAATGAAGAATTTAGGGCTTATATCAGTCAATGAGAGTACACTCTGATCTCTTTGATGACTTCCTCTTAGTTTTCAGAGAATAAAAAAGCAAAGAGGAGAAATTTTGTTGATAACTAAATGATAACAAAAAGTATACTTATTTTTAAGTTGCATTTTTTAATTTACTTCAAACATATTGTATTCAAACTATATTGCAATGCATAGCCAGGTCTGATGTAAACAGGATCATAAGGAAGCCTTATATTTTTTTTAACACAGAGCACAATAGTTTTCACACAGTAAATTATGGTAGCCTAGAGTGTGAGTTTTGATATTCTGCTTTCATACTATCAAATCAGGAAACTTAATTATTTCCTGGAAGTAAAAAGAAGATTTCCAAGTATTAACAAATCTTCTGCCAAATCCCTACAAAGAATGAAAAATACATTGTGTTTTTGATTGTTTAACGCTGCAACTTCAGGTTATGACACTTAGTACTAGATTCTCTTTAGAGTAAATATAGAGATTGAAAAAATCACATTTGAATTTAATATGAACTTACTATCACAATGTTAAAAAATGTTTTTTATATTGATCACTACTTGTTTGGCCACCTCATGCGAAGGGTTGACACATTGGAAAAGACCCTAATGCTGGGTAGGATTGGGGGCAGGAGGAGAAGGGGACGACAGAGGATGAGATGGTTGGATGGCATCACCGACTCGATGGACATGGGTTTGGGTAAACTCCGGGAGTTGGTGATGGACAGAGAGGCCTGGCGTGCTGCATGCAATTCATGGGGTCGCAAAGAGTTGGACACGACTGAGCGACTGAACTGAACTGAACTGACCCTTGAATGCATTTAGAAATAAATTAGTAGGTTTATTTATTAAATTCTTATGCTCTTGGATGTATTGCTTTATCAGGCTAGAAATACAATCCTTTTTGGCATCAACTCTCCTCACCTAAAGATGTTGGATAGAGACCATAGGTTCAGTTCTAGCACATGAAAACTAGGAACTCTTTGCCTAGAGTATATGACAATTTGAGTAATGACTTTGTGACAGATTCTGGATTTATTTTATTAATTTTCAACTTTGTATTAATAGGATGTTTTTTTAATCTTCCTTATTATGAGTAAAAATTCCTGATAAAATATTAATGTACATGTATTAGCAGAAAGTTTGCCTCATTTTTGCAAGTCAAACTTTATAATTCATGAAAATTACTTACTTAAAGCATCATTCTCAATCTCAAAATTATAAGTAAAGTTATTTGACTTATTTTTAGAGTATATTTGTGTTTCTAGAAACATCTTATTCTGTAGGGTTTGAAGAACAGAAATGAAAAAGAAAAAAGGTATAATAGAAATTTAATAGATAAACTATAAATTTTAACACACTATGAATGCTGAAATCAGATAAATCTCGTCTGTTTTTATAATACAACTTTAAGTGTGTTTTTTTCCCTCCCAGGACATTTATTCAGAGCAGCTGGGGATCAACCGTTTAACCTGTCCACAGTGTCGAGTGCCTTCCCAATGGTCAGCCACCCAGTCTTTGGTCTACATTCAGCCAGCTCAGGGCATTCAGAATTTGGTGGTTTGGGGACACTTGGTACACCCACAGCCTTAGCCGCCCATCCCCAACTAGCGTCTTTTCCAGGTAAACATCTATTACAAACAGTGTTCAAGGAAAGGAAGAAAGCTTGAAAATGTGCAAGCAGTAATTGTTTATTAAACTGAACAAAAAGAATAGTCTTTTGCCTGGTATATTAAAGCTCATGTGCAAGAATTAACACAATCCTTTTTATCATGTGCAAAATAATAAAACACACTGTGTGTGTTGTGTGGCAATGCAATTAACTGGTTATTCAAATGCTAAGCTAGAAATAAAGGCATCTGTTGCAAAAGTGAATAATTAAGCCAAGTTTTTATCATGATTTTTATTGAAGTAGAAAAGTATATGTATTAAAAGTATAAAATTTGATTAATTTTTCTCAATTTTACTTGGTTTTTTAAAAAAATTATTTAACTTTCAGTGAAAAACTTAAGTCCAGTTCCTATAATGAATACACTTTTATTTTGAGTTCTCATTTCTCTACGTTTGTAAGTAAGGTGAGCTTGGCTCTTAAATTTCTATTTTTTTCATATTTTACTTAAACAACCATAGATTTGCACCACTTACATTGGAGGGAGACCAGAATTATTCCAGATTATGAGGATTCAGGAGTTCAGTAAGACACCAATTAAAGCTTAACTTAGATAAACATGCTATAATTTCTCGTTATATTATTTTGGAAGTCTAAGCTTTAATGTGTTTCCAGTGATTAATTTTATCTTAATAAATTTTAGTTAAGGATACAAGATTTAGTGTTACTATTAGAGCATAATTCAGACACAAGTAGATCTGAATTTAAATTGGGCCTGTTACCTTTCAGCTGTGTGACCTTGATTGAACAAGTAATCTGACCTCTCAGCTTCAGGTTTCTCATGTGAATAATGAGGATGATAATAATAATAATAATAGTATCTACCTCTGAGGGATGTTGTGAAGATTAAAAGAGATAATCCATGTCCAGTGCTGAATGCAGTGTTCAGCATACATAATTAGTACATAATGGTAGCCATCATGATTCTTTCTCTTGTTAAGAGTTTCTTTAAAAGGAATCAAGTATCTTGTTTGATGGAAAGATTGTTAAATATATATTTAATATGACTCATTTTTTGAGTCATATTATTTCTTTAATTCAGAAAGGGGATGGTGAGGAGGAACAATGTGTCTAGAAAGTTAAAAGTCAAACTAAGGCTTGACATTTGCTTTAAAAATACTAATAGGAATTTATTTTAGGCAGTTCTGAGCACGGTTGCTTAGCAAGATGAGTATTCAGTAGATATTTGCTGAAATACAGGTTGCTGAATAAAAAATTAAAATAGGCAATAGAAATATAGTTGCTAATATCTTAAATTTTAAAAATTGTTTTAACACAATTTCTTATATTTGATATAGTTTGATATATATATATAGTATTAATTGCTTTTGAGCATTTCTAAACCACAATGTAATTATTGAATTATTAAAGTCAATTATCTTCTGTACTGAAAACATGGTTAAACAGTTGTAAAGAATTACTCATCTCAACTTCAGTAATGTTGGTATTTCCACTGTATGGAAAAAATTTGATAACTTCCCTAATCTATATAAGCTATTCATTTATTGTACAAAGTTCTTTGAGCATCTACTACGTTCTGTGCACTAGGCTAAGCACTTAGGTGTACACTAACATAGTCTATGTTATGTTTCTTATAGCTTTTAGAAGATGGATAAATAGAAAATTATAAGATAGAGTCTTTAGTGGCAAATAACAATATGGCTGTATAAGCATACTTTTTTGCCAAGAGAATATCCTTTGTTTTAGAGGACTCATTTGTTCATTTGTTTAAGTTGCACATCTTATATAACTTAAATTGTCTATAACTGGTTTTATTTAAAAGGGTAACCAAAATGCAAAAATTTTTAAATCACCTACTAAATAAAAACACACAAAAAAGAAATTACCAGGAATTTTAAATCAGGAATAGTTTATTTTTAAATATTACACACTTCTAAACTAGTGTGCATTCCAGATGATTAAATCAACATGAAAATTACTTAATGGATATTAGTATAATAAAATTATTTCCATTTTATATTGAAATAGTATTTCATGAGAAGTTCTTTTAAAATATTTATAATTTTAGTCATTATATTTTTATATTGTATTACTATGGATTTTTGTGAAGTATTTGGCTCTATCAACTCAGGGAGATTTTTAAATTCTGCTGTCTTCTAGGTTCAAATTGGGTTTCAGTATATCCTCTGAAATAATAGACTCTTTCAATGGAATATGACTAGTGTTGTTACCATGCAGTTACTGCCTTTGAATATATTTAGAAATTCATCATGTTCTGGTTTATGTAATCCTTATTTTGTAAATTTCATTTATCAACAAGGTAGTTTGTGACTAAGTTTTTTTTTTCTTAATTCGAAAAAGAAATAAGTTCATACTTAACAAAAATTCTGTAATACCCATGAAATATTAGACATTTTTGAAGCTTGTTTTCAGAAGTGCTACCATTTTCATCTTTTTATTTGATCTTATTTACTTGAATTTATAACATGTTCATTTTCCAGTTGTGTTTTTTTTCTAATCTCTGTTGTGTGCTTATTTATCACTGACATTCTAAAGTACATTTTTATGGTTTTTTTCTGAGTTTGATTATGTCTAAAATATTTGAGTCTTATTATACTTTGATTACCTTACCAATTTGTTGGTTGTTTACAAAGTCTGAACCTTCAACTGTATTGCTTAATTATAGACTCTATTTTAAATAATATGAATATTTCAGGAAACTGGTATTTCCTTTTTTATCAGCTAAATAGAACCAAGTTTTCAAACCTATAAAGAGCAATAGTTTCCGGCTGTGCTGATACAAGCCCCAAAACATAGTTTTTCTTTCTATCTAAATACAGTTCTTTCATCTTAACAGGAGATAAATGATTGATAGTTTTGTATAGTTATTCTTGGTTCAGTTCTCATCATTCAGGCACTGCTGAATATACATTGGTGTCATTTCACTAGCAGTGACTTCCTGCAGTGCAGTAGAATAGCTTTTGCAGTTTTCTGCTTATATTGTTTTTTAGACATTTCAGAGTGTCAGTTACCATGAACATTTCACTTTCTTTTAAGCTAGACTTTTGTCTTTAGATAATGAAGATGCACATAATTTTGCATCTTGTTTTAATGAAGAGATGTTCTTAGAAAAGCTTTCAAGACCATATAATACAATACATTGACAATGTTGAATTTTCCCATACTCCATTATTGGGATTTTTCCTCTAATTTTCTGTGATTATCAAGTCTATGAAAAATGTACCATATCTCTTGGAAGATTAGCCTGAAAGGTAGTAACTGACTTAGTAATCTAGCTGGTTAGCTATTTAGAAAGTATTCTTTCCAAGATTTTAGATGGGGCAATATAAGACTGTCCTTTGATTTATTTCAGATTTCTTTTTAATCTTAACCCTTCCCTAAATAATGTATTCTATAAAATTTGGCTTCTCTGATTTTCTAACAGTTTTAACTAAAAGCCACTGTTTGAATAGCTAAACTGCATTCAATGATAAGACATTATTATCTGTAATTTGTAAGAGGAAATATAAATAAAATTCAGGCTTTTAAAATTAACCTTAAGGAAAAAAACTTTATATAAATCTTGTATAGTTTAATGTGACAACTTGTTTTTGGAAATCTTTGAAGCACTTTTCATTTTTAGACCAAAAAAAAAAAAAGACGTTGATTTTTGCTACCTCTATTGTTTTGAGTATAGACGTTTTCTTCCATAAATGTATTCAAGATATGCTGAATTACAGTGGTGTTTATATTATTATTTAAACCATTTGATTTATCAAAGCCAGATTTTTGTTGTATATAATTTAAGGAAATTCTTAACATAGATTGTAGATGGTTGCCTTACATTCTAAGGTTGTGAAATAGATTAAAATAATCTTAAATACTCTTTCTTTGCTAATTTAGAAAAATGATGCAAGTCATCAAAGAGTTAAATAGTTCTTTAATATTAATTTCAGTTTTCCCATTTTATTTTAAAAACTATAGACTACCTTTGTTCTTCATAAACTTGAATTCATAGAAGCTGCTAAGTGAAGAACCTTGGATGAGCAGAATGATGAATGTATAACTTCTAATCAGTTATCTTATAATTAGAAAGATGATCAGAACTATATGTAATTCAGCAATTCTGTTCCAAGATAAAACCTGAAAAATTTTTTCAGTAATAAAATATAAAAAGCACTGTTAAATTAACTAGGAAGTTAATCCAAATATTTTTGCGTGTTTGGTTTTGAGGTGCAGAATGGTGGCGAACAACAGATGTTCATACACGTGCAGGGGCAACCTTCTTTCCACCATTACTGGGAATTCCACCACTGTTTGCTCCTCCAGCCCAGAATCATGATTCTTCTTCATTCCATTCAAGAACTTCTGGAAAAAGTAATCGAAATGGTCCTGAAAAAGGTATCCATGTTAGCTTGAGTGAAGTATTATCCTTCATTTCAGTACCCATTTTCAGTAGAGTTCAGATTTAGAAACAGTTGTAAAGCATTGTGCTAGACACTTTCACATTGTCTTGTTTAATCTTTATAATAACTCGGTGTGATTGAAAGTGTTCGTGTTTTGCAGCCAAGATTAAATAAATTATTCAAGAAAGTACTGTTTACGTGTTGACATTGCATAGCAGAATTTAACCCAGGTTTTAACTCCCAACTCCACTGCTTTTCCTCTGTGTTTCATTACCTCCCTTATGTTGCTCAATAAAATATATTACTTCTTCTGTAATTAAGCATTAAATTTATATGTTAGCACACTTTTTTTCTTTTACATTTTCGTTAATATTTCATAGTTGATAACTGTTGTTAGAATACATTTGCAAATTATAATACCATTTTAGAGGGTTTGTTATTATCTTTCTTTTCACTTAAGTAGATGTTTGGGGAGTTTGCCCTGAAAGAGGGAATAGTTGTATTTAGTTACTTTTCTAAAGTTTTTTTAATTGAAGTAAAATTCACATAAATGTAAAATTCACCATTTTAAACAGAACAATTCAGTGATGTTTAAGGCACTAATAGTGTTGTACAACAACCACCTCTATCTAGTTTCAACACATTTTCATCACCCCAAAAGGAAACTTCATACCAGTTCCTCCCTATTATTTCCTCTTTCTGGCAACCACTAGCTTGCCCTCTTTCTCTATAGATGTACCTGTTGTGAATATCTCATATAGATGGAATTGTACAGTTTGTGTCTGGCTTATTTCACTTAGCATAATGTTTTTTAGTCATCCCCATTATAGCATATGTCATTATTTCATTCCTTTTTATGCTGAATAACATTCTCTTGTATAACCATATTTATTTTAACTTTCAAGGTGTAAATGGATCAATAAATGGAAATAGTACATCATCTGTATCTGGTATCAACACATCTGTACTGTCCACTACTGCTTCAAGTTCTGTGGGACAAACTAAAAGTATAAGCTCAGGTGGAGGAAATAGAAAATGTAATCAGGAACCAAACAAAACCCAGCCTTTGGATGCTAGAGCTGACAAAATCAAAGATAAGGTAAGTTAACCTTCAGGGGATAAATATAACAGATCTATATAAGTATTCTAAAGTCAAACCAACAGAATCTATGGAATAATTTTTTATGATTTACTAACTCCTGTTTTTACAGATATTTATTTTTATCAAGTAGTTTTAGTATTAAGCATCTAAAAAATTAAAAATATCAGCACCAGTATCAATAACACAAATAGTCATCATTCAGTTCAGTTCAGTTGCCTACTCATGTCCGACTCTTTGCAGCTCATGGACTGCAGCACGCCAGGACTCCCTGTCCATCACCAACTCCCAGAGTTTACTCAAACTCATGTCCATCGAGTCAGTGATGCCATCCAACTGTCTCATCCTCTGTCATCCCCTTCTCCTCCTGCCTTTAATCTTTCTCAGCATCGGGGTCTTTTCAAATGAGTAAGTTCTTTGCATCAGGTGGCCAAACTATTGGAGCTTCAGCTTCAGCATCAGTCCTTCCAGTGAATATTCAGGATTGATCTTCTTTAGGATGGACTGGTTGGATCTCCTTGCAGTCCAAGGGACTCTCAAGGGTCTTCTCCCACACCACAGTTCAAAAGCATCAATCCTTCGGCATGCAGTTTATTTATAGTCCAACTCTCACATCCATCCATGACTACTGGAAAAACAATAGCCTTGACTACATAGATGGACCTATGTTGCCAAAGTAATGTCTCTGCTTTTTAATATGCTGTCGAGGTTGTTCATAACTTTTCTTCCAAAGAGCAAGTGTCTTTTCATTTTATGGCTATAGTCACCATCTGCAGTGATTTTGGAGCCCAAAAAAATAAAGTCTGACACTGTTTCCATTGTTTCCCTATCTATTTGCCATGAAGTGATGGGACCAGATGCCATGATCTTAGTTTTCTGAATGCTGAGTTTTAAGCCAACTTTTTCACTCTCCTCTTTCACTTTCATCAAGAGGCTCTTAAGTTCTTTTCACTTTCTGCCATAAGGGTGGTGTCATCTGCATATCTGAGGTTATTGATATTTCTCCAAGCAATCTTGATTCTAGCTTGTGCTTCATCCAGCCCAGGGTTTTTCATGATGTATTCAGCATGTAAGTTAAATAAGCAGGGTGACAATATACAACCTTGACATACTCCTTTCCCAATTTCCAACCAGTCTGTTGTTCCATCTCCAGTTGTAACTGTTGCTTCCTGACCTGCATACAGATTTTTCAAGAGGTAGGTTAGGTGGTCTGGTATTGCCATCTCTTTCAGAATTTTCCACAGTTTGTTGTGATCCACACAGTCAGAGGCTTTGGTATAGTCAATGAAGCAGAAGTAGATGTTTTTCTGGAACTCTCTTGCTTTTTCAATGATCCAGTGGATGTTGGCAATTTGATCTCTGGTTCCTCTGCCTTTTCTAAACCCAGCTTGAACATCAAGAAGTTCACAGTTCACGTACTGTTGAAGCCTGGCTTGGAGAATTTTGAGCATTACTTTGCTAGCGTGTGAGATGAGTGCAATTGTGTGATAGTTTGAGCATTCTTTGGCATTGCCTTTCTTTGGGATTGGAATGAAAACTGACCTTTTCCAGTCCTGTGATCACTGTTGAGTTTTCCAAATTTGCTGGCATATTGAGTGCAGCACTTTCACAGCATCATCTTTTAGGATTTGAAATAGCTCAACTGGAATTCCATCACCTCCACTAGCTTTGTTTGTAGTGATGCTTCCTAAGGCCCACTTGACTTCACATTTGTATTCCAGGATGTCTGGCTCTAGGTGAGTGATCACACCATCATGATTATCTGGGTCATGAAGATCTTTTTTGTATAGTTCTTCTGTGAATTCTTGCCACCTCTTCTTAATATGTTCTACTTCTGTTAGGTCCATACCATTTCTGTCCTTTATTGTGCCCATCTTTGCATGAAATGGTCCCTGTTATCTCTGATTTTCTTCAAGAGATCTCTAGTCTTTCCCATTCTGTTGTTTTCCTCTATTTCTTTGCATTGACCACTGAGGAAGGCTTTCTTATCTCTCCTTGCTGTTCTTTGGAACTCTGCATTCAAATGGATATATCATTCCTTTTCTCTTTTGCCTTTAGCTTCTCTTTTCTCAGCTATTTGTAAGGCGTCCTCAGACATCCATTTTGCCTTTTTCCATTTCTTTTTCTTGCAGATGGTCTTGATCCCTGCCTCCTGTACAGTGTCAAGGACCTCTGTCCGTAGTTCTTCAGTCACTCTATCAGATCTAGTCCCTTGAATCTATTTGTCACTTCCACTGTATATTCATAAGGGATTTGATTTAGGTCATACCTGAATGGTTTAGTGGTTTTCCCTACTTTTTTAATTTAAGTCTGAATTTAGCAATAAGGAGTTCATGATCTGAGCCACAGTCAGCTCCCATTCTTGTTTTTGCTGACTGTATAGAGCTTCTCCATCTTTGGCTGCAAAGAATATAATCAGTCTGATTTCGGTATTGACCATCTGGTGATGTCCATTTGTAGAGTCTTCGCTTGTGTTGTTGGAAGGTGTTTGCTATGACAGTGCGTTCTGTTGGCAAAAGTCCATTAGCCTTTGCCCTGCTTCATTCTGTACTCCAAGGCCTAATTTGCCTGTTACTTCTGGTATTTCTTGACTACCTACTTTTTCATTCCAGTCCCCTATAATGAAAAGGACATCTTTTTGGAGTGTGTCATTCTAGAAGGTCTTGTAGGTCTTCATTGAACTGCTCACCTTCGGCTTCTTCAGGGTTACTGGGAGGGGCATAGACTTGGATTACCGTGATATTGAATGATTTGCCTTGGAAACGAACTGAGATCATTCTGTCGTTTTTGAGATTGCATCCAAGTACTGCATTTCGGACTCTTTTGTTGACGCTGAGGGCTACTCCATTCTAAGGGACTCCTGCCCACAGTAGTAGATATAATGGTCATCTGAGTGAAATTCACCCATTCCAGTCCATTGTTCATTGATTCCTAAAATGTCAATTGTCACTCTTGCCGTCTCCTGTTTGACCACTTCCAATTTACCTGGATTCATGGACCTGACACTACAGGTTCCTACGCAATATTGCTCTTTACAGCATCAGACTTTACTTCCATCACCAGTCACTTCCACAGCTGGGTGTGATTTTTGCTTTGGCTCCATCTCTTCATTCTTTCTGGAGTTAGTTCTCCACTAATCTCCAGTAGCTTATTGGGCACCTACCAACCTGGGGAGTTCATCTTTCAGTGTCCTATCTTTTTGCCTTTTCATGCTGTTCATGGGGTTCTCAAGGCAAGAATACTGAAGTGGTCTGCCATTCCCTTCTCCAGTGGACCACATTTTGTTGGAACTCTCCGCCATGACCCATCCATCTTGGGTGGCCCTACAAGACATGGCTCCTAGTTTCATTGAGTTAGACAAAGCTGTGGTCCATATGATCAGATTGGTTAGTTTTCTGTGACTGTGGTTTTCAGTCTGTCTGCCCTCTGATGGAGAAGGATAAGAGGCTTATCGAAGCTTCCTGATGGGAAAGATTGACTGAGATCTTGTTCTGATGGTCAGGGCCATGCTCAGTAAATCTTTAATCTAATTTTCTGTTGATGGGTGGGGCTGTGTTCCCTCCCTGTTATTTACCTGGGTCCAAACTTTAGTGGAGGTAATAAAGATAATGGTGACCTCCTTCAAAAGGTCCCATGCATGCACTGTTCCACTCAGTGTCCCCAACCCTGCCGCAGGCCACCGTTGACCCACACCTCTGCTGTAGACTCCTGGACGCTCACAGGCAAGTCTGGGTCAGTCTCTTGTGGGGTCACTGCTCCTTTCTCCTGGGTCCTGCTGCGCACAAGGCTCTGTTTATGCCCTCCAAGAGTCTGATTCCCCAGCTCTGTGTAAGCTCTGGCAGCTCTATGGTGGAGTTAATGGCGACCTCATAGATAAGGTTTATTGGGAAGTTAACACATACCAGTTCGGCTGTAATTGCTTTGCATATAATATCGATTTCAGCCCTTTCTATACACCTAATGAGGCAGGTACTATTATTGTAAATCGAGAAAAAGAGTCCCCAAGTAGTTGGCCATTAAGTGGTTAGGTTATGAAGTCAGACAGGTTGACTCCACAGCCCATGCTTTAGGAAAACCAAAACAAAAAACCATTTATTATGGAAAATTTCAAAATGCACAAGAGACAGAATAGTATAATTATCCTGTGTACCCATTATTCAATTTCAGCAGTTACCATCTCATGGTCAATTTTATTTCATCGTAACCCCAACTTTGCAGGTTAGCAATTTAATGCTTCTCAGCTCTGAATTCTCCTTTCCCAGTTGGCACAATGTTAGATATTACAAATAGAGGGCCCTGGAGAAACACTAGAAGAGGAGAGGGCTTCTCTTCTTGGTCCAGGTGTTCTTGGTCTTATGCTGTGGCTGCCAGTGAATAGCTTCCTCGCCAGCTGGCAGCTGTCCTGCCACTTGTGTTCAATAGACCCAGTAGTGCACACCATTTAGTGAGTTTCACTGACATCCCAGCAGGCAGCTTATTAGTGAGTTTTGCTAGCATGCCAGTGGTTACTTTTCTAGCTAATTTTCTGCCACCTCTACTTGTAGATTCCTAGCAAGTTTTTCTGGCACTCCAGCAGGTGGTATTTCCTGTATGCCAACGTTGATCTGTGATGCTTCATGAGTTTCTCTGCCGTCCAGTGGGCAATATTCACATCCTTTCCAACAAATACTCCTGCTTGGACCTCCTGACTAAACTTGTCTGCTATAGAAGCAGTATCAGGAATAGAGTGATAGTGTGCAGATTATACGTGGTAAATTCACTCCAGCATTCTGGACACTATTAAGTCTTTGGATTTCCTCTTCCACATCGTCCTAGGAAGTTGTGACACTTCAGCTATACTAAATATAGTCCACCACTGCGTCCGTATTTCATTCACCCTACTAAGTAAGCTGAGAGACCTCCAGCTACGTGAACCAACACATTATATCCAGAATTTCTAGTAAGTGCACCTGTATCAGTGAATTTGGACTGCTTCCATTTGTAATTTCTTCTTGAGTGAGAAGTCTTGGTTTATTCTGAGTTCAAGCCCTAGCATCAACTATAAACATTTTGGAAAGACAGATAATAACTAGAACATTGCCTTTTTGTCTACATTTTATAAAAACCACTCTCAGGGCCTAACATTTCTGAGGGCAGAGAGTCAAAAGTTTGTGATCCTATTATACAGAGTAAAGTGAGTCAGAAAGAGAAAGATAAATACTGTATTCTAACACATATATTTGGAATCTAGAAAAATGGTACTGAAGAATTTATTTACAGGGCAACAGTGGAGAAACAGAGAATAGACTTATGGACATGGGGAAAGGGGAGGGGAGGGTGAGATGTATGGAAAGAGTAATATGGAAACTTTCATTACCATATGCAAAATAGATAGCCAACTGGAATTTGCTGTATGGCTCAGGAAACTCAAACAGGGGCTCTGTATTAACCTAGAAGGATGGGATTGGGAGGGAGTTTCAAAAGGGAAGGGATATGTGTATACCTATATGTGATTCACATTGAGGTGTGACAGAAAACAGCAAAATTGTATAAAGCAATTATCCTTCAAAAAAATAAATTAATGAAAAAGAAGTTTGTGATCCTGTAACATCACTTTCTCTATTATCTCAGCTATAATATGAGGGGATTGAGAAGCTTCTGACACACCACATTAAGAGCAAGATATGTGTAGCCACTGATTGCAGAGAGCACTGATCTGAATTTTAGACAACATGCCTCTCAGGCTCCGACTTTTAATTCCAAGAAACAATTTTATGGTATTTCCCCTTTGTCCTTTCTCAAGACAGCATCAAGTTCCATGAATTTTCCAGGATCAACGAAACAAGTTTTCTTTCCTCTTGCCAAGCGTATTTTATAGAAATACTTCCTTAAGACCTTTCAATTCCATCTCAACAGAAGATAAATGTTTTCCAGAACATAACAAGACATATGAGGGTCTGAGGGAAGGTCATCTGCTGAAGCCACTAAGAATGATGATACCCATCACAGAAACTCAAAAGGGATACTTCTTGGGCCCCAAGACAAACATATTTTGGGGTCATATTTTCCACCTGTTCCTCTTCAACTACTCTTTGCTCTTCTCCTTAATGGTATGTTTCGAGGGCATTCCCATTAGTATGAGCTCCAAAGGCCTATCTCTGCACTGCTGTCAGCCTCTGCATACCAGATACTGACTGAAACACCACCTACTCCTTCAGTTCAGTTCAGTCTCTCAGTCATGTCCAACTCTTTGTGACCCCAAGGACTGCAGCATGCCAAGCCTCCCTGTCCTACACCAACTCCTGGAGCTTGCTTAAACTCATGTCCATCTAGTCGGTTATGCTTTCCAACCATCTCATCCTATGTTTTCCCCTTCTCGTCCTGCCTTCAATCTTTCCCAGCATCAGGTTTTTTTCCAGTGAGTCAGTTCTTTGCAACAGGTGGCCAAAGTATTAGAGTTGCAGCTTCAGCATCAGTCCTTCCAATGAATATTCAGGACTGATTTCAGGAAATCAGTTGGATCTGATTGGTTGAATATGACTGGTTGGATCTCTTTGCAGTCCATGGGACTCTCAAGAGTCTTCTCCAGCACCACAGTTCAAAAGCATCAATTCTTTGGCACTCAGATTTCTTTATAGTCCAACTCCATGCATGACTACTGGAAAAACCATACTCCTTGCTCCTGTAGTATTTTGAAGCATGTCCTAGACCTCACATCATGGGATGTCTATATCTATATGTATTTCTAAAAGTTAAATATCCATGCTTTTAAACCTTATAATACCTTACCTCTTAGAAGGCTTCTTTGGTGGCTCAATGATAAAGAACCCACCTGTCGTTGCAAAAGATGTGGGTTTGATCCCTTGGTCGGGAAGACCCCTAGAGAAGGAAATGGCAGCCAACTCCAGTATTTTTGCCTGGAAAATACCAAGGACAGAGGATAGTCCTTGGTTTAGGACAGAGACTATACCAAGACAGGCTATAGTCTATGGAGCTGCAAAGAGTTGGACATGACTTAGCTACTAAACAAAAACAACAGACCTCTTAGAAGAAGTGCTAAATCTAGTAAAATCTTATATAGCTAGTGCCTGCACAATGTCAAGGCAAGACTTTGGAGGAATGGATATGAAACAAATTCTGTCCTTCGTTTTAGTAAGGAATCTGTAATGACATTCCTAGGGCTTCCCCAGTGGCTCTGATGGTAAAGAATCTGCCTGCAATGTGGGAAACCTGGGTTTGTTCCCTGGGTCAGGAAGATCCCCTGAAGGAGGGCATGGCAACCCACTCTAGTATTCTGCCTGGAGAATCCCTATGGACAGAGGAGCCTGGCGGGCTACAATCCATGGGGTCTCTAAGAGTCAGACATGACTGAGCGACTAAGCACAGCACATTGACATTCCTAAACAAAATAAGTGAAGGTAAAGTAGAAAATATTTCCAGGAGCAGCTATTAAAAACTTACAGAGGTACCTCTTTAATGATATAAAGAAAGGAATTCTGGGTACCATAGGGGTGTCTTGGAGTAGGAAATGGCGACCCACTCCAGTATTGTTGCCTGGAAAATTCTATGAACAGAGAAGACTTGTGGGATACAATCCCATAGGGTTGCAAAGAGCAACTGAGCATAGGGGTGTCTATTTATATCTACATAGAAGTATCATTAGAGAGAGATTGACTATCAATGTGAGGGATACTAGAACTTAAGATTTCAGAAGAGTACTTTTAGATGTTAATAATACATGGTCTGGAATGAATCTGTGTTAGTGGATTGTTCAAGTATAATGAAGATGAAGGGAGCTGAAACTAAGAAAGAAAATCCTATACTTTTTTACCTCGTATTTTCAGTTTTAAAAACTTAAAAAAAGAACCACTTCATCAGCTCTTTTCATGTGAAGTTTGAAAAGTGTTCTTCAGCTAATTTTGGTAGTTCCTCCTAGAAAGCAGGCTTACTTATATCAGTGATGCTCACTTGAAATCATTAAGTCTAATTCCCTCACATAGCCTACATGTATATTCAGAATAAATATAGGTATTTTAAATTTAACAAAGTAAGTCAATAGAGACTAAAATATACAAACATAAAGCCTGTTGAGAAAAAATTAAATAAGACAATTCAAGGTTAAGTTCCACTCTTGTTGCCATACAAGTTATTGTTACCACAGCAACCATAACAGTCTTATAAAAACACAAGTGATTTTTTTTATCACTTTAAAATATCATGTTATTACTCTCTGTAATAGTTTTCTATCTTACTCAGAATAAAATCTTTGCCATGGCCTGTAAGACCCTGCATGGTCTGACCCCTGCCAGTCCATCAAGCCTTATTTCCTATGGTTCTTTCCCAGGTTTCTGTGCTCTAGCAGGTCTGACTAACTTTTCCATTCTTTGAACATGTCAAACTTGTTTCCAACTCATGGCTTTTTCCTTTGCTGTTTCTCATCTTGAAAGGCTCTTTTATCTTTCTAGGATGGGCTCTTGCTCTCCATTTAGGTCTCAGCTGAAAAAAATCTTACCTGACAATTACATCTTCATCCCACCCCCAGCACATACTGTCTATCCAATTATCTTGTTTTAGTCTTGGTATTTATCACTAAAAACCCTTACTTGTTGTTTGTTAATTCTCTTCTCCCTGTTCCCATGAGAGCAGAGTTGCTATCTGTATGTCACACCCTTGTTTCCCCAGAGACTAGAACAATTTTTCCTGGTACATAATAGCATTGAATATATATTTGTTTTGCTGTTGAAAGAAATAAATACCCTGGGAAATGAAAGTTCAAGGAGAGAGTTCTAAATAGCTTTCCTAGAATGGGTAGGGGGCTGCTTTTGCTGCTAAGTCACTATAGGGGGAAAGGGGATAACTAGTAAAATCTCCTTTGATTATTTTTTATGAATCTAAGAAGACTCATTTTTAAAATGTTTAAAAGACAGAAAAAAGACATACTACCTAATTGTGAAAATTCAAAAGAACCGCTCCCCGACACACACACATTAATAGAGACTAAGGAGATGAAACTGGTGATGTTGAAACTCAGTTTTCTATCTTTCCCTAATACCTGGACTTGTCTACTCATATCTACTTTTTTCTTTTTAACACAGGGACTAAATTTTTTATAAAACAGACTCTTTGCATACTGTCAGAGTATGCTCCGCAAAGACTACCTGCATCAGAATCGTATTAAGTGCTTGTTAATGCAGATCCCTGTGCCTTGTTTAGAATTGGGATCCAGGAATCTGCTGGCTACAGCAAGTTCTACAAGTGAATATTTTATGTCCCTGAAGCTTTAGAACCCTCACCTCTTGACCCACTCTTGAGGAGTGTAAGACCATCTGTCATAACAACTGTGAATGAGAGCTACACAGATTGCTTGGACAATGAAATGGGAGTAGTTGTTGTTGTTTTTTCTTTTTTTCTGCTGAATCAGGGTAGCTCCCTTATTCCCTTCCTTCCTTGGTATCTACTAAAACTGAAAGTGGTAACTTCAGTTTAGGTTCCTTACAATTTTCATAGTCTTGCTATGCGTGTGTGCCTGTATACTCAGTCGTGTCTGATTCTTTGCAGTCCTGCGGACTGCAGCCCACCAAACTCTTCTGTCCATGGAATTTCCTACTCCAGGAGATCTTCCGAATCCAGGGATAAAATCCAAGTCTCCTGCATTGTTAGGAGGATTCTTTACCACTGCACCACCTAGGAAGCCCATACATACTCAGACTCAAAACAGATTTTGGTTGCAAAGAAGGAGCTGTTTCTCTGCCCCCAAAATGGTAGACTTAACATTACTCTATTACTATTATTTCCCTTTAATCTCTGCCTTGGTCTTTCTCATCCTGTGATTTCCCTTATTTCAAATCCCTTTCTGCTTTACTGTAAGAGAAAGAGCTCAGGGAATGATGAGACTATTAGCTTATTGAAGAGTATGTCTGTGCTACTTTGGAACAGTTAACACAGTATCATGGCAAGCAGAATATAACAGGAGTGACTCTCTTCACACATGTATTTTATATGATTTAAATAAAATTTCAGAAGACACAAAGGAAAGTATGTTTGCCATCTGAAACTATGGCTTCAAAACCTGGCCTCCTCTTGTAGAGGTATATTATTATGTTTTATTCCCAAACCCCATAGTTATGAAAGGCTTCATTTCTTCTAAAGCCATAACTTGTGTAATTTGTTGCTTTTGTAATTCATTGCTGATTTTTCTCTATTTTATCTACCAGCAAACACTATAGAAATGCTCTGAAGTAACTTTGTAGTCAGTCTTGTTGCTTTGTTGTTTTGACATTTCTCCCTTTTAGTCTTCCAACTGGCAGAATTTTAACTTTTTCATTATTGTATAGTTATTTAGTTATAGTTTATCTCATTATTTTTCCTCTTTTTATCCACTACCATTGTCTGTCCTTTAAACACAAAACTTTCCTTTTATATGACCTCAGGTCCCTTTTCAGTTTTGAATTTTCTTTGTCCTGTAGGGTCTTAAATATTCCAGAAATTAATCTCTCTCTTTATCATACTTTTCTGTCTTTTCTGATATGGAAATAGGCAAAACTTAAATTCCTTGACACTTAACTAAAGCTGCTCTTTAAGCTTTTTTCTGCCTATTTTATCTTCTCTACAATACTTTTTACTGTATGGAATTATTTGCTTTTAAAATAATCATCTGTCTAGTCTATCACCACCACCACCACTGGAATGTAAGTTTTCTGAAGGCAGAGACTCTATCATAGACTTTATTGTAGTCCAGCACCTAGAAAGGTGTTTTTGGCTACTGATTCACTGTCTATACAAAGAAAGATTAAAGCTAAATGTAGAACTCAATGTACATATTTGGAATTGTTGTTTTCTTTATCATAACTGGAATTATCTTTTTATAAATTGCTTTTTTAATCTGTCATACATTTTGAAGCATGGCAGTCATATGAGAGTGTACATCAGTATATATACATTACACATATACATACTACATTGTATACTGTTTTCAATATTCTATACATGACAGATGTTATACTTTTTTACTGGAGATTCCCATCAGATAAGTTAATGTGATCAGTTTTTTGAATAATTACCTTTAAAACATGTGGCTTTTTACTTCTTTCTAAAATGACACTTCGAGATTGAAAATATCATTTAAGAATTAAAAGAGCATACCTCTTACTGAAACTTGAATTTTTTCCAAAAGGAAAAATCTTGTTAAAAAATCTTGTCTTTATCCAGAAGCCAAGGAAGAAAGCTATGGAAAGTTCTAGCAACAGTGATAGTGATTCAGGCACATCATCAGACACGTCAAGTGAAGGTATTAGTAGTAGTGATTCGGATGACCTAGAGGAAGATGAAGAAGAAGATCAAAGTATTGAAGAAAGTGAAGATGATGATTCTGATTCAGAGACTGAAGCACAGCAGAAAAGTAACAACCAGGTAGGTATAAATCGTTTCATTGGGTGGTATCTGCACATTATTCATATTTAGGAATTAACTGGCTTATCTTAACTCTCAAAGTCCATATAGTTTAAAGTTTATCATTGCCTTTAGTTCTTCCTTTTGCACAAGAATAAAAGGAGATAGAGAAACATTTTTAAAGGGACATTTTGTGAATTTAGTGAGCTTTATATATTTATCAATTATTGGAAACACTTTTTTAAGGTACCTGTTTTCTCCCCCATGATTTACTGCTTGATTTTCTTTGTTTTAACAGATGTTAAAAAGTTGCCTTTTAATTTGTATTTACAGGTGCTATTACATGGTGTTTCAGACCCAAAAGCAGAAGGACAGAAAGCAACTGAAAAAGCCCAGGAAAAAAGAATTCACCAGCCATTACCTCTTGTGTCTGAATCCCAGACTCACTCATCATTCCAATCCCAGCAGAAGCAGCCTCAGGTTTTGTCACAGCAGCTTCCATTTATTTTCCAAAGCTCTCAGGCAAAGGAGGAATCTGTGAACAAACACACAAGTGTAATACAGTCTACGGGATTGGTGTCCAATGTGAAACCTTTATCTTTGGTAAATCAAGCCAAAAAGGAAACTTACATGAAACTCATAGTTCCTTCTCCTGATGTACTTAAAGCAGGAAATAAAAATACCTCTGAAGAATCTAGTTCTTTGACCAGTGAATTGCGTTCCAAACGGGTGAGTTAAAAATAATTTATAGAAGAATTTTATTATTAGACAAAGAGCTCTTATATAGTCTTACAATGTTTAAGTTTAAACTGAATTCTACTCTTAAATTTATACTTTCTTAGTCACCAGGAATAGAATATTCACACCAGAAAACTAAATTTCTGTGATTTTATATTTACCTACACACCTGTTTAATATACTTTTGGAAACGCAATCTTGTCATCTTTTCTTAGGCTTAATAATTTAGCAGTAAGAGAATAAATATATTTGCATTGGACACTTCACAGTTACTTTTGTTTAGAATCAATTTCTTTTTTTCCTAATATTAGTATATTCTTTTTTAAAGAAATGAACTCTTGAATAATTTACCTCTATAGTCCTGTAATTTATCAATTTTAAGCAAAAAAATCCTTTCTAAGAATTGTTTTCCTTTACCATTCTTAATGAATTATACAAAACACAAAATATTTTGAGTAAATTTACTTACACAAACACCAGAACCACTCATCAGAAAACTTTTTTCGTATTTATTTTCTTGCTGTTAATTTTATATTATTGTATAGTCTACAGTCATATGTTCAGAAGAATTCTAGTAATTAAATGACCAGTGCTTTTTATTCTTGAACTCACCCAGACTGGAGAAAAAATATTCTGTTTGAACACAGTCGCCTGACTTTTGTTTATAAAAACCATCATTAGGCATCCTAATCATTGGAAAAGACTTACTGTTTTGCCAACCATTCATTATTTTAAGTGCTGCATATGTATTTAGTTATTGGATAACGACATCTGTAATGCCACTAATAATATCATGTACATATTCATATGATCAAATTGAGATTCATATGACTTAACTCACCCAAGGTCACATGCTGGTTGGTGATGGAGCTGGAATTCAAACTTAGATTCTATAACACTAGAGTCCTTGTTCTTAATCACTATGATATGCTGCCTTTCTTTCTCCAAAAAAAAAAAACCACAATGTCCTTGTCCATTGACTATTTTCTAAATTAATTTTTATTGGAGTATATAGTTGATTTATAATGTTGTGTTGATTTCTGCTGTACAACAAAGTAAATCAGCTATACGTATACATCTCTCTCCTCTTTTTTGGATTTTCTTCCCATTTAGGTCACCACAGAGTTTGTAAAGTTCCCTGTGCCGTACAGTAGGTTCTCATTAGTTATCTATTTTATACATAGTAATATATACATGTCAATCCCAATCTCCCAGTTCATCCCACCTGCCCTCCCCCCATGGTATCCATATGTCTTTAACAGTGAAGAATTTGACGTGAAAGTGAAAGTTGCTCAGTCGTGTCTGACTCTTTGCGACCCCATGGACTATACAATCCATGGAATTCTCTAGGCCAGATTACTGGAGTGGGTTTACCAGCTGAGCCACAAGGGAAGCCCAGGAATACTGGAGTGGGTAGCCTATCCCTTCTCCAGCGGATCTTCCCAACCTAGTAATCGAACCAGGGTCTCCTGCATTGCTGGCAGATTCTTTATCCAACTAAGCTATCAGGGAAGAATTTAAGAACAAAGTCAAAGAAAAGTGAGGAAATCAGAGCTCTTTTGAGAATCTAAATGAGTAGTTCTCAAGCCCAAGTGTACATTAAAATCACCTGGAAAACTTTAAAAAAGAACTAACCATTTCAGAACAATTTAAAATCAGAATCTTTTGTGTTGAGATTGAGATATTGCATGTCTAAAAAGCATCCCAAGTATTTCAGATGTGCAACCAAATTTGAGAACCACTAATCTAAATGGAATGACGAGTGGTTTCATAATATCACACATATGACAACTTGTAATGGACTGGTCAATTGTTAGGAGTTATTGGCATCACATTATTGACTCTCTTTGAAAAGTTAAGCAAATTAAAAATTACTTTGCATTGGTTACTTTAATTTTTTCATGAATATATATTCCACTTTAAGATAAATTAATTTACAGAGCAACACCAATAGTTACTTGCATTTTGAAAGTTTTCTTAATTTTTTAAGAGTTTCTTAAATTCCTATTTAAAGATTTGTATGTGACATCTATTAGAAAGTCATTTATTAAACATTTGCTTTATAAATGTAGTCAAGCGAGGCTTTCTACCCATGTGATCTTATGTAATCCTTACAAAATTGTGTGAGGTAAAGAAACTAAGGCTCAGAGAGGTTAAGTCACTTTTCAAGATCATATTACAAGTTACGAGAAAATAGATTTTTAAACCAAGATCATTCTGATTTCAAAGCCCATAATAAAGGTGAAATAATTTGGTGTTTATGAAATGTTATGGTAGTTAGTGGGAAATATTTTATGTGACTGCACATTCACAGTAGATTCAACTGTGAATGACTTTATCTATTTATTGGTATCTAGAATTGAGAAGGCAATGGCACCCCACTCCAGTACTCTTGCCTGGGAAACCCCATGGACGGAGGAGCCTGGTAGGCTGCAGCCCATGGGGTCGCGAAGAGTCAGACATGACTGACCGACTTCACTTTCACTTTTCACTTTTCATGCACTGGAGAAGGAAATGACAACCCACTCCAATATTCTTGCCTGGAGAATCCCAGAGACGAAGGAGCCTGGTGGGCTGCCGTCTATGTGGTCGCACAGAGTCGGACACGACTGAAGCGACTTAGCAGCAGAATTGAGTTAAGGGCTTACCAAGGGGCACTAGTAGTAAAGAACCTGCCTGGCAATGGAGGAGGCATAAGAAACACTGGTTCAATCCCTGGGTCAGGAAGATCCCCTGGAGAAGGGCATGGCGACCCACTCATGTATTCTTGCCTATTAATCCCATGGACAGAGGAGTCTGGCAGGCTATAGTCCATAGGGTCAGAAAGAGTTGGACATGACTAAAGCAACTTAGCAGGCAGAAGGCAGGCATTGAGTTAAAGGATATTTTTATAAATACTTCTCTTACATCAGCCTTCCTTCTTTACATTACAGTCTAATATATTTAGAATTTTGCTTGATTTCTTATGACAGTTTCCATTATTTCACTCTTCCTTCTATGTATCTGCTTTCCACACTAGTCGATGATTTTCTTCAGTGTTATTTAATTATTGGATCCTTTCAAACCTTATACTTTAGACATTTAATTTAAGTCAGTATACATTAATTGTAGTAAAGACCAGAATTTTTGCCTAGATTTTTTGTGGTCTCCAGAGAGTCAGGTAAAGACTAGGGGAACAAGAGCTTTGAGGTAGGACAAAGCTTTGCACCTCTTTCTTCTCATACTTTGATCACCCAAGGGCTATCTTGAAGTAGCTACCATACAGGTCTCATTTTTCTCCCTTCCTACTTTATGTCCCACCCCTAATATCAAAAAGGATAGCACATTTGCTGTAAAAGAGTAACTGATGCTAGTATTGGGATAAACTACAGTCATTTTGGGTTATTTTAGAACACCTTCAGATGTCAATATATAAGAAGTAATTCTTCAGAGTTATAGAATGAGAAGCAATTTCAGAAAATTAAAATATGAAACATAAAACTAAAGGGAAAGTTTTTGATTTTTATGACTCTTGATCCTATATATTTGGAAGGAATATTAACTGCCTGTTAAAAATATTAACTGCCTATTAGAATACAAAATGATGTGACAAAATTTTGTTCCAAGAGATGAAAATACACTAAAGTTTTCTGCTGAAAATTTAAATCAGTGTATGTATAAAATATGAAATATTGAGTACATTATATATATACTCATATACTATGCAATATTTATGTTTCATATAAATATTAAATAAAATTAAGTATATTAAAATATTTTATGTGAAAGTTTGCTATAAAATTCTTTTTAAAAAGATAAACAATTATGTAGTATAATATTTTATATTTTATTCACTGAATAAATACCAATTAAGCATTTTCTCTTTGTGAAGCATTGCCTTATGTACAAATATTATATTTCAGTCTTTGTTTACAAAGAGTTAACTTAATTTTCTAAACAAATACTGTTAAGTTAAATACGATAAAAAAGTTTATATGGGAATTGCTTACTGCTTATTAGTACTGGTACTTTAAAATATTTAATAAGTCATTCTGTGTGGCATTCCATCTCCATTTATATTTATGAAATAACCCACCACAAGTCTTTGCTGACTTGTGTATTAAGAGTCCAGGTCCAGTGCTGACAATACTGTTGGTTTTAATTTCAAGGCAACCATTTTCACTGCAGAATTTTACCTTTCAAAATTTAACTTCTATTTCTATCAACTTCAGATATTTTAATCATTCTACTTCAGTTTTCTTTTTTATATTTTAGTTATACAAGTTTAATGAAATTCATATGATGTTATTCTTTTCATGAAGATTCTGTTAGTCAAATAAATTTTTGTTGCTGTTTACAGATGTAAATTTTATGGTTTAATGGTTTACAAATGAATTTTTCCCAAAAAAGCATAATTTTTTCTAAACTGTTTTCTACGTTCTTTCCAATGCTAATGTGCTAAAGACACTCCAAAGCAGATTCCACAGAACATTAAGCCAGCCTTTCTACTAACTTCAAATCGTGGTTACTGTAGAAAACTACAGGATAGACTATAAGTGGGGACATAAAAGAGCTCAAGGATAGGAGAGATGAGTGCTTTAGGCTGGGACAAATATAGGAAGTGTCTTGAGTTGGATTTTGAATAACGAACAGGATTTCATCAGCTTGAAATGTATCAGAGGAAGACATTTTATGCAAGGAAAATGATTATAACAGAATGTAGAGGTGATGAAAGTACTGTATGACATGCACTGGGCATGGCCAATAGTCCAGTTGGACTACAGAGGTATGTTAGTGTCTACTTGAAAAGTAATTTGAATATCAGATATAAGTGTTTAAGGTTTATAAAGTTGGCAGTGGAGGAAGAGGCACTAAAGGTTTTGACCAAAGAGCTAATATAAAATATAGCTTATTTTATGAGAAAATTGCCCTTGACATATGCATATATTGGGAGTTGGGTAGGAAGAAGTGATAATATGGCTTAAATTTGAGCAGTATTTCAATGAAAGAATCCAAAACACATAGTATTAATGTGGCTGACTTGAAAAAAAGAAAAGTAAAGGTGTTTTTATGGTTTCAAGTTTGGGTCATTGAAAAAAATGGGAACTGCAGTAATAAGAGGGGAGAGCAGTAAGGAAACACATATTTTGAAGGGGAAAGACTTACTAAATTTTTAAATATATTATGTCTAGCCAACGTTCAGCAATCAACTAGTCATCACTTCTACTACATTTATAGCACTTAAATATCATGATTTAAATTTGTATATGATTAGTTGTTGTCAGATACAGAAGGCAAATAAAAGTAGTCTTTATTCTTATGATACATTATTGTTTTGTATTCTACTTTATGTTTCAACAGGAACAATATAAACAGACATTCCCAGCTCAGTTAAAGAAACAGGAGTCATCTAAGAGCCTGAAGAAGGTTATTGCAGCTTTGTCAAATCCAAAACCAACCTCTAGTTCACCAGCGCATCCAAAACAAACATTAGAAAACAGCAACCTTAGTCCATTCTTGACAAATGCACTTTTAGGTAATCACCAACCAAATGGAGTTATTCAAAGTGTCATTCAAGAAGCTCCTCTGGCACTTACTACCAAAACTAAAATGCAGAGTAAGATTAATGAAAACATTGCTACTGCAAGTAGCACCCCTTTTTCCTCACCTGTAAATCTGAGTACAAGTGGAAGAAGAACCTCTGGCAATCAGACAACTGTCATACCCTCTCCCTCTCCCATACTGCATAGTCAAGGGAAGGAAAAAGCAGTTAGCAACAATGTAAACACAGTAAAAACACAGCATCACTCTCATCCTGCAAAATCTTTAGTGGAACAGTTTAGAGCAACAGATTCAGACATTCTTAGTAGCAAAGATTCTGAAGATTCCAATGAGGATGAAGAGGAAGATGATGAAGAAGATGAGGAAGATGATGAAGATGATGACTCTGATGACAGCCAATCAGGTTGTTTTCTACTCTTAAGTTTAAAGTGTTTCTCTAAATGCTATGTGAACCAAAACATTTTAAAGAGGTTCTTCAAATCCACAGATTTGAAATTGTTGTCATTCACTGTTTCATGCAGCTCTGTGCCTTTCTATACTGAGTGGTAAAGTAAAGGAATAATTGAGATTGAAAATCCTAAATTAAGTTCTCAGCTTATTCATTTAACAGTAAACAAATAACTTTAAAATGAATATAAGTAATTCATGAATTAAGAACTTGAGGAACTTGCTTAATTTCCATTTAATTCATGACCACTCATTTGTCCTTTCTTTTTCATCTCTTCTGCTACTTGTTAAATTGTGTCACTGGATATTTTGAAGAAAGGCAAAATTTTACTCAGTCATTCAGAAAATACCAAAGAGCCTAAATCTCTATGAATATTTTTTAGCAACACAGAATTTATTTAGTAACATATAGAGTACCCCCTGATTTTATTTCTTTTTTTTTTAATTTCTTCTTTTATTTCCCTTTAACTCTCTTTCTTGTTCCACAGAAGATTGAAAATATAAAAGATAAGATAGTTTAAAGTTTAAATACAAAGATGAGATACACGTTATAAAAGCTTTTGAATTTGTTCCTGGTCAGCCACGAATCCAATTTTAAATTTTCTATCTACCAATATAAGTAGGAAAATATAGTCAATTATACAATTTTTAAAATGTCTATAAAGTAAAAACAACCTACTTGCTCAGGGTAAGAACAGCTTTTCCTAATAATATATTTTCCTAGGGTTCCCATAAACACAATTTTGCATGATACATAGTATTAATAGCTTTCAAAGGTAACTTTTATAATGAACTTCAATGTGGGTAGCTAGTACTACACAAAACACAATTGCACAGAAGCTGTTGTTCTGGGAACCATTAAAATACAGGCCTAGTATCATTTGTGTAATTAGATTTTACATATCTATAGGAGTAGATGCAGATTTATAGGACTACATTGCTAGCACAGACTTAAATTATTAAATCATTAAATTATTCCCCACAGTTTTTTTCTGTAATACTATCTTTTGTGAAGCCTGAGAAGCTTGACGAGTAGAATAACTGCAGCCCAAAAGCCAAGTATCTCTCCACCAAAATTGTTTTCTTTTGCCTCATAACCCAGAAGAAAGGATGATAGTTCCAGAGTTCTCTTCCTCATACTGAACCTTGTGTACTTCTCAGATTATTGAAATCTATTGATTTAAATAATAAAATTCTGTTTCCTCTATACTTTAGTTTCTTTATTAAATTGAAAATAATTTTGAAAACTCATCATGTGAATAGTGTCATGTGAGAAGAACTGTTTTATAATTCAAGTTTTATGATTTGAGTAAAACAGTTACTTTAATGAAGAATTTTGAGGATTTATGGCCTACATACCTTGTGCTCAAATAGCTTTTAAGATAGTAATTTTTACATTTACTCTTCAGGAAAGTTCCTCATTTGAGTTCTCAGTCACAAATGCTGATTCCTGAACTATTCCATTTAGATACAAACTGCAAACTGTTGGTGATTATCTAGTTATAATATACAAATGCTTCTTTTACTTCCCAGAATCAGATAGTAATTCAGAATCAGATACAGAAGGATCAGAAGAAGATGATGATGATGATAAAGACCAAGATGAATCAGATAGTGATACTGAAGGAGAGAAAACTTCAATGAAACTGAATAAAACAGCTTCCTCTGTCAAAAGCCCTTCCATCAGTCTCACAGCTCACTCAACACCTCGTAACCTCCACATAGCAAAAGCCCCAGGCTCTGCTCCTGCTGCCTTATGTTCTGAATCCCAGTCACCTGCTTTTCTTGGCACACCTTCTTCCACACTTACTTCAAGTCCACACTCTGGTACCTACACTTTATTTTTATTATTGTGAAGTAGAAATCAAACCATAACAAGAATTCTTATTTATACAGTGTTCTGGGGATGATCTCATTGGAATCAAGGGCTAGATTTTAGGTTGGCTAAGAAAGGTCAGCGTGTATTTTCAAAGGATATGACTCACTACCATTTTTTCTCTGTGCTTCCAATTAAGAACCTGATTGATGGCAGCTCTTGAGTTTAAATACTTTCCTGTTATTATGTTCAGTTTATACTTCTAGAATTTAGAATTTGACTGACAGTTGGACTTTTTTTTTTTTTTGGTAATTTACAAAAATGAACTCACTTTTTTTCTTAAGATACGACTGCATGTCTGCCCAACACATAGCCAGTGTCATTTGTATTAGTGAGTACTAGTAGTATTTTATTAACATGCCATATCTTTTTTCCTATTTGACCTTCTATAAACTATTAGAGGTCTTCTTTAAAAGGTTTTGCATTATTACTCTCAAATTAGTCTCTATTCTCAACTCAATAACTAAGAAAATATAGGCGTGTATTATAAAATAATATATTATTTTACACATGTCACTCTTTTCTTGAAAATTTCTAGTTTTGTTTTCATTTGCCATGAACCAATATGATATTCAGCTTATTTAAGATGTGTCAATTTGTATTGGTGAAGCTTGATCTTTGTCATGAAAAATTTTCCATATAATTATAATGCTATTCTTTGTACTTTAATTAAAGTGCTTTTGACTATGGATTTATATGGCTATAGAAGTTATATTATTTTTAAATGTATGATCCAACTGTTGAAATTTTTCAACATCTTAAAACTCACATTTTCAAAGAAAACAACTGTACATAGTTTCCCAAAACCTCTATCTGCTATTTTCCTCCTACTTCTTTAGCCATTTCCTTAATAACAAGATGAGAGAAAAGCTTTACTTTTTTACTTTCATCATCTTTTCATTAGAGAGAAATAAATACTAGCTATTATGTCATGCAAACCAAAGGAAAAAAAAACCCTCTACTTTATACAGTGTGTTTTGTTGAAAAGAATCTAAAAATAATGTACAAACTGCAGAAATACACTAAATAATTGAAGTCATTAAGACACATTATTCGAAGAAAAGTTTCAAAACTATCAAAAATTTTTCATGTGTATAAACTAATCTTTTATGTTAACTGGTTGAATTTTCTTGAAGGCACTTCCAAAAGGAGAAGAGTAACAGATGAACGTGAACTGCGTATTCCTTTGGAATATGGGTATGCAAAATAAGATTTATCTTTATGCTTTTGCCCCACATATTTATGCATGTTTTGATTTCTCATTCTCTACTGTTACTAACAGAAGTGAATGTACTGCATAGTATTTATTAAAGCAGAAGAGCAAAGCTGATATATGTGAGGTTGATATATCAGAAAACTAAAATTAAGCCTAACTGCTGGGTTTAGGTATGGTAGAGCTGGGATGGGATCATATGCAGCCAGGTGGGAATATGATTGAAAAAGTTGCAAGAGCAAATCATTTGGCAAAAAGCAGGGACACAGTTAAGAGTGTTAGAAGTTTTTGTGAAGATAGATTTAAAGTATGGTGAGAGCCACTGTAGGTAAAACTGAAAGACTTAAGCAGAGTTTGGCTAAAATGGTTGAATAGGAACTGAGAATTTTCACACTGCAAGTTTGTGATCCCCAAAGAGCAGAGAGCCAAATTTGCTTTATTCTTCTCATTTAAAGCTTTTCAAATATAAATTCAATACACCCTGACACATTACTGAACATGTACAAATACCCAAAGTCATGCCAGTGTGATTTCTTAAAATTTTAATATTTGTTTAATATTTGTAAATTGAGTTTGATTAACTTTAGTTGAATTACTTAGCAAAAATCTCAATTATTTTATTAGTAAATGTATCTGAATTGTATGACTGGCTGTTTATATTTTTCTTTGTATTTTTTGTGTTGTCTAAAGAGCATGTGTTCTTAAATTTTTTTAATTTTTATTTTTAAAAGTTTTCTTAAAACTAAGTATGTTATAACCCTCATTTCTATTATGTGTAGCTGGCAGAGAGAGACAAGAATAAGAAACTTTGGAGGGCGCCTTCAAGGAGAAGTAGCATATTATGCTCCATGTGGAAAGAAACTTAGGCAGTACCCTGAAGTAATAAAGGTACATACTTTTCACCAAATAACACACATTTGGTGCCTATTAAGCTTGCTTATGGGAAAAAAAGTACACTCCTTTCTCAGAGTTCTTTAACACAAAATATTCTCTTGTGTGAGACTAATGAATGTGCTTAACCTAAATTGATCTCCTATTAAAGCCATAGCCCTTTAATAGAGTATACAAAACCATAGTGTCCTGAAGATAGCTATACATCAAAGCTGGGTTGTAATTATTAAAACCTGAAGTGGAAAAATATGTGATTTTTTCAGTATCTCAGCAGAAATGGAATAATGGATATCTCAAGGGACAATTTCAGCT
Organism: Giraffa tippelskirchi; assembly: GCF_054371585.1. Lineage (NCBI taxonomy): Eukaryota > Metazoa > Chordata > Mammalia > Artiodactyla > Giraffidae > Giraffa > Giraffa tippelskirchi. Next base: position 98,807,299 of record NC_137277.1, read on the forward strand.
TCAGTGCAAAAATAAGAGTGGGTGACTTCTATGAAGCCAGAGATGGACCACAGGTATCCACTTTTTAAAAAGTACAGTCTTTGAACCAAAAAGTAGTAACATAAACTAAATGAAGTAAATTTCACTCACTCTGGAGCATTGCTTTTTGTTAGTTAATTCTTATAGCTATACATATAACTTTGTGGTAGACACTCACAAGGCCTCAATATACTGTGTTTCAGTAACAAGGAGCTTTGGCATTTTTTATTTTTCAAATTTAAGTAAACTTTATCCTGTTTGTTAATTCTGTCATTAATTTTGATAGTTTATATAGGTATAAAAGTATCTGCATGTTCATGAGAAATATAGGAAAACATTAGTTCCCTGAAAGGTAAACATTAAAAAAAAATTTTGAAGAGAAAAAAAAATTGTTTAAGTCAGTCTGAGAGAGGATAGATATGCCTTAGTTTTGGGGAGGATCTTACCCATTTTATTATGCCATACTACATGATCTATTGTCACAAGTGTGATAATTTTTTGATGGAGTTAGGGGGAATTCCGTAATAGTGGATGAATGAAATTTCTCCTTTTTGCAGAAATTGAATTTTTAAATAATTATACACATTTATGAAACTATCACCACAGCTCTCTTTGAGTTTAAGGGTTAAGTACATAACTTCACCAATCACCACAAAGAACTTACCACTAAAACCTCATTTCCTATGTTTCCTTTAATGGTTTGCCTTTATTCCATACTTAGATTCAGCTACATTTGCTCATTATTCCCTTTATTAGCTCCATTGAAAGACGTCCTAGTTATGGAGTGAGGAGACCTAGATTCTTGTTAATCCATGAAATAGTTTTATGATTTCAAGCAACAAAATCATGCCCTCTTTTACTTCAGTTTCTTTATCTGCAGAATAGGGACAATCATAATTTTCCTTCTGCCTATGAGGCAGGATGGTGATGAGGTTAAAATGAAATCATATGGATGAAAATGTTTTAAAGGGTTAAAATGCTCAGCCAACTGAAGTTGGTATTTTCCTTCTTGATTGAACTTTCTTTTTTCCCATTACAATGCCCAGAAAGATTTTCTTCTGGCGATTAATATTTTCTATTGTGAATGGGCAAGTTTTTCCATACTATCTTACCCTTTAATTTTATATTTATAGAAGTAGAAAATGACTTCTTAATTCTTCAAGAGATTCATTCCTTTTGAGAGCTCAGAGATTAAGGGAGTTTTCCAAGATTACACAATCTCAACCAGGTAGAAACCTAACTAAACTCAAGATTTCTGACAAGTGATCTTTTACATTCATTGTGTGACCTATTTTCCATTGTCATCCATGACGTTTTATGAAACAAGTTATGTCCACATCCACTTGTTTCTTTACTAGTAATTCTAAAATGCCAAAAATTCATCTGAGGTTTAACTTGTTTATGAAAATATATTCTAGGATTTTTCTTTTTTTAACTTAAAAATCTGTGTAACTTACCAGATTCTTAGAATTTTAGTGAACTACAGCATTATTTTATACACTTCATATATAGCAGATCAGTTTTTAAGTCACAAACATTAGAAGGCAATAATGATTTTATTTTAAAATTCCCATCTTTTAATCTTTTCATTCATATTAATATAACCGTCTCATTTAAATATGCCAATGATATCTTTATGTTTTTAAGTTAAATAGAATTTTATTCTAGAGAGGGAAGCTAATTGCCATCCAGTACATAAAGGACTTTAGTTTTGTATCAGTGGTAATTAGAGTCAATCTATGAAGCCTCATTAGGCAGAGCAGAATGTTCTTTGACATCCATTCAGTTTTATTAAACGTAATCAGTGTTTTCCAAAGCATATTGTCTTATTGAGAGATCAGTTCCAATCAAGGAAATAATGATGAATTGTTAGATCGAGACTATGTTAAGCTGCCAACATTTCAGCAGCCTGCTAAGAGAAAATATTAGCAATTTTGAGAACACTTCTCTCAACTTAAAAAATATAAGTTGATTTTATTTCAGGATACTTTTAGAGAACAACAATTAAAGGTAAGTAATCAAAATAAGTTTACTTCATTAGAGATGCGTGTAGTTAAAGAAACATACTTTTTTAGTGTATGATCAATATGTATAAGCATATGGTTAATTAGAAATATATATAATTATATAGTAATTTTCTGTGAAAATGAACAAAGATTGCCTATCTTTGTTAAAGTATCTTAATGTGCAATAATTTTGATTGGCCTAAATTTTGTAGAAGATATAATTTGAGACAAACACTGTTTCCAAGTAGTGATGATCTGTATATGTTTATAATAGGTTGGCTTTTATACAAATTGTATAAATGGTCTGATGGTGTACGTAAATTGAAAAATAAAACTGTGCATATTGAAAGACTGAAAGGAAATGTGTCAAAAATTTAATAATGGATGTAATGGTTGGTGGTAGAGTGGATCTAATTTTTACCTATGTTCTTACATGTTTCACAATTCCTAAAATTTGCTTGTATTGCATCTATAATGTGAAAAACAGTTTCCTATTTAAAAATAATTACATCTACCCATATAATCCAAAAAAGCTAAGCATTTGGTTTTCCAAATACATGGAAATTTTACATAATGATTTTAAATGTTACTGCTACAGTTTTCCAAGCTACATATATTTATTTTGGGTGTTTGATTACAAATGTAATGCTATATTTATAGATTCATTATTATACTTAATCACTCTCCTAATAAAATATTTGCATTGGAAAATATATTTCTTCTTCATATTTTTTCTCTTAAACTTACCAAAACCAAAAAACAACTGAAACAGCAGTTCTATAAGTTCTAATTTTGCTCAAGATATTTCAAAAACTTACAGCAGTGGTACTCTATATTTTACAGATGAAATTTAGGAAATGATAATTTTTGTTAGAAGATAATATCTGCAATAGAGAAGCAGAGTTATTTTATGTTAATTATTTTGACAAAATATTTCTGAGCTTAAGACTATGATTATACATATATTTATTAACAGCAAACGTTTTTGAAAGTATTGGTTAATTGTGTATAGTACAGTAAAATGAGAGGTCTGAGAGTTCATGGGGCTTCCCTGGTGGCTTAGTGGTAAAGAATCTGCCTGCCAATGCAGGAGAAACGGGTCCCGTCCCTGGGTCAGGAAGATCCCCCGGAGAAGGAATGGCGACCCACTCCAGTATTCTTGCCTGAGAATCCCATGGACAGAGGAGCCTGGCGGGCTACATTTCATTGGGTTGCAAAAGGGTTGGATATGACTTAGCAACTAAACAACAACACCGTGAGAGTTCATATTTATTAAAATTTAGTAAATTCATCCTTAAATGACAACAATTTAATGATTACCTTTTTAAAATTAAAAAGAGAAGCTGTTAATTAAATAAGATAGAGTTGACACAAGAAATTAGAGTGTGGAGGGGGCTTTAATCGATCCATTATCAGTTTTGTTTATTTCAGTCTACAAAAGTGGTGAGAGATTTGTAAAACTGGCCACTTGTTAGTATCTACTGATCTTGGCTACCAAAAACTTCCTACTAGCTTCTATAAAAATCATGATTTTAAGGATGATAGATTTCATGAAATAAAATGAACCATACACTCTTTATAGACACATGATACACTAGCCTGGCTACCTTCTTTACGAAATTGTTTTAACTATTTTAGCCAGTGAAACTCCTTCGAAAAGGCAATATGGTAAATATATTTCTTGTAGAATTCTCATCATATTGTAAGGACTGGTTGAACCTAATGTCTATGATTATTTTTATTTTATTTTGTTTTTGAGTGTCAGAATAATAGAAAGTAAGGTTGAGCTAGGCAGATTTTGGTAAATAAAAATAGGGTTTCTTTTATTTACCTTAATATGATTCTTAGGTAAAAAGGTGAAAAATATTCACATTTTTGTTAGAAATATATGATGGTTTCACAATGTTAATGGCAAGATTATTTTGAAATATATGATAATCTACATTGCAAAATATTTTTGTGAATTATAGAGAACAAAACATTTAAGCATAAATATAACAGTTAAGTTTATTTTTTCAACCAGGAAGTTCACCAGCAAAGGTCAATAAATGTCTACTGTATTCAGGCCAAAAAAGCAAAGAAAAGAAAATATGCAAAGAAGGATCAAGTTAAAAGTGACTTAGGAAAAAAATGTTGTTTTCTCTATTTGAGATGTACCTTTTTAAGATTTTTTTTTAGTGTCTTACTTCCTTGAGAAAAGAAAAGTATCATTCATACTGAAAAGAGCCTTTTTCATATTTAATAAGTTAATATTTTGGCTAATATTTAATATTTCAAGCATTTTTTTCCCCCAAAATTTTCCTTAAATGGATTTTCCATAAAGAAAGTATGAACACATAACAGTACAGAAATGAACTTGAAGTCTTGGCTTTTAGGCAAAACTAATATTCATAGAGAAACTGAAGACTACAAAAGAAATAGAAGTTATGATTACTGGTTTAAAGAAGCTTATAGTCTGAGAAAGATAAAACACTAAGCAAAATGCTCTTCAGCTACAGTCAGGGTTTTGTTGATAAGGAATAAGGGGAGACTTCACAATAAGGTAGGCAATATAGAGCCACTGGCAAGACTGCAATGCTGTTAATTTTTACAAACAGTTCAGTTCAATTCAGTCGCTCAGTGATGTCCGACTCTTTGCAACCCTGTGGACTGCAGCACACCAGGCCTCCCTGTCCATCACCAACTCCTGGAGTTTACCCAAACTCATGTCCATTGAGTTGGTGATGCCATCCAACAATCTCATCCTCTGTCATCACCTTCTCCTCCCACCTTCAATCTTTCCCAGCATCAGGGTCTTTTCATGTGAGTCAGTTCTTTGCATCATGTGGCCAAAGTATTGGAGTTTCAGCTTCAGCATCAGTCCTTCCAATGAGTATTCAAGACTGATCTCCTTTAGGATGGACTGGCTGGATCTCCTTGCAGTCCAAAGGACTCTCAAGAGTCTCCTCCAACACCACAGTTCCAAAGCATCAATTCTTCAGTGCTCAGCCTTCTTTGTAGTCCAACTCTCACATCCATACATGACTACTGGGAAAACCATAGCCTTGACTAGACGGACCTTTGTTGGCAAAGTAATGTCTCTGCTTTTGAATATGCTGTCCAGGTTGGTCATAACTTTTCTTTCACGGAGCAGGGGTCTTTTAATTTCATGGCTGCAGTCACCATCTGCAGTGATTTTGGAGCCCAAAAATATGAAGTGTGTCACTGTTTCCATTGTTTCGCCATCTGTTTGCCATGAAGTGATGGGACCAGATACCGTGATGTTAGTTTTCTGAATGGTAAATTTTAAGCCACTTTTTCACTCTCCTCTTTCACTTTCATCAAGAGGCTCTTTAGTGCTTCTGTGCTTTCTGCCATGAGGGTGGTGGCATCTGCATATCTGAGGTTATTGATATTTCTCCCAGCAATCTTGATTCCAGCTTGTGCTTCATCCAGCCCAGCGTTTCTCATGATATACTCTTCATATAAGTTAAATAAGCAGGGTGACAATATACATCCTTGACATACTCTTTTACCAATGTGGAACCAGTCTGTTCTTCCATGTCCAGCTCTAACTGTTGCTTCCTGACCTGCATACAGGTTTCTCAGGAGGCACATCAGGTGGTCTGGTATTCCCATCTCTTGAAGAATTTTCCACAGTTTATTGTGATCCACACAGTCAAAGGCTTTGGCTTAGTCAATGAAGCAGAAGTAGATGTTTTTCTGGAACTCTCTTGCTTTTTCAATGATAAAACAGGCGTTGGCAATTTGCCTTTTCTAAATCCAGCTTGAACATCTGGAAGTTACTGTTGAAGCCTGGCTTGGAGAATTTTGAGCATTACTTTACTAGCGTGTGAGATCAGTGCAATTGTGCAGTAGTTTGAGCATTCTTTGGCATTGCCTTTCTTTGGGACTGAAATGAAAACTGACCTTTTGCAGTCCTGTAGCCACTGCTGAGTTTTCCAAATTTGCTGGCATACTGAGTGCAGCACTTTCACAGCATCATCTTTTAGGATTTGAAATAGCTCAACTGGAATTCCACCACCTCCACTAGCTTTGTTTGTAGTGATGCTTCCTAAGGCCCACTTGACTTCGCATTCACATTCCAGGATGTCTGGCTCTAGGTGAGTGATCATACCATCGTGATTATCTGGGTCCTGAAGATCTTTTTTGCATAGTTCTTTTGTGTATTCTTGCCACCTCTTCTTAATATCTTCTGCTTCTGTTAGGTCCATACCATTTCTGTGCTTTATTGAGCCCATCTTTGCATGAAATGTTCCCTTGGTATCTCTAACTTTCTTTAAGAGATCTCTAGTCTTTCCCATTCTATTGTTTTCCTCTATTTCTTTGTACTGATCACTGGGAAGGCTTTCTTATCTCTCCTTGCTATTCTTTGGAACTCTACATTCAAATTGGTATATCTTTCCTTTTCTCCTTTGCCTTTAGCTTCTCTTCTTTTCTGAGCTATTTGTAAAGCTGCCTCAACAGCCATTTTGCCTTTTTGCATTTCTTTTTCTTGGGGATGGTCTTGATCCCTGCCTCCTGTACAATGTCACAGACCTCTGTCCGTAGTTCTTCAGGCAATCTATCAGATCTAATCCCTTGAATCTATTTGTCACTTCCACTGTATATTCATAAGGGATTTGATTTAGGTCATATCTGAATGATCTAGGGGTTTTCCCTACTTTCTTCAACTTAAGTCTGAATTTGGTAATAAGGAGTTCAAAGAGCCACAGTCAGGTCCCAGTCTTGTTTTTGCTGACTGTATAGAGCTTCTCCATCTTTGACTGCAAAAAATATAATCAATCTAATTTCTGTATTGACCATCTGGTGATGTCCATGTGTAGAGTCTTCTCTTGTGTTGTTCGAACAGGGTGTTTGCTATGACCAGTGCGTTCTGTTGGCAAAAGTCCATTAGCCTTTGCCCTGCTTCATTCTGTACTCCAAGGCCAAATTTGCCTGTTACTTCTGGTATTTCTTGACTACCTACTTTGTCATTCCAGTCCCCTGTAATGAAAAGGACACCTTTTTGGGTGTTAGTTCTAGAAGGTCTTATTGGTCTTCATAGAACTGTTCACCTTCAGCTTCTCTAGCATTACTGGTCAGGGCATAGACTTGGATGACCATGATATTGAATGGTTTGCCTTGGAAACGAACAGAGATTCTGTCGTTTTGAGATTGCATCCAAGTACTGCATTTCTGACTCTTTTGTTGACTCTGAGGGCTACTCCATTTCTTCTAAGGGATAGCTTCTAAGTAGCTAGATATCCGCTGCTGCTGCTGCTGCTAAGTCGCTTCAGTCATGTCCGACTCTGTGTGACCCCATAGACGGCAGCCCACCAGGCTCCGCCGTCCCTAGGATTCTCCAGGCAAGAATACTGGAGTGGGTTGCCATTTCCTTCTCCAGTGCATGAAAGTAGTAGATATAATGGTCATCTGAGTTAAATTCACCCATTTCAGTCCATTTTAGTTCACTGATTCCTAAAATGTTGATTTTCACTCTTGCCATCTCCTGTTTGACCACTTCCAATTTACCTGGATTCATGGACTTAACATGCTAGGTTCCTGTGCAATATTGCTCTTTACAGCATCGGACTTTACTTCCATCACCAGTCACATCCACAACTGGGTTTTGTTTTTGCTTTTGCTTCGTCTCTTCATTCTTTCTGGAGTTAGTTCTCCACTGATCTCCAGTAGCATATTGGGCACCTGCCAACCTGGGGAGTTCATCTTTCAGTGTCTTATTTTTTTGCCTTTTCTTACTGTTCATGGGGTTCTCAAGGCAAGAATACTGAAGTGGTCTGCCATTCTCTTCTCCAATGGACCATGTTTTGTCAGAACTCTCTTCATTGACCTGTCTGTCTTGGGTGGCCCTACATGACATGCCTCATAGTTTCATTGAGTTAGACAAGATTGGTTAGTATTCTGTGATTGTGGTTTTCAGTCTGTCTGCCCTCTGATGGAGAAGGATAAGGGGCTTATGGAAGCTTCCTGATGGGAGAGACTGACTGAGGGGGAAACTGGGTCTTGTTCTGATGGGCAGGACCATGCTCAGTAAATCTTTAATCCAATTTTCTCTTGATGGGTGGGGCTATGTTCCCTCCCTGTTATTTACCTGGGTCCAAACTTTAGTGGAGGTATTTACCTGGGGCCAAACTTTAGTGGAGGTAATGAAGATAATGGTGACCTCCTTCAAAAGGGCCCATGCATGCACTGCTCCACTCAGTGCCCCCAACCCTGCTGCAGGGCCCACCTATTTTTCAAATAAGTAAAGAACAAAAGATTGCGAGTCAACAACCAGGGTTCTAATTCAATTCTGCTGTTAACTGTCACACCTAGTGCAACATAGCTGTGGGCATATATGGACACAGAACATGAGAGATCAGTACCAAAAAACTGAAAGTCTGGAAGTTTATGTCACTAACCTACCAGGTAGGGTTTTTGATTTCTAGGCAAGGGCCTATACTAGGAAGTGAACTATATGAATCCATGTGTAGAAAGGAGATACTTGACAGTCCTAAGTCTTTGAGGGTAACATACTATGAGTAACTGGAAAGCATAGTCAGCATTGTGGAAACAATTGTGTCAAACCATATCTTTCTCAACTGATTTTAACCGATGAAACTCATTTCCAAGCATAGATAACTGTTCTTACTCTTTAACATCTTTCAAGTGTTATTCAGTATATGATATTAATAAACTTTGTTATCAAGATTAAGAATCCCTATGCTGTAAAGTTTATGATATAGAAAGCTCTGACACCATAAAGTAGCTACAAATAGACATAATGCTAAACTGTGAATTAGTTGTAAGTAACTCCAACAAAATTCTAATTTTTCTCATGAAAATAACTTTAATGTTATTCTTAAACTAAGAAAAAGAAAGTAATACGTTAACTTTCTTTTTTTGAATAAATTTTGGCTACTCAGTGAATTAAACCTTTAATATAAGCTTCAGATTCCTAACAATCCATTTCTTATTTTCTAAAATCCAGGAATCAAAAGACATTATATGTAGTCCAATATATGCAACTCCCTTAGAAAGCATTTACTTTAGAAATGTCAAGGGCAAAAATGTAAATGACAATGTCACTATATTGTCTGGTAAGCTTGGGTGCCAGCATATTCTGTTTCTTTTTTGACACTAAGCTGAATAATACATAAGTGTAAAATTGTACCTGGATAAAAACAGAAAAACAGATCAAACCCTTTAAATCTTGGCTAAAAGTTGATTTTATTATTAATAAGGTACCTTAAAAACTGAATACAGATTCCTTTACAGACTCTTTTATTAGTCTTTCTCTTCTTCAAGTGTCACAAATGTCACTTTTATATTTTTCAATTTATGTGATGCTTACTGCCTTGGTGCCTAAGAGCATAATAGAAAAATGAAAACCTGAACTAATCAAAAGCTTCTCATTGTGGTGAACATAAAAATAGTTTCTTGGCTTCCTTCTTAGTGGTTTATGGTATGAAAATGAAGCTAGTACAACTCTTGTTTCTGTTGACTTCATTGAAATCTCAGCAAAAATAAATCCTTGTTTTCCTCAGAATTAATTTGTGAAATTATTTTTACCTGGAAATTACTGAAAAGATATCATTTTATACATGGATTATATTCATTAATTTTTTTCCTGACACAGTTCTACTTTGCCATTAGCTTGGCTGTGGTTTCATGACTGAATATTGGGTTCAGTCATTTATCAAGTTTAAGAACATCTTGTAACATCAACTAAAAAAGTACATGTGGTAGTTAAGAGCACAGGTTTTAGAGTGAGAGAATTGGGTTCAAATCATAGTTCGGTTCCTTGTTGTCTCCATAGCTTAAGAAATTATTCAGGTGGGCTTGAATTCTCTCAGTTATAAAGTAAATACAATAAAATCCACTGTATTAGATGATGCTATTGTGAAGATTAAAGGACGTAATATAATCGAAATGCCTGGAACTAAGCATAGTGCTTGGAATGTGGGATGTAACCACCATCCATTATGGTAGCAGAAGTGGTATTTATATTTTTCAGTACCTCTTGAGTTGAAATATTCTTAGAATCCTTTCTCCAAGTGTAAGTATCATGGCATAAAATATAACTCAAGAACTTTTGATTACTTTTGGTTGCAGAATTGCCCACAGTGGTTGAAGCTAAATTCCTAATTTGAAATTCTTTTTAAGAAAATGACACACTTAAAACATTTTCTCAAACTTTACACTAAAAGAGTTATTTCTTTAAAAGAAATAAGAAATAAGTGAATTACTTTAGAAGGATTATTTTAAAAGAATGCCTTTCTAATATCTGAGCATATTGATTTGGACTGTAAATAGGTAAAATAGTGTTGTTTTTTAAGAGAAAAGCAGGTCATCACAAACAATAATATATTTGTTTTGATTGACATACAAAGGATAATGAAAACCAGACTCTGATGGTATCTACACACTGCACAGGATTATTCCTATAATACATTACCATTATGCTGGTAAATGTGTTTCCATCAGCAGGCTTACAGTGGGAAATCTCAAATATACACCATATATTCATCAGCTTTAGAAATTATCATATAGCCAATATTATTTTGCAGATATACTCACCTACTTCTCGTCTTCCATAATTTGGTGAAGCAATATTATATATCTTATTTCCTCTATAAAAGTATCCATTCATATCTCTGAAAGATAAGAACCCTTGTTATCTACAAGAGTACCGTGGTACCACTATCACACTTTGAAACAATAGTTCCTTGATTTCAAATAATAGTCACCGTTCAAATACTAAGTTGTCCTTTAATTGCCATAATTTTCTGAACAGTTTGTCTATTTAAATCAATATCTAGATAAGGTCTACACATTGGGATTTTTTGGTACATCTTTTTTTTTTTTTTTACTTCTTGAAACTTATCTGTTGAAGAAACTGTTGAAGTTTGTAGAATTTCCTAGACTGGATTTGCTGTGTAGTTAAATATATACTTCTCATCCTGTTTTTCCTGTGAAGTTATAGTAATTAAGTCTAATATATATTTGATTTCCCTTTGTGAGAGGGCAAGACTAATTTATAGGTGATGAATTCAATCTCCATCAGGAGACTTATGTCTGTCTAGTTGTCTCTCATTTTGGTGGATGGCAACTATTTAAGTTCAATACTTTGATTAATTCATCAAGTATTGCAAAATTCTAATACATTAACTCTTAGATTCCTTCTTGGATGTATTAACTGTATTTCTATAAAGAGAGCTTTCATCTGTTATTTGGATAGCTTAATGTTTGGTTTAACTGGTAGTCCATGAGAAAAATCCATAGAGGTATCATCACACAACTAATACTTTAAAATATCTGCCAACTTTATGGTCATTATATTTCAGAAATGGTGATTTTAAATATATATCTATTTATATGTTTATACATATATATATATAGAAATCCTTGTATTTAAAGTTGAATTTATTATGAATATAAAAAATGTGCCAAGTCCATGAATAACTCTAAACATAAATTTATTTTAAAAAGTAAAATCCCTAAAGGTTGTAATAGCTCTATAAATTTCAAAATATCTGTGAATTTTCTTAGAATTATTTCTGACATGTTGACCACCTGTGTTTATTTTGCTTATAATATATTATTTCTATAAAATGTTAATTAAAAGGGAATGCAGTGGTGTCTTTTGAAAGAAGAGGATGTCATTCCCCGTATCAGGGCAATGGAAGGTCGTAGAGGAAGACCACCAAATCCAGATAGACAGCGAGCAAGAGAGGAATCCAGGATAAGACGTCGGAAAGGTCGACCTCCAAATGTTGGCAGCGCTGAATTTCTAGATAATACAGATGCCAAATTGCTAAGAAAACTGCAAGCTCAGGGTAAGAAACATAATGTATTTGACACTGTAATAATCACATTAAAAAGTATAAATATTTCTTATATTTTTGACTTATGAATGATTGACACTGCTCTCAGTTTCTGAAAAGGAGAATTTGTGTTTAAAACTGAGAAAATAAGAAGTCCCACTGGTAACTGGAGTTCTTTGATTAGGTAAGCTCCTTTGAAGAGCCATACTCATAAACACAACATAGCCTGTGTGTTTAAAATTACAAAGGTGGATGATAAGCTTTTAAGTGCTGTGTGCTTAGTCATCCAGTCATGGCCGACTCTTTGCGACCCCATGGGCTGTAGGCTCCTCTGTCCATGGGGATTCTCCAGGCAAGAATACTGGAGTGAGTATCCTACCCTTCTCTAGGTGATCTTCCTGACCCAGGGATCACACTCAGGTCTCCTGCATTGCTGGCGGATTCTTTACCAGCTGAGCTACCAGGGAAGCCCAAACTTTTAAGGCTTGCACTGAAAAAGAATCTACCAGCACTTGGCACATGCCTTAAAGTTGTGCCAACCTTCTGGAAAGTCTCATTTTAACAGCTCCCAATTCCTTGAGGTGGTACAAGCGAATAACTCCAAGATATGTGGATTTATGGAGTAAATTTTCAGTCAGAGAGCTCCAATTACTGGTATGTAACCCAGTCTCTGAGTTCTTCTGTAGTGTGCACATATTACATATATTTTCAGAATGCCCAACTAGTGGTTTTAATTCAAAAATATTTAAGACCACCAGAAAGTATCACTATCAAGCACAAAGTACTCATAATAACCTCAGATGTACTTATGAGTCAAAATTATACATAAATTATCAACATTAAGTTCCCAGGCTATGTCTGACACAGAAAAAGCTGACTAAAAGAAAATAGTCCTGCTATGAGTTTAAGTTACTAGTTACAACTGGGAAGCCTCTTCTTGTGAAGACTATCTGAATGTACATCAGCATACACGTTGGTGTCTTATATTCACAAGCATATATATACACATACATCAATGTAAAAGAAAGGTTCGGTAATAAGAACTGACTTAAAAGACATGCAGAATTTTACTTCTTAAGGGTTTTCTCTGGGGGAAAAGTATGACATTTGTTTATTGTAAACAGCAGCATAATATTGATTTCTTTGTAGCTCTTGTTTTTATTACAAAATAAATGTCTATGACAAAAACTCATAGAGCAGAATGGCTTCTGTAAAAAATATTAATGAGTGAAATCATTATTAACAATTATTTTCTTAGTCTATCCAGTAATATGTACATACACTCCTATATACATATGTCTTCAAATACTCATGTATGTACATATGCATATAAAATATGTTGTTTTACATATGTTGGGCTTCCCTGGTGGTGTGCAGTAGAGAATCCACCTGTACTGCAGGAGATGCAGGTTCAATCCCAGGGAAGATCCCCTGGAGAAGGAAATGACAACCCACTCCAGTACTCTTGCCTCAGAAATCCCATGGACAGAGGAGCCTGGTGAGCTACAGTCCATGGGGTCACAAAGAGTCAGACATGACTTATTGATGAAACAACAATAATTACATATATTTCCTTTTTGATGTCTAAGATAAAGGGCTTATAGTGTATATACTATTCATCTTGTCTTTTTTCCAATTAATTTATCTTGAACATCTTTCTGTAGCAGCACTTAAAAATCAACCATATTCTTTTAATGGCTGAATAGTAAGTGATACTATATATGATTCTACCATACTTCATTTAATTAGTCTTCTTCTGATGACTATTGTAGCTCTTTCCTGATCTTTGCTATCACAAACAATGCTGCAGTAAGTACATATTACACATATCTTGACATCTTTCTAAAGGTGTGCCTATGTATATTATAAAATTCTAGAGATAGAATCTCAGAATCAAAATATATGTTCATTTTCACTTTGGGTAAACAGACAAATATTATCTCCAGAAAGATTGCACTAATTCATACTTCTTCCAATGGCATGTAAGTTAACTGCCTGGTATTTAAATTAATGTTGTATAAGTTTTTATCTGCCATGGTATGTTCGTTAAATATTTTTCATGTTACTCTGTTTGGTTCCTTTTAAGACTTATCTCCCCTGAAAAATTGCTAGTGAAGGTTAAAAGGAAAGTTAATATATTAGCTGATAGAGCCATACATGATGAGTTTTTACAATTAGCATTGTCAGTAAACCACTGTCTTTTCTGAAGAATGTGTAACACTGGGGAATGTGCATTGTTTTTGTGTGTAAAATAAGAAAGCTTGAAATTAACTGATATCCAAAGTGTGGGCTCTTCATGCATGTTTTGCATATCTTATACAACTAGCATTAATACTTAGTATCTAAAATGGCAACTTTATATTTGTAAAATTAACTAAATTTTTTCAAATTAGAAGTTAATTATTCAACTTTTATTCAGATGTTTTTTCTCCCTCAAGATTTCAAATGGCTTGTATTCTACTACATAGTTTTCCCCTTGTTGTATTATGTGGCATTTTGCAAATTCTTTTATGTTTGACCTTATTGTGTAGGAATGTTCTTTCTTGCATGCATATAAATGTTAAATATTTAGCAGTAAATAAATAATTATTAATATATACTCAAGCTGGTTTTAGAAAAGGCAGTGGAAACAGAGATCACATTGCCAACATCCACTCGATCATCAAAAAAGAGAGTTTCAGAAAAACATCTATTTCTGCTTTGTTGACTATGCCAAAGCCTTGGACTCTGTGGATCACAATAAACTGTTGAAAATTCTGAAGGAGGATGGGGATACCAGACCACCTGACCTGCCTCTTGAGAAACCTGTATGCAGGTCAAGAAGCAATAGTTAGAACTGGACATGGAACAACAGACTGGTTCCAAATAGGAAAAGGAGTATGTCAAGGCTGTATATTGTCACTCTGCTTATTTAACTTATGTGCAGAGTACATCATGAGAAACGCTGGACTGGATGAAGCACAAGCTGGAATCAAGATTGCTGGGAGAAATATCAATAACCTCAGACATGCAGATGACATCACCCTTATGGCAGAAAGTGAAGAACTAAAGAGCCTCTTAATGAAAGTGAAAGAGGAGAGTGAAAAAGTTGGCTTAAAGCTCAACATTCAGAAAACTAAGATCATGGCATCTGGTCCCATCACTTCATGGCAAGTAGATGGGGAAACAATGGAAACAGTGGCTGACTTTGTTTTGGGGGCTCCAAGATCACTGCAGATGGTGATTGCAGCCATGAAATTAAAACACGCTTACTCCCTGGAAGGAAAGTCATGACCAACCTAGACAGCATATTAAAAAGCAGAGACATCACTTTGTCAACAAAGGTCTGTCTAGTCAAGGCTATGGTTTTTCCAGTGGTCATGTATGGATGTGAGAGTTGGACTATAAAGAAAGCTGAGCACTGAAGAATTGATGCTTTTGAACTGTGGTGTTGAAGACTCTTGAGAGTCCCTTGGATTGCAAGGAGATCTAACCAGTCCATCCTAAAGATCAGTCCTCGGTGTTCATTGGAAGGACTGATGCTGGGAAAGATTGAGGGCAGGAGGAGAAGGGGATGACAGAGGATGAGATTGTTGGATGGCATCACCGACTCAATGGACATGGGTTTGGGTAGACTCTGGCAGATGGTGATGGATAGGGAGGCCTGGAGTGCTGCAGTTCATGGGGTCGCAGAGTCTGACACAACTGAGCAACTGAACTGAACTGAACTGTGGTATAATATGCATGCTTTTTCCTTGGGAAGAAAAGAAAATAACAATGAATCGCTATCCCCCTTTTATTTCTAAAAGGTTTCTACATCAACACTTTGAGGGGGTTACCTGAAAGGATTCTGTAAGATTCTGTTTCATACAAGGATTCAGCTAGGCTAAACAACTGGACTTAATTTGAAGAAAGATTCAAGACAGTAAAAAAAATGCAAATTTTGTACTTTTAAGCATTGTGAAATGACAAGTCTTCTAATTTCTCAGAGAATACATATAGGAATCTGACAAAATCTGAATATTAAAAAAAAAGCTTTCCACCTGTCTAAATAAACCTGCTTCTTAGTTGGTCAATACCATTTATATCTCAAATTTTCTAAAATACCTAATAACATCTGTCCATTTCATACATTATGGAATCTGATATGCCCTAGTCTATACAAAGTCCTGTTATTTCAGATGTTCCATTTAGAAAGCAAAATGCTGCCAATTTTTAGACACATTGTGATTTTAGATATGTTTAAAAATGCATCTTTGAATCAAAGAAATGTGGTATGTGTAGAATAGCCCTAAATCAAAGTGAAAATAAGCTTTATTTCAAAATAAATTTTTTTCTTTGAAATTTACATATTCTTCATTCATGAAAGGTATTTTTCAAATTAAGTGTTCATTACAATAGATAATATAGTCAACAACCATAAACCAAATAAATGAGAAGATATTGGGAGCTGTTTATTCCACAGAACCTGAGTGAATTTTCTAGGTATCTAACTCATTCTCCTTCCTCTATAGTGTCCCTAATTAACTTTTTTTTTCTTTTTTTTATATTCTTTTTTTCATATTTTCTCTGTTCATAATATAAAAGTTAAGCTGCATAAATTTTAAATGATTAATCCAAATTGTATCTTCCTTGCTAAAATGAAAAAATATCAGTTGAGCTTTCTAATGTTTTTAAAAATTACTGTGAACTTGTGTGGAGTTTGAAATTGACTGATACATTCATATACAAAAATACACCTACATGTGTGATAAAAATTTCCTTAGTATAAGCCAAACTGCTATTAGAGAGCATCAGTTTAGCTTGGAACAAAGCATCATACTTATGCCACATTTTCTAGAAAATATAGTTTTTTAACAACTTGGCTTCCCTGGAGGCTCTGATGGTAAAGAGTCCACCTGCAATGCAGGAGACCCAGGTTCGATCCCTGGATTGGGAAGATCCCCTCGAGAAAGAAATGGCAACCTACTCCAGTATTCTTGCCTGGAAAATCCCATGGATGGAGAAGTCTGGCAGGCTACAATCCATGGGCATAGAGTAGGACACAACTTAGCGACTAACACGCTTTGCAACAGTTTATGGCAGATTTTGGTCTTTATAGCAGAGTTTAGTGAAAACTTTCAATTCTTAAATGTTAAAAAAAAATGTTTATCTGGATCTATCATAGTTGAAAGCAGTGTCCTTAATATGTATTATTATCAGAGTTTGCTAATTCTATAGCCCAATTTATACATATCGATTTCCAAGAGTATTTCATGAACAGGAGACTCCTTTTTATGTGGCTCAGAAATTCTTGATGATGCTCAAAACTACTTAATATTAAAACTTATTCAAAGGTTAGAGGTATATGGTAGCATCAGCTTCTACCCATCAAGTCTCCTGGATAAAATCAAACCCGCTTATATTTTGCCTCCTTTTTTAGGTGTTAATGATAGAAAATCAGCCATAGTGAGCAACTTCATCTTAGCTGTTACAAGAACGTAGAGTTACGTTTCTTTCTAAAATCTCAAGATACTCAAATTTCTTTAAAGGTTTTAGAATTAGTAACATACTTCTAAACTTTAGAAGTAGTAACATGGACTATGAAGTCAGAAAGTCCAGGGTATGTATCTAAACTCTGCTCTGTAACTTCTATGACCCTGAGTTTTATTTTATAAGCTGGGCATAATGTTGACTGTCTCATAGGGTTGTTATGAAGATTAAACAAAATCATGTAAATTTAATACAACAGTTCAATAAGTGGTAGAAGTTATTAGTAGAGCTCAAGTAATAAAGATATTACCTGATCATATTCATTATTGGTGAATATAATATATAAGTTTCTTAAAATTAATCATCTGCTACAAGGTTGAAAACAATGTCGAATGTAAAGTGGTATTTTCTAAATGATTTTATGAAAGATATTGTGATACACCACTTTTATAGTTAGACATATTCTGATCAAGTTTGCCAGAAGAAGAAAGCAGGACATTAAATACCTTCTGTATCAGTTACCTCTTGCAACAGTAATGCTGGGAAAGAACCATCGACAAAACGTCAGTGGCATACAACACTAAGCATTAATTGTTTGTGCAGATGGAATCAGCTAGTGTTAAGTTAGGCAGTTAGGCATCTCTGCTGATCCTGACTAGACTTTTTTACATTTATGGAATCAACTAGCTCCCAATCTCCAGCAGCCTAGTCCGAATATGTCCTCACAATAAAGAGCAAGGTATCGGATTAATGATATAGAGTTCAAGTACACTTTCAGACTTATGCTTGCATCACATTGCTAACATTTTATTGGCCCAAACAGATCACATGGCTGAACTCAAAATCAAGGGCCAAGAAAATATGTTCCTCACACATCTTGATGAGTGGACCACAAAGCCACATTGCAAATGGCACAGGTAGAGGAAGAGATGAAGAATTGGGACCATTAATTATGTAACTCTATCCCAGTTTCATACATTTGTCCTTAAAAAGTATGAGAACTATGTTATCCTGAGAAATCGACATTTTCTGGTTTTTTTTTTTTTTAGGAGATTTAGTCTTTTTCCTTTATAAGTAAAAGTATCAGTAGATTCAGAAGCTTTGCCATTTATATAGCTAATTGAAATGCTTAGTTTGGGAGACTTTAGTCTATATTGGATTCTTTTTCTATATATTATTTTTAAGATTGAAGCTAGATCACTTTTTTACATATAGCAGCTACTTCCCTACTCAGTGATGATTACACAAAATGTGAAAAAAAATGTTTCTATATTAGCCTCTGTGATGAGGATTAAGAGAAGCATCATTCTTATTCTATATATAGGATCATATTTGATGAAAAAATGGCAATTTCTAGGGGAAATGAATATAGCATTTCCTGCCATTTTCCTACTGAGTATCTAATGTTATGTTTGACAGTTTTCTTAAAAATCATGTCCATGATGATACCAGTTTCACAGTTATTGTTTTTAGGAGAGCAGTTATGTAAAGTAATTAATAACATTCCTTAAAATTTTGTGTTTTTCAGAAATAGCCAGGCAAGCAGCACAAATAAAGCTTTTGAGAAAACTGCAAAAGCAGGAACAGGCTCGGGTTGCCAAAGAAGCTAAAAAACAACAAGGTTCGTGATTTAAATGGTAGCATCAACTTGAAGAGTGAGTATTGGGTAACTCACAAGAGGCATCTCTTCTTTGTTCCTTTTCTGATGATATCTGTGCTTTGATTTTTCATCATAGCAATAATTGCTGCTGAGGAAAAACGAAAGCAAAAAGAACAGATAAAGATTATGAAACAACAGGTATGTTTATTGATTGGAACTGATTTTTAAAACACAGGCATTGTCTTGGAGTCTATATGTATATTTCTGTATGTGTATTGGACTTTCCAGGTAGCTCAGTGGTAAAGAATTCACCTGCCAATGCAGGAGACACAAGTTTGATCCCTGAGTTGGGAAGATCCCCTGGAGAAGGAAATGGCATTATTTCCATTATTCTTACTTGGAAAATCCCATGGACAGAGGAGCCTGGTGGGCTATAGTCTATGGGGTCACAAATAAGTCAGACATAATTTAACGACTAAACAACAACAAATATGTACATTATTTTCATTTTGATTTCTGAAATAACTATATTTCACAGTAATATTATATATCTATATTAGAAAGTTCTCTTTCATGAATTAAAATTCACTTCATTTTAAAACTAAGTCTTCTACTTCCAAGTTTTTAGGAATTGATTACCAAACAGTAAATTGTCTAGATAATTTGAATATCTTGATAGACTTTGAATATAAGTTGACACCATGAAAAACTTTGAAACCTTTTAAATTACTATATCAGTAAATGAGGGCTTTCCAGGTAGCTCAGTGGTAAAGAATCTGCCTGCCAATGCAGGAGATGCAGGAGATGCAGTTCAATCCCTTGGTTGGGAAGATCCCCTGGAGAAGGAAATGGCAACCCACTGCAGTATTCCTGCCTGGATAATCCCGTGGGCAGAGGAGACTGGTGGGCTACTGTCCATGGGTTCCAAAGAATTGGATACGACTAGCAACTGAGCATGCATGCACATCAGTAAATGAAGGATATTGCTTAAGTATTCAGATTTTAATAAGAAAAGCTTATTGTCCTAAAGCATGTAAAAATACTAGTAAAAATTTAACTTCAAATTATATAGAATAAGGTTTGCGTCTATTGCTTGTGATTGCTTTCACAGTCGCTGAAAAATTACTGCAGTTGTCCCTCAGTAACCACAAGTGATGGGTTCCAGGACTCCCAAGGATACCAGAATCCATAGATGCAGGTCCCGTAAAACAGTTGTGTAGGATTTGCGTATAACCTATGTGCATCCTCCTGTATACTTTAAATCATCTCCTGATAACTTGTAATACTTATAATGTGAAGGCTACATAATAGTTGCCAGTTTGAGGTAAATTCAAGTTTTAGTTTTGAGAACTTCCTGGAAACTTTTTTTTTTTTCTGAGTATCTTTGATCCATGGTTAGTAGAATCTATGGATGTAGTTATGCAGAGCCATCTACAATGCAACAAAATGAAAAAAGCATCATTTCAGCAGCATTCTGTTGTATATCAATAATACCTCTCCTGTGTGTAGTTTTCAAAATTAACTATAGGTAAATGAAGTAACTTTAACATTTTTATAGGTAAAGTGTTACATGACAAGATATTCAACTTTATTTAAGATAGGAATATGTAAACTTCTTTCCCATCTCCATATATTCACTATAATTATGAAAGTAGAAAGGAATTGGGGATAAGTGGTATTCTTTTAAAAAACCATGAAATGAAGTCAATTTTGTTATTATATAAATAGCTGAAAAATAAAATGGCTTGGGTTGAATTTGATATGGCTCTCTCTAAGATTCTTTCCAGTATTGATTAAAGCAGTATGATTAGAAAGAGTTGGTACAGAACTGAGTTTCAGAATTTAGTTTGTAGTCAGGCAGCCTAGTGTTGAATTAGGGCCTCTGCTACTGAAGAAATTTGTAACCTTAGATAAATTACTTAACCTCTAAGTCTCTATTTCCTCCACTGTAACAGAAAATAACTGCATCCTCTGAAAATTAAATGAGGTAATGAATGTGAAGTTCCTACAACAGTGCCTGGCACTGACAACAGTGCCTGGCATTTGCTCACTTTTTAAAAGATGACAAAGATAAACTCATTTACTGTAATGTGAAGTACTCAGGAGTAAACTTGAATTCCTTCCTTAGTTTCCTAATTGTCACAACTAACGCTGACTTATAAATATATATATATATATATATCTACTATATATAAATAAATGCCTTTATTAAAAAACAAATATTTACTATATGTTACATACAGGTAAAAATAAGCTTATATCTTACTTAAAGTGAAATACAGTTGTTTCTATTATACTTTTTTATCAGTCAGTTCAGTTCAGTCGCTCAGTCGTGTCTGACTCTTTGCAACCCCATGAACTGCACCACACCAGGCTTCTGTGTCCATCACCAACTCCCAGAGCATGCTCAAACTCAAGTCCATCGAGTCAGTGATGCCATCCAACCATCTCATCCTCTGTCGTCCCCTTCTCCTCCTGCCTTGAATCTTTCCCAGCATCATGGTCTTTTCATATGAGTCAATTCTTCACGTCAGGTGGCCAAAGTATTGGAGCTTCAGCTTCAGCATCAGTCCTTCCAATGAATATTCAGGGTTGATTTCCTTTAGGATTGATTGGTTGGATCTTCTTGCAGTCCAAGGGACTCTCAAGAGTCTTCTCCAACACCACAGTTCAAAAGCATCAGTTCTTCGGTGCTCAGCTTTCTTTATGGTCCAGCTCTCATGTTCATACGTGACTACTGGAAAAACCATAACTTTGACCAGACGGACCTTTGTCGGTGAAGTAATGGCTCTGCTTTGTAATATCCTGTCTAAGTTGGTCAGAGCTTTTCTTCCAAGGACCAAGCATCATTTAATTTCATGGCTACAGTCACCATTGGCAGTGATCTTGGAACCCAAGAAGATAAAGTCTGTCACTGTTTGCATTGTTTCCCCATCTATTAGCCATGAAGTGACGGGACCAGAAACCATGATCTTAGTTTTTTGAATGTTGAATTTTAAGACATCTTTTTCACTCTCTTTCACTTTGATCAAGAGCCTCCTCAGTTCCTTTTCGCTTTCTGCCATAAGGATGGTGTCATCTGCATATCTGAGGTTATTGATATTTCTCCCGGCAATCTTGATTCCAGCTTGTGCTTCATCCAGCCCGGCATTTCACATGATGTATTCTGCATATAAGTTAAATAAGCAGGGTGACAGTATACAGCCTTGATGTACTCATTTCCCAATGTGGAACCAGTCTGTTGTTCCATGTCCAGTTCTAACTGTTGCTTCTTGACCTGCATACAGATTTATTAGGAGGCAGGTCAGGTGGTCTGGTATTCCC
This sequence comes from Giraffa tippelskirchi, assembly GCF_054371585.1. Taxonomy (NCBI): domain Eukaryota; kingdom Metazoa; phylum Chordata; class Mammalia; order Artiodactyla; family Giraffidae; genus Giraffa; species Giraffa tippelskirchi. The sequence continues at coordinate 98,829,507 of NC_137277.1, forward strand.
ATCTCTTTCAGAATTTTCCAGTTTGTTGTGATCCACACAGTCAGTAAAGCAGAAGTAGATGTTTTTCTGGAACTCTTGCTTTTTCTATGATCCAACGGATGTTGGCAATTTGGTCTCTGGTTCCTCTGCCTTTGCTAAATCCAGCTTGAACATCTGGAAGTTCTCGGTTCATGTACTGTTGAAGCCTGGCTTGGAGAATTTTGAGCATTACTTTGCTAGCATGTGAGATGAGTGCAATTGTGTGGTAGTTTGAACATTCTTTGGCATTGCCTTTTCTTTGGGATTGAAAAGAAAACTGACCTTTTCCAGTCCTGTGCCCACTGCTGAGTTTTCCAAATTTGCTGGCATATTGAGTGCAGCACTTTCACAGCATCATCTTTCAGGATTTGAAATAGCTCAACTGGAATTCCATCACCTCCACTAGCTTTGTTCTTAGTGATGCTTCTTAAGGCCGACTTGACTTCACATTCCAGGATGTCTGTCTGTAGGTGAGTGATCACACCATTGGGGTTATGCGGGTCATTAAAATCTTTTTTGTGTGGTTCTTCTGTGTATTCTTGCCACCTCTTCTTAATATCTTCTGCTTCTGTTAGTGCCATACCATTTCTGTCCTTTATTGTGCCAATCTTTGCATGAAATGTTCCCTTGGTATATCTCATTTTCTTTAAGAGATCTCTAGTCTTTCCCATTCTATTGTTTTCCTCTATTTCTTTGTACTGATCACTGAGGAAGGCTCTTATCTCTCCTTGCTGTTTTTGGGAACTCTGCATTCAAATGGGCATATCTTTCCTTTCCTCCTTTGCCTTTAGCTTCTCTTCTTTTCTCAGCTATTTTAAGACCTCCTCAGACAACCATTTTTCCTTTTTGCATTTCTTTTTCTGGGGATGGTCTTGATCCCTGCCTCCTGTACAGTGTCACAAACCTCTATCCATAGTTCTTCAGGCACTCTGTCTATCAGATCTAATCCCTTGAATCTCTTTGTCACTTCCACTGGATAATCATAAGGGATTTGATTTAGACCATACATGAATGGTCTATTGATTTCCCCTACGTTCTTCAATTGAAATCTGAATTTGACAATAAGGAGTTCATGATCTGAGCCACAGTCAGGTCCCAGTCTTGTGTTTGCTGACTGTATAGAGCTTCTCCATCTTTGGCCGCAAGGAATATAATCAATCTGATTTCGGTATTGACCATCTGGTGATGTCCATGTGTAGAGTCATCTCTTGTATTGTTGGAAAAGTGTGTTTGCTATGACCAGTGCATTTTCTTGGCAAAACTCCATTAGCTTTTGCCCTGCTTCATTTTGTACTCCAAGGCCAACCTTGCCTGTTACTCCAGCTATCTCATGATTTCTCACTGTTGCATTCTAGTCCCCTATGATGAAAAGGACTTTTTTTTTGGTGTTAGCTCTAGAAATTCTTGTAGATCATCATAGAACCATTCAGCCTTTTCAGCATTAGTGGTTGGTGCATAGACTTGGATTACTGTGATATTAAATGGTTTGCCTTAGAAACGAACAGATCATTCTGTCAGTTTTTAGATTTCACCCAAGTACTGCATTTCAGACTCTTTTGTTAGTGTAAGAGCTACTGCATTTCTTCTAAGGGATTCTTGCACCAGTAGTAGATATAATGGTCATCTCAATTAAATTTGCCCATTCCAGTCCATTTTAGTTCGTTGATTCCTAAAATGTTGATGTTCACTCTTGCCATCTCCTGTTTGACCACTTCCAATTTACCTTGATTCATGGATCTAATATTCCAGGTTCCTATGCAGTATTGTTCTTTACTATTTTATAGCTTATCCTATTTCCTGATGGCTAGAGATCCTTCAAATCTTATCAGCACTTTAAATTCAGCTTTGTGATCCTAAACTCTTAAGGTGGCTACAACCTAAATATACATAGTTTTTAACTTCTCATCAAAGAAGCATAGTAGTTCCAATGTCCCAGCAACATTAATACCAATGAGTTTTCATCAAGCTATTTACCTGAGGGTAGTTTCAGAATACCATCTAACTTATTCCTTATTGCCAACAAAATTAATCAAAGTAGAGCTTAGGTCTACTCACATAGTCAGTTATATAATGCCTATTTTAAAGTCAGCATAAGTTCTAGAATAAAATAGTAGCATGTGCTTCTGGGTCATTTATTCAACCTGGTAAGCCAATATCACCAGAGAGTTTCAAGGAAATATTCTGGAAGCTTGCAAAAGTATTATTATGAAACAGAAGGAACAAAAGCATTGGAATATAAAATACAGAGCTCTGTAGTTTCCATTTGATTTAAGGCAAAATATTTACTTTCTACGAGATTTTGTTTTCTTTTAGTAAAATTTTATTTATTAGAAAATTTTCTTTTTGCCACACCATGTGGCATGCAGGATCTTAGTTCCCCAACTAGGGATCAAACTCATGCACCCTGTACTGCGGGCACAGACTCTTAACTACTAGACTGCCAGGGAAGTCCCTAGTTTTCTATCAGGTAGAAAGAAGAAAAGTTCAACTCTTTTTATGATAAAAAAGATATTTTATATAAAGAGCTCAGTTCAGGGATTGGATACTCAATATTATAAGGTAAACCTGTATTAAAGAAATTTATAAAAAATGTTTATCTCTGCTAATGCTAATGACACCACTACTAATATATATATACACACACACACATATATGTTTTATATATATATGTCATATATGTGCATGACATATATATATCTCAACTTCAGGATAAAGCTTTAGACTGAGTGTACGTAAGATGAAGATTAAAAAAAAAGATGAAGATTCCATACCTGTCTATGTACGTAAGAGAACAGTGAATGACTTTTGATGACTTGAGAACATACCACATTATAGGATTGACAAAAGCGGAAAAATTAAATAAAGAACATGCTTTATATAGGTCTCAGGTTCCAATCTAAATAAATACTTCAGATATGGATAAAGTACAGCTTTCTCTTGGAAATGAAACAAAAGATACATTAGGGCTTTTATTTTTTGCAAGCTACATTTAGCATTCAAAAGTAAAATAGGATCACCAATAGCAAAATCGTAGACTGTGAACAGTCTTCTAAAATCAGAACAGTAATTTCAGAAATCTCATTACCCTGCAATAGACTCCTGTAGGGGATCAGTAACATCAATGTGCAAAAAAAAAAGAAATGTTTAAAAACACATTGACCTGTAGCTTGAAAAGATACAACTAGCACCTGGAAATTGAAGCAGGTAATATAATTTTTCATCAGTATAAGATGTGTTGGCTGTGGAAATAGTACAACAAATGCAATTTTCTAGTAGGAAAATTTGGGTATTTGGGGAAAACTGTGTATTATTATCATGAGTGCCAATTTGGGACTTTCAGAGGGGTTTATGAACATGAAATTGTTAACACTGTGCTTATAGCATATGAGATAATGTTTAAATCAAAATGTAAAGCTTTATTAAACTTTAGCTTGTCCTAAATTCTAAAACAATAACTTATACATTAAATTAAGACAGTGTGAACAACAATTTTGTCATGTGAATAATTTTCTACAATGTTGCATTGTAATTAATCCTTTTAAAATTATATTACAGATTATTTCTGAATCTGTCTTATTATAGTAGTTAAAAGCAGTGTATCAATAATATGTTATTTACCACGTGAAGTAAGAAATTATAGTATGGAAATTGTTAATAATAATCTATTATAGTTTTGTGGTACTACACACTTTTTTAAGCATTTTTAATTTATTCATGTCATAGTGAGAAAGGACAAGTACCTTTCCCTGGTTTATGCAATAGTAGTTATTCTGTGCTCAAGATTTTCCAGTGAATGACAGTCACTCCGGATTAGCCTTATGTTTTCTCACTCCTGTTTCTCATTACTGTTTCTCACTTATTCTGTCCTATATTTATTTCAAAATAGTTATAATTGCAAATATTTATAAAAATCCACAGGCTAAAAAAAAAAAAAAAAAGAAAGAAAAAAAAAAAAAATCCACAGGCTAAATGAGTTTAATCTTAGTGGTTTACCTGGTTTCTGTATACTTATGTAACATTTGTATTTTACAAATGGTTTTAAGAAACTTGATAAAATCACATTAATTTGACATGAACATACATGTATGATATTAAATTTAACAGTTAAATTTTATATCCACCATGGGAAACTTTAGTAATTCTGTACTAATACCTTAAATTATTTGATTCTATTTAAATATTTTCCACCTGGATATTTAGTTTATTATCTTAATTGTTATAATTTATTCAACAGGAAAAAATTAAGAGAATACAACAAATCAGAATGGAAAAGGAGCTTCGAGCCCAGCAAATTCTAGAGGTAGAATTCTTAAATGTGATATGATTAAAGTACATATAGTCGTATATTTTAAAGTCTGCAAAATTGAAAATCTTACCTGTGTAGTCTCTCACTCTTACAGTATGTCCATCAGAAATTCTTTTCAAGCATAATGCATAGAGTAAGACCTTATTTAGCAAACTTATCTTATCCTAATAACCTGGGAAATAAGACAAAAGGAGAAACTTCTGAATAACCAATAGAGGTGTCATAAAGTTCATGGCTCAAAGTCGTGTTCTTGACGTCTAGAAAAGTCATTAGGTCTATTAGATATTTACTTTTAATTTAGAAATAAACCATTGCAAAAGTGAACGTAAATTTTAAATGTAGGAATGGTTTAACCAGCTGGTTTTTCTGGTTTCTAATACACCTTGCTTCCCTGGAAGCTGATGGAATAGAACTAGAGGACATATATTGGAATCAGTACAGTAATAGGCACAAGATAGCAGGGAAAAATACAGAAAAACTCCAACCAGCATATATAGGAATTCAAAAGCCTAGCAAGATTGTCTGTAATCTTTTAGTTGACTAGCAAGCAGTCTTCAACACCTTATTATTAATAACTGAAAGGCATTACTCTATTGAACTGTACAGTATAATAACTGATGTTCAGAATAATTGCCCCATGTCATCAAGAAAAAGCCATATTATATTTAGTACACTGTGTCTAAATAGTATATATCTTAAAAATATTTCCATCCAAAATCATGAAAATAAACATTCACTGTTTAACATTGGTGTAGCCTCCCAGCTGGGCTTCCCTTTTGGCTTATCCGCATGCAGTGCAGAAGACCTGGGTTCGATCTTTGGGTTGGGAAGATATCCTGGAGGAGTGCATGGCAACCCACTCAAGTGTTCTTGCCTGGAGAATCCTCATGGACAGAGGAGCCTGGTGGGCTACAGTCCATGGGGTCGCAAAGAGTCAGACACAGCTGAGCGACTGAGCACAGCACAACCTCTCAGTATTCAGGAAACTATTGCTGTATAGATGATTTATTCCCTGAGGGTGTCAAATAGCTGAAGTTTTCTTTTGTATGATTTTTCCTTCTAGAAATATATACATATTTCCTAACCCATTTTAAATAAACTTTAAAAATCCAAATCAAAAGTACTAAAATCTTAAAGTAAATTAATAACTACTGAATAATTATGAAACTACTAGATAGTTAATGACTTTAAGATTATGAAGCTCAGATTTGGTGTCATGATCTTGATATTCAAAGTGTACTTCAAGAAAGATTATAAGATTCCATTCTGTCTTTCTTGAAAACCTTGAATTTAATCACAATAAACATTTAGAGAAAAATAGCTTATATTTACCGTTTAAAATCTACCCCATCTTCTTAATTTTTTACAGTGATCATGTTTTACTTTTAAAAATCAGAAAAAGCAAAAATAATATAAAAAAACTTTTTCTGTGATTGTTTTAATGTAAAATAAACAATTATTCCAGACTTTTAATAGAATTGAAAAAATCAAGAAAAGCTGACATATTCTTAGAAATTTTAAGAATTTTTTACATCTTAATGCTAATCTTTACATTCGAAATGAAAATTAGTTTGTAAATATATTATTAACTGTGAGAAAATCTGTAATTGTCTACTTGTATGTCACGTGTTGTTTTCTATCTTGTGAGTCATGTAGCTCCAAGTTCAAGTCATAGATTATTTTCAGGTTGCAGTGGTACTGTTATATGACTTTGAGACCTGTTTTCCATGCACAGGCAAAAAAGAAAAAGAAGGAAGAAGCAGCAAATGCCAAATTATTGGAGGCCGAGAAACGAATAAAGGTTAGTTTAGATGAGAATCTGTTTTCATTTTTTAAGAATAAAAATTATATGGTATTATATTAGTATCAATTATCACCGACTCAATGGACATGAGTTTGGGTAAACTCTGGGAGTTGGTGATGGACAGAGTGGTCTGACGTGCTGCAGTTCATGGGGTTGCAAAGAGTCAGACACGACTGAGCGACTGAACTGAACTGATACTAGTATCAATTATATTAAAAATAGCCCTCCTCAAAATGATTCGCTGAAAAAATGTTGATCACAGACAAAACATGTGTATAATGTGTGTTTTTAGTGTATATATATTGTATATATTATTTTATATTTTATTATACAGGTTCTGTGTGATACTTTGAGCTCTTTAAATAGCAGACATTAAATCAGAAATATAAACTATCACATAATACCTGTATATAGTTTAAATGGATAAGATCTCCCCAGAGCTGTTTATGTTCCAAATCCAGTTCCCTCCTTAGATTATAGTTTTTTCTTTGTGAATGTCTAGCAACTGTTTTTAACTATTAAAAAGCGAAAAGCCTTCCAAAACCAAAACCTAGCTTTATCAGCTATCACTTACCAATACTAAAATTACCCATCGCTATTTACTGTAACTTCATATGTTGTTTGGAGACGTTTTAGTTTTGATTTTCTGGCATGAAGCATGAGAGAGTTGGACCCTCATACCCCTTTTGACCACTGCCCCCTGCCCCTACACACACACATTTCATCTTTTATCTTCCACTTTTTATGATATTTGTTTACTAAAACTGAACAGCTAGGTGGGCATAACAGTTTAAGGAATAGCCACTACTGTTACATCTTATTACACGATGGTGTGATCACTCACCTAGAGCCAAACATCCTGGAATGTGAAGTCAAGTGAGCCTTAGGAAGCATCACTACGAACAAAGCTAGTGGAAGTGATGGGATTCCAGTTAGCTATTTCAAATCCTAAAAGTTGATGCTGTAAAAGTGCTACACTCAGTATGTCAGCAAATTTGGAAAACTCAGCTGTGGCCACAGGACTGGAAAAGGTCAGTTTTCATTCCAATCCCTAAGAAAGGCAATGCCAAAGAATGCTCAAACTACCGCACAATTGCACTCATCTCACATGCTAGTAAAGTAATGCTCAAAATTCTCCAAGCCAGGCTTCAACAATATGTGAACTGTGAACTTCCAGATGTGCAAGCTGGTTTTACAAAAGGCAGAGGAACCAGAGATCAAATTGCCAACATCTGCTGGATCATCAAAAAAGCAAGAGAGTTCCAGAAAAACATCTACTTAAGCTTTATTGACAATGCCAAAGCCTTTGACTGTGTGGATCACAATAAACTGTGGAAAATTCTGAAAGAGATGGGAATACCAGACCACCTGACCTGTCTCTTGAGAAACCTGTATGCAGGTCAGGAAGCACCAGTTAGAACTGGACATGGAACAACAGACTGGTTCCAAACAGGAAAGGAGTACGTCATGGCTGTATATTGTCACCCTGCTTATTTAACTTATATGCAGAGTATATCATGCGAAACACTGGGCTGAATGAAGCACAAGCTAGAATCAAGATTGCTGGGAGAAATATCAATAACCTCAGACATGCAAATGATACCACTCTTATGGCAGAAAGCGAAAAAGAACTTAAGAGCCTCTTGATGAAAGTGAAAGAGGAGAATGAAAAAGTTGGCTTACAGCTCAACATTCAGAAAACTATGATCATAGCATCTGGTCCCATCACTTCATGGCAGATAGTTGGGGAAACAATGGAAACAGTGGCAGACTTTATTTTTTTGGGCTCCAAAATCACTGCAGATGGTGACTACAGCCATGAAATTAAAAGACACTTACTCCTTGGAAGGAAAGTTATGACTAACCTAGACAGCATATTAAAAAGCAGAGAGATTGCTTTGCCAACAAAGGTCTGTCTAGTCAAGGCTATGGTTTTTCCAGTGGTCATGTATGGATATGAGAGTTGGACTATAAAGAAAGCTGAGCGCCGAAGGATTGATGCTTTTGAACTGTGGTGTTGGAGAAGACTCTTGACAGTCCCTTCGACTGCAAGGAGATCCAACCAGTCCATCCTAAAGGAGATCAGTCCTGGATGTTCATTGGAAGGACTGATGCTGAAGCTGAAGCTCCAATACTTTGGCCACCTGATGCGAAGAGCTGACTCATTTGAAAAGACCCTGATGCTGGGCAAGATTCAAGGCAGGAGGAGAAGGGGACAGCAGAGGATGAGATGGTTGGATGGCATCACTGACTCAATGGACATGAGTTTGGGTAAACTCCAGGATTTGGTGATGGACAGGGAGCCCTGGTGTGCTGCAGTTGATGGGGTCACAAAGAGTCGGACACGACTGAGTGACTGAACTGAACTGAACTGGTTACATTTTATAAAGCTAGGGAACTGTTTGTCACCTTTTCTACATAGACTCTCTTACTTTGTTCTTTAGATTTCTACTCCTTTTCATGACTGCCCTTTATATTAATTTCATTCATATTTTAGCTTTATGAAATATTCATGTGGTGACATTCACACAATTACATGCATTAGGCCCCACCCTTTTGAAACAATGCCCTCAATTGTAGGTGGACATAACACTCAGATTTATGCCTTTGTCTCTTGTCACTCTCATTCCTGTACAGTGTGTAGAAATGACATAGATCCTGTTAATCATAGAATTTTTAGGAATTTATATTCAGAGTAGAGAGAGTTTTAATGAGCTAGACATGAGGGTTGCTGTGTTATGTGTTTTTTTTTTAAGTGCCATTTGTATCCGATATGCTCTGTCCATCTAGCTAGTCAGTTCTGTGAACATGCCATTGAAGTGTGCTGTTAAGTCAGATGCTTGCTCTTATCATACAGTTTTTATATATTAGGTAACCATATGAAGTTGCCACTTTATAAGTAAAACAAAATTGGATATTTGAAATTTCATGTGGTTCAACCTAATAGAAGAGTATAGAATCTCAGAAAAGGAGCTTTTAATACTTGTAGCATGTCCTAAATTTTTCCTAAAAATCATATATTAAAAGTTTCTTATTTTTAAGGAAAAAGAAATGAGAAGACAGCAAGCTGTTCTTCTAAAGCATCAGGTCTGTATACACACAGTTATACAAATTTTGAAATGTACATTTTATAGTTTTTCTTAAATCTGTTTTTTGAAAAATCTTCAAAATATTTTCTTAAAAATTTCCAATGTAATTCCTGCTTAAATTCCTTGCTTTGGTATTGGTGTCTTTTGGGGGGTTAAAAATTGGTTTCATGACTCTGTGATTTCTGTTTCATAATGTTGTGCCAACTCTTTCTACCAGGAGTTGGAGAGGCATAGACTAGATATGGTATGGGTATGTTTATTTTTGTACATCTAACACCGCATTGTGATCTGGTTGTGATATGGTTGTCATAGCAATGCATAAAGTGTAGCACTGGCTGCTGTCATATTACATACTGCTGCATGGCTTTACAGCACAGTGCATTGCATACATCTGCTTGACTATCTATAAAAGAAATACAGTATATATCCAAGATTCGTAATTGAATCATGCAAGCCTTAAATAGGCTGCTGTCTAAAAGTTTACATTACTGATGTCACAGTGAAAGTTGGATCACTATACAATTAGATACAATTATGACCCATATTCTCCCATCATTCTAGATGCAAAACTGCCATTGAATACAATGGGAATTTTGGGTTAGTTTGATGAGAGAATATGAAATATGTTCTGGTTTTATGGACAAATTTTAGAAATGTTTAGAAATATCTCTTTGGGCGAACCACATATATTTAAACAAAAAGAACTGATTCAACATTATAGCTATGTGATTTTTTTTTTTATTTAATAAAAGGAGACTATCAAAGTAAGCTAGTGCTTACTTTATTTTCATACTGTGCCTTTTAGATTTAACTTGTGAGCCCATGGTGCAGCTTTAGTGGCTTTCAATACTGCATCAAGGGGCAGACATCAGTAAACAGGAATATCTCATTTCTTTGATGGTGTTATATGAACCATGACTAGTTTAAATTGGTATAAAAGCTTTAAAAAAAAAAACTTTCTAATTTGTCGGTGGATTATTGGATTTACAAAATGATAGTGTATTTGAAATAAAAGTAATTCTAAAACCGTGAAGTAAAAGTGATTTTAAAGCAATTTCTGCCTGATCTAAATAAAAATTACAACCTTTAGTTTAATTGGCTATAGTACATATTTGTGGTTTTTCTAATAGCAGATGTAAGGTAACTGACCTGTTCCAGCCAACCATTATGCTTTTTGTTCTGCCAGCTTTTGAAGGAGCATCACAACTGACCATAAGTAAATCTTGTATGCTTCTGTTTACACTGTCTCCATGTTCATTGCTTTACCTTTTTGCTTTTGATTGTTCTTGTATTTGCTTTCTAAACCTGAACTAAAACATGCACAGACTGGCCATTCTTGTCTTATATTTAGTATTTACTGTGACTTGTCTATAAATGCTAAACATGCTATACAGAGTTTTTTGTTTTGTTTTGTTTTTCCATTTGAAGATCAAGCTATTAACTATGATTGAGTTATATTCCTAATTTTATCTGGCTTAATATAGGAACGAGAGAGAAGGCGACAACATATGATGCTTATGAAAGCTATGGAAGCTCGTAAAAAGGCAGAAGTAAGTGTATATTTCTAGAAAAATATTATCCTGCCATAAATTAATATTTTTCTTAAACATTGACTCTTCTAAATATAATTGTTTTGGAGTATGGGTTTATCATGGTTTACTGATTTTCATAAGCAAACCAAAGGTTAGAGATAGTAACTAAGTGTTAGAACATAAAAGAATGTAGGAAGGATTCCAATGTATGAGTTAATTTTCTTGGCTGAGATTTTAATTACCTGTTTTAAATACAGTGAATGGCATTCATTTGGATCAAAGTAGCTTATTTCTCAGAGAAGGAAATGGCTACCCACTCCAGTATTCTTGCCTGGAAAATCCCGTGGACAGAGGAGCCTGGTGGGCTGCTGTCCATGGGGTCGCACAGAGTTGGACATGACTGAAGTGACTTAGCATACATGCATGCATTGGAGAAGGAAATGGCAACCCACTCCAGTATTCTTGCCTGGAAAATCCCAGGGACAGAGGAGACTGGTGAGCTGCCATCTTTGGGGTCACACAGAATCAGACATGACTGAGGTGACTTAGCAGCAGCAGCTATTTCTTACTGTGACCAGAGTTTCACAAAATTTATGTTACAGCATGCCTAGACAAGTTCTATATGTCCTCATTCAAACATCAGTCAGTCATGGACTTTTGCCCTCACAATTATTCTTTAACATTCTATGTGTAAAATTAGGTCTGGGTACTATCCTTGAAATAAGACTTTTACCATATAATTCAAACAATAAAATTATTGAAATGTCAAAATGAGCTTATATGGATTTTCATAGAAATCAGTTAAAGGTTAAAAAATGTTACAAAGGAATGCATCATAACAGTTGAATAGAGGTATGGCCATAATAACCGGGCTTCCCAGTTGGCTCAGCGGTAAAGAATCCACCTGCAGGAAAGGCAGGTTCAATCCCTGGGTCAGGAAGATCCCCTGGAGAAGGAAATGGCAACCCAGTGCAGTATTCTTACCTGGAACATCCCATTGCAGAGGAGCCTAGTGGGCTACAGTCCATGAAGTCGCAAAAGAGTTAGACACAACTTAGCGACTAAACGACAACGTTATAACCAGGGCTTTGAAGTAACAAGAGACTCAGATACCCATGCTAACTCTAAACCAGCTTGCTTTAGCTCTTCACATTCTTTCTTTTTTAAAATTGATATAATGATTCTTGTATCTCCTGTGATTATAAGATTATCAACTGGGATAAGCATTTAATAAATAATAATTAAAGAAAATCAGACAGTTTGGTCTAGAAGTTGAGAGCCCTATATTTCCGATTTTGGATCTCAGCTCTGGCTTAAACTATATATTTCTGATATAAAGACACAGTGTATATATTGTTTAGGAACTTGGACATTGTAACTAATGATCAGGATTTGAATTCTTGTTTCAATACATTCCAGCCATATGACCTTGGGCAAGTTATTTAACCTCTCTGTGATTCTTTTTTTTTTTTGGTCTATAAAATGGAGATGACACTACTTCCTATTTCATCAGGTTTGTAGTTATGATTAAATGGATATGTGTTAGATGAGTGTAAGTGTAAAGTTCTTGGAACAGTGCCTGGTACTACATAGTGCCTACTTACTACAATAAGTTACTTATTACTATATAGGTGGTTTTTTCCTTACATGTTAATTATCCAGGACCACTGACACCCTCTACATCTAACATCATAACATGGATTTGTAACTATAATCTCTGAAAAACGACAGGCAGTGAAAGAGAGAGGTAATGGCTTCCAGGAATGGGCATGGCTGTGAACCCTGTTGCCTTCTGAACGCAATGGTGTGAAGAGTAGGGAAGGGGATTAATTAAAATCCTGAGAGCTCAACCTAATTTTCTCCTATCTGAAGAGATGCGAACTGAGAGAGTAACTCAGGGAAAAGGCCTGGAAAATTCCTCAAGAGACAAGTTCTTCCTTGGCAAGTATTCTTTTTACCAGAAGGACTAAGAAAAACTAGGGCTTGTCATTCTGATTTTTCCTGTTGGAGAAGAAAGGTTAAGGAAACGCAGAGCATTATCTCCAGATATATGGGATTTAGTACAAGGGGACATCCAAGAGACTAGTAAAGATAAGATCATCCAAGTGGGAAAAAAAAAGTCATCCGAGGATAACAATGCTCAGGTTAAGAGACACCCAGAAGACCCAAAAGTCGTGACCTCTTCCATTGGTTTTCCATATTTGCTTCTGTGCCTGGGAAGAGAGTAAAGAAAGCTGCTGAAGAGAGGTGAATAAGAGCTGCATTGAGTAGAAGGTAGCAGCCACAGGATCAATGAAGATAGTTAAGATGAAATCTTCTAAGAATCCCTCAAGAACCAAGAGCGCTTTTCATGGGAAAAGAATATTCCCTTGACTAGATAGAGTGAAATCAGGTACAGCACTTCCAATAAAACTTGGAAGGGGATATGAAGAACCAGGTACAGCTCTCCCTCTTCTAGCTACCTTCATTCTCAGAAAAAATAAATATCCATAGCATACAAAATGACTCACTCTTCAATTTAAAGTACTTACGAATATAAAAACAATTATCAGATAAAGTGAGAAGAAACTAAAAAAGATTAAACCACCTGTATTGGAGTAATACAAGTTCTTGATAGGGCTGTCCCTAACTGGAAAAGAAATGTCAAGAAAACCATGCCAAAATGTTAAACCAAAAACTATATGTGTGTGTGTACATGTACATTTATACATAAAGTAATAGCTTAAAGCATAATAACCTAAAGGAACTTACTTTCTCTGCTTTCATTCTTGCTTTTCTCAGTCCTCACTATGCATTCTCCACAGAGCAGCCTAAGTGATCTTTTCAGAATATAAAACAGATTATATCTTAACACTATCCAGTGGCTTCTTGTTATGGTTGTAATAAAGTCCACCATGCAATTTGTACCTGATATAGTATATTCCAGCCAGTTTTGCCTTTTTATTACTCCTAAACAAAGGATCTTTCCTATTTGATGTTCTTCCAGCAAATATTCAAGTGATTCTTATTTATTCTTCAGTCATAGATTAAATTTTAACTTATCAGAGAGGCCTTCCCAGAATACTTAATTTTGCTTTTTCTCACACCTAACCTCTAGAACTCCATCCCATTATTTTATTTATTTTATACTTGTTTATAGTTTATCTTCTCCAAAAATGTAAGATCTATGAGGATAGGAATCTTGTGTATCATTGTATCATAAGTGTTGTGATTAGAGCCAGCTATACAGTGGTGCTTAGAAAATTGTTGAATAAATGAATGAGTTGAAATGAAAGTGACAGTTAAAGTACTAAGGAAACAAGTTGAGGATAAAACAAAATCATTAAAGAAAGTGTATTATATGTTTCTGTCTATATAATTTTCTTTATGTAATAAAAATTATTTTATTCTTGATTTTTTAAGAGTATACACTTAAGGAATTATTATTTAAAATAATACAATAACATATGTCATAAATAATCCTGTATCAGGATGTTTGAGAGAATCCCATGGGTAAAACTTCTCAAGATGTTACTATTCTCTGATAACTATGAACATGTGAACAGGATGAGGTAATTTTACCATTTTACCAGTTATTCAGATTTTTGTGGCCACACCATGCGGCATTCAGTATCCTTGTTCCCTGGCTGGGAATTGAATCCTCAGCCCCTGCATTGGGAGCACAGAGGTTTAACCACTGGACTACCATGGAAGTCCACAGTTATTCAGATTTTAAGTTGTATTCCTCTACTGAATGATACCTATAGATTTTAGTAATCAACTAAGTATTTTTAAAAATTTCTTAAAATGCTATTATGTACACAGCATTAAATTCGATGCTGCAGGAAAAGCAAAAAATGTTAAGGATACTTTTTATCATATCAGAGAGATAAAACTTTACACTATAAGCGGTGACTAGGTGTATATTTTTACTGATAATCTAAACTTTCACCATATCTTTTATATGAACTTAGCCCTTGGTGAATATTAACAAATTATTACTAAATATACTTATTCCTTTCTTCATTATTGCTTAACATTCTCAAGGTGTGACTGGTATCATGCCAATAATGGGCATATCTTGGCTTCATATTCTGTGTCTTATTACCTCCTAATAGCTCAGTTGCATTTTTTTTCTTTTGCTAACTGCTAGAAGAACAAATTTTACTGTAAGTTAAAGCCATATAATACTTAGGCAGGATCAACTCAAAATTCTGAAATTACCTAGTGTAACCTTTAATTCTAAACTTTAATACTTTTATAATTTAATTATTAAGTTGTAAAGAAAAATTAAGATGTTATAGGTAATCTTTAAAAAATTGAGGTTAAAAAACTAATTGCTTTCACCTTGTTAATCAGAAATCTCTAACATCTGAATTTATTCCAAGTAACTCCTCATAGTCATCAAAATAAAAAGGTAACACAAACACCATTTTCATGTTTCTTTGTGTACACTACACTGATCTTACTTTTTGATTTAGTATTAATATATTTTTCACTAAAAATATCCCAAATTTATATAAGTCCCCTAACTTAGAAATGTAATTTCTATAGTTTTTCCTTTAATCTATAATTAATAAGAATATTCAGACATATAAATTACCTTATTTATTTTTCTTACATTAATTTTAATATAGTATAATAGTTCATAAATATTTTTATAACATAATATAAGAAAGAATAATTTTTAGCCTTGTGAAGGTTTATATGCTAATGTAACTCAAGTCTTATGAAATATATGTGCTTTAATTATTACTAATCATTGGAAATTTAAGTTGGTTTCAGCAGTGTGACGAAGTAGCTCAAAACCTATTGTTTTCATTTATAAAAACTTCAAACTATGTCAATCACAAATTTATGAACACTTTACTCATATTATCTGAAAAATCACCAGAGCAATCTTAAGAGTCTTTTGCATATCTCCCCAAGGATCAATAAACACAAAAGGTTGTTAAACATGCATCTATTACAGAATAACTATGTCAGCACTTTAGGCAACAAAACCATAAAACAGAAGGGAGTATTTCATGTTTCAGAAGTCATCTAATAATTTGAATGCAGAAAAAATGTATAACCCCTCAAGTCATGAGAATATTTTGATAATCCTATATTTATACTAATCATTACTTAGTGAAAAACAAAGTAGAATTGCCCATGTGCATACTTATGTTTAAGCAAACCCATTTTTCTGTTGAACGTGTGTACTTATATGACATACTTCTGTATTGTACTTTATATAATCTACTTAATTTCAATTTTAAAATTCAGTTACCTTTATTTTTTTTTTCAGCAGAACAAAATTTATTTCTCTTATAACCAAATTCTTATAGAACCATGTAAGACAGTTCATACATAGATCATGATGTAGGAAGGTCTTCCTCAGTCTGAATCTTTAGATCAGCAGAGACTAAAATATAGGCTTTCAAGACCATATCACTCTGTCATAGACAATAGGATCTGTCCTGTTAGATTTGATTATACTTTTTCTTTTTTTCAGGTCCATCTTGGTTTTTTTTAATTTATTTATTTTGCTGCATCGGGTGTTAGTTGTGACACGTGGGATCTTGCTTGTGTCATGTGGAATCTTTCCTTGTGGCACTTAGTCTCTCTAGTTGTGTGGCATAGGCTCAGTAGCTGTGGCACACAGGCTTATTTGCTCCCTGGCATGTGGGATTTTAGTTCCTGGACCAGGGATCAAACCCACATGCTCTGCATTGCAAGGCAGATTCTTTACCACTAGACCACCAGGAAAGTCCCCTCAGGTACATCTTAAATTTCAAAAATTTAGAAACTATCATCCTTCAGCATTGGTTTTTATCTCTTTCCACACAATCAAAGGCTTTGGCATAGTCAATAAAGCAGAAATAGATGTTTTTCTGAAACTCTCTTGCTTTTTCGATAATCCAGCAGATGTTGGCAATTTGAACTCTGGTTCCTCTGCCTTTTCTAAAACCAGCTTGAACATCTTGAAGTTCACAGTTCACGTATTGCTGAAGCCTGGCTTGGAGAATTTTGAGCATTACTTTACTGGTGTGTGAGATGAGTGTAATTGTGCAGTAGTATGAGCATTCTTTGGCATTGCCTTCCTTTGGGATTGGAAGCCTTTGACTGTATGGATCACAATGAACTGTGGAAAATTCTGAAGGAGATGGGAATACCAGACCACCTTACCTGCCTCTTGAGAAACTTGTATGCAGGTCAGGAAGTAACAGTTAAAACTGGACATGGAACAACAGACTGGTTGGTTCCAAATAGGAAAAGGAGTACGTCAAGGCTGTATATTGTCACCCTGCTTATTTAATTTATGTGCAGAGTATGTCATGAGAAATGCTGGGCTGGAAGAAACACAAGCTGGAATCAAGATTGCCAGGAGAAATATCAATAACCTCAGATATGCAGATGACACCACCCTTATGGCAGAAAGTGAAGAAGAACTAAAGAGCCTCTTGATGAAAGTGAAAGAGGAGAGTGAAAAAGTTGGCTTAAAGCTCAACATTCAGAAAACTAAGATCATGGCATCTGGTCGCTTTACTTCATGGAAAATAGATGGGGAAACAGTGGAAACAGTGGCAAACTTTATTTTTCTGGGCTCCAAAGTCACTGCAGATGGTGACTGCAGCCATGAAATTAAAAGACGCTTACTGCTTGGAAGGAAAGTCATGACCAACCTAGACAGCATATTAAAAAGCAGAGACATTACTTTGCCACAAAGGTCCATCTAGTCAAGACTATGGTTTTTCCAGTAGTCATGTATGGATGTGAGAGTTGGACTACAAAGAAAGCTGAGCGCCGGAGAATTGATGCTTTTTAACTGTGGTGTTAGAGATGACTGTTGAGAGTCCCTTGGGCTGCAAGGAGATCCAACCAGTCCATCCTAAAGGAGATCAGTCCTGGGTGTTCATTGGAAGGACTGATGTTGAAGTTGAAACTCCAATACTTTGGCCACCTGTTATGAAGAGCTGACTCATTTGAAAAGACCCTGATGCTGGGCAAGATTGAGGGCAGGAGGAGAAGGGGGCGACAGAAGATGAGATGGTTGGATGGCATCACCGACTCAATGGACATGGGTTTGGGTAGATTCTGGCAGTTGGTGATGGATAGGGAGGCCTGGCGTCCTGTGGTTCATGGGGTCGCAAAGAGTCAGACACTACTGAGCAACTGAACTGAACTGAACTGATTTTTCTTGCACCTTGGGAATACCAAGAAAAGAACTATAAACTGTGATAACATTTCCTGTAGGAGATCATAATATAACAGCCTCATGGTTACTTTGGAATGTTGCCTAGAAGTCAAAAAACAAAGTTTCTTTCAATATACCCATTTGTTAAGTTTGCCTAAAAGTCTGTGATTTATTTATTTATTTTTTAAAATTTTAATTGAAGGCTAATTACTTTACAATATTGTGGTGGTTTTTGCCATACATTCACATGAATCAGCCATGGGTGTACATGTGTTCCCCATCCTGACCCTCCCTCCCACTTCCCTCCCCATCCCATCTCTCAGGGTCATCCCAGTGCACCAGCCCTGAGCACCCTGCCTCATGCATTGAACCTGGACTGGTGATCTATTTCACATATGAACGTTTAAATGCTATTCTCTCAAATCACCCTGCCCTCACCTTCTCCCACAGAGTCCAACAGCCTGTTGTGTACTTCTGTATATCTTTTGCTGTCTCACATATAGGGTCATCGTTACCATCTTTCTAAATTCCATATATATGTGTTAATATACTGTATTGGTGTTTTTCTTTCTGACTTACTTCACTTTGTATAACAGGCTCCAGTTTCATCCACCTCATTAGAACTGATTCAAGTGCATTATTTTTAATAGCTGAGTAATATTCCATTGTGTATATGTACCACAGCTTTCTTATCCATTTGTCTGCCGATGGACATCTAGGTTGCTTCCGTGTCCTGGCTATTGTAAACAGTACTGCGATGAACATTGCCTCTTTCAATTCTGGTTTCCTCGGTGTGTATGCCCAACAGTGGGATTGCTGAGTCATATGGCAGTTCTATTTCCAGCTTTTTAAGGAATCTCCACACTGTTCTCCATAGTGGCTGTACTAGTTTGCATTCCCACCAACAGTGTAAGAGGGTTCCTTTTTCTCTCCACCCTTCCCTTTCTCTGCACCCTCTCCAGCATTTATTGTTTGTAGACTTTTGGATAGCAGCCATTCTGACCAGTGTGAGATAGTACCTCATTGTGGTTTTGATTTGCATTTCTCTGATAATGAGTGATGTTGAGCATCTTTTCATGTGTTGTTAACCATTTGTATGTCTTCTTTGGAGAAGTGTCTATTTAGTTCTGTGGCCCATTTTTTTATTGGGTCACTTATTATTCTGAAATTGAGCTGCAGGAGCTGCTTGTATATTTTTGAGATTAATTCTTTGTCAGTTGCTTCATTTGCTATTGTTTTCTCCCATTCTGAGGGCTGTCTTTTCACCTTATAGTTTTCTTCGTGTGCAAAAGTTTATAAGTTTAATTAGGCCCCATTTGTTTATTTTTGCTTTTATATCCAGTATTCTGGGAGGTGGGTTATAGAGGATCCTGCTTTGATTAATGTCAAAGAGTGTTTTGCCTATGTTTTCCTCTAGGAGTTTTATGGTTTCTGATCTTACATTTAGGTCTTCAATCCATTTTGAGTTTATTTTGTGTATGGTGTTAAAAAGTGTTCTAGTTTCCTTCTTTTACAAGTGGTTGACCAGTTTTCCCAGCACCACTTGTTAAAGAGATTGTCTTTTCTCCATTGTATATTCTTGCCTCCTTTGTCAAAGATAAGGTGTCCATAGGTGTGTGGATTTATCTCTGGGCTTTCTACTTTGTTCCATTGTTCTGTTTTTCTGTTTTTGGCCAGTACCACACTGTCTTGATGCCTGTTGCTTTGTAGTATAGCCTGAAGTCAGGCAGGTTGATTCCTCCAGTTCCATTCTTCTTTCTCAAGATTGCTTTGGCTATTCGAGGTTCTTTGTAATTCCAAACAAATTGTGAAATTATTTGTTCTAATTCTCTGAAAAATACTGTTGGTAGCTTGATAGGGATTGCATTGAATCTATAGATTGCTTTGGGTAGTATACTCATTTTCACTATATTGATTCTTCCGATCCATGAACATGGTATATTTCTCCATCTATTTGTGTCATCTTTGATTTCTTTCATCAGTGTTTTATAGTTTTCTATATATAGCTCTTTTGTTTCTTTAGGTAGATTTATTCCTAAGTATTTTATTCTTTTCGTTGCAATGGTGAATGGAATTGTTTCCTTAATTTCTCTTTCTGTTTTCTCATTGTTGGGAATGCAAGGGACTTCTGTGTGTTAATTATGTATCTGGCAACTTTACTGTATTCATTGATTAGCTCTAGTAATTTTCTGTTGGACTCTTTAGGGTTTTCTGTGTAGATGATCATGTCATCTGCAAACAGTGAGAGTTTTACTTCTTCTTTTCCAATCTGGATTCCTTTTATTTCTTTTTCAGCTCTGATTGCTGTGGCCAAAACTTCAAAAGCTATGTTGAATAGCAGTGGTGAGAGTGGGCATCCTTTTCTTGTTCCTGACTTTAGGGGAAATGCTTTCAATTTTTCACCATTGAGGATAATGTTTGCTGTGGGTTTATCTTATATGGCTTTTATTATGTTGAGGTATGTTCCTTCTATGCCTGCTTTCTGGAGGGTTTTTATCATAAATGGATGTTGAATTTTGTCAAAGGCTTTCTCTGCATCTATTGAGATAATCACATGGTTTTTATCTTTCAATTTGTTAATATGATGTATCACATTGATTGATTTGTGAATATTAAAGAATCCTTGCATCCCTGCAATAAAGCCCACTTGGTCATGATGTATGATCTTTTTATTATGTTATTGGATTCTGTTTGCTAGGATTTTGTTAAGGATTTTTGCATCTATGTTCATCAGTGATATTGGCCTGTAGTTTTCTTTTTTTGTGGCATCTTTGTTTGGTTTTGGTATTAGGGTGATGGTGGCCTCATAGAATGAGTTTGGAAGTTTACCTTCCTCTGCAATTTTATGGAAGAGTTTGAGTAGGATAGTGTTAGCTCTTCTCTAAATTTTTGGTAGAATTCATCTGTGAAGCCATCTGGTCCTGGGCTTTTGTTTGTTGGAAGATTTCTGAGTATGGTTTTGGTTTCTGTGCTTGTGATGGGTCTGTTAAGATTTTCTATTTCTTCCTGGTTTAGTTTTGGAAAGTTATACTTTTCTAAGAATTTGTCCATTTCTTCCAAGTTGTCCATTTTATTGGTATATAGTTGCTGATAGTAGTCTCTTATGATCCTTTGTATTTCTGTGTTGTCTGTTGTGGTTTCTCCATTTTCATTTCCAATTTTGTTGATTTGATTCTTCTCCCTTTGTTTCTTGATGAGTCTGGCTAACGATTTGTCTATTTTATTTATCTTCTTGAAGAACCAGCTTTTAGCTTTGTTGATTTTTGCTATGGTCTCTTGTTTCTTTTGCATTTATTTCTGCCCTAATTTTTGTGATTTCTTTCCTTCTACTAACCCTGGGGTTCTTCATTTCTTCCTTTTCTAGTTGCTTTAGGTGTAGAGTTGGGTTATTTATTTGATTTCTCTGCTGTTTCTTGAGGTAGGCTTGTATTGCTATGAACCTTCCCCTTAGCCCTGCTTTTACTGAATCCCCTAGGTTTTGGGTTGTTTTGTTTTCATTTTCATTCGTTTCTATGCATATTTTGATTTCTTTTTTGATTTCTTCTATGATTTTTGGTTAGTCAGAAGTGTGTTGTTTAGCCTCCATGTGTTTGTATTTTTCATAGTTTTTTTCCTGTAGTTGACATCTAATCTTCACCGCATTGTGATCAGAAAAGATGCTTGAGATGATTTAAATTTTTTTGAATTTACCAAGGTTAGAGTTATGGCCCAGGATTTGATCTATCCTGGAGAAGGTTCCGTGTGCACTTGAGAAAAAGGAGAAATTCATTGTGTTAGGGTGAAATGTCCTATAGGTATCAATTAGGTCTAACTGGTCCATGGTATCTTTTAAAGTTTGTTTCCTTGTTAATTTTCTGTTTAGTTGATCTATCCATAGGTGTGAGTGGGGTGTTAAAGTTTACCACTATTATTGTGTTACTGTTAATTTCCCCTTTCATATTTATTAGCATTTGCCTTACATATTGCAGTTCTCCTATGTTGGGTGCATATATAGTTATAATTGTTATATCTTCTTCTTGGATTGATCCTTTGATCATTATGTAGTGTCATTCTTTGTCTTTTTTCACGGCCTTTATTTCAAAGTCTATTTTATCTGATATGAGTATTACTACTCCTGCTTTCTTTTGGTCTCCATTTGCGTGAAATATCTTTTTCCAGCCCTTCACTTTCAGTCTGTATGTGTCCCTAGTTTTGAAGTGGGTCTCTTGTAGACAGCATATATAGGGATCTTGTTTTTGTATCCATTCAGCCAGTCTTTGTCTTTTGGTTGGGGCATTCAACCCATTTATATTTAAGATAGTTTTTGATAAGTATGATCCCCTTGCCATTTACTTTGTTGTTTTGGGTTCAAGTTTATAAACCTTTTCTGTGTTTCCTGTCTAGAGAAGATCCTTTAGCATTTATTGGAGAGCTGGTTTGGTGGTGCTGAATTCTCTGAGCTTTTGCTTGTCTGTAAAGCTTTTGATTTCTCCTTCATATTTGAATGAGATCGTTACTGGGTACAGTAATCTGGGTTGTAGGTTTTACTCTTTTATCACTTTAAGTATGTCCTGCTATTCCCTTCTGGCTTGAAGAGTTTCTATTGAAAGATCAGCTGTTATCTTTATGGGGATCCCTTTGTGGGTTATTTGTTGTTTCTCCCTTGCTGCTTTTAATATTTGTTCTTTGTGTTTGATCTTCATTAATTTGTTTAATATGTGTCGGGGTGTTTCACCTTAGGTTTATCCTGTTTGGGACTCTCTGGGTTTCTTGGACTTGGGTGGCTATTTCCTTCCCCATTTTAGGGAAGTTTTCAACTATTATCTCCTCGGGTATTTTCTCATGGCCTTTCTTTTTGTCTTCTTCTTCTGGGACTCCTATGATTTGAATGTTGGGGCATTTGACATTGTCCCAGAGGTCTCTGAGGTTGTCCTCATTTCTTTTAATTCTTTTTTCTTTTTTCCTCTCTGCTTCATTTATTTCCACCATTCTATCTTCCACCTCACTTATCCTATCTTCTGCCTCAGTTATTCTACTGTTGATTCCCTCCAGAGTGTTTTTGATCTCAGTTATTGCATTATTCATTATTGATTGACTCTTTTTTATTTCTTCTAGGTCCTTGTTAAACTTTTCTTGCATCTTCTCAATCCTTGTCTCCAGACTATTTATCTGTAACTCCATTTTGTTTTAAAGATTTTGGATCATTTTTACTATCATTATTCTGAATTCTCTTTCAGTTAGACTCCCTATCTCTTTCTCTTTTGTTTGGTTTGATGGGCTTTTATCATGTTCCTTTACCTGCTGAACAGTTCTCTGCCTTTTCATCTGGTTTAGGTTGCTGTGATTGGGGTGGCCTTTTGGTATGCTGGAAGTTTGTGGTTCCTCTTTATTGTGGAGGTTTCTCCTTGTGGGTGGGGTTGGAAGAGTGGCTTGTCAAGGTTTCCTGGTAGCGCAGCTTGCATCGGTGTTCTGTTGGGCGGAGCTGGGTCTCTTCTCTCTGGAGTGCAGTGACGTGTCCAGTAGTGAGTTTTGAGTTGTCTGTGGGTTTGGTGTGACTTTGGCTGCCTGTATTTTTGTGCTCAGGGTTATGTTACTGTGTTGTTGGAGAATTAGCTTGGTATGTCTTGCTCTGAAACTTGTTGGCTCTTGGGTGGAGCTTGGTTTCAGTGTAGGTATGGAGGCTTTTGGATGAGCTTTTGTCGATTAATGGTCCCTGGAGTCAGGAGATGTCTGGTGATCTCAAGTTTTGGATTTAGGCATCCTGCCTCTGGCTTTCAGTCTTATTCTTATAGTAGCCTCAAGACTTCTCCATCCATACAGCACTGATGATAAAACATCTAGGTTAGTGGTGAAAAGATTCTCCACAGTGAGGGACACCCAGAGAGGTTCAGAGTTACATGAAGAAGAGAAGAGGAAGGAGGGAGATAGAGGTGACCAGGAAGAGTAGTTCAGTTCAGTCGCTGAGTCGTATCCGACTCTCTGCGACCCCATGAATTGCAGCACGCCAGGCCTCTCTGTCCATCACCAACTCCCGGAGTCCACCCAAACCCATGTCCATCGAGTCGGTTATGCCATCCAACCATCTCATCCTCTGCCGTCCCCTTCTCCTTCCGCCCCCAATCCTACCCAGCATTAGGGTCATTTCCAGTGAGTCAACCCTTCCCATGAGGTGGCCAAAGTATTGGAGTTTCAGCTTCAACATCAGACCTTCCAGTGAACACCCAGGATTGATCTCTTTTAGGATGGATTGATTGGATCTCCTTGCAGTCCAAGGGACTCTCAAGAGTCTTCTCCAACACCACAGTTCAAAAGCATCAATTCTTCAGCACTCAGCTTTCTTCACCGTCCAACTCTCACATCCATACATGACCACTGGAAAAACCATAGCCTTGACTAGACGGACTTTTGTTGGCAAAGTAATGTCTCTGCTTTTAAATATGCTATCTAGGTTGGCTATAACTTTCCTTCCAAGAAGTAAACGTCTTTTAATTTCATGGCTGCAGTCACCATCAGCAGTGATTCTGGAGCCCAAAAAAATAAAGTCTGACACTGTTTCCACTGTTTCCCCATCCATTTCCCATGGAGTGATAGGACCAGATGCCATGATCTTAGTTTTCTGAACGTTGAGCTTTAAGCCAACTTTTTCACTCTCCTCTTTCACCTTCATCAAGAGGCTCTTTAGTTCTTCTTCACTTTCTGCCATAAGGGTGGTGTCATCCGCATATCTGAGTTTATTGATATTTCTCCCGGCAATCTTGATTCCAGCGTGTGCTTCTTCCAGCCCGGCGTTTCTCATGACGTACTCTGCACATAAGTTAAATAAGCAGGGTGACAATATACAGCCTTGATGTACTCCTTTTCCTATTTGGAACCAGTCTGTTGTTCCATGTCCAGTTCGAACTGTTGCTTCCTGACCTGCATACAGGTTTCTCAAGAGACAGGTCAGATGGTCTGGTATTCCCATCTCTTTCAGAATTTTCCACAGTTTATTGTGATCCACACAGTCAAAGGCTTTGGCATAGTCAATAAAGCAGAAATAGATGTTTTTCTGGAACTCTCTTGCTTTTTTGATGATCCAGCGGATATTGGCAATTTGATCTCTGGTTCCTCTGCCTTTTCTAAAACCAGCTTGAACATCTGGAAGTTCACGGTTCATGTATTGCTGAAGCCTGGCGTGGAGAATTTTGAGCATTACTTTACTAGCATATGAGATGAGTGCAATTGTGCAGTAGTTTGAGCATTCTTTGGCATTGCCTTTCTTTGGGATTGGAACGAAGACTGACCTCTTCTAGTCCTGTGTCCACTGCTGAGTTTTCCAAATTTGCTGGCATATCGAGTGCAGCACTTTCACAGCATCACCTTTGAGGATTTGAAATAGCTCAACTGGAATTCTATCACCTCCACTAGCTTTGTTCGTAGTGATGCTTTCTAAGGCCCACTTGACTTCACATTCCAGGATGTCTGGCTCTAGGTGAGTGATCACACCATCGTGATTATCTGGGTCGTGAAGATCTTTTTTGTACAGTTCTTCTGTGTATTCTTGCCACCTCTTCTTAATATCTTCTGCTTCTGTTAGGTCCGTACCATTTCTGTCCTTTATCGAGCCTATCTTTGCATGAAATGTTCCTTTGGTATCTCTAATTTTCTTGACGAGATCTCTAGTCTTTCCCATTTTGTTGTTTTCCTCTATTTCTTTGCACTGATCGCTGAGGAAGGCTTTCTTATCTCTCCTTGCTATTCTTTGGAACTCTGC
Source organism: Giraffa tippelskirchi (assembly GCF_054371585.1). NCBI lineage: Eukaryota > Metazoa > Chordata > Mammalia > Artiodactyla > Giraffidae > Giraffa > Giraffa tippelskirchi. The sequence goes on from NC_137277.1 coordinate 98,855,147, forward strand.
ATTCCAATGGGTATATCTTTCCTTTTCTCCTTTGCTTTTCACTTCTCTTCTTTTCACAGCTATTTGTAAGGCCTCCTCAGACAGCCATTTTGCTTTTTTGCATTTCTTTTCCATGGGGATTTTCTTGATCCCTGTCTCCTGTACAATGTCACGAACCTCTGTCCATAGTTCATCAGGCACTCTGTCTATCAGGTCTAGTCCCTTAAATCTATTTGTCACTTCCACTGTATACTCTTAAGGGATTTGATCTAGATCATACTTGAATGGTCTAGTGGTTTTCCCTACTTTCTTCAACTTAAGTCTGAATTTGGAAGAGTAGAGGGGGATTCAAAAGGGGAGAGAGCAGTCTAGCCAGTAATCAATTCCCTATTTGCTCTCCACCATCTGGAACACTTAGAGAGGGTCACAGAGTTCCGTAGAAAAGAGAAAAGGGAGGAAGAAGATAGAAGTGACCAGGAGGAGAGGAGGGGGAGTCAAAAGGAGAGAGATCAATCTAGCCTGTGATCAGTTCCCTGCGTTTTCTCCACAGCCCAGAACTCCCAAAGAGATTCACAGAATTAAGTAGAGAAGAGAAACGGGAGGGAGGAGATCGAGTTGACCTGGGGGAGAAAAAGGAGAGTCAAAAGGGGAGAGAGTGATCAAGCCGGTAATCACACTCCTAAGTAAAAACGGGTACTGAAGATTGGATTCTTAAAGGTACAAAATTGATAACAAATACCAAAAAGCAAAGATTATAAATCTAGAGTAGAGGTTAGACTCTCAAAAATACAGTATTAAAAAAAACAAAACAAAATTGCAAAAATGATATAAAAAAATATGAAATTTGCTTTAAAAATAGGGTCTTCTTTTTTCAAGGTAATAGTAGGTTTTAAAAAGAAAATTAAAGGATTAATAAAGAACTTAAAAATAAAAAAATTAAAAAGAAATTAAAAAATGATAATAGCAAAATATATCTAGAAATTTCTCTGAAGCTGTTGTGGGTAGTGTGTGATCAGTTCAGTTTCAGATAGTTACTTGTTCCACCTTATACTTCTTCTCAGGGTCTATAGGTCCCTTCCAATGGAGCTAGTGCTAACTACAGGGTTTTAATCTGTTGTACCTGTCACTTCCAGAGCAGTTCCCTATTCTTTGTTTATTTTGGCTTCCTGTTTGCAAGTCTCTTCAGTATCTTAACTTCCGTCCTGACACAAGAGGGCGAAGGTGGTCATTTATTTAGGCTCACTTGTTCAATTGTGCTGCGGGGAGGGAGGAACACTGCAAACAAATATCACTGGCATGTGTGGGGAGTGCTCGCAGTGTCTAGGTCACACTGGGTTTGCCCCCGCTCACGGCATGTGTACTTTCCCGGTCTGCACTGCCTAGGCTCCAGGTTGCTCTGCCAGGGAACGGTCTAAGGCAGGCCCTCGGTTGCATGCACTTCGCAGATCTACGCTGCTCAGGTTCAAGTTCTCGAGTACTCCACAAAGGCACAGACTCAGTTGGGCCTGCTTTTTGTGCCCTTCCCAAGTCCAAGCAGCTCAGGCGACCAGGTGCTTGGCGAGCACACACTCCCCAGGTATGGTGCGCCTTAGCACCTCCCTGGTCCCAGCCTCTCGGTTTCCTGGGTGTGCAGCGGCATCTCAGGTGTGCTGTGTGTCTCTTCTGGGGAGCTGATCTCTGCCTGCAACCCTCCTGATGGATGTCAGCCATTCAGTATCCCAGGAAGACTTGGTTAGTGACTGAGAGCCTGCTTGCAGTTTGGTAGGGGATGCCGTCTCTGGGGCCGAGTTTGCCCCTTTTTTTCCAGCTCTGGCTGGCGCCCACCTGCCTCCCTGCCTCTGGCAAGGGATGGGCTGGTCCGCAGCCACCTATCTCTCTTCTGGTATTTGCTCAGTCCTTTGTTCTATGAGCAGGCCAGCAGTGCCTTAGGTTAGAGCTTTTCATGGGAGAGTTCTCTCTCTCTGTCTCGCTTCCCTCTATTTTTTTTTTTTCCTCTCTGGCTATCCCAGGGTTTGGGTTGCTATCTCAGGTTAGCTCTCCCAGATTGCCCTCAGGGCATTCAGGCCCAATCCTGACCCTGATCAGTGCAGCCTATGCCTCCCTGTTCAGCCCCCGCTTGCTGGTGGCAGACGCGAGCGTCTGTGCTACTTCTATGCTGGGAGTTGTAGTTAGACCCATAATCTATGGGTTTTATTTATTTATTTTTTCCTCCCAGTTATGTTGCCCTCTGAGATTCCAAAACTCCCCATAGACCCGCCGGTGAGAGGGTCTCCTGGTGTTTGGAATCTTCTCTTTTAAGACTCCCTCCCTGGGACAGGTCTCTGTCCCTAACTCTTTTGTCTCTCTTTTTATCTTTTATATTTTGTCCTACCTCCTTTTGAAGACAATGGGCTGCCTTTCTGGGTGCCTGATGTCCTCCACCAGCGTTCAAAAGTTGTTCTGTGGTATTTGCTCAGTGTTAAAATGATCTTTCAATGAATTTGTGGGGGAGAAAGTGGTCTCCCCGTCCTATTCCTCTGCCATCTTAGGACCGCCCCCCCCCAGTTACCTTTAAAAACATGTAAAATGATTTCATTTTAACTACTCAGAAAAATATTAAATGTCATACACATTTAAAAGATACATGCACAGTTTTGGAAAGAATTCTTTTCAATGTAATTTAGATGTATTAAAATCTCTATCTGACAAGAATTATTAGCAATTTTTATTTTAATTTAGAAGACATTTGTTTAATAATAGCTGGCTTCCCTCATAGCTCCTTTGGTAAAGAATCCACCTGCAACACAAGAGACCCGGGTTCGATTCCTGGGTCGTGAAGAGCTGTTGGAGAAGGGATAGGCTACCCACTCCAGTATTCTTGGGCTTCCCTTGCGGCTCAGCTGGTGAAGAATCTGTCTACAATGTGGGGGACCTGGGTTTGATCCCTGGGTTGGGAAGATCCCCTGGAGAAGGGAAAGACTATGCACGCCAGTATTCTGGCCTGGAGAATTCCATGAACTATATAATCCATGGGGTCGCAAAGAGTTGGACACGACTTGCACTTTCACTTTCACTTTTCATTCTAAAAATATTTAATGATACTTAATCTAAAATAAGGGCTTCCCTGGTAGCTCAGTGGTGAAAGAATCTACCTGTAATGCAGAAGAGATGGGGTTGATCCCTCGGTTAGGAAGATCCCTGGAGATGGAAATGGCAACCCAGTCCAGTATTCTTGCCTGGAAAATCCCATGGACAGAGGAGCCTGGTGGGCTACAATGGTTGGGGTCACAGAGCAGTCAGACACGACTTAGCAACTAAACATTAACAATCTAAAGTGCTGACTTTTGTATAATAGTTTGGTGGATTTTATGAAAATGTGATACCTGGAAATTTTCTTTTTAAATAATATTTTATACCTGTAAAATACAAGGATGCATAATACAAATAAGGTATAATTTTATTAAAATTTGAAATATAAGGATTTCTATCATGGATTCATAATTTTTCATTGGTTTAAACTTAAATTTTTTATATTTTAAAGGTAAAAATAGGCCCTTAAAAGTTATCCTGATTTTTCTACTCATACCCAATATATGATATAAAATAGCACCAGTTTTACCCTTTATATCTGTCTTCTATAAATTGCTTGTGTTACTAATCTTAGTTACACTTTTATTCCTCTTGTACCCTGAGGTAAATCTGTGTCTCTTAAATAATATTTATATCTTTGAAATTTAAATACAAGTTGCTGTCAAAAGAAATGTATTCTCCTAATTATTCCCAGAGCAAATACCTAAGAGACCCAGTAGAATCGTAAAATACAAAAAACATAGGCATCTTTGCAGCATGGCCTCTTAAAACTTGCCTGTTTTGCAATCTAATAAGTTGTAAAACTTTATAATAGCAGATCCTCCTGCCACACTTGTTGTTTGGTTTTTAAACTTCTGTTATTTTAAAATAGAATACATGAATTTCATACCTTTGTTATTTTGCTTTGGATTTCTTGAAGTACTTTCATTTATGCTTTTAGAGTCCCTCAAATAATCTTTTTATGTGAGTAAAAAACTGCCTTTTAAATTGTCACCTTATGTATCTTAGGCTCTTTAGTATAATCTAAATTTAATGCATTTGATATTGAAAGGTGTTTCAATTTTGAGATTAAATTTAACTGATTTCTTAACTAAGATATTAGTAATATTTTAATACAGAAAATTTCTTTACTATAACTAAGATGATAAGATGTTTTATTTTAAATTAGATATATCCCAGAGATCTATATTTATTTCATAAATCTCCACATCTAGAAAACTGAGCGAGGACAGGAATAGCTGAGAATGAAAGCCAAAAGAATTAGAAGGAGATATTCTAATTTGCTTGTAATTATTTATAGTCAATCTAAAATATAGTCCAATACTTTGGCCACCTGATGCTAAGAGCTGACTCATTGGAAAAGACCCTGATGCTAGGAAAGATTGAGGGCAGGAGAAGAAGGGGACGACAGAGGATGAGATGGTTGGATGGCATCACCGACTCAATGGACATGGGTTTGGGTGGACTCTGGGAGTTGGTGATGGACAGGGATGCCTGGCATGCTGCGGTTCATGGGGTCGCAAAGAGTTGGACACGACTGAGCAACTGAACGGAACTGAACTGAAAATATAGTCAGGAGCTATATATCATAGTCATTTGTAGACAATTAAATTATTGCCTTGAAATTTAAATAATGTGGCATTTGTAGATTTATTCATTCAGCAAGTTAATCACTGCTTAAATCATTTTTATATGCTAAAGCACATTGTATATGTCATTAGAGACATATGATAACTATTATAGTTGGAAATAAAAATAATATTTAGACCAGTGGGAGAGGAAAAGTGAACTGATACAGACTTGAGTGTCAAAGACAAAGAATATCATTAAAAACTCTCCTGAGTGTTTTTGGCAAATTATAGTGCTTAGAATCAGTAGGTCCGTAAAGAGGTGAATAAGTTTGTTCGTCTGACCTCTAGAAGCTCACACTACAGTGGAAGAGATCAACTTTAAACAAATAGTTGTCACTCAGTGCAGTGAATACTATAGTAAGTTATGTGGAAGCTCAAAAAAGGAAATATTGAAACTCCTAAACTAGTTATGGGAAAAATAAAAACATAGGCTTTAGTTTTGTGTAAAGAAAGAAGGGCTATGCATCACAATCACAGGCAGAGGAGCTGACAGGTACATAGGTACAATGTATTAAGTAAAACAGACCTCTGGGTTCTAGGGGGAGGAAGGTGAAAAGAGAGGGTTAGTGGATTTTAACTCTGTGTATATACTGCTCTCTGGAGAAGGAAATGGCAACCCACTCCAGTATTCTTGCCTGGAAAGTCCCATGGACAGAGGAGCCTGGCAGACTACAGTCCATGGGGTCACAAGAGTCGGACACGACTTAGTGACTACACCACCAGCACCACCATATACCTCTCTTGACTTTGTTGCTTCTCTTCCTCTTCTTCCCTTTCTCTTTCACCTCTCCTTCTCTTCCTTCTTCACCTTCTTATTCCTCCTGCTCATGATCATATCGTTGTCATCCAAGCAATGCTTCAAACTGGTTACACATCTCTTCAACACAGGTGAATCACACAGTGAGCCTAGAGTGTGGGAAATACACTGAGAATCATGAGATGTGAGACCAGAACTTGTGTGAGGCTGGATTGTGACTGTCTTTATTTTAAATATTAGTTGATTGTTGAGGGGATCCTAGAAGCTCTGATTCCTTGAGAGTCATTTTGCAGCAGAACTGTAGTATTTGTATCAGTCCTATACAGTCTAATAAAAGTCACTAAATAAATTGATGAACAAATTAATTTAATTTAGAGACTCCATGTTTCCTTTAAGTATTCCATTGAGGGAGTGGATGCTTGTCTTTAATAAAGGTCCTGTAAATTTCTAAGATTTCTTGCAAATCTCCATTTTTATCCTAACATGTAGATGTCATTTTTACATGCCACATTATGCATTGCTTTTTTAATTTGAAAAATCCTGCATATCACTAGGTAAAAATGATATTCAAGAATACCTTTATCTCATGGCATTAAGTGTACTCTAACTCACTCTCTACATATTGCTGAAGGGTGTTCATACCCTCATATTACCACTGCTGTGAAGTTGGTGTAGTGAAAAGAGCATTAGTGTCACACAGTTCCTTTCTTTCTTTTTGAAAAGAAATTACAACCATTTTCAACAGTTCTTAGTGAATAGTAGAGAAGTCTCAATTATTTATGATCACTATTAAAACATCATTAAGAATTCTGGGTTAGTCCTACACAACAGAAAAATTTACACCAGCTACTTTGAAATTTATGAGACATTTAATGTATTTTCCCTATTAGTGATTATAATTCATTATTCTGGTAAGTGACCACGGAGTTGTCTTCTCTTCAGAAAAGTACTTAGAGCAACATCTCATGCATTTAAAAATTGGAAATCTAATTCTGGGAAACAAAATTGTTCTACCGATGATAATTTGATTTGAAAATCTGAATTGCTTTGTGGGATTGTTACACATTAATTGTGTATATTTTAAAGCTTTTTTATCATTTCTTTCTCAAATGTCTGCATGAATCAGTAATCCAAAAATTTAGAAGTAGTATAAAAATGGGCAGTAATCTGAGCATATCTTATAAAAAAGTCCTCATGACCTGACCTCCATGTGTCACAGTTCTCAGCAACTATTCACCATGCAACCTACAGTCCAGTCATGCTCTCTCAGCTCTTGGCTGGGAGTTTACTTCTCTATTCCTCTGTTTCCCCCTTGGCATGCCCTGCCACAGAAATCAGGGTGCTATCTTACCAGTGGTAATTGAAATGGAGATGGTTAAGTTATGGGCAAAAATGCTAGCATACTACAAGAAGCAATAATGCTAGGTTAAAATTATAGGTAAGAGCTATAATTAGGTATGAGAAATTGGTAATAGGAAGAAGGTGGTGTTTTTTAATTAGAATTTTGATATGCAAGATGAAATCAATGACCTCTGTGGTTGGAGTCACCAATATAAGGAGGTGAGGAAACAATATATGTTCATCAGGAATAGCAAGTAGTTTGACTAAATTTACATAGAATATAAAAGTGGGAGATAAGTTTGGAAAAAAGAGAGTCCAGATTCAAAAGTAAGTATTTAGACTTTATTTTGTTAAAAATAAAACTGAAAGATGAATAACAAGTTAGAATTGTCATTATTATTATTTCTCCTCTAATATGTAAGAATATTGATTGGGCCGAGGACAATAAGATACAGCCTTACACCTGTCAAAATGCAATTTGTCAAAAAGATAAGTAATGGCTCCTGGCAAGGATGTGGGAAAAGGGAATGCTTGTGCACTTTTGGTGGGAATATAAACTCATGCAGCCACTGTGGATAACAATATGGAGGTTTCTCAAAAAATTAAAAATAAAACTACCATATGATTCAGCAAATCCACTTCTGGATATTTACCCAAAGAAAATGAAAACACGAATTCAGAAAGATACATGCACGCCCATGTTCACTGCAGAATTATTTACGATAGCCAAGACATGGCAGCAGCACAAGTGTCCATCAGTGAATGAAGGGATGCAGAACACGTGGTATATATGTGAATGGAATGTTATTTGGCCATCAAAAGAATGAAATATTACCATTTGTTACAGGGTGGGTGGACCTAGAGTATGCTGTGTAAAGTGAAATAAGTCTGCAAAGACAAACGCCGTATGATTTCACTTGTATGTAGAACCTAAAAAGCAAAACAAGCAAACATAAAACAGAAACAGACAAACTCATAGATACAGAAAACAGGCTAGCATTTCACAGAGGGGATGAGAGGTTGTGGGAAATGGTTGAAATAAGTCCAGTTATAAAATAAGTAAGTCATGGGGATATAATGTAAAGCATAAGGAGCAGTCAGTAATATTGTAATAACTTTGGAGACATGGTAACCAGATTTGTTTATGGTGGTTATTTCATAATGTGTAAAAATATCAGGTCACTGTATTGTACACCTAAAACCAACGTAGTATTGTAAGTCAGTTATACTTCAATTTAAAAAGAGAATTGTATTTGAGATATGACAATAAAATAATGACACCAGTATTATGGAAAATCACTTCTTTCAAAAGAATGCCATCCTCTACAAGAAGGGAAACAAGATTATTTCCATATTGTTGCCATTACCCAAAATATTTTTAATGCTGTTGGAATTGCATTCAGAACCTATTTGATATTCTTTTAAGTGTTGTTTAGAGTGGTAAATAATATTTTTGTTTCATCATAGATGCACATGTTCGGACTAGATAATGCACTTTTGAATTATTTTTTTATGCAAATTCAAATGTGTTTCTGTTTTCATGCTGTAAATCTTATTTCCTGGAGCTACACAAAAATTTTTGCTAATACTAGGTAACTTTTTAAAATAAATATTTACTTGCCCATGTTCATTTTATATACCTGCTTTCATTAATATTTTATTCTCATATTATAATCTGGGAAAAGATTGAATAAATTTTGAATAATGAAATAATTAGGGTTGAAACTAATACTGGTATTTTGTATTATGTATATATATATATATACATACAGTCATAAGGTTATTTTCAAATTCAAAGGGTGAAAATATGGAAAAGCAAAATGTCAATATTTCTTTGTAATTTCAAGTCTATTCCTAATCATTCCAAGAGAAATTTTGTTCATGGATATAATACTTTGATTACCTTTTAAATTTTAACTGGAAGTTTTTTAAACATACACAGTGATTAAAGTGAATATGTGGATATGGTGTTCTTTTTAAGGAAAAAGAACGATTGAAGCAAGAAAAACGTGATGAGAAAAGATTAAATAAAGAACGTAAACTAGAGCAACGAAGATTAGAATTAGAAATGGCAAAGGAACTAAAGAAGCCTAATGAAGACATGTGCTTAGCAGACCAAAAGGTAATTTATCATGTAAACCATTTCATTAATAAATGTAAATTTTTCTGTGTTCTCATCTAATTCCTTTGCCAGAGCTGCCATTATGAAAGCCTTGTGTTTTTAGCTAGAGCAGTGGATTTCCAAGTCTAAGTCATCTGTCTCTCCTGGATGGCTACAAGTAAACCTCTCTAGAGCTCTGTGCTGATAATGGCAGTTCTTAATATATAAATGGAGCACCACAAACCTTTTTAATATAAATAATATACTGCAGAAATCTATAAAAATGAATTATAGAAATGGGATTTCTGTGTTTCATTTGGTCTTTTCGAGGCATTTGGGAACAGAAAGCTCTAACTCCTCCCTCAGGCCTCCATAGATATTTAAGTAAATTAGGATTTGCAATATAAACTCTTTCAGTGCTTTAGTGATGGTAGCTAACTATTGAGTATGTTTAGTTCGTGCCAGGCACGATGCTAAGTGCTTTAAATGAATTTTCTCATTTTGTCCTCACCGCAATCCTGTGGAACTGGTATTTTTGCCCATTTACAGATGCAAAAACTTGACAAACAGAGAGTTTAAGGAACTTGCCTGAGATTATACAACTTATAAGTAGCAACTTGGATTCAGGCTTCATTTTGTTAAACTCCAGAGCCCATACTCTTTATGACCCTGAAAGCCAAGAAGTGTGTCCTGTCAAAGTACCTCAGGTGTATTTTCTCTTCCATCATGCTTCACAGATTTGTAATATTGCTAAAATACATAAAAGTAGCATCTTGGAAAGAGCAGAAGCATAGTAACAGCTGGTATGATTTCACATACTAATGAGTAGAAGTCAATTATGTTTGGCTATATTTAAGACAGTATTCCTGGAAAATTTTGTCAATGCATATCATGTCTATAATAGTGTCTCAATGATATAATAGTTATACTTGATCAGTAGCATCTATATTTACTCATATACTATATGACATACAGATAATGATTATCTTTCATTCTTGCAAGCTCTTTTATAAAGTGCTTATAACAAACTTCTAGTGTTGCTGTTGATTTGCTATGTTTGACTCTTTTGTGACGCCATGGACTGTAGCCAGCCAGGTTCCTCTGTCCATGGTATTTCCTAGGCAAGAATACTGGAGTGGGTTGCCATTTCCTTCTGCAGAGGATCTTTCTGACCCAGGTATCAAACCCATGTTTTCTGCATTGGCAGGCAGATTCTTTACTGCTGAGGCAACAGGGAAACCCAAACTTCTAGTACCCAAGTAGAAAATTAAATTTATTAATATTCTATTTACTTACCTAGTGTAAATGTTTTTAAGTAAAGATGAAAGTATGCACCTGTTGGTAAGTCGCTTCAGACTCTTTGCAACTCTAGAAAGTATAGCCCACCAGGCTCCTCTGTCCATGGGATTGTCCAGGCAAGAATACTGGAATGGGTTGTCATGCCCTTCTTAAGGGGATCTTCCTGACCCAGGGATTGAATCTGGGTCTCCTGCATTGCAGGTAGATTCCTTACAGTCTGAGTCACCAGGGAAGCCTGTATATAATCTAGTTTTAGTCAACTGGATATTTAAAATTTCCTAAGCACAGAATAGGTATAGTGGTTAGTTAACATGATTTAGTAAGCTCATACTGAGCAATTTTTTTGAATCCTAATAAACTTTATTTTCTTGCTAATCCTAAATGATCTTTTTTAATCCTAAATTATCGTAAATAACCTTTTATTTTCATTTAAGTCCATACGTACCATATAAAATATTTGTAAGTCCATTTTAAGACTTGGGCTTCCCTGATACCTCAGTTGGTAAAGAATCCACCTGCAATGCAGGAGACCCCAGTTTGATTCCAGGGTCAGGAAGATCCACTGGAGAAGGGATAGGCTACCCATTCCATTATTCTTGGGCTTCCCTTGTGGCTCACCTGATAAAGAATCTGCCTGCAATGCAGGAGACCTGGGTCGGGAAGATCCTTTGGAGAAGGGAAAGGCTACCCACTCCAGTATCCTGGCCTGGAGAACTCGATGGACTGTATAGTCCATGGAGTCACAAAGAGTCGGACATGACTGAGCAACTTGCACTTTCACTTCACTTTGCACTTTAAGACTTACTTTTGTTCATTTTGCTTTATAAAGTTTTAGAATCATATGGAATGATGTATGTCTGATATGATTCAAGAAAAAAAGACAGAATTAAATAGTTTTCATATGTAACAAAAGATTTGTATTACGTCAGCAGTAATCCATAGTTTGTGTTTCTACACACTATTAGTGGAAAAAGTCTTTAGTTCGCTATTACACCAAGTGCAGAGTTCAGTTCAGTTCACTTCAGTCGCTCAGTCGTGTCCGACTCTTTGCGACCCCATGAATCGCAGCACGCCAAGCCTCCCTGTCCATCACCAACTCCCGGAGTTTACCCAAACCCATGTTCATCGAGTCAGTGATGCCATCCAACCATCTCATCCTCTGTCATCCCCTTCTCCTCCTGCCCCTAATCCTTCCCAGCATTAGGGTCTTTTCCAATGAGCCAACTCTTCGCATCAGGTGGCCAAAGTATTGGAGTTTCAGCTTCAACATCAGTCCTTCCAATGAACACCCAGGACTGATCTCCTTTAGGATGGACTGGTTGGATCTTCTTGCAGTCCAAGGGACTCTCAAGAGTCTTCTCCAACACCACAGTTCAAAAGCATCAATTCTTCGGCGCTCAGCTTTCTTCACTGTCCAACTCTCACATCCATACATGACCACTGGAAAAACCATAGCCTTGACTAGACGGACCTTTGTTGGCAAAGTAATGTCTCTGCTTTTAAATATGCTATCTAGATTGGTCATAACCTTCCTTCCAAGGAGTAAGCGTCTTTTAATTTCATGGCTGCAGTCACCATCAGCAGTGATTTTGGAGCCCCCAAAAAATAATGTCAGCTACTGTTTCCACTGTTTCCCCATCTATTTCCCATGAAGTGATGGGACCAGATGCCATGATCTTAGTTTTCTGAATGTTGAGCTTTAAGCCAACTTTTTCACTCTCCTCTTTCACTTTCATCAAGAGGCTCTTTAGTTCTTCTTCGCTTTCTGCCATAAGGATGATGTCATCTGCATATCTGAGGTTATTGATATTTCTCCCGGCAATCTTGATTCCAGCTAGTGTTTCTACCAGCCCAGTGTTTCTCATAATGTACTCTGCATATAAGTTAAATAAGCAGGGTGACAATATACAGTCTTGACATACTCCTTTTCCTATTTGGAACCAGTCTGTTGTTCCATGTCCAGTTCTAACTGTTGCTTCCTGACCTGCATACAGGTTTCTCAAGAGACAGGTCAGATGGTCTGGTATTCCCATCTCTTTCAGAATTTTCCACAGTTTATTGTGAGTGCAGAGCAGAGGACACGTTTTTTAACAGGGTCCAATTCAGATAAATAGAAATGTTTATAAGCCACATTTTTCCCAATCAAAATTGAAAGTATATTTTTTGAATCGTATTCATGGATGAAAATGTTTTTAGATTACTTATTTATTTAATTTTTAAAATGTCCATGAAAGCTGACAATATAATTTAGTCATTAAAATGTTAATATGTGAGCATATTTGAGAAATAGCAGAAGAAACAACTCTCTTATTTTGATACTAAATCAGTGTTTCACTATATACAGGAAACCTCAAGACTGACAGTTGCACTCTGACTGGCTTCTTGACAGGGTCATAGGTTCTTGTCCTGTGAACCTAGTAATTTATCTACATTCATTAGCCAAAGATGGTACCTCTCTCTCCAACCATACAAGCCACAGATGTGTACACGGTTAGTTTCTGAGCTCTCCAAAAGTGTGAATTATAAATCAGTCTACAGCATTAGAAGAAAGTGTTGCATGTGCCCTACTGAGTTGGTCCATGGTAAAGTAATTATGAGATACTTATTTCTTATGTTATCTAATTCTTCCTCCAGTTATGTAACCTGTATTTTGTCAATATGTAAGTTAAAATTAGTGTTCTCTTTTGTAGAGATCTAAGGTCATGTTGATTTCAACCAAAGTTTATTAATGGTTACTTGTGTTCAGGATTTTATGATTAGGTAAAGAATCTACCTGCAGTGCGGGAAATAACAACTTACCTTACTTCAGAAGGTATAAAATCATGGCTTTTAAAATTATTTTTTCTTTCTTTTCTTTTATTTTCAGCCTTTGCCAGAGTTGCCTCGTATTCCAGGACTTGTTCTCTCTGGAAGTACATTTTCAGACTGTCTCATGGTGGTGCAGTTCTTACGAAACTTTGGTAAAGTTTTGGGCTTTGATGTGAATATTGATGTTCCAAACCTGAGTGTTCTTCAAGAGGGATTGCTAAATATAGGGGACAGCATGGGTGAAGTACAAGACTTGCTTGTGAGGCTCCTCTCAGCTGCTGTATGTGATCCAGGTCTAATTACAGGATACAAGGTAAAAAAAACAAAATACATCTTTTTAATTTGTACTATCAGTGCATTAATTGCTGGCTTTAGCATGTTAGCAGAAGATTGTATAGACTTACTCAATTTTTTCTTCATAGCTTCTCACAAAGTTAAAGGTAGATTTGCTTCAGTTACAGTTGGTACAAACTTAGAAAAACCTGGTTCATAAAGCCTAAGGAATGTAAATCATTCCCAAATTACTTTTATTTTCCTTTAGCTTTTGGCAAAAACCAAACTTATTTAAGGAATTCCCAAGTAATATTCAGCAAAACAGAAAATTCTTAATTTGTAAAGAAGTTAGAACTTACATGTGTCCTCTGAAAGTATACTGTGTTCTCTTTGAAATCACTGTGAATAACTGAGGCTAATCAAGGCAGGCCCCTGTAGAACAGCATTTTAAGACTCTATATTGCTACATGGATACTCAGTGAGTTCAAATTTATCTTAATTCCAATTAAGATACACATTTCGGTCAGTTTTACTCTAGATAATATTGCAGAGAGATAAGTTTCCAGATATACCTGTTACTTTTTCCTCCATCTCACTATTCATTCAGCATAACCAGGCAATAAAATCCATGACACTGTAGAACTAGAAAACACAATAATAGTACACTGAAACCCCTCTCCCACCACTACTGATGGATATAGCCTGTGAAACCTTCAGATAGTTTCTATAGTCAAAGAAGGTATGATTTTTTTAACCACAAATTTACATACTCTTCTCCACACCTAACTTTTAGCCAAGTTTGAAGAAGGAATAAAAAAATTACAAGTACTTGAAAGCTTGTCCGATCATCCATTGACTGTTTTTATCTCCATTTTATCAAAAATGTGAATAAAGCCCTCGTCAGTAATATCTAAATCATATAATACCAATATGTAAAAGTCTTACTGTTTATATTTTATGAGTCAGTATCAGTCCTTATACTGATAAAAGTGCCAAACTTTTATAGGCCAAAACAGCTCTTGGAGAACACTTGCTGAATGTTGGTGTGAATCGAGACAATGTTTCCGAGATTTTGCAGATTTTTATGGAAGCACACTGTGGACAGACTGAACTTACTGAAAGCCTGAAGACTAAAGCTTTTCAGGCTCACACTCCAGCACAGAAAGCCTCAGTTCTGGCTTTCCTGATCAATGAACTGGCATGCAGCAAGAGTGTGGTGAGGTAAGCACATGTCCGGAATTTTCTGGTGATTATTTTCTGTTTTAAATTTGTCTAGTCACAAAGTAATACAAATTGCTTATATAAAATTTTAAAGTAACAGACTACCACAAAAAAAATATTAAAATTACACTAATCTCACCATTCAGAGATGACAAATGGTATTTAATGTATTTCTTTTCAGCCTGTTAAAAAGAAAATTTTGAATCATACTGTATATAGTCCTTGTAACACTTTTTGTTTATTTGGTAATTTTGTTATTTATCTGTATACTGAAATGTGAACAGTTTTTTGTTGCTATGACTCTAGAATTCAGTACTGTTGTAAGAACTCAGAATTTTCTTTTATCTTTGGTGGCAGATGACTACCTCATTTTTTACTAGAAGCCATTTGTAGAATTATTGACCTACTTTTTATCATGTGCTGCTACAATCTTAATATTATTTATTTATTGCATGTTAGTTTGCACTTTTTAAAAAAGTACTTAATCTCATTTAAGAGTCAAAGTAAGTTCTCCACTATAATATTTGAAGATTTGGTGAACAAATTCCTCATTCATCTTGTTCTTGCTATTCATTATTTTACAGAGTTTAATTATGTTACTTTTATTCTTTTACCTTTCTAGGGAAAGAATCAATCCAAATATTTCAGAGCCATGTGTTTCTACCATTGCTGGACGTTTTAAGTTTTCTGTACATCTCTTAGCTATGTATTAGTATAATTTTTCGTTTGTTTTTGCTATTCATTGGCAATCATCATTTGTACTTACCAAAAATCTGCATCCTTTATTTACCAAATTAATGTATTGCATTATGTATTAATTTATGTCTTCTAATAAACTTTTGCATTGGCAGTGAAATCGACAAGAACATTGATTATATGTCAAACTTAAGGAGAGATAAATGGGTGGTAGAAGGTAAACTCCGCAAGTAAGTCCTATTTTATTAAAACTAATATACTGATTTCCTTCTTCACAAATTTCTGAATAAAGCGTACTAAATGCAAAGATGGAATTTAAACTTTATTTTGTCTAAAAATGAGAAAAGGTAAAGTTTAATTAAGCTGAGATATAAAATTAATAAAACTCAGAGATAGAGTTTTCAGTGGACAAAAGATATAATGAGATTCATTGAACTCACATGCTTCAAACTTAAAACAAAGTCAATTTATCTTTCTTTCAAAGAAGTCAAGCAATCACATATTCAAAGATTGTTGTTTCTATCAGGTTACTTTTGTCATAAATAGAATCTGTTTGGAGCTACCACATTTTTCCTTAATTGCTTTATAATTAAAGTTTGCTTTTACAGAGAGTCTAACATATCCATATATATTCAGCATTAAAACTCAATTAGCTTCCTGCCAGGAAATATAATGCTAAAATTATTCAACTTCTATGTTAAGAGGATAGTTTCTTTGCAGTGACTTGAATTAAAATTTACTCAGTCGGATAGTATAGGATCAAGAACTATCACTTGGCCGTTCCTGAGTTAATCTGTTTTCTGTGTTTTTAAAAAATGTATTCTAATTCCAAAGAGATAGACAGTATAATTCTTAAAAGTTAACATATTTTATAATTTCTGTGAACATATTTCTTCTAATTTTTATTGTCATTGATATATTGGTTACTTTGAGAGAAATACCACATGCTTAAAACTCATAGTATGATATTTAAAAAGTACAGAGGGAAGCCTTTTCTTCCATATCATCTTTTTTTTCATATTTAAAGGCTCAGAATCATTCATGCTAAGAAAACAGGCAAAAGAGACACTTCAGGTGGCATTGATCTTGGAGAAGAACAGCATCCATTGGGCACACCCACTCCAGGACGCAAAAGGAGAAGGAAGGGAGGAGACAGTGACTATGATGATGATGATGACGATGATAGTGATGACCAAGCTGATGAAGATGATGAAGATGAAGAAGATAAAGAAGACAAAAAAGGAAAGAAGACCGAGATCTGTGAAGATGAGGTAATCAAATTTAGACTGATTTTAATACTTGACTAATACTGTATGAAATATTGAAAATAATACAGAATTTGAAGTCAAATGGATTTGGGTTTGAATTCCATTGTGACACTCAACACAGTTTATTCATCTGAAAACTGAATATTATAATATTCACCTTAAGGTTTTTTGTGATGCTTAGGTAAATATTGAATAGAACCTCTACGCATAGAAGGTACTTATGTTGAACAAAAGAAGTTAAATTTTTCTGTTTGTATAATAACTTCAGAGTTCTCCAAAGAACTATTCATATTCTTAATTTTAGGTATTTTTTAATTCTATTAACGTGCTATCTTATGTTTATTTTGTACAATACTTAATGCCTTCAAAGTGTTGTCAGGTGTAGTGAAACTGATATATTTCTCAGATCCTAGTTTATTGAGTACATGGCTCTAGGCACTTTTTTAAACTTTTACTTTTATTGAAGTATAGTTGATCTACAATGTTGTGTTAGTTTCAAGTATACAGCAAAATGAATCAGTTATACATATACATATATCCACACATTTTTAAGATTCTTTTTCTATATAGGCCATTATAGAGTATTGAGTAGAGTTCCCTATGCTATTCAGCAGGTTCTTATTAGTCATCTGTTTTACACATTGTAGTGTGTATATGTCAATCCCAGTCTCCCAATTTATCTCTCCTTCTTCCTCTTATCCCCTAGTAACCATACATTTGTATTCTGTGTCGACTCTACTTATTTTTTTTAAGATTCTTTTCTCCATGTAGACCATAATCAAAGATGAACAAAGCACTGAAACTCTCCTTTCAATTTACAGTTTCACAGAGAAAGACTTAACAATAAGAAAAAATAATGTGTTAAATGTTAACTGCTTTGCTAGCAGTATTTACAATGTATTAGGTGGGTAGAAAAGAAGGACATTGAATCTTTCTGAGTAATAAATTATCATAAAGGCTTTCTGAACTCATTAGCTGAGGCTACAAGCTGGGCTGAATGTTAACCTAGAGAGAATCCAGGAATCCATGGAAAAATCTTCCAAGCAGAGAGAATAGCATGAGTAAGGACTTAGAAGGCTTGAAACCATAATGTGCTTTACAGGCCCTATAAGTGCTTCAGTAATACTACACAGCCTCATATACAACAACTGTGAACTAGGATATTATAGTTTTATGGTGATAGGAAGCCACTGAAGAGTTATAAGTAACGGAAGGACCTGGTCAGACTTGATTTTTTGGTGGCTCACTATGTCAGCTCTGTGGAAAATAGAAATAGATTTGGCTAGAGCAAGATCAGAAATGGGAAGATCAGTCAGGAGAGACTGCCCTGGTGTAGGTGAATTGTGATGGGTCTAAAAATAGACCAATGGAAGGAAAAGACTCAATAAATATTGAGGAAGAAAAATGAATAGTCTTTGAAGATGGATTGTGTAGGTTGATGGAGAGAGAGATAGGATTGATTCCAGCTTTCTGGTAGAGGACTACCTGCTTTTGTTGCCACTACCTGATCTAAAGAATTCAGGAGAGACTTCCCTGGTGGCACAGTGGATGAGAATCCATGTGCAAATGCAGGGGACATGGGTTCCATCCCTGGTCGAGGAAGATTCCACATGTTGCAGAGCAACTAAGCCCATGTGCCACAACTACTGAGCCCATGTGCTGCAATTACTGAAGCCCGTGTACCTAGATCTTGTGCTGTGCAACAAGAAAAACCACTACAATGAGAAGCCTGTGCACCACAATGAAAAGTAACCCCCACTCCCTGCAACTAGAGGAAGCCCATACAAAGCAATGAAGACCCAGTGCAGCCAAAAATAAATAAATAAATAAATAAATAATGCTTTAAGAAAAACAAAACAAAAGATTGCATTGGCCATTAAAAAAAAGAAGAATCCAGAAGGAGCAGAGTAAATAGATGACAGCCGAGTAGGGGAATATAGAACAAATATCTGAAGTTAGGAAATGATGCTAGGTTTTATTTTGAACATGTTGAATTTGAGGTGCCTGAGCAGTTTAGCAGTCAGTTGGATTTAAACACCCAAAGCCTGGAGAAGCGTTCGGTCTTGAAAATGTAGATCTGGAGGTTATTAGTACATGGACAATAGTTTAAATAATGAGTTGGATTAGTTTGCACAGAAGGATTGATTTATTAGTGAGAGTAGTAAACTGAGATTGGAACCTCAGGAAATGTCAGTGTTTAAGAAGAGCCTTCAGGACTTCTTGTTGAAGAATGAACAAAGGTAGAAAATTTCTGTAGTAGGTCAGGGATTGCCAAGACCAAGACTGCCTCCAAAGTCAGTGACTCACTAGGATGACTCACAGAACTCAGCTTCTGGTCATGCTATGGCTACAAGTTATTGCAGCAAAAGGAAAAACAAAGAAAAACTATTAAAGAGAAATGACATATGGGTCAATATTCAGAGGAAATCAGTCCCAGCTTTCAAGAGTCTTTTCCCAGTAGAGTCACAAAGGATGGGCTTAATTCTCCTAGCAGTGTGTTGTGACATTTAAATTGTGTCGCAACTGAAATGTTGTGTTCTAAGAAAGTTCAATAGAACTTTCAATAGAAAGTTCAATAAAACTCTGTTACCAGAGTTTTATACGGGGATGGCCACATAGGCACCCTCTGCATAGAAGGTGCCAAAACTCCAGCCGCCCCCCTCCAAAAAAAGTAAGTGTTTGGTATAAACCATATTGTTAACGCAGTTCAGGTCCAGCAAGCTATTCTTATCACTCTGGGTTGGGGAACCCTCCAAAATTCAGGTTCCCAGATGCTAGCCAAAGGTTGGCTTTGTAAGCCAGCCTTTCAAAGACCTACAATGTTAACTCTTTTCCACCCATGTGATAATAATAAGAATCAAGAAAATTAAACATTTTTAAAAAGAGGGAGTAATAAACAGTGTTACGGGAGGGCTTCCCTGATGGCTCAGTGGTAAAGAATCGGTGTGCCAATGCAGGAGACATGGGTTCAATCCCTGATCTGGGAAGATTCCACATGCTGCAGAGCAACTATGCCTGTGCACCACAGCTACTGAGGCTGTGCTCTAGAGCCTACGAGCCACAACTCCTGAGACCATATGCTCTTGAGCTCATGCTCCGCAACAAGAGAAGCCACCGCAATGAGAAGTCTGCACACTACAACTAGAGTAAGCCCCGCTCGCCGCAACTATAGAGAGCCCATGCAGCGACAAAGACCCAGGACAGCCAAAAATAAATAAATAAATCCAATTTTTTTTTTTAAATGTTAAAAAAACATTTAAAGCAGGCATGTAATGTGAGGAGGACTGAATGTGTTTGTTGTATTCGCCATCACAGAGGTGTTTGGTAACCAATGCCAGCACCATTTCTTTAGAGGGGTGAGAGCCAAAGCAAGGCTAGAATTTTTTGGAAACAATGAAAAGTGAGAAAGTGAACATGATTGTCTCAAGCATTACACCTCAAAAGAAAGGGTAGTTCCTAGAGGAGGACAAAGACCAGGGATTTTTCAGATGCAGAAGATTTGAGACTATTTTTGGTTGAAGGGAAGGTCAGTAAAATGAGAGATAGGTGTGGAAGATTAAAGAGATATAAAGGAGAATAATTAATAGTATAAGTTCCCTAGAGATATTGGAGGGATTCAGTTAAGGTAAAGATGGGTGGGGCTAGCTTTGAAGAGTATGCTAACGGGAAGAAGACAGGTAATGGAGGAGTGTGTGTGTGTGTTTTTAAGGAAAGCTACCATAAGCCATGGAAATGGACATGTATAAAAAGAAGATAAAGGTTGATGTTTACCTTTTACAAGAAAAGAATGCTAGAAATATTGATAGAGTTGAAGAAATGGCATTCAAACAGCAAACCATTCTGCCTTCAATGCCAGGATTATTTAGTGAAGGAAGTCTAGAAAAAACTCTTTTCCTTTCTTGTATCAGCTCCATATTGCTGGAGAAAGAAAGCTTAGAAAGATGGATTATTGATATATTATGTGAAAATAATATCTGATCAAGACCAATGATGTTACTAAATCAAATTTTTACTTAATTTGGATGATAGTGTAATTTATAAAATCATGTGCTATACAATTCTCAAGTAAAAAATAGCATAAATGCAAAATGTTTTCATAAATTACATATTTTAAACCAGAATGATTTGCTAGAATGAGCTTTACTTATTTTAAGAGTAGCAGGCTGAAATGGAGACTACTGTGAGATTCCTTGCAGGAATTACTTCATAATGTTGTACTTCTGAAATCACTTGATCAAATACTCTCATGCTGTGACAAAAGGGTATATAATTTGGGTATCAGAACTGTAATTACCCAAAGATACTATTTATAACCAGTCTGCTTCCTTTGGCAAGTGGAGCTGTTTAGCAGAAATTAAACTTTTTGATCAATATTAATCACCTTTTAAACAAACAGAATTAGCATACCTTTTCAGCACTTAATATTATAATTTTTTTTTAAGTGTTAACTCTCATAAATGTGACAACTTTGTGTTCAGATATCAGTGTATGTATTCTAGTGGGTAGTCACCCCATTAAACTAGAATTTATTTACAGAAATTGTGTTTCACTTGGCATTTTCACATGGAGAATTAACAAACTTTAAATTGTTTTCTTTAAGGGAGATAAAAGAACTATTAAAAATCAGTGTTAATGACTTAAAAATCATTATTGACATTTTAAGACTGGATGTGTCGTTTTAAAGTAGTATTTTATTTTTATGAATGTTGAATTATAGAGTTAATTAGATTGATCAAAATCCTGGCAAATGTGTATCTTGTTATTAATGTGAGAAAACAGTTTGAAAGTATTTGAAAATAAGGAATATTTTAGGATCTAAGAGACCAAAGTAACATTTCTTTTACATGATTTGAAAGTTTTTCTTTATAATGAAGAATTTGTAGCCACTTACCAATTTCCTAATAAAATTAAAAGTTAACTTTTTAAAGAACCTGATTGATTGATTTTCCTCCAAAAGTAGATTTGGCTTCTTGATTAAGTATAGGTGGTGTCAGTTGTTATACCACATAAAGGACTAGTTGCAGGAGCCTTTCCAGTGAGACCCATGTGATCCCTTTCAATTAGAACAGGGGTCTGGGATCTAATGCCTGATGATCTGAGGTGGAGCTGATTTAATAATAATAGAAATAAAGTGCACAATAAATGTAATAAGCTTGAATCATCCCAAAATCATCCCCCCTCCAAGTCTGTGGAAAAATTGTCTTCCACGTAACCGGTCCCTGGTACCAAAAAGATTAGGGACCACTGAATTAGAAGATACTGCCCTTTAAGTCACAGCCCTTTGTCTTAAGGGTGATTCCTCCTTTCTTCACTCTTCATTCCTTCAACATATGAACTCTCCCTAATCCTTAGGTTTGTGTTGAGATCTTTGTGAACTTTAACCTCACAAGGTGGAATGTAGGAGGTTATGTGGACAATTAAACTTTGACATATAGGGACATATAACAGCCTTCTCTTTTGATTGGGAAAGCATGGCAGGGCATAGATTCTGTATTCTTAATTTTGTTGTTATTGCTTTTCTCTCTGGCTTTTCAGATTCTTCATATCTCTTAAAATTATGAGGACTGTTAACCAAAACTCCTTTAAATAAAACTTTAGGAGATATTTTACTTCTTTTTTTGGTAAGAAAAGTCTTAGAAATGGTAGTTAGTTAATTTGAATAATACATAGTTCCTTTGATGTCTTATTTCAAATATTTGTTGATTGAATTATTTTCTATATAAGCAAATTATCAAACATTTATCCTGCTGGTCAAAAGATCACTACATAGTCATACAGCTATTAAGTATCTGTTTAATTAAAGAGTCAAGATTTAAGGATCATTTAGGCCTATTTTCTTTTAAATAGAAATGATGTTATTATTACCATAAATAATATGCCTAAATGCCATTGGAAATTGGGTCTCATAAATTTGGGTAAAGCATAGAGAGCTAATGTTAAAACTATTGAAGTTTTCCTTTCCTTTCCTTTTATTGGAGAGATAACTATACTGGTTTAGAAATACCTGTTTGTGAGAATGGTTGGTGGCATTATGACTTTTAAAACAGACTTATTAAAAGTGAACACCAAAAACAAGTGCTTATATTTTTTAAACCTGAGATTAACATGCAGTTTCTCATTAAAGTACATCTTTCAGAAAGAAAGAAAATAACCTTATGTATATGTTATGTACCAGAAAATCTGCTAGTTGCTTTCAGATCTGTTCTTTGTTGTTGTTGTTGTTGTTGTTGACCCCTTGGGCTGTAGCCTGCAGATTAGGAAAAAGTTTTGGGAGAGTTAAATGATTTGCCTATATATGTAGCCTATGCTGCAGCTGAGGTCCAGTGAAGTACATAAGGACTTCCTGGTGGCTCAGACGGTAAAGCATATGCCTACAATGCTGGAGACCCGGGTTCAATCCCTGGGTCAGGAAAATCTCCTGGAAGAGGAAATGGCAACCCACTCCAGTATTCTTGCCTGGAAAATCCCATGGACGGAGGAGCCTGGTAGGCTATAGTCCATGGGGTCGCAAAGAGTTGGACATGACTGAGCGACTTTTCTTTCACTTTCACTTGAAGTACATATACCTTATATTAATTTATGCTTTCCCTCTAAAACATATACTTTGGGTATTGCTTTCCCATATTCATTTTTTAGAATGAAAAATTTTATATAATTGCAAAATTTCTATTTATGAAATCAGTACCGTTTATAGAAGAGATTATTCTTCTAAAAGTTCAGTGTGTTCAGAGTACAACTTACTCTTTTTTGCTGTAAAATGACTCTTTTAGTTAATAGTACCAGTATTTTTGTAGTCTCCCAGATTTAAAACCTTAATATCATAGTTTACTCCTTCCTACATCTCCTTCACCCCTCTCTGCCTCACATGCATGAGTTGCCAGAATTTAACAGTTCTAACTATGTAATATCTCTTACATCCATTTCCTTTTCTCCTTTTCTATTCCTTTTATCCTAGTAAGACCCACTTCCTCTTTTCCTCTTGAATTACTGTAACTATCTACTAACTAGATTTGCCAATTGTAGTCCTTTCCCTGCTCCAGGCCATCTTACAACTATTACCATACTAATCTTTGTAAAGCGTAGTTCTGATATTTAGTCTCCCTCAAAGGATCATGTTGTCCATTGCCAAGCATTTATAACTCTAGACAGTGAAGCCCCAAAGTCATCTTTGCCTCATCTTCCTGCTTATCTCTTCACGTCAAACTCTCCATGTCCTCTTTTCTCTGATGAATCAGTGCCTAACAAGGCTAAAACACAACTTCTTCCATATAGCCTTCCTTGGTATAGGTTCCCACTAGAAGTAATCTCACCCTTCCCTGAGCTCCATGACTCTTAATCGCTACCTCTCTTGAGGTTCATAGAGCTTTCTGCTGTTTGGCAGTTTTTATTTATTAGTGTAATGTTTTATCTGTCTCCCTACCAGATTAATGCTTTATCAAGAGCAAGAACTGAGTCTTTTTCATTTCCGTTGTGCCTGTCCTTGTACTTTGCATATAGGAGGCTTTCACTAAATATTTGCTGATTGACTAAATAAATCTTAAAAATGTAAATGATACTGTATTTTGTTATGTATAGGATGAAGGTGACCAAGCAGCAAGTGTGGAAGAGCTAGAAAAACAGATTGAAAAACTGAGTAAAGTAAGCATTTTTCAGACTTTTTTTTTTTTTGGCAGCACTTCAAAAATCCACCTTGTATGGAATTAGTTTTTCTGGCTGCTAAATAAACACAAGCTTTTTGTAACTAATTAAACTGAGATTTAAAAACATTCTTACAGTTATACCTTAAAAAGTTAATGCCAAGGTTAAAAACCTGTCTGTTAAGACATGGTACTAAACTTAACCAGGGCCTATATTCTTTAGCTCTTCTTTTAAATACAAAATACCAACAATTACATGGTTTTATATATTGGAATTAATTACTTCTAAAATTCAGTCGAACTTTATAGTAATAGTTTCTGCATCTTATGTTTTATTTTATATTAGTATGTTTGTAGATTTTATTTGCATTGGATTTATACACTATACATATTTATGAATTTCTCATTAAAAATTGAATTTCAGTAGCATTAGTAGAGTTTTAGGTGAACTTTCTGTTAAAAAATGAGTTTTAAAAATATTATGAGACTGATATTATGATATATCTGTATATTATATCCATGGGGATATATATTACAAATTTATCCCCAAATTTAGTCATATGTTACCTAGGTTTATAGCATGAATATAAAAATAGGCAAATACAGGTCTGGTCAATTATTATATGAATATAATTTGTTATATATTGTAATAAATGGAATTAAGCCAAAGTTCAGTGAAATACTTGATCACATTGCATTGTTCACTATCAAGTGTAAGACATGCTTTACTGTATAAATGACACTTGATAAAATAAAACTTATCTTTTTAATCCATGACAACAAAAATATTCCTCTTACCCTCTAAGTGATTTCTGTCATCATAAGTGTTACTGAAATTGAAGTCAGAAATGTAATATTTAATTCTTTTTGCTCTCTTTACTCACTAGTGAAATTTATCTGCTTTTATTTAATTTATCTGCCTTTATTAAAGGCATAAGAGTGTAAAGTCACATACATATTAATTTTTACAGCACTTAACACTCAGAGCTTAATTTTATGCATCATTTTTTAACAGCAACAGAGTCAGTACAGAAGGAAGCTCTTTGACGCTTCTCACTCTTTACGTTCGATGATGTTTGGCCAGGATCGTTACAGACGCCGGTACTGGATTCTTCCCCAGTGTGGGGGGATTTTTGTAGAAGGCATGGAGAGTGGTGAAGGTAGGAACTATTAATCTGTTACCAAGTAATACAAGGAACCATATTTTTTAAAACCCTGTTACTCCTCCAATATGTTTTGTGCTTCCAGAATCAAATTTCCTTTATGGATAAACATTGTAAAACCTTGATTCCCATTCCTTTTGAATTCATAATGCCCCTTGCTCTGATAAACATTCCTTCTCTCTCCATGATTTTTTTCTGCCACTCTCTGACATCAAACATAAACTATTCTTTTTCTTATTTAGTGAACAAAGATCTTCTGCTATATTATCCTTTATAACTGCTGCTTCACTTCTCTTCCTTTCCATTGTCAAGTTTCCAACATGTGGTTTATTCTTTAACTTATGCAGAAAGTATCCATCCTGACAGTATCCCTGAAGGTAACTTGCTTCAATCTAAGACCCTTATTCATCGTCACTCATCTTAAAATCTTGTTCATATTTGAAATCTGTGGTCATCTCCTCCTCCATGAAGCTTCCTTACTTGAGTTTCCTATTACCACACAATCCTACAGTCTGCCTTTGGACTATATTTTTTGCTGGCTCCATTCCTGTTTCATTAACTAGCATATAATAGAATGTATATATTT
Organism: Giraffa tippelskirchi; assembly: GCF_054371585.1. NCBI lineage: Eukaryota > Metazoa > Chordata > Mammalia > Artiodactyla > Giraffidae > Giraffa > Giraffa tippelskirchi. The sequence goes on from NC_137277.1 coordinate 98,880,976, forward strand.
TCTCAATAAACCATCTGAATTGAACTATTCAGGACTTTGTATCTGGATGGTTCCAAATGTTTAAATTCTGATGGGGCCAAAAGTGTTATGTCAGTGTTTATAGGTTCTAGGATATAGCTATTGCCCCGTGGTGGCACATGGAGGCAAAAAACTTCTTTCAACACAGTTTTAAAAAAATTCCTAGTATATGCCAGGCATTTCTAGGTACTGCAGGAGGTTGAAAGATATATAAAACATAATCCATACCACATAGAAATTTAACAATCCTTTAAAGAGAGGAGACTGATTAATCACATAGACATCTAGATCTAGAACACAAATCATATAAAGCAGTTCTTTTTAACTTTTTGTTTTTAGCAATGAAACTACACTTTTTTTAAACGGGTGGGAATGCAAGTTGACACAGCCACTATGGAGAATAGTATGGAGGTTTGGAGATTCCTTTAAAAACTAGGAATAAAACTACCATATGACCCAACAGTTGCAGTCCTGGGCATATCAGAGGAAACCAAAATTGAAAAATACACATGTACCCAAATGTTCATCATAGATAGCTAGGACATGAAAGCAATCTAGATGTCCATTAACAGATGAATGGATAAGGAAGTTGTGGTACATATAAACAGTGGAATATTAATCATGGAAAGGAACGCGTTCAACTCAGTTCTAATGAGGGGGGCGGATGAACCTAGAGCCTATTATACAGGGTGAAGTAAGTCAGAAAGAGCAAGACAAATACCATATATTAATGCATATATATGGAATCTAGAAAGATGGTAATTATGAACCTACTGCAGGGCAGCAATAGAGACATGGAGCTTCCCTGGTAGCTCAGCTGGTAAAGAATCTGCCTGCAATGCAGGAGACCCCATTTCAATTCCTGGGTCGGGAAGATCCCCTGGAGAAGTGATAGGCTACCCACTCCAGTATTCTTGGGCTTCCCTGGTGGCTCAGACAGTAAAGAATCCACCTGTAATGCAGGAGACCTGGGTTCCCTCCCTAGGTTGGAAAGATTCCCTGGAAGAGGGCTTGGAGACCCACTCCAGTATTATTGCCTGGAGAATCCCAGAGGAGCCTGTTGGGCTGCAGTCCATGGGGTTGCAAAGAGTTGGACATGATGGGGCAACTAAGCACAGCACAGCACAATGGAGACGCAATCAGAGAGAACAGACTTGCAGACAAGGGGGGTGGGGGGAGGAGTGGGGTACAAATGGAGAGAGTAGCATTAAAACATACATATTACTAAAAAATATATATATGTTACTATATGTCAAAATTTTGTGGCTCCAAAATCACTGCAGATGGTGACTGCATCCACGAAGTTAAAAGGTGCTTGCTCCTTCAAAGAAAAGTTATGACCACCATAGACAGCATATTAAAAAGCAGAGACATTACTTTGCCAACAAAGGTCTATCTAGTCAAAGCTATGGTTTTTCCAGTAGTCATGTATGGATGTGAGAGTTGGACTATAAAGAAAGCTGAGCACTGAAGAATTGATGCTTTTGAACTGTGGTGTTGGAGAAGACTCTTGAGAGTCCCTTGAACTGCAAGGAGATCCAACCAGTCCATCCTAAAGGAGATCAGTCCTGGGTGTGCATTGGAAGGACTGATATTGAAGCTGAAACTCCAGTATTTTGGTCACCTGATGTGAAGAGCTGACTCATTTGAAAAGACCCTGATGTTGGGAAAGATTGAAGGCAGGAGGAGAAGGGGACGACAGAGGATAAGATGGTTGCATGGCATCACCAACTCAATGGACATGAGTTTGAGTAAACTCCGGGAGTTGGTGATGGACAGGGAGACCTGGCGTGCTGCAGTCCATGGGGTCGCAAAGAGTCGGATATGACTGAGTGACTGAACTGATATGTGAAATTAGATTGCCAGTGAAAATTTGCTGTATAACAGAGGGAGCTCAAATCCAGTGCTCTGTGACAACCTAGAGGAGTGTGTGGGGTAGGAGGTGGGAGGGAGGTTCCAGAGGTAGGGGACATACATATACTATGTGACTGATTCATGTTGACATATGGCAGAAATCAACACAATATTGTACAGCAATTATCCTCCAATTAAAAATAAATAAATTTAAAAAACAATAAAAATTTCACAAGGAAAAACATAACAAAAAATATTATGGGGACAAGGAGGCTCATGAAATATGCATTTAATGTGCTTAGAATAGTGGCTGGCATGTAAGCATTGTTGGCATATAGTAAACAGTATTGTTATTGGTTTGCATAATAATATATTTCTTATGAACGTAAATTGTATGAATTAAGAATACAAAATCACGTGTTGGAATGATGTGTATAAGTCATGCTCTGCTTCTCTCAGGGCAGAAGTAGCTACCAAATGGAGTCAGAGAGGGATATAAGAAGGCTTCAATTGTACTTTATTTCTTTTTCAAAATTGATGTCAATGTTAACTTAATAGGGTAGTGTGGTGGTTCTTTTTTTAATTGTTTGCTTAAAATATTTAAAAATAAGCATGGAAAATTAATTAAAATAGTAAGTTAATATAACCAACAAAAAATAAATAAGTGGGACTAATCATATTAAAATACTTCTGTATAACAAAGGAAATCTTCAATGAAAGGCAAGCTGCTGATTGAGGATAAATATCTGCAAATTATATATCTCATAAGGGACTACCATCCAAAATGTATAAAGAACTTATACAATTCAACAGCAGAAAAACAATCTGATTTTAAAATGGGCAGAGTTTCTAAATAGACATTCTTCCAAAGAGGACACACAGATTGTACATGATAAGATGCTCAACATCATTAATCAAAAATCAATCAAATCAAAATCATCATGAAATATCACCTCTTACCTGTCAGAATGGCTGTTATCAAAAAGACAAGAAATAACAAGTGCTGGTGAGGGAGAATGTAGAGAAAAAAGGAACCTCTGTACACTGTTGGTGGGAATGTAAATTGGTGCAGGCACAGTGGAAAACAATACGTAAATTGATACAGCCATTATGGAAGAGAGTATGGAGATTCCTTAAAAAATTAGAAATAAAACCACCATACAACCTAGCAATACTACTTCTAGGCATATACCCTGGGAAAACCAAAACTGAAAAAGACACATGTATTCCAGTGTTCATTGCAGCACTGCATATAATAGCTAGGACATGGAAGCAACCTAGGTGTCCATCAACAAGATGAATGGATAAAGAAGCTGTGGTACATATACACAATGGAATACTACTCAGCCATAAAAAGGAACACATTGAGTCAGTTCTAATGAGGTAGATGAGCCTAGAGCATATTAAACAGAGTGAAATAAGTCAGAAGGAGAAAAACAAATACTGTGTATTAATGCATATATGTGGAATCTAGAAAGACGGAACTGATGAACCTATTTGCAGGGCAGCAATGGAGATGCAGACATAGAGAACAAACTTAAGAACACGGGAAGGCAAGAAGAAGGAGAGGAGAGGTTAAGATGAATGGAGAGAGTAGCATGGAAGCATACACACTAACATATGTAAAATAGATAGGCAGTGGAAATCAGCTCAGGGCTCTGTAACAACCTAGAGGGGTGGGAAAGGGTGGGAGGTGGAGGGAGGTTCAAGAGGAAGGGGACAAATGTACACCTATGGCTAATTCATGTTGATGTATGGCAGAAATGAAACCAATATTGTAAAGCAATAATCAATCAATTAAAAATAAACATAATTAAACAGATTTAAGAAAAACAACATGGAGGCTCCTCAAAAAATTGAAACTAGAACTACCATATAATCAATAGAATCTAATTTAAAATGACAAAATTGTAAGTAATTTGAAGGTACAAAGCAAATAAAGAAATATCCCAGAGTGGTTTTCCCTTATATGTAATAAGAATCATCTAACAAGCTAAAAAAAAAAATGAGGGACTTCCATGGTGGTCCGGTGGTTAAGACTCTGTGCTTCCAATGCAGGGCTCACAGGTTCGATCCCTGGTTGGGGGACTAGGAGCCCACATGCTATGTGATGCAGCCAAAAAATAAAAATTAAAAAATAAAATAATCTTTAAAAAATAAATAAAAAAATAAAAACAAAAATGAGCACTGCCCCAGACCAATTAAATATCCCTCCTTTTATTTTATCAGTCAAGAAATATTTACTGAGCTTCTATTTTATAGCAGCCACCATGTTAGGCGTTTGGGATACAATAACAAGCAAGATAGACATTGCTCTGGTTTTAAGTAAAGCTCGTTAATTTAAATTCTGGTGTGTGGGTGGAGGTGGAGAAAATAAACAGGTTATTGTTTATAATGATAAATTCTGTGAAGGAAATACATAGAATGATAACCTAAAGTGAATGGGTAAAATAAGATACAATGGTATAATGCACAACCCAGGGAATATAGCCAATATTTTTAAATAACTATAAAGGGAATATAACCTTTAAAAATTGTGAATCACTACATTATATACCTGTGACTTATATAATATTGTACATCAGCTCTATGTCAGTAAAATAAATAAAGTAAATGGGCTAGGGATTCTACTCTAGATAAAGTGAAAACCTTTATCAGATCAGAGAAACCTTTCTTGATCAGAGAAAACCTCTGTGAGGAAATGACTTGATCTGAGACATGAAGGATAAGGAGCCAGGTCAACAAAACAGTATCCCAGACAGAGGAAGCGGCAAGTGCAAACTGCCCCAGAAAGCAAAGAACTGGGCATGTTTGAGAAGCTAAAGAAAGGGGAGAAAAGAGCAAGCTTTAGCAAGTACAAGAACGGTCAGAGGTTGTAGAAATTTTCAGGAACCAGACCATACAGCATTGTAGGCCTTGCTTAGAAGTTTAGATTTTATTTCAGGTTGCAGAAGAGTGAATAGTAGTATCTCATTTATGTAATAGTGCAAAACAATAGTCATATTGATATATATGCATGTAAGATTTCTAGAAGGATACATAGATATGATTTATTAACCACAGTTACCTTTGAAGAATAGAAATAGGGATTGAGGGAGTAAAGCAGAAGCGGTTTCATTTATACCTATCATTACTGAATATTTTACCTTGGACATACATTACTTTTCAAATTGAATAAAGTACTGAATTTATATTTTTAAAATGATTCTTATAAATTATTTTTGAAACACTATTCAAAAATATGAACCAGAAGTTCACAAAGAAGAAATGCCAGTAAACCCATGAAAAGATATTCAGCCTTACTGGCGATCAGGAAAATAAAAAAGGTGGTTTTGATTTTTGTCTCCCAGATATTGGCAAAAACAAAAAACATTGATAATATTTAGTTTCCTTGAGGGTGTAGGCAAACAGATGCTCTTATTTCTAATATGAGTGTGTATTGATCTCAACTTTGGTTTGACAATGTACTTCAAAAACTCTGAAAAGTATGTATCTTTAGTACTCAGTGAGTATCCTAAGGAAGTAATTTTTTTAAAAAAATGTAAGACCAAAGATACAGATGCACATCATTTATAGCATTATTTATAATAGCAAATAACTGGGCCCTATTAATAGCCATTAGTAGAAGATGGATTATTTAAATTGATGATGTATTCCACTGAGTATTCTATAGCCATTAAAATTTATGATGTAGTTATGTATTTATTGACATATCAGGATGTTTACAGAGCAAAACATATAGGTTAGAATATTATGTATATAATAAGATTTACTTTTTTTTAATTTATAGGTTAAGTGTATATGTATGTGCATATAGACTGCCTGCAAGTATTATTCAAAAATATTAATAGTAATTTTTGCTGTATATTAGGGCTTTTAAAATTTTTTAATTTTAGTGTTTTCTAATTATTAGTTACAAAATTATATTAATTTTTGAGTGAGCAAAAAATCTAATCTATAAAAAAGGGGAAAATGGAGAGTATTATGTAATCTATAAAGGTTTCCTAAAATATTTATGCATGTAACTTGATAAGTAGTAAAAGAATATAATTATATAGTATTGGTTTGATCTGGAGTAATGAAGTTTTATAATGCTTTTCAATTTTTTAGGACTAGAAGAAATTGCAAAAGAAAGAGAAAAACTAAAAAAGGCAAAAAGTATCCAAATCAAAGAAGAAATATTTGAGACTTCTGAGGACATTTTAAATTGTTCAAATCCAGATCACTGTAAGCAAAAGGAAGATACTAAAGAGAAAGATAACACAAATCTGTTTCTTCAGAAACCTGGCTCTTTTTCAAAATTAAGCAAGCTTTTAGAAGTAGCTAAGATGTCTCCTGAGTCCGATGTAATGACCCCCAAACCAAATATTAGTGCAAATGGGTGCACATTGTCATATCAAAACAGTGGAAAACATTCATTGGGCAGCATTCAATCAACAGCAACACAAAGTAACGTGGAAAAGATAGACTCTAATAATCTGTTCAATACCAGTTCAAGTGGTCCAGGGAAGTTCTATAGTCCTCTCCCCAATGACCAGTTGTTAAAGACATTGACTGAAAAGAACAGACAGTGGTTTAGCCTTTTGCCAAGGACACCTTGTGATGACACATCACTTACCCATGCCAGTATGTCAACTGCTTCTTTAGTGACCCCTCAGTCTCAGCCACTATCTAAGTCACCTTCACCCTCCCCAGCTCCTCTTCTTGGATCATCTGCTCAGAATCCTGGTGGCCTAAATCCATTTACTTTATCACCTCTTCAGGTTAGTGCTGTTAATTGTAACTCATGTTTATGTTGCTTTGTCTAATCTTTGATCCCATAAATGTTTTCTCTTAAGGGAAATAAGTTGAATGTTTGTAATATTATCCCTGCCATGGCTTGAAAACTGAAGAGCCAAAATTGTTATCACCAACTTTCATCAGAACTACTTATGTCTAAGTTAAAGACTTCTCTAACTACTTTTTAGCTTATTATTATTACATTATCTAAAAAGAAATTACTTTGAGGAGCAAACAAAACATGAAATTTAACATTGTTACTGATGTATTTAGTTTGCCTCTAATTGTGATATGTGAAAAAATATTTTTTCAGAATTTTGAAAACAATTTCTAGTTCTAAACACTTTTCCTAACTCCTTAGATTGTCCTACTTCTAAAATGTTTTGTTTCTTGCAGGTGAAAAGTGGAATGTCTATGATGGGACTCCAGTTTTGTGGGTGGCCTGCTGGTGTGCTTACTTCCAATATTCCATTTACATCACCTTTACCTAATCTGGGATCAGGGTTGGGACTGTCAGAAGGAAATAGTAATACATTCTTGACTCCTAATGCTGCACCAAGTAAAAGTGAATCTCCAGTACCACAGAATGAAAAAGTCTCTTCAACTCAACCTGCAGCTGTTGAAGTAGCAAAACCAGTAGATTTTCCTAGTCCAAAACCTATTCCAGAAGGTATGGTTTATAGTCACTTACTTACTTTATTTTATTGTTATAGATTCCACATAACTGAATCTTTGAGACTTTTATATTTAGTTATAAATCTTTCAATTTGCATTGTGCCATTAATTCATATTCAAGATATTTATAAAAAGATCTACATATTTATTTTAATTTAGAAATGCAGTTTGGTTGGTGGAGAATTATTGACCCAGAGGACCTAAAAGCTTTGCTGAAAGTGCTCCATCTCAGAGGAATAAGAGAAAAGGCATTACAAAAACAAATTCAGAAACACTTGGATTATATTACTCAAGCTTGCATTAAGAATAAGGATGGTATGTACTTAAGAGAGATTTCTATTCTCTTGCTTAGTTATGATAATCCTTTAATCTTAAAATATTTTAGTATATCATAATGCTTAATTTATTACTAGTAAGCATTTGCTCAACAAATAGTACCTCTTTAAATAGCTGTTACTTTCTTATAATTTGTCACAACCTATAGACTTATTGTTTTGTTTCTTAGAAAAGGATGTTCCTACTTTTAAGAGTAATCTGCTGGAAATTTCCTGGCAGTCCACTGGTTGGGACTCTGTACTCTCACTGCCAGGGCCCAGGTTTGATCAGTCCCTGGTTGGAGAACTAAAAATTCCCACAAGCCCCATGGCACAGCTTAAAAAAAAAAAAAAAGAATAATCTGCCTATGTATACACAAGTACATTTTTGTGTGTTAAGTTATACGTATATGTTATCCCTGGAATCTTATTCACTTTCTAGAAGAAATTATTACAGAATAAAGTAGCTATTAAAATTAATTTCTTTTCAACTATAGTTGCCATTATTGAATTAAATGAAAATGAAGAAAACCAGATAACTCGAGACATTGTGGAGAACTGGTCAATAGAAGAACAAGCAATGGAAATGGATTTGAATATTCTTCAACAGGTAGAAGATCTAGAAAGGAGAGTTGCATCAGCAAGTTTGCAAGTGAAGGTAAAATTGACTTGGAATGAAATCTGTTTTTAGGATGATGGAAGGTAACTATTATTTGTTATATGCCTGATATATGCCAGTTACTCTGCTAAATGTTTTCACTTTATCTCATTTAATTCTCAAAATGATCCTGAATTAATTTTCCCCATCTTACAGGTAAGGAACAAGACTCAAAGTAAGTAACCTGCCAGTGGTCATATAGTAAGTGGCTAAATGTGAATTCAAATCAAGTCTGTCTGACTCCAGAGTCTGGGTTCTTTTTTTACTAAATCTTGCTGCTCCTTAATGATATTCAAAACTGTCATTTCTAGTATGCAGTTTTTTACCACAAGCATTATTTCATCTTTTTACCCATGATACATATAATGCTCTATCAAATTCCTACTATACTTTTTCATATAGATGAACTTCCTTGCATCCAAGCCATGTTATATGTCAAAATTTCATTCTATATAATTTAAAATTAGAGAATATATATCCAAACATACATTATACTATGATACACATATTCATATGTACACCCTACATATATATGTAAATTTTAAATTAATTTATTTATCTACTGGGCATTACCATGTCACAAGTATTTACCATGAACAGAACTGGCTTCCGATGGACAGGCAGGAGGAAGGCTTTATCTTTGTGCAAGAATTTTCAGTTTTGGAAAGGGGTGTAAAGGTTTTTTTCAATTGATAATAAGGTGATGTCTCTGAGAATAAATGGATGGATGATGGATAAGTATATACTTGGAAAAGTTTAGAAAAATGTAGGCTCTGTGTAATTTGATTTGGTATTTTGTGTTTTATTCAGATGAGAAATTTATGCTATAACATTATCCTGTGGTATTTGGAAATTTTTGAAGCTTTCCAAAAAATGTCACTTTCCAGTTCTAATATCCCTTCTTGACACAAACATAATTAATTACCAACTTCGGGAGGCAAAAATTTATCATTTGTTGAATCTATTTTGTTAGCAAACTGTATCTTCCTCCTAGTACTATAATATAATATAAAAATGCCTCATTTATTTGGCATCTTTAACAAATGAGCTCTTCTACCAAGTTGATTTTCTAGAGAAATGAAAATTATTCCATTTAGTCCCATAATTTTTTTTAACATATTTGTTGTATTGCTTATGTTATGCATTATACTGCCTTCTTAAATTGAGAATAATGAGGTTGATTTAAATTATCTTGGTGACACAGGATCATGAGTGTGAAGACCAATTATTAGATACTGATTCCCTAAGGAAATGTGAAGAGGTTTGGCTCCTATGTTAAATGATCCTAGTGTGCTTTGCTTTTTGTAAGATCGTGACTGCTCTTCATAGTCTGTTTTTGTCCTCTCTCGTGGTCACTTGCTACTACTTGCTGGTTTAAATTTGATTGGTTCTACTTGCCCAAATTTCCTTGAACTTCATTCATCTAATTTTCTAGTTCTAATTGACTGTTGGCTGGGAAAGCATATCTTCATCGTTTTTAATATTAATCAGGGTATGGGCCTGAAATATTTTCCTGGAGACATACTCATTTTTTTGTGCATTAACCTTACCACATTACTAGCTGATTAGACATTCTTGGCTGTGTTCTAAATATATAAGAAAAGTAGAATTTGTTTTTTCAAGTGAAATGTTTTAACATTCTATTATTAAGTATTGCTGAAATATTCTGTATTATTCTAATAAAATGAATTATATTCTTGAAGAGTCTAAAAACAAAAATGATGAAAATAACTGCAAAATATTATTTTAATATCTATACAAGATTTAATGATTTTTTTAAGAAAATAGGGTTATATGTTTAACATGGGAAGCTCGTCACTGTGAAGACGCATTAAACAGGTGGCCTGTGGGACTACTTAGGTGCCTTCATTTATATTTTTAATATTGCTTATAATTTGGAAATTACTGATTATTTTGTAGAAGAATCTGCAGATCTCTAGTCTTAGTTATGTTGAGAGTTTATAAAACAACTACTCTCCCAGTTCTTCATGAGATAGCCCCTATGTCTCTTTCTTAGTTTTCTCTTTTATAAGCTAATTAATTCCTTCAACCAGAAATAGGTTCCATGTACAAAAACACCAGTGTCAATATTCTTCTTAAAATGTTGTATCCATAGCTGTACATAGCACTGTCTGAATGTGTGTGTGGAACTGTTACTTTCCTTAATCTGGCACTATTCTTCATTAATGCTGTTTGAATTTGTACTAACTTTTTAGCATCCACATCATACTCTTGCTTTGCCAAGTATGCACAATGAAAAAGCAAAGCAAAAAACAAAAAAACCCTAGGCCTCTTTCCAAAGAGCTTTTAAGGGAGTTCTGGCACATGTAGTTATTTCTGTTATTAGTTGCTTAAACTTCAGATCTAAAATTTACATTTATCATTTTTTTTAATAAATTTCATTTGGGTTATTTTTCAGCATTTGGAACTATTTTTATCTTGGTCCTGTCATATGGAATATTAAACTTTCTTCCTAATTTTAAATCATCTGCAGATTTAATAGCAATCAACTAAGTTACTCCTAGTGTATTAACAGGACAAACCAAATGCAGATCCTTTGACCATTAGCCCTGGGGACCTTTTCTGAGGTGATCGAAGTTCTGACAATCACCATTCTTTGGAAACAGTTTTCAACCCTCTAGACTTCTTTAGTCTTCATTTTTTTGTCTTGTCAATTGCTTTGCAGAGATCCAGATATACTATGTTTACAGGGTTCCCTTGATTTGGCAAATTTAGTACCCCTTTCAAAATCTGGTAATGAGGTTTATTTGACATGACTTCTACCTAATGCACTTATGTTCACTATTCATAATTCTATCGTTACTTCACAAATATAAATGTTCTACTGAGTAAAGAAGAGGACTTGATTGTAATATATAAGATAAAATAATTATCTCTGAAAAGGTGTAATAAAAAGTATAATGCTTATTCTGTTTTGCATTTGATATGCATTTACTAAGTACCTAGTCCACATAGACAATAGGCACTACAAAATTGGGAAAAAAAGGGTTTCTGCCCTCAGAAAACTTGTCATCTAATAGAGAAATAAGACATGTATACATCTCTGCAGAATCTGTTAAACTGATCATAGAGAAGTACAGAGTCACACATGAATTTAGAAAAAGAATACACAACTTCTGGTAGAGACATGGAAGAGATGAGGGAACATTCATGTAGAAGTTGAGATAGAGCTTGAGAAAGTGAGTCAGCTTTTGACAAGGAATGCCGTACTAGAAAGAGTAAACAGCCTGAGCAAAGCACGAGCATCCGGAAAATTAGGACATGTTTTCTGAAGTTGTAAATTGTGGAATTTGACTACAGTGTGGGATTTGTGACGAGAACACTAGAGGAAGAGGTAGACTGAGGTACGTGAATGTCATAGTAAAAATGTGGACTTGGCTAAACAGTAGGGAAATTTTGAAGGATTTTGAAGTAGAAGGTCAATATAAGCAAGCTGAGTTATAAGATCATCCATTTATTCAATCAACATGTAAATATTGAGTGCCTACTATTTACCTTCACTGTGCTGGAGATAATATGAAAGCAGACGTGGTCCCTATCCTCATGGAATTTAGAGGTAGAAAGATTAATAATCACAGTAGTATAAAATTGCAAGTACCACAAGTCTTGCTGTTGTTCAGTTGCTCAGTCATGTCCGACTCTTTGCAACACTATGGTCTGCAGCATGCCGGGCTTCCCTGTCCTTAATCATCTCCCAGAGATTGCTCAAACTCATATCCATTGAGTCAGTGATGTCATCCAACCATCTTGTCCTCTGTCATCTCCTTCTCATCCTCTGTCATCTCCTCCTCCTGCCTTCAATCTTTCCCAGCATCAGGGTCTTTACTGAAGAGTCAGCTCTTCGCATTAGGTGGCCAAAAGTGTTGGAGTTTCAGCTTCAGCATCAGTCCTTTCAGTGAATATTCAGGACTGATTTCCTTTAGGATGCACTGGTTGTATCTCCTTGCAGTCCAAGGGATTCTCAAGAGTCTTCTCCAACACCACAATTCAAAAGCATCAATTCTTCGGTGCTCAGGCTTCTTTATGGTCCAATTCTCACATCCATACATGACTAATGGAAAAATTATAGTTTTGACTAGACGGACCTTTGTTGGCAAAGTAATGTCTCTGCTTTTTAATATGCTGTCTAGGTTTGTCATAGCTTTTCCTCAAAGTAGCAAGCGTTTTTTAATTTCATGTCTGCAGTCAACGTGATCTTGGAGTCCAAGAAAATAAAATCTGTCACTGTTTCCATTGTTTCCCCATCTATTTGCCGTGAAGTGTTGAGACCCGATGCGATGATCTTCGTTTTTTGAATGTTGAGTTTTAAGACAACTTTTTCACTCTCCTCTTTCACCTTCATCAAGAGGCTCTTTAGTTCCTCTTTGCTTTCTTCCGTAAGAGTGGTGTTATCTGCATATCTGAGGTTATTGATATTTCTCCCTGAAATCTTGATTCCAGCTTGTGCTTCATCCAGCCCGGCATTTCGCATGATGTACTCTGCATATAAGTTAAATAAGCAGGCTGACAATATACAGCCTTGACATACTCCTTTTCCAATTCGGAACCAGTCCATTGTTCCATGTCTGCTTCTAACTGTTGCATCTTGACCTGCATACAAGTTTCTCAGGAGGCAGGTAAGATGCTCTGGTATTCCCATCTCTTGAAGAATTTTCCACAGTTTGTTGTGATCCACACAAACACTTCAGTGTAGTCAGTGAAGCAGAAATAGATGTTTTTCTGGAACTCTCTTGCTTTTTCTATGATCCAACAGATGTTGGCAGTTTGATCTCTGGTTCCTCTGCCTTTTCTAAATCCAGCTTGAACATCTGAAAGTTCTCGGTTCACGTACTGTTGAAGCCTGGCTTGGAGAATTTTGAGCATTACTTTACTAGTGTGTGAGATGAGTGCAATTGTGCAATAGTTTGAACATTCTTTGGCACTACCTTTCTTTGGGATTGGAATGAAAACTGACCTTTTCCAGTCCTCTGGCCACTGCTGAGTTTTCCAAATTTGCTGGCATAGTGAGTGCAGCACTTTCACAGCATCATCTTTTAGGATTTGAAATAGCTCAACTGGAATTCTGACACCTCCACTAGCTTTGTTCCTAGTGATGCTTCCTAAGGCTCACTTGACTTCGCATTCCAGGATGTCTGGCTCTAGGCGAGTGATCACACCATCATAGTTTTCAAAGTCATTAAGGTCTTTTTTGTATCGTTCTTCTGTGTATTCTTGCCACCTCTTCTTAGTATCTTCTGCTTCTGTTAGGTCTATACCGTTTCTGTCCTTTATTGTACCCATTGTTGCATGAAATTTTCCCTTGGTATCTCTAATTTTCTTGAAGAGATCCTTTGTGAGCTTGTAATATGGAGACTTAACCTCTTAAAGAGGTCATGAAAGGATTCCCTGAGGATGTTTAACATGAGAGCTGCAGGATGAGTGGAGTTAACTATGTTAAGAACCACAGATAAAGGCTATACACAGACAAATATAATACCTCATGTAAACTCCTGCTGCTAAAAGAAAAATGGTGAGTACAAAGACCTATACAGAAGAGTAGTAGAAGGAAAGGAAATGGAAAGGAAGAACTAAGTTCAGATACCACTGAGAGATTTCCGTTGAAGTGGTTCCATGAAATGAATAAGCATTTAGTCTAAAGTTGCTTAGAATACTTTGCTGATTTTCATTTTACCTTTCATAGCGTCAAAAGTTCTTAAATTTTCTTCTTCAAACTTCTCTCACAATTGTTTCTTTTAATTTTTTGTTGTTATTGTTCTTATTTCTAACTAGCATTAGGAAACACAAGGTAAAAACTTTTAGTAAAGATCGTTGAGCTCTACTGGTGTCTGCTGCTATATTTTAAGTAAAGGTAATTCACCCATCAGGCATTTCAAGAGGAAACCATAGTAACATTATTCTTTTGATACATAGGGTTGGATGTGTCCAGAACCTGCATCAGAAAGGGAGGACTTGGTATATTTTGAACATAAGTCATTTTCTAAATTGTGCAAGGAGCATGATGGAGAATTTACTGGCGAAGAAGAAAGCAGTGCACACGCACTGGAACGGAAGAGTGACAACCCCCTAGATATAGCTGTAACCAGGCTGGCTGATTTGGAGCGGAACATTGAAAGAAGGTATCTGAAGAGCCCCTTAAGTACCACCATTCAGATCAAAGTGGATAATGTGGGCACAGTTACTGTCCCTGCTCCTGCACCATCCATTAGTGGTGATGGTGACGGGTAGGTTATTGAGATTAACTTGAAAAATTATTGTGCTTCTTTGCTAATTGGAGCCTATTTTCTATTGCCTGTTATCTATGTATCTTCTTGTATGTCTGTGATCCATATGGATCATGCTACTTGCATGGTGCTTTGTAAAAACATTTTTTTTTTGTTATGTGCGTTGATAATCCTGCAAAGTGATCTTACATTTACCTGGTTGTGACTAAGCTTTGAGGCACGTAGCCACAGTCTGTGCACTACATCAAATTTAGTTGCTTAAACCTTATACTTATTGGCTGTTACATGTTTTTGTCATTGCTTGGCTTTCAGTGTGATGATTGTTTCACATTCAGTAACCATAAATGTGGACATGACCTACTTAATTTTTCTATATTTCAATGCAGAATTGAAGAGGATATTGCTCCAGGGCTCAGGGTATGGAGAAGGGCATTATCAGAAGCTCGCAGTGCTGCACAGGTAGCTCTGTGCATTCAGCAGTTACAGAAATCAATAGCATGGGAAAAATCAATTATGAAAGTTGTAAGTGTTTTTATTTAAGAAATACTATAACTGATTTACTTTGTCCTGTTTTTTTCCAATCTTCAGATATTTCTTAGTTATACTTTATTGTCAAAATAATGTATGCTGTACTTGAGAATTTGCTTAATTTTTAAATACTGTATAATTTGATACTTTCCTCCTTATTTTGAGCTTTTTGAAGGACTCTATCAAATGTCATCTTTTGTTTTTAAGATCTTCTTTTTCTCTCCTTTGAATATTGTTTGTAGCTCCAACTGAAGTTGTCTTCTGCATTTTGTCAACATAATAATTGTTAAGCTAAATGTTTTGAAGGCTCTTTCAATCTTGTAAACATTCCAGTTGCTAACATTACCTGCTATATACATTCACTGCATTCCTGAAATGTCTTTATATTTGTACCAATTTTCTTTTTTTAATGCTAAAAATACTTAGATAAGTAAACGAAATAAACAGAGACCTCTTCCTTTATGCACTTTTGATAAAGTGTTTGATATTGCTGGAATTAAGGATAGATATTTTAGTCTTTCCTCTAACAGTTAAAACTCTTTCTTTACCTTCTTTGTTCAAGCCCAGTTAGTTATCACATGGTGGCCTCTACTTTGTACTAGGCAACAAATGCTATATGTTCAAAATAAAAGCTGTATTTCTTACATTTTCCAGAGATATATTTATTTTAAATCATATATGTGTCCCTTTTCCTTTTATTTATTATAGAAATATCTTTTATATGTTGACTTTTTTGAATTATTTTAACCGTTGCTTTTGAATTGCTGATTAGCTTTAAAATTCAAACACTCTTGAGTTTTGTTTTCATGAATAAGGGTAAAATTCCTTTATTTAAATAGTTGTTCCCCAAAGAAAAGAAGTGCTCCTTAAATAGTTAGCATTGTCTCCTTCCTTTTTACCTCTATGCCTAGACTACTCAAGACTATTCATTGTATACAAATAAATTTGATTTCTTCTATGGTTTTTCACTTCTTTCTAAAATGTCCATAGAATAATGAATCTACAATTTATATATAACCTATACACAGAAACCCAAAACTTGTACCAAAATCTGCCTTTATATTAGTATAGTTACTTTCTGCCATCTTAAGTTTTATTTCAGTTTTTCAAATTCCTTTTCCATTGTTATTAATAAATTAATATGCATCCATCATTATTTAACTCCATCTCTCAATTTTCATTTCTTTTTTAATGTTTAATAATACTATATTTGCTAAAAAAAAAAACCCACTTCTTTATAAAGAAGGCAGAGTTTTTTATTCAAAGATTAATGAGCTCTTTGTAACCTTTAATTAGAAATATAACAGGACCTATAAGAATCCTCATAAGCTGTATCAGAAAGTTAAAGTGCTCAATATCTTTAGAAATAGCCTCTTTGCCAGGAACCAAGCTTACTAGGAAAGAAAGAGCTGCCATAATTTGCCTTTAGGTACTTCTCAGTCCACTATCTACTTTCTGTTGTTATTAATGTTAAGCAGTCAGCAACATCCACTGTGGCATTCACTGTTTTGTTTTTATTGTGGTAGTAAAGTAGTTAAAACCAAAATCCTCTAACACATCATGAGCTATTACTGTGATTTTCCAAAAATGTTATAAGTTCAATATATGTTACCCTTTCTTAATAAGTGTCAGAAAATAATTTTAAAATCATAAATGTGAGATGTAAGACGGATTTTTTAGTATTTTTACCTATCGTAGAAGATCGTGAGAACTTACTTAATGTTCATGAACCTGATTTTTAAATTTTGTCATTATAGGGATTTAAATATAACCTTCAAAATGTTATTCTCAATGAATATTCTTATAATAGAAGTTTTAAAGAAATAACTCAGATATGGAGAAATAGCACCATATTAAAGTATTTAGTGATATGGTTATTAGGAAAGGTCATAAAATAAATACTTACTGTCAAATATTAAACTCTACTGCTTTCTCTTCTAGTACCCATGCCAATTTTAGTTTTACATGTATATTACATATATTTGATAGCTATTTATTAAGGTGAATAGCATGTATCTGCTCTTTTGGTAAGATTCTTAAGCTATCATTGGTGTACATGTTGAGTTATGAAAGACTATTTTAGACCTTCCCAGATTAAGATATAATGTTTTCTTGAAATTGAACAAATTAAATTTGAACAATTAAGCTTTTTTGGTTTTAAAAGTATTTAAATACATAACTTAAAATTAGTATAAATGATTTATAATTTAAATGTTTTAATTATTTTAAATTGAAATATAGTTGATGTACAAAATTATAATAGTAATGTTTTCAGTTTTTGAATATTGATTACAGGACATTTTCTACTGCTACTGGAAATAAAAATTAAATGTCAAAATATAATGTTAGTACATATGTTCTTTAAAGCCATCTGTGAAGTTTTTACTTGTCTAATCTTCCTTCTTTGCTTTGTGAAACTTGTTATACAGAAAATGTGTGCATGAGAAAAAAATCTTCTCTCTATAGATTTTAAAGTTCTTAATGGTATTAGAAGTTTTTCCACAGAGAAGAAATTATTTTTACTCCTAGAAAGTAAATAATGACCTCTAAATTCTTTAATTTATGGTAACAGTTTTTTTCCCTTAGAAATCATTTTGTAGGATCCGTTTTCTACATTTGTGACACTCGTTTGATTTGGGTTGATTTTTGAAGTTTCCTGGTTTAGACATAGTCCAAACATAAGGACATCTTATTATTATTATTTATGATGCTGATACTAATACAAGTTTCCTAATTCTGACCTTAAAAATTACTCTAACTCTTACTTATTTCTTTCTCAGGATATCATGAGGATGATTTGGGTTGATTTTTGAAGTTTCCTGGTTTAGACATAGTCAAAATATAGGGACATCTTATTATTATTATTTATGATTCTGATACTAATACAAGTTTCCTAATTTTGATCTTAAAAATTACTCTAACTCTTACTTATTTCTTTCTCAGGATATCATGAGGATGCTAAGATAAGCAAACAATGAAATATATTAAAAAATTAAATGCCATGTATTAAAGCTATTCATTGCTTTATGTGCTCTAATGTCATGTTAATTATTTCATATGTTAATGTGTACATGCTTCTGAAGTGTGTGCAGGCATTCAACCTCTAGCTTTGTTTTTTGCAGTGTACTTGAAATGTGCATTTACCCCAATTGAACTGCTCACCCCGTCATGTGGTCCATATCTGTGTAACGAGAGATACATAGATGTGTATGGCTACTGTTTATTTGTTAGCAAGCGGAATGTTCATTACTAATATGAATTAGGAATTATGGTGTGTTTAATATCCCAATAACTATCATTCATAGCCGAGTCTTAATTTTAAATGATTTTTCATGTATTATAGTACTGCCAGATCTGTCGAAAGGGAGATAATGAAGAACTACTCCTCCTTTGTGATGGCTGTGACAAAGGCTGTCATACATACTGCCATAGACCCAAGATTACAACTATACCAGATGGGGATTGGTTTTGTCCAGCTTGCATTGCTAAGGTAAGACTGATCTAAAACTTATTTTTTTTATTATACAGCAAAGTGATTCAGTTACATATATATATTTTTCAAGTTACTTTCCATTATAGGTTATTAGGAGATTTTGAATATACTTCCTTTGCTAAATAGTAAATCCTTGTTGCTTATCTATTTTATGTATAGTAGTTTGTATCTGTTAATCCTGTACCCCTAATTTACCGCCTCTATCTTTCCTCTTTGGTAACCATAAGTTTGTTTTCTATGCCTGTAAGTCTGTTTCATGTTTATATAAAGATTCATTTGTATTATTTTTTAGATTCCACATATAAGTGATAAAATAATTGTCTGACTTCACTTAGTATAATAATTTCTAGGTTCATCCATGTTGCTGCAAATGGCAACATTTCATTCTCTTTTATGACTGAGTAACAGTCTGATATGTATGTTTACCACATCTTCTCAAACCAGTTGTCTGTTTGATGTGCACTTGAATTGTTTCCATGTCTTGGCTATTGTAAATACTGTTGCTATGAACATTAAGGTGCATGTATCTTTTTAAACTAAGAGTTTTCATCTTTTCCAGGTTTATGCTCAGGAGTAGGATATCTGGATCATATGCAGCTCTATTTTTATTTTTTTTAAGGAAGCTTCATACTCGTTTCCATAGTAGCTATACCAATTTACATTCTCATCAACAGAGTAGGAGGGTTCCCTTTTCTCCACACCCTCTCCAGCACTTATTATGTATAGACTTTTTGATGATAGCCATTCTAACTGGTATGAGGTAATACTAATTGTGGTTTTGATGTATGTTTTTCTAATAAAGATCTTTTTTGTACAGTTCTTCTGGTATTATTTCCAACTCTTCCTAATATCTTCTGCTTCTGTTAGGTCCCTACCATTTCTGTCCTTTAGGAGCCCATCTTTGCATGAAATGTTCCCTTGGTATCTCTGATTTTCTTGAAGAGATCTCTTGTCTTTCCCATTCTGTTGTTTTCCCTATTTTTTTGCGTTGATCACTGAGGAATGCTTTCTTATCTCTCTTTGCTATTTTTTGGAACTCTGCATTCAAATGGGTATATCTTTCCTTTTCTCCTTTGCTTTTCACTTCTCTTCTTTTCACAGCTATTTGTAAGGCCTCCTCAGACAGCCATTTTGCTTTTTTGCATTTCTTTTTCTTGGGGATGGTCTTGATTCCTGTCTCCTGTACAATGTCACGAACCTCCATCCATAGTTCATCAGGCACTCTGTCTATCAGATCTAGTCCCCTAAATCTATTTCTCACTTCGACTGTATAGTCACAAGGAATTTGATTTAGGTCATACCTGAATGGTCTAGTGGTTTTCCCCACTTTCTTCAATTTCAGTCTGAATTTGGCAATAAGGAAATTAGAGATACCAAGGGACCATTTCATGCAAAGATGGGCACAATAAAGGACAGAAATGATATGGACCTAACAGAAGCAGAGGATATTAAGAAGAGGTGGCAAGAATACACAGAAGAACTGTACAAAAAAGATCTTCATGACCCAAATAATCACGATGGTGTGATCACTCACCTAGAGCCAGACATCCTGGAATGTGAAGTCAAGTGAGCCTTAGGAAACATCACTACGAACAAAGCTAGTAGAGGTGATGGGATTCCAGTTGAGCTATTTCAAATCCTGAAAGATGATGCTGTGAAAGTTCTGCACTCAATATGTCAGCAAATTTGGAAAACTCAGCAGTGGCCACAGGACTGGAAAAGGTCAGTTTTCATTCCAATCCCAAAGAAAGGCAATGCCAAAGAATGACCAAACTACCACACAGTTGCACTCATCTCACACGCTAGTAAAGTAATGCTCAAAATTCTCCAAGCCAGGCTTCAGCAATACATGAACTGTGAACTTCCAGATGTTCGAGCCGGTTTTAGAAAAGGTAGAGGAACCAGAGATCAAATTGCCAACATCCGCTGGATCATCGAAAAAGCAAGAGAATTCCAGAAAAACATCTATTTCTGCTTTATTGACTATGCCAAAGCCTTTGACTGTGTGGATCACAATGAACTGTGGAAAATTCTTCAAGAGATGGGAATACCAGACCACCTGACCTGCCTCTTGAGAATCCTGTATGCAGGTCGGGAAGCAACAGTTAAAACTGGACATGGAACAACAGACTGGTTCCAAATAGGAAAAGGGGTACATCAAGGCTGTACATTATCACCCTGCTTATTTAACGTATATGCAGAGTACATCATGAGAAACACTGGGCTGGAAGAAACACAAGCTGGAATCAAGATTGCCGGGAGAAATATCAATAACCTCAAATATGCAGATGACACCACCCTTATGGCAGAAAGTGAAGAAGAACTAAAGAGCCTCTTGATGAAAGTGAAAGAGGAGAGTGAAAAAGTTGGCTTAAAGCTCAACATTCAGAAAACTAAGATCATGGCATCTGGTCCCATCACTTCATGGCAAATAGATGGGGAAACAGTAGAAACATAGCTGACTTTATTTTTCTGGGCTCCAAAATCACTGCAGATGGTGACTGCAGCCATGAAATTAAAAGATGCTTACTCCTTGGAAGGAAAGTTATGACTAACCTAGACAGCATATTAAAAAGCAGAGAGATCACTTTGTCAACAAAGGTCCGTCTAGTCAAAGCTATGGTTTTTCCAGTGGTCATGTATGGATGTGAGAGTTGGACTATAAAGAAAGCTGAGCACTGAAGAATTGATGCTTTTGAACTGTGGTGTTGGAGAAGACTCTTGAGAGTCCCTTGGACTGCAAGGAGATCCAACCAGTCCATCCTAAAGGAGGTCAGTCCTTGGTGTTCATTGGAAGGACTGATGTTGAACCTGAAACTCCAATACTTTGGCCACCAGATGTGAAGAGCTGACTCATTTGAAAAGACCCTGATGCTGGGAAAGATTGAGGGCAGGAGGAGAAGGGGATGACAGAAGATGAGATAGTTGGATGGCATCACCGACTCAATGGACATGGGTTTGGATGGACTCCGGGAGTTGATGATGGACATGGAGGCCTGGCGTGCTGTGGTTCATGGGGTCGCAAAGAGTCAGACACGACTGAGTGACTGAACTGAACTGACCTGACCGTCTTTTCACATGCCTGTCAGTCATCTATGTTTGTCTTATTTGGAAAATATCTATTTAGGACTTCTGCCCATTTTTTGACTGGGTTGTTTGTGGTTTTGATATTGAGTTGTATGAGCTGTTTGTGTACTTTGGTTATTAACCCCTTGTCAGTTAATATTGTTTGCAAATATTTTCTCCCAGTCTGGTAGGTCTTTTTGTTTTGTTGTTGTTTTCCTTTGCTGTGGAAAAGCTTTCAAGTTCGATTAAGTCGCATTTATTTTTGCTTTTAGGGCTTCCCTGATGGCTCATATGGTAAAAAGTCTGCCTGCAATGAGGGAGAGTGGGGTTTGATCCTTGGGTTAGGAACATCCCCTGGAGAAGGAAATGGCAACCCACTCCAGTGTTATTGCTTGGAGAATTCCATGGACAGAGGAACCTGGCAAGCTACAGTCCATGGGATCGCAAAGAGTCAGGCACAACTGAGTGACTAAGAGTGACACTGACTGATTTTTGCTTTTTTTCTTTTGCCTTGGAAAACTGGACTAAGAAAATATTGCTATGATTTATGTTCAAGAATATTTTGTGTATGTTCTCTTCTAGTTTTATGTGTCATGTCTTATATTTAGGTCTTAAACTATTTTGAGTTCATTTTTATATATGGTGTGAGGGAGTGTTGTGATTTCATTGGTTACTTGTAGCTGTCCAGCTTTTCCAACACCAATTACTGAAGAAACTGTTCTTTCTCCATTGTATATTCTTGCCTCCTTTGTTTAGATTAATTGACTATAGGTGTATGGGTTTATTTCTAGGCTCTCTGTTCTGTTCCATTGATCTATATATCTTTGTGCTAATACCACAGTTTTGATTACTGTAGCTTTGTAGTAGATTGGTGCAAAAGTAATTACCGTTTTGACTGTGAATTTTAAATCATACTAGGTTCAAACACATTTTTATTCATCAAAATAGGAATCATTACAATCAACACATTTTGCCAATGAGAAATAAGTTGGTTTATTCCTGTAGTGTAAAAATCTGTGCTTCAGGATTTGACAAACTCTTGGAAAGCATTTTCTGCCTCCTGTTGGTTGTGGAAGCGTTTTCCCTGCAAAAAGTTGTCAAGAGATGCTTGAAGAAGTAGTAGTCGGTTGTTAAGAGATGAAAATTAAGTTAATAAAATTAAGTTAAGAGGTGAAAATGGAAGATGAGGCAAAACTTTGTAGCCCAATTCATTCAACTTTTGAAGTGTTGGTTGTGTGACGTGTGGTTGGGGGTTGTCGTGGAGAAGAATGGACGCTTTCTGTTGACTGATGCAGCTGCAAGTGTTACAGTTTCGGTGCATCTCATTGATTTGCTGAGCATACTTCTCAGATGTAATGGTTTAGCCAGGATTCAGAAACCTGTAGTGAATCAGACACCACCAAACAGTGACCACGACCTTTTTTTGTTGCAAGTTTGGTTTTGGGACTTTCTTCGGAGCTTCTTTGGTGAACTGGTCATCACTGGTTGTCCTGTAAAATCCAGTTTCTGTCACATGTCACAATCTGATTGAGAAATGGTTTATTGTTGTTGCGTAGAATAAGAGAAGATGACACTTTAAATTTTTTTGATTTTTAAGTCAGCTCATGAGGCACCCACTTATCGAGCTTTTTTCACCTTTCCAGTTTGCTTCAAATGCGGAATGACCATAAAATGGTAGATGTTGAGCAAACTTCTTGTGTAGTTGTAAGCAGATCAGCTTTGATGATTGCTCTGGATTGGTCATTGTCAACTTCCAATGGCTGGCCATTACACCCCTCATTTTCAAGGCTTTTGTCTTTTTGCAAAACTTCCTGCACTGCCAATGCACTGTATGTTCATTAGCAGTTCCTGGGCTGAATGTGTTGCTGATGTTGCAAGTTATCTCCACTGCTTTATAACCCATTTTGAACTCAAATAAGAAAATAGCTAAAATTTGCTTTTTGTCTAGCATCATTTAAATAGTCCAAAATAAATATAAACAGCAAGTAATAAGTCCATTAGCAAAAAAAAAAGCAAGAAATGCACATTAAAATGATATATAACATAACCACATTAATTAAGAATGTACTCCAATATCAAACAGCAAATTTCAACAATGCCAAAACCACAACTGCCTCTGCACCAACCTAATAGTATTTTCTGAAGGCTGGAAAGGTTATACCTCCAGCTTTCTTCTTTTTTCCTCAGGATTGCTTTGGTAATTCTGGGCCTTTTGTGATTCTATATAAATTTTAGTATTTTTTAGTAGTATTAATATTTAAAAGTTTTAAACTGCCAGTCAAAATGAAGCATTTTATACGGATTTTTGAGATACAATTCATACACGGTAAAATTCACTTTAAAGTGTACAATTCAGTGATGTATAATATATTCACAAAATTGTACAATCATCACCACTATCAAATTCCAGAACATCTTCATGACCTCCCTAAAGAATCCTAATACCCATTAGCATTCACTTCCAATTCCCCTTCTCTTCTCAGCCTTTGGCAACCAATCTGCTTCCTATCTCTATGAATTTGCCAATTCTGGTCATTACAGATATATTAAATCATATAATATGTGGCTTTTTTCTTTCACTTAGCATAATATTTTCAAGGCTCATCTATGTTTCAGCACTTCATTTTAAAGTCAGATGATATTTCATTATATGGATAGACTACATTTTGTTTATCTGTTCAGTTGATAGACTTTTGCGTTGTTTCTACGTTTTGACTTTTATGAGTAATGCTGCTATAAATAGTCATATACAAGTTTTGTATGAAATGTTTTCACTCTTTTTGGTTATATACCTAAGAGTATAATTGCTTGATCATATGGTATTAAGCATATGTATTTAAAGTCACTTTCCAAGTGTGTGCTAAGTCGCTTCAATCATGTCCAACTCTGTGCAACCCTGTGGACTGTAGTCCACCAGTCTCCTCTGTCCATGGGATTCTCCAGGCAAGAATACCCGAGTAGGTTGCCATGCTCTCCTCCAGGGGATCTTTCCGACCCAGGAATTGAACCCATGTCTCTTATGTCTCCTGCATTGGCAGGCATTCTTTACCACTAGCACCACCTGGGAAGTCACTTTCCAGTCACATATAAATTGGAAACCTATGAACTCTCATACTAATTGATTAAGGAAAAGGAATAAGATAAAGTAGAAGGAGATGAATTTTAGAGTTACAATGTAAGTGTGAAAGGGTTAGAATGTATTGAGGCCCAGACTCACTGTTAGGTTTTCTTTGTCTCACTCTCTTCCATGTTTACTCTCTTGACTTAATTGTTACCAGTAACTGCCACCTCTTCATAAACTCAGTTTCAAATGTCCATCTATCCACTGCCTCCTTTCTTTCCATTCACTCTCTCTAGCACTCCTACTCCAATAATTCTTTGATCTCATCAGGACCTTCAGTTCATTTATCTTAAGACCTTCTCACTGTCCCTCTCCACCTTCATGTCTTCTTTTTGCTCCTGTAGTCACAGCATCTACCCTTAGCTTCTGTTCCTCTCTCTCACTTGGTAAAACCATCATTCTGGTTAATCCAATTCTCTGGCTTCTCTAGTAACTTAATATTCAGATACAAAGGTGTCTTGAATGTGACTGAAGAAAACACCCAGCCTTTTAAATTTAAGGCTAAGAGGAACTTTAATAGTGCCTGATAATTTACTGTCTCCTCTATTCTCAGTCTCAGCTGATGATATTACTCTCAGTTCACTATGAAAATGGAAGCCATCAGAAGAAAATATCACAAGAATCCATCACACCTACCATACTTTCTATATCTGGGCTAGCGTCCTCTACCTTCCCTCCTGTTGTCACGAACTGCTTGTGCCACTAGCCAAGCCAATTACCCAACTTGTGCTTCAGATCCCATCCCCATCTCACCTCCTTAGGAGAATGAGGAACACCTCCAGCAGTTCTGTCTTCTCCTGCATTATCAACTTCTACTTCTGTACTGGGTTCTTTCTTATCAGACTACTAACATGATACGATTTCTCCCATCTTACAAAAGCTAAACAAAAACTCTCTTTTAGCCTCACTTCTCCCTTGATCCACTTCCCCAATTTCTCCCCTTCCCTTTGCTGAAAAGTTTTCTGTTATGGTTCTCTCCAATTTCTCTCCTCCGATTTACTCTTAAACTCATTCCAGTCATATTTTTACCTACACAACTTCTCCAAAATTGCTCTTACAGTGCCCACAAGTGATTTCCACGTTGCTCAGTCCAGTGACTACTGCACAGATCATCTAGCTTAATATTTACATTTGATAAAGTGGAACTTTCCCTCCTCCTTGAAATCCTGTCTTCACTTGTCTTCTAGGATACCATGCTCATCTGGTATTCTTCCTGCCTTTGCTCCTTTTCAGTCTCCTTTGCTGGTTTTTCTCACTTCCCAGATCTATAAATATTGGAGTACTTTTCTTAACTTCAAAGTTATGTCTGTAAAATGGAATAGTATCTGCTTTGTGAGGATTTGTGAGAATCAGATATGCTTGTGTGTTTGAAGGTTTTTATAACTTCAAAAAATTCTGTGATATATTTATATTCATACTTTATTATATTTTATATTTATATATTATGTTTACAAAATAGCAGAAGTCTCACATGGCATGATATTCACTAATAATTGCTTTTTTATTTCTCATTGCTTGATCATTTTGTCATATAGAGTTAAATGTAGTTTAATAATAATCTTCATTGGTTGTACATAAATTATCTTTTAGTTTCAAACTGTCAAGTTAAAGAAAATTTCTCTACTACTTGGGGAATTACTAACAAATCAGTGTTTTCAGGCCTCGGGGTACCATCTGTAGGCTATAAGATGTTTTGTTTTCTGTCAGTTCGCTTAAATTAGCATTCTGATGTCTGTCATTTCAGTACCAGACTAGAGGTCTGTAATCCTATCCAAGCACTCCTGTGTAAATGCAGCTTTCTAAGTCTCTGCCCTGTTTTGTTTTGGGGTTTTTTGTTTGTTTGTTTCTTGGCCATGCTGTGAGGCCTGTGGAATCTTAGTTCCCCAGCCAAGGATTGCACCCAGGCCCACAGCAGAGAAAGCACAGAGTCTTAACCACTGGACCACCAGGGAATTCCCTTTCTATTGTCTTTTAAAAGTGATGTATTATATGTTAGTCACCCAGTCATGTCCAACTCTTCGCAACCCCGCCAGACTCCTCTGTCCATGGAACTCTCCAGGCAAGGGTACTGGAGTGAGTAGCCATTCCCTTCTCCATGGGATCTTCCTGACCCAGGGATTGAACCCAGGTCTCCTGCATTCCAGGCAGATTCTTTACCATCTGATCCACCGGGAAGCCCATGCTTCTTATAGCAATAGAAATACTATAACCATTTAATTGTGATATATATAGATTTTTTAAGTTAAGGTTTTAAAAACCATTCCAGTAATTCAGTTATTTTCAAATATTTATACTATACAATTTGCTCTCAAATGGCTATTTCTGTATACATCATTGTGACTAAGTGTTTTTAGTCTGTATATATGTGTGTTTTCATACCAGTGTGTGTATATATATACACACACACACATACATACACTATATTAAAGATATATATATATTCTCTCTGTCACAGAATTAAAGACTTGTGTGTGTATATATACATATATATATACACAATCATATACA
Source organism: Giraffa tippelskirchi (assembly GCF_054371585.1). Lineage (NCBI taxonomy): Eukaryota > Metazoa > Chordata > Mammalia > Artiodactyla > Giraffidae > Giraffa > Giraffa tippelskirchi. The sequence goes on from NC_137277.1 coordinate 98,908,232, forward strand.
CACATAAGAAATTCTAAATTCCAGCGCCTAAAAAGCCAAATAACACAAAAGCGTCAGGCGAGACTGTAGCAAATAGGAAGCAAGTCGTGCCCCTATTTTTTATGTAACAGTCATTACTCAACTCTGGCAAATTGTTATCATGGAGACATGTGGGCCCAGTGTTCCAGGATCGACTAGTATTTCAAGATTATGGATTTTATGCATAGTCTCGCAAATGTTAAATATTGGCAACAAATTCAGAATTTATATAAGCATTATGAGCTAAACCACAACACATTCTGTGGGCTGTTTATAGTCTGTGAACCACCAGTTCACAACTTCTGATATATAAATACACAAATGTAACAGAAATGGGCCCTTGTATGTGTGTAATCTGATAGATTCTGCTTAAGACTTACTAAAGTTTCTCTTTGGATTTGGACTCTGATAAGACGGAAAGGGTGGGGAAGGTGGGGAGTCTGTGCAAGAACACAGACATCTGGTAATAGAGGCTCTGTATAAAAGCTGCTTGTAAAAGTATATGTGTGTACGTAATCCAATGAGGTAAGCGTGATAAACATCATTTATCAAAGAAATAGAGAGGCTCCATTGTCTTTTTAAAACATCACAAGAGTCTTATTTCTGTGGATTTAAATTTCATGTTTTCTTACTATGAGTATTAATTTGTTAGAATATGATCCCAAGTAATATTTTAGTTTACATAGGAACTAGAAATTTTGCCCCATTATTCCTGAGCTTTTTCTCTTTTTAAGTAACACAGTTACTCAGTCTAACTTAATCTTCATTAAACAGACCTTTTCCTCATGAATTAAGCTTTCTTTTTCTGTTTTTCTAGTGCTGAAAATTTCCAAGGCATAATATTAAAACTCAATCAGATTTTAGTGAATAAAAATTAATAAACTAAATGCAGAAGAGACTTAGTAAAACATTTTAATTTTATTCCAGTTTCAAGAGGTAGTGATTCTTTGATATGGTATAGGGAAGGTGTTAGATTTATGGTTTGTCTTATTATTTTAGCCAATTAAAATATCTCTTTAACTATACTTTTACCTTACCAATAGAGAACCAAATACTTTTAATTGCTTGATTAAAAGCTATTTTTTCAAAATAATTGTAGAAGAGGTCCTGAAATCCTCAAAGAAATTGATATGAAATACTCCAAAAAAATGTTTTTCAGCCAAATTCATTCCAAGAATATATCTAGCTTTAAACTATCGCTAGATTGACATCTGACTCTAAGTTTTAAGTCTACGATTTCTTAATTATCTGGTTAAGAGAGGAGATCATTTTCTAAAAGAGGACAAACTATCCTGGAAAATTAAAACAAAAGCCATACATCACCAGTATCTTTGCACTGATATTCATCAGTGATCTATTATATTTATTGTAACATTTAAGTCTGAAAATACAGATTTATTTCCCTATTTCTAAATTGAGGCATAGGAAGGAGCTTAATCATTATATCAGTGTGCTGCCTGCAAATTGTAGTGAGACTGCATAAGGTCATGTTGAGCTTTTTTTTTTTTTTTTTTTTTTTCATACAATTTTAGAGCTAGAATGGCTACCAATTGTGTGGCATGTCTTTTTTATTTTACAAGTGAGATAATGGGGACTAACAGATATTTTTGTACAAAGTTCCATGGCTAGTAACTGACAGAGCCATAGCTATAATTCATGTTCTTTGATTCCAAATATAATCTCTTTTATACTATTTATTGTTGTCCTCAAATACCGACATTTTTTCTCTTCTTTCGCCTCTGCTTTGTTGATACCTGGTAACCACAACTTTGTGGAACTCTATCCTCGTAGAAAATGCCTTTTTTCTTTATCTATTAGTAGAAAGAAGTATCAATTTCCAGTGTATTTGATTGCTTACAAAGGACTTCTCTGTTTAACACTTCATGAGCTATTTTCCTTGTTTTGGTATAGCTTTTTAAATTATCTCTTCAACTTGCTTATTAATAAGATCTGTATTTTTGTTTATATTCATCTTTGTTCTTAATTATATTGTGCTCCAAAAAGTAGTACTTTGTATCTTTAAAGTCATGCTGTTAGTGACCTAGACTAAGAAACAGTGCTGCTAAGTTCTGTAGTACCAAAGATTGACTACCATGTGATCAACATCATCAGATTTTAAGAACTCCTAAAATAAATTGTTCATGCTTTATTAGATTTTTTGCCTCATATTATAGAGAAAAAAATTCATAGATTTCTCTTGAAATTATCAACCTTCTAGATCAGAGATAATATTCTTTATGTTTGCCCTGTCAGACTTTCATAACATAAAATAATAAAAGGCCTCTCAACAGTTATTTTGCTTACACCTCATTTCCTTTTTTTTAAATTAAAGGCAAGTGGCCAAACCCTAAAAATCAAAAAACTTCATGTCAAAGGGAAAAAGAGTGAGTCAAAAAAAGGCAAGAAAATGACTTTAACAGGGGATACTGAAGATGAAGACTCTGCATCAACAAGCAGTTCACTGAAAAGAGGAGTCAAAGACCTGAAAAAAAGAAAAATGGAGGAAAACAATTCTATTAACTTATCAAAGCAAGAAAGTTTTACTTCTGTTAAGAAACCTAAAAGAGATGACTCCAAGGACCTAGCTCTTTGCAGGTATTATTTCAGTTCTCATGTACTATATATTTACAGCTTCCCATTTTATTTGCTTAGAAATCACCTACCATAGTAAGACAACTTTTTGACAGTTTGTATCAATAGGAAATGAAAGGCTATAGTATATCTTTTTAAAGAAATTAATTTGCATTTTTTACTTGAAAGATTGGAAAGCTAAATTTTTAATAAAAATAGATGTTTCTAAAGCATAGATACTGATTTCAGACATTATTTTCTTTAGTATGATCCTTACTGAAATGGAAACTCATGAGGATGCATGGCCTTTTCTACTTCCTGTAAACTTGAAACTTGTTCCTGGTTATAAGAAAGTTATTAAGAAGCCTATGGATTTTTCCACAATTAGAGAGAAATTAAGTAGTGGACAGTAAGTAAATCATTTCAGTTCAATATCCATTGAATGCTTGGTATATGCTGGGTACTTTTCTAGTGAGCCAAAAATACATTAATTAACAACAAAGGCATAGGCTCTGCCTTTGGAGAGGTGTGTGTGTTTGTGTGTGTGTGTGTGTGTATGTGTGTGTTTGGTCAGGGTAGCAGAGTATGTAAGACAAATCAATTAAAATTATTTAAATATTTTAAAAGCTGTGCAGTAAAGCTTTCTGACATTGGAAGGGCACTAAACCCAGCCTGGAAGGTAAGGAAAAGTATCAAGAAAACCTCCAAAGTAAATAACATGTAACCTAGAGCTTGTATTGTATATCAGTGGAACATTGACACTATCTCGTGTGGCTTTAATGAAAATTGACCCTGTAATAATTTTCAGATTATTACAGTGGAGAGATAGAAGATCACTGGAAATATTAAATATTAAAAGCCTTATTGTGGGTTGTTGGAGAATACTGAAAATGCGTTTATTAAATGTGGAAGAATATTATTATCTGCTCTTCTCTACCCTATTATCTTTGTGATCCTATCCAAAGAGCAAAATGACTTCTGGCCACAGTTAATGATCTTTGCTAGATTGCCTCAGACTTCTGCCAGAGTAGCAGCTGTCAGATAGTGGCATTTAGTTGGTTCTGGACATTGGACACTAGTTCTAGACATTTTGGAGCCATAAGAATAAGGCTGTTTGCTTACAAAACAAGCCCCCACAAAAGCACCCTTCGTGTCAATGGCCAGGAGCTGTGCGTCTACATTCTCCATGCTGCCTGCTCCCTTTAACCCTCCATACCAGTTTAGCTTAGTATATAGGCTATGCCCATCACTTCAAGCAAAGTCATTAAAAAATATGGAGAAAGAAGGAAATGTTTATTTAAAAAAACTATAAAATATATTTAATTGCACTATAGTATTCTTCCTGGATATTCTTTTGGTTAAAATCTCTGTAGCCTATAATCTACACTCAATTTAGAAGAGTTGCATAGAACTTAACTCACAAAGATCAGTGACTGTCTCATATGTGTCAAATTATTTACAAGATTGACCAAATGACTAGTTTATTTCTCTGGAGGCTGAACTGTCAGTTTTTTAAAGAATTATATCCATTTCACTTTATTATTTTTTAATTTCCAAAGGGACCGGTATTCTAATACAATCCAAATAGCGTGAACTTCTGTCTATATATGAACTAGTTCTTTTGGTTTTTCTATCAAAATACTCAGACTTTAAGGAGGGTAGCATGGACTTTATAGTCATCATGACCAGTACAGAAACTTATGCAGGAAAACCTTCCCAGTGTTTAATTCCTGACTTTAACTTCCATAATTCTCCAGTTCCTGGATAGAGGATGAACCTAAACCTCAAAATAAACAGGCTTATACATTAACACTGAATTACCAGAATATCTACAAAATCAAAGCTCCCTTGTGAGAATGGGTCCTGGTGAATGCAGGAGGTCAAAGCAGAGGCAAGCAGAGAGAAGCAGTTCTTTATAATCTTGTTTGTGATGTCAGCCACATGGGAGGCAAAATTCAGAGAATGCAGGCTCTTCCAACTTCGAGTAGTTTTATTAAACCCAAATTAATGGGTGGGGACTCAAACCCATATAATATTTCAATTTTTAAACTAAAAAAACTTAGAGAACAGAGGGAAGGAAGTGCCTTACTGTAATGAATCTTTCTGAGTTCCATAGGCTGCCCCTTTCATAAAAGAAGAGCCCAGATGTGGGAATTGCACTTACTTCACTAGAGTCTCACCTAGAATTCTCTCCTGGATTTGTCTCCCTAGCATTAATCATTAACCTTTTCTTGTAGTAAGAAACAGTATAAAGAGAGAAATATTTCTCAAGGTAACTTTAAAATATTTTATAAAAATTATTCCCACACGTTACCTGATTGCATTTATGTAAAATGTCCAGAATAGGTAAATGTATAGAGACAGAAGGAAGGGTTGATTGTTGCCAGGGGATAAGGATAGGAAGGAATAGAGTATATACTTAATGGATTAAGAGGTTCCTTTTGGGGTGATGACAATGTTCTAGAACCTAGGTAGTACAGTGTTTTGAGTGTGCTAAATACCTTAATTATCTACTTTAAATGGTTAATTTTATGTTATGTGAATTTCAACTCAATTTAAAAAATAATAATTCCTAGAAGAACTGGAAAATAGATGAGGTTACATAGGGCTGACAGCTCTGTGAACCCATTACAAATAAAGAAATTTTTCTCTTTCATTGTTGCACTTATTAGAAGGTAGAAGTGAAAAGACTGTACAAGGTATTTCATCAAATAAATAATTCCACTTTTACCAGGTCTCAGAGCTTCAGTGTGTGCTCCATATGTATTTCTAATGGGTAAATTATTTTAGTATCCAATTAGTATACTATTGCTTTGGCTTGAGTTGGCTTGAAAGGCACTACTCCTTCTTTACTAATAAGTTTAGGCATATTCATGCACCTTTCAGTTCTCTTCTCTGGGTTCTTACAGGGAAAGAGAACTGGGGTTATCCTACCAAAGAAAGCACTGAGTGCTTTTCATTGAAAGGCAGTTCCTAATGTTATCTCCAGTAAAGAGATAGCACGTGCTTTTTTTGCTTGTTTTGGATCATCATACTCCAGTGTTTGAGCAAGAGTGTATCTGAAGGGAAGAAAAATGGGAAAGGAGCAAGGCTTAAACAGAGGGACCAACCCTGGGATGTATGTAAAAGCTACAGGGCAGATGTCATGTTCGTAGTGCATTTATATTATTTTTACTGAAGCTAAATGTTTTTGAATGTGAATAATAGGGCACTACAAGTAATACAGTTGGTCAGAGCTAATAAACAAATCAATTGGAATGAATCCAGTAACAGAATTGTGATACAGGTTGAACAGGAATTTGGATGTAAGAAAAATGATAGTTTGTTGAAATATATCGTGATCCTTAAGAGAAGTCTGTTCTGCATTTAATCTGCCTTTAAATTCTGTACATTCAGAACACTTGCAGTTTTTTAAATGTCCCATTTATAAGATGGTATAATATGTTTTATATCAATTTAAAAGCAGTTGCCCTATTTTTTTCTTTTTGCTTTCAGTTTTACATTTTATCTTTTATAACCTATTTCTTTGTCTGCAGAATGAAACCAGCCTACAAAAGCAATCTCTAATCATGTGTTTCCTTCCAGGTATCCAAACCTTGAAACTTTTGCTCTAGATGTCAGGCTTGTTTTTGACAACTGTGAAACATTTAATGAAGATGATTCTGATATAGGCAGAGCTGGCCACAGTATGAGAAAGTATTTTGAAAAAAAGTGGACAGATACTTTCAAAGTGAGCTGAAGTTATAATAATCTTTTCTTTATTTTTCCTTTTAAATAAGGATGAATGAGACCAGCAATGTGAACTGTATTTACACACATGTGCAAGGCACATACATAATGACTTTTTTTCCCTTAAAATAAGTATCACGAAAAAAAAGTATCAGAAGAATGATACCATTTTTAAAGGCTTCACTCCTACAACAACCAAGGCCCTTGGTTATGGGTTTGTGTGATTTATCAGCTAATTTAGGTAGAACAGGGAAGCACACCCAAAGAATTTTCAAAGGAAAGGGTGTTATAGTGCAATAGCAATTAAAAATATATCAAATCGCACTGAATATTCAACACCAGAGCTCTAACATGGGAAATGGTTCTTTCCCTCTCAATAAATATCTATTTTTCATTTTTTTACTTTGTAGTTTATTTTTTAGTGAATGTATTTAATTTTATGAATTATTTATGATTAAACCACATCCAGAATCTTCGTTTTCTGTGAAAAGGAAGAACTAGAAAAATTGCTTTAAATCTTGAAAATACAACAAGGAATGTTTTAAAATATAAAACAAAGCCAAGTTAAACTGTTTACACTGATGTGCTATAAAAGCACCAAAAATAAACTTTACTGTAGAGTTACAAGTACATTTATATATATATACATATATATATATGTTGCTGCATCACTTGTGTAGTTAAATTGTATTTCAAAACAGTGAAGAAAAATTGACATGTATATACTGTTCATTATTGTTTATATTAAGTCTTGTTTTAAATATGTATTATGTGTATATATTGTTTGCAGACATTATTGTTTATGCCTTAGAAGGATTGTAGCATTTTATTTTAGTCTGAAGGTAATTATAGCTATACAGCTTGTACAGTAATTATCCTCTACCAACACTGTGGCGTCTCCTTGATCTTGGTAGTGCCTGCCTTTGAAACAGGGTGTAGGGGATATTAGTTTTCCATTTTTTCTATTTTGTTATATAATTTTAAGCCACCAGGGCCTAAATTAAAGTATAATCATTTGTATCCATGTGGAATAAAATTGTGACAATTTCCTAGCACACAGTATTTTTTCATAGAAACATTTCCCTCCCATTTGCCTTGCCTCAGAAATAAATTTACAAGACATTTGTAACCACTGTGTTTTATCTACTGTGTGTTGTGGTGGCCTGTTGGAGGCAAATAGATCAGAATTTTTTGTACCTATGTAAGAGTACTTGAAGTTTTATTTAAAATAAAATGTTGTGGAAAAGGTAGCATTCTTTTTTTTAGGAGTGTTATTTTTCACTACTATGTGTGGCACGGATACAATAAAAACTTTTACAAACTAGTTTTTTAGTTTTTCTTAATGAACTTGGAAATATTAAAAAAAAAAACTAGTTAATTTAAATTTGCTCTTTACAGAATCATAAAGGAGGAGCGGCAAAAGACTGGGTGGGTGGAGGAAGGCGGTCTTATGTAAGGTGACTTTCACTATCTCTGAGCCTCTCTGGACCACGTTTTATTGTTTATTTCACACATTCCATATGAAAAGGTTAGAATATTTTTTAAGGTCTTGTTCTGATAGGTGAAATGTCTCTATTGTAAACATACAACCGAGTTGTCAAGAAAAATTGATCATATAAATTCATATAATAAGTCATGAGGCACAAATTCAAGTGTTTATGAAATATGATTTGATGCCTTACTGGGATCTTACGAATCATCAGTGAACAAGATAGGCATAGGCCCTGCTTTCATGGAGCTTACAGTCTAGTGGAGAAGTGATCCTTAGATAATGTCCTCAGTACAGGGCCTTTAATAAGTAGTGCAGGGAGAATAGAAGAGTTTTAAAGAAATATTAAACTTTAAAATGCTTCATAGCCACAGAGCATTTTCTAAAATTCCTAGATTGTTTGTGAAGGCTTATATGAAAATCAGCTGTTATTATGTAAATATGTCAGTTACTGTTAACCAAATATTACAATGATGCCTTAAGGAGCTGGTGCTCAATCAAAAATACCATGTGGAGCAGAGAACAAGGTGGGGCTGTAAATTAAGTGTGTGGTTTTTGTGTTTATAGAATTGGCTGCCAGATGCTCCATGGGGAGTTGTCTTCATGGGAGTGTTTTGCCTAAGGGATCATACATGCTTAAAGATCATACGTGCTTACATTACTTTATATTAGATGGCATATAAGGGCTTGATATTAACATGTCTGATGTCCGAGAGACAAATGAGAAATAAAATACACTCACACAAAGAACAATTTTTCCAGAGTGATAATATTCTTTTAAAAATAAGATACCCCTAAAAAAGAAAGCTTGGTGAATATTGTCTACTTTGGACTGGTAGCTTCTGTTGTTACTCAGAAGAAACAGCTGTTCTGTAATAGCAGAAGTAGTGGCTGTGGTCCCCAAAGGGCCACAATTGATCTCTGGGAAAATTGTTATAGTACACGCGTCTTTCACTAAGGTAAATTAGGCTTTAACCTGAACCTTCTCCATTTTAGTCCTGATTGCTCTATAAATGATAAAAAACTGACCTGCCCCCAAGTTTAGATTTTGATTTATCCTAAGGATAAACCAATGAATCCACTACTACTAAACTCCAAAAGTAGTCGTCGGTTTGAAACAACACCTAGAGAGTAAACTAATATATTTAATTAGTTGTTAATCATGGTGAAAATTAAACAAAATAGAAAATTTATTTATCGGTATACCTTGAACTAAAAATAAACTATATTACCATAAATGTAAGGTGATCTCTTTTTCTTGCTTCAATCCTAAAGTGAACTTTGTTAAAAGCACTAGTTTTAATCAAAATCATGAGGGATTTGATCTGTCATCGGTACTTAAATGCACCCTCTGTGCTCCTTCTCTTTTCCATCTCTCCACTGCGGTACCTTTTCAAGAAATTTAAAATCCTGTTCATTTAGCCTCCCATGAGACACATCCTTAACAAGGAAATCTGATGTCAATGACTTACTCTTTTGTATAAATTGTATTTATAGGCTATCTCTCAAGGTTATTTGCATTTGAGAAATGAAAGAAGTTTGTGTTCTGTTAAGAGAGTTGCATTCCAGAAACTGCTCTGGTGGTCCAAGTGGTTAAGACTTTGATCCCTGGTCGAGGAACTAAGATCCTAAATGCTGCACAGCAAGGCCAACAAAAGAAAAGGGGGAAAAAAAAAGAATTTCATTCCAACAAGGAGATAAGAGAGGTATTTTAAGAGAATTGAAATTTTTCTTCCACAGGAATATGACATTAAAAATACAACACCAGGAAACTAGTAGAACATTACCTATTAGGAATTTTGCCTCAATTAGGTCTCTTAGGCCCACTTGGACCACGTTACAACTCTACCTTAACAAAATTTTTTTAAAACCTCAACGACATAGAATTGAAATAATTCCTCTCCTCAATTCATGAGACACTGTTCACATTTTTCTTGCAAAGCCCCCTCTTTTCTTTGATTTTCTTACTTATTCCTTCAGCTCCTCTTCAATTTCCTTCAATTCATGAGACACTGTTCACATTTTTCTTGCAAAGCCCCCTCTTTTCTTTGATTTTCTTACTTATTCCTTCAGCTCCTCTTCAATTTCCTTCTTTCCTATATGCAACCACATATGTCTTTCCAGTCAGCCTTTTTTATATATATTTAGCAACACATACATGTTTAAAAATATATAATGTGGAAAGAAATAAGTATATACAGTGTTTTTTAAACTTGTATCAGTTGCATTATGCTATACATCTCATTCTTTTGTCTAATTTTGTTTCTTTTGAGTTGAAAAAAGATATAAATCTAGTTCATTACATTTGATTGCTACAAGGTATTCCATCACAAGGCATATACCACATTTTACTTTCAGATTTCTCTCAGAATGAAAACACAAGTTGCCTGCAATTCTTGTCATTGCAAATAATACTACAGTGAGTGTTGTCATACATGCCTTTTGTGGACCCATGTGTGCGAGCCTGTTAACTAGACAGTCCTGAATGATTCATGCCCTTGTGTAATCCCTTCCCATGCTGTATCAGGTTTCACCTGTGTGACCAACATAATATGGCAGAGTGATATGTGAATTCCCAGACTAGGTCATAAATACACTGCTGTTTCCACCTTGTTCTCTCGGATCACTTACTTCTGGTAAAGCCATCTACTGTATTGTGAGGACACCGTAGCAGCCCTTTGGGACAGCGAACAGCTAATGCCAATGTGAAACCCATTTGACAGCAGTTTCTTAGAAGGATCCTTCAGCTCCAGTTAAACAAAATGACAGGAGCCCCAGCCAGCATTTGGACTGCAGCTTCACAAGAAACCATGATACCCTCCTGAATTCCTGACCCATAGCAACTGTGGAATAATAAATGTTTATTATTGTTTTAAGCCACACAGTTGAGAGTTATTTGTTACACGGCAATAGATAACAGCAACAAAAAAAAATAGTTAACAGACTGTGAGAGTTTCTCTAGGATCTGTACGTAGGGGAGAATGCCCGAGTTGTTAAGTAGGTGCACACTCACTTTCCATGCTATTGTCATACCACTCTCCAGATGACTGTACCAGTTTACTCTCCTAGCAGTGGAAAAGAATTCTTCCCACACTTCTCACCCAGTATTCAGTATTTGTTTGGATGATTTTTCACTAAAAATTTATTACAGATTTTGAATCTGAATACCATATTTTGAGTATGGAGCAGTTTCTCTAATCTGATTAGCAGCTTGAACTTTGACTTGACTTTTTGTAGTTTTTGTTTTATGTAGATGCCATATCTAACTCTGTCAGCTTTTTAGGGCCTATAAAACTGCCCCACATTTTATTTTCAGCCAGTGATATTCAGGAGACAGAACATTCAGGAGATGAGCAGGCAAAAGCTCACCTAAATGGAGGTGAGTAGAAAATATCAAGAGTTCTCAGGTATTTGGGGGGCTTACATAGACTTACGAGTTACTGTAGCAAAAACAGTCCTTGGTAGTATGATGGATAATGAATTGGCTAAATGCAGGATTAAAAGAAAAGGTGATTTGGATCCTTTGGACATTCACTAGAAGAGAATTTTGCACCTTAACATTATATCCACAGAGAGGCAGTGGCAAAATTAATATCTGAGATCTATTTGTACTTTCTCTACCCTGACCATACACATGAAGATCATTTGGCTTGTTCTCATTTGGATGACTAAATAAAAGCATTGTGGGATACTATCAGGTGTATATAGTCCATTCTTGAAATTAAAAAAAAATTTTTTTAACTGTTAAGTGGACTTCTAAGAGTGGCCTATTCTTCCTGAGCAAACTCCATAGCTTGTCCTTTAATTAAAAAAACAGCCCTAATAGTCATGGTAATGGATATCAAAGAATGTGGTGGAAATCAGTAGTGAATGAGAGACCTAAGGCTTACAGCCAGTTGGAAATAAATCTTGTGCTGAGATGAAAGAAAAACTCAGCAAGGTCATTAGATGACCAAAGGCTAATGAGACATTTACATGGCAGGATCACAAAGGAGACTGGAAGGCTTTGAAAGGTTTGTATTCATTCTAGTGATTCTTACAGTTCTCCAAACATGTTTACAACTCCTTTTTCAATATTGCTTTTCTGAATATCTTCATTATAGTAAGTCTCAATTGTTTTGAGTATAGAAGTGACTTAAAAAAAGATTCTATTCAGCCAGTAAAAATTATCCTGGAAATCTATGTTAATATTGGTAAATTAAGGGAAAAGTCTGACTATAGTAATAGAATGTATAGTAATTCTGTTAAAAATATATTTAATGTACTTGACTCCATTCATATAGACCAGGATATAGCCCATTTGGGGCTTCCCTGGTAGCTCAGATGGTAAAGAATCTGCCTGCAATGCAGGAGATCCAGGTTCAACTCCTGGGTCAGGAAGATCCTCTAGAGAGGAGAATGACAACCCACTCTAGTATTCTTGCCTAGAGAATTCCATGGACAAAGGAGCCTGGCTGGCTACAGTTCATGGGGTTGCAAAGAGTCAGACACGACTGAGTGACTAACACACACACAAACACATTTTACAGGTGAGAAAAGCAGTACCAAATAAGTAGAGTAATTTACTCACTGGCACCAAACTTAGACTTCAGTTGGAACTCACTTCTCTTTGGCCTTCAAATAGAATTCCTTACAAGTTGGTAAGACTGATTTTCTGTATTACTTTGAACATTATCCGAGTGCATTTTTCCCACCAAAATATTCTAAAACTAATTTGAACATTGGCAGCATTATGAAATAATATCAAGATGAGAGATGAATGCATTCTAGTTTATTAGAAATAGTTTCATTGCTTTGGAATCAATTAAAAAGAATATTAAACACTAACTTCACTTCTGTACATGAGGAGGGAACTGAAATTATCTTTAGCTTCCTGCAGTAAGCAATCAGACAACAAAATATGTGAAACAAATGATTTTAAACATTAGAGTACAACAGGATTCTAATTCCTGAAATAGGAGTTAGAAAGGAAACTGGCCTTATAATTACCCTGGCTGAAGATTTAGTATCTAGATATGCAGTCTTAATTTTATCTTATCCATTATTTTTATTTATTCAGGACTTTATAGCATGTGATGCAGTATCCTCCACAGGTAGAAGATTTTCATTGCAGTTCTTGCTTTTGGTGTTGATGTTTTTCAATATGAAACTGGTGCTATGATGGCATAAAATATGTCTAAATCCTTAAGGTAAGTTAAGAGTCCTACTATATGAAAGATAAGTGGAAAAGAATTTTTTTTACAATGTGGAGTAATCCAGCTTTGACTACAAGAGATCAATGCCTTATGTGAACTGGGAATAAAAGTTGTATTCCTTACTTATCTTCATATAGACTCCAGGATTACGTCTGTAGTGGTTTCCAATCTTTTCACTATTAAGTATACCTATTGTTGTTGTAATTTCTGTGTTGCCATGCTTGAAGAGCTTTATTTACAAAGCAATGGCATTTTAAAAAATAGTACCTTATGCATCGTAATTACAGGCACACATACTATTCACTTGAGACTATTTGGATCATTAAAATAGCATTAAAAAAAACTTAGTTATAAGTCTTTTAGACGTTGGAAAACCTCAGGCTTACTTATCATCAGTGATTCCAGTATCATTAAATATACACTATATCTTTCTTTTGACCTCAAACTCTTATCTTAGGACATGACACAGATAACACAAAATCAACTCATCTACAATTGATCTCATTGTCATCCTACTTTTCACACGTGCTCTTTCTCCTGTATTCCATACCGTGGTTAACACAAACAACATACATCTAGCTGCCAAATGTAGGAAACTTCAGAATTCCTTTGGACTTCTCACTTTACCCATCCCTCCGTGACATCCTGAGGAATCTTCCTCTAAAATTCCTATGATATACATTTATTTCCAATCTTTCATCCCCACTACCACTAGATTGGTTTAGGCCTCATCATTTGCTAAGTATCAGTATCTCATTTTTCCTAGCCATTCTCCTTAAAAAAAAAAAAATTGTGGTTAACTATACACCAGCTTAATCATTTTCAAGTGTACAGTTCAATGGCATTCAGTACATCCATGTTGCACATCCATCACCACTCCAGAACTCATCCACATCCACTCCAGAATTCATCTTGCAAAACTCTATATCCATTATACAATATCCCATCTTGAAACTCTATATCCATTAAACAATACCTCCTCATTCCCTCCTTCTCCCAGCCCCTGGCAACCATCACTCTATTAATAATTTCCATCTTTATAAATTTGACTACTTTATGTACCTTATGTAAATGGTATCTTACAGTATTTGTCTTTTTGCACCTGGCTTATTTCACCTAACCTGTCTTTCAAGATTCATCCATGTGGTACCATGCATCAGAATTTCCTTCCTTTTAAAGTCTGGATAATATCATTGTATATGTATAGACCACATTTTATTTATCTATTTTTCTACTGATGGACATTTGGGTTGCTATTGTGCATGATGCTGCCATGAATGTGGGTGTACAAATATCTCTTTGAGACCCTGCTTTCAATTATTTTGGATATATACCTAGAAGTGGAATTTCTGAATCATATGGTAATTCTGTTTTTAATTTTTTAAGGAACTACCATGATATTTTATAGTACCTACACCACTTTACATTTCCTCCAATAGTATACAAGGTTCAAATTCCTCCACGTCTTTGCCAGCACTTGTTTTGTTTGTTTTTGTTTTTTGATAATAGCATCGTAACAAGTGTGATGTGGTATCTCACTGAGGTTTTGATTTGCATTTCCCTGATGATTAGTGATGTTAGGTATCTTTTCATGTGCTTGTTGGCCTTCTACACATCTTCTTTGGAGAAATATCAAGTCTTTTGACCATTTTAAAGTCAAATTGTTTTGCTGTTGAGTTACAAGAATTTTTTGTATATTCTAAATATCAATAACCCTTATAAGATACAAACTGATTTACAAACAGTTTCTTCCATTCCATGGAGTGCCTTTTCACTCTGTTGATTATATTCTTTGAGGCACAGAGATTTATAATTTTGTAATAGTCCAATTTATCTATTTTTTCTTTTGTCTATGTTTTTGTTGTCCTATGCAAGAAATCATTGCAAATCCAATGTCATAATCATTCTCTGTTTTCTTCTAATAGTTTTAGCTCTTTGATCTATTTTTACCTAATTTTTGTACATGGCATTTGGTATATGTCCACCTTCATTATCTTGAATGTGGACATCCAGTTTTTACTTTAATATTTGTTAAAAAAATGTCTTTCCCCATTTAATAGTCTTGACAACCTTGTTGAAAATCATATGACTATATACGGTAGGTTTGTTTTGGGGCTGTCTCTTCTTTTCCATTGCTATAGCAAGTTTTGAAATCAGTCTAGTCATCCCCCTTTTGTCCACCATTCTGCCATCTTGAACTGAAATCTGATTTTGTTAATCCCTTACTGAAAATGTATTTATGTAGCATTAAAGGCTCTGCAGAGCTAGACTCAACCTATTCTTAGTCTTTCTTCCTATCATAACCCCATTCTCTCTTCCCTACCTTGTCTACTTGTCCCACAGAATTACTCCAGAACATAATACTTACCTACACAACATCTGCTAAATTCTATTTGCACCTTCCTCTATTCTCTTTCCCACCCTCCACCCACACATGGCAGTTACTTTTTACTCCTATAGAATTTTGTTACTATCAGAGTCATTATCACATCATATCATAACAAATTATATATGCATACCTGCTCCTACCCAGTAAAAGCTGAGCTTATTGATGGCCCTCCAAAGAATAATTTCTTTGTGCTTGCCTTGCCCAGAGATATCACCCCTATTGCAACTGCACAGAGAAAGTGGTGTTAACATGTATATAACATAAGGCTAGATATTGCATGTGCATTTCATTAATTTTCAGAACAGTCCTATGAGACATGTGACATATGATGAAACAAAGGCTTAGAAATGTTTGGTTACACAGCTAATTTGTTGTCAGAACTAGGATTCAAACTCATAGTCATCTGGCCGTGAGCCATGCTGTGATCACTAAGCTATGAAGACACTGAAGAAAGATGGGGGGTTAGTGAAATATAATAGGGTATGGTGATTAACCTACTTTCTTTTAGGCCTGAACATGATTTTATCACAACCTCCAAAGTTGATCAGACACAGGGCTGCCCATGTAAGTAAGGCCTAAACCAGAATATCTCACTAAGTAAAGCATAAACCAGAATATCAGCTACATTATAATGGGAGAAATTCCTTTCTATCAGTACTAACCAAAGTACCACATCCAGGTTTCCAGTGTCATGATACCTAAGAAAATGACTGAATTATCTGACGTATACTAGGTGAGCATATACAGTCAACCCAATGAGAATGAGATGTTTAGTTGGGAGTGTTTTATCCAGGCTTGGCAAGGGCAGGCGAATCAGCCTTTCTTCACAACACAGCAAACCACAATGGAATCTCCCTCGGACAACTTCTGGGTTCTTTCCCTGACAATATATACTAAACCACATATTTTACCCCTCAAACTCCCCTTTTACCCTTTTCCATCATGCTTATCTCTATTTTTTGTTCTGGAGAAACTGAAATATCTCAGCTTTTTTAATTATCACTTTTTCTAGTTCTGCCTATTTCAAATTATTTCTAGCAATCTGATTAGAATTCTGTGCATTTCATGAGTCATGTGTCTACTAACATGCTCTTATTAGATGAACAGATAATTGTCCATCATGTATGGACCTAACTGGCTCTCTTTTTCACTATTGAATTATCTGGCTGTGCTGGGTCTTACTTACAGCATGTGGGATCTCTAGTTGTGGCATATAAACTCTTAGTAGTGGCCTATGGGATCTGGTTCCCCAAGCAGAGATTGAACCCAGGTCCCCTGCATTAGGAGGAGCATGGAGTCTTAGCCATGGACCACCAGGGAAATCCCTTAACTGGTTTTCTTACTCCTCCACTCAAAATTCCTGTGAGCAGCTAGAATTCAAATCTTCAATTACTAAGGGTATCGCTGTTATGGACTGGGTATCTCCCACTCTCACCTGAAACAGTTCCTCAAGAGATTGTGTCTTACACATTTTTAAACACCCAGTGTCTAGTATAATGCCTGACATATTAAAGTAACCAATAAGACTTTGTCAGTGAAGCCTTCCCATTAAGGAAGATATTCAAAGGAATGAGCCACACTGTCTGAAAACAATGCCAAAATCCAGTTCTAAGTATATTTTAGGTAGCAGCTATGCTGGAAAAAATGTTGGAATTTCCACAATGATTCCTTTGAAAAGGATAGCTCTTATTGCCTGTATATGTTGGATTATATTTCCTGAAATATATGGTTATATTACTTTATAATTCGATCTTGAAGCCTAGTTATGTTTGGATAGAGTACAGCTGCTTCCTGGGATGTGTTAAAGAGGCTCATGCCTATAATAAAAGGCCTTAGAGGTCCCAGGTGAACTAAAGAGGTCAAAAAGAATGGATTATCTGACACAAGTGAAATTCTTTGTAATTCTCCAGATTGCTTTCCTGTGGTATCTAGCTTTGATCTCCTTCCCTTTCAAGGGGAGTCTGACTTTGATCTCATTTCCTTTCTAAGGGGACAGCATATACCATCTGGTATAGTCTTTAAAACCATAAAATCAAAGACTTCTAGCTTTCCATCTTCCTAGGCACACGATAGAATTGTATTTCCTATACCCCTTGTGGTTAAGTGAGACCATTTGACAAGCTAGTTCCGGCCAAGGAGAGCTGAATTTAAGGATCATGTACATCTTGTTGGCTAAGTATTTAATGTGTCTCTTTTCACTCTGGCATAGTTACTATTAACACTCAAAATGGTTCATGTTCTGTTAGCCCAGGCCCCTGACTAACTTCATTGAACATAATTCCCTACCAATTCACAGTGAACACAACATAAGCAAGAAATAATCCTTGCTTGTTTTAAGTCACTGAAATGTTGGGGTTCATTGTAGTTGCCCCATACCCTAGGCTATCCTGATACTCACAGACCTGGCTACTTAACCATTGGATTAGAAGGAAAAATATAGGCCCAGTAGGGCTTAATATCTTACCTCTCTATATCCCATCACTTATGAAAGGGTCCTGGAAAAGAACGAAAATGCACAATTGAAAGTGTGATAAGAGAGTAAGAGGGTCTTGGGAAAGTAAGTAGACTGAGCTGTAGTAATCTGTCATGGTCAGGAAAGACTGTTCATGTATTTTACCTTAGGTTCAAAGGGAAGACATTGCTTTGAGAAACCTCATGATGAAAAACACAAGAATAAGAAAATGGAGGGGATGGAGTACATTTTGACCCAAAGAAATTTTGAATTGCTATGGATTTATGTAGACCATGCTTTATGCTGTTATGGAGATCCAAAATATGACCTACCTAAAGAAGACTGGTAGATTTTATTAATAAAAAGAATTACAGGGCTTTAACCAAAGCAGTGATTAGAGGGATATTTATAGTTGTAAATACTATATGTAGAAAAAATCATAAATCAATAACCTAAACTTTCAATAGAAAAAGAATAAACCTTAAGCAAGCAGGAGGAAGGAACTAATGATTACAGAGTGGAAATTAATGAAAAATAGAGACAATAAAAAATTGGTTCTTTGAAAAGATTGACAAAACTTTTGCTGAATCAACTGAGAAAAAAGAAAACTGAAATTATTAAAGTCAGGAATGAAAGAGGGGACATTGCTACTGACTTTACAGAAGTAAAAAGGGATTTTAAATGAATACTGTGAACAAGTGAATGCTAACCATATAGATAACTTGGGTGATAGTGGACAAATTCCTATAAGATACAAACTACTGCAACTGTATCAAGAAGAAATAGAATGTCTAAATAGACCTATGATAAAGAGATTGAATAATAATTCTGTAAGTTGGGCTATTGTTAAGTGAATTTGATTGTACAGTGTCTATCATATGTTATAAAAAAGCCATGAATCAAACTAAAAATGTGGGTTTCTTTTTCAAAAACACATTTTAAAACTTGAGTTCTCCTCTGGAGCATTAGTAATAAGATAGTAAAAAATAAAGAATTTGACAAGATGAGAGAATAAATATTTTTTAATTATAGGAAGTTGAAATTTAAAAATCCATAAACAAGAAAAATGTTTCTCATACAAAAGAGGAAGAAAAGAGAATAGATGGAACTGCAAAATTTCTTTAGCATGTACAGATGTGAAGGATCATCACATTTCTTTCTGGTCTTATTTCCAGCTCCACGCACATTTTCTAACATCAGGCAATTTTCTAACATCAGGAAAGCCCAATATGAGCTTTCCTCATCCTCTTCATTTGGCAGCTCCTGGTTCTTTCTTTTATCTATATGGAACAGCAACTCAAAGAACTCTATTCAACTTTTATTACTTGGTTGGCAGCCAGGACTAAGGGATTCCCTGGTGCCTCAGAGGGTAAAGCGTCTGCCTGCAATGCGGGAGACCTAGGTTCGATCCCTGAGTCAGGAAGATCCCCTGGAGAAGGAAATGGCAACCCACTCCAGTACTCTTGCCTGGAAAATCCCATGGACGGAGAAGCCTGGTGGGCTACAGTCTATGGGGTTGCAAAGAGTCGGACACGACTGAGCAACTTCACTTCACCCGGGACTATGGGTGGATTAATGAAAACGTTGCCAGCTGAGGCTGTAAAGTTTATATAATGGCAAAGGATAAGGGGAACTCAGAGACTATTCCATAATGCAGAAGATAACATAGCTTGCTCCCAGTTATAACTTCTCAGATTATCAAAGTTCTCTACTGTGGGTGATACCAGGTGTGGGAAGTAAATGATTGCATTTGTATGAGAGACTCCCTGGCCTGTTCTCATAGGTATTTTAAACAATTTTTTTTAAGTTTAATGAAAGTGAAAGAGGAGAGTGAAAAAGTTGGCTAGCTTAACATTCAGAAAACTAAGATCATGGCATCCGGTCCCATCACTTCATGGCAAATAGATGGGGAAACAGTGAGAGACTTTATTCTTTTGGGCTCCAAAAATCACTGCAGATTTTGACTGCAGCCATGAAATAAAAAGACGCTTACTCCTTGGAAGGAAAGTTATGACCAACCTAGACAGCATATTAAAAAGCAGAGACATCACTTTGTCAACAAAGGTCCGTCCAGTCAAGGCTATGGTTTTCCAGTAGTCATATATGGATGTGAGAGTTGGACTATAAAGAAAGCTGAGCACCAAAGAATTGATGCTTTTGAACTGTGGTGTTGGAGAAGACTGTTCAGAGTCCCTTGTTCTGCAAAGGGATCCAACCAGTCCATCCTAAAGGAAATCAGTCCTGAATATTCATAGGAAGGTCTGATGTTGATGCTGAAACTCCAATACTTTGGCCACCTCATGTGAAGAGCTGATTCATTTGAAAAGACCCTCATGTTGGGAAAGATTGAAGGCAGGAGGAGAAGGGGACGACAGAGGATGAGATGGTTAGATGGCATCACCAACTCAATGGACATGAGTTAGGGTAAACTCCGCGAGTTGGTGATGGACAGGGTAGCTTGGAGTGCTGCGGTTCATGGGGTTGCAAAGAGTCGGACATGACTGAGTGACTGAAATGAACTGAACTGAACTGGTCTCAGTTTGCCTGCAAAGCAGAACAACAAATACATTCCTGAATATTTACTGTGAAATGGATATTTCCCAAGCTTATCCCTCAGCTGGCCAACATTTCAATCCTGTTTAGGACCCATTCCTCCAACCACCTTTTCTAATTACTTCAGTTCCTATCATCTCTCTCTCTCCTTTGAATTCTTGGTTATTCTTGACTAAACATTTGAATAATCCTGACTCACTAACTGATGCACACCTGTTCTTTTCCCACTGGATTGTATTTTGAGAGCATGTATTGCTTACTATTTAATTGGAAAGTTAACTTTCCTTTAAATGTATCATTTAAAATTGTTTACTGTATTCCCCAAATAGCATTATTATTACAAGGAACAAACTAGAAATTAATAATAAAATAGGATTAATTATTGACCGCAGTTACATATTAATAATTAGAGCAAAAAATATATAAAATATTCAAATCTGTAATATTCCAAGTCAAAGTTCCAACTATTAGTCCTACGAGGTAAGATAACCAATTCACTCATGTGATCAAAGATCTCTGTAAATTCTTACAATGTTTTTTTAGTATATTGCCAAGATATGTTAATTAACATCTCCCAAATCGTAAACTTGTGGACTAGAGACCAGCCACAATAAAGCTTCCCTCTTTGAAATTCTTTTTTCTTTCAGACCATATTGGGCTTAAGATCTCCATGCTAAGTTACTGGCCTGTGTATCAGAGGTTTCTTTTACATATTTTACTTGAAGAATGTTATAATCAATCTTACCCATCAAATTAGTGAAAACTTTAAAAAAATTAATCTCTCAAGAATGTGGAGAGACAGGGACCATCATATGTTTCCGAGAGTTAAAACCACACAACCTCTCTGAAAAGCGAGATGGCAACTATTTACACTTTGATGCTGAGTAATTCCATTTCTATCAATTTACTCAGCAAATGTCACTGAAGTAATTATGTACAAAGTCATTGAATCCAGTATTATTTACAATAAGCACAAAAATATTGAAACAACTGGGAAAATGTTAAATTATGTTTCTGGGGCTGTGGACCATTAGGCAGAAAAAATGATTACACTACTAAGATATTTTAGACATGGAAAATGCTCAGGATACAAGTCTAAATTGAAAAAGGTAGTTTACAGGTCTTTTTGTAAAATTATTGGTATTCATGAAAGACTGAGTGGCTGATTTTTGAGTGGTGCGATTATTAGTTATTTTCATTATTTATAGTTTTTATGTTTCCTACAGAGAGCTCTATTATTTATACAATGAAAAAGTTCTTTTCAGAAAAATACTGTTTTGGCAGTACTTTGGCATGTAATCAGGTTTCAAAGTCTCGATCATAACGCATTCGTTAAAAATCACAAGAGTGTCTCAAAATCATGAATTTTTATTTCTCCTTTTCTTTGTCTATTTTATTACAAATCTTTTCCAGCAATCTCAGTTTTATGTTTAAATTTGAGTATTTTGTGTTTGCTTAGTCGCCTCCGACTCTGTGCAATCGCATGGACTGCAGCCCGCCAGGCTTCTCTGTCCATGGAATTTTCCAGGCAAGAATACAGGAATGGGTTGCCATTTCCCACTCCAGGGGATCTTTCTGACCCAGGGATAAAACCTCTACCTCCTGTGTCTCCAGCATTGACGGGCGTAATTTTTTTTTTCCACCACTGAGCCACTTGGGAAGCCCTTTATTACTTGTCAAATACAACTAGTTTCCTTGCTGAAGAAAACGTTACACTTTTTATTTTAATCTGAACATGGTCCTATACTGTGACATGTACTTAGTATTACTACGCCTAGGAGTTTTTTTCTGGTCAATTTTTTAATCTCAAAAGTGGTTGGCAAGACCACTTTGTAATCAATTACACGTGGAAACCACGGGGTAAGCTCCATGTGAGTTTAGGAGACGCTCGGAAACGCTAGAAAATATGCATATTGGGTTCACGTGATACCAGGATAGCCTGGATATCCTTTTCAGCATTCTGCCTTGGAAAGACATATTTGACCACAAAGGCGATGGCAGGAGTCATGGACTGCTGAGGTCAGAGCTGGCTTAAACAGAAAAGACCAATCAGGGAGATCAGAGAACAGACCAAGCAAGATAAATACAGCAAAGTAAGGAGAGTGGCTCAGTCAGTAGAGTCTGCCTGCAATGCGGGAGACCTGGGTTAGATCCCTGGGTTGGGAAGATCCCCTGGAGAAGGAAATGACAACCCACTCCAGTACTCTTGCTTGGAAAATCCTGTGGACGGAGGAGCCTGGTAGGCTACAGTCCATGGGGTCTCAAAGAGTCGGACACGACTGACGTCACTTTCTTTTTCAAAGGTTCTTTCCCAGTATGCTGCTGCTGCTGCAGCTAAGTCGCTTCAGTCGTGTCCGACTCTGCGCGACCCCATAGACGGCAGCCCACCAGGCTCCCCCGTCCCTGGGATTTTCCAGGCAAGAATACTGGAGTGGATTGCCATTTCCTTCTCCAATGCGTGAAAGTGAAAAGTGACAGTGAAGTCGCTCAGTCGTGTCCGCCTCTTAGCGACCCCATGGACTGTAGCCTACCAGGCTCCTCCGTCCATAGGATTTTCCAGGCAAGAGTATTGGAGTGGGGTGCCATTGTCTTCTCCGTTTCCCAGTATGGACTCATCTTAATCCTAGAGCCAGAATACAGAGACCGGCTCATCACAGGGCGGAAGGGCGCGCGTGCGCCGCGGCGCGGACCGCCCCCCGGTGGGCGGGGTCTGTCCTTTTGCCTCTGGGCGTCCGCAGGCGCCAACCACGCCCGCCTCACCTGCGCATCACGTGTCCCTCGGCGCTCTTAGCGCACCTGAGGGCGGATCCCTGGCGTCTTGAGTCTTCGAAGTGAAAGACCCAGTGCCTACGGGCCAGTTTAGCAACAGCGGTGGCAGGTACGGGAGCGCGGCTCGGGTCAACCCGCCGGGGTGTCTAAACCCTTGGTTTCTCGGCGTCTGGTTCTAAGCGCGTTACCGAGACCGGCTGGGATCTTGATCAGAGCTAGACACTGTTGTGCGGCCTCCACCCGGAAGCCGGGGGCGCCTCACGGCGTGAAGTGGACGTCCCAGTTCCCTCAATCCCTTGCGCCGGTCCCCGCGCCCCAGAAGGCCGCGCTCCCTGCCGGCCGCGTTCCTGCCGCGGGTCGCTCGGTCCAGTGAGGCCCAACTGGCTCTCGGAGTGGAGCAAAATCCTCGGTCCCCAAGTAGGCGTGGGGGAGTAGGTCGCTGGCTTTAGGTAGGAGGATTCTTGGCACATTTCGGGTTGGCTTTGCGAAAGACAGGGATGCGAGTGTTCCCACTGGCGAGTTCATCCAGTTTGCCGGGAGATTGGCGCGTCGGCTGAGGTCTAAGTGGACTCCCACACCCCAAGCCAAACAAACTTTAGCTGATTGCGTCCCTGCTCTTCAAATTCTGGGACCTTGAACTTCAGAGAGAGCTGAGTGGCAAAGGGTGAGGAAGCAAAAGTTTGGGGAATTATCTTTGTGCACTTGCATAGTTGAGATTTGGGACTTCTCCAGAAGACCACCTGATTGGGTTGGTTTTTATTGCAAATACCAGGGGTTTTGATGGTCTGTTTGTTTTTTAGACTTCTTTGGAGTTTGTTTGAAAAAGAGGCCGACTTTTGACATCAGAAATGTTGGAAAAGGCTTGTTTCATCTATTTGTAAAGATTTCTGTAAATAATATTAGAATAAGAGATTAATTTTACAATTCAAGGTTACACCTGTCCCTCAGGGCTGATTATTACCTCGTTTTACATAATTTTCCACTTTTTTTTAAGTGTTAGTAACTTTATTAACAGTTCTCTGATTATTTTGTATTATATTCATATATAATGTTTAAAGGCGGCTAGAACTCAACTAGATTTGGGGAAAAATGTTAATTCAACAAATATTGAACCATATTAGGTGCAAACAGTTTTACATACTGTGGATACAAGAAATGAGAAACAGCTTTGGTGCTTACGTTTTAGTAGGGGGAGACACATGAATAGTGTCAGCTGGTGGCAATCGCTACACTGATGATTAAAATAGGGTGATGTGCTAGCCTATAGAGGGGCTACTTTAGATTAGGAAAGTCACTGGAAAAGGACACTGAAATTGAAATTTACGTGAGAAATTATTTCCCAGAAGCAGAGCCATGAGAATTTAAGCATAAGAAAATCACTTTGTGAAGCTCTTAGATGTTACCATTTTGACTAGGAAAGCTGGAAAGAAGGGAGGGAGAAGAAAAGGGGAAGGAGTTGGGGTCTGAGAAATAGATAGGCAAGAGTCAGATCATACAGGGTTTGGTAAGTCTTGGTAAGGAGTTTGGATTTTATTCTAAATTTATAAATTTGGTCTTAGGTGCAAACCTGCTAAGTCCACTTTTTTTTGAGGGGGGCACTCTTTTCTTTGGGTTTCCTTGATTTATTAGATTAATTCACCTCAAATCTTTTATATCTTTTTATTCTTTGTCATACAAGATGACAAACCATGACATGATAGCTTTCAACACTGCCACTTAAATTGACAAGGAAACCTTTTGTTTGTTTTTATGAGTTAACTGTAAATAGTTCTACATCTTAAAGGTGAGCAGTGCTTTTGGCTCCATCCTATGGAAGGAGCCGCGAGAGTTTGTTAAAGTAGTGAAAAATCTTTTTGAAATTAGCAAGTCTGGAATGAGGCAGTGTTGAGTAGCAGTTCATAAAGGGAAAGTCTTCAAAGGTGAAATAAATACAGTTTTGAATGTACAATGTCAAATCAGTTTGAAGTTACTTGACCAGGTTCTTTTTCAGGAGTTATTGGTATGGCACTTTATTGGAACTTTATTTACTTGGAACTTATTTATGGGAACTTTATTGGTATGGCACTGGTGATTGTGTTTATCATCAGCGATTATAGTCTTAACATGTTTTATTTCTCTCCAAATTATTCTTAGCCCAGGTATAATTTATTGTCTTTAAAAAATGTGAATATAGAAGCTTTTGTTGAGCAAGTTTTTGAATTGATTTTGGCTCTTCTATATTGACTTGAGTTGTATTTATTTGATTCCTAGGATGAAGTAACCTTTATCTAAAAACTGCAGGATATTTCCCAGTAAAGAACATGGTGAAACTAATTCACACGTTAGCAGATCATGATGATGATATCAACTGCTGTGCCTTCTCCTCTTCCCTCTTGGCTACTTGCTCCTTGGACAAAACAATTCACCTATACTCCCTGAGTGACTTTACTGAAGTACCATACTCTCCACTGAAGTTTCACACCTATGCTGTCCACTGCTGCTGTTTCTCCCCTTCAGGACATATTTTGGCTTCATGTTCAACAGATGGTACCACTGTCCTATGGGATACTCAAAACGGACAGATTTTGGCAGTGATGGAACAGCCCAGTGGTAGCCCTGTGAGAGTTTGCAGATTTTCCCCAGACTCCACTTGTTTGGTATCAGGGGCATCTGATGGAACTGTTGTTTTGTGGAATGTGCAGTCATACAAGTTACATAGGTAAGAATGTTTAAACTCTTTCCGTTTTTAATCCTATTACCAGGTTTACGATTTTTTTTGATGACTTGAAGAAATAGATAATTCAGACATCTCAAGGAAAAATACTTCGATCTGTCTCCTGAAGGTCATAAAACATATTTAATATGATTCTTGAAGTAGATTTGCTTGGCTCTGAGTGTTTTAAATTTCCAATTTTTCTTTTGTAAAATAAGGGTTAATCTTGTTAGAATTTTATGGATTTTTTTTTTTTTTTTATAAGAGTTAGGCAAAAAAAAAAAACAACACCAGTCTTTTGAATAAAACAGTAATTTTGGCTTTTTGGTCACACATGGCTCAGGTGTTCTCAGTAATAAAGAAATTGTAGATGAATCTTACCTGTAGGTGAATCTTTCCTGACTGGGATTACTGACCAAGCCCAGAAGAGGGAACCTCGTGATTAGTGTGGTGTTGTGTGTTACCACTTCTTTAAAAACATCACCTGAAAAACTGCTTTTGGATAAAAATACATCAATTAATTTACACTGGTAATGTTGTGTTGCAACTCCCTAGTATTAAAACCATGAATTTGTAAACTTACAGTATGCTTAACTATATATAATATTTTAACAAATTTAAAGTGTACAGTTCAGTGACATTAATCACATTAAAAACTGTAAACTTTTAAATGTCACCAATTAAAATAGCTTAATGTGCCTTCCCCCCTCCCTACCTCTCAGCAACACTCTGAGCACAGGTGGTAGCTGGTAAACAGCTGTTGCTCATTTAGAGTTTTGGTCTTTGGGTTGAAGAAAGTATGTTTTAAGTGGCGTTAATAAACAGTTTAAAGTGAAAGCACAGAGAGAATGGAATGCCTTTAAGTTGTTTTGTGTGAATGAAATTTAACTGTCAGCCAAGGAATCGTTTTCAGTTAACAGATTGGTAAATTGTCTCCCTAACATTATTTCTGTAATATATATAATAAATGATGTGAAAATGATACAATGCAGTGATTTAAGCACTGGATAGGATACTGCATGGGTTGTTGGATTTTTAACAGGTTATTTTTCCTAATTGATAAAATAATGAATTATTGTTAGCCTAGTGTTTCCTAATCTTCCCTAGATAATTTTAAGTTGTTCACAGCATTTTCTTTACATAAAGAATTTATAACTGAAGGTGAGATGAAAGTCCTTACTGTTGTTTCTAGGTGATTTTAATACAAATGTTGGAAGTGCTTTTCACCCCCAATAACATGCTTTTCAATAAATAGTTGTATCTTTTAAAAAATTTCGACTATAATTGATATTGTTGGTTGTTGTCGCTATTTTTGTTAAACTTTGTATATTTTAATGAAAGAGTATGAAGATACATAGACTTTGATTTGGTTAGGATAATGTTTAAATTCTCTTACTTTTAGCAAGCTTATCTCAGTTTAGAGCATATAAAGGATATTTTATTTCTATAGGCATCTACTGCCCTTTATCTCTAGTTCTAGCCATTTATCCTTTTCTTTTACTATATCAAGCTGCTATTAGAGACTGTAATATAAAGTAAAAGATGTCCTGAAATGAAAATTCCCTTTTTGTTTGCTTTTATTTCAGATGTGCCAGTGTTAAGGATGGCTCCTTAGTGGCCTGTGCGTTTTCTCCTCCTGGAAACCTCTTTGTCACTGGCTCCTCATGTGGAGATTTAACAGTGTGGGATGATAAAATGAGATGTCTGCACAGTGAAAAAGCACATGATCTTGGAATTACCTGCTGTGACTTTTCTTCCCAACCAGTTCCTGGTTAGTTATTTTACTCTTGTAAGCACTAGTAATTCCTACTCGCAGTTTGTATGTGACTTTTCTTTCATTACTCATTTTCACTTCATCATTAGTAAAACAAGATCTTTTAATTTATTCCCTTCAAGGAATCATCCTTCTGCTTTATGTTTTTGATCAAAATGAAATCACAAATATTTTTTGGGAAAACCAGATTCTTTCGGAAAATACATAGGGGCTAACACAACTTGATGCAGTAGATCTGGATTCCCTGAGTATGATAATGTGGAGGCCTTAAACCTGTTGGTTTCACTGTGATTTTTGAAATATTGTATGTTTTTATTCAAATAGAAATGTGAAATACAAAAATTGGAAACAAGTTTCATTTTTCATTTACTATTTAATCTTTCAAAAGATAACTTTATAAAAGCATTTGTTAGTAGATTAGTTTTTAGAAAAAGAGAACAACTCTTGACTGTAGACTCTTGGTTTTAAATAAATACAGTGAATTGGCAATTTGCCTTCTTTTATTTTCATCTTCTGTGTTAGGATGGACGTTATGCTTTTGGCTACTTCAATCTTACTTCCAGACCAGTGCTGTCCTATAGTGATATAATGTTGGCTACATGTGTAAATTTTAAAATTTCTAGTAGTAGATGAAATTAATTTTAGTAATGTATTTTACTTTACCCAATATACCTAAAATATTTCAAAATCCTAAAATTATTAATAAGATATTTTACTGTGTTTGGGTATGAAGTCTTTGAAATCTGGTGTGATACAATGTTGGCTACATGTGTAAATTTTTAAATTTCTAGTAGTAGATGAAATTAATTTTAGTAATGTATTTTACTTTACCCAATATACCTAAAATATTTCAAAATCCTAAAATTATTAATAAGATATTTTACTGTGTTTGGGTATGAAGTCTTTGAAATCTGGTGTGCATATTATGTCACATCACAGTTTGTGCTAGCCATGCTTCAACTGTTCAGTCATCGTATGTAGCAAGTTATTAATACTACCTTGTGACAGCTCAGGCTTTGGTACTGCCCTATTTCAAAACCATCAGTGGCATGTTAAAATATGATTAAGGTAAAATAAAATACCAAGTTTCAAACACACAGCCTTTAAGTACCTTACATATTGTGTTTCCCTGCCTCATTACAAGTCACACTTGGCCTCATGCATTCACTTGCCACACTGGCCTCCTTTCATTTCTTGAATGTCTATAAGATGTTTCCGAGGGTTTTACATGTGGACCCTTTACCTGGTTCACTCTTATTTATTCATCCTTTAGATTTCAGGTTAAAAAAAAAATCACTTCAGAAGAGCTTCCCCTGCTCTTCACCTCCTGTACTCAGTCTGAAGTATTTCAATATCGTCTTTTAGTTACATGCTTTATTTTTCTTTTATAGGACTTAGTGAAGTATCACAAGTTTTATTAAATAGTTATCTATATGGATTATGTTTAATGGTGTTTTTCCTGTGAGATTGTAAGCTCCATAGGGTAGGCCTGGATGTATTTTATTTACAGTGCCTGGAATGTAATAGGCTTTGAAAAGCAGACTTTTTAAAATTGAAATGTAGTTGCTTTACAATGTAGTGTTTGTTTCTGCTATACAGCAAAGTGAATCAGCTGTATACCCCTCTCTTTTGGAATTCCTTCTCATTTAGGTCATAGCTGAGCGGTGAGTAGGGTTCATCAACAGTAGGTTATCTGTTCTATCTGTAGCATCAGTAGTGTATATACGTCAATCCCAGTCTCCCAATTCATCCCACCCTCCTCTTAACCCCGTTCCCACCTTGGTGTCCATATGTTTCATTTCTGTGTGTGTCCCTTTTTGCTTTGCAAATAAGAATACCTATACCATTTTTCTAGATTCCACCTATATGCATTAATATGATACTTGTTTTTCTGACTTCTCTCTGTATGATAGTCTCTAAGTCCATCCACGTCTCTACAAATGATCCAGTTTCATTCCTTTTTTATGGCTGAGTAATATTCCAGTGCATGTGTGCATGTGTGTGTGTGTGCACGCTTCATCTTCTTTATCCATCCTCTGTTGATGGGCATTGAGGCTGCTGCTGTGTCCTGCTATTGTTACTAGTGCTGCAGTGAGCATTGGGGTGCATGTATCTTTTTGAATTATAGCTTTCTCAGGGTCTATGCCCAGTAGTGGGATGGTTGAGTCATATGGTAGTTCTGTTTTTAGTTTTTTAAGGAATCTCCATACTGTTCTCCGTAGTGGCTGTACAAATTTACATTCCCACCAACAATATAGGGGTGTTCCCTTTTCTGCACAACTTCTTCAGCATTTATTGTTTGTAGATTTTTTTAATGATGGCCATTCTGACTGGTGTGAGGTGGTACCTCATGGTACTTTTGACTTGCATATCTCTAATAATTAGTGATGTTGAGCATATTTCCATGTCTTTATTGGCTAGCTGTATGTCTTCTTTGGATAACGTCTGTTGTCTTCTGCCCATTTTTTGATTGGGTTGTGCTTTGGTTTTTGTTTAATTGAGCTACATGAGCTATTTGTATGTTTTGTTTTTTAAAACATTTATTTGGCCGAGCAGGGTCTTAGTCGTGGCACACGGGAGCTTCAATCTCTTAGTTGTGCCAGGCAGGACCTGTTCCTTGCATCATGTGGAATCTGGTTCCCTGACCAGGGATTAACCCTGTGCCCCCTGCACTGAGAGCGTGGAGTCTTCGCCACTGGACCACCAAGAAAGTCCCCTGTTTGTATATTTTTCAGATGAATCCTTTATCAGTTGCTTTATTTGCAAATATTTTCTCCCATTTTGAGGGTTGTCTTTTCATCTTATTTTATGGTTTCCTTTGCTGTGCAAAAGACTTAAAGTTTAATTAGGTCCCATTTGTTAAGTTTTGTATTTATTTTCATTACTCTAAGAGGTGGGTCAAAAATGATCCTGTTCTGCCTGTGTTTTGCTCTAAGAGTTTTATATTTTATAGTGTCTGGCCTTTAGGTCTTTAATCCGTTTTGAGTTAATTTTTGCATATGGTGCTAGGAAATGTTCTAATTTCATTCTTTACATGTAGCTGTCCAGTTCTTCCAGCACTACTTATTGAAGAGGCTGTCTTTTCTCCTTTGTATATTCTTGCCTTCTTTGTCATAAATTTAGGTGATTGAAATGCAGACTAAGATTCCTTTTACTGATTTGTTGAAATTTCTTGTTTCTGTTTCCTTAACTTTTTAATATCATATGGCAGATTAACGGTTTTCTTTTCATGAATCCATTCTTCTGCTGAACTCCCTACCTAATTTAATAGTGATGATTTATTTTTTAATATATTGTTTTATGAAGTTTTATTCTAAGAAGTTCAGCTTGTAACAGGCAAGAACCGTTTCTTCAATTCTGTGACCCCCTTATCCAAAATCTTACAGGCATTCGATGAATCTTTGGATTGTATCAACATGAGGAGATTTAGGTTTCCTTTTTGATTCTAAGTTATCTGAAAAGATTTTTCATTAAAATGCCATTTTTGTAATACTATTAACGTTAAGGACATCCTTCTTCTGTCTTCAGAGGGATTGCAGCTGATAGGTTCTGGAAAGGTTCACTACACTAGGCTGAAAATTCTCAGTGAGATTCTAAAGTAAGTATATTACCCACATCCCTACTGTGCCTTTAGAGTATATTTCAAAGTATATTTCTCAATATAGTTCTAATATGTCCCTTCTGTAGTTTCTTTAGTTTAACTTCTGTTAACAATAGATATTAACCTTATATATAAATTCCCTGAAACAGATTGATGTATGCTTTAAAGTGACTATTAGAGGAATTTGTGGAAACTACTATATTTTCTTAAAAAGACAGAAGATGTAATTTTTAACTTATTATTGCTTAATTTGGTATCTGTTAATATCTGTAAATACTTATGACAAATTGAGTCTTCTGCCTTTGTGACATTTTGCTCAAATATGGAAAAATACTACTGTTTGTGTGCTAGAGGATAAATATTCAGTTCTGTCCAGTTTTCAAGTGGTAGATTTTGGGTTAGATTATTGTTACAGTTGAAATATTTTTCCTGAAGAAAAGTCCATTTTTAAATATTTGGATCTTGAGCACAGACATATTTTAAACTTTATAATTTCACATTGTCCTAGCTGAATTCTCACTATTGAAAGACACTTCAGCATCAGCATCAAAGGATTTTATTTAGTCTAGAAACAATAGGGAAAAAAAGTTTTTTTGCCTTAAAAACATTGAATGATTGTAGAGAATTACTTGTATCCATCAAGATCTCTGAGAAAGGATGCCCTTTGGCTGAACCTGTGCTAGAAAAAAAATGCTATTGAAATGTGCAAAACTCTCTTACAGTTAGAAAAACTTTCAGTGAAAAAGAAATTTTAATTTGTTGTATTTTAAAGTATTTGTGCTTCCAACAAAACAGAGTCCATAGGAAAAGTTTAGTTTACATACCTAGGTGTATAAACTAAATACCACATGCTAAATATTTGCGAAACCAGAGTGCAATCTTAAGATAGGTATTCAGGTTTCTTAATTGAGTTTTACTGTATATGAGTGCTAAAACTTCCTTTGACTTGTAATATTAGGTGGAATTCATATAAAATTGAGTTGGTGAACTGGATGACCAGGGAAGTCCCAAATCTGATCTTTTTGCCTTCCCCCAGTTGTTGTCCTTGGAGCCCCTTATCTTTCCTGACTGATTATAAACTCATACTTCCTCTGCTAGAGGCATGGTCTTTGGGCCCTTCTTCAGCAAGTGTCTGCTCTCCAGGGGACTGTAACTAGAGCAAGGCACTCACTGCAGAAGAAGTCAGATTCAACTATTCAACCTTTGCTCAGGTCAAAATCACCAGCTACCAATTAGACCAGTGCCTGGAACACAGTGGCCCTCAAGGTACATGTTTAATGTATCAGTGAAAGGTGTAGGGGACCACATGCCACATATATAAGATTGTCAGTTTCACCCTTTTTCTGCTGTGTGACCTCAGGTACATGGCTTTTCCTCTCTGGGCCTTAGCTCTCAACTATGACCTTGGGATGGTCATGCTTGCTGCCTTGTAGGACTAAATGTAAAGAGTTAGAGGTCATATCTGTCAAATGCTTAACAGAAATGCGAAAACAGGTGCTTAATAAACAGTTGATAGTATTGTTGAAAAATTAAGTAGGTGATATCAGTATTTACATTACCCACAAGTATTTAGGAACTTATCTAGTGGGTAGATAGTGATACTCTGTCTAAATAGGATAACAACTAGTGGGTGTTTTTTTTTGGTAACACCAAATTTAACTGATTACTTTGCCTAAGTTGTGTAATTGTTGTTACTGTTTACTCCCTAAATTGTGTCCAACTCTTGTGACCTCCTGAACTCTACCCCCGCCAGGCTTCTCTGTTCGTGGGATTTCCTAGGCAAGAATACTGGAGTGGGTTGCCATTTCCTTTTCCAGGGGTTCTTCCCAAACCCAGGAATTGAGGCCACCTCTCCTGCACTGTAGGCAGATTCTGTACCACTGAGCCTGATTCTTTTCCATTGGAAGGACCTACTTGTATAATCAGTTCAGTTCAGTTGCTAAGTCATATCCGACTCTGTGACCCCGTGGACTACAGCACGCCAGGCTTCCCTGTCCATCACCAACTCCTGGAGCTTGCTCAAACTCACGTCCATCGAGTCGGTGATGCCATCCAGCCATCTCATCCTCTGTCGTCCCCTTCTCCTGCTTTCAGTCTTTCCCAGGATCAGGTTCTTTTCCAATGAGTCAGCTCTTTGCATCAGGTGGCCAAAGTATTGGAGCTTCAGCTTCAACATCAGTCCTTCCAATGAATATTCTGGCTTGATTTCCTTTTGGATTGACTGGTTTGATCTCCTTGCAGTCCAAAGAATTCTCAAAAGTCTTCTCCAACACCACAGTTCAAAAGCATCAGTTCTTTGGCGCTCAGCCTTCTTTATGGTCCACCTCTCACATCCATGCATGACTACTGCAAAAACCATAGCCTTGACTAGATGGACCTTTGTTTACAAAGTAATGTCTCTGCTTTTTAATATGCTGTCTAGGTTGGTTATAACTTTCCTTCCAGGGAGTAAGCGTCTTTAATTTCATGGCTGCAGTCACCATCTGCAGTGATTTTGGAGCCCAGAAAAATAGTCAGCCACTGTTTCCACTGTTTCCCCATCTATTTACCATGAAGTGATGGGACCAGATGCCATGATCTTAGTTCTCTGAATGTTGAGCTTTAAGCCAACTTTCTCACTCTCCTCTTTAACTTGCATCAGGGGGCTCTTTAGTTCTTCACTTTCTGCCATAAGGGTGGTATCATCTGTATATTTGAGGTTATTGATGTTTCTCCCAGCAATCTTGATTCCAGCTTGTGTTTCTTCCAGTCCAGCGTTTCTCATGATGTACTCTGCATATACATTAAATAAGCAGGGTGACAATGTACAGCCTTGACGTACTCCTTTTCCTATTTGGAACCAGTCTGTTATTCCATGTCCAGTTCTAACTGTTGCTTCCCGACCTGCATACAGGATTCTCAAGAGGCAGGTCAGGTGGTCTGGTATTCCCATCTCTTGAAGAATTTTCCACAGTTTATTGTGATCCACACAGTCAAAGGCTTTGGCATAGTCAATAAAACAGAAATAGATGTTTTTCTGGAACTCTTTTGCTTTTTCGATGATCCAGCGGATGTTGGCAATTTGATCTCTGGTTCCTCTGCCTTTTCTAAAACCGGCTTGAACATCTGGAAGTTCACGGTTCATGTATTGCTGAAGCCTGGCTTGGAGAATTTTGAGCATTACTTTACTAGCGTGTGAGATGAGTGCAATTGTGCAGTAGTTTGAGCATTCTTTGGCATTGCCTTTCTTTGGGATTGGAATGAAAACTGACTTTTCCAGTCCTGTGGCTACTGCTGAGTTTTCCAAATTTGCTGACATATTGAGTGCAGCACTTTCACAGCATCATCTTTTAGGATTTGAAATAGCTCAACTGGAGTTCCATCACCTCCACTAGCTTTGTTATATCTTTAGTGGAAGGTAAAGAAGTGTTTTGTTGTCACAACTTCAGGGGCTACAGTCATAATCTTTTGAAGAACCTTGTTTAAAAGAAGTTCTTTGACATTTCAGTTTATGGTATAAATTAATTGATATATTTAATATTGCTTGTGAATATGGTTAAATGAATGTATTAACAGATCTCAGTATAAAGTTGAAAAATTTTTGGTTTAAATGTTTTGTCAATTCTTGTACATTTATTTTAACAAATTTACATTTTTAGGTGGAGAACAAGGTCTTCAGTTCTTTCAGTTGGCATCGTGTGGTCAAGATTGCCAGATCAAAATTTGGCTTATTTCTTTTATCCATATCTTAGGTATGTGTTCTCTAGACTGATTTTTTGTGATGCAGGTAAAGTTTCTGTTTTAATTAATCTTTTAACTTAAGGTACCCTAGATATCAAAATGGGATTATAAAAATATATTTTAAGCACTTTTAATTAACGTCATACATACACATGATTTAGAAATTGTATGCACACTACCGATAATGACCTTGTCACTACCACTACACACATTCCTGCTTAACCAGAAGAAATTCTACTTTGTACTTGTTCTGTTTTCAATTCTTTTGGTTGGTTTTTTTTTTTGATGGTTTTCCATGTCCATAAATATTTTTTATACTACATTTTAAATTTACACAGTGTAGTTAGTTTTTGGAACTTGTGTGGGTGTTTCCACCATGCACTGTACCTTTTTTTTTAATTGAAGAATAATTACTTTACAGACTTGTTGTTTTCTGTCAAACATCAACATGAATTGCATTGTACTTTTATTTCAGGTGATTCTTCCATCAGAATGCTTATGTCTTTCATTTTTGGTAGTTCTTTATGCTAATTTGGTATTTATGCTAATTCTTCAATTTCTTCTCCACTTCTCTTTTTATATTCCCGTTAGTTGAGTGGTGGGCTCCTGACTTTATTTCCTATGTCTTTCCACCCCCAACATTTATCTCTGTCTTTTTCCTATCATAGGAGAAAATTCCTTAGCTTTATCTTTTAACCTTTTTGAAAAATTTAATCCCATCAATAATATTTTCAGTTTCCAAAAACTTACCTTTTTTGTTTCTTTTCCTTAGTGTCTTACATTTACTTTACGAAAGCAGGATCCTCTCTAAATTCTCAGGATACCAATTAGAGGCTTTTTGTTTTGATTTTAATTTCTCTTTTGTTTCCTGATCAACTTTGTTTTCTCTTGGGCCTTTTTTTGTTTATCCTTATCTCTTTCATGTGGTTACCTTCTTCAACTGCTTTATGATCTTTAGTATTCCATTTACTTTCAAGAATTAAACAATGAGAAATTTAGAGCCTCTGTGCACATGGTAGTGTTCTGTAATTGCTGGTTTCCCTTTAGGTTAAAGGGGTGGACTGTTGGCCCTTATTGGGAAAGGGTTGGGGTATTGGAGGATGTGGGTGTCTGTGTTGCCCTGGAGGTACCACGGAGCTCTCCAGTCATTGTTTTCCTTCTTCTTGGGGAGAACCATATGGCTTTCATGCAGTATACTATGGGTGGGGTGGTCAGAGAGGGATGGGAGATAGTTCATGTTTCATAAACAGGCCTTCAGTAAATTTTTTCTGTTTTCATGTCTGTATCATTCTGACTTTCCTTTTCCTTGACTGTTAATAAGTCCTAAAGTCTTTTGGGGTTTTCTGTAAATAATTGTAAGCCTTTTGGGGTTTTCTAGAGAAAGCCAGCTTTCTTCTTGACTGTAACCC
The DNA here is from genome assembly GCF_054371585.1 of Giraffa tippelskirchi. Lineage (NCBI taxonomy): Eukaryota > Metazoa > Chordata > Mammalia > Artiodactyla > Giraffidae > Giraffa > Giraffa tippelskirchi. The sequence continues at coordinate 98,944,593 of NC_137277.1, forward strand.
TCTCGTTTTGCACTCTAAGGTGTTACTTCTCTATACTTCCTCATTGATTAATTTGCATCTGCCTTTCCAAAATTGGGTTCGGCTTCTCATTTCCTGATAACATTTTCCCCCCTTCCCCTTTTCTTCATTGATGTGAATTTATGTTTTTATTAATTCCTTCATTATCTTTTTATGGGAACTCTGAAATTATATGAGCAATTGACCATCTTGCTTCAGATGCCTAAAAATATTGTCACCTAATAAAGTGAAAGTGAAGTCACTCAATCGTGGCCGACTCTTTGCGACCCCATGGACTGTGCCTACCAGGTTCCTCCATCATGGGATTTTCCAGGCAAGAATACTGGAGTGGGTTGCCATTTCCTTCCCCAGGAGATCTTCCCGACCCAGGGATTGAACCTGGGTCTCCTGCATTGTAGGCAGACACTTTACCATCTGAGCCACCAGGGAAGCTCGTCACCTAATAAGCGGCAGCTAAATCATGCATTGTATTTCGTTGTTTATAAAGTCACTGTCAGAGATCAAGTTGAACACTAGTTAAAGTGGTGGGACAGATTTTAATCAGTAATGTACTATTGCAGTAGGGAGAAAAGTCCAGCATGAACTGAACTCAACTTCAGTTTATACAGAGGGACTATTTTAAAGAGGGAATAAAGAGCAGGTAAATGGGACCTGTGTAGCGTCTAGCAAATGACAAAATTACAAAAAGCAGGAATCTGGGAATTGGTCCATGTGAAACTCGTCTGGATTTGCTGATGGGCACTTATGGAAGTTAGGCTCCTCCTCTCTCACAGAAGCAGGGAGACAGAAGCTTTATCTTCCGGGATTGGCTGGAATAAACAGTAAATTCTTTTGGCAGCCTTGAATTTTCTTAGTCCCCAACTTTAAGGGGACTAGGATCATGCTAGGAATGCAACCTTAAGCTGTTAGAGACCACGCTAGTTTAAGTCTTTGTTGGCCCAGGTCAGGGCCTGATCCAGGAGGCCACTCAGAAGAGCCTGGGTAGTTTGGTCGAGAGAACCTTTGTCATTTTGCTCGTGTATAGAGAAGGGTCTGTTACCAGGAAATACATTTCTTTTTATGGAAATTAGTTACTTTATTGCCTATTAGGTTATATGCAGTAATTCTTTCAATGTTTTCAGTGACAGCTGCTAAGAAGAGTTTGGTTATTTCTCTGGTCTATCGTACCTCTTTTATTATCAAAGTAAAAATTCTCTATCAAGAACCATAAATACAGTCATGTATGTGGATGTTCTCAGTACAACCTATCTTTAGTAATTGTTCAGAAGTAAAGCTTTTCCTACATTGTCTGGAAAATGTTTTTACACTGACTATAAAAAACATAACAGTTTATAAACGTGCAGTTAGAGCCTTTTAATAAAGCATTTAGCATTATGTGCACCTAATCTTAATTGCTTATTTGTAGGGAGGAGTAGATAAGACAAATGGGTCTTATTCTTGAGAATGTGACCAATTCATAGGATCTTATTGCAAGTTTATTTTATTAAATCTTCAGTTGTTTTGCAGTTTGTTATCATTTTTGCTTTTTTGATTGTGTCTTCACTAATCTGTATGTGCCTAATTATTGATCAGTGCCTTGAATGCCTACATCTGTTCTCCTGTGTAAAAACATACTCTACTATTTTGAATAAAAATAAAATATATATTTAATAATAAAGTGAGATAAACATTTTTTATTGACGCTTTTACCTGCACTATGACATTTTTGTTTAAAACGCTGTCTATCCAAGAGCCATTAACACTTCAAAGTTCTTATTAGGTCTGAGAAAATTACAGATTTCACTTAATTCCTTGTATCCCCAGATCAACTTCTTAGTGATTATTTTTCTATATTGTCACCAAAATACATTGAATTCCCTTGGCTTATCTTTGAAAGAGTTGTGATATTCCTTTTCAGTAATTATAGAAAGCATAAAAAGCATTTTGACTGCTACCATACTTTGTTGGGATTTTGTAGGATATATTGGAGTTTTAAGATCTGTAAATTACTATCTTTAATTTATGAAGTGAGAAGATATCTTAATCCAGATACTTAAAATTGCAGGCATTTGATTTCTTTTTAGGCATTTGGGCAATTAGTGTGTGGTGTGTGTGTGTTTAAGATACCAAGATTGAAGTATTGTTTAAAGTTTTATATATTTTATAGAGTTCAGAATTTTTTAATTTAAAAATAATTTGATTTTAATCCCCTATGTCTAGTGTTTGCTGACCCCACCATTTTCTTTACCTGTTACTGAACTTTTGAAACCACTTAATCACAGTGCATTCTGATACTTGAGTTGTGTGAGGATTTTTTTTTTTCCCATCTTTGTGTCCTTTAAGCATTCCAAGATTTTATTGAAGAAATAAAATAGTTTTTACTTAAAAATAAATTCTAAGCACAATCAGCTTGCTAATTTTCTCACCTTGTTATTTGCAGGTTTTGAATTGAAATATAAAAGTACACTGACTGGACACTGTGCTCCTGTTCTGGCTTGTGCTTTTTCTCATGATGGGCAGATGCTAGTTTCAGGGTAAGGTGTTTAATTCCCTTAAACCATTTAGGTATGAAATACAATAGACTTACAGAAAAGTACATAAAACTTAAGAGAACAGCTTGATAAATCACTGTACTGCAAATTTGCAGCTGCTTACTCAGGTCAAGGAATAGAACATTGCTGGTTTCCCTCGAATTCCTCTTCTTCCAAGTCTGCTTTCTGGTGACAGTGCCTTAGATCATGTGCAGCATTGTCTTTTCCTTTTAAATTGATCTAAAACCAATCACACAATATGAATTATTTTGTGTCTGGCTTCCTTTACTCAATATTATGTTTGTTTTCCAAGTGGTTGAGTGAATCTGATGCGTATGGTATGTGAAGTGGTTGTGCTCAGTTGCTTCAGTCATGTCTGACTTTGTGATCCTGTGGACAGCAGCCTGCCAGGCTCCTCTGTCCATGGGATTCTCTAGGTAAGAACACCGGAGTGGGTTGCCATTTCCTCCTCCAGTGGTATGTGATAGGAATCCAATTTCATTTCTTTCCATATGGGTATCCAGTTGTCCCAGTACAAAGTGAAAAGATATCTTTTCTTCACCATTTTAATATGCCACCTTGTCAGAAACCAGTGATCATATATGTGTGGGTCTTTTTTGCAGCCTATTATTCTGTTCTGTTTGTCCTTGCTCTAATATCATTCTGTATTTCTGAGGCTTTATAACTTGACTTTTCCTGACATTTGACACTTTCATATGAGTTTTATTTAGAGTTAGCTTGTCATACTGTCTCTCCAGTTCCTCCCTCTACACAAAAAAAACCTGTTTGGAGTTTGACTGGAATTATATTGAGTCTGATAAATTTGGGGAGAATTGATGTCTTTTATGGTATTGAGTCTCCAACCCATGAATGTGGTGTATTTTTCCACTTACTTGTCTTTTGATTTCTCTCAATAATATCTCTCAATAGAAGATAATGTATTTGTCACCCTCTATAGAGATCTTCCTCATCTTTTGTTAGATTTATTCCAAGCTCTTTTTTGTTGCTATTATAAAAGATGTGGCTAATATAGGGAAATATATATGGAAAGACAATTGAGTTTTCTGTGAAGATTCTAATTTTGAATTTTTTATATCTAAAATCATATACTATGTTAATGATGTTTTTTGTCTCTTCCTTTTTGATTCTTGCCTTCCCTTGTGGCTCAGCTGGTAAAGAATCTACCTGCAATGTGGGAGACCTGGGTTTGATCCCTGGGTTAGGAAGATCCCCTAGAGAAGGGAAAGGCTACCCACTCCAGTTCTCTGGCCTAGAGAATCCCACGGACTGTATCGTCCATGGGGTTGCAAAGAATCAGATGTGACTGAATGACTTTGACTTCACTTCACTTTGCTGAACTGGCTAACACTGCCAGGATAATGAAAATAGTTATATAGCTAACCTTGTCTGACCTGTTTTGAAGAGGGAAAATTTTCATGAAGTGTGATCACTGTAGGTTTTAGGAGATAAGCTTTATTAGCTTTTCTGTTTCTTCTAGTTTGTAAGATTTTTTTTTCATTAATAGGTATTACACAGTTCATCAAATGATTTTTCATGCATCTTTTGAGATCATATGATTTTTCTTCTTTATCCTATTAGTGTTATAAATTATGTTGATTTTTATAAATCTGATTTATACATGTTAAACTGGCTTTGCTTTGTTGGAGTAAATACAGCTTAGGACATACTGTTTTTGTTTATTGCTATAGAGAAGTCAGTTTTATTCTAACTGTAGCTTTTTGGATGTAATTCATATTTTTTTCACTGGCTGCTCACACATTTTATCTTGTAGTTTTCTGCACATTTACTTTGTATCTAGATTTGCATTTCTTTTTGCTTAGTTTGCTTAGAATTTAATGAACTTCTTAAATTTGTAGACTATTATATCACTTTGGGGAGAAATTCTTATTATCTCTTCCAATATTGCCTCTGTCCTTTTCTTTCTCTCTAATTCTGGGATTCTAAATGCACATAAATACCTTCTCACTGTAACTTTGTCTCTTGTTCTCTCTTCTGTATTTTTTTATTCTTGAGCTTTGTTCTGAATGGTTTCATCTTTATTGATTCACTCCTTAGTTTTATTTAATGTGCTATTAAAGTGGTCCATTGAAGAATTCTTGATTTTTGGTTATTTTTGATTCTACAATTTTTATTTGGTTATTTTTCAGGTCTGCCATGTCAGTTATGATTTCTACGTCTCTGCTGAAAATTCTAATCTTGGCTTTTATTTTTCAAAGCTTTAATTTGTGAAGCTGTTGGTTTAGTACACAGTATAGCATTATTGAGATCTTTCCACTTTGATCACACAGGCCATAGCATTCAAACCCTCATTCATGGCTCTTTGCAGCAGTTTTGGCTTCAGCCAAGATATTTAAGCTTCTAACCTGTATGTGAAGTGTTCTGGACCAAGCCTGATAGTTCTTTCCTCCATATGTTCCAATCCTTGACAAATAATCAGCCACCTAATTAGATACATTGCCATTATTTTACATGTGAAAAACTCTTGAAAATATTGATAGTTCATCATCAAAAAGTATTTTTAAAAATTCTCCTTTAGCCTAGGATTGAAATTACTGCAAAGTTGGATTTCCTCTTACTGCTTTGGAAGATACATTATGCATTCTCTCTTAAGAAGTTAGTAACAAATTGGTTATGTATGAAATTAAAGTGTTTATGACTTTCTTATATGCCGAGTTCTCTGCCAGTTGCAATAGAGCATATAAAAGGAAGTATAAGACAATGTGCTCTTGAAGTTCTTTTACTTCTCTGTTCTGATTGTTGATGTTCATAGTGATAGCAAGATCCTAATGTGCCCTTACCCTCTGAATTACAGAAGTGTCAAGTGATGCTCAATAATGTTTCTGTGTTAAGTTCATCTTATAGCATTCCTATTTCTTATTAACTTGTGTACATATATGAATCCTTAAAAAGTTTGTTTTTAATTTTTGGCTGTGCTTCATTGCTGCGTGTAGGCTTTATCTAATTTTGGCAAGTGGGAGCTACTGTCTAGTTACAGTGCACGGGGCTTCTCATAGCAGTGGCTTCTCTTGTTTCCAAACACAGGCTCTAGGATGTGAGGGCTTCAGTAGTTGCAGCAAACAGGCTTAGTTGCTCCACAGCATGTGGGGTCTTTCCGATCCAGGGATCAAACCGGTGTCCCCTGCTTTGCAAGGTGGATTCCTAACCACTGGACCCCCAGCGAAGCCCTATATATGTGAATTTTAATTAACCCATTATATCAACTAGAATAATGTACCTTTCCCAAGTCATTCTGGATAAGTGGAGTTTTACATTATTAAGTGCTTTTGGAATGTGATGCTGTTCTAGGCCACATTCAAATATTCTTCTGGATGTAATTAGTTTATTTTTAGTTTATTTGGATAAATATATAAGCAGACAAATGGGTTGGAAATGTAAATTAGTGAAGTATAGACATTTAGTTTTTAGGATAATTGAGAGATGCTTAAATCATACTTGATTAATGGATAGATAACCAGTTAGCTGGTCAATGATAGATTCCATTTGTGACAAAAAGTATTTGGTAAGATAGAATGGATACATATAAAGAGGGAGTCAGTGGGAGAAAGCAATTAGGGTAAAAATACATGTGAATATAAGTGACGAGGCAAGAAAAAAATAAATGAACAGAATAGGATTGAAGGACAGAAAGTGTACTAAGGAAGTTGTATAGGGTATAGATTTGGGATGACCATGTAAAAAGCAATATAGAATTTGTATATACAGATATTAGAGAATTGGGAAACAGAAAAGACTTTGCAAAAGGCAGGAAATTTTTGAGTAGATTAAAATGTATGATAAAGAGGAGTAAGGGAAAATGAGGCTATAAAAATAGGTTGTAGAGATGATAGTGAAAGTTCTCATTTGTGTCCAACTCTTTGCAACCCCATGGACTATACACTCCATGGAATTCTTCAGGCCAGAATACTGGTGTGGGTAGCCTGTCCCTTCTCCAGGGGATCTTCCCAATCCAGGGATTGAACCCAGGTCTCCCTCATTGCAGGCAGATTCTTTACCAGCTCAGTCACCAGGGAAGAGATGATAGAGGATATCATTATAATTTCATGTAGCAGATTTAGGAGAACTATTGAAACTTTCAAAGCATGTCTAACACATGTTTCTTGGCTGTGGAAAATGGGTGAAGTAAAGACATTGAATCATCGTTTAGGACAGTAGTTCTCATTGCTTTTTGGTCTTGGGATTCCTTGACACTCCTCAGTTATCGAGGACTTCTCCAAAGAGCTTTTACTCAACATGTAAGGGCTACGTATATTGCTATTTACAGAAAATAAAGCTAAGGAGATTCTAAAACATTTTTAATTTATTTAAAAACAAGAATAATAAACTCATTGCATATTAACAGATCATTTTCCTTAGGAGAAATAAAACCAAACATAGAAAAGTGGCATTCTTTTACATTTACGAATATCTCTTTGATATCGGATTAGTGGAAAGTACGTAGATTCTCATATCTGTTTCACACATTTCATTAGCTCTCAGGGCTATGATGCAATCATATGTCATCAAGCAAAATATGTAGGAACTTTTTCTCTCCATCTTCCTCCACATCTCTCCTCTGTTAATTTTCCTCTAGCCCCTTAGCAGAATTTGTATTTTGTTTCCTGCTTACTTCTCTTGATCCAGCCAGATAAAATTAATATTTTATGAATTAGCTTCTATTCCAGCAGGAAGAGTCTGTCTTTGTAATCCAAATAGAGGCTGCCTCTTTCCAAAAATTTCTGTTCTAGTAGTTAGGATTCTTTGCAAATCAGTTTGAGAATGGCCATCATTGTTGAAAGTTGAGTTCAAAAAATAACACCCTTTTTTCTTCTTGAGCTGAAAACTAATAAGAGAGAAATACTGGGTAGACACACTTCCTGGTGGCTTCCCCGGTGGCTCAGATGGTAAAGCGTCTGCCTGCAGTTCAGGAGACCCGGGTTCAATCCCTGGGTTGGGAAGATCCCCTGGAGAAGGAAATGGCAATCCACTCCAGTTCCCTTGCCTGGAAAATCCCATGGACTGAGGAGCCTAGTAGGCTACAGTCCACGGGGTCGCAAAGAGTTGGACACAATTGAGTGACTTCACTTTCACTTTTTCTTCTTGAGTTGAAAACTAATAAATGCTGGGTAGACACACTAGGTAACAGGACTGTAGAACTGCAGTCAACTTGCTTACCTGCTCTTGGGTGGCATGTACCACCTCAGACTTGCCCTGCAAGGGCAGATCGGAAAAAAAGAAAATCCAGGAGAGGCTGAGCCACATGGCCCAGTGTCTTCCCCAGACTTTACAGTCACATGTCATTCCTTTTCTGCTAAGCAAAGAAAGGAGAATACAGACCAGGAATCTTATTCCTGAAAGAGTGGCAAGTAAATGTTCCCCTAGTCTCAGCAAGATGCTTATTTATGGTTTTGTCTTTTATAAATGTAGACAACAGAGCTTTATTGTTATAAATTAGTAGTAGCTTAACAACCACCCTCTCTCACTCAGCAATGACTATCATGAGAAGGCTTAAGGTCCCCTTTCCAAAACTCAAATTGTCATTTATTTCTCTGTACTCTCTACAACATTGTTAACAAAACTGTTGAACAAGTTAGTTAGCTAGACAGAGTCCATGTTAGAGTTTGTTTATCATGAGGGTTATCAGATATTACATGACTTGAAAAACAGATGTCTTATGAAAACTGTAGTGAAATCTGAATAACCATGCCATCTATTTTATAAGTTTTTAGGCTAAAATTGTCAAGGTGTGTACTCAATATGGATCAATTTTAATTTTAATACATTCATAGGAGATGATCTAGGAAGTGTAAAATCCAGAAACATGGATACTGAATTTTAATCCCAGCCCTGCCATGTACTAGCAGTGCAACCTTGAACAAGTCTAATTCCATATCTTCTCTCACCTTCGTTTTTTAAATTATAAAATGGGGAAAATCAGAATACTTTCCTCAAAAGATTGTTATGAAGCTTAACTAAGAAAATGCAGGCAAAGCATTTATTACTTATGTTTGGGGCACAATAATTGCTCAGTCTAGGGATATTTAATATATGTTCCAATGATATTGTTGTTGTTCAGTTTCTAAGTCATGTCTGACTCTTGGTGACCCCATGGAATGCAGCTCGCCAAGCTTCCCTGCCCTTCACTATGTCCTGGAGCTTGCTCAAATTCATTTCCATTGTGTCAATGATGCCATCCAACCATCTCATCCTCTGTTGCCCCCTTCTCTTCCTGCCTTTAATCTTTCCCAGCATCAGGGACTTATCCAGCGAGTTGGCTTTTCACATCAGGTGGCCACAGTGTTGGAGCTTCAGCTTCAGTATCAGTCCTTCCAATGAATACTCAAAGTTGATCTCCTTTCTGTCCAAGGGACTCTCAAGAGTCTTCTCCAGCACCACAGTTTGAAAGCATCAGTTCTTTGGTGCTCAGCCTTGTTTATTGTCCAGCTGTTAAATCTGTACATGACTACTGGAAAAACCATAGCTTTGACTGTATGGAACTTTGTTGGCAAAATGATGTCTCTGTTTTTTTAATATGCTGTCTAGTTTGTCATAACTTTCATTCCAAGGAGCAAGCGTCTTTTAATTTCATGGCTGCAGTCACTGTTTGCAGTGACATTGGAGCCCCAAAAATAAAATCTGTCACTGTTTCCATTTGTTTCCCCATCTATTTGCCATGGAATGATGGGACTGGATGCCATGACTTTAGTTTTTTGAATGTTGAGTTTTAAGCCAACTCTTGCACTTTTATCAAGAGGCTGTTTAGTTTCTCTTTGCTCTTTGCCATTAGAGTGGTATCATTTGCATATCTGAGGTTGTTGATATTTCTCCCTGCAGTCTTGATTCCAGCATGTGATTCATCCAGGCTGGCATTTTGCCTGATGCACTCTGCATATAAGTTAAATAAGCAGGGTGACAATATACATCCTCTTTTCCCAATTATTTTTATGTATTATTTTTTTGTAATCCAGAGCATTGGGCATGTGTATAACACATAACGTTAGTTTACCCCCTGATTTTCTGACTTACGCTTTTTCTGGGTTAAGTTTTAGCTGTTGATCTATATTGAGGAGCATTATGAAACAGCTGTTTGAAACTTACCATGTTCATTCAGGATGAGTTGTTGGGGACTGTTTCATGGAATCATCTCTGTAAAGACCTTGGGGGAAATAATTCCTCTAGATGTCAGTCTGAACAACTGATATCCCTTTCCCGAGCATTGGGTTTGTGTTTCTATCTTAAATTGTGTAACAGATGGTATTTCCTTTTTTGAGTTGCTATTGAAGAAGCTCAGAAACAGATTTGCAGCCCTCTAATAGCAAAGTGGACTCTATGTTGTGACATATATTTTGAATACTAATCTTTTTTTTAAATATATATATTTTATTGAAGTATAGTTGACTTACAATGTTTCAGGTTCACAGCAAGGTGATTCAGTTATACAAAACACATAGTTTTGAAATTATTTTCCATCATAGGTTACTACAAGATATTGACTATAGTTCCCTATACTATACAGTAAATTTTTGTTACATATCTATTTTTAATTAGAAATCTACCATTCTATTCACACTAAGACAAGTGGAATCAAAATGGCATCATATTTTTAGTTAGGCAAAAATTCATAAGTTTTCTAAAATATTTATATTGTACATATTTATATATGTATACAAAAGCTTTTCTACTACACTTGATGAAGCCTTGAGAAAGAACATGAAAAAAAGAAATTGAGAACATAAACTAAATGAAATGAGAGCACTGAATATGAAATAGGAAAAGTGAAACAAACTAGATAAAAGTAAAAGATTATCATATAGTCCAGTTGTTTTTAAACATGACTCCTCATTAGAAACATCTGAAGCTTTGGAGAAAAAAAAGCAATACCTGAGCAATTGTATTTTTTAAAAAATTTCAAAATAATTCTAATATGCATCTGGATTTTAAAAAGTGATTACAGGTTTTACTATTAGATCCTAGCTTTGGTGAGATGGAGGTCTATTATTTTTCTGTTGACCAATAATGCTACAGTGGTATTAAGTGAGTAATAGTTACATAATCACAATAGTAAAAGATGTTTATCAGTTTTCACAAATCAATAGCCAGATAAAAGTTCAAAGTACAATTGCAAGCCATAATGGGAACATAATTAACTTAACTATATAAAATAATTACATACAATTCAGGGGGTCAGTGGTAAGTGTACATATATACACATGTTTCCAGCCAGCCAGCCAGTCTGTGTCTTTTGGTGCATTTAATCCATTTACATGTTAGATAATTATTGACATGTATGATCCTGTTACCATTTTCTTAATTGTTTTGGGTTTACTTTCTGTAGGTCTTTTCCTTCTCTTGTGTTTCCTGTCTAGAAAAGGTCCTTTATCATTTGTTGTAAAGCTAATTTGGTGGTGCTGAATTCTCTTAACTTTTGCTTGTCTGGAAAGCTTTTGATTTCTCCATCAAATCTGAGGAAGAGTCTTGCTGGGTAGAGTATTCTTGGTTGTAGGTTTTTCCCTTTCATCACTTTAAATATATCATGCCATTCCCTTCTGGGTTGTAGAGTTTCTGTTGAGAAATTAGCTGATAGGTTGATGGGAGTTCCCTTGTATGTTGTCATTTTTTCCCTTGTTGCTTTTAATATTTTCTCTCTTTAATTTTTGTCACTTTTATTACTATGTATCTCGGTGTATTCCTCCTTGGGTTTATCCTTCCTGGGACTCTCTGTCCTTCCTGGACTTCATTGACTACTTCCTTTCCCATGTTCAGGAAGTTTTCAGCTATTACCTCTTCAAATAATTCCTCACGTCCTTTCTTTCTCACTTCTCCTTCTGGGACCCCTATAATGCAAATGTTGGTGCACTTAGTGTTGTCCCAGAGGTCTCTTAGGCTGTCTTCATTTCTTTTCCTCCTTTTTTCTATGTTCTGTGACAGTGATTTCCACCATTATGTCCTCTAGATTATCTATCCTTTCTTCTGTCTCAGTTATTCTGCTGTTGATCCCTTTTAGTGATTCATATCTGTTTGTTTGTTCTTTAGTTTCTCTGGTACTCTTCTGTAAGCAGAGTTGAAGTTTTAGAGTGCCATAAAATGGTGGGAAAGGAGTAACAAAAGACTTGGCAACTAATGCATCCTTTATAAGGGAGAAAGTGGGGTCAAGGTGAGAGGGCAGATTGTGGTGGAATGTGAGTACTGAAAGAGTTTTATGTAGCAAAGGGGAAGAGTTGAATATAGCAGGCAGGATATATATAAACTGGGGCACCAAATATTTAGAGCATTTATTTGATATTGGTGCAGGTTCTATTCAGGGAATACTTTGAGGTTTTATATTTAGTAATTTCAAGGTATTTTGTGTCTGTTAATAGTGGTTATAATTATTTTCTTTGTCTTTGGAACCCAAATCTCAAAAACTGAAAACTATTTATTTTTCCTTAATAGTAATTTCCTTCCCTCCAAATCTAATCAGTTATCAAATTTCATTACCCCTCTTTTGAATAGGAGGTGAGTTTAAAATCCTCTTAGTCTCTAAGGGTCTACAGGTTTCTGCCCATAATCTCTATTCTTCTTGTTCATGTTCTGTAGACTCAAAGAGTTCTTCATGCTTGGCTTTTTGCTTCTCAGATTCATTTTTATACCTCATCAGCAAGTGAACCTGTTTCATTTTTATTGTGTCTGTCTTATCGGTTGCCTACAGGATCGTTTACTGATGATCTAGCTTCTCAAGTGATATATATCATTGCGATGAGTTAGTTTTAATTGCACTAGTGGTAATCTCAGAAAATAGAATTTCCTTTCTGTTTAAGGATGGTAAGAAGTAATAAAGTTTTCCCTAAGAATTTTCCCTAAGAATTCCCTAAGATATTCCAGTGATAATACCTTATACCATGAAGAAGTTAGGACTAAATAGAGCGTCTGTGGGGCTTCCCTGGTGCTAGTGGTAAAGAACCTGCCTGTAAGTGCAGCAAATATGAGAGACACAGGTTTGATCCCTGGCTTGGGAAGATCTCGTGGAGAAGGAAATGGCAACCCACTACAATATTCTTGCTGGAGAAGCCCATGGACAGAGGAGACTGACAGGCTATGGTCCATAGAGTCTCAAAGAGCTGGACGCAACTAAAGTGTCTTAGCTCACACACACACAAGAATGCATCTAAATCATGTCTGGCTATGCATATTAGCTGCTAATATTTTCATTGTTTTTTGGCTGTTTTTTGATTTAGCATTTAATGCTCTAATTCTTTTTTTTTTACCATCCAGAATGCATCTGTATGCTTCTCACTTGTGTTTCATTTTATGTTTGAACAAAGTCTAATTTCTATTTTGAACTTATGACAAAGATTCTCTTGTCAAAATCCATTACCAATGCTGTAGAGACTACTAAATAAGGAATTTTCAAAGAAATTTTAAGCCTTATAATAGGTGTGACTCCTATGGTCAGACTATAATCAGCTACTTTTAATAATAATAAAAGTACTGTTAAAATTGTACAGAGAGCAGTAACACTTGTTATGTTTTCTCACTTTGCAACATATGGTGGCATAACAGCTGTATCCAAAGGGGGGAAAACATCACGTACAAACACGTTTATCTGTTGTTTTTGATTATGTAATTTGTTAGGGTATTGCATTTTTCTTTGTATGATAATTTTTTTTCGCCACTAAAATAATCCTAAATAGTTGTTTTAATTTTTATAGCATTGAAAGAAATCATGTAGGGTCTAAATAAAGTTTAGAATTACAGTTTTAAAAAATGAGTCACATACATATTGACTAGTAATTAAGGCACAGCCATATCAATAATAAAGAACAATGCTATCCAGAATAAAAATCAAGTAGCAAGTGATAGGTTTCCCTTGTAGTGGTTTTTCCCTTTGAGTTATTAATGTCATAGAAAATTGTGTCTTATTTATTTGCTATAAATGCTTACTCTGTTTAGGGCTATATAGTATAAATAACATGTGCTGGTGTTTAATAAAGTTTATAATTTTCCAATAAATTTGGGATATGGTATATAGTTTTTTAAAATAAGTTTATACAATGAATGAAAATAGACTGCATTCTGAATGTGTGCATATCAAAATTTCAGCCTTTTCTTACAAAGTTATTAAAATGATTTAAATATACAAATACTGTACTTCGTTTTTATAGAACTTTTCACCCATGATCCTTTTTTTTTTTCCCTTAAAGATCAGTGGATAAGTCAGTTATAGTGTATGATACTGTAAGTACTTCACATCTTGTGTGATCTTTGTAAATTATGTTTGCTTGTTAGGCCGCTGAATTTCAAGTTGAGTTAGGCAGGATAAGGAAAATGTATATATATTTTTTTGTTTAGGGTGCCTCAAAAGATAATATGTACATTTTAGAAATGCTAAAATAGTTATGTAAGTAAGGAATTGGTTCTGGGTCAAGCCCTGAAATATTCCAATAATGGTTTTAAGATAGAAAGATATTTAATCTGATAAAAGAAAATACCAATTGAAGAGAACCAGTATCCAAAAAATCACTGAATCAGTTATTCTTAAACTCTTACACCAGGTTTTCATAACAACAAAGGATTATTTACTGGAGGGTAAGACTATACTTTTAGGTATCATTTCTCATAGTTCGTTACTATTTATTGGAAGGTTTTGGTAGGACATAGCTGAAAGCTGAAAGTGACCCACTGCTTTAGAGGTGCAGCTGGGTTTAGAGACTAGTATAAGGAAAAGTAGGTTATAATGGATTTGGAGAAATGCGACTTTTTGGTAGACGCATGTGACTAAAGACCGGGTGGAAGAAAATGAATGTTTAATAAATTGTGAAAATATTCTCCGAGAGAAATCAGTGTTGAGTGGACCCTTATAGTGGTTGAATTTAGGTTGTAGCTATGCCAGCAAATGAAATAGAGATGTAAATCATCAGAATGAGTGTGTGGCAAGTAAGGAAGCTAATAAGCTAGTTCTGCTCATGGAAATTCCAATCACTGAGAGTTCTGGCAGCAAATGGGAAAGAGTACTCAAACGAGGTGAAGTAGATCCTTACTATTTCTCAGAAAGTTTTCATGAAAAGTTTCACAGAAACAGCTAAAACATTAAATTTCCTCCATAAAATATGTATATGAGTCTCAGTTAAATACATCTAGATACTGGATGGCCAGCTAAGTGCACTCAGAATTGAAGTGATTAATTTCTATTCACTGGTCTACAGTGGGTACAAGTCAAATGCCGTAACAAAAATACAAATTATTTCATGGTTACTATTAGTTAAGACAAATCAGACAGGACTATATTAATCTAAAAAGTTTAGCAGACAGCAGTAGTAATAAATGAGAAAGAATAAAATAAGTACTTGATATTATTAGTTATAAATGCTATTCTCTATTTCATTGGATAAGTTTCAGCTTATATTAATGACTCAATAATATTGGAATACATAGAGTATATAAATCCTTCAGGTCAAGCAAGTCTTTGTTAGTAACTTTACTGTTGCCTGAGTAAATATACAGCTGTTTGTTCTGTTATTTTTTTCAGAATACTGAGAATATACTTCACACCCTGACTCAGCACACCAGGTCTGAACTTAACCTTGCTTTGTATTAATGTAATTAAAAAATTGGTCTAAGGATGTGTAATAGTTGTTTTTATTAACTAGGTATGTCACAACTTGTGCCTTTGCACCCAATATCCTTTTACTTGCTACTGGTTCAATGGACAAAACAGTGAACATCTGGCAATTTGACACGGAAACACTTTGCCAAGGTTAGTAAGGATATCATGTTTAACAACAACACCACCTTTCACCATTTCAATCAGAAATTTAGTAATTTTTTTGACAAAGTATTCATGTTGCTTTTTTCAATATAAAGCATACATCCAAAGTTAATATAACTTAAAAGTAATTTTAGAGAACCCAGTGTTAAAGTTAACCCAGTCATCTATGTTATAACTGTTGGTAAATGCTTTTGGGTGCACGCTCAGTTACATCATACCCCCCATAGTTTTGTAAGCTCTTTATTTATACTCTGTACTGATTTTTCAGATATTAATAAATATAGCCTAGGGCAAAATAGAAATGATTGTTTTATCTCAGTGGTTTCATTTTTAGTTCCATTAAGCAGTATTGACACAGTTTAGAAGTTTTATTTTTATCACTGTCAAAGTTAGCTAACTAGTGGTGCTGATATGCAGATGACAGATCAAATATAATACTTCTGATGCCAGTTTTATATAATGATAAACTTTTTCTGGAGTGAAAAAAGTTCCAAAAGAGTAGCATTTAATTAAATAATGCTTTAATTATATGTAGTATTTGATTTTAAAATTTTTTTTAAAAGATGTTCAAGTAGAAAACAGATTTAAGAACATTTTGTTTACTTTTTAGTACAAAGTGAGAATCTTTATATTGGGCTTCCCAGGTGGTGCTGGGATAAAGAACCCACCTGCCAATGCAGGAGACTTAAAAGAGATGTGGGTTCACTCCCTGGGTCTGGAAGGTCCCCTGGAGGAGCACATGGCAACCCACTCCAGTTGCCCAGAGAGTCCCTTGGACAGAGGAGCCTGGAGGACTACAGTCCATAGGGTTGCAAAGAGTTAGACATGACTGAAGCCATTTAGCACACACGCAGGAGAATGTTTATAAAGGATATACTTTTGCTTATTATTTCACTTACCTTTTTGTTTATGAGTGTTCTTTTGTTTGTTTTTTAAGCAAAGATCCCAGATCAACCAAACCAATTTACTGAAAATTGGTCCGAGGATGATGTCTTAAACTGGCTTTGTGCCGAAGGTTTAGAAGACCTCGTTGATACTTTCAAAATGAATAACATTGATGGAAGAGAATTGTTGAGTCTTACAAAAGAAAGTCTAGCTGATGATTTGAAAATAGGTAAGACTAGTGAAAGAAAGTCTTAAAAACAACTTTTAATAATTTACTATGAGATTGGTTTTAACTGCATTAATGGTTTCCTCTTAGTATTCTAGCACATTAGTTATTCTGGAATATGCTTTTGTATAAAGGAGAGTATGTTTTTAGTAGATTATGGAAAAGAAATGTTAGATACTATTTTTTGGGTAATTAAAGCCACCATGTAACTAATTTTTAAAATATATGTGGTTTTTAAGTTGCAATATAATTCACCCTTTTACAAGTGTACAGTAGTATAATAAGTGACTCTTAGTATACTAGTCACAGGTTTGTACAACCATTGCAACTAATTCCAGAACAATTTTACCACTTTAGAAAGAAGCCCCATGCCCATTAACAGTCATTCCTATTTCCTTTCTCTCTAGCTCCTGACAACCACTAATCTACTTTATATCTCTAAGGATTTGCCTATTCTTGACATTTCATATAATGTCAAGGCCTTCTGTGTCTGGCCTTTTTGCTTAGCATGTTCTCAAAGATTCATAAATGTTGTATATATTAGTACTTCATTTTTTATAGCTGAATAATATTTCATTATATGAGTTATCACCTTTTACTCATCCATTCATCAGTTGATTGAATTTAGATTGTTCTCATTTTTAAGATTTTTTTTAAATTATGCTACTTTGAACATTCATGTACAATTTTTATGTGGGCATCTATTTTCAGTTTTCTTGGATGATACTGATTTATATCCATAGAACTTAACCAGAAGAAGACATAGTCTTTTGTGATTGGGGGCTGGGAGTGAGTGTTATTAAATTTCATTGCTTAGAAAGAAAAGACCCTTACCAGCTAAACCCTCAGTGTGTATAACGGGCATTATTTGACTATATTAGTTTTAAAAACTCTGAAAAAGCATCTGACTCTTAAGATGACAAATTAAATACAGCTCCTGTACTCTCTTGTCTATCCCTCCCTCAGTCCTGGAAATGTTGTGTATTTGAGAATTGATGGAGTCTGGGTACAAATAGCATCAAAAATACAAAACTTGTTCGAGTGGAATTGGTGGGTCTTATGGTAGCTCTACGCTTGCATTTGAAGAACTGCCAAGATTATTTTCTAAAGCAACTGTGCCTTTTTTTTTTTTTTTAAGTAAACTCTTTAAAAAAAATTATTTTGGGCTGTGCTAGGTCTTTGTTGGCTGCACACAGGCTTTCCTAGTTGCACTGAGCAGGGACTACTCTCTAGTGGCAGTGCATGGGCTTCTCGTCGCAGTGGCTTCTCCTGTTGCAGAGGATGGGTTCTAGGGTACTCAGGCTTCAGTAGTTGTGGGACATGGGCTTAGTTGCCTTGTGGCATGTGGGATCTTCCCAGACCAGCAATCAAGCCATGTCCCCTGGGGATAGGCAGATTCTTAACTACCGGACCACAAGGAAGCCCCTCATTGTGGTTTTGATATGCATTTTTCTAATGTCTAGTGATGTTGAACAGTTTTCCATGTGCTTGTTACCCATTTATATATCAAATTGGAGATTATTGTCATGTTAAACAGTATTAATTCTTCTAATCCATAAGCATAGGATATTTTTCTGTTTATTCAGATCTTAATTTATTTCAAAAGTGCTTTGTAATTTTCAGTGTACAAGTCATTTTTTTAACTGAGTAATTCATTGGTTTTTCATATACTCATAGAATTGTATAACAGCCACTATATAATCTCAGAACATTTTTGTCTTCCCCAAAGAACCCCATTCATTTCTCATTCTACCCTTTTAGTAACCACTAATCTATCTCTTGTAGAAATAAGATTTATCAATTTTGGACATTTTTCTTAAGTGAAACCAAACAACATGTGGCCTTTTGTATCTGGTTTCTTTTATTTAACCTCAGGGTTTTTGTATGTACAAGTACTTCATTCCTTTTTATGGCTGAATAATATTCCATTGTATGACTGAAACACATTTTGTTTATTCATGCATCAATTGATGGACATTTGGGACATTTCTGTTTTTTGGCTGTTATCAATAATGTTGCTATGAATATGTATGTATGAGTTTTTGTGTGAGTGTCTTTTCATTTGCCTTGGGTATATGATTAAAATAATTTTTTTTTTACTATTTGAGGAACTGCCAGACTGTTTTCCAAAGCAGCTGTACTATTTTACATTCCCACAAGCAACATGTGAGGTTTCCAATTTCTTCACCTCTTTGTCAACACTGTTTTCTAGCTATCTTCTTGAGTATAGGTGTTTAATAGATGTGAAGTGGTATTTCATTGTGGTTTTGATTTGCATTTATCTAATGATATGGAGCATAGTTTCAAGTGCTTGTTGGTTGTATATCTTCTTTGGACTTTCCCCCTTTAAAATTGGTTTGTCTGCTTATTGTTGAATTGTAAGAGTTGTTCATGTGTTTTGAATACTACATCCTTATGAGAAACAGTTTGAAGTCTTAGTGTTGTGCTCTAATAGTGTCCCCAGACATTATTATCAGTATGCAATAGTAAAATCTTAAATTAATAAGTAAGCATAGGAAATAGGATGTCCATAGGGAATTTACTGTTAATGAAGAGTCAAATAACAAAAAAGTGTTGTTATAGAAAACCATTTTAAAGTATAGGTATATACGTTCATTACACAGTAATTATAGTATATGTACCTATTTAAATGTCTTGGAAGCTTATGATCTTTTAAAAAGTTAACAGAATGATAACTTTGTGAAAATATTTAGAATCAGATGGTTTTGTACTCAGACTATACTGTGAAAGTTGTTTTTGTATCTCTAGTAACTTATTTCCTTTATAATTTGTAATTTACTCTTTCTTCCTGAAAGTTCTGATGAATTTAGAATCTTCATTAGTTAACTTCTCATTCCTTTCTCACAGTAAAATTTAACAATACGTTATCACAGAGAAGCACATGACAATATAAAATAATAATTTTAGATTTCAACAAAGAATGTTTCAAAACATAAGAGAGCATAGTGAAAACAATTAATAGGAATAGAATTCTGTTCTGGGATAGCCAGATAAATAAAGTTTAAGAAATTCTTACAGGATTCAGTCAGTGGCCTGAAATAGTTTTTGAAAAGGTGAGTCTTGGGCTTAGTAGTTATGATAATTTTGAAGTTCAATTAAATAAGTTTTGTAACTATCAGGCTCAAGCTAAAATTGAAATATAATTTAATTTCTGTGGTCAAAAAGCTGAATTAGGCAGACCATTATTGTAAATGGAAACAAATGTTACATACTCTCTAGTAAGTAAGGAATTGGCTTTGTGTTTGTGTTTAAGATTTGGGAAGTTAGTGAATTCAACAAATTACAGAATAAGTAACTATAAATAGATTAAATTTTTTCTGCATCATTCTAAAGTATTTTAGTTTTTGCAAAATTATAAAGGATCAAGAGGCTAACACTAATCTACAAGTGCTACTTTAAGCTACAGTGAATTTCTGTTAGTCTTGAGCTTTAAGAAAAAAGCAGACTCTTCCTCAAAACAGTTAATTGGAGTAATAGAGAATTGAAATTGAGACTAGAAAAAAATGTTTTAAGAGGCAAATTGAGTATGCGATAATGAATTTTACTCTTGTGATGCATTACTTGCATTTATTTTTGTGGTACAACTGTTAAAGTGCTTCCTACTTGAATGTGAATAAATATGAATTTGTTCAACATTCATCATGCAAAGAAAGTTAATTTTGCAGTAAAGTGTATTGATTGGAGTGTTAGGAAACAAAGTGATATTATCTGTTATGTCTGACAGTTAAAAATTATTTTTAAGGAGTCAAGCAGTCAATCACATCTTTTTTCAGTGAACCTTTTGTAAATGTACAGTAAAGGATCTTTCTGTAGATTTGAGCATCTGTTGGAATCTATTGCTTTTAACCTAGAGTAATAGTTCTTTTCTGGGATTGTGTTAATGAAACTGGAGACAGTTTTAGGTAGGAAATAACTCCCTATATATATTACTATATTTGCATCAAGATGTCCAGAAAGGGATTACTGGTATAAGAGATCCTTGATACTAAAAGAGATATGTCTTAAGACATTTGTGAATCCGTGAATTTGTGAACTCTACTAAAGCCTTTAATATTGCAACCAAAAGGCATAAAGTATGAAAGATGAAGAGCAAGAAAGTCTGAGATGGGATACTAGGCAAGCATTAAGTCCATTGACTAGTCACGTGACTTTCACTGCAGTGTGGCCTCTGTTTATACCTAGGCCTCCGGGATATTGTAAATTGCTACCTATATTGGAGTGTGGAATTGCTGTAGATGATATAATGGTAAAAGTATGGAATGACAGATGACAAGGAACTGTTGTATATTGTATCAGTTCTTACCCTTATATTCAACTAATTATCAATCATAGATTCTTAATTGGGAATGAGGTTTTTCCAAGAGGTACCTCTTCCTTTTGCTCTTGTCTTTCCAAGAACCCATGAAAGCACATGAGACATTTTTATCATGTTTCATTTAAAAATTATAATATCAAATTATTATTTCAAATGCTTTTTAAAACTTTATGCACCAGCTGTCTTAACATCCTCAGATTTTGGAAGTTTCATGTTTCAATTCCTTGTAATACTCCCTTATGTAGATTTTCTCTCGTTGCCTAACTGCATATACTATTAAGTAATAAAACATTTACCATTTTTTCTGTATATACAACTTCCGTGAAATTGACCTTTTAAATGTGTGGGCCTGTGCACTCACAGGCTTTTGGAGTGGACATACCCTTCCAGGTCAGCAACTGCTCTTAAATTGACCTCCCTACTTTGCAGTGAGTACTTGTGGGGCATTTTGAGGTCTTCTTTTTTCAAGCCTATCAGATGTCCTGTTGCTTCCACACTGATATCAATCACAGATCTTATGGATATTGGTGGTTTATCTTCTCCCACTTATTAATATGTTGTGGGGCTCATGAAGATACCTTGCTACCTTGTTTTGTTGTAACCGCCCATGGAATTTGATTTTGCTATCTAGTCACGTTGCTTTTCATGAAGGGATTCAGAGAAATGTAAAAATTACATTGCTCCTATCATCATCTTTTCCAGATCCTTTAAAAAATCTTTATGTGTTCCTTTTTATGTCTCGTTTTCTCTTGATCATTCTAGTCAGAATTTGTTTAATAAAATTTATTTTTAAATAAGAATTCAATGTTTTTTTCCTCCAAGAGACCAGCTGTTGATCCTGTTCTGTCTCAGGGCAGTACAGAGGTGACTCCGTGACCAGCCTCATGGGCTGTGATGGTTAGCTCCAGGCAGTAGCGCTTTCCTGTTACTCTGCCTCCAGCTGGTGCTGGCGTTGCTGCTTTGGCAATGGTATTTACAGGACAAAGTTGAGGGGAGAGAGGGCTACAAGTAGAAAGGTATTTCTTCCATTTGTGTATACAAATCTCTGCTTTAAACTATGTCCCATCCATCCCTTACTCTGGAACCCAGTTACTTCTGTTTTCTTGAGGGTTTTTGGAATTTTGTATCTTTAATGATTACTTGTGTCTTGGTGCCATCAATTCAATTATGCAGCATTTCCAGCATTGGGAAGGGGTGGAGAAAGGGGGACAGAGTTGATAGCCTGTTTAATTTGTTGTCTGCTAAGAACCAGATGCCTTTCAGAGTTATAGCAAATTTAGCAAAATATCGCCCATTAACTCACACTGAGTGTTTGCTAGCCCTCACTGGGTAAGGGTCTTTTCTTTCTGAGCAATTAAGTTTAATAACACTGACTTCCAACCCCCAATCAGAAAAGGAGGTATTTTCCTCTGGGTAAGTTCTGTGGATATGATTTGGTAACTGCTGGTAAATGACGGCATTTTTAAACATTAAAATTGGGCCAGATAACACACAATTTAACCTTTTATTTTATAGTACATTTTGAAATAGGGTTTCTACACACTCTATTAGGATTCCCCGATAGCTCAGTTGGTAAAGAATCTGCCTGCAATGCAGGAGACCCCAGGTCGATTCCTGGTTGGGGAAGATTTGCTGGAGAAAGGGATAGGCTACCTGCTCCAGTATTCTTGGGCTTCTCTTATGGCTCAGCTGGTAAAGAATCCACTTGCAATGCGGGAGACCTGGGTTTGATTCCTGGGTTGGAAAGATCCCCTGGAGAAGAGAAAGGCTACCCACTCCAGTATTCTGGAGAATTCTGGACTGTATAGTCCATGGAGTCACAAAGAGTCGGACATGACTGAGCAACTTTGACTTCACTTCACATCCTCTATTAATAAGCATTCTAAATATTAGCATGCATGTATATTATTTTTGACAGGAAAATATGTGTATTTTTTAGAATATTAAATACCTCTGTATTCTTATTACATGTAATATATTATCCCTTTAAATGAGATGATCACTCTCTAATTATAAATGTGTTGTGATGTTTTTTAAAACAAAATTGTTTTAAAAATCTTCAATTTGGTTTCAGTGAATTCCATAGGAAGGACGTCCCTTAAGATGCAGGCAGTTGCTGGGTTGACATCCCACACTTTTCATAGATACAGTCAGTGAATCCAAATAGATGTAAACAGTTTATTACTCATGGGACAGCAAGCAGCATGAGCTTCATGCTCAGATTGGTTCCCCTCTGCCCCTAAGTCTTGTGCAGGCAATTTGTGATAGTGTCATAGCTGAGGAACCCTGAATATATGATCCCCCCCCCCCCAGTATGATAAGGAGACTGCTAGCTAAGTAGTCTGAGAGGAAGACATTATCTTTGTAGGTCTTAGAACACAAACCTGCCCTTTGACTAGGAGGGAGACATTAGCTTCCAAGGAAGTTTGCAGACATCCTTGAAAAGATTGCCAGATAAAAGATGTTGTAAAAGTGTGTTTAAACACTATATGAAGAATTACCTTCCAATCAGAAAGAAAGTTAATATGGCTTTTTATGGAAACTATGAGGCATTCTGAAATGTAGTTCTTTTTTTCTACCCATTTACCCACCACCCCTACCCAGAAAAAAACCTCTACCTAAAATAGAACTGTCAGCTGATAAAAATACAAACAGCTAAATAACACTCCTCTTCCTAAACTTAATTATATTTATCTTCCTGAAACTAAAAATTAATTTTTGAAATGAGATAAAAGTAAAACTACAGATGAATGAAGCTTACGTGTACAGTTTTGGACAAACAGATGAGTTTTATTTAATACTGTGCTTTGTATCAGTTCAGTTCAGTCCCTCAGTTGTGTCAGACTCTTTGTGACCCCATGGACTGTAGCATGCCAGGCCTTCCTGTCCATCAGCAACTCCTGGAGTTTACTCAAACTTATGTTTATCGAGTCAGTGATGCCATCCAACCATCTCATCTTCTGACCCCTTCTCCTCCTGCCTTCAATCTTTCCCAGCATCAGGGTCTTGATTTCAAATGAGTCAGTTCTTCGCATCAGGTGGCCAGAGTTATGGAGTTTCAGCTTCAGCATCAGTCCTTCCAATGAATATTCAGGACTGATTTCCTTTAGGATGGACTGGTTGGATCTCCTTGCTGTCCAAGGGACTCTCAAGAGTCTTCTCTAACACCACAGTTCAAAAGCATCAATTCTCCGGTGCTCAGTTTTCTTTATAGTCCAGCTCTTACATCCATACATGACTACTGGAAAAACCATAGCTTTGACTAGACGGACCTTTGTTGGCAAAGTAATGTCTCTGCTTTTTAATATGCTGTCTAGGTTGGTCATAACTTTTCTTCGAAGGAGCAAGCGTCTTTTCATTTCATGGCTGCAGTCACCATCTGCAGTGATTTTGGAGCCCAGAAAAATAAAGTCAGTCACTGTTTCCATTGTTTCCCCATCTATTGCCATGAAGTGATGGGATCAGATGCCATGATCTTAGTTTTCCGAATATTGAGTTTTAAGCCAACTTTTTCACTCACCTCTTTCACTTTCATCAAGAGGCTCTTTAGTTCTTTTTTGCTTTCTGCCATAAGGGTGGTGTCATCTGCATAGCTGAGGTTATTGATATTTCTCCTGGCAATCTTGATTCCAGCTTGTCGTTCATCCAGCCCAGCGTTTCTCATGATGTACTCTGCATATAAGTTAAATAAGCAGGGTGACAATATACAGCCTTGACATACACCTTTCCCTATTTGGAACCAGTCTGTTGTTCCATGTCCAGTTCTAACTGTTGCTTCCTGACCTGCATACAGATTTCTCAAGAGGCAGGTCAGGTGGTCTGGTATTCCCATTGTATAAGAATCAGCAAATAATAAACCAAGTTTCATAATGTTTAAAAATATGATGGAATTTTTATATTAAACTGAACATCTTTATAAATGATTTTTAGGAAACTTTGTTCTCTAAATTAACATATAAAACACTTTTCTAATTTTGTGTAGTATATTAGTGTTTGGGCAATCTGAAATTCTTGAGCTTTCAGAATCTAAAGTTACTTAGAATAATCTTTCTATTGCTGAGTTGTTTTAATCACACAGTATTCTGTACTACAAAGATTCATTAAAGAATTTGTAAAGAAAAGATTCCATGTGGTAAAACAGTATTTCTGAAGATTTTTGGTTATAGTAGATAAAATTTTACTCTGCTGAAGACTTACGTAAAGCTTATAGATAGCTCTCCGGCCCTAACAGAATAATTTCTTTTCAGAATCTCTAGGGCTGCGTAGTAAAGTTCTGAGGAAAATTGAAGAGCTGAGGACAAAGATGAAAACCCTTTCTTCTGAAATTCCTGATGAATTTATATGTCCAATAACTAGGGAGCTTATGAAAGATCCTGTCATCGCATCAGGTATGTGTGATGCTATTCTAAGTTTCAGGGTGTATTATGTATTAAGTGAGTAAATAGTGTGGACCACAGAAGTTTGTTTAAATGTGGAAAATTTTCAAAATTATCATTACATTTCTCACAAGTAGTGAGACAGGTAGTTGTTTTATTTAATAAGACAGGTAGTTGTTTTATTTAATAAAACAGGTAGTTGTTTTATTTAATAAAACAAGTAGTTGTTTTATTCTTTTTAAAAATTGCTTAGATCTGAGGTGAACTGTTGAACACGGTATTTTTTTTAACTGGAGTGTAATTGCTTTACAATGTTGTGTTAGTTTCTGCTGTACAACAAAGTGAATCAGCTATATGTATACATATTACATACATCCCCTCCCTCTTGAGCCTCCCTTCACCACTCTTCAGTCCTGCCCCTCTAGGTCATCACAGGTACCAAGTTGAGCTCCCTGTGCTCTACAGCAGCTTCCCACTAGTGTACATATGTGTGTGTGTCAATCTTGATCTCTCAGTTCATCCCGCCGTCCCCTTCCTCCCACTGTGTCCATGTGTCCATTCTCTTCATCTGTGTCTCTTTTCCTGCCCTGCAAGTAGTTCATCTGTAGCATTTTGTCCTGGATTCCACATATACACATTAATATATGATACTTGTTTTTCTCTTTCTCAGTTACTTCACCCTGTACAACAGACTCTAGGTCCATCTGCTTCTCTGCAAATGACCCAATTTCATTCCTTTTTCTGGCTGAGTAATATTCCAGTGTGTGTGTGTACATACACATACCATAACTTCTTTATCCATTCATATGTCATTGGACATTCAGGTTGCTTCCACATCCTGGATGTTGTAAATAGTGGTGCAGTTAACATTGAGGTACATGTGTCTTTTTTTTTTTTTTAACTTTTTTAAATAAAAAGTCACCTAACATAAAATTTACGATCTTAATCATATTTAAGGATACAATTCGATAGTGTTAAGTATATTCACATTACTGTGAAACAAACAGATTGCCAGAACTTTTCATCTTATAAAACTGAAACTCTATGCCCATTTAAACAACTCCTCTTTTCCCTCTCTCTCCAGCCTCTAGTAACTACCTTTCTACTTTCTGAATCTATGAATTTGACTACTTTAGAGAACTCAGATAAAGCTGAATCATACATTTATCTTTTTGTGACTGGCTTAACATAATAACCTCAAAATTTATCCATGTCATGCGATTTCTTTTTTGAAGACTAAATAATATCTGTGGTGTGTGTATACCACATTTTGTTTATTCATTTATCCACTGATGGAGATTAGGGTTGTTTTCACTTCCTGGCTATGTAAATAGTGCTGTTTTGAATATGAGTGTGCATATGTCTCTTTGAGATCCTGCATTCAGTTCTTTGGATATATACCAAGAAGTGAAATGGCTATATATCATACAGTAGTTCTGTTTGTGATTATTTTGAGGAACCTCCATAATGTTTTCCATACCAGTTATACCATTTTACAATTTTACAATCTCACCATACTTTCCACAAGAGTTCAGATTTCTCCACATCCTTATCAACACTTGTCATTTTCTGTTTTGATTGTGAATATTTGTATTCACAGTGTCTCCTTTTGGTTTTTATTTGAATTTCTTAAATGATTAAAGATGTTAAGTATCTTGTCACATGTTTAATGGCATTGGTATATCATTTTTGGAGAAATGGCTTTTCATTTCCTTTGGACATTTTTAAAATGGATTATTTGATTTTTTTTTATTGTTGACTTGTAGCAGTTCTTTGCATATTCTGCATATTAATCCCTTATCAGGTATATGATTTATAGAAGTTTACTTCTATTTCATATGTTGTCTTTTTTTTTTTTCAGTTTATTTTATTGGAGTATAATTGCTTTACAATGTTGTGTTCCTTTCTGCTGCACAACAAAGTGAGTCAGCTATATGTTTACATATATCAACTACCTTCCGAACCTCCCACCCACCCCATCCCGTCTCTCTAGGTCATCTTTCCCTGTGCTCCCTATAACTTCTCATTAGCTATCTGTTTTACACATGGTAGTGTACATGTGTCAACGCTGCTTTCCCAATTTGTCTCACCCTCTGCTTCCCTCCAGGCCGACATATCCATTGTCTCCATCTAGGTCTCTGTTCGTGTCCTGCAAATAGGTTCATCTGTGTACACTTTTCCTAGATTTTGTATATATGCATTAATATATTTTCCTTTCTGACTTAACTTCACTCTGTATGGCATACTCTAGGTCCATCCGTATCTCTACAAATGACCCAATTTCATTCCTTTTTATAGCTGGGTAATATTCATTGTGTGTGTGTGTGTGTGTGTGTGTGTGTGTGTATATCACATATTTATCAATTCATGTGTCAATGAACATTTAGATTGCTTCTGTCTCCTGGTTATCATAAATAGTCCTGCAGTGAACATTGGGGTACATATGTCTTTTTGAATTATGATTTTCTCTGGGTATATGTGCAATAGTGGGGTTATTGAGTCATATGGTAGTTATATTTTCAGTTTTTTAAGAAGCCTCCAAACTGTTCTCCATAGTGGCTGTATCAGTTTACATTTCCACCAACAGTGCAAGAGGGTTCCCCTCTTCAGCATTTATTGCTTGTAGATTTTATGATGATGGCCATTCTGACCAGTGATAAATCATTGTAGTTTTGATTTGCATTTCTCTAATAACCAGTGATGCTGAGCATCTTTTCCTGGGTTTGTTGGCCACCTGTCTTTGATTTCTCCATCAAATCTGAATAAGAGTATTGCTGGATAGAATATCATTGGTTGTAGGTTCTTCCCTTTCATAACTTTAAATATATCATGCCATTCCCTTCTGGTTTGTAGAGTTTTTGTTGAGAAATCAGCTGATAGCCGGTTGGGAGTTCCCTTGTATGTTACTTGTCATTTTTCCCCCATGTTGCTTTTAATATTTTATCTTTGTCTTTAATTTTGTCAGTTTGATTACTATGTGTCTTGGTGTGTTACTCCTTGGGTTTTTTCTGCCTGGGATTCTCTGTGCTCCTGGACTTGGTTGACTATTTCCTTTCCAGTATTTGGGAATTTTTCAGCTATCTCATCAAATATTATCTCAGGCCCTTTCTCTCTTTCTCCTCCTCCTGCCTCAGTTACTCTGTTACTGATTCCTTCTAGTGTATTATTCATCTCTGTTTGTTTGTTCTTTAGTTCTTCTAGGTTTTGGTAAACATTTCTTGTATCTTCTGCATTGTTTTCCCGAGATCCTGGATCATCTTCACTATCATTATTCAAAATTCTTTTTCTGGAAGGTTACCTGTCTCTACTTCATCTAATTGTGTGTGGTCTGAAGCCAGGAAGGTTGATTCCTCCAACTCCATTTTTCTTTCTCAAGATTTGGCTAATTGGCATCTTTTTGTTTCCATACAAATTATAAAAATTTTTGTACTGGTTCTGTGAAAAATGTCCTTGGTAATATGATGGGGATTACATTAAATCTGCAGATTGTTTAGGGTAGTCTAGTCATTTTTACAATATTGATTCTTTCAATCCAAGAATATATTATATCTCTCTCTGTTATCTTTGATTTCTTTCATCAGTGTCTTCCAGTTTTCTGCATACTGGCTTTTGTCTCCATAGGTAGGTTTACTCCTAGGTATCTTATTCTTTTTGTTGCAGTGGTAAGTGGGATTGTTTCCTTAATTTCTCTTTCTTATTTTTTTGTCGTTAGTTTATAGGAATTCAAGGGATTTCTGTGTATTGATTTTATATCCTGTGATTTTACTAAATTCACTGAATAGCTCTAGTAATTTTCATATGTTATCTTTAGGGTTTTCTATGTATAGTATCATGTTGTCTGCAGACAGTGACAGTTTTAATTTTTTTCCAATCTGGATTCCTTTCATTTCTTTTTCTTCTCTGATTGCTATGGCTAGGACTTCCAAACTACATTGAATAATAGTGGTGAGAATGCACATCCTTGTCTTATTAGACCTTAGAGGAAGTACTTTCAGTTTTTCATCATTGAGAATAATATTTGTTGTGGGTTTGTTTCATATGGCCTTTAAAATGTGTTGAGGTAGGTTCCTTTCATACCAATTTTCTGAAGAGTTTTTTTCATAAATAAATGATGAAGTCTTTCAAAAGCTGCTTCTGCATTTATTGAGATTATCATATGATTTTTATCTTTCAATTTGGTAATGTGGTGTATCACATTGATTTGTGTATGTTGAAGAATCCTTGCATCCTTGGGATAAACTTAACTTGATCATAGTGTGTGATCCTTTTTATGTGTTATTGGAATGTTGTTTGCTAGTATTATTTGAGGATTTTTGTGTCTGTGTTCATCAGTGTTACTAGTCTGTAATTTTCTTTTTGATATCTTTGTTTAATTTTGGTATCGGGGGATGGTGGCCTCATAGAACAAGTTTGGGAGTATTCCTCCCTCTGCAATTTTTTGGACATATTTGAGAAGGATAGGTGCTAACTGGTCTCTAAGAGTTTGATAGAATTCACCTGTGACGCCATCTGGTCCTGGACTTTTGTTTGTTGGAGGATTTTTAATTATGGTTTCAATGTTATTATTTGTGATTAGTCCATTGATATTTTCTGTTTCTTCATGGTTCAGTCTTGGTGGGTTATACCTTTCTAAGAATTTGTCCATTTCTTCTGGGTTGTCCATATTATTTGCATGCAGTTGCTTGTAGTAGTCTCTTAATGATCCTTTGTATTTCTATAGTGTCAGTTGTAACTTCTTCTTTTTCATATTTGATATTATTGATTTGAATCTTCTTTTTTTTTGAGGAGTTTGGCTAAAGATTTATCAATTTAATCTTCTCAAAAAATCAGCTGTAGTGTTTTTGATCTTTGCTGTTGTTTCTTTGTTTCTGTTTCATTTATTTCTTCTCAGATCTAACTGGAGTTTTTCAGGTCTTCTTTCTCGTTGTTTTATGTGTAAGATTGGATTGTTTATTGTAGATTTTTCTTGTTTCTTGAGGTGATAGTGGATTGCTATAAACTTCCCTCTTCGAAATGCTCGTGCTGTGTCCCATAGGTTTTAGATGGTTGTGTTTATGTTGTCATTTGCTGCTATCTATTTTTTTTAATTTTCTCTTTGATTTTTTCTCTGATTTTTTGAATATTTAGTACTAAACAAACGTGTTTGTGTTTTTTGTAGTTTTCTTTTTTATTTTTCCTGTAATTGATTTCCAATCTCATAGTGTTGTGATTAAAAAAGATGCTTGATATAATTCCAATTTTCTTAAGTTTACTGAGGCTTCATTTGTGACCCAAGATGTGCTCTATCCTGGAGAATGTTCCATGTGCACTTGAGAAGAAAGTGCATTCTGCTGGTTTTGGATGGAATGTCCTATAAATATCAATTATGTCTATCTGATCTAATGTTTCATTTAAGGCTTGTTTTTCCTTATTAATTTTCTGTCTGGATGATCTGTCCATTGGTGAAAGTGGAGTGTTAAAATACCCCACTATTACTGGGTTACTGTTAATTTCCCCTTTTATGGCTGTTAACATTTACCTTTTGTTTTAAGCTGCTCCTGTGTTGGGTGCATAATATTTAAAATTGCTATATTTTCTTCTTGGATTGATCCTTCTTTTAGTAGTCTTTAAAGTCTGTTTTTTCTGATATGAGTATTGCTACTCCAGCTTTATTTTGATTTCCATTTGCATGTAATATGTTTCCATCACCTTACTTCCAATATGTATGTGTCCCTAAATCTGAAGTGGGTCTCTTGTAGACAGCATATATGAGTCTTGTTTTTGTATCCATTCAACCATTTTGTATCTTTTGGTTGGAGCATGTAATCCAGTTCCATTTAAGGTAATGAATTGATATGTATGTTCCTATTACCATTTTCTTAATTGTTTTGGGTTTATTTTTGTAGGTCTTTTTCTTGTTTTGCGCATAGAGAAGTTCGTTTGGCATTTGTTTTAAAGCTGGTTGATAGTGCTGAATTCTCTTAGCTTTTGTTTGTCTGTAAAACTTTTGATTTCTCTGTTCCGTTCTGGGCAGAGTATTCTTGATTGTTGGTCTTCCCTTTCATCACTTTACATATACCCTCGCAGAGTATGCTGACCTACAGAGTTTCTGGTGAAAAATCAGCTGATAACCTTTTGGGGATTCCCTTGTATGTTGTTTGTTGCTTTTCCCTTGCTGCTTTTAATATTTTTTCTTTGAATGTGATTTTTGTTAGTTTGATTACTATGTCTCTATGTGTTTCTCCTTGGGTTTATCCTGTGTGGGATACTCTGTGCTTCCTGCACTTGAGTGACTATTTCCTTTCCCATGTTAGCTAAGTTTTTGACTATAATCCTTCAAATATTTTCTCAGACCCTTTATCTTTCTCTTTTTCTTCTGAGACCCCTATGAAACAAATGTTAGTGCATTTAATGTTGTCCCAGAGGCCTCTGAGACTGTCCTCATTTCATTCTTTTTATTCTGCTCCTCAGTAGTTATTACAATCATTCTATCTTCAAGTTCACTCATTTGTTCTTCTGCTTCAGTTATTCTGTTGATTCATTCTGGCATATTTTTCATTTCAGCTATTGTGTTGTTCATTACTGTCTGTCTGTCCTTTAGTTCTTTTAGGTCCTTGTTAAACATTTCTTCTGTTTTCTTGATCCATGCCCACATTCTGTTTCTGAGACTTTGGATCATCTTTACTATCAGTACTCTGAATTCCTTTTCAGGTAGGTTGCCTATTTCCTCTTCATTCATTTGGTCTTTTAGGTTATCACCTTGCTCCTTCATCTGTACCATATTTTTGGATGTCTCTCTCTTTTTTTTTTTTGGATGGGGGTTTGGTCTGTATTTCTGTCTTGCTCATTGTTTGGCCTAAGGCATCCAGCACTGGAGTTCTCAGGCAGTTGGGTGGAACCAGGTCTTGGTACCAAGATGAGGACCTCTGGGGGATCTCTTGCTGATTAATATTCTCTGGGGTCTGAAGTTCTCTGTTAGTACAGTGGTTTGGATTTGGTGCTCTTGCCACAGGAGCTCAGGCCCAACCCTGGCCTGAGAGCCAAGACCCTGGTTACTCAGGGATTCTGCCCATCTCCTTAGGTGTTCGAAGTCCCCCACCAGCACCTTGCAGGTGCCCTAGTTGTGATGAGATGCAAACTCTGCATCCTCCTACTCTGGCATCTTGAAGGAAGTACCTGTTTGAACCTTTGGGGTGAGGTGCCATTACTCTGTGACCCTGACTAGAGGGGATTCATGAGTCCCTAGAGTATTAGAGATTGCGTTATAGGTGTTCTGAGCCAAGTCCTTAAGACGAGTCTGAAGGGAGAACCCTTTGCACTGGGGCACCTGGGTGTCTCTCATCCCAGGGCTCCTCGCAAACATTATATGTTTCTTAATAAAACTGGATAGAGCAGGTTTGGATAAGATTAGACAAAAAAGAATACGATTAACAAACTTAACTGAAACTTGTGAAATATGTGTTTTGTTACTGGAATGTAACATCAAAATACTGTTTTCTGAGAGAGATTCTTGAGATCTGTTATTTGTCGTGAATTTAAAAACCTTTACAGAAATAAGAATTTAGAGATCATAAAGTTACATCTTTCTGTAATTATAATCAGCAGATCTGTATTAAGTTGTGCTTTTCATTTTTGTGTGACTATTCTGAACATCGACTTAGTCTACATAATTTTCATTGTTAATAACTTTATTCCTTTATGGCTTAGTGCTACAATTTAACTCTTCTGCTACTTGGTGTATGTATATGTTTGAGAAGCTTTGTATTGTGAATAGCCATGCACTGCTTGGGCTTCCCAGGTGGCTTAGATGATAAAGAGTCCTCCTGCAGTGTGGGAGACCTGGGTTCGATCCCTGGGTTGGGAAGAACCTCTGGAGAAGGGGATGGCAACCTACTCCAGTATTGCCTGGTGAATGGCCATGGACAGAGGAGCCTGGCGAGCTACAGTCAGTGGGGTCACAAAGAGCCCGACACAAATGAATGACTAAGTACAGCACAG
This sequence comes from Giraffa tippelskirchi, assembly GCF_054371585.1. Taxonomy (NCBI): domain Eukaryota; kingdom Metazoa; phylum Chordata; class Mammalia; order Artiodactyla; family Giraffidae; genus Giraffa; species Giraffa tippelskirchi. Next base: position 98,977,684 of record NC_137277.1, read on the forward strand.
CTGTCTTGGTGGTCCTTTCATTGTGTTACCATTATTCAGTGGTGTTTTCATGGCATGTATGCCCCAAAGCAGAGTTAACCTATCAGAGAATATCTTATAATCATTAAAAAGAACAGTTTTGATAGTTCTTGTCAGATTTGTTATTAGATTGTTTCCTAGAAAACAAATTTTAGAGCGCTACCAGAAATGTATTTAAGTGTACCTGTTTTTCCAGTTTTGTGATCAATTGAGTTTTAGAACTCATTTATTTTTGTAAATTTAATAGTTGTTTGAAACCATACTCTTATTGCTAGGGAGGCAATACTTTTTTATACATGACAGGTTACCATTTAAATATGACTTGGTAAACAATATAAATTACCTAAGGGACTTAAATATTGCCCTTATATTTTTTGTCTGCATTATTAGTGAGACTAATCACATGGAATCTTATTTTGTTAGTATCATTTTAATATATTTGATGGCTTCTACTTGCTCTGAACTTTTGTAGGCAGAAGCATTTTTTTTATTTATACAAGTATAAACATTTTCTTCTAGTTTTTAAAAAATGCTTAGTTCTCTTGCATTTGGGATTTTATATTTGCTCTGAGGTATGATTGAACCAGAGTATGTCTTTCTATTTTCTGCAGATATTCTCTTTTAATTGTAAAATATCCTCATTGGATTAAAATTTTTTAAATACAGATATATGTATATAAAGTGAGTCATCTCATCCATCTGGTCTGATGTCCCAGGTACGAAAGACAAGAACTAATACCAGTTCAGCATATAATTCTAGATATTTTTTCTGTGTATTTTTAAATTTAATTTTAAATACCAGTGTAAACAATATATTTTTACACAACTGGGCTTATACACTTTATACTGTTCTGTATCACGCCTTTTTTCTTTTGTTGCTGAAATGTTCATGAAGATTTGCCTATTTCTCAGTATGTAGTCATCCCTAATGGAGAAGGCACTGGCAACCCACTCCAGTACTCTTGCCTGGAGAATCCCATGGACAGAGGAGCCTGCAGTCTGTGGGGTCGCGAAGAGTCGGACACGACTGAGCGACTTCACTTTCACTTTTCACTCATGCATTGGAGAAGGAAATGGCAACCCACTCCAGTGTTCTTGCCTGGAGAATCCGAGGGACCGCAGAGCCTTGTGGGCTGCCATCTATGGGGTCGCACAGAGTCGGACACAACTGAAGCGACTTAGCAGCAGCAGCAGCAGCATTCAGGTGTTTTGGTGTCCTCTGTTTCATTCCCTGCTGATTCTCTGTTACTATAAACTGTGTTAGGGAACAGCATTATTTAAATTTATCTTTTCCTCTTAGTCTTAATGTGAATGTTTCTGTTGAAATAAATTACCTAAAACTTCAATTACTGAAGAAGGATACTGACAAATTATCCTCTCAACATCATATGAGGTCCCTATTTCCCATATCTTTGCTTATACTGAGTATTAGCCATCTTTTAAACTTTCTCATTCTAATAAGTGAAAAGTAATCTCAGTTTGTATTTCTTTGTATTATACCGAGCTTGAACATTTTAAATGTTTTTAGTCATTTATAATTTCTTATGTGACTCTTTTTCATGAGCATTTAATTCAAATTTAGTTCCATTATTTTTAGTTTTTATTATTTAATGAGAAATAGTCTTACGGGAGGCAGTGTGATCTAATAGTTGAGCACATGCACTGAAGATCCAGACTGCCTGGATCTGAATTTATTTCATTACTGTACTAGCTGAGTTACCTCATGGAGGACTATATATTTTCCTTATGTACAAAATAGGATTCTAGCACTCAATCTCATGAATTCTAATAAGCATCAAATGAGTTAATGCATGTTAAGTACTTTATAAGACCAGCACTCAATCAACGTCAGTAAGTTTGAGCAAAACTCCAGGCAATGGTGAAGGATAGGAAGTCTGACTTGCTGCAGTCCATGGGGTCGCAAAGAGTCGGACACAAATGAGCAACTGAACAACAAGAGTGAAATTTTCTATGAGCATAGTAAAGGTTGTATTTTTTTGGCTTTAGTATATCAGAACCTTTATTTGCAATTGAAAGAAACTCAATTTGAATTAGGTTAAGCAGAAATGGTAATTAATTTATTAAAAAGGTCTTGTAAGTGTGTCTCATGAAATACTTGCACCAGAGACTTGAATGTAGTCATGGTACTGTTTCTTATCTATTCAGAGGCTTCTGAATATTCACCTTCTGTGATATTCAGTATGCCTTTTCCATGTGGTAGAAAAACAAGAACACAAGTAGGTCCCAAATTTTAGGTTTTACAGTTTCAGCAACCAGAGAGAGACCATTCTGACATTTCTTTCTAGTGTCAACTCCAGAAATCCCTGAGGCTTCAAATCTGAGCAGGGAGCCTATCCCAGTGGTAGTCTCTTCAGGAATGAGGTGTACTGATATTTACCTAACTATGGAGAGTAAGATTTTATATCAATGGGGGCATATCATATGGAGGATAGTGGTGGAGGGACAGTTTCCAAAAAAGGGGTATAAACCAAATAATACATATTCCTAGTTACTTAATTTTTGATGAAGATTTAAAAAAATTTTTTTATTGAGGTATAGTTGCTTTTTCTACTGTAGAGCGAAATCAATCAGCTATACATATACAGATAGCCACTCCCTTTTGGACTTTCTTCTGATTCAGGTCATCACAGAGCCTTAAGTATGAGTTCCCTCTGTTATACAGTATGTTCTCATTAGTATGGCTGAGTTTCTTTGTTATTATTTATAGTATAAATAGTGTATATGTGTCAATCCCAGTCTCCAGTTCTTCCCACCAACCCTTTGCCCCTTGGTATCCTTTTGTTCTCTACATCTGTGTCTATTTCTGCCTTGCAAGTAAGATTATCTGTGCCGTTTTTCTAGACTCCATGTATGTGTTAATTTATGATATTTGTTTTTCTCTTTCTGACTTCACTCTATGTGATATTCTTTAGGTCCCTCCATGTTTCTACAAATGACTCAATTTTGTTGCTTTTTATGGCTGAGTAATATTCCATTGTATATATGTACCACATCTTACTTATCCATTTCTCCGTTCATGGACATTTAGGTTACTTCCATGTCCTGGCTGTTGTAAACATTGCTGATGTGAACACTGGGGTGCATATATCATTTTGAATTATGATTTTCTCTGAGTATATGCCCAGTAGTGAGATGCCTGGGTCATATGGGAGTTCTTTTTTTAGTTTTTAAGAAAACTTTGTACTGTTTTCCATAGTGGCTGTATCAGTTTACACTCCCACCAGTGCATGAGGGTTCCCTTTTCTTCGTACTCTCTCCAGTGTTTCTTGTGTGTAGATTTTTTTTTTTTTAACAGTGATTTATTTATTCATTCAGTTTGGTCCATGCTGGGTCTTTGTCGCTATTCAGGCTTTTCTCTAACTGCGATGAGTCGGGGGAAGGGGCTACTCTAGTTTTGCAGCATGGGCTTCTCATTATGGTAGCTTCTCTTGTTGCAGAGCACAGGCTCTAGGATGTGCAGGCCTCCATAGTTGCAGGGAGTGGGCTCAGTAGTTGTGGCTCCTGGGCTGTAGAGCACAGGTTCAGTCAATAACTGTGGCACATGGACTTAGTTGCCCAGTGGCATGTGGGATTTTCTAGGATAGGGATTGAACCCTTGTCTCCTGCATTGTCAGGCAGATTCATTACCACTGACACACCAGTGAAGCCCAGTAGGTTTATTTTTGATGCTGGTCACTGTGACTAGTGTGAGGTGATAACTCATAGTAGTTTTAATTTGCATTTCTCTAATAATGAGTGGTGGTGAACATCTTTGCATGTGGTTGGTGGTCTTGTGTATGTCTCCTTTGGAGAAATGTTTGTTTTAGTGTCTTATGCCCATTTTTTGATTAGGTGGTTTATTGATTTGATACTGAGTTGCATGAGCTGCTTGTGTATCTTGTGGAGAGTAATCCTTTGACAGTTGCTTCATTTGCTATTATTTTCTCCCATTCAGAGGGTTGTCTTTTTGTCATTTTTATGGTTTCCCTTGCTACATTTAATTAGGTCCAATTGTTTGTTTTTGTTTTTATTTCCATTACACTAGGAGGTGGATCAAAGAGGATCATGCTTTGATTTATGTCGAAGAGTGTTCTTCCTATGTTTTCCTCTGAGAGTTTTAGTGTCTGGCCTTGCATTCAGATCTTTAATCCATTTTGAATTTATTTTTGTGTACATTGTTAGAGAGTGGTCTAATTTCATTCTTGTACATGTAGCTGCCTAGTTTTCCCTACACTATTTATTGACAAGGCTGTCTTTTCTCCATTGTATATTTGACTCCTTTATCATAGATTAGGGGACCACAGGTGTGTGGGTTCATCTCTGGGCTTTCTATCCATTGATCTATAGATCTGTTTTTGTGACGGTACCATACTGTCTTGATTACTGTAGCTTTGTAGTATAGTCTGAGGTCAGGAAGCCTGATTCCTCCAACACCATTTTTCTTTCTCAAGATTGCTATGGTTATTTCAGGTCTTTCCTGTTTCCATACAGATTGTAAAATTTTTTGTTTTAGTCTTGTGAAAAATATACTTGGTAATGTGATAGGGATTACATTCCATCTATACATTGCGTTGGGTAGTATAGTCATTTCCACAATATTGATTCTTGCAATTGAAGATCATAGTATATCTCTCCATCTGTTTGTGTCTTTGATTTCTCTCATCTGTGTCTTATAGTTTTCTGTAGACAGGTCTTTTCATTCCTTTGGTAGGCTTATTCCTAGGTATTTTTTAATATTATTATTTTTTAATTGGAGCATAATTGCCTTACAATGTTGTGTTAGTTTATGCTGTACAGCAATGTGACTCAGCTGTAAGTGTACCTAGATCTCCCTCTTGAGCCTCTATCTTACCCCCACCATCCCACCCTACTAGGCCATCACAGAGCACGCAGCTGAGCTCCTAGTGTAATATAGCAGCTTCCCACTAGCTATTTATTTTATGAATGGTAGTATATATATGTCAATGCTTCTCTCTCAGTTCATCCCTTCCCCTGCTGTGTCCACAAGTCCATTCTTTATGTCTGCATCACTGTTCTTGCCCTGCAGATAGGTTCATTAGTACCATTTTTCTAGAATACACAGATAAGTGTTAATATGCACTATTTGTTTTTCTGGCCTGATTTTACTCTATGACTGATTCTAGATTCATGCACATCACTACAAATGACCCAGTTTCTTTCCTTTTTATGGCCACAGAGTGATATTCCATGGTATATATGTACCATAATTTCTTTATCCATTCATCTGTCAGTGGACATCTAGTTTGCTTCCATGTCCTGGCTGTTGTAAATAGTGCTACAGTGAACATTGGGTACATACAGTGGGATTGCTGGGTCCATATAATAGTTGTGTTTTTTTTTTTATACGAAAGTCCATACTGTTCTCCTTAGTGGCTGTATCAGTTTACATTCCCACCAACAGTGCAAGAGGTTTCCCTTTTCTCCACATCCTTTCCAGCATTTATTTTTTGTAGATTTGACGATGGCCATTCCTATCAGTGTGAGGTGATAGTTCAATGTAGTTTTGATATGCATTTCTCTAATAATGAGCAATGTTGAGCATCTTTTCATGTGTTTGGTGGTCTTCTGTATGTCTTCTTTGGAGAAATGTCTGTTTAGGTCTTCTGCCCATTTTTTGATTGGGTTGTTTGTTTATCTGGTATTGAGCTGTATAAGCTTCTTGCATATTTTGGAGATTAATCCTTTGTCAGTTGCTTCATTTGCAAATATTTTCTCCCATTTTGAGGGTTGTCTTTTTATCTTGATTACTTTTGGTGTGCAAAAAGCTTTTAAGTTTAATTAAGTCCCATTTGTTTATTTTTGTGTTTATTTCCCTTACTCTAGGAAGTGGGTCAAAGAAGATCTTGCTGCAATTTATTTCAGGGTGTTCTGCCTAGGTTTTCCTCTAGGCATTTTATAATTTCTGGTCTTATATTTAGGTCTTTAATCCATTTTGTGTTTATCTTTGTGTATGGTGTTAGGAAGTGTTCTAATTTCATTCTTTTACATATGGCTGTTCAGCTTTCCCAACACCACTTACTGAAGAGGATTTCTTTTCTCCATTGTATGTTTTTCCCTCCTTTGTCAAATTTAAGATGCCCATAGGTGCGTGAGTTTTGTCGCTGGGCTTTCCATCTTGTTCCATTGATCCGTGTTTCTGTTTTTGTGCCAGTATCATACTGTCTTGACAACTGTTGTTTTGTAGTATAGTCTGAAGTCAGGAAGGTTGATTCCTCCAGCTCCATTTTTCCTTCTCAAGGTTGCTTTAGGTATTCAGGGTCTTTTTATTTCCATACAAATTGTAAAAATTTTTGTTCTAGTTTTGTGAAAAATGCCCTTGGTAATTCAATAAGGATTGCATTCAATCTGCAGATTGCTTAGGGTAGTCATTTTCACAGTATTGATTCTTTCAATCCAAGAACATAGTATAGTCTCCGTTTGTGTCATCTTTGATTTCTCTCATCAGTGTCTTATTTTCTGCATACATGTCTTTTGTCTCCATGGGTAGGTTTATTCCCAGACATTTTATTCTTTTTGTTGCAGTGGTGAGTGGATTGTTTCCTTAATTTCTCTTTCCGATTTTTTGTTTGTGTATCAGAATGCAAGGGATTTCTACATATTAGTTTTGTATCCTGCAACTTGACTGAATTTTCTGTGTACAGTATTGGGCTTCCCTGGTGGCTCAGACAGTAAATAATAATAATAATAATAATCTTCCTGCAACACAGGTGACCTGAGTTTGACCCCTGTGTTGGGAAGATCCCCTGGAGAAGGGAATGGCTGCCCATTCCAGTATTCTTGCCTGGAGAACCCCATGGACAGAGAGAATGGGCAGGTATAGTATACTGTCATCTGCAAACAGTCACGAGTTTTACTTCTTTTCCAATCTGGATTCCTGTTATGTTTCTTCTCTGCTTGCCTGACTAGAACTTCCAACACTATGTTTAATAATAGTGGCAAGAGCAGGCACCCTTTCTTGTTCCTGATCTTAGAGGAAATGCTTTCAGTTTTCACCATTGAGTGACCTTTATTATGGTGAGTTAGGTTCTTTCTGTGCCTAATTTCTGGTGAGTTTTTATCATACATGGTTGTTGAATTTTGATGAAAGCTTTTCCTGCATCTATTGAGATTACCATATAGTTTTTATCTTTCAGTTTCTTACTTTGTGTCTCACATTGATTGATTTGTGTGTATTGAAGAATTCTTGCATGCTCAGGATATATCCCACTTGATCATGGTATGTGATCCTTCTTGATGAAATTTTAAATGGTATTGTTTTCGTACTTTTTCTGATAGCTTGTTATTAACATATAGAAAGGCAACAGATATTTCTGTATCCTGTAAGTTTACTTATTTTATTCTAATTTTTTGGTGGAGACTTTAAGGTTATTCTATATATAGTATCCTGTCGTCTGCAAATGTGGGTTTTCCTTCTTCCCTGGCAGTTTGGTTGCCTTTTCTTGTCAGATTGGTGTGGCTAGGACTTTTTTTTTTTTTTTTTTTGGCTAGGACTTTTAATACTGTGTTAAATAGATGTGGCAAGAGTGTGGACATCCTTGTGTCTGATTTTAGAGGAAAGGCTTTCAGCTTTTATCCACTGTGTATGATGTTAACTGTGAGTTTTTCATAAATGGATTTTGTTATGTTGAGATGTGCCCTCTATACACAACTTTTACATCTTGAGTTTGTATCCTGCAACTTTGTTAAATATGTGTGTGTGGGGGGGAGGGTGATGACTGGGAATCTGAATTACCCTCTTTACATATTGCTAGATTTGAATTTTTTATCACTTAAAATATTCTTATTGGAATCACTTAATGTATTTTGTCTCAAATTTTGTCTCATTCATTTCAATCTTGGCTCTCTTGTTTTCTAGCTCCATGGTATACTTCTTTCATTTTATGTATTTAAAATAAACATAAGTGTACATCTTGAATTTTCACATAATGAAAAGTCAAGAAGGGTAGTCTATGAAGTATAGTTGATTTACAGTGTTAATTTCTACTGTACAACGAAGTGATTCTTGTAACTACATAAACTTTTTCATATTCTTTTCCATTATGGTTTATCACAGGCTATTGAATATAGATAGTTCCTTATACTATATAGTAGGATCTTGTTGTTTATCCATCCTATATATAACAGTTTGCATCTGCTAATCCCAAACTCCCCATCCTTCCCTCCCTCTTGACAACCACAAGTGTATGTAAGTCTATTTTTGTTTGTAGACATGTTCATGATACTATATTTCTTTCTTTTTGACTTAGTATGATTTCTAGATCCATACATGCTGCTATAAACAACATTTCATTTTTGGGGGTAACTGTTCATTGTATATATGTACCTTATCTTCTTTGTCCATTCATCTGTCAGTGGACATTTAGGTTGTTTCCATGTCTTGACTATTGTAAATATTGTTGCTATTAACATGGGGTGTATATATCTTTTTGAATTATAGTTTTATCTGGATATGTGCCCAGGAGTAGGATTACTGGCTTGTATATAGTAGTTCTGTTTTTAGTTTGAGGAACCTCACTATTGCTTTCTGTATAGTATGTGCACCAGTTCACATTTCCACCAACAGTGTAGAAGGGTTCCCATTTCTCTACACTCCATCCAGCATTATTTGTAGACTTTTTGATGATGGCCATTCTGACTGGTGTGAGGAGATACCTCATTGTAATTTTTATTTGCATTTCTTTAATAATTAGTGATGTTGATCGTCTTTTCAGATGCCTATTGGCTATCTGTATGTCTTCTGCCCATTTTTTGATTGGATTTTAAGTTATTGAGGTGTATGAGCTGTTTGTATATCTTAGAACATAAGCCCTTGTCAGTCACATTATTTGCAAATATTTTCTCCCAGTCTATAAATATTTTCATTTTGTTTATAGTTTTCTTTGCTTGAGAAGCACCTTTTTATCTAAATCCATTGAGAAAGTATGTCTCTTTGGGGTCTAGCTTCTTTAAGTGTCACGTTATGTCATCATGTTGTTGCAAAAAGCAGTAATCTGTTCATTCTCATGTGTGAATATACAGTTTATTCATTCATTCTACTGCTGGTAGACATTGTTGGCTGTTATACAAGCGCTGCCATGAACCTTTCATCATTTTTTGAGTGAATATACATATGCATTTCTATTGGGTGTATTCCTAGGAATGGATATATAGTTACCAAGAGTAGTTGAATTAGTTTACACTTCTACTAGCAGTGAATGAGGATTCCAGTTGCTCCACAGCTTTCCATACATTTACTATTGCCTTTGTTTTTCATTTTAACTGTTGTGGTACCATTTATTTTTAAACTTTACTATTTTTATTGACACACTTGTAGATTCACATTCCTTTCCTTAAGAAATAAGAGATATCTTGCACTTTTCCCAGTTCCTTTTGCAGATGATACTATAATATTACAACGAGGGTATTAACACTGATGCAATCCACAATTCTTAGTTTTCCCCAGATGTGTATTAATTTGTATACAGTTTTGCCCCCTTTGGAGATTTTGAATGTCAACCACCAAGTCAAGACAAACAGTCCCAAACCCACAAGGACCCTTCTTAATACCTTTTTATAACTACATACATCACCTGACTTGGCTCTTTCACCTCCACCCCAGTCTGTCCTGTTTCTAAAATTTTGTCATTTCACATTGTTGGATGGACTTACACAGTAAATAACCTTTGGGGATTAGTTTTTTCCTGAATAACATAATCCCCAGCAAGTCACCATCAGTTTATTTTTAGCTTTCCTGTGTTACTTTGTTTTAGAAGTGTTCCTTGTGGAAAAGATTAGGACTGAATTTTTAAAATTAATTCAACTGCATCTTTAATGAAAGTGAAGTAAAAAGTCACTCAGTCATGTCCAACTCTTTGCGACCCCATGGACTATACAGCCCATGGAATTCTCCAGGTAAGAATACTGGAGTGGGTAGCCTTTCCCTTTTTCAGGGGATCTTCCCAACTCAGGAATTGAACCCCAGTTTCCCACATTGCAGGTAGATTCTTTACAAGCTGAGCCACAAGGGAAGCCCAAGAATATCTTTAATAGAACCAATTTTTTTTCTCCTAGTTCACCGTTCACTCTTCTTTGCTGGATTGATCATGTGTCCTTCCCCCCCCACCCCACCCCCATGGTGTTTTGGAAGACCTGTACCTTACATCTGTCGAATTAACTGTCTCAGAAAAAAAATCTAAGACCTGTTTCTGCCTGTATTTCAGCATTCTTACAGTATTTTTTCATCTGTTCTTTTAAATTATGCATGCAGCATGTGCTTGATGAAAAACACTTAAGCAGCATATGTTTTTAAAATGTGGGGCCTCTTCCATCCTCTAGTATATCCTTCCAGATATTTTTCTGTTCATTTATAATTTTGTTGTATAACACATGGGATGATAAATTTACTTAATATATATCAGATAGTATTCCCTTTCAGAACTACTTCATTCTCAACTGCAGGACAGTATCTTATGGTATCATTGTTGCATAAATTAACTCTTACTCTGTTAAGACAGTTCTCCATTCATTCTCTAGAGAAACATCCACAGGCATATTGGTTATATACGTTTGTTTAAATACTTCTGTTGGATTCATTCTTCATACTTACAGGCACTGCCATATTTAAGTTTTTTTAGTTTTAATTATGCTTACCTTTAATTTTAAATATTGTTCAATTTTTGTCCATTTTGACCTCCAGATAAATTTTAGAATTACTTTGTTGTGCCTCAAAAGACAATCTTATTGACATTTTTATTAGAATTACAGAAATTTTAAAAACTTAATTTGGGGATGGAATGAGTAGGAATAACAGCTTTGCACTAGTCAGGGTTTCTGTCTACTCTGAACATTTAAATATGTTAATTTTTAGTAAAAACCTAAAGCACTTTGGGACATATCTAGAGAAAAATCAGCATTTTATCTCAGGTATCTATAGAGGGTACATTCTTTGGCATCTGTTAAGTATAAGCATAATGTCAGTTTGATTTTTTTGTTTTAGACAGGTGTGTATTTTTATTTCTCTTGTTCAGGGTCCACTACTACTTGAATGAATTCTGTGCCTTTTATCAATTCTGGGAAACATTGCTCTTCTCATTGTATAGAGCTTCTCCTACCTGCTTAGCAGTCATCAATTCTGCGTTCTCTTAGTGTTGTAACCTTTTCATAAGAGGTTTTCTTTTTTTTTTTCTTCAAAATTCCAGTAGCTTTGTCATTCTGGAAATTTGATTTAGCATGTAGAGTAAAAGGCATAGATTCTTGACCCAAACTGCTTGGGTTTAAATCCCACTTCTGTCTTTCTGTATTTATGTGACCTTGTAAAATTATTCAGGCCTTGTGTGAGTTACTTCTTAAAATTGTACAGATTAAATAATACAGGTAACAGTGCCCTGGAACAGTCTGCGTGCATGCATGGTAAGTCAACTTGTCATGTCCGACTCTTTGCCACCCTATGGACCGCAGCCTGCCAGGCTCTCCTCCTGGAACACTCTAATGATACACAATTAGCTGTATGAGTATTAAATAATCATTTTCATAGTACATTGTTTCTTCAATTCATCCCCATTTTAGGAATACTCACTGGTTGTATCTATTTTGTTTCTGAAGTTTGTGCAATCCTTGTATTTCTTTTGTTTCTGCGTGCTCATCTTCAGTCAGGTGTTACCTGTGGGAGTACAGGAATAGGGCATATAGCTCCAAAGCAGTGTTGGGTTTGCATTGTCAGTTTCTCAGAATGAAGGTGGGTGGAAATGGGCTAAGAACTTGGACAGCAGATGTATTAAAATTTCAGAGCCCAGGCCTGTGAGCTAGTATTCTTCAACAGAGCAAAAAGTCATATTTGAACCTGTAAGTCGACTGCCCATATCGAAATATGCTTCTTTTAGTCACTGTTTCTAAATGGAAGAAATTTGGGGGTTCACTTAATCTTTGTTACTAGAAGTGTATAAAATGATTAAACTAAGTATCATTACTTTATCTTACCATTACTTTATCTTACCAGAACTTAACCATCTGAGTATATTAAATAATTATGAAGTAAAACTTTGTGAATAGAGCATATTTTTTATTATTTACTTCCTAGGACTATCTGGTATATATAGCTTTTGTCAGCTTTATAGTGAGAGTCAGATGACACTTCCTGGGTGAAAATAATTTTAAAATTATTAAAAAACTTTAAAATCCTTAGGTCAGTTTTAAAATATAATAAAAACAAGCAAAGTTAGTTAATAGTGAATGTAAATGTGCACTTTGTATTTCATTTTAAAAATTGTCAGTTTTTTCCTCTAGTGATTGATTTCAAATAAGCTAACTCTAGTTGCTTTTAAAGTTATACATGACAGGCTATGTCTGTGGGGGTAAGGAAGTGGTACTTGCTTTGTAGCTCTAATAATCCCTTTTACTGCTTTGAGATGAACCTTGGTAGGACAGTTTGAAAGCTAATATAATTAGCGATGCTGCAGATCCACTCAGAATTCCTGCTTCCTCTGTTAAACAGATTTTTCAGGGAATATATTTATTACCATTAGGGAATTGTTGATTATTCCAAAGAATCACTATTTATATCACTGAAAGTTTACATTAAACTTTAGGGTAAACTGTGACCAGTGTAACTGACTTCCTTACAGCAGGAAGTGTGTACCTCCATAGAGTGAATGGGTTGACATTTTATTCACTGCTACCACCCAAGAAACTGAAAACTCACAAGCAGCAAGGAAAAAGTATTCATTTAAAAACAGAGCTGCACAGGTAATAAAGTACTATTATGACAATATGCTCTAAAAATGTAGATATCATACAACTATTAGAGAGGAGAGAGTATGAAAAGTTGAAGAAGCTCACTGATTATTTGAAATTTAGACAATGAGGAGGAGAAAAAGCCCACTGTCTAATTTGAGTATTACAGTAAGGAATTAATAGATACTGATAATACTCTTGGTCTTTAAAAGATACTAGTGTAAAAGGAAACTAGTAGATGAAAAGTACACACCTCCCTAAGCATCAAAATGGAAGAAAACAGCTCCTATAGTGAAAGAATTTATATAAGTGATCTATGAAAATATAAAAAAAGAATGATAGAACTATTACCAAACATACTGATAATAAAACAGTTTGGCTTAAGTCATCCCTGAAGAGATTCAAGATTTGAGGTTAGTTCACAAAGCACAATTCAACCTAAAACAAGGATTCAGAGAGATTAGAAATAAAAGGATAGACAGAGGTGAGATAGTTGCAACTAAAAACAAAGGGGTTATATAGTTGCCTGTGAAAGAGTTCAGACCCCCAAAAGTTAAAATGACACAGGACAATATAGAACACTGGAGACCATGATTCTCTGTGAGGGTAACCACCATTAGCTATGCAGCCCCAAACACAGCAACAGTTTTCACAGAGCAGAAACTACAAACAAACAAGGTAAGGAGAAATACAGCATGGTAAGAGACCTGATCATACCTCTCAGTCCAAAATAGGAAGTATACTTTTTGAATATATCACTGGAAATAACAAAAACAGCATTGTGTCACCACAATGGAATGTAAGAAATAACAAAAGTAGGCCCCTTTCACCTGGAGGGTTAAAAACATGCTATTATCATTATGTATCTAGCCTGGTGGCAAATGAATTGGCTGTAGCTCAAGTCACAGTATTTCAAATACTAACATGCACCTCATTTATCAATGATAGACCAGTGTGATACATAAGTTTGTATATCAGCTTTTGATAAATAAAAATTGAGTATATTTTCCTACACAGTTTTTACAACTCAATAGTAAGACATCCCAACTGATAAAAACAGGCAAAGGATTTGAATAGACCTTCTCCCATAGAAGATATACAAATGGCCAACAGCCACTGGAAAAAGTGCTCAGCACCATTAGGGAAGTGAACACCAAAACCACAATGAGATACCACCTTCATATCCACTAGGATGATTAAAATAAAAAAAGATGGAAGATGGCAAGGATGTGCCAGATAACAAATGCCACATTATGATTCTTTTTATAAAAAATGTCCAGAATAGGCAAATCCATAGAGGCAGAAAATAATTAGTAGTCACTGAGGGAGAGGAGTGATTGCTAACACGGTTCAGAGGTCCATGACTCCATAAAGAGGTAAGGTTCTTTCTGGAGTGATGAAAATGTGAAATTAGATAGTGGTGATGGTTGCATAACTGTGAATTACACTAAGAACCCCTGAATTGTATATACTTAAAAGGGTGGATTTTAGGGTATGTGGATTATATCTCAAAAAAAAAAGGTGGTAACAGTATCTGCAGAAAGCATCTATGTCCTCTTGGACTCAGGAAACAGGGAATAAGTTGAGGTTATTAAAACCTCATACTGTGTCTCAAAACTCGGGCTTCTAACGAGGATGAACTACCCATCTGGTGCCCTTGTCTCTAACGGGAAGAAGGCAAGACAGATTTGAGCAGTACCTACAATGAAGCAAAGAAAAAAATTCGGAGAGTATAACTAACTACCCCTACCAGATGAAGGTCCACGACTAGGCACAACACTGATAGGAGCCTTCACCCTTTTTTGTCTCCCTCTAGAGGAATCTTATAGAATCTAACAAGGAGCCAATGGGGGTAATCAGCATTTAGTAAGTTAAATCAGCAAGGACTCAATAATACAGCTTTCATGTGGTGTGTGCGCCCATGTGTGTAAACAAAAAGCAGTTAAAAGGTATGATGGAAGGCTTAATTTACAAAAACAAAACCAAAACACTGGATATAAGAAATAGGCATAATTTACCAAACCAGCATGAAGAAAACCATAAAACATCCCTGTGATGGAAAACATGGAAGCTTATTAGCATACCAATGTAGGAAGATTCATTGTCAGCCGGATGTCACTATTAGGCTTTTTCCAAGAAATATATAGCAGGTGACTAGTAGATTCCAATGCAAAGAATACATAACAACGAGCCCTACCAGATATTAGAACATGTTATAAAGTCTCTGTAAAGAACACAGTATGGTATCAGCACATGAATAGACAGACTAATGGAAAAGAATTTTCTAAAATCCAGAAGTTTAGTGAATGATAAAAATGAAATTTTAAATCAGTGGGAAAATAAAGAATTTAAACAAGTGGTATTCTGACAGCTAGTCATATGGAAAGGATAAAACTAGCTCAGTCTGTCATACTACACATTAAATTAATTCCAAATGAATCAGACATACATTAAAAAAAAAAATGAAACCTTTACAGGTCCTTTTACATTTACAGAAGAAAATGAAGGTAAACTCCTTGATAACCTGAGACTTCCTAACCTGGATTCAAAAGCCAAAAGAAGTATAAACATTTTAAATCTTTATTTCATCCACAGAATATGAACACTTTAAGAAAAATATCAGTCCCTGTCAAACTCATCCAAACAGAAGAGAGAACACTTACAAACTCATTTTATGAGCCAGCATTACCCTGATAACAAAATCAGATGAGAACACACAAGAAAAGGAAATTTCAGGTCAATATCCTTGATAACCATAGATGCAAAAATCCTCAACAAAATATCAGCAAGCCGAATTCAACCATACATTAAAAGAATCATATACCATGATCAAGTGGATTTATTCTAGGGATGCAAGAATTATCATCTGTAAATAAATGTGATGCATCACATTAAGAAAATGAAGGATAAAATCATATGAACATCTCAATAGATGCAGAAAAGTATCTCAGAATTTAATATCCATTTATGATAAAAACTTTCAATAAAGTAAGCATAGAGAGCCATTACCTTAAAATCATAAAGGTTATATAAGACAAGCCCATAGCTCACCTCATACTCTATGGTAAAAAGCTGAAATGGCTTCCTTTAAAGATGTGGGACAGGGATGCAGACTCTCACCACTTTTATTCAACACAGTATTGGAAGTCCTTGCCAGTGCACTTAGGCAAGAAAAAGAAAAGGCATCCAAATTGGAAAAGGAAAACTTAAAGATGACATACATAGAAAACCTTAAAGAGTTCACAAAAAAACTATTATAACTAATAAACCAATTCAATAAAGTTAGTTTATACAGTCACTATGTAGAAATCAGTTGTGTTTCCGTATACTAGTAACAAGCAATTAGAGAAATTAAGAGAACAATCCTATTTGCAATTGCATCAAAAAGAATGAAATACCTAAGAATTTAACTCAAGAGGTAAGAGATCTATACACTGAAAACTACAAGACATTAATGTAATTGAAGACACAAATAAATGGAAAGATACTCTGTGCTCATGGATAGTACCATTAAACTCTCCACACTACCTAAGCAATCTACAGATTCAGTGCAATTTCTAACAAAATTGCAATGGCATTTTTCACAGAAATATAAAAATTTTAAAGTGTGTATGAAACAACTCCAAATAACCAAAGCAATCTTGAGAAACAATAACACAAATAATTGTTACGTTGCATACCTGAAGCTTATGTCAGTTATATCTCAAAAATCTGAAATTAAGAAAGAGAAACCTAATAGAAAAATTAGTAAAAAAATATGGTCAGTTCACAGGAAAAAGAAAAGCAAATGGTTCTTAAACAGATGAAAAAATGTTCTAGCTCCCTTAAAATGCTCATGAGAAACTGGTAAAAACTAAGTTTGACAACATAGTCTCTTGGCTGGGCTCTGAGGAAAAGTCGGGCACTCTAATCTGTGTTGCTAGCAGGGGAAAAATGGTAGAATTCCTATGAAAGTACGAGCATTTCTAGCAAAATTATATAAATTTGCTCTTCAATGCAGCAAATCCTACTGCTCGAATTCCTTCCCAAATGATAAGACTGTTCATTGCAGCAGTATTTGTAAAAGGTACTGGAAATAACCCATATGTTCATTAATACATCCATACAGGGATGTGGGGGAATAAAAAAGCAAGGTATCGTTAATTTAAAAAGCCAATCGGGTATAGAATAGTATGGAGCATGCTAACTTTTATGTAAGAATATAGAGGAGTAAGAATAAGAATATGTGTAAGAATATATGTATGTGTGTGTACACATACATTTGCTTATATTTTCAAAAGGAAAAGGTAAACAATAACTTACCTGGTTACCTGCATGGGAAGAGAGGGTACATGGGTTGGACAGATTACAGACTCGTCTTGCTGTGACTTGTTCTTATAGTTTTACTTTGAAGACACTTAAATGTTAAAAATACATCATGAGAAGCAAACCAGTCTCTAATAATTGGGAGGATAAAAAGGGAAGTAAATGGACCACATTCTATGTCCAGTTACATAAACAGAAAAAAATTTTCTCCAGTGATTCTCAAACACAATTTCAGTTTGACAGCCCTAGTGGATCAATTGGGGGTTCCCTTGTGGCTCAGTGGTAAAGAATTGACCTGCCAGTGCAGGAGACACGGGTTTGATTCCTGATCCAGGAAGATCCCCTGGAGAAGGGATAGGCTACCCACTCCAGTATTCTTGCCTGGAGAATCCCATGGACTGAGGAGTCTCGGGGCATGCGGGGGGAGGGGGTACAGTCCATGGGGTTACAAAAAGAGTTGGACACGACTTAGTGACTAAACAAATCAATCTATGATGGTGACAGAGCCAGAAAGAAATCTTCAAAATCTTTACCAGTCTTTTGTTAGTAACACATAGGCATTGTTAGTTTGCAACAGTTGTATGCATTGCAGATTAAAACAAATAGGTTACTGTGTAAATGTAATTAGGAACTAAGATTTTCAGTTTGAAAGAGCTACAAGTATAAAAATAGTGAAGCAAAACCTCCAACCTTTACATGTACAAATAAGTTCGTAAGAACATGGTATTAAAATCCTTAGCCAGTAGATCTTTTTTTTCTTTTGGCAGTGTAAATGCCCAAGTCCATAGTAGGGTGCACTTTATAATCTCTTGGTATCGTGTTTCCCTGACTTTTCAGTGTGTTGGAAAGTTAGGCTGAGTCTTCCCTAGAACTCTTTGCTCCCATCTGTTGCCACATTAACTGGTACACAGAGCTGGCAACAACAGCCGGACCTTGTAGCTTTACCACCACTCTCCTCTCTTCTACCTGATTCATTTCCTTTCTTCCTTAGTGCTACATCTGAATTTTTAACAGAAGCCCCCTTTTCCAGTTTTTTTTTTTTGGATACTGTTCAAGGGAATTTGTGCAATCTTAATGTATCTTACATGGTAGAATTTAGGATGTCATTGCAGAAATATTTTGGGAGCAGTGGTGCAAGACAAGAATACCACTTAAATAATAGTAAAGGCCTTGGCAGTGGAATTTGTATAAAACCATTTTAGTGATCCTAATTTCCCTTTCCTACACTGTAACTAATTTGTGTATGTGGCTTTTTTTTTTTTAGATGGCTACTCATATGAAAAGGAAGCAATGGAAAATTGGATCAGCAAAAAGAAACGCAGCAGTCCCATGACAAATCTTGTTCTTTCTTCAGTGATACTTACACCAAATAGGACTCTGAAAATGGCCATTGATCGATGGCTAAGTGAGACACATCAAAAATAAAACTCTCTATATTGTGTTATTTATATTTTCTGAGATCTCACTTGAGTGATTTAAAGGTAAACTTTGCAAATTTAGTTACCTATTAAAAAGCCTTTTCATATAATAGTGAATAGTCTTAACCTATGAGAAAGTTTTACTTTGACTTCAAATTGCAATGCTCAAGTTTATTCTTGTTATAGATCATATTGCATTATAACCAAAGATCAGAATAATCTAGACTAGAACATAATTAAATCCTAGTTAATAACATTTCATTTGATAACTCTCTGGAATCCTTCTAAAGAGATTTTTAGCAAAATAATTGTAATTTGTTTATGAATAAATTGAGAAAATCACTTTGATACATTTACTGAGCAGTTTTTTTAGCTTCTAAGTTTGCAAGGTAGTAATGATTTTCTTCCCCCATTGTCCAAACCTAGGTACAAGTTCACATAAATTATCACCGATATATTAGGTCGACTTTGCTGAAACATATAAAGTAGCAGACTAGCCTCCTTTTTAGAATGTAGAGTTCTTAAAAAGTTCTCACATCGTAGTGTAAGCTAAGGTGACTATACATTTGTACACAATAGGCTGATAGCTAATACAAGCACCCTGATGAACATTTACGCAGGAGACTTCAGGTTCCGTAAGTGGAGGTTGTACTGCCTCTCCCTCCCTCTCACAAATTGTTCACCAAAATGGAAGCCATTAGTGCAAAGCTTGCTAATACTAAATAAGGAGGGACCAGGACTCTGTACTTACCCCCAAACCCTCATTGTAATTGTTCTGAAATTTGAAAACACAAAAAAGCAATGTAAGTATATATTCCATCAAAAGACTTGTTAAAACTGGTAGTGCTCTCACCATTGGACCAGATATCTTGTGTTTTGATAAAATAACACTTATTTTTCAAAAGGGCTAGCTGGTTTTCACATAAAAATTACTAGAAATCATTGAAGTCACTGACAGAAAACACAATAAAAGATGTGTTATTTTTTAAATGTTTTAAAGAAGGTGATTTTCTTTTCCTATGTTTCACTAGGATAGTTTCTAGTTAAGTGGCTGAAGACTAAGATGCCAATTTACCAAAGTGAAGTGTTTTGTTTTTCTATACAAACAAAGCAAAGCTAACTACTCCTCCCCACAAAGCACAAACAAGAAAATCCAAAACCATCCATAGGAAAGGACACCACATGGCCCCTCTGCTCTAGGGGGCCACTGTCCCTGCAGGACTAGGCAGGAGCAGCCCCACCCACCCCTGCTGCTTGGTCCTCAGCTCTGACCAACAGCTTCCCAAGGAGATAGCAGTTCCTGGAACTATTGGACCAAATACATTTACTCAGAATCCATCAAAATCATAATGTATAGTAAATTCTAATAGTCACACTGGCAGCATCACAGGAAAAGTCATCCAATAAGAATTTTATCTGTTACTAGATTTTCCCCTCCTACCCAGTTTTGTTTTTTCACCTTGAGTTTAAATACATGACTTTAAATAAGGACTGAAAATACTTTAAGCCTTGCTAATAATAGCAGTAACCATACAATAACCTGAAGTTGTTCAGGCTTAAGACTCCAAGTACAGGATATTTTAACACAACAGTTTAATGTTCACGCTCACTCATACGACTTTGAAACTGAAATATGTGGGTATAAACACTTTTAACTCAGAGATTAATACATATGTGAAGAACAAAATTTCACATTAGCACAGTGTTCAGTGTATCGCCAAAGTGAGAGCTAAAAACTGAAGATACCGTGTTGCCAATACAAACAGACGCCAGGATTTCTGGAACAGAAGTTTAGAAGGCTCCTCATGCATGCTCCTCATTTCAGGCAAAAAGACTAATTTTGACCTTGAAATATTTTGGGATTTCTAGATGCCATTATCCTTGTTCTAAAATGAAATAACAGTAAATATGCATTTGTAGTAGTACTGAAAATCAGGCTTTCCCCCTTTTTTAGGGACACGCTTGCCCAGGATTCAAGTGAGGCAGATAGCTGACGTCAGGATCTCCTCTACTCAGCCACTGTTTCATTTAATGCAAAACAAACTATCGTCTTTATTCCAGACAGACAAGTACAGTAGTTGTGCAGAAACCTACATAATGAAAGAGGAAGACTTCCACAACATTAAAGAAAACAATAAACAATAAATAAGCCATAGTAGTTATAGCAGAACCTCATGAAAAGCCTCTTAAAAAAAACAATAAAACTATACAAAGTACACTCTACACAGGAACTAATATTGAAGAATGACACCAGAAGGTTCCTATTCGTACAAAACCATAATGATGCTCACAGGAACATTACAACTCTTCATTTTTAAAACATTCTGTAAATATAGAACTTCTTCTCTCCAATTCTAGAAAATAATTTCACATCCCAACATATAAAACAAACACACTCCCACCTCTCTGAAAACTAGCATTTTAACATCCTCCAATAGCATATCATTTTCATATAAAAATACCTTTAACTCAAGGATCATTCCTGTACCTTATCTTTACAAATGAATAATACATCAGTTTGGACTTAAGTAGCACCTCAGAGGTGTTCATATAAATGAGATAAAGTGCCGTTACTTGGATACTGTTAACATGCCTATATATCGCTCAGTGCAATAAACAGCATGGATGAAGCTTAAAAAGCACATGCAAATATATGACTTCCAGATTAACTACTTGAAATAGTTATATTTACAAGTCTAAATACAACTTTAGCTATTTCATATATACAACATATAGCTCTAAAGTAATGACTGTATAATAAAAGCAATAGCCAGCCACACCTTAAGTATCCAAATTAAATACTGTCCTTAGAGGACCTGGGAAGGCTTGTTCCAGGAGTGCTGTCATTGATAAAAGCAGTTTGGGAATCAGTTGAGAGCTAATTTACATGTCACCGAGAATGCTGTATAAGAATACAGAATACAACTACTAAAACTTAGTGTTTTAGCCCAAATTCAACTTAACTACCAATCATGATTCCAAATGGTTTATATCATTTTCAAATATTAAAAATACATTGAAGCAGGAATGTAGTTCCAAAAAAAGGTGCTATAAAAATATTTTAATGAGAACTGTAACACAGAAATAAAAGTTATCTTTTTAAGGGAACTGCTATGGAGAGAACATTACCTGGATGTTCTTGTATTTTGCTTAAAAAACAAACCAGCTGTATAATATGCAAAGTCACATTTATATTCAGATAGAAATTACTCAGGTCTTTTATATACATACACACACACACACACTGACCTTTGAACAACAAGGGTTTGAACTGTGAAGGTCCACTTTTTTTTCAGTCAGTACATACTATAGTACTACATGATCCACGGATGGTTGAATACAAGGATGTGGAACCCTCCAGAGGACCAACTGTAAAGTTATACATGGATTTTTGACTGTATAGAGGTTGGCGCCCCTAACTCCTACATTGTTCAAGGGTCAACCACATGTATACATACATATATATATAAAGATTTGACTTACTGGAACTGTAACTTGAAAATTTCCTCTTTTCCAGAACATATCACCTGGATATTATGTCATGAGTTAAACTATTACTAGATATTTACATTATCTAAGAAATAATGTGATCTTAACTACATAGCAAATGCTAGGAAAAAAGTGATAAAAAACCAAACAATTTTGTAAGAGAGAAGCATGAGTTAATGTCTTCCTGGCTGCCTTAAATTTTTAACTTAATAGGCATAGCTAGTTACACTTTTCCAATTCTGGTTAGCATTCTTATTTCTGGTGACTTCTATTTACTAAAGAAATTTAATCTGACCCTTTCAGTATATCAATGGCATCTGATCCACTCCAGAGGGGAAAAAAATATATGGCTAAAAAGTAATTTTTCTCATGTACAACCATTTAATTATTACCAGGCACCAACACACTGTCTTCCAAATACTACAAATGGGTCTCTCTTTAGGCTCACACATTTGATTCTATGAATGATCGCTTTGGTTTTGCTGAAGGGAGGTGACTCCTGTGGGCTTCATTGCTGATATGAGACTGCTGTTTAGACATACTTTCCTGATACAGATGTGAAATGGTCTTAGTTACCCTGCTGTCCTGACAGTGGACTGGCATTTGGCACTTCTTTTCTTCTAGCTCCTTCACTTGGGCCCCGTTGTGGACACCTCCAACCAGGGTAGACCCAGGGCAGGCTTTGGCTTGCTTGAGAGAGGGCTTCTCAGAGTTCGAGGCCTGCAGGCCAGCTGCAGAAGGTGCGCTTGTCAGCAGCCCCTCTGGTGCCGCGCAGTGCCAGGTGCGGCCAGGAGGATGGTTCTGCTGCTGGAACCTCGCAGTCTTATCCATGATGCCCATGAATGGAGTATTGCGAGGTCTGTGCTCAGCTGTGCCACTCGGAACCTGGATACCAACCTTGTCTTTAATTCGAGCATCTGGTCCTTGAACTTTGAAGCCATCCGAGAAACTGCTGCTTGAAGCCAAACTACTGGTGGAGCTTGACATCTTGATGCTGCTCGAGGGAGAACCGGAAGAGCCTGAGCTACTGAGGGAAGCCGGGTGTCGGGTGTCACCGCAGCTCACTGGACCCCCTGGGTTTAGAGGGACCACGTCCACAGCCACAGCAGCATGAGACAGAAGTCTCTCCGCAGTTTTTATCTTGCTTGGTAAAGGATACGCAGCGTCGCCCTCACTGTGCTGCAGGTGGACTGTGGGGCTGGGCCCCAGCCGATCGCCGAAGGGGCCAGAAGCTGCTCCCTCCACATGCAGGCTTCTGCCACCGGTGTGGGCAGCGGGCAGTCTTCCGGGCATGGGGCTCTGGGGAGGATTCAGTGGAGAGACCTGCGTCTTCGAGCTGCCATTTCTCACGCCCGCGGGTCCGGAGCCCAGGTGCTGGCTGGTCTTCACGATCTGTGCCTGCTTGGTGGGCTGCACCTTCAGCCCCGGCTGGGCCACCGCCTCCCTCAGGGTCTTGCCGGCCCCCGGCCGACTCTGCAGTGGTGACACGGGCCTTATCTTGGGCTGGAGCCCTTCCTGAAGGTTTCGGATGTACGGGGAGGGCGCGGACGAGGATGGCGGGGGCCTGGGAGCAAGGGAAATGGCTTCTTCCGGTGGCGATGTCTTCTCTTCAGCCTCCCCAAGGTGAAATTGGTCGTTCAGGCCGGGCGTCGGGGCGTCCTCCTCGTTGTCCGAGTCGGTGGGTGGGGCAGGCGGGGGCGCCTGGTGCTTCTGCTGCTGGCTCCTCTGGAGCTGCTTACACTCCTCCTCCACGCGGGCCAGGAGCCGCCTAATCTCCTGGTTGGCGGGACAGAGCTTCACTGCTTCTCGCAAGTCAGCCAGGGCAGCCACGAACTGCCTTTATTTTGAAAGATACAATTACAAGTCACATAAGAAAGAACTCTGAATGCAACTGTTCATAAAGCAGCTCTGCTTTAAAAGAAAAGGTAGCTGAGTGAGTTCTGTGCGGGTTTTGTGTGGATGGGACCCATGGAACTAACTAGCTTAGACTCACTCAGCCAAGTGGGAGCGCCAGATTCTAACCCAGAACCATGCATTTCCAGGGCCCCAGCATCTCTACAAAGACCAGATGGTGGTGGTGAGCTCAGCAAAAAGCAGAGGGGTTAGAATCCTCTTCACATCACCTCCCTCGCCCCACCCCAAGCAACTCAAGTCCTATTGACTCCGCCCCTTCCCCACTGCCTCCTCTCTGGTTGGCTGTCTCACTGGTAACACGGACTAAGCTAGGAACTCGATGTTGCAGTACAGGTCAACTGGTGGAGGGGAGGTTCAGTTAAGAGATGTCTAGAGAAAGTAAAAGTTTAGCCATTGCTAATGATTTCCACTGCTGTGCCTTCTGGAAGCTACCTACTCAGTATCAAAAAGGAGGAGAGGCACTGAGTGGTGCTCATGGATCAGAAGCCCCCAAAGCTTTGAGGCCAGAGCAAAACAAGAAGGCTTCACTAGTCTCGCATCTAACCCCAGACGGTACCTGCTACTTCTCTTGGCTCTCGCCCTGGCATAAAAGGCTTCGTAGGACTTTGGTTTCAACTCAAGGGCCTTGGACGCAAATTCTTCTGCCATGCCGAAGTCCTGGTATCAATATTTAAACACACAAATCAGAAGCAGCACTGAAACATGATGACAGCCAACTTTTTAATAGGAGTTTTGCTCTAGAGGTTGACAGAGAATTGGGACACAATCAGAGCAAGGTGAAGGGGAAGGCAAGTTAGGTTTTTTGTTGTAGAGTTGGGTGACAGTTAAAGCGTATAAATGTTCTTATGGGAAGAATCCAACAGAGGAGCAAAAATTGTTGAACTCGGAAGAGAGAAGTGTTGGAAGCAGTGCAGCAAAGTGAAGGCCGACAGGAGCCAGCACCCAGGGGTCGGTGTGGGGGGGCAGCCTCAGGGGGCACAGATGCCTCAGGAAGGCGGGAAGAGTACATGGGCGCAGAAACAGGAAGGTCACAGGCTTGTTGGAGGCAAGATGCAGTTAAAAAGAAAGAAAGTGGTACTGAAACAAATCTAGTTGTAAGTTAACTGAGTTAACTAGGGTTAATTAATTATGAACTAACCAGTTCCTGGCTTACCTTTTAAGCAAACATAATAAACACTAAGCAGATTGTATGTAACGCATTTGTGTTGAATTCTACAATGATGCCCTTTCCTTCTGAACCTGGGGACAGACCACTCATGACAGCTCTGGCCACATGCAGCTGGGCAGAGGTGGAGGAGCAGTTTGCATGTGCTCATCATCAATGAGACACAGAAACGATACCATATGCACTCCTCTCAACACTGGGGGGTGGGTGGGCGCCATGATCTAATGACAGTCACCCCAGGCAAGCAGTTCCCCATGTACCAAGCTCATAGAAAAGTACAAACACAAGATGGGCAGTCTCATGACTAGGGCGTGGAAGGGCAGGCCTCCTCCACCATGAGAACAGTCTATGGCTGAAAGACTGGAATAACGGGCTTACATTTGTTTTTCTTCGGCAGCGAGACAGATTGAGATAGAGGGAAACTCTTAGCTCATTGAATGGTCTCATGTCCTCTCCGAATCCTTCTCGAGGAAACTTCCTTAAGGCATACTGGTACCTCTGGGCTGCCTCTTTCATCTTCCCTTTCTAGGAATAAAAAACCAGAGAAATTTATCTTTTTCAGAGGCTGCAAGATGAATAAGGAACCTGATGAGGACGGGCTGTAGCCAGAACCAGTCCACAAACTGGCAGGGTCGCGTGGCCTCACTGCCCACACAGGTGTCTGTGACCAGAACCAGGTTAGAGGGAGGGATCTGTAAATTGCCAAACCCATAGCTATCAGTCTTAAAACATTGGACTATCATCCCCATTATATATTTTAGACAAACATTTCAGGAATGATCTCTCATGTAAAGACACTTTCATGCAAAGTGTAACAGAAATCAGATGGAAAAATGATGGCGTACTCAAGGCAAGTAGAGTCTTGTGGATAAACCTAGAGCTTACTGTAGAATAATAATTTTTCTTTTAAGAAAAACTAAAACATGGGCTTTAAAACCCCACGCAGCACTGCACGTCATTTTCAAGGCTAAAGAAA
The DNA here is from genome assembly GCF_054371585.1 of Giraffa tippelskirchi. Taxonomy (NCBI): domain Eukaryota; kingdom Metazoa; phylum Chordata; class Mammalia; order Artiodactyla; family Giraffidae; genus Giraffa; species Giraffa tippelskirchi. Next base: position 99,003,698 of record NC_137277.1, read on the forward strand.
TCCATTTGCTCTGTCGGGTCTGTCTCGCAGCAGGTATGAAGTCTGTTGAAAATGGCTTCATATTTCTAACATAATTGCCTACCAAAATTCATATTAAAACCACTTCAAAGCCACAACAATACACACTCTGAACTCAATTTCAAACTGATTCCAAGCCAGGAACCCTGCTGGGTCATGCTATACGCCTATTTATTTGTTATTATTTAAAAAAAAAAAAAGAAAAGGAAAACACAGCAAGTGCAGCTGCTTCATGGTAAAAAAGGATTAAAATGGTCATGATGTATTGATAGTTTTTTTGTTTTCATAATCTTTTAACTCTGTTAATCAGATACCTGGAAAGAATGATGATCTATGGAAATGGCCTATCTCTCTAAACTCAAGGTTGGCAAACTACGGTTCTGGGCCAAACCTGGCCTGCTACCTATTTCTGCAAACACAGTCTGGAACCTGGCCTGGCTCCTCTGTGTCTATCTTGGCTGAGTCTGTGCCACAAGAGCACAGTTCGGGGCGGGGGTGGGGGTGTGTGTGCGGTGTGTGTGACAAGGACCATAGAGCAAAGCCTAACATAGTTACTCCCCTCCTCTCTCCAGGCAAAGTGTACTGACCTCTGATCTAAACTGGATGTCTTAGTTTGAAATTTGTTAAAGTCAAAATCACTACTCTTTAAATTGTCTTTACATTTCTAAGGGAAAATGAGAAAAAAATTAATTTGCCTCCTAACTGAGTATTATATATTATTGACTATTTTATGTAAAAATCTCTCTAGAAACAGTTTCAAATTCCAGAGGCTTATAGATACTAAAATGAAGATAATAAAGGCTTGGGGGATTGCATGATTCTTTTCTTATGAAAATGTCTCCTGAGTGTTCCTTTCCCATGTCTCATGATTCCAGGCGCCAAAGAATTTCCTGTAGGATGTGCCTGTTAAACCAGAAGCTACTCTGCCTCCATAGCAAGGCTTCAGGCTGTAAATCATAGTTACAGCCGCAGGGATTTGTTCAGAAATAATGGTTCCCAGACACGAAGAGGAGTGCGTTCCACCTGGAAGATTCCGCTGTTAAGATATCAAAGCCCGGGCTTGAGGCCCGGATGGCACCTCCCGGAACATCTACTTGCTGAGCTACATGCATCCTGTGTGGTAGCACAGCTATATCCATTACACCCCCAACTAAGAGGCTGCTCGCAGGGTGTCACTGCATCCCAGAAAAGGGCGATACCACTTACTTTGTACATCACATTTCCTTCCTCCATCAATTTCTGTAAAAGTATAATCAAAATATCAGGTTTGGAAGTAGCCATCGCCCAGGCAGCATTTCCTGCAAAACAAACATGTGTTCAGAGGCACTCGGGTGGGCGTGGAGGCAAGGAGTTCAATACTTTAATACACCACAGCTAAGCCTGCACACAGCAGAGCAGCCAGCCTCAGAGCACCCTGCAGCATGCTCTGCAGACCCTGGACAACAATACAACGAAGAGAAGAGAGTGCTTAGCAGGAACTGCATCCCGCACACACTGTCACTGTGGTGGAAAACAGTACTGGGACACGAAGGCATCAGTGGGGCCTCGAGCCACCCTCCCTCCTGTGGAGATCTGCTTCCAAATCATCTCCTTAGCTCCCTGCAGTGCTGTCAGGACCACAGACAGGTGAAGGCAGGCCCGCATTCACAGAATCTCTCACATTCACAACCAAGTCCGCTCTGAGATGCGAGCTCTGGCCCTGCTGCCCTCGGCCTCCCTGCCTCCGCCTGTGTCTGCTTCTCTCCCGCAGCGGCCAGCGCGGCTACAAGCTGTCTAATCCTCTTCCCAACACGCACAGGGAGCAGTGCCTAAGGGGAGACTCAGGAGTTAGACTCAGGTTCACAGTGACCTGCCGCTCACCATGACCTCAGGGGAGCTATTCACCACCTTCAGCTGGGTTCCTCCTCTGTGACCTGATGCTATTCTCATTCCCCTCTCATAGGGTAGGTGACGATGAAATAAGGTAAAACATGAAACTGCTCACAATAGTTCCTGATACCATGAGCTGCTTAATGATATTATCGCCTTCATCGCAGTCCCCTCCCCAGAGCTGCTGGCAGCCAAAGGTCTGACATGAAACCAGATAAAACCAGTGCTGTCTGGGTGCCCTTCACCACACTCTGAACTGTGTGCCATGGTCCTACCTCTCAGAACTCTCACCCTCGATATCCTTAAGTCACCCATCTTGTCTCCATAAGTCCTCAGGACTTTCTCTCCCAGAACATGTGCTGGGGTTGCCACTGCCCTTCCTAGCAGACTAGACGCCACCTCCCAAACAGTGGTCCTCACACTCGCCTGCTCATGACAACCACCTGCCAGCTCTTGCCCAGCCACCCTTAGCCCCTCCTCACGGAGCCTGACAGAACTGCTCCCACTGTGGCTCTCACGCATCCCTGACACCCCCAGTGCTGGGCTATCCCTCAACACTGGCCTCTGCTTTCTCCTCTTTTAAACACTCTGAATGACTGATTAACTGAGTCTTAGAGAGGGACCAAAAAAAAAAAAAAAAACCCTCCATACACCTGACCTTTTACTCCTTAACCTGGGAGCAGGTGAATACAGTCCCTCACATACTCTAAAACCTGAAGCTACCCTTTCTCTTGTTGCTGCACTGAGGTGTTCACTGACCTAATTTGGCTCCTTTTCTCAGCAGCGTAACCACTACAGATGTGTTCCGACAACCAATGGCTCTGTCCAACGGCCGCATACCGCTGTGGTCCACATGCTCAATCACAGCCCCCTTGTCCACCAGATACAGCACCTGCAGAGAGAGAGCACAGGCCCTGAGGGCACAGGCAGAAGAGCCCTCACCTCACCCAATGCCGCAGCTGGTGTAGAAGCTGGCGATCTTAGTTTTACTCTGATCTTGGATGCCTCTGGCCTAATGGGATCCTAGAATGGAAATAAAGTTGACATAGAACAAAGCAGAGAAACTGCAATCCACAGCTCAAACCTGCTCTGCTAAAGTGATTTTGATGTTGGCAATGAGGAAGACAGAAGACAGGTAGGCGTTCCGGAAGGGGGTGGGAAGTGTGTCCGTGCACCCAGACCACAGACAGGTACATGCAACGCCTTCACCTGTCTTCCTCACCCTACTTCCCAGGCCACAGAGATGAGGTACAGTCATTTTTTCATCTCCAATTACTTATTAGGAGCTCCAACGTGCTACCAGTTTACGGCAACGGGCACTCCAGAAACACTCAGATCCACACAGCCTGGATACAGAACTTGAAAAGCTTGGGATCCGCCAGACTCAATTATAATTCACTTTTAAGGCATAGGAAAGAGATTTGAATATAGGGACTGTAAAGATGGAAAGCTTAAGACCATGCTGCTAAGACTGACTTGATGTGACAAAGCAGTTGTCACTTGGGCTAAGTAGAGAACAACAGGGAAAACTACACTGTGGTTTGATAGAAACAGAAATTGCCAGTAAAATTGCTCTACTCACTAGAAAAAAATCTGTAGATTGCTTAGATTTTCATGTGGATCTGATACATCTTATCAGTATACCAGCTGTTCACAAAATAACACTAGAGGGATTAATATCCAGGATATGTAAAGAACTCCTACAACTCAACAACAAAAGCCTCAAATAACCCAATTTAAAAATAGGAAAGCTGTGATAAGCCATAATGGAAAGAATATTAAAAAGTATATATATATATATATATATATATGTATGTATGTATGTATAACAGAGTCATTCTGCACAGAAATTAGCACACTGTAAATCAACTATACTTCAATAAAACTGAAAAAATAGGCAAAGTATCTGAACAGACATTTTTCCAAAGATGACATACAAATGGCCAATAAACATGTGAGAAAATGTTCATCACTAGGGAACTGCAAATCAAAGACACAAAACAAGTTATTAACTATTAGGATGGCTACTGTTAAAAAAAACAGAATGAAACAGAAAATAAGTGCTGGAGAGGATATGGAGAAACAGGTACCCATGCTCATTGCTGACAGGATGTAACCACTATGGACACAATATGAAGGTTCCACAAGAAATCAAGAATAGTATTACTGCTTGATTCAGCAATCTTAGTTCTGGGTATCTATTCAAGAGAATGGAAAGATTTCCAAGAGTTTTCAAGATCTCAAGAATTTGCAAGATCTAAATGAAATATTTGCATACCCATGTTCATAAGAGCACTATTCATAATACCCAAGAGGTGGAAACAATGCACGTGCCCACTGAGTGGATGAATGGATTAACAAAATGAGGTAAATACAAAAATGGAATATTACTCAGCCTTAAGGACATCCTGACACATGCTATGACATGGACAAACCTGGAAGACATAATGCTGAGTGAAATAAGTTAGTCACAAAAAGATGAATATTGTATGATTCCACGTGTATGAAGGACCAAAAGTTGTCATTCAGAGAAACAGAAAGTATTGATAGAAAGATGGCGGCCAGAAGCTGGGGGTGAGGGGTGGTAACAAGGACTTACTGTTTAGTGGGTGCAGTTTCAGCTTTACAAGACATAAAAAGAGCCTGGGCTTTGGCTGCACAACAATATGAAGTGTATGTAACACTACTAAAGTCTTCACTTAGGAATGGTTATGATGGTAAATTTTATGTTATGTGTTTATACCCCAATTTTTTTTTTAAATGACAGAATACTAAGCTCCTTCACTCTTCCCTAATGTTGATAAACTAGAGGATCTGGTAAGGTAACAAAAACAGAGAAAAAAAAAGTGTGGAGATGTGAGGTTTAGTTAAATAGCTGTTTTTGGAAATTGACACTTATGTACAATGTATAATGTTCAGGAAATTGAGACCATTTAATTCTAATATCACTGCCTTTTAAAAGCATCAGGCACAGATGTGCAGGGTAGGGATGGTTTCTGCCCCAAGGTCCACAGCTCCCAGCAACACAGTACCTGTCTGTCTGACTAATTCTCATGTTAGATACACGTTAACTGTTCATAAATGATCATTCTCATGGAGCTGAACATTCCTGAACACCTGCTTGTTGCATGGGACATAGAGACTGACAAACATGTGTTTTTTTTCCCTGAAAGACATTTTGTGGTTCTTCATTTATTAAGGTTTTATCCCTTCATTCCTCAGTTAGGGACTCAGGCATTTGACAAAGAGATAAAGACAGTGCCCAAAGCATTTTATATTATTTCAAGACAAAGCTGCATTGATTTAAAAGCAAACCAACCAATTATTTGACCAGTAATTTCTCATATATATAAAAGTGATTTTTAAATGAACTATATAGGAATTCTATTTCTATGAAAATTATAAGAAAATAAAACTACATATGCATATGCGTACACATACTCATGGATGTGTGTTGCATCCATGCATGTGTGTGCAGTTTGTCATCATGGAATTTTAAGCTTTTAAGAATCTATCAAAATCTTTACTCCAGTTCTGAAACAGACCGCATGCCACAGAACTAGCAGAAAATGAAAGCCACCCCACAGCACACGTGTACACCCCGGCCACACTGGGCCAGCATCACACACACTTGGGGATGGCTCAGATCCCAGATCAGCAGGCGGCCTGGCCCGCCTGGCGCGGGTGGGGAGCATGGCCACCGCGGTACCTACGGTCTCCGCGTCGCCATAGAAGGCAGCCAGATCCAGGGGGCTGCGGCCGTTCTTGTCCGTCTGGTCGATCTCAGCTCCCTCCTCCACTAGGAACTGAACAACAGCCCTGTGGCCTTTCAGACATGCCCAGCTTAATGCCGACAGACCCTCCTTGTCCAGGGAAGAAAGGGCGGCACCTGAAAGAGAAGCCCATTCAATAAATGTGACTTCGGAAAGGCCAGACCTGAGCAAACCCTTCTGCATCCGTAGAGACCTGGCTTGCAGAATGTGGCCACCAGGCTGGTGAAATCTGAAGCTGACGGGTGAAACAATCGTCCCTGCTGTAGCTGAGCAATGGGTACATGGGACACACCCCTAAACCCTCTACTTGTGTGCAAGGCAGAAAACATCCAAAACAAAAGGACTTAATAAAGAGATTTTTTAGAAAAAACTGAATCAGAAAGTACTAAATGGGTCTGCCAAAGCTCTATTCCTTGTCCACCCAAGAGAAGCCCTCACAGGGGGACAGTGCCACTACCTTTTGAAAGGAGAAATTCCACGGTGCTCAGGTGCCCTTCGCAAGCAGCCACCATGAGGGGCGTCCGGCCCTGCTTGTCACTTAGGTTCACATCACAGCCGTGGTCCAACAGCAACCTAACAATCTGAAAGAAACACTCGGGATCACACACTTGCCACTGCACCTGCAATCACATGCTGTCTGCCCGGGCTGGCTGTTCCACCTCTAGGAGGAGTGAAAGGACTCTCTTCTTTTCAAAAACCCCTCTAAGCTATATGATCCATGGGGCTTGTAAAATCTTTACATTTTATTTCTTTGAACAGACTGTTCTTTCAAATATATGCTCTTTGTAACAGGCCCAATGCATTACTCTATCTATAAAACAGGCACACACAAGGCAGCAATTTGAAGGAGAGGGGGATCCTGAGCACAGTCAGGCAATGGCAGGAAAGCCACTACGGAGCAGCTGAGCAGAACCAAATGGAGTGAGCCAGGGCCCCACAGGGTGCTGATGCCGTGTTCCTGATGGGGAAACACCTACCCTCTCCTCTCAGCTGTCTGCTTCCAGGGATAGCTGGACCTTCACACCAGGGGGATTTTACCAAAGCTTCCTGGACAAGAGTCTCTGCCTCCAAGTTATGCCTTTAAACAGTACATGGTGAAAGGAGGGCAAAAAAAAACCAGACAAGCATCTCCTACAATGACCCTCCCAGCGGGAACTGCTCTGTCTAGGGGGCAGTGGTCCAGCTTCTCTCCCTCCAGGACCACATTTGTTTTAACGCCACCACACAGAAGGGGGCATATTCCCACTGCTTTCTCATTCTGGACACACTAACAAATGCTTCCACAAACTTCCTCACCACTTAGGGGACACTAGGACCAAGAGAGAAGAGAAGATTAGCTAGGACATCACAGGGAGCTGTGAGAGTAACAGGGAACAGACGGTACAAACCAAGCTTTTAGAACCAGAAAGGAGAAAAGCCAAAACCTTGGTGGGGTGCCCTCAAGGCTCCTACTGACAGAGCTGGCAGGAATCAGAAGGGTCGCAACTCCATGATGTTAACTTGGGTCTAGAAAATTCTCCCTATAAAGGATGTGGTGAGAGCCGTTTGTTTTTATGCAGCTGTGTGTAACCTGGTGCCAGGCATGGGGTAGATACATGGTCAGTGTTTACAAAATGAAGGAATGCAAGACTAAAACGCTGCTCTCAGGAATCCCTTAATAAAGAGCAGCAGCACATCACCCCCAGTAAAAGAAAGCAGCCTGAATCACAGGGCAGGACCAGAGGGAGACACTTCCTTTCCCAAAGAGCACTGCAGGACCACTCCTCTCCCAAGTACGCTGGACAAATGGGTCATACTGTTATGACAACAACTTTGTTACAGCAAATCTCCTGATGACATGATGGGCTTCACCAGCTCCACTCCCTTCCTTAGTTAAAAGGAAGTGGCTATGGGTCTCTGACCTGGTTACTCTTGCCTGAAAAATCCCATGGACGGAGGAGCCTGGTAGGCTGCAGTCCATGGGGTCGTGACAAGTCGGACACGACTGAGCGACTTCACTTTCCCTTTTCACTTTCATGCATTGGAGAAGGAAATGGCAACCCACTCCAGTGTTCTTGCCTGGAGAATCCCAGGGACGGAGGAGGCTGGTGGGCTGCCGTCTATGGGGTCACACAGAGTCGGACACGACTGAAGCGACTTAGCAGCAGCAGCAGCAGCATGGGTCTCTGACCTGGTTACTAGCCCACATGGCTGACTATGCTAGCCGGTCAGATGTCTTCCCTGATGTTGCAGGACTCTCAGTACAAGTATAAGCCAAGAATGCGAGACAGATAGGGTCCAGCAGGGGCGATGGGCACTTTTCCCAACCACTGCTGCTGAAGCCTCCAGGGTCCCCTGGGTACCTGCCAATGCCCCTGGCGTGCTGCGCAGAACAATGGAGGGACCCCTCTCCTGTTAGTCCGAGACACAGCAGCTCCATGCTCCAACAGCAGCTCACAGACCTCCAGCTTGCCTCGTCCAGCGGCGGCCGTCAGGGCTACAGGGAGGAGGAGACTGTTAGCATGATGGCCACATGGTAGTAGCCAAAGGAGGCCACAGATTCTCTGACACCCCTCCCACTGAGAAGAAGGGGACCACGCACTCTACCCCCATTGAATCTGGGTGGGCTCTGTGACACCTCTGACCAACAGAATACAGCAGAAATGATGCTGCACCAGTGTGTGGGCCCGGGGCCACTGGGGGCAGCTTCTGATTCCTTGGAACAGGCCTCGGAACCAGACACCATGCTATGAGGAAGCCCAAGCAGCCTTGAGATGAGACCACTGGGAGAAGCTGTGTGTGGCTGACATCCCAGCAGACAGGCAGCAACCCTGGCTACCACGCGCACATGCCATCCTGGAAATGCAGCCCCAGACCCCACCAAGCCACTCTATCATGGCAGCTCCATCTGTCAGAACCATCTCTACAAGCCCAGCCCAAATGCAGATTCAGGAGCCACAAAGCATGTGTTTTACTGTCGTCTTTTTCACAGTAAGAGACAACAATAATATGGGGCAACACAAACACAGAGGTCAGGATTACCGTCCAGCCCCTCTTCTTCCCCTAAAGTCATACATTTCAATCCATAAGAACTAATAAATACTCAGACAGTGAGACTGTATCATATCATCCCTGCCTTCATGGAGCTTAGAATCTCCGTTAACAAGTCCAGATCCTGGACTAAGAATGTCGAGAAAGCAAAAAAAAAAAAAAAGGATGAGCAGACTGTGGAGGGACTTCTGTGCCCAGGCGAACAGCGCAGTTTGGCCCTGAGGCAGGCAGCTGCGGCTGGCAGGGGACGCTCTGCAGGGAGGCAGCCAAGGACAAAGCAGGAACTATGTGAAGGGAAAGAATACAGGGCAGGAATCCTCAGGACCACTTCATGGCAGCTGCTGCACCTCTCCGCTCCCAAGTCATGATACACAATGTGGGGGGTATGAGTAGAAGAGGGGTTCATTTACAAGAGGAGACTTCTGCTGTGGCATGTGAACCACTGTCTAGAGGGAAGGACAATGGCAGGTTGTGGGGGACAACCCCGGCCAGGATGACGCTCTTAGGCAGAGGACAGGAAGGCATGAGGGTGGGAGAGAGACACGGCAGGAAAGGTGTCTACAGTGCAGAGAAGGAAGGAGAAGCTTGAGCCTGACGCTGCAGCTCTAGTCCTGGGGCAATTCTTCTTTAAATACAGTCTCACCCCTACAAACTCCTGGCATTCCTACAAATCAGTCAGATGCCTCAGTATGAAAACTGGGAAAACACAGAAATAGGCCGTTCACAAAAGGTGAAGACCAAAGGCCAATAACTCATGAAAAGTGCCCAACCTCACTAGTAGTCCAAGTAACTGCAAAAATGAGACCCACTGCTGGTTGAAGACATTCACATCCTTCCACCCAGCAACCCAGGTGCAGACGTGTGCCCGGAGGTGCCCCTGGAGGACAGGATGTTTAGCTTGGAGGTGCCCCTGGAGTGGAGGTGCCTACGGAGCACAGAGAGATGTGTACTCGTCACAGTCCTGGGCTGGAGCAGCCCAGCTGGTGTGGACCACCAACCCCATCAACAGATCATGGTGCGAACACTATACATCAACCACAATAAATGCTACACAGCTAAATGCGGTGCAATGGGTCAGTCTCCCAAATTTAACACTGATTCCAAGGAACAAAACAAAAGAACACACAGGGTAACAGTCTGGAGCTGAGCACTACTGGGCGGTTACAGGACAGGCCCCCAGCCGCCCCCTTTCCAAGACGGCGGGGCCCAGCTCCCCTGTGAACCCAGGGGTCTCCCAGCACCCAGACGGCTGAAGTGAGGAACTGGGGGCTCAGCAATGCAGGGTCCTTGTGTCCTCTCCAGACACCCCTCCGGACAGACAGCATTCCTACTCCAACTGTCTCCACCTGGCCATGGCTTAACTCCCAGGACCACACACAGCAAAGGACATAAATGTGACATAGGGACCCCATCTCCCTTGGAGGGACAAAGAAATCCTGTCTGCTTCACCAGTTTTCTGAAGATGGGGCAAACCAGAACAAACCACAGATGGATGGAGTGGAAGCTCCCATGGGTCTTGACCCCAGGTGCCATTCCTACTTGTGTTACACCAACAGGCTCATCACCACTCGTCACATGTCTAAGTCTGTAAATAAATTATATATAAATACTGTAAACAGACTAGTATTTATACTGGTTTAGGTACTGATGCCTTGGGCTGGAGGTGGGCGGCCCCATACCCCAAACATTTGCTAACCAGTGGCCAAGGTGATCCTGTCTGATGAGCGGCTACACCAGATGGCCCTAGTCCTGTCACCAGACATGACCATCTCAGTCCGTTCCTGCCCTGGTGCGAAGGTTAATGATTCTGACATAACACAGGCCTGGGGGCACTCTTACGTACGTACACTGTCTAGATGGATCTGAACACCCGGGGCTGGTTTGTGACATGGAGAATGTGAGCTACTACTTGGGCCTGCGGCTCCTCGGAGACCTTCCTGCAGTTAGGGAGCCCCTCCTCCGCATGGAGTGACTGTGGCACAGAGCAGGCACATGCGCTGCACATGGCCAGATGTGGGCAGGACGGCATGGAAGGAACAAGCTGAAGGCTCTTCCATTTGATGAGCGGCTGATCCACCGTGAAATTCTAGTCTCTTTTATTTGGTAAACAAGTTCCATCTGCATTATAAATGGGGCCTTTAAACCAAGATTTCTTTTGCAGCTGCCACTGACTTTTTTTTTTTTTGGCAACAATAGCACATCAAAAATGACAGCCCAGCACTAAAAATAGGACCCTGTGTTTGAAGAAGGCGCCAGAAGAGCCATAAGTTAGAGCAGCTGAAGTCGGAGAAGAGTGCCACCCCGAGATGTATTCCCTGGTCTTTCCTTCCAGCAGGACTGGCTGCACTTCCGGTGATCAGCCTGCCTTTGAGATGGTAAAATGCTTCTCAGCACAGGCTGGAGTCCCACACAGTTGGCCTAACAGGGATCACAAATTCTTAATCAGGCTCTCTCTTTCAAATGATGCCCCAAACAGTGGGACCTGTGTTTCCCCTTTTCAACTCAGATTGAATCTTTGGTGTCATCACTCAGGACCCCTGAGGCTGGTGGCGGGTTGGGCATCTCAAGTTCCACCAGCCACAGGGATTTAAGGAGACCATATTCGGAAACAAGGGAGCCTGAAGATGAGTGAACCACATGCTTAAACAAACAAAACCACAGCAGAATTCTGCACAGGAATTCCAGCTATTCTGCTGAAAAAATGCTGTCCTCCAGGCTGACCACCAGCCTCTGACAAGGGTCAGCGCACTTGGCCTGGCCAGAGAAGAAGGGGGAGGGAGCAGGACAGGAGAAGGCATCTGACACTGTGGCAAGGCCTAGGCTTCTGGCCAAGGGAATTTAAAGAGGAAGGAGGAAGAAAAAGGACTTGGTATGAAAAGGGGGCAGGCTCTAAATATCAGTATGAGCTCACAGCACTTCTCAAGACTCACACTGAACATAATTTCTGCTACTAGCAAAATCCTCAACAAGATGGCATTTTTGTAGCTAAATTCCCATGAAGGCATATATCATTTTCTGACTAAATTTTTTCCTCAGCAATACTGTCTTCTGTCTTCAGAGCATGAGGAGATCTGTTGTGGCAGATGTTCATTTTAAGAAAACCCAATTCACACTCGGCAATACGAAACCCTCACTGAAAACATCAGGGAGAGATGGTTCTTGCTTAAATGGATCATTTGCGGGAATCTTTTATGAACTAAAGTTCTCTGGGCAAAGACGTGACTTACAAAAACTCAACTGTCAACTCACCTGGAATGCAGTCATTCCATCAACAGGGCTGTTTATGACATTTTATGCCAGGTCTGTCTCTCTCTCACACACACACAGGGATGTGTGGCTTAACAGGCCTGGGGGTTTCAAAAACGGACTATCACCCCCAGCCCCGACACGCTTCTGTCCTTAGAAGGGTGACAGGTAGGAACACACACCGGTAGTTCCCTGCTTCTGCACAGTGACCTTCTCTTACCTCACACTCTGATGACCCAGGCCGCCCTCCCAGGCCCGAGCTGAGCACAGGAGCCGGCTGCAGCCGCAGAAGCACTTCCTGCTGGCTGAGACGGCCGCGAGAGTGACGGACGGGGGCCAAGGGGCTCAACTTGGCGTCTGTGCTTGTGCTTACTGGTGCACTTTATTTCCTAACATACTGGTTCTTCCCGTCTCTCAGAAAAATGGATGGAAAATGAACTGCAGGAAGCAGCAGCGTTCGCATAAATGTCAACGAGTTGCGACCAAGATGGAGACCATTAGATGTGACAAAGGCAGTGAACATGGAACCTTGGCTGGAGGAGGACAAAGGTGAGAGGGATCATGGAATGCTGGGAATCTCTCAGTTCTCTTATCTAAACGATGCCGCTCAGGAAAGTAATTTGGGATTTCGCAGTTTTTTAAACCTCTCTGAGACTGGCAGCCCCTTCCCCTGCACTTTCTAATAACTGGCCTCTGGAGAAGTTGTTACCCCAGAGGTTACTCAGCCTGTGTTTCTCTTTGCTGCCCCTGTGGGTCTGGGCAAGACTGCCATTCAGACAGGCTGGTCCCAAAGGCCTCTGACTGAATGGAAGTAGCACCCTGACCCCTCCCAGAAAGCCAGGGGACACCCCCTCCTCCACCTTCTACAGACTGCATTTATAAAAAACCCAAGCTCACAGCCTTGTTTTGTGAGGCATTTCCTTCCTGGCTGAGGGAGGAGGAGGCTTCCATGAAAAGAATAAACTTCCCAACAGCTATAAATTCTTCATCTCCACAAACACCTGAACCCTCAACAATGCAAAGGATAAAACGACACACAATAAAGACTGCTCTGACTGGAAAATGCCATTGCTCTGGGAGATGAACTCCCAGGAGCCTCCGGCACCCCTAGCCTTGGCGGAGGCCTGTGCTGGAGGGGTGACCTTATGAATGGGAAGCCAGTACTGCCCAGACACTCCCTGAAGCACATGACTGGCTGTCTGGAACACCTTCCTCATTGTTCTGACCCTTCCTTATCGTTCAGCATTTGGCACAAGTCTCCCAGGAGGGCCTGCAACTGCAGGCCTCGGTGGGGTCAAGGAGAGGGAACCTCTGTTAAAAGGCAACAGGCAGCAACTAAGCACCACATGAAAATGTTGCCTCCCCCGCTGTATCAGCCCATTTCCCAGTGAACTATTTATAAAGCAAGGCAGGAGCCAGATGTGAGGAACCAAGACACTCCTGATGTGCGACCAGTTCTAGAGTGAAAACACGCTGTCAGTCTCTCTACACAGATTAAACATGAACCTCAAGTTGCCAAGGAATTGTTTTAAGGAAATAAAATGTGCAACTGCCACGGGACTTTACGTGTAACCAAACTTCTTTGTCCCTTATAGTCTCTTTCTATGACGCTCTTTATGATTCTAAGGAACCTAGGTTTTTAGATCTTTTAAAGAAGGATAAGAAAATAGTGCAATGTGAGATTACCAGACAAGATGGCAGAGTTAGAAGGACCTTGAGCTCATCTCCTCTCAGGAGGAAAATAAGAAGATTCTGACATTTTAATAATATACTCTGATATTTATCAAGTGCTTCCTACAGGACACTTGATGGTCCTTCAAATTCACAAATTTATTTAATACACAACTAACTTCTATGAGGCAAGTACCACTCATCCTGGTTTTACTGATGAGGAAAATATGGCCCAGAGAAGTTAAAACAACTCATCTAAGGTCACACAGCTAGTAGGAGGCACGAAAGCATCTGAAGCCAGGGAATCCAGTTGGAGTCGGAGTTCTTAACACTTTGGCCCCTAAAGAATCTCCTTTTAAAAAATATTCAACTAATCAGACTAAGAATGTTGTTCTAGAACAAGGGTACCAGAAAATACTTTTCTCTTGAAGAATTGTTAAGACAGTAAGAATAATCTGTAATGAGTGTGTTCCCTTCTCACTCTGGTCACATGGCATCCTAAAGCCGAAACAGTAGCTCAACCTGGCAAACGCGCAGGACATTACGGCAGGAATATCCATGCTGTTCCTCGTGTCCTGTTTCTGACCTTTTTTTCCTTTTCTTATATACTTTATTGCAAAGAAGCCTCTTCAAGTCCTTTGAAGGATAATGTGTGCTATAAATAACGTAAATTCAATTTAAAAACAATTTCCTAAAATATGGGATGACATAAATCACGTTCCATACAGACTTTGTGCCAAAAATCTATCAGAAGATTGTAGCTCTGACCAGCTGTCACTTCTCAAGTGTGCTGAGAATGCTCACATTTTGGGTAGATCCTCTTACACACCGCATTATTTAAAGCATGTACATTGTGCTGTTCCCTCCTCTCCTCAAAGGGATACATGTGAGCCAAAGAGAGCAGAGTTAAACGCAGGACCCCACATGAGGGATCAATGCAAAAGGGGGACCTTCTGACAAAACCATACGACACAAGTGAGTGCGTGCTCAGTCGCATCCGACTCTTTCAAATCCTATGGTCTGTAGCCCACTAGGCTCCTCTGTCCATGGGATTTCCCAGGCATAAATACTGGAGTGGGTTGCCATTTTCTTGTCCTCTTCCAGACCCAGGGATCAAAACTGTGTCTCTTGCATCTCCTGCACTGGCAGGCAGATTCTTCACCACTAGTATCCAGGCTCAAAAACAGAAAGAATCCAAATATATTTCAACATGAATTTTAAACAATTAAGATGACTTTTTGACAGGAGAGCAGGTGAACCTCCTCTAGGAGGGAATGTCCGAAAGAACAAGCAGCCATGTTTGTGGGTAAAGATGCTCTAAGCTACCAAAATGCATAGGAGTGCATGTTTTTATGTTGGAAGCCAGGTTTTGTTTTTTAATCAAAAGGAAGGAACTCACTAGAACAAAGGCCTCTGTGTACAGCAAAAGCAGCACAATGGAGGTGGGGCACGGGGTCCTGGTAAGCGGTCAAGCCACCAGTCCGTATGCACCTGAGGTGCCTCTGTGGGCTTCCACGGGCTCCCTCCTTGCCTCTCACCTGCCCTGCAGGACTGAGACACACAGCCAGTTGATTCCTGCTGTCCTCTCAGCAGAGGACAGGTCCCCATGTCAGAGGCAAACCCCGGGTGTCTTCTAGGGCAGCAAGGGGACAGGGTGTGGACTCACCCAGTCCCTCTCCTTCTCACCCCAATCCCCTCTATAGTTAGAGTGACCCCATGCCCATCTTCAGCTCCTTCCAGAGCCTGAGTTACCTTCTCCTCCAGTGCCTACATTACCCCACTTTGTCCCTCCCCTCTCACAGTCCTGGGTTACCCCCCACCCCCATTTCCCTCCCTTTTATGGTCCTGAGTTACCCCCTCCCATCCTCTCCAGGGTTCTGGGTTACCCACCTTCCCCTCCCTTCCTAGGGCCTGGGTTGCCCCCTCCATCCAGAATGTTGGATCACCCCCCCTTCTAGGTTATCCCCTCCCTCACACTCTCTAAGGTCGTGGGTTACCCCCTCTTTCATGCTTTTATTCTTAGGACAGCCAAAACTTCCACCTTGTTCAGAATGGACAGAAATCTGGATTTCCACCCATCTTACTGCTCTTTTCTAAAGCAAACCCCAGCAGAGGATGGAATGCCTGAACAAGGATTTCCCAGCAGTACTGATGAGACCTTCACGGGACCTCCAAAAACTGTACAACAGAAGTCACTTGCTTGCCTCTACAAAGCAAATTCCTTCATGTAAATTCTCCACATGTCCCAACAAGCAAGAGATCAGTTCTTTTCTTTCTAGTCTCTCACCTGAATTCTGCCTTGAGATGTACCTAACCTGTGTGAAGGCCAAATTCAATCCAGAGGTCTCAAATTTCCTTTAAATTCTTAACAAATAAGAGCCCTACTCTCTCCAAAAAAACCCTAAGGTAAAATCTGAAAGAATAGAGGGTTCTTTTTAAATCAACCACAAGGCATCCTGTTGCCTGATGTGCACATACAGAGTTCTGGGGCGGCTTTGGGTGTGACGATCTCAGCTGTCCATGGTCCCTGCAGTGAGAGCTGAAGGACACCTCACCCGCCCCAAGAAGGACAGGCAGAGTCCCAGAGTGGAAACTGAAGCAGTTGAATGGAGACAAGAGAGAAACTTTTAAAACAGCAAAGATGAAATACAACTCATATTCTGGCTTCCTGGTCCCATAAGGAAACAGGTGTGAGGACTCTACCCCCAGACTGGTCTGGAAACGTCCCACACCCAGCTGAGGGGCTGGGCTGAGACTCAAATCCCATCTAGAATTCCACGCAGAATTAGAGAAGAGTGACCCATGACTAGTATATATGCTGGACTAAACTGCCTCCACAAACGATGATAATGAAGGTTATGTAGCTAAAAAACCCATTTGATTTACTGGGGAGAAAATTCAACCCTTCTTGGAAATTGAGGGAAATACGGTGTTCTTAACAGCTTGAGCAATAAAAACAATATTTACAATGATTAAATTTCTTTGGAAAGTATTTACCAACTAAAAAGCATGAACAACATAAAAGAATACTTGACCTGAAACATTTCGGTGAGCCATCTAACTACCTCTGACGGGGCATCTCAGTTCAGAACTTAGGGAAGGGCAGTCCTTGGGAGCAGTTGGCTGACGGGTGGGATGGCGCCCTACCCATGTGTGAAGCCAGGGCTCCAAGCCTGCTGCAACCAACTTGGAAGCAGTGAGAAGGATTTCCAAGGGACAACAGGGTACAGCACATCAGGGGTTGGCAGTTGGGCTGGCGGTGCGGGGAAGGAGACGTTATGCACACAAAGATGGGGCTGGCACGGGCCATCTTGGCCTGTCAGTCATGTCCATGCCATGGGTAGCTGCTAATAGCTAGGTGTTTCAAAAGATGCAGTACAGCACCCAGCCACATAGATGACTGGGTCGAGGGCATCTAAGCCAGCCTGGAGTCCAGCAGCACATGACCTGCCCTATGACAGACAAAAAGGCACAGAGGACAGGGTCCCAATGAGCAATGGGCTCCTGACCTCTTCCCTCCAACAACACAATTTCTCCCAAATTATTCTGTAAGGTGAGTGTTACCTACCCTAAAAGTTACATAACTTTGTTTTCTTTAAACCCACCTGTCTGCTCAGTCAACAGCTATGTACCAAGCACCAGACAAGACCAGTGGCTAGTGGCTACCAGCTGGATGTACAGATAGCAAGCATTTCTATCATCACGGAAAATTCTAAAGGACAACAGGAGACCAGACACAGTGATAACAGAAAGAAGAGCACAGGAGACTTGGAGAGTTCTACCCTCTCCCATAATGTAGGCACAATAAGCCTTCAACAGATAAGCAACATCAACAATCAAATTTATAAGTAGTAAGTACTACGCAGGGAACTGCAACGTGACCCCAAGGAGTCAGGGCTGGGAACACTTTGCTTACAAAACAGACATATTCGCTGAAATAGAAGAGTTTCTAGTCCCCTAAAGAGCAAGAGGTTCTGACTAGAGACAGACAGCAGGCTCACAGACTTGAGAGATGCCTGGAGTTTGGAAACACAGTTCCTCTGACAATTCACAGCAGCATGAGGTCACCAGTTAAGCATTTCTGATCATTTTATCAGGCTGATTCCCATCCAACACTGACAAGGAAACAGTAACTCAGTTAGGTCAAGACTTTGTGGGAGCCAGCACTTGTTTGTCACGACTATGGAATGCCCTGAAGCAGATAATTTGAGCATCTGATGGGTTCTTGTCATGGTTCAGGCTGCCCAGAAACCACAGGATCAAGGCTGCTTGACCAAATGTGTGAATGTCATGGGCAGGGGGCCTCGGCAGCCTCACGAGCAGAGCCTCCGCGTGGAGACATACCCCAAGCCCACTCCTTGGGAGCTCCGAGCTTTTTTCTCACTCTTCTTCCACTGGAGTGAGTGTCACACTCCTTTATTTGTGTGAGAACAAGGGAAAGTGCTGAAGAGTCACAGGACTGATTTTGAAGGGCTGGATCTAAAAACCAAACAGACATAAGAAGCAAATGGCTCCAGAGGTTGGTGGAAAGGGAAACTTACATAAATTAGGCTCTCTGCTCTCCAAAACCAGGAGAGATACAGGTTGCTGAGTTCTAAACACGGCAGCGTAGCGCTGCATGGACAGCATCAAAGCTGGGCAGGTGAGCCAAGAACAGACCAGGGAGACCCTGCAGGAACCCCATCAGCTGGTATTTTAAATCCAAGTTGTTCATAGCTAATCTGCACTGCAGAGACTTGAATGAACTCTTGGGATCCTACCCTCAAGCTGCGGCCAGAGACAGACAAGTTCCATTCTAGAGTGTTTTAGGCACAAAGCACCATTGACTACACCCAGGAATGAGGATCAAACTAGGAAGGAAAGCAACTGCTTTCATTCTGAGAGTCTTTAGCAATTAGAAACAGCGCACAGAGTGTGCAACCCACACAGGCTGGGGAACCACCAGATGGCTGCTTGCCGAGAACAAGGACTATGAGCTGCCCCATCGACTCAGGCTGTCATCATTGGGGCCGTCTCTTCCAGAAGGCATTTGGGGTCAGGTAATGTGGACCCTGTGTGGCTGAATCCCAAACACAGTCCTCACAATCTGGGCAATGGAGTACACATCTGTGCAAAACCCCACATATGCAGATTTTCCCTCATCTAAAACTTCCTCTGCAAGATTTCTAAGTGTTCCTTTGACAACCACTGACAACCCGATTTCCTCTGGAAATCAGGACGGTCTGTAGTAGCAAACATGGGTGGACATTTCTGAAAGAACACAGGAGAAAAATATCAGACAGAAAAATGCAGAGCAGGCAAGACTGGTTTTACTGACATGCAGCCAACAGAGTACAGCTGGGGCTTCTAAGCCTGAGAAATAGTGCTTAGCTGTCTCTTGGTTTAAATTTTTTCAAAAGTCTCTCACACTCTCAGCTGAGGAAATTCAGGTTTACTACCTGCAGAGGAAAGCTATGACCTGCTTCTCAGGCTGCAGAGTGGTCTGAAGGTTATATACGAGGCTTTGCAAGGGAGAAGCTGAACCACTATTCATCATTTCACCGATGTTGATAGGAGCCTGTAGTTTCTCTTATATGCTTCTTTAGCCTACGACCTAGCAGATTCTCAAGAGGGAAGGAAGGAAGGTGCTTACTGAAACTCAGGACTGGTCATCTCGAAAAAAAACAGACCACACAAACAGAGCCCTCAAATGAAAGCCTTCTCTGCTTCTCTGGATTTTTTTTTTTTTTTTGCCCAGAAAGAAAATACCCCTCTAATATTGAAGATCAGAGATTCTTATTGAGCTAAGTGAGGGGTGTTACAGGTACTGGCACTGACCCCAACTGTCATCACAGCTCCTCTCATTAGTGTCCCTATGAGGCCAGCACTGAGACAGCTGCTCACAGTGATTCTCTATTTGTCCCGAGGCCACAGAGCCCCCGAAACCACCTGGGTGGACTTTTAGGAAAGGAGTATCCTGTCCTTCCCAGGTGGCGCAGTGGTAAAGAATCTGCCGGCCAATGCAGGAGACGCAAGAGACTCGGGTTTGATCCCTAGACCAGGAAGATCCCCTGGAGGAGGGCATGGCTACTCAGTCCAGTATTCTTGCCTGGAGAATCCCTTGGACAGAGGAGCCTGGCAGGCTACAGTCCATGGGGTCGCAAAGAGTCAGACATAACTGTTGGACTGAGACTGAGCACATACCTCTGTGTGTGTGTGTGTGTTAAGTCACACACACCTAATGAATCAGAATTTCTAGGCTCAACTGCCCCAGGAGTTCTGACCATTGGGAAAAGAGTGTGTGTGAGTGTGTGTGAGTGTGTGAGTGTGTGTGTGTGTGTGTGTGTGTGTGTGTGTGTGTGTGTTAAGTCACACACACCTAATGAGTCAGAATTTCTAGGCTCAACTGCCCCAGGGGTTCTGACCATTGGGAACATCTGGCGAAGATTGTCGCATCTCATTTAGTCTTCACCAGATCCTAGAAAGCAGGATTATTCACCTCATTTGACAAAGAGGCAAAGACCCTGCCTCCAGGCCACAGAGGGCGTAGAAGCACAAAGAAAGCCATGCGCTGGCCTGTGGGCTACCTTGAGGCTCACAGCACAATAGGAAGTGGTAGAAACTTTCACCAAATATGGAGTAGCCCATACTATTCAAATGACTGGGGGAAAGACTCCATAAGGAATTAAGACCAATATTTACATCTACACGTGTGGACCCCAAGCATAATCCAAACCAGTCTGTTGAGTCCTGCACTCTCCCTGAACCTAGGGGACATGCCACCTCTCTTGCCCCTTAACATCAACGCATGCTGCCAGCCCACCACCCACATCACCACAACTAGCATTGTAAGCCCCATGCATGAGCCTGGCAGCATCTACAATGGAGTTGGGTGGGGGGTTTGAAGGGGACGAGGGGCAGTGGGGAGGGAGTTGGGGGGCTGAGCACCTGTGCTACCCATCAAGAAACTCTTTGAGGCTTTTCCTAAGTATGAGTTAGCTGAGGGACTCTCCACACCACCGTTTGGTTTGTTAGGAAATAATTGAGAAGCAGCTGGAAATAAATCTGTGCAGGAGACACTGAAGTCATACACAGGACACAGCCTGGAAATGCATGTTAAACACCTTTTGGTTACATTTGGTAAACAGCAACTGATAAAGTCTCACACTTCTAAGACCAATTCAGTCACATGGCAAATTTCAAAGCCGTATTATTTATATTATTATTAACCTGACAAATAGCCAACTCAGATCTTCCTGAAGATTTACTCAGCCACACTACAGTTCAAAACACACACCCCACACCAAAGGAAATGGACTCGGTAGCTGGTAATCAGTCTGTTACGCAGGCTCCATGAGGACTGAGTCCTGCTCTGGAGAAGGCAGGTCAGAGCCTTCCTTGCTGAGCACCTTGGATTCACCTGAGCACGGGGCTGAAGTTCTGCCCTGCCCACGGTGCACAGTCACAGGACAACCAGGTTGCTCAGGACATGAAAACACTCAGCAAGGTGGAAAGCACCGCCTTATTTGGGTATTTCTAGCTGACATTCATCAGAGGCACAGGAGCTGCTGGTCTAATTCAAAATGATTCAAATTGCACTTGCTTCTAGAAAAGTTTTACTCATCATTTGCGAAGTTTCAAAAGCTCTTAACTTCAAATGCTTTGTGGTAACAATAGGCCCAGATGCATCCCATGTCATCCTTAAGACAAGTAGGCCAAAATGGCGGCTAGGACATCAGGAGGCTACTTGGCCCCAACTACAAGCAGTGGAACCATAATTACCTGTTTCTCCCCACAGCGTGTCGGTGCCATTGACATCTATTTCATGTTCCTTTTCCAGTCCCAGCAAGCACTGGAGCACCTGTCAGAAGTGGCAAGGTGATTTAATGAGTTTTCAAAGCCATATGCGCTTATTATATCCTGTGTATCAAAGGAGAGGACGTGTTGTTTTTTAACCATGATTATCTCATGCTGCACAAGGAGAGAGAATATAATGAAAATGGTTTTCCAGCGTAATTCGTATGCTATTCACGCTTTCACTTTGAGAAGAAGAAAAAAAAAGTGAATTTCGGCAACACTGTTCAGGATTACTAGGTACTCAGAATTCTAATGAATTCCAACATGACCCAAATATGCCAGCCTCATCAACAAAGGACAGGGGAGATCATACAGAGTGCAGCTTCTGCATAAATCGCCAGAAGATGGTGAATCTCTTCTTCCACAAGGAAGGAAAACAAGGTGATGTATATACCTTTTCAATAAAATGCTGCTGCTTCAAATGCTTTTTCCACTCACATTATTCTTTTCCCTCTGTCAAACAGCAGGGTGCGTCACAGGGGTGGGGGCAGGGAGCCAGAAGTATCTGAGCCCTTAACCAGAGTCAGATCCACCCTGCTCACCAGCAGCTACAGGAGAGCAGGACACCAGCCATCTTCCAGCTTCCCGATCCACTCACAAAAAGGGCCCCACATCCTAGTCGGAAAACCCGTGAATGTTACCTTACGTGGGAAGAGGGGATTTGCAGACGTGACTGCGAATCTTGAAATGGGACAATTATCCTGAATTATCATGGTGTATATTGTATAGATACTTGATATGATCACAGCTGTTTATAAGAGGAACAGGAGGAACCAGGGTCAAGGGAAGGATGAGGTGAGATGACAGGAAACACATTCTGAAGACAGAGGCTGGGCCACAAGCTAAGGAGTAAGGTGGTTTCTAGAAGCTAGAGAGAAAAAAAAAAAAAAAACGAGAGAAACACTCCTCTCTGAAGCCTCCAAAAGAAACACTGGCTTCCTGACCCAACTTAATTTCAGCCTTCTGACCTCCAGAACAGGCTGCTTCAAGCCACTGAAGTCTGTGGTCACTTACTACAACAGCATGTGGAAACTAAAACACCTCTCAAGTCTTTTGGTGAACGAGCCCTGTCCTTTGCCGTGAAGCAGTGGCTGGCTATGCAGCTGCTTTTCCATGGCTCCTCACAGCCAGTTTCACAACAGCCTGAGACCAAGGTTACATCCAGCGTGGCTTCGCTGTCCTTCCTAAGATGATTTTTTCACCTTCTGGACCCATGCAGACTTAGGGAACAGTTTCAAAAGGAAAAATTCTGCATTCAAATATGTCGATTTAACATGTTCTCTCTGTATCTATGTAAACGGGTCTTTAAAAATATTTATTTGTATTTTTAATCTAAAAAATAAACTATAAACTATATGGTAATGTTTAACACATTTTTATGAAATGTGCAGTTTTTTCATTTTTTATGAAAAAGAGTATTTTTCTCCAAAACTAAAACATAGTTAACTAGCATTGTTTTACATTTCCATAAATTTCTTTTACGTCTGTCCTAAGAGAAGATAGCTTCTTTTTCTTATATGCTTCTGTATTCAACTTGCTGCAATATATTGTCTTGGTTGAAGCAGTGTATATGTGTATTTTTGACATTTTAAATGCCAACAATAAGCCAGCTAGCTGCGTGTATATGTGTATCTGCTCCAGTGTTTTAAATGGTAAAAGTCAGCCAGCCAGCTTTGTACTCAAATTTACTTTGGTACATTTACATTTTACATTTAGTACATTTACTTTGGTACAAAGTCATTGTGGGGAAGAATCTTAGAAACATTGGCAACTCTAATTGCCTGAAGACAATACAGAGTGAGAAATACATGGAAGAAAAAGGGTAAAATATTATTAACTTCACAGACACATGGGTCAGGCGATGACAACAAAATCTTCAAATCGAGGAATACTGACACCTGCCAGAAATAAGTGCTTGATGCAACTACTGCATGAAGTTTTCCTTCAGTGTAGGAACCGTAAATGACAAGCATTCTTGCATGCTACCAGAGCATGTTCTATTTTAAACAATTCTATTTTTAAAAATCCTTGGAATACTCAAGAACAAGTTTAGAATTAGGATTCCACGTGATTATTGCTAAAAGACCACAAGGACAAAAGGATGAATCAAAGTGGGAAAAGGAGAGGAGAGCAGGACTAGAGGGTAAAAACAGAACAAGGAAGGAAGACAGGAAAAAACAAGGCCGGGCAGAGAGTATGCACCCTGGAGGGGCTCCGTGTGGGAGCACCCCACCCCCCTGCCCACTTCCACTCACAGGAAGGGTGCGAAAACAACAGAACATCTTGACACGTGGTGAAACCAACTGCTCTTTTTGGAAACCCTCATTTGCTTTCACTCCTTCAGTGCATCAAAAGCCAGCAACTTGGAAGAAGGTGAGTGCAAAGTGCCCAACCCACTGGGCTCCCATTTTCCCAGGAAGTGCCCTGGGAAAGGCCCCACTCACCGAGCTGTGGCCCATGCTGGCGGCCGCCGTCAGCGCCTGCTGCAAGGCTTGGCCCTTCCTCAGCGCGCCCGGCTGGGGCAGGCCCAATGACCACTCGCAGGCCAGCAGGTAGCGAAGAACGTCGCCGTGGCCCCTCAGTGCACTGTGGACCAGCGCGCACTGGCCTTTCTTATCCAAGTGGTCTACCTGGGTGGGGGCAGGGGCAGGAGCAGGGGAAGGTCACAGTGGAGCATCACTTTGTCACAGTGACCCACATGTGCTGTGGACAAACCCCACCCCACTGCAGATGTACGGGGTTCGTGTCCCAGTGTGCCTCTCTGGAGAGTCTCTGTCTGAATTACTGCAACTGATGCACTGTTCCAGGCCTCGAGTTCCCTCTGTAGAACTAGTGATCACAAGGCATCCTCCTCATTCCCTTTGTCTCTCTAGGAAGTGAAATGAAGCTTCGAGTTCTCTGGGGAGCAGGTATGAGGGCAGACAAATCCTCTTCTTCCCAACCCTGGTCACTTGGGTGGAGTATCCTTAATCTTCTGTGGCAAGCTATGATTTGGGGGGCAGAACAGTTCTTTAGTCACTGAAACAGGAGAGCCAGCAAAAGGGAGGGATCTGGAAAACCCAGCTCTGAACAAGGAAGGGCAGGACGGGACTCCAAGTGGCATTTTATTGGGGAAGGCAGGTGACCCACGTCATGCCAGCATGCCAAGTATGGCCACGAAGCCAGGAAGGCTGGTCAGCCACGAAGGGGCAGTGATCAAGGGCTGCGTACCTGTAATGGTCCAAGAGGCAGCAGATAACACGTCATTCCCTGTCTAAGCCTGGGAATCCTGGGCTGGGAGAGGACTCAGGGTCCAGCCTCACTTGCAAATTCTGAAGATGCTCTGCACCTCAACCCAGAGGTTCTGCCTACATAAGCCACCTATGATTCCATCCCCTGCTACAGAGCTCTCAGCTAGCGTCCGAATAAAGCCAAGCCATGGTCTGGAAGTGGAGATGGAGGGGCAGTGTGAGCAGTAATGAATCCACTGGGAAGGTTTAACAGAAACATTTCCCTTCTTTCATTAACTAAGGATGACCCATCCCAAATGCTGTATTTTCGAGAGAAAAAAGCAAAAAGACTCCCATAGTTACTATAAGTCTAATGTCTTTTGTTGAACTTCAAAGAGCCTAACTATAAAGAAAAACAAATATCAGCGATTTATTTCTATTGCTGTTCAAAAGTACATTCTCCCTTCCCCAATAAAGTGCTTAAAATAAACAGAGTTTACTGTGAACTTGGCACTGTTCTCATTCAACCTATTAACACTGACAGTCCTTGAGCAACTCGTTAATAATATAGTTACTTTGCATTGTTTTAATATATTGATTTACTTATGCTCACACAATAGCCCTGTGGTAGATCCTGTTGTTATGCCCATTTTATGGATGAGAACATTGAGCACACTGGCTTAACCTGCCCAGTGTCCCAGATGGCAGCTGGAGAAATGAGGATTCGGGGCCTTCGAGTACCTGCTGCTATATGCTTAAGCACATGACTGCCAAGACCCATACAGCTCATTTTATTATTATTATTATTATTATTATTATTTTTAAAAAAGACATAACATGAAATAAAAAGAAAGGAGGAAAAAAAAATCACATTTAAATCTTCAACTCATCCAGTGCAGAGTTAAATTCTGTGACAAGTTCCAGGGCAACACTTGCAGGCTTTTTAAAGGATGGCCTCACTTGGGCCTCTAATGACCAGCAGCTTCCCCTCGGGCAGGATAAAGCAGAAAACAGCTTTGAACAAAACACATGGCCCCCTCTCCCTCTTGCAGGCAATACACGTCTATCACACACACACCCACAGTAGGCCACATCACACACTGTCTGTAGCTCCACCCTTTCTGTTTATGTTCATTGCAACTTGACCAAGTAGAGGCAGAAGGGAGCCTGGCCCACCCAGTGAGAATTCTACCAACAATGGAAGACACGTCCCACCTTTATGGCCCCCTTCACCCCTCTGCAGGGAAGGCTATTGCTTACCCTCGCCCCCTTCTTGGCCAGCAGACACACCAGCTTCATGTGGCCTGCAGCGGCCGCGTAGCAGAGGGCAGTCATGCCATTCTCCGACACGCCATCCAGGCAGGCGCCGAATTCCAGAAGCAGAGTGACCACTTCCTCGTGGCCAAGGTGAGACTGGACGCACAGGATCGGGGCGTTATTTAACACTTCGGTCCTGTAGTTCACGTTGGCCCCTCCTAAAATCAGGAGACGGCTCACCTGTTGGAGAATGTCCCCCAACAAGATTAATTTCTCATGAAGTTGTCGATCATAACAATGTTTGTGGAGAGGGGTGATATCCTTTAGTCCAGTGTTTCTTAAACGTGCGTGTGCACCGGTATGCCCTACACATGCACGTTCTCGCTGCTGAGAATGCAAAATGGCACAGCTGCCTCGGGAAACTGTGGAGGTTTCTCAGGATCCAGTAACCCCATTCTGGGTACACGTCCAGAGGAAATGAGATCAGAATCTCAATGAAATACCTGCACTGCCGTGTTATGGAAGCACTATTCACAATAGCTAAGAGTTGCAGGCAAACTAAAAGGTCAACAGATGAATGGACAAACAAAACTGGTATGTACATACATTGGAATATCACTCAGCTTTCAAAAGGAAGAAAATCCTGCCCCATGTAACAACACAGATGAACCCTGAGAACACTGCTCACTCAATCATGTCTGACTCTTTGTGACTCCATGGACTATAGCCCACCAGGCTCCTATGTCTGTGGAATTTTCCAGGCGAGAATATTGGAGTGGGTTGCCATCTCCTGCTCCAGGGGATCTTCCAGACCCAGAGATCAAACCTGCATGTCCTGCACTGGCAGGCAGATTCTTTACCACTGAGCCACCAGGGAAGCTGTTGAGAACATTAGGTCAAGAGAAGTAAGCCAACCATCAAGAGACAAATGCTGTATGACTTCACTAATATAAGGGACATAGAGTAGTCAAATTCACAAAGACAGAAAATAGAATGGTGGCTTCCAGGGGCTGGGCGAAGGCGGGGGAAACAAGACCTATTTAACAGGTGTGGAGATTTAGTTTTATTGTGGAGTTTTATTACTGCACAATAATATGAATATATTTAACACTACTGATTTCTACCTTTAAAAATAGTTAAGATGATACATTTTATGATGTGTTTTTTTTCATCACAATTAAAAAACAAAAATTTAGAAATGTCTATTCTCTGGACTCAGACCTCTGGATTCAGTAGGTCTGGTGGGGGTGGGAGTATGCCTAAGAATGTGCCTGTTTACTGAATTCCCCCCAGGTGACACAGGTGCTGTTGGTCTGGGGATCACATTTTGAAAACCACTGTCTGATCCAAATAAAAACAGAAAGTTCATTTTGGAGGACAATGAAATACTCATCACAGGATTAAATAGTTAACAGTGAGATAATAAAGTCAAAAATAAGAGCATACATTTTTTTTCTTTACAAGGAATTGTACCTGCAAGAAAGAGCAGAACACGGAAAAATGCTCATATGCTTGGGACCGTCAGCAGCACAAAACTCCTAGAAAAGCATCTGTTTTTCTGACTAATTGCTACACATCCACCACCCACTGAACGCCTTGGATCCAGATATAAAAGGAAATTCATTATCTATAGGTTTTAAAATAAAATCATTGGATACTTTATGTGAATTATAGCTATACTAATATTTTCTTCAAATCTCCAGATCATTGGAAAAATGACATTCCATTAACATCTATTAAGATGCCCACTGCATTTCCTCAAACAGTCCCCTTCAACGGTCCTGATCACATCAATCACCCCCTGACAGACTCTGGCCGCCTCCGGCTGCCCATTAGGTACGAAAACCACAGAGACTGTGTCTCTTATCTGACCAGAGACACATGGGATCATTAGAGGATACAGAAAGATGACAAGGAATATAAACTCTGAGGCATTTCAATGATACGGTGCCCACAAGAGTAGCTAACAGAATATTTACAAAGTGATAAATTATTATTCTGGTGGTGACACCACACCTCAGAATAGTGATACCATACAGACTGGTTAGAACCCAGAGCGTAAAACCTGCAGACTCACTGGTTGCCGCTGAAGCTTGAGCCCTGGGTGACCCAGCCCTTCCGCTGCTTCTCTGACCTCCTCTACCAGCACTCTTCCCCTCACTTACCCACCACCCCGCAAAGGTGACCACACGGGGTCTCATGCTTGTCCCGTAACAAGGGCAGGCAGGTCCCCACCTCCGGGTCTCCCCCTCTCTCCCGTATAGTTCCCTCTGCCAGGAATAAATACCCTTTCCATAGATACACATGACAAAGCATCACTTCCACTGAGTGCCTGCTTCAATGCCAGGACACCAGGGAGAAGTCCCCCACTCTATACAGAATGCTCCCAGCCCTCCCCTACGCACACCCCCCACATCACCCACACACAGCAACCCCGAGCACCACCACCTACCCCACACGCTCCATTTCCCATCTGGCCTACGGCACAAGACACTGGTTCTAAGACACAGAAGTTCACAGATAAGAGAGGGAAACAAAGCCCCTCTATGGGTGAGGATGGCCCACAAGTCAGTTCCTTCCCACTATTAGGACCATCACTTGTAATTAAGGAAGGACCTCTTAAAATGGGAGGGGGGGGAGATACATTAGGAATCTGGGGTTGGCAGATATACATAACTATATATAAAATAGATCAACCCCAGGACCTGTACTGCACAGCACAGGGAACTACACTCAATATTTCGTAACAACCTGTAAGGGAGAAGAATCTAAAAAAGAATGTGTGTGTGTGTGTCTGTGTGTGTGTGTGTGTCCCCCAGCTGCCAACCAGCACATGACGGAAGGGCAGAAAATACAGAGAGGAGAAATCAGGAGAGGTGTCCCTGTCCCCACACAACCGCAGGCAGACCCATCCCCACCAAGCTTGCTCTACAGCCCTAAATCGGTTTGCTCCTAAAAACAGCACCAGACTCAAGCAGGACTTTAAAGCATTTTAAAAGGGTAAGTGCCCAACAAAAGTCAGGGTTTTTGAGAAAATGACTTCCCTCTGAGTAACCGCCAACAGTGTGGCAGGAATAGGACAATGCTGCTGGCACAGTAGGGGTTTTATCGAGGCCCAAGAAATGAATTCTTGGGGTGAGAGGAATACAGAGCAGAACCCGAACAGCTTTTTGAAATTATCAAAACACACACACCAGGGACTTCCCTGGTGGTCTAATGGTTCAGAATTCGTGTTCCAATGCGGGGGGGGGGGGGCGGCAAAGGGGGGCAGGGTGGGGGGGACTAAGCCCGCCTGCAACTACTGAGCCCATGCATCACAACTAGAGACAAGCCTGCACATCATAACGAACAGCCATACGCTGCCGCAACTAAGATTTGACGCAGTTAAAATAAACAAGTAAATATTAAAAAAGATTAAAGAAGGGGCATCATTTACCAACATTACAGAAATAAAAAGGATTAAAAAAAAACACACACACAAAATATCACCAATGGGCACAATGGACTCTGGTCACCAAAGGACAGGCAGAAACTGCTTGTAAATTCACAGGGTGACTCTGATCGCCAGTTACCCTCTCTCTCCCCTCTCCCATCAATCCCATCCCCTCTTGAGATTCATGAGTCTAAAAGAAAAAGATGATGGATTAAACAGTCTGGGTTCTCAATCAGCCTCTTAACTAACTTGCTGTGTGATTTTCAGAAAATTACTCAACCTCTCTGTGATTCAGGTGCTGTCAAAGGAAATGACAGTACACCACCCCATTCTACTGGACAGAAACTCTCTTCTAAGAACATTGGAAGGT
This sequence comes from Giraffa tippelskirchi, assembly GCF_054371585.1. Lineage (NCBI taxonomy): Eukaryota > Metazoa > Chordata > Mammalia > Artiodactyla > Giraffidae > Giraffa > Giraffa tippelskirchi. The sequence goes on from NC_137277.1 coordinate 99,033,410, forward strand.
GTTGCTTCAGTAATGCCTTGCATAATACTATATAAGAAAAGTCTATGGAAGGTCTGTGCACAGAAGCAGAACTTTCCTAAAGGCATTTGTTATCAATTCTCTATTTGCTTCTTGGGAAAAATATTTCCTTTGTTGGTGCGATGCTGTGGGTATTTTTACCACTTACACCCCTAAGCAGTCTGTGATCTTCTCCAAACCCACGCTTCTTAACCCCGCTGCTTGGTGAAACCACCAGGGAGCTTCAAGTTTCCAAAACACCAACCCCAACCTTGGAGATTCTGACCAGGCTGGGGCCCGGGGCTCCCAGGTGGTTCCAGCTGGCAGCCACAGCTGTAAACACACCAGGTGAGGACCACACCTGTGGAGGGAGTGTGGGCTTGCTCTGTGCCAGGCATTCTTCCCACCGTGGGATCTGGGCACCTATCACTACCCTCACCCAAAAGGTGTAAATAAAAACAGCTTCACTTCCTCGGGTTGTTGTGAAGATTAAAAATGAACATGCCACACACACAAAGCACTTAGCACAGCTCTGAGCGTCCTATAAGTGCTAGATAACTATTACTTGCTATTGTTATAATCACCTTTGGGGGGAAAGAATGAAAAGTGTTAGTCTCTTAGTCGTGTCTGACTCTGAGACCCTGTGGACTGTAGCCCGCCAGGTTCTTCTGTCCCTGGGATTCTCCAGGCAAGAATACTGGAGTGGGTTGCCATTTTCTGCTCCAGGGGATCTTCCCAACCCAGGGATCGAACCCAGGTATCCTATATTGTAGGCAGATTCTTTACCATCTGAGCCACCAGGGGAGATTAATGTGCCTTTAAAAGAGACAAGGGCCCCAGTCTCTGACCCTCAGAAGGCACAGGAGGGAGCGCTGCCCCAGAAACTGGGTGACCCAGAGGGCTTGCCCCTCTGCCCCCACTGCCCCAGGGCTGCTCATCAGCACAGGGCAGCAAGGAGGCCTCACGCTTCTCTGAGGGCAGGTGTGGACCCATCACAGCCTGTGGGCAGCTCCCCTTCACCACCACCGTCAGGCACATTCACAAGTTCTCAAGTGCTTACAGGAGGATCTCAGTGTCCAGAAAGAAAGTGAAAAACAACTAAAAATAACTCACTTGACCATATAATAAATGCCAAGTCTTCTCCCAAGAGCTTCAACATCTCAGTGAGGTGTGCCCTCACTCTACGATGCAGGTTCTTTAGTGACCTTCACTTCACAGGTGAGAAAACTGAGGCTCAGAGCAGGTAAGGCAGAGATTAGCCCTGGGCATACCACTAACTACTATCGTATCACAGTCCAGCAGTTGAAGCAGCAGCTCTGGCTAAGATGACTCGTCATTTAGGGAAGGGGAAAAATGGTTCTTCCTGTATATTTTTTCCCAACTACATGGAAATCTTCTGGTCACCACCACCATGAAGCTCTCCCTTTAACAACTGGAAATGGCAATATTACCTATACACACCTCTGGATTGGATGAATGCAAGAAAATGAAAAAGGGGATAGGGTGGTAGGTAAAATGATGTGATCACGAAGAACAGAAGAGGTACTGTCCAGCATGGAGTAAAGTGGGAGGCTCAGTTTCCTCATTGGAGGTTTTCATCAGTACAACCGGTGTAAATGTGTGCTTCCTAATAATTATGCAGAACACAAATGCATCCTTTCAGCCAGGGAAGTTAGGCCAAGGTCCACACCTAACTCCTATCTCCTCCCCTCCCTGCCTCCAGCTGCGAGAAGAATCACAATCTTAATTCCCTTGAGCCCACAGCCTTAGGAAGCCTGTGGCTGGCAGCCAGTCCAATGGGACTATGTGAGCAAAACAACCAACTGGACAGAAGCCTGGGGGCCCTGGTGGCAAGGACCCCAGAGGGCCAGCCAGAGCCCAGGCTTGCATGAGCCTGGCCTGGCTATTGTAGATCACATTGTTAGAAATCACGGGCATGCCACCAAAATTAAAATTCAACTACCAAGTAATTACTCCAGAGCAAGTAGCTTTAATTTACCAAAGTGGCAAACTGCAATTATTGCTCAAAATGACATCCTTTCCTGTATGACAACATTTAATACTCTCTAAAAAAAAATTCCTTAATTGAATGCATAATTTTAAATTACTGTAATTTGTTCAAGATTCTGTGAAAAATCACCCCCCCCTTTTTTTTGAAAGACAAAAGAAACAGAAGGATAATAGAAAGTCTTAAAATTCTGTGACTAAGTTATACAATTTGGGGGGATAATGTTAGATGTAGGCGACACTGGAATTCCATAAAACAAAGTAAAGACGAATAACTTTTAAAATTGCAAATATGTTAAAGAGGAAAGTTTATAATCCCAGGTGGGTCAAGCTCATTACACTATTACAATGTACTTTTTAATTTATTGTCTTAAAAACGCATATTCAACAGAGTATGACGTTTCCCATTTACTTTTCTCCACATTAAAATAACTTTTGTGCCCATAATTCATTAAAACAGTGAAAACAGATACTTCCATTTTAATTTTTCTTTCTTTGTTCCTTGATATTACAGAATTTTATTAATTATGGAGAAGCCAAAAGATATAGTTTCAGCTGAAATGAGAGATAAAACTATTACAGTAAACTCAATTCCAGTTTCTATAACAAGTAAAACAAAAACTTGAAACGCAATTTCTTCATCACGTGAAATATGTCCTTGGCACGTTCTCTTTTTCCAGAGTAACTCTATCTAGAAAGGAAGTGCTCCCTTTGACCAGAAGCAGCAGCTTAGAGCTAGTGCTCCTTAATTACAAACGCTGCTTCCCTGTCTTCACCCCATGAAACTTGCATGTGGCTTCAGTCAGGACACAACCCTCAAGCCTAGCCCTCTGCAGAGCACAGGTTGGACACAGGGGTTCCCGGGAGCGGTTCTCCAGGGCTGCTCTGCTTCCAGGCGCCCTGTCCAGGGGTGAGCCCAGCCGAAATCCAATGAGCCCTCTGCCTCTCGAGACTGGAACCCTAACAGCACTGAGTCCACCTGCATTTCTGTATCTGCAAAGACCTTGTCTGAATCCACCAGAGGGGTGGTGGCCTTTCTCTAACCAACACCCAAGCTCTGTACCGGGCAGTAGGGCTGTGGGCGAGCCGTCCCAAGGTCAGAGCCCTGCTGGGTCCTTCTGTCAGCACTGTTACACTCTCCACTTCTAAAAACCAGCAAGGGGGGGTGTGATGTACCCCACAGGACCAAAACCAGCAAGGGGGGCGTGTGATGTACCCCAAGGGACCAAAACCAGCAAGGGGGGATGTAACGTACCCTGTGGGACCAAAACCAGCAAGGGGGGGTGTAATGTACCCCGCAGGACCAAAGCCAATAATAATTCAGTGTATTTCAAAGTTTCTAAGACAGCAGATCTTAAGTTTTCACTGTAAGAAAAAAATTTATAACTACATGTGGTGATATTTGTTAACAAGACCTTTTGTGCTATAAAAACAAGTATCACATCATTAGGTTGTTCATTTAAAACCTGCATCAACTATACTTCCATTGAAAAAAGAGAGAAAAAAAATAAGGAAATACAGCCTGCTCTCTGTACTAGTAGGCTCTGTATCTGTGGATTTAACCAACCACAGATTAAAACTATTTGAAAATAAAACTTTCCATAAAGTTCCAAAAAGCAAAACTTGAATCTGCTGTGTGCAACTCTTTACATAGTCTTTGTATTATATTAGCTATTAGAAGCACTCAAGAAATGATCTAAAGTATAGGGGAGGATATGCGTAGGTTATATTCAAATACTGTGCCCTTATATATGGGACTTGAGCATCCTTGGATTTAGGTATCCGTGGAAGGACCTGGAACGAATCCAGGGGACCACTATACACCAGGAAAGCAGGGAAGGGGGAAGAGGGGGCAGTGCTGCAAGGCCTCGATCCCCAGACACAGGTCCAAGGCGCAGGTGCTAAGGGTGGGACATGTTGACAGTAGGGGACAAGAGGCACAGAGGCTCCCCCGGGGCTGGAGGGGGTGTGGGGACAAGACTCTTCCATGGCACCATCTCTGGGGCAGGTGGGTTTGATGAACCAAAGTGAGGAGAAGAAAAAGATTCTTGGATACTTCTAGGGCTTCACTTGACCACCTGGTGACAATGTTAGGCCATCCTTGGGCTACTAACAAGAGAACAGGTATGACTTCCCAAGGAGGTGACTGAAGGGGAGAACCTGGCTATCTGGGAAATGATGTCAGAGCTTTTGAAGGCAGCCAACACATCAGGGCCTGGGGCTGAAAGGCCTGGAGTCTAGCAGCTACGTCAAGCAGGTGAGAAATCTAAACGCAAAGACAATTATGATCTCATCTTCCTTTGCACTGGCGAAGATGGTTATAAACAGCTATAATGTTAAGTCAGTAGTTCCCACACTCCATTGGAGTTAACCCCTCTTTGCTGCCTTAAGCAGATACTTGGCCTCTGTATGCTTTAGATTCTTAGACTGTATTAACGGAGGAGGGAAAAGCCACTCTGAAAAGCTCAGCAAAATACTGTGAAATGATAGCCACTGATGGGGAGTGAGGAAGCCCTCGGCTCAGCAGCAGGCAGACCCTGATACACTTTCTGTGGTCATAAATACATATGTGTACAAAACCTTTAGTAAAGCTTCCCTCTGTGTGACCATCCCTTTGTCACTCATCAGGGCTTAATTTCCTATGAATCATAAAAAGAGTCCGGATTGGAAGCTAGGACGCCTTAAAAGTCCATTTTCCCTGGAAATCCCCCTCTAACCTTTGGTTTCCTTTGTGAATTGTTTCCCTTATCTCATCCACTCTGAAACAGTCACCATGAGCTCACATAGCAGCCCCTGACCACCCACGTCTTGCTGCGTCAGTGAAAGCCAGACTTGTGGAAGAGAATCGGCAACACAGCAGTCACGTCTGTGTGCTTCACACCAGGAAAACCACATCTTTAGAAGCGTCCCAGCCTCCTTCGCCCACCACCCAGGGCACAGGAGAGCAGGACCGATGATGCAACAGTGGTCAGGCGGGGGGGTCTGGCTCCCTTGGCAGAGGGTGGCTCACCTTCACATTGGGAGTGTAGAGATTCCTGAGAGAGGCCAGGGCAGCGGACAGCCCCTCGGTGCTGTACCCGATCCACAGGGCCTGAAGGTGGCTTGAAGAGATTCCCGTCTTCTTGCTGAGGCCCTGGGAAAAAACAGCAGCAAATCAGCTTCAACATCTCCTCTCCCACATGCAGCGTGGGTCTGAAGCGGGTGAAGGTCCCCGCTAAACACGAGGCAAAGCCTGCGTGCACAGAAACGACTTGGACCTGTAAGCATTCTTGCCCTAAAACCAAGGGTCAAGGAACCAGTCTGCCTTTGCTACATTAACTGTCCGCCTGGCGGAAAGGATGGCAGTTGAGGGAAAAAGTTTCTCTTTATAGAGGTTCTCTAATCAATTAAAGGAAGAATAAATGTTAGGATATCACCATTTATAGTCCCTAACGAAGGAAGAGACCAGTCATAGCTGATGGCCTCCCATCAAGCACACTATGTGTCCTGACCCCAGAAACCTCATACAGACTTACAGAGCATTTTAACTCTAATGGGCAGACCTCGAAGATATTGCAGGTTTGGTTCCAGACCACAGCAACAATGTGAGTCATGCAATTTTTCTGGTTTCCCGGTGCACTTGAAAGCTTTATGTTTACACTATACTGTAGTCTATTCAGTGTGCAATAGCATTGTCTAAAAAATATATTAATACATAACTTAATTTAAAAATATTTTATTGCTAAAAAATGCCAACCATCATCTGAGATGTCAATACGTTGTACTAGTAACATCAAAGACTGCTGATCACAGAACACCATAAGAAGTAACAATGAAGAAGTCTGAAATATCACAAGAATTTTCCAAAATATGACACAGAGACATGAAGTAAGCAAATGCTATTGGAAAAGTGGTGCCAAAAGTCTAGTTCAATGCAGGGATGGCACAAACCTTCAATTTGTAAGAAAAAATATAATTATTTGCAAAGCACAATAAAGCAAAAGTGCAGTATGACAAGGTTTACCTGTATAAAGTAATTATGATATTTAGGGTGGAGGGGAGGTAAGGGAGGAATCAAACCTGAACCTGATTAAACTGCTCAAAATAACTACCAAAGAATAAAAAATCCAGAGGAAAAAGGAACAAGTTAAACTAGGCCACAAGAAACAAGGACACAATCAGAAAATCCAGGTGGTAAGAAACTACAGAGGTCACATAACTAAGCCTCATCTACAACTATTTAACAAGGAAACAAAGGGGAATGAATGAAGCGGAAACTTTAAGAGATTTAGAGGGTAGAAAAGTGAGAACAATGGTTACTTTTAGGCAGGGGCCATGTTTGGAATGGGGCTCACAAAGTTGTCTCCAGAACCAAAACCTCAATGCAGTACCAACGAAACCGTCCCTCCAGCGGTGTGGGGCTCACCTTGAAAATGTGTGCCTTCAGGATGTGATGGCCAAGCTCCATGGTCTGCTGGCGGTTCAGCTTGCCCTCCTGTCGTGAGAACATGAACGCCAGCAGAGCGTGCCCATTCCTAGGACGAGAAACGCAAAGGCTGGTAAACAAAGACCCCAGTGCACCTCCCTGCAGGCCCCTGGGGTGAACATCACCAAATGACCCCTGAACTCTCCTGCTGGTGTCTCAGCATCACCATATGAGATGGGTGGAAAGCTGCTTCTTCACAGAGGATGCCAATGCTGTTTACTCCTTAAGTCATTTTCTCGGGACTCTCTCTCTGTGGAGTGACTCAGAGAGAAGCCCCAGGACAGGGCAAGTCTTTGTCTGTAGAACCACCCACTCTGTGTTCATCAGCCATCACTCTGTCATAATTTAAGTCTTTCACAAAGACACAAACTCCATGAGACTAAGAGTCTTGTCTAAGTCACAGCTATGGTCACAACACCTGGCAAATGCCCAAGACTCAGTAAGAACCCAAATATGCATTTCTTGGATGGATGGACAGATGAAGGACAGATATGTGCAAATGGACAGATGGAGCAGAACCATACTGGATCTGACCCTAGGCCTCCTGTCAGTACAATCACCACCAAGGGTAGACCTGGGCCAAAGGACAAGACCTTACCACGGAAGGGAAAGAAAAACCAGGCTGCATGCAGAAATAGCTCATGATCAGAGAACAACTAGCATTTTAGGCTCGAAAGGAACACAGCTCCTTGTAGGGGTAAGAAAGCTAAGCTGTATGAGTACGTTTGCTATGTCTGGGCACAGGGCGGACATTCAACTGACATCACCAATTAATCCCCGTACTAGCCCTCTCTTGAAGAAGCCACCATACCCATTTCCCCTCCATGTCTGTAGAACTTATTCTGTCTCCCATGGACTCCATGCCTTCATCTAGGCCAGTTTGTTTGGAAAACATGCTAAGGGCTGCTTACTCCAACAGCAGCAACTGCTGTGTGAGGTGAATCATTTTCATTTCTATTAACCTGACACCTGTGAAAATTTGTTCTGCTAAGAAAAAGCAGCTAGTCGTAGAGAAAAAGATAAACACTGTGAAAAAGAAAAGCATTCTTCTAAATGTGTTTTCTAAATGTGTAGTCATTGCTGATCTAGAGGATTAAAAGCATGCATCATTTAAATTATATTTATCTATCCAGATGTTTGCCTGTTTCTCAATTATACATCATATTACAGATGAGGAAATCAGGGCAGGTGGAAACCACAAGATTGTTTTTCATCCTACAGGAGAAGATGTGACAGTTAAGGCCACACTGCCACTGAGCCTTCCACTTAACATCTTGTAAGGGTCTAGAGCACATACCCTGTGCTCCCTTGCACACACTGTCTCCCAGACCTCAAGCTTTGGTTCCTCTTCTCACATGAGAACCTCCTCTGCTCTCATGGAAACCACTCTCTACCGTCTTCCAGTGCTCCATGCCCTCCCTGGTCCACACCAATGGGCTAGTCCCACATGACTCTAATCAGGGCCAGTCTCTCACCCATGGGCTCAGCCACCCTCAGTCTCCCAGTCTGCTAGCTCTGTGTCCATGCCAGCTGCGACCACCACAAAACCTGAGTACTGTGGTTGGCCGGCCCTAGTAGGTAATGACCACCCACCCTTCGGTGGTTGGGCCAAAGGTGTCTGGTGCTCTCAGCTAAGCACATGGCTTCCCACATCTCTGAGGAAACAATTTACCACACAGTCATTGGGTACCCAAGCTCCTCTACGCTGAATATACCTTTACATCCTTCCTTCCCGGTCCTAAGATCACACACCTCCTTCTAAGTCTACCCACACTTACTGTCCATTTTCCAAAGCTCACACATATCCAGCTTTTTACCATATGCCAGATGCAGAAAGAGTAACTAAGTTATTTTATTAACCTGTTTGACCCTGTGAATCATGGAGTATCATGATTCCAAATTGGTTTGCTTGGGGGAAACAGAGGCCTGTACGGGTAAATGATGCGCCCAAATAGGTGATAACGACCGAATAGAGTGTGACCACAGTCTACTAATAGGAGCCCCTGTGCTCTTCCTCAGCATAACCCGACTTATCCAATCATTTGTGCCTTAACATCCCCCTAGAACCAGCACCTTGTTTGATACTGAGGATCTCATGGGGCACAATGTGAGGTCCTTGCCCTGAGGAGCTCTCAGCAACTGGACTGGAGACATGTAAACAAGACAAAATCAAGCTAGAATGGTGCCGTGAATGGATGCTGCAGAGGCAAAGAGAAGACTAGCTAACCCCATTCCCTCGAGTTTCCAATTTCTCCCCCTTCACGGATTGTGTTTCCATGAACATGCTGTCTCAAGGATGCTTCCAACGACATCCCAATCCCTTGTGTTGTTTAAAACATAAACCAAAACTCTTCCCCCCCCCAACCCCAAACCTCTCCACCCTTTTACTTTCCATGCCAGGATGCTGTCTCTCCTCTTCCACTCCTCACAACCCAATGGAAGGAATCTCCTGGAGATCTAGGACCCTCCTCCCGCAACGAAAAGCCAATGGCTTCCTCTGAATCCTCACCTTCCTTCACTTTTCAGCAGCGCCTACTTCCTTCACCTCCTTCCCGGAAATCCTTCTCCTTGTCCCAGAAGTCCAGCATTCCCTCTCCTCCAACTGCACTTCCTCACCATGTCCCACCATTGCCTCTCCATCAATGATGCCAGATCTTTAACTCCAACCTCTCTTCCAATTGTTAGACCCAACCTGCCTTGGAACCCCACCACCAACCCCATGAGCTCACACTGCTAAAATCCAAAGCAGCTCCTGCCTAGCAAAGTCAGCCCTGTGCCTCTGCCTTTCTGACCTGCTCTAAGAGCAATGCCATCCCTAGTTTCTGAAGCTTAACACCTCAATGTCATCCATATACAGCACCTCCTTCTGCTCGACTCTGTCCACAGGCCAAGCCAGGCCCACCTACCTCATGTTAGCAAGGCTGCTCTCCACTTCACTATCTTCCTGTAAAATGGTCTGACTTGGCTAAATATATCATAGAACATCTGTCACCTAGTTTTTACTGACTGGCTAAATAACCTGATAGTTTATTGTCCCAAAGCAGTTTCAAAAGACAATAAACTCTTAGCCCAGTGTCTCCTAAGAAAACACTCTATTTACAACATAAAAGAACAGCTAGACCAAGAGAGTCAATGGTAAGTCAATATTCATGGAAGAAACATATACATTACCATATGTAAAATAAATAACCAGTGGGAATTTACTGTGTGACATAGGGAGCTCAAATCAGGTGCTCTGGGACAACCTAGAGGGGTGGGGTGGGGTGGGAGGGAGGCTCAAGAGGGAAGGGACATATGTATACCTAGGGCTGATTCATGTTGATGTATGGCAGAAATAAACACAATATTGTAAAGCAATTATCCTTCCGCTAAAAATCAATAAATTAAACAAATATTCATGGGAGAAAGGGAGTATGTGGCTCACAAGTGCTTATTCATTTCATTTCCAGGCCTTAGCATCAGATTAAAAGGCCAGGGCAGCCGGAAGGAGACAGCTGAGAAGCTTGTCAGACCTCTTACACAGGGCTGGGAGCAATTCCGAATCAGAGAAGGCAGGAGCAATGATGCTGGATGTGAACCCACTGTCATCTAAGAGCATTTGCGCTTCAAATTCCTTAGTCTCTCACCCTAACACCACGCTGCAGGGTGGGCAGGCTTCCCGCCTACCTCCTCCCCTGGACAGTGGGGAGAGCTGTGTCCTGGCCCAGCTCTGCTGCAAAGCCTCAGTGGACCTCTGACTCCTCAGATGCAGCTGCCCCACCGCAAATGAGGCACCTGAACTCTGAACCCGACTCCTCCCAACCCCAAATCCCAATCTGCTATTCTTGCAGGACACAAGCACAAAATGATGTGGCTGGAAGTGATGGCTGCTTCCCCTCTGGGGCCACAGATGCATCAGATCCCTGGGATGAGACGCCACAAGCTCAAGAGGTGGCAGAACGGCACTGAGAGACAGTCTGCAGATTCCCACCCCTGCAAAGGAACGGAGCCATGAACAGGCTTGAGGGAAGCCAGCTGTTCCCTGCAGCTGGTCCCACACTCTCCTGCACATGTCCTGAGAGAGGGGATGGGGACCTAGAAGAGAATTACAAAGAAACACCGCCCAGGCACCACCCAGCTTCTCCTTCGTTCACATATACTGAGGAGTCCTACAATACTAGCAATTAAAGGAAGAAAGCTTTCACGTGGAACTCTACTCAATGTGATGTGGCAGCCTGAATGGGAGGGAGGTTTGGGGAGAATGGATACATGCATATTTAAGACTGGGTCCTTCCACTGTTCACCTGAAATGACCACAACACTGTTAACTGGTTATGTGCTCAGTCGTGTTTGACTCTTTACGACCCCATGGACTGTATCCCGCCAGGCTCCTCTGTCCATGGAATTCTCCAGGCAAGAATACTGGAGTGAGTTAATGCTCTTTTCCAGGGGATCTTCCCAAACTAGGGATCGAACCCATGTCTCCTGCATTGGCAGGCAGATTCTTTACCAATAGCGCCACCTGAGAAGCTGGTTAATTGACTATGCTGCTGCTGCTGCTGCTAAGTCGCTTCAGTCGTGTCCGACTCTGTGCGACCCCTCCGCCGTCCCTGGGATTCTCCAGGCAAGAATACTGGAGTGGGTTGCCATTTCCTTCTCCAGTGCATGAAAGGGAAAAGGGAAAGTGAAGTCGCTCAGTTGTGTCCGACTCTTAGCGACCCCATGGACTGTAGCCTACCAGGCTCCTCTGTCCACCCCAATACAAAATAAAAACTTTAAAAAAAAAAAGGAAGGAAGTTTTTGTTTGAGGGCTTTCCTGGTGGTTCAGGCGGTAAAGAATCTGCCTGCAAACTCAGGAGACCCAGGTTCAATCCCTGGGTTGGGAAGATCCCCTTGAGAAGGAGATTGGCAACCCACTCCAGTATTCTTGCCTGGAGAATCCCATGGACAGAGGAGCCTGGCAGGCTACAGTCCATATGGTGACAAAGAGCTGGACAGGACTGAGCGACTTTCACTGCATCATTCATGCTGTGTTATCTTTCTGCAAAAGAACATGAATTGTGTTTGTGATCCCTTCGCCAGCCAGGCATCAGGCTTCCTGCACAGAGCTACTGGGTAAGCAGCCCATCATACCTGGGCTCACACAGGAAGGCTGTGTTCTCGCCATCTGCTCTCCACACGAGCCACTCTCTGAAGGATGGGTGGCAGAACATGCGGGTTTTGTCTCGCCTCTTGATGAGGAAGCAGGAGAGGGCATCCATCCTCTGCTGGAAGTCCTCCCAGCCCTGCTCCCCTTGGACGTGGCCAGCGTTGATCGCCTGGAAGATCTGCTCATCCGTCATGGGGTGGAGGGATGCCAGGGCCACGTTTAAAATGGGAAGAGCTCTCTCGAAAGCAGACTGGGTCATGAACTTCATGTTGCACTGCAGCAGGTAGAGCTCAGACAGAGACACAGGCACCACCTTGTAGCTGGCGCTCTTGATGACCAGGTGTCCCCTCTGGAAGAGGTCCAAGGTGAGCTTGAGGTACAGGTAGGAGCCGAGGCTCCGCAGAACCAGGTGACTGCTCACTTTGCCGATGAGGGCGGCATCGGCCTTGCCGTTCAGCGAGATATTGCTGAGGATGTCCTGGCTGCTGTGGACCCTGTGCTGGACGTAGGCATGCAGGTCGCTGTGGATGTCCTTATTGTCCGGAAAGTCATCCAAGGACAGCTTGACAAATGGCAGCTCGCTGACGATTTCCTGCAAAGGAACAGGACCCCACAGTGTCACTCCACAGCGATTTCTTTTTCATGTCAGCTGCACTTCAAACCAGATCCCCGAGTTTTCTTTCAAGGAGGATTTTCATGGATTACAGGGACTCATTGTTTTATCTTAAAACGTGTAATAGGATAAATTGAAGATAAAAAGCTTATGTGAAAGAAATGCCTGATGTAAGATTAAATCAGAAAAGGCTTTCCTGAGGCCCTTATCCGAGGATGCGGAGCCAAGTGAGATGGAAGAGCCTTGAGCTGACAGTGACAACCTGGCTGCACTAGCAATGGGGCACTGAGACCCCCAGGTGACCTGATAGCCATAATCTTTACACTGTGCAACTGGTGATACAACAAGGACAGACAAAAACTAACACTGTACATCTAAGACCATGGCCAGACACTGAGATCAGAGGCATTCTTCGCTGTGTGTCAAGATACCCAACCAGGTCATCTGAAACTGCCCCCAGGCTGGGCCCTGGGGACTGCTATAATGAAGCTGTCCGACTTTCATATAGCCCACTATTTTTGTTGTTGCTGTTAGTTGTTTTTTGGTAAACTTTTAAATTGAAATGTAACATACAGAGGTGCACAAATCCTAACTGCATGGTGTCATTCACTTTCTCAAAGTCAAATATACCTGTGGGACCAGCAGGTAGACACAGAACATTTCCAGCTCCAGACACCCTGTCCCTTTGCCATCCCACAGGTAAGCACCTGCGGGATGACACTTAACAGTAGAGGTGAATTTTTTCTTTTTTTTTTTTGTTTAAACATCCCACTATCATTTCTGTAACATGTCCTCACTGAATGTGACAGCTGTAGGAGGCAGGCTGAGAACAATTACCCCACTGTACATGGACGCTAACCAAGCCTCTGAAAACTCAACACAGCTCGAATGCAGAACACAGGATTTCTGCTCCCATGCTGCTGACTGCCAAACTCCCACTGTGTGAAGTGTGACTGAAAAGTGTATGAATCAAATGTCTACAAAAACAAACGCCAAGTGCATATGAGGTCCAATTTTACTTTTAAAGAGGAAAAGAAGAACCCAAATGCTATTTTAAAATAAATATCATCCTAAAGGGGAAAAAAAAAAAATCCATGTCTTGTATCTTTACTAAAAAGGGATGGGGTAGATGGAAGGAGTCAATGGTTGTTAAGATATAATTACAGAGTTCAAAGGGGGAGACAGATGAGGAATAGAATTTTTAAAAAACACATACACTCTTCACTTTGCTGCATTATCTCGTGTTTAAGTTTTATGAAAAACTGGACCTTTTTTCAGAATTGGCCTTAAAAATCTTCCTCCCTTCTCTCTCCCTTATCTCTTCATTGAAAAAAAAATTCACTGCAAACTCATACAAATAACTACCGGCAAGAATAACTTGAAACCCTTAGTAGACTTATTGGCCAGGCACCTAAAATAGCCCCCTAAACTGAGTTGCGATGAACTGGGGCAAGACACTTCCATTTTGGAAGCACTAGCATAGCTTAATGAAATTAGGGAACTTACCTGACACCTTGATAAATGTGCCTTGGGGGTAAAAAAAGGTTAGAGATCTGCCTGTTTAGGGCTCTGTACACTAATATTTCAAAGTTCCAATACAGTTTTCAATTCAGCAGCAAAATGACTTACAACAGTTTAAGTTGTTAATATTAACCTAAAATTATAATTGTAAAAATTGCAAAATTGAGGCATAGGGTCTTGGAAAGATATTTGAGGATTCTTTTTTTACCTGGAAATTTGCTCTTACAGTCACAATCAACTTCAACCAAGTAGGGAATTTAGAAATAATCTTGGTAATAAATGAAGAAAGCGTATCTCCATAATCAGGTTTATGAAACTCAGCTTCATTTAAGCCATCTATCAAAATAATGTATTCTTCTTCAGGAATTTTCTGCTCTAAAAGATAAAATGATTTTTTTTAAATTAAGAAATTATACATTTCTATAAGATAGCACCACCCAGTGTATTTTAATGCACAATTTAAAGTGTTAGGGAAAACTAAAAAGGTTTACATATGTCAGAATAAGTGGTTTTCACAGAAGCGTATTTTCTATTAAATTTGTAACGAAAACCAGAGTGCAGAGCCAAAGGAAGATCAATTCCCACCAAACAGTTTTCAGAAACATACTGCATCACACACATTAGCAAGATCTCACCCACGTGTATGATTACAGTTAGCTCTTCAAAAACTCCTGTCACTGGAGTGAGTGACAGCAAAGATAACCAGCACACACTGAGATGAAACCTGCAAAAGACTCCAGGTCCTGTCCCCCCACCCCGCCCCACAGAGCTCCCTTGATGGATTCTGGGAAGGCAAGAGGACCCTGCAAGGTCAGAGCATCCCACCGAAGGCGCACAGCCAGTGAAGGCGAAAACTCTGCTACACGGAAACCTCCAAGCCTAAACCTAGCTTTCTATTCATTGGTGCCAGCTTCCTGCCCGGCAATGAGGAGCAGTGATAGCGTATGTTTCACTCCCCTCTCCCTGGCACCAAATGGCAGACGTGCTATGGAGGCAGGTAGACTAGCTCAAAAGGTAAGGAGCAAGGGGCAGGAAAGATGAATAGACAAAGGCCCAGAATATCACTAATGTCTCTACTGAGACAGTCAAGGGCAAAAAACCCAAATGACCACTTCAAGAAATGATTTTAGCTTCAACTGAACAGTGAAAGTGTGTCCATTCAGTTATGTCCAACTCTCTGCGACCCTATGGACTGTAGCCTGCCAGGCTCCTCTGTCCATGGGATTCTTCAGGCAAGAGTACTTGAGTGGGTTGCCATTCCCTTCTCCAGGGGATCTTCCCAACCCAGGGATCGAACCCAGGTCTCCTGCATTGCAAGCAGATTTAGCGTCTGAGCCATCAGGGAACAGAGGCCCCTGGAAAAACATCCTGGCAAGTTCCCCAACAATCAACATACTCCCAACATACTCCCTCGCTACTGAGGAGTGCAAAATATGCAGGCAGCAGTTTCTAGGGAGTAAGTCATCTAAATAACCTCTTGTTACAAATTAGCTACTTTGGAAATGTTCAACTGGGGAGTTAATTCTTACTGGAGGTATTCCATTTATAAGGACACTATTTGGAGGGGGACAAGGTGGGGCCCTGGACTGAGGATTCTGAGGAAGGGGAGGAGGCATGCACCCCCACATCCTCCCTGTGCCCACTTCGCTCCCTCCCCCAGGGCCGAGCAGACCCCCACCCCCATTCTGAGGACCATCCCGGGGAGAGGGAGGACATGGCTGGCCGCTGGGAAGTACCGTTTCTCAGGCTTGTGAGCGGCTCCAGCACGCCCCTCTTGAAGGCGGCCACCGGGTCCTGCACACAGGACCTGAGGCTCAGCATGCTCTGGAGCTGGGGCTCCCTTATCAGCAGGTCCCGGTAGGCGGCCAGCTGGTGGGACCGGCAGAGCAGGGCCGCGATGCTGTGCACGAACTCGGGCACCAGGCACGTGTAGGTGTTGTCGGCCTGGCAGTAGTGGTAGGCCACAACCTGCGGGGAAGCAGAGCCGTCAGCATCGCCTTATCCTCTCTGCACAGCTCCTTCCACGCTCTCCAATGGGATGCAATCCTCCCATTCTCTAAAAAGACACGTTCCTTCTATTCCCCAGGACTGAGTCATCATTTAGCTTAATGGATTCAGTAATTCCTCCACTTTGGAAGGAATGCTAAAGTTTGCTGAATTCTAGGCTGACTTTAAGTTGTAGTCACAAATCTGTCTTGACTGCCCCTAAGATCACCACAAGTTACTCCTTCTGTGTTGAATATAAATGAATAAAAGTTATTCAGGAAATGTAAAGTCTACCCTGGCTTAAAACAATTTTGAGTCATCTGGATATTCTTGATATCCACTAGTACCATAGTCACTACATGCCTGTTTTCAAAAAGAGCAGCATCTCCTTGGGAAACTCATTTCCAGCATCCAAAAAGCAGATACAATTGGTGGCAATGAAAGCCAGGCTGTCAAGTCACTGCTGCTTCCTCTTGCTGGCAAGAGGGCAAGGCAGCCTGGCTCAGGCTCTCAGCCTCCTCCCCACACTTCCAGCAACACCATGGAGAAGCTCAACGGCAGACACTCCCAAAATCCTGCCTATCATGTGAAGGGACACGTAGGAGAAGGGAGGCTCCTGCCCATGCACTGAGAGGATTGTTTTTGTTGGGATGGATTTGAAGTGTCAGCAAGCTATTGATTCAGAGAGACCCCCAAGGAAAGTGCCAGATGTGGCTCTGTCTTGAGAGTGGGAGGCATACTGCAGACAAATGAAAAATATGCAGCTTTCCCAATGAGGATGAATGGAGGAATGTTAAGTACAAGCTGGTGGTGGCGGTTGTTGTTTAGTCACTAAGTCGTGTCTTACTCACTTGTGACCCCATGGATGGTAGCCCACCAGGCTCCTCTATCCATGAGACTTCCCAGGCAAGAATACTGAAGTGGGTTGCCATTTCCTTTCTCCAGGGGATGTTTCTGACCCAGGGATCGAACCTGTGTCTCCTGCATTGGCAGGAGGATTCTTTACCACTGAGCCACCAGGGAAGCCCCAAGTATAAGGTAAGGAAGGTGAAGAAGGTCAAAACACATTCATGTAAAGTGCTTTATGTTTTTCAGAGGGGTCTGTGTCACTGCTGTCCCACTCAGCCCTACAAGCCCTGCAGAAGCAGGACAAGAACCACTGGCTATGGATCAGAGCTGAGAGCAGCAGACACTCAGGTTAATGCCCTGCCAGGGTGACCGACAGTCAGTGGAAGATCTGAAGTCTGATTCCAGGTCTACAGACTCTTACAAAGCAGGTGGCAGGATAGGTGTGGCCAATTTGGAACCCACGTGACTTCTGTTTTTGATTACGTCTATCATGGACACTGGAGAAGGAAATAGCAACCCACTCTAGGATTCTTGCTTGGAGAATCCACAGACAGAGGAGCCTGGCCGGCTACAGTCCATGGGGTTGTAAAGAGTCGGACACGACTGAAGTGACTGAACACGCATCATGGACACTCAGAGGGAAGAGGACTGCTCTTCCCTTCTCAACTGGACAGAGCTTAACAGCAACAAAAGGGGACCTGTGAGCTTGTACAAACTACCAGTGAGCCAGCACCACCTAGCATGGTGTTTGATAATAGGAAGTCTGGCAATCCAAGAGTGGGGCATGAAATCAATTTGAAGCCATAAAACCTTTTTTAATTTAATACAGTGAACTTTATAGACGTAAGAATAAGTATATAATGTTTTTGCTTCAGTTGTGTGTGTGATGATGTGTGTGAACACCAGGTGTTTAGTATAACATGTATTTCTTACTGTGGGTCCCAAACTGGTTTTGAAAACCACTGTCACAGGTGGCTGTGAAGTCTGCACCATATCCCTCATCCCAGATCACCCGTTCATGGCCAGAGGACTGCCCCAAATCAGTGGTCAGGGCGTTGGGACTGCCCAGGCTGGGTGAGGAATAGCCTTTCTCGGGAAAGCAGAAGCAAGGAGCAGGTGTCTAGGGCTGGGGAACATTCGTTTCAGTTCCCCTGCATCAACCTCACCCGAGGGGGTTCCTCACAGATGCTTCTCACCACTGTCCACTTGTGGTGGTTCTCCAACATCACCAGCTCACGCCCCTTCTGGCCTGGGAGACCCAAGTGGCTCACAAGGAATGAGAGTGGTAACTGCTGCCGTGCAGGAGGGCAGCTTATGAACCTGTGCTGGATGTTGAGCAGATTGAAAATTTCAGAAGGACCTTGATGATCAGGTCCTAGGAAGGGAAAGTCAGCCAAATCTCTTTACAACATCACAAGAAACCTCTGACAGAAAGACATTTGTAACCAAGGGCCCTAGCAACAGAGTGTGGGTGGGGGAGGAGGCCTGGGGCATGGTAGAGGCTCCCAATCTCCTGCTTTTATACCAAATGAAAAATGAAGGAGGGCATGTGCTTACAAAGACGGATTTGTGGTGAGTGCAATGATATCTATGGCGGCTTTGAGGAACTCTTTCAATTCATCATTTAAGATGAATAAATAGTCCACTGCCAGTGTCCTAAAATATTAATTTTCATGAGTACCTTTTATTTCAAGTACTCCATCACAATTTTATCCAAAGCTATATTTTCGAATTAAGCAACTCTTGTCTCCATTTTAAGATCCCTTTTTAAATTCATTTCTCAAAAGCCACACTGGCAAATCTCTCTCTCTGGAAGGCTCCCATAAAGCAGGAGCAGGTTACCTTAGAAGCCAAGTATTTCACTGCATCCTCTCGTGGTCTCTGGTTCTCAGGAGCATCAGACCCAGACAATGGGGGGGATTTAGCCACACCAGTACCACTTGTAGAAGAACTTGGTGAAAGCAGTGGAGTGAAAGGAACATCCTGGGAGGAATCTGAAGCTGCAATGAAGAGACCAGTTTCATTATGTACAAGGATAGTGTGGGATGCTGAACATACTTCTTGGTTGGACCCAGAGAGTATTTTAACAGCTAATGAGTGAACATGGTACCAAATGCAAAGGCCCAAATGGGAATACAGACTCCTTCTCAGCCCTGTCTCCCATTACCCAGGTGCCCTCCCAGTAGAACCGCTGTTCCTGGCTTCATTATTTTTGGTTAAAAAAAAAAAAAAAAAAAACCTTCCTGGCTCCCTGTTACTATTCACCCTGTTAGAAATACTTTGTTTTATTACACATAAAATAAGCTACAGGTTGTCAAATTTGCCACTCCTTCCCATTTGAAGTTAGTTTTTATAATTTTGTAAGTCCAGCATAGAAGACAAAGGCTGTAAAAACCAGATGAAAAAGAATTCTGCACAGACTCCTCCTGGCTTGTTCTGCCAGAAGACTAATCCTGAATTTTAGGACCCTGCATTCCTCAGAGCACTTGATCAGGCCTCACTGCCCCCATCAGGAGGGTGACAGGCCTGAGAGCTGGGAAAACACGAGGGAGGGCTGGCCTCACCCCAGGTCATACCTACAGAAGACTGTGAAAGACAGAGAACTCTCCAGCACGTGATCACAAACCTGACACAGCAGCTGGAACATGAGGAAAACGGGGAATTTATGCCTATCCAGACAGCAATTCCCTCCACCTTTCTTATATTCATGCAATAAACTGGACTAGCAGTTAAACACAGACATACTTTTTGGTGATGAGCTGGGGCTGTTGGAAGCGATCTGCCTCATGCGGCTTCCATGGCAGCTCAGTGCCACCAACTTAGAAATGATGGCCGTCTTCCCAAAGCCCACGTTTCCAACAACCACCGCGCCTCTGTTTTCTGTCAGTTCTGTGTTCCTCAAGTTTTCTTCTATCTGGTGAAAGAGCCAATCCCTTCCCACAAACACAGAGTCTGTGGTTATGCTCGGTACTTCAAACAATAATGGTTTCAACAAAATGTCTTGTGGCTTGTAGGGAGCAAATCGTGCTTAGGGAAAAAAAAAGATCATTATTTTAGAAGAATGTCAATATTTTATACACTAAAAAACTCAGTTTATCATTGCTTGGATGGTTTTACAATACAAGGGGATCTGCAAGTATTTCCAGCATGGTTCTTATAATAATTCCTAATACCTCATTTATCATACCTTATTGGTCTTACAAAGGGTCCTATTAAAATGACTCTAGCCCTTTCATGCTTCTAAGTTATTCACATGACTCAAGATAGATACAGAGAGGATTAGAGAAAGTGATGAAGGGGCCAAATCATGTCTCATCAGTTTATCTGAAATAGTACTTAAGACCTGTTTCTTCCACTTCTATAGGAAAAAACAAAAATGCATTTCCCCTAAAGACAGTGTCCCAGCTCTTCTTGGGGTGTGGTGGTGCTTTGACTCTTACTGTGAGATTTTTGGCCACTCAATTGTGCACTTCAGCCAGAAGCAGGAGGTGGCCCACAGAGCCTAAGAAACTGTAACAAAGCTGATTCTTTGTTGGTGACCAAAAAATCTAGTGAGTGTTAAACAATCCCTGAGTGTTAAACAACCCCTCACTTCAAAACAACATACTGCAGAATAATTTTTCAACTCCAGAAGCAAGTTCATTACATAAGGAAGAGGCTCCAAAACTATTAAGGATCGTTTCCTAGCACACCTTAGAGACACAGACTTCTTGCATACATACACTTCATATCATGTTTTAAAAACAGCTGGCTTGAATGCTGGTTACCAGAGACTTTCCATGTTTAGTGAATGAGCTCATCACAGCCATAATCACAGCAGATGCAAAGATAAATACCTTTAACTTCCTGTGCCCTACCTCCAGCCGTATTGTGCCACGGTAACCTAATTGATGTCCGAAGGGGAGCATTTCTCTGTCCATCCAAATAACTCAGGTCTTCCAATTTGGTTGAGCTCGTTGCTGTAATATTAAACCAAAGTTTAGTCTCTTCAAAGTTGAGTTTAATAACATACCCAAACTACGAAAAATTATAAATTATAAAGCCATTCATTTCAGGCTTTCAACAAAATTTACTTCAGAGTGACTTTGGTTTTGTTTGCCTGCCCCCATTAACATTTCTGTCAGTGTTGTTAACTGAGAAGTGGACAAAACCAAGAGCTCCTCATGCTTGAGCCAAAGTCATGTTGATATGGTTGCCAGAATCTCCGTTACTCCAGGAAAGAGACAGACCTCATCAAAAATTTTTATGAAGAAAGCTGAATCAAGTGAAACTCAGTAAAGCTTCAGTACTGACTACAAACACACAGCACAGTGACTTTTCATCTCTGCAGCTCGAGAGAGTCTTCCACTGTCACTAGAATTCCAGCTGTGCTAACTAGGTGAGCAGATTCTACATGGACAATTCCTCAGGGCTTAGAACCCTAAAAGTCAGCTCTTGGCAGTAAAAGTAACCAAGTGGACTTTATCAGAAAGCTTCAAATTTTTATGTATACATTATAGATTATATATTATACTATATTATGTTTATGTATTTTTTTAATTCTAAAAACAAGTAATCACATTTTCCTCTGATCAAATAACTAAGAGTCATGGCACATAGTTACCTGTTAAAAAGTTTTACGGATCTATTCAAACACACATAAGGTGAATTATAAAAATAATCGGTACAAAATAATTTTGTTAAGTCTTAGCAAATTTTTAAAGCAAATACACAGTTCGTGTTTTCATCTTAAAATAGGAACCTTCTCCTATTTATATATATATATATTCTAGGTCATAATGAGAAAAATATAAATAAAATCAAACCCAATCTGGTTTGGGGGTTAAGGAGTTCATTATAAAAATAATGACAATCCTAGACATATGATTATCTTACAGGGATACAGACATCACTTGAGGGGGAATGATAGGGAAGAGGGAGTTCTACTTCCAGGGCTAAAGCTTCTAAGACTGGTGAAATCACCAGTGTGACAGAATTTCGAAGGACAGAAGTCAAGCTGGGCCATCTGCTTGCTGAAAACCCTCTGGCTACCCCATGGGCTCGGATGCAGCAGCTGACCGCCAACCAGCACCATCTGCCTGATCTGGGCCCTTCCTACTTCCCCTCCTAAGGCCTCGGTCCTTTTCTTCCTCACTTTTGGCACCACCTCCTCTCACTCCTCCATTCAGCAGGCACGTGGGTGGCTCATGGCCTGGCTCTGTGACAGGGCATCCACTCTGCTGCACTCTCCAGAGGCCAACTGACCGTGTGCCCTGCTCAAAGTCCCAGGCCACGGAGAAACACCAGACAGCTCGACTCTACGGCAGCACACACTGACGCTTCTTCAGTGCATATCCACAGCCTGTTCACACATGCTGCACACAGTACGTCAATACTCCACACCAACCTTTCCTCTTAGAAAGATACAGCTAATTCCCTATGCAGGACTTCCAAGTGAGCCTAAGGTATGGGAATCCAAGGCAATATCTAGCTTCTCTCCAGGTCCTTCACAACCAGGGCATGGGAAACTTCCTAGATGGCCAGCAGGACCACACCCATCACCCTGATTCCGTATAGTAATACTGCTTAGTACGTATTTCCAGGCTCCCACCTGGGACCTGGGACTCTGACTCGGGGCTCTGCAAATGACCGCTCTTCAGCACACCTCCTTGTGAACACACCGACATGGTGAAGGCTGAGACAGAAGGAGTAACCTCAGCTATATTCTGGCCACAAGCTGGTTCAGTTCAGAGCTGGAAAAGCCCAGACTGTCTGACCTGCTGCCTCAACCCCAGAGGGCACAGAGATGCCTGTAGCCTCCAAAGGCTTCCCACTTACCTTCTTATCCTGACCCCTTAAAACATGACATTCAGTTCAGAAATTTTTTGACAACCGAAGATTTAAGAAGAGACTATACAGAGCACTTCAAAGAAAGGACTGCAAAAAAGCCCAAGTCTGACACAGAGGCAGGAGATAGGAGGTTTCAAATACCTCTTTGCAGATATTCAGTGACCACAGTTTCAGTTCCAAAGTAGGGAAAAGAGCGGCCCAGCAACTCCAGAGGTCTATGTTGAACACCTTGCTTTGAAATGGACCACTGCTCATCAGGACTGCAAGCCACCAGCTGCTGGCTCCTTCCACTTTATAAAGTGTCATCACAGCCACTGAGAGTGATGGAAGAGGAGCAGCAGTGACGCTCAGGTGTTCAGTCCCACACCCAGGTGACACCCTAGGATGACAACATGCTATCCTTTCACACACTCCCAGGAATTCTCAGATGCTACAAAAATTAGCTCATTTCTGGTATTTAAAAAATAAATGCTTTCAAAAGCCTTAACACTATTCAGGGCCCAGAAAAATCAGAAGGAAAGCAATAATTTCATGGTGTAATAAATCTACTGCTAGTACCTCTACAATTAAATTAATTATACACTCATGGCATACACATATTGTGTCTAACATCTGGGTGAGAAGTACATTTTAAGATGCTGCAGGAAAGAGGGTTTTTTGGTGGGGAAAGGAGGTAGGGGTGGAATGGGTAGATGGAGAAGCAGAGGGAGACTTGTCTAAGCTGAGCAAAGGGAACATCTATTAAAACACCATGGATTAACCTATCAAAGGTAAGTGCATTAAGTCCAAGGCAATTATCAGTCAGAGTCTCAAGAAAACTGGCTGGTGATTCTGCCTGTTGGTTTCCTAAACTAAACAGTGTTCTGTGATTCACTTAGAAAGTATTTCAAAAGGCAAAAAAACAAACAAACAGTAGTCCAAAAGGGTAGAGCTCAATTATCCAACTTCTGGATTATCCAAGATATCATTTTAAAGGCTTCTCATTCTGCTTTTTAATGAAGGAATAAAGTGTCTGTGTTATGTATTTTGATGTGGCATATACAATAATAACCAGACTGCAGCTTTCTAAATCAATGCCACTTCAACAAATGCTTTGCCAAAGAAAATCTCTGTATAGCAAAACAATCACCAAACCTAGCCAACTTACTTTCATAACCTTTGACCAAAAAATTCCACTGTATGAGACAGTTAAGAATGAAGCAACAGCTCCAGTTCTCTGTAACAAGCTTAGTGACAGTAAAGGCAGGCAGCCTTTGGAGCTTGTTTCCATATCCTCACCCCCCAGGGAAACTATGTCCTTTGGGGAAGCTGGCATCACCTTTCTTTCTCCTGCTTAGCCCTTATTCTGTTTCACATACCAAAACACCTTTCCTATCAAACAGCAGTTTCTCTGTGTTTATATGGATCTTGACATGCAAACACTTTGAAGAGATTTCAGTATACGGTCCTTCCCACCTTTCTTCAGTCCACCAGTGAGTGTTGCCTACTGCTCTGTTTGTAGCAACCTGCCTTCTAATCCCTAGATAAACAGGACTGCATATAGTCTATAACATGAGTCTTTTATTCAATGATACTTGAAAAATCTTGCCATTCCCTCTTAAAAAAAAATTTTATTTATTTGGCTGCACCGAATCTTAAGCTGCAGCATGAGGGATCTTTTTGGCATGAGAACTCTTAGTTGTAGTTTGTGGGATCTAGTTTCCTGACAGGGATGGAACCCAGCCCCTCTGCACTGGAAGTGAAGAGTCTTAACCACTAGACCACCAGGGGAGTTCCACCATTCCCACCTAACTGCAGTTCAGCTTTAGGAGTAAAAGGGTAGGCAATGAAGAATCCACCAGACTCCTAGCTTGTTAGCAGATACTATAATGTAAGGCACTTTCTTATTTCCTTCCAAAATATGCTTTTAGTTTATAAAATATGCAACATGGGAGAAATGAGCAAATCCATTAGGCTAAGCAGTCACTGCTCAAGCCCAGAGGTAAAACTCTCCCAATTCCACAGGAGGTCTGGTTCAAGGGCATCCATAGAAGCTAATGAATGAGCACAGCAGAAATCAGAAAGCCCTGTTCTATAATCGCTGCAGTCTCCTGGAAATGCTCAGCTCACACCCACTGTCACTTCACGTGGCAGGAAACCACATAAAAGAACATCAAGCAGAAAACATAACCCGAAAGGGGTCCTTTTAACACTGTTAAATTAATTTATTAATGTGTTTCCTAATTTTAAAATAGCTCCATTCAATTGAATACAAGTCTGCCATTTTGTTGAAGTCAATATAGCTATGAAGTCCTGGGATAATACAAATGAACCTTTCATCATATCCAAGTAAAAAGGGTCTAAAATGCCATGGGTGCAACATATTATGCCATAGATGATGGGATGGTGGTGGGAGGACACACTACCTTCTGGAAGAACCATCATTCAATACATTCAATACACATAAAGCTCTCAGTACTTCCTTCTGGCAGGCACACCAAATCCCTCTTCTGGAACAAGGCCATTTTACTTCCTTTGAAAGTGAATTAAGAGTTGTGTCTCTGAATTCTTCCATTAGGACCGTATATTTATCAGCCACTTTGGAGTTCCACTGTAAAACACACCCAATGACAGCCAAAGTGGCCTGGCCCATCCCAAAGGAGCAGTACAGAGTCACAAAGAAACACTTTGATGCAGGAAGAGAGATCCTGGGCCCAGGCCCTGGCAGAGGAGAAATCGTTAAGCATCTCATTGGTAACAAACAATGATCAAAACAAGCTCCTCTTCTAAATTCAACAGAAGAGCACCGAGCTTAGAAATTTGGGACCTTGAAGCAGGCACAGCAGCTCAGATGTAGGGTTCCCTTCCCCGCCCACTGTGAACTAGCACCTACTGACCAGTCAGCCAGCACCAGTCACCACTTTCACATTCTCTTCTCAGCTCCAGCTGCCCCATCTTGCTGAGACATGACTGTCTGGCCTGTTTCCATTTCCTTCATGGAGAACTTGCTTTTCTGCTGCTCATGTTTTAAACCGTGAGCTCCCTTATAACTGAATTATACAAAACTGGATCTCCCATCTATATGATGAACCTCAACTATAGAAAATTAGTTTGAAAGCTGGATTAGAAATTCTTTTGAGGGGTGGGTGGAAGGGAGGTTCAAGAGGGAGGGGATATACACATACATATGGCTGATTCACATTGTATGGTAGAAACCAACACAACATTGCAAAGTAATTATCCTTCAATTAAAAGTTAAAAGTAAATTGCAATGAAAATTCAGGGAATGGAACAAAAAAAGAAATTCCTTGAGCTGATATTAACAAACTCATTCTAAACAATGATTTTCCTTGATTAAGCTGTAAATCCTGCATTAACTCAGGCTTAAAATAATCTGACAGAAAAC
The DNA here is from genome assembly GCF_054371585.1 of Giraffa tippelskirchi. Lineage (NCBI taxonomy): Eukaryota > Metazoa > Chordata > Mammalia > Artiodactyla > Giraffidae > Giraffa > Giraffa tippelskirchi. The sequence goes on from NC_137277.1 coordinate 99,059,190, forward strand.
AACAAAATTCTGTAAAGTATTATCCTTCAATTAAAAAAAACAAAAACAAGGACAGAGTTTTTGGTCCTTTCTTCCCTCATATACAAAGAGCCATATAGTCTAAGTATTAGATTTAAAGAATTCTAGAGGGGAAAGGTCACTTAATGACCATTAAATGCAGCTTTATGTTTACATATGGGTTTACGCTCATGTTTACAGATGGGTACAGTAAGGCCTGCAAAAGTAAGTGCCTGACCCATTATCACAAGGGTGGCTTGTGTCTGGATTAGATTCCCACGTAAAGAAAGTGAGCAGTGGGCGCCTCAGACCCAGCGAGGTCACCCTTCCAGGGAGAGGCATGGCCTTACCTGCAACTGAGTTGGGCCGTGGCATTATTAGCGAGCTGGAGCTCTGAGAATAAGGGACCGGACCATCTCCAACTGAGGCTTCGGCTTTGGGCAGCACGCTCTCCGCTGGCCCAGGGGGCTCCTCTTCTGCCACTGGGGAGCAATTATCTGCCCTGCGGTCATGGAGCACTCCCTTCTGTACCCCTAACCTTAGGCTTCCGTCCTTATTCCATTCCAAACTGGAGCCACTCCGGTCATCATTTTCCGATGAACTTGTAATTGTGGCTGAAATGAGAGACCAAAATACTTTGAAGGAAGCCAGGAATAGCTGGGGCTCTTGAGAGTTCACACACAGACACACAGACACACACACACCATCCCCATGAGCAATGGTTTTCTGGTCTGTGCAGATTGTTATCAAACCATGTTTCATACAGTGTATTTTGGTAAGTTAGAAGAATGTTGCTTATCAGAGGAAATAAACTGCTAAATCATTCTACAGGGGAGGGAAAAGAAAACTCTGATAAGATAATGAAAAAACTGTCTAAAAGTATCTGAGAGCTAATAGTAAATCTATGTAATTTGGAAATGATATACCCTGCCTTTTAACAAAGATGAATTGCTCACAAAAGAATTCAAATCTCATTAAATTCCTTTGAACCTTTAAGTATTTTTCCCAAATTAATAATATTTGTGCACAGAGAGAAGGGGCAGGACAGTACAATGGTTAATGCAGAAAGATGTAGGAGGAAAATCTATAAAACATAATCCAATGATAAAGTCAGACAGAAATTTAATCCTTAGAATTAAAACATTATAGCATCTGTTCAAGACATCTGGAGAGGCCGACTTGACTTTAATCCTTTAGCAGCCTAGGATGGAAACCTTGAGGAAACCAGGGACAGGAATACATAAGCATGGGAAGGGATACTTGACGGCAGAATTAATATTTAACCTCTTCCAAGAAAACCAGGATGGAAAAGCATCTTGGCAAAAAAGGAGAAATAGGGCAACATTCACTCTATAAATCTACTAACAGCCACTTCCGACTTAAAGATACTGAGCCATATGTGATCCATTTGCAAACACAGGTCCCGCCATGGGTCCAACACTGGCTTGTGTCCTTGAGAACAGAGGCCAGGTCCTCTGATCTCCACTGGGATCCCAGTGGCCCAGGCCGTTAACTGCAAGACTTCAGTGGGAGCACACTGGGTCACAGTGTATTCAGGACCCAGACGCCAGGATTAAGCTACTTCATCAACATACACACTTTATCAGCAGGCTGGTGAGTTAGCTCCAACAGAGTCTGTTATCTGGGATCAAAGGGTCTGAAGCAGTTTTATTTTTACAATGCTCTTTATGGTTTAGAAGCAAAGACAAAACAATTTCCTGCTGTGATGTGACTGCAGGGTATCCTATCACAATTTTAAAACTGTCTTTGCTCCTGGACTTATCATCCACTGCTCCCTCCTTGCTTAAAAATCCCTCCTATGTGCTGAAGCCTCCTCAGAAGATTTACCATTAGCTGATCCCTTCCTTTTCTGAACAACACAGGGCCTGGCCCATATTCAGTGCTCAGTAAATGTCTGCTTATTCAATGGATGAGCTCAAACTACAGAGATAGGACATTTACTCTCACTGTTGCTGGTTCAGGATTGCTGGCATTTAGTCTCTAGCCAAAGTGTAAGCTGATTTGGGATGGGACCGTCACACCTTTAGGGAACTCCTAGCATTTCCAAGTATTCTAGCAGGAGGATTACTACTAATATTTCCATCTATTTGGAATCGATCCGTCTTCATTGTGCGTGTTTTTTAAATGGGACATTCATATGCGCATCCGTTTATTAAGTATGACTCTTTCCAACCTAAAAATGCAGGTGGTGCTAGTAATAACAGTAGCTAGTATCTACTGAAGGTTACTGTATATCAGGGATTGTGCTAAGGGTTTCATCTAAGTCGCTTCAGTTGTGTCCGACTCTGTGTGACCCTAGACGGCAGCCCACCAGGCTCTGCCATCCCTGGGATTCTCCAGGCAAGAACACTGGAGTGGGTTGCCATTTCCTTCTCCAGTGCATGAAAGGGAAAAGTGAAAGCGAAGTCACTCAGTCGTGTCTGACTCTTTGCGACCCCATGGACCGTAGCCTACCAGGTTCCTCTGTCCATGGGATTTTCCAGGCAAGAGTACTGGAGTGGGGTGCCATTGCCTTCTCCCAAGGGTTTCATAGGATTACCTTAATTTATTAATGAGATTGTTGCCTCAATCATCATTAGTTACTAATGATAATCTCTTAATAAGCTATGATTGTGTCACAAACTTTCATTTAGAAGTCCAATGTTCAGGACTCAAAATGCTTTTCCTGCAGGCATGTTGTAATTAGCTAGGTTCCAAGACCACCCCAACATCTAAGTTACAGTTCCAGAGTAGGGGTGACTGATCTGGTTTTTAGGTTGTGGTTGTTTTATTTGAGGGATCATATTCTTAAGGTGAAAAACAAGGTCCAAGAGATGTTCCTCTTCATTTGCTCTCCCTGAGTGCCATGCACTTCTGAATCAAACCTCTATCTCAGACCTCAAGCAGTGGGAACAGGGACTCCTTACTTCATGTTACAAATGACAGCACTTGGAAGCAGGACTTCAGAGGCCCCAGCAGCAGCCAGGCAGGGACAGTCTGGTCAGGGCTCGTGGACTGCAGGGACTGAAGACCCAGTCAGCTGGGCCACAAGTGCCCGGGCCCTGACAAGTGGCATCATTCAGGTCAGGGAGAGGAAGGGAAAGGCAGCGGGGGAGGAGGAGAAAGGTCCCCAGCTGCAGGAACAGCAGCTGGGAAGAGAGGTCCTAGATGGGGCCGCAATTTCAAAAGGAGAATATTATATAAATTTATGTTTGTAAGTAGGAGACTCTCCCACCGCCCTTATGAAGTTCACCTAAGAGATGCATTCCAGCATCCACCTTCACCCCTGGTGAAAGACAGGCAGGTGAGACGCTCTGAAGCCAGGCCCCTCCCACAAAGATGCTCCACTAAGACTGCCCCACTTCACAACCTTCTTCCCTGGGATCCCAGGTCAGGCTGCCAGCTGGAAGCCCAGGCAGCGAACTTTCATCTCGGTTCATAGATGATGAAGCACTGAAGTAGATCCAGGGGGGCCAGATAAAGGCCCCAGTTTCCCCATCCAACCTGAGAAGCACAACAAATAGGACAATTCCACAGCCTCCAAGAAAAGGAAAGCAGTTCTTAAAACAAATGACCTGCTACTCAAAAATACCTATTCTTCCAGGCTAACAGGAATATACTCGTGATTAAGTTAACACAGTCACCTTCAAGTTCCCCACACAAGGCAACAACTTAAATATGATGATTAACATAAAAGGTTCTGAAAAATAACGGCTATTTGACATTTTCTGGAGCCTGGATAATCTTGAGAAGTCCCTTAACAACTGAAAAATTCTATCATCTTATTCCTTCAACTAGTACAGATGCCAAGAAAGTGAAAGTGTTAGTCACTCAGTTGAGTCCAACTCTTTGCGACCCCATGGTAGCCAGGCTCCTCTGTCCGTGGAACTCTCCAGGCAAGAATACTGGAGTAGGTTGCCATGTTCTTCTCCAGGGGATCTTCCTGACCCAGGGATCGAATCTAGGTTCTCCTGTATTGCAGGCGTATTCTTTACCATCTGAACCACCAGCGAAGCCCAGTACAGATGCCGGTGTTCGTCAATTAAGTCTTGCCACTTTCATTTCACTTTCATCATCACTCAGGCTGGGTCTCAGTCACTCTGCAAATAGGCAGGATTCTGTAAAACGAGTGACTTATTAGGCATTATGTTTTATCAAGCTACGAGGTTAGGCTGTGCCTTGTAAGTCAGTATTAAACTAGGTTTGCTCTTTTACTCGTGTGTGATACTACTTCTAACTCTCCATGTAACCTGAAAACTCCGTTTAGGCAGGAAAAGTGGGTCATCTTCCTCAGAAGTAACAGCACATTTACCCAGACCTACTCATGCACAGGGCTGTACCACCTCCAAAGCACTTTCAAATCATGTTAAGACACATACATGATCACTACAGCATGTGAGAAGACGTGGAAAGGCTGAGAACCATCAACACTACTTTACAGATATGGAAACACACTGGGGAAAAACTAACCAAACTCACACATACACAAGTTAGTGGTATTTCCATTACCTTCTGACCGCACATGCAGTGTGTATTAAAACTCCCTTTGCCTTGCACAGTTCTCATCATGTAAAAGGAGTTCTGTAAAAGTATCTGTGGCTATACTGTAAAGTAATTAGCCTCCAATTAAATAAATTAATTTAAAAAAAGAAGTATCTGTTGCTAAAAAGTATTTTGCAGTTCACGAAACCTGCCTTGTTAAAAATAGCCCCCGGGCAGCAGCTAGTGGAGAAAGGCCAGTCATGAGGGAGCCAGGAGGGAGAGTCAGGGCTGCCTGGGAGGTGGAGGAAGCAGAGACAGAGACCCACTCGGTCATTAAACATTGTGCTCTATATGGCACTGGAATTAAGCAATTCCTTCCTTCTCCTTCCCAGCCTTCCCCTCATCCCCTCTTTGCCTATTGAAGGTCCTTTCTATGTTAATGTTCACTTAAAATAGAATTTAAAGAATAAACAGTAAAGTGCAAGGTCCAAAAAGTAGTTTGGTGGGATCTAAATCAAGTTGTAGGTTTAAAAGAACACTAGGAAATAATCTGACTATGGCATCAGTCCAGAATTGTTTAGGAAATAAGGGCCATTGGTATCAAACGTATACACAGGCAGAGTCGAATTCTTCTCTCTCTGAGCTCTGGAAAAGACAAGAGGTGAAAAATGCAAGAGGCATGGGTTCAAACTCTGGCTTCTCAACTTTTTAAGGACCCACAAGAGGCTATCTCTCTGGGTCCACTACTAGGCATGGGCACATTTTTGTCTTTACCTTCCAGACATAATCTTGTATGTTTGCGTTTCTCTCTTTACACTGGCTACACGTCCTGAGTAAAACTTTCTGCCCACTTTAAAGCAAAATTAGTAAAATCTTATCAACCTGACTCCTGACTTCATCTTTTCTCTCACTTTTTCCCCAACTCATGTCACAGTTGTTGTTTAGTCACTAAATTGTGTCCAATTCTTTGCAACCCCATGGACTGTAGCCCGCCAGGCTCCTCTGTCCATGGGATTTTCCAGGCAAGAATACTGGAGTAGGTTGCCATTTCCTCCTCCAGGGGATCTTCCCAACACAGGGATTGAAACCTCCATCTCTTGCCTTAGCAGGAAAATTGTTTACTGCTGAGTCACCGAGGAAGCCCTCCTCCACCCATACCTTCTTTGAAAAAGAGAAATCTCAATTTAGTAAATGCCCATGAGCATTTCAAATCCACTAGGGAGGAATGGAATATAAATAAATAGGAATCCCTAGGAAATATGAACAACAATAGTGGCTAACGTGAATATTACAATAGTGCTTACGGTACACAGGCCCTATTCTAAACCTCCGTCATATCTCACTTAGTACTTCTAACAGTCCCATGGGCAAGAAAGCCCTGGAACACCTGAAGCCTCGCTGGGCTCCAGAATGATGCTCTGCACTGTTCCAATCACAGGATTAGACAAACTTGTGCACACATCCCACATACATGTATTTATAAATTATGTTCACGGACTATACTAATTTATTATAATATGAAATATACACAAAAACATACATTTTGAAAAGATTTTTAAACACTCCCAAATTGAAAAGAAATTTTTAAGCATCCCACAGATTGTCCTGCATGCTCCATTTTCAAAGCCAGGGATCTATGAAGAGAGCCCTTTGTCTCTCCGTAGGTGGTAGAGAAAAATCAGATAGAAGGGCACATGTCAGGTGCCTCCTATATCATGAGAATGCTGCCCATCCCAATCAACCGAATAAAAATAAAACACCACTAACAAAACCCAGACAAACATCTTTCAACTTCTATATCCAGTTTAATGGTTGAGAGGAAGAGTTTAAAAGTTAAAATAAGGGACCAGTGAATTAAAGGTCAAACAAAAAAGAAACTGATTGGTTGCTTATGAAAGTCAGAGAAAAGAAGAAGTGAATAAAAAAGGAAAATCCAGCTAGTGCAGACACCGCCTTCTTGGACCCAACCGGATGATCACTAGCAACTCTGAGAGGGGAACACCATTTGACCGAGATCAAGACCAGGGAAAGATCAAGGTGACAGGTCCAAGAAGCCACATGCCCACTACCTGGCGTTCTGGACCCAGCAGCAGCTTGCCCTCCTCTGCTGTGCACTCACACCTCACACGCTCAGGCTGCCAGGCCACACACTGCATTTCCCCAGGAGACGCCGGGGAAGACTGCAAGGATGAACCCAGTCTGCAGGAAACCTCCCAGAAATGCCAGCCAGTGCCTCTCCCTCCGCCCCGCCCACACACTAACAAACCGCAGGAACAAAGTCTGAGGCTCGTCTGCCTGGGTGACGGTCTCACCTCCCGCAGCCTGGCAGGCACAGCTTCCAGTGAAGGCACTCGGGCTGATGCATGCTCACCTGGCAGGATGCAGGGAGGGGACCCTGAGTTACCTCTGGCTCCATGGGGCTTTCTGGCTTCTCCTCCCACCACTCTGCCTGGACAGTACCACGAGGCTCCTCTGGATAGCCCTGTGGAACCGCTGAGGGTCCTGTGACAGGCAGATCTCTGCTCCGAATCTCCGGCTCAGCGCCCACCGCGTTGCGCAAGGCGCTCTGCTGTGCCAGGCAGCTAGGCCGGGACTCGAGTCACAGCCATGTGGTCCCAGCAGTGCTCAGCCGGCCTCTGAGACAGAGACACCTGAAGGGGCAGCTGGGGCAGGGCGCAGGGGAGGGCAGGCAGGCCACACCGGCCAGCCTCAGCCTCGCCCCACTGGCTCCAGACTCTGTCTGAAAGAGCGGGTAGCAGCCTCCAGAAAGAAGCCTGCAGACTCGAACAACATGAAGTTTTTTGGCAATAGCACACGTCACTGTGTCCTAGTACAGCTACACAGATCCTCAGCACTGAAGGCCTAGACAACGGAACTTCTGATTTAGTCCATTCACTCCATAGAGTTCCAGACTCTTCCAGGAAAGAGCATAAGGCACTCACCATTAGCGGTTGGTATATCCATGGGAAACACCTTCCCTTGGAGGGCACTGCCATGTCTTACACCCTTTTCAGCAGTTGACAACTTGCCCAAGTCTCCAACGGTAGGAGACCATTCTTTCATTCCACAGGGAGACAAGTTTTAAAGCAGATACTGTAACTATCTCTATCATCCCAGCACTCAACAGATGTGCTCCTGGTATGCAGTTGGTGCCCATAAATGCTTCAGACAAAACAGCCTGGAAACTCCAGCCATGGTCTGAATACAAGTACAGCGGGTGTTTTGCTGATTCACATCACCACCAAGGACTTCTTTCCCATTAAGTGCCTTACTGAATAACATATGTAAAGGCAAATTCTCCTCCTTCACCCAAGAGATTAAAAAGCTTCTATAATTACGGATGATTTTTTAAATTGCAGGCAGTGTAGCAAAATGAATATTAACACAGATTTGAAACACTCTAAATAGTTATTACCAAATCAATTTCAAAGCATTTCAATTTAGTAGCAAGCAGGGCAATACAGGTGTCAACAAAGCAGTATTAGCATAAAATCAAAAGGGCAGGATTTACAACAAGTTAAAAATGAATATAAAGTACAATTAATTCCTCTTTGTATGCCTCTTTCTGCATCTGATCACCTCCCCTGGGACACAAAGTTCAGGAAATGAAAGGTCTAAGGCTTCCTCTGGCACTACTTTCATTTTACAAGCCTAGGAGAGCAGAGAAGAGAGATGCAGGAAGATAAAAGTCAGCCCACAGTCACTTTTCTTTATGTCCTAAGCAACTGGGCAGAAAAACAAATATTATCAAGCTCTGGCAAGGATCAGCAGGACTGTAATCAAGTGTCGGTATTTCACCACAAGCCACTTGTGCAGAAGCAATGTTTCTGTGAAGATATTCCCCTGCCTAAATGTATACCTGCCTCCCCGCTTCAAAGTGAGCAGGAGGGGAACCAATGTAAGCTCCCTCCTCCCGCCCCTCGAGAAAGGGGAAAGGCAGAGTCTGAGTTCTTGCTTCACCCTTTTCAAATTCTGAGCACTTAATCATCCTGAAAGCTATCTGGCCTGGCGGAATGTGGTGGCTCAGTTGTCGGGGAGCAGGGCAGGAGGAGGTGGGGAAACGGTGGGGTGAGAGGTGAGATGCGAAGTGAGGCCATCTTCCACGTGGGATGCCCTCCTCTCCCCTCCATTCATGGGGCTGTTCTAACACTGGCTCTCAACAAATCCAACATGCCACCAAAGTCATCTGGAGATTATAAGTGTCAGCAGGTAGAAGCAGATGGCAGAGAAAGCAAATGGAAGGAATGGTTAACTTCTAAAGGCCTCTCTCTCTGCCAGAATGTTTTAAACTGCTACCTGGAAATCCTTCTCCTGGGCACCTCTATCATTAATGGATAGGAAGGATTTATTAACATTTTAAATCTTGATAGGAAAACTGAGTTTTGTGTCTTTCTCTTCATCCAATATCCATCCTCTTTCTTTTGAAATAAACCGCCCATTTCTTTGAAATAAATACACACAAACATAAAATACTGATCTGTGGGAACATTCATAAAAATCAAACAATATCTTTAAAGCAAATAGTGCTTTAAGTCATTATTTCCAGTGACTTTTTAAAATCAGATTGGTTTTTATACAGATTCGAATGAATACACATACAGGCATATTATGCTTTATTGTACTTTGCAATAAACTGGTGTTTTTCGAATTGAAGCTGTGTGGTAACCCGGCATCGAGTAAATTCAAGCGTGCCGTTTTTCCAAAAGCATGTGCTCACTTCATATCTCTGGGTCACATTTTGGTAACTCTCAAAATATTTCAAACCCTCTACCAGCAAAAAAGATAACAACTCGCTGAAGGCACAGGTGATGGTCAGCATTTTTTAAGAATAAGGTATCTTTTAATAAAAGTATGTACCTTAAGTATAATGCTATTGCACACTTAACAGACTATAGTACAGTGTAAACAACTTTTACACTCATTACGAAACCAAAAAGAGTTCTGTGACTTGTTTTATTGAAACATTCACTCTACTATGGCAGATTGGAAACAAGCCTGCAATATTCCCAAGGTCAGTCCATACCTCACTTTTTTCTAAGCTGGGGTTCATAGTCTATGACTTTTCATTTGTAACAGTTGGAAGCCAGTTATATTCAAGAGAGTGTCACTAAGAAAAAATGTTCTTACAGTCATGGAAGAAATACCTTTAAAAGCAACTTCTTTATAAAGTCTTCCTTTTCAAAGCAAGTAACTGAAAAGCTGCTTCAAGTGAATGAGTACAGCTGGTTTCCCATTTAGAGGTTCTCACATTGCAGATTTGAAAATCAGACACTAACTTCTAGGTAATGTCAATAATTTTAATATGTTTAGAATAAGGAATTTTACCTCAGGGACAAAAAAAAAGATATTGTAGGGAATTCAATTAATCTCATCTAGCTTAGACAGTATTTCTACATGACAGAATTATTAAGTTTCTAAAGAAGTTTATGTTGGGAGAACTTGGAGCTCCTGAAATAGAATAAAGTTGAAACTGCACAACACAATGAAGGTGGAGCAGGAGCTGGGGAGGGTTCTGCTAAGCCTTGGCCTCCACAGTTTGCTGCTGTTTAGTTGCTAAGTCGTGTCCGACTCTTTTGCAAACATGGACTACAGCCTGCCAGGCTCCTCTGTCCATGGGATTTCCCAGGCAAGAATACCGGAGTGGGTTGCCATTTCCTTCTCCAGGGGATCTAAGAGACCGGAGATGTTGTTGTTGTTAAGCCACTAAGTTGTATCTGACTCTTTGCGACCCCATTGGACTGCAACATGCCAGGCTTCCCTGTTCTTCACCAACAATCTCCTGGAGTTGGCTCAAACTCATGTCCACTGAGTTGGTGATGCCATCCAACCATCTCACCCTCTGTCGTCCCCTTCTCCTCCTGCCCTCAGTCTTTCCCAGCATCAGGGTCTTTTCCAAGAGACAGGAAGGGGTCCAATAAATTCCTCTACTGGTCATTACCTTGCCCTTTCTCCTACTAAGCAGTTCCAAAAAGAAATTCTCTTCATCTGCAATATATCAAAACCAGTAGAAACAGAACCCAGGCTGGGCACCCTGTGGCGGCCTGAGAAGGCTGTCTGGGCATGTGGGAACACAAGCTTCCCTTCACAGCATCTGTTGGTCAAAAATATTTAAACTGAATAGTATCAGCATGACTGAAGTTGGCTTAAATAAGGGGGAGGCTAAGGGGGAGGTTCGGGAATTTTCAAGGATGGCTTAGCACTGTTAGAAGTTTCCTCTAAATAAACTGTGCTAATACTACACATGCAACTCAGGTCTGAGCCCTGGATGGGCGCCTACAACTTCCGCAAAGCTTGTAATGCCATGACAGCTGTGCACTCTTTACGCCAGCCCACCCCCAAGCCTTTGCTATTCTAGCCTGAGCTCCATAGGTTGACGAGTCTTAAACAACTTCAAATGGAAGATTAAGTGGAAAGCCTCTTCCGCCCTTCTCCAGGCCCTGTGTAACTTGGAACATGAATCTTAACCAGCCTGTTTGACAAGCAGCTGCCGGGCCTCCCAAAGCAGGAAGCCAAGATATCTCGCCTTCATCTCTGCCCACTAGGATCGCTGTGTGCTTGAATATTTCACTCTGTTGAACAGTTAAGATGCCCAAAAGGTTGTCATTCCCAGGCTACACCTTATAAAGACAGACATGTTCTTCACGCTCCACCACCAGCGATCACCAAACCACAACTGAGTCACAGATGTCTGCTCCCCAGAGAGGCGACAGAACCTGCATACCCTGTTATCAATTCAGGAGGAGGCTCTTTCCTCCTCCGGCCCAACCACGCCCACCTTTTCAAAGAGCTGTGGCTAAGTCTGCTGGAGAGGAAAGGCTTTTTTTCCCTTCTCCTCCCTATCACACCTCCAATGTGTCCCTTGGCAACAGGTTCTAATCCTGCAGGTCTGAAGGAGAGAGAACAGAGGAACATTGTCAACAGCACAGTGTCTCTCCCTCTCAGCCACCTACGGTCCTGGCTTCCTAAAGGAGCTCAGGGAACCAGGCAGGAAGCACAAACTCCCGGAGCAGGAGGTCTTCGCTGAAAGAAGGACTTAGGCACCACCTCCCACTTCCATCTCAATCGTCACCATTTTTCATGTTCAGCTGAGTTAAGAGAAGATGTTGACTTGAGTCAAGGAATGAAAGACATCCTCAATGATATGAAATGAGTTGCTTAACGACAAGACACAACTTACAGTACAGATGGCATGAAAAGACTTGACGATGCCGACTTGGAATGGGAATCCCACACAGCTTCTTTAGAAACCAACTAAACCATTCCCTCCTTCCATGAAACTTGATAGTAGCCATAATTCTCTTTCCTTAATTTCTCATTCCCAACACCATGCTAGGAGCCCAGCAGATATCGGGAATAAGATAGATGAGACACCCTAACCATGTGGAAAGTGAAAGTCACTCAGTTGTATCTGACTCTTTGTGACCCCCATGGACTGTATGGTCCATGGAACTCTCTAGGCCAGAATAATGGAGATAACAGTAAATAACAAAACAAGAATAAGAAAACTGAAAATACTGAGATACTATGGACAGCACATTATAAGGGTACTAACCATTCTGGGTTCAGCGGGGACTATGTTAAATCAAGTACTAATTGAGAGCCTTGATATTCCTGCAATTCATTCAATGATAATACAAAAAACAAACCAGCAACGTTTCCCTCTTTAGGACACCTTTAAAATTGCAGCAATATCTCTTAATGAGAAAGAGAAAGAGGCAGAGAATGAACGTGGGTAGTTTTCTGTCATTGAAAAGTTTTCTGTCAAAACAAGAAACTGGCTTGGTTATAATCAGAGGCTGCAATGTCAATGCCACAATACAGAATGAAGAGAAAAAAGCTATTAAAAAAATAAAAATAAAAAACTAGGACTTCTCTGGTGGTGCAGTGGATAAGAATCTGCCTGCCAATGCAGAGAAAACAGGTTCAATCTCTGGTCTGGGAAGATTCCACATGCTGTGAAGCAACTAAACCCATGCACCACAACTATTGAACCTGTGCTTTAGAGCCTGCAAGTCCCAACTACCAAGCCTGTGTGCTGCAACTATTAAAGCCTGTAAGCCCAGAGCCTATGCTCCACAACAAGAGAAACCAGTACAATGAGCAGCCTGCACACCACAATGAAGAGCAGCCCCCAACAGCTGCAACTAGAGAAAGCCTATGTGTAGCAATGAAGACCCAGCACAGTCAAAAATAATTTTTTAAAAGATCTGTAGCACTGGCCAATTTCCTGAAAGAAGACAAACTCTGAGGAGGAAAGGGTATTGCAGAAGAGCCAAGAACACTGTAAAGAAAGTCATCTGGCTATCACAGAATCAATACCAGCGATCCATCAATGGTGGACACTTCATGGGACATGAAAACAGAAGTAATACTGGGAGAAACGTGTTAGACAAAATAGCAGGTGGGGAAGCAGAGTTAAAAGAGAAAAGGGAATTGGAAGAATACGCTCACTGGAAGGGCTTGAAGTGGAGTGAAGAGAATTCAGACCTGCTACAAAAATCAGTCACATGAAACTTCCAGAATGAGCTAGTCTGCAGAGACAGAAAGTAGATTACCCAGTGAGTAGGTCTGGTGTATGCAGGGAAATGAGGTGCGACTTCTAAGGGTACAGAGTTTCTTTCTGAAGTGGTAAAAATATTCCAAAATCAGATTGTGGTGATGGTTGCACAACTCTAAATAAACACAAGCCACTCAAAGGTTTAAAGGGATGAATACTGTGGCATGGAAACTATATCTCAATGAGACAATTAAAAATGAAACAAAAACCCACTGAAAATCCTGATCCAAGAGAAAACTGAGGGAACAGGCTTGCCTTCCTCTTGCTGTGGGGCCCCTCACAAGAGCTGTTAAGGAGGTGACACCAAGAACTCCACAACCCAGTCCAGGTATCTCACATATCTTCTGAGGCAATCTCCAAAATACAAACTGGATGAACCTGCAGTTTGGTTTTTCAAATTACACATGAAAGAAATTACAGGTGACTGAAGAAAACAAAGAGCTCAAATGTCACTGCATTTGGTTACATATTAACATGGAAGGAAGCAGGGTTCATTCCAATAATAAAGCATAAAATATCCCTCAAAAACACATGGCATCACTCAGCAGCAGGGAAAGGGCAGAGCTGCAGGAGGGCACCAGTGTCAGACAGCAGCATGGCCTGAGAGCATAGGAAGCCCGAATAGCCCACCCTCAAGGCACCAGGCTGTAGACCAGGACACACAGCCACCCAGGCCCACCTGCAGAAATGCAAACGCATTCCTTCTGGGATGGGAGGTAAAAACAAGGGCTCTTAAATTCCCTGGTTGATTCTATTGTGCACCTGGGACTAAGAAACTACTGAACTCATCAGAAGCCTTACTTACGATTTCCTCAAAAGAAGTATGCAAAGAACTCAATTAAACATTCACGTCACCTAGCCAACCAGCCTAAGAGTCACGACTACACTCTGCATCTCCAGACAATCAGCTCAGCATATCCACATGTACTTTGCAGGCATGGGTGTGGGTGTGTGGGGGGGGGCAGACTTAGAACCTCCAGGCCTCCAGAGAGTAGTCAGATGCCATTAGAAGAAACGAAAGAACAAATACCTAGACAAGTGGGGAGATCAGTGACCTTGAGATCTGGCTGGGAAGACTTCTCAATATGCAGGGACTTCATTGTCCTGTGGTGTGTCCTATACAGACCCAATACCCATCAAGTGGATTAGTGACAAGGGAAGATTTTTATAATATCATACACAGGCCAGACCTGATGTGGAAAATTTTTTACATGAGTCCAGGGTTATCAAATAAACACCAAGGAATATAAAAGCCAATGCTTCAACCGCTCAGCTGTCCGTGGAACCAGTGCTATCTGCAAAGGACAGGGCAGTCCGGGCAGGCTGACCTTCACAGACTGCACACGCTAAAACCTTCTTAAGAAGAGCCTGGTGAATGCTCTGGCTGAAATGCATGGAGCCATCACATGAGCGAGCAGTGAGCGTCTTACCTATAATTCCACTGTCCTTGCTTTCCAGGGTGGAACTAGGGCTGCTAATGGTCTCACAGGGACTTTTGTTGGCTGCCGTCTTGCTGACACAGCTATTCAAGGTTGAGCAGGGGCTATCGGTGCTAGGAGAGGCGGTGCTGCTTGTAAGAGTGGAGCAAGGGCTGATGCCTTGGCTCAGAGCTGTGCACTGCAAGATGAACGGAAGGAGGAGTTAGCGCGTCTATACACCCCTTTGTAGCTTCATGGTTTTAGCATCAAAAACAAACAAGAAAATGGAAAACAGGTTTTCTTTTTTACAATCCAGGGACCTTAATATATACGGTCTTCCAAAATTTAAAATAGAAATCTCCCTAGTTCTGTTCGCCTCCCTGTGATCTTTTTTAAGAGGGCAGTCTTGGAAATAATTTAGTGGCAATGCACATTTGTAAAGCAGAAACAGCAAACAGGCAGACTTCCTTTCATTTAAACTCTGCAGAAGACAAATGGGTTCTTTGACCTCTGTGTGGAAAATCTGGGAACTCTGTTTTTGTAATGTTTCACGAGCACGGCAACCTGATTCAATTTTTGGAAGATTTATGGGCTCTGAAATCCAGGGAAGGAGACTGGTGGCCACTGCGATCTCAATCAATGCCTCACACCCTCACGGAGACCCTCGAAGGGGCAGAGGCTCCGGCCCCTCATTGCTATTCAGAGGTACACTTCTCATCTTGGATGTGGCCAGCTGCCGTTCCCTAGGAATGGGAGTGCTCTTCCGAAGATGAACCTTTTGATCTTATTTTATTTTGTCTCCATTCATCTCCTATAAATCTTTTCCTCACCCCACTGACCCTCCAAAGTCTCAACCAATAAAAAGAAAAGCACAGGAAAGTGCATACCAAAGCAGCCAGATGAAAAGAATATAAAGATAAAAGTGCTATAAAGATAAAAGTGGTATCATTCCTAAGGAATTCTCTTGGCCACTTCAATTCATTTAGTTACTCTTCTTTGGGTGGTGACCAGAAGGTTAATGTGGACATTTTTGTAAGGTCTGCATCCTCTGCTTCTCCCCACCCCCTACTACAAAGGATCACAAACAAACTCTTGAAATGAATTTCAATACACAATGGCCCAGACTCATCTGGTCTGAACAACAACTTCCCCACTCAGGGAGGAGGCAAGACGATTATGCCGTCATTCATCCTCTGAGCAGATATGACATGCAGTGTCTTCCTCGGGCATTACCATGGTTTCATTTTTTTCTTCAATGGTTATGTGTGTGGCACTTGGGATCCCTTCTCCCAGTAAAAATCCCAGCCTTGTCAACAGTTCTTGAGCTGCCGGCGAACAGCTCGGTTCATTATCGGCCTTTGCTTCTGGAACAAAGAAAGAAAACAATGAAGACACCCCTCTCGGGAATTTCAGTATCGCATCTGGAGCACTTGGCATTACAGCTGCTTGTCTGGTGCTTTTGTGTATTTTTATAAAATGCACAAAGTTTGACAGTGCTGCCTGTCCCCTAGCAATACATTCTAATTAAGAGACTGTGACAGGTTAAGAAAACAGTAAAAGGGAAAAACCAAATGCACAGGGTGAAATTGTTGACCTGAATCCAAAGGCACAGTATCATTATCTGATAGCAAGTCCTATTTCCATGTCGTGAGAAATGGGTACCTGAGACACCAAAGGTAGAAAAAGGCCTACTCTTCCTCTTATTCTTGAAGGGCACCATGTGTCCAATGCCCACAGAAGGCTGAAATAAACTAAAACCCAAGTGGCATGCTGGTAGAGTCACTTGCATGCTGGGGGAAAACTGAAATGCAAGCTCTCATTACACAAGGCAAGGGCACAACCACGTCAGTGGAAACTTCCTATGCACACTCCATAGGAGTGAAAGTCAAAACCAGGATTCAAACCCAAGGGTCAGTCATCAGGGAACCATGCTGAAACAAAGATCTTAAGTCCCAGCAAACTGTGTCCCAAGAGACAGGACCCAGTAGTACACCCTGCTGTCCATGAGAAGATGTAGAAAAACTGGATGTGCTTTCAGCACACTCCATAGGAATGCTGGAAGCGTGTTCCACCTGACAGGGCATGTTTGGAAGCCATGCCTTCCTCTGGTCTCCTTAAGGTTGGTCATTGTGCTTTGTGCCAAGAGAATTTTACTGTTGGATTTGACTTATGTGTTGAGCTGTAGGTTAACCTTGTATCCAGACTCTAAGGGAACTTAACTTTGGTCGACAAAATGATATTCACTTCATTCTAACACCTCTCTTACAGTTTTAAGCCAGCTCAGCTTCCATCAGGGAACGAAATAATGTATAAAGCAACTGGGCTTACACAGTTAGAACTTAAGAACAACAAGTAATCTGTAACAGTCATTCATCTTCACATTTTGTTGTTTTTTGTTAATTGTCTAGGTACCTAGATCCATACATTCATGAACCAGTGTTCCCTGGATGTGGAAATCTGCAGATAATAGGTAATAGGTTATAGAAACATAAAATGAGGAAAAATCAAATTGGAGATATTACCTTTGACATACAGTATCATCACCAAAGTTCAATGCTAACTCTGCCTTTTGTAAGAAAATACAAAAGACAATATAAGCAGAGCTGAGAAAGACCATCTTTATTATCCTCACCCACATTATCAGTTTTGCCAAGTCATGTTTTGCAGGATGGCAGCTACAAGGGAAGTTAAATCAGTTGTATCCTCAAGGAAGGAAAAGTACCCCTGCCCTTGCCTGCTCTCAAAAGCTCCCAATGTTTAGGGTGAGAACAGCTGTTTCCCAGCCTGAATGTTTTTCAGTTGCTCTAGCATACTGCAGGGGTAAAATTAACCAAGACTTGATTGTTGTGGGTTGAAAGAGCCCTGATGTTTCTGGATCATTAGAGATAAACTCTTAACATGAAAGAGCAGTGGCCCCAAGCCAATGACAGGGGTAAGGGAGCCACCCCAGGGCGGGCCAACCACACCCTCAAAGCCACCCTACAGAAGGTTCCTTCCCACCACAGATCTCCGACCACATTTTGACTCTTAAGATACATGGGCACTGGTGAAAGGAAAGCAGGAACCCAATCAAATCAGCATAGTCCAGGCACACCCAAGGGCTGGACCACGGCGCCACCCTCCTTGCCCTTAGGCTCTAGCAGGGCAGCTACTTTATCCTAGGCGGCAGCTGGACTGGAGGGAGAACAGGATGCAGCTGGAAAGGGGAAGAAGTGGGTGAGGGGCCAGAACTCAGCCATTTCCCTACTCCACACCCCCCTTTCTTTTCAAAACAATCTCTACACTGTGACCCAACTGTGACTTGCCCCAGAATGTCTAGCTTCCGGTTCAACTTGAAACACTCTGAGGAAAGAGCCACAAATGACTCCCAGTTGGCAGCTGCTGTCACAAAATTCACTGTGTTGACAAACAGGGCCACAACGGTCAACTCTGAGACCAGCATCCTATGTAGGTCCTACAGAGGGGTGGGTTAGGATAGCAGATTCACACCAGACTGTCAAGGTTTTCAGTTTAAGTGTGTATGTGCGCGTGCATGCACACACAAATTCAAAGACAACTAGTCATCCAAACTATCTCCCTTCAGGCAAGTTGGGGAGCAGTGGCCATCCCAGTTGCCCAGATACACAAAGGACATCCAAATTCATCATTAACTTGTTCTCTTAACTGTTCAACCTGAACTTTACTGTTACCAAAGCTCCAAAACTCTACCTGGGTTTGGGATGAATGACTGTACTGTAGTTTTGGCATCCATTAAGCCACTGCAATTTTCTTTCTTCCAAAAGCTTTCCAACTGTCTTTTCATCTCACTCTTTCTACTAAAATGTCATCCTAGCGACCTTCTGCTCAGAAGTCCCCTTCAGTCTGAATTCCTTAATCCACATCAAGCTGTCTTCATCTTTCCTTCCCTAATGCACAGGGCCCTCTCTTGTTGAACTTTTCATTCTGGCAGGAGGACTCCTGGGTGAAGTATGACAGTGCCATTTTGGGGAAAATGAGCTGTCTGGGAACACACACTGATACTCATGACTATGAAATGGAAATGCATTTCTCCTTTCATAGTCAGTCACCAAATACTGAGATCTGAACAGTCAGAAAGAATTTTCTTTGAGCTAATGATTCTAAAATGACTTCCACACCAAAATCCAAATGGGATACTCTAGATAGTCTATTTCCATTCATGTGGCTAATACTAAATCACTCATCAATTATGAGTTACCTTACCCAATACAAATGGGCTGAGGATTGGAAAGAAAGACTTCATCTCTTAGCAATGCTCTGGTATCTCATACATTTATTGGGTTGGCCAAAAAATTTGTTCAGGTTTTTTTGTAGCATCTTATGGAAAATTCAAACAAACTTTTTGGTCAACCCAATAAATATCCAATGCATTTACGATGGCTGTATCTGAAGCTGAGAGAGTAATCAGCCTCACGCTCCCTAGGATCCTATAGGTAATTCTCTGGCAATCCTTGCTTTCAAACCACTGTGGAATAATCATGTGGAGAAAAGCAAAGGGGATTTCTTCAATCACTCCCTGCTTGGCTCCTTCTAACTATGCACACTTATTGGATCACACGTAGGGCACCAACATCCAGGTATGGTCCACAAAGTGACTGTCTCCCCAGTTACCGCCATCCTAACTTCAAACCTGTGTGTGCTCCTTATAACCATCCCCTCATCCTTCCCCCCACAGGCTCAGAGGAAAGGACTCCACACTAAAGCTATTCTGGACTCCTTACTGGGTGAGCCTCTCCAAACCTCAATTTCCTCATCATGGAAGTGGCCATCATCCACTTCTTTTTGATCGTGAAGTTCAAAACAAATATGAGAAACACCTAATAAACCAAATATCTTTGACATAAGACACTGTATCAAAGGTGATCATTATTTCTACCAAATTTAACACCAAGATCCCACTTTTCCACTATTATTACTTCACTTTCTGTTTTCACGTGCTGTGCTTAGTTGACTGCTCAGTTGTGTCCGACTCTTTGCAACCCCATGGACTGCAGCCTGTCAGGCTCCTCTGTCTATGGGATTCTCCAGGCAAGAACACTGGAGTGGGTTGCCATGCCCTCCTCAGGGGATCTCCCTACCCAGGGATAAAACCCAGGTCTCCGGCATTGCAGGAAAAGACTTTACTGTAGGAGCCACCAGGGAAGCCCATGGCTCCTTATTTATATTTAATGTGCATATGTTTCTCTTACATAAAAATACTTTTCTATTTAGAATTTTCCTGCCTTAATTTAACTGTTTCTTAACTCACTATTCCTTCAAAACAACAAATTCCCTCCTTCAGCTGAGTATCTAACTGTTCCAACTTGGCCCACATCTACTGCTCATTTCCTATCTAATAGTTCCCTCTTCTTAAAGCCGGACTCTACTAGAACTGCAGAGGTCCTTCAGGATTACCAATGATCATACCACCAAGAGAAGCCATTTCTCCCCTCTCCTCCTCCTCAAACTCAACAGAGCCCTGAGTGTTGTTGATAATGTTTGGCCATTCACTAGCATGTAGCCTTGAACCACTGACTTAACATCAGCTTCCAAGACAGTACTTCTGATCAAGTCTGTTAAGTGCCACACAGCCTTGACTGATGTTAAATCCCTCCCTCTCTGCCTCTAACTGTCCAGGACCCGCTTTGTGCTAAACCTGTTGCTGTCCTTGCCCTCTCCACAAATCTTTTCCAGTTTCTTTCTGGTTGCTCCCTCTCCTAAGCCATCACCATTCCCTCCTCCTTGAATTTCCAAAAATATTATTTATAGAGGAGCATCTATCTAGGCACCTGATCTGGTTCTGTCAATAATGGGTTTCTAGTCTGCAATATGAAAACACAGTCATCATATTGTTGTTCAGCTACTCAGTCATGTCCGACTCTTTTTGACCTCATGGACTGCAGCACGTCAGGCTTCCCTGTCCTTCACCACCTCCCGGTGCTTGCTCAAACTCATGTCCATCGAGTTAGTGATGCCATCCAATCATTTCATCCTCTGTCGTCCCCTTCTCCTCCTGCCCTCAATCTTTCCTAGCATCAGGATCTTTTCTAATGAGTCGGTTCTTCACATCAGGTGGTCACAGTACTGGAGATTCAGCTTCAGTATCAGGCCTTCCAATGAATATTCAGGACTGATTTCCTTTAGGATGGACAGGTTGGATCTCCTTGCAGTCCAAGGGACTCTCAAGAGTCTTCTCAAGCACCACTGTTCAAAAGCATCAACTTTTCAGCACTCAGCCTTCTTTATGGTACAACTCTCACATCCATACATGACTAGTGGAAAAACCATAGTTTTGACTAGATAGACCTTTGTTGGCAAAGTAATGTCTCTGCTTTATTTAATACATGTCTAGATTTGTCATAGCTTTTCTTCAAAGGAACAAGTGTCTTTTAATTTTATGGCTGCAGTCACCATCCACAGTGATTTTGGAGCCCAAGAAAATAAAGCCTGTCACTGTTTCCATTGTCTCCCCATCTATTTGCCATGAAGTGATAGAACCAGATGCCATGATCTTAAGTTTTTTGAATGTTGAGTTTTGAATCACTGTGCATTCTTTCACTCTCCTCTTTTACCTTCATCAAGGGTCCCTTTACTTCCTCTTCACTTTCTGCCATAAGAGTGGTATCATCTGCATATCTGAAGTTATTGATATTTCTCCCAGCAATCTTGATTCCAGCTTGTGCTTCATCCAGCCCAGCATTTCACGTGACAGACTTTGCATGTAAGTTAAATAAGCAGGGTGACAATATACAGCCTTGATGTACTCCTTTCCCAATTTGGAACCAGTCCATTGTTCTAGGTCCAGTCCTAACTGTTGCTTCTTGACCTGCATACAGATTTCTCAGGAGGCAGGTAAGGTGGTCTGGTATTCCCAACTTTTTAAGAATTTTCCACAGTTTGTTGTGATCCACATAGTCAAAGGCTTTAGCATAGTCAATGAAGCAGTAGTAGATATTTTTCTGGAATTCTCTGGCTTTTCCTATGATCCAACGGATGTTGGTGATTTGATGTCTGGTTCCTTTTCCTTTTCTAAATCCAGCTTGAACGTCTGGAAGTTCTCAGTTCACGAACTGTTGAAGCCTAACTTTTTTTTGAGCATGACCTTCCTAGCATGTGAAATGAGTGCAAATGTGGGATAGTTTAAACATTCTTTGGCATTGCCCTTCTTTGGGATTGGAATGAAAACTGACCTTTTCCAGTCCTGTGGCCACTGTTGAGTTTTCCAAATCTGCTGGCATATTGAGTACAACACCTGAACAGCATCATCTTTTAGGACTTGAAATAGATCAGCTGGAATTCCATCACTTCCACTAGCTTTGTTCGTAGTGATACATCATAAGGCCCACTTGACTCTGCACTCCAGGATGTCTGGCTCTAGGTGAATGATCACACCATTGTGGTTATCCGGATCATTAAGATCTTTTTTTGTACAGTTCTGTATATTTTTGCTACCTCTTCTTAATAACTTCTGCTTCTGTTAATATTCGGATCATTAAGATCTTTTTTGTACAGTTCTTCTGTGTATTTTCACCACCTCCTCTTAATATCTTCTGCTTCTAGATCCATACCATTTCTGTCCTTATCTTTTGCATGAAATGTTTTCTTGGTATCTCTAATTTTCCTGAAGAGATATTATCATATAAGTTATCTTTAAGTTTTTCATCTCATGCATCCCATGCTGAAACTGTCACCAAATCTTACCATTTCCTCTTTCAAAATGTTTTCTGAATTAGCCTTTTTGTCTCTGGTCCTCATCCTCTTCAGTCTAGATAACAATTAGACTCTGAATCAATTTTCTCATCTATTTTTATTTTCTCCTTTTCTAAGCTGGTGGTTCTCAAATTTCTGGTGTCAGAGCTCACCTTTAAAAATTAAGGACTCCAAAGAGTTTAGGCTTATGTGGATTATGTCTATTGATATTCATCATGTTAGAAATTAAAACTAGGAATTTAAAAATCTACGTTAATACATTTTAAGTTAAAAATTTCATTAACAAATATCACTTTTAGTAATAACAACCATATTTTCAATTTAAAAAGTTACTTAAGAATGGCATTGTTTTAAATTTGTGCTAATTCTTTTTAACATCTGATTTAGTAGAAGACAGTTGGATTCTAATGTCTACTTCTGCATTCAGTCTGTTGTGATAGGTTCTTTGGGTTGAAGCATGTGAAGAACTGTGGCTTCAGAGGGCTTTGTCTTTCCGAAAGGGAGGAACCTCTCCAGTTAATTACAGATATTCTTCTTTGATACCGCCCCAAAACTTGACAAGTAGCAATTTCTTAAAGGTTAGTTCCAGTGTTGACTCTGAATCTGAATCAATGAACTTTCTGTATTCTGTTACAAGAAAATCCAATGGTCTGTTTTATGCTTCAAATGGATTTTACCCATGCAAGATTTTGTAACACCATGTATTGGGTCATTTGGAAAATACTGGTTTTGCAGCTCTTGCAAGTGTTGACACATTTTATTATACAACACCAAAATATCACATTCATTAACATCACCACAGATCTCAATAGAAAAATCCTGAGAAGCCATCACGCTCACTGTGACAGGTGCAAATTCCCCCAAACCTAATTTTCACTCAAAAGGTCAATTTTTATCATTGGCAACTAAACCCTGTCAGGTGGGGATTTTTTTTGTTTTTTTTTGTTTTTTTCATAGAAGTGACATGCTCATTTTGTTCCTTTTCAGGAAAATATATGCAAAATACCCAATTTGGAGTAACTGATTTGTCAGGAGCACTTTCAAATAAAAATGATGTTCCCTCTTTTTTTTTGAATGGCTAGTTCAGCTTGCAATTCAATCACACATGTGCTTTTTCTTCAGACAGCCATCACACTTCAGCACACAGTAGACACACTTTCTGCAGACTTCCAATTTCATCTCACCAGATATTTAAAAGGTGGGTATTCAAGGGTCAGGACTTAAAATTCATTATTTTGGGGGCTTCATCAAGGACATTTTTCAGTGAACTGTTATTTCTGATGCAAGTGGGTAGCGGTTAAAAAAAAACAACCCACATGCAGCCCTAGAATAATAGCAGGTGCCCATACTCTGACATGTGCTAAGGCATTGGAAGTTTTACCAACAATTGCTCTTGCACCATCACAAATGTCAATGTAAAAGAAATGGAAATATCAAGTGTTATTCTGAAAAGAGCTGTGACTTCACAGACCCCTGTAAGGGTCTTGGGGATGCCTAGAAGTCCATGTACCACACTTGCAGAGTCTTTAAATGTTCAGTTGTACTAAATTCTCTTTCTTTAAAATAACAAATAAAATCATAATTGCACATACCCTCATCCTACTAACTGATCTCTCATCTTCCATTACTTGCTCAACTCCTTGGGGGTAAAAGAGATGTGGTTTACCCTCACCAATTCTATTTCTTTATCACTGCTGCTGCTGCTAAGTCGCTTCAGTCGTGTCCAACTCTGTGCGACCCCACAGATGGCAGCCCACCAGGCTCCACCATCCCTGGGATTCTCCAGGCAAGAACACTGGAGTGGGTTGCCATTTCCTTCTCCATTCTTTATCACTACCCACAACTTAAACTCATTCACTTGCCCAAGGCTCCTGAGACGGCCATATTAGGCACAGTAACTTTTTTTAATGGTCCGTTTCCTTTTTTGACTTCCCTGTGTATGTGTGTGTGTGTATATGTATATTTTTAATTGAAGTATAGTTGACTTACAATGTTTCAGGTGTGCAACAAGGTGATTCAGTTATACAAATACACATATGTTATTTTTGAAATTATTTTCCATTATAGGTTATTACAAGATATTGACTATAGTTCCCTATGCTATACAGTAAACCTTTGTTGCTTGTTGCATATCTATTTTTTAATCAGAAATCTAGCATTCTACTCATACTAAGTCAAACAAGTGGAATCAAAATGTCATAATTTTTTAGTTTAGGCAAAAGTTCATAAGTTTTCTAAGATATACATATTATACATATTTATAAATATACATATACAAAAGTTTTTCTACTACACTTGATAAAGGCTTGAGAAAGAACATTAAAAAAAAAAGAGATGGAGAAATTGAGAACATAAACTAAATGAAATGGTAGCACTGAATATGAAATAGAAAAAGTGAAACTAGATAAAAGTAAAAGATCATCATATAGTCCAGATGTTTTTAAACATGACTGCTCACTAGAAACATATCTGGAGCTCTGGAGGAAAAAAGCAATACCTGAGCATTTGTATTTTTCAAAAAATTTCAAGATAATTGTGATACACATCTGGATTTTTAAACATGATTACACGTTTTTCTATTAGATCCTAACTTTGGTGAGATAGAGGTCCATTATTTTTCTGTTGACCAATCATGATACAATGGTATTAAGTGAGTAATAGTTACATCATCACAACAGTAAAAAAATGTTTATCAGTTTTCACAATCAATAGCCAGGCAAAAAATAAAAGATAATTACAATTTCAAGCCATAATGGGAATATAACTAACTTAACAATATAAAATAATTACATACAATTTGGGGGGGTGTCAAGTAGAGTGATGTAAGTGGAAGTGCATATATGCACATGTTTTCATCCACCCACTCATTCTATGTCTTTTGGTTGGTGCATTTAATCCATTTACATTTAAGGTAATTATCAATATGTATGATCCTATTACA
The DNA here is from genome assembly GCF_054371585.1 of Giraffa tippelskirchi. Taxonomy (NCBI): domain Eukaryota; kingdom Metazoa; phylum Chordata; class Mammalia; order Artiodactyla; family Giraffidae; genus Giraffa; species Giraffa tippelskirchi. The sequence continues at coordinate 99,084,292 of NC_137277.1, forward strand.
GTTTTCTTAATTATTTGGGGTTTACTTTCTGTAGGTCTTTTCCTTCTCTTGTGCTTTCTAGAGAAGGTCCTTTAGCATTTGTTGTAAAGCTGATTTGGTAGTACCGAATTCTCTTAACTTTTGCTTGTCTGGAAAGCTTTTGATTTCTCCATCAAATCTGAAGGAGAGTCTTGCTGGGTAGAGTATTCTTGGTTGTAGGTTCTTTCCTTTCATCACTTTACATATATAATGCCACTCCCTCTGGCTCCTAGAGTTTCTGTTGAGAAATCAGCTGATAGCCTTAAGAGAGTTCTCTTGTATGTTACTTGTCATTTTCCCTTGTTGTTTTAATATTCTATCTGACTTTAATTTTTGTCAGTTTGATTACTATGTGTCTCTGTATGTTCCTCCTTGGGTTTATCCTTCTTGGGACTCTCTGTGTTTCCTGGACTCGGTTGAATATTTCCTTTCCCATGTTCAAAAATTTTTCAGCTATTATCTCTTCAAATATTTCCTCAGGTCCTTTCTCTCTCTCTTCTCCTTCTGGGACCCCTATAATATGAATGTTGGTGCATTTAATGTTGTCCCAGAGGTCTCTTAAGCTGTCTTCATTTTTCATTCTTTTTTCTATATTCTGTTCTGTGGCAGTGATTTCCACCATTCTGTTCTCCAGGTCCTTTATCTGTTCTTCTGCCTCAGTTATTCTCCTACTGATGCCTTCTATTTATTATCCATCTCTGTTTATTCCTTAGTTCTTCTAGGCCTTTGGTAAACATTTCTTGCATCTTCTCAATCTTTGCCTCCATTCTTTTCCCAAGATCCTGGATCATCTTCACTATCATTATTCTGAATTCTTTTTCTAGAGAGTTGCCTATCCCTACTTCATTTAGTTGTTTCTCTGGGATTTTATCTTGTCTTTTCATCCAGGACATAACTTTCTTCTTTTTCATCATGACTTAACTTTCTGTAATATGGTTTTTGTTTTGGCTGCTGTGAGACTGTGCTTCTTGCCGCTTCTGTCTGCCTCTGATGGAGGAGGCTAAGAGGCTTGTGTAAGCTTCTTGATGGGAGGCACTGGAGATGGGAAAAACTGGGTCTTGCTCTGGTGGGCAGGGCCTTGCTCAGTAAAGCTTTAATCCAATTATCTGCTGATGGGTGGGGATGGGCTCCCTCCCTCGTAGTTGTTTGGACTGAGTTTGACCCCAGCCCTGGGGTCTACAGGCTCTATGGTAGGGTTAATGGCTAACTCTAACAGGGTATACACCAAGGGGGACCTTCCAGCGCCCCTGTCTGACCCATGCCTCTGCCCCTGCTGACCCACGCCTCCACAGGAGGCCCTCCAACATTAGCAAGTAGTTTTGGTTCAGTCTCCTGGGGGGTCACTGCTTCCCTCCTCTGGGTCTTAGAGCATGCAAAATTTTGTCTGTGCTCTCCAAGACTGGCATCTCTGTTTCCCTCAGTCCTCTGGAAGGCTTATTATCAAATCCTGCTGGTTCTTAAGGTCATATTCCCTGGGCACTGCCAGTCCCTTTTTAGGATCCCCAGGCTGGGAAGCCTGATGTTGGGTTCAGAACCTTCACAATAGTGTGAGAACTTCTTTGGTATTATTGTTCTCCAGTCTGTGTGTCACCCACCCAGCTGATACGGGATTTGATTTTATCATGATTACGCCCTTCCTACCATCTTGCTGAAGCTTCTTCGTCTTTGGACATGGGGTATCATTTTTGGTGGGTTCCAGTGTCTGTCCTTCTACTCCACCATCTTGAACCAGAAGCCGCCTATATATTTTTGACCTTGGCACATATTCTGTCCTCCAAGGAAAGAAGTGACAACTTTCACATCAGATAGAAGGGAAACCCATGGATACTGTGTGGTCTTGTTGGTTTTTCTACCCTTTGGCTGTGCTTCTTCTGCATTATTCACAGCTCAAGAATAAAATATCAAAGGTTTTTAAGTCTCTTCTTTCAATGACCTTTTTCCTAGTGTTCAGTTCAGTCGCTCAGTTTGTGTCCAACTCTTTGCGACCCCATGGACTGCAGCACTCCAGGTTTCCCTGTCCATCACTAACTCCCAGAGCTTACTCAAACTCATATCCATCGAGTCGGTGATGCCATCCAACCATCCCATCCTCTGTCGTATCCCTGTCTCCTCCCACCTTCAATCTTTCCCAGCATCAGGGTCTTTTCTAATGAGTCAGTTCTTCGCATCAGGTAGCCAAAGTATTGGAGTTTCAGCTTCAACATCAGTCCTTCCAATGAACATTCAGGACTGATTTCCCTAGTGTAATATACCCTGTCTCATCACATCCACTCTAGGCAAAAGGCTACCAAGGTTTCCTCCTGAACTCTTAAGCCCCAGTTTGATTTTTCCAGCTATTCAGAGGACATCTTTGCCTGGATGTTTCCAAACCTCAAACTTAACACACCTGAAACTGAACTCAAACCAAAATGGACAGGTACCTCTCTTCCAGTGTCCATTTAATGTAGTCTCAAAACTCTGAAGTCATCATCTTTATCTCTTACAGCTTCCATGTCCTTGCAATCTCTCGGGAATCTTCCTACCCCTCACTTCTTTCCTTTTCGTGTTCTACAGATAATTCGAGATCTTAGTCTCTCACGTAACTATTGAAATCATTTTCTAACCATTCTCCATGACTGCAGTCCCCTTCCTGCCCCCACTCCATCCTAAACTTTGCTGACAGGTGAATCTTGATGCATAGGACTCCAAGCAAGTCTTTCCTGGCACAGCATCTCCATCTGCACTGGATTTGTCACACAGCTTAGTCAACACTAGTCCCCCGCCCCCATACTATAGTTACTCTGTATATATAAGTCTTTAATCCCTGCCCAGACTCTAAGGCTCCAAGAGAAAAGGATCTATGCTTGAAAAGCTGTCTCAAATAGCATCCAACACAATTCTTTTCACAGCACAAGAATTTTTTATTCAAGGAAATGGAACGAATGGCTATTCTACTCTAGTCTCTCTTCCACTGCACACATACCAGGGATGTTTCCCCTTCTATACTTCTATCAAGCTAAAACCTTATTCAGCCATTGGTCAAGTGGTGCAACATCATTCTAAGAAGCTGGAAATTAAATTAGCAGGAGCAAAGTTACCTCTTGGAAAAGCAAGAGCAATGTGATCAGGAGGAAAAAAAGTCATGTTTTCTTTCTTAAACTGAGTAGTGGGTAGACAGGTATCACATTCTTTATACCTTTTTGACTCTCTACATCTTTCTGAATGTCATCAAAAACATAAGGTATCAATATTTACCGAAACATATCTAAAAAAAGATTCACTCCTCCCAGTAAGATACTTCTGCATTTAATTATTCTTCTGTTTCATATGTTAGTTCTACTTGCTAACCAGATGGCTAGAAAAAAAAAGTTTCATCATATTTCGGATTGATCTTCATCAAACAATGACTCATGAGACTAAAACTTTCTCACCCTTTCCCATCAAAGCTTGCTCAAGTAGCAAGGATAGATCGAAGCAAACCTAAACAGATTATGGCTCCCCCGAATTCAAGAAAAACATAGCTGTGAATCCTATTACAGTTAAATAATCCTCCCTAATTTATCTGTTTTTTTAATTTTCCCTTAAGGCAGAGGTATTGTTCTGTGGGTGGCATTTTCCCCATAAACAATATGTTGGCCTAGTAATAGGAAGCTTATTTGTGAAGAACTTACTCTACATGTAAGCTTACTAGGATCATTTGACAGGAAAAAGGGGCTTGTATTTTGTTTGAGGCCTAAGAAAAAAATGCCGTTTTTCCAATACATTTAAAAATACTGAATAAAGTAGAATTTTTCCATGAAAAGGATTGCAGGTTAGTGTAAAGTTTAATAAACAGGTTCTTTGCTTGTAACAAAAATGTTCATCTGCCATATCATATATCCCACTTTCCAGATGGCTAAAATATGCAGATTACAAATACAACTGTTTATAAATTAATGACTAAATTCCAAGTGCTCACTGGTTTTGTTTTGCTTTAAATTTCAGAAAGCTAAGAATCAAGGATTTATGGAGCCACACAACCATAAAGAAGGCAGTTTAGTCTGGGAAGGGTATTTCAAACATCTAGGAATAACCTGTTATTTCACAAATCCATGAAAAATTATTTCACAAGGGGCTGTTTGCAATAGTTCGTCAATCTGGTGAATATCAAAATGCTATTACTGACAGCATCCAGAAGAGTGTCTTAGAGACTTTTTTTTTTAAATGCCCAAAGGAAGTATATAAAGTATAAGCCCAAGTTTTAAATTAAAACTTAAGTGATACTACTGCTATGAAAGCCTAGAAATTAGGATTTAGCTCATCATGCATCTGTACATGTTTGGATGAATACTCAGACTCAATTAGTTTCAGTTTTCTCCAGCTTTGCCTTTAGATTCAATGAGCTGGACATAAAATTTATACTTTAATATGGCAAACTTCATTAACCCCACAGAAATGTAAAGGATTCTATGGGGAATTACAAAACATGCCGTCTTTTACTAATTATCAAGCTAAATTTTGTTAGGCAACCGCCTCTTCATCAACCAACAGATAACCCTGATGGGGCTCCCACCAGCATCATGGCAACCCATGAAAGACCACATGCCCACAAGCATGAACTACTTCCCTTTCCCAGACACTTAAAAAAGGGGAAATGTACCCTGCCTCTTAATTCTAGGCAAAACTTCTGGAAATCCCTGGTGTGTATTCACAGCCCAGGTATGTCACAATGTCAGTTCCCATTGAGAAGGATGAGCCTAAATCCAAGAGCAAGAGTCTCAGGAGTAAGCGTGTCTGCAGACTGCTGGCTACACCAGCAACATCAATCACTGTGCTTGAATTTAGCTCAGCTGGCAGCCAAGCATAAGAACACCTTCTCCCCTAAGAAAGTCAATTCTGCCTTGAACAAGGAGAGAAGAGTTGACAGTGGGAACTACTTATAACCTCATTTCTTTGCCCAACAAAATTCCTAAAATTGTCCTCATTCTTACCCCAGGGGGAGTCCTAAACGCTAGGCAGGACCTCAACAGGACTCCCGCCCATGGAAGAAAGGGTCATATCATGGAGTCTCCACCAGTCAAATGCCAGGGGCGTCACCAACCAGGACTCCACAGGCAAATGGGGACAAGAGCAAGGGTTGAGAGGCTTAGTCTGAAATGGGCAGACAGCTCAGTATATTCATATTATTGATATTCACTTCAGAGGAACAGGTTTTCATTTTCTTTTTGATACCCAGAATAGAAATGAGAGAACAGATCAGCCCACAGACACCCGGCACACGTGAATCACAACCAGGAGGATCCTCATGTTTGCAGGTTCTCTGGCTGTTCTAACCAGACAGCACCACGGATCCTCCCCTCTGCCAGACCACATACCTGGCGCCCTGCCCCTCCCCAGCACAAATCCTGGTGTGAATCTCTCACATAAACCAAATGACTGGGTGCCTGGACAGAAGGAAAAACGGTGGGGCTGCGCGTCCCACCTCGGCCCCCACCCGCCCCGAACACCTCTTTCTGATTTTCATTTTCTGCCCACCCCTCACTCAGCTTATTTTTAACTTTATTGTCACCATCACCACCCCACTCCATGTTCCTATCACATTTTACACTTCATACCCACTCCCCACCATGCCTTGGCCAACACATGAAATGCACACACAGTGACAGAAAATAGAAGGAGAGCTGTACTCTTCTCCACCCACAATCAGAGAGACAAGGATGCCATTTCTTCTAAGGTGGAAATATGGGTGATTCTTCTCTTTCATCATTACTACATAAACTTGTGTCCATACTGGAGGTACAACAGGCTTCTCCACATTCCTCAGAATTCTTAACCATGTGTTTCTGCAGCAAAATACGATATAAATTCAAAACACACAAAGACCTTAGAGTTGCGAGTTGAGGAAACATCCCCACTGACAGGAAGGAACGAACAGGTCCATTCTTAAATCAATTAAAAAAAAAAAGTGCTATTAATATATCTATGAAATGCTAGAGCTTTTGTCTGTTACATGTATTTCCAGATAGAAGGAAAAAAGCAAAATATAAAGTGTCTTCATGAAAAGGTATCAATCAATTTGGAGGGTTTTTTGGTCTCTACTTCAACATTCTCTAAAGAAAAACTTTTGAGGTTAAAAAAAAATAAGCAGCTTTCAAAAGCTACCAAGTGCTTTTACGAAAGCTAGGTATTATAAGCTTTGTCCAGCTACAGTTTCAGCTTTTCAGCCAAAGCCTGTTGTTAAAATATTTTAAAACGATGCAGAACTAAAAAAAAATAAAAAATCTTGGAAGCAGTCTGCTGGCTGGCTTTTTATATCCCCCCATACCGGGGAGGTCAAAATTGACGGGAAATAAGTCTCAATCCTTAAACAATGCATATGCACCACTATTCCTACACTGTATATAATCTGAAGAATTCACATTACCTAAACAGATCTCTCTAACTGCCCAAGGAAAACCACTTCCCAAATATATTCAGTTTAGCGAAGGATTCCTACAAGAGGCACTCAAGTTTCCCTCAGAAGTAGAGTATCATGGTGTAAAATCTTTAGGGGGGAAAATCATTGCAAATATATCCTTACCATTCTCACTGGGCTCTGCTGGCTTGGGCACGTCTCGGAACGGGATTATGACTGCATCTCCAGGCACTCTGGGGCTTTCCACATACTTGGGCTTCCTGACAGGACCTGTAGCAGGCAAAGATCTGAGTGTGTCTAATTTTTTCCAGCTGCAAACAAAGCTTCAGAATGTACAGTGTGTGTCCTCACCAGAACCCAGAGATGCCTAAAGAGCCAGCCCCTTCCCCTCCCGTGAACACACATACACGGTCATTTCAGTACAGACGCGGCAATGTCCAGACTGGGCTGCCAAAGAGATGGGTGGAAGCTCAGCTCGCAGAATGTAAACTCGGACAAAAACAAAAGAAGCTCTTCTGCTATGCAGCCTCTACAGCTGTCTTTGGTACATGTCACGGAAGTGATTTTGACATGTTCAGACCTGGGCAGCTCGTGGTAAAGGATTTTTTTAACTTGGAATTTGTCTCTAACTGGGACCAAGACGATCAGGTTGCCTGGTATCTCCCCCAAAGTCAGGAGGCAAGGATCACAAACCGCCAGGCTGTAACATCAACATGCTCTGCGCAGCCATGAAACGCAGGCATCTGATCAGCCTGGTGACACATGGCAACTGTGCTGGGCAGGAGAGACGACTGCTTTCTTGCCGGCTGACACAGAGGAGGGAAGGCAGAGCAGCCAGTCCGGCATGCGATTCGGGGACACAGAGAGCCTGTCAATCCTCTCTCACCACCTCCTCAACCCCAACTTATCATCCGATAATCTGGAATTCTGAACTAGGCTACGTGAAACCCTCACACATTGCTGGAGGTAATGTACACGGTGCAGTCACTTTGGAAAACAGCTTGGCAGTTCCCAAGAAGGTTACACATATGGCCCGATAAATCCACTTCTGTGTAAATATATATTCAGACAAAAATCTGTACTTGAATGCTCTTAGTAACATTACTCATTAACAGCCAAATGTCCATCAACTGATGACAACAAAATGTGATATACTTATCAATGCGCAAAAGAAAGGAAGTACTGCTTCATGCTAAACCTGGGCGAAGCCTGAAAATATTTTGCTCAGTAAAAGAAGCCAGTCCCCAAAGACCACATAATACATGATTCCATTCAAATGGAATGTCCAGAATAGGCAAACTTACAGAAACAGAGTATGAATGGTTACCAGGGCCTGGGGGATGTGCAGGCTTGTGGGGTGATGGCTAGGGAGTCTGAGGTGATAAAAATAATCTAAAATTAGGTTGTGGTGATGGTACAAAACCTTGTGAATATACTAAAAACTGCTGCAGTGTACACTTCAAATGAGTGGATTGTATGGTATGTGAATTATATCTAAATAAAGCTGCTTTAAAAAAAAACAAAAAACACTGTCTATTCTGTCCAGTCCTTTCAAACATCCTATTACACTTTGGTCCAGAATCATCCACTTGGCTCTTGTTTTCCTTGGTTGCCTTATACTTAAAGTGTGCTTTTAATAAGGTTACAGAGATAGGAAACATTTCACATTACTAAGAGAAGGTAGAGGATGAGTCGCAGACAGGGGTCTACAGTTCTCCCTCCTGTTCAGCCTTCAGACACAGCCCAGCCCCTCCCAGGACCTCAGCTTCAGCACTGCACACTGACAGGGGGAGTCAGGCAGATTCTGAAATCCTCCTGTGTCAAACGTCTCATGCATCTGACAGATTCTATTCAGAATGTGGTTTATGGTGAGACATGCTGCCACCTAAAGGTTTACTGCAAAAGTGTCCACACTACTATAAAAATACTCTAATTCCCAGCCAGTTATAATGTACCACAACCAAAAACAGGCTACAAGATCAAAGAAGCTTATAGAGCTTGACAAATAGGATATTATTCCAGACTTTAGAAATCATGATTCTAAAATGACTAATGTAGTAGTTAACCATATGGCTGTTTTCATAATTGATTTAACCTTGTTAGAAAGGGAGGGTTTTTTTTTTTAATTAATTAATTTATTTGGCTGCACTGGGTCTCAGTGGAGGCCTGTGGGATCTTTCCTGTGGTATGCGGGCTTAGCTGCCCTGGGGCATGTGAGATCTTAGTTCCCCGACCAGGGATGGAACCTGCATTCCCTTGCATTGGAAGGCAGATTCTTAACCACTAGACCGGCAGGAAGTCCCAGAAAAGGACTGTTTTTAAAGGTTGAAATGGAATGGTTACTGGGGATGGGCAGAAGGCAAGTAAGTGGAAAATGTCAGCTATACAATGGTACACAAAATACAATTCAGATTTTATTAAGAATACACATTTATCCATATATAAATATGCATGGAGGGAAAGACTGAGGAGGAGAGGGGAAACAAAGATATTTGCTGTGAAGGAGACAGCAACTAGGAAGAACCGGAACAGGGCAGGCAGAAACACACCCAGAACAAATGCAAGAAACTTTCTACACTCTGGGTTCCCAAACTACTCCTTATAGCAAAAGAGATCAAGAGCACCTTTCTCTCTTCATCCACTCTTCTCCATTTACAGAACTCAAGGGAGCTAAAGCCTTTTATTGTTATTGTCCAGTGATTCAAATTACCCCAAACAGCAACCATGCTCTACTCATGAAGTACCTGTAAGTTTCCGTTCACCTTAACTCCTCAAGGAATAGTAATGACCAACTTACAGAGACCTACTTCCCAGCAATCCACCTATCCCACACATCCTTCCAAAATGTTCTCCTGTGGAGAGTGTTTACCATTTCACATGGATGAACAACGACTGTTAGGAATGGTTGGAATATGAACCTCAACATCACCCAGAGCCTTTGGAAAGCATCTATGCCCATCCGTTTGCCTGTAACTGTGTTCTATTCAGAGGTCGAGCCCTCACTGTAAGAGATATTCAACACTAAGGAGATGGTGTTACGAGTAGAGCCTCTGCATGGTTCAAAGCCTCTGAATTGATTCACTGTGCTATCCAGAAGAAACTAACATAACATTGTAAATCAACTATAATAAAAATTAGTTTCTTTTAAAAAAAAAGAGTAGAGCCTTTAGAGCTGGGCAGACCTAGGTTTAAATATGGTCTCCGTCCCTCTCCAACTCAAACTTCAGTACATCCCAGAGCTAAAAGAATGAGGGAGGCTTCAGCTCTTAGGGGAAAATCGTGAGAGCAGAGGTCAAGTGTCTCTGGCTCCCAGGCTTGGCACAGTGCCTGCCACAGTGAACAGTGAGGCTGGAAAGGAAAGGAGACCTAGAATGTAACCAAGTCAATAAAACTACAGTCAGTGGCCACACAAGGGTAATGACTTACATACATTAATTCATCCAGTCCTAATAACTTTGGAGGAAAAGCACTATTTCCCCCATTTTTAGGTCAGGAAGCTGAGGCTCAAATCAGTGAAACAATTTGCTCAAGGCCAACACATGGTAAAGAAGGAACTCAAACAGTTTCGAGGTGCGTGCAGGTTTGAAGCCCACGTACTAAATCACCATTCAGCACTTATAAAAACTAGGAAATCTAGATCAAATAGGCAATCCTAGAGAAGGCCAGGGCAGTAGGGCCTTCCACCACCCAACCCTGGGTCTTGGCTATACATTCAGTAAATCTTTTATTCATACTCCCTTGTTTCTGGTCTCCTCTTTTACTAGGAGTTGAAATATTATGAAGTGAATATAAACCATGGCTCTCCAACATGATCCTTTTATTTAAATTGCTTTTCACAAACAGCTGAACCTCAAATGCTATAAAACCGGATAAATTTATAACTCAGAGGTTTTCTTCTTTCCCCCCTCAATTGCTCGTTAGAGACTCTTTGGGCACTTTCCATTAAACACAGCAGATGAACGCTCGTTTGCCCTCACTCCCTTTCAAAACACCATTAAAGCTGCAGTAAAGGGATTTAAGAGAGACCAATGGGGAAGGAAGACAACCACAGGCAAAAAACCAAACTTCTGAAAGTGGAAACAGACTGCCAAGGAGCGTGGACAGAGCACAGCAGGAAAGGTTAGGATTGGGGGAGGGGAGAGGGCGTGCGGGGGAGGGAGGGCTCAGCCTCACAGACAGCAGACCCCTCTGAAGGCAGGGGCATGGCAGGGTTGAACGCTGAAGTGTGGGTTGGAAATCTACTGAAAGGAAAGTAAGACCTCTCCAGAACCCATTCCCAAACCAGGAAGCATTCCCTCCTTCATCCTGGGTGCAGAATTCTTCCCTGGAAAGGCTGAATTCCACGACTGTGGAGATTCAAGAGCTGAACTCTTGAGTGCTACACTAAATCAGGGATCAAGAAAAATTCTCTGTGTGGATTGGTGGGCCCCACCCAGATGCATCTCTCCACACTCTCTACCCCAGCTGTCTGCTATGAAAATGCTGACAGCAAGCTTGCACACCAAGAAGCAACCTTTTTTGGTACCGGGGACAAGTTTCATGGATGACAAAAATTTTTCCAAGGACCAAGGTTGGGGGGGGGGGGTTGTGAGAGATGGTCTGGGGATGATTCAAGTGCTATTACATTTATTGTGCACCTTCTTTTTATTATAATTGCATCAGCTCCACCTCAGACCATCTGGCATTAGATCCTAGACAGGTTAGGGATCCCTGGATTCCTCCCTGGGAGGAGAAAAGACCTACACATAATCATAGTTGGAGCCAAGCCCCCAAAGAAATGGTGGGTCCTTGACCCATCACTCTACCACAAAGCCTTCCCTACACACACACACACACACACAACTCTCTACCATTTAGTCAGCTTTTTAGTACCTTGTACTTACAAACTAAAATCAGACACTCAAGGAAAGATCCTACCCTAACAGAAAACACCAATAACAGGTTGAAGAAGGAAGCTTGAGGAATCAGAGTTAATAGGAGGTATACATCCTCCAGAAAGATAAGAGCTACTGTTTCCATTACACACGGTGTTCTGTGACAAGGGGCATTCAGGGTCTGTGATGTGGGTAGCTGACCAGACTGACCACAGGAGGGACAACCAGAGGCCACACCAGTTAGGAGCCATTGTAATCACTGCTTACACTAAACTGACATCTATTAAGCCACAGTGACATTGAGTTCTATGCCAGTGAAATGGAAAACTTCTAAAGGAAGTGGCCAAATTCATCATCAACAGAGATCAAAACAGAAAAACACATTTCCCTAACACCTCACCCTTATTCAGGGGAAACGACTGCCCAGCACCCTTCTACCCACAGCTTTTTGTTTACAATGACATATTCAACATTCCCAAGTCCACCAGCAATGCAGGAAACACAGAAGATGCGGGTACAATCCCTGAGTTGGGAAGATCCCCTGGAGAAAGGAATGGCAACCCACCCCAGTATTCTTTCCTGGAGAAACCCATGGACAAAGGAGCCTAGAGGGCTACAGTCCAAAGGGTTGCAAAGAGTCAGACATGACTAAGAGGACACCCCCGCCAACACACACACACAAACAAGCATAAACTACCTAAAAAAGTAAAATAACTTCACCCTTCATGTAAAACAAGCACTATCAAGTTAATCCCCCCAAATTAACCAGAATCTAATATTATAATAACAATTATGCACAAAGCACAGTTTGCTGGCTCCTGTTTAAGATAAGAGGCTCTTAAAAACAAGACTGTCAGGTATTAGCTTAAAAATGGGCTCATCCAGAAGCTAGTGTGCTTCCCTGCTGCAGCAGCCTTCCCTCCCTATCACTCCTGGGCACCCAAGACACTGGTGTAAAGCACTTTTCAAGCTTAACTGGGCATAAGGATACCATGGGGGGCTCTTTAAGATGCAGCTTCTGATGAGGTTAACCAAGTATGGTGGGAAACACAGGCCATACTTTGGTACCCAGTATGCAGAGCACAGCCCACTGTGGACAGCACCTCTAAGGAAGACCACTCTTCTGTCAGGGTCTCAGCAGGGTCTATAGCCGTGAGTAGGGCACCAGTCTGCCCAGTTTACAAGGTTTACGATGAACGGGGATTGTTCTCGATCATAAACAACACCCAGTTCATAACAGTTCTGGATCTCTTTCCTCATCTCAATTTCCCTGGCTTCCTCTGCCCCGCATCCTCTGCTCTGTGATACAGGGGAAAGGGGGCTCTCCAACATAGAGACAAAGGGCTCTTAGGATGAAGAGAAACAGGAAATGTGCCCCAAAGTGGTTACACAGGCATCCAGTAGGCAGCCTGCACAGGAGAGCTCCTGCCAGCTCCTTACACCGTCCAGGGGCTTGAGTCAGTGGCGGGTGGGGGCATCTCCCTCAGTCACCTCCATCCACAACCTGGAACACAGCCTTCTCCCCATCCCTCTCCTGCCTCTAGGTACCAAGTACACTTTTGTCAGCGGCCAGTTTTCCTCCTCCTTTTGACATTTTAATCACACAGCTATTTTGCTGCTTAGAAACAACCATATAAGGAATATTTTTTAAAAAGGAATGGCAGAAATAAACCCAACTGGGCTTTATCTCCAGGCAGCAAAAGAGAGAAGGGCAGGGGTTACTTTTTATTTCTGAGTGTTTCAGTTGAAAATAATTATATATATATTTGAAAGTAATATTTGGGACACAGAACACCTGAGGCTACTTACTGCATTTAAGGTAGATCTTACATTTTTTTCACGACATCTGGACACTATGAAAAGTGACTCTCCTGTGTTATCAATCATTTTAGTTTTCTTTTGTTTTGTTTTTTAGCATCCTGAACTTTCACAGTAAAGGTTCCTGTCAATTTTATCTGATCTGGGTTTTCATCTCAATTGGGAAATGTTCACAACAAGAAGAGAAAAATAAAAAAGATGAGGAAGAGTATTTCTTTGGCAGGGCAGAGAGGGCAGGGGTGAGGGGGGCCTTTATCACTAAAGCAAATGTCATAAAGTCAAGTCAGTAAGAAACGGTAAACTCCAAAATTACAGTCTTGGATTTTTAAAGAGCACAATACCTATACGGAGCTTCCAAAGTCTGGCCCCTCTCTCTCCTGTACCCCCACAAGAAAGCACCATGGGGGAAGAAAAATGCACTTCGGGACTGAGAAAGGGGAAGACTTGGCCCCAGTTGACAGGATGGAGGGAACCTGGCTTTACCTCCATCTGCTTTACACAGTGTTGAGGCTGGGCAAGTGAACTGGCAGGACTGTCTATAGGGGCTGAGAGTCTCTTGGGGGGATTTCCTTTAAGGAAGGAGCCGGCTGATCAAATGACTGGGTCAGAAAGCCTCGGCCCAAGGGGAGAGCAATTTCAAGCACAGTATGTTGTTCTATCATCGGATTTCTCCAATGAGAAGCAGGGTAGAACCTATAAATAAAACCCTGAACTGCTACCTGAGAGGATTCAGCTCCAGGGAATGCCACCTGGGTACCAGGGGCTAATGTGGGGCAGGGCTCCAGGAGAGAAGAGCCAGCTACCCCAGCATCCGGAACTTTCCTGGTCAGGAGCACATGCCGTGCCCCTGGGGAACGTCCTAAAACTTCCAGAGACATTTTAACAAGGGCCTGGGGCCTTGTGTAAGGAGAGGTGGGCAACAAGTCAGTGAAATGAGTTATTACTGCTGTAACCTCATCATACCCAAAGACAAGCGAGGTCTGTGGAAATTCAGACTGTTAATTCTAAGGAAGAAAAAAACAGAAGGCTAGAGGGAAAAAATGGGTAATCTGCTGATGGTGAATGAAATACAACAGTTACCTGACACTCTCTCATTAAGCCTCCGTTGTCTTTCGAATAACTTATTTTTTGTTAAGAGTGACATGACTTAGGGACTGAACAACAATAACAACGTTGAGATGGGTAGACAGCCTTTATTCATTCATGCAATGCACAGGGGCCATGCAATGTAAATGTGCACTGCCACTAGAGCACTGAAATCTAGTAGGAAAATAACCAAAACGGAGCCATCCCCCTTTCAATAAAGCATTCTTGAAATAAATGTTGGCAAAGATTTGCAAGTCTCAGCTTGCAGTGTGCATGTTTATAGCATCATGAATACAATACATTCCCAGTTCAACAAAGCACCCTGAGCCATGTTTCCACTTTCTCCTAATTCACTTTGTCTGCCGTACTGTTCCTGTAATGTATCTGACTTTTCACGTATTACAGCATGAAAGTGAAAAGTGCTAAGTCTTAATTGCTCAGTCATGTCAGACTCTTGGAGACCCTATGGACTGTACTCCACCAGGTTCATCAGTCCATGGAACTCTCCAGGCAAGAATACTGCAGTGGGTTGCCATTCTCTTCTCCAGGGGATCTTCCCAACCCAGGGTTCAAACGCAGGTCTCCTGCATCGCAGGCAGACTCTTTACCATCTGAGCCACCAGGGAAGCCCTGGTGTATTACAGCATGGAAATGCATTAATTCACCTATTTACTCAACAAGTATCTGTTGCACAACCACTGTGCCAGGCACAGGGTGACAATAAGATGTGACAGGACTCCCCCGAAGCCCTCGGTTGAGGGGACAAGAGTCTTTATCACATCATCTGAATTTCATTTCAAAACACTTCAACATAAACAGTGCAATATAAATGTGTGTCCATTGGCTTTAATCTCCTGCCTGAGGGCAATTAGTTGTCTTAATCTATAATACAGACTCCTGGAGTAGTTAACTAGCTTCTAATCAAAGGCCACACACACAATAGTTAAGGCCACGGCAAGTCCCAGTCGGTCAGCTAGCTGTCCTTATCAGCAACCAGCACCATGGTAATTAGCACACTGGAGGTCAGAAATGGACTTTCACACAGATTAAATCACTGACTTTGTTAATTGGTATTATGGTTGTTGGAAATCTCTCTTCAGTGGTGAATTCATGGTATTTGAAGTATGAGGACTGATAAGAACTATCACAGAAACACTGGCCCATGTATGATCCAGGTAAGTCCACAGATGTGCACTGGCTTGATTTGATTGGTAAGTGGTTGGAGGTCCAGCTGCTGATTCCAGGAAATTATTTGGCCCCTGAGTCAAAATGTCATCATAAGAAATTCTGTCTGTGGGAGGCAGAACTCCAAAGATGTCACTCCAAGATTCCTGGGCCTTAATGATTGAATCAAACACAATTCAGGTATTGCTGTGAAGGAGTTCTGCAGGTGGGATTTAGAATTAAGGTTACTAACAAGGACCTACTGTGTAGCAGAGGGAACTCTGCTCAGTGTTACGTGGCAGTCTGGTTAGGAGGTGAGTTTGGGGGAGAATGGATACATGTGTATGTATGGCTGAGTCCCTTTGCTATCCGCCTGAAACTGTCACAACATTGTTAGGCTGAGTCTCTTTGCTATCCGCCTGAAATTGTCACAACATTGTTAATCAGCTATGCTGTGCTCACTTGCTCAGTCGTGTCTGACTCTTTGCAGCCCCATGGACTGTAGCCTGCCAGGCTCCTTATATTCCAACACAAAATAAAATGTTGTTTTTTGTTTTTAAATAAAGAATTAAGGTTACTAACCAGCTGACCTTAAACTAGAGAGATCATTCTGGATTGCTGGATGGGCCCCATGTAATCACATGAACCCTTAAAAGCAGAAGAGGAAGACTGAATTCAGTCTTCATCTCAAGAACACATGTTATGTTTCCTGGAGGGGGGTGTCAGAAACTTGCAGAAACTTTTTACAAGGGCTTGCAGCCTTGTGTAAGGAGAAAAGGGTAGCAAGTCAGTGCAATCTGAGTTAGAGGATGAGGGGAGATAGGGCCAAAGCAGTGGAGATGGTCAGAGAGACTCAGAGCATGCAAAGGAGTCAACCCTTCTGGACAGGGCATGAGGCTGGTTTTCAAGATGGAGGGAGGGGGCCACGAACAAAGGGATGCAGCCAGCCTCAAGATATATAGATGGACCCCCAGCCAAGAGCCAGCAAGCAAAGGAGGACCTCAGTATTACAGCCACATGGCACTGAACTCAGCCAACCTGAATGAGTTCGGGAATACTTCATCTTCTGAGCCCCAGAAAGGAACGCAGGCCCACCAGCATCTTCCACTGAGCCTTGTGAAACCGAGACCAGAGATACAACTGTGCCAGGAGGTACCTGGACTTCTGACCTACAGAACTGTGAGATAATTTGTTTTAAGCTGCTGCGTTTGCAGTAATTTCTAATGGCAATAGTAGAAAACTAACATATTGTCCATAAAATGCTGCCATGCTTGCTACAGGTAAACACTGAATGCAAAGTGCCACCAGAACACTACCCCCTCCCCCCAAAAGGACAGAGCTGGAACTTTATTAGGCATATGAAACAGACTGTATGACTGCATTGTGCCAGCCTGCTAATAAACTTATAAATGGGCAGAATGCCACCTGAGCCTTATTTTCATTCATACCTGAGTGAGTTTATAATGAGGAAATCTGTGGCCCTCACCTTTACTTTGGAGAAGGCAATGGCACCCCACTCCAGTACTCTTGCCTGGAAAATCCCATGGATGGAGGAGCCTGGTAGGCTACGGTCCATGGGTCACTGAGAGTCGGACACGACTGAGCGACTTCACTTTCACTTTCACTTTTCCCTTTCATGCACTGGAAAAGGAAATGGCAACCCACTCCAGTATTCTTGCCTGGAGAATCCTAGGGACGGCGGAGCCTGATGGGCTGCCGTCTATAGGGTCGCACAGAGTCGGACACGACTGAAGTGACTTAGCAGCAGTAGCAGCACCTTTACTTTGGCCACCTGATGCGAAGAGCCGACTCACCGGAAAAGACCCTGATGCTGGGAAAGATTGAAGGCAGGAAGAGAAGGGGGCGACAGAGGAATTAGATGGTTGGGTACATCACCAACTCAATAGACACGAGTTTGAGCAAACTCCAGGATACAGTGAAGAACAGGGAAGCCTGGCATGCTGCAGTCCATGGGGTCACAAAGAGTCAGACACAACTTAGCAACTGAATACCACCACCACCTTCTATAACTACTGGTTGCAATTATAACTTACCATAAAGAATCTAAACCTAAATGCTGATTAAGAATCATTAACCAAACCGTCCCAAATAAATGATTAACCACAAATCTTGGTTTTAAGGTGTCCCTGGAGAAAGAACTGAGACTTTCCTGGAGTGACAATTTTAACTTCTCTAAGGAACTAGGACATTTCGTGACATTGTACAGGAGGCAGTGATCCAGACCATCCCCAAGAAAAACAAATGCAAAAAGGCAAAATGGTTGTCTGAGGAGGCCTTACAAATAGCTATGAAAAGAAAAGAAGTGAAAGGCAAAAGAGAAAAGGGAAGATGCACCCATTTGAATGCAGATTTCCAAAGAATAGCAAGGAGAGATAAGAAAGCCTTCCTCAGCAATCAATGCAAATAGAGGAAAACAGTAGAATGGGAAAGACTAGAGATCTCTTCAAGAAAATAAGAGATAGCAAGGGAACATTTCATGCCAAGATGGGCTTGATAAAGGACAGAAATGGTATGGACCTAACAGAAGCAGAAGATATTAAGAAGAGGTGGCAAGAATACATAGAAGAACTGTACAAAAAAGATCTTCACGACCCAGATAATCACGATGGTGTGATCACTCACCTAGAGCCAGACACCCTGGAATGCGAAGTCAAGTAGGCCTTAGGAAGCATCACTATGAACAAAGGTAGTGGAGGTGATGGAATTCCAGTTGAGCTATTTCAAATCCTAAAAGATGATGCTGTGAAAGTGCTGCACTCAATATGCCAGCAAATTTGGAAAACTCAGCAGTGGCCACAGGATGGGAGAAGGTCAGTTTTCATTTTGATCCCAAAGAATGGCAGTGTCAAAGAATGTTCAAACTACCACACAATTGCACTCATCTCACATGCTAGCAATGTGATGCTCAAAATTCTCCAAGCCAGGCTTCAACAGTACGTGAACCATGAACTTCCAGATGTTCAAGTTGGATTTAGAAAAGCCAGAGGAACCAGAGATCAAATTGCCAACATGTGTTGGATCATCGGAAAAGCAAGAGAGTTCCAGAAAAACATCTACTTTTGCTTTATTGACTATGCCAAAGCCTTTGACTGTGTGGATCACAATAAGCTGTGGAAAATTCTTAAAGAGATGGGAATACCAGACCACCTGACCTGTCTCCTGAGAAATCTGTATGCAGGTTAGGAAGCAACAGTTAAAACTGGACATGGAACAACAGACTGGTTCCAAATCAGGAAAGGAGTTACGCCAAGGCTGTATATTGTCACCCTGTTTATTTAACTTACACACAGAGTACATCATGAGAAATGCTGGACTGGATGAAGCACAAGCTGGAATCAAGATTGCTGGGAGAAATATCAATAACCTCAGATACGCAGATGACACCACATTTATGGCAGAAAGCGAAGAACTAAAGAACCTCTTGATGAAAGTGAAAGAGGACAGTGAAAAAGCTGACTTAAAACTCAACGTTCAGAAAACTAAGATCATGGCATCTGGTCCCATCACTTCATGGCAAATAGATGGGGAAACAGTGAGAGACTTTATTTGGGGGGGCTCCAAAATCACTGTAGATGGTGACTGCAGCCATGAAATAAAAAGACGCTTGCTTCTTGGAAGAAAAGTTATGACCAACCTAGACAGCGTATTAAAAAGCAGAGACATTACTTTGCCAACAAAGATTCGCCTAGTCAAAGCTATGGTTTTTCCAGTAGCCATGTATGGATGTGAGAGTTGGACTATAAAGAAAGCTGAGCGCCAAAGAGTTGATGCTTTTAATTGTGGTGTTGGAGAAGACTCTTGAGAGTCCCTTGGACAGCAAGGAGATCCAACCAGTCCATCCTAAAGGAAATCAGTCCTGAATGTTCATTGGAAGGACTGATGTTGAAGTTGAAACTTCAACTGATGCGAAGAACTGACACATTTGCAAAGACCCTGATGCTGGGAAAGATTGAAGGGAGGAGGAGAAGGGGACGACAGAGGATGACATGGTTAGACAGCATCACTGACTCAATGGACATGAGTTTGAGTAAACTCCGGGAGTTCGTGATGGACAGGGAGGCCTGGCGTGCTGCAGTCCATGGGGTCGCAAAGAGGTGGACACGACTGAGCAACTGAACTGAACTGAAGGAACTAGGAGAGGAGCCCATAAGAGGAAGGGGTTCTCCTCATATTCACATTAGCAGGAGACAAGCCCTGGGTTGCATGATAGTATCAAGACTCCAGAAACAAGGAGGCAGGGTCCTCATGAACTTTCTTTCCCTGAGGGTTCAGAGCAGTCGTGTTCAAAGCGTGGTCCCTGGACCAGCAGCAACAGAATCACCTAGGATCTTGTTAGAAATGCAAACTCTCAGCCTTACCTCAGGTGATCTGATTCTGATGCTTTTGTTTGAAAACCAAATTATACAAGAATTTGGGTTAATTATACAAGAACTTATCCTCGCCTTGAGGCAGCTTCCAATCAAATAAGAAGATTAGGCAGAAAGAGCAGCCCTGGATAAGAAACTTTATGAGTTTAGTTAGACTAGGTTAAAAGTTTATCCTTGGATGTTAGTTACAACCTCAATGCTGCTGCTGCTGCTGCCGCCGCTAAGTCGCTTCAGTCGGGTCTGACTCTGCGCGGCCCCATAGACGACAGCCCACCAGGCTTCGCCATCCCTGGGACTCTCCAGGCAAGAACACTGGAGTGGGTTGCCATTTCCTTCTCCAATGCATGAAAGTGAAAAGTGAAAGTGAAGTCGCTCAATCGTGTCCAACTCTTAGTGACCCCATGGACTGCAGTCTACCAGGCTCTTCTGTCCATGGGATTTTCCAGGCAAGAGTACTGGAGTGGGTTGCCATTGCCTTCTCCATACAACCTCACTAGCTTATACTGAAACCATTAAGAGATCAGTGAGCTACCAGTACACACCTAGTTGCTGGTATTGTTTAGTTGCTAAGTCATGTCCAAATTGTTATGATCCCATGGACTGGAGCCTGCCAGGTTCCTTCTGTCCATGGGACTTCCCGGGCAAGAATACTAGAGTGGGTTGCCATTTCCTTCTTTCGAGGATATTCCCAGCCCAGAGATTGAACCTCTATCTCCTGCATTGGCAGGCGGTTTCTTTACCACTAAATAACCAGGGACACATCTGGTAGAATGGCTAAAAAATTTTTTTTTAATTTGATGATTAAGACCTGCTCATGAGGATGCAGATCAATAGGAACCCTCCTACACTGCTGGTGGGAATGCAAAATGGTACAACCACTTTGGAAAACAGCTGGCATTTTCATATAAAATTAAACATAATACACTTAACAAGTCATGAAGCAATTCCACAACTAGGTATTGATTCAAGATAAATGAAAACACATATTTACTCAAAAACCTGTATGCACATATTTATAGCAATTTTACTCATGAACAACAAAAAAAACCCTGAAAGCTATTCAAATGTCCTCCAATTGATGAATGGATAAACTATGGCATATTCATGCAGTAAATTAATACTCAGTAATTATTAATTGGATAACTAAGTGTTATTAATACCAATTAAAAGTAAAGAGGTAAGACACAAAACTGTAAATCAACTATACTTCAATAAAAATAAATTGAAAAAAGAGGTTTTGATACCCACACTACAACATGGATGAATTTCAGAAGTATTATGCTTAGCAAAAGAAGTCAGATTCAAAAGGCTGGATAATGCATGCTTCTATTGATACGACATTCTGGAAAAGACAAACTATAGGTTTGGAGAACATCAGTGATTCCCAGGCAGTAAGGGTTGACTACAAAGAGGCAGAATGAGGGAGTATTTTGGGATGAGGGAACTGTTCTGTGCTTGATAGTGGTGGTGCTTATACAACTCTGTGTATTTGCCAAAGCTCATAGAACAAAAATAATTTTATTCTACATAAATAAAAAATAATCCAAAAAAAATTAATTAAAATAGAGGAGGCCTGACAGAGGGTGTCATTCTGTGTAGGGGAGTGACTAAAACTGCTTGAAACCTCCACTCTGGGTGAACAGTTCCGACTCACTGAGAGAGAGAATTAGCCAGAGGCCATCCCTAGCATCTGTCATCCCCTTCCACCTTGGTAAGAGAGACTTGATTTTTAACGGGTCACTGTTTTAAAAAGTACCCAATACCTGTAAAAAACAGAAGAGATCACAGGGGATTGCGCTTCAGCAGGGTGCTGGGGGCTGTTTATCTAGAGCCGACTCTCTAGACTATCTCACTGCTTAGGTGTGTACTCGTGATTGACTTCCTCTCATCTGGACTATTTTCCAGCTCTGCAAATTGCAAAAAAAACTGAGAGCAATGCAAATGAATTTTGTCTTGCAGAGATTATAAATCTCTTTAATCCAGATTCTCATTTAAACTGGTCTTAACGTCTTACTTGTTCCTGCCTTAATGAATGAGCTAAATAAAACTGTTGACACAGGACCTTTTTATACTTGCATGTCGTATTTTTGTCTTTTTGAAAATTATACTTGAGCAGCACAGCATATTAAATGAATAAAAGGCTGCATTTTCTAGCCTCTTTGGCAGCCACTGAGAGGAAAGCGAGTGCTGGGTGGGGTTTCAAGAAAGACTGTTTAATGGGAGCTGACCCAGCTGGGAGAAGCCCCCTTTTTGCTCTCCTCTTTCCTCGTCCTGGCAGAAAGGCTGACATGTCTGCTAGTACTCAGCAACCCTACTGGACTTTGAAGTGACCTTGTAATAAGAGGGCGTTAATAGCCCCCCCAAAGCTGGTCCAAGCCCCAACTGCTAGAATCTGTACACATTACTTCATTCGGAAAAATGGTCCGTGTGGCTGTGGTTAATGATTCTGAGATGAAGGCATCATTCTGTATTATCCCATGTGAGCGGGCCCCAAATGCATTCACAAGTATCTTTACAAAAGAAAGGTGAAGGGGCATTAGACCATCACACAGAGAAGGCCATGTGAGACGGAGACGGGGACAGAATGGAATGATACAGCCAAAATTCAGGAACACTGAGAGTATCAGAAGCTAAAAGAGGCAAAGACAAGATTCTCCCCAGAGCCTCCACAGGGGCTGCAATTCTGCTGATACCTTGATTTCTGGGATAATCAATTGCTGTTGTCCTAAGCCACCAGGTTGGTGGTAACCTGTTACAGCAGACACAAGCCGGCAGACTGGTACCCTGAAGACCACTTGAACTCACCAAGGCCCAGTGCCACGTCCCTCTGGACCGTTAACTAGCGAGAGAAATACACTTTTATCTTGTTTAAGCTATTAGGTATTTGATTTTTTTTTTTGAAGTCAAACTTAATCCTAATATACAGTGACATACCGGGATCATGAGTTCATGGCCCCAGCCTCACATTGCCCCAGTTGGTCCATTATATTGGTTGTTCTGCAATCTGAGTAAGGTCGAGAATTAAATGAAGACTTGAAAAATGCCAAACTCAAAGTATCAGTACAACTGCGTTACTGTTAAGTTTGCACCACTGGGCATAATCAGGGAATATGTCTAGTTGAAAATTTTTAATTTTTTAAAAATGTGGCATATCAGAGTATCTGACTAACTTTGTGATTCCTATTTGAAATAGGTAATTTTCAGTTTTAAGTCAAATTTACTTTTTTAATATATTTTTTATTACTTTATAAATTGGAGTAGAGCTGATTTATAATACCATGCTTGTTTCAGGTGTGTAGCATAGTAATTCAGGTTTTTTTGTCAACTGTATTCCATTTTAGGTTATTATGTCCATCTCTTTTGTGACCCCACGGGCTGTCCATGGGATTTTCCAGGCAAAAATATTGGAGTGGGTTGCCATTTCCTTCTCTAGAGGATCTTCCCAACCCAGGGATCGAACCCATGTCTTCTGCACCACAGGCAGTCTTTATTGTCTGAGCCACCAGGGATAGAATATAGTTCCTGTGTATACATTAAATCTTTGTTGCTGATCTATTTTTATGTATAGTAGTTTGTGTCCCATAATTTAATTTATCCCTACTTTATCCCTCTTCCTCACTCCTTTCCCATGCAGTAACCATAAGTTTGTTTTCTATGCCTGGGAGTCTGTTTCTGTCTTGTATATAGATTCATTTGTGTCATTTAGTAAGTGACATCACACAGTATTTATCTTTCTCTGACATTTCACTAAGCATAATATTCTCTAGATCCATCCACATTTTTGCAAATGGTCGTATTTCATTCTTTTTTGTGGCTGAGTAATATTCCTGTGTGTGTGTGTGACATCTTCTTGAGCCAATCATCTCTTGGTAGGTAACTGGGTTGTTTCCATGTCTTGGCTATTGTAAATAGTGCTACTGTGAACATCAGGGTGCATGTACCTTTTCAAATTGAAGTTTTTGCTTTTTCCAGGTATATATGCCCAGGAGTGGAATTACTGGATCATATGGTAGTTCTATTTTTAGTTTTGTAAGGAATTTTCATACTGTTTTCCACAGTGTCTGAAGCAATTTACATTCCCACTAACAATGTATGAAGGTTCCCTTTTCTCCACACCCTCTCCAGTATTTATTATTTGCAGTTTTTGATGACTGCCATTCTACAGGTGACAATACCACATTGTGGTTTTGATTTGCATTTCTCTAATAATTAGTGATGTTGAGCATCTTTTCATGCGCCTGTTGGCCATCTGTATATCTTCTTTGGAAAAATATCTTTCCAGGTCTTCTGCCCATTTTTTACTAGGTTGATTTTTTTTATATTGAGTTATATAAGCTGTTTGATATGTATGGTTTTAAATTAGATTATAAACATAAGATTTATAAGTTGAATTTAAGGGCTATGAAAAGCCTTGTTTAAAATTATTAACTACAGTATATTGAACAGTAATTTGAAACTTTCATCATCTGTACACAAAGTGCTATTCTCAGACATCAAAAGGCCCCTTTTACCAATGGGCTCTTCAGTGTATAAAGTCAGTCTCTCACTTTCAAAATGCTCACTGGAAGGAATTCAAGATGGAAGGAAGGAAAGAGGGAGAGAGAGAGAAAGAGAAAAAAGAATTCCCTTAATTCCAAGTCCACCACAAGCCACCCACAGCTCCCAGCTGGCCAACAAAGCTAGCGATCATTCATTTCTGATTCCCCAGCTGAATTCTAGAACCTTCCATGTGCCACCACAGTCCTCACTGTCATCGTTGTTGTACCTGTCAGGATCTGCAGGGAACTCTTCCACATTCCTCACACCTGTACAGAGGAGACACTTTGCTCTGAGACCCTATATCTGAGGTCAGGAGAAGCCTGCCATCTTGCTGTGTATGGTCAGAGGCTGGTATGTCAGGCCACACACGAGTGGCCTATAACAGTCCCGGAGAGCCAGGTCAGGCAAGGTTTCTGAGCTTGAGGCAAACGTCCTTCTCTGACCTCTATGCTGAGGAGCTCATACTTGAATGCACGTGGTTCCCATTATCTGAAATACCTCTTGAAAACATCAGGAACCTAAGAGGGCAGCAGCTAAGTGATATTTGGGGGCTCAGCTATTATCTCTTTCTAGTTTGCCCAGGACAAGTTGCACTCACAGATGACATAGGTAACCCATGACATCACTGCCGAGGAGCCAGATGAAGAGTCACAGGCAGAGTTCCTTCCCTCCCGATACAGCTGCCACCCTGGTAATGGCGGAGACAGTCACAGCCCTCTCAGCTCCAACGTTCATCTTCCTACTAGTTAGTGTCTTGGGTTCAGGACACAGCAGAGGGAAGGGCTTCCACATTAACTCAGTTACATCCAATTCTTTATGTATTTTCCTTGTCCATCAGCAATCACAATTTCACCTTAGTCTCAAAACCTGTTCAACATTAACTTCGGAATTCCTATAACACACTGATTTAATACAATAAAAAGAGTGACTCTAGATTTCTTTAGAAACAACTCTAACAGGCTGTCACACTAACCTCCAGCTTAGCACTCGCTAACCATTACCCAAGTCAACCACAGGCCATACTAAATTATCCCACTAACCCTCCCTCCGCCCCTATTCCAAAGACGACTCCTGTGGATGTGAACATTCCAGGAGGCAGAGAGCTGCTTGTCCCACCACATTCCCACTCATCACGGGGTGTACTCTCAGAGTCCCTGGGCCACCTTCCACATAGCCTCAAAATTCTTAAAACATTTGGCCAAAGAAGAATGCAACAAGTCCCTAACCTGCCTCAAGTCAAAGATAAAAGCTTCAAAAGTTCAGAGTTTCAACCTGTTGCACATTTATACCTCAACATGCAATATGCACATTAATTAACTAATATAAATTAATTTATATTAATTTTGAATAATCGGGGGGGGGGAAGCTTACTTTAAGATACAAATTAAAAGTTAACAGTATGCCCCAAAATAATAATAGCTACTAGAAATTTTAACTTTTAAGTGTTCACTTTTTATGTAAACCCAACCATGTACAAAGGCAAAGTCAGAAAGCAGCCTCTTTTTTAAAGAACTTAAAATATTTTAAAGTACTTTGTGTATGTGTGTGCATGCGCATACTCAAGTCATGTCCAACTCTTGGTGACCCCGGGGACTGTAGCCCTCCAGGCTCCTCTGTCCATGGGATTTCCCAGGCAAGAATCCTGGAGTGGGTTGCCAATTCCTACTCCAGGGGATCTTCCCAACCCAGGGATCAAACCGGTGCTTCCTGACTCCTGCACTGGCAGGCAAATTCTTTACCACTAGCGCAACCTGGGAACCCCCTAAAGTACTTTAGCTACTAGGTATCTCGAAAGAAACAGATGTTTCTGGAACACAGGAATCCTACTGCATTTACCACACGGTGGCGCTACTTCAATGCTAATTTCAGACAAAATCCAGAAGGGTGTTTCTTCACCAGCAAGAAAATAATGCTTGCACCCTTTAGGAGTTAGGAGCTTGAAGTCTGAAAAAAAGTTTTTAAGGTTTCAGGCAACATACATATAGTTAACAGTCTATATGGAGAAAATAAAACCACTCAGGCAGCAACTCTGCCCCTACTTTAGGCTGGACCTAACAGCATTCTGACACTTTCGCTTGGCAAAGACTGATCCGTCTAAGAGCCAACAAGGCAACATGTGTGATAGAAGGTCTGAGTGCCTGAGTTAGGTGCCTCACAGTGCAACACTGAATGTCACCTACCCATGAATCTATACTGATATAAATAAGTAAGTGAGGAAGAGGACAAGAGCCGCCCAGGCAGAAAAATTCCAAATAATCTATGTTAGTATTCTACTCACAAAGAGGGGAGCCTAACTCCCCACCCTTCACGGAAGGCTCACACAGCAACTTCCTTCCAGAGGGTAGCGGATGGAGAAGGACGTAAGAAAAGTAATTTGACTGCAGAGAAACCTGGCCACCACTGCCTTGGCCAGGTGACCAAAGTTAACAAAAGCCCTGCTAAGTCATGTTGAAATGTCAACACAACATGATAAGAAGGGCACTTTACCTCTGTGGTCCTCCTCCCTTAAATCCCGTAACTTCAGTCTAATCATGAGAAGCATCAGACAAATCCCAAAAGAAGGGCATCCTACAAAACATAGGAACAGTAGGCTCAGAACTGCCATGGTCATCAAAACCAAGGAATGTCTGGGAAACTGTCAGAGCCAATGGAGCCTAAAGAGACACGATAAATGTCATATGGTATCCTTGAACAAGATCCTGGATATTAGTTATAAGCTAAGGAAATATGAAGTATAGACTTCAGTTAATAATAATGTGTCAGGGACTTCCCTGGTGGTCCAGTGGTTAGGAATCCACCTGCCAAGCAGGGGACACGGGTTCAATCCTTGGTCTGGGAAGATCCTACGTGCTGCGGGGCAACTAAGCCCGCACGCCGCAATACTGAGCCCATGTGCCACAGCTACTGAAGCCCGAGTGCCTAGAGCCCATGTCCGCAACAAGAGAAGCCACAGCAATGAGAAGCCATCACATCACAATCAGAGTAGCCCCCACTCCCACAACTAGAGGAAGTCCAAGTGCAGCAAGGAAGACCAGCACAGCTCATAAAAAGCCTGCTAATAATAATATATAAGGCCCCCACTCCCGCAACTAGAGGAAGTCCAAGTGCAGCAAGGAAGACCAGCACAGCCCATAAAAAGCCTGTTAATAATAATATATAAGTATGAGAGGTGGATCAAATGGTAAAAAATCTGCCTGCAACGCAGGAGGACCTGGGTTCGATCCCTGGGTCAGGAAGATCCCCTGCAGAAGGAAATGGCAACCCACACCAGTATCCTTGCCTGGAGAATTCCATGGACAGAGGAGCCTGGAGGGCTCTAGTCCATGGGGTCGCAAAGAGCCAGACACAACTGAGTGACACTTTCACGAGATCATTAGCTGTGACAATATATCATACTACTATAATATACTATGCTAATGATAAAAGAAAGTGGGCATGCGGTGGTATACAGGAACTCTGAATTAGCTTTACAATTTTTCTATAAATCAAAAATGATCCCAAAATAATTTTTTTTTAATAAACTTTTTTTTCCTAAGGCTCAAATGGTAACTAAGAGAAGCCTTCACACACAGGAGAATGCTTTCAGCTTCTGTATTAAGTAACTTAGGCTGTATTCCCAACAATCCCTTGAAATCCACCAAAGAGGAGGGTAGTTACAGCCTGGAGGGTGTTCCCCCAAACTGCATACGGTGAATCCCAATGTACTCCAGCATGTGACTGTATTTGGAGATTGAACCTTGAGAGAGCCGATTAAGGTAAAATGAGGCCACTGAGGTAGACCCTAATTCAATCCGAGTGCTGTCCTTACAAGAGAAAATGTGGACAAAGAGACGCCAGGGCTGCACACACAGAAAGACCATGTGAGGACAAAGGGAGAAGGTGGCCATCTGGGAGCCAAGGACAGAAGCTGCAGGAGAAACCAAACCTGCGAGCACTTTGATCTCAGACTTCCAGCCTCCAGACCTATGAGAAAATTAATTTCTGTTGTTTAAGCGACCCACTCTGGGGTACTTTTCATGGCAGCCCTAGCCACCTAATACAAAGGTGAAGCAGAAAAGCACTGCTTCCCCAAAGGTCAAGTGAAGGGCGTAAGTGAGCATACAGAGCTTAGGGGCTTCTGTGCCAAGGGTACCTTTTGAGAGGCATCTAACATAGGCTGCTGGTTCTGGGCAGCAACTAAGTGAAGTGGAGATGACCTGGGCTTTGGACTCAGGTTGACTGAAGTGCAAGCTCCAGCTAGTCATTAAGGAGCTATGCAACCTTCTGGCTAGTTATCTAACCCCTTGGGTCTTTCTATCAACTGTAAGTGGGATCGGTGCCTACACTTCAGGGTTAAAAATGTTTACCAAGGGTCGAGTACATGGTGAGTACTGAATAAATACTAAGTTTCCATTCTGTCCTTCCTTTCCTCTAAGGCAAAAGTCCGGTTGACAAACTATGGTCTGGGACTAAATCTGACCCGTTGCATGCTTTTATAAATAAAATGTTGTTGGAACATGGCCATGACTATTCATGAAGGGATTGGCTATGGCTGAGCTGTGCTATAGCGAGAGGTGAGTGGTTACAATACAGACCATATGGCCCTCAAAGCCTAAAATACCTGCTATCTGGCCTTTAACAGAGTTTGTTGATTCCACTCTGTTGTCAATGACCCTATTTCTAAAAGCTGACAGACACTTGTCATTCCTTATCATACCTGAACTTCCCAGCATCTGCCACAGATGCCCTGTCTTGAGATCCTTCCTCCTCCCTGGAGGCCAGCAGTCTGAGCTCAGGCTCTGCACTTCCAACTCCCTGGTGCTCCTCACAAGCAAGACTCTTCCTGAAACACACAAGCTTTGAGATATTCCAAGTCACACCCCACTGGCCAGCCTGCTTATGCATTCCACACTGCAGTTAATGACACCAGCACCTATGCCTGTGGCTGCAACAGAAATAGCACGACTAGGAATCCCAGGACTGGGGTTGAAATTCCACCTGTCAGAGCCTTACCTAAAATATGAGAATAATGATGACTTCCTTGGAGACCCCATAACAATTAAATATGGAGAAAATGTAAATAAAGCCACTAGTGCAACAAGAATTTTTTGACTCTAGATCTATCTTAGCAACCCAAGCAAGCTTCCCAATTGTGGTGAAAAGAATTTGTTACAGGATGTGTTGAAACATGGATCCCCCGGCTCTCTGACTACAGGGCAGTTTGGGGCAGTACTCCAAGGGACAGTCCATTTACCTCATGGCTGGACAAATATATCCTGTATGTGCCATGATATGAAAAGGGCTCGCAAGTGCTGCCCCTGGACCATTTTGTACTTTTCTTCTCTATAGACTCCTTTTCCTAAAATTTTCTCAAATGGACCTCCACCTCCCTATATCCTCCTCCTCTGTCACTGCCAAGGTTTCAGCCACTACACATCCTTTGAGCCATTAGTCTCCCAACCAGTCTCCTCTACACCAAGATGGCCTGAACAAAATAGTTACTCACTATCCCAACCAAAATCTATTATAATAATCTAAAATAAACGACCCAAAATCTATTATTTAATTCCTCTACTTTATATTTATTTATTGGGTGCACTGGGTCTTCACTGCAGTATGTGGGCTCTTAGCTGTGGTGTATGGGCTTTCTCTAGCTGCAGCATGAGGGTTTAGTTGCCCCACAGCATGTGGGATCTTAGTTCCCCAACTAAGGATCAAACCAGCATCCTCTGCACTGGAAGGCAGATTCTTAACCACTGGACCACCTGGGAAGTCCCGATCCTTCTACTTTAAAAACGGCCAAATAGTGCATATTAATGCATGCGTATGGAATCTAGAAAGATGATACTGATGAACCTATTTGCAGGACAGCAATGGAGATGCAGACACAGAGAACAGACTTGTGGACACTGGGCGGGGGGCGGGGGGAAGGAGAGAGAGAGAGAGATGAACTGAAAGAGTAGCATGGAAACCTATACGTTACTATATGTAAAATAGATAGCCAGTGGGAATTTGCTGTGTGACACGGGGAGCTCAACCCAGGGCTCTGTGACAACACAGAAGGGGTGGGATGGGAAGGGAAATGGAAGGGAGCTTCAGGAGGGAGGGTACATATATATACCTATGGCTGATTCACACTGATATATGGCAGAAACCAACACAATATTGTAAATTAACCTCCAACTAAAAAAAAAAGTCAAAAGAATAAGACACCACTGCCAGAAGAATCAAATCCTCCCTGCCCCCCCGCCCCATATCTCCACCCTTGTCTGGAGTGCAACCTGCCCCTCTAAGGCCATGTGAGACCAGCCACTGAGTGTCAGTCCAGACTTCATGCAAGGCTCTTCTTTCCCTAGGGGGTAGCCTTCCCACAAGCCCAACCCCTGTCTGCCACATAATCCCTAACTCATGTTTGAAGAGCACCCTACAATGTCATCTGTACTTGGAACCTTGCCAGCTCCTCCAAAGAAATTCTTAGTCTCCTCCATGTGGCCACAGCACTTGGTAAACACCACAGTATGTTAAGGTCATCGTCCCTCTCACTCAATTGGAAGGCCCCCAAAGCTTACTTACATTTCTATCTACCTCATCTCTAGCACAGAGCCCAACACGTAGCTCACTCAGTAAATCCGGACAAAACCGATGTTCATGGAACCTCGTGAAATCACTGAGTAAAGGAAAGATGGAAGTAACTCAGGGTGCCTCTGAGGCCATTTAGAAAAATTAAGCTTAACACCAAAAAAAGTGCCATCCACATCACAGAGTCTTCTTTAGAAGGAAGCCTGGAAAAATCTCTCGCCAACTTGGCTGTGAGCAAGTCCAGGAGACCTGGGGAGAGGGAGCTCAGAAGAGCTCCAGTATGTAAAAGAGGGCTGTTTTTAAAGGCTAAAGGGCAAATAGGCTAAGATTTTTCAGTGTGAAAGGAAGAAACGTGGAATGGTAACCACAAAAAAATTATGAAAAGGTGCAAATTATGCAAATTAAAACGTGATTATTTTAAGCAGTCTGCTAGGATGTTCCTTTCTTATTTTAGGGAAAACACATGGGACTCATCCCATCTTTCTTTGTCCCTTTCTGGGTATCATGGAGAAATCTACAAGCAATAGTATGACTCAGTCACAGTGACTGGCAGGTATCAAGCTATGGTTGAATTATTCCTGCCTTAAAAGGACTTGTTATTCCTCAACTGCTTATTAAAACACCACAAACTTAAGAAAAATATGCAGTAAAACCTAATGCCGAGTAAAAATCAAGTTCTCAGAGACTGTTTAACGTGTGCTGCCCTGGCCAGGCCTAAGACATCATTTCTTCCTGACCGGGAGTCTTGTGGAACTCAAGTGGCCATTCTGAGGCATCGTGTTCAGAAGGAAACCACCCCTCAAGACAATATACGGATGCTGGGTGGTGTCCATACCCTCACCCTCAACATCTTTAGCAACGGTTTCTTCCACACTTCTCCAAAACAGAGTCACTTGCATTCTTACAGGTTGATCTTTATCACTTATAAGAGCTACAACAGGACCAGAATAAACAAACAAGGCCCTTGGTCAGGAGCAACACAGATGTCAGGAGATGAAGACCAGTGAAACATCTGAGAAGACCCTTCCATGGAGGCCATGGATGTGTCCAGCTCCTCCAGAAAGCCATACCCAGAGCCGAAGTTCTGAAGTTCAGTGGCTCAGTCGTGCCCGACTCTTTGCGACCCCATGAACCGCAGCACGCCAGGCCTCCCTGTCCATCACCAACTCCTGGAGTCTACCCAAATCCATGTCCATTGAGCCGGTGATGCCATCCAACCATCTCATCCTCTGTCGTCCCCTTCTCCTCCTGCCCTCAATCCTTCCCAGCATTAGGGTCTTTTCCAATGACTCAACTCTTCAAAGGAGGTGGCCAAAGTATTGGAGTTTCAGCTTCAACATCAGTCCTTCCAATGAACACCCAGGACTGATCTCCTTTAGGATGGACTGGGTGGATCTCCTTGCAGTCCAAGGGACTCTCAAGAGTCTTCTCCAACACCACAGTTCAAAAGCATCAATTCTTCGGTGCTCAGCTTTCTCTATAGTCCAACTCTCACATCCATACATGGCCACTGGAAAAACCATAGCCTTAACTAGATGGACCTTTGTTGGCAAAGTAATGTCTCTGCTTTTTAATAAGCTATCTAGGTTGGTCATAACTTTCCTTCCAAGGAGTAAGTGTCTTTTAATTTCATGGCTGCAATCACCATCTGCAGTGATTTTGGAGCCCCCAAAAATAAAGTCTGACACTGTCTCCACTGTTTCCCCATCTATTTCCCACGAAGTGATGGGACCAGATGCCATGATCTTAGTTTTCTGAATGTTGAGCTTTAAGCCAACTTTTTCACTCTCCTCTTTCACTTTCATCAAGAGGCTTTTTAGTTCCTCTTCACTTTCTGCCATAAGGGTGGTGTCATCTGCATATCTGAGGTTATTGATATTTCTCCCGGCAATCTTGATTCCAGCTTCTGCTTCTTCTAGCCCAGCGTTTCTCATGATGTACTCTGCATATAAGTTAAATAAACACAGTGACAAAATACAGTCTTGACGTACTCCTTTTCCTATTTGGAACCAGTCTGTTGTTCCACGTCCGGTTCTAACTGTTGCTTCCTGACCTGCATACAAGTTTCTCAAGAGGCAGTTCAGGTGGTCTGGTATTCCCATCTCTTTCAGAATTTTCCACAGTTTATTATGATCCACACAGTCAAAGGCTTTGGCATAGTTAATGAAGCAGAAATAGATGTTTTCCTGGAACTCTCTTGCTTTTTCAGTGATCCAGCGGATGTTGGCAATTTGATCTCCGGTTCCTCTGTCTTTTCTAAAACCAGCTTGAACATCTGGAAGTTCACATTTCACGTATTGCTGAAGCCTGGCTTGGAGTATTTTGAGCATTACTTTACTAGCGTGTGAGATGAGTACAATTGTGCGGTAGTTTGAACATTCTTTGGCATGGCCTTTCTTTGGGATTGGAATGAAAACTGACCTTTTCCAGTCCTGTGGCCACTGCTGAGTTTTCCAAATTTGCTGACATATTGAGGGCAGCACTTTCACAGCATCATCTTTTAGGATTTGAAATAGCTCAACTGGAATTCCATCACCTCCACTACCTTTGTTGATAGTGATGCTTCCTAAGGCCCACTTGACTTCACATTCCAGGATGTCTGGCTCTAGGTGAGTGATCACACCATAGTGATTATATGGTTCGTGATGATCTTTTTTGTACAGTTCTTCTGTGTATTCTTGCCACCTCTTCTTAATATCTTCTGCTTCTGTTAGGTCCATACCATTTCTGTCCTTTATCAAGCCCATCTCGGCATGAAATGTTCCCTTGCTATCTCTCATTTTCTTGAAGAGATCTCTAGTCTTTCCCATTCTGTTGTTTTCCTCTATTTCTTTGCATTGATCGCTGAGGAAGGCTTTCTTATCTCTCCTTGCTATTCTTTGGAACTCTGCATTCAAATGGGGATATCGTTCCTTTTCTCCTTTGCTTTCCGCTTCTCTTCTTTTCCCAGCTATTTGTAAGGCCTCCTCAGACAGCCATTTTGCTTTTTTGCATTTCTTTTCCATGGGGATGGTCTTGATCCCTGTCTCCTGTACAATGTCACGAACCTCTGTCCATAGTTCATCAGGCACTCTGTCTATCAGATCTAGTCCCTTAAATCTACTTCTCACTTCCACTGTACAATCATAAGGGATTTGATTTAGGTCATACCTGATTGGTCTAGTGGTTTTCTCCACTTTCTTCAATTTAAGTCTGAATTTGGCAATAAGGAGTTCATGGTCTAAGCCACAGACAGCTCCCGGTCTTGTTTTTGCTGACTGTATAGAGCTTCTCCATCTTTGGCTGCAAAGAATATAATCAATCTGATTTCGGTGCTGACCATCTGGTGATATCCATGTGTAGAGTCTTCTCTTGTGTTGTTGGAAGAGGGTGTTTGCTATGACCAGTGCATTCCCTTGGCAGAACTCTATTAGTCTTTGCCCTGCTTCATTCTGTACTCCAAGGCCAAATTTGCCTGTTATGCCAGGTGTTTCTTGATTTCCTACTTTTGCATTCCAGTCCCCTACAATGAAAAGGACATCTTTTTTGGGTGTTAGTTCTAGAAGGTCTTGTAGGTCTTCATAGAACCATTCAACCTCACCTTCTTCAGCGTTACTGGTCGGGGCATAGACTTGGATTACCGTGATATTGAATGGTTTGCCTTGGAAACGAACAGAGATCATTCTGTCATTTTTGAGATTGCATCCAGGAACTGCATTTTGGACTCTTTCGTTGACCATGATGGCTACTTCATTTCTTCTAAGGGATTCCTGCCCACAGTAGTAGATATAATGGTCATCTGAGTTAAATTCACCCATTCCAGTCCATCTTAGTTCACTGATTTCTAGAATGTTGATGTTCACTCTTGTCATCTCCTGTTTGACAACTTCCAATTTGCCTTGATTCATGGACCTAACATTCCAGGTTCCTATGTAATACTGCTCTTCACAGCATCGAACCTGGAGGAGCTACCCCACGTTCAAGGATAGGGGTGGCAGACAAGAGGAGCTACCCCAAGTCCCAGGTCAGGGGCGGCGGCCGGGAGGAGCTATCCCACATCCAAGGTAAGGAGCAGCGGCTGCACTTTGCTGGAGCAGCTGTGAAGAGATACCCCACATCCAAGGTAAGAGAAAACCAAGTAAGACGGCAGGCACTGAGAGAGGGCATCGGAGGGCAGACAGACTGAAACCACAATCACAGACAACTAGCCAATCTGATTACATGGACCACAGCCTTGTCTAACTCAATGAAACTAAGCCATGCCGTGTGGGGCCACCCACGTCAGACGGGTCGTGGTGGAGAGGTCTGACAGAATGTAGTCCACTGGAGGAGGGGATGGCAAACCACTTCAGTATTCTGGTCTTGAGAACCCCATGAACAGTATGAAAAGGCAAAAAGATAGGACATTGAATGATGAACTCCCCAGGTCAGTAGGTGCCCAATATGCTACTAGAGATCAATGGAAAAATAACTACCCAGAGCTAGTGAACACAAATCTGAATACCATCAACCAGACCTCAGAGGTCCCTGTGCTAAAGCAGCAGACCCTTCCCTGGTGGGTGGTCCATGCCAGAGAACCAGACTAAAGTCACTAAAGAAGAAGTGGGAGAGGGAGGGCAGATCATCTGCTCTTGGAAGTCAGGAGCAGCAGCAGCATTTCTTGTGGGGATTTTAGGAGCCAGGTACTTGCCAAAGATTCCCTCTATCATCTCAAAGATCAATACATTAGATAATTTATTCTCATTCCCAGATGAGAGAAGTTGTGAAGTAATTTCCAAGGACACAGAGCTACTGAGAACAGGGATTCAGGACTTGAACCCAGGTCTGTCTGTCTTAGGGCCAGAAATTTCCCACAATACTGCATAGCCTGGGTAGAATTCCTCCATCTGGAAGGCAGTGAGGGAAAAGGGGGTGTGTACAAAAGTTTAAACGTATCTAATGCAGATAAGACCTGCTTAAACCACACAACTTCTAAAACAAGCAAAAAAACCAAACAAACAAATCATGGACTCTGCAAATCTTTCACATGCATACACTCATATTTTAATGTGTGTATATATATGTGTATATGTATAAATACACACACATTCATTCAAATCTTAGGAGCACACACATCTGGCTCTAATAGGAACTATAGAAATGGGGGGGTAGTAAATTATTTTAGAAAAATAAACTATCTTTAATATAGGAAATCTCTATTGAGTTTTTACTAAAGAGCTCAAAGTTGACAATCATTGTTTGGCTGACACAGCAGGAGATTCCTAGCCTGTACGCCTCACCTTAAGACCTCTAATTTCCATACAAAATATTAACGCTAGACTCTAGGATGTGTACAACAGGCATGTATTTTCTTTTGATTACTGAAGACTGCCAATATCCAGAGACCTTGTAAAACATCAAAATGCACATGACAGAAGTGTCCATTCACGTCCTTCATTCTCAGATGCCACTCTCCTCCGAGTTAAAGCAGAGTTGTGACCTGGGCACAGTCACCTCACTTGCATTCAACTACATGTGCTCTGCAAGATGAGGGATGGTTCTGGAGGAAAAGAGACATATCTGCTGCTCCCTCAGCCCATATGGGCTTCTCACATAGTGGGATTCTGGTGTATAATTCTGGTATATTATACAGAATGTATACCCCCTCTCTGCCCCCTCTCTCCCACTTCTGGATTCTAGGTATTTCTGGTACAATGCAGTCCCAAGTACAAACTTTCTACTTCACCTGGTGCTTATCCCCCAAAAACCCTGTAACAATCTGCCAATGACAGGAGAAAAATGGTGGTACCATCCAAACATGTTGTATCTGCATGTGCAATTTATGAGCAATTCAAGGGATGCTTAAGGGCAACCTGATGCAAAGGTTTCTGCCTCACATTCTGACTTTTTCATTTACCTGTGTAAGGAGCAACTTTGTAACTCTGTTTTCACACTCAGCTTCAGACAATAACTCGTTGTCTGCTCAACTTTCATTGGAGTTTTGATCTCACTGTCTGGTGAACACACTAAACCATCTGGAGCACTTACTCTCTATCAGCTTCACAAATCACTACTTCTCACTTCCATGAAGAGCTCGTAGGAACTTCACAGATTACTGAGGCAGGGCACCACCAGGAATCTGACCTTTTTTCTCTATCTTTTCTGTTAAGAACTAATGCTTTCTTAAACCTTTGTACTTTTATCACTAGTTCTAAGAGCCTGCTTCCTTTATAGTGTACTTTTACAGACATAATTTTAATTACTTCACATGAATCATGTGCAAACCAAAAGATGATGAATAACACAAGGAGTTGATGGCAGAGCTGGAACTGGAATCCAGACAGTCAGTCAGTCACCATGTTATGCTGTTTTCATGTCCTGTTCACAGGAACAAAGCCTGCTGCACATCAAGAAGACGTATGCTTGCCAGAAAGCATAGAGACCTGAGGGTGAAATTCCAGTGGAAAGCATATGGCTGAAGATAA
The DNA here is from genome assembly GCF_054371585.1 of Giraffa tippelskirchi. Classification (NCBI taxonomy): domain Eukaryota; kingdom Metazoa; phylum Chordata; class Mammalia; order Artiodactyla; family Giraffidae; genus Giraffa; species Giraffa tippelskirchi. The sequence continues at coordinate 99,121,553 of NC_137277.1, forward strand.
GGAATCAGGAGGATCGATATTGTGAGAATCGGCCACTGAGTTAAATGAAGGAAGCTGAAGACGGGCTCTAAGGCAGACAGTCACAGTGAAATAGCAAGCACCGAAGGAGAGCTTGTGTATCAGGCCCTACACTTTACAGCCTACATCGCAATTTCACTAACCCTATAAGAGAAACACCCTTATTACACCCATTGCCTATGAAGAAACACCTATAATTTAACCAAACACACCAAGTAGGAGATGAACACCGTCTCAACCTGCCCGAGACTGGAGTGGATGGAGACCTGCACCTATTAGGATTATTAACAACTCAGTTAGCTAAAACCAGAGACTCCCAAGTCCCTAACCTGTGGTGGATAACTTATTCTCCCAGGCTTTTCTGAAAGTGAACTCAATCTGAATAGGCCTGTATCTAGTAAAGAAACTGAATAAATAATTAACATCGAGAACCTTCCAAAGTGAAAGCACCAAGACCAGGTGGGTTCATTGGTAGATTCTACTAAACATGTAAGGAAGAAATTAGACTAATTCTCTTTCAGAAGACAGAAGCAGAGGGAATACTTTCTAACATATTCTGTGAAGCCAACATGACTCTAATACCAAAATCAAACAAAAACATTACAAGAAGTCTACAGAACAGTATCTCTAATGAGCATAGATGGAAAAATCCTTGACAAAATACTAGCAAACTAAATCTAAGAACATATAAAAAAAAATTATACATCATGAGCGAGTGGGACTTACCCCAGGTCTGCAAGGCTGGTTCAATATTAGGAAATCAATTAATGTAGTCTATCACATTAACTGACTAAAAAGCAAAATCATATGGTCATATCAATAGATACAGAATACATATATGACAAAGTCTAACACCTATTCTTGATAAAAACTCTCAGAAAACTAGGAATAGTGGGGAACTTTCTCAACTTGTCAAAGAATGTCTGTAGACACTTTAAAGCTAATGTCACACTTAATGGTGGAAACAAAAAACTTCCCCATCAAGATCAGGAACAAGATAAGAATATCTCTACTCCTTTTCAACATTGTACTAGAAGTCCAAGCTAATGCAATCAGGCAGAAAAAGAAAACAGGTCTACAGATGGGGAAGGAAGAAATAAAACTGTCTTTTTTTGCAAATGACATGACTATCTATGTAGGAAATCTGAAAGAACTGATCAAAACCTCATGGACACAAGGGATTACAGCAAAGTTCTAAGATATAAGATTAACATACATAAGTCAATCAATCTTCTATATACCAGCAATAAATAAGTGGAATTTGAAATTTAAAATAGGATACCATTTGCATTAGCATTCCTTTCAAAATGAAATATTTAGGCATAAATAACAAAATACATACAGGATCTATGTGAAGAAAGCTACAAAAGGCAGAAGAAAGAAATCAAAGAACTAACAAAATGTAGAGATATTCCATGTTCATGGATGGGAAGACTGAATATTGTCAAGATGTCAGCTCTTCCCAACTTGATCAATAGATTTAATATAATCTCAATCAATGTCCTAGCAAGTTATTCTGTGAATACTGACAAACTGATTCTAAAGTCTATATGGAAAGGCAAAAAATACCCAGACTACTCAATATAACATTGAAAGAGTAGAACAAAGTTATTCTACTGGACTTCAACACTTATTATAAAGCTAAAGTAATCAAGACAGTGTAATATTGGCAAAGAATAGACAAATAGATCAACGGAACATAACAGACAGCCCAGAAATAGATCCATATAAATACAATCAACTGATCTTTAACAAAGGAACAAAGGCAATACAATGGAGCAAAGTCTCTTTTCAACAAATGGTATTGAAATAACTGGACATCCACATGCAAAAAAATGAGTCTAGACACAAACATTATGCTTTTCACCAAATTTAACTAAAAATGGATCACAGACCTAAAACAAAACTATAAAACTTTCAGAAAATAAAATAAAAGAAAACTTATATGATCTTGAGTATAGCAAGGACCAGAGAAGGCAATGGCACCCCACTCCAGTACTCTTGCCTGGGAAACCCCATGGATGGAGGAGCCTGGTTGGCTGCAGCCCATGGGGTTGCGAAGAATCGGACACGACTGAGCTACTTCACTTTCACTCTTCACTTTCACGCACTGGAGGAGGAAATGGCAACCCACTCCAGTATTCTTGCCTGGAGAATCCCAGGGATGGAGGAGCCTAGTGGGCTGCCATCTATGGGGTCGCACAGAGTCGGACACAACTGACGCGACTTAGCAGCACCATAGCAAGGACATTTCAGATATAATACCAAAGGCACAATTCATGGGAGAAATTACTGACAGGCTAGACTTCATTAAAACTAAAAGCTTCTGCTCTGAGAAAGATAACATCAAGAGAATGAGAGGATTAGCCACAGACAGTGAGAAAATATTTGCAAAAGATATATCTGATAAAGGGCTGTTACCCAGAAGAACTCTCAAGACTCAAAGAACTCTTAAAACTCAGCAATAAGAAAACTCGATTTTTAAAATGGACCAAATCTTAACAGATAACTCACCAGAAAAGACATACGGATGGCAAATAAACATACAAAAAGATGCTCCACAACATATGTCATCAAGGAAACGCCAATCAAAACAATAAGGCACTATCCAACAACTATTAGAAAGGTCAAAATCCAAAACACTAACACCACCAAATGCTAGCAGTTGTGGAGCCACAAGAACTCTCATCCATTGCTTGTGGGAATACAAAATGAGTACAGCAACTTCAGAAGATAGATAGTGGGTTTCTTATGAAACAAACATTCTTACCATACAATTCAGCAAGCATGCTCCTTGGTATTACCTAAAGGACTTGAAAACTTATGTCCACACAAAACCCTGCACACAGATGTTTACAGCAGCTTTATTCATAACAGCCAAAACCTCAAAGCAACTAAGATGTATTTCAGTAGATGAATGAATAAATAACCATGATACAGTACAGACAATGGAGAATTATTCAGCATTAAAAAGCTATCAAAACATGAAAAGACGTGAAGGAAACTAAAATGCCACTTTTACTAAGTGGCAAAATTACTAAATGAAAAAGCCAATCTGAAAAATCTGGAAAAAAAGCTATGACCAACCTACATAGCATATTAAAAAGCAGAAGTAGCTTCCCTCGTGGCTCAGATGGTAAAAGCATCTGCTTGCAACGCGGGAGACCTGGGTTCGATCCCTGGGTGGGGAAGATCCTCTGGAGAAGGAAATGGCAACCCACTCCAGTACTCTTGCCTGGAAAATTCCATGGATGGAGGAGCCTGATGGGCTACAGTCCATGAGGTCACAAAGAGTCGGATACGATTGAGCAAATTCACTTTCAAACCATTCCTTAAAAAGCAGAGGTATTACTTTGCCAACAAAGGTCCATCTAGTCAAAGCTATGGTTTTTCCAGCAGTCATATATGGATGTGAGAGTTGGACTATAAAGAAAGCTGAGCGCCTAAGAATTGAGGCTTTTGAACTGTGGTGTTGGAGAAGACTCTTGAGAGTCCCTTGGACAGCAAGGAGATCCAATCAGTCCATCCTAAGGGAGATCAGTCCTGAATATTCATTGGAAGGACTGATGCTGAAGCTGAATCTCCAATACTTTGGCCACCTGATGTGATGAACTGATTCATTGGAAAAGACCCTGCTGCTGGGAAAGACTGAAGGCAGGAGGAGAAGGGGACAACAGAGGATGAGATGGTTGGATGGCATCACCAACTCAATGGACATGAGTTTAAGTAAGCTCCAGAAGTTGGTGATGGACAGGGAAGCCTGGCATGCTGTAGTCCATGGGGTCGCAAAGAGTCAGACACAACTGAGCGACTGAACTGAATCTGAAAAGGCTACACACCATAATTTCAACTATATGACATTCTAGGAAAGGCAAAACTATGGAAATAGTAAAAAGATAAGGGATTTGAGATGGGATGGGGGAGGGAGGGACAACTAGGTAAAAAGCACAGAGGAGTCTTAGGGCAGTGAAAATACTCTGTATGATACACAATGATGGATACATGTCATTATACATTTGTCCAAACTAAGAGAATATCTAACACTGTAACGTAAATTTTGGACTTTGGGTGATAAAGATGAGTCAATGTAGAAGCATCAACCTTAACAAATGTACCCTCTAGCAGGTGATACTGACACCAGGGAGGCTATGAACATTTGGGGACAGAGGTAAACGGGAAATCTCTGTACCTTCCATTCAGTTTTGAAGTGAATCTAAAACTCCTCTTATTAAATTCGTTTTTTAAAAAAAGGTGGGTTCCTTAACTGCTACTTAGGACCTGTGGCCAATAAAGGAGCCTTTGGTTGGTGACAGAAGTGACAAGAAAATCACATCTCCCTGGAAGAGTTTCCTAAATTTTATTTCTCAGAACCTGTGCTCAGAGAAGGGCTCCGTTTGTAACTGTTAGCTAGTGACTCTAGATAACCCCCCAGAGACAAAACTTATTGGTTTCAACGCTCCAGACCCAAATAGTAAAATTTTTCCCAATGGTCCTGGTTTTCCTTTCGTAGGACACTCCAGCTCTTGCTGACTGCTTTTCTAGAGATCACCATCCTGCGTCCACTTTCTCTTCTGAACTCCAGGATTTGTGCACCTTTATGCCTCTGCTCGGAACCCCACCAGCCACTCCTGCTGACCCCACCACAGGCTTGCTTCACTACAAATCTGACGACTCAGGCTGGAATGTCAGTGCTTCCTTCCTGTCAGTTTCAACCTCACACTAACATTCATTAATGTTAGATATGGGTGCAAAAGCTTCTGTGATATCTGAGTTTCTCTGTGAATCAAAAATGATCAAAAAGAAGAGATTCCCACCACCACTGCCCCTGACTCTATTTTCTTGAGGTAAAAACCCTCATTTCAGAGCCTGGCACCGGGTTGGTTCTAGCCGCCATCTGACACCACCCCAGGGAGCAGCTGACACGGCCGTACAGTGTGACTGGATAAAACCTCCAGTCATCATTAACTGGAGGTGGTAGGAAACACACAGCAAAGGAAAAAAACAAGAGAGTGACAGGAGCACAGAAAAGGAGGGATGAGAAGGCTGCTGACAACCCAACTTAAAGCATGCTCCTGATAGCAAAATCCTGAGAGAGGTAGGACCTTAATTAAGTATTAGTTCTCTCAGATATGGGGAAAGGTATGTTCCCAGCTTTACAAATGTAAGGTACTATGACATTTAAATTGCTTATGTGTTCATTACTATTTTCAATCAATCATATGGAGCTTATGAAAGTAGACTACTTAAATTCAATTCATTTTAATAGGTACATACTAGCACCCATCACCGGGGTGACTGTTTGAAGGAAGTGATTAGATCCTGTCTCCAAGGCTTCCAAAGGGAAACAAAGACCAGGAGTTCCAAAAATGTCAGGGCGGAGAAATGCCATCAAAGGTGGTGCAGAGAAAGGAAGAAGCACATTGCTACCAGGTTTTTGGAAAGAAGTTTCTTCGTACATAGGGAAAAGGAGAGACATAAGGGAAGACTGGATGAAGCAACAAATGTAAGCCATAGCTGGGGTCAACCTGAAAAGAGAAAGTTGTGACCTAGGACACAGGGAAAAGAACAAGCAAAGGGGAAGTGGAACAGAAGGGCTGGTTTGGGCACAACAGTGGCTTGGACTCAAAATTCATTCAGTGGGAAAAGAATTCACTTGTCAATAAATGGTGCTGGGGCAACTGGATATCCTTCATCATGTGAAAAAATGAAGACAACCCCTACCTCACACCATTCACAAAAATTGGGACTCAAAAAGGAGCCTAGACCTAAATATAAGAGTTAAAACTATAAAACTCTTAGGAGGAAACACAGGCATGAATCTTTGTGACCTTTGAGTAGGCAACAGTTTCCTGGATATGACATCAAAAGAGTAGTGGCAAAATAATAATTTAACTGGTCTACATTAAAATCTGAAACTTCTGTGCTTAAAACAATAGTATCAAGAGCACAAAATGGAAGAAAATATTTGCATATTGCATAATTTGTATTTAGAATATACAAAGAATTCTTAAAACTTAATAAAACTATAATAAGATACTAATTCACATGTACTACAAAGTTATCTATCTTTTTGATTATAGCCAAGATAATAGGTAACAGATAGATAATAACAAGAGTTACCAAGGATCTGGAGAAACTGGAAACCTTATACTCTGAAACTAGGAATCCAAAATGGTGCAGTCATGTTGGAAAACAATTTGGCAGTACTTCAAAAGGTTAAACAGAGTTATCATATAATTTCAGCAATTTCACTCCCTGGCATGTACCCCTGAAAAAAGCAAAAAGACACATCTCCACAAAAAAGGATACACATGTTCATAGCAGCATTATTCATAATAGCCAAAAAGTGGAAATAACTCAGACGTCCATCAACTAAAAAATGGACTAAAACATGCAGCATATGCATGCATATAAAAAACCCAGTCACAGAAGACCATATATTGTATAATTCTATTTATACAAAATCCTTCAAACAGGTAAATCCATAGAGGAAAAAAACAAGAGTGGTGTTTGCTTAGGGCTGTGGGGTGTGGGGCTGGAGGGGACTTGGAGAGGGAGTGATGTGGAGTAATTGCTAATGCAAATGGATTTTTTTTAGGGGAGATTAAAATGTTCTAAAATTAGATTGTGGCAATGGTGGCACAACCCTGTGAAAATGCTAAAAAACACTAACTATAAACTTTAGATGGATGAATTACACAATATGCAAAGCATACCAACAAAGTTTGTTTTTTTAAAAAATGCAATGGAATAAATTATAATGGAAAAATATGTAAATTTGAACTGAGAAAACAAAAAAATTTTGTGAATCATAAAACACTGTAAACCTAATTAAATGGAAAACCATGAACTGGGAACATTTTTGAATTACATACATGACTGATGGCCTTAAAACAAACAACAAAAAGTTGTGATAACTCAGTAACAACTGTATTTCCCTAGTAGAACAGAAGACAGATACCACAAGAATTCTCAAAGAAAAAAGTACAAATGACCAATAAGTATATAATAATCCATTCATAACATTAATAAAATATTTTCACCTAGTAGTCACACTTTTATAGTCTATCCAATGAAAATATCAGAGATGCCTTTAAATATTAATAAACAAGAATGTTCTTCCACTGTTCTTTATTAGGAAACTGGGATTGTCTTACACATACGAAGCTGGGGGAGTGGGCAAATACATCACTATCGTTTATTTACTATAGAAAACAAGGCAGGAAAGACATTCGACCAATTTTCAGAAGTAGTTGTCTTTCTAGGGGTGGGATGGGATGGGATACCAAAATTTATTGTATCTTTATATTGTATATTTTTGTAATGAATTTCCCTCCACAACTATTCTTTCCAAAATTCAGAAAATAAACAAGTTACTTCTGTATTTATCTTCTGTGAAAAGGAATTTTATAAGATGATCATGTATTCTTTACCAGTGGTTCTCAAACTTTGCTACATATTAGAACCATCGGGAGAAGGCAATGGCACCCCACTCCACTACTCTTGCCTGGAAAATCCCCTGGACGGAGGAGCCTGGTGGGCTACAGTCCATGGGGTCGCTAAGAGTCGAACACGACTGAGCGACTTCACCTGCACTTTTCCCTTTCATGCATTGGAGAAGGAAATGGCAACCCACTCCAGTGTTCTTGCCTGGAGAATCCCAGGGACGGGGGAGCCTGGTGGGCTGCCATCTATGGGGTTGCACAGAGTCGGACACGACTGAAGCGACTTAGCAGCAGCAGCAGCAGCAGCAGCAGAACCATCTGGAAAGATATTTTAAAATCCCAATACCTCATAGGCATTAAATCAGCATTTCTGAAGGTAGGACTCAGTCAGCGGTCTTCTTTAAAATCCCTGGGTATGATCGAGTGTTACAGCCAGACTGTGTATGGGTGGACCAGGACTCAAGGGCAGGAGAATAAACAACACTCAAAGGTCCTTAAGTTCACAGTGGAACAAACCAAACACACACACGTCTGTGTGTGAGCACAGAACAAAGTTTGTGTGTGTCCTAGTCATGGTTACGTGCAGCAGTAAGACATGGACAGCCGCCTGCTCCTTGGAGGAGGTGATCATAGAACGAGCCTGCAGGAGGAAACAGAGAGTGCCATCCAGTTCACTGCAGCAGGAGGAAACATCGTGCTGAAGGTCAGAGCCCTGACTGTGACCTGACCACTCAGAGGTGATGGCAGGGCTTAGACTAGCTAGCTGGTTCTGTCAGCAGACCTGTGCACAGACTGTGTTATTCCCTGTGCCGTCCTCCACCTCCCTGGGAAGGGGCCTCACAGATGCACGTGTGCATAACCTCCAGCCTGCCGCCTCCCCCATGCATGCCACCAGAGCACAGAGCCACGTCATCTGCAGCTCATGGGTCAACAAGGCGCAGACAGAACAATGCAGACTGGCACCAGCATGGGAGAATATGCTGGTGTGGGAGCTGGACTGAGGCCAACCTCTACCAACAACTCGCACACTGGGGTAAGTTCTCTACAGAAGAGCCTCTGCATCTGTATCTGCAAAGAGGCCTGACTGGTTGTGCCTTGCCAACCCTCACCTGCCTACCATCCCCCATGATCCACGCACACAACAGAGACCGCGGCCGTCGATAAACCTGGAAGCCAGAAGAGTGTTAGCTCTGACTATGACCTTGATCTGACTCAGCTGTGATAATTCCTCTGTCACAGTTCCATAGAAAGAAAGAAAATGGAAATTGAGAAGTGCAGACACAAGGGAAGTTCAAAAGAAGAGGGTTATAGAATGACTTCTCTCAGCCTCCTCTTGCTAATTAGTGGTCCACAGCGGGGCCTGACAAAGCAATGACTAGCACCATCCACTCAAGACTGTTTTCAGAAGATGCTGACTTCAGAAGGAAGCCTCTCAAAGAATGCTAGAGGCAATGTGAAGTCAATGCAGCGTTTTGTAAAGTGACTGGGAAGTATGGACCAAGAATTTTTTAAAATGCAGTCCATCTAGTTCAATACTTTCACTTCTGGGAACCTGTCGCTCTTGAGAAATCAGATGTATATAAAAATTACTTAACAAAAATATTCACATTGGAAATTCTGGAGACCGGATGCACAACACTTGTCAGTGTATGACCAAATTGTACACTTAAAAACGGTTAAGATGGGAACTTATAATGTGTATTTTATCTCAATTAAAGATCTATAGGCATTTAATAGCAAAAACAAAATAAAACATCTTGACTCAATTTAAAAAAAAACAACTGAAAAATAATATAAATATCTAACAGTAAGAAATGAGTTAAAAATCAATTATAGAATATTGAAACAACGAACATCAAATATCAAGTTCTTCAGGCACACTGGAACGTGCTCATGATATAATAATATTCAGGAAAATGACAGAGCACATGTGGTACTGGGTTTAGGAAGAATTAATTAAAAAAAAAAAACTGGAAAATCAAAACCCTAAGAATGATCCTGTCTCTCCACTGGGATTTCCAAATTTTCTACAATAAACACTCCAGCGGGGTGAGAGAAGGAGGGCCTTGGTAGACATTAACTCATGGTCCAAGAATCAAAGGGCAGAATGACTTCCACTTTACAGCCTGTCAGCTTTGAGGTTTTCCCTTAAAGAAACAGACAGCCTGAAGGGTTTTCAGAACTGCTACATCAGCTCTGTCAGCTGAGACAGAGTTGGGACTGGAGACAGCAGAGGAGCAAATGCAGCAGAACCCCCATATGCTCCAGGACCCCCCCTGGATGCCTGAAATCACAGAGAGTACTGAACCCTATATATACTGTGTTTTTTCCTATGCACACATATCTATGATAAAGATTAATTTATAAATTAGGCAAAACACAAGATTAATGACAATAACAAACAGAATGGGGTCTCTCTCAAAGTATTTTATTGTAAAAATTTAATGTATTTCCCCTCTTACCTAAAGCACTCATCACATGCTGTGGTTGTAACTTATGCAGTTTGATGTGTGAGAACAAAACTAGCACAAGTGTTTTTCCTCTCTCACAATTTCACATATAGAAAATTCATTCTTAACCGTAGATCTTAGCTACTTCAGCAAATGATTTTTTTATTTTCTTATTAAGTCGAGAACCTCTGCACTTAAAGGAAACACTGCACAGCTTCTCTTCAGTGTGTCTGAACAGTCAGCATCGCTACTCTTGAGCTTCGGGTCCATTATTAAGTAAAATAAGGGTTGCTCGAACCCAAGTACTGCAATCTCAAAACAGTAGATCTGATGACCAAGGGGACTATGCAGTGACTAATGGGCGGGGCACACAGAACAGAGGGTCAATTCACGTCCCCGGCAGGACAGAGCAAGACTTCATGATGTGACGGCGCACAATTTAAAAGTTATGAATTGTTTACTTCTGGAATTTTCCATTTAACATTTTTGGACACCAACTGACCAGAAATAACTGAAACCACAGAAAAAGAAGCCACAAATAAGGGGCAATGACTATAATCAGCACTACCCAGTCTCCCCATATATGTGAGGATTAGAAAAGCAATATCACCCACTTTTAGCCATCTGCTGTTTCACCCCATTTACAGTAGCTTAAAAGGTCCCTTCCTGCCTCCTTCTGACTGTTTCATAATGCGCCCAAAGTGATCTGGGAAAATGTAATCCAAATATAAAGTCACAAAAGATATTACTAATAAACAATCCACAGGAAACAGGCTTTGCTCTTCTCTGGGAGACAAAAGGATGCATTACAAATATTAATGAATTCTTAATCCAAAAAGGCTTGCAACACCACAGAACTACTTTAATGGATACTGATCCTTGTTTTCATCACCAGAAAATTTACTTCTCATTTAGCAAAAACAAAAACTTTTAAACAGTACTCAGGAAACTGAATCTTCCAACTAGCAGTGAAAAAATACAAATACTGTAGAGCAACATGAAAGAAGAGTAAATAAAAATAACTGGCAATAGAATTGGGACATAAACTCAACCACATGAAATGCAGGGTCCCACTGCTGCTGCTGCTAAGTCACTTCAGTCATGTTCGACTCTGTGCGACCCCACAGACGGCAGCCCACCAGGCTTCTCCGTCCCTGGGATTCTCCAGGCAAGAACAATGGAGTGGGTTGCCATTTCCTTCTCCAATTCATGAAAGTGAAAAGTGAAAGTGAAGTCGCTCAGTCGTGTTCGACTCTTCGAGACCCCATGGGCTGCAGCCTACCAGGCTCCTCCGTCCATGGGATTTTCCAGGCAAGAGTACTGGAGTGGGCTGCCATTGCCTTCTCCGGCAGGGTCCCATTACTTCAAAGTTAATGACATTTTCTCTGGTCCAGGGTTCTCATGACCTAGGAGCTGATCACCAAATGTACTAGTAAACACACCTTTATTATTGATACAGGCTGTGTGGAGTGCCTGTGACAGGAGTTTCTAGTATTTGACTTGCTAGAACAATAGTTACGGTCCAGTAGTTTCTTGATTAGCATCAATTAGTGAAGCTTTTCTGTCTAAACAAGTAAAACAGGTTTGGTTTTTGGTTGGGTATTTTTGTTTTGGTTTTGCCTTAAACAGAAGAAAGAGAAGGGCATCTAATCTTATAAATGAGAATTCATGGAGGTAAGTTCAGAGCTGCGTCTGAAAGATCATGTGCTCTTGAAGCACAGCTGGGAAGGGAAAACAGGGGGGGTGGGGTAGGTGGGGGGCGTGGTTCTCTACCTATGGGCTCTGCTCACACACTGTATTTACTGTATCATTAGCAACAACAGTGCTAGCTTTTCAAATAGATGGCTATTTTAAAATCCAATGCACATTCACAACCATATGTCAACTATTTTTATAGGCAGGTAGAACATTAGGGCTCTGGATAATTTTCCAACAATATGGTTTAAACAGAAGTCTGTGTGTGTTTAACACTGTGGAAAAAAGTTGTTTCCTGTCTGACATATTCTGAGTCACTGCCACTTTTAAGCAAGCATCTCTGCCCTTAACTTTCCTTTTTGAATTAAAATTACCAAGATAATGAAACCAAATGACCACTGTGAGACATGAGTTTGCTGTTCATATTTGGGCAATCAACAAACACCGCCCCACCAGAGAAGAAAGCGCTTAGTGTATTTAATTATCATTTGAACCAAAAGCATCTACTATGGAGAATATTTCCTTCATTACATTAAAAGGTTGAATTTTGCAAAATTAGTTATTCCCTTCCATTTGTAAGGCCTTACAGAGAACATATTAGCAGAAATATATTTATTTCTATAGAGAAAAAACAAACTTTGAGAATATTTTCTCAAAAGCCAAAGACAGCTAATTTGGTCAGGACACAGGAGACAAAATCTTGTCAGGGATTTCTCTGAGGCCTGTAGCCTCAATGAGACCCTTCTCAGTCTGACCATTCTTGCTACACTGCCCTAGCTTGTCATGCCATTCATTGCTACCTGATGTCCCACGAAAATGTCACAAGGTAAGTAAACAGTAATTGTGAAGTGATGAATGTGTTCGCTAACCTTACTGTGGTAATCATTTTGTAATATAGATATCAAATCACTACATTCAGTTCAGTTCAGTCGCTCAGTCATGTCCGACTCTTTGCAATCCCGTGAACCACAGCACGCCAGGCCTCCCTGTCCATCACCAACTCCCGGAGTCCACCTAAACCCATCTCCATCGAGTCGGTGATGCCATCCAACCATCTTATCCTCTGTTGCCCCCTTCTCCTCCTGCCCTCAATCTTTCCCAGCATCAGGGTCTTTTCAAATGACTCAGCTCTTCGCATGAGGTGGCCAAAGTATTGGAGTTTCAGCTTCAACATCAGTCCTTCCAATGTACACACAGGACTGATCTCATTTAGGATGGACTGCTTTGATCTCCCTGCAGTCCAAGGGACTCTCAAGAGTCTTCTCCAACACCACAATTCAAAAGCATCAGTTCTTCGGCGCTCAGCTTTCTTTATAGTCCAACTCTCACATCCATACACGACCACTGGAAAAACCATAGCCTTGACTAGACGGACCTTTGTTGGCAAAGTGATGTCTCTGCTTTTTACTATTCTGTCTAGGTTGGTCATAACTTTCCTTCCAAGGAGTAAACATCTTTTAATTTCATGGCTACAATCACCATCTGCAGTCATTTGGGAGCCCAGAAAAATAAAGTTAGCCACTGTTTCCCCATCTATTTGCCATGAAATGATGGGACTGGATGCCATGATCTTAGTTTTCTGAATGTTGAGCTTTAAGCCAACTTTTTCGCTCTCTTTCACTTTCACCAAGAGGCTTTTTAGTTCTTCTTCACTTTCTGCCATAAGGGTGGCGTTACCTTAAACTTACGATGTTATGGGTCAATTATATTTCAAAAAAGCTGGGAAAAAAAAACATTTTAAAGTCCCATTAAAACTAACCTTAATTTTTTATCAATAATAATATTTCTGAAATATAGAATACCCCAGAGTTTCTCAGGTGTTCACCAATCTTAGGGCTCAAGAGGCATCAATTCATTTGCAGCAGCACAGACTACAGGAGGGAAACCTCTAGAACCTGGCTTCTATAGATGAGGTACACTTGGAGAAGACACCATGCCTGCCTTGAATCATCAGACGTAGGAAGTATACATGCACTAATTCAAGGAAAAAGGGCAAATGATGAAGCTAATAAGAATAAAGGCAAAATGCTGTGCACAATTTGTAAAAAGCAGTAATTCCAATGGGGTAACTGGCGAAAGGGGCAGTGTGGGAAATGGGATTTGAAACAAGAAATCTGACAAAGAGATACAGCAGTGGGGGGAGGGCAAAGAGAAGCAAGAAAGGACATTCCAGGAATTTCCCCAAATACTGATAAACAGGTCAAATTCCTTGGCACGGGAAATCACTTCATACCAAAAGGTTTCCAAGTTCCAGCTAATGACTGGATTGTAAACAATGTTGTCCAAAATAAGAAAGTTCTACAACAACAAAAGATTTTTGGACAATTACCAACTCACAGCACCAATGCTAACATTAAGAGCTTAAGGTTTACCTTAATTTTACACCCCACTTCAAACTGCAAATATCTACTACATGATTTAGAAATAATGCATATAACATATTGAGGAAATTAGAAAAACAGATGCCAATTTCACAGTCCCAGGGCATATTTTAGATCAACTCCAAACATGTCTATTGTGTAAATGTAAACAATTCTTACACTGGCATATGATCAATAAGGCCCCAGTTTATCTTGCCCTCAGTAAACAAATACTCAGAAAACCTAAAAGAAGATCAAAGAACTTTTATAACTCCAGGTATCAGCATTTTGGCAAGACTTTCCTCACATTTGATTAAGTTAAGTAACGTTTGGGTTTTTACTGGTAAAGTAAAATGCAAAAAGTTACTAATAAAAACGGATGCCAAAATACTTCAATTAATCTATAAGTCCCTTGTCCTACCACTTCACAAGTCTGAATTTTCACCAACAATTAAATTTTATAGCTGTTCAAATGCTGGATGATGTAATCAAGGAAAACACATCAGTATATAATGCTAAGCAGTAATAAACAGACTGTTGTCAGATTACACTTGCCAAAATCCATAACCTTGTAAACATACCACAGCAAGTTTAGATTATAGCATTTCTCTAATTTGTGAACAAAAAAACAAAACTGTTGGTTAATATTAATATTGATAACATGAATCTTTGTAAAAGTCTAGTCTGGGCAATAAATATGGTTTACAGATAGGCTGAACTAAAGAAATCAATCTATCCAAATAATCTTTTTTTTTTAAAGATCTCCTTCTTCCAGAAGTTACCATAACAAAGAATAAAGACGTTCTGCTGGAAGATTTCTTGTAGGCACTAGGTTTGCCTAATTCCAACACACTCACTACTTATCTAACACCAAGAAGCTAGTTAAGGGACTCATTTACCTGGGGACTTTTTGGTTGACCTTGACGGCACAGAGTGAGACTGTCGAGGCAGCAGAGGTGATGAAGGCAGAGACATGGAGACACCTTTAGCCAAGCTCACCCTGTAGGCATCCTCTGCCACTGGAAGACTGCTCACAGGAAACTCACCGCCATGGCCAGGGGGCAGGACTGGAGGGGAAGTCTCTGGACCAAAGTCACCTCCTGGAGTGGAGAGAGAAAACCTTAGGTTAAGCCACAGATGCAAGTTTCATTCCTAAGAGCTACATTCTTAGAATTCCCATATGCCATATGTGTGTTGAGTATTTTTTTTTTTAATGATTTTTTAAAAAAGATCCTCCTCTCAGCCCATCCACTTCACACTCCCCAGGGCAGAGTCCACCGTCCAACAACTCAACCAGCCCAAACCCTTAGTCATGAAACTGGAACCGTGGCTCACTGATGAAGCAGGTTCTCCTCAATATTAAGCCCCTTAATGAACTTAAGGACAGACAAGCTTACTATTAATAAATTAAACATTCTAAAGTGCACATATTTTAAAAAATGCAGAGGAGGCAATTAAAAAGAGAACACAGGGAAGGGAATATGTTGGCTAGGACCAGAACCTCTGAAAAAAATACAGCCAGTGCTCAAGTACTCGGATGTTATGCTTTCCTCCTCGACCCCAGGCATATACAAAGAAGCAACTGAAATGGTTCAAGAAGAGATAAATTATTTTCCTGATGATTAAAACAGCATCTTCAAGCTTTGAATTGTATATAGCAAAACTGGAAAGGTACAGAAAGTTTTCCACAAGCTAACTACTGGTCTCTCCAACAAAAGTTATTCAACTAGTCCTTACCATGCCTTCCTGACTCCAAAAACCAAAGCCTGGATTTGAACTTACACCCTTTATTTAGCCAGGTGGGAACTCAATTTTTGCAGATCTGTAGATACAACACTCAAAAAGGATGCAATCCTAACTGTCAAGTCCCTAAAGGCATCACTGTACTTATTTTTCACATTAGCAGGCATGATGAAGTAGACCGTTACTCCTTCCACAGACCAGCAGAGGGTAGGGAGGGGAAGAGTTTAAAAAGGGCAAACATGCTCAAGAACTGCTTTCAAAGGCAACTCAAAACCAGCAGAGCTGTGAACAGAAAAGCCACAGGTTCCACAAGGCGTAAGTTGGCACTATCAGAAAGTAATTTCAGTCTCAGTTGGGCTAGCTATGCTTGAAAGGGTTTTAATCAAGTTGGGGAACTAAATATCCAAACGACCTATATTTGAAGATACGACAAGAGTGACCAGGAGACTCTCACCAGAATTTTCAAAAACAAGAACATTGTGCAAACACGTAAGACAAATAACGTTCTTGCCCATGAGGAAGGGAAGTATGTGGTCCGGAGTTAATGGAGATCCTTACTTCCTAAGTCCCGGTGAAGGCCAATACCTCCTCCTCTTACAATCCCTGCCCACCCTGCTTCCGGAGTCTGCACTGTAAGATACCACCAGCATCAGTTCCCATGACCCAGGAGCTAGTCTCACACCAACACAGACAAGCATGAAATCTTTCAAAAACCACCTCCTTGACGTCTTAAGCCAGGCCATGAAGCTTCCCGGTTGCCTCCCCTTCAACAGTCTGGTGATGAAACATCTTAAGGCAGAACAGGAGATGCGCCATAACACCAGCTCCCCCTGGGGCTGAAGGTTCAGCATGCTGAGACTTGAAGGGACAGCTGCTTGCTCTGGTCCAGTATCAGGCCCTCATGATCAGTACCCCCACCTCACTGGTCTCATCTTAGGAATGCAAACAGGTGCTGTGCCTTCAAGAATGATACCTGGTCACCTGATCCCTGGTTTGGCCAGAAACCCTAGAAGACAGACAAGAACATGGAAGGCACTGAGGCCACATTGCAGGGAGTTACACACATAGAATGTGGAGGGTCTTGAAGAGGCAACACTGGTTTTCCATGAGGTTTGAGGAGAGCTACCCTGCCCTGGGACTGCTCTTGCACTGCCAAAATCACCAGCCTGGATACTCAAATGGCTCTGGGGTGGCCTGATGGGAGCAGGCACTGTAACGAGGCACTATCTTTTCCTACTCACACACAAGTATCTCTGACCAAAAACAAACAAGCCCCAGATTTCAAGTCACCTGGTCTGGATGAGGACACAAAATGAGGGAGAAATGCATCTATTACAACAACATCAGAAATAAAACCGTAAGCTGATTACCGAGAAAGCATTTATTTTCTTAAATACTTACAATTCTTCAATGTGATACAAGAAGAAATTGGAGATTGAGGAGTGAAAGAGAATTAAAGCGTTTCCTAATTACAAATTCTGCCCATAAACTTTGTTTATATCAAGCAAAGCAAATATTTTCATTAACTGCAAGTCTGGTGGGGATGGGTTTCCAAAGAAAGCCATAACGATGAGGACCTTCGGCCTTCAGAGCAGCTGTGCTCCAGTACTTAGATTTTATGTGTTCTGCAATAAAACAGGACTTAGAGATGGGGCTGGGGGAGGGAAGGTTTCTATTTCAAGTTTACTTTGACATCTCACCATAACATCAGTCCCAAACATGCTGTTCTGTTGGTTTGTTTTTAAAACACAATTAAAGATCCCTAACTTCCAGCTTCCTTTCATCACAAAGGCACAAAGCAGAGAAAGCAGTTTTATGTATGAACAGGAGGCACAAAGAAGTGGGTGATCCACTGGTTAAGAGGCTGGAGACAGTGCTCTGGAGTCTGGTGCTTTAACTGCATCAGACAAGGGGTTCAGGTCAAAGTCAGTCCAAGAGCATCACAAGGATGCCGACACCAGTGCCAGAAAGAGAAAGTCTCTTAGGGGCATCCACAGGACTATACTATACAATACTGGTTCTAGGCAACATGACACCAGAAATCCTCCAGTTGATTTAACATTCCCCAGCAGATGTTTAAAGAGGTTTAAGAGGAATTAAAAACATTTCACTGCAACAACCAGTACGGCTGGCACATTTCTTTTTAGCCCTGAAAAGATGTTTTTCTTTTAACTGTGACCTATTTTATTCCGTACCTCAATTAAGTGACAGGAAGCACACCTCAATCCCCCTTCCTGTTGCTGAAGCAGGAATGCCCAGGCCAGGTAGTTTGACGCATCCTCTCCAGGGTAGGAAAACCATATTATCAACCACCCGTGACTTACAAGCCCTCCTCCAGTTCCCCTGGCAGGTGTTTCCCATTTATTCACCATGGACACTCACATCCACCCCAACATGCTTTCACTCTCAGAGAGCACCTAATCCAATCACATGAATTCACAGACAAGAAGCCAGGGCATGGGGGCTAATCGTGAAAAGCAAGGTCAAGGCTAGAACTCCCAAAGCCCCCCCAAGTGGCTGTCTCATGCTCTAACATACTCAGTACTCTGCATATTTAAGAACTTAAACTTTAAAAAAGAGGAAGTACTCAAAACAGACCTAGTTTTAAATGAGTTGACAGGGTTAGCACATTTTTTGCAGTTTAGGCTTTGCGAGTCACATGCAGTCTCAGCCCCCCCCACACACACACACCCCTTTTCTTATTTTAAAATCACCAACTCTGAGTTTCAAACAGAAAGGGCATGAGGGTTTAAGGTTGTTCTGTTTGTAACACATATAAGCAAATATACATACATATATATACACACATATATATGTAATAAATAAAAGCAAATACACATACATATATTCTTTCACACATGAAAACTAAATCCAAATCATAGTTTGCAAGGATAATAGAATTATCAAAAGGGATAAAGTCATCCAATAAGGCTTTCTAAATTGGCAGAAATAGCTTTTGATAATAGTTCTTTAATTTTTTTCCACTATTACAGACTGTGAAAAAGGATTTAAACTGATAATGGAAGAAAATGCAAACCTGGGAGATGATGAATGTTTAAAGGCAGCTGTGCAGAATGGCCATGTCCAGCACTAGAGATTAAAGTACATGGAGTGCAGGATTAGGGAAGGCTTAAAAAAAAACGAGGGCAACAAAGCCAGGGAGATGAAAGTAAAAGCGCATTTCTGAAAAGAGTAGACCTGAGAAAGGCAAGGGTGAGCTTAGACATTCAGGTAAATAGGTCTGCAGATGCAGGAAATAAGATTTCCATTTATTGTGCCATTGAAGTGGCAAGATGGAGGAGGGGGGAATAGAAGCTTAGAATAGAAAAGAGAAAAGATGTTCTGTAAGATTTCCATTTATTGTGCCATTGAAGTGGCAAGATGGAGGAGGGGGGAATAGAAGCTTAGAATAGAAAAGAGAAAAGATGTTCTGTTTATCCAGTTCCAGAAAACAAGACTAGTGCAATACATTTAACTAGGGCATTAAATGTGTTAGGGCATCTTTTGTGCAGTTCCTGCCCAGGAGTGCACTCATGTTTCTTAACCATATCTTCCATCATAGGCTTTGTATCCATATAACTCATGTATATTTACAGAAACCTAGAAAATTGGATGAGACTTCCTCCCACAAGATCCAATATCATTTTTGGAACCTTGAGAAGGTTCTCTCTGAAAGCTCTTTAAACCATTTTACATCTTATAGGGTCTCCCAAGTATCGAGCCAGAGCTGACTGCTAATGTGCATTTTCAAAAAGAAAGATTAATGTATTCAAGAAAGCAATTTTCCAACACATTCTTCACACAGTCATGACTAATTCTCAAACAATACCGCTAAAAGCCAACAAAGCCGCTAACCCCAGAGCACAGAAAAATCTGGTCAATAGGACAAGTTTACCCTTTTGTCTTCAAAACTCCATAGGGTTCTGAAGAGAGCTCAGTGAGGACTATCCTCACAGTTTTATTCTTAATACTCGAGGGTTACAGAACCAAATTCACTTTATCCAGAAACTGATGAGTAACAGACTAGTATTTCCTCTCGAATTGTCAAAGTTTTCCCTTCAAGGCAGGCATGTCACCCTGCAACAGAGTCTGAACTTTAAGAATAGGAATATGACCTCAGAAACACTTCCACTCCCAGGCCCCAGAGGGGTACACTGTAACAGAATAAGTGCTTTTTTAGATGTTCTATGTGTTAGGACAAGGTTTCATGTACTTTATATCACTGTAACCACCTCAGGACGCAGGTTCGGGCTGCTCAGTGGTAAAGAATCCACCTGCAACGCAGGAGACCCAGGTTCAATCCCTGGGTCGGAAAGATTCCCTAGAGGAGGGCAGGGCAACCCACTCCACCATGTTTGCCTGGAAAATCACACGGACAGAGGAGCCTGGCGTGCTACAGTCCATGGGGTTGTGAAAGAGTTGGACACGACTTGGTGCCTAAACCATCTCCAGCAGAAAGGAGTTGCTAGTGTTATGTCCATCCTTCAACAAGGAAACTGAGGCTCAGAAAGAATCAAGAATCTCGATCAAGGACACCAGCAAACAGCAGAGTCAGGTCTGAAGCCAGGCAGACCAATCCAGAGTCCATTCTCTTGGTCCTGTTTCCCTAAGAAAAGGCTACTGAGATATGCTTTTCCACCATGTGTTGTTTAGTATACTTAACAGGAAAAGCCAGAAAGAGTCTATGTAGGTCTACATGCAGTGCCGGGCCACAGTAAGAAGAAATCCATTCCTTCATCTATTTTCACTCTTCGTGCTGGCTGTTTAATTAGCTCCAGCCCTCCTGGAACACTCCATTTGGGAGGCACCCAGGCCCAGGCATCATTAATTTCCTTCCAGTCACACCTTATGCTGTCACCATACAGGCAAAGCGGATCCGAGATAGATGTTTAGTCATCAAGCACCCTAAATAGTTTCTTCTCATTTCACTTCGTACTGTAAATGCATTAAATCTTGCAGCCTTTGGGCCTGCAGTCTCCGCCCAGGATGGAGGCACTGATTGCCATTCCCACCACACAGGACACAGAATCCTGCCACTCTGCCAGGCTGGGTGATGAAGGGGGCAGTGGGGCGGTTGTGGCCAAAAGCAATCTGGGTTCTGGGTTCATCTTAAATCTGCATGGATTCATCATTCTACATCTCCAGCATTGCCCATGGGTCCTGTCTAAAACTCCACACTTGGATTCTGAGATTTGCCAGCCCCACTGCACACAACTGGAGCAGCAGTTCCCAGCTCTCCTCACTACCTCACAGAAGGGAGCCCAGGCCCTCCCGAGGAGGCCATGGTGAGTGGTCAAGGGGTACAGTACAGGCACCAGCAAGCGAAAGCTCCCCAGGTGATTCTCAGGTGCACCCAGCAGGAAGACCTGCTGAAGACTGAGAGACCACAAGAATGTAGACAAAAAGATCTGAAAAGTTTGTGCTCCTATTGAGACGGTGGGGGGTTGAGAGGAAATGAAAAGGCAAAGAAACTCGAGGGAATATTCCATCATGTGGATGATTAAACAAAGGTTCCCATTATTCACAATGTGTATCCTTCAGTGTGTAGGTTATGTGTTTATGTATATACAGGTGCATGCACACTATGTATACTTACATAGATATACACATGTATATAATATAAACATACATACTTGTACACACATGGAAGGTCTGCAAGAAGGACTCACAGGAACCAAGCGCAGCGGATGCTCTGGGAACAGGAACTGACCAGCTGGGAGCCCGGATGGGAGGTAAATACACTTTTAACTGGTTTATATTTTTTTTCTATGTGCATATGCTCCCTCTAAGTATTTTAAATTTGCATCCTGAGGATCGAGACGGGGTGGATATGAAGATCTTAAGTCTAACAGGGCCACACACCACAGCTTAACTTGGCAAGTGGGAGAGATGAAGTTTTGTCCCATCAAGACTGCTCAAAGAGACAGTGTATGTGCTTGACCGGTCAGAGGTGGATGCAGGACAGGGGAGTAAGCAGAGCCCTATGCCCTGCCCCAAAGGGAGTTGGATTCTTGGCAGCTCCCATCATGTAGCACATGTCTCCTCTCTCCTCATCCTCCACCCTGGCTACTCCATGTCCTTGTCATCTCTGCTGCTGGGGGTGGAGTGTGGGCACACTCGTGGATGCAGCTCACAGGATAATCCAAAGCCTTAGGGAAACATTGGTCTTCCCAGGTGGCTCAGTGGTAAAGAACCTGCCTGCAAATGCAAGAACCGCAGGTTTGATCCCTGGTCCGGGATGATCCCCTGGAAAAGGAAATGGCAATCCACTCCAGTATTCTTGCCTGGAGAATCCCATGAACAGAGGAGCCTGGCGGGCTACAGTCTACAGGGTTGCCACGAGTCAGAAACGACTGAGTGACTAAATAACAACAACAGGGAAACATGAGGTCTGCCAGGGATAGGGCAGGATGAGGGGAAGGAAAGCTTGGAGGTCTGTTAGATGCGGGGTAGGGGAATAAGCAGAGGCTAAAAAAGGAAAGGAATGAGGCAGGACAGGACCAAAGAACACAGAGGTAAAGGAAGAGGGAGCAGCCCATAGCAGAGTTGGGTGGAGGCGAAACACAGGCAGGAAAAGCATGAATTCCTTCTCCAGGGATCTTCCCAACACAGGGATCAAACCTGGGTCTCCTGCACTGAAGGCAGATATTTTATGACTGAGCCACCATGGAAGCCCTAATCTAATATGACCTCAGTTTAACTTGATTGCATCTACAAAGACCCTACTTCCAAATAAGGCCACTTTCACAGCTATCAAGGATTAGGACTTCAACATTTGCTTTTCAAAGGGACACAATTTCAATTCTCTTCTCCAATACCAAGAGCCAAAAGCCAAAATAGCAGTATCTTTTAATCCTGAGGGAGCAAAAAGCATGACCAAACCTCATAAAGCCAAACCAAGTTTTCTATTAAGTGTAATATCAACCAAACAAATTCTCAGATACCTGTCAAAGGCTCAGAAAACGCACAGCCCATTTATCCTTTTTGAGGAAGAAGTTAACTTAAAAATCAAATTCAACTACTCAACAGTGGGGACATTATGACTGGAAGGAAAAAAGCAATAAACTATAACTCAAGCCCAGCCTTCAAACACTTCACTCAACTATCCCTCTTCGGCTTCCATTCCCTTTTCATTCAGGAAATGTGTTTCTCGAACCATATCCTTCACCCCATGGTGCAGAAAGAATCTCTTACTTTAACTGGTGACCTCTTAAAACAATAGTGCCTTGTGCCAGAACTGGCTAACAATGGCTAACATTTTTTACATGATTGTGACAATGGGCAGAGAAAGCTCTCTTTACAGCTCCCCACCAACACCCCTACCCCAAACAAGAAGAGTATCACAGAACACCACCATGGCCACTTTCGTTGCCAAGGAACTGAGATTACAAAAAACGAAAAATATATAAGTTTACCATGTGATCATTTTTTCAAACACCTGGGATAAACATTTAAGCTAGTGTACATGTCATAGTGTACATGACAATTTTGTACATGTCATATGATGACAATAAGAAAATAATACGCACCACCAAAAATGAGAAGGAAATTTAATAGAATGTTGATGGTGGTTACTCCTAAGAGAGTCAGAAGTATTGATGTTTTTCTCCCTTCCTTTTACATTTTAAGGTTGATGTATGTTCTGACACTTTTATAATTAGAATGTTTTGTAAGATAAAACACACTTTTCCAGTAAACATTTATATAAAACATAAATTTGTATCTATCTCCTTGTACTTACAGAGGTTTCCCAGTGAAAAGCCCCTCCACTGGATGGATACCTGTCAAGCCTCTGTCCTCACGAGTTCCTTCCTTCAAGAAGGAGGGCTCACCTTTCCTTCATCCAGCCTCTTCTAACCATGTCCACTGGTTTTACTTAACCCACCAGGCTGACCTGCCCAAACTGCCCACAGTCATCATTCTCCCAGGTTTGACCGATGGGGATGGTCTTCCTTGTTGACGGTTCCCACAGTGAAGTTCTGGATTGGCTTCCTATAACAGTCCTCATGTTGGCCAAGATCCAGTTCCTGAGCCTATACAGTTGACCCTTAAATAACGCTGGTTGAACTGAACGGGTCCACTTACAGATTTTTTTTTCCAGCAGTATAATCTCAGTATTATGCAATCTGTGGTTGGTTGAATGCATGGATGAGAAATTGCATATACAGAGGAACCATGTAGATGGAGGGCTAACTGTAAGCTACATGCAGAATTTCAACATCAAAGAGGGTCATGACAGCCCCTTTCCAGGCTGTTCAGAGGTCAACTGTATACTTTAAAGTAGTCAAAAGGAACCTCAAGGTGCTGGTCTGTTTGTATCTTTCTCTGCTTTTAACTCCCAAGTTCCAACCAATGAATCCTTCCCTTCGCATAAAACGGCAACCTGAATATACCCTCTTATTTGTAATGACACGGAGAAGTCTGCTTTATATACAGAACTTTCTTGAGGGGGTCAGGGGGCTGTGACTGAAGAATGATGAGGGTAAGACCACCACCTCCACATCCCACATCTGTATGACAGCACCCGGGAACTATGCCATAAGGCCGCCCTGGGGACTGCCCTGGCACACTGGGTAGCAATTCCTAAAGCCATTCTCTGCCTCAGTTACACACCTTGTACTGCCGTAACTACTGGAACTCACTTACCCTAAAGCATCATATTAAGTACCCAGATAACACATCAGTATTTATGATAAGTTTTCTGTTTTAATTCTGTGTCGGTGTTCACTGAATGTATCTGCTCTAATAATGAGGATGATTAAGCTAGCCATTATTAAGATCTTACTTGATGTACCAGACCCCCTGCTAAGCATTTGATACCCATTAGCTAATTTATTCAACCTATTCCATCGGAAGTAAATGCTGTCATTATCCCCCAGTTACAGATGAGGAAACTAAGGCTTAGGGAGGCTAAATAGGTTGTCTGTAAGTGGCAGATCCAGATGTGAACCCAGGCAGACTGAGCACACAGAATTCTCAATCTCAGCATTACCCTGGCCTGCCTCCCACCCCCTGCAGATCCCCTGACCAAGCTGCAGACTCCCTGACCAAGCTGCAGACTGAGCATGGAGTGCGGTTGGTGCTTAAGAGATTCTGACTATCATCCACTGACAGTTTAGCAAGTCATGTTCCTCTGAATGATAATCATCAGGAACATTCTGTCAGATTGGACATGCTGACATTTTGGGGGTGGAAAAATAAGTGGAGGGGAAAAGACTTTCAGAACAATACCATAACCAGTACACCACCCCCTCACTGACTACTCAAATCCAAACCCTGGCAGTCCCCTGTCAGCAGAGCTGTCTGCCAACAGCCCTCATTACAAGAGCAAGGGAGAGTAGAGAGAGCAGTGCCATGCATCCTGCTTCAACTCCTTACAAGGAAAGTGGGATCTACAAACATTTGGGGGAAAATGCCTCAAAGTTTCCAGGCAGCATTTAAACTTTCTCCCCCACAAACAGATTAAAACTACAATGCACCCAACTCAGTACAAATTCTAGAAAGCAGCAGAATAAATCAATTGCGTACGTGTGGCTATTTATCAAGATCCCTTTCAGGCCTGTATTGGGGCACAGGGAATAGAGGAGAGAATGAGATGACTTTTCACTCTCTGTCTCTGTCATTTTATTTGCTGTCTTCCTGCTGCATCATTAGCACCATCACCAAAACCACAAAAAAAAAGAAAGAAAGAGAAAAAAGCGTTGCTCAGTTTTTGAACCAGCAGCCTCAATGACATGTCTGGTAAAATATCTTAGCAACAATGTCAATATTGTCTCACCACAGCTAACCATATTAACATTCCACTCTAATCATGATTTCTCAAATATAAAATGGAATGTGCATTATTCACTTCATTCATTCTCTGAGTATCACTCTGGGGGAAAAAAACAGTTTTCTAACAATTTTGATAAAGCTGCATGAAAAATGAACACAACACTGTAAATCAACTATAACAATCAATTCAAATAAATGTCTGTCTATCCTGGGATAAACCATAATGGAAAAGAATATAAAACAGAATGTATATATATATTAATATGTACAGCAGAAATTAACACATTATAAATCAACCATACTTCAGTTAAAAATAATTCAACATCAAAATTATATTCAATGCTATGCAGTTTTGTGTATCTAACCTGCAAGTATGAGAATAAGCAAGTGTTGATGAGCAACTGGCGTAAACACAAGGACCATACTGACAAATTACTTTGATCAAATCCCATCCCTTGTTATTTCTATAATGGAATCCTTTCACTCATCTGTTTGTATATCTATATTTCAAATTCATTTTTATAGGGCTGCCAGCGACAGTTTACTAGATAATGGAGGAGCTCCTTTTCCTAGGAATTTTCAAAGTCACAAACACATACTTCTGTCATGGCTGGCTGGGGCTGGCTCTGCAGAGACACAAGAACAAATGGCACGCCAGTGGCTCCCAAGCCTGGCTGACCATTCAAAAGCCATTTTAAAAATATTACAGAAGCTTGGGTCCCACCGCTGGTGAGTGATTGACTAGGTCTGGTGGGAATTTGAATCACAAGTGCCCTCGATGAACTAGCCAGGTTTAGAAATCCCTGCACTAGGGCCTTCTCTGCCAAATCTGAGGAGAACACACAATCTCCTAGGTAGAACCCTTCGAGAGCACACAGATTCTCTTTGCAGAATGCTGGTGGCAGATCCTTGCTGTTCAGATCTCACATTCCTCTCCCTTTTCCCTCCTAGCAAACACATGCCATCCCAGACGTTTGCAGCAACTGACCCAGAGCACTCCACCAGGGCCAGGCCTGATACTCAGCTCTCTCCTCCTGCACCAGATGGAATGGCCAGGGCCATGTCTGCCACAAAGATAAGGGAATGGAGAAGACAAAAATAATCTGACATGCCATTGTTTACTAATACCAAAAGGAGAGAGTCAAAGGGCAGAAACAAAGAAGCCAGAAGTGTATAGAAATTACCATAAATTATAATAAGAGCCACCATTTATAAAATGCTTACAGTGGTCCAGACACTGTTCCAAGTACTTAACTCACCGAATCCTCAGGACGATCAACAACGCTCTGAGGCACATGCTGTAATCATGCCCATTTTACAGATGCAAAAATGTAAACAGTGAGGTTAAGCAACTTGACCTGGGAGCTGAACCTATGCAATGGGCTCCTATATTGCACTGAACATAAAGTTTTGGAGACAGACAAACTGGATTCAAATCCTAGCTCCTTCACTTAGCAACTGTGCAATCTTAACCTAGCTATTTAATCTCTACTGATACGTTACTGTTCATAGGAGTTTGTCACACTGTCTAATACACAGTTAAACACTCAAAAAGCAACCTTTATTAGTACTGCCATATTTTACCCCAGGGGGTTCACTTCCTAGTTTTTTTCAATATTGAAGAAGAAAAATATCTCACCACTCCCTCACAACATCTGAGAATCAAAAAAATCACTATCTGTATATTTTATTTCCTTGCTTAATAAGCATTTTCCAAAACCAGAAACAAGTGTGAAAGCAAAACAAATGTCCTTCATCATCAACATTATGATGCCTGTTTTTTAAAAAATCTTCATTTCATTTGACTTTCATAATTTTTCTATGACACCGATAGAGACCGTTACCTTCATTTTATAGGCAAGAAAACTGAGGTTCAGAAAAACGAAGCAATTTGTTCAAAGAGAACTAGCAGGTACATTCAAATTGGAACTCTTACCTAAGCTTCCTGAAGCCAAACCTGTGCTTATCCATCTTTAAGATGCTGCTTCCATAAATCAGAAGGGATCTGAGGTACTGTTTGGGAGCCCAATAGCCATGGTAACAATTTAATGGATAGAGGGGGCAGGGGTGGAGGTGGAAACCAGAATTTCTAATCTTCAGACTCTTAGAGCTAAGGATGTAGGTCTAAGAGATTTAATCAGATTAGCAGCCTCAAAACTCTCACATGAAGCAGGGAAAGAAGGCCGACCTCCCTGAAATAATGACTTACACCCTCAGTCAATTTTCAATACTGAACTTACAGAATTAAAACAAAATCCTTCCCTTAATCCTGTCAAAAATGGAGTCTGAGTTAGATGAATCTTTTTAAGTTCTGTAATTCAAAATTAAATATGACATGTTTCACTTGCTTAGAACTCTGGCTACTAAACCATCAAGGTTAACACCACTTACCAAAATATTAAAACACCTATTGAACCCAACAGAAAATTAGGTAAATGAACAGGCAGGAAAAAGAAAGAAATGCAAATTTTATTTGTTGTCAAATAGTTATATACTATCTGCCAAGCATGGATTCAAGTAGTTTATAAATAATAACTCATGTAATCCTAAGTAACTCATGAGGCACAGAAAGTTTAGTTAATTTGCTCAAGTTCACACAGCTGGTAAACTATGGAGCCAGGCTACAAATCCAGGCAATGTGGTTTCAAATGGCTAACAGACATATTTAAATGTGTTTGGATTCATTCGAAACAACTGAATAATTAAAGCTTACTGGAAAAGATTAAATCGTTCATTTGTTTATTCACATGCTTATCAGCAGAGGTTACAATCATTCTCACATACTGAAGGTGGAACTGTTAATTTAATGTCACATTTTTGAAGGGCAATTCAACAAAATTTAGAAAAATTATAAATGAATGAATTTGTTAATCAACAATTTTTCTTACAACTATTTTTATGAACGGACAGGGAGTTAGACACAAGGAGATTTATTCTAGCATTGATTGTAATGACAACAATAAAAAAAGATAAAACCATCAACAGGAAAATAATAAAACAAGTTATAGAATATTTGTCCAATGTAATACTGAGCAACTTTTTAAAAGTCTATATATTAGTATGCGCTAATATGAAAATGTGTCTAAAAATTCATTCAGTCAACATCGTAATTTACAGAATAAAATACATTGTAAAGTCTGTGTAGGTTTTCTTAAAGATGTATATGCACGTATATGTATGTATATGTACGTATATGCATACCTACACACGTACATGCATAGAAAATATCTAGAAAGATTTAAAAAACTGTTAACATTCCTTTTGGGAACAAAAAGGGAAGCAGAAAACAACTGGGGGGCATCTTTACTTTTAAAACCATTGTATAGTTTTTTTTTAATGATTGTATATTAAATATTACATTCATGATGTTTGAGTGACTTTACAAAAAAAAGGTGAAGTTATAACCATCTCAATGACATTAAGCAGAAATGGACTTTCAGATATATAAAAAGAAAGATATCACAGTGCTATTAAATCTAGATTAAGACCATGTAAGAATCTGAACTAAACCTGGGGAAGGCAGGGGAAACACTTCAAGAAGGGGGAAAAAAAATATCCCTGGAGAGAGAAATTATAATTTACTACCGTCTATCCTGAGGATGTGTTTTTCTTTATATTTACTCAGCACCAGAGATAAAAATAAGAGAACTAGCCAGAGACATAGTAGAAACTGAACTAGTCTGGAGTCAAAAACTATACCTGGAGCCCATCTTTGCTTTAACTAGCTATGTGACCTTGGACAGTTGCTCAAAGTTTTCCAATTTATTTCTCAAAAACTGAAGACACTGAATTCAATTTCTAAGATCCTCCTATATTTAAAACCTTTTACTTCATTACCTTGGTTTAAAAAAGAATCTCTGGGGACTTCCCTGGTGGTCCAGTGGCTAAAATTCAGTGTCCCCAGTGCAGGGGGACTGGATTTGATTCCTGGTCAGATCCCATATGCCACAACTGAGAGTTCGCATGCCAGAACTAAAGATCCCGTGTGCCACAACTAAGACCCAGCACAACCACAAAAATAAATAAGAATCCTTGTACATAATAACCCAAGAATACGAGCCATGGACAAAGTCTTATTAAGGAGATGTTCACCTATCTGCAACTATCCCTGCCTGCTTTCAGGAACTCACAGGACTTGGGCTCCTGGCACATCCAGGGAGCAGGAGGCACTTAGACATGCTGACTGTGTACACAGGCAGAATGATATCAGGTACCATGGAAAAACCTGATGACTCACTTGTGTTGGTTTTATGTCTTTATTTTGGTTTCTCTATAAATTTCTTAAATATAAGTCAATCAGGCTAGCAGATCTCTAGCCTCAGCACAAACATGAAATTTTTAATAATGGAGGAGACACTTTTATCCATCAAAGACAAGCAATGTGACTTTCAGCAACTTCAAGGAAAATTCCCCTACAAGTAACTTTATAAGGAAACCCCACTACTACACATGATGGGCCACATTTGGAAAAGGAAAGAACCAAACTAAAGAGTCTCTCACATTCCCAAGAGAAAACATGTACTAGGAAATAAAAAGCAAATACCCAGTACTAGAAAGAGCCATGCAAGCAGGCACACACACACACTGCTTACACAGGCGGTAAGCAAAACAGTCCTTCTTTCTGAAGAACAACCTGACGAGAGATACCATGAGCCCGTGACACTTACTCCTTGGAAGAAAAGTTATGACCAACCTAGACAGCATATTAAAAAGCAGAGACACTTCTTTGCCAAAAAAGGTCCGTCTAGTCAAGGCTATGGTTTTTCCAGTGGTCATGTATGGATGTGAGAGTTGGACTATAAAGAAAGCCGAGCGCCAAATAATTGATGCTTTCGAACTGTGGTGTTGGAAAAGACTCTTGAGAGTCCCTTGGACTCCAATGAGATCCAACCAGTCCATCCTAAAGGAGATCAGTCCTGAATGGTCATTGGAAGGACTGATGTTGAAGCTGAAGCTCCAGTACTTTGGCCACCTGATGCGAAGAGCTGACTCACTGGAAAAGACCCTGATGCTGGGAAAGATTGAAGGCAAGAGGAGAAGGTGACGACAGAGGGTGAGATGGCTGGATGGCATCACCGACTCAATGGACACGAGTTTGAGTAAACTCCAGGAGTTGGTGATGGACAGGGAGGCCTGGCATACTGTAGTCCATTGGGTAGCAAAGAGTCAGACATGACTGAGCGACTGAACTGAACTGAACCATGAGCCTCTGAAAAGTTCCTTTCTTTTCACTATTAATCCTTGTTTAGAAACATTCTACTAAAATAATCAGAGATTTGTACCAAGATATGCATTATTCCAGAGGGTTTTTTTAATCAATGAAAGAAATATGTAAACAAAATGCACCCAAACAAAACCATGGGATATTGGTTTAATAAAATATTAGACATTTTCCAAGACTGGTGACATTTAAAAGGACAGAGCAAAACATAAGAATAATGAAAAAAAACCAGAATATTTTTCATCAGTATTTTCCAAATTTTCTACAATGAGCATACGCTATACTGGACATTGATTTAAAGGTCCAAGTTTATTCTCACTTTAACTTTTCCAAAACCAAAATGGATGTAATAGCTGATGGCATCTTAAAATTTCTATCAGCCAGGGAATGGTTATAACGTGGCAGACCCTGACTGTGCAAACCTATGTTATGACATCTGGTAGAGTGACTGGACAATTATAACCTCCTCCAGGTTTCAGTCAACAGATTGTTTAAAGTCCACTGTGGAAGGAATAAGAGCCCTGGATTTTATCTAAAAGCCTTCCATTAAAATCTCCTTTGAGATCATGAAAGAATGAAATCAAACTCGTAGAATGGATGTCTGCAACTGGGAAGAAAGTCCTGGAAAAAACAGTAAAAAAGACTCAAAAAATGCTGCAATATCAATGCTCTTAATGGTGGAGATGATGATGTCATATGGAGAAAAATGAATACTGACAACTAGGTGAAAAAAATGATTTAGAAGAACCAGGTTCTGAATATAATTTGAAATACCTTAACCAATTTATCTCATTCTGCTTTCATTTTATAAAAAAGATTGAGATACGTAAAGTATCTTCTAAAGAAAGGAAATCTCAAGTATAACATTTTAAGTAATAAAGTATGTCAATTAAATTGATAGCAGTTCTTTCTTCCTTAGTAGTACCCAAAATAATGGTGTGTTTTATAATAAATGAAGTACTGTGTTTACACTGATAATCAGAACAATAAAGACAAGTGTTACAGGCTGAACAGTTATCCCAAATCCACATGTTGAAGCCCTAACCCCCAGCATTGATGGCATTTACAGAAAAGGCCTTAGCAAGATAATTAGGTTTAAATGAGGTCATGATGTGGGGCCCTTATGCTGCTGCTGCTGCTGTTAAGTCGCTTCAGTAGTGTCCGACTCGGTGCGATCCCACAGACGGCAGCCCACCAGGCTCCCCCGTCCCTGGGATTCTCCAGGCAAGAATACTGGAGTGGGTTGCCATTGCCTTCTCCAATGCATGAAAGTGAAAAGTGAAAGTGAAGTCGTTCAGTCGTGTCCAACTCTTAGCAACCCCGTGGACTGCAGCCTACCAGGCTCCTTCGTCCATGGGATTTTCCAGGCAAGAATACTGAAGTGGGTTGCCATTGCCTTTTCCAGGGCCCTTATAATGAAAGTTAAATCCTTGTAAGAGGGGACACTGGAGAGTTTTCTGTCTTTAACAGCATGAGGATGCACATATAAGGCACCATCTGCAAGCCAGAAAGAGGACCTTCAACCAGAACCTGATGATGCTGGTGCCTTGAGCTCAGATTTTTAGCCTCTAGAATTGTGAGAAAAAAAATTTGTTGTTTAAGCCACACAGTCTGGGGTGTTATGTTGTTGTTGTTGTTCAGTCACCCAGTCGTGTCTGACTCTTTGCGATCCCATGGACTGCAATACACCAGGCCTCCCTGTCCCTTACCATCTCCCAAAGTATGCCCAAGTTCACGTCCACTGCATCTCTGACGCCATCCAGCCATCTCATCCTCTGATGCCTTCTTCTCCTTCTGCCCTCAATCCTTCCCAGCATAGGGACTTTTCCAAAGAGTTGGTTCTTCGCATCAGAAAACCAAAACACTGAAGCTTCAGCTTCAGCCTAAGTCCTTCCAATGAGTATTCAGGCTTGATCTCCCTTAAGATTGACTGGTTTGATCTCCTTGTTGTCCAAGGGACTCTCAGGAGTCTTTTCCAGTACCAGAGTTCTAACACATCAATTCCTCTGGCACTCTGCCTTCTTCACAGTTGAACTCTCACAACTGTACATGACCACTGGGAAGACCATAGCCTTGACTTATGGACCTTTGTTGGTAGAGTAATGTCTCTACTCTTCAACACATTGTCTAGGTTTGTCATAACTTTCTTGCCAAGAAGCCACTGTCTTCTGATTTCATGGCTGCAGTCAACATCTGCAATGATTTTTGAGCCCAAGAAGAGGAAATCTGTCACCCCTTCACAGATCACTGCCTTGTCATGGCGAAGGGGCTTGTGTAACTCAATGAAGCTATGAGCCATTCCATGTAGAGCCACCCAAGATGGATGGGTCATAGCAGAGAGTTCTGACAACGTGGCCCACTGAAAGAGGCAATGGCAAACCACCCTAGTATACTTGGCATGAGAACCTCATGAACTGTATAAAAGGTATTATGCTATGACTGCCCAAACTATGACAACAAGAAAATTTAACATCAGAAGTCAAAGTATTTTTAAAATCTGGTACTTGGAAAGAAGTTTTATACATAACTTTAAAGTTATCGAGAAAGCTTGCTTGGAGAGGGCTGGTGAGGTGGGGGACAAACAAGCCCTCACAAAGCTACGAGGCATTAACATACAAATTGTTTGATTTTGAGAATTGAATAAGAGTAAGATCATCAGGAAGTCATCAGTACACAGGTTGCTCTCCTCCATCCTCAGCCAGAAGTGTGCATCCTCTTAACCTCTGCCTACAGCCAGTTCCATGGTCTATAAAAACTCCAGAAAACTGTCCAAACCATTATAGGCACCTATGTGCATGTCTATATCTAGAGCCATTATTATTACTGAGTAGTCTGTGCTCTGGGACAGCCTCCGGACACAAAGAATGTCATCATGTACCAAATGCAGCAGAATGATGCTTCCAAACTCCCTTGTTGTCATTCAGGCGTGTCTGACTCTTTGCGACCTCACTGACTGTAGCCCACCAGGCTCCTCTGTCCATTTGATTCTCCAGGCAAGAATACTGGAGCAGGTTGCCATGGCCTCCTTCAGGGGATCTTCCCAACCCAGGGATCAAATCCAGGTCTCCTGCACTACAGGAGAATTCCTTACCATCTGAGCCACCAGGAAAGCCCTCCTAACTCCCTTCAGTTCAGTTCAGTTCAGTCACTCAGTCTTGTCTGACTCTTTGCGACCCCATGAATCACAGCACGCCAGGCCTCCCTGTCCATCACCAACTCCCGGAGTTTACCCAAACTCATGTCCATCAAGTCGGTGATGCCATCCAACCTTCTCATCCTTTGTCGTCCCCTTCTCCTCCTGCCCCCAATCCTTCCCAGCATCAGGGTCTTTTCCAATGAGTCAACTCTTCGCATGAGGTGGCCAAAGTATTGGGTATACCCATTCAAATGGGTATATCTTTCCTTTTCTCCTTTGCTTTTTGCTTCTCTTCTTTTCACAGCTATTTGTAAGGCCTCTTCAGACAGCCATTTTGCTTTTTTGCATTTCTTTTCCATGGGGATGGTCTTGATCCCTGTCTCCTGTACAATGTCATGAACCTTCGTCCATAGTTCATCAGGCACTCTGTCTATCAGATCTAGTTCCTTAAATCTATTTCTCACTTCCACTGTATAATCGTTAGGGATTTGATTTAGGTCATACCTGATTGGTCTAGTGGTTTTTCCTACTTTCTTCAATTTAAGTCTGAATTTGGCAATTAGGAGTTCATGGACTGAGCCACAGTCAGTACCTGGTCTTGTTTTTGCTGACTGTATAGAGCTTCTCCATCTTCGGCTGCAAAGAATATAATCAATCTGATTTCAGTGTTGACCATCTGGTGATGTCCATGTGTAGAGTCTTCTCTTGTGTTGTTGGAAGAGAGTGTTTGCTATGACCAGTGCATTCTCTTGGCAGAACTCTATTAGCCTTTGCCCTGCTTCATTCTGTACTTCAAGGCCAAATTTGCCTGTTACTCAGGTGTTTCTTGACTTCCCACTTTTGCATTCCAGTCCCCTACAATGAAAAGGACATCTTTTTTGGGTGTTAGTTCTAGAAGGTCTTGTAGTCTTCATAGAACCATTCAACTTCAGCTTCTTCAGCATTACTGGTCGGGGCACAGACTTGGATTACCATGATATTAAATGGTTGCCTTGGAAATGAACAGAGATCATTCTGTCGTTTTTGAGACTGCATCCAAGTACTGCATTTTGGGCTCTTTTGTTGACCATGATGGCTACTCCATTTCTTCTAAGGGATTCTTGTCCACAGTAGTAGATATAATGGTCATCTGAGTTAAATTCATCCACTCCAGTCCATTCTAGTCGCTGATTCCTAAAATGTCAACGTTCACTCTTGCCATTTCCTATTTGATCACTTCCAATTTGCCTTGATTCATGGACCTAACACTCCAGGTTCCTATGCAATATTGCTCTTTACAGCATCGAACCTTGCTTCCATCACCAGTCACATCCACAAGTGGGTGTGGTTTTTGCTTTGGCTCAGTCTCTTCATTCTTTCTGGAGTTATTTCTCCACTGATCTCCAGTAGCATATTAGGTACCTACCGACCTGGGGAGTTCATCTTTCAGTGTCCTATCTTTTTGCCTTTTCATACTGTTCATGGGGTTCCCAAGCAGGAATACTGAAGTGGTTTGCCATTCCCTTCTCCAGTGGACCACATTTTGTCAGAACTCTCCACCATGACCAGTCTGCCTTGGGTGGCCCTACATTGCACGGCTCATAGTTTCATTGAGTTAGACAAGGCTGTGGTCCATGTGATTAGACTGGTTAGTTTTTGTGACTGTGGTTTTCAGTCTGTCTGCCCTCTGATGGAGAAGGATAAGAGGCTTATGGAAGCTTCCTGATGGGAGAGACTGACTGAGGGGGATACTGGGTCTTGCTCTGATGGGCGGGGCCATGCTCAGTAAATCTTTAATCCAATTTTCTGTTGATGGGTGGAGCTGTGTTCCCTCCCTTCTATTTACCTGGGGCCAAACTATGGTGGAGGTAATGAAGATAATGGTGACTTTCCTCAAAAGATTCCATGCATGTACTGCTAAAATCTGTGCCCCCAACCCTGCAGCTGGCCATCACAGACCCACCCTTCGCTGGAGACTCCCGGATACCCACAGGCAAGTCCAGGACAGTCTCCTGGGGGGTCACTGTTCCTTTCTCCTGAGTCCTGGTGTACAAGGTTCTGTTGTGCCCTCCAAGAGTCTATTCCCCAGCCCTGTGTAAGTTCTGGCAGCTCTATGGTGGGGTTAATGGCGATCCTCCAAGAGGACTTATGCCATACCCACACCCAACTCCCCTGTCCCTGCGGCAGACAACTGCCGACCTGTACCTCCACAGGAGATGACAAACACAGTTCTGTCTCAGTCTCTGTGGGGTCCCTGGGTCCTGGTGCACACAAGGTTTATTTGAGCCCACTGAGCAGACTAATTTACATTAATTTAGTGTAGATTATCCTTAATGAAATAATGAAGCCAACCTAGGTCAAAATTTTTGGTAACCTATCTTTCCTCTCAGGAATGATGCTTGCCCGTATATAATACAAAATCAAGTTGTTTTACATTTCTGTAAATATTAAAACTATGCAAATAGGTCACATGAAAATTCAAATATGGAGTTTTATGAGAATTAAGAACCTCTACATGACAAAGTTGTGTGAAAACTTGGTTTTTAGAAACTAAGAGTATTTTTTTTTACAGAAAAGCAGCTTACATGAAAAAAATTATTTGTGAAATGAAATTAGGTTTGACCAAAAAAATGAACCCTTAATTGTTTTATTTCTCTAATAGATATCTTATTGCATTTACACATATACATACAAAAACGGACCCAAGTAAATAAGTGCTGTTGTTTGAGAATTTTGCTACATCCTTTATGATGATTTGGGTAGGCTGTAACTTACTAGCAGTCATATCGGCCATAAAAAGTGGAAGATCCAGGCTGATTCTTGATTTCACCTTCTTCTCAGTCCAGACCTTTCTCTAATTATGCCTCTCACAGGAATCAGTTCAGATGAACCAGCTTAGCCCATTATGTACAGTGCCTGATACACATGATAAATGCTCAGTATCTGTGCCCATCCTTCTCTTTCATCCTTTATATTTCCCTAAAACACATAGCTCAGTTCAGTCGCTCAGTCGTGTCCAACTCTTTGCAACCCCATGGACCACAGCACACCAGGCCTCCCTGTCCATCACCAACTCCCGGAGTTCACCCAAACTCATGTCCATTGAGTCGGTGATGCCATCCAACCATCTCATTCTTTGTCGTCCCCTTCTCCTCCTGCTCTCAATCTCCTTCAGCACCACAGTTCAAAAGCATCAATTCTTCGGCGCTCAGCTTTCTTCACAGTCCAACTCTCACATCCATACATGACCACTGGAAAAGCCATAGCCTTGACTAGACAGACCTTTATTGGCAAAGTAATGTCTCTGCTTTTTAATATGCTGTCTACGTTGGTCATAACTTTCCTTCCAAGGAGCAAATGTCTTTCAATTTCATGGCTGCAGTCACCATCTGCAGTTATTTTGGAGCCCCCAAAAATAAAGTCAGCCACTGTTTCCACTGTTTCCTCATCTATTTGCCATGAAGCGATCGGACCAGATGCCATGATCTTTGTTTTCTGAATGTTGAGCTTTAAGCCAACTTTTTCACTCTCCTCTTTCATTTCATTAAATGTGGTGTCATCTGCGTATCTCAGGTTATTGATAACCCTAACTCTAAAACATATAGGGAAGCCACAAAGAGGATGGGCGATGGAGCCTTCCATATATAAGACTTTCACTAATTAAGGATATGCTGAAGTGAAACATCTCAGCAACTTGACAAAAACTGTACTTTGAAATCTATTCCTGCGACTTGTCTAGCAGTCGAATGGCCAAGACTCTGAGCTCCAATGCAGAGGCTTGGGTTCATCCCTGGTCAGGGAACTAGATCGCACAAGCTACAGCTAAGAGTTCACATGCCACAACTAAGACCTGGCACAGCCAAATAAATAAATATTTTTAAGAAAAAAATAAATCTATTCTTAAAGCTGCCCGCTAACTCCTGAAATTTCTTTAGCAAGGGAGAAAGCCTCTCAGTTTAACTTCACAAAGAAAAAGGATAAAATGTAAGTGACAAGATATAGGCTAAAAGGTAAAACGAGTTATTTCCAAAGTATAAATCACCATACAACAGACAAATGACTCAGAGAGGCCCTAGTCTTATCATATGGGGAAGGCTAAAGATGACAGAAGAGCCTTTAGTATCCAAAGTCAATGGCAGAATCAGTATTTGTAGAGAGGAAGTCATGGAAAGAAGCTTCTAGAACATCATTCTCTTGCCTGAGATCAACCAGGAAGGAACAGGATGTTTTAGAAGGGTTTTGTTTGTTCTTTAAAGTACTACCCAGTTGTCTCTACAAAGAAAAGATGTACTGAACATCTAGCAGAAACCAGATGTCAAGCAAGGCACTTTCGCAGACAGGTTATCTTATTTAACCTGGACAACATGCCTGTAAGTTAACTTAACTAGAAATTCTTAACTAGAAATAACTTAACAAAGAAATTTGTCCAAGGTCAAGTTAACAGGGAAGTAAACAAGCTAGGATTCGAATTTGCATCTTCGGATTCCAAAGTCTGTGCTTTTTCTAGACCCTGTGACAGATGAGGGACAACAAACAGAAAACCTGATGAAGGAACCAATCAAACCAGAGGGAATAGCATCCCACTCCTACTAATAACCAGCCTGTTCCATTCTATGTTTAAGTCCTATCCTAATATTTTTAAACAAATTTATTTAAACACTCTGGTAAACAGAAATACAGTACCTTTAGAACTGAATTTTTTCTGCTTATTTTGTTGCTTGGGAAACATTTTTGGAGTCACTTAACAACAAGATACCAAATATCCATAGCTCAGCAAGACAGTCACTGTACTAAATTCCTAAATAATAGTCCACAACCACAAAAAAATGGGCAATGCAGCAGAGAATAATCAAAAGCAGCTTCATATTTGCCGGATAAAACAAAGCATCGTTTGTACTCAGGCATTTTTAGAAGGTACCACTGAAAACCAGACTGCAGTCTGGAATGGCTTAAAATACCACATTTAACAATCACATCAATGACTTTTAAACTTTAGAGGCAAACAGCTTCCTTTTACTACAAATTCAAAGTGAAGGATTAGAGGCAAAGCTCATAGATTCAGCACACATACAAACTTAGGGACTATCCAATGCCTTAATTAACACTATTAATTACAAGTGTATTTAGCTGGATTTTAATGATGAAGAGGTAAAGGTCAAAATTTTTAAATAACTTATTTCAAACTAAGACCCCCTGCTGAAAAAAAAACACCAATAATCAAACAGAAAGGAAAAGCCTAGTAAACAATTATTTTGGCATATTAAGCAACTTTTCCTTCATCAGTCTATATTTTAATAGAGGCAGCATTACAATTAAAAGTTCACCACACTGCTCTTCTGCCTCAACTTGGAACTACTTACACACCAAAACAGAGAAAATTGGGAAGTTGGATAGGGCAAGAGACTATGGTTTCAAGTTTGGCAGAGGTCAGAAGGGACAGAGAGGGAGAGGGATTAGCCCTTTCTAGGAGGGCAGGAGGCCTTCCCCATCTAATGCTTCTAGATTGATGCCATTATCTCCAGTGTTAAAAGGGGGGGAAAAAAACCACTATCAACAGTGAGATTAGATTATATTATAGATGTTCATTAAAATTAGGTTTCAGAGGGCTTCCCTGATGGTTCAGTGGTAAAGAATCCACCCGCCAATGCAGGAGACATGGGTTCGATCCCTGATCCACAAAGATTCCACATGCCTTGGAGAAACTAAGCCCACGCACCACAACTATTGAGCTGGTGCTCTAGATCCCAGGAGCCACAACTCCTGAGTCCACGTGCCATAACTACTGAAGCCCACGTGCCCTAGAGCCGGTGCTCTGCAAAAAGAAGCCACCGCAATGAGAAGCCCACACACCACAACTAGAGAGTGGTCCCTGCTCACTGCTACTGGAGAAAAGCTTGCACAGTGGTGAAGACCCAGCACAGCCAAAAATAGATAAGTCATTTTTTAAAAATTAGGTTTCCTAACTTGGAGACCAGTAGAAAAAAAGTCCAAAAAACTAGCCATGCCATGTGCTCGCTCTGCGGAAGCAGAAGCTATTATGTTACAGTGAGCTGCACTAGATAGCCATGCTAGTTAGCTTTTGAAGTGGAGGGGGCCTGCAAATGTCTGTGACTGAGAATCCTCCCCAACGTATGTCTTGGTGGAAGGTGAAGTCCACCTTGCCCTAGAGAAGCTAAGAAGTCCAAATACACACTTGTGTAGTCTCCCCTACAGCTAGAACACAGGCATGGGAACCAGGTTCAGCCTGTGTCTTGTTTTAGTGACAATCTTTTTCTTGTTCACTGAAAAATACAGGTCTGGAGAGAAACTATTGCATTGTTTTCATACTGTGTTTTTTTAACTTTTTATTTTGTATTGCGATATAGCCAATTAACAATGTTGTGATAGTTTCAGGTGAACAGCGAAGGCACTCAGCCATGCGTTTATTAATATATATATCCATTCTCCCTATCTGCCCCACACTTGCAATTTCTCCTTGACTATTCTCAAGCATTTTCGTGTCTAGATGAGTTTTCAAATCAACGTGTCAAAACCAAAATAATGGTGGGTACATGTTATTATATACTTGCCAAATCCACACAGAATGCCCAACACCAAGAGTGACCCCTAATGTAAACTATGGACTTTGGGTAATGAAGACGTATCATCAGAGGTTCATCAGTTGTAACAAATGTACCTCCCTAATGGGAGAACACTGACGATGGGGAGCTAAGAATGAGTGGAGGCATGGGTATACAGAAAATCTCTGTGCCTTCCTCTCACTTTTGCTGTGAACCTAAAACTGGCTCTAAAAAAACTTAAGTCTTTAAAAAGAAAATAGATAGGATTTCACTAGAGATTAAATCATACGTATAATTTTGTAAGAGCAAGTCACTTTAAAATAATAAATCTGGGGACTTCCCTGGTGGTCCAGTGGTTTAGACTCTGCTCTTCCAATGCAGGGGGCGTGGGTTCAATCCCTGGTCAAGGAACTAAGATCCCACATGCCATGCAGTGCAGCCAAATAATAGCAGCAGTAGCAGTATCAGTAATAATAAGAAATCTGCCCATTAGGGAATACAGTATTTCTTGCCATTTATTCAGATCTTCTTTTAAGTTCGCCAACAAAGCTTTAGTATTTTCTTCAATATAAAACCTGTACATTTCCTCTTAGGTTGACATTTAAAGTTTCTGTTTCTATTATAAAATGGGTCTCTTTTCCTATTCATTGTCAGTTCTGCTGTACGGAAAAGATATTAATTTCCTATCCTGGTCTTGAAAGAAAAAGTGAAAGTGTAGTTACTCAGTCTCTTGAGATCACCCGACTCTTGTGATCCCATGGACTGTAGCCCGCCAGGCTCCCCTGTCCATGGAATTTTCCAGGCAAGAATACTGGAGTGGGTTACCATTTCCTTCTCCAGGGGATCTTCCAGACCCAGGGATTGAACTTGGGCCTCCTGTGTTGTTGGCAGACTCTTTTATCATCTGAGCCACTAGGGAATCCTGCTCTTACATCCTCTCTAAATTATTAGGTCCAGGTTTGACACCAATACCCTTAAATCTTAAGAGTTCAGTAATTATTCTTAAATTAAGAAACATTAATGATAGTGACATGATAGATTTCTGATAGTAAAGACCACTTAGACGTGAGGCGAGAGGCTGCAGACCTATCTCTAGAGGGCTTCAAAGTAAAGATAACACCTCATTTGCTTGTTTTAGATCAAGGTTCTAACATAAGAGCAGGGAAAGAAAAAATAGATGTCCTCATCTGGCCCTCTCCACATTATGGTTTAATATTGATTTTTGCTCCCGCAGGCCTGACTCAAGGTCAAGAGAAACTCAGTGTTCCTTTGCACTGGTGGCCCAGTGGGGACAAGGTGAATGTTCCTTCCCAAAAAGCATTTTAAAGTTTTTAATACTGCATTCTCTATAGCCTCCAGAAAATACTTTTTGTTCAGCTATAAGCATTTCCTAGGTTAAAAAAAAAAAAATTTTTAAAAGAATTTTGCTATTTTTAGAGTTGACTCAATGAC
This sequence comes from Giraffa tippelskirchi, assembly GCF_054371585.1. Classification (NCBI taxonomy): domain Eukaryota; kingdom Metazoa; phylum Chordata; class Mammalia; order Artiodactyla; family Giraffidae; genus Giraffa; species Giraffa tippelskirchi. Next base: position 99,163,386 of record NC_137277.1, read on the forward strand.
TTTCAATAACTTCATATCTCATCATAAGTAATACTTGAAATATCCTTATATACATATACCTTAAATTTCCACACCTGCCAAAATTTTACCAATAGTTTAAGGACTTTTCAATACTTCTGAAATAATATTTGTTTTCTTTTGAAGAATACTAAATTTAACTCAGAGATTTTCCAAATTTTCAAAATAGGTTCAACATAAAACTGTAGTTCAAGATTGTCTGAAAAAAAAAAAAAACTACAAAGGATATGAAAAGCTGAACTCAACATTTTAGACAAATATTTTCTAAATTTCTGTGATTTTGAGTTCAAGCACATAAAAATAAATTTTATTTTGTGTGTGCAACAAAGACTGGTTTAATTGAAAACAGTAGAGCAAAACTTTTCCATATTGCAGCAGATATTATTTCCCAAATTTCAGAGCAGTCTCAGTAGATTAGCCAGCTTTAATTTACAGGGAAACTTAGCTGTGATTTACTTCTATAATGAGAGTTGGCACAGAGTTCAACATAGGAATGGTCAAATTCTAAGTATTTTCCCCAATCATCTTGTGACATAACCATCAAGATTTAAAATTCCATCTGCTTTGTTCCCCAAAGGAATACAACCAGGTTCTAGTTAGGAGGAAAAAGGCATACACCATACAGATGTTTTATGAGAAAAGTTCCCATTGCTTTTTCAAGTTGGTTTGCATTAGTGAAAAACCAAAATGTGGGAATTATTATGAAGAAATGATTCAGAAAACACAGTAGTTGTTCTTTAAAGACCAAAGGAGAAAATAAACCCCAAATCATATGCTCTACAACTGGAAAAGTTTCAGACGCAAACAATGTTCACTGTCTGGGCCCATCTGAAAGGCAGGGTGCCGAAAATCATTAATATACTGAAATTTCACATGAGTCTGGCATGGGTCACAGAGGATGGTATGGCCTGTTGTGAAAGACTCCATTACTTCACAGGGAGTTTTGGCTTGGAGACCCTGGCTCTGAGAAAAATAACCCACTGGTTGGCAGCTGTAGTCCAACAGACAGCTTTAGGATCTAACTTTATCCTGGAAATTACAAAGGCATCTAAAGAAGCAAATAACACAGTTCCTAGGATGAGTGTCAGCTGAGCTGAAACTGGTTAAAAATTTTTTGTTTTAGACAGCTTTTGGAAGACTCGAGAGAAGGAGGTTTTGGTCTTGACCCAGCAGAGGATGAAGAACCACCCCCTCCCCCCATAGAAATTATGTGAACTGAAAATTCTCCATAGTAACTATTCTAATTAATTATTCAAAGCTGTAAGTTGATTTTCTAAAGTTAAGAGCTAACTATGGTCTCCTGTTTCCATTATCAAAGACTGGTCTCTTCTTTGCATCTGCTTAGCCAGGCATTAATGAGAAGCTTTTAATGGAATTTTTCAGCAACTGCACAACAAAGTCTCTACTTGGTTAAAGGGAAATTAATAACAGAAAATCCATCTTGGTTCCATATAAACAAAATTTTATAAGTTCACTTATTCTTTTACAGAAACAACATAACAATACTACCAGAAGGCATTACAAGATCTTTCGAATTAAGAGTTAACTATAATTCAACTTATTTATATCTTAATAGAAATTAAAACTGAACTGTTATTCAATATACAGTAACTCAGAAAACTAACCATTCTCCAACTCTAGATTAACATGAGTTTACAGAGTGAAATGGCACATTTCAGGGCAATCGATTCACACTAACAGATTTTTATTGTGCAACACAGGCAGACAACGTAGTTTTTCTGGTGAGTGGTCGCCAAAATAAACTTAGAGGACTTTACCACACGGAGTGCAGTGTAGAGTCATACAATGACTGCATACGCACCAGAACTCTACAAACAGGAGAGAAATCCAAGCCAAATTAAGTAGCTCTCATCATAATGAAAACTAGCAGCCTGGCAATCAGTGGGGCTACACCTGTTAGGGGGAAAATCTGATACTCAAAAGATGAGGACCAGTCAGCCAGCAGTTGGTCAAACATATAAAATGCAAGCGTGTGTGGGAAAAGAGAAAGGGCTTTCTAGAAACCAAATTCCTAGACACACCTGCTCTCCCTCAATGTCTATAACTCTGCCTCTGGATCTGAACGAAATGATAAAATTATGACCCTTACAAGTCTTCAGGGAAAGGATTTGGTTCATAATCCAAACTCAATTTTCAAAGTCCCCTCCCAGAAGAAAGCACAGAAATACACTCAGCTTCTCATGGCCTCCTGGATGCTGCTTGTTCTAACCCATATCACTTCTCTGATCTATTCCCAAGGCAACAGCAGCCTGGATTAAGCAGGGCCTTTCGGACTCACAACCACCATGCTTGCTCAGCTCAACTCCATCTTGGACACATACCTGTTTCCTTCTTGCTTCCCTTTCCTCCCTCTCGGCTCTTCTTCAGCACAGCCTTTAACATTTTCAACACTCCTTTGCTTCTAAAGAGAAGAGAAGGGGAAGGAAGAGGAATTAAGGATTATAAATTGGAACTGAACTTGCATACTGACACAAAAGGCAACGTGTCTTCAAACAGATCACTTGGATAATATAAAGGTAACTTGAGTTTTACATTGATTTTCTGTGAATAAACTAACATGGGGAACTAAAGGCTAAAGACACAGAATGTTTTATAACACTTAATAAAGTGATCAAAAGGTCACTGTCTTTTTATAAAAGTAGAAAAAAAAAAAAACCCACAATGGTGCGTTCTCAGCATTCCACATCTAATTAAGGTTATGAGGGTAAATCTGGACACGTTAGTGTAAGATGTCTGGCATAGGAATGTGGGTCTCCTCCTGTTCATGAAAAGAAAACATTAAGACAGAATCAAAAAGATAACGGTTAAGAAGGAAGCTACATGGTTAAAGACATGTTTTACAGGTGCTACTGATTTTATAACCATAAGGAAAACATTTTGTAAGGCTAATCAGAATAAAACATAACTGAAAAACATTTGGAAAATAAATACAGTGGGAACACTTTTCAACCCTGATGTCAGGAGATCTGATCAAATAGCACACACTGCAATGGGTTTTTACCACATATAGGTAGGCCTTTCCAGGTGGGGGTGGGGAGGTAAGGAGAACAGGCCTGTGGCTGAATCCCTAAATAATGAGCTGTCTTTTTTAAGCAAGGTTATATTGAGCACATAAAAACAAAAAGATGGTAACGATAACCCTATATGCGAGACAGAATAAGAGACACAGATGCATAGAACAGTCTTATGGACTCTGAGGGAGAAGGTGAGGGTGGGACGTTCTGGGACAATAGCATTGAAACATGTATATTATCATATGTGAAACAGAACACCATTCCATGTTCGATGCATGAGACAAGGGCTCAGGGCCGGGGCAATGGGATGACCCAGAGGGATGGGATGGGGAGGGAGGTGGGAGGGGGGTCCAGGAAAGGGAACACATGTAAACCCATGGCTGATTCATGTCAATGTATGGCCAAAACTATTACAATATTGTAAAGTAATTAGCCCCCAACTAAAATAAATAAATTTATAAAAAAAAAAAAAAAGAAAGAAAGAAAACCATGATTTGATACTCAGTTCCCCTCTAAAAAAAAAAAAAAAAACAACACAATGGCCCAGGCCTAAGATGAAACATAAAACCACCCCTCCAGCAAGAGACAGACAAAAGGACCATTATTTTGTCAGTTAGGCTTCTTTAGCTCTCTTCCCTCCACTAACTCAGATGAGATGGCCAGACAACCCCAAACAGTAACACATCTGAATGGGCTGTGTTACCATCACACCCTTGTTAACACGCTAAGGAGAGGCAGGTAGAAAAAGGCAAGCAGCTTGCTGCTGAAGAGAAAGCAGAGAGGGGACAGACAACCCTTCTGCAGAAAAACCTGCCTCATGAGCACCAATGTTTCCAAAGGCCTCGGTATAACACCCCACGCAAGCACACGCCACTCCAGAGTCGATTCAAGGTTTTCCACTGAGAGGGAGGAAGAGTCCCCAAGTGCTGCCATGTACAACAGAAGCACACAGGGTGACCTTTCTTATCATTGGGTCTAGGCCTGTATTTATTTTTCCAAGTCTTTTGTTTTCCTGATGAAGAAACAGAGACCCTGGGAGGCCAACTCGCCCAGGGGTCACACAGCTAATTAACAGTAGGGCCAGAATCTAAACAGCAGACTCCCAGCAAGGGTCCCCCTCCTTTCAAGGCTCTGGCCTCTCTGCTCCAAGCAATGAAAGCTTCGGACAACAGCAATCAAACCAGCAAAAAAATTAACAACCAACCAGCCAACCTGAAAGATACTAAGAAGAAAATATCTTAAGCAGAATTTGGAGAAAGCCACAGTGAAACTTATTGAGGGTTAAATTATCTTACAGAAAAAAAGTCTTTACACACAAAAGGGGCATGGCTTAGAGCCTAATTCTTGTATAAAAAGCTACTTGAATGGACCCTTGTGAAAAGACATGGGTTTCACGACACGCAAGCTCTGAATTTGGAAGTGGGCCACAGTGTGCTTCCATAGGGGAACTGTGGAAGCACAGATTTCTCTTGACAGTCATGCTTGAAGGAAACAATGCAAAATGTTGTGGCATTAAAAAAAAAGGGTAGGCAAAATTAGATAATAAATACATGGTATTTATTTAAATGTCTGGTAAGCACAGACATTTTCTTTCCCAAATTAAAAAACAAATCGACCAACCTTCAACGTTTGCCATTTAGCAAATACTCCATACTAAAGAAATAAGACAAAGACAATTATCGATGGAGCCTTGCCAGTAGAACTTGGCCAAGGTCCTTATGAAACTTTTCCCTGTGTTTTCCTGGATCACTGAACAGCTCAGGCCCCATCGTGGTGGTGAAGCTGCCCCTGATTAACCATCCAGGTCTCCACCAATCCACAACAGATCTACACACCTCTTGGAATACATGTCCCACAGGCTAAGGACTGGCAGACATGGAGTTGGGCATCTCATCTCAGGTACCTTAGATACCTATTTCAGGGAGCTCAGCTGTTTTCAGGAGAGTCACAGCTTCCATATCAGTGGTCTCCAGTGAAGAGACTATCAGATATCTGCTGTAAGTTTTTCTCCTAGCTCTTGCTTCCCCCCTTAAATAGTAACTCAATGGAAAGAGCCTACATTTATATTCTAAACGATATTCAAACTGAAACACGGAGAAATTTTGATTATGTGTGTGCGCATGCTCAGTCGCTCAACTGTGTCCAACCCTTTGCAACCCCATGGACTGTAGCCCGCCAGACTCCTCTGTCCATGAAAAATTTCCAAGCAAGAATACTGGAGTGGATCGCCATTTCTTACGCCAGGGGATCTTCCCAACCCAGGGATCGAAACCATGTCTCCTGCATTGGCAAGCAGATTCTTGACCACTGTGCCATCTGGGAAGGCCCCTTAAATGATTGCATCTGAGTGAAAAATTAAGGACCCCTCCCAGCCCCCATACACACATAAGCTGTAAAGGAAAAAAGGAAGACTGCTCCCTGTGGGCTAAATTCTGAAATTAACACAGATCAGAGTAGAGCTATGCCAAGTCCCACTTAGTCATGGCCGAAAAGATGTAACTGGAACTTGACATACATCAACAGACCATTTAAACACTGAGCCCATCTGAAGCAAGGTGGTCAGAAACAGCAAGAGCAGTAATAGGCTGGTTGGGCCCACATTAGCAGTATCATCCAGAGAAGATTCTCTGCACACCTGACAGTACCTATGAATTCATAAGTACATACCCCCCACATCCAGAAACAGACCCTCTAGGCTATGGTACCCAGTGCTATTTAACACTGGCATCATAATACTTTCCCTTCTTCTGATTCTGTTCTCACTGAGCAGGCCCTCATAATCTGATTTTTTAACCTAACAACGGTGGAGGAGAGTGTGCTGGCTCTGGTCAACCCAACACAATTGCCTAGCTTGTTGGCAGATATGACTCTGGGAATAAATTAATAAACCGGTGTTCTGGCTTGAAACAAAAGCTCTCATGAGAAAGAGTTCTGCCAAAGGGAGTCACTTTGCCAAGCACCATCTATTTAAGACATAAAGAATATTAAGTTTCTGATTCCAATTTGAGGACTAAAAAAAAAAGACAGTGGTAAATTCTTGAATGCAAATGCCACCGTGAAGCAGTCTTATGAGAGCAGCTGCAGGGCTCTTCTTGAATGACACCTTCTGCATCAGCTCCCCTTCCTGTAGCAACTTCAGCTACTGTCACTGTTTATCTAAAAAGGATGAGCACTGCCTGCTACAGAAGTGAATCACATAGAAATTATGCAAACCAGCCTTCTAGGCACAGTAATTCAGATCCAAATGATTAAATAATAAGCCCAACACCCAGAAAAGAAATTGCCAGAAAAAAAAGAAACTTGCAGAAGTTATCAAGTTCCTGCTGAGTTAAAAGAGCATACATGTAAGGATGTACTTAAAAACAAGCGTGATAGGATAAAATAAGAAATATTGTTCTTTTTCACTTTACTGTATTATAGATCGAGTCACAGGTATAACAATAAATTCTGGCCAAATAGAATCCCTCAATTTCTGCCCCATAAAAACCTTAGCTTCTATCACACAAGTCGTATAAACATACGGTTGGATATAAATATATTTAAAAATAAATATTGGAAAAATTGGAGAACTTCAGTCCTCATTTCTTTATATATTTTTGAGGAAGAGAGAAAAGACCAGCCTCTAGGTCACAACAACTGAAATTATCTAACAAGAGAAAATTTCCTATAATGTTCATTTAAAAGAAAATAAAATAAGCATATGACATTATCTTCAAGATCTGAAGTCACCCAGATTTTCTTGTTTTTCTACTATCATTCAACACCTAAGTTTCCCAAATGCCACAGATTCTTCCTTTTAAAACTCAGGAAGTTATATCAACTATTTAGTTTACTTTTACTTCTCAGATTTCTTCTTTAACACATAAACTTTAGAGATAGGCATAATGTCTCCATGTTATATGTTAAATAAGCATTCTGCACAATTACTGAGCCTGTGTTCTAGAGTCCAGTAGCTGCAACTACTGGAGCTTGCACGCCCAGACCCTGTGCTATGCAGCGAGAGAAGCCCCCTCAATGAGAAGTCTGCACACCACAGCTAGAGAGTAGCTCCCACTCATGGCAACTAGAGAAGAGCCCATGTAGCAACAAACACTCAGCCAAAAATAAATAATAACTGTTTAGAAAAAAAAAAAAGATTAATACTTGAGGTTATATCTCCGATTAAGCCTAGGTATGAAAGTCACCTCAAAGTATGTCTGTTTTTCTTTTCACAAATCTTTTGCTAAACTCATTTGGAACCCATATAATCCAGGTTGTATTTCAATTAAAGTTCAGTATTCTGTATCATCTGGAGAAGGAAATGGCAACCCACTCCAGTACTCCTGCCTGGAGAATCCCAGGGACAGGGGAGCCTGGTGGGCTGCCGTCTATGGGGTCGCACAGAGTCGGACACGACTGAAGCGACTTAGCAGCAGCAGCAGCAGCACAGTGATTACAATGGTATATAAAATATAACAAAAGTTATCCTAGATTAAACAGTGAGATGATTTCAAAACAAGACAAAAACCTATTTCAGTCTGCAATCCCAATGGCAGTATCATAAACATGACCACTTTGTCTGAAATCATAAAGTAATACCAGCCTTCAAACCTTCCTCTTCTGGAGTGCCATACTGCCTATTTACATTATTTCAAGTCGAATCCATGAACTGAGGGCAGGGACTATGTTTATTCTTTAATAGATACAAACAGAAGCCGGAACACAGTCTTCGCACCCACTCTGTTCTCAGTATTTGTTGACAGATTTAACTAGGCTGCAATGAACACAGATGAGCTATTTCCTCCAAATCAAGCAATTACCCAACATTTATAGCAGTTTATAAATTACAAAGAACGTTCCTATATATTTTCATTTGCAAAGAATGCATAAAAACTCAGTTATATCCATGAGATACTTGGGAGGAAAATGCTGCATTTTACAATACCCTTTCATGTCCACACCTGAGTCAGCCTTAAAATCTCAAGATAATAAAACCTTATCCAGTTATCCTGGACACCTAAACATACGCTCTTTGCTCACTCCATGGAAAGGGACTTCTTGCATCAAACCATCTACCTGACCTCACAGCAAAGCAGTCTCAGAAGGTGACTCCATTCTTTAGTCAAAATAAATAAAGCCAGAGTAGCAATATTTATAAATGAAACACTGGAAAGTAAGACGTGGTGCTCATTAAGAAAAAAAAAATTTTTTTTAATTTCAGAGAAGAGAGACGTCAAAAATATCCTCAATTTTAGGGACTCAAAAAATTTTCAACCTAATAAGATTTAAGACTCACCTAACACAATAGTCATGACATTTGTAGGACTGCCTTTAGAACTTTCCTTTGCATTGGCAACTTTTACTATTTATCAAAAGAAAGGAAATGGGTGACAGTGGTGATGGGGGTGATGGTGTCTAAAGCAGCCTACAGGATAAATAATACAGAAGAGAGCAAGCTAGAGAAAACAAAGTAAATAGAGACCACAAAAAGAAACAAAGAGCTATGCAGAGGGGGCGCTGGCTGCTGCTGGAAACTCATGGAAAACTGTATTGTTAATAGAAGCTTCCTGAAAGCAAGAGCCATATCTTGACAACATTCTTTTAGAGTTCCCAGGAGGCTGGGGAGAAAACCAACCCTTGATGAATACTTGAAATTCCAGGCAGTCTCTCTCACATTTTTCCCCACCCTGGCTTGTAGAGAAAACCTAGGAATCAGGAGATCTGACCCTGGCATTGTGACAGGAAACAGGCCACTAAACACCTCTAGGATGCAGATGCTTCGTCCAGGAAAGTTGCAGGAAAAGAGAAGGGGTTATTGATCAAGAAATCAGAAAGCAATTGTGATAAGTTAAAATAGTGGCCTTTCATATGGCTTAACATGCAGAGCTGGGGAAAAGGAGATAAAGCACGGCCGAATGATGCCCTAAGACACAACCTAACCATTTGGTCCTCTTTATTTGAAGTCATTCTACAAACTCTACCTCTAATTCTGCTGTTCTTTAAAGTTAGGTTTGTCTTAGGTAAAAAGATGTCAGGTTTGAGTATGAGTGATTAAAAGGAAAGTAAATTTACAGTCACAAGTAATGTGAATTTAAAAGAGTTCTGGGGAAAAAAAGAAAAAAAGGGAGTTCTGGGCATGAAGTTTGAACTCAGATGCTTAAGTTCTGATGCACCAAACTCAGTGGAAATTTCCTATTAGATCGAAGTCACTTTCAACCTCTATTTAAAATACTCTGTAGAAAGATATACAAGTTGTTTTGAGAAACATGTCTTTAAAAATTTGAGTCTCCTAAGCTGGTATTTCATATTGCTAAAAAATTACTACATGCAAGTTTGTTTAAAGAAGTTTTCATTTTGATAACACTTGGCAGAAGAGAAATTTTACTTTTGGAAGAAAATATGAAGAAGTTACCTGCTTCTGGCTACAAGAGCCATTTTCCTATATTGTGAAGAGATTTGTTTCATTCAACTTTGAATACCATCCCCTTCATAAAACCTTCCCAGGCCATGATAGTCAAAAGGTAGCTTTAATTCCACACCTCACTTTGTACTATCAATCAAAATCACAATGAAAAATGTTGAACTCTACAAATCTCCCACGGCACCTAAAAATGTACCTTACATGTAACAAACACCATGTAAGTCTCCTTAAATGAAAGAATAGCGGGGTTGTTATAGAGGGGAAATCAAAATCAATAGCAATTCTCTCCCACAACAGATTTGGGCTAATAATGTAAGAATTCTTCTGTTACCAAGTACTAATTTCCAAGTTTATGGACAAAATTATTTGACTTACACACGATGAACTGCACATTCCCATGGCAGGATCTGCTGTGTTATCAGGCTTTCAGAAGTACCAGCTGCAGGTAGGTTTTATTTTGGGATTTTAAATATACACACAGAAGGGATAAGTACAACAACAGAGAAGCCAAAACCTGAAATCAGTACATTCTGCCTCAAACCAGGAAAGGCTCAGACAGGGAAATAACCAAGTGCAGAGTTCCCAGCAATTATCATTATGCATCCCAGGCCAATGGTTCTCATGCAGGATGGAGCGCCAGCCTTGCAGAAAGCCCCTGCTCATCTAGAAGCTTCCCCCAGGTGCTCCCCAACCAGGCACCTGCCTCCCAACCTAACAGCATGACACTACCTGATTAGAGAACAAAACAACTGTGACATTATTACCATCACCACCAGCATCCAGACGGCCACAGATATTTAATTTATTAGAGAAAATTTATTTATTATTTATTTCACAAGCCCACTTCAAAAACCTATTTCAAAAGCTTCCTCTTAGAAGCCTTCCTGGTCTTATTTTAATTGCTTGCCCACCTGCCTCCTCCACTAGGCTGTGGGCCTCTGTATGGTCAGACCCTGCCAAGCTTCACCAGCACAGTTTTCTCACTTCAGTATCAATGGATATATCAGAGAGGAACATAATCTTAATCCATCTCTAATTCTCAAATGGAAAAACCGTACCTCAAAACACATTGCCAGCCTAATAAATTTAAGTAAATGTAACCTCCTTGTTTAAAATGCAAGGCCCTGCGCATCGGAGGAACTTGTCCTGACTCTCCTAAGACAGGGTTACAACCCGATTTTCCAATTACAGAATAAGCACTGGGCTAGGTGTTTCATTCTGCACACATTCCTGAGTCTCCACTCTGTGCCAATCAAAGAGGGGCACAAGGTGTAATATGTTGGAGGAGGAAGACAACATCATCAACAAACATGGGCAGGAAGCCACAAGTCCAGGCCTCCCTTTTCTCTATAAAGTAAAACTGAAGTATGAGAGGAGCAGAGGTGGTTCAGAATAGCCCCTGTAGAGAAGAGGAAGGCAAGCATAAGATTAAAAGGACAGCTCAACAGCTCTGATTGCCCAACCAAGAGCAAGACATGGCACCAAACAATGAAAGTGTGCAATTTCATCCTCTGATGCTCGGCGCCAAGGAAGAACCATCCAGGGGACAAGAGGTTTCATCAGCCATCAGGTGTTGGCAGCGCAGGTGCAACAAGAGTGGTCGGGGTGCCCATACAAGAGTACCCAGAGTGGTGTGCCATGGAAGTGAGGCTGGACAGGAAGCAAGTGGCGCCCTGAGAAGAAAGACAGCCAGAGAGAACAGGGATGCTGTTTCAGAGAGATCAAAGAGCAAATACAGAGGGACGAAGTGAATGAAGAAGCTAAACAGAGGCTGTCTGATCCTCTTAATTTTAAATTCTTGGACATGGAACAATTCCAGACACTGTTAAAGACCACATGACTGCCAACTGCGTGGCTCACTGAAGCGGAACATCCTCAAGTGAGGGTCGGAAGCAAAGAAGTCAAGGAACTTGATTCTTGGCCTGGGAAGGGGCCATTCAGATGCTCCCTGCAGTAAGGGAAGTAAGGTTAAGGATATCAACCACCACCCTAACAGCCAGTATTTACCAAAGTCTTTACTATATATTGGGTTTCCCTGGTAGCTTAGCTGGTAAAGAATCTGCCTGCAATGCAGGAGACCTCTGGTTGACTTCTGAGTTGGGAAGATCCCCTGGAGAAGGGAATGGCTACCCACCCCAGTATTCTGGCCTGGAGAATTTCATGGACAGAGGAGCCTGGCAGGCTACAGCCCATGGGGTTGCAAAGAGTCAGACACGACTGATTGACTTTCACTTTCCTTTCTTTACTGTATATGAGTTAAGTGTAAGAGTTTTATATTCTTCGGCAACCTCATTTTTAAAATCTTTAAAAAATCATCTATGGGACAGCCTCACTGATTCCTTTTTATAAATAAGAATGCAAAGGCTTAGAGAGATGAACAATTTGCCCAAGGTTACACAATTCATAAATGTGAAGCTGGGACTTGAACCCAGCTCTGACTTGAAAGCTCAGGCTCTGAACCGCTACCTCCAAAGTCCTCAATGAACCAGGGAGAAGGGAGCTAAAAAGGTGACCAGGAAAACACAGAATACAAGTCTCAAAGACAAAGTGGCTTTTGCATGAGGGTGACAAAGTACAGTTGTTATGGATCCAGCTGAGGAGAGCTGGGGAAAAAGCCAATGCCAGGCCACAGTGGCCATGAGGCCAAAGCCCGTGCAGCACCACCTAGGGTGTGGCTATGAAGCTCAGTCTCTGCATGTTGTCCCACCCTTTCTCACACAGCTCCATGGAGCGTGTGACCAGACTACAGGACGCTGTCTTATGTAAGGTTTACAGCAACTGGAGACCCAGTCCCAATCCTCATAAAGGCCATTAGCTCCTTAACAGCCGCCCTCTGATTACATCTTCTTCTCTTTTCTCCTCTCCTTCCTGTGAAATTTTCTACTTGTATCATACAACAAAGTTATGAACCGCAACTCACATGGGCCACCTTCTTGATGCGTGACAATGACAGCACCCTGAGTAAAGGTAGGAGGCATCACGTTATTAACTAAATGACCTTGGGCAAGTTATTTAGCCTTTCACGGGCTCATCCGTCTAACAGGAACACTGCTTCCCTTCCAGTTTGACAGGGTAATATCAAGTCTCTTCCACCTCTAGGTGCTATCATTGCAAAGGGGAAGCTTTATTTCTTGTTCATAGGGCCACTGTAATCACAGCAGCTGATAAACCATCACCACAGATGAAAAAGGAACTCCTCTAAGAAGTCTATGGCATGGGCTGATGATAAGTCTTTAGTATGAAAGGAGAAGAGATCCTGAAGACATGTCAGAAAGTCCATTTTTTTCCAAAAGGTGTTAAAAGGCACTCAATCAATCAGTGCCAGCTGAATGAAGCCTGGTATTATAAATCAAAAGAAATTAAATTTTTTAAATTACACTGCATCTGGCCTCAAAGTGAAAAAGGTCAGACAACTTCAAAGATGCCCTGTGAAAGGCAGCTATTCATTACACCAAGATCTCTTGCTTATGGTGCTGACAGACGGACCTTTCACTTAAAGCTTCAGAATATAAGACATCAAAATCCCTCCTCCGCTTCTGTCAGTGCTTGCTATGATGCTCTGAACAAGGTTATAACCTCCCCAGGACCTAATTTCATTAAGTTGGGCATTCTCAATACCCATGTAGGTTTTTTTTTTTTCCAGACTCCCCCAGGTGATTCTGATGTACAGCCAGCCAGCAACATGCATTTAGGACTAATTATATTCCAGGCACTGCTCTAAGCACTTTATATATATAGTCATTTAATCCTCACAACAGCCCTCTACAGAAGGTGCTATTAGTATCTCCATTCTATCAGGGCACAGAGGAGCTGGAACTTGCCCAGAGTTGTGAAGCTCACGAGGGCCCATGCAGGCAGTTGGGCTCCAGAGCCTGACCATGTAGTCCTGTCCCATGCCTCCTTTTAGGATAAAAGCTAGAGAGTAGCTCCCAGGGGCCTGGTGAGGTGATGAAACAGACAAAACTGTCAAACAGGGGGGACAGATCATCTTTGGACACACACACACCTGCCACCCCCACTGCAGCATCCTATGCCTCAAATCTTTCTTGGAAAAGAAAATCTACCTCTATCTCTTATCTTGAAAAAGACACCTACTGTCCACTCCCTCAAGTTCTGCTAGGCACCCAATCAGAGTTATTTCAAACTACTGTGTTGTCGATACGTATGATCTGGAGGCATCACACAAGATACATGCAAAAAAATGAGCCTACTCAAGTCATGAGCTCACAGGTGGAAAACACTGGGAGATGGGCCATACTGTTGGTGAAGAAGATATTTTGGGGCGGAGACCTCTATGTCACATAGGCAATGCTTCCCCTATTCCAAACATTTACCCAGAAATAAGAAACTATGCTATTCAAGAGGAACTCAAAAATTATCTCCCCATTCTCACTAGAATGAATTGAATGAAGCTTGTTAAAAGGTGATGGGCTGGGGCAAGGAATGGCCTTGTGCCCAAGTTCTCCTCTGGACAGTTTTACACAGCCCAGTTAATGTAACATGGTCTTAACCTTGGACACCAAAGTTCTAAAATAAATTAGGTGATGCCAGTGCTAATGCAGTGGAGAGCCAAATCAAATTCACAAGTGTCACACTTGCGCATCATATGAGCTTCCTCTCTTCCCACAGCTAAGGCCAGTATATCAACACGTGGATCATGGGGCTCTTATCTGAAATTTGTAAGGAAACCCATTCTGGGCCATAAACATTTGGTTGCAATTCAGTTCAGTTCAGTCACTCGGTCATGTCCGACTCTTTGCAACACCATGGACTGTAGCACACCAGGCTTCCCTGTCCATCACCAACTCCCGGAGACTACTCAAACTCATGTCCATCGCATCAGTGATGCCATCCAACCATCTCATCCTCTGTCGTCCCCTTCTCCTTCTGCCTTCAATCGTTCCCAGCATCAGGGTTTTTTCCAATAAGTCGGTTCTTCACATCAGGTAGCCAAAGAATTGGAGTTGCAGCTTCAGCATCAGTCCTTCCAATGAATATTGGTTACAGTACATAGTCTCCAGCTGCGACTGCCACAGGGCCTATGAGAAAGGTCACATGGGAATGTGTGCTCAGCCACTTCAGTCGTGACTGACTCTTTGTGACCCTATGGACTGTAGCCCATCAGGATCCTCCGTCCATGGGATTCTCCAGGCAAGAATACTGGAGTTGCCATGCCCTCCTCCAGGGATCCTCGCAATCCAGGGATCCAACCTGCATTTCTTGCATTGCAGCTGCATTCTTTACCACTGAGCCACCAGGGAAGCCCCACGTGGGAATGGGCATTGGCTTTATTTTTTAATCCACTCCAAAATGGAGGAATACCAGAGTTCCAGATGATAGAATTCAAAGACAACTCATGCTACGAAACAAAAGCCAAACATGTAGAGACCATTTAAAAAAAAAAATGTTAACAAATCCGGCTCAAAGGAAGATAGGAAAGACACAAGGGTGCCATCTAAGGCAGGAGTATGTGACCTTTTAAGTGCCATGGACTGCCTTAGCAATCTAGACCCTCTAATCAGAATGTTTCTGAGTGATTTTGACACAGAAAATGCAATTACAGAGAAAATCAATTATACTGAAGCAGACATCAAAATATTTAAAAAGCAAATCTGTGATAATAGTAATGTGTGCTTCTTAACGCATAAATAACATGACACAGCAGCAGGTCTAAGAGCTACTGTAGTTTCCTGAGTGGTGATAGGCATAATTGATAGCTTAAACTACCTCCCTCAACATGATACAAAAGTCTGTAATTTCTATGTGTCAAGGCTACAGGTACTACTGTTTTTCCATAGTTTATTCTCCTTTTCATGATTGAAGGAAAAACCACATTTTGGCTACAGTATAGCAAAGATTAAAATTTGCATTTTTCTCCACCCATCGAAGTTCAGAGACCCTCTGCATTGCATCCAATGACCCTAAGAGTTTGGGACCCTTATCCAGAGACTCAGGGTCAGATCCAACAGAACAATTATTCTGACTTGCCAAAAGCTCTGCGAATAGCCCAGGAGTTTCTAGAGAAACAGTAGCTCACTTTTATCCCACTCCTGGAGCCACTGAAATACAGGAAATTAAACGGTAATTTACTGATTGGCACACATTAGCAGGATTGGGAACTTCACATAGACATCACCACTAACAATTATATGCCAAGTTCCATGGTTAGTTTTCAGAGTAGTCTGTAAAAGTTCTACTTAACAAGAAAGTCCGTCATCACCAAATTACTAACAACAGCTAGCCTGGCATCACAAGAGAGACACCTATGGAAATTTAGTGTGAGACAATATACAAAAGCGTGAAAGTCAGGGTGAATATTAGGGACAAGTGTGTTTTATATTTGTTTTATTTTCTTGAATTCTCTTATCCTTTTAAAAAGTATTTAAGGTCTAATAACTATAGCCTTCCCATGAATTGGACCAGGCTTCTGCGTGAGACTGGTACCCAAGGCTTGGCCTCTTCCGCCCCCACTGCTTCATACAACCAGGCCACTCACCAGATGCATGCCTCCATGGGGGATGCCCTAAGAAGATAAATATCATTCAGAGTCCAAAATACATGGACTCACATTGGGCCATTGCCAGTTTCTCATGGATCCTGGGTAACTGAGACGGTTTTTGTTTTCATGGTTAGGACCTACAAACAACAGCTGCAAAAGTGTAATACTTTTTCTAGACTAATAAAATTACCTAAATCTGGCTCACTGTTTCAGCTGTGGTAGCAGCCAAACTTCCCAGAAAGATGCAAGCCATGTATAGATTTCAGAAGATATGGGATGGGAGCTCTGAGCCAAACCAGAGGCATTCAAACCCAACCCAACAGCAAAAGATACATTAACTAAGTTCTGAATTACAGGATAATTCCTATGTGTGGAGATTACAAACATTATTTTTAGGAGTCAGATAAAACTTTAATCAAACCTATAAAGTTCAAGCACGCTTGAAGTTATGTGACATGCCATATATGAACATCAGATTTTTTTCTCTAAAACACAGTGAAAGGTTCAATTAAAGCCCTTAACTCGGCAGGGAAGCCTTTGATCATAGATTCTGTCACCACCTCTCAACACATACAAACAGTATGAAACATATCTCAGACCTACCTAAGGAACAAAATCAGTATTGTGAAGTGGCATGGAAACCACACATACATATACACAGAGATCACGCTCCTTTCAAATAGGGGGGCAGGCACAGGGAAATGAGTTGCAAAAACTACAGTTTTCAAACTGAAAAGGTTCCTTAGACACAGTACGTGAACACAGCCACCAAATTATTTTCTAAATGTAAGTGTGTGGTACCAATGCCTTCTTTAAGGAAAAACAGCCTCATTAGAACCCAGTGGAAAACAGGAACACTTTTCTTGAATGACTCTGAATTAAAGACAGTGGATGGAAAACTGTTTTGGATAAAAGGAAGATGTGGCATAGATGTTATAAGTTGTCATGGTCTTACTAACACATCTTTCTGTCACAGCCAAATATGAGTCTGCAACAGAGCTGGATATAAAATAAATATCTGTCCCTTGTCTTTATATAATCCAACTTCCCAAGCTGACTCCCTTCTACCTCCTCAGAAACCTAATAAAGCCCATATTTCAATGTACTGATAATTCACTGAAAACCACAAAGCCATTCATCTCCAACTCAGACTTAGGTTATGACTTTTTTTGCAATTATCTCTTCTTATCAATACTGTAAATCTGTAACAAACAAAAGGGCTTTAGTCCACAAATCCAACAGACAACCATAAAAATAACAGCTGAGGTGGGAACACAAATGCACCCCATAGTAAGCACAGTTATGTTTTTCACTGTGAACAATCTGGTTTAGTCTTCACAACAAGGAGGAGGTAGGAACTATAATTGTGCTCTCTGACAGATAAAGAAATTGAGGGTCAGAGAAACTTCACAGCCTGCCCCAAGCCACACCTTCCCTCTTTTTTAAAAAATTTTTATTTTTAATTGGAGGGTAATTGCTTTACAATATTGTGTTGGTTTCTGCCATATATCAACATGAATCAGCCACAGGTTTACCTATGTCCCCTCCTTCATGAGCCTCCCTCCCACCTCAAGGCCCATCCCACCCCTCCAAGTTGTCACAGAGCACTGGATTTGAGCTCCCTGCATCACACAACCAATTTCCGCTTATATCTATTTTACATATATTAATGTATATATTTCAATGCTACTCTCTCAATTCATCCCACACTTTCCTTCTCAACACAGCACTCCTTGGAGGAAAGAACACTAGACCCTCACTTTTGGTACCCCAGCCCTGGATCCCAAGATTAAATGACACATAAACCAGCCTCTGTTGCACAGCATGGGGCCTAAAGATAGGATATATAAAACTAATTGTTTCTGTGGAATTTAGAAGCCGTTCAACTTTCACTAAAGCGGACCCTCCCCTTAGAGAAACTTGTTACCAAAAAGGAGAACTATGATGGAAAACAAAGAGCATTTCCTTCTTGGAACAGGGCAAAAGGAGAGATCTATAGGGAAACAAAATACAGAACTGTCTGTGCCAGGATTGAGGGATTGTTCTGGTACAATACATGTCCAAGTCCATCCTCGCAAGATCAATTCAACAGAACAATAAACCTCATTAGAACTCTGCTTTAATTCACCTGCCTAGTCCTAAATATGTAGGTTTCACAGATAATATCTTCATCTACTCCAAAACAGTTACATTTAGAACTATTAATAATAGCAAAAATCAGATCTACATATATTATCATTATCAAGGTTTTTACTTGGGTCTTTTCTGCCTTTACTACTTTAAGCACATGAATGATTCAATCAACATGATCAGAGGTCCAGAAGAGTTTATATTTTCACATGTTGTTATTTATAACCTAAAAGAGAGAGGCTCATCTGAGCTAGCCAGTTATCGACTTCCACAACTTCTTCAATTCTTCCAAACAGAATTTCTTAAAAGTGCCACTGAATTTTAAAGCACCTCCCCATAAAAGCCCTTCGAGGATAAGCAGCATGACCCCACCGTCCTAAGCTCAGGCTACCTAGCCAATATGCAGCTAATAAAAAAAATCAGGGGTTGAACCCAGATAAAGCCACAGAAGACACAGACCATGGTTTTTCCATTTAAGAGTCTTGTCTTTATCACCTACTATGTAAAAAAAAAAAATACACATATATATATGCTAATGCTAAGTTGCGTCAGTTGTGTCCGACTCTGTGTAACCCCACAGACAGCAGCCCACCAGGCTCCTCCATTCCTGGGATTCTCCAGGCAAGAATACTGGAGTGGGTTGCCATTTCCTTCTCCAGTGCATGAAAGGGAAAAGTGAAAGTGAGGTCACTCAGTCGTGTCCGACTCTTCGCAACCCCACAGACTGTAGCCTACCAGGCTCCTCCGTCCATGGGATTCTGATGGTGATACACAAATTTGGAAAAGTCCCTGATGCTGGGAAAGACGGAGGGCAGAAGAAGAGGGCGACAGGATGAGATGGCTGGATGGCATCACTGACTCAAAGGACATACGTTTGAGCAAACTCCAGGTGATAGTGAAGGATGGCGAAGCCTGGTGTGCTGCCACCCATGGGGTCACAAAGAGTTAAACCCAACTTAGCAACTGAACAACAACAACACAATTTTGAGTAAAACCCAGTTCCTGCCCTGAACACAGCCAACCTACTCACCAGACAGAAATCTAAATCTGTGGTATCATGGGAACAGAAGAAGTCAGAGTGACATGATGGTGAAGGTTTTGGAGCCACGGAGACCAATCCATAGGTTTAAAATCCCCAAACCCTAACTCTACGATGCTTCACCTTCCCTGTAATCCTGGGCCTGAAACTTAAACTCTCTAAATCTTCGAATCCTCATTTGTAACAGAGATGACATACCACAGAGTAACTGTAAGAATTAAAAACAACATGACAAGAACCTAGAACTATGCCGAGCAAGAAATACATATTACATACGTGGTTGTGACAGTCTCATGTTATTCCATCTGCTTATATCGGCCCAACTACAACTTCTAAAGCCCAATTATATGTCAGTGGAATGGGCTTTTCTTTTTTCTATTTAGGATATTAAAATGATAGGGCTTTATCGCCAATAACAATTCGGGGCTGACTGAGGGAGGGTGAAGGATGAGTCACACATTTCTGACTTGAATAGTGCCAATGACCACAGTGGGAAAAGCAGACAGAAGCATGGGGGTGAGGGGACTTGGGGAGGTGGAAAGTGGAAAGCAGGCAACAATTAGGAGGAAAATGAGTTCAGTTTGGATATCTCAAGTTAAAAGTACATATGAGTCATCCAAGTAGAAATGTCCAAAAGATTGTCTGAGACAAGGGAGAACCTGGAGAAAGACCTGGGGGTCATTAGCATGTGGGTGGTGGCTAAAGCCATGGAAGTACAGAAGTCACCCAAAGAGGCTTAGCAGACTGAAAGCAAACTACCAAGGATGCAAGCCCAGGGAATGGGCTTACTGGCAGGCACAGTAGGACCTATGAAGAAATGAAAGGAGAAAAGTAGGAAAAATGCAAAGGAACCCAAAGGAGAAAGTTTCATACGAGGAATAGGAGTGATCAGTAGGTCAAGAGCTACAGAAAAGTCATGTCACAGTCCTATTAGAGGCCATCTGTAACCTTAGGAGCAGTTTCTGTGACGCTGAGGTGATGGAAACCAGATGACAGGTCATCTGTAAGATCTCTGCCTAAATGGTAAAATTCTCTGATTTCAAAATAGAAGCTCACTGTTCTCCAAACCCACCAAAATATTAAAACCTCAAATAACCGATTACAAGGTGTTTTTTTTTTCCCCAGAGAAAGGGAAATTTGCAAAAGAGACCCAGTTAAAAACCACAAAAGCCATTTAACATGATCTTTGCTATTAAGCTCCTATCTATTTCCTTGAAGTTGGTCCTCAGGGAGAGACAAAAGAAAAATTAGCTTAATTCTCTACCACCCAAAAACTGGAGGAGGGAAAAAGGGGTCTAACTTACTAGATAAATTTCCTGTCCAATAATTCTCTAAGGGCAATGCATATAAATTGCTATTTCAACATTACCTTGAGAAATGTGTTGCCACAAGTCGGGAGAGACTTTGGTTTCAATATGCAAATCCCTGCATACTTTGGTAAAATTCCATTTAAGCAGAGTCCCACCTGGATTTCTAAATAAGCTTGAGCTCTTGTTAAATTTTTTAGTAGATTGTTCCTTAACATCATTTTCCTCATTCTTTGTACACTTATAACTGTAGAAAGTGCTGTCCTAGGCAATTTTAAATAAAAGTTATAAAATGGTTCTGTGATGCAAATTATAGCACTACAAGGGACTGTTTGGCTTGGCAGTATAAACTGGTAAAACTAGTTAGCAGACTTCAAAAATTATTCCCCCAAACATCTGCTCAGGCTAAGAAAGAGGTTTTTGTTTTTTTTAAGTCTACTCCACATACAAATATTTTTCAAGAAGTTATACACCATCACCTCTTGAGAAGCTTAAAACTCGCATGCACGTGCGCACACACAAACACACACACACACACACAAACAGATAGCAATTGAACAACAACAAATTTAAGTTGGGTCCAACTCTTGCGACCCCATGGGCTATAGCCCACGAGGCTCCTCTGTCCATGGGATTTTCCAGGCAAGAATATTGGAGTGAGTTGCCATTTCCTCTTCCAGAGGATATTCCCAACCCAGGAATCGAACCCACATCTCCTGCACTGACAGGTGGATTCTTTATTACTGAGCCACCAGGGAAGTTTAGATAAGTAGGTAGTTAGGTAGATATATACACAGCAGGGACACTCTCTCCATCCCCTAAATTCCAGTTCAGTAGCCCTAGAAGGAGTCCTAGTATCTTAATTTTTAAAACCTCAAGGGAGATTATAATGTATCCTCCCCTGACATGCTCCTCTTGAGAAGCTTTTATGTTTTGGCAGGATCCCCCAAAGCTGGGGCGGGGGGTGGGCAGAAGGGATGGCAACTGGCCACTGTGTTCTTCATGGACGAGCAAGACATGGCAGGAAAGGTGACTGCAGAATATGAAATCCTGCGAGCAAGCCACGTTGGACAGATGGCAGAGAGCACCTGCATATCACATGGACGTTTCAAGAACACTCAGAGGCTGGAAGCAGCTTTAACCTTGACCCCGCCTCCTAGGGAAGAGTGTTTCCAACACCCACAGAGAAGAGATCCAGGGCAGAGCCTTCATTCCCTGAGTCAACAGTTCTATCCTGGGCCTCCTGGGGACTTCTGCTCCACAGCCTCAATTGAGAGCATCCGAGCATGAATAACAACAGTCCTCCAAGCTGTACCCACTCAGGATGGGACTGGAGACTCCGTTCTCAGTCAATTCTCTCTCCTTAAAGGAAAGAGAGAATATTTGAGTCCTACTACATGCTACACACTGGAGATAGCAAATACAAATGAAAAGATGAACAGAACAAAAATCTTACCCATCAGGAACCTCCAGTCTCACCAAACACCTTGCATTAGGTACTTTTGTTTCACAATTTACATGTAAGATGGCAGTACAAGAAAACCACAGTACAAGAAATATTTATCAACGTGCTTAAAGTTCCTAAGGCCACAAGAAGCCTCCCTGAAACCCAGGAGGGGAATAACTCCAAACAAGTTAACAAGACAGCATGTAGAGCAGATGAGAGATGGAACCCAAGCTATTGTAACTGGCATGGCCCTAAAAAGGCAGCCTGGGAAGACATCTGGGTAAAGCAAGTATAAAAGCCCCTTTATTTGTCTCCTGGTAACTATGGTCAAGTTTATATTAATTATTAAACTTCAAAAGTTTTTCACAAGAATTGGGGAAGAGAAAAATGATAAAGAACAAACATCACAATATATTCATCTATTGAATCATTCTTTTGTACACCTGAAACTAATGCTATATGTCAACTACATCTCAATTTTTAAAATATATCAAAAATAGACAGCCAGGCTGACACCATTAAAAATCTAAAAATTTTTATCAGTTCTACTGATACAATATTTTTGGTGCCCCCCAAAACCCTGAAATGGGCATCAAAAAAGGTCAGAAAGATTTTTAAAGAACGTTATCAACACATCCCTATTACTAAGAGTTCTTTGACATAGTAATTAACTCATAGATTTTTTAAAATTATTCTTAAATTTCTTTGAATAAAAAACCAATTTACCTTCAAAACCCATAGAATTTTTCAGAAAATAACATATTGTGGAAAAACTTGGCCTGT
Source organism: Giraffa tippelskirchi (assembly GCF_054371585.1). Classification (NCBI taxonomy): domain Eukaryota; kingdom Metazoa; phylum Chordata; class Mammalia; order Artiodactyla; family Giraffidae; genus Giraffa; species Giraffa tippelskirchi. Next base: position 99,186,044 of record NC_137277.1, read on the forward strand.
AGAAGTACAAATTTTCCCTGGGCTCACTCACCTTGCTTCACCCCAGACTCCACTTGCTGGCAACAGAGAGCAGCTGTCTCACTTGGGGGGCACCCCGAAAGTTCCTCTGGATCAGGCGACTACAGCAAGATGGGAAGAGAACTGAAAAAAGAAAAACCAGTCAATACACTCGTCCTATGACACCAGAAGCAGAGTTTATAAAACCAGCTACAACCAGAACTTCAGAAAAAGCAATGATGGACAGGAAAAGCCATCAATATATACATACTTTAAACAGGGGAACACGGGTGATGGGCTGGCAAACCAAGAAAACACATGCCTCCTCCTGACAACCTCTGCCCAGGCTGACCAAGGACTGTCACCGAAAGCCTTGTCTTGAGCAAGGTACTGCAGCATCCAAACTACCTTCTCTAGCTTGGGTTTTCTCTTCAGCTGATAATAATGGGTTTGCAGCCCAACACAAGCGTGTCAAAGGTTTCAGACAATGAGCCCAGAACCTTGCTTGCTAAGGCACTCAGGGTGCTGAAGTTCTCCAGAATATTTTCTTCCCATATTTCCTGCCTTACTCCTCACAGGTCCTGGCTCTCTACACGACTCATTGTTTCCGAACACACCGCCCAATCTCACACCTTTGCTCTCCCCATCCCCTTATCCTGAGACACCGCCCCTCCTCCGGAGATTAGTCATCCTCCAAACACAGCTCAAGTACCCCTTGCATGCCCGCCCTACCCCCACCACACCTCGCCTCTGCACACAGGCGCCTTGCAGGTACCTGTGTCCTAGCACTTGCTTCCCTCTGCCTTGACCGTCACCCCTTCTCCCCAGCTGGCCCCTCCACCACCCTCCTGTTCTTCTCACAAGGAGAGGCACATGCCAAGGCATGTTTGTTCCTTGAAGGATTTCCAACAAGAGGTTCCCTGTGACTGACTCGGAGTCCATTTCCCTGGGAAATAGTCTTCTTACTGCTACTCTGGTCCTGGAAGATGTTCTTTTTCAAGAGTGCTATCCAAGCTCCAACACACCAACAACTGGGCTCTTGCCCAAGTCAGTCCCCTCGCAGCAAGGCTGCCGGGCTTCACTGCCAAAGAGGATGGATCATGTGTAGTCACGCTGGGGCCGACAAAACCACCTTGGCAGGGCCCCGGAGTGTAATAGGTTTGTGCATGCAAAGGCGGGGCGGAGGCCTCTTTTCCCCATTAAGTCTGTTTGATAAGGGGCTCTATAAGACTTGCCACGCCTCCACCACCCCCCCCATCACGACCTACCCAAACTTAAGAGATGACAATGGAGCACGGGAGCTCTTCTCTGGGAGGAAACAGGGACGGAGGCAGGGGACAGGCCCAGTGCTCCCCACCTCCACCTCAGGGAGAGCTGAGATCTCATTCAAGCAGAACATGGAGGAGAAACCTACATGATCCACGTGGTCCCCTGACATCAAATCTCACCTCATGTTCAGCAACAGCCCCCAAAGCTGCCCAGGCTTCTAAGCGGCCCCTGGTTTCTGCTTCCCTAGGTTGCTGACCTCGCTGGTAGTATTGACGCATTCACTGCAGCAGAGCACCACCTGGTGAACCACAGCTCAAATATCCGAGGCATCCTCCTATGGTTCACTCATAAGGGAATCACCTGCCTCTTTGCCGAGAGTCTGGCAGCCAGGGAAGGAGTCCATCTCACACCTGCTGCGAGGACTTCAGCCAACTTCCTTGCACAAACACCTCAGCAGCAGAGGCAGACGTCTCAACAGACCCAACCACGACTGCCAGACAAGTATAAAAGAATATCCACCGCAGCCCACAAGCTGCCCACCGTTGCACAGACCCTCAGCCTAGAGCAGCCACAGACGTGTGTGCATTCTCACCACTAACAGGTGATGATGCACCTCGTGCTCTCTCTCTGGCCTCTTCTCCACCCACAGCATCCCATTTACTACTTCTGTGATGGTGGGGGGCGGGCAGTCCTTTCTGATGACAAACAGAGGATGACAAACAGAGCTCTGTAAATTACAAAGGTCCCAAAGGGGAGGCAACCTTCTGCAAGAAGGACTGTCCCTACAGCCTGATTTGTGGTGATGCGATCACAGAGCCTCGATTCTGCATTTGGTCCTACATGGGTTTTAAGAGCCACATTCAGTAATTACAGAAAGGAAAGAGGGAGGTGGAGACCAGATGAACTCTGAGTGGTGTTTGAGGAGTTACTTATAACTACAGTTAGATCACTCAACCACCAGACTCAGAAGAGAAACTGCGCCTTGAGTTTTCAATTGTCCTTTAAAAATCTATGTTAGATGAAGAAAAAGTGGAACTTTTTACTTTTTATATTTTCTTGTTTTACCATTCCTCCACTAAAACTTTCCAGGTGGCACTAGTGGTAAAGAAACTGCCTGCCAATGCAGGAGACATAAGAGATGCGGGTTCAATCCCTGGGTCAGGAAGATCCCCTGGAGAAAGAAATGGCAACCCACTCCAGTATTCTTGCCTGGAAAATCCAATGGTCAGAGGAGCCTGGCAGTCCATGGGGTCACAAAGAGTCGGACACGACTGAAGCAACTTAGCACGACCACTACAAGGGCTCCATTCATTTTCAACGCACAGTCCAAAATTTGGGCCCAAGCAAGTTTTTTAAAACAAGTATCTTGCTATACAATATTCTCATGTAAACTGCAAAAGAAGACAAAGTACACTTTTTGAAGGAATTTTTATGGAACCTAAAATACAGAAGTTTAGAGACCAGGTGGGTGGTGACATTCAACTGCCAAATCACTAGCTTTTTATTTTCATGGATCTAATTTCCAATTGGCTCCTAAAAATAAAACCTTAAAAAGCCTTTCGAAGAGAACTATTAGGGTTTACCTCCTGGCCCTCATTCTGTTTCAAAGATGAACAGAGAGACTTTAAAGTTGTTTATCCAACAGAAATAAGCTTTTTTTCTCTTAAGTATCCTTCCCAAAACCTAGCACCGGGCATCCTCAGACCACAAAACAAAGATGAGGGAATGTTTGCCGTCCAAAGTGTGTGGCCAGCGATCCCGTGTAACAGTCCAAGTCCTCCAGTGACACTGGGTCCCACTGCACTGAATACTGCTCCTCATAGTGTGAGGCCCAGAGGGTGACCAGCGAGATGAAGCTCACAACCGTCACCGGGTCACACCCCACTGTATCTGAGAGCTCATGCAACACAATGGAAAACAACACCACAGAAATCCTGAAGCCAGTGAAAGAAAGCTCTTGTTTTTGTTTTGCTTCATTTTGAATGCTGGTGCTTAATAGAAAGCAGGCTTAAACAAAGGCAAGAAAATAGGAAGAAGGAAAACTCTGGGGATTCAGCATGTACCTGGGACCTGAGCTGCAACGGGCATTATATAAAACCACTTGCTTCTTCCATTTCAAATCTTGCAGTTTCCATTTTCCTTAACAAAGGTTTACTACTAATACGGTTAAACTGTCCACTGAGGCAATTTAGATCCTTCACCACCCATCAGAATCTCCTGAGGAGCTTTAAAAATTCTGATGCCCAGAAGATTTAGAACAGAACCTCTAGGGGCTCAAAGGTGGTTACTTTTTAAAGCTGCCCAGCTGATACTAATGCAGACCCAGGACTTGGAACCTCTGCGCTAACCTATCCTCAGGGTGTTTTTTTCCTGTCTTGGTGGTTGGGGAGCAGCAAATATTTACACCCAAAACAAAGGGAGTGGGTGGAGAAACACAAATGGACAGGTAGAGAGCCTAAGGAAGCTGGAGTGAATAACACCGCGCAGGGGCTGATCCCTAGGTGGGTACAAGGTGGGGCCTGGGGGTGCACACTCCCGTAAGAAAGGACAGGGGTGGGGAAAGACCAGGTCATTCCCTAAGTAAGCCCTGGATGGCCAATGTCATGGAGTTGATAAAAAAGAACAATTCAAAGCTCATCTGTAAAGAACATCAAGGTGTCAAGTGTTTGCTATGTGAGAACTGATTATTATAACAATGGTTTTCAGATGTGAAGAACTGTATTTACCATTGTGATTTCTCTTGGTTCTTCTAGTAATAGTACTGACAGGTTTTTTTTAAGTAATAACTCATATTTTCTTGCTCACTAAATCGGACAAAGCACACACTCATCACAGGCTAACTGTCTGGAGTTACAATGTCCGAAGAACAAAGCTTTCCTAGGCTCATATGCGAGCTGACTCCAAACCTGATTTCAATTACCATCATGATGTTCTCAGATGTGACAGCGTGTGGATAAGAGAGAGAAGCTGGGTACCTAGAAAGGGTGAGGACTGTGAGAACACTGTCTCCAGCTGAGAGCTAATTCTAGCCTCACTTCCATGTTCCTTAGTTCACAGGGCTACCTGCTCTCTACCTGTCCTGTAACAGAGGGACAAAAAGCAAGCTGCTCAGCTGGGGTACCTCCTTCCAATTTCAGTCTCTCATGGAGGAATTCATCAGTTTTACTTTATCCATCCTTTACCAGTGTTGCCCAGAGTATATGGTGCAGGCCATCTGTACCAGATACACCTGGGCCATTTCTAGACACTCCACACAGCATAAGAAAGCAATCAAAATACCCGGAGTACAGCCCACGAGTCTGTATTTTAATCAACCATAGAGACACAACAGCCTGTGAACCCATCATAAACTCTCTCTCACCAACTTCTCCTTGGAAATAGGTTTATCAGGTGTGCTGCTAAATCCCTCCATAACCTCTGCCACTTCCTACCTGGGCTTTCATTAACTCACCCTCCTTCTTGGTCTCTCAAGGTATCTGGTCTCCTCAAAGTACACTACATGGCCTTTCATTCAAATACCTCTTGGACCCCAGCACTGCTGTCTCAAAGCTCCTGACTCACGTCACGCTTCTCTGAACTCACCTCAGATGCAAAACTTCTCTAGCACTTTCAGCTGTGGAGTTCTGATCTGTTAGCTCTCTTCCTCTCTCAACTAAACCTCAAGCTTCTTGAAGGCAGGGCCCACATCATCCCTCTGAATCTTCCATAGGGCACAGTATATCTTGGGTTTCCAGAGCAGTGGTTGACTAACAGACCAAGCTCCTGCTTCAGCCCCGGGTTTTCCTCCATTCACCTTCTTCTCTTCTCCCTGAGAAAACTTTTTGATCTCTCCTTGCCATAACGAATTGTTTCAGGCAAGGGTGGGAGAAAAATTAACATGCTACTGGGGAAAGAGTGAGGAGGGGCGAAAGAAATACGCCAGCAACCTCAACTCTCCAGCCAACAGCCAGAAACCAAGAAGATCTACTTAGTCTTTGAAGCTGCCAAAATCACCAACTAAATTAATATACAATTTAGAAGAAAACTTCCCAATTTCTCCTCATTTTTATACAACACCTCTTTTCCCAGGCCCTCCCTGAGAGCTAGGTTTACTCCTTTTTTAGATGAGATACTAACAGGAGGGAAATATTTGTTTTCGCCGGTCACCATAAATTAAGAAAGTGGAGGGTGACTGCTAGATCAAGGCACAACGAACAGTCCTGAGAAATGATTACAGGCAGTTACAGTTTAAATAGACTTTCAATCCCCCAAAGAGTCCAAGAACACCTAAACAAAGCATTTCAACCCAGCACCACTAGCGGCTCTGAGAGACCACCTCAGGCATTAAGGAAAGGTTATTTCCTTCTGGGGGGATGGTGTCTCCAGTCACTACATTCAGGAGAGATGATGCCCACAGTGAGTGACCTCAGGGGCTAAGAATCAAGTGTTCTCAGAAACAGGAATGGGCACTGTATCCTACTGCAATGCAATGTCCCTATGTTTGCCCCAAACCAGCGACCACCCAGACAGACTTTCAAAGGCAAGCACACAACCCTCAGCGTTGACGTCCTGATGGGGAACCTTTCTTCTGGCTACGCCCACACCTGCCATATGCTCATTGCTTTCCATCTATCTTTTCTTATGGTATTTGTGAGTAAAGCTGCTCACCGGATCATAAGCTTCCTTGAGCAGAGGGACTGCACTTTTATATGAACACCACGCCCCCTCATCTCTGCATCTCACAGCTGATATCTACTAACCCTATCCAGAAGCCCTGCAGCCAGCTGATCTTAAGGAAGGCGGTATTTAAATGAGTGTTTTAAAGTAGCCTGAAGATTTCTATAGTCTTTAAAGGTATTGATTTTCATGCTTTCTGACAGCATTTTTAAAAACACAGGTTTACCTTAGGATCCTGTGATCAGTGAGACAAGCCTCAATTTATCTTGCAATCTAGTCTGTATGGGACACAGTGCTAAATCACTTCAGTTGTGTCCAACTTTGTGCGACCCTATGAACTGTAGCCAGCTGTCCGTGTAATCCCTCTGTCCATGGGATTCTCCAGGCAAGAATACTGAGTGGGTTGCCATTTAGAGACCAGGCATAAATTCTGGACCAAATTGCATGTGCCCATCTGAAACTGCAAAGGTTAGGGTGAGTTTATCCTTGACCTAAAGGAAAGCTAACCTCCAGTGGCTTCAATTATACCTCTATTCAGGACTAATTGTTGGATAATTTCATATTTATAACTTGATAAGTAGCAGCATTCAAGTAACAATTTGCTTTAGTAAAGAGAATAATGAATCTAACTGGTAGTTCTATAATCATAAGGTTATGATTTACACTTGCCGCAAGGATTTTTTTTTTCTGTAAACTGAGTTAGAAACTCTTTTTCCAGATTCACAAAAGTAACTCTGTATTGTTTCAAGTTCATTGTTTAATATGCCACCTACACTCCAAGACCTGTCCATTTACAAGCAGACTACCATGAGTCACCGGGTACCGAAACCTTATCTCATCACGTCTGAGCTGTGCAGGCCTTCCAGGCCAGGCCTGTGCTTCCAGCTTCCACAGCCTGTCCTTCCTTCCTCACAGCTGAAGCCTCTTGACCCTTGCCCTCACCCTCCTCTCCCTGGCTCCATCCAGCAGGAGTTTCTAGAACAGAGATTCAAACAGCTTGAGCCAAGTTGTTGTTGCTGCTTAACCAACCCTGACCTTGCTGTGTCTAACAACTGGGCTTCTCTCTCCTGCATTCCACAGGCCTGGGTCACCCTCTCATTCAGTTCTGATAACAGCCTGAGCCCCTCGCTGAATAACCTGTAGGTCCCTGGGCTCTGAGATGCTGCATGGTACTTGATCATCTTCCAGGGCACCGGAGGTCTAACCTGAACCCACTGGGCTGCAGCTACTTAACCTATCCGAATCTTAACATATCAGAAATGAAAACCTCAGCAACAAAAACACCAACAAAGCAAGAGAAAATGTGGGATATATCTTTTTATCGAGCATTCAACACCCCCACGCTGTGGGTGCTGAAGTCAGAGGACTTCTTATAAACCACTTCAAAGCTAACACCCATGGCTACTGAAAGTGCAAGCATGCACACCCAGTTGTGTCCAACTCTTTGCAACCCCAAGGATTGTAGCCCACCAGGCTGCTCTGTCCACGGAATTTTCCAGGCAAGAATATTGAAGAGGGTTGTCATTTCCTTCTCAAGGGGATCTTTCTGACCCAGGGATCAAACCCGGGTCTCATGTGTCTCCTGCATTGACAGGCAGGTTCTTTACTAGCTGAGCCATGGAGAAAGCCAGCTACTGAATATAAAATATGAGAATAACTAGATAATTATTCTCTGTTAGAAATCAAATCGTCTTCTAATATCTCATTAACAAAGCTAAGTTTATATGTACATTTTTATCCATAGCCTTAAAAAAAAATCAGACATTAAAAACTGGCTGGCTAAACTATCTTTCACTTCAAAATAACTTGAAAAACAGCAACCTTCGTTTTCTGGTCAAAGCTTATTTTTGCAACATCTATCATTTTCTACAGAATTCTACCATTTTCTGCTTTCTACCACTATTTTGTAGAAAGACTTTTCCCTCTTGGCTTTGTATCTTTGCTTTTTGATCTTGTTAACAATCCTGAAAATTCCAACCTTGCAATTTTTTCAGTCCTGGGAAGGAAAAACACACAGTCATTTAAAAACCAAAAGCAGTGTCAACACTTCCTCAATGACATAGCTGCTGTGAGTGCCCAGTGAATAAAAGTCTGAATTTTTTTGTTGTTGGGTTTCTTGGTTTGCTTTTATTTGGGGGGGGGGGGGGCGGGTCAGAATAATGACTTCTCTCAAAATAATTCTCAGAGTTACTAAGCACATGGTCAGAAACAGTTTGGCATTAGTGTAAAGCTAAAAGTTCTATGATAAAGTTATGTAATAAAGCACAGAAAATATACATGAACAAAAAAAAGGTTTCTCAAGGACTCCAGACAGGAGAGAACCCACTCTGTGTGCCAGGCATTACCTGCCACACAAGTTCTTTAAGGTATTACAAACCTTTAAAAAAAAAAAAAAAAATGAGGCATGTGATCCAGCAAGCCCACTTTTTTCCAAAAGAATTGAAATCAGGATCTCAAAGAGCTATCTGCACTCCCACGTCCACTACAGCATTATTCACAATAACTAAGACTGGAAGCACCCTAAATGTCCATCAGCAGATGAATAGACAAAGAAAATGTGACATATCCATACAATAGAGTATTATTCAGCCTTTAAAAAAGAAAATCCTGTCATATGCTACCACATGGATGAAACTTGAGGACATTAAGCTTGCTTGATGAAATAAGCCAATCTCAGGAGAACAAATACTGCATGATTCTAATTCATATGAGGTGTCTAAAGCAATCAGGGTCCTAGAAGCAGAAAGTAGAATATGGTGGTTGCCAGAGGCTGGGGCAAGGATTGTGGGGGGACAGGGAGAGGGGATGGGAAATGGAGTGTTGCAGTTTAAGTCTCAGTGACTTAAGATGAAAAAGTTATACGGATCTGATATACAACATTAAGCTTAGAGCTAACAATAGTGTACTGTGCACTTAAAATTTAACTTTTAAGTGTTTTTTTTCAAACCACAATTTTCAACAGTGAGGAAACAGGCTCAGGAATTCAGATTATGTGGCTTCAAAGTTCCCATCCCTTCCACTGCTTCATACAGCCTACTTGCAGGCAAAGTATAAACAACGTGGATAAGCACGTAATTATGGGCTAAAGTGCAGGGTAGGAGGAAAGGAGAGGGGACAGGGAAGCAAAGAAGGCTGAAGTCATTGAGGAAAGTCTCAAAGTAAAGGGCAACCTAGACCAACCCCTGAAGGTGAAGCTGAGCCCATGGGGACTGCAACGAGCCTGACATCTGACTACAGACATCGGGCTGGTCCAAGCCAAGAAGGCATCTGAGAAACTGCTTTCAACGGCTACAAGGGTAGCAATATACACAATAAACTTCACACCTCCAACTCATGAACTAAACACAGAGAGCTAAAAACTGAAGCAAAACCACAGGAACTGGTCAGAGCACCTTATGCCATTTATAATCTAGCCCTCCCAGTTTTGAGTGTTTGCCAAATCCTGGAAAAGGCCTTGCTATAGGAGAAACGAGCAACAGAGGATGAGATGGTTGGATGGCATCACTGACTCAATGAACATGAGTCTGAGCAAACTCAGGGAGATAGTGAAGAACAGGGAAGCCTGGTTTGTTGCAGTTCATGGGGTCACAGAGTCGGACACGACTTAGCGATTGAACAACATTAACAAGTATAGGGCACGGCCCTCCACTAGGTTCAGTATGAGTTAAAACAATCAGAAATAAGACAAGTTATACAACACTACTAAACAAAAGAATAAAAATGCGGCTTTAGAGTAATGCCCCAATTACACAACATTCCTAAAAAAGTGTGCTGAGCAAGTATCAATATATCTTCTAGACAATGAAACAGCTCCCTTTAAGTATCAAACCTGTGTTTGAGGAAACCTGCCTATGGACTTTGTACTGAGTGAGTATTAGGGAATTATGTTTATTTTATTGTGTGAAATGGCCTGGGGGGTGGATCTTAATCAATTGAAGATGCACACTGAAGTCTTTACCAGCAACACATAAAGCCTGGAAATTGTTTCAAAATATTCTAACCACATTAAAAAACAATCGTGATTAATCAAACAAGACTGGCAAATGTTGATATTTGTGCAGACTGTCGATGGGTATACAGTGGCACATATTACCTCACTACTTGCATGTCTTTGACAATTTCTATGGTGACTTTTTAAAGCCCTACGTTATCCATTTGGAGTAACATTCTAACATTCATTTACTAGAGTCTAGCCACCTCACTGTCATACAAGTTCTCTATCCACAATGTCCTTTTATTTCACGTCGACACTTCCGATTTACTTCCCAAGACCCCACCCTTTTCCTTTCACTCCAGTACAGAAGTCTTAAATTCCCCCATGCTCCCACTATATCCCATTCATCTCTTGGTGTGCCCCTTATACTGTCATGTATTTGCATATGCAGCCATCAGCCCCCCTAGACATTAGGTAAAGAACATAAGTTTGTTTATTATCATATGCCCAGGGGGAGGCATTTAACAAGACCTAACATGTAGTCATCACAAAAACGCAGTTGTTGTCCTGCAACAAAGAATCTCAGAAAGGTCTGTCAGGCTGCACAGCCTGTGTTCTTCCCCAGCTGATGTCCTTGCACAGTCAAGCAAGCTGACTTCTACAGCCTGCCTCCACTTCTAACTTCCAAACTGTCATTTCTTATGGACAGAACCCCTGAACATACACCAGTGTTCACAGGTCAAATGGCCTCCAGATAAAAGAAAACAGAGACCCCCCCCCTCCCCAAGCACACGCTCTGAGGTATGCAGGGCACACGTGTGCCATTTATTCTGGACTGCTCAGCAGGCTTGCCTGCTTGATTCCAAAGTTGTTAGAGATAAGACTACCTGGTGATACATAACTGTACCTGTGCAATACCTACTGCTGCTGCTAAGTCGCTTCAGTCGTGTCCGACTCTGTGCAACCCCATAGACGGCAGCCCACCAGGCTCTGCCGTCCCTGGGATTCTCCTGACAAGAATACTGGAGTGGGTTGCCATTTCCTTCTCCAGCAATACCTACATCTCCTGCCTAACTAACAGACTGGAAGGAGCACCAGCTGAGAAATACTGGCGTCCTGGCCACTCCCCTGACTAGCAGCATCACCTCATGCGAATCAAGTCACTTCTCCTCCATCAGCCTTCAAGACTTTGATGATCAAAATAGGAGCACCACCCCACCATAGGCCGATGTGAGGAAGCGAAATAATGTATATCCAGGGCTTTAAAACCTATGTTTAAATAGCAACACTTTTTTCTTGTACTATTTCAAAATGATGAAAAAGATACAGATCTCCCTAGTACTTTAGGAAAAACTTTCAGCTGTCTTTATTTTTTTAATATTTTTTATTTATTATTATGTCTTAATGTTTGGCTGCACTGGGTCTTCACTGCTGTGTGCGGGCTTTCTCTAGTTGTGGTGAGCAGGGGCTCTTCTCTAGTTGCGGTTTACAGACTTCTCATTGCCATGACTTCTCTTTCTCTTGTTGTGGAGCACAGGTTCTAGGGCACTCTGGGCTCGGTAGCTGTGGTGCACAGGCATGTTTGTCCCCCCTTAGTTGTCCAGAATCTTCCCGGACCAGGGATTGAACCCATGTCCCCTGCATTGGCAGGCAAATTCTTTACCACTGGACTACCAGGGAAGTCCCCAGCTGTCTTTAGTTTTTGATTGCTTAGATGGGAGTTTCCAAGTCGTCTCTCCAGTCCTTAAACTCACAGTATGAGCCGACACCTCACACTCTAACCCTTAATTATATGCCATTCTATATTGTTCATCCTTCTTCAGCGTGTGGACAAAATCGTAAAGTAGAAAAGACAGGAAATCTGAAAGGAATCTGGATTCTTGAGCTAGCGTGTCAGTATTTCTCAGATCTTTTTTGAATTTTAGAGCAATCTTCTTCAGATGTGTGTGTGGGGAGACATTAACTTTTGGGGTGGGGAGAAATCTTAATTTCAGCCATTCCTTCAGTTTTAATTTCAGTAATAGTCTGTTCAATTTAAATAAAACGTACTATTTTATTTTAAATGTCTGTAGTAAATTTCTGAATGGTAAAATTACTTTTCAGTACTTTTAAAGAAATCTTTACCAAAGCATCGATTACCTCTGTCAATGGAGAAATAACTTAAAAAAAAAAAAGCCTTGATTAGTTTCAGTTGAATGAGAAAAGGGCCCCAACCCTGCCCTCTGTCTTAAATTGGATTTGAAAGCCACTGGCATCTACCAAAATGTAGGCAAAGGGTCAAATATTAGAGAAATACAGTGATTACTATGTCATTCATAGGTAAATTACCTGTTTTAAGTAAACCATTAACCTTACATTCTCATTTACAGTATTTATCTGCAAGATGATCAGATCTTTTAGTTTGGAGTCCTGGGCTAATGAAGTAAGGACTTCAGTCTCTTAGCTTCCTGTAACTCCAGACTACGGGCTGGTTCAACAAAGGCACAACAGATGCTCTAAAACCGCACCTGTAGTAGCAAACAATTTCAAATACCCTGGTAATGATCCATAGCTCAGAAGCTATCTACAGAAGTGGTAACAAATTATTACACTTTAACCTAATAAGCCCAGTGTGTTCCCATAGTTGGTAAGAAGACAAAATAGAAGCACTGTGGTGTCTAGAAAAGGACTACTGGACAGGATGCGGGGGGTGGGCGGGATGGGGGCGGGGAGGGGGAGCTGTGTTGGCTACACCACACAACAGTTATATATCGGAGAAGGTTACACCTATACCACTCAACAGATGTGTTTGTCCAAAGGGTTCTGGCCATACAACAGAAGTATGACATTGGACCAGTCTCTTAAATTTGCTGGCCCTGAATAGCTTCATATGCAAAGTCAGCAAGCTGAATTAGTTGTGTTCAAGCTTCTGATACTAGTGAAAGTGTTAGTTGCTCAGTTGTGTCCGACTCTTTGCAACCCCATGGACTGCAGCCCACCAGGCTCCTCTGTTCATGGAATTCTCCAGGCAAGAATACTGGAGTGGGTAGCCATTTCCTTCTCCAGGGGATCTTCCCGACCCAGGGATCGAACCTGGGTCTCCTGCATTGCCAGTGGATTCATCACCATCTGAGACATCAGGGAAACCCTTCTCATACTACAATTCTGTTTAAATCCACAAACGATTAAGTAACTCCAAATTAAAAGAAATAAGGCATGTAAAATCCTTAACACAGTGGCTAGAATGCCCACACACTTCTGTGGCTGTTATTAAAATAAAGTGGCTCAGGTCTACATGTGTTGAACACAGCATATATTTGAATTTCTTTGGTGGGATTTTCTAAACGAAACAACACTTGAAAGTCCTATTTTAATCAGCATTGTTAAATCAAAGGAGCCCCAAATTAAACAATAAATTATGAAGCTCTACATGAAAGGATATGAGCCTCTCAAAATCGACTGGCTTTGTTTTGTTTTGAATTAGACTTTCAGTGAACTCTTGGCAGCAAGAGGGAGGAAATCATGAGTGCTGTCAAGATCACTGGCTCAGCAGACATTTACTGAAAATTGCTGTATCAAAGTTGCAGCTGGGGAAGCGATGATCAATGAGACCCTGCCTCCGGGTCCAAAAAATGGCAAGTGACAAGAGTCCCAAGGGTACAAAGTGGCGAAGGGTCTTGGATATATCAGAATAAGGCTACCCTGAAACCTCCAGAAAAAAATGTCTTAAAAGTAGTGTGGCATAGATATTCTGTCTGGCCCACATGCTTTGTTGTAGTTTCTAACTGAGTTAGGTTGCCAACTCTCAGAAATCAGAAGGTCATCCCTAAATAACGGTCCAGCCTCTCGGAAGTTCGCAAGTGCCAACAGCAGTGAGCCCAAGTTCCCACTCTGTGACACCCCCACCCCCACAGCCGTGCAACCCCTCCACCTCTCCCCATAATTAACCCCAGCAGTGGGGCTCAGCCATCGCCATCAGCTCACTCCCTCACTGGCTCCTGATCCCATCTGCCTTTGCCCCCTCTACCTGTGCATAAGCAAGGAGCTTCACCAGAGCTCAAGCTCTGGAGCAGAGACCTCCCGAGCTGGCACCTCCACTCTGCCACATACCAGTCATGTCATTATCTTAGGCAAGTAATTCATCTCTTAGCTTCCCATCTGCAAACTCAGATATTAATAGTATTTACCTCATATGGCTGGTGTGAGGGGAAATATGTCGTTACCTGCAACGCGCCTCATGCATAGCAACTGCTCTATAAATATTAGATGTTACTACTCTCTGGCCCCTGAGGGCATGTTAGTTTCAAACCTCTGTCTTAGAGCTTAAATATTCTAAAGTTACCTACTAAATTATGATCAAAAAGAAAAAGGCATATGGTGAAAGCTGTTCAGACACAACTTAAGAATTATGAGGGACTTTACTGGTAGTCCAGGAAAGACTCTATGCTTCCACTGCAGGGGGCACAGGTTCGATCCCTGGCCTGGGGAACTAAAATCCCACAGGCCACAAAGTGCAGCCAAAAAATAAAAGTAAAGAATTATGACACCCCCCACATATAAAGGACAAATATTATATGATTTCATGTACATGAGGTACCTAGAAGAGGCAAAAGCACTGAGACAGAAAGTAGAATAGACGTCAGACGGGCAGGGGGAAGTGAATGGGCAGTTAGTGTCTAATGGGTATAGAGTTTCTCCTGGGGTCAAGATGAAAAAGTACTGGGGATGGATGTATGCTGACCGCACAACCACTGGAATGTACTCAGCACCACAGAAATACACACTTAAAAATGGTTAAAATGTAAATTTTGTTTATGTATACTTTAAAGGAAGGACTAATGTTGAAGAAGCTCCAATTCTTTGGCCACCTCATGTGAAGAAGTGACCCACTGGAAAAGACCCTGATGCTGGGAAAGATTGAGGGCAGGAGGAAAAGGGGACGACAGAGGACGAGATGGTTGGATCGGCATCACCAACTCAATGGACATGAGTTTAAGCTCCGGGAGACGGTGAAGGACAGGGAAGCCTGTGGTGCTTCAGTCCATGGGATCACAAAGAGTCAAACATGACTGAGTGACTGACTGATACTTTAAAAGCATTTTTAAAAAATGAATGACTAGAGCCGACATAACTTGGCCTGCTGCTGTTTGCTAGAATTAAGTGGTTAATGATCCCTAAGACCCCAAATACAGTACACATTCATGTTCTCAAAAGTCAACTACTGCATTTCCCCTAATAGTTTAGGAAGAACTGTGTTAACTATCTAACAGCTGTGCAGCACGGCTTTCTCTCCATCTGGAGGCTTGTGGGGATGAGACTTCAGCAGATATAGTTACGAGGCCAGGGGGATTGCCTTTTAATACCCATCTACAGAGGTTGGGCTGTTCTTCCTTAACTATCAAATGCTCCACATAGACACCTTATTCTCTCTTTTCTCTCAAAAAGAGACAATATGGGCAGCTTCCTGCCAAGCACTATGTAACTGGCTGCCTTTGAACTGGAAGATGCCGGGCAACAGTGACAAGAGGTTTTCATCTCCATGCCTGTTTCACAACAGCATCCAACATAACAAGAGTCCTGCCAGGCTACGAACCAACATGTATAAGGCAATGTCCCAAACCACTTCAACCAAGGTTTGACTTTTAAATTTCCATATGTTGTTGTGTCTGTCCTTCATTTAAAAAAAAGAAAGGATGTAAAATATAAGCAAATGTAAAACCCTGAAAACTGCACTTAGCCTGAGAAATACACACACATTATACCCAGTATGTATCTGCAGTCTCCCAACTCAGTGTTAGCTGCTCAGTCGTGTCTGATTCTTTGCGACCCTATGGAATGTAGCCCACCAGGCTCCTCTGTCCATGGGATTCACCAGGCAAGAATACTAGAGTGGTTAGCCATCCCCTTCTCCAGGGGATCTTCCCAACGCAGGTATCGAACACGAGTCTCATGCATTGCAGGCAGATTCTTTATTGTCTAAGCCATCAAAACCACTACAAATATTTATTCCCTAACATATACAGGGCCACCCCCTACAAATTTACAATCCTGAGCCAAACAAACTGCACCTAGCTCTAAGAAGAAACTGTACTGCACTTGGAAATTTCTTAAATAAACTGATGCATTTTTGGTAACAAGTTGTTTGGCAGGAAAGATCTTTCTATATATTATTGAAAAATCAAAGTGATAGAATATATTTCATCTTTTAAATACTGCATTTTAAACTTGGACTGGGACAACTACCTGGTTCTACTTCTAAAGCTGCCTGAGAGTTAAGAGACTAACTGCCGGAGTGGCTGTGTGTCCTATATATAAACCCTCAAATGCTGATGATCATTTTCCCCTGCAAGAACCAAAAAGACAAAAAGGGGGAAAAAAATCACAGGCAAAGTGCACATTATATATCTCTTCAAAACCAATGTATGCATCAAATGATGAGTATTTTTATACTCCAGGGATTAAAGGGGAGAAGATAAATGTTTTAAAAACTCCCTAAAAAACAGCCTCAAACAAAACTGTCTCCATATAAGAAATGGCTTCAATTTACCAGTCAGCATGGCAGGAATCAGTGAGCAGAGGAGTTGGTATTTTTGTGAGTAGACAGTGTGGCCTTCTCTGTCCAAGCTGCATATAAACCAAGTAACAAATCTTTATTACAGGGCTAGGAAAGTTACTGAATTAGGAGACAAAAAGAGAATGTGACCTCAGTTTCACTGCTGTTATGGCCTGAACTGTCCACCCTCTCCCCATCCTTACTCAAAAAGCTTCTTGTTGAAGACCTAACTCCCAGACCTCAAAATGTGACGGTATTTGGAGACAGTCTTTATACATAAGTAATCAAGTTAAAACAAGACCCTTGGGGGGGCCCTCATCCAATATGACCAGTGTCCTTATAAAAAGGGGAAATTTAAACACAGAGCCAGACATACATAGAGAAAAGATGATGTGAAGACAGTTATCTAATAACTCCCAAGGAGGAGAGTCTAACACACATCCTTCCATCTCAGGTTTCAGATGGAACCAGCCCTGCCAACATCTTGATCTTGGACCTCCAGCCTAAGACAATACATGTCTGTTGTTTAAGCTACGTCGTCTGTGGGACTTTGTTCTGGCAGCCTTAACAGACTAACACAGCTGTTTACCAACCACACAACCTCAGATTCAACACAATGCAGTCCTCGGGGACCTTTCCTATCAGGTGAACATAAAACAACACCCATGCAAATATCCTGCAAATCTACAAGCGGCTGTGTAGCAGTCAGCACTGTAAGGCACAGTGGGTTACAGAAGAAATCTAAAACTCTTTCCACCCTCTCCTGCAAAGATCTTAACCACCTAATTGGTATAGGGAATGTACAATGCATTGCAAATTGACCACACCGCTATAAATCGGGGCCAGGAATGTATTTTTAAAAAAACCAAACTCTGTACTTACCAGCCAACAACCCAAAAAGCAGAGTCAATTTTAAGATAGGATTTTTTTTTCAGGACAAATGGCAAAGACTGCATAAATACTCTCATGTTCTGTGAAGTTTGGATGCATAAAGATGCGTCATCCTCTGGGTCTCACCCCTTCGGGACACAATTTTACTGCAGGAATATGACGTAACTGGCCTGCTTTTGGCCACCAAACAGAATACAATATGCCTTCAATATGTCAGCCTGGTTTACCTCCCTAAATACATAATTGATTTTCAACATTTTATGCTCCAGTTACTGCCCCAAAGCAGACTGGGACAAGTTCAGATTTCAAATGCTCCTTCCTTCCAAGGACAAAAGGAGTGATCAGAACAATTAACAAAGTCTCTTCAATTTTTCTTGGAGGAGTTGTTAGCTTGTCACCTCCATTTTCTCTGCCACTCACGCATATACCCTCATGCATCAGAAAGGATACAGAACCTTTACAACCTGACTAAAAACAGAGACATACATACTATGAAAAACAACCAACGAGAAGAGAAGAAGGAATTGTCTTTATTTAGAACACTGAATGAGCAGCTAGCTTACAGTCCCAACAGAAACAGAATCAGGACCAATGTCAAAAAAAATTAAAAGCTTCAACTTTCCTTAAAAAAAAAAAAAAGTAGAGCTATATATTTAGGTCATTTTATTTTTAACCACAGTCTTCTAAATGACCTGAATATCCCAACATCCAGTCTAAATGATAAGTTTTGTAATTCCTATGAATAATTTAGTTGGGAAAATTTGTTTTACTTGTTGAATAAAAATGTTACTTTAGAAAATGACAAGCCAGTTGCCCACAATAATTTTCAGTCTGAACATCTTCCATTACTCTTAGGAAAAAATAGCCTGGGACGGGAGAGAGCAACTTTAAAACTCAGTCTCCAGCACGGCAGGGACATCAACAGCCATATGGAAAGGGGTAGCTTTGTTTATCTGAAGTTTTCCAGCTATTCACACCCCACCTCACCAAAGTGGGGGGAAAAATGCAAAGACCAAGGTACTTTTACATTCCAAAGGCATATGTCTGAATTCAGTTTCTGAAAGACATTACTATTAGCACAATCAGAGTGACTTTCTTTTTTTTTTTTTTTTTAATAAATTTATTTATTTTAGTTGGGGGCTAATTACTTTACAATATTGTAGTAGTTTTTGCCATACATTGACATGAATCAGCCATGGGTTTACATGTGTTCCCCTTCCTGGACCCCCCTCCCACCCCTCTCCCCATCCCATCCCTCTGGGTCATCCCATTGCCCCAGCCCTGGGCATTTGTCTCATGCATTGAACATGGAATGGTGTTCTGTTTCACATATGATAATATACATGTTTCAATGCTATTCTCCCAGAACGTCCCACCCTCACCTTCTCCCTCAGAGTCCATAAGACTGTTCTATGCATCTGTGTCTCTTATTCTGTCTCACATATAGGGTTATCATTACCATTTTTCAAATTCCATATATATGCATTAGTATACTGTATTGGTGTTTTTCTTTCTGGCTTACTTCACTCTGTATTATGGGCTCCAGTTTCATCCATCTCAATAGAACCGATTCAAATGTATTTTTTTTTTAATGGCTGAGTAATATTCCATTGTGTATATGTACCACAGCTTCCTTATCCATTCGTCTGCTGATGGACATCTAGGTTGCTTCCATGTCCTGGCTATTGTAAACAGTGTTGCCAGAGTGACTTTCTTAGAACATGAAGTGAATATTATAAGCCAGAAGGTTTTACTTTGACATCTACTAAAATGGAAACAGCAGCAGCATTGGCCTCAGCATCCAATACGGTTAGGGGTTTTTTTGTTTTGTGTTTTAAATCCAGCTTCACTTTCACAAAAGTATCTAGTGTAGAATAAAACTTATATCCAGAATGCTGTTGGCCATGGGAAACAGAATAGCATTTATTACTGGGGGGAGCTGGGAAGTAGGGTATATGTGAGGCTCGTCTCCTTTTAGGTGGAGAGCAGGCCTCCAGCTTACCATCCTGGCCCCACACTCACCCCTTCCTAGAAGCCCTGGCGACAGAGCTCATCCTTGAAGGTTGGGAACAGAAACTGGGGTGGGGGGGGTGCTGATGGGGAAGAAGCCCCTCCCACCTTCTTCTTCCTAGATGCCAAGCTACTCTCTGGAGGCACACACTTACGTCTTCTTGAGACTTCCCTGGCAGACCAGTGGTTAAGACTGGACACTTGCAATGCAGGAGACGTAAGTTCAGTACCTGGTTGGGGAACTAAGATCCCACATGCCATGTGGTATGGCCAAAAAATTAAAAACAATTAAAAAAAACAATAAAAAAATTAAGTCTTCTTAAACATCTTGGCTCTATGAGGACAGGCCTTCATGTGGGGAAACCTCGACGGTCTAGCACCATGTGAGCAGCCAGACAAGCCTGATGACTGTGTGGAAGTCAATTAGGAAGCTCACTGTTGACAAACATTTACATCACACTCTCCAATATTAGTTCCATCAGTTAAAAAAAAAAAGTACCATTTGAATTCCTGATACTGTCTGTCTCCTGTCTCTCTGAGAACTGGTTCAGAACTCAGATTGACAGGAAAAAGTGGAGTGTCCTTTTAGTGCTCCTCTCTCAAATCCCTGTTTGAGGGATAGAATTTGAGATTTGACTCTCTTTTTAAAGTTTATTTTACTTCTAGTAACCTGTGAAAAAATAGAACAAGTCTAACACCCAAAACACCGACTTGTTTCTGTTTCATTCAAAACTGACGATGAATCACCGTTACTATTATTATGACCATCTCTCCGTATTCCAGCTCAGCCAGTGATTAGTGGTAGCTGAGCATACTTATCCACGTTACTCACACTTGTTTACAGAATGAGACTAGTGATATCCCTATCTCATGGGTATAATTTATAGAGTGAATGAAATAATGAGGATAAAAAGAATTACTGTACATAAAGCACCTAGAACGGACAAAGTAGGTAGTATTACATGTCACCTCCCTGTTTCATCTCCTCAAAACAGACACACTCACTGAAAACCAGAAAGGGCTTTAGAAAATTATTCCAATAAACCTTTCTTTTATTTTTAGATGAGGAAATTGAGACCAGAGAAAAATTTCTAAAGCTCTTCATTCACTTCTCTAAACACTTATTTCTGAATGTTATCCACTTCCCACATTTTCGAAATAGGATTAGGCGGATTATAATTTGGAAGAAAAGAAAACCAACCTAGACAGTATATTACAAAGCAGAGACATTACTTTACCAACAAAGGTCCATATAGTCAAAGCTATGGCTTTTCCAGTAGTCATCTATGGATGTGAGAGTTGGACATAAAGAAAGCTGAACGCCAAAGAATTGATGCTTTTGAACTGTGGTGTTGGAGAAGACTCTTGAGAGTCCCTTGGACAGCAAGGAGATTCAAACAGTCAATCCTAAAGGAAATCAGTCCTGAGTATTCATTGGAAGGACTGATGCTGAAGCTGAAACTCCCAATACTTTAGCCACCTGATGCAAAGGACCGACTCATTGGAAAAGACCCTGATGCTGGGAAAGATTGAAGGCGGGAGGAGAAGGGGACGACAGAGGATGAGATGGTTAGATGGCATCACTGACGTGATGGACACGAGTTTGAGTAGGCTCCAGGAGTTGGTGATGGACAGGGAAGCCTGGTGTGCTGCAGTCCATGGGGTTGCAAAGAGTCAGACACGACTGAGAGACTGAAATGAACTGAACTGAATCTGTACACTAGAGCCACGTGTTAGTATCAGATCTTTCTTTACTGTACAAAGAAGGCCAAGAGGAAGATTCGCAGGCTTTATGGGCAGGCTGGCCCTTAGGGCAGGCCCTTCACCGGATGCTCCCAGGCCTTTTCATTGAAAGAGCAGGGAAGGGCACGGCTGCATTCCCCTAATGAGTCATGTTTCTGGAATCAGCATAACTCTTCCTTGATTCATTCTTTGAGTGAGGTCACTGTTCTCAAGGGCTCCCAGCAACCCCAAATCCTTATTTTATCAGTTTCTCAGTCTATTTCTGTCATTTCTAAGCATTTGCCAACTATCGCAGTTTCTCAAATTTCCCATCTAAGCCACAAACACATCAACCAATAATTTATGAGTGACTACTCCAGGGTTCTTGCCTGGAGAATCCCAGGGACAGGGGAGCCTGGTGGGCTGCCGTCTATGGGGTCGCACAGAGTCGGACACGACTAAAGCGACTTAGCAGCAGCAAGCTTTTTTTTATATAAAATTAAGGACATGAATACTTACTGCTAGTGTCTTCTGAATGATATTATGACTACCATTTAAGAAAACCTCTTCAGAGATGAATGCTGCCAAAGACTGGGTCCCTTTATCTATACTATTTTTCAAGGAAGTTTTGAAGGAAAAGGGAGGTACCTACCAATGGCCCATGTTTACTTTTTCTTCTGGTTCTTTAACATCTGCTCCATCTATTTTCAGAAGAGACCTTTTTCTCTCTCTTGTGAAACACTTCCGCTAAAAATACTCCAATAGCACTCAAGTATTTTATTTGTGGGTAATCAATAAACTGGATCACTGTTGAAACAATATTAAATTCAACTTGCCATTCAGTACTAAGTACACAGTTTTGTGCATCCTCAAATGAAAATGAAGCTTTGGGCAACCTATCAGTTATTTCTTCAGTCTGCTTTTAGTTCTTCAAGAAATACTCATTTGAATTCTAAATCTGTCTGAAATTCCGAACTTATCATAGTAGTTAAAGCCAGTGTAAGAGATCAATAGAAAATCGTAGAAGACCAGTCTACCCCAACCATCATCCCAACAAATTCATATTCATTACCACCTATGGGTCGCTGAGGAGCTCTACCTTGGGGCTATACTACAGCACTCTGCCCAGGTAAGCAAACAATAGTCTATGAACTTGACAGTCTCCCTTCCCACCATCTTTTAAGTTCAGAAATAGGTTTCTGAGATTTGACAATCTTAGGAAGTATTTGTGAGTAAACTAAGACTAATTTACCTACAAATATTCCACAATAAGGACAAGAAGGGTCCCACTCTAGCTCTGCTCCTGCCTGTCCAGAAACGACAGCAGCCTCCTGGCTGGGCTCTCCTAGGGGCTGACAAGCATGTCATCAGTCACCCTCCTCACTACCTTTCTACCCGCCCAGCCCTCCTGCCAAAGTCAAATCCAGTGATTTCATCTGACTGAAATGGAGCAGAATCCTGTGGGGCCCTCCCCGGAATAAATCCTTTCCATGCATCCCCCACCCCCCCACCACCATTTCTTGTTTATAGGAAATGGGCTTCATTCATCCTCCTTGACCTTGCCTGAGTTCCAAGAGGCAGATTCAAAACAGCTGCTAGTCAGGGAAGGGAGGAAATGTAGAAACAAAGGAGGAGCAGCCAAGAAACAACTGTGCAGTCTCCTCACCCCAAATTTTGTCCATAAAAACTCTTCCCCAAAAACCACCTGACAGTTTGGGGGCTTTGACCATGAGCCACCCGTTCTCCTTGATGGGCCCTGCGAAAAACCTTCCTCTCCTCCAAACTCTGACATTTTGGTTTGTTGGACCTCTCTGTGCCTGGGGTGTAGGAACTTATGTTCAGCAACATTGTTTCCACTTTCTCACTTCCAAATGATTAACTTGCCTTTCTTACCACCCCATTCAAGTCTATTCCCCTCAAATAGATGAAATACTTTTCAAATTTGCAAGCAATTTTGCAAATATTGTGTATGAGGCTTTCATATGCACAAATTCTTGTGTATGAACTGTACTTTTCACCTCTAGTCCAGCATGCCCAGCATAATCCATTATGAGGAAGTGATGTGACCATCCTAATGGGAACACTGTAATACTTAGGAGTTTGGTTTGTGACCACCTCACCAACATTTCAAGCAGATGGCCAAGGATAGCTTTCTGGTTTACTCCCCAAAACATCCTACAAGCAATCTGTCTGACAGTGTACCTCTCTGTCAATTTCTCATCCACCAACCACTCCAAAAATCTAGCAACCCCGCCTTCAAAACACACTATGTGCTTTCTCTTTTCTAGATGACTTTCAGTTCTTCTCAACCAGATCAAAAGTAGAGGGTGCAAGGTGATTGCCTGGATATAGAAAAAAGATACTAGAATATCTAACCACATTTACTTATCTCATTCCTTTATTTCTATTTTTGTGGATTTAATCATGATTTTAATTCAGAAATATACAAATGTTGCAGATATGAGAAGTATTTTATTGATAGAACTGCTATGTCAAGCAGCCCACTCCAGTACTCTTGCCTGGAAAATCCCATGGACTGAGGAGCCTGGTAGGCTGCAGTCCATGGGGTCGCGAAGAGTCAGACACGACTGAGCAACTTCACTTTCACTTTTCACTTTCATGCATTGGAGAAGGAAATGGCAACCCACTCCAGTGTTCTTGCCTGGATAATCCCAGGGACGGGGGAGCCTGGTGGGCTGCTGTCTATGGGGTCGCACAGAGTCGGAAACAACTGAAGCAACTTAGCAGCAGCAGCAGCAGCTATGTCAAGGATGTTTTGACTACTGGGCTAAAGAAACACTTTCTTATAATACATGTCTTGGTGCTCTAAGGAGAACTCCTCCAAAAATGTTGCATTCTAGTTATCTAATAAAATATTTTGCATTCATGTAGTATTTAGATGGTAACAATATTCTCATTACTAAAATAAGACCGCACTCTCAGAGAAGGCAATGGCAACCCACTCCAGTACTCTTGCCTGGAAAATCCCATGGACAGAGGAGCCTGATGGGCTACAGTGCATCGGGTCGAGAAGAGTCGGACACGAGTGAGCGACTTCACTTTCACTTTCCACTTTCATGCACTGGAGAAGGAAATGGCAACCCACTCCAGTGTTCTTGCCTGGAGAATCCCAGGGACGGGGGAGCCTGGTAGGCTGCCGTCTGTGGGGTCACACAGAGTCAGACACGACTGAAGCGACTTAGCAGCAGCAGCAGCTTGGTTTTCCTATTAAATCTCTGAATCATATTTTCTCATTCAGGTTTACTCTTAAAGACAGTCTCTATAGTTAAACAAAATTTTTATCTCTACTTAAAAATTAAAACTAAGTAAATGAGCAAACATCCTTTAAAAGATAAACAACACTCAAGGCAAATTTTCACACAGATGGTACTTTAAAAAGTAAAGGCACTGTTCTAAGTTCTTTCTAAGATCCCTTTCAAATTACCAATGGCATTTTTCACAGAACTAGAACACAACATTTCACAATTCATATGGAAACATGAAAAACCCCAAATAGCCAAAGCAATCTTGAGAAAGAATGGAGGCAGAGGAATCAACCTTCCTGACTTCAGACTGTATTACAAAGCTACAGTCATCAAGACAGTATGATATGGGCACAAAAACAGAAATATAGACCAATGGAACAAGATAGAAGGCCCAGAGATAAACCCACACACCTATGGGTACTTTATTTTCGACAAAGGAGGCAAGAATATACAATGGGGCAAAGACAGGCTCTTCAATAACTGGTGCTGGGAAAACTGGATAGCTATGTGTAAAAGAATGAAATTAGAACACTTCCTAACACCATACACAAAGGTAAACTCAAAACGCATTAAAGACGTAAATGTAAGACCAGAAACTATAGAACTCTTAGAGGAAAACATAGGTAGAACACTCGATGATATTAATCACAGCAAGATCCTCTATGATCCACTTCCCAGAGTAATGGAAACAAACATAAAAATAAACAAGTGGGACCTAATTAAACTTAAAAGCTTTTGCACAGCAAAGGAACTATAAACAAGGTGAAAAGACAACCCTCAGAATGGGAGAAAATAATAGCAAATGAAACAACTGACAAAGAATTAATTTCAAAAATATACAAGCAGCTCATACAATACCAGAAAAACAAACAACCCAATCAAAAAGTGGGAAAAAGACCTAAACAGACATTTCTCCGAAGAAGACACTCAAACGGCTAACAAACACATGAAAAGATGCTCAACATCACTCATTATTTGAGAAATGCAAATCAAAACTATTATGAGATATCACCTCACACCAGTCAGAATGGACATCAACAAAAAGTCTACAAACAATAAATGCTGGAGAGGGTGTGGAGAAAAGGGAACCTTCTTGCACTGCTGGTAGTAATGTAAACTGATACATCCTCTTGCACTGTTGGTGGGGATGTAAATTGATACATTCTTTCACTGTGGAGAACAGTATGGAGATTCCTTTAAAAAACTACAAATTTTTAACTAAAAATTCCTTAATAAAACCAATATATGACCCAGCAAGCCCATTATTAGGCATATACCCTGAGGAAACCAAAATTGAAAAAGATACATGTACCCCAATGTTCACTGCAGCACTATTTACAACAGCAGGACATGGAAGCAAGCTAGATGCCCATCAACAGATGAATGGATAAAGAAGATGTGGTACATATACACAATGCCGTATTACTCAGCCATAAAAAGGAACACATGTGAGTCAGTCCTAATGAGGTGGATTAACCTAGAGCCTAATATACAGAGAGAAGTCAGTCAGAAAGAGAAAAACAAATATCGTATACTAACATATATATATGAAATCTAGAAAGATGGTATTGATGAAATTATTTGCAGGGTAGCAATGCAGACACAGACATAGAGAACAGACTTATGGACACTGAGTGGGGGAAGGAAGGACAGGCTGGGATCTATGGAGAGAGTAACATGGAAACTTTTATTACCACATGTAAAATAGATAACCAATGGGAATTTGCTGTATGATTCAGGGAACTCAAACTGGGGCTTTGTAACAACCTAGAGTCGGACACGACTGAAGCGACTTAGCAGCAGCAGCAGCAGCAGCAGCAGAGGGGTGGGATGGGGAGAGGGGTGGGACGGAGGTTCAAGAGAGGGGGACACATGTATATCTATGGCCGATTCATGTTGATATTTGGCAGAAACAAACACAATTCTGTAAAGCAATTATCCTTCAATTTAAAAATAAATTAATTTAAAAAATTAAAACCAAGTAAGTGAGCAAACATCCTTTACAAGATAAATAACAGGGATTCCCTGGTGGTCCAGTGGTTAAGACTCTGAGCTCCCAATGGAGGGAGCATGGGTTCGATCCCTGGTTGGGGAACTAAGATCCCACATGCTGTGTGTCCAATAAATAAAATAAAACAATTAAAAAAAAAAAAAAAGAAACCTGTGCACTGCAACGAGAGAGGAGCCCCCGCTCGCCACAACTAGAGGAAAACCAGAGCAGCAATGAAGACCCAGCAGAGCCAAAAATAAAAAAATTATTAAAAAAAAGATAAATAACACTCAATCCAAATTTTCATCCAGATGGTGCTTTATAAAGTACAGGCACTGTTCTAAGTTCTTTCTCATTTAATCCTCATAGTGAGTGAAAGTCGCTCAGTCGTGTCCAACTCCTTGCAACCCCATGGACTATACAGTCCAAGGAATTCTTCAAGCCAGAATGCTGGAGTGGGTAGCCTTTCCCTTCTCCAGGGGATCTTTCCAACCCAGGGATTGAACCCAGGTCTCCCACATTGCAGACAGATTCTTTACCAGCTGAGCCACAAAGGAAGCCCTTAATCCTCATAACATTATTATAAATACAAAATTATGTCATATATATTTTTAATAAAATTACAAAAATTAGTATATTATAATAGATGGAGAAATTATCTTTAAGAAAACTCAAGACACCTCTAGTTATATTTTCAGTGAAACAGTTCTGAAGACCAACCATTATTCTCTGTGCCTTTCACTCTCTTCATTGACCTATTGTCAAGGAACCCCAGTTATTAGTGGTGTGGCCTTGGGCAGGCAACAATTACTCTGTGATGCAGAACCTTTTTCTGCCTTAAGTTCATTCACTGCAGCGCCTACTCTGTGCCAGACACTTGTTCTGGGCTGGGGGATACATCTGTGAACAAAAGACAAGACTGTGTTCTCAAGGAGCTTATTAGGTAATACTTAGATGGCCCCTGGCCCAGAAGACAACTGTACATCATGTTAGCCATCATTAGCTCTCAAAATTGAGGGTCACCTTAGTAATCATTATCTTAGTTCTATTTTCATGTTAAGATAAAATCCTATTTGCCTTATTTTACCTAGGCCCAAATGCTTCTTAGCAAGAAAAAAAGGGCAGAAAAGGGGACAGTAAAATGATTCATCAGAATTTGGCACCAGCAAGCATATAAACTCTACATTTCCTGGGAAAGAACTGTTGTAAAGTGCTACAGATACCACCGGCTACTGGTGATACAACAGACTGCTGCCAGGAACAAGATTCTGCAAACAACTTTTGATGGATAGCATCCCACTGCGGTCTGGCTCCTCCCAGGACTGTGCAATGATGCTGATAAAGGTCTATTTACACCTGGAGGTTACAGCTCACTGCTGCTGCACCTCTGACAAGCTGCAAATTTTAACTACAGAGAAATTTAATCCCTAATGATGCCGGCTTCCAGGCTGCCCTTACGAGGCCTGCCATGAGAACATCTCTTTATTTGTTCAGAATTATTATATAATCACAGGCCATGCTCACCACAGTCACCATACACAGAAAGCAGCCTGTCTTTCAGCACAGAATCAAAAACCACCGGCAGAAGAATAAAAGAATTCTGCTCAGTCCAAAGTAAGTATGTAAAGTAAAATGATAACAGGAACTCTCCAGAGAGCACTTCCCTTATAAACAGCTTAGATCACTTCACAAACACCTCACTAAATCCAAATATCTGAAGTAGGCCCCCCATCTCCAGCTGGTGTCACAAATGTCATTGGCCACCACTGAAGGCAGGATACGCCTTAGAGGGTTTAGGTTACAACCTTAAAAAACTTTCTGAGGAGTCACATACAGTCTATCAATATATACGTTTCAGCCCATTCTATTAAAAAGAAAAAATCTGCAGCACATTTGCAGTCTCCTGGTCAGCTACAGCGGAGAAGGCAATGGCACCCCACTCCAATACTCTTGCCTGGAAAATCCCATGGACGGAGGAGCCTGGTAGGCTACAGTCCATGGGGTCGCTAAGAGTCGGACACGACTGAGCGACTTCACTTTCACTTTTCCCTTTCATGCACCGGAGAAGGAAATGGCAATCCACTCCAGTATTCTTGCCTGGAGAATCCCAGGGACAGTGGAGCCTGGTGGGCTGCCATCTATGGGGGTGCACAGAGTCAGACACGACCGAAGCGACTTAGCAGCAGCAGGTCAGCTACAGAGTCAGGTAGTTGGCTATGACTTGATCTCACACTTGGTATTTGCTCTGTCAGCATCGGAAACACAGGCAACCCTCCTCCCCCCGCCACCCCTTCCTCCCCAAATTCTGCACCAAAATTCAACATCAGGTTGCAGAACTTAGACTCAACAGGCAACACCGGAGGGAGGGAGGGAGGAAACAAGGACAGAGGCACAGGCTGAGCCAGAATCTGTACTGTCTGTATCTCCAGACCCTCCCACAGCAGGTCTCAATCTGGGAAGAATCTTCTGCCCACAATACTGTAGATGGCAGGCTCCTTCCCCAACACTGGGCCCTTATGCTTCTCTGTAGTCCTCAACGCCCTTCTGAGACCACGTCAGTGCTACCTGGACTTCCCATCAGTTCCATCACAGCTCACGCCTGCTCTAGACATGGACACACAAGTCCTTGCATCCTTCCATCTGACCTCTCATCCCTGTGGTCCTCTCTCCCATCCCCCACCACCCTCCTTTCCTCATCCAGCTTTTTCCCTATTGAGTTTCCTACAACCCCTTCCTTCTTCCTCTTCACCCAGTGTCTACAACCTTCTTTCTCTTGGTAAATTCCCCAGGGGTTACTGGCAAGGGTTATAGAGTCAGGAGATTTGGCAGTGCCCAGCCTCTCCCATCTTCTGGATGGCAAGATGCTTAATCTCTTCAAACCCGAGACTTGTCATCGGTAAAGCAGGGTTTACCTATTTCTAAAAGTGATGATTTAACAATTCAGTACATATTAAGCATTTAGCAAAATACCTATCTACTTTCAAATATGAAATAAGAGCCCATTTTGTACCTGGAAAATCATAAATGGTAGAGATGATCATTTTCTTCCTCCACCATCTTTTAATTTTTTTTATGGTGGTAAAATATACACAACATGAAACTTACTATTTCAGCTACTTTTAACAGTACACTTCAGTGACACTAAGTACCTTCATGCTGCTGTGCAGCCTTCACCACTATCCATCTCTAGAACCTTCTCTGCTTCCCAAACTAAAACTCTGTATCCATTAGACACTCACTCCCCATTCCCTACTCCCCACCTTGGACAAGCTCTCTCCACAGGGAGGTGTTGGCTGAGCCCTTCTCTTCCAATCCCATGTAAAATATCCGTCCTCCTCTGAGACTCTCAGCACTCACAGCTATACCACCCTCCACTCCAATTCTCAGCTGTCACCTGTCTATTGTTGGTAACTTCTCCTCCTTCACCAGGAAAGGCAGGGAAGGGGCTTAGTTCACAATCTTCTCTTCAGCAGTCATTTCCCAAAGGAATGAACAGGAGCAGATATGTTGGGGGTGGGGGAGGAGCTTTTACAATCTGGATTGGATTCACCTACCTCACATTTACCCACTTTGTTCCCCTCCAAACACCACACAGTTTACCTTCCACATAAACCCTGTCCCTGCCACCCAACCTCTACCTCACCAAGCTACTCCCTTGAGATGTAGCTCAAAAATCACCTCCTCCAGGAAGTCCCCCTGCACTCCTCTTCCTCCAACTCTAATAGTCCACACACTTTTCAAACTTCATTTTACTATTAACTGTGTGACCTTGAGTCACTGCTTAACCTCTATGGGCTTTTAGTTGCTCGTCTATGCTGCTGCTGCTGCTGCTAAGTCGCTTCAGTCGTGTTCGACTCTGTGCGACCCTATAGACGGCAGCCCACCAGGCTCTGCCGTCCCTAGGATTCTCCAGGCAAGAATACTGGAGTGGGTTGCCATTTCCTTCTCCAGTGCATGAAAGGGAAAAGCGAAAGTGAAGTCACTCAGTTGTGTCCAACTCTTAGCGACCCCATGGACTGTAGCCTACCAGGCTCCTCCATCCATGGGATTTTCCAGGCAAGAGTACTGAAGTGGGGTGCCATTGCTTTCTTCGTGCTCGTCTATACATGGGAATAATAACTCCTCATCATGAGGTTGTTGAATTAGTTCACGGCACTTCGAGCCGTGCCCAGCACACAGCACTTCGTGTCATGATCACTGCACTTGGGCCTCTAATCCTTGGCTCTGGACTCTAGTCCACGCCATTCCCAGGGCCACACCTTAGAGTCAGAGGGCACAATTCCTTGCTCTTGCTGGTGACCATAGCCTTCTGTCCCTCCAGCTCTTACCCACCTCCCACTCACCCCCAAAGGACTTGCTCCCCAATGTCCCTGGGCATGCCCCTTTCTTCACTGAGGGTGATCCTTTGACCCACCCCCTTCACCAGCACCCTGGATGATCTGCACCTCTCTTCTTTGGCGGCACCCATGGGAACCCACACCACCACTCACAGCTTCCCCACATCTGTGCCCTGAGGTAAGAGTCCCCACGAAGGCAAGCCACTCCACTTGAATAGCTCCACCCCAAAAGGCCCTCAGTGTCCTAAAAAAGCCCATCCCTACACCGCATGCCTTAGAGTCCCCAAAGAAAAGCCCCTCCCAGTCCCCTCACGACTATCTCGAACTTTTATCACCATTCTCCTTGACCCCAAGCTAGCTTTCTTTCCACTTCACCCAGAAACCTGAAGCCAGCAGGCTAACTACGCTAACACCCCAAACTCCTGCCCCAGTTCTCCACTCACCAACGTATCCACACATACCTCCCCTGGCCTCTCCCCTTCACTCCTATTTCCATTGGCCTCTCCTACACACACACTCCTGCATTCCACCTACCTCACACTTACCCACTTTGTTCCCCCTCTACAGCACACTGTTTACCTTCTACAGGTCAGCTCAGGTCCCCTACACTCAACCCCACTTCAACTGGCTACTCCCTTGACCTGTGTGCACGCTCAGTCGCTAAGTTACATCTGACTTTTTTCAATCCTACGGACTGTAGCCTGCCAGGCTCCTCTGTCCTTGGGATTTCCCAAGCAAGAGGAGTGGAGTGAGTTGCCATTCCCTTCTTCAGGGGATCTTTCCAACCTAGGGAACCCGTTGTCTCCTGTATTGGCAGGCGGGCTCTTTACCACTGAGCCACTAGGAAAGCCCTTTATATTCCACACACACACACCTCAACAAACTTCACTTTGCCATTTCTTCTGTGTCTCTCCCTGACACAGAGGCTGCATGGCCCACTGCAAACCCTCAGTGCCTGGCACACAGGGGTTGCAATAACTGCTGAAGAAACCAAAGGATACGGGCAACAATTCCTGCTTTTGCTCTTAAGTGTTTTATTGAATGTTTTATTAGAAACATCACCAAATAAGATTTGTAATCAGTCACTTACATATGATGCCATATATTTTCTTTCTTTGATCTAAACTGAGAAGCGCCCCCTCCCCCCGCCTGCCCAGAACAAATATTCCTTTGATGAAAGAAAGACCAGAAACAAAACACTACTTCCTTCTCAACCAAAACAGAAAACCCAAAATAGCAAGACAGTTTATGAAACGTATCCAGTTGACACTGGCTTAGGTAGGAATAAGTGCAGTTGTCCAAGCTTAAGAAGAGAAAGGGAAGTTTATTCTCGAAAGTTTATTCTCGACGGCTATTTGGGGGAGGCAATGAGACTCAAGTACTAAACGCGAGAGTTGCCTGAAATAATAAGCCTCGGCTCTATTACAGGGCAAGGGAGGAAAAGAAAGCAGGAACTCCAGTGGAAATTTCCTTCTTTTGTCTAGTTTCACTTCAGGTAGGGCTTCCATACTAATTTCTCAACACTTATGACGATTTAATTTATAGGGAGTGATTTTGAAGGCCCCGGGGACGCTGCAGATGGTTCCTCCGGGGCCCATCTGTTTGAGGAGGAAAGCTTGGCGCACACCATTACATCACTCTGACCTTCCTCCGCAACTTCCTATCCGACAAAATCTAGATGTTTGCTCTGTCAACAAGATATTTGTGTTTGTCCCCAGCTCTGGCCTCAGTTCCTGATTAGTTTTAAAATCATTATGCACCCGAGCTGAATAGGGCTACTGTTAGCAGCTGTAAGGTCCTTTTCTGGGCACATCCCCAAGTCTGTGGTCTTCAGGGAGTGATTTCTGTCCTTTCCGTGAAATTACACACTCTCCTGATTGATGAGCTGATCAATCCTCCCACCCCCAGCCAGAGCTAAAACCTCACTCTTCCCCGCTCTATTTATTTTCCCAGGGACCATCGGGGAGGGGAGAATGGCAGGGGAGGGCAGCCTTGGGCTCCCCCCACAGAAATAAATGCTCAGGCATCACACATTCCACTGTCCCAGTCCAGACCTGCCAATCCTTCCATCCATCCCAAAAGCTGCCCACATTGGTTAATACCGTTTGAGGATTGGAAACTCATGGCAGGAAACCAGCTGCTATTTCCTGGATGTTCACAGACCACCTCCTACCCCACCCCCCGCCAACACCCCAGTGCCCACCAGCACGGATCTACTTCAGTCAAGCATGGTCCCCTAATCACCCACATCCGTGATCACCTCTTAAAGTGAATACTACGTAACCTACATCCTCCCAACTTTCCATCAGTCTCATTCTCCACAGGGCAAAACCACAGACATAATATCAACTGTGAGTGCCCGTTAGGCACTGGGCCATAACCTTGGAAGAAATTACACTTTAAACAGGTTTTGGTTTTTTTTTCATTGTTGTTGAGGGAGAGGGGGTTTCACATACTGATCTTTACAATTTACTTTGAAATATTTTTAAGAATAAAAAGGACTGACAGGTATGTAATAGAGCAAAGACCACAAATTCCTAATTGTAGAATCTACATGATAGGTATGTTCACTATACATTTCTTTCAGTTTCTCTTTGCATTTGAGTATTTTCTGAATTAAACGTTCAGGGGAAATGCTTTCAGTACCTTTCTAGAAAACTTTACTAAATTCCAGAGTATATTTGGGTTTCTTCAGCTCCCACTAGCATTCTCTTTCCATTTCAGGATCCACATCCAAGATCCCACTTTGCAAATTACCCGTCTTATCTCCCGAGAGGCCTCTGGTCTGTCACCCTTTCTCTATCTCTGTCTCTCATGACCTTGACAATTCTGAAGACTACTGGGCAAGTACTGTGTATTTCAACCCTCAGTTGGGATTGGTCTGACGTTTTTCTCACAGTTAATCTGGGATGATTGGTTCTGAAGGGGGCACCATGGGGGTAAGGTGTCCTCATCGCATCATATTAAGAGTACATGCTCACCGCATGACCACTGGTGATGCCAACCTTGATTATCTGGTTAAGGTCACTGTTTATGGGTTTTCTCTACTGTAAATTTACCTTTTCACGCTTTCTATAATCTCTTTTTTTAGAAGCAAGTCACCAAATTCAGTCCACACTCAGAGCTGGGGGAAATTAAGCCTCCCATTCCTGAAGGGGTAAGTATCTACATAAACCATTTGGAATTCCTCTACAAGAAGGACATCTCTTTTCCCTACATAAACTTATATACATTTATTTTAATCTGGGCTATAAAGCAGTACCACTCTATATTTTTTGCTCAAAGTGTTCTGGCTTTGGCTATTAGGAGCTCATTGACGTTGGCTTCTATGTCCTTTGGCAAGCCCCCTTCCTTTGTTTTTTGACCATTTCCTTATTCTCTGGTAATATGAGATGCTCTAGACCTGTAATTATCCTTTTCTCCAAAAGCCCAGATTACTTTTATTGAAGAACAATATTTAGAAACCAAGACATGGGGATGTTGTTGCTACTAGAGTGTCATTGCTTCCAAGCTCTCTCAACGGACAGATCTAGAAAATACATATATGTACACCAACCCAGATATGCACACTCACCTATCTGTATTAAGCTAAACATATGGATGTCTCCAACTCTAATCCAGTACCACGTGATTCACTGCAGTGTTTTGCCCTTGCTTAACTTTAAATTGTCTCTCCAACAGTAGGAAAGCTGTCTCCACCATCCACCATCCATTTATTTGTTGGACCTCTGAATACATGTTTCAGAATTGTTAACCTGTGCTCTCACGAGAAACAACCTTAGCAACTAGAGTACACTGTTAATATACAGTTCCTTTTGTATTTAGCCTTACAGTGTCTAAGCAAAATACCATTTTCCAAAGTTACTTAGTCTCATGCCTTTTTGTCCTCAACCCTTTCAGTGAGGTTATGTGGAACAACTGTGATACAGAGATTCTCATGTCAAAGTCTGCACTCACCCGGGAATACACACCCACATACACACTAATTCTTTGGTTTTCATTTGTATACATTTCTTACATAAAGTTCTTTTTCTTTTCCAGTTTTACTGGGGCATAATTGACAAATACAATTATAAGCTAAAGTGTACAAGGTGATGTTTTGATGTGCACATACTTTGTGAAAGAATTTTCCCCCTCCAAATTACTTAACACATCTTTGCCTCTCCCACTCACCCCGTGAGAATACCTGTAAGTTCTACTCTCTTAGCGATTTCAATTATACAATAGTGTTATCAACTATAGTCCCCATGTTATAAATTGGATCCTCAGACTTTATTCATCTTATAACTCAAAGTTTGTACTCCTCTACAAAACTCTATTTCCCTCATCTCCCAGCAACCACTTTTCTACTCTGTTTCTACCAACTCAAGGTTGGTTTGTTTGTTTTTTAATGATCCCACATACAAATGGTACCATGCAGGGTCTGTCTTTCTCTATCTGGCTTATTTCACTTAGCATAATGCCCTCCAGGTTCAACTATGTTCCCGCAAATAAGAAAATTTCCTTCTTTTTTAAGGCTGAATATTATTCTATTGTACATACACAACCAACTTTTTTGTCCATCAACCACTGATGAAAACAAGCGGTCTGCCTAAGTTATTTAGTACCTATTTTATCTAAACAGTCTATTTAAATATTTGACATTGCTTTCTATTGGTATACATGTTTTATTTTTTCCTTAGTACTTTAGTACTTATTTCTGAGTGTATCTCAGAACACCTAGAATAGTTCTGAACCAGAGTGATTACCTAGATACTAATAAAATGAACAGATTATACAAATTAAAATTTTTAACTACTATGTTAAGTTGATTATAACAGTTTAATTGCTGGAGATCTTTCAATAAAACTATTGAAGGAAAATGTTCATTGCAGGGTTATTTAAATTTTAATAATAAGTAGACAGTTTAAAAATTATACCAATAGGCTGGAATTTGAATTACATGGAGTCATTAGAAACCACTTGTAAAACACATCAATATGAGATAATATGCACCTTATGTGTGTATGTAAAAGAAGCAAACTATACAAATAGTACAGCATATCACTTAACATATATATCATATATATGTACACCTGTGAAAGAAAACACTGAAGGAAAGAAACACACCAAAAAATTATTTTTTAAAGCTCCTGTCTTCTATTTTAATTAAAACTAAAAGACAGAAGACTGTTTTCTGTGTCTTCTTTCAAGATCTCATAAGGTGCTGGACCAGGGAAAGAGGAAGAAACAGAATCACAAGTTACGTACTGGAGCTCCACATCTAGGAAAGGACCAAAGACAAGCAAGCAAAAAGCACGGTTGGGGAGTGCCCTCAGGTCAGCTGTAATCTGAGACTAACGTTAAAAAGGTGAGGATGTGGTGCCTGTGATAATACATCCATTACAGAAGGAAATACAGGAGCAGAATGGAGAGCTGTCTGGGAAGCATCTGAGAGATGCGGGGTTTGGACAGAGCCTTAAAGGACAGGAGAGATCTCAGTGGAAGGAGGCAGCATGAATGGAGACGGGCAGTAAGCAGTCTTTCTATCCACCTGGAAGTTTTTTCATCCATCCCATTCCATAACAACCCAAGGAAGATTTTAAGCAATGACAGCCACAGGGAGAGCCTCAGTTTAAAGTGTCCTGCCCTCTTGACAAACGGCTTGTGGGGATTGGGGCAGGATTACCTAATAGGATCTGGTCAGCCTGTAGCAGATTGGATAACACTCAACTGGCTGATAACTGGGCTAGCTCTGGTCTTCAGAGATTAACATTTTTACTTTGGAATTTATACTCTATCCCTATAAAAGTGTGAGTCGCTCAGTCACATTCGACTCTTTGTGATCCCATGAACTGAGCTCGCTAGGCTCCTCTGTCCATGTAACTGTTCAGGCAAGAACAATGGAGTGGGTAGCCATTCCCTTCTCCAGGGGATCTTCCCAACCCAGGGCTTGAACCTGGGTCTCTCACATTTGCAGAGATTGTTTATCCTCTGAGCCACCAGGGAAGCCCATCCCTATAAAAAGTGCTTATTAAAGTAGAATAAAAACAAACACATGGTAACCATCCATTACACTGTAAAGGTCAATGGCAACAATGACCAACTTTCAGCTTGTCATAACTTTTCCAAGCACACCAGCCAGCTACCCCCAGGGCCAGATCACACACAGGTGTAAATATAAAGACAGCTACAGGACAACCTTCTACAAACACAGGGGCAACACATCTAGAGAATCCACTTCTCAGCTCTAAGAGCTCAGGAGGAACAAGTGTTTGTTAACATTTAACTAGACAAGGCAGCAGATGTTTTACACAAGTTATCTCTTAGTCTTCCCAACCAGCAAAACAAGGATTAGTCTTATAAATGGCCACTCAATTTGGAAATGGCAAAACTTTAATTCACACTCAGCTCCATCCAGTTTTAAGCCTGTTATCTTTCACTTGGAGTGATATCATGTGTTTCAACAAACTTCAAAAGCACACTTAAAACATACCTTTAATATCACTGGTTTAAAAAAAAAAAAAAAGAAGTATCTAATCAGTTTTTTCTCAAAATAGTTATTTTATAATTCATACACGATGCCGAGAATGCAACTTAAAAATCTAAAGCATATTTTCAAGCCCCAATGCAATAAACACTTATCATTTTGCAAAATATTACAAACTATGACATTACAGAGAAGGCAATGGCAACCCACTCCAGTACTCTTGCTGGAAAAATCCCGTGGA
This sequence comes from Giraffa tippelskirchi, assembly GCF_054371585.1. NCBI lineage: Eukaryota > Metazoa > Chordata > Mammalia > Artiodactyla > Giraffidae > Giraffa > Giraffa tippelskirchi. The sequence continues at coordinate 99,223,358 of NC_137277.1, forward strand.
CAGAGACTTGGTAGGCTGCAGTCCATGGGGTAGCAAAGAGTCGGACGCGACTGAGCAACTTCACTTTCACTTTTCACTTTCATGCATTGAAGGAAATGGCAACCCACTCCAGTGTTCTTGCCTGGAGAATCCCAGGGACGGCGGAGCCTGGTGGGCTGCTGTCTATGGGGTCACACAGAGTCGGACACGACTGAAGCGACTTAGCAGCAGCAGCATGACATTACAAATATTATAACAAGTTTTTGAAAAAAATGATTCCAAGTCTAAAATATTAAAAACTCAACTTTTTTGCAATATGAATACTTCTCAAATTGAGACAGGATCATCAAGACTGACATCTTTCATTCTCAGTGAAGACTAACGAAGTTTGTATTCTAAAATACACTACCCTCTTCCTCTCTGTATCTCTTCTCCTCCCCTTCCACTCACTCTCCCCTCCCCACAAAGAGAGGTTCTCTTTCTACCATTAATTGTAAAACCAAAATTCTATTCTTTGATCTGTAAACCATGAAATATAAAAGGTTAGGACCCATTGATAGTTTAATCTCCATGGTCCTGAGACAGAAATCCCCCTAGAAAGTTAAAACCAAGTATATCGGGAATACGAGAGTTACTTTGCCCAAACCATCTAAAAAGCTTTCCGTATTACAGTGATTTAATTTCTTAACAACTCTTTAGATGCTTTGGAGTGATACTGTCAAATACACACTAGATGTCTGGAGTGTCACTGCCAAACCTTAGCTTGGAACCTCTACATGGTAGACCCTTAAATGTTTCAGTTACATAATACAAACTTTGAAGGGGAAAATAGCACAAATGTGATTAGAGCATAAATCATACTCTTCTGTAGCCTATTTTTCAACAGTAGACGGAAGACATCTTTCCACACCACTCCACTTAGCTCTCCCCCACCAAGTACAAAAGGGCTCGTTATTCCATTGTATGGGTGACCAAGTTTTTCACCAAGCTTCTTCTTAGGTAAACATTTGATTTTCCCACTTTTTGGCTATTAAGCAATGCTGCAAAAAAACAATTTTATGTGTTTGTACAATTATTTCCTTACTATAAATTTCTAGGGCTGTAATTTCTGGGTCAAAGAGCTGTCATGCTTTAAATTAGCACACTGACAGGTTACCCTCAGAAGGGTTGTCCCCATTCATTCTCTCAACACTGCGTGAGTACTCAGTTTTACCATCACCCTTACCAACACTGGTATCATTCTTTTTCATCAAACCATCAGGGAAAAAAGTTATATTAGCACATAGTGAGCTCCTACCATGTGTCATATGCCTTACTGTATTAGGACAGCCTTGTGGAGGTAGGTTCCACATGTACCACTCTAACTGATGGGAAACTACTGCCCAAGTATGTTAAGTAACTTACCTAAGGCCACACAATTGTGTCAAAGATGCTACTGGGGTTTGAACTCAGTTCACTCATCACCAGAACACACAGCAGGAAATTTCTCAGGAAGGTCAAAAACCTGTTCACTTACTCTCAATGGAACCCAACCATCTCTTTCCCTAGCAAAGCCTACTGAAAATTCTGATTTCATAAACAGTTAAAAAGACTGCTGGGCTGGGGTTAGGAGAACAGAATTCAAGGTTGAATTCAGCCACTTACGGGTAGCTACTGGGTGACTGCTTACCCTTAGTCTCTTTCCTTGGCTGTAAACTACTCATATGTACCATTTCTATCTCAAAATGTTGCTGCAAAGCCCCAAAGGAACCTCTATTCCTTCAACAATAGCCCTTTCTCTGTGCCCTGTGCTTCAGTGACACACAGGCCATCCATCCCAGTTTCAAGGGTCTAGGAAAGGGTGAACATCAATCCAGACAACCAGTACAGCTAAGACAGAGCACAGGAGTGTGAGTGATTCAAGGGGCCCCTGATGAAGGGGTCACTGGGTTTCACAAAATAGCAGCCATCCAAAAAGACAAGAACACAGACTCAACACCTGGGAAAATGCATGAAATCACATTGAACAGAAAAGCCTCTACGTAAATGTATATTTTAGTCACAATTATATATTTTACAAAGCCATATGCAAAGAAAGCAAGGGGATAAATTCACGGATATTGCATTAAACACGTAATATCATTCTTTTCTCCCCTTTCCCAAACTTTACAGAGCATCATTTAACATTTATAATTCTTAAAATATTTTAATTGCTATGAGAGCACAGATGGAAGTGATTAATTCTGACTGAAATAATGTATGTGAAAGTGGGAAACTCTAAAACCCCCCATGAACGGTATTATTGTCAGAGGATGAAATAATCTAGCATTCCGCATAATGGCGTTACAGTGCGCTAACACAAGTTATTTTTATATTCCATCACTTGGTTTCCGGCTCACCTGATAATGTACAACATTAGTCATTTCTTTACAGTATTTTCCTTCTTAAAAAGAAATGCGTGCATGTGGAAAAATGGCCAAACAGCACAAAAGGGTTTGCAGTAAAATAGAAGACTGTCATCTATCCCAGCTCCCTCGCAAAGGCAATTGCTGTGTAGTCTCTTGTATACATACTCCCAAAGATACCCTATGAATATTTTTTTCATTTAAAAATATTCTTGGAAGTTTTTCCTAAAGAGCACAAATAAACCTACCTCGTTCTCTTAACATCTGCAGATCACTCTCTTGTATGGACGCACCAGAATTTATTTAATCAGACTCTGCACTAAGAAAATGCCTGACAAAAGTATTAAGCACTACTTACATAATTCTTTTCCCTTACATTTTGATCCTCCATCCTAGAAAATATTACATCTTCTAAGCTCTTCGGCCAGCATTCCAGGCCCACCAACACCTTCATAGATACCAGGATTCGGGGTTCCTTTCCCTGTACTTTCAGCTTCCAGCCAAAGCCAGGCTGCACACACTTCTCCCAGATTGACCATCCATCTATAGCTTGTGCTGCTAATAGGGCAGCAGCCAGCCATCCTACCTTCCTTTCCTTGGTTAATTCTCACTCAGTGCTTTAACACGGGGTTTGGGCATAACCTCCTTCAGGAAGGAAAGATCTCCCAGCCCTGAGGGCACAGGAAATGCTTTGTTCGTGGTTCCTGCCACAGCTTGGGTCTTGGCACCTCACCTCCTCATGATGAATGTGTATGCGTCAGCCCTGACCACCAGAATTTAAGCTCGCCAGGACAGAAACCACCTCTAAATAATCTTTGTAACTGCCGAAATTCAGTACAAAGTCCAGCACACTAACTATATTTAATATCCATTGAATCAAGCCTGAAATGAATAAGGAAACTTCTGAACACCTCTTAGGTGCAAAGCCCTAGGAAGAGGTGCTGGACAAACAGTATTTCTCCTCGGGTACAATGATTCCCATTTTGCAGATGAAGAAACTGAGGGCCTTGATGTTAAGAAACCTGTCCAAGGGCATAAAGAAGAGCTGAAATTTGAAACCAAGTCTACTTTACTCCAAAATCTTTGATCTCTCCATTATGCTCTTCTTCTACATATTTGGATGCGGGGAGTTAAGTGAGGAGGTGAAACAAAGGGTCCTGAAAGGTTAAGACGTGTTCATTAACACTGTGGATAACCTAAAGGCACTGTAGTCCTCCTCCCCAAAAAAAGTCAGCCAAAAGCAATCTGTAATGTAGGACTAAAATGGCAAAAAACAAAAAGGTTATGAGAAGTAAATCTTGTCTATAGCATCCACAAATATGCACTTAATTAGCACACTGGAAGGCAGAGTCTTTCAGGAGCCGTTCAAAATGAGAACAAGCAGAGGTAAGAAGGTGGGGGGGCGGATTGGGTTTTGTGTGTGTGTGTGTGTGTGTGTGTTAGTCGCTCAGTCGTGTCCAACTCTTTGCAACCCCACTGACTAACTCCTTGCTCCCCCTGTGAGCACGGCAGGTTACGTCCCAAGTTTCCCTCCCCAGTCCCGCAACTCGGCACCTGCTCCAGTACCCAGGCCACTCACTGAAACTGACATTTGCACCAGCACTCCTAATGGATTTTAAATTTCACTGGTTCTGCTCTGGCAGATAGCTACACCCATCACAGGCAAGAGGTGGCACAGAAGGGCAGCACTGCAGAAGTTGGTACCCGGGTCTGTGGACCTTCTCTGAGACCCAGGGCTGGACACAGACACCCCAACTCATCTACAACCTGGGCCTAGGAAGAATACCTACTTCCTTTTAGGGGCTTAAAGAGAATGCAAGTAGGTAATTTAAGAAGCACTTAGCACAGAGCTGGCACCAAGTGAGGGCTCACTGGCCTCTCTCCAGTGACTGAACAAACGAACCAGAGGGCAAGCAGACCCCTCCCTTCCCCTCCACCAGGATGGAGACTAAGGAAAGGCAGCTGGGAAGCCCCATAATTAACACAGGAAGTAGTAAATGGCATTTAGCAAAAGTGGGAAAACAGAGGAGGCGGCTCCTCCCTCCCACACAGAAGAAATATGAACCAATCAGCAGCAGTCAGTGAACCCAAACCTGTTCACTGGAGGAGACAAAGAAGCAAAACTTAGCCCAAGAGTAACCCGATACCAAGAGAAAAGATGCATATGCTGAAAACAAAAACCGAAAAACTCTTTCTCACCTATTACCCGCCACCGAATCAAGAAAGCCTCCCAACACTGGAGAAAAAAAGTGGAATAAGGGCTGTGAAGAAAGGCACTGGGCAGTTAGCCCTGAACACCCGCCCAGTGGAGTGAGGAGGCACTGGAGGTGTGCAGAATTAGGCCCAGCTCCAGGCCCCGCCCTCCCTGCCGTGATCAGGGGGTACGGCTGGGTGTAGGTGCGGGTGTTATGTCACTCAACTCCCAAAACGCCCTTCAAAAGTACCAGCATTCCAAAGTCACAGAAAACCAGCTCAAGAAGGCTGGGTAAACCTCCCAGGGTCACAATGATGCTGAGGGGCTGAGCTGTGATCTGAACCCAGTCTGTTTGGCTTCAAAGTCTCCTGTACCAACAAAAGACATAGCTGGGGTGGGATGGCAGGGGTGGAGGGTGAAGTGGGTGAAGGTGGTCAAAAGGTAAAACTTCTAGTTATGAAATAAATAGTTCCTGGGTATGTCATGTACATCATGGTGGCTAGTTAATGATACTGTACTGTTTGGTAAAAGTGAAAGTCGCTATACAGTCCATGGAATTCTCCAGGCCAAAATACTGGAGTGGGTAGCCTTTCCCTTCTCCAGGGGAATCTTCCCAACCCAGGGATTAAACCCAGGTCACCCCATTGCAGGCGGATTCTTTACCAGCTGGGCGGGGGCTTATTGTTTGTTTTGGTTTGGTTTGGTCATGTCTCGGGGCATGTGGGATCTTAGTTCCCCAACCAGGAATCAAACCCACGTCCCCTAAATTAGAAGCACAGAGTCTTCACCACTGGGTCGACAAGGAAGTCCCAATGATACTGTACTGTATACTTGAAAGTTACCAAGAGAATAGAGCTTAAAAGTTCTCATTTCAAGGGAAAAAAAATGTAGCCATGTGTGGTGATGGATGTTAACGAGACTTACTGTGGTGGTCATTTCACAGTATCTACAAGTGCTGGATCATTACATTGCAAGCCTGAAACTAATATAATGTTATATGCCAATTCTATCTCAATAGAAAAAAAAAAAAAAAGACCCAACCAACAGAGAGGAAGGGGAGAGGAATCTAGGCTGGGTTCAAGACTAATAACAAAGCAAATGGTGTAATAACCAGTAGGCTGACTGGGTTTAAAACCTAGACTTCAAAGAGTTAAGTCCTTTTCGGTGTCTTTTTCCCGGGATTTATTGAGATATTGTTGACATATGTGTAAGTTTAAGGCATATGACATGATGGTTTAACATGGATACATAGTGCAAAACAACTACCACTTTAAGGTTAGTCCATACCTCCATCCCTTACAATATTAGCACTTGTGTCTCTGTGGCAATAACATTTTAAGACCAACTTTCTCAACAACTTTCAAACCGATAATACAGCATCATTAATGATCAAATCTATAATACAGCATTGTTAATGGTCAAATCTATAATATAGCACCATTAATGATAGTCACCAAGCTGTACATCAGATCCCCACTGGGCGACTTTTTCATCTGTGACAACTTAGGCCACTCCCAGGCAAACCAAGAACCCTAGGATATTATTCCTCACTCTCCACATCCCAGGTTCCCTCCTCCAACCTCTTTTTCATAAACAAGAAAAATACTCAGAATCTAACTTCACTAGAAATTTCTTGCCAAAGGTCCATTTAAAAGGCAAAAAAAAAACACAAACCTAATTTTGAGGGCTTGCTACTTTTGTGTATGAATCCAAATAACTAAAAAGTATGCTTGGCAGAACTAAATATGAATGTACATACTAAGTTCCTAAAAAAAAGACAAGCAATTTTCCTAGGTGTTCCTTTTCACCAGAGATCAAAGCCATGTTGTTCAAGGAGCTCTCAAAAGCTCCATGACAGAAGTAAAATGAAAGGACAGGCGAGGCCATTCAGAGTCAAACATCCTCAAAAGCAGGATCTGGTTGCACCCTTCCTCACTCACCCCAAGATTCGGATACAAACATAGCTGCCAAACCCCACCCCAGACCAACTGAAACACCACCTTTGGGCAGGCCTGGAAACGTGCAAGCAGAGTAAGAGGTTATTCCTGCATGAACCACAGTTCTGCTCTGGAACTAGAGGCTACAGGAGCAAGGGCTTGTTATCCATCCCCTGCTACGGAAGTTTTACTCCAAGCCCATTCAGAGGACGTGAAGGCGTTTCTACAGGGAAGCAGGGATGCCGCTTGAGAAACCCAATTTCCTTCTGCCCTCTGAGCATTCCCAGCTGGGTATCCCAGAGGGGCCTCGAACTGCCCTTCCTGTCCTGAGAGTTTTCGGTTCCTGATAACACTCATCATCCCTCACTTGCTGCCCAGCCTGGAAGCAGCCTTGCTCTCTGCCTTCAGTCTGCTGCCATGTATCCCTTTTCTTTTCTGGAAGAAGCATCTACTCCACTGCAAAACTCATCTTCCCATACACACCTTTTGGTGTTTTCATCCCTCTGTTCTGAAAGCCTGGTGAGGGCTTCCCAGGTGGCTCAGTGGTAAAGAATCTGACTGCCAACGCAGAAGATGTGGGTTTGATCTCTGGTCCAGGAAGATCCCACATGCCCTGGATCAACTAAGCCCATGCGCCACAACTATTGAGCTTGCACTCTAGAACCCAGGAGCTGCAACTACTTAGTCTGTTTGCCGCAAACTACTGAACCCACACACCATAGAATATGTGCTCCGCAATGGGAAGCCACTTCAATGAGAAGCCCATGCACTGCAACTAGAGAGTAACCCTCTCTCGCCACAACTAGAGAAAAGCCAGAGCAGCATGGAAGACCTGGCACAGCCAAAAATAAACAAACAATTACATAAATAAATAACAATAAAAGCCTGATGACACAGGACTGGCAGCTTGCGTTCAAAGCTTGGCTGAGCCCGTTTCCTTCTCTGCAAAACGAGGATAAGGACAACAGCACTCTGCAAAGTTTCCGCGAACGTGATAGGCGCTAATGCACCCTAAATCCACAAGAAAAGGTGTTCAACTGACTTTCATTTTCTTCCTCCCACTAACTCGGGCCTCAAACATCAGCTCTCACCTGACATACTTCAAAACCCTCATCACAGCGAACCCTGCCATCCATCTGTCCCCACGCCAGCCTCCCCTCCACATCACAGCCGCCAAAGCTTTCCTCCAACATGCGGCTCTGATTACATCATCTCCCTGCTTTAAAACCTTCGACAGCTATCACTTGCTTTACAGGATCAAGTCCATACTTCTTAGCCTGGCAAGCAAGGCCTTTTGCAATCTGGCTCTCCCCTCCCTGCCACTGCACCCAAATGCCAGGCACCATCTGTTCTAGTAACAACACCCCAAACACGACTTGTATTTTCATGCCTCCCAGCCTCTGCTGAGCATGCTCTCGGCAGAGAAAGCCCCTCACCCTCTCTCCCACCTGGCCAAGTGCTAGGTATCCCCCATCTCCTCTCTGAAGCCCCACCCCCACACCAGCTACCAGCCCCGCCTCTCCTGCCTCCTCCTCCTCCTCCTCCCTCCTCTTCTCTCCTGCTGCACACACTTGCACTCTGCAAGCACTTATCTCCTCAGACTGAGACACAGAGCTGGGCCTCAAACTCAGAAGGGCACAATGATGACAACCCTCAATAAATACTCTTGGGGAAATTAATGCAAGACTTCCACCACCCTTTGACAAGTGGAAACAGTTTCTAATTTGTCAAACAGTTAGCACCTTCATGGTAACTTTTTACTTCTAAAACTCTTTCAGGATATTATATTCAGTTGAGCAGCTGAGACTGCTTTTAATGAAGAAAGCAAAAAAAGAAGCCCTGTCAGGGTCAAATGTCTATAAATCCCATCAGCTTAGAACTCAATCACTAGCGCTCTAGAAATTGTGTCTCTTCAGTCTTTCCATGATGGGAGGGGGAAATCATGCCCTTTGAGTCCTCCTGGCTTGACTTTGGTAGGTAGAGCAGGACAGTCTAAGGAGTCTTTCTTGCTTAAACAGAACATTTCAGAAATGAAGGGATAAACAAACTGTGACTTCATGGTAGAAAAAAAAAAAAAATGTAAAAATACTCCAGTGCAGCTGGACTTGAGTACCCTTAAGGAATCAAGGTCATTCACAGGGAACAGGTACGGTACTTCTTGGGCAGGGAGCAACAGGAGACTCCACCTTCCTGAGACCTTTTTTTGCACAAGCTATTAACAAAGCCAAATGCCCCCAAGACTTAGAAACAGCTGATAGAAGAAAACATGTCTTCCTTCACCCTTATATGCCTACTTAAGTAGCCTCCAAACTGTTCCTTAACTTCTGCTGTTCAAAACATGCATGCATGTGCGTGCAAGCCAAGTCACTCAGTCGTGTCTGACTCTTTGCAACCCCATGGACTGTAGCCCAGCAGGCTTCTCTGTCCATGGGATTTTCCAAGCAAGGAAACTGGAATGGGTTGCCATGCTGTCTTCCAAGGGATCTTTCCAACCCAGGGATTGAACCTACTTCTCTTAAGTCTCCTGCATTGGCTGCTGCTGCTGCTAAGTCACTTCAGTCGTGTCTCCTGCACTGGCAGGCGGGCTCTTTATCACTAGCACCATGGATATATTAATTCTCCCTTTCCATGAGTCATTAATAGGGCACAAGCCAGTAAAGAGAGTCCTCCCCACTGATGAGGATCCGGGGCCCACTGGAGTAGCACCGATGCCTCTCCTCTGCAGGAAGCCTGCACTCTTGGTTGGCAACAACCCTGTTCATAAACACACACCTATGACTAGAGAGTGGCACTGCAGACTTACACCATCTAAATAAAATAAAGTTTATTATTGTAAACTGCACTCCAGCAAAACTCAAATGAAAGTCTTCAAAGTAGCTCATGGTCTCACAGACTTAGTAAATAAACGGACTTTTTAAAATACTGACTTTCATTAAAACCAGGCGGTTTGTTAGCAATAATGTCACAGCAATAACAGAATATCCGTTTTATTCTCTGGTTCCTTCCCCTTTATATATTACCATCTAAAAATGCCTCATTTGTTTGTTCAAAACATTTCATATAGACATCTGTCTAGTTGTTTTAATATAAGTGACTGACAAACCACACATAAAGGTTATCTTGAAATCAAGTTCTTGTATACCTATGGCTAGTCCGTGTTGATGTATGGCAGAAACGAAGGCAATAGGGTAAAGCAATTATCCTCCAATTAAAAATAAAAACTAAAGAAAGAAATCAAGTTCTTATCTGGACTTCTATAACAAGTATTTTAAAATTAGCAATTTCTACAACACTCAGAACAAATGAAAATTTTCATTCATTTACTGCTCCAGAAAGTTGAATTTAAAAATAGGGTTAAGAGAAGAAGGGAAAGGACCTGTTTTGGGCACCTATCAGGCAAGCATAGTGCTAATTATTTTGTATAGGTTCTCACCTTTAGTCTTGGCATGAACCTTACGATACAGGAATTACTATCCCATTTTACAAACAGACAGCAATCCAGTAAACCACCTATGATTCATCTAGCTTCAAAGATCATGCTTTTTTCACTATCTCCTATATATTTGTTGTTTTCTTCAGTTGCTAAGTCATGTCTGACTCTTCCGCAACCCCATGGACTGTAGCCCACCAGGCTCCTCTGTCCATGGGATTTTCCAGGCAAGAATACTGGAGTGGATTGTCATTTCCTACTCCAAGGGATCTTCCCCACCTAGGGATCGAACCCATGTCTCCTGCATTGCAGGCGGATTCCTTACCACTGAGCCACCAGGAAAGCCCCATCCTCCTACAGATTAGTATCTTTTTTTTTTTTTTAAGGAGGAGAAAAAAGCGGTGTTGTTTAGTTTCAAAGCACTACTCTATCCAAGGCACCTTATTATTCACAAAAGGCAAACTGTAATATATGAAACAGTATTGCTGCCCACTAAGGGGTTAAACATAAGACTATGCTGGGATTTGCCAATGATAGCTTTCATCCATCCATCAAAGCTACTTTATATATACCATACTAGTCTTCATTAATACACACAAAGCTCCTTTAATTTTTCCCAGACATAAAACAAGCGCTTGGAAAGATATCAAGGGAAAAAACTTAAATATAAAATTAAGTTAGCAAAGTCAGTTATGATATGAATTTTTATTTACATATCTGAATTTCTAAGACAATGTACATATAAAATTATCACCCTGAGGTGCATGTAGATTTACGGCTGTACTTCAAATTAGCATAAGCATTTATCAGAAAAATATTGTTAAAATTTATTGAGTGTAGGTAGAATTAATGAATATTTCTAAATTAATGTGTTTAGAAATAAATCTTTATAGAACCATGTTTTACCATTATAACTCAGATAACTTGTCATTCTGAATAAAATTCTACCACCAGTAACATTTAACACTCAAGCCATTTTACCCAAGAGTCACATGGTTTATAATCTTAAGATACACTAAAAACTTATACCCATTTAACTAGGCCAGCTACTCAGAATACCACCATGTTTTCAACCACAACTAGAATAAATTAAACTTGCATCCCTCCCTTGATATACTCATAAATTTCCAAACAAACTGTAAGTCATACTTAATATTTTAAAAAGTAACTTAAGAATTCTAAATTAAATTGCCTATTCTCAAATCATAAGCATAGTCTAGGACATATTCTTGCAAAACAATATTTTACCTGAATCTAAACTTGCCTTGACATTAAAGGAAAACTTCTAGTTTAGAGGAAATATAGGGGACAGAGGAACAAGGTAAACACCACCACAAGGAAACAAATTCAGATATGTACATCCTACAAGCTTTCTTCTGAAGGTCAGGAGAGGGAGGGAGGAGGTGGTAAGATAGTCTTTTTCTATATTTAAAAAAGCAACAGGGAAGAAAACAACAACCCACAGTGCAGTACTAAAGTTTGTCAGGTGAATTACATAATGTCTGGGATTTGCTTTAAAATAATTTAAGCAAATTAAGCAATCCAACATTGTCTGTTGATTAAAAGATGCTTAGCAAATGTTTCTACAATTTAATGCATTTGGGAAATACTAAATACTGTTTCCCTTCAAGGAGATTGAGAATGAATATTAGAAATAAGGATAGTCAAAAGTTCTACAGTTAAATACCTGTTCTACTTTGATTAACCCTGATTTTCTCACTTATTCAAACATAAACCTTGTTTCCCTGCATAATATCTATTAACTTCCTGAGAATCAGTTTCTGTGGAACCCACCTTGGGAAGTGCTGCCTTATGGAGATAAACCACTCTGAGATAAGGTTCTCTTAAGTCACACGCATGCTTCAAGAACCCTGAATAATCAAATATTCACAACTACATCTATTTGCAATACAGGAGCCAGCACTTTTTCTGTCTTTTGAGTCTGTAAGTTATTATCATGGTGGTGGTGGTGGTTTAGTCACTTAAGTCATGTCCCACTCTTTGCAACCCTATGGACTGTAGCCCACCAGGCTCCTCTGCCCATGGGATCTCTCAGGCAAGAATATTGGTGTGGGTCACTATTTCCTTCTCCTATAACTTACTTTTTCAGTTAATGTGTTTTAATTTATGTCACACTCTGTAATATGAAATAGCCACTGCAAAATTTTAGTTATTCACATCCACTTTCTTGGAAATCTTCAATGGAACAGATTTCAAATTCTTAAGTTTCAAACCATACTGAGTTTTCACTTTCAAAAGTACCTAGAGATATTTCGAAGGGTCCCTCCCCAAATCCTCTGCAATGAGTCCTCAAAATGAGTTACTGGCTTCCCAGAAACAAAACACAAAACAAAATATAACCCCAAGTCAAACCTCTTCGACCATTGATGGTACTTAAGGATTCCCAGTAACTCACCTCAAAGACCCCCATCTTTATGCACCAGAAGTGGTTCCATTCTTATAAATGGATTCTATGGGTATCTGAACAACTAAATCCCAAGATAAATTCACTTTACCACAAACTCTACTTACTCCACAGCTAAAAGTTTTATAGCAAGCTGTGAATTAATAACTGTAGTTTGTTTTGGGGTTTTTGTTTGTTTGTTTGTTTAGAAAAACTGCATCCTATTCAAGAACCCCAACACTTAAAAAAAAAAAATCCTTTGGAAATTCACTTAAAAGAGAACAAAAATGGCTAACAAAGAAATCTAAGCTAGAAGTCACTACGACAAGGAAAGAATCAAATTTGATGTCTCCTTTGCATCTAGGAGGCAATTTACAACATTCAAAACCCTTTCATATACATTCCGTCATCTGACCCTCAAAACCCTGGAGAGACGCCTGTTTTCCATCATGATAGCATATATCTAACATGGTTCAACTTGAAAGCTGACAACCTGTCAACCCTCAATTATCCTCACCAGAGAGAATATAGGCATAAACAATTTGATTCAGCTGAGCAGAGTAGAGTCCCTCACCACTTGTCTCTCAGTGGGGACCCTCAGGCCAGACCCTATTGTAGGGACTTATTATCGCCCATGATTTTGCTTGCGGGTACTTGCAGACAGCTAACTGTCCATAGGCATTTAGATCTTCACACATAAAATCCTCCAGGCCTTTCCTATTATTGCACAAGGAGAACAGACTCTCCTTTGAACTCACTATACCTACCCAGGATGGCCCAGGAATATTTTTGTAGCAACATCCCATGGAGTTTTCCATTTTCACTCACGCCAGTGTTCCCATGTGAAAGAAGGACAACATGTAACTGCAGGCAACATGTATGAGGGCAGACAAGACAGTTTTGAAATAAAGTGACCCTGGTTTGGATCCTGGATCCTCCTGTCTTGACTGTGCATGCTCCCTGCTCTCAGATCCCTCACAGGTATATGGCGCTTTCTACCTCCTAAGGTTGCAGGGGGCTGGAGGAAAGACATCCTCCCCACGGTAATCTGCCTGCCTCCCTTTCTCTCAGAAGGGAAAATAAGCAATTTTATAAAATGACTAAGGCAAGCCGGACGCCAATCACCAAGAAGACTACAACCCATAGGCAAAGCAAGCAGGCAAATGACTTTTCAATAAAAAGGCAAAAAGAGAAAAACATTATAATCAGTGTACAAGCATGTGCTAGGGAGGTGAAAGAGAAGGAACCATTTAGAGGCAGAAGGGGGAAATCAGAAAAATATGAATGAGAAAGTACTATTTACTTGACCTAAGCCTTTAAGGACAATGAAAATTTCAGTGGTGGGTGGAGGGGAGAACAGGTCCTCTGAGGCAAAATTGAAAAGAAATAGGTTAGTAACGGACCCAGCAGGGGCTCAGTGGCAGACAGACAGAGAGGACAACTGGGTCCGGTAAAGAACGTTACAGATGATATCACAGAGAATCTTGAAACCTAGGAATAAAATGGGAACTGCCAGGGGTCTTAACTGTCCTTACATTAGCTGTGGTATTTTTGGCTGTAAGTAACAAAACTACATGAAAATAAGGGACAATAAGTGACTTAAACTGTGGTCTCAAAACCTTTTGATCATGTAGCCCTAACAGTAAAAAAAAAAAAAAAAAGTAAACATGTACCCCCAATAGTTTATATGTAATTAAAACACTTCTTTTTCTTCAAGTCGTTCAGTCATGTCCAGCTCTTCGGGACCCCATGGACTATACAGTCCATTGAATTCTCCAGGCCAGAATACTGGTGTGGGTAGCCTTTCCCTTCTCCAGGGGACCTTCCCAACCCAGGGATTGAACCCAGGTTTCCCGCATGGCAGGCAAATTCTTTACCAGCTGAGCCACAAGGGAAGCCCTAGAGTTATCAATTACCAGGGAAGCCCATACATGATAAAACATCCATTAAAAACTCTTTAAAGGATGAGAATGATTCAAGCAGTATTCCCAAGTTTATTTGTATTTGTTAATATACATCTATACACAATGTTGGTACCAACTCATTAAATTTGATTTAAAAGTCATTTCCTAATCTCAAATAAGACATTTTCTTATTCCTATGGATTTTAGATTTACATCATTATCATTTAACTTTCTTTGTAAGAATCTTTTTTAAACCACTTGCCTATTTTGTAGGAGCCAATTTACTTAAAACTAGATGATATAACCCATAAATCTATTTACATGGAGAGAGTTCACCAAAGGCAAGAATAAGAATGAGGGTACCACTGTCAATTCCAGCAGGTTGTAAAATGCCTCCTCTGCCCTCAGGTGACCTTATATAACCTAGGTGACAGAAGACTCTCAGATATACCAACTAGTGTCAACTCATCTATTAAATATTAGTAAAGCTTTTTTCTAGACAAATGTTTAATATTTTATTTCTTCCCATGTTGGATGGTCTGGCACACTCAACTTTGGGAATCACTGCTTCAAACATTAATAAAAAAATTTTCCCACATAAGAAGTTCTGAGTCACAGTGGTTTCAGGGTTGGTTAATTCTGCAGCTAAAAAAAAAGTCACTGTGGTCTTAGGCCCCTTCCATCTTTGTGATTTTCAGAGTGTCAACCTGTTTTATTTTGCTGACAATATTGGGCTCCCAATATGGTGGGAAAAATAGTTGGTCACACACTTATTCATTAACGAGTCACTAGCAACAGGTATGGTATTACTAAAGTTGACTTAGCTTAATCAAGATTCACTACCTGGGGCAGAAAATACATCCAACTTACCCTGAAACACATGGGCAATGGAACACTAACCAAAAGCAGGATTGTATTATCAAGCAACATGGTAAATTATTACAGCAGTGGCCCCTGCAATGAATCATGCAACCACCAGAGCCTGAGTGAGCCCAGACCCAGGCAGAAAAACCACCCAGCAGAACTCAGCTCCAGTTTCTGAATTCCAAGCAAATAAAGGGTTGCTGGTTTAAGCCACAAGAAAGAAGGGAGGACCAGGATGGGGAATGCTGTGGTATGGGCAAGAGACTACCTCTGCCACGGCGCTTTGTGTATGTAGAACAATGAGTGAAGAAAGAACAACACTGTTTCATTCCCACATAATTTTTTAAATTCAGTCATCTAGCTCAGAGTCAACAAGCACTCAATAAACATTAATAATTGATGTTACTAATTCCCAGTAATTTAGAATAAAGCATGGCAGACAGAAGGGAGTATAATGGGTTACATGGGAATAATGACGAACTCTCTCTTTTTTTTTTGCAGTAATTCAACACCCTGTTACCCAAGTGCCTGTGCATGCAGCAATTCAGATACCCACAGAATGTGGAAAAGTCTACTACTCTCAAGACTATAGTGTATATATCACAGGAGCATTAAAAACGTTCATATTCTTCCACATATTGGTATGGAGTTATGACCAGCAATACCACTTCTGGAAACCTATCCTGCGTTAGGCAGCAAGCCCTTTTTGTTTACCCAGCTCCCTCAATGTGGGAGACCTGGGTTCGACCCCTGGGTTGGGACTCCTGGAGAAATAAAAGGCTACCCACTCCAGTATTCTGGCCTAGAGAATTCCATGGACTATGCGGTCCATGGGGTCACAGAGTCGGACACGAATGAGCAACTTTCACTCCCTCTTCCATTAATAATAACCCCCTTCTGTGTGGGATACTTTGTCTCCCCACAGTTCCATCTTGTGGACCTGACGGAGACTTGCCAACTGTAACTCACTGTTGGCTGGCATCAAGCCAATCTGAGTTCTCTCCAGGGTTTTCCCAAATTGGAACTGAGAACAAAGATTCAGTTTTGTTTTTTGGTTTTCTTAATATTTTTGTATTGGGAGTATAGTTGATTAATAATGCTGTGATAGTTTCAGGTAGACAGCAAAGGGACTCAGCCATACATATATATGTATCCACTCTCTCCCAAACTCCCTTCCCATCCAGGGTGCCACAAAACATTGAGCAGAGTTCCCTGTACTCTACAGTAGGTCCTTGCTGGTTATCCATTTTAAATATAGCAGTGTGTACAAGTCCATCCCTTCCCACTGCGCCCCCTGCCGCCCCTAGTCCTCAAAGAGTCAGTTTCTTGATGTGAGGTTCTGAAGCTACCAGCAGAATCTAAATGTCAAAATGGGTTGGTAAAACAAATTATAGTAATGTATGTAATGAATTTACAAAACAGCCATTAAAGCTGTGCCAAAGAATGTATTGCTATAACAGGGGTGGGGCAGGGGGAGCATATCACATAAGCATACACTGTACTCTAAGCTGTGGAAATACATTATATGCACCTTTGTATGTCAAATCTTTTTCGTATTTCTTCAAAAGTTCATGTGATATACAATCTTACTTTCGCATGAGTATATATGCATGAAAAGATCACACCCAAGTGTTGCTTAGAGACTTCCCCAAATCCAACCCCAACTCACGGAGGAATTAAGTCTCTTCTGGGTATGGAAGTGAGGGTGGTGAGTCACCGTGGCTCTGGGCTATACAGCTGAACATCTTGGGTTCACATCTACACATAGTTGTGACTGGAAGATTTCTACTAATAAATTCCCTCATGGTAGTGGTAGTGGGGACTAAAATCCAGGGACTATGCCATACCTTTGCAATGCTTTTCTTGTCCTTGACATTTCTACCTATGCGATTCTTCTTTCCAGAATATTCTCCTTGATCACACACACCTTTGGGAACCCCTAGAAAGGACATCTATCCTAGGAGGGTTACTCCCATCAGTAACATGGCCAACCCAAACCAGAACCCGTTCTATGCTGTACAAGATGTTTCCAGAGAGCCTTCTTTATCTAAAGTCCTCTCCTATCCTTCAAAATCTATTCTCCTGATAATAAAAACCAGAAGCCATTCTTCTGCTTTGCTGCTCTTGTCTCCTTCTAGCACACAGATAACTCTTCTCCCAACTTTATTAGCAAATACTGCTTCATAACTCTCTCTCCACAAACACCTGGAAATGGCAGCCTTTTTACAAGCAGCCAAAGGCCCGTACAGTCAAAGCTATGGTTTTTCCAGTAGTCATGTATGGATGTGAAAGTGTGAAAGTGTTAGTCACTCAGTAGTGTCTTTGTGACCCCATGGTCTATAGCCCACCAGGCTCTTCTGTCCATGGGATTTCCCAGGCAAAAATACTGGAGTGGGTTGCCATTCTCTTCTCAGTGGCAGGGATCCCCAACCCAGGGATCAAACCCCGATCACCTGCATTACAGGCAGATTCTTTACTGTCTGAGGCACCAGGGAACAGGTCCCTCAGAGTGGGAGAAAATAACAGCAAATGAAACAAAGGATTAATCTCCAAAATACACAAGCAGCTCATGCAGCTCAAATGCCAGAAAAACAAGCAACCCAATCAAAAAGTAGGCAAAAGATCTAACAAACACTTATCCAAAGAAAATATACAGATAGCGAATAAACACATGAAAAGATGTTCAACATCACTCATTATTAGAGAAACGCAAATCAAAACTACAATCACCTCACACCAGTCAGAATGGCCACTGGACCATAAGGAAGGCTGAGCAACAAAGAATTGATGCTTTAGAGCTGTGGTGCTGGAGAAGACTCTTGAGAGTCCCTTGGACTTCAAGGAGATCAAACCAGTCCACCCTAAAGAAAATCAACTCTGAATTTTCATTGGAATAGCTGATGCTGAAGCTCCAATACTTTGGCCACCTGATGTGAAGATCCGACTCATTAGAAAAGACCTTGATGCTGGGAAAGACTGAAGGCAGGAGGAGAAGGGGGATGAGATGGTTACACAGTATCACCGACTCAATGGACATGAGTTTGAGCAAACTTCAGGAGATAGTGAAGGACAGGGAAGCATGGCGTGCTGCAGTCCATGGGGTTGCAAAGAGTGGGGCACGACTTAGCAACTGAACAACGGGTACTCATTAATTGCTTAATATTTTGAAAAGACAGTCTTCTGAGAATAAGTTTAAGAAGCTGAAGAAGAACAAGTTGCTCAGACATAAAAGAGTCTATAGCTTAGCACATAATTTATTTTAGAACCCTTTAAAGAAAATCCATACCAGCTTCCAAATGAGTGTCAAGTTGCACTGAGTACTCTTAAATAGGCAAGCAGGACACAGTATAAACATTTAGAGTCAGTGAAAATGGGTCACCTGCAGCCTACCACTTCTTTACCATTAAACCAATAGCATAACAGATTTTTTTTTTCTTTTTGCACAGCAAGTGGTGCAAAATCAGACTTATCCAGACATCAGTAGAAAGAGCCCAAGAACAATTTCACCAAAAATGGGACATTTATCCAGGCTTTGTAATTCAGCTGAGAGATACCAAGATGAAAAGCAAACGATATATTCATTACTTACTTTAAAAAAGACACACAGATTTGAGAAGTGATTTCCTTAAGAATGCTGTCTGGGTTATTAGTCGGGATTATAAATCACACCAGATCCTGAAGTCTACTTAATAAAAAAATAAGTTGGAAATAAACAAATGATTAGTTTAAGGTATATGAATTTCTGAAACTCTCTTGGGGAGAATGTTCTATTATCATTATTACTGAACTGTTTTTAATCTCTGACATCAAAGCATAGATGTTAACCCTGGGGTTCTGAAACCCAAGTAACTCATAAATGAAATATTATGAGAAAATGCCACATAGTAACGTAAATCTGTCTGCCAAGTTTTAGCCAACTCACTTGTGACTTCATAAATAAAGAGAGATATGGGGGTTGGAATAGAACGAATCAGAAGACCTAGGTTCAAGCTCACCTTCACTGTTTACAGATGATATCAAGCAAACTGATCTAACTTGCCCAGCCTCAGTTTACTTAACTGAGGGTTTAAGAAAAAAATATGTAAGTAAAGCCCTTTATAAACGCCAAAGCACTACTTTAATATTCCAGCACTAGCTCCAGAATGCCTACATTTCTCCAACTATTGGACAGTCACAGAACTTTACGGTTGAACGAGAATCTCATTTTAGGGATGATAATGAAAAAACTAACGCCCAGAAAGGCATAAGAACCTAGTATACTGACAACATCTGTAAACTGGTCAGGGGTTAGGAAGAGGTTCTAGTTTTTTCACTATTGAAGTATGCATTTTAAAAGATGGTTCAAAACAAAGCTATCCTGGGAACTAATACAAATCCCTCCCCAGCAATACATGTATTTCTTCTGCTTTATTTTGCTTGTGTAAACTTTACTCCTGTAACAAATTAAATAAACTTTTCATCAGAAAGATAAAAAACAAAGCCATCTCTCTGACTATGAGATGCACAGCCTACTTGCAACCCAACCCAGACTGAAACCTTTACAATTGGGTTAGAAACGCCTAATGGAAACATCGACATAACACAAACGCCCAGCTATGCTGGCAGGCATCATTAGAATATGGATTACAATTCTACCAGCCCAGGGATACCGATTTTAATGTTCCTGGGAGATAAAGAATTAATCAGCAACTCAGAAGGGGATGTTGCCTAAAAATGAACAATTTAATCGAGAAAATTCCACTGTCTTTAAATTTGTGCCCTCAATCATCCACTATCAAAAACCCACTATGGCACCAAATAAATTGTGTGTGGTTAAAGAGACAAAATGTTCTTTTCTACAGGCTGTTATGGGAAGTAGAAAAAGGCTGACTATGACTCAGTTATGTTTTAGTTCCACACTGGACATAAATTATGATAATTTAGACATTCTGGTGGCTAAACCAAAAAAGCAGGAAAACCATGGCTCCCACGTCCCAGCAAAACTTAAGTTTGCAGCCTCACAGATGAAAGACAGGGTCATGAAAAGTGACCTTAAATTTATTTCTGGACTTTCCTGCCTCCACTAAAATCGATGACACTATTTCCCACCTCTTATTGTCAAATCACAGCAATCCGGAAGCCTGGACCGAATTCACTTGGCAGGTAACAGGAGCAACCCTAGGAGGAAGTCCTGAAGGATGTCAGATACCATATTTCCTTTACTCCCACATACTTTCCATCTTAATATCGCCAAGATATACTTACAATGAGTTCTCACTGACACCCACCAAGCATTCTGGCTGACATGAATTTTGCAGAAACTAGCATCTCTAGGGAAGGTCCCTTGTGAGGTCTTTAAGTAGCTTAGATGAGTAAAACATTCAGACTACCACTATAATGAACAGCTCTCGGTGGCTCATAAATTCTTTCATTCCCAGCAATCAAGAAGCAGCTGTTAAAATCCTGGAATCTTCCTAGTAGCAGATCTTAAATACCTCCAAGTTGGCCAGGGAAGGTTCCCAACTGCTTTCTTCTCCTCTCCCTCCCCCGGCCCCTCCCCAGGAGTGCCAAGCTGGCAGGAAAATGGGAAGGGAAAAAAGACCCAGGAAAGGAAAAAAGAGAGTGGGTAGCGGCTCTGGCGAAAGCAGAGAGGCAGACTCCCTTCATTTCCACTACAGAGAAATACCAACTCCGCACCAACTAACCAGGTGTCTCCTTTCTTCTCCCATCCCCACCCCCTCCAAACACATTAACTTCTGCAGTCTGATGGACTGGCATTTGGAGTTAATGACCTCAGCAGTCCTAAGCCCATTCCTCAAAGATTCTAAACCAAGCTCTTTCTTTCCTTGCCAGAGTTGGAGGCCCATCCCACGGGAAGATTCAGCTTCCTATTTCCTTGTATCTCGCCCAGACGGCGATGCTCCTGGGGTCAAGTTCAAGATGAACGTACCCTCCTAACCTCCAGGAGCCGACTCCACTGCAGGGAACAGAGTTACCTAGACGAGTCCCATCCTTCGAGGCACGGGGATCTGGGGCTGTCAGCAGTGGGCCGGAGGGGGCTGGGAGGGGAAGACTGTCGCCGAGCCCGTTGTCCTCTGAACCCCTGGCCGCGGCGCCGGGTTTCTACCTGGCCACTGCCGCATTTCCTCTAGGAGCCTTACACAATAAGTAAAGTAAGTTTTGCAAACGCCGGTTCAGAGACGTTTCTGTCTGCAAACACGGCGCATAATGCCTTGGGGCTTCCTTCCTCGCCAGCCGTTCCGGAAAGCTGCCGCGCCAAAGCCGGGAGCCCCTCACAACCCCAGAGCAGCGCGCCCGCACCCCAAAGTCCCCCAGAAAGAACGTGCGCCCTGACATAAGTCCCCCAAAAGAAGTGAGCACCCTTCATTCTCCAAGAACACAATCCTTATCTCGAACTCTCCCTCAGTGTCTAATCCTTGCTCACCCCCCTCACCCCACCCCCAAAAGAACGTGGATATACTCATCGCAGTATTCTCGGAAGCGAACAATACTTTCGACCTAGAGTGGGGCACTACTCTCCCCCCGAGGCTTAAGCTCAACCCGCCAACTTCGCGACCCGCGCTCATCTACACTTCGGAGGCACTCTGGACCCCGCTGTGCCAGGCGCGCCTCTCTCCCGCCTCCCCCGCCCCAGGTACCAGGCGCAGCCCAGGCCCTTGCCAAGCCCGAATGCTACAGAGGAGGCGGAAAGGGGAGCGCGGAGGCGCGCCGGGCGGGGGTGGTCCCGAAACTCAAGCATGCGGCCGCAAGATCCCGGTGCCCCCAAACCTCAGCTCTGCCCGGGGCCAGATTGGTCCGGCGCGGAGGGTAGGCGAAGAGAAGGCACAGACCCTCCGGAGCCGCCAGGACCAAGGCCCGGAGCGCACAACATGTCCGTGCCTATCTCCGGAAAGCTCCCGGGTGTGCCCAACGAAGGGGGGCAGGGAAGCTCCAGAAACTTTCCCACATGCCTTTCCACTCTCCCTATCACCCTCACCTCTCCCCAGACCCCTGCTCCCCTCTGCACCGCAGCAGCTGGCGCGGCTCGGGACTCGCGGAGGCCGGCGGCGGCGTCAGGGCGGCGGGAGTTACCTGTCGGGAAAGTTTCCAGCTCCTCGGCGCCGTTACCCACCCCCAGGGCCGGGCCTCGGGGCGCGGCCAGCTCAGCGCTCCGCGGCTGCCTCTCCTCCGGCTCCCAAGGCGGCCGCTGCTCCTGCAGCTGCCACTGCTAAGGCTGCGCTCCGGCCCGTCCCCCCGCCTCGCACAGCCCACACCGGGGCCTCATTGGCAGCGCGAATCCCCGCCCTCGCGCGTGTTCCCGAAGGCACCTTCCTCTCGCGCTCCCGCCCGAGCCGCGCCTCCAGCGTCCCTTCCCGCCCCGAGCTGCGGCGGCTCCCGGAACCGGTGGGACGCGGCGCGCGAACTTTCTGCAGGGACCCCAGCTTCGCTCAGGGGGTCTAGTCCCCGCGGCTGCGTCTGGGCCCTTCCAGGATTGGATCAAAATGGGTGATTGAATTTTTTTTTTTCCAACCTCTAAAAATCAGTGAAGTGGCCTGGCCTCCCCTCCTTGCTGCTTGTTGAAAACAACCGAGGAGGACATCTGGGAGCAATTAACCAAGCTGAAGTTTTGGTGGATGCTTTAGGGTGACTTGTGTGGCTTTCTTGAATTTTCTCTGCCTCACTTAACTACATACACTCACTTTCTAGGGCAAGAATGAGCTAACGCAGATGGGAGGTGTAAAGGGCATCTCGCCTGCTGTGTCTTTTTCTTTCCCGAACTCGAATTAGGGAGGTTCAGGGACCGGTGATTGCCTCGGACGTCCCCGGGGCCGTGTCCCTGCAGCCTCCTCCCACCGATCCGAGCTTGCCCTGTGCTGTCTGCGCGCGCGCACACACACACACACACACACACACACACACACACACACACACACACACACACACACACACACACACACACACACACACACACACACACACACACACACACACACACACACACACACACACACACACACACACACACACACACACACACACACACACACACACACGGGGGGGGGGCTGTGTTGTCTGCACACACACACGGAGTGCCGACATCATGCTTGTATCGGCGGGAGGAGGGAGGTATGGAGGTAGGAGAAATACAAAGATGCTATTATTGTTTCCGTGAGCAGCAGTAAATTAAGTTCTCGAGTTCCCAAAATGTTTTGTTATTCCACAGTAGAGGGAAAGCTGGGGTAGGGCCTATGGATTCGGGAACCCTGGGTTCCCAGGCAGGCAATTCAGCCCGCGGGGCGCAGCCCACTCCACACCCGAATCCCGTTAGACCAGCCTTGGTCTAAGAGCGATCTATTTAGGACCGTCGCTGCCTTGCATGACCTGCGGGAATCATACACGGGTCACCCCAATCATGTGTCTTAGAGCAGGGAATACAGAAGTTGCTATAAATGGATTTATTGGCAACCCCTAACCTTGCTGAGCCAAATACGCCTTTAAAGACAACTGTCTTTTAAACAAGTTCCCCCATAAAAACTTCAACCTCACGCAGAGCTTCCCAATATGAAGATACCCGGGGAGAGGAGCGTCCATGTTTAAAGTTCCTGTGAAGAGGGACAGGAAGTAAGATGCCACACAATCTCCTTACATAAATAAAAGATGACTGAAATTTGCTGGATTTTTCACCCACAGTTTCAAAGGCCTGATTATTACTATGTTGATACTTGAGCAGTAAACATACCAGCG
The DNA here is from genome assembly GCF_054371585.1 of Giraffa tippelskirchi. Taxonomy (NCBI): domain Eukaryota; kingdom Metazoa; phylum Chordata; class Mammalia; order Artiodactyla; family Giraffidae; genus Giraffa; species Giraffa tippelskirchi. Next base: position 99,247,178 of record NC_137277.1, read on the forward strand.
ACCTTGAAGTTTTCCTGAAATAAAGCAGGATATGAATATTTAAAATATAAACTTACTAAACCAGAAGAACTGTGACTTATTTCTTCACTCTGAAATGTCCCATTGCTGCAAAATATGGTAATATGTTTTAATTTCTCTTGAAATGCATGAAAGTTACCAGTCTTTCAACAACAGATGAAAAAGCAGGACAACAACGTTAATAATAAAAGAATGACACAATAGAAAGAAAAAAAAATCCACACACAGGCTAGTCTAACTAATCTGAAATGTTAAGATACAAAAGAAACAATCCTAGGGAAATAGACTAATAGTGTTCCCTGACTCCACCTTCTTTATAATGGGTGAAATGTACATTTTGCATTGCTCCTCTGTCTCTGGCTCTTCTATGTTCTCCAAGTTTTTTAAGAAATTGCTCAGTTGGATTGAGCTTTGAAGACAACAAAATTCATTTTCCCCCTTCCTCAAAGCTCCCTAAGTAGCAAGCAGAAGATCACATAAAGTAAATACATTAATTACCAGCATCGTTTTTAAATTATTTTTAGCTGAAAATTTTTTGTCTTTATAGCTTCAGAAGTCACAGTCATTAAAGAAATAACTTCATCACTGCCTAGTTAGGAGTGTTTAACATTCTAAACAGGCATACAGCTAGCAATCTGAAATTTGTACACAGAAGGGCCCTGTCTCCTGTTCTTCCTGTAGTGTTTATATAATCCAAACTACATATGTTATTATGCAGAATCTGATCTTCAGCTTTAAACAGCTAACATTACATACAGTATGTCATACTAAGAACATCAAAACCTGTCTTAAACTGGGAGTGAAAATGGTACATTTTATAGAAGACAAGGCCAAAAGCACAGAGTAATGAAAATTCATGGGTGAGAAAAAAGGAAGATTCATTAAGAGCTAGATGTAAGAAAAAATTTTGAGCATTTTCTAAGAAGCTAAATAACGGTAGTATTAGTGGAACACAGATTCAAAAAAATTAATGCTTTTTGAACATCTGCTTTTCCCTTAAAAAAATAAAAATGTTTTTGGTCAGTTGTTAGGTGAGGACTTATTTGTGTTTTTAGGGGGAGGTGAAGGCAAAAATCATTGCCTGCTTTTCTTATGGTCTTTCTGCTTATCCTACCCAGTTTTAAAAAACTCACTCATTACATTTTTGTAGATTCCAGTAAAAAAAAAAAAAAGAAATATAGCTCACATGAATATTATATATTGAACACGTTCACCAAGCATGCATACAATATACTGGATTCTATTTTTAAATTTTCTGTCAGTTTGCCAGCAATGTAGCTTTTCTCAGCAGAGTGAAAGAGTGAAAGAAAACAGCAAATAATAAACCGGTTATTTTACCCTGCAATTTACTGCCCTGGGCAATAGGCTGAGGAAGGCGTGAGAAAAGAATGTGCCTTGTGAGTGAGAGCGTGGTTTTTTCCCTTGCTCAGATTCTTAAGTACATCTATTTTAAAGCAAGCCTAAGTTAGGATCATAGCCAGTGTTTATTATGATATGTGTAGTATAGAAGACATAGTGAGAAGTGAAATGTTTAAAACAGTATAGTAATTAAATGCAAAAACTGAGACAGGACTTTAAAAAAAAAAGGTAAGGTAGGCAATCCAGACTCAAAATAATTGAGCCCACAAACATTTTTTGCCTACTTTGGAGTGTTTTTTAATGTTTACAGAATTCATTCTCCTTTGATTCATTCATTCTTCTTTCCCTTGTAACTCTGTGGAGAGGAAACAAAATTTTAAAACCCAGGGACTGATGAAATAAATTGGGTTATAGTTAGAAATCAGAAAAAGAAATTATGTACCCTTACTGCATGTGTAATAATCCATGGTCATCTACATATACCAGCACATGGTCAGATGTGGGATAATGGCAGACATCCATCCAGGGATGTCAAAAGCCATACTTGGGCACAGTTATTCAGGCAGTTAAATTAAAAGAGTCATCTAAAGGGACATATGAACACCTCTGCACATCAAGCACATGGCCTGCCAATATTGTAGAAACTTATCCAATAGGGGCCAGACAGTGAATTATTTAAACTGATAAGGAATCCACTGAGGGAAGAAAGTAGGGAGGTAGATTCAGGGATTCACATTTCCTTATGACAATATAGGAGTAACTAAAATCCTGGGAGAATCTGCTTTAAAATGACATGCCATCTGACGAACATTTTAAATATAGATTTAGCCCTATCTTGTGATGGTGAAATGGTCTGTCGGGGGAAATAGAAATTTCCCATGTTCAGGAAGAATGAGGTAATGCAATTAGGTAATAATCCCTCCAATAAATGTTGAGTCTGGTTAAGATGGCTTAAAAAGAAAGGAGAAATGTGTTGCTTAGTTTCAGTGTAACAAATGCATTTTAATGTTCCCCACCATGGGAGGGGTGCCTTCCTTCTTCTCAGTAAGTTGCACAAAAAGTCTGGACATTACAGGAATAATATTTAGACTCTAGAGTTCTGACTTTGGCAGTTATTGTTTGTGACTCCCGGCAATTCACTTAGTTTTTTTGAACCTCCGATCCCTCATCTTTGAAATAAGGAGGATACCCTGGAATTTCTGCTTCCCAGTTTTGTTGAGAAGATTAAATGAAATAAGGTGGAAAGCATTTAATAAATTAGAAAATGCTTTACAATTGTTAATTTTTATTTAATAAATAATAAGCTATGTTTTTCCTCCCCATTACCTGGGACCGCTTTGATTGGAATAACAACCTAGAAACTTGATCAGAGCAGCCCAGAGGGCCCACGTTTGCCAAATGTGAGAAGGAGAGAGCCTGAACAATGATTTAGTAGTAGATAATAACATAAATCAAACTCTCAGAGGTTCATCTGGGGCTAAATTGGCAGTTCTTGTCTCCAACAGCAGCAGTGAGGAGACATTTACAGTTATATTTTTACAGAAGCCATTTATGTTTTTCTTGTGTGTTAATGTTAAGGAGGAAAAATTGTAGTATATATACAATACAGGTGGACCTCACTTTATGCAAATCAACATGGAAACCCTTAATTACACAACATATTGATTACAACGAAATATTTCCTTTTAAAAAATTCTTGCTGAGATTCTTTGCCAGTGCCACTACCATCTTATTTACATTATTAATGACTAATAATCATCCTGTCAATTCTGTGAAATAGTACTGATGCACTAAGGAGATTATGAGCTTGAACCCATATAAACATTTTTTTGTAACACCAGGCAATAGTCAAAACTCCTTTGCAGTTGCATATTTACTTGGAGAAACATAAATCATAGACCAGCACCTACCACAACATTTGGTTCAAAGGGCAGGGAGCAGGAGGCATAAATGTGGAGAGTCTAGCCCAAACGGGGTTTTTTTTGTTTAAAAATCAGTTTGCTGTTTCCCCTTTGATGATCAAACAAATCTAATCCAGAAGGATGGGGAATATCGATACCATTGATGATGATGATAATTGATTTCCTAGAACAGAGAGGGATTTCTCTACTAAAGGGCAATGCAGAATAGACAGAGACAACTTCCAAGCCAAAATGTGCATATAGCAGAATTCCTCCATTTAAAAAACTGTTTTTTAAAACTAGTCTTGGGATTTAATACAATAATCAGAAGTTCTAGGACTTCCCTGATGGTCCAGTGGTTAAGAATCTGCCTGCCAGTGCAGCAGCCATGGGTTCGATCCCTGGTCCCAGAAGATCCCACATGCCTTGGGGCAACTAAGCTCTGCACATCACGACTACTGAAGCCTGTGCCATCTAGAGCCTGCACTCCACAACAAGGGAAGCCACCGCAATGAGAAGCCCTCGCATCACAATGAGTAATCCCAGCTCATGATGATTAGAGAAAGTCTACGTGTAGCAATGAAGACCCAGCACAGCCATAAATAAATAGATAGAAAAATAAATAAATAATTTTAAAAAATAATTAGAAGTTCTGTCTAAAACAGTCTATTAAAAATCTTTAGAGTTGGGGCAGACATCTTTCAATCTACACTTTGGCACTCTAGATCTTGGTGTATGTCAAGTCTAAATGTTTCAATGGCTTTAACAGGAATCATATCTGCCTAAGAGAAAATAGGGCATGATGTAATTATCTCTGGGCTACATTAGAGGAGTCACTCCTTACCTAGAGAATTTGCTTTAAAAACCAGCTACTTAGTAAAGATTGATTTGACTACCTAGTGAGTTGTAGCTAAAGCCCTGTCACCTTTCAGTGAATTCAAAGCTCTTCTAGCTTTTACAGTTAATCTAGTTCCTCTCAGTCTTCAAGATCTTCTGTGCCTTTGAAAAGACCACCTGAAGGGAAAGAGATTATTGATACAATTACAATAGAAACAGGTTAAAACAAGATGTCAGAAGCCCAAAATAAGACAGCCATCACTGAGGGTTAAAATTAGATGATGTCCTCTTAGGCTCTTCCTCCTCTTTCTAATTCTCCATGCCCTCATCCTACCCCGAGGAGCCAACCAGAATGCTAGAGGCCTAAATCTTGTTGACAAAGAATTGGTACCGAAAATTAAAAAAAAAACTGTCCTAATATTTATCTGTGAAGCTATATTTAGCATCCCAAAATCAGGTGGCATGCAGAGAAACTGGATCACTCATACATCATTGGTGGAAATATAAAATGATACAGCTACTCTGGGAAACGTTCCCTCGTGTTCCAGTGGTTAAGAATTGGCTTGCCAATGCAGGGGATACGGGTTTGATCCCTGGCCGAGGAAGATCCCACATGCCACAGAGTAATTAAGACCATGCACAACTACTGAAGCTGGTGCCCTCTAGGGCCTGTGCTCCACAACGAGAGAAGCCACCGCAATGAGAAGCCTGCACACTGCAATGAAGAGCAGCCCCTCTCGCTACAACTAGAGAAAGCCTGCATGCAGCAACAAAGACCCAGGGCAGCCAGAAAGAAATAAACAAATACATATATAAATCAAAAAGTTTTTAATTAAAAAAATAAAAACTAAATATGTAACTGCCACATGACCCAGAAATTGCACTCCTGGATATTTATCCCAGAGAAATGAAGACTTGCGTTTCAAATGAAGACCTATATACAAATATTCATAGAAGTTTTATTTGTAATAACAAAAAGTAGTAACAACCCAGACATCCTGCAACAGATAGATCATTAAACCGGTCTACCCATGCCCTGGAATATTTACACAGCAGTTAAATGGAATAAACTATTGTTACACACAGCTTGGCTAAATCTCCAGGGAATTATGCTGAATGAAAAAAAGCTAATACTAAAAGGTTACATACTGTATGATCCATTTATATAAAATGCTTGAATTGACAATATTATGAAATGAAAGATTATTGGTTGCCAGGAGTCAACATTGGTACAAGGGAGAAAAGTGAAAGCGTTAGTCACTCAGTTGTGTCCAACTCTTTGTGACCCCATGGACTGTATAGCCAGCCAGGCTCCTCTGTCCATGGAATTCTCCAGGCAAGAGTACTAGAATAGGTAGCCATTCCCTCTCCAAGGATCTTCCTGACCCAGGGATTGAACCTGTGTCTCCTGCATTGTAGGCAGATTCTTTACCATCTGAGCCATCAGGGAAGCCCTGGTACAAGGGAGAGGAGGGCTTAAAAGGACAACAGAAGAGATCTTTGTAGTGACAGACATGTTCTGTTTCTTTACTATGTCGATGTCAATATCCTTGTGATAACATTCTACAGTTTTGCAAGATATTACTGTTTGTGATAAACTGAGTAAAGGGGACAGGAGAGCTCTACATTAGTTCTTATAACTGCATGGGTTATAAATAGTGATGTCAAGACAAAAAGTTTAATTTTAAAAAGTCAGATGGCAAAAATACTCAAGAAGATGAAAACCAAAATATTAATAGAAAAAAAGTGTTATTAAACAAAAGGTCCTGTGTATCATCACTCAGAATGACAAACATATCAAAAGCAAAGACTGTCTCCACATGTTGATTAAAACATAACATCCAGAGGCCCTTGAGAACAGTGATACATACAATAAACAATGTGTGTGCATGCTCAGTTGCGTCCAACTCTTTGTGACACTATGAACAGTAGTCCACCAGCCAGGCTTCTCTGAATTTTCCAGGTAAGATACTGGATTGGCTTGCCATTTCCTACTTCAGGGGATCTTCCTGACCAGGGGATCAAACCCGCATCTCCTGTGTCTCCTGCATTGGCAGGTGGATTCTTTACCACTGCATCACAATAAATAATGCTGATGTCCAAATGGCAAAGCAGTTTAAAGCCTGCTCATAGTGAATCTGACAGCTTTTCCCAACTAGAATGTGAGCTCCATAAGGACAAGGAATATGTTGCGTGATTGAATGAATATAAATTGTGCATTTTCCCGTTATTTATTGCTGTGTACTAACCCATCCTAAACTCACTTTCTTTGTAGGATAGCGATTTAGGATTTGACTGGGCTCATTTACGCAGTTCCCACCCAGCTTGCAGTCAGAATATGGCTCCTGGGGGTCTGGTACTGGACTGAGAAGATACAGAAGAATCGAAATTCCTTAGGCATCTCTATCTGACTCCACTTGGTGGCCAGCATAGTCAGCCTCTCACATGGGCAGCCGAGGATTCACAGCTGTGTCCCCAAAAGCAACTGTGGAAGGTGCATGGCCCTTTCTAACCCAGACACAGCAGTCACACAACAACTTTATTGCTCTTGTTGGGAGTGGCTGTGGTGTAATAAAAAGGCCTTGGGCTTCAGAGACACGCAGACCTGCATTTCACAGCCCAGTTCCCCCTTCTCTGCAACCCAAGGTGAAACTGTTATCTTAATAACTGGCATCAGAATTCACCTTTTTGAAGGTATTTATTAGGAACATATTTATTGGGTCAGAGGTGAGACCTTTGAACCTGAGTGTAAGTTGAGTGGCAAGGCATCATAGACAAGGGCCAGACCGCACTGAGTGTGACAAGGAGAGGAATTTTTGTCTGTTTCTGAGGGGGGAGGTAAGAATAAACTGTAAGATAGCCAAAGGTACAAGGCAATGTGTATGAATAACCACCCCCTGACTCCACTGCCCTGAGAAGGTCCCTCCAATGGAGGGGCTAAAGAACATTTTAATAATGATAGAATGCCTATTTTTAAATTGAAAGTTGTTTATGGTAACATGTTGCTTCTGTGGGTCCTTCTGTGCCATTCTCTCTCCCTCTGCAGCTGACACACAAATTATACTCTAATGACAATGATTGCAATCAGTTTTCAATGTAATGGCACCAAGTAGATATTCAATAAATAGTAGCGGGTATTATAGTTATTGATCAAAACTTCAAATTTTGGTCCCCACTGGTGGCTCAGTGGTAAAGAGCCTGCCTGACCTGCAGGAGACACGTTCTGGGAGGATTCCGCATGCCATGGAGTAGTTAAGCCCATGCACAACTATTAAGCCTGTGCTCTAGAGCTTGGGAGCTGCAACTACTAAGCCCACAGGCGCAGCTACTGAAGCCCACGAGCCCTAGAGCCAATGTTCCACTGCAAGAGAAGCCACTACATTGAGAAGACCTCACACTTCAAATAGAGAGTAACCCCCACTCGCCACAATTGGAGAAAAATCAGAGCAGCAGTGAAGATCCAGCACAGCTAAAAAATAAATACAATTATTTTTAAAAATCCAAATGTTATATGTCTTAACAAAAATGACTAATTAATTATTCCTGATATACCAGTTAATAACATCAGAGAAACCTTGGTTTTAAAGGGCTTAACCGATAATAGTGTGTTTCAGGCTCACTTAAGTGGCAAAGTCACAGGTAGAGTAAGCTTCAAAATTGGATGATCCAGCAACTCAACAAGGTCATCAGAGACTGATTTTCTTTCCACCCTCTGCTCAGTTACGTGCCATGTGAGCTTCATCCTTCATCTTGAAACCGATTCCCCTTGACAATGGAATGTGGCTGCCAACTGCAACTGGGCTATGTTTCCCTGTTTGCGTCCAGTAGGAGAAAATGCATATTCTTGTCCCAATGTTATAAGCAAGAGTACTGAAAGCCACCTTTATTGAATCATCTGAGGTCCAATGTCCACTTCTAAGTCAGCGTCAGTGGACAGAGGCGGAAATGTGCTGATTGGCCTGAGTCAGTCACGGCCTATCTCTGGTGTGATCTCTCTGGTGTTAGAAGAGGAGGTTGTTAGTTTGCCTGGAAGCATGTAGGCAGTACCAGGAAAAGGTAAGTTCCCCAAAGAATATCAGATAAGGAAGAAGCAAACCAACAACATCCACTATAATTGACAAATATGGATAACAAACAAAAATTCTTCAAATTATCACCTCTATGAGAGGAAATAACCAAGGGAAACTTTGGTGATTAAAAAAAAGTTATATGTTTTTTACCACAATTAAAAAGAAAAACAAGTTGGGAAGCACAGATATAACAAGAAAAAAAAAAGCAAAGAGAAGAGAAAAGGAGAATACATGGATTAAAAATGAAAACAGAGGGATTGGACAGAAAAAAACATAAGCAAAGATAACTTTTTTAAATTTATTTATTTTAATTGGAGGCTAATTACAATCTTGTAGTGGTTTTAGGCAAAGATAACTTAATTGTAAGACTCTTGGCTCAAGAAGAAGCTAATGGGTTTTTTTTTTTTTTTGAACACAAATGACACAGAGGCCTAATTATAAGGCTTATTAGAGTCATCAGCAAAATGGAACAGAAAAGAACAGAACAACTTGTAATAAATCTCACCTAAAAAAGGTGGGAACAATACTAAATAGGGCTGGCTGCAAGTAAAGAAGCACTGAAACCCAATTATCTAATGGCAATATTTATGTGATCTGTTCCCTTTTTAATGTATAAATGTTTTGAATACTACAAATGGAATAAGAAAAGAGTTAACAAATATTGAAATTATATGATATTTATATTAGTTTCCTGCAGCTGTAGCCACAAACTACCCACAAACTTGGGGGCTTCAAACAACAGAAATTTACTTTCTCCCAGTTCTGGAGGCCAGGTATCAGCAGTAGGAAAATGCTCTCCGCTCTAAAGAGTCCGAAGGCTCTGGGGGAGAGTTCTAACTTACTTCTAGTTCCCAAGGGCCTCAAGCATTTCTTGGCTGTGCCTGCATAACTCCAGTGTCTGCCTCCACCTTTGATGGCCTTCTCTGTGTCTGCCTCTTCTCTTCTGTCTCAAATCTGTCTCTGCATTTTTCTCATAAATATGCCTGTCATTAGATTTAGGGCCTCTACCTAGATAGTCCAGGATGATCTAATCTCAATATCCTTAATTTAATTACATCTGCAGAGACCTTTTTTCCCAATAAGGTGACATTCACAAGTTCTAGGTATTTGGACATGCTGTGCTTGGTCAGATGCTCAGTCATGTCTGACTGTTTGCAACCCCATGGACTGTACCCCGCCAGGCTCATCTGTCCATGGTATTTTCCAAGCAAGAATACTGGAGTGGGGTGCCATTTTCTATTGCAGGGGATCTTCCCAACCCAGGTATCGAACCTGTACCTCTTATGTGTCCTGCATTGGCAGACAGATCCCTCACCACTAGCGCCACCTGGGAAGCCCTATTTGGACATGGACATATCTTTTTGTCAGGCAGCCATTCAACCTACTAAAGTATTTGTTAAAAAAGAAAACTAAGCTAACCAAATTGTATAAGGAACCTAAATACTAGATTTAAATTTACAAATCAATTACATTTGCTAATGAAGTGTTTACTTTTATTTTTTCTCTATAATACAAATAATTTTTGTATTAAATGAATGCACATATATGTTATCATCTAGAAATGTCTATCATTTTACTTAAAAATACACAGAGCACTTAGGTTGATGACAAATGGGTAAAATCCATTTCCAGTAGTATTTTTTAATGCAAAATAAAGCTTTGGGGAGCCATCATACATACGTTACCTTAATAAAATATATATTTGAATTATAAAACTCAGTTTATAAGTCAGGATCTAGTCAGGAAAATAGAAAGCAAACTAGGTATACTTCAGAGTGAGCATTTCATACAGGAAACTATATTGCTGGGAGAGTTGAAAGGTCACAAAGGGAGGGGTAGGTAACCCTGAGATTAGTAGGACAGAAAGTGTTGTTATTCAGTTGTTTCTGGCTCTTTGCAACTGCCTGAATCTCAAGGAGGAATTTCCATGGACAGCTTCTCTTCTATGGGATTACCCAGGCAAGAATACTTGAGTTGGTTGCCATTCCTTTCTCCAGGAGGACAGAAAGAAAAAAGGTGGGAAAACAAAGAGGAGGAGATAGCACTATACTAGCTCAGGACTGTACTTCTTACTGTGTCCCTGGGAGTGCTAAACGGGATGCTGGGAACACCAGGGACAGGGTATCCAGAGACAAAGTCACTTCTAAAGATACTGCCAGAAACAGAAAAAAAAAAGAGAATTATGACTTCTCCCCTCTGTTCCTCTAATGCCTTCTAATTCTCTGCTGGCACCTTCTACTAGGAGAACTTAACAGGAGGCCAGCTAGAAAGGAAGCCTGGGAAATGCAGTTTCTGGGCTCTTAGCCCCAACATTTCAAAGCAGATTGTAGAAGGGTTGATGTGGAGCTCAGAGACAGCAGGTAAACAGTCAACACATCCAGTGGTTTAGAGAAGCAGGTGTACTTCTACATTGCTGATAACACTGAGTCAGAGCACAGCTGGTGATAAGGAGCTCTTCATACTCACTGACTAAACAGTGCCACTTAGGGGAACATCATTGAAAGAAATAAAGGCAAAAAAGAAATAAAAAATGTGTACCAAGTTGTTGAAAGTAGCCTCATTTATAATAGCAAAACCAGAGAAATAGCCCATACTCTCAACAGGAGGGAGACAATTGAGCAAATTATGGCAAAAGGATGTAATAAAATACTCTTAAAGCTTAAAAAAAAACACCCTGTATTTCAAATAAGTATGAAAATGTTCACATAAAATAAATTAAAGAAAAAAGTAGAACCTAGAATTGTAAGTGTACTATAATAATTACAATTGTGTAAAAATGTGCAAAAGTAGATTAACAAAGATCAGGGGAGACTTGAAGAAATGAAACTAGTCTAGAGCTTCATGTTTCTTAGGCTTCCTTTCTTCTATAAAGTTGCTTAAATTCTTAATTAAAAAAGAAAAGTAAATGCCTTTAATTGTATTTTTAGATTCCAAACTAACTAAAAAGTATGTTTCATGTTAAGCTGCTTTGAAGAAAAAAACCAACACACAGGCACACACACAAAATACAACCTGGCTAACCATTCCCACCATAGCACTTTTTACAACTCTGGCATTAATCACTGCCATGGCCCGAGGCCAGTGTCCAATTGGTCTAGAGATTTTATTTTACAACCTGAGAACACTGGCTGGCTCTGAGTGCCTCTGCTCTCCTGCCCCAAGCTGAGCCTTTCTTCTTGTTGCTATAAAATATTTCATGTATTTTGCTACAGGCCAGAAGCTGTTAAAGTTAACTAAAGCAATGAATAAAGATAACAGGTTGAGTAAAAAACAAATACCCCCCCCCCGAAAAAAAATCATTAGCTATTAGCATGTTAATGACTCAAAATGGTCTGTTCTCCTTCCCCCATCCCCGTACCCCTCAAGCCTGAAGTGCCTTATACCTTGCCTGAAACAAAATTCCCTAAACCCAGAGAGCAGAAAGGCCACACCTTGGATTCACCCCTCCCCCAACCCATGTTGCTTCCCAGAAACTTGATGTTCCATGTATTTCGCACTCATGAACTCTGCCTCATTAACAGGCTCGTGCAGATGCTTGTCACAGCTGCCTCAAGACTCTTTGGAGTCTGAGAGTATGTGGTTACAGCAGGGAAAGAATGACAGCGTAACTGCCTCCCATAGGGACCTGCTGGCAGATTGCCCAAGAGACCTTGGCCGTGCCCTGGGTTGGCTTTCTGTGTGATTGATTAAGCAGTCAGAGGCCTTCCAGGAGAACCAAGTTCCCAGCTTGATCAGCTTGTCATTTTTGCCTTTTATGATTGCTTGAGAATTACATTCCGAAGGGTGTCTAACTTTGTTCCATTTTCTCCACCTACCATCTGTGTGACCCTAGTTAAGTTATTTCAGCCTCCATGCCTCGGTTTCCTAATGTATAAAACAGGGAAATAACAGGAAATGGCAGTAGTTGCTTCATAGTTTCGTTGCAAAGATCAGGGTTAATGCCCTCAAGGCCTAATGGGGGATATTGCTAGTTATCTACCCAAGATCCATTCTACATTCTTTTTATTACAGAAACACAATTTTGTTTGAGGTGGCAATGTGCCCAGCTAAAGTACTCCATCCCCAGACTCCTGTATAGCTATGGTGACCATCTGATTCTGTTCTACAGGGAGGGGCTTCCAAGAAAGCGATGGTTTCTAATTAAAAAATAAAGGGACAGAGCCAGTTAGCATGTGTATTTTGCTCTTTGCCCTTTCTGCTTCATTCTGTATAGAATGGGGCTACCAGGAAGAAAAGCAGCTATCTTGCAACTAAGACAACACAAGCTCTGTGCTAAGCATGGTAGATCAGAAAGTTAGAAGGAACCTGCCTTGATGACTTTCTCAAGCAGCTGTACCAGGACTGGGGTACCTACCTCCTAACTTCTTGTTAGATGAGAAAAATGAACTTCATTTGGCTAAGCTACTGGGGTCAGGTTTCTGTTAAATGCAGCTGAATGAAATCCTGACCTAAGCACTCAGCATACTGCCTGCCAATAGTAATAATAAAGATTACTTTTTATTTTTCTATAAAGCATCATGATTATAAGTCAGCTGTCATTGCAATGAGCACTATGGGAGATTCACAATTATTGTTCTGGAATTTAGTTATGGTAAATAGTGCATAAAGTAATCCATTGTCAACTACAGCTGGTAAACATTCTCATTAGAGACACTGGTTGTAATAATATTTGTTTGAATAGAATTTGACATTGTATTGTCATTTTTTAAAAATGATGCTAGGTTATACTCAGCAAGTCCTCTAAGGAGATTATTTACTGATAAGTCTAGAAAACATCTGAGGGGGGAGGGAATGAGACGTTGAAATATTTTGATGAATGTTTATCTTGTTTGGTGGAAAGAAATGTTCATTTCCAAGAGATGCTTTCTTTATTTTCATTTATGAATATAGTAGATTAGTTTCTTTGGAACTCAAGAACATTTTAATGCTTTCTAAGTAAGACTGGTGGTGGGGGTAGGGAGAATGTTGTTGATTCATCCGAGAGTTGGTCTGAAATTTACTTATAAACCCTAGGAGATTTGTCAAGACTTTCTCAAGGGTTAGTGAGAATGACACCATAAATAGCTTGCCCTCATATCTCTGTTTCCCCTAGCTCCCCTACTTGGACTGCAACTGCTTGGATTCATCCTCAATATCAGAAAACTATTTCTATTAATAGCTTCCATCTGGAAATATAACTTCACCACACTGACCAGGGTGAAACTGGAGAAGCTCTCAGATGTCTCCGCAATCCACTAATTAAATCATGGTTCTATTTCCTCCATTTTTATACTTTCTTGTTATAAAAAGTAGAGGAAAGTAAGAGAGTAGGTTGGGTTAGGCTGCAGGGACAATACTAAAACCTCAGTGGCTAAAGATACCAAAATGTATTCCTTGTTCTCTCTCTTCAGCCTCTATGGGTCAGCAGGACATGCTCCTCATTACAGTTGTTGAACCCAAGCTGAGAGAAGCCACCACCTTGAATGCTGCCAGTCACCATGTCAAAAGAAAGAAAAGTGCCCTGGCAGTTTCAAATACGTGTCACTTTTGCTCACAACTCAACAACTAGAACCAGTCCCTTGACTCCAGCAACCAAAAATGGGCCATGAGGGGCAATCCTACTATGTACTGGGAAGGGGAGCCCCAGAAAAAGTTGGCAAATTGCACTGATATTAGAGAAGTAGCATCGGTGAGTGCCTGTTACATACCAGCTCTGTGTCACAGCACTTGTGTTATCTAATTCTCATAACAAGTTTTGATATTAACTTTAATTTTCAAGTGAGAGATTTGAGGCCTATGTCAAGTAATTTGTTCAAGAGTTCCAGCTAATATGTAGATCTCATTTCATTTTCATCCGATTCCAAAATCTGTGCTTTTTCCATTATTTCCTGAAGCCTCATAGTACAACGTTCAGCTGCTCACAGCCTCACAATCTTGGGGTGATCAAGTGAAAGATGGGGTAGGGAATGGAAAGAAGGGTTTATTAAGAAATGATTTTCTCTACAAAACCAAAGGGTCCATATTTCTGTGGCCTCATTAGTATCAGAGGGGACCAACCAAACTAACCTAACCAAGAATCCAAAATGTAACCCCCCAGAACAGAAACAAAAAGTGACTAAAATGAGACTATTCTAAAGGAGACACTAAGCCTGCCAAATGGGTCAGACAGACAGTGTAACCAAATTGAGAGGCAGCGTTATGCTATTTCTGTTCCTCAAAAGTCTTTAAGTGATCCCTTCAGAGTGCCTATTACCCAGGGTGAAGCCCCATTGCTTTCAAGAGTTCTCTTTGTTGTTCCATTATTCTCACTCTTAATCCATAAGATTATTTACAATTTTGGGAAGTTCATTAAAAACATTATGTATATATTTTATATTATTGCTCTGAATATACAAGTTCCGACAGGGATTCACATTTTGACTTGAAGTGTGTACTCAAGGATGCCAGCGAGAAGGTTTCTATCTAGAAGTCTCAAGCAGAGCACAGTTGTATACTATTGACCTGCCACAAAAAGGGATGTAATTTTCAGTACAGAGAGAATGATACTTTAAGCTTTTAGAATAGTTTTTTTCACTGGATCTCATTTCTACTACATAATGGCAAGACAAGTATTCAACCAAAGTTGAAGATGTGGGGCTTCCCTGGTGGCCCAGTGGTCGTGAATCTGCCTGCCAATGCAGGGGACACAGGTTCAATCCTTGGTCTGGGACGATTCCACATGTCTCAGGGCAACTAAGCTCAAGCGCCACAACTACTGAGCCTGTGCTCTAGAGCCTGTGCTCTGCAACAAGAGCAGCCAGTGCAAGGAAAAGGCTGCACACAGCAACAAAGAGGAGTCCTTACTCTCTGCAACTAGAGGAAGCTGTGCAGCAACAAAGACCCAGGGCAGCAAGAAATAGATACATTAAAAAAAAATGTTTTTAAAGTTGAAAACGTGGATGTAATACAGCTAGATTTTTGATTTCTCTAAGTACACACTAAAAAAAAAAAAATCTAAACTTGGAGCTATATAATTTCTCCTCTTGTGAAGACTTATATTTTAAAAATGCTTGTGATGTAATGTTACATGTAAAAGGCAGTCCTTACACGTTTATGGTGCCACTGGTTCTAGACTGCTGGGCAGCCAAATCTCACCAGCTTCAATATACCAACTTGGAGGTGCATGCATGGGTCAATGCCCACCTCACCTCTGATTAGGTCTATTTTAGCAATACGTATGTGAATTATAGATCAGAGATGATTTCCCACCTCCTGCTTGTCAATTTTTCTTTAATATTACTTATATAACACTTTTATGACAAAATGTAATTTAAATTTGAAAAGAACATTTACAATAAAAGTTCAAATACTGCAGATAACACAATTCTATATTACTATTTTTTTAATGGAAATTACTGTGAAGATAGCATATCCAAGACTCAAATAGTACTCTTAAAATAATCAGTAATGCATGGAAGTCAAAACTCAGTTTTAACAGGAATGTCCTAGCATTGAGGGTCAACCCCTCCTTATAACAGCCAAAATTTAAGTCACCTGAATAAACAGAGAGACAAGAAGGAAAGGGCAATCTGAACTCTGCAACCTCTCATATTTAAAAGAAGAAACAGAAGAGGTAATTCCAATTGACCCCTTGTGTTTTATGGGTTTTGCATCTCTGGGAGGGTTAAGATGACAGCCCATTCTAAACACACGTCCATTTACATTAGCAGCTTTTTCTATGGGTGACTTAAGTGCATATTTGAAACATTCCAACAGAGAAACAAAAAAGACATCAAAGAACCAAATAAATCCACACAAACATGGGAATTTGAGAGCCAGTTTATTTGGACTTTATCTCACTCTTATTTGCCCACCACAATCCAAATGAGACCATAAAATGGTACCCAAAAGACCTGCCTTCCATAGTCAAAACAGTATGGATCTGGACTCTCTGGGGAATGCTACAGTGGCTGCTTTGGTTGTATTAGCAAAGGTGACTAGCAGAGGATGTTTGGACAGTTATTTTACTAACATATTTTAAATGAGTCAAATAAGTGTCAAGTTCCTGTCTGAACACTAATTAAGACTGGATACTAAAAATGAGTAAGAACAACTTGAGAGCAGATTTTATACTATGTGGGTGGTTAACCAAAATGGCCATAACTTGAATGGCCCTGAACACCCCAACTTGGGTTGATGATGTAATTCAAGTTAAACAATTACTTTAACTTTTCAGAGGCTGATGGTCCAGGTCTGGCTAGATTCCTTTGTCTTAGCCTAACATTCTGTTTTTAATGACTTTTCCCCTTCTTCTCCTACACTCCTTTCTCCCTTGATGGTATCATTACATATGGAAAATTGCAGATGTTTCGTTTATATAACAGGCAAGATTAATATTTACTTTTAAAAAAAATCTGGAACATGGATAAAATCCATATAACAGCACATACAATACTTCCATTAAAAACTTGGAGGCCATTAACTTTTGAAAGAGCTAAGGAATGTTTTTAGATGGAAAGGAAGAAATGATGAGAATATTTGCTCAGGATGCAGATAACAGTCCCCTGGTACCATTAGCTCAAAAAGAATTAAATGTAACCATGAACAGGGGAAGCTGTGAAGTCAATGGTATTTTTTTTAGGAAGTTCTTACTTTGCACCCTGGCTAGACTGATTTTCTGGCTTTACCCAAGGACCACAGAGATAAAATAATTGGGTAGAAGAGAAGAATCTGAATAAAAGACAAAAGCTGAAATTCTGATGGGTACAACCCAACGAATGCTGTGGAGTTGATGAGAAAGAAACAGATGTTAAACACGTAACTTCTTTAACTGGTGTCTTAACTAGTGACATTACCATTAATCAAAACTGCAAATTTAAGTACTGGTTCTTTAAGGGAAAAAAATCAGAAAGGGGTTCTTTGTCCTTTGTTAACACAAACATAAATATTTGTTCAACAGAGAGAAATGCCCTTCTGTGGTTTTCTCCTTTGCAAGTCAGGGATGACTGGGTAATATTTAGTCAGAAAAACATAATGATTGATGACTGGAAATGTCTTATGTTTTATATTACTGGGAGCAGAAATTTTATGTTTTTGGCTTGTTTCTCTGTATATAGTCACCACTACTAGTCATTGAGTTTCTCACATGTTTTTTGAGATATGTATTATTCTTTCTAGGTTTAATGATGAGCTAGACCTTCCAAATGAACTATTACTTTTCCTTAAAGATTGTCTTTTTCAACATAAAATTTTTTAATTTATAAATCATAAATATCTAGTATTATTGCTGAAAGTCTAGAAAACTTCTTATCCTAGTGATTTAAAAAAATTTGAATGAGACTTGAAAATTCTAATCCAATTCTGAGACTAGAATGAAATACCATGTTGTAAAAAAAAAAAAAAAACAGAAAATTAACAAGTGATGCAGTATTAATTGGAGAAGGCAATGGCACCCCACTCCAGTACTCTTGCCTGGAAAATCCCATGGACGGAGGAGCCTGGTAGGCTACAGTCCATGGGGTCGCTAAGAGTCGGACACGACTGAGCGACTTCACTTTCACTTTTCACTTTCATGCATTGGAGAAGGAAATGGCAACCCACTCCAGTGTTCTTGCCTGGAGAATCCCAGGGACAGGGGAGCCTGGTGGGCTGCCGTCTATGGGGTCACACAGAGTCGGACACGACTGAAGCGACTTAGCAGCAGCAGCAGCAGCAGTATTATTAACTAAAGTACAGATTTTGTTCAAATTTCACAGAAAAAGATAAAATAAAACTCATTATAAAAATGTAAACAATGGAGTATAAATTTTTTTAAGTTTTTAGAGTAAATTGCTGTAAAAACTTTATCCTTCTCTTCTTCATACTCATTTTAGTTGTCTGTTACCATATAAAAAATTATCCCCAAAATGTCATGGCCCAGAACAATAAACATCTATTATCTCACACAGCTTCTGTGGGTCAGTAATCTAAAGTAGCTTAGCTGGGTGGGTCTTGGGTCAGAGTCTTTCACAAGTTGCAGTCATGGTGCCAACAGGGATTGCAGTCATCTGAAAGCTTGATTGGGGCTGAAAGATCTACTAACAAGGTAGGATCCACCCACATCCCTGGCAAGTCAGTGCTGGTTGTTGGCAGGAGGTCTCAGTTCGTTACCACACAGACCTCACCACGGGGTTGCTAGGTGTTTTCACAAGGTGGAAGCCAGTTATGCCCAGGGTGAATGATCCAAAAGACAGAGCAAGGAGGCAACTGAAAATCTTATGTGTCCTAATCTAAAAAGTCACACACAGATACACATTAAGCAAGCCCACAGTCAAGGGGAGGGAAATTGGGCCTCACTTTTTGGAGAGAAGAGTACTGAAATACTTGTAGACATACTTTAAAACCACCATAGTGATCCTATTCTTTAAAGGATCATCACTATTAATATATTTAGTTCAAAACTTTCTGGACCTTTTTCTATGCAAATACAAATTCATATGAGGTACATATGAATATATATATATATTCCATATACATGTTTTACATATATTTATAGTTGTTTACAAAATTCTTAGAAAATGCCATGAACATTATTTTGCAAATTCTTATTCATTAAATAATATGTTAAGGACACCACTTCTCCTGTAACACATAGTTTGTTCTTTTTAATAGCTGTATAGCATTTCATTAGATACTATTTAATCATTTCCCCAAAGATATACATTTAGGTTGCCTACAGTTTTTTGCTACTATGACTATTTACAATAAATATCCTGGTACATAAAACCTTGCCTGCTTATTTAAGTGTTTATATAAGTTACTTATAAATGGAATTGTTGTATCAAAAGATTTCTGCTTTTACTATTATGATAGGTACTATCAAACTGCCCTTCAAAAGTATCTTTTCTGTGCCCAGTTACATTACTCACTCACGCTCTCTGTTTATTGATGATTCCTACTGCCTATGGTACCTGTGGAAAACTTTCTCATCTCTGGTATCTTTTAGCTTTTCTAATATCTAATTTGTCTTTCTCATGAAATATTTCTGAGATTATCTAATTATCTGTCTAATCATTATTATTCCTGTTTGGGCAGATTTGTTTCTCCAGGCCGTATATCTTGGCCCTATAGCTTGGCTGCCCTTGAATGAAGCAATCGCTTCTGGAAAAACTGGCTGTGGGCTGGGGTGGGGATGGGTCAGGAGATACCATTAAACAGGTGGTCTGAGGAAGCACCCAGGCCTACTTTTCTACCATGAGGCTGTGGGTACGGCATGTATTCAGAGGTATGACTAGCCTTTCATAACAATTTTGCCTAAGATGCTCAAACCTGAGAGACTCAATGA
Organism: Giraffa tippelskirchi; assembly: GCF_054371585.1. Lineage (NCBI taxonomy): Eukaryota > Metazoa > Chordata > Mammalia > Artiodactyla > Giraffidae > Giraffa > Giraffa tippelskirchi. The sequence goes on from NC_137277.1 coordinate 99,266,644, forward strand.
CCAATTTGAAAAGCAGAAATATTTAGATATCTTCCATCTGTTACAAAGGACTGTTATCAGAATGAAATAAAATATTGCAAATTATAAAGCACTGCATGAAGTAAAACAACTAGCAAAAACTCTAGCATATACTAGATGCTCCATCAACAGGGATGGAACAGGATGCTGTAAAGTGCCCAGTACTAAAATGGTCTACTCAGGCCCACTACTTAGAACCACACCACGAAGTACCACTCAGCCTTAGTCTAGGGCACTGCCAGGCACTGGGGCTGCTGGCAGGACATGCTGACAGTGCATGTCAGAAGAGCCAATAAGTCAGCTGTCAGGCCTGCCCAGAAGGCCTGGGAGCAAGAAATGGGGGACTTTTGGCTGGGGGTGGGGGCTTCAGAATTCTTGAGGGGAGCCTATTCCCTCTTCTCACCAACTTGGGACGAGGAGCAAAGGTACTTCCTCTTTCTGAAGCAAAGGGAGGGAAGTTTCCTGAGTGTATGTGTGTGTGTAACCACATCCATTCCTGCTCCACTGAGTCAGGGACATGTGAGAGTGTCTCTCATGAAGCTGCCAGTACTAGAACCAGCAGAGATCCTGCTGACACCCCGTATGGAAAAAGGGATGAGAAAGGGATGATGGAGCTGAGAAAAAACAGATGGTAGTTTTTTTTTTAAGTTTCTCCTAAAGCTAAAATTTTTAATTAAAAAGACTATTATTTTTCCTTCTTATAACTCCCCTTTTTATGGTAAAATATAGCACACAAACAGAAGAAAAAACATTAAATGTGCCACTTATTGAGTTATCAAGGCAATATCTGTGTAACTATCACTCAGATCAATAAATAAAACATTGTCAGCACCCTAGCAGTCTCCAACTGTGACTCTTCAAAATCAGAAAACTCTCCCTCCCCTAAAAGGTTAACCATGACTTGACCTTTATAATAATCATACTCTTGGTCCTTTTTTAAAAAATTTTTTTCAACTAAGCGTACTTCCCAAAGCACTATACTTTAGTATTGCTTTTTTGGGAAATTGATAGAAATGGAATAATACAGTATGAATATACATCAATTTGTCTATCTATGCTGTTGATGGGCATTTGATTTGTTTCCAGCTATTATTAATGTGCTGCTATAAACATTCTTGTACATGATTCCTGGTGTGTGTGTGCAACACTTCTTTAAGGCATGTACCTAGGAATGTACCTAGGATAGAGTATATGGATTCTCAACTAGACTACAGAGAGTTTTCCAAGTGGATTCCCTGTGTCCATTCCCACCACAGTTTAGGAGAGTTCTCCATGCTCCACACCTAAAATGATCATTCTTTGGAATTCCCTGGTGGTCTAGTGCTTAGAAATCAGCACTTTCACTGCTGTGGGCCCAGGTTCAATCCCTGGTTGGGGAACTAAGATCTCAAAAGCCACATGGTGCAACCAAAATTAGATAAATAAATGAATAATAAAATAAAATGATTATTCTTCATTTTGAGATAGTGTACTTTTGGGTGATAGAGGCCTTTTTAAAAAAAAAAAGATAACAATGATAATGGTAGCTTTAACAGGATACAACTTTTAAGAGGCTTTACATTGTGAAATAAAGATTAAATAGTTTCACTTAGGCCCTATTTTTCCCTCTGAAATCCTACTGGACCATGACATCACAAATGCTAGAAACCATTTTCTCACACAACATGATATAGATTGTCCCTACTTGTTGTTTTAACATGAAAACCACTTGATACATATAGTAGCCAGACCCTAAGATGGCCCTCAGTGAACCTTCTCTCTTGGTACCCATGCGTTTGTGTAGACATTCTACAATGAATAAGGGCTGATTTTGTAACTAATGGAAGTGTCAGTATATAAGTGTCAGTTCAAAAAAGATATTGCAGCTTCAATGTTGGTCCTTTAAGTCAGTCACCATGTTGTGAGGATGCTCAAGCAGCTCTGTGGACAGGCCAGCACCTTAGCAGAGAAAAGACCAATTTACCAATGCCAACTTGCTAAACAAGTAAATAAGCCACCTTGAGCAAACTTCTGTCTCAGTCAAGCCTTCAGATCATTTAGCCCTCCAGCTTTTCTGTTTTCCAGCTAGACCCCAGAAATCATAAAGTAGAGACAAACCATTCCTCTGTGCCCTGTCTGAATCCCTGATCCACAGAAACCATGAGATAATACATGATTATTGTTTTAAGTCACCAAATTTGGGGATGATTTGTTAGAAAAGAGATAATTAACAGAACACTCATGACCATCTAGAAAGTATCCTTGGCCAAAAACCTGCATCTGATAATGCCTCTGTATTTAAACACAAGTTTAAAAGAAGTAGAAGTGGCAAAGCACTATGTTGAATAAGTGTGCAGAGGGAGATGCAATTAGCAAAATCCAGAAAATAGGAAATTCTACAGCATAAATGATCCCATTTCTTCAGCTAGTAAGTTGAAAAAAAATAGAAAGTAAAAAGATGAGAAAGGGAATCTATAAATTAAAAGAGACTTATAAGCTTTGATCAGGGAAGGCAATGGCAACTCACTCCAATACTCTTGCCTGGAAAATCCCATGGACAGAAGAGTCTGGTAGGCTGCAGTCCATGGCGTTGCACAGAGTCGGACACGACTGAAGCGACTTGCAGCAGCAGCAGCATAAGCTTTGATAGATTATATTACTCCCAGTATTTGCTGCCCTCTCCTGTGAGAGAGTTATTCTTCCCTTCTCCCCCTCTGACATCAGCTTTGGCCATGTGATTTTCTTTGATAAATGAAATGTGAGCAGATGTGATGGTTGCTACTTCTGAGCAGAAGTTTTAAAAGTCATTGTGTTTTGACCATTTCTCATTTCCATCTGCTAGGAAGTGGGTGTATCCCAAATAGGGACTGTTTCTTCAGCTTCTGGCCAAGAGTGAAGAGGATACAGAGCTGACTAACAACGGAAATTCACGTAAGCAGGAAAGAAATCCAACCTGTCATAAGCCATTGTGATTTTTGAGTTGTTTGCCACCATAGCATAACCTTAATGTAATCTGATTTATGCAAGAAATGTTTCCATCAAATAAACCTAAAAGATAAACCTTGTTAGGATACCAGTTTATGACACCACTGTAGAAATTTGAGTATAGACTAGATATTTAATGATAATTAAGAATTACTGTTTATTTTTTAGGTGTGTTGATAATACTACAGTTATGTTTAAAACAACAAGAAGAGTTCTTTTATTTGGTACACACAGTCCAGAAGGAAGAGAAGGTAGGTGGGGGTACAGCTTAGTCATGAGTTGGTAATTGTTGAACTGGGTGGTGAGTATATGCATTTATCATATTATTCTTTCTACTTTAATTAATGTTTGGAAATTTCCATAATAAAAAGTTTAAAAAAATTGTCTATGGACTTGAGTCCCAGAATTGTCCCTTCACTCCCCGAAGAGTACAGAAAATATGGGTGCTGAGAAGATAGAGCTCATCAATTAAGTTTGGTGAGAAAATAAGGAAGGTGTTTGGAGTGGGTTTCACCCTGGTGGCTCAGACAGTAAAGAGTCTGCCTGCAGTGTGGGAGACCAGGGTTCAATCCCTGGGTTGGGAAGATCCCCTGGAGAAGGAAATGGCAACCCACTCCAGTAATACTGCCTGAAAATCTCATGGATGGAGGAGCCTGGCAGGCTGCAGTCCATGGGGTCACAAAGAGTTGGACACAACTGAACGACTTCACTTTCTTCTTTCACTTCTTTCAGGAAGAAGACATCAAAACTGATTTTCAGTGACCGCATTATATCAGGTGAAAGCACTTCCCAGGTGGCACTAGTGGTAAAGAATCCACCTGTCAATGCAGGAGACATAAGAGACTCGGGTTCAATCCCTGGGTGGGGAAGATCTCCTGGAGAAGGAACTGGCAACCCTCTCCAGTATTCTTGCCTGGAGACTCCCGTGGACATAAGAGCCTGGTGAGCTATAGTCCATAGCGTCCCAAAGAGTTAGACAAGACTAAAGTGACTTAGGATGGATGGGATGAAAGCACTATTAGGGTAAGATTTAGAGCACTGGGAAGGGTGGGGGCTCTGAAGCTATTAGCTTCCACCACAAGTATGAGAGGGAACGGGTGTGACTTAAGTAGAACTTTCATCTCTTCTCTATTAGCTAAAATCAAACTTCATATCTGTCTTACCAATTAATGCACCTGATGTATTCTTTATCTGTGTTCTGGGCATTAAAGTAATGTTTAGAGCTAGGAGATGGATTGGTGGCTTACTCTATCGGCTCCACTCAACTTGGAATCACATTACTTCCAGGAACACTGCCTTGCCTTTAAGTTAATGACAGATTGTTTTCTATTGTTCCCCTGGTCTCCTACAAAGTGCTCTAATTCACTCTTTTTTTTTTTTTTCTAATTCACTCTCAGTGAGGCTCCAGACTGCATTTCCACAATTTGTACTGCAAGGATAGGATTTCCTGTAAGTGGAGCAGACAAAGTAGCTGAGCTTGAGCCATCTTGTCAGTTTCACATTCAAGAGCATGTGAGACAATAGGACCACTTGGGCTGAGGGAGAGCAGAGGCTGAGTTTGAGGCAGATTCTCTGTCAGGAGGCTGTGGGCTGGGACATGTGACTCAGGGAAAGCCAACACCGGCAACTCGAGAGGGGAAAGAAAATCTGTTGGCGTTACAGAAGCAGCAGCAGCCTCAGTGGTAGCACCTACTTCCACCACCACCTTCCGCACTCCCTACTGCCAGCCCCATCCAAAGGAGCCAAGCAAGGAGATTCTCATTCCATCCTCCAGACCTAGGGTGCTCTTGTCTGGGAAAGAGGCAGAAGATGTGGGTATGATAGTAGACACATCTCCTATCCTCATTCCCACTACGTGGACATTGAAGTTTTATATTGTTTTGGTTTTCAGATTAAAGTTTGGAAATGAATAGGGCTGAGCATTAGAGATGAGACTGGGAGGTTATGGAATTAGATGGAGACATCGTAAAGATAAGAGGGTTCACTGACCTGAATAAAGAGGGATTCTGCCAGACGGGGCTGGGGACAGTTAAACAGTTTCGTGTTTACACCTCCATGAATTGCTATGCCTTAATAATCATAACCTAGACAGCATATTAAAAAACAGAGACATTACTTTGCTGACAAAGTTCTGTCTAGTCAAAGCTATGGTTTTTCTAGTAGTCGTGTATGGATGTGAGGGTTGGGCCGTAAAAAGAAAGCTGAGTGCTGAAGAGTTGATGCTTTTGAACTGTGGTGGTGGAGAAGACTCTTGAGAGTCTCTTGAACTGCAAGGAGATCAAACCAGTCAATCCTAAAGGAAATCAGTCCTAAATATTCATTGGAAGGACTGATGCTGAAGCTGAAGCTCCAATATGTTGGCCACCTGATGCAAAGAACTGACTCGTTGGAAAAGACCTTGATGCCGGGAAAGATTGAAGGCAGGAGAAGGGGACGACAGAGGATGAGATGGTTGGATGGCATCACCGATTTGATCGACATGAGTTTGAGCAAGCTCCAGGAGTTGGTGAAGGACAGGGAAGCCTGGCGTGCTGCAGTCCATGGGGTCGCAAAGAGTCAGACATGACTGAGCGACTGAACTGACTGAATAATCATAAGGTTCCTTCATTCCCACTAACACAACAACAAAAAGCAAAACAATTTTTGGTTCAGGTTTTTAGTGATATACCAGCGACTTCCAAGTAGACAAAGCTTGTCTTCAGCAATTGGCCTTCTTAATCTTCCTTCCTTCTGCCTTCTCTCCCTTATCCTGCAAAAAATCTGTGCCCTCCTGCTGCCCTCTGTGCGATTAGTGAGAGACAAATATATGTACCATCAAAGATACTAAAAAGAAATAGCTTTATTTTCTTCTAATATTTTTGCCTACCATGACCTACTTTTGGTTCAGTGTCAAAAGCAAAGGGGTGAGGTGTGCCATAAATAAACATGTCAGTGAATTCTGTCCCACCATATTGACTGCATGACTTTTGTACTGTAAATCAAAGTTGTTTTCTACAGATAGCAAGAGTTAAAAAGATCTTCTATGTTAATACATTGATATTTAAGTTCTGAAATTCCATTTGCTTCATCAAAAATCTATTTCTTTGAAAACTATTTCCCACTGATAATCCTGGAATTAAGGAGATCTAGTTAGTGCCTGAGTCACATGAAGAATCACTTCCAACCCACCCACGCAGCTGAAAACACATTTTTTTGGTGATTATCAAGTCAGGAACTGTGAAGGTTCCTTGCAAAGGGAGCATTTATCAGCTGATGTTATTTTAATTATTCGTTTTTAATGAGGGATCTATGAACATCTTCAAAAATCACTGCTGTCACCTAATAAAAAAAAACCATGTTTTTTTGTCTGAGAGTTCTACTGACATTAGGTGATTATTATCATAATTGAAATACTTCAGCATAGGAAGATAAGTGCACTTTAAAAAATAGTTTTAATATTCACCCTGTGCATGCATGCTCAGTCGTGTCTCTTTGCGACCCCATGGACTGTAGCCCGCCAGGCTCCTCTGTCCATGGGATTTCTCAGGCTGGAGTACTGGAGTGGGTTACCATTTCCTTCTCCAGGGGATCTTCCCAAACCAGGGATCCAAACCTCATCTTCTGTGTCTCCTGCCTTGGCTGGTAGATTCTTTACCACTGCACCACCTAGGAAGTATAAGTTGTTAATGAATACTTTGAAGTGCTCTAATGGGGAATATGGGTTTCCCTTATTCTTTAGCCTAAGAGGTGCTAGAAATAGCATAACAATTTATTGGTGACACGGATGATTACTGAGGGATGTGTGATGCACGGGCATCTTACCCTTAAATGAATGGGGCATCAGCTTTGTGTGAGACCAGAATGGTGCTCTAGGCCTGGGTGTTTGTTTAGTCCCATGCTTGCTACTTAGTGTAGGATTCTGTCATCTGATCTGATGAGAACCATGGCTGGATCTGGTTCTACAACATCATGACATCTGGTTCAGTTTTCTCAAGGGGTTCTGGTCAGGAGCTTTGAGCTCATGGACACCAGACTCTAAGGGGACAAATTGGCAGAGGCCCCACCAAGACACTGACAACTGTACACCAAAGTGGCTTAAGCCAGTTAACAACATTTGGTCCACAAATAGTTCTCATTAATGAGATGTATCTAATGAGATCTGTGTATAATGACGAAGACTTGAGGAAGTTTCATAGAGAGAAATGTGACTTTGTCTGTATAATAACAATATCAAAAAATTATAAAGGGCTTACTGTGTGTTAGGCACTGTTCTAAACTCTCTCTATACACACGTACACACACACGTATTCAATTAGTACTTGTCACATCTCTATGAAGAGATACTATTATCATATTGTTAACCCCATTTTACTGGCAAGCAAACTGAGGCACAAAGGAAGACTTGTCCTAGATGATATAGGCCAACTGAATGAGGAAGCCGTGATGTGAACACAGCCAGTCTAACTCCAGAATCTAGGCGCATATTGGTATAGACACTGAAAAACAGTGGTTGGTATGTAACTAGGAGTCATAGGAGTTTATGGAATTAAAGAAAACTGACTTGCTGTACAAGCCCAGGGGAAAACTAAGGAATTCTGAGGTTTACCTTGGCTTGAGAAAAGGTCCTTACCAACAGGAGATTTTTCTGTCAGGCATCATTTGGGTAGCAGGGTTTCTGTAATGAACTAAAAATAAAGACCTGTCACTTGGTTGATGATGTGTATAACGGTTTTTCTAGACCCAACAGGACTGATGAGTATTAGAAGACTTTGATGAGAAAGGCAGGCAGCAGACAATCTGTTTCTCTTTCCTGTATCTGGCTTCCTTCCTTTTATATCTCCCTATATCATTCTATATCAGAACAACCACTCACACGTGTGATACTACTTATCTATGTCACAGCAAACATTCCTTTATGAAGACATATATTCCTCTGTTCCTTGAAGTCCCTCAGCCAGGGCAAGAGTTGGGATAATATGATTACTAGTCCAGCTATTTGGTGAACTCTTTACCTGAAGCTATAAATCTGATAAGTGCATCTTGCTATTGCAAATTCCACTATGGACATGATTCTTAGAGAGACCAAAAACCCACCACCCACAGCCAGCATCCTGTGGATGTCTGTGGTTGGTTTACTCATCCTAATTCCTGTGATATCATATTACCCATGTTGGGAGGTACACTTAGTGCCTTCTTCCATTTCCTGTCACCAAGGCAACCTGGTGTGCATCCCCCACAGTGCTCCTTTCCTCAGCCGTTTTCTGCATGTACTCAGGATGCTGGTCAACCACTCACTCAACTGCATCACATAGGACTGCAGGAAACTGAGCACAACTGACTAACATAATGGCTCTGTAGGCTTCCAGATTCCCAAACTTTTCAAAGTTCTAGGATTTTTAGTGTTTTCATAGTTGTTACTTACTTGATAAGTTGCCAATTCTTTAAAAAATAATCCCCAACATTTGCATATATCAGATTCAGTTCAGTTCAGTCACTCAGTCATGTCCAACTTTTGCTACCCCATGAACCGCAGCACACCAGGCCTCCTTGGCCATCACCAACTCCTGGAGTCCACCCAAACCCATGTCCATTGAGTTGGTGATGCCATCCAACCATCTCATCCTCTGTCATCCCCTTCTCCTCCCAGCCCCAATCTTTCCCAGCATCAGGGTCTTTTCACATGAGTCAGCTCTTCACATCAGGTGGCCAAAGTATTGGAGTTTCTGCTTCAACATCAGTCCTTCCAATGAACACCCAGGACTGATCTCCTTTAGGATGGACTGGTTGGATCTCCTTGCAGTCCAAGGGACTCTCAAGAGTCTTCTCCAACACCACAGTTCAAAAGCATCAATTCTTCGGCACTCAGCTTTCTTTATAGTCCAACTCTCACATCCATACACGACCACTGGAAAAAACATAGCCTTGACTAGACGGACATTTGTTGACAAAGTAATGTCTCTGCTTTTTAATATGCTGTCTAGGTTGCTCATAACTTTCCTTCCAAGGAGTAAGCGTCTTTTAATTTCATGGCTGCAGTCACCATCAGCAGTGATTTTGGAGCCCCCCAAAATAAAGTCAGCCACTGTTTCCACTGTTTCACCATCTACTTGCCATGAAGTGATGGGACCAGATGCCATGATCTTAGTTTTCTGAATGTTGAGCTTTAAGCCAACTTTTTCACTCTCCTCTCTCACCCTCATCAAGAGGCTCTTTAGTTCTTCTCCACTTTGTGCCATAACAGTGGTGTCATCTGCATATCTGATGTTATTGATATTTCTCCCAGAAATCTTGATTCTAGCTTGTGCTTTCTCCAGCCCAGCGTTTCTCATGATGTACTCTGCATATAAGTTAAATAAGCAGGGTGACAATATACAGCCTTAATGTCCTCCTTTCCCTATTTGGAACCAGTCTGTTGTTCCATGTCCGGTTCTAACTGTTGCTTCCTGACCTGCATACAGGTTTCTCAAGAGGCAGGTCAGGGGGTCTGGTATTCCCATCTCTTAAAGAATTTCCCACAGTTTATTGTGATCCACACAGTCAAAGGATTTGGCATAGTCAATAAAGCAGAAATAGATGTTTTTCTGGAACTTTCTTGGTTTTTTGATGATCCAGAGGATGTTGGCAATTTGATCTCTGGTTCCTCTGCCTTTTCTAAAACCAGCTTGAATATCTGGAAGTTCACGGTTCACATATTGCTGAAGCCTGGCTTGGAGAATTTTGAGCATTACTTTACTAGCGTGTGAGATGAGTGCAATTGTGCAGTAGTTTGAGCATTCTTTGGGATTTCCTTTCTTTGGGATTGGAATGAAAACTGACCTTTTCCAGTCTTGTGGCCACTGCTGAGTTTTCCAAATTTGCTGACATATTGAGTGTAGCACTTTCATAACATCATATAACAGATTACTTTTATGTAAAAATATGATAATTGATTAAGGTATTAATCCAACTTCATAGACTTGGTCAACTTCAGCTTCTTTGGCATCAGTGGTTGGGGTAGAGCTTTGTCAAGAGAACACACTGGTCATAGCAAACACCCTTCTTCAACAACCCAAGGGACGAGTTTACACATGAACTTCACTATATGGTCAACAACGAAATCAGATTGATTATATTCTTTGAAACCAAAGATGGAGAAAATCTATACAGTCAGTAAAAACAAAAACTGGAGCTGACTTTGGCTCAGATCATGAGCTCCTTATTACAAAATTCAGGCTTAACTTGAAGAAATAGGAAAAACCAGTAGGCCATTCAGGTATGGTCTAAATCAAATATCTTATGATTATACAGTGGAGGTGATGGATGAATAGATTCAAGAGATTAGATCTGGTAGATAAAATATCTGAAGAACTATGGACAGAGGCTCGTAACATTGTACAGGAGGCAGGGACCAAAAACATCCCAAAGAAAAAGAAGTGCAAGAAGGCAAAGTGGTTGTCTGAAGTGTCTTTACAAATAACAGAGAAAAGAAGAGAAGCGAAAGGCAAGGGAGAAAAGGAAAGATATACCCAACTGAATGCAGAATTTCAGACAATAGCAAGGAGAGATGAGAAGGCCTTCTTAAATGAAAAGTGCAAAGAAATAGAAGAAAACTATAGAATGAGAAAGACTAGAGATTTCTTCAAGAAAATTGGAGCTATCAAGGGAAGATTTCATGCAAGGACAGGCATGATAAAGGACAGAAATGGTAAGGACCTAAAAGAAGCAGAAGAGATTAAGAAGAAGTAGCAAGAATACATAAAAGAACTATACAAAAAAGGTCTTAATGACCCAGGTAACCATGATGGCATTCACCTAGAGCCAGACATCCTGGAATGTGAAGTGAAGTGGACTTTAGGAAGCATTACTACAAACAATGCTTGAGGGCTTCCCTGATAGCTCAGTTGGTAAAGAATCCGCCTGCAACACAGGAGACTCCAGTTCGATTGCTGGGTCGAGAAGATCCCATGGAGAAGGGATGGGCTACCTACTCCAATATTCTTGGTCTTCCCTTGTGGCTCAGCTGGTAAAGAATCCACCTGCAGTGCAAGAGACCTGGGTTTGGAAGATCCCCTGGAGAAAAGGCTGCGCACTCCAGTATTCTGGCCTGGAGAATTCCATGAACTCTATAGTCCATGGGGTTGCAAATAGTTGGACACGACTGAGCAACTTTCACTTTCACTACAAACAAAGCTAGTGGAGGTGACGGAATTTCAGCTAAGCTATTTCAAATCCCCAAAGATGATGCTGTTAAAGTGATACACTCAATGTGTCAGCAAATTTGGAAAACTCAGCAGTGGTCACAGGACTGGAAAAAGTCAGTTTTCATCCCAGTCCCAAAGAAGGGTCACACGAAAGAATGTTAAAACTACCATACAGTTGTGCTCATTTCACAAGCTAGCAAGGCTATGCTCAAAATCCTTCAAGCTAGGCTTTAGCAGTACATGAACCAAGAACTTGCAAATGTAGAAGCCAGGTTTTGAAAAGGCAGAGGAATGAGAGATTAAATTGCCAACATTTGTTGGATCACAGAGAAAGCAAGGGAGTTCCAGATAAACATCTGTTTCATTGACTATGCTAAAGCCTTTGACTGTGTGGATTACAACAAACTGTGGAAAATTCTTAAAGAGATGGAGGTAACAGACTACCTTACCTGTCTCCTGAGAAACTTGTATGCAGGTCAAAAAGCTACAGTTAGAACAGACATGGAACAATGAATTGGTTCAAAATTGGGAAAGGAGTACGTCAAGGCTGTGTATTGTCACCCTGCTTATTTAACTTAGATGCAGAGTACATGTGAAATGCTGGGCTGGATGAAGCACAGGGTGGAATCAAAATTACCAGAGGAAATATCAACAACCTCAGATATGTAGATATTACCACTCTAATGACAGATAAAGGAACTGAAGAGCCTCTTGATGAGGGTGAGAGAGGAGAATGGAAAAGCTGGCTTGAAACTCAACATTCAAAAAATGAAGATCATGGCATGCAGTCCCATTAAGGAAGGAAAGAAGGGAAGGGAAGTCGCTCAGTCGTGTCCGACTCTTTGCGACCCCGTGGACTGTAGCCTACCAGGCTCCTCTGTCCATGGGATTCTCCAGGCAAGAATACTGGAGTGGTTTGCCATTTCCTTCTCCAGGGGATCTTCCCGACCCAGGGATCGAACCCAGGTCTCCCGCATTGCAGGCAGACGCTTTAACCTCTGAGCCACCAGGGAAGTCCTGTTAACTTCATGGCAAATAGATGGGAAAAAGTAGAAGCAGGGACAGATTTTATTTTCTTGGGCTCCAAAATCAATTCAGACTGTGGCTGCAGCCATGTAATTAATAGATGCTTGCTCCTTGGAAGGAAAGTCACAACAAACCTAGACAGCATATTAAAAAGCAGAGATATCACTTTGCCAACAAAGGTCCGTATAGTTAAAGCTATGGTTTTTCCAGAAGTCATGTATGGATGTGAGAGTTGAACCATAAAGAAGGGTGAGCACTGAAGAATTGATGCTTTCAAATTGTGGTCCTGGAGAAGACTCTTGAGAGTCCCTTGGACCACAAGGAGATCAAACCAGTCAATCCTACAGAAAATCAATCTTGAATATTCATTGCAAATACTGACACTGAAGCTGAAGCTCCAATACTTTGGCCACTGGATGTGAAGAGCTGGCTCATTGGATAAGACTGGTGGCAGAAGACGAGATGGTTAGATAGCATCACTGACTCAATGGACATGAATTTGAGCAAACTCCGGGAGATAGTGAAGAACAGAGGAGCCTGGCATGCTGCAGTCCATAGGATTACAACGAGTCCAGACAGGACTTAGTGACTGAATAACAACAACAACAACAAATTCATCCAACTTGAGTTGAATACTTAGAACCCAATGTTGCAAACTCAAGAGGAGTAAGATACAGACCCTGCTAATGTGTTGGAGTTGTTTTTGTTGCAGGCGATAGGAATCCAACTTAAACTAGCTTAAATAAAAAAGGGAATATATTGACCCATGTAACTAAAAAGTCTGTGTTAATTTCAGGCCTGACTGGATCAAGGGAGCTCAAATTATTTCATCAGGACTCTTTTTTTCTCTATTCATCTCCACTCATTTTTCCCTCTCTTTGTGAGTTGGCCTCATTTTTTCTTACTAAAGATAGCTTCCTTCAATTTGACCTGGACAAATGGCCTTTAGAAACTCCAGCTAAGATCATTCTTAGATCTCAAAATAGCAGAATAGAGACCCTCTCTTCCTTAGAATCTGTATATCAAAAGTCAAGGAAGATTCTGATTATCTCTAGCTGGTCACACGCCCACTTAACTGACCACTCTGACCAGAGCAATGGAATATCAAATTGGCCAGGCTTAGGTTATATGCTTCCCCCTCAGATGAAGAAGGTTCCACCTGGTTGTATAACATGAAATGTGTTTCCTGCAAAGAGTGATGGATAGACAAAAGAAAAAAATAGATTTTCTCTGTGGTAGCCAAGCCTCAAAGATGACCCCAAATGATCCTTACTTATATCCGTGCATAATTTTCTACACTGTATTATGGTGGTCTTGTGTGATCAATAGAATCCTATAGAAGTGATGGTGGGTGACCTTCAAGGCTAGGTCATAAAAGAAATGGTAGTCTTATTCTTGCTCTCAGAATGCCTGCTCTGAAGAAAGGCAGCCACCATGTTGTAAGGATGCCTAAGCAGCTGTATGAAAAGATCCACGTAAAGAGTAACAGAGGCCCTCTGCCAACAGCTGATACCGATTTGCTGGCCACTTAAGTTTGCCATCTGGAAAGTGGATTTTTCAGCCCCAGTCAAACCTCCAGGTGACTACAGCCCTACCCAACACCTTGACTACTTCATGAGAGATTCAAGCCTGAGCCATCCAAGCCACTTCTGAATCCTTGAACTGCAGATGTTGTAAGGCCTGTGAGGTAGAAAATGTTTATTGTAGTTTTAAACATTAAGTTTTGAGGAAATTTGTTACTCAGGAATAGATAGCAAATACGTGCACTATACTTGCTCTCAAGTATCTCATTGCCCAGCCTAAAGTCATAGACAATTAAATGACTCATTTGTGAGTGGGAAAGACAGAGGAGATAGAAAAGCCTCTGGTTGGATGGTGTCATCAAATCAATGGACAGGAGTTTGAGCAAGCTCTAGAAGATAGTGAAGGACTGGGAAGCCTGGTGTGCTGCAGTCCATGAAGTAGCAAAGAGTCAGACACAACTGAGTGACTGAACAACAACAGCAACTGTGAAATCTGACAGAGGAGGCCACATCTGAGCTGTGCTTCAAGGATGAATGTGAGAAGGAATGGAAACCCAGGCAAAGGGAATAGCACAAACAAAGGCCCTGGGACTTTAAAGTGAAAAATGCAAATAGAATAGTGTCGTTTCAGTTAAGGTCATGGCTCATCAGAATCATGAGAAGGGATTAAAAAATAGACAGATACTCAAGCCCAAGCCATAGAGAATCTGATGATTAGGAAGCACTGGTTTCGGTTTCCAAAGTTGTTTTTGGTCCTCGGTTGGTTGGTTAGCTGGTTGCTGTGGAGGGGTGAGTCTGCAGAAATGTTTCTCAGTAGAATTTCTGGACCTCTCACAATAGAAAGCAGGAAACAGGCTCTTGGCCCAAACCAACAGTAATGAAATAGAATATTTGTGATGGGGTAGAGTGGGGTCCAGGGATCTGCACATTAACAAGCACTTTAGAAATTTTATGCAAAGTAGTACAACTTTAAGAAATGTGTAAATTACTGAAAACTCAAAAAATAATTGTTTTACGGAAATAAGAAGAGTTTCAAGAAAGAGGTGGTAAATTCAAAACTGGATTTATATTCATGCTATAATGATGTGAAAAATATTTAAAAAGACTAGCAGGAAATATATCAAAATGACCTTGGATGTATTATGGTGGTAACATTGTAGATGATGGGCTTGCGTGTGTATGTGTGTGTCTGTGTGTGTGTAGTACAGGTACACTATTTCCATAGTTTAAACAGTGATTTTTCAGAAAGTTTAAGAAGCTGTGTTAATGATGTGGCAAAATCAAGCTGGACAAGGGCTGAAAAGAGGTCACTGGCTTTGGCAAGTGGGAGGCCACTGGAGACCTTTGGATGAGGGAGTGGAAGCCAGATTACAATGGCTGGATTCAGAGAATGGGAAGGAAGTGCAGGAGGGAGCCAGTACAGATCACTAGTTCAAGAAGTTTGGCAGCAAAGTCAAAATTTAAAATCAAATTGTTCTTTTTTTGAACTGATTATAAAAGTAATACTTGTTTATTATTAAAAAAAAAAAACTGGGTAATATAGAACATTAAGAACAAAGTAATAGTCACCCATAATCCTACCTACCGTCCAGTGCCAAACCATGCTAAGAGTTTGGTATATTTACCGTATGAACTTTTCTCTTTCGTGGCAGTGATTTGAGATAGAAGGAATCATCCACATTATTCTCAGATGAGGAAACCAAGGCTCAGAAAGTGACTTTGCTGAGGCACAAAGAGTTCATAACAAACTGTTTGGTACCCATAGTGCTTTGGCTTGAGTTTCCTGGTTGCTTTGCCCCGACCCTGCAGGAGAATTGACCAGTCAGCCTTTTTCTTGTGCCGTATTGTGTCCTGAAGCGGTATTTCAGCAGCAGTGCCTCTAAAATTTCACTGCACCTATGGATTTATACACTTAAATCACTCACTAGGCCTGTCCTCTTCGACAGTAGAGCCTGGGTCACCTTCATCTCAGGGTTCTCAAACCCTAGCACAGCATTTGACAGCATCGCTTCACAACACATGTTTCTAGAATGATGGGTGAAGCTTTGGTATAGCAACTAATGCAGCTTTCAGTCCCAGTATTTCCTGTTTCTCTGTAACATCTACCTCATTCTGGCAGTAGTGAGAGTGTTTTATGCACAGATTGCCTCGGGGTAAGAATAATATAGTAGAACCAGAGTCAAATTCTTGGCTTTTGACTTGCAAATACTCAGGTGGGGTATAAACAGCAGTTTTGGAAGACAGACCCGAAAAGCTGTATTACCTACTCCCTGACCAAATGCGGTCTAATTGGCAGGAGAAAGGAAAGCTGAGGAAAAGTAAACAAGTGAGATAGCAGTGAGTATTCCTATGAAAGGGGCGTAGGCTATCTCCTACCCTACTGAACCCCATTCCAGAATAGCTTGTGAAGTAGGTAAATCACCAGAATTCCCCTACCTTGATGTGGCAAAGGAGAGGAAATGGCATAGTGGGAAAGAAATGGCCTCACGGAAAACTTCACTGTCCAATAGAAATGTAATTTGAGCTACACATGTAATTTTGAGTGCTCTAATAAGTGGGCTTCCCTGGTGGCTCAGGCGGTAAAGAATCCACCTGACAATGTAGGAGACCCAGGTTTGATCCCTGGGTTGGGAAGATTGCCTGGAGAAGGGAATGGCTATCCACTTTTCCAGTAGTCATGTATGGATGTGAAAGTTGGACCATAAAGAAGGCTGAGTGCCGAAGAATTGATCCTTTTCAACTGTGGTGTTGGAGAAGACTCTTGAGAGTCCCTTGGACTGCAAGGAGACCCAACCAGTCAGTCCTAAAGAAAATCAGCCCTGAATATTAATTGGAAGGACTGATGCTGAAGTTCCAATACTTTGGCCACCTGATGTGAAGAGCCAGCTCATTAGAAAAGACTCTGATGCTGGGAAAGATTGAAGGCAGGAGGAGAAGGGAGCAACAGAGGATCAAATGGTTGGATGGCATCACCAACTCAATGGACATGAGTTTGAGTAAGCTCTGGAAGATGGTGAAGGACAGGGAAGCCTGGCATGCTGCAGTCCATGGGGTCACAAAGAGTCAGACACGACTGAGTGACTGAACAACAGCAACAACAACAACAACCCACTCCAGTATTCTTGCCTGGAGAATCCCATGGACAAAGGAGCCTGGCGGGCTACAGTCCATGGGGTCACAAAGAGTCAGACACGACTAAGTGACTAACCCTTCTGTCTTATATGTTCTAATAAGTAGCCACATTAAAGCATGTATAAAGAAACTGGTGAAATTAATTTTAATAAATTATTTTATTTAACCTCATATGCCTAAATATTATCATTTCAACATGTAATCAACAGAGAAATTATTAATGAGATATTTTGCATTTTTCTGTGTGAAAGTTTTGTTTTTGGCCATGCCACACAGCACATGGAATCTTAGTTCCCTGACCAGGGATCGAACCTGTGCCCTCTGCATTGGATCCATGGAGTCTTCACCACTGAACCTCCAGGGAAGTCCCTGTACTAAGGTTTTGAAATCTACTGTGTACTTTCTAGTCACAGCACACCTCAGTTTGTATTAGCCATATTTCAACGAAATGTTCAGCAGCCACCTGTGGCTAGAGACTGCTAGATTGCACAGGTCAAGACAGACGAAAATGGCCCCATGGACTGCTGAATGCCATAGCTGAGAAATGGAGCCATAAAAAGTTTCTTGTATGCTCATAGACAAGGACCAAGCCTGGTGACCTAAGGAGATCTTGTTTCGTAATCAGTTTCTGGCAGGAAAAAGCTCTTTTGAAGGAAATCTCTGCAGGAGGTCCCTTTTGTCTTTCCACTAACCTTAAACCAGCCCCCTCTCTCCCACCATGCTCTATTCATCTCTGGCCCTAGCACACCTTTCAAATCTTTTGATCACACAATACCTTGCCTAACCTGTTGGTTCTTTCTGTACATCAAAGAAATAGAAATGAAGAATACATAATTAACAGATGACCAGATCTCTTCCCTGGATTCCTCTTCAGTAATTTCAAGAACAAACTGTGGGAATAAGATAGCATCTAAAGAAAACTCATAGGAAGTGGACAAACTGCTCATAAGCCAACACACAGTGGGGGATGGTGATGACTCTGACCTATTATCTCAATGATTAACTAAGATTTCTTCCTTTTTACCCTTTAAAAACTTTCATGGCTGCAGAATCTTCAGAGGTAGTTTTGAGGGGACACTGAGTCCACGATCTCCCCAGATTGCTGGCATTCTTTTTTTTTTTTTGGCATTCTGATTAAAAGCATCTTTCTTTTCTACCAACATTGGCCTCTCGAGTATTGATTTTTGAACGGTGAGCAGTCGGACTTGATTTGGTAGGATTCAGGCTGAGTGGAATATAATCTAGCACTGCTCTGCAGGGACTGAGTGGACAGAAGCCCATGGGAATGCTTCAGTGGATCCATGAGAGATGGCAATCAGGCACCCAAGACCCACCCCTCTACACATGTCCGCATTCTATAAACCCCCAGCGACTTGGATGCCACCCTGGGGAAAGATGAAACCTCAACCATATCATGATTAAGATTCATTTGGTAAAATAGGGCAGAGCTCAAAATTCTGTATTGGTAAAGAAAGTTACACTTATTTAGTGGACTGAGTTTTCAAAATCATTATAAAAAGAGTGATGAACATGCTAGAAATGAGGTTTTTGTAAGGCCTGTATGCTGTTTTCTCATAGGCTGTCAGAAGATGATTTAAAGGAGAATGGTGAGTTTTCAACAAGTCAATCTCAAGGGAAAAAGGGGGAAGTATAGCATTCTTCTTTGGCCACCTGATGTGAAGAGCTGACTCATTAGAAAAGACCCTGATGCTGGGAAAGATTGAAGGGGATGACAAAGGACAAGACGGTTGGATGGCATCACCGACTCAAAGGACATGAGTTTGAACAAGCTCTGGGAGATGGTGAAGGACAGGGAAGCCTGGCGTGCTGCAGTTCATGGGGTCACAATGAGTCAGACACAACTGAGCGACTGAACAACAACAACAGCACTCTTCTACTTAGAAGGTACTCGAGTGACATGACAACCCAATATAGTATATCGGAACACTGTATTGATTGGGACTTGATTGGAACAAATAAGCCATAACAGGAGATTTTGAGAAAATTAGTGAAATTTGTATCTTGATTAGGTTACTAGAGGATTGCTAATTTGGATGATATTGCTGGAAAATGCCCTTATCTCTTAGATATGAATATTAAAAAATTAGAGATAAAATGTCAGGTTACTTGTAGACCAATATTCATAGCAGCCTTACTCATAGTAGTTAAAAAAATGGGAACAATCTAAAAGTCTGTCAGTTATGATGAATGGATAAATAAAATATGGAATATCTACATGATGGGAGATTATTCAGACATAAAGTATTGACTCACGCCACAACATGGATGAACCTTGAAAATATGCTAAATGAAAGAAGCCGATCACGAAAGGCTACATATTGTATGATTCCTCTTACGTAAAACATCTAGAATAGGCAAATGTATTAAAAAAGACAGAAAGTAGATTAGTGGTTGCCTAGGGCTGGGGATGTAGAGGGAAGTGGGGTTAACAGCTTAAGGATTCAAGATTTTCTTTTGGGATGATAAAAATGTTTTAAAATTGATTGTGGTAATAGGTTACACATATCTGTGAATATACTAAAAACATTGAATTGTGCACTCTAATTGGGTGAATTGTATGGTATATGACTTCAGTTCAGTTCAGTTGCTCAGTCGTGTCCAACTCTTTGCAACCCCATGGACTGCAGCACGCCAGGCCTCCCTGTCCATCACCAACTCCTGGAGTTTACCCAAACTCATGTCCATTGAGTCGGTGATGCCATCCAACCATTAAGCTGTATTTACAAAGGAGGGGAAAAAGGTGAAAACAAAGTCATGCTCTACAATTTTGCTTAAAACAACTAAGAGAAAAAAGGAGCAAATATGGCAGAGTTAACATTGTTAAACCTGGGTGCTGGATACACGAGGGTTTGTCCCACTATTCCCTCTACTTTTGTGTATATTTGGAATTAAAAAAAAAAAAAAAAAACTGGAGGATGGTAGTTCTCTCTGAACATCCATGCCTTTATACATCCATTTGAGAAGACATTCCCTTGCCTTCATAAATGCAAAAAAAATGCAGGAAGAGAGCATCACCCCTCTTTGGGGACTGTATGAGGTGCAGAAGTGGTAAATATTATTTCCTTTTCTTTGCTATTGAAAAGGTCTCTGGGGAGCAAATATTTAGGTGATCACCAGAGAATTGGGCTATGGGGGCCACTGATGGAAATGACCCGTCACACTTCCAGGCTACCACATAGCCAAATGCAGGATCAGATCATGGAAAAGAAATGCAAAGAAGGGAGATGGGCAGAGGAAGGAGAATTATAGTTGTGTCTAACTGTAAAAAAATTTCACTTACAAATATAAAATCCCAGAAAGCATTTTATGAGACAATTATTCGTTCTATAGAAATATTTCTAATGCTTTATGCAAACATAAAATTAATTTTTTTTCATGGCACAACATTGCAAATCAATTTCTGTGCATGCTCAGTTGTGTCTGACTCTTTGTGACCCCATGGACTATAGCCTGCCAGACTCTCTGTCCATGGGATTGCCCAGGCAAGAATACTGGAGCAGACTGCCATGCCGTCCTACAGGGGAATCTTTCTGGCCCAGGGATCGAACCCATGTCTCTTGCCTCTCCTGCACTGGCAGGTGGATTCTTTACCACTGCCACCACCTGGGAAGCCTCAGAAATCAACTATACCTCAATAAAATAAAATAGAATAAAATAATTTTTTCAACAGGCAAATATATGCAAATACATGGGAAAAGCCAAAAGTTGTAGAGCACCATGTTATTGTCCCACTTTTTGAATAATTAACTCATTTAATCCTTATTATAATCCCCATTTTACAGCTGAGACCCTTTAAGGTCGAAAACCCATACAACCATTAAAGGAGAGGCCAAAGTTTCCAGGGTCACGCCCTTAACCGCTACACTTGACCGCCCCCCTCATAAGACACAAAAGGCTGGTCCCTTCCCCAGAGGACACCACTGTTACCAGCTTCCTGGGTATCCTTCCAGAAGATAGGTAATTCTTTTGGAGGCGCATTCAAGCCCATTTTTCAATCAGCAGTTTGGAGAATGTATTCAGAGCCTCTCCTCCATCCACATGGCCAGTTCTGACCCATTAACTGTGAAGTCCCTGGGGCCCCCGCAGAGAGGCACAGCCTGTTACATTGCCACCTGTAAGCCACAGACCCACAAACAAGGGGCTTCTGATTTACTGGGCTTCTCCCTGCTGGTCCACAGAGCCGTTAATCTTCTGCCTCAGGGCAGAGTTTGACAGCTCCCAAAGGTCCCCATGAAGTACTCTTTTCAAAGTGAAATTCTCAATCAAATAAACTTGAAACAGACTTGGTCTGGATCCAGGTACAGACCCCCCCACCCCATGCCCCCAGGCAGTCATTGGCTACACTTCACTTCCTGGGTTTTTTGAGTCCTTTGGTGCAGGCTACTTTTTTCCTTCAATAAAACAGTGGTTTAAAACCTTCATTCTTCCTGTTCTAAAACTGTGCCAGGGCATAACCATTCTGTCTTCACCAAAAGTACACAAAAATCAACCAGGGCTCTGCACCCACCCTGGCTGTGGATTATCAGGTAAGCAATTTATCACACTCTTGATCTGCTTTTTGAAAAATATTCTTTTACCTGATAAAAACTTTTTTCACTCTTTTGTTTCTTCACTTGACATTTTATTTTTATTCTTTTTATGTTTTCCCTTGGATATTCAAATTATTCCTTTTCTTAAATGAACGCCCCCAGGTTCTCTTCACCTCTGCCAGGGACCTCAGTGATTTTCTGGTGGTAATAATAAAAAGGAAAGTTTTCTTTTCTCTCTGAAACTCTAACAACAACAAAAACAATCACAAAAGATGATATTTTGTGGGGCAGTGGCATGGAAATTTTTTCGTGAGAGGAGAAGATGTCAAGTACATTTCTAACATCTCTACAGTTTATATTAACAATGATCAGAGGTCTCCTGTGGGGCACTTCATCCTTTTGTGCTCATTTTATCTCTGAGCATATTGATGTGGGATTCATTAATGCCATTTTGGTCTTTCTTTCCTCCTGGCACAAGGCAGGGGCTGTGCTTCCCTGCCCCTTTCGAAGTAGGGTGAGACTATGAGACTTGCTTTGGCTAGCGGAATGTGAGAGGTAATATATATTATTTCCCAGTGAAGTGTGAAGTGAGGTGAAAGTCGCTCAGTCGCAAAGTGTCTGACTCTTTGTGACCCCATGGACTATACAGCCCACGGAATTCTCCAGGCCAGAATACTGGAGTGGGTAGCCTTTTCCTTCCCCAGGGGATCTTCCCAACTCAGGGATTGAACCCAGGTCTCTCATATTGCAGGCGGATTCTTCACCAGCTGAGCCACAGGGAAGCCCAAGAATACTGGAGTGGACAGCCTATCCCTTCTCCAGCAGATCTTTCTGACCCAGGAATCGAACCAGGGTCTCCTGCATTGCGGATTCTTTACCAACTGAGCTACGAGGGAAGCCTCATCATTTCCCAGGGAAAACTTGAAAAGCCCATGTGTATGTCTCAGATTCCCATCCTGCTGCTGCAGTGATTATAGAAGTAAGTGTTAAATAGAATCTTCACTGCTTCCCAGGTGGCGCTAGTGGCAAAGAACCTGCCTGCCAATGCAGGAGACATGGGTTCCATACCTGGTTCAGGAAGATCCCCTGGAGGAGGGCAGGGTAGCCCACTCCAGTATTCTTGTCTGGAGAATCCCTTGGACAGAGAAGCCTGGCAGACTGCGGCCCATAGCGTTGCAAAGAGTTGGATACGACTGAAGCAACTCAGCACAGCACACAGCACCGAGTCTCCAGAGCCTGAGTCCTTGAGTGACAATCATTAAAAGATCCCCCTCACTGCAATGATTAGGGAAAAATCAACTTTCCTTATGGTAAGGCACTAAGGTTTGGGAGCTATCTGGTACAATCTAGCCCCTCTAGACATATAATTTGAAACAAGTATATATAAGTAATAATGAGCCCTGTGGACTTTTGCCTCAACCTGTGAGGACAAAAATTAAGTCTGTTTTTCCGTCCAATTGAGCAATCTCAGATAAAATAACAATTTGATTGATGCATTTAGCAAATATTAATTAAGGACCTAGTCTGTTCAAAGCGCTATTAACAAGAGTAACAAAAACTTTATTTGATCATCAGGACTACTGATTTAAGAGACACTAAAATTTCAGATAATTCAAAACAGCCAAAACAACTTAGTATCTAGAATGCTGTGTTTAGTGATTTTTATTACAATTTCCCATTGCCTCTGAGCATTTTCCAGCTATAAAATTGTTAAAGGGTAGATTTCCCTCCAAAAGGTAAAATCATGACTCTCATGCAGATATAAAATGAGCACATGTTAAAGATTTTACTTAACTCATTATTCAGTGAAGAAACTGTAAATACATTATAACTGGTTAAAAGGAGAAACCAAAAGAACCACCACTTCATACAGAATAAAGGAATGTTGAAGTTAATTCACAAAAAGGACACAAAGTGGGAATTTTTCACTAGGATGTGGTGGGGGCAGGGTGGTTCAGCAGTGTGGGGAAAGTCAGTTTAAACCACCACACCACAATTCCACCAAGGAATTTATTTGTATGATACTATAAAAATTATTTTATATTACTATCAAATATCTACAAATTCAGAGTTATGAAATAGCTCAAAGTCAGCAAAAGGTTAGAAATGATAAAGCAAAGGGTGTGTTCTAGACAATTCAGTTTTCCATTAGAAATATCCATTAAGCTCTTTTCCTTATTCTAAATTTCCTTACAGATTGGATTCCCAAAATTAAAAAAAAAAAAAACGATTAAAATAAGTGATGCTATTTACTCAGTGCTCGGCAATGTGCTAAGTTTTGCATACATCATCATTAGATGGATATTATCATTACTATTTTATAGATTGGATAACTGGGACTTAACTTGCCCAATAGCCCAATTTTTTTGTTGTTGTTGTTCTCACCCAGTGGCTTGAGGGATCTGAATTCCCATGTCAGGCCCTCGACAGTGAGAGCACAGAGTGCTAACCACTGGACTGCCAAGGAATTCCCTATTGCAAAATTCAAATGAATGTCTGATTCCAAAGCTTTCAACATTTTTTTTTTTAAATATTTAAGATAATGACAAATTTTTAAAATAATTAATATACAGTAAAATTGACATTTTCATGGTATACAGTTCTAAGAGTTTTAACACATGTATAGATTCTCCTAACCACAATAACAATCAGGATACAGAATTGTCCCTCCCTTCTCCCCCCAAATCTCCTTGAGCAACTCCTTTGTAGTCACATCCTTCTCCTGCCCCTGGCAACCAATGATTTGTTGTCTGTTGCTATGCTTTTGTCTTTTCAAGAATGTCAAATAAATGGAATCACACAGTTTGTAACCTTTAAAAGATTGGGGGAGGGTTGTGGTTAATTACAGATTCACAGAAAGTTGCAAAAATAGTATAGAGAGGTCCTAGTACACTTCACCCAGTTACCCCAAAGGCTGACATCTTACATAACTACAGTGAAATATCAAAACCAGGAGACTGATCTTGATACACTCCACAGCCCTCATTCCATGTTCATCAACTTAACATTTACTCATTGATGGGTACCTGTACAGTTCTCTACAATTTTATCGTGTGTAGTTTTGTGTAAAGTGAAAGTGAAAGTCGCTCAGTTGTGTCCAACTCTTTGTGACCCCAAGGACCATATAGTCCATGGAATTCTCTAGGCCAGAATACTGGAGTGGGTAGCCTATCCCTTTTCCAGAGAATCTTCCCGACCCAGGAATCGAACTGGGGTCTCCTGCATTGCAGGCGGATTCTTTACCAACTGAACTATCAGGGAAGCCCATTGTGTAACCATCATCACAATCAAGATAGGGAATTATTCCATCACTGCAAAAATCCTTGCGCCATCCCTTTATAGTCATATCTTATGGGGTTAAATTTTAGAAACCTTTCTTTATGTGTTTTCCATCCTTAAAAAAGGAGAAAACACTTTAAGGTAAACAATTCAGTCCTTCTTTTATACTGTAATATTTGTTTTTTACTGACATTATTTTTAGAAAGTTCAAAAAATTTCATCTTTTTTTCATAATTATTATTGAAAAAAAATTTTGTCACATAGAGAGATTTCAAGAGTGTTCCATCACAGGTGTCACTTGTACTATGAAGGTCACCATTTGGAAACCTTGGACTCACCCAGGCATCAAGGTGAACACAGTAGCCCATCACTTAAAATGAGTTCCAACTCTTTTACAGCTGTTGAGCCAAAGGTAGAACCTTAATCATTTTCCTCTTCAGGAAAATGAAGAGGAAATTTGTTTTATAAAACAAATTTCATAAGAAAAAGTATGACATGTTAAAATACTAAAAATGTCATGCTTTGGTAGTACATAAAATGAACTGTGGAAATGGAATAAATCAAACTCATTTCAAAGTTAAATAAAACTTTTTTAGGGGAAAGTAATTTTCAAACCTATAAAATCTCACTGCTTCCTCTGGGCTCTGTTTTTCCAACTAACCAGATTTACTGTTTTAGGGTAAGAATATCTGCAGATATTCCCATTTCCATCTTTTTTTCTATTGCTTATAAATTAAAACAAACTTTAAAGAAGCTTGCTACTTTGGAATTACCAGAATACTATTTAACTATATTGATTGGTGGAAGACTCTGCTTCCTTATGGACCCCATCCATATTCTTTCTTGTATGTTGTTTCTGTCATGGATTAATATTTATTATAAACATAAGGATGGCTCCCATCCTTTACTCAAGTTTTCTCTCTTGCACTCTCTGGTGGGCTTAGCCTTCAGCCATGATGGAATTTTCCTCCTAGAGCCTGGACAGAGACATTCCATTCAGTACTGAAGGCATACGTAATCTGCAGAGCCCGAGCCTGGAATAATAAGGAAACTAAATACTAATGGGAGGGGGCAGGTAGAGTATGGTTACTATTGACTCTTCTTATATGTAGTCTCTTTTCTATATAATTGGAATTAAAACCCGAGGTGTGGGCGATTTTCAGAGATGTCAATTAATTCATTACTATGGGGTCACAAAGAGTCAGACATGACTTAGCGACTGAGCACAGGCACGCACATGATTGGATAAGGGCTTCCCTCGTGGCTCAGTGCTAAAGAATCTGCCTTCTAGTACAAGAGACACAGGAGACTCCGTCTCCATCCCTGGGTTGAGAAGATCCCCTGGAGTAGGAAATGGCAACCCACTCCAGTATTCTTGTCTGGAAAATTCCGTGGACAGTGGAGCCTGGTGTGCTACAGTCCATGGTGTCACAAAGAGTCAAATGCAAATGAGCATGCACTCATGAGCGCGGGTACTTTATGACTGGATAAATGTATTGTCTGTGGTTCTTGGTGAATGGCTTTGCCCCGAGGTCCGAAAACGTGACTAATAATGAGAAAAGTAGGACACAGAGGTACCTCTTTCATATAAGAGAACTAGTTTCCATTTGCCCCTCCAGACTGACTCTCTATTCTTCTCCTCGCCTAGGGTGCCAGCTTCAGCAACAAAAATACACCATGAAGAGTGAGGTGAGGTATTTTCCCTTTCTGGTTGCAGAAGCTTGGCTGTGTCACTCTGCCAAGGCATGGCTCCCACAGGTGCCCTGGCTTATAGCTAGAGTTGCTCTTGGGGTCCAGTGACTGTTCTCTTTTCTGATCTTGGGACTTAAAGGTGGTCATTGCTCTCTGTGTTGCAAGCCCTTAATACTCACCATGCTTTTTGGTTTCCCTTAACCCTCACACCACTGAAAATGGTCCCTTCATTAAATTCATCTCAGTTCCCACACTTGAAAGTGCCATCTGTTTCCTGTCAGGACTCTGACTGACACAAAGTAGTTCTGATTAGAGGAGAATACATCTCATGCTTTGTAAAAAGATAAATTGCAAATTGAACCATAGAGTTATATAACATAGCTTTATGTCTGTGTGGGCTTGCATAGCTTCAAGGATGTTTTAGCTTAATTATGGTGCATCTTTAAATGGAGTTGAATCCTAATATCTCAGATTCTAGAGACATTGGAGATGGTTCTAGTCATCCACTATTAGACGTAATTCAACAGTGAAGATTCCTATGTAGATAACATGGTCCTCTTGATTTCTCCCTTACACGTCAAATGTCGAATATGATTATTTGATGTTTATGCAATTCTAGTCACTTAATTCACTTACCTTTCAAGAAGATAAATGTGTGTGTATATATATGTCTGTGTGTATAAAGTTTAAAAAAAGAGTATTTAAATAAATTATGATAAATTTATACTATAGAATATTATATAATTATTAGAAAGAATGAGTTAGGACTATAGGTACTA
Organism: Giraffa tippelskirchi; assembly: GCF_054371585.1. Lineage (NCBI taxonomy): Eukaryota > Metazoa > Chordata > Mammalia > Artiodactyla > Giraffidae > Giraffa > Giraffa tippelskirchi. Next base: position 99,293,766 of record NC_137277.1, read on the forward strand.
ATATGGAAATAGCTCCAAGACCTTTTATTAAGTGACGAAACCAAGGCTAGAGCAAAAAAATACAGAACAATTAAATAGTTTGTGTATGTATAATCATCAAGAATTAACTTGGGGAGGGTGTGTATACCAGACCAGACTGCCTTGGGAGAAAGGAGGGCTTGGAAGAATGGTGTTTTTGCGTTTTGTTCTCTGTACTTAATGTAAAGGATCTATTGCAACATGTGTTTTGAGTTCACCTATGCTTTTTCCTGGGGCTCCCCTGGTGGGTGAATCCACCTGTCAATGCAGGAGACGGGGGTTCAATCTCTGGGTCAGGAAGATGCCCTGGAGAAGGAAATGGCAACTCATTCCAGTATTTTTGACTGGGAAATCCCATGGACAGAAGAGCCTGGCAGGCTACAATCTGTGGGGTTGTAAGAATTTGACATGACTTAGCAACTAAACAACAATAACAGCAATGCTTTTTCCTAAAGTCTCACCCAAATGACAGTAAAGACATTAAGAGGTAATACAGGGCCAATAGACCAGAGGGAACACTAAGAGGATCAGAGATATCAGCAGAATTTTGGAAGGTTAAAGTGGAGGGTAAGTGGTAACTGAATTATCAGGATGGTGAAAACCGAAGCTTGTGTTTCTGCAGAGGTAGTCACCAGTGAGAAGCAAACTGATTCATGGCTCAGAATACCCAAGAGACTCAGAAATTAGAGACACCATGTACTTTCAGGAGGGGCAAGATGTGAGATGAACATAGGAAAATTAGTTGAGAGTTTGTACAAGGAGCAAGTAGACCCCTTGAACTTCTACCCCACCCCTGATGTCCAGAGATTACAGCACCCCCCCACCCTCCACCTCATCAGGAAATGGGAGGCTTGATCCATGAGGAGATGATGCCAAAGAGACTCTGGACTCAGGGATGATGACAGGCACAGCTGAAGGGGATGAGGCACCAGACAGAAAATAGTGGGATTGAGAGAAGGATTACACACTGCACAGTGAAACCCACGCCTTCTTTCCATCTCAGTCCCCAGAATGCAGGCAAGGAAATGTATACCCCTCAGTCAGTAGACTGGATAATTTTTCCTTGGAGAAGTTCCAAGAAAAAAAGACCTATTGACATTTAGGGTTGTCCAGTAAAATGTCCAAGTTCCACTTGATTACCCTACAGTGACGCTCACCATTCAGCAAGCCCCATTCATGTTCCTAGAGCTTTCAATCAGCCTTTTAGCACCTCATGTTTAATAGGAACTGGCAGACACTTTGAGGAAAGCCTGTGACATGAAAAAATGGGGACAAAATGACAAGAGAAAAGGAACTCAGAAGAATAAAGACAGTGCAAAGAACAGAAGGAAACTCCAAATGACTAACATCCTCTGAAAGATAAGTGATGATACCACATCCTTGAAATGAAAACAGGATGATAAGACAATGGAATATATAAAGAATAAGAAAAAGCTTTTGAAATTAAAAATATGTTGACTTAAGTTAAAAATTCAATAGAGGGTTAAAAGACAAAGTTGAAGAATCCCAGAGAAGCTGAACAGCAGCAACAACAACAAAAAAACTAGAAAAAGAAAGAAAAATAGAGCAGTTTAAGAGATTCACTATCTGATTAATAGGGATTTCAGAAAGAAAACAAAAGCAGCAGAAATTGTCAGCCATTGTATCAGTCTGGATTCTCCAGAGAAACAGAATCAATGGTGTATATATTTCTACTTATATAAATTCAATGTATTTATTATAAGGGATCAGTTTACTTATTGATTATGGAGGCCAGCATGTCCCCAGATCTGCAATCAGTAAGCTGGAGACCCAGGAAAGTCAATGGTGTATTTGCAGTTCAAGCCTGAGTCCAAAGGCAGGAGAAGACTGATTTCCCATATGGAAGACTAGCAGAGAAAGTGAATTCTCTCTTACTCAGCCTTTTTTTTTTTTTTCTATTCAGGGTTTCAGTGAATTGAAAGAGGCCTACCGGCACTGGAGGACAATTGCTTTACTCACTGATTCAAACGTTAATCTCATCTAGAAACACTCAGGCACACCCAGAATAATGTTTACCCAGCTATTTGGGCACCCTGTGGCCCCGTCAAGCTGACACATAAAGTTAACCATCCTAGACACGATACAGGAACATATTTCAGAATAAAGACTATGACAGGTCCAAATGAGAATGAGAAATGAAAATGATCCATATCAAGGCACGTCACTGAAAAACCCTCCATCATTAGGGATAGTAAGAATCTAAAAGTTTCCAGAAAGAAAAAGAAAGGCCACAAGGAACTAGAATAGCGTTAGACTCTCAACAACACTAGTAGTTACAAGCTATTGCAGCAGTGTCTCCAAAATTCTGCAAGAAAAATTCTTCCATAGCAGGAAATGAGTAGATAATGTCTAAAATTGCATGAAGTTATTAGTAAAACTATGGAGTTAAATATAAGACGAGAAACTGCTAACTGGATTAGAAGTTGTCTCTGCCTTCGAGGAATCCACTTCTGGGGCTGAGTACTGTTTTGTTGTTTGTTTGTTTATTACTTTAAATGTTGTAAGTATTTGACCTTTCAAACCTTGGCTGGGTATATTTTTGATTGCCAAACATATTTTTATGACCCAAATGAATTGTATATATAGTAATATAAAACATTGATCTTAAAGGTTTTCTTAATCTTTCTGGAATAGGATGGGTCTAGACAATTAAGTTATGACCAACCTAGACAGCATATTAAAAAGCAGAGACATTGCCAACAAAGGTCTATGGTTTTTCCAGTAGTCATGTATGGATGTGAGAGTTGGACTATAAAGAAAGCTGAGCACTGAAGAATTGATGCTTTTGAACTGTGGTGGTGGAGAAGACTCTTGAGAGTCCCTTGAACTGCAAAGAGATCCAACCAGTCCATCCTAAAGGAAATCAGTCCTGAATATTCATTGGAAGGACTGATATTGAAGCTGAAACTCTAATACTTTGGGCCACCTGATGCAAAGAACTGACTCATTGGAAAAGACACTGATGCTGGGAAAGAATGAAGGCGGGAGGAGAAGGGGACGATAGAGGATGAGATGGTTGGATGGCATCACTGACTCAATGGACATGAGTTTGAGTAAACTCCGGGAGTTGGTGATGGTCAGGGAGGTCTGGTGTGCTGCAGTCCATGAGGTTGCAAAGAGTCGGACACGACTGAGCGACTGAACTGAGACAATTAAGATATCTTGATGTTAATTACCTCTAGTTACTAATCACTGTTTTCCCTTAATTCAAATACCTAATTCAAATGGCTAAATGCATTAGGCATGTACTTTATTATATTATTTAGAAAGTATTTCTATCAGAGTAAGATATTTTCTATTGTACGGGATGAAAAACAATTTTTTCCTTCTACTAAGTTCTCAGTTGGGGCTCTGTAACAAAAGACAGATTAACAAGAGAAAAGCATTCAAATTTATTCAGTATAAGTTTTATGTGACACAAGAGTCTTCACAAGGAAATGAAGAACCCCCCCAGGAAACAGTTAAACCTGAGCGTTTTTATACTAGCTTTGATGAAGAATGCAAAGTCACAGAAAAATGTGATAGGACAAAAGGGCAAGAGCTGAGAGTACCAAACTGAGGGCAACTTAGCAAGGAGGCCTGTTTGTTCAGATTCCTTTCAGTGTCCCTCCTTTCCTCTGGAAAGAGGGAGATCACTTCTCACAGGAGGGTCTTTTGACCTTCTTCCAGGGAGAAGGGAAGATCAGAGACTCCTTTACACCCCTGTCATTTCTCAAATTCCTTTAGCTTAAAATATTCTGTGTGCCAAGGTGCCATATTTGGGGAGTAGTGTATTCTTAACTCTGTCACTATCATAAATTAAATGTATTAACTCTTTGCGAAATACTGTTGCTAAGAATTTTTATGTATAATCAGACGATTCTGTAATTTTATTTTACTCTTTTTGCATACAGTTTCTATTGCATTCTCTTAATAATCATCAAAGAGAACAGCCCTAGATTAATACCTTAAAAGTTAATGAATTATTCAGACATATTCTTTTGAGATATTTATATATATCCTCTCATATAATTTCCTTTTTCTAATCAGGGTAGAAGTATTAATATCTAATCTGTGTATCTTGGCTTGAATTTCTTTAAATTATCTTTATATAAGCAATGCTCGTAAAATAAACATGTAGTTCTATAGAAAACAATCTAGAGGAATATTTAGCGAAAAACTAACATTGGATAGCTGGGAAGTAGAATTGGGGAGGATTTTCTAAAATATTTTACAGCCTTTGTGTGTTATTTTTATAATCAGAATATATTTGTGCATGGGTATGTGTGTATGCATATATGTAAGATAAAATGAGAGGTTTTACTTGGCAGTTTTGGCCTCTATTGCAATTCTTTATTGTTTTCACCTTCATCATAAAGGGATTTTATTGGCACAAACCTAAAGGATATTCTGTTGAACTTCACATGACATTCTAGAATTTGGTTTAGCCGTTTTGAGCAAATGACTGTAAACTGAGGTGAGGCGAACAAAGGCAACTGCCCTGCTTTAAACTGTTAGATCCAAATTGGATTCAATATGTTAGTGGTACAGCCAGGAATGCCTAAGCTGGCTGATGGACAGTCACTTGTCAGTCCACAATCAGTCAACAGAAAATACATGTGTGCATGGGAAATGAACTTTATAGATTAAAAAACCCAATATGAATAAATTATAATTGTTATATATTAATTAATAGAATTCATTTCAATTTTTCCCTCCTTTCCTTGTTAAGCCATTTTATGTTGACCAAAAAATACAAATAACAGAATCTCAACTTTCTGCTCTTACCCTTCTGGAGTGGGAAGCATTTTCTTTCAAATTAGCCCTTCCCGCTTGAGAAGACCTTGACTGGATCAATTCTTTAATTTCTAGGATAAACAACAAAAAGATTCTTGGTCTCATGTTCTCCAGTTTCTATATTATTATTCCAGTCCTTAGCATGCACTTAGAGACTCTGCAGATGATTTATGGTAGAATTAGGAATAGAACTGATAGTCTTTGCTCTTGTCAAAGATGAATAGGCAAGATATTGGAGTGGGTTGCCATTTCCTTCTCCAGGGGATCTTCCTGACCCAAGGATTGAACCTGCATCTCCTGCTTGGCAGGCGGATTCTTTACCAATGAGCCACCTGGGAAGCCCGGATAATATGGTAGATGTATATTAAACACTGGAAGGACTGGTGCTGAAGCTGAAACTCCAATACTTTGGCCACCTGATGTGAAGAACCGACTCATTGGAAAAGACCCTGATGCTGGGAAAGATTGAAGGCGGGAGGAGAAGGGGACGACAGAGGATGAGATGGTTGGATGGCATCACCAACGTGATGGACTTGAGTTTGAGTAGACTCCAGGAGTTGGTGATGGACAGGGAAGCCTGGTGTGCTGCAGTCCATGAGGCTGCAAAGAATCAGACATGACTGAGTGTCTGAACTGAACTGATACTAAACATTTAAGAAACTGATGCTCTGTTTTCCAAAGTGACTGTTCCATTTTGTGTTCTCACAAGCAATATGTGAATTCCAGTTGCTCCATATCCCTCTTAGCACTTGGTATTATTGGGGTTTTTATTTGAGTCATTGTGGCTTTAATTTGCATTTCTCTAATGACCAGTGATGCTGAGCATCCTTTTTTGGTGCTTAGTTACTATCCATCTCTTTTCTCGGTGAAGTATCCAAATTTGTTGCCCATTTTTAAAAATTGGCTTGTTTTATTTATTGAGTTGTAGTGTCATTGTTTTAAATAAAATATTCTGAATAGATAATACATTCACATGGTTGAAAAACCAAAAGTGACTTAAAAAGTCATTCACTGGGACTTCCCTGAGAGTCCAGTGGTTGAGACTCGGCCTTCTAATGCAGGGGATCTGGGCTCAATCTCTGGTCGGGAAGCTAAGATCCCACATGTCTTGCTGCCAAAACATCAGAACATAAACAATAGAAGCAACATTGTAACAAATTCAATAAAGACTTTAAAAAGGTACACATCAAAAAAATCTATTTTAAAAAAAGTTTTTTAAAAAATTTATTCATCAGGATGTACCCATCTTTGTCTCCATTAACCTGTTAAAGAATACTTCCATGAATTTGTGTTTCCTTCCAGAGTTTCAGTAAATATAAATACATATCCTGTGTCCTCTCCACTCTTGCACTAGAAATAATATATATACACTGTTTAGCACTAATATATCCTGAAGAGCATTCTCAGATGGTATTCTTTTTATAGTCACGTGGGTCTATTGTGGGGATGAGGAGCAGCTTATTTCCAATTATTTCTGTATAAAGAACACTACAATTAATAACCTTGTACACAAGTCCTTTGATATGTGTGCAGTTCTCTCGGTAGGATATATTCCAGAAGTGATTTTCAGATTACTATTTCTTAAAGCATGGACTTCCTTAACTCCTATGTAAATTCCCTCTGTTCATTTCAGCTAAACTCAAAGGGCTTGTGTAAACTCCATTCATAAAGAAGAAAATCAGTGTGTGAGGTGTGTGGGTGTAGGATGGTGTGTGTGTTTGTGTACGTGTTGTGTTGGAGGGGAGGTGGTGTTGTGTTGGGGTGTAGGTGTTGGGTGTGTAGGGGTATGTGTATGTAGGGAGGATGGTATGCATGTTTGTGATGTGTGTGTGGGTGTTGTGTGTGGGTGTTATGTGTGGGTGATATATGTGCATGGGAGTGGTATGTATATAGGGAGAATGGTATGTGTGTGTGTGGTGGTGTGTTAGTATGTGTTGTATAGTGTGTGTGAGTGTAGGTGCTGTGTGTATGTGAGATGTTGTATAAGATATTGTATAATTTTTGTGTCTGTGTGAGGTGGTTTTGGGGGGGTGTTGTGTGTTTGGAGGCTGATATATGTGTATGGGAAGGTGGTGTGTTTTTGTGTGTGTGTGAGATGGTGTGTGTGTGGTGGTGTGTGTATAGGAGTATTGTTTGGGGCATGTTGTCTGGGGGTGTTACATGTGGGCACGGGTATTGTGTGTATGTGGGGTGTTGTGTGTTTTGTGTATGTGTGTGAGGGCATTATATAGGGGGGTGTTGTGTGTGGGGGTGGTAGTGGTCTGTGTGTGGGGGCAGTGGTGGTGTGTGTGTGTAGCACGTGTGGAGGAATGGGTGGGTGTGTGGAGGTTACAAGTTGGGAGCTCCTCATGATTTCGGCTCTACCTGCCAGGAAAGGTACAGGAAGAGGGCTGTGAGGAGCTGCCAAGCACCACAAGTCTTCTCGTGATTGCGACTGAACCCTGCTTGCTCTTTTCTCTCCATTTATTTATAGCCGTTATCTCATGCTTATATCTGGGCCTTTTGCTTCTGATCTCAGACTAAAGAAAGATTTTTTTCTGATCTGTGTTTCAGTCTCACCAGCATTTATGGAGCTGGCTCTTCGTAAGTTTTTCTTTTGATCATCGTTCACCCTCAGTTAATTTGCTCTGGTGAAGAGCAAACTCTTGGGAGGAGATTAGTGAGAAGAAGGACTGCATTTAGTTTTTATCAAATGAAGTGCTTCTGAATTTGATCACTCACTTCTCACTCAAGGGGAAATTTAGGAAGTAGTAGTAACCTCTTTGATATTTAACAATCTCATTGATGGTCTCTGTTATTTATGTCTTAAAGGGCCACCCTGACTTTAAATACTGATTATTCATTTAAACCCTAGTCATAAGCTAAAAGCAGAAGTTGAATGCACAGCACAACCACTAACCAGACTGCCTTCTGGTTAGTTCTAAATTTAACTGGTGTCTTACCTTTAGCATTAAGAAGACCTTCTAATTTTGGCTTGCGTATTGACACACAGGTATTGCAGTACCTGGGACACAGGTTGTTGATTAGAAAGAGGCAATTGTGAAAGTGATGTCAGAGAAATTTGCTCAGGCATGTTTCACTAGGTCACCTCTCCTGCAGTTATTTTCAGAACCAAATGCTGCAAATAGAGACCATAACATTTTTCTTTCTACATTGTTTATTTCAGGAGACATGGGAACCATCACGAAGAAGATTCATAGGCTGAAAATGTAAACCTTGAAAGGCTGTTTTGTTTGAGTTAATGAAGATGTGATTTTGTAGTCTCCTCTTCCCCATCTCACCTCTGCCCTGAGAAAATGGCAGACCCTGAAATTTATGGGAATCCTGACCTAAAGGGCCAGGAAGTGCAGGAAACTGAAGAAGGTGGGTAGAAGGGAGATTGGCCCCTGGTGGGGCACATTTCCCAGGAGGGAAAACAATATTACTCACAGCTGTAGATTTTTAAACTTGCAAAGATTTGTTACTCCTCTTGAAATAACCGCAGGCATGTGGAAGACACTAGATGTCATTTAAGTGATTTCCCTTCCCTTCCAAGTTTGAAGGCTGATAACCTCTCATTTTATCTGGGGAAAACAATTCTGAAGCCATTAGAAAATCCCTAGTTCTAAAATTGTAGGCACACACTGAACGTGTATAGCCCAAACAAAGTTTTAGGGGAAAATGATCGGATTTAAGTTGATATTTACTGTGAAGAGTTTTATTTCCGAAGATCAATGTTTGCCAGTACTATTAAGCTCACAGGGACAAGGCTAAAAAGGCTGAAAGAAGCCTCAGAGTAAGTCATGAAAGCTCTAGATTAAAAAATATTTTTTAAATGGTCTCATTGAGAAAATTTTCAAATGAGAGTCACACTTGAATGAATGAATGCTGTATCAAATTATCTGGAGACAAAGAAGAGAAGCCATTCTACCAGAACAAATGCAGCCTGCTTTGTCTAGAGGACAAATCATTCTTGCAGCCCATTTGGAAATGTCACTTTTAAGTCAATGAGAGTTGTGTTCAAATAAGAGAGGGATGCAAGACCCTATTATATCCACTAGGACGTGATGTTTTGCCTCTGAATGGTTTCTATAGTGCATGAAAATTCCTTTTTTGGGGGAGGGGAGGGATCTCTCTTTTTAATGTCTTAAACTGTTTTCAGGTTTTACAAAGTGCTTTAGTTTTTACATTGAAAGGGCAGACATGATCACACTGGAACACCAGTTGTCTGGCTACAGAAGCTCTGACTTTGGGGGCAAGTCTTTTGAACTTTTAACTTGGTGAAAACAGATTCCTTGGCTCGTGTGGGGAAGCTGTCTTCTGGAAGTGATCCAGAGCTTAGAACAGTCCAAGACATCCATTTTCTCCATCTTTCCGAGATATCACAATTTGAGCAGCGATGGTGTTCAGTGAAACAGGAAGTTCAGAGTTGAGACTGAGCAAAACTGACAGGGATGTCAATTCACTGCCTCACATTGACCAGATGGGCTGGCATCTTCAGGATTTATAGAGTAGTCAAAGCAGTTTGGCTTTTTTGGTTCATTTTGACAAACTAAAAATCTTTAAAAAATAATTATTTATTTATGGCTGTGCTGGGACCTCGTTGCAGCGCAGGCTTTTCTCTAGCTGTGCCGATCGGGGTCTACTCTCTAGTCGCGATGTGCGGTCTTCTCATTGCAGTGGCTTCTCTTGTTGCGGAGCAGGAGCTCTAGGGCACAGGGGCTACAGTAGTTGCGGTGGGTGGGCTCAGTAGTTGTGGCTCCTGGGCTCTAGAGCACAAATTCAATAGTTGTGGCACACAGGCTTTGTTGCTCTGTGGTGTGTGGGATCTTCCCAGATCAGGGATCAAACCCATGTCTCCTTCATTGGCAGGCAGATTCCTTACCACTGAGCCGCCAGGGAAGCCTGACAAGGTATAAATTTTACAATACTATTGGTAAACTCATGAAATCAATTTGTTGTTGTTGCCATTATTAATTTTTTTTTGACTACTAAAAGGTAAGCAACAGTCCAACATCATCAAATTCTTCTCACAGATAGACTAAAATGACTGGTGATGTTTTATACCATTTTGAAGTATGATTTTTGAAAAGGCAAGTTTCTCCACAGAGATAGAAAGATGCCAAGATGCCAATGCCAAGCCATCCTTGCTCAGTGACAATAAACACCAGCACATACCCCCTTAGGGAAAAAGCAGATGCCCGCTTTGATCTGTAAAAGCCTCTCTAGAAATGCACAAAGGCTGACACCTTGTACAGAAACTCAAAGTTTTTGAACAATCCAAGGAAAATATACCCTTCCAAAAAGAAAGCAGATTTTAAAGGGGCACTCAACTATATACTGGAAAAAGCACTGGCGTCCCACTCCAGTACTCTTGCCTGGAAAATCCCATGGACAGAGGAGCCTGCTAGGCTGCAGTACATGGGGTCGCTAAGAGTCGGAAACGACTGAGCGACTTCACTTTCACTTTTCACTTTCATGCACTGGAGCAGGAAATGGCAACCCACTCCAGTGTTCTTGCCTGGAGAATCCCAGGGACGGAGGAGCCTGGTGGGCTGCCGTCTATGGGGGCGCACAGAGTCGGACGCGACTGACGCGACTTAGCAGCAGCAGCAGCAGCAACTATATACACTGTCTGTTGACAAAGATCAAATTCTCCACTTAACTGTACGAGTTTCCATTTGGTTTTCTGGTAGAGGCAAAGCTTAAGAACAGGTCAGGAACCTGGCTGACTTCAGCAAGAATCAGGAAATGTGCTCCATGCTGCTGTTTCTCAAACATGCATGAAGACCACTGCCAAAGTTTTCATTACAAGTCTAATAATAATATTGCAAGTGATTATAAAAAGAATATTAAAAGTAATATTAAAATCAGCATTTATTACATTTTACTATGTGCCAGGCATGGTACTAACTGCTCATACATTTAGTCCTCAAGCAGTTATCTCAGGGGTGGTGTTATTACAACCTTTTTACAGATGAGGACACTGAGACTAAGAAAAATAACTCGCTCAAAATTAGCCAATTTATTTATTTAACTTGATAGATCTAGCAATTGAATCCAGGCAGTGTATCTCTAGAGCCTGAGAGCTTAACTTCTGATGAAAACTAACACTTACAGAGCATGCTCACTGTGCACTAGGAAGGCACTGTTCTAACCGCACTATTACTATCATTTTATTGATAAAGAAATAAAGAAGTAAAAAAAAAAGTCCCCAAGGTCACACTACTATTAAGGGTGTGTGTACGACAGATTTAAACCTGGTCACTCTGACCCTAGACTCTGAATACTTATGTCTAAGGTTGTCCAACTGGTTAGAATATACATATTTCTTTTTTTTTATTTTTTATTTTTTTATTTTTTTATAAATTTATTTATTTTAGTTGGGGGCTAATTATACATATTTCTTATGGGAATTAGTAAAAGCATTTTCATTGTGGATTGTTAAACAATGGGAGCTGAATTATTTTGTTTAAATTGGTTATTTTAACGAAATGACTGTTTAAGCCCGTTTAGGTTGTCTCAGGATTTTCTGCAGCAGGCTGGATGGTTGGACTTTTTGTTGGCTTATACTACCCTCTAGTGGTTGGTATATGCTAAAGCCTTTGACTACAACAAACAGGGAAATTCTTAAAAGAGATGGAAATAGACTACTTCACCTACCTCCTAAGAAATCTGTATGCGGGTCAAAAAGCAACAGTTAGAACTGGACATGGAACAAAAGACTGGTTCCAAATTGGGAAAGGAATACGTCAAGTCTTCATATTGTCACCCTGCTTATTTAACTTATATGCAGAGTACATAATGCGAAATGCTGGGCTGGATGAAGCACAAGCTGGAATCAAGATTGCTGGGAGAAATATCAATAACCTCAGATATACAGATGACACCACCCTTATGGCAGAAAGTGAAGAAGAACTAAAGAGCCTCTTGATGAAGGTGAAAGAGGAGAGTGAACAAGCTGACTTAAAACTCAACATTCAAAATGAAGATCATGGCGTCTGGTCCCATCACTTCATGGCAAATAGATGGGGAAACAATGGAAACAGTGAGAGTCTTTATTTTCTTGGGCTCCAAATCACTGCAGATGGTGATTGCAGCCATGAAATTAAAAGATGCTAGCTCCTTGGAAGAAAAGCTATGACCAACCTAAACAGCATATTAAAAAGCAAAGATGTTACTTTGCTAACAAAGGTTCGTATAGTCAAAGCTATGGTTTTTCCAGTAGTCATGTATGAATGTGTGAGCTGGACCATAAAGAAAGCTGAGCACTGAAGAATTGATGCTTTTGAACTGTGGTGTTGAAGAAGACTCTTGAGAGTCACTTGGATGCAAGGAGATCAAACCGGTCACTCACAAAGGAAATCAGTCCTGAGTATTCATTGGAAGGAATGATGCTGAAGCTGAAACTCCAATACTCTGGCCACCTGATGAGAAGAACAGACTCATTTGAAAACACCCTGATGCTGGGAAAGATTGAAGGCAGGAGGAGAAGGGGACGACAAAAGATGAGATGGTTGGATGGCATCACCGACTTAATGGACATGAGTTTCAGCAAGCTCCAGGAGCTGGTGATAGACAGGGAAGCCTGGCATGCTGCAGTCCGTGGGGTTGCAAAGAGTCAGACATGACTGAGAGACTGAACTGAGCTATTTGATGACAAAGAAAGAACATTGTCTGTAAAGCGATTATCCTTCAATTAAAAAATAAATACATTTAAAACTTAAAAAAAAAAAAGAATTCCTTTGAAACATAAAGCAGTTAGGTTAGGTGTGAGTGCTCAGACTCTTTGTGGCTCCGTGATTGAAGCCTGCCAGGCTCCTCTGTCCATGGAATTCTCTAGGCAAGAATACTGGAGTGGGTTGCCATTTTCTACTCCAGGGACTCTTCCCAACCCAGGGATCAAACCCATGTCTCCTGCACTGGCAGGTGAATTCTTTACCACTGAGCCATCAGGGAAGCCCATATGTACATTCACATACATATGTATATGCACATTTGTGTGTGTTATTTATGTATAATTTATGTGTAAGTCGTAGTTATAGACAATGCTTGAGGTACACTGATGGATTTGAAAGCCTCACAACAGACTTCCCTTCAAGGCTCTTTGGCTGCAATTTCAACAATTTCAACATGCTTAAAGGTTATAATTTCAACATGCCTAAACCAATCACAGGCAAGGGGTACTGAATAAACACAAAATCTTAGATTAACCAGTATATTCTGCTAGTGGTCCCCTCTCCTGGTGTTCAGTTTAGGAGGAAGAATCCCTGATACATGAGTACATCACAGTCTTACTTAATCTCTTTTGTCTCCCAGTCTCCATCCCTGTCTAACCTCAGGAGGTGGTAGCCTACAGACAAGAGGGCAGTAGGAACAGCCTTTCTCTTGCAGGCATAAGAGATGCATTGTCTAAAGGAAATTAAAAACAATAATAAAACCAACCTAAAAAGGGCTTGCTTTTTATTATCACATGGTCATCAGCCGGAAATTCTAAACAATGACAGTGATAAAATATTCCCCCCTGAAATACTTATCTTGGTCTGAATTCTAAACAACTATGGTTTCTGTTTAGTTTTAATAACATGTATATGTTTCTAATTAACACAGTTGTGTTACTTATCCTTTCATAAACATTGTGTTCCGTATCATAGAAATTTATTTGGAGAACTTCCAGTTATACAGTTGGCCTACGACACATGCAGACTCAGCTATAGACATTTTTTTTCAGGAGTAAATTCATGATAAATTGGAATCATTAGACCTAAATTTGGGCACAGTTGAACCACATTTTCCTGAGTCTAAACTACAGATTTGAAAGAATCAGTGATAACACAGTGATTATAAAGATTAACAGAATTTGAGTAACTTTCATTCTGTCATTCCCTGTAACCAGAATTGACTAGAACAATGAACAGGGAAATGCTGAACTTTAGAAATGTTCACTGAAGACTGGCACATACAAATTGTGGAGAAAACTTTTAACTCTTCAAAAACAAAGCATAAGGAAAATGGACATTTCGAAGAAGAAAGTTAGGACAAGTAGCAAAAGATGTTGGTCTTACACTGCCAGAAGCATTCAAGAGGACCATGTTTGATGCTTCCATCATTTTGACCAAGAATGGGAGCCTCATTCTAAAGCAAAAGATCAGATACAGTCAATGTTTACTTTCACTCAGCCACTGTCTCTGACTTTTGCAAAAGAAAACTTTAGGAACATAACCAAATAAGGTAGAAATTTATGATGAATTTTTTTGGTGAATATATTTTAGGGGATTTTTTTTTTGGACTACAGAGACATCTAAAAACTGTTACTATACATCCTGAGGGAACAAAGACTTGGACAATATTGCAATCTCTGGGATTTTCTGTGAAATAGGATTATTAGAGATCTCTGCAAGTCTCATCCTTATAGTTTTTTGCTAACTCTTTTTATATGTGTTGCTTCATTTGAAAAAAGACTGTCAAAATCAAAATAATTAACAGTGTTTTGTTTGAGTGGAGACTGCTATACTGTCTATTAAACATGTGAAGAAAATTGATTTCGATAGTCATTGACAAATTTGCAGAAGTGAAGGCTCAAAAATAGAAACTAACGCTGTTCATTTCTGTAACACACCAAATGTATGAACAAGTTTAGTTAACTTTTCAAAAATCCATTACATGTTTTCTTTTGTGTCCTATAATATTTGTTTTTTATTAAATTTTTTTTACTGACTTCATTTATACTGATGACTGCTGATGCGCTGTGGAGGTCACTATCTTGATAAGGTCTAATACTTGGGTCACCTGATTCAAAGAGCCGACTTGTTGGAAAAGACTGTGATGCTTGAACAGACTGAAGGCAAAAGGTGAAGAGGGCAGCAGAGGATGAAACGGTTACATAGCATCATCGATTCAATGGACACGAATTTCAGCAAATGCCAGGAAATACTGAAGGACAGAGGATGAGATGGTTATGTAGCATCACTCACAAAATGGACATGAATTTGAGCAAACTTCAGGAGATAGTGGAGGACAGAGGAGCCTGGTATGCTGCAGTCCATGAAGTTGCAAAGCACTGGGCACGACTTAGCAACTGAACAACAACAAAGTGTCTCTGAAGAGGCAGGTCAGACATGGGATATTTATAAGATGTTTAGAGTCTTTCAACGTCAGGCTTGACTGGGATTGGATAAAGTTCATGATATAGTAATTTAATATTAGTTGATACAGTTAGGATTTTGAAGTGTAAACAATAAGTAAATAAAAGTAAACAATCACTTGCAAAGTACAGTTAACTATTGCTTTGAGAAGTAGCTCAGAAGCTCTTTATCTAGTGTTATGGACTGAGTGTATCTGCCCCAAAATTCATATAATAAAGTCCTAAACCTCAGTGTGATGATATTTGAAGGTGGGGCTTTTGGAAAGTACTTGGGTTTAAATGAGGTCAAGAGAATAGAACCCCATATGGGATTAATGTCCTTATAAGAGGAAGAAGAGACACCAGAGTTTTCTCTCTCATGGGCACGCACTGAGGAAGGGCCACATGAATGCACAGCAAGAAGGTGGCTGTCCACAAGCCAGGAAGAGCACCCTTGCCAAGAACATAGTCTATCAGCACCTTGATCTTGGACTTCCCAGCCTCCAGAACTGTGAGAAATCATACATCTTTTGTTTTAACCACCCAGTCTACAGCATTTTTTTTTTTACAACAATCCAAATTAAGACACCCTACCAAGGGCAGATTGACAGTCTTTGTTTGGATAAATTGATTTCTCAGAAAATTCAACTTAACCTTCCTGGTCAAGGATTTTCTGGTAAATTTACAAGAGTAAAGTCATGTTAATGCAGACATTAAACTGTGTGGCTGTAGTCAATTCCAGTTCTCAATATATGCGAAGTTCAATAAAATATAATAAACACTGTCTGCATTTTTTTTTCTGGCCATCACTATTATTTATTTTATTGCATAGTTATTTCTGAAAATAATTCTGCTGCTTGGAGGAGAGGTGTTAAAAGTGTTCTGTTCTGGTTACGTGAGTGAGGCCTAAGAGAGCAATTATGTAAAAAGACCCTGCAGTATGTGGGGTGGGAGCAGTAGGATCTTAGCCTCATACCTACAAAAGGAAATGGAGTTTATACAAGTAACCCCATAGGCACTCTCAAAGGCCCAAGGGAGTTACTTACCATGCAACCCTTTTGGTATGTTAAAAATATTAATTTGTATCCTTATGTTGACATCAGCATTATTCATGGTACTCAAAAGGTGGAGGCAACCCAAGTGTCTGCCAATATATAAATGGATAAAGAAAATCTGGTCTACACATACAAGGAAATATTACTCTGTCTTAAAAAGGAAGGAAATCCCGTCACATGTTACAACACAGAGGGACTCTGAGGACATCATACCAAGTGAAATAAGTCAATCTGTCACAAAAAGACAAATGCTTTATGAAGATTCCGCTTATATGAGGTTCCTGGAGCACTCAGATTCATAGGGACAGGAAGTAGGATGGTGATTCCCAGAGGCTGGGGGAGGAACAAGTGGCGATTGTTGCTCAATGAGTTTAGATAGAGAATTTCAGTTTTGCAAGATAAAAAGAGTTCTGGAAATTGGCTGTATAACAGTGTGAATACACTTAACACCTCTGAACTTAAATGAATACTGAATTTAACAATTAAAAGTGGTTAAGAAGGTATATTTTATGTTTATATTTTACCACAATTTAAAAAACATTAATTTGTTACATGGAAACATTGATGATCACTACAATTTGTGTAACCCTATCCTGGCACAGGTTCCTTAAAAAAAGGGTGGGGGGGAGCAACCCCCCAAAGCACCTTTGTGCAAGTAAGAAAAGGCATCTTTTCCTCAGACACCTTGCTACCATCTGCCAGAAAGTGATTCTCCTGCAGGAACACGTCCACAAGGACCTCAGCAGTAAGCGTGCCCCATGGAATTGTGCACTGTGCTATGCAGAGTCATTCAAAGAATCCCCACCTAAGAGCTCCACAGAATGCAAGGGCTCTGGCCTCCCCACTTCTGAGATGCTCTGCAAATAGTCCACGGTGTGAGTGGTGGCCTTTTGAAACTTCAGGAGATGGAAGAATACAAGAAATGTTTGATATGGAGAGTTTGGACTCTACAGGTTGCAGTGGCTGAAAATGCTGTCACATTAACATGAATAAGCCAAAAATGAAGGCTCCCAAGGGGCCTAGCTGGCAACTCAGGAGGCAGCTCTGAGTCAGAAGTGGTAGGCGGCGATGTGCCAGGACAGGAAGATGCCACCCAAATTGGCCTCATTCACAGATAAACACTTAGACGGATGTCATATGGGACACGGAAAAGGCCCTCTGTACAGAACTAATCGTCCTATTAGTTGAGAATGCCTAGAGTCCCAATTGCTTTCTTTATGACTTATGGATTGTCAGAGCTACAGATAACTTTCTTAGCCTTTACCTGTTCAAACCTCTCATTTCACGGATGAGGACCTGCTGTCTAGAATGTTAAATGAATGATTTGCCCACAGCTGCTCCCTAATGGGGTTTTGCTTTGTTCTCCCTCTGGGCACCTGGAGGAGGAGAGAGTTCTCAAAGGAGACGTCACAAAAGAGCAGGTAGAAGGTTCCAGAGACATAGGTGTCCCCTAAATTCCCTAAGCCCAGGAAGGGTTAAAGGGAAAGGAAAAGGGGGAGGCAAAAGATACTGGTAACACTAAGAAGCCCCTTAAAGCTTAAGAAGAAACTGTAGGGACATAGTGTGAATTAATCTTTAAATAATTTATTCATCAAATATATTGAACATCAACTTATGACAAGGATACTGTACTTAAGGATCTTATAGCCCAGTGGGAGAGAGAAAGATATAAACAGACAAATTGTAATAAAACCCGAAATATGTGGTATTAGATGTATGAATCCAGGGCTAAGGAACTCTGAAGAGGAACAACTATCTTCCCACAGAGGCCTTTGGGAAAGCTGTTTCCAGAGGAAGAGATATTAGATTGGGTACTGTAAGGTGAATAGAAGTTTGGCAGGTGGGATGATTGTGAGAATTCTAGGAATTCTAGGTGGAAGAAATTGCCTTGTCCTGTGGCAGAGTCTAGAGAGTGGCTGCAGGTAGAATAACTTTGGAATGACGAGAGGGTATGAGCTTCCTAGGTGGCGCAGCGGTAAAGAATCTGCCTGACATTGCAGGAGACTTAAGAGACATAGGTTCAATCTCTGGGTTTGGAAGATACCTGGAGAAGGGCATGGCAACCCCCTGGGGAAGGGCATGACAACCCCCTGGAGAAGGGCATGGCAACCCCCTGGAGAAGGGCATGGCAACCTGCTCCAGGATTCTTTCCTGGAGATTCCCATGGACAGAGGAGCCTGGAGGGTTACAGTCCATAGGATCGCAGAATCAGATATGACTGAGAAAGCACTCATGCCTGTGACAGGAACACTGTGATTAGTGGAGGATGGGTCAAGGTAAAAACTTGGCATTTTATCCTGGAGCCTGCAAAATCAACAAAGGCTGTGGAGCAAAGTGTAACGGCACTCCTCGCTGAAGACAACGCTGGCTTCAATGGAGAATGAAAGGCAGTGGGAGAGAGCAGAGGTGGCCAGGGCAATACCAGGCTGTACTAGTCGGTGAACTTGCCGGGACAAGCCAGGCAGGGCTTGGAGAGTGGCTGGGCCCCCACCCTGCTGCAGCCATCTGTTCCTTCACACACAGGCTGTGCCTCCTCCCACTCCTGAGGCAGCTGAACTTCTGCTACTGATATTCGAAACAGTGGAAAAGGCTCAGAACAAAGGAGGCCTGTGGCGAATGCTCCCCACCCCAACTCCTATCTCAGGCAAGTCTGCCTATGCAGGCCACGTGATGTCTTCAGCTTCCACAGGTACCACAAGACTTGAAAAATCAGTAGGTAAACAAGGAATGCTTCTGATCCCTCCAACAGCCTCGCCTCTTGAGAAAAGCAGGAGGGACCAGGCATTTAGGTGCAAAGCAAAGGTGAATACACATGGAAGAAAAATGCTTTAATCTGGTAGTGGCTGAATTCCAGGAGAATGTATCAGAATCAGCCCTAAGGTTGCCACTAAATGCTGTAGGAACAGGCAGAGGGCCAGGGAGTCGGCTGAACCCCAGAGGCTGAGATGACCTCTTGGGTCTCAGCCTTGGGCTCATGTAGCATTAGTCTTACCAGCTGAGAACACTTTCTAGCTGAGCATTTGAGAAGAGTCCTTTGTTCAGTAGCCCCCAGCTCAGCATAACATTGGCTCTGGTAGAACTAGATTCCTAAATGGAATTAAACTCAAGTGATGAACTTAATGAGATAACTGTGTATGTCTTATAACTCTGTATGTCTCCCTATGGCTTATGGAGATAGTTTTTAGAAAGCTGCATATTATTAATATTAGGAGAGGAAGGAAGAAAAGGGTGTAAGGGCTGAAACTGAGAGCAGAGGCAGGAGTAGAGGGAGAACTGGGCTGAGCAGGGTCTGGAGCCCTTTTGGGGAGCTTAGTAAAGGTACCTACACTTTGGCTGCTTGACAGAGAAAAGTAACTATCCCAAGAAAGAGGTGGTAGTGGTGCGGTGAGGCAGAAACCCAGGCACAGGTACACTCAGATGGGAGGTTCTCAATATTTTAAATAATTACTGTGGCTATCCTGGTGTACCTGGTTACTGAGGGTGAGAGGTGAGGATCAGGAGACATGGGGCAGGTGCTACAGAAGGACTTGTCAAAATATATAAGTTTATGGCATAACATATGGCTGCAGGGTTGGGGCTGGGGAAAAGAGGAGACCATAATGATAATCATTTTCAAGATCTTCACACTTATGTAACTCTTTTAATTCTCACCACATTTTCATGGGGATAGATACAAATGACACCACCCTTATGGCAGAAAGTAAAGAAGAACTAAAGAGCTTCTTGATGAAGGTGAAAGAAGAGAGAGAAAAAGCTGGCTTAAAGCTCAACATTAAAAAAATGAAGATCAAAAAAAAAAAAAATGAAGATCATGGCATCCAGCCCAATCACTTCATGGTAAATAGATGGGGAAACAATGGAAAGAGTGACAGACTTTATTTTCTTGGGTTCCAAAATCACTGCAGATGGTGACTGCAGCCATGAAATTAAAAGACACTTGCTCCTTGAAAGAAAAGCTAATGACAAACCTAGACAGCATATTAAAAAACAGAGACATTACTTTCCTGACAAAGGTCCATATAGTCAAAGCTATGGCTTTTCCAGTAGTCATGTATGGAAGGGAGAGTTGGACCATAAAGGCTGAGTGCCGAAAAATTGATGCTTTTAAACTGTGGTGCTGGAGAAGACTCTTGAGAGTCCCTTTGACTGCAAGGAGATCAAACCAGTCAACCCTAAAGGAAGTCAGTACTGAATATTCATTGAAAGGACTGATGCTGAGGCTGAAACTCCAATACTTTGGCCACCTGATGCAAAGAACTGACTCAATGGAAAAGACACTAGGAAAGATTGAAGGCAGCAGGAGAAGGGAAAAACAAAGGAAGAGATGGTTGGATGGCATCACTGACTAAATGGACATGAGTTTGAGCAAGCTCCAGGAGATGGTGATGGACAGGGAAGCCTGGCGTGCTGCAGTCCATGGGGTCACAAAGAGTCGGACACAACTGATTGATTGAACAAAGATACAGTTATCATCCCTATTTTACAAATGAGGAAAATTGAGGAGTGCACTGGATCCAGTTAATAGAACGAAAACAATGAGTAGAATGTAAAAAGCATCCAACTGTCTCACAGGGATTTGAGAAACAACAACCACACCATCATGACCTGCTTTCATGGACCAAGGTCTCCAGCAGCTACAACTTACACTAAAACTTTGTTTTGTTATTGACAGATTTGAAGGCAGAAGATTAAAGTAGAATATGTGAGAAATTGCTTTAAAAATTTACAAGTCAACCTGTGAGAACTGAAAATCAGAGTTCTCCATCTCTGGGTTACCTGATGCTGGGTCAAGCAGAAATAAGTTAGCTGGCTGTTCCAAAAACCTCTTACTCTTGGAAGAGAAGATTATGAACCAACTAAATATTTTCCCAATCAAGAATAACAACTGCAGGACATCCCTGGTGGTTCAGTGGCTAAGACTCTATGCTCCCAATGCAGGGGGCCTAAGTTCGATCCCTGGTCAGTGAATAGATCCAATATGCTGCAACTAAAGATCCAGCATGCCACAACTGAGACTCAGCACAGACAAATAAATAAATAAATATTAAAATAAAAGAATAACAACTTGCTCATAAAGATGCCCCTTAAGACCTCTGTCTCACTGAACCCACAAATGCACAGCTATTGAGCTGTAAACTCTGCCTAATTCCAGCCAGTTTCTTACCTTGCAAGAGCTGCTTGAAAAAATCACTCAGCTCAGGCCCTAAAAACCTAAAAATATCCTGCCCTGTATGGTGATGCTTATCTACAGGTTTTTTTTTCTGGTGGTATGGGAGAAGTTAACAGTTGACATCAAGCATATATTTAACTATGTATCGTGGTAACATTGTGAATTTGTCAGTAAGATGACCAAGTCTTAGCACAGTCTTATACCATGTTTTACTGGTATAAAACATGCATTTGGATCTTTTATGCTGTGCCCCAAAAGTAGAGCCAGAAGTTTATAAACCTGGGGGCCCAGTGACACTATGTGTGATAGGACAAAGTCATTACAACGACTGGCTCATGGACCTTCAAATGCCCACCATCCACAGCCCCTTGAGTTTCTGACTTCCACCCAAGCTGCCATGAAGTGTGTCATGAGACCCTGCCAACCTGGCCAAACAGACTGGACCAGAAATAAGGTTCTGACAAGTAAAAACACTGTGTCGAAGAGATATCTTCACTCCTATGTTCACAGCAGCAATACTGACAACAGTTAAGATATGAGAACAACCTAACTGGCTGTCAACAGATGAATGGATAAAGAAGTTGTGGTGTATACATATATACACAGTGGAATATTATTTAGCCATAAAAAGAAGGAAATCCTGCTATTTGCAACAACGGATGAACCCTGAGGAGGTTATACTAAATGAAACAGTCAGACAGTGTATGATCTAATTTACACATGAAACCAAAACTTAAAAAAAAAAAAATGTATAAAAATAGAGAGTAGAATGGTAAGTTACCTAGGGGTGAAGATGGAGGAATTGTGGAAACATTGTTTATGGGTAAAAATATTTGAATGTAGAATTAAAAAAATATAACACATTTCCCCCAAAACTCATAGAAAAGGAGATCCAAAAAATATTTTTTTAAGAAAAGAAAAGGAGATCATATTTGTGGTCACCAGAGGCAGACAATGGGGAATTAGATGAAAGTAGTCAATAGGTACAAACTTCTAGTTATAAGATAAATAAGTTGTCGTTTAGTTGCTAAGTCATGTCCAACTCTTTTGTGACCTCATGGACTATAGTCTTCCAGGCTCCTCTGTCCATGGGATTTTCCAGGCAAGAATACTGGAGTGGGTTGCCATTTCCTTCTCCAGGGGGTCTTCCCAACCCAGGGATCAAACCCACAGCTCCTGTATTAGCAGGTGGATTCTTTACCACTGAGCCACCAGGAAAGCCCAAGACTGGAAATGTAAAGTACAACATGGAGACGATCGCTAACCATGCCGCATAGTATGTATGAAAGTTGTCAAGAGAGTAAATCTAAGAGTTCTCGTAACAAGGAAAAACACAACTTTCTTTCTTTCTTTTTCTTTTTGTATCTGTATGAGATGATGGCTGTGAACTAAACTGATTGTGGTAATTATTCCACAATGCATGTAGTCAAGTCATTGTGCCACACAGTGGCATATAAGTGTAAACCTTAAACTTACACAGTGCTGTATATCAATTATATCTCCAAAAAAACTGGAAAAAGGGCAGAAACAGGGTTCTAACAAAGGCAACTCTATATGTTATACATAAGGAAAGCAGAGGCTTCTGAAGTGGTGGGACATGAGAAACAGACCAACAGGGGTGTCAAACAGCACGTCAGCAATCTTATTCATTCTGGGGATAAGAGAGGGAAGTAGGAAAAGTCAGAAGCCAAGAGAAGTAAAGATGGAGGCAGCAGTAGAGAGAATCAGAGTCATGAGTGTGCCAAGTCACCAGGGAACATCAGATGCTCGGTTTGAATGGACCATAAAATGTTGGAGCCGCTGAGGTGTTGGAGCATCCTGCACTGAGGCAAATAGTGTTCAGTTCTCCACCTAACTTGCAGTGCTGCTGGTGAGATGATTGGTTGTAATAATAATAAAGTAACAAGCAACATTTATTTATCTTTAACAGAGGTTCAATCTAACACAATTATATCCACAGATCTGAAATGTTCAGTTCTACAAATTTTGAAAATTGTCACCACCAACCAAAACTGATGGAACTGATGTTCCAATGATGGAGCATTTTCATGACCCCAGAAAGTTTTCTTGCACCCCTTTCTAGTCAATTCTTCTTATACCAGAGCTCCATAGACTAATGTACTTCTTCTTGTGTTTCAGACACAATGTCCCCTTCTTTGTCCCCACAAGAAGTCTTGCGTCTGACTTCTTTCATTTATTTGGACAGTAATCCATGTGGTTGTGAGTATCAATTGTTGGTTTCCTTTCATGGCTAAGTAGAATTCCATGGCAGGAATGTGCTAAAATTTATCTTTTCTCCTGTTGATGAACATTTGGATTGTTTCCAGTTTGAGCCTAAGAGAAGAGGCTGTTATAAAGATACATGTTCAAATCTTTTGGTGGATATATACTCTAATTTTCTTTGGTTCTGGGTCATAGTATTAATGTACACTTATATTTATGAGAAAGTGCAAAACTGTTTTCCAAAGTGATTGTACCATTTTACACTCCTGATAGCCACAGATGAGAATTCTAGTTGCTCTGTATCATTGTCAACATTCAATATCATCAGTCTTTTTCATTTTAACCATTCTATTGGGTGGAAAGTGTATCTCACTGTGGCTATAATATGCAGTTCCCTGAGGATTAATGATGTTGAATGCCTTTTCATGTATTAATGTCCATTTGTATTTCTTTTTTTGTGAAGTATTTTCCCATTAAAAAAAAAACCTGAGTGGTTCATCTATTTTTGACTTGTAGCAGTTCTTCATGTATTCTGGATATGAATACTTTTTCAGATAAATATGCTGTATATGTTTTTCCAACGGTAGCTTGCCTATTCATTTTCTTATTTTTTTGATGAAAGAACTCACAGTTTTGAGTACCAGACATAGCATTAAGTGCTTTACCAGTGTTATTTTATTTATTTTCAAACTTTTATAAGTTAGATATTCATCTTTCCATTTTACAGATGACAAAATGAATGCTGAAGGAGGTTAAATAATTTACACACAGTTCAAGGATATGACAGCCTGAATTTGAATTACTTAGTCTGACTTCAGAGCCTGAGGTTCTAGCTACATGGCTTTATTCTTCTGTTTTAATCACAAAGCTGCATCATTACAGAGACCAAAGTAGTGGTTAGGGGAGGAGAGGGGAGGAGAGGGGAGGGATGGTATGCAGGGTAAAGGGGATCAACTGTATGGTGACAGATGGAAAGTAAATTGGTGGTGGTGAGCATGTTGTAAGGAATACAGAAGTAGAAATAAATGTGGCACATACCAAATTTACATAATTAAAAAAATGCAATAAAATAATAAAGTTAAGACAAAAAAATAGGAGAATGTAAAACAATACTGAAAGTTGGGAGCATCAGAAGCTGATAGAATTGACCTGGATGTTATATGATATGCGAAGCAGAGTTTAGATCCAAGAAAATTATCAATAAAGAGATTGTTGTGAGGTTAAAAAAAAAAAAAAAAACAACCAAAAATCTGTTCTTGAAGTCAGGACATCTGAGCCTTTTTTCCTGACCATCTGAAAGAGCCTCCCTTGGGCAGTCGTGAACTCCATCCCTAGACAGTGCAGACCTGTTTCTGAAAACCCACAATGTGCTTTAACCACTTTGATGTTAAATAGACACAGATGAGTTCCCAGCTTGATCCCGTGCACTTTACTCCATCCTCGATTGCTCTAAAAGCAAGAAGTTCCTTATGCTCATGCTGACCAGCCATAGAATTCTCGGCACCATAAAACTGCTTTGAAGTGAGGTTATAAAGTTCAGAGAAGAGAGGTCTCCTTCTGGGGAGCCATTCAGTTTTGAGGCTTGTCTTGTCCTTTTCTTAATTATCCCCTATTATTTACATATAATCACCACCTCATCCTCTTAGACAGGGTCCTCTGTACAGTACTAGCCAGACTCTCCTAGATAGGGTACTATTGTATGGGTAGCCACCTGACTGCTGCTAAATATTTATGCTCTTTGTTTTCTTAAGGATGTCCCATTTTCAATAAAATATCATCTGAACTCGCATTACACAGTTCTTTGCCACAACTCAATGATTTATAAGGGCTGGATTGTTGTAATACTTGAACTTACATAACAGCAAAGAAGACCATACGTTAGGAAGTGTTATGCTGGGTAGAAGAGTCAGCAAGAGCTATAAAACTTCAGGGGACAAAGGACTCAGGAAAGCCCAAGTACTCAGGGCTGAACAGAACTCTGCAGCAGAGGGAGGCATCAGGGCTTTCCCAGAATGACAGGTAAAGAGAGAAATCATGGGTAGAAGGCCCTGGCCAGCAGGAGGCCTGCAAAAGAGGGGCCCCCACGGGCTGAGGAAGCTGTTTAATGTACAGTTGACAAAGGGCAAAGAAGGTCCTGGAAATGTTTACAGGGTGCTCCAGCATGTAACCTTCTACCACCAGTCCCGTAGCTTTGTGCTCTGGGCTCCTCATGTGCAATGTGGAGATGGGATTGGGTTTGTCTCACTTGAAATGATTCAGTGTTCATCTTGGCTTGATTGGGCTCAAAGGAATCATTTTACAAAGTGCGATGGCTTGCACTGCTATTTCCTCAAACTCATGTTCCTTTTCATTCCCTCTTAAATGCCAAAATTGGGAGCCATAAAAGTTGACTCTTTTTGGCCATCTGACTTTCTGCTGGCATTAGAATCCAATAAAACAGACAAAAACACTCCTAGACCCTTTTTTTTTTTTTTCTGGTTTCAAGTGAATATCAAAGGCATTTTATGGGTAACTGATCAAGTTCTAGTTCAAAAAAGCAGATTAAATATATCGTACAGCAAAAAGACAAAGGTATCTGCTGTATGACTTTGGGGAACTTAAGGTTTCTATGCCTCAATTTCCTGAGGATGATGATAATACTATCCTATGTGTTCACTAGGATAAATGAGATGATGGTGGTGGTTTAGTCGCTAAGTTGTGTCTGACTCTTGCGACCCCGTGGACTATAGCCTGCCAGGATCCTCTCTCTGTGAGATTCTCCAGGCAAAAATACTGAAGTGGGTTGCCATTTCCTTCTCCAGGGGATCTTCCTGACTCAGGAATCAAACCCAGGTCTCCTGCACTGCACGCAGATTCTTTCCCAAGTGAGCTATAAGGGAAGCCCAAATGAGATGATACATGTGTTAAAAAAAAAAAAATTACCTAGTAGATAATAGTATTCACTACATGTTAGTTTCCCTTCCTTTTCTGCTGGGCTTCACTTATTTCACCTGTAAAATGAGACTTGCCTCATCCTTACCTCACAAGAATCAGAGGAGAAACACTATATAAAGACAACTTCATAAGCTGGGAAGTGCTGCATGCACTAGCTGTTACTACGCAACAGGTCATTTTATTTTCATCATATTTGAGTCAGTCACTCCTCTGTGTTCCAGGTATTCTTTAAATTAAAAAAACAAAGAATAAGAATGAGAAGTGATCTGTGGGTCCCAAACCTCCATTCTGAAGGGACTGGAGTATAAAGCAGCAAGAATAAGAGCTTTAAGATTTAGTAGGAAGGAGAAGAATAGCACTTTAATGGGAGGGAGGGGAAAAAAATCTCCAAACCCTCTTCCAGACAAAGAGCATTTTAGATATTATCTTCAAAATTCAACTTGAAAAGGTATCGGATTATAAAAATTAATTGTATGTACTTTACCATGTTGTGGAAACTCAGAGACCCAGAGGTTGTCTAGTCATTGAAGAATCAGCTCTATTGATTTTTTTGAAATAACGCTCTTAATTCCTTCCCATAACAGAATGTTACAATGGAAGTGTCGACTAAATACCAAGATGCCGTAGATGTGACCTTCTGAGTGGAGGCCCCATGATGGTCACTGTTTGCAGAATGGAGAACAGTTTTCTGATTCATGACCCTTTACCCCCGAGGGAGGTGAGTCCTGGGGCGGGGAGGGGGAAGTGAAAGGATGGGGGAAGGTGGGGGGTGGTACCAGGGCGGGGATGGAGGGGGAACGGCCTTGAAAAGGGAATGCACTCTATACTTCCTGAGAGTTGTACCAGAAATTCCCAACGATGGGACTCTCCGAAAAACTCACAAAAGGAAAAGTCAGTTGGCATCAAGCCATTAGCAAGAAACTTGGAAACTTCTCTGCCCACCTTTTCCTGATCTTTCTCCATTCAAGTTAGCAAGCTGGGGCCCTGAGAGGGATAGGGGGAAGTTGACCCTATAGCAGATTTCTCCAGCAGCAGCCCTAAATCTATCTGACTTTTAATTTTTGTGTTGATCAGGCATCCTAATTACTGAATAGAGACTGTATGTGACAAAAAAGGACCATAAAGCAATTTCTCCCTGAGGCCCTTGGAGTAGCAGATGAGTCCCATGCCTACCTGGGTATGGGTAATGAGTTTTTGGGTAATCCCCCTACCTAGGGATCAGAGGAAATGTGTGAGAGTGTGTTTTGATTGTCATGATGGTTAGTGGGGAGGCCACTGGCATTTAGAGGGCAATGACTGGAATGCTAAACATTCCAAAAATTGTTCTGGTTGGAATGCTAACAGAACCCTGGGTGAGACACATGCATGGAGGCAGGATCACCTCTTCCCTGAACAAATCTTGAAAAGACCGTGGAAGGCAAGAATAGAAGTACATTTTGACCATATCATCATTCATGCTTATTCACCATATCCATTTCTTCTGGGTTGAATCGCTGTTGTGGGTTTTCTGCATTGACTGGAGAGTTCTTCTCCACAGCTGTTCAGCTATGTCCTGGATGCTCTTGGATGAATTAGAAGTGGGTGGTGGAGTGGGGGCAGGATCCAGCAGAAGGTGCACTGACTGTGTGGTTCAGCTTGCTGTGATTGAAGACAGGCTTAGTCCCTGATCTGAGGAGACCTGGGCCACCCTGGTGGTTCAGGCTGAACAACTTCATCCTAACCCCTGAAACCCAAACACATGCTGCCTTACAAGGCAAAAGGGACTGTGCTGATGAGACTAAGATTTCGAGATGTGAAGATTAACCTGGTGAGAAATGGAATATTTCCCACCACATCAGTAAGCAAGGATGTCACAGTCATCAGTGATTTCAGCCCTCTAATGTAAGCCAGTGAGCCTTAAGGGCACTCAGGAAGGAGAAGAATACCTGTGCTCTAGCAGCCATCAGGCTGCAGCCACCCTCTACGGTGAGCCCCAAGGGAACTCAGGAGGTGAAAAACACAGGTCACTATCCCAGGAGAGCTGAGATGCATATGAAAGGAAGGATTTCAGTGTGCCCAGACTCTTGCATCCTCCCATACATAGAAATGTGCTAAATTCCTTAACCTGGGATATCTGGTTTTTCTTAATTAACAATAATTTTTTGATATTCAGGCTACCTGCCCTTCGTGGCGAAACTTCTATATAACCCGATTCCTCCCCTTGCCTCCTTATAGAAGTTCTCTCAGGGTTACTTGAGATGCTGTCTACTGGGCTTGAAGTCCCCAAAATTCTCACCGAATAAAATACAACTCTTAACTTTAAGGTTGTGAATATTTTTAAAGTTGACACTGGATTATCCAGGTGGGCTCAATATACTGGGTTCTTACAAGAGGGAAGCAAGAGGATCAAAGTCAGAAAAAGGAGATGTGACCACAGAAGCCAAAGGTGGAGTGATGCATTTTGCAAACGGACGGAGGCAATTAACCTCTGCTGCTGCTGCTAAGTCGCTTCAGTCGTGTCCGACTCTGTGCGACCCTATAGACGGCAGCCCACCAGGCTCCGCCGTCCCTGGGATTCTCCAGGCAAGAATACTGGAGTGGGTTGCCGTTTCCTTCTCCAGTGCATGAAAGGGAAAAGTGAAAGTGAAGTCGCTCAGTCGTCCGACTCTTAGCGACCCCATGGACTGTAGCCTACCAGGCTCCGCCGTCCATGGGATTTTCCAGGCAAGAGTACTGGAGTGGGGTGCCATTGCCTTCTCTGACTTTAAGTTTAAAATATAATTATTCTATTCAATCTCTCAAATACAGATATCAACTTTAACAGTTTCCACAATTACTAGCTAAGCCTCATAGATCCAAATATCTATCCTCTACACAATTTACACACTCATACCCTACTACCATAATAAAATAATCTAAACTCAGAAATTTTCCTATAGACAGAATCTCATAATAACCAAATAAAAGATAAACATAATGAAACAGAAAACCTGGAATTTCTATTTATTTTGGTCTCATTGTTAAACGGAAGTAATGTCTTCACTTTGAACCTCAATTACTATAGCATAATCAATGTGTCTGCTGCTGCTACAATTTATATGGGTATATGCACTCATAGAAATTTCAAACATAAAAGAACATCTATTTCAATCTCTTTGTTTCACAGATTAGGGATATTGAGTTAAATCTGTTAGAACTATCTCATTCTGAACCCCATGATTATTTACTACCAACAATGAATTTTATCTATGTTTTTACCTGATATATCTACTACAATTAGATGGGAATGAATGTTGTAAAGTATTCCATTTTACACCGGGGAATTTACACAAGGAAGCACAAGGAAGGTAACTGATTCTTTGAGGGCCACATAATGGCCCTCTAGAAGCTGGGAAAGATAAGAAAATGGATTCTTCTCTAGAGCCTCCAAAAAGATACACAACCTTGTTGATGTCTTGATTAACCCATGAGGCGAGACAGATTTTGGACGTCTGATCACCAGGACTTAAGATAGTTAATCTGTTTTTTCAAAGCCACTATGTTGGTGGTAATTTGCTACAGAATCAATAGGAAAACAACGCACCTGGTTTAAAGTGTAACAGAAACCTTCCTATGCAGGAAACCCTAATAGTTCTCAGAATTTTTCCTAAAGAGTCTCTACATCACAAAAGACCCCTCTCTACCAGTTCTGAAGATTCCAAGGAGATAGGAAAGCAAGTTTGACAGTATCTCCCTCCAGAACCTGTGAGCAATTTGCAAACATAGCACATTACTGTGTGGTATATCTGGACAAGAGTCCACATTGAATAACAAGGATTTTTATATCATCTATTCGATTTTCTTAAATATCCCCTCTCCATCTATATGAATAATTGAGTACTTACTCTGTCACCTGCACACATGCTTGCTAAGTTGCTTCAGTTGTGTCTGACTCTGTGCGACGCTATAGACAGTAGCCTGCAAGGCCCCTTTGTCCATGGGATTCTCTGGACAAGAATACTGGAGTGGGTTGCCATGCCCTTCTCCAGGGGATCTTCCCAACCCAGGGACTGAACCTGCATTTCTTACGTCTCCTGCATTTCTTACGTCTCCTGCATTGGTGGGTGGGTTCTTTACCACTAGCACCACCTGGGAAGCCTTCTGTTCCATCATATCAAGGATGTAAACTTTTTGCTTTCATTTTGAAAGGACTCCTCACACCCCACAAATTTCCTGGATTAGAGCCAATGCCGCCTTAGATCTTACAGAAGTCTTGATTAGCAAAGTAAAATAAGAGAACATTAAGTGAACATTGTTGGGAAGACAAAAAGAAACTCCTTTACTCAGCAGACCTGAGCGTTTACAACAGCAGTAATTATGTTACTCTTGCACAATTTCTGAGGATGTATGCAGAAATACATTCTACCACCACCAACTGACCTTCTTTCTCTTTCTTCAGCCAGAGATAAATATTTAGCTACAAACTTCAGGGCAGAATAAAGCCAGACTTTTCATTTATTTGACAAGAAAGCTGAGTATCAGATACTTAAATCATTAAGGAGAAAAGTCAGCCTAATGCTGTTATAAAACTAAGGATTAACTAGGAGTCAACAGGTTCTCTTATAGTCTGTTTTCAACTCATCTCAGTGGGAAAAAATGTTAATTCACTCAGAATGGGATATCATGGCACTGAGTCTGGGTTCTTGTATAGGTCTGTTTTCTCTCAGGAATACTTAGTCTGGCATAGGGAAAATGAAAACAAGTTGAAAAACATCATTCCTGGGTAGTAAAAGAAGCATTTATGTTGAATAGAAAGCTTTCTCTACAGCCTCATTTTGAGTGTCAAGTAAAAATGTACAGAAC
Source organism: Giraffa tippelskirchi (assembly GCF_054371585.1). Classification (NCBI taxonomy): domain Eukaryota; kingdom Metazoa; phylum Chordata; class Mammalia; order Artiodactyla; family Giraffidae; genus Giraffa; species Giraffa tippelskirchi. The sequence continues at coordinate 99,324,886 of NC_137277.1, forward strand.
AGTCTCCCCTGGCAGCTTGAATCCAAATTTAACTGCTTAAAAACAAAGTTTCCAGAAGATAACATACTTCCTTTTGTCAAGGGAAAAACTGGGAAGAAGTTTATATGTGTGTTTAATAGGAAACAAAGTAAGCGGTATATGGAATTAATGTTGCATATGCAGATCCTAATTTTGCTAAAATCTGACAAATGTGAGAAATATAAATGTTATTAATCAGTGTGTAATTATATCAGTATTCCATGTAAACCCACTACTCAATATAACTAGCCTCTGCAGCTGTATTAGATGAAGGTCCAGTTATGGAAACGTGTGGCTAGCCAGTTATATTCAGTGAACCAACTGCATTTGGCATCTGCTCAGCACTGGGGTATTCTCTGGCTTCACTGAGACTGGCACGGGTACTCATGGTCCTCTTCTCTATCCTATAACCCTGTTTATCCTGGTGACCTTTTCAGTAACCTCATTCCCTTCTCCAGCAACACTTAGCTGCCTGCCTCCTTGACTGCAGCTCAGAGCCCTCAAGGGTGCGCTGACCACATCCTTCCTATTGTCTCCCCCCATGCCAGCTCTCTGACCCCACAGAGACGCTGAACCCTTGAGCCTTTTTTTCCTGTTGTCAGCACCTTTTGGTTCTTAGCTCATCTAGAAAGGATTCCAGTCACTCACCTGAAAATCAGGGCTAGATTAGATGCCCCAGGCACTGAAAACTGAAAAAGCAATGGTGCGCTTGTCCTAGATGTAATTCAAAAAGTATAAAGAAATTCAATTTCTGATTTGTTTCTTAGGGTGACTTTTTTTTCCCCCAGCTGTTTGTTTTGGAGAAGAGATAGAGAGGAAGTGGTGGGGGTTGAGGAGAGAATAAAGTATTCTTAAACCTTTTTTTTTCATTTCTGTGCACCCTTGCACAGCTGGTACCTCAAGCATGGATTTATTCTGTTCATTGGGTAATTGGAGTCATTCTTTTACAAATACCTTCATCTTCACTGCTCACTTGTTCTTCTAGTGTCCAGCCAGGCGAAATCCAACATTCGTTCAACTGTGCTCCAACTTCAGTGTACCTGAGAATCACAAAGATGCTTGGTATTATCGCTTGATAAAAATGAGTTGGGGTCACAGCCCACCTCAGCACCCATTGGCCATTCTCAGATCTCCTTGAGGATTGCTGGGACTTGGACAGTCCACCCCAAAGCCTTCAGTTACAGGGCCATTTCAGCCCTCACCATGATAACCCCTTGGCTTGCGGGTCAGCCCTCTCAGCTCATCTTCTCTGTCTCCTCTGGGGCCTCTGGGAAATTCTGGTACCATTAGGCCTCTTGAGGGTCAGATAGACTAACTCAGTCCATCTTATTGTCTAGATTCATCCTACTGAGGTTGCTACTCAAATACAGCTGCCCAATATGGGCAAAAGTCTTGGAAGAGGCAACCTCTTTCTAGGGGTTCAGGAGGGAAATGGGTCATAAGTGCCCCGCTACCAAGCCCAGAACTCTCTGGGGTTTAGTAGTCATCTCCTGTCTAATAACCCTCCTCCTGTCTCCTATTGTTCCTGCCAACCTAGCAGTCAAAATCTTTCCTTGAAGGAAAACTTCTCCTTTATCTTCTAGAATTCCTTCTCCTATGGACCCTGAGAGAGCCAGGCTCCTGTTCTCAATATTTAAGAGGAAGTTTTTAGAAGACTGAAAGCCTTTTTCATTCTCAGGAATGGGGCTCTTGGCAATAAAAGCTTGAATTGCCATCTACTGTTTGTTATGTTTTTTTTAAAAAGGTCTGTTTTGAGCATCACAACTGAGCAATGATTTTTTTTTTGTATTGTTCTGAATTGTATCTCACCTCTCCCTGAAACAAGCTGAGTTAAAAGATGCTGAGCTATAAAAAATATAGGAACAAAAACTACATAACACACACGAACACCCCCTGCTAAGGGCTGTCAGGTTTCATTTGGCATTTGAAGTAACACGTAACTAGTTGCCAGTGTTTTCAATTGGATGAGTTCACCTAAAAAGTTGTCTTTCTGCCTTCTCTTGGAGTCTTGGTGGTGCTGGGCTGTGACAGTCACCAGGACCCATTTTGGATAACCCTGCCCACCTCAGTTTGCTGAAGCCCCTTCCTGGCCCCCCTCCCGCATTTACCTCCTGACCCAGCTGCTAATGACGTTTGTGACCACCATCCTCAGCAATACTTTTCATTTACTCTCAGTGTCCTTCCTCCTCAAGCCCCTTAAAAGTTATTCCAGATCTTAGCGCTTTCCTTTAACTCCCTCCCCTCCCCAACTTTCATTCCCTAGATGACCCATTTTACTGACAAAACTGAGACCAAAGTTACTGACTCTTCTATTGTCCAGTCTACAAAATTTCCTATAACTGTCCAGATCTTGCTTCTGCTCTTAAGAGAATGAACAGTCCTCCTTTTAGACAAAGCAACCTCTTCAGTTATGTTATTTCAAAAACATAATTTTTTGTATAATTATAGAAATGATATACTCTCATAACCATTCAGGCAGAGTTGAAAATAACAGTAATCCCCTCCACAAACCCACAATGATACTACTCCTCAAAAGTAAGTATTATTAAATTACTGTTAAATATTTGGAAGAAATCCTGATTTGCACATACACACACACCTACACACAGACATACACATCCTCATATTTACCTAAACATATACATATACACAAAATTTTATTATATTTTTCCAAAACTATGATTATTTATTTTTGTGTCATTTGTGTTTTTCTACTTAACAATGCTTATGGATGCATTTATGTGTCACTACATGTAAATCTGCTTCTAATGGCTGTATAGCATTCTGCTATTTGAGTATGCCATGTTTATTCAAACTTTTTCCAAAATTCCAAAAGTAGCGTATGCCTACTAAAAATAATCCAAATTATACTGATGTGTAAAAAATGAAAGATTCTTCTCTTCCTGTACTTCCCCTGTCCCATTCTCCAAGAGATAACTAGTAGTAACAACTTGCTGGGAACCTTTATGAACTTTTAAAAGTTAGATTTACTGGAGTATAATTCACACGTAGTAAAATTCACCTTTTGTAGCATACAAATGCATATGGTTGTAGAACAATCACTGTAGTTGAGATATGGCATATTTTCATTCTCACTCACACACACCAAAAAACCCCTCATGCCCCTCTATAATGACCTTGTCAACACCCACCATGGCAGCCATTGACCTGTTTTCTGTTCCTATAGTTTTGCTTTTTTCCAGAGGGTCATATAGATAGAATAGACAGTGTGCGGTCTTTTGAAGTGGCTTCATTCATTTAGCATAATGCATCTGCAATTCATCTGTATTGATGTATTATCAAGTCCTTATTTTGTCAAGTACATGGAAATGTTTTTTGTTTCCAAAAGTGAGATCATGCTATACCTGGAATTTAGCTATCTTTTTTGCTTGTTTACTTATTATGAACCTACTTCTGTATCATTTATTACATCTAGATCTAATTCTTTCTTCTGAATCGCTGCCCAGTATTCCTTACAGAGTGTATTTAACTGCTCTTCGTGTATTAGACATGCAGGTCATGTCCATATTTTCACAATTCTGACAAATAACAAAGTATGAACCAATAAAACACATCCTTGTTCAAAATTTCATGTGCATGTGTAGAGTATTTCTATAAGATAGATTTTTAGAAGTGAAATTGCTAAGTTAAAAGTCAGGTATATGAAGCATTTTGATAAATACTACCAAATTTCTCTATAAAAACTATAAAACTTGTATATATTTAAATTCCATTAACTCTGTTTGAGAATGTTTTTTTCTTCATAAACTTACCAATAACAGATATCAACATTTCTAATTTTTGTTGATCTTTTAAACAAAATGTTGGTATCTCATTGTATCTCTCTCATCTCTAATGATATTAATTGCTAAAAATATATATTTATAAGCTATTTGATTTTTTTCTTCTCTGAAATGCTAGTTTACAGCTTCTGGTCATTTTCCTGTCAGGTTGTCATTTAAAAATGCAGTTGAAAGAATTATTTAAATACTAGGTAAACTAGAAATGCTTTCTTTCAAGTCTTTACATGTTTATGGGATCTACAGGAACTGTATATTTTATTATCAATTCTGTAATATCTTCCTTTATGATGGTAGTAAATCATATCATACATAGGGAAACCTTTCCACTCTAGGATTTTAAAACTATTCTCAACTTCAGAGCTTAACTAATCCTTTGCTGATAGACAAGTCAGTTGCTTCCAGTTTTTCCTGTTATAAGCAATGTTGCCCTGAACACTCTTGTACACCTTCTGCCCTTTAAGACTCTTGTACATTTTTTCCTCTGATGTGAGTATTTTCACAAGATTTTTTTTCTAAGATAAATCCCTAGAAGCTGGATCAAAGGATAGGCCTATTTCAAATTTTGTTTATCTGTGCTCCTGGAGTTCATAACCATTACCCTATTTTGAGACTTCATTCTATCAGGGATTTCCTCTCCTGCACAAATGTTTAGCCGCTCCCATCTATGGGCTCTTTCTGTTCAGCCCAGAAGCATGCTCTAGACTCACACCTTTTAAGAAACAAAGCAAAATAAAATGGCTTCCACTGAGTCTGCATTGCTTTCTAGCCGCCACTAGTTTTTTCTTCTCTTTCTGGCCAACTTGTCAAAAGGGAGTCCACTCTTCCTCATTGCCCGTTACTGTTATCCTCTGCCATGGGTTTTCTATCCCTGTACTCCACGGATGGAGAAGATGCCCAGAAACCTCCAGAGGGTTTACCCAGTTTCACCTGCAACTCTTAACCACTCCCTATTTCCTGTTTCTCTCTGCCTCCCTGACACCAGCTTTTTCCTGGTACTCCCTTTCCTAGCCAGACTCTCTTCTCCATCTCCTTTGGGTTCCTTCTTCCAGTGCTCATTCTCTTAACTTTTTTGATTTTGATCTAATGCTCTTTGCTCCACACACATCCATCCTACTGACTGTATGTACTCTCATGAACTTCATGCCAACAACACCTATAGTAGGCTAAATAATGGCCCCCAAATATATCCAGGTTCTAACTTTTAGAACCTGTGACTGCTACCTTTTTTGGCAAAAGGGATCTTATGATGCAAAGATTATCCTGGGTCATCTGTGTGGGCCCAATGTAACCACAAGTGTCCTTATAAAAGGGAGGCAGGGGGAGAGAGAAGAAAGCAATGTGATGACAGAAACAAGATGCTACACTGGTGGCTTTCAAGATGAAGGAAGGGCCACTAGCCAAGAAATGTTGGTGGCCCCTAGAGGCAGGAAAAGGCAAGGAAAAGATTTTCCCCTAGAGCCTCCAGGAGGGACCTGCCCTGCTGACACCTTGGCTTTAGCTCAGTGAGACTGATATTAGACCTCTAACTTCTAAAACTGTAAGAGACTATATTTGTATTAAGCCACTAGCTTTGTGATAATACAATGCTCAAATCTATATCTCTAATACCAGAACTCTCCTCTGATCACCAGTCATAGCCATCTGCCTCCTATCATCAATTTAGCATGACCCAAACAGAATTCATCACTACCTCCCTCCACCTTCTGTATTTCCCTGATTCATTGAATGGAACCACCATTCCTTGAATCACACAAATCAGAACCCATGGGTCTTTCTGGCCTCCTCCCACCCACAACCAATAACCATAAGACCCTGCATAATTTGCTGTTCAAATCTTTTTCAAGTATGCCTCCTCTTCTCCATCCCTATGTCTTTCTGCCTATGGATTGATCTCCTCCTTCAAACCACCCTCCACACCAAAGCCAAGAGGAAGATGAACCTTCCAAAAGGCAAACATGCCAAAGCTCCTTTTAACAACGGCCCAGAGTCAAGTCTCAGCACCTTGACAGACGATAGAAGAATCTCGCAATTTCCAGCCACATTTTCTATTATTCCCTGCCTTGAACTCTAGTGACACTGAGCTGTTTGCCATTTCCCCACCTGTACTAGGTACTCATGTGTCTTCATGGACACAGAACCAGGAGCTTGGTCTTTGTGTGACGGATGCCTAACTATAATAGCTGTGGCCTGAGAGTCAGGTTCTAATTAAACATGCATCTAGGGGCTGACTATAATCCTTTCCAGAGGCCATGGGGAAAGGGAAAGTGAAGTCGCTCAGTCGTGTCTGACTCTTTGCGACCCCATGGACTGTAGCCTGCCAGGCTTCTCCATCCACTGGATTTTCCAGGCAAGAATACTGGAGAGGGTTGTCATTTCCTTCTCCAGAGAGGACATAGAGGCAGGTGCTATCTTTGCATTCTCCCTCTGGCATGCTCTAGATTGCCAGTGTCCCCTAAAGAGAGCTTTGCATGCATCTGGCACCCTGATTTTTATGTCTGGTGCCCTCAGTTTTGTGGATGTTTCCCAGGGAATGCCACTTTGGTGTCTAGCTCTGGTGACAGGGGAAGAAGGGGGCTTGCATTCCTGGGTCCTGCGGGCAATTGGAGTGATGACTCTCAGCAGGCTACCACCCCCAGAATACGGCACAGATAGCAGACTGGGGCACCCACCACCATCCTTCTGTGTAGGAGGTCTTTTGCTTGTCCTGGAGCTCTGGCCTGAGGAGCAGGCTTTGTGTTGGGTACGCATCTAGTAGCATACAGAGCTGCTCTCAAAGAATGTAGACTGTAGATGTGATCTTGGCCTTTCTCCAGCTTGCTAGTATCTCCCAAAGAAGAACTTATATGCTTGTCTGGAACCCTTAAATGTGTGACTGCTGCCCAGAGGATATCTCCTGATTGCCTGGTTGCGGTGGCCAGCAGGACTTATGCTTGTGGTCCTACAAGAGTATATATTTTTGCATACTTTTAAAAGCTGCTTACTGAAGGTCTGGCTTTCAATCGGTCCAAATCTAGGTGCAAAGAGCCTCCCCCCCTTGGACACTGAAGTCTTGGTACATCCTCAATTACTGGGAGCTATTGAATATAGCTGCTTTAATAGTCACAAAAGTCTAAGAGACAACTATGATGAACTAGGGCAGGATTGAATGACAAAGTTCATCTCCTACAGGAGGCCACTCCTTCAAGACTGGAAGTGGGATTTTGTTTTTGTTTTTTATCTATTGCATAGAAACCAACACAGAGAGTCAAGCAAAATGAAGAAACAGAAGACTATCTTCCAAATGAAAGAACAAGATAAAACTTCAGAAAAAACCTCAATGAAACAGATTTCATTTACCCTGATAGGGTTCAAGGTAACAGTCATTAAATTACTCACTGAACTGGGGAGAAGAAAAAATGAATACAGTGATAGAACAAACACATTAAAACTATAAGAAAGTACCAGTGGAAGTCACAGAGAAGACCATAATAGAACTGAAAAATATACTCAGTTCAGTTCAGTTGCTCAGTCGTGCCTGACTCTTTGCGACCCCATGGACTGCAGCACTCCAGGCCTCCTTGTCCATCACCAACTCCTGGAGTTTACTCAAACTCATGTCCATCAAGTCGGTGATGCCATCCAACCATCTCATCTTCTGTCATCCCCTTCTCCTCCTGCCCTCAATCTTTCCCAGCATCAGGGTCTTTTTAAATGAGTCAGCTCCTTGCATCAGGTGGCCAAAGTATTGGAATTTCAGCTTCAACATCAGTCCTTCCAATGAACACCCAGAACTGATCTCCTTTAGGATGGACTGGTTGGAACTCCTTGCAGTCCAAGGGACTCTCAAGAGTCTTTTCCAACACCACAGTTCAAAAACATCAATTCTTCGGCACTCAGCTTTCTTTATAGTCCAACTCTCACATCCATATATGACTACTGGAAAAACCGTAGCCTTGACTAGATGGACCTTTGTTGGCAAAGTAATGTCTCTGCTTTTTAATATGCTGTCTAGGTTGGTCATAACTTTCCTACACTAGAGGGGTTCAAAAGCAGATAAGATGAAGAATAAAGAATCAGTGAACTTGAAGACAAGGGATGGGACTCATCTAATCAGAGTAGCAAAAAGAAAAAAGAATTAAAAAATTGAAGACAACATAGAGAACATATGGGACAACATCAAATGAGCTAACACTTGCATTATAAGATACCCTGAAGAAGAAAGGGGCATAAATTTTATTTGTAGAAATAATGGCTGAAAAAAATGTTTTTACTTTGTTGAGCATTGAACAAATGCTCTATGCAATAGACAATTTCCTACAAAAGTCCCCTAATCTGTCCTTAAAAAGATAGTAGTGTCTAGTTCCCAACATCTGCCCTCTTTCATTTTTAAATGATCACTAGCTCCTCGTTTCACTCTATAAGTCACTTCACCTTCCTTATAAGTGTCTGCCATGGAAAAGTGCAGTTGACTGGATTTTTAAAAGAACTAAGCAGCATGTCCACCAGACCCAGGAGTGCATACTTGCTTTGAAATTCGGCTCCTTTAGAATCACTTGACCCACGATGTCCACTGTCAGATGGCTTATTTCTTCATCAGTCCACAGTTGAGCTCATCACTCAGTCTTTCCTTGCACTTGATGTGTTTGGTTAAACCCTTCCGTTATCTCTAGGCTCCCCCTTTTGGTGCCTTCTTCTGCCCATTTCAATCTTGCTGCAGTTCTCTCTTCTGTAGCTTTTGGAGGGAGTGCTTCTGTTCTTCTGTGACCCTTTTGTGCTCTCATCATCTCCATTCTGTTTCATCTGTTCTTTGATTTCACTACTTCTGACCCAGTGTCTTCACCTTGGTTTTATCTGTCTGTGCTCTCCCTTTTGTGACAATATCTATTTTATTCTTAAAAGCCTTTGGCTATATTTCTGTGGAGAGAACTCTTTTTATGTCATTTAAAAAATGTTTCATTTTTCTGAAATCTTTAAGGGAGAGCATGACTTTGGTTCTTCGCTTCTCTACCCAATTCCGTATGTTTTAAGAAATTAATTTCGATCTCTACCATTGCATGAATAGAAATGATAAAACGTTTCACTTTAAATTTTATGACCTGTAGCCTTTTTGCTTGTGATACTCTCAAAGTACTATATTCAAATGGCTAGCTAGCACAGACAGCTAAATAAATATCCCTCTCTCCAATCTAGTGACTTTTAAACTTGAATAATTGATAGAACTTTAAAAAAAATGGAAAAAAATTCTTCTGGACACACAGTATTGACCTAAATTATTTTATTTATGATAAATTGCTATTTTAATATAGATGTGGTTCTGGCTAATATGGGCAGTTTCCTGACTCTAATAAGCCTTAGAAGACTCAGTTCTCTCACATTCTTTTTAAACTATTTTGAAACTTTTGTTCACAAAGAACATTCATTGGTAAGGCTTCCTTTCTTTTTTTTTCACAGCTTTTGGATAATTATAGTAGCAGTATGATTGACCCCAATGAGACTGGGGTTGAAAAGACTAGCACAGACTTGAGCCTGAGGTTTTGTTTCATACCTGCTGATAAACTGGGCATACAGGTCATCCAGATATGCTTTTGCAATTATTCAGATTGATTTGGAAAGCTCTAATATAAAGCATTCACATTTTTGTATCTACATCTTCCAGCCTGATAACAAATACTTCACTGAAGGGGTCAGCTTTTGTTTATCCACTGTCACAGCTCCTTTCCTAAGATGCACTTGACTTCTCTCCCAGACTCATGCCTTTTGCTGTACACAGGAGAGGGATCCTGTGCACATTTTCCTTTTTCTGCATGTACTCTTTCTTTTGAAGGTTCAGGTATAAAAATTGCATCTTTCCTCTCAGCCTGGTTCACTTCCATGATCTTTCCAAACTTTTAAACAAAAATCTGGAAATCTGAACTTGGGTGGCTCTTTTCCCATTGAGGAATTTGATAATTTCCAAAACAGTCCTTTCATACATAGATTTTTCTTTTCAAATTCAGCTCTATTCTTAAGCCCAAGTTACATTCATATCCTCTGTATCTTTCTGGAGATTTCTAAGCTTCATCTCCAGCCTACATTCTTATGGGATAATAGAGACAGCTCTATATTTGATATTAAAAGATTCCCAGAGAAACTTCACCAATTAACAAGCTTTAAAGCCTTGGGAGAATCTCTTAACTTCTGTGAGGTTCATTTCACTCATCTGTAAAATGGAATGACAGCTATCATCTCTCATGATTGTTGTGAAGATGTCATGAAATAATGTATGCAAATCATTTAGATGAAGTTTTGCTTATCTTAATTTGTGTGTGTGTATTTTCTTTTAGTCTTCTGATATTTCCTCTGAAATTTTTCCTCTATTTCCTTTGGCTTTTCATTTTTCTTGGCTCAGGTTCTCTGTCACTGATTTCTCTAATTAACTATTGATTGATCATTCATCTATTCTATCCTATTTGGATGAAAATGTTGAGATCCTGAAGAATTGGCACCAGCCTTACTGGAGGCAGAGAGACTATCTTGGGGGAAGGTGACTCCCTAAGGACATGGAGACAAGATGCTATACCCTCCTTGGACTTGAGTTCCATCTAAAGAAAGCCTACTGTACAGGAGGAACTTAATAATTGTTGAATAAATCATTTTTGGTTTTTACTACCATTAATTTACCCTTCTTTCTTTCTACCTCAACCCACTTATTTTCCCTCTGAGTGACCTCAGAATTATTTTAAGTGTTCTCTTCATCCTTTTTCTCAATAGGAGGTATTTACTACACCTCTTGTTTCCCCCGACAAGGGCATGTTTAGGTTTTTCTTTCTTTTTCCACTTGAAAGTCATCTTCATTTTCTACTTCCTCTCCAGAAGTCCACTTCTCACTGTTTTCTCAGATTCCACAGCAGTCATTTCTGTGGCTATTACTGCCTCCGTTCTTTGTGTGTGTGTGGTTTTGTTTTGGTTTTGGTTTCTGGCTTTTGTGGCTAGTATACCAATGCCAGTCTCCCTTTTATGGTGAAGGATTCTTGGATGGTTTGCATAAATACTCCCTTTACTCCAGAATATTTGTAAAATTCAGTGGAGAGTGGGGGAGGGAGAATGTGCACACATAGGAGCACTTATCTCTTGGAGATAACGTACTGAAGTATTTCTAGATAAGATTATTTAAGGTTTGCAATTTGCTCTAAAATAATCCAGAAAAAAAGAAGGGAGAAGAAGAAGCGGTAGTGGGGGCAGAGGGGGGTGCTCACTATTATAGATCAGATAAAATTGGCTGCATGGTTGAAGCTCTGCAATGGGTACCTGAGGGTTCAATATATTATTCACTCAACTTTTTTATATGCTTGAAAATTTCCATAATAAAAAGCTCAAAATATTAAAGATCTGCACAGGAGTCACTAATCTCCACAGTTAACATATTTCTTTTCCTTTTTTTTTTTTTTTTTACTATACATGACTTTATCACCAGTATGTCCCTCAGCACTCACTGAGCCATTTCTAGACTTTCCACATTGGTTTGTTGGCTCGCCAATTTCCCTTTGACCTAAAAGCTTCTAGTGGGCAAGGGCTAGTGTCTTAATCCCCTTGATAGTGCCCAGCATAGATCCTGTTGAACTGAGATGAAATGAGCTAAGTTATACATCAGTAAACCCTGGGCCTGCACTGGCTGATGTCCCCTCCCCCACTGTGGTGGCTTTTACTGGGCCTTAGACTGTATCTTTGGAGAAGGCAATGGCAACCCACTCCAGTACTCTTGCCTGGAAAATCCCATGGATGGAGGAGCCTCGTAGGCTGCAGTCCATGGGGTCACTAAGAGTCAGACACGACTGAGCGGCTTCACTTTCACTTTTCCCTTTCATGCACTGGAGAAGGAAATGGCAGCCCACTCCAGTGTTCTTCCCTGGAGAATCCCAGGGACGGTGGAGCCTGGTGGGCTGCCGTCTATGGGGTCGCACAGAGTTGGACACGACTGAAGCGACTTAGCAGACTGTATCTTAGGGGCTTCTAACCACATGGGGCCACAGCCTATCGGTGTAGGGCTTTGTTCCTCAGGAGGGAGAGGGAACAGCCCCTGCAGCTTTCCATCACTGCAACTTTCTCTTACCAGCCTAGTTCCTCTTCAAGGTATTTTCAGTCATTCCAAGACATTCTCTAAGATCATTCTGGTTTCCTTTCAGATCTGGAGTTCACATCAAACTTCTTACTTTCTGTGATTCTGTGATGCAAGCGATTGCCATTGTGGGCCTCGGTTAGTGTGGGGTCCTCACTGCCTAGTGTCCCTTTGAGCAGCCTCTCTTCCCCTGCAATTCACCTTCTGTTTCGGGACAGAGAGAATGGCACCCTCTTCCCTTTGCACTTCCTTCAGGTGGTTGGCCTTCAGATCACCTTCAGGAGAGGCAAATGTGCAGTGCTGCCTTCTTTGCTTCCCACGTATCTTATCATCCTCCCCACTTTCCTCCCTGCTGTCATCTAGCCCAAATCTTCAGCTTTTTCTTGAATTTCCTATCCAAGGTTCAGTTTATACCAGCTCTCATAGTTCTCTCCAATTACTATAGTTCTGGTAGCTTCTTGTACAATCATCCTGGTACCACCTTGCTCTCAATAATCTTTAAATGGCTTATTATAAATACAAGTATCCATTTTTTCTTCTTCCCGGGATGCCACAGTGGGGGTTAAACTGAGGAGTCCGATGTTCTTATGCTCATATGATCAGGATCAGAAAAGTTGAGTGGCTTGCTTGAGGCTTACAACCTGGTAAGGGTCAGAAGTAGAACCCCAGTCTCCTAATTGAAGTCCACCATCACACCAAGCACCCACCATTTGGTTTATACCTTGCTACTGTCCCTGAGGAAGTGGTGGCTGACTTTGAACATCTGTGTATTTATTTGCATCGCAACACTCATCTTTCTGACCATACTCCTGAGGACCAGGTACTGAGCTAAGCCAATGTGGGGTGGTTATTACTGTTGTGTTGATTCATGCTGGCACTGATTGGAAGCTTGATATTGCTTCAAACAGATCTCCTAATTCTGAAGAAGAACCAAACAATGCAGGGGAGGCAGTGGCGTGTATTGTCATGACTTCTGGGCCTTCGCCAGGTGCCTTTGGATTTCCAGAAATCAGAGACAGTGTTGGCATCAAGTCATACTCCAAGTGTTGTCAACCTGTAAAGTGATGGAGTGAAGTAGTGACCCCTTCCCTGGGTAAAGGGAAATGCTTACTGCTGGATAGCATTATTAATTAGAGGTACAGAATGGTGAACTATGAGTGGCAGCTAACCTCTGTGGGGGAAAAATGTGGTTGTCCTCTACTGTCACCTAAGGATGTCTTTGGCTATTCATTCGTGAGTATATGAAGTGTGTGTTGGAGAGCAAGAGAGCTAGAGTAGGTTTAGCTACGGCAACACTTTCCCTCTAAGCTTCACCTCCAGTGAAAACCAACTTCTGCACCCCAACCACAATGCCCTGAGCATCAGGAGCCCCCAGTTCCAGAGCATGAACTTTGTGGAGGCCCAGAGCAAATCTGCCACTAAAAGTAGAATTCTATTAATACCTTCTAAACTTGATTGCTTTGTAGAAGAGAATATGTCTGAAATAAATCTGATATTTTCATTTTCCCTCACCAAACCTTCAAGACAAACTATACATTTATGTGAGAAATTAGAAATGACATTTCACCTGAAGTGAAAACTTGAGCATCTTAAGACAAACGTATCAAAAAGAATCACTGCTCAGGTTTTCACAGAATGTTGGCCTTGCAAAGCTCAGTGAACTGCTCTCTAACCTTTGCCCTCAAGGAAAACTTGCTGTGGGTGGAACCACTCAGGGTCAGCATCAAGAAGAAAAGAGTTTACCACAGAGGTGGAGTGGAATAGTCCAGCATTCTATCTTCTCCACTTATTTAACAAAATTACGCATGTAGTAAACATCAACAGGATGCTAACTAGGACCAGAATGAGGTCCAAGAATGCATTTGATTTGCAATTTTGAATGTTTTATTATCTGAAGTCAAAAAAGAAGATATAAAAGCTGTTTTATTTACCAAGCAAGTACACTAGGCCTATGAAAAGTGTGGTCCTTTTTGCTAAGCTCTCAGACCTTCGAGGCAGTTGGCTAGACGACTGTGTTTTACGTCCCAGCTTAACATTTTCGAGGCTGCTGAATAATGTAGATCCTTTTCAGTGGAGTGACCTTCTCCAGAGCAGGTCTGGGTTTTTGATGTGCCATGTGCACTACTGCTGGAAATTTATGGCTGAGCTAGAGGTGAGAAGGAAAGAAAAAAAAATAAGCATATTGGATCTTTTGGGTCATAAAGTATTAAAGTAGTAGAAAGTAAAACAGCTGGTCAGAGGAATTTCACAGTTTTGTTTACTTCTTTGATATAACCTCTTTTCCATACCACCTCTAGCTCTGTACCCATGAGTATATGTGTTAGCCTGGGTTTTCCCTCGCTAGTATGTTTTTAATTTTTTAAACTATAAAATATATTATATATAATATATAAATAATATATATATGGGCATCCATATATATATGTTTTGAAGTGATATTTTTAAAAATAGAAATGGTTAACTGTATCTTCACCAGTTCTCCAATATTAACAATTATCCTGGCACCACTATGCATATACGAAACACAATATGCTAAGAAGGCTACGGGCACATTGCAGAGGGCCTGGGGTGGGGAGAAGGAACCCCTCAGATGTCAAAAGATCAGGAATAAAGAGCCTCTGAAAGAAGTTTGGAAAACTTAGGGTTATTATTTTTTAGATTGAAGTATGTGAAATTTCTATTTTTGTAGGTAAAAAATGGCCAAATACTGGCTATTTCGTATGGTTCAATCCAACCATCATGGTAAAGAGAAAGCTGAGGAGTTACTTATTAGCTCACTAGTCATCTCTCCAGAAGACATTTATGAGGAAATGAGCCTAAACTAACACAGACTGAGACTTCGACAATAAGAGGAAGTTCATATGGGACAAAGAGACCTTATAGAATTTACATTAAGGGCAGCATGAGATCATAAGGATGCCCAATGCTGGGACAATTTCAGACACAGTTTTCCTAGGAGGAGAATTTGGACTCAATGGCCTATTGGGCTCATTCCACTTGTTGGTTTTCCAGCCCACTGATTCAATATAAAGGAAGCTAAGGACACCTTCCTCAGCCAGCAAGGAAGGGATGTCTCAGCTGACTAGGAATTTAATTTATTTCTATTGAACTTAGATGCCCTTGCCTTGACACTCAAGTCAAATAAAAGGGGAGATAAACTGTTCATGACCCCAAACATCACATTGTTTATGGCTTGTTTGGGCTCTTCTAAGCCAGGGAAACAAAAGTGCCTTACATGTCTTCTTAAATGTCCCTGGGCACACAGCACTCCCTTTTATGTGAAATTTGACTCCAGAAAGCTCTTTATTCTTGGTCTTAAAAAATTAAACACACTGGAATATACACTGAAGTGTTAACACTGTTTATCTCTGAGGGGTAGAATTATGAGCAATTCCTAGTCTTTTTCTTTACTTTGCCTTTGTTTTGCTCAAAGTGTCTTTTACAGTGAGAAGCTACAAGCTATATAATAATTAAACCCAAGGATGGTCTACGCTGACATTCTAGTAGAAAGGAAGAAACATACTTGACGTATTGATAATAAATATTGCTTTAGAACCTAAAAAAGAGCTGGTAATTTTGGAGGGTCCGATTAATTAACATTGGGCCCCATGACATACATTCTATAGTGTAGTAAGAGCAGAATGTTTTGTTTTTCTTTTAAGGTTAGAACCAAAAGGAAACTTAAGAAGTCACTGACTTCAGTAGTTTTCTTTCAGATTAGGTATCTTTAGGGTCAACTAAAACGGATGGATTATTTCAGGTACTAAATCACATTCAAGAGATTATAGGTAGGAAGATGTAGTACTTGGGAAGTTACTTAAAGTCAAATGTAAGGTAAAGGAGGGTGAGAAAGGAAATGAACAAGTAGTTCTGATATAACAGAAGTCTGGGCAATTAGCCAAGGTGAGATGGAGCAAGATGACAAGTTGAGACAGAAGAGAGAAAGCCACAGTGTGGATTATTGTTCTTAAGGTGTCAAGAGTGATGATGGGTGGAGGTGTAAAAGGAAAGGGGAGAGGAGAACAGTGTGTAATGACACACCTATTGCTTAATTTGGCACTAACTCATCATTTGATCATTTCCAGGGTTATCTCCACAGTTCAGGGGCTATATTTCTTTTGTGATTAAAAAAATTGTGATAAAATACATGTAAAATAAAATTTACCGTTTCATCCATGTTAAGTACAGCATTAAGTACACTTACATTGTTGCATAACTATAACTGAGCATGACCCTATGGGGCCTTCCCATGACAGGCCTTCCCCCATATCCTCTGCTTTAGCTCCTCTCTGAAGTACCTAAATATGTGTATTTGATGCACATTGCCTGAGGTATTTTACAGATGTGAAAACCCTTCCACCAAATGGAAGATGATGACCATGAGTACATAGCCCCAGGCCTCTTGGAGTTTAAGGACTGATAATGTTAACCCTGTGACATCACCTTGTTACCTCATCATCAGCCAACCAGAGAACTGTGCAGAGTTGATCAATACCTTGAGACTCCACCCCTAAACCTGGCTTTTAAAAATGCTTTGCCAAAAACTCTGGGGAGCTCAGGGCTTTTTTAGAGCATGAGTCACTTGTCTCCTTGCATGGCCCTGCAATAAACCTTTCTCTGCTCTAAACTCTGATGTTTTGGTGTGTTTGGACTCACTGTGCGTCGGGTACACGAATTTGTGCTAACATGGACATCACTACCATCCATTTCCAGAACTTATCCATCATACCAAACTGAAATTTTGTACCCATAAAGAATAATTCCTCATTATCTCCACCTCCAGGCTCCAGCAACCATCATTCTACCTTCTATCTCCATGAATTTGACTACCCCAAGTATCTCATGTACATGGAATCATGCAATATCTCTGAGGTGGGAAGATCCCCTGGAAGAAGGCATGGCAACTCAACTCCAGTATTCTTGCCTAAAGAATCCCACAGACAGAGGAGCCTGGTGGGCTACAATCCATGGGGTCTCAAAGAGCCGGATACGACTGAAATGACTTAGCATGCAATACTTATTCTTTTGTGTCTGATTTATTTCATTTATTGTAATGTCTTCAAGGTTTATCCATGTTGTAGTATGTGTCAGAATTTCTTTCCTTTTAAAGGTTGAATAATATTCCATTGTACGTCTATGACCACATTTTGTTTATCCATTTATAGGTTGATGGGCCCTTGGGTGGCTTCCACCTTTTGGCTATTGTGAATAATGCTGCTATGAACACTGTTGCACAAATTTCTCTTCAAATCTCTACTTCCAGTTCTTTTGGGTATATATTGAGAAGTGAAATTATTAATCACATGGTAATTCTATATTTAATTTTTTGAGATACTACCATATTGTTTTCCATAGAGGCTCTACCATTTTATATTCCCACTGGTAATGCACAAGGGTTAGGGGTTACCTTTTAACTAAGGCATTTAACTGAGGTTCTAAGAGCTCTGCTCAACGGCTTCCCCAAAGAGGAATGGTACAGGTCAGAAGGAATGGGAGACTGCCCCTGGAAGCTATTGGCCATCTGTGAACTGGCCTGGTAAATTTTAGGGGGGAAAAAATCAACAGGACTGAGAATATAGTGGAAATAATTCTTCCAAGGACAATAACCTTAGAGGAACTGCTCATGATTATTAAATTACAAATGTACAAGTTTGGGAGGGTCAGGGCTTTATAGCAATGCATGAAAATACAACAAGAGAGTTGAGTTCTTTTTCTCAAATACTTCACCCCCTAAATCAGGGGCACTCTAAAGTAGAAAGACTTGGGAGTTGTGGGTAGAGAGCCTATAAAGGGTATACCTTCAGAACTGATGAAATGGTAAGTAATCAACCCTTAAATGCCCTAATTCTTTGTTGTAGATTTTATATCAATAGAGATAGGAACATTTTTGTATTCAAGTCTTAACTAGAAATAAGTAGGAATAGCTTTCCAACCTACAAACAGCTGAGCTTTAGTCTGGCATCTTAACTTTGGGGTTGTTTTGGATTTTTCATTATTAGTCTTTGTAAAATGATAGGATTTGTAGAAGGAAAGGTGTTTGTCTGACTCATTAAGGTAAAAGAAACTAGGGTAACTCCATAAGAGAAAGAATTCAAGGCCAGTATGTGTGTAAGGATTCTGCCTGGCTGCGACTCCATCCCATAAGGGGCAAAATATTGGACTTGAAAAGCAGATCGATAGAAACTCCCACATTGAGAATATACCTTCTTGGGTAGTTGTGACCTCAGAACCTGTATTTTTCACTTCAGAGAAAAAGTCAAAGAAGTATATAAAAAAGTCTTTATGATTAGAGCTGTGAAAGAAATTCTAGAAGCAAGAAACTCAGTGGCAGGTTTTGTTTTAGAGCCTGAAGTCAGGTGGTATTAGCAGACCGGCAGCTCTTCCATTCATCTTTCCAGGGTGTTAACTTCCAACCTGAATGTTGGCGCTTAGATTTCTACATCCCATTACACAAAGTACTTAAAACAAAACGTTCAGCCGATGAAATTCAAGGATTCTCCTACGGTGATGTTAATCCACAGAACAAGAGAAACCTTTTTAGATTTGCAGATGCCTTTGATGGCTTCCTCTTCCCCAGGATCCCGTTTCACATACATCTCACTATGGGCCTGGTGACACAGCTGGCAGCTTGAAAAGTGGCCCCAATTTAACCAGGCTTCAACATTCCACCCACATTCGCACTATAACCCAACCCCATTACTAATGGCTTAACTGGATACTTTTCTGTTGGGAGAAGCTTCACAACTATTGCCAAACTTACTTCCGTGACTATCCAGAGAATTAACATATTTGGCAGTACCAGTCTCTCTTATTCTTTGCCTTAAAATAATTAAGTAAATGAGCAATCATAAATCTCAGAGGAGCTATGTGGCTTCTAAAAGGTCAAAAACCTCTAGGGAGTAGGTGGAACTTGGTCTAAGACCAGATCTCTCAGATTTTTAGCCTGGAGAGCTTATATAACCCATCTTCTGCAGTAATAAACATGTTCCACGGCCCATCACTGGGCAACATGAATTCTTTCATTATTTATAGCTGAAACAGGTAGGAAGGACTGGCAAGAGAGGAAGGGAGAGTAGGAGGAAGGTAGTTGGTCATGAGGTCTGTGTGGGGATGAGTGGGTGAAAGAGCGGGAGAGAAAATTTTAGGTTGCTTTCCACTTTGGTATTGTTTAGTCACTAAGGCGTTTCCGACTCTGAGACCCCATGGACTGTTGCCTCCCAGGGTCCTCTGACCATGGGATTTTCCAGGCAAGAATACTGGAGTGGGTTGCCACTTCCTTCTCCAGGGGATCTTCCTGACTCAGGGATTGAACCCACGTCTCCTGCATTGGCAGGTGAGTTCTTTACCACTGTGCCACCAGGGAAGCCCTACTTTCCACTTAGATTTGTACAATTCCAACCTTTGGGGAATTGTTTTCCAATCTCCCAAATCTTAAATCTAGGTTGGTTTTAAAAGGGTATACAGACTTGAATAGTATATGGATAGAAATTTCCTGCCATGGTTGAATTGTTGATGAGATCCTATGAGTAGGGCTGTAACTCTCACTGTTTTGGACTCTTAAGTTCTTAAACTGGCATGAGAATTAACATGGGTTCTAGTAACTAGATACAATTCTAGCCAAGGGCATAAATGAATGCTAATAAATGCAGAGTCTATGACCTTCATTACTGGTACAATATTTCTTCTGGCCAATTATATACGGTTAGATCTTCATGACAATATGTATTGTTGGGGGAGTCATCATAATGCAGATGAAAATTTATTAGCAGAAATCTACATCTCTGTATTTTATGTCTTTTTTTGTATTAGGCTGTTTTTAATAATCATACAATTTTTACATTAAAAAATTACAGAATAATTTATCTACAGTAAAATATATGCCCTCTTCAGTGTTCAGTTCTATGGATTTTCTTAAGTGCATACAACCTGTGACCACCACCACAATCAAGATATAGAACCCTTCTATCACTCTTCAAAATTCCCTCCTGTCACTTTGTGGTCAACTCCTCCTTCTACTCTCTGGCAACCACTGATCTCAGCAGATCTATTTTTTAAAAGGCATTGTTCTTTCCACCTCAGGTTGACCTTTATTATGAAATCCTATTATACTCCAGGTTGAATTATGGATTTAGGGAAATTTTTTCTTAGCTGTAAGGGAACACGTGGATCCCACCAACCTCCATATTCAATACAATGACTTACGGTAATCTTGGGGCTCTATCACTGGTCTCTTATCCTTCGCCTGGATTCCAAGTGATGCTCTATAGGACATCTCCCGCGGGGAATGGAAGCTAACCTGTCCCGAGGGCTAAGAGTGTCTGGCACTGTGCTGAGTCCTTTGCACATGTTATATAACCTCATTTTATTTTCACATCTCTGTGAAATGGATGCTGTGAATCACATTCCTATTTACAGATAAGGAAATAGAAGCACAGAAAAGTGAAGCAACCTGACTAAAGACACACAGCTACCAAGTGACAGAGCCAGCATAGGACCCAAGTACCTGATATCTGACATCAGAAACTGTTGTATTCAGTAATGTACACAGTCCCATGCCAGTATACATTGAGCTAAGTGTTAAAGGGTTTTTAAAACATATAGTTACTATTAAAAATATTTGTAACAGCACACTATCTCTGTGTTTTCTTATGATTTCAAAATATAACTTATTGCTATTGTTATTTGATTATTTTATCTTTGAAATACAGAGGTGCTATTTTTAACTGGCAGGGAAAGAGTCCTTTGTGCCATAGACATATACACATGTGTCTATTAAAAAACAGTGAAGACTCCAGCGTCATACCTAAAGTACAGCATAATTGACCTTTACTGACCACTCTCTTTAAACACTTTATTTTGGGTTAACATATTTTAGAGGAATGTATCTATTCCACTCAGTTCCACTTACTGTGGACATCTCTTGCCCCTGAGGATGAGGTGTTTGGAGGGCAAGAGCCAGAGAATGCAAGAGACAGATCACCATCCATCCTTGCCTTTCTTCTAAAGTCAGGAAGGCAAAGAGTCACTTATGACCTGCCCTCTGATCTACCCAATGGGAGAACCACACCCCTCATGTGAGAAGGCTCTGTAGCTATGGTCTATCGTCAAGATCTTATCTGGTACTACTACCTGCCTCATGGGCTTCAGACATAACTTTCCATTTCACTGTCATAAAACTGATGCTACTAATCAGAGGAGAGAGTACAGACACGTTTCTTTGTGTCAGGCACTGTTCTAAGAGATTTCTGTGTGTGAATCTCATTGATTCCACACAACAACCATCTCTTCCTTATCCTCATCTTACAAATGACAAATCAGAGGTTCAAGATCAGTAACTTGCTCAAGGCCTTAGAGACAGTAAGAGGAGAAGGCAGTAACAAAGAGAGGTCCCAGAAGTTTACCCACACAATTTCCATTCTAATCTATTAATATTTCAGACCCCTGATGTTGGCAATGACAGCAAGTCTTCCTTCTACAAAGGACACCCAGTCCTACACCTTCAGTATATGTTGGGGCAACAGAAATAGTGGTTCTTCAATGCCTAAATTCAGTGCATCCACCCCCTCCCTAGGAGTAGAATAAGGATCCTCACTCGGATCACTTACAACATTTAAAAACAAACATTGAACCCAAAATTAAACCACTGTCTATTCAGGAAGAATTTTCTGAGTTTCCTGAGCTACTTAGAAAGAATTCAAGATACAGAAATAAAAATAGTAATGGTCGACCACCTTTATAAATAGACTTTATTAGATAAAGCCAGCCAGTGCCCAGCCTTCCTCCAGTCTTAAATTGGGCAACCCTCCACCCATCCTGGCCTCAAATCAAACATTTCCGTATGGGAAAGCAGCAGTGGGGAGGAAGGTCAAAAAGGGCTGAATTCCCAGTACAGTTTGCCTTATTTAGAGCAACATGCCAAGGTCTCCAAGAAATAAGTGGATGGCAATGTAAAGTTCTGCCAATTTGGCATCATGATTCTTGCTTAATTTCCTATCTTATTTTTGAAATGATTTCTTAAATAGACACTAGGAATTCGGGAACATCAGCTTTTCCCATCAGAACTACTCTGTGTTCCTTGAACTGAAAGCAGATTCTTTCACAGGGACATCAAACCTCTGAGTTGGAAAAAAATTCCAGTCATCAGCTCATTCACCCATGTTGCATGATCAGCTAGGTGAAAACTGGCTGGAGGTATCACGTGATCTGCCTCACCCATGGCTCACCTTCTCCAGGGTATCGTTTAGGGCATCCACCGTCTGTATTTTGGCAACATTTGCAATGGCACTGTGAAGATGAAAAGAAACCTCATATAAAAACAGCAACTTTCCCACCAAAGAAGCTAAATGATTTGTATAGATGGTTTTCTACTTGGTCTTTAAGCTTTCATACTGCTTGGCTACTTCTGGAAGATTAAAAAAACAAAAAACAAAAAACACTGCTCTGTGTGACCATGAACTACAACCTTTGCAGGGCGAGTTATTATAATTTTAATTATAATAATATTTATTAATATTTTAAAAATTTTCTTCAAAGTAGAGTATACATGCAGAAAAGTGCACATATTATCAACATATAGGTTGGTGAATATTTACAGACCTGTAGCACTAGTCAAACTAGCTATCCCGAAAGATAATCACTACCCTGCCTTACAGCCCCATATATTAGTTTTGACTTTGTTTGTACATCATAAAATGCACCACATAGCGGGTACTCTTCTGTGTCTGACTTCTTTTCTCAGGCCAAGTTATTTTGCAGGAGAGTTTCAATGAGGGACAAGCTTCCAGTGTAATTTCTTGAAGGAACTCTGCTCTTGGCCTGTGTGTGTGTGTGTGTGTGTGTGTGTGTGTGTGTGTGTGTGTGTGTGTTGGTTAGTAGAAGGTATTAGGAAAGGAAAATAAATATGATGATTAGGAATTTATTTTCTATGATATATTTTTCAAAAGCTGTTTTCCTAGAATATATAAGGAGAGATATTTGTCCATGAAAAGGAAGCAGTCATACCCGTGCAAACATGAAGTGGATATGAAGAACAGAGGTGACTTCATGGGGAACCTGGGGAGGCCTTGGGCTCCAGGGCCTCTCATTGTGCATCTCCTTCCAAGGGGCCCTAACCATCTCATATTTATAATTTTATACTGTTTTTCCTTAAAATGGCCTCCCAATCCTATAAGCTTTGAGTCCCACATACCTATATCTATCCCCAGTAAATAGCACAAGAGAGCTACTTTTAGCTGTTCAGGTTCTGCAGTAGTCCAATTCTCATCTTTTAATGACTATTAGAAAACAATTGCATTTTTGAAGAGGGTTCCAATCACCACTTTATAACTCTCTAGGCAACTCCTTCTCTTAATGTTCACTTGATGTTCAGATTAACAGTAAGTCCCATTTGCTGAGGTACAGAGAAATGAATGACTTGTCCACTGGCTGCCAACTAGAAGGTCATTTTCAAGTTATGACTCTTCAGTTCCTGAGTCCCTGGCCTAGGCGTGATAAAGAGTGTCACACTAAACAGAGCTTATGCTTGAGTCAGATTTTAACATCAGGATAGGCTTTCAAAGTTAACCACCTGACAATTCAATGGCAGTCGGATGTCATTTACAGAGTACTTTCCCTATTCTAGGAACTGTCCTAGATGCTGAGTCAGGAGATAAATAATATGTGACTCTCACTCTTGAGGACTTAGAGCTTTGCTTTCACTATGTGGTGATTATTTTCTGATTCAGAAGAAACAAACAGTGCCAAAGGGGAAAATTTTTTAAAATTGAGCTATCACTGACATAAAGATTACATTAGTTTCAGGTGTACAACATAATTATTTGATATTGTACATACTGCAAAATGATCACAATAAGTCTAGTTAATATTTCTCACCATATATAGTTAAATATTTTTCCTTATAATGAGAAGTTTTAAGGTTTATTCTCTTAGCAACTTACAAATATACAATACAGTATCATTAACTATGCTATGCTAAGTTGCTTCAGTCGTGCCCGACTTTGTGCGACCCCATAGACGGCAGCTCACCAGGCTCTGCCGTCCCTAGGATTCTCCAGGCAAGAATACTGGAGTGGGTTGCCATTTCCTTCTCCAGTGCATGAAAGGGAAAAGTGAAAGTGAAGTCGCTCAGTCGTGTCTGACTCTTAGCGACCCCATGGACTGTAGCCTACCAGGCTCCTCCGTCCATGGGATTTTCCAGGCAAGAGTACTGGAGTGGGGTGCCATTGCCTTCTCCGATATCATTAACTATCCTTGTCTAACTCAATGAAACATCAAGCCATGCCACGTAGGGCCACCCAAGATGGAGGGGTCATGGTGGGAGATGGTGAAGGACAGGGAAGTCTGGTGTGCTGCAGTCCATGGGTCACAAAGAGTCGGACATGACTGAGCGACTGAACAACAGCAAAATCATTAACCATAGTCACAATGCTGTACATTGCATCTGCATGGCTTATTTATTTTATAACTGGAAGTTTGTACCTGATGATCCCCTTCACCCATTTTCTACCCCAGTCACCAAACCCGCCCTCTCACAGCTTTTGCAACTACCAATCTGCTCTCTGTATCTAAGAGCTTGAGATTTTTGTTGTTGTTGTCCTGGGTTTGTTTCTTCTTAGATTTCTCATACAAGATAGATCACATGTTAATTGTCTTTCTCTGTTTGACTTATGTCATTTAGTATAACCTTCAAGGTCCATCCATATTGTTACAAGTGGTAGAATTTCCTTCTTTTATATGGCTGAAAAATATTCCTCTGTGTGTGTGTGTGGGCACATATGTATATGTATGTACGTATCACATTTTTTAAAATCCATTTATCCATTAGTGGACACTTGGGTTTCTTCCATATCTTGGCTACTATAATAATGCTGCAATAAATGTGGCAGTGTGCATATCTTTTTAAGTTAGTGTTTCTATTTCCCTCAGGTAAATATTCAGAAGTAGAATAGCTGGATCATACGGCAGTTCAAGTTTTAATTTTTGAGGAAATTCCATACTGCTTTCCTAGTGGTTACATTAGAAACTAAGAATACACAAATGTTCCTTTTTCTCCATATCCTTGCCACAGTTTGTTATTTTTTGACTTTATGGTAATAGCCATTCTGACAGATATAAGGTGATACTTCATTGTAGTTTTGATTTGCATCTTCTCCCTGATATAAAATAAGTTGAGCATCTTTTCATGTACCTGTTGGTTATTTGATTCTTCTTTGGGAAAATGTCTACTCAAATCTTCTGTCCATTTTAAAACTGGTGTGTTTGCTTTTTGGCTACTGAATTGTACGAATTCTTTATGTATGAGATAGAGTATTTTATTTTAAAGTAGAAAAACCCTCAAAAAAAAAAAATTCTTTCCAGAAATCGAGAAGAAAATTTTTAAAGTGATCTAAAAAGTAATTTTATATGGAAAAAAAAATCCAAGAAATTCCATAGCCTAGTTCCTTTCACATTTTCTTTCTGAGACTGTTACCATTTTAACTGTTTAGGACATATCTGAGCATCTTCTAATTCACTCCTTTTGAATCACTCGTGAACTCACCTACTGAAATTATCTGAAATTAGTAGTCTCTGAAATGCCCCTATTTGGAGGAGTTAGTTTTATATGCTTACTTCTTTTTGAACGCACTATTTTCCTTACCCAAGGCAGAGAGGGGCTGGGCCATTTGTACAGAGATCCAGCCCATGGCTCTCTGCTTAGCTCTGAGAAAAGCGCAGTGTGTCAAGGTTACCCAGGAAGGAATTCAGGGAGAAAACAACCTCAGTATCCAAATGCCTTTCGGCTGTGCCAAATATAGTAGCCATTATTTTCTAAATAATTGAGTGAGGAATTTGAAACAAACAAACAAGAAAGCATTTATTTTTAATTCAGGAGATTTGCTTCAGCAGAAAGTGTATTACAAAAACAAGGCCAGCTTAGAGACAGTAGTACTTTAAAGGCTAAGGTGGAAATAAGATAGAGAGATGTTGAGTCCAGTTTTGATGCATTCAGGGCCGTGTTTTTTTAATAGCAGGCAGTTAAGCTGTCTGCAGAGAGGAGGAGGATGGGCAGAGAGTCTCCAGAGGGTAGTTACCTCCCCCCACCCCTTTCCCCTCCCATCTTGACCCCTGTCACCCACCCCACCCCCTCCCTCTAACTCTGGTTAGCAAGTGTCTGGGGAGCCTTGGTTTGCCCTAAGATACAGCAAAGCCTCTGACTTCTGGCAGTCAAGTTGTCTAAAACTCGATATGAAGAAGGAAAAGAAATGAAACAGTCTCCTACCTTGTTTTCTCTAACCCTGTTTTCTTGGTGTGTCTCTCCAAGATGCCAATTTCCTGTTTTTTGGAAATTCGCTTTCCTCCAGCTTTTACTATAAACAAAGAAGCATCAGCACAGGAGTCATGGTTAGGGCAGCAAAAGAAAGTTGGTTTTGTTATTCAAGGTATGAATTGAACTTTGAAGAATTTCAGAACTTTTTGAAGAGCTGAACTTTTATCTAAAACAACAT
Source organism: Giraffa tippelskirchi (assembly GCF_054371585.1). NCBI lineage: Eukaryota > Metazoa > Chordata > Mammalia > Artiodactyla > Giraffidae > Giraffa > Giraffa tippelskirchi. Next base: position 99,351,264 of record NC_137277.1, read on the forward strand.
AATAAAAAAAGTACCTTGAGCTAATGTAACAGAAGAAAAAAAGATTTCAATCAAACAAAGTGGGAAGGAGAAGGGAAGGGCTGAGGTTTTTGCTTGTTTGTGTTCAGAGAGGAGGAACTGAGGCTAAAAAAAAAAACACCATACCTTCGATTTGGGAGGAGATAACTAACAATGCACTCCCTTAGGCATTTCACTGAAAAACATTTTTTCTTATTATCAAACCAATTACATTCTTTATGATAGCAACTGACAATTACAGTGTGACCCTCCTGTTTTCCCACAAGATTAAAGTGCAAGGCTTGCAAATTTTTTTATCCAGCCAAAGCTTTCAAAAGCTAGATTGGAGAATGAGCCAAAAGTCAGGGCATGCAGTGATAACAGGCACTTAATTCAAGAGAAATGCTTCTGATCCCACCCACCTTCCATCCCAGACCTCAAACCTCCAATGCTGGAGGAGCTCAGAGGTTCTAATGAGTAGTTAAAATGCATTAATAATCCTGCCGTTCAAGAGATCAATTAGTGCTAATTAGGCTACAGATGACCTAACAGCAATTCAAGTGTTTAACAATGTCAGATGAAATCAACTTGAAAAGGGACAACTCATTTCATATTGCAAGTCAAAGCAAATACTTTTTTCTGTTCCCAGGAAATTTGCACATTTGAAATCTGACAAGCTCAAAGGATAAAAAGCTAAATGGACATTGATTTGTTTGAGCCTGTTAATTCTTTTTATGGAAATGTTAGATTGGCAATTTTCTAAAACTGGCTTCAATAAAGCAAAAAATAGGAAAACCTCTTTTTCTCAATGCCCTCTGAACTGACTTCATTTTTCTTTTAAAACTATTAATTTTTTGACTATGTAATATACATTCATAAAGCACACAATTAAAAAATCATGGAAAGTTCTCTTCTATGATTATTTTTAGGTCTCCAGTTCACCTCCCTAAATACTGCTAATGTTAACAAGTTTCCTATGTATTCATCCATAGACATTCTATACACATACCTATATATTTTTTAATGGCAGCATACATTGTTCTACATCTTGTTTATTTATATTTTTCATTCAGTCATGCACTTTGGAGTAAGTTCCCTATACGTGTATGTGCATATATATATATGTATATATATATGCACACATATATATGTAAAAAGAGAATGTCTTTTTTTTTAATATCTGCTTTAAAATTTCATTATATGGGCATTCTATGTGTACTTAACCAGTTTTCAAATGTTGGACATTTTAGATATCTCTAATCTGTTACTATCAAAAACAATGCTGTAATGAATATCCTTTTCATGTACATAATTTTGCACAAGTGCAAGTATATCCATGGGATAAATTCCTGGAAGTGATCTTGTTAATTCTTAAGAGTATGTGCATTTGTAATTTTGTTCAATCTTGTCAAATTATTCTTCACAAAAATTGCACTAGTTTACAATCTCACTAGCTACGATGTCAGTGATTGCTTCTCTATACCTCAAGCAACAATGTGAACTAGAAAATATTTGGTTTCGTCAACCAATAAGAAAAAGAAAGGTAATTTGCATTTCTTATATTTTGTTAAAAGTTGAGCTTATTTCTGCGTTTCAGAAGGCAGTTGTATTTTCTTTATAAAGACTGTTTAAATTTTTGGCCTATTTGTCCTGTTGGACTTCTGTTCCATTAATCTCTGTTTATATGCTGTTACAACTGTATTTTAATGATTGTAGCTTTATATTTTAATTGATAGTCTTTCTTTGCTATATTTACCTTGGAGAATTTTATTAGCTATTTTATTTATTTTTCCATATGAACTTTTGAATCAGCTTGTCAATTCCCACCAAAAATATCCTGCTGGTAGCCTTTTAATGGTCTTGCTTTAGATTTATAGATTAAAAAAAAAAATCTTATTTGTTTATTTATTTTTGGCTGTGCTGGGTCTTCCTTGCTGTGTGGGCTTTTCTCTAGTTGTGGCAAGAGGGGGCTACTCTTTGGTCGTGGTGCGGTGCGCAGGCTTCTCATTGTTGTGGAGCACTTGCTCTAGGGCAGAGGCTCAATAGTTGTGGTGCATGGGCTTAGCTCCATGGCATGTGGGATCTTCCTGGATCAGGGATCAGACTCATGTCTCCTGCATTGACAGGCGGATTCTTTACCACTGAACCACTGGGAAGCCCTTAGATTATTTTTAAAGGGAAAATTCATATCTTCATATCCTGGTTGCTCTCTTTTCAAGAACATGGTATGCTTTTCCATTTTTTACATCCTCTTTTAGGTCCCTCAGTAACCTGTTCACATAAATCTTACACATTTATTATTAGGTTTATTCCCTAAGCATTTTCTCTTTGTTGTTGTTGCAATTGTAAAGAGGGTCTATTCTTCCATTATAGCTCTCACAGATTGTTGTTCTTATATTAATATCATTGATTTTATACCCATATCTTATTGAAATCTCTTATTGTTTATAGTATTTTTGTTGATTCCCTTTTATTTTCCAGGTTAAAGATTATATAATCTGCAAACAATATAATATTACTTCCTCTAGAATAATATTAAATAGTGGTCATGATGGACATCTTTGTCATCCTAATTTTTTAAGGGCTTGCTTTTAGTGTTTTCCCATTAAGTATAATGTGTACTTAGTTGGATATACACACAAACACATATTTGTAATATATATACCTATTCAAATACATTTCTTTTATCATATTAAGGAAATATCCTTCTATTACTGTTTCATTGGCTTAAAAAATTACAAACATATGTTCAATTTGACTAGATGACCTTTTATAATTCATGTATATTGATCATATGGTTTTTCTCCTTAATGTGGTTAATTATGTTAATAGATAAAAATTTCATAAGTATATATTAATGAATATTTTACTATCAAACCATTTTTGTGTTCATGGAATAAACTCTTCTTGGTCATTTTGAATAACCAAGGTTTTTTTTATTGATAATAAAAGCATATCACTATACTTTTACAATACTAGATATAGTCTAGGGGGAAAAAAATCCTGTGTTTACACACACACATGTGTGTGTGTTAGTCACTCATTTGTGTCCGACTCTTTGCAACCCTATGGACTGTGTAGCCCACCAGGCTCCTCTCTCCATGGCAAGAACACTGGAGTGGGTTGTCACTCTCTCCTCCAGGGGAATCTTCCCAAGCCAGGGATTGAATCTGGGTATCCTGCATTGAGGTGGATTCTGTACCATCTGAGCCACCAGGCTCTGCTTTAAATTCACACACACACACACAGAGCATACAAAATAATCAGCAACAGAAATGGAAATGATGTGGAAACATCTTTTGAATAGCCATGGGAAATAGAGATGAAATAATCTGAGAGGTGCCCCTTTCTGGAGACTGCTTGAGGAGAGTATGCCTCTGTATGAAGGGTGTTCTTCACAGCACCGCTGTCTCTTCTACCAGGAGGAATCAATCACAATAGCTCCAAACCTAGAGCTTGGGTCTTCAGTACCCTTCAGTAGTATCTTTCATTCTTCTTATGACAAATGCTTTTTAAACATGGAGTGTTGTAATTACTTTCCTATTAGTATTCTTTTTGTTTTCTCTGATGTTATGGTTTTTACATGTTTTCTTCCACTGATTATTATTGCCAACTATAGAAGCACACTTGTTATAGTTAAAATGAACACTAGTTTAAAGTGAGAACAACTTTGGAATGTTGAGGTCTGTGCTGCTCATTTGAAAGGACATGGACAGTCGAGAGAATGTCCAGAGGAGAGTGACCAGAGAGGAGAAGAAGCCCTGCATGTCACACTGGAAAGATCACTTCTGAGGAAGCGGAGACACAAGGGAAACTTATGGTGTCATTTGCAAGGATTTTAGAGGCTGTCTTATGGAGGAGGCCTGATTTCCTGGTGAGGAAATGTTGTTAGGGTCAGAGAGCTCTACCCTGCCTGAGCTCTGTGACCTTGGGCAAGACACTTAAACTCCTCTATGGCACAGTTTCTGCATCCTTCAAAAGGGAATAGTACTGATTGTGTGGGTTGTCCTAGAAAATAGAGGTAACAGAAGCACCTGGTACATGGGAGGCACTTAATAATTAGTAGTTATTATTATTTACATTTGTTTTTCCGGAGGAGGGAATGAAAACCAAAGAGAAAAATTCCTGAAAGGCAGAGCCTGACTGCATATAACTGTTTTATTCAAAGTAAAGCCGACTGCATAGTACAATAGTATGTTCTCTGGCCCCACAGTGTGCTAAAAAGAAGTGTATCTGCCATGAATATTTTAGAAGCATTTTGGGGAATTTAGTAGAAGTTAACTAGATGGTTTTTATTGTAATGTCTTTAATGTGATTCCAACTATTCCCATCTAGCTACAAAAGAAAATCTATCATGTTCCCTCCCTTTTGAAAGAATACAGTGCACTTAGAAAAGCAAATGCCAAAAAAAGAAAAAAAATGTAAACAGAATGCAAACATGGGAGTTCTTCATTCTTCAGAACAATAAAACAGAGACATTTGAGGGGAAATTAAAAATCCTCTCATGACAGACCCTAGAGTTTGTCACACAGAGGGAAGTAAGTCAGAAAAACAAATATTGTATATTAATGCATATATAAGGAATCTAGAAAAATGGTACAGATGAACCTCTCTGTGGAGCAGGAATAGAGATGCAAACGCAAGGAACAGATGTTTGGACGTGGCGGGGGGAAAGGGGATGAATTGGGAAATTGATGTTGCTATATGTGCACTGTCATGTGTAAAACAGATAGGGGGAACCTACTGTCTAGTGCAGGGAGCTCAGCTTGGTGTTCTGTGATAACCTGGAGGGGTGAGGGTGGGACAGGGAGGGAGATCCAAGAGGGAGGGGATATATGTATTCATATGGATGATTCATTTCATTGTACAGCAGCAACACAATTTGCAAAGCAGCTATACCTAGTTTTGAAAAAATTCTTCTCACAAGATTCTTACTTTCATCCAGGAGTCTTTGAATCGACCAGGGCTGTGGGCTCTGAGTGATTTAGGAAGCATAAATCAACCACACCTTGGATTTTCAGAGTATAGTTCTTGTACAAACTTGTGTCATGCATGGATGTGAGAGTTGAACTGTGAAGAAAGCTGAACGCCGAAGAATTGATGCTTTTGAACTGTGGTGTTGGAGAAGACTCTTGAGAGTCCCTTGGACTGCAAGGAGATCCAACCAGTCCATCCTAAAGGAGATCAGTCCTGAGTGTTCATTGGAAGGACTGATGTTGAAGCTGAAACTCCAATACTTTGGCCACCTCGTGTGATGAGTTGACTCATTGGAAAAGACCCTGATGCTGGGAAGGATTGGGGGCAGGAGGAGAAGGGGATGACAGAGGATGAGATGGTTGGATGGCATCACTGACTCGATGGACATGGGTTTGGGTAAACTCCGGGACCTGGTGATGGACAGGGAGGCCTGACGTGCTGTGATTCATGGGGTCGCAAACAGTTGGACACGACTGAGCGACTGAACTGAACTGACCAAACTTGTTCTGATAAGTAATCTCACTTGGTCAGCAATGTACAATAGAAAGAAGGAGAGGAGGATCCCTCTACACTATAGATGGATACACTGAGATATAGAGTAAGGCTCTCACTACACTGGGGTGATTGAACCAGATGGAACATTGTGGGAGGGTCATCTTCAAAATTTTGCAGGGAATACTGTTGACACTTATCTCCTGGATCTCCCTGGATCTAGACAAGCCATTTTTTCTTTTAAGCTGTTATTGCTTTTTATTTTTGTTCATTTTCTTTTTGGTTGAGCTGTACAGCTTGCTGGAACTTAGTTCCCCAACCAGGAATTGAACCCATGACCTCAGCAGTGAAAGCTCAGAGTTCTAACCACTGGACCACCAGGGAATTCCCTAAACAAGCCATTTTAAAAAACATTTGTAACCAACATTTGCAATCAGATTCTTGCCAGTTTTGTTTAAACTGGTTGGTCTAACTCATGGGACCTCAAAGTCTCACTGTAGCTAAATTATGTCAATTAAATTTGTAATTATTTATGTAATTCCATGTTTGGGACTATACTGCCTTTTGAACCTTTGTAGAACAACCAACTAGAATTGGGCAAAGTACAAAATGAACTGATTTAACATTTTAACAGGACTTTGACTACAAATATATTCAAATACAAGACTTCAGGTCCTTTTAATAAGCAAAATGAACTAGGATTTTTAAAGAATGTAAGAGAGAGCTGATTTTTTAATAGTTTCATTAGAAAACCTACATTGATGTGGAGAAAACAAAATTTTGATTTCCTATCTATGACTAAGTGTTATACTTTTGTGGTCACTTTTGTAGTTTATGGATTTTTGTAGTTTTCAAAAGTGGACCCTTGAGTTTAGAATTGTATATAATAATTTTCCAATTAAGATTTTCCAGGCATTTTGCATCTTCTTTGGTAGAGGGTAGTTAAGATAAAGAAAGACAAACCCCCAAGAAAAAATGAGCTTCTTTCCTTCAATAATCAGTGGAGAATGTGTGTGAAAAAGATGACCACCGTGAAGATTTGGGCAAACTCTGCCTTGTAACTTAGAACTTTCATTTGAACATTTTAATTTAAAAGTCAGATGTTTGCAAAACACTTTCTTTGCTTTCACAGTTGAGTTTTTGGTAAATTCTAAACTATCCATCAAAAGACCCTCAACAGAAATAGCTAGTGAAGCAAGGAGGGCTTGGCATGGGTCCACCTGACTGTCCGTCTCTGCACCCCTGCTCTCCAGCTATATGGTGCTGGGCATATCCCTTGATCTTGCTAACTTTCAGTTTGCTCCTCTGTGAAACAGGGATGTGGGAACATCATTGGTCTGCAGGGTTGATTTCATGTCTAGAAGGCTCCGTGCAGTGCCAGGCACACAGGGTTAAGTGAAAAGCAGCTGTTCTTGTCATCAAACCCCTGCTCTGTGATGTGTGGGGTAGTGGTCTCGCAACCTCTCTGTCAAACCTCACAGATCAACTCCTAGAAGTTGACATGAACAGACTGGAGTTGATAGAATTAAGCCTCTAGTGTTTGTTTTTTTAAAAAAAATCATACTGGCCCTTCTGCAGCTATGATTTCTTCCCCATTTTCTGCATTAGTTTAACCCTAGGGGATACACGAGCCTTCCCTGGTAGCTCAGATGGTAAAGAATCTGTCTGCAATGCAGGAGGCTGGGGTTCAATCCCTGGATTGGGAAGATTTCCTGGAGGAGGAAATGGCAAACTATTCCAATAGTCTTGCCTGGGAAATCCCCTGTACAGAGGCGCCTGGAGAATCCCATGGATAGAGGAACCTGGTGGGCTACAGTCCATGTGGTCGTAAGAGTCAGACACGACTTAGTGGCTAAACACTCATGCACGCAGGGGATACATTCCCTAAACTTCCCTCTCTCTTGAATGAGTCAGTAAACAGATTCTCTTTGGGGGTTCAGTAGTGGCCCCTTTGATGGCTCTGATTTGTTTGCCTTATGCCAAATAAAAAAGTGTGAGGGATACAGAAAATTCATGAACTGCTGCTCTTTCTAGTTCAATATGTGTGCCCTTAGCTCCCTTAGATTACCTCCTACTCACACAGTTTCGGCTGTTCATGTAATGGAGTTCTTATAAAACTGAGAGTGAGGCAAATCAAAACAGCAGAAAACCAAAAGCTAAGCTTCCTGGAGCCCAGGCCACCTCATGGTTAATGTAGTCTTGTTTCACAACATAAATAAGCAGGGCTCACAGAGGTGCCATATATTATATAACATACATGAAAGAAAAAACCACTACACACTTGCCACGTAGGTGGGAAAGAGTTACAGCTGGCTGACTTTTGAGTGGTTTCATTTTTAACTGTGATGGGGCAGGCACATGGTTCTTTGCCATTGCAATTTCCTTCTGTTCTGATGATTGCAGTAGTTCCTAATGCCTCCCTCAAACATCAGGAGGTCTTGCCATGGAAGAAAATCATTTCTTGTGACAGCTATGTGTTTTCCCAGGCCTGTACTTTACAGGGATTAACATTCATGTCTGGGTACCTTACATAGGTTATCTCTTTTAATAGTCATAACAACCTTACAATATCAATGTTATTTATTACTGCTTCCATGGACAGAGGAATCTGCTGGGCTACAGTCCATGGGGTCACAAAGAGTCAGACACGACTGAGCATGCATGCACACACACCCCTGTTTTAGAGATAAGAAAACTGAGGCTCAGCGATGTGGAAGGGAAGCAGGGTTTAAATCTAGGACTGACTGGTTCCAAAGGCCATGTCAGACCTTTCCACCTTATCATGTCGGCATCCTACTTTCTGGGGCCTGTCTATTGCTTCTAAAACTCAGATGAAATTTAATGGAATTCTGGCAATGAATTATTTTTGTTCTATAAATAAAATTTTGTGTGGTAGCAATCTGGTTGAGTTAAACTATGTAGTAGACCAGCTGAAGGATGAGGCTTTCTTGTTCCCTTGTTCTCAGCGGGGAGGCAAAAGTCTGCCTTCATCTCCATCCTAATTATCCCAAACCTCTTATCTGTAGTGTCACAGTTCATAATAATTAATTGTCATGCCAGAGGCATTGTGACATGCTTGATGGCGTCATGGTGTGCTATGTACACAGAGTAATTAGCAATCATTAGCAGTGGGGACAGAAAGTTCCTGGTGGTTTCATTCACATTTTTATTTGCTTGAGTTTATCTCTGTGTTCTTTGTGTATAAATGTCATTTAGCAAATCAAGCGTTAGCTGAACTGTTTTATGAAGGATTGGGATGGAAGTTTCAGGAAGAGAATGATGTCTTCTTTTGTCCTTAGGTAAAAACTTCTAAGTTAGTCCTTCCAGGTAGGACTTCCTGGTGGCTCAGATGGTAAAGCGTCTGCCTACAATGCAGGAGACCCAGGTTCAACCCCTGGGTCGGGAAGATCTCCTGGAGAAGGAAATGGCAACCCACTCCGGTATTCTTGCCTGGAAAATCCCATGGACAGAGGAGCCTGGTAGGCTATAGTTGCAATGAGTCAGACATGACTGAGCGACTTCACTTTCACTTTCAGAAACTTCTAATAATTGACATCAATAGTTCTTGATAATTAGTTAGCATCATTAACTTTAAATGTAGATAATGTTAATTATTCCTAAATCCAGTGACAAATATAAAAAGTCAGGAGTCTGCCACAAGAGACCATGACAGGATGTCAAGATGTGTAAACTCAGAATTAGTGTAAAAATTCTGACTCTTTTATGGCTGGGCTGCCCACCAGAAAGCCACTGAGCCTTGTGTCAGCTTTTGATGCTTTGTGAAGGTTATGCCTGCCATTGTCCTCTGCAGCAAAGATGACTGAAATAACCTTGGCTTAGAAGAGCCAACGAATGATACCAACAAATAAATTTTGTTATTTGGAGAAAGGCAAGAACAAAGCAGTCAAGTTTGTGAGATCATTCTCAAGGAAAAAACAAGAAAGGCAGTAGAAAGAACATCAAACTGGCTAAAAATAGGCCTGAGTGCCTCAGCCAATCTATATGAACATATGTTTAAGTACAATAAAAATAATTTCCATATTCCAGAGAATTGATATAAATAACATACTTTAAAAAAAAGAACTGTGGATCCTTTGTAAAATACTTCGATAGCTACCTTTTCCAGTCAGCCCCTGCCAGGCTCGTATCCTTTTTTAAAAGTGCTCCTCAGCTTGGTGACAGACGAAAGACATTATGACAACACTACCCAACCCCACACCTGAAGAGGGTGAGAGAAACTGCATTGCTGTTTTCTGTGCAGAAGCTGGTTTGCCTGGGCACCAAGTCAGATAATGTATAGGCATCTTGGGGAGACTGAGTCTAGAAGTTGGAACCTCTAGGGAGGAAGGTTTCCATAAGCAGTAAATCACCTCCTGGGTGTGGATGGGTCATTACAAACCTACAGCCAGAGAGGGAAGGTCCAAGCTCTCCACCTGTTCCTTTCCACCAGTGCCCGATCCCTCATGCTCTCATAGAATATTAGGCTTTAACTCAACCAAACTGGGGCCTGTTAAGTCCCCAGGTGGTTTTTATACATGAGCCTAAAAGGAGCAAAGACAGAAGAGGAAATCAGTTTGCAGGAAGTTAAACTAACATGGGAGACAGAGAGCCTTGGCTCTACTGGGGTATCTCTGATGAAGGCACTGATGGAAGGGGGGCAGCGGCAGCAGCAGTGGGGCCTTGCTATCTGCAGGGCAGAGGGCAAGTGGGCAGCCTACCTGCAGGAGGATGCCCCCCTTTCAGTGGGGAGAGCTGAACTTGCACTTCATTTGCCATAGTGCGTGCCAAGGCCAGTGGCAATGCCGGTGCTCTGGAGGCTGAGTGCCAGCTGCTGCAGCCGCCCCACTGCACCCTGGCTTTATATGGGCTGGGGGGCGGGGCCCCTTAAGGGCTTTGCTGAGCAGCAACAGGGCTTGTCACCTAGCTTTTCTGGGAACCTACATCTTTTTGACCAGTTCTCTCTTAGAAGAATGCTTTCTTCTTATTCCCTTCATCTGAGAGGTGAAGGGTACTCTTACTTTCTTTCACAGGAGGAAGGGGAAAGGATCAAGCTCAGGGGAATTCTTTTTCTCTCCAACTATAATATTTATACATCAAGTATGTGCGATGCACTTAGAATGTGACAGGCTCTTTGTCGTGTACTGGCATGACAAAGAGGGCAAGATGAGATCTTCAAGACATCAGCTGTCTTTCTTTAGAAGCAATTACGAAACAAAGTGTTATGTCTTTGTCTCAGTCTTTGCAACTGTAAGCATTTATACTAAGAAAATAATTGAGGATATTTACAGAGATTTCTGCAAAGGATGGTAATCATACATTTCTCTTATTTTTTGAAAGTGAAAGTCACAGAGTCATGTCCGACTCTTCGCAACCTCATGGACTGTAGCCCGCCAGGCTCCTGTCTGTGGAATTCTCTAGGCCAGAATCCTGGAGTGGGTAGCCTATCCCTTTTCCAGTGGGTCTTCCCAACCCAGGAATAGAACTGGGGTCGCCTGCATTGCAGATGGATTCTTTACCAACTGAGCTACCAGGGAAGCCCAAGAACCCCAAAATAGAGAGAGATAGTTAAATAAATTAAGAAATATCCATGAGAGTACTATGTACACATTACAAATCCTGTTTTTTAACAATATTTAATGATGTGGAAAATAGTCATGATATGACAGTGAAAAAGGAGGCTGAAAACCAACGATGCCTATTTTGCTAAACAGAAAAAGTACAAATGTAAGCTGAGGCGTTATTGTATTTCCGGTGCCGCTCAAAGCTCAGCATATGGCAGACAGTTACAAATGTCTCTTTGTTCTTCCACACAATTAAAAGTGTCCCCTCTTTATAAGATATTGTTAAGGATGTGAAGACCAGCCCCAAACTGGGAGAAAATATTGGTACAACACACTTCTGTCAATACTGGCATCTAGACTATATAAGGAGAAGGCAATGGCAACCCACTCCAGTACTCTTGCCTGGCAAATCCCATGGACGGAGTAGCCTAGTAGGCTGCAGTCCATGGTGTCGCTAAGAGTCGGACACAACTGAGCGAATTCACTTTCACTTTTCACTTTCATGAATTGGAGAAGGAAATGGCAACCCACTCCAGTATTCTTGCCTGGAGAATCCCAGGGACGGGGGAGCCTGGTGGACTGCCATCTATGGGGTCACACAGAGTCGGACACGACTGAAGCGGCTTAGCAGCAGCAGCAGCAGACTATATAAAGAACTCTCACAACTCAATAAAAGGAGTACAAAAAAACCCATTTAAAAATGGGGAAAAGATTCAAACAGAAACTCCACAAATAGAGATATTGACAACATACAAAGATGCTCAACATCATTAATTATTAGGGAAATGCAAATTAAAACCACAATGAGCTACATCACATATGTATTAGAATGACTCATCTAAGAAAAATGGAAAATACAGTATGGTAGTGAAGATCTCATACCTGGCTGGTGGGAATACAAACTGATAAGGCCACTTTGGAAGTCTGGTGTTTCTTATAAAATTAAACATATACTTATTACATGACTAACAATCTTATTCCTTGAAATTTTGCTAAGAGAAATGAAAACATATGTACCCATAAAAACACGTGTGTAAATTTTTATAACAGCTCTATTCTATAATTGCCCAAAGTCAGAAACAACCACAAAGTCCACGAAGTGTAGAAGGGATAAACAGTGGTATAGCCATAGAATAAAATGTTACTCAGCAATAAACGAAATGAAAAGATATTTGCAACAACATGGGTGAATCTAAAAAGCATTGTGCTAAGTGGAAGAAGTGAGACAGAAAAAGCCAGGTAGACAAGGCTAGTTTATATGACCTTCCTGAAAAGTCAAAATTACTGAACAGAGATCAGACCAGTGATTGCCAGAGGAGGAGGTGAGGAGAGAAGTTTGATCATGAAGAAGCAGGAGAGGGCACTTTTGGAGGCTGATAGGAGTGTTCTATGTCTTGATTATAGTGGTGATTACATACATCATACACATGTTAGATGAAAATGGTGAATTTTACTACATGCAAATTATACCTCAGTACATAAAAATATCTATTTGTTAAATGAATGAAAATACTACAGAATTTTGAGCAGTTGTCTACAGGTGAGAGTATTGCCTGTTGAGTTTTATAATCTTTTCTCATTTTTGTGTGTGTGTTGGTTTCAAAATTAATGAAAATCAATTAAAAAATTGGTGGGGTTTGGGGGAGGGGAGTGTGCTATAGCATTGACCAAAGTAGGCACATGCTGTAGGAGCAAAGAGAAGGGATCATCCATATTATTGGCAAATATTTTGTGAGTGGCCTTCCCTAAAGTGTCCTGGACTAGGAGCTGGGTATCAGAGGTCACACCACCCCATCCATGCTTTCAGAGAAATTCACAGTCTCATGGGGGATGTAGAAGATGATACGAGAAGAAGGCTAAGAGGATTCCTTCTATGAGTGACAGCAGCAACAAGGTTAGATAGAAATTTCTGCTTCTGCTTTGACCACAATGGTAGCCATAACCATATGTGATGTGTGCACTTGAAATGCAGCTGGTGCAATTGAGGAACTGAATTTTTAATTTTAATTAGAATTAAATAATTTAAATATTTGGTTGGCCAGAAAGTTTATTTGGGTTTTTCTGCACCATCTTTTTTTCTGTGCCAACAAACGGACTTTTTGTCCAGTCCAATGTAAATAGCTACAAGTGGCTTGTGGCTACTGTTCCAAATGGCACAGGGTAGTAGCATAAAAGTTAGACATGTGATTATCGCCCAGATCTCATGGATTACTCTCTGTATCTACAGGTTGCAGAAGATAAGGAGAACATCAAAGGACAACCATCCCCTATAGGAGTCTGTGCAAAGGACAAACCAACTATTAATAATAGGACTAGAACATAATGCATGCTCAAGAGAGGAAGACACCTTCTGAGCACATGCTGCTTTATTTAACCATGAAGTCATATTAAATAACTTTCCTTGTCACCTCATTTACATGCAAAGCTTTCCACGGTGGATGTATGTTGTGAACCTCCATAGGGAGAGTTAGTAGGCAACTCAGAGCTCTTTTCAGGTTTCTTTGTTCTATTGGCTCTGGATAAAAACTCTGAAGAGTTACTGCTCTTGAAACTCAAGTAGGAAAACTCTGATCCAAGGCGGCGGAAGTGATGGTGTTCAGGATGTGATTGTGACAAACAAATAACCAAGGAAATAGGAAGAATCGGTTAGAATCCACAGGGTGTCCTTTATTCTCCTCCCAACCCACACACTGAGCACAAGCATCATAGAATAATAGATAACAGGCTCAACTTTTTTTATTCTTTCTACTCCAACATGGAAAATATCTGTAAGTTAATATCAGGACTATAAATGAGGATATATATGATAGCAGCATGATTTCTTATGAGACAAACAACCTGTTTTACTGCAGAAATGTCAGTAGAGGAAGGGGAGAAGAAAAGATGAGGCCACCACAGCTTTCCTCCTTTGTGGCTTCTTCTAGCACATTCCTCCCCACTCTGCCACCAGCTGCTTCCACAGTAACAGGAGGCCCAGATTCCAAATTCTGACACTTTTGGCATATGTGCACCACCATGGGGCAGCCCTCTCAGGGGGTAGGGACTCCCCTGCCCTGTCTTATATTAGTGACTAAAAGCCCAGACTTGTTTTGCATCCAGTGAGGTGAGCCAAGCCTGGATCATTTACTTTGGAGATATACTAGAGCCTTCATCAGGATGAAAGTCTCATCCCAGGAAAGCAGTATGTCATTACCCTTTAAAGCCTTGTAAACCTCATTTTAAGAGAGGCATTAGTCTAGTTAACTGCAGGGAGAGAGCAGTTCATGCTAGGACCAAAGTATTTGGGATAATGCTTCGTAATGCTAAAGCCTAGTAAAATGGCTTCTCTTGACGCTGAGGTTACCAGAGAGCTTTTTGTCTTTTTAAATGAAAGGACAATATAATATTAAAGGCATGAATAATATTTTAAATTTATACAACACTTTCATCATAGTATTTTCTTCTTTTAATTTGTGTGTGGAGAGCCATGATTTTACCTCTTCATGCACTCGCAGCTTTGTAGTCTACATCTCATGTTTGTATTTTACTTTTTCCTTTTAATGTAAGTTCTTTGTTGTTGTTCAGTCGCTAAGTCATGTCCGACTCTCTGTGACCCCAGGGACTGCACCACACCAGGCTTCCCTGTCCTTCACTAGTTCCTGGAGTTTGCTCAAATTCATGTCCACTGAGTCGGTGATGTTATCTAACCATCATATCCTCTGTTACCCTCTTCTCTTTTTGCTTCAGTCTTTCCCAGCATCAGAGTTTTTTCCAATGAGTCAGCTCTTCTCATCAGGTGGCCAAAGTACTGGAGCTTCAGGTTCAGCATCAGTCCTTGCAATGAATATTCAGGGTTGATTTCTTTCAGGATGGACTGGTTGGATCTCCTCGCAGTCCAAGAGACTCTCAAGAGTCTTCTCCAACACCACAGTTCAAAAGCATCAGTTCTTCGGCACTCAGCCTTCTTATGGTCTGACCCTCACATCTGTATGTGACTACTGGAAAAACCATAGCTTTGACTACGTGGTCATTTGTCTTTGCTTTTTAATACATTGTCTAGGTTTGATACAGGTTTCCTTCCCGGGAACAAGCATCTTTTAAATTCATGGCTGTAGTTACTGTCCTCAGTGATTTTGGAGCCCCCCAAAATAAAATCTGTCCCTGACTTCACTTTTTCTCCATCTATTTGCCATGAAGTGATGGGACCATATGTCATGATCTTAGTTGTTTGAATGTTGAGCTTCAAGTCAGATTTTTCACTTTCCTCTCACCATCATCAAGAAGTTCTTTAGTCCCTCTTCACTTTCTGCCATTAGAGTGATATCATCCGCATATCTGAGGTTGTTGATATTTCTCCTGGCAATCTTGGTTCCAGCTTGTGCTTCATCCAGCCTGACATTTTACATGATGTACTCTGCATTTAAGTTAAATAAACAGGGTGACAATATACAGCCTTGTTGTACTCCTTTCTCAATTTTCAACCAGTCAGTTGTTCCATGTAAGGTTATAACTGTTGCTTCTTGACCTGCATACAGGTTTCTCAGGAGACAGGTAAAATAATCTGGTACTCTCATCTCTTGAAGAATTTTTCATAGTTTGCTGTGATCCACACAGTCAAAGGCTTTAGTTCAGTCAAAGAAGCAGATGTTTTTCTGAAATTATCTTGCTTTTGTTATGATTCAACAAATGTTGGCAATTTGATCTCTGGTTCGTTGCCTTTTCTAAAACCAGCTTGTACAGAACCTGGAAGTTCTCAGTTCACCTACTGCTGAAGCCTAGCTTGAAGGATTTTGAGCACAACCTTACTAGCATGTGAAAAGAATGCAATTGTCTGGTGGTTTGAACATTCTATGGCACTGCCCTTCTTTGGGATTGGAGTGAAAACTGACCTTTTCCAATTCTATGGCCTCTGCTGAGTTTTCCAAATTTGCTGGCTTACTGAGTGCAGCACTTTAATAGCACCATCTTTTAGGATTTTAATAGCTCGGCTGGAATTCTATCACCTCCACTAGCCTTGTTTGTAGTAATGCTTCCTAAGGCCCACTTGACTTCACACTCCAGGATGTCTGGCTCTAGGTGAGTGACCATACTATTGTGGTTATCTCAGTCATTGAGACCTTTTTTATATAGTTCTTCTGTGTTTCTTGCCACCTATTTTTTAATCTCTTCTGCTTCTGTTAGATCCTTACTGTTTCTGTCCTTTATTGTGCCCATCCTTGCATGAAATGTTCCCTTAATAACCCCAGTTTTCTTGAAGAGATCTCTAGTCTTTCTCGTTCTATTGTTTTCATCTACTTCTTTGAGTTATATTAGTTATATACTGCAGAGAAGGCAATGGCAACCCACTCCAGTACTGTTGCCTGGAAAATCCCATGGACCGAGGAGCCTGGTAGGCTGCAGTCCAAAGGGTCGCTAAGAGTCGGACATGACTGAGCGACTTCACTTTCACTTTTCACTTTCATGCATTGGAGAAGGAAATGGCAATGCCGTCTATGGGGTTGCACAGAGTTGGACACGACTGACGCGACTTAGCAGCAGCAGCAGTTATATGCTGCATCTAATCCCCAGTTCTGAAAGTAGGAGAAATCTATGTCAGGAATGATCTTCAAGAAAGCTAACCAGGAAGGTGGTGACTTTCACATGAGAGGGTGGCTTCGTGGGAAGGCCCCTGCAAGGGGCCCTGTGCCTTGTTTTGAAAGATGTCTCTGAGCTTCCAGTGCCTGCTTGCCTCCTGGGTTCACCAGCTTCCTTTGTCTGTTTTGCAGAAGTAGCACTCTTTCGCCTCCCTGCCCCTCCTTCCCCCACCCCCTAACTGCCGCTATCTCTCCAAAATGCTGGGCGTTTCCTCTCCTCCAGGCACACTTTTAATTTCTAGTGTTCTTTAGCAGCAAACTTGTGCTGTTTTCTCTGTCTACTTCCTGGTCCCGAAACAAAGAATCTATGAATAATTCAGAGATGTATGTAGGGATCTTGCTTCTGAATTGTGACACATACATAATACCTTTGCAGATGGGGGATTTCCCCAGCAACAAAACAAAGCTTGTTCTGTGTGCAGGATGGCACAGAGGCATAGTCCTGAAGCAAGTCTACTTGGGGCCCTATGGACTGTAGCCTGCCAGGCTCCTCTGTCCACTGGATTTCCCAGGCAAGAATACTAGAGTGGGTTACCATGTCTTTCTCCAGGGGATCTTCCTGACCCAGGGAATGAACCTGCGTCTCTTTTGTCTCCTGCACTGGCAGGTGTGTTCTTTACCACAAACACCACCTGGAAAGTCCTAATAAGGTAAACAGTGAAAAGCATACTCTTGCCTTGGGCCCTGATGGGTGTTAGGACAAAGGGGTGGATAGTTTTCGTTAGGAGATAATAATAGACACTTATTTATAGAAGCACACTTGAGAAGTTAAGTGAAAACACCAATTTATGCAACACCCAAACTTTCCCAATGCTGAAAAGGTAAAAGTGTAGTCAGCCCATTTTATGGGTGGGAAAAGGCCATAAAAAGAGATAAAGAGAGGCAAATTAGTTGTTAAATATTATAAAATGGCAGAGAAATGATTGGAAGCTGCTGTTGACCCATTGTTGGCCTAATCCTTATTATTGTCCAAGTGCTTGACACAACCATCAAGCACCCGAAAAGTCCTACTGGGAATCTGTATTGCACACTGATAAGAAAACAGTCCAAGAGCAGCATTACTTTCTGAGCGGCAGATGCTAGTAACAGGTTATACGTCACATGTTAGAAAGTCCCAGGTACCAAAGATTCTGAACAAAGTTCTAACCATGGCCAGACTGGCCATGGGAAAGAGATGCCTTGCAGGGTTGCTGGGCACCAGATTTTTGTGGGCCAGTGTTTGACTGTATCTGCTCTGCCCGTGGCTTTCCTCTTCTGCCCAAGGTGCTCCCTGCCTTTTCTGTTAGAGGAAAAACCAGAGCTGGAAATTCATAGACTTTACTGTAATTTTCTTCTTTAGCCTGGATCAGTTTTAGTGCTTTGTTTCCTCTTTTATTTTCATTCAATATTTTCTCTGTTGTTTCCCCATGAAATGTAGGATGTTGGCATGTGGGGGTGATTCTGTGGAGAAAATGTTCACTTGGTCCTTTGGCTTAAAGGGCTAAGATATACTTGTCTATGGCAGCCTTCTCTTGGTGCCACATAGATTAGGGAATGAATTTCTGAGCCTGGGGATTGCTTCATGTGATTTCTGAGCCCTTGCAAGTATTTATTATATATCTCTTTATTGACAAAGACCTGTCTTAGGTCTCCTACAAATTAGTCATTTAACTTAACATCTCCAAAGACTTTTACATTTTTACTTATTGAACAAATAACACATTCCTATAATTGAAAACTCAAAAGATACAAAAGCATATATAGTGAATCTATATGCACTTGTTCCCAATCCTTGCCCAACTTTCTCCATCTTCCAGGTCTCTGAGAGCAACCAAGCTTATCAGTTTTCCTAAGAAATTATAGGTATATGTGTGAGGGTGTGTGTGTATATACGAATATTTCTTTTTATAACACATATGGTCATATGTATATATATTATATACCTAACATTTTTCACTTACAGTTTATCTTGAACATAGTTTTCTAATTAGACATAAAAGTTTTGCTATTGTTTAGTGACTTTATAACCCTCTGTTGTTTGGATATATCACAATTTACTTTACTAATACCTTTCTGATGAAGATTTAAGTTGTTTCTAACCATTTATTATTCCAAATAATGTTACAGTGAATAATCTTGTACAAATGCAGTGCTGCCTGTGTGTGCCAGTTTATCTGTAAGATAAATTCCTAGAAGTAGATTGTTGTATCAAAAGGTACATGCATTTGTTATATTGATATTGCCAAATTGCCCTCCATAAAATTTGGAGGGCAACTCCCACCAGAAATATATGAGTGCCTTTCCTTTGGCTTCCCTGGTGGCTCAGGCAGTAAAGTGTCTGCCTGCAATGTGGGACACCTGGGTTTGATCCCTGGGTCAGGAAGATCCCCTGGAGAAGGAAATGGCAACCCACTCCAGTACTCTTGGCTGGGAAATCCTGTGGATGGAGGAGCCTGGTAGGCTAGAGTCAATAGGGTCACAAAGAGTCAGAAACGACTGAGCAACTTCTCTTTTTTCTTTCCTCCTACAGTATTGCCAATATGCCAACTTTTGATCTTTGTCAAGCTGAGAGGTGAAATACAGTATTTTATTTTTATCTGCATTTCTCTTAGTATGAGTAAGGTTGAATATCTTTTAATGTTTAACAGTGATTGGTATTTTCTATTGATGTGTTATGAATCATTTATTCATAAATTACTTTGATTCTTCTATTGGTTTGTTAGTATTTTGGTCATTTTTCTTATTACTTTTTAGAAGCTTTTATATGCTTTTATGACTATAGCAAACAGCACTGATAATTTTCTTGTGTAAATTAGAAAGTACATATAGATTATTGACGTATGTGTCAGAAGTCTCCTCTAAAGGAATTATTTTTTAGTCATTAGACAAAACCCTTTTATTACTGCTATTTTCAACCATATACAGAAGAAGAGAGAACAATGCAACAAACAACCATGTACCTGTTATCCAGCTTCAGCAGTCATCAACACATGGCCAATCTTATTTCAAATGTAACCTTCCCTCATGCCCACAACCTCCCCCTCACACACAAAAATTCCCCTGCCCCTTGGACTATTTAGATGCAAAATCCCTGGTGTTAAACAATTTCACCACAATGATTTCTATTATTTTAAAATATTACTATTAGGCTCCTAAACAAAATCAATAGTCATTCTTTAATTTCATCAGATCTTTAGTCAGTATTCAAATTTGCCTGATTCTCTCATAAATTTTTGCTTATAGATGGTTTGCTCAAACCAGTACACACATTGCATTTGGTGGACATATGTCTGTTAACTTTTCTTAAATCTACAGGTTCCCTTCCCTTGGTTTCTTTCTTGTTTTTATATGTTAAAGAAGTTGGGTCTATAGTCCTGTAGAACTTGCCACATTCTAGATTTTTCATATTGCGGTTACCATGTTTTCCTGCTGACTGTATTTCCTGCAAACTGGTGTTCAGATCTAGAGACTTGATCAGATTCAGGTTTATTGTTATTTGGTGGGGGGATAAGTGTAAATGATGGGGGTTATCACGCACATCCTCCTGAATCATGTCAGGAGGCACACAAAGTCTGGTTGTCTCTCTTTGTCTGATGTTGAGGTTGTCTGTCAGTTTTACTGACATTCTGCTTTTTAAAAATGCTATTAGAGACGGAAAACAAAACTTATCTCTCTATAGAAAATGAAGTGCCAAGGGAGAAACGCACAGCTTCATTTTGGGAGGAAAGAACACGTGATGTCAGGAGCTCTCATGTTTAATATAGTGAAAGCCTCAGAAGGAAATTGTTCTTTTAGTTCAACATTCAGGTATTTGAAGGCTCATTGTGTCGAACAAAGTGTTTCAGGCATTTTTCTGTTTCTTTTTCTTTTCATTTGACTTGGAATAAAAATGTCCTTATCTTGCTTTTTACATCTCACTTTTTAAAATGCTTCTGCCTCTAAAATGTTAATAAAAGGTTAAGGGGCTTGGAGAATGTCTTCCCAGCAAGACTTGATGTCTGAGGTCTGAGCTGTGACCACAATGGCTTTCAGTTTCCTAAAAAGTGTCTAAATGTCTATTGCTCACCCTGTCTTCCTTGCTTCTGAGCTTTCACTTTCCTTTCTCTCTACAGCCTCCTGCTCTGATTGACCCACAGCCTTCCCTGATTCCATCAGTCTGTTAGATGTTCCTGCAGTCGTCCCACTCCTACATCCATAATGGTCTATACATTTGATGAAAGAGAATTTCATTGTATCCTAGATATGACCAACCTGAAGGTCCTCAAGAAGTACTTGTTTGAAGGCAATCAAGTTTCTTTGTTTTATGCTACTTTTAAAATTGCATTTTCTCAAGGACAATTAGCCTCTGTGGTATCTCAATGGAAAATCACTTTTTCCAATGCCACTCTACAATATCTGTTTCTAAATGCTTACATGTTTAGGTGAAGTGAATATCAACTTCATGACCATCTTGGGTAAAAGATAATTCTCTATTATTCAAATAACATAATAGAGTATGGAGACACAAAAGATCTCAAGTAGTCAAAGCAATCATGAGAAAGAAAAATGGAGCTGGGGGAATCAGGCTTCCTGACTTCAGACTATACTACAAAGTTAGTCATCAAAACAGTGTGGTACTGAAACAAAAGGCTTCCCTTGTGTCTCAGACGGTAAAAAGTCCACCTGCAATGTGGGAGACCTGGGTTCAAACCCTGGTTTGGGATGATCCCTTGGAGAAGGAAATGGCAACCCACTCCAGTATTCTCGCCTGGAGAATTCCGTGGACCGAGGAGCCTGGCAGGCTGTAGCCCACAGGGTTGCAAAGAGTCAGACATGACTGAGCAACTAACTTTCACTTTCTTTCACTGAAACAAAAACAGAAATATAGACAAATGGAACAGGATAAAAAGCCCAAAAATAACCCCATGCACCTGTGGTCAATTAATCTATGACCAAGGAGGCAAGACTATACAATGAAGGAAAGATAGCCTCTTCAAAAATGGTAGTAGGAAAACTGGACAGCTACATGTAAAAAAATAAAATTAGAACATTCTTTAACTCAAAAATAAATTCAAAATTCATTAAAAACCTAAATGTAAGACCAGATACTATAAAACTCTTAGAGGAAAACATAGGCAGAACACTCTTTGGCATAAATTACAACAATACATTTTCCAACCTATCTCCTAGAGTAATGGAAATAAAAACAAAATAAATGTGACCTAAATAAAGTCAAAACCCTTTGTAAAGAAAAGGAAACCATAAGCAAAATGAAAAGACAACCCAAAGAACAGGAAAATATTTGTAAATGATGAGACTGACATGGAAATACTCTCAAGAGTTTACAAACAACTCGCGTGGTTTAATATCTGAAAAACAAACAACACAATAAAAAAGTGGGCAGAAGACCTAGACATTTTTCGAAACAAGACATACAGATGGCCAGCAGGCACATGAAAAGATGCTCAACATCATTAATTATTAGAGATATGCAAATCAAAACTACAAAGATGTTATCGCTTCACACAAGGCCGAGTGACCATCATCAAAAACTCTACAAACAATAAATACTGGAGAGGGTGTGCAAACAAGGGAACCCTCCTACACTATTGGCAGGAATGCAAATGGGCACAGTCACTATGGAGAACAGTATGAAGGTTCCTTAAAAGCTAAAAACAGAGCTACCATATGACCCAGTAACTCCACTCCTGGGCATATATTCAGATAAAAACATGGTTTGAAGAGACATATACACCTCAGTGTTTATTGCAGCACTGTTTACAATAGCCAGGACATGGAAGCAACCTAAATCCCCATCTACAGATGAATGGATAAAGAAGATGTGGTATATATGTACAATGGAATATTAGTCATTAAAAATAATGAAATAATGCCACTTGCAGCAACATGGATAGACCTGGAGATTATCGTACTTAGTGAAGTAAGTCAGGTAGATAAAGAAAAATCATATCATATTGCTTATATATGGACTCTAAAAAATGGTACAAGTGAGCTTATTGACAAAACAGAAGTAGATTCATAGACACAGAAAACAAATTTATGGTTACCGAGTGGGAAAGGTCAGAAAGGGATAAACTGAGAATTTTGGATTAACAGATACACAATGCTGTGTTTAAAATAGATAACCAACAAGGACCTACTATATAGCACAGAGAATGAGGCTCAATATTCTGCAATAACTTCGATGGGAAAAGAATTTGAAAAAGAATAGACACATGTATATGTATAATTGAATCACTTTCTGTACACCTGGAACTAACACATTGATAATCAACTATGCTCCCATGTAAAATAAAAATTAAAAAAATAAAGTAATAGAAACACAACAGTGAATAATCTTATTTTCTGAATGGTTTTTTATAATTCTCTCAATCCTATTAGCTAATTCCATTTAAACCATTAAAAATGACTTTTCTAAATATATCTTATGGCAATGCTGTTATATGAAACATGATAAACTGATGAAATCAGAAGCAAAATGTATTCTTTGAAAGATTTCCACAGATGTCCATGCTTTGGGCCTTCCGTTTCTTGCAGGTATGAAAGAAACTACAATAACCTGCCTGCAGCAAAAGATGTATGTTTGTGTGGGTTGGGGTGTGGGCAGGCTTGAAAAGGAGGCACATGTTCTCTGTTCTCTCTTGGATATTGTGCTGTGGATGTATATGGTGATTGACGTGCTTTAGAAATTGAAAAATTGATGAAAATCTGAAGACACTGACAGACCTTCTAGAATTTTGATTTCAACTGTTCCTAAAGAGAAGTTGTGAGAGAATATCTACTTTCCGAAAATCATCTGCTCTTTTATAGCTTTGGTTGGAGATTAAAAAAATAAGACACACATGTATATATTATACTAAAATTTTCATAGTATATCAATAAATTTAGTGAATTATATCACCCAATAATCTGATTTCTGAATATAATACCTTTTCAAGGTAGGTAATGATAACATAATTCCTTTTTCTTATATGATGACAACAAAAGAGATTTTAAAAAATAGTCCCTTTGTTTTCTTTTCTTTGCTTGGGTTATATACTATTTGAAATCCTGTGTCTCTGTGTAGGTATGGTAAATACAAAGCCATGGATTTCATGATGCAGAACAGTTAGGACAAAAATCTTGACTCTGGATTCTGGGCTTCTTCAGCCCCTGGATGGATTTTAACACAAGCTGACTTGCAACCTCAGTATTTTTTTTTTTTTCATGGAAAGGAATTTATTTCAAATATAGCAGTATGTACATGTAAATCCCAAACTCCCAATTTATCCTTCCTGCCATTCCTTCCCCCTGCCTCCAGTCATAAGTTCATTCTCCAATCTGTGAGCCTGTTTCTGTTTTGCAAACAAGTTCATTTGTGTTATTTTTTCTTTTAGATTCAGCATCTAAGCAATATCATATTATATTGGTCCTTCTCTGTCTAATTAACCTCACTTAGAATAATAATCTCTAGGTCTAACCATGTTGCTGCTGATGGCATTATCTCATTCTTTTTAATGGCTGAGTAATATTCCATTGTATATATGTACCACATCTTCTTCATCCATTCATCTGTTGATAGACATTTACAGCCTCAAAATTTTTATCTTTGCATATGCTTGGAAGTGGTGGGTATGGGAATTAGGAGAGTAGAATCTGTTATTTAGATCTCATGACATGTGGAATCTCATGGCAAAATAAACACGTTACTGATGCTGAGTATACAGTCATCCCTCCTGATCTACAGTTTCATTTTCTGTGGTTTCAGTTAGCTGTGGTCAACCATAGTCTGAAAATATTAAATGGAAAATTCCAGAAATAAGCAATTCCTAGAGTAGGGTGATGAAATCTCGTGCTGTCCCAGTCTGTCTTGTCCAGGATTTCCAACCATTGACAGTGTCACAGCCAGATGATCCAGGATCACCAGAAGTAGATGATCCTCTTCCTGATGTGTGCTCAGAAGGTCATTAGTAGCCTACTGCTATGTCACAATGCCTACATCATTTACCTCACTTTGTTTCATCACATAGACACTTTATCATCTCATATTGTCATAAGAAGGATGAGCACAGTACAATAAGATATGAGACAGAGACTACAGTCACAAAACTTATATTACAATATATTGTTATAATTGCTCTATTTTATTGTTGTTAATCTCTTATTGTGCCCAATTATAAATTAAACTTTATCTTAGGTCTGTTTGCATAGGTAAAAAACACAGTATGTAGAGGATTCAGTACTGAAGCCAGGCAGGGCCCTGTGGAGCTCCTGGGCACAGAAGCCTTTCAAACAGTTGCTAATAGGAAAGGGAGGGGATGCAGAGACATGGGAGGAACAGCCAAGAAACTCTGGGATAGGATCCTAGTTCCACCTCAAGGGATACACATAATATCTTTGAGCTCTTCTATAGAACTAGTTCAGTTCAGTCACTCAGTCACGTCTGATTCTTTGTGACTGCATGGACTGCAGCACGCCAGGCTTCCCTGTTCATCACCAACCCCTAGAACTTGCTCAAACTCATGTCCATTGAGTCAGTGATGCCAACTACAGAACTAAAATCCCAACAAATGGAAGATGTTAACTACTTGATGAAACAGTCTTCACTCCAGAGAAGATCACAGTTTGACAACCTTGAGAACCAGAGGAACTCATCAGATCACCAGAGGCCAGGTTAAAGGAGTGCAGGCCCTGTTCACACCGTGATCCTTATCAGCAACACCCCTTGAGCTATGCTATGAAACTCCTTACCAAATCCTCCTGGGTTGGAAAGCACAGTTTTTGAGGGCATGAGCCTGTTGTGTCCCCCTTTGCCTGGCAAAGCAATGAAGCTATTCTTATGTACTGCACCCAAAATTCTGTTCTCAAGACTTGATTTAACACCAATGCACAGAGGCCAAGTTTTCAGCATCAGTATTATCCTCGGTTTCAGGCATCTACTGGGGATCTTAAAACGTATCCCCCATGGATAAGGGGGGACTGCTATACCAGGTCACCAAACAATCTTACTGAAGCACTTGGAAGACAATATGATAAACGGTTGTAATAAATGGTCATGTTAAGGGTTCTCCTCTGTGACCAATAAGTATTCCATGAAAATAGAAATGACAAAAAAAAGAATCTTAAGCCTGTGAACTATGGGAATGGTTAGAAAAGAGCCAAGGTAGCAGGCAAAGAATGGAAATGTCAAAAAATGGGCACAAGAGAGGGAAGCAAGTAAAAAGAAGATGTAAAGAGTATTTTGTATAAAATGGCAATTGTGTGGTGACGTGTTGGTATCAGTCAGGAGAGGGGAGCTGATTTCAAGAGTAAATCTATGGAGGTACCTGGACCCTACTTAAATGCCAGAATTCTGTGCCCTTAAGCCAGCAGGAAATGCTTTAGAAAAGCACAATATCCTCTGTTGCCTCCATTCAGGTGAGCAGTGGCAATATCAATAAGGCTGTGTGCCTGTACTTCCCAAACTGCGGTGTCTTCATGCTTTGTGTTAGGGAGTAGAAAACAGAAGCCTTAGGTCTCAGAGGAGTATTTCTTCTCAAAATAAGCCTGCTGAAAACAAATCTTATTAAATTTTCTTGCACAATTCAAATGCATTGATTTTTTTTGTCTTTGCATGCCAGATTCTGCTTCATTTGGAGAGAAAACCAATCCCATTCTAAGCATCCCTTTCATTCTTTTCTATCTCATGGACTCTGTATTCTGAAAGATTTAATCAGCCAGACTGTATTTGATAAGCAAGTCATATTTTGACTTCATCAGATATATGGACCAAAGCTTTTTATGGGCATTTTCTCACTGCTGCTAAAATTCCAGCAAATTGTGTCTGAGTTAGCCTGGGAGGCAGAGTTTCAGTTTGGTCCTCTGATGGCTCAAAATAACTCAGGGTCTATACGGGCAGGGTTTTTTTTTTTTTAAATTTACTTATGGGACTTTGCTGCTGGTCCAGTGGTTAAGATGCTGAGCTCCCAAAGCAGGGCACCCAGGTTTGATCCCTGGTCAGGGAACTAGATCCCACATGCCACAACTAAGAGTTCACATGCTGCTACTAAAGATACTGCATGCAAAAAAACATGGTACTGCCAAAAAAAAAAATTATTTTTTTACTTATTTAATTATTCTTTGGCTACGCCATCTCATTATTTAATTATCATTTGGCCATTTCAAAGCTTGCAGGATCTTTTTTCCCTGACCAGGAATTGAAACTGGGCCCCCAGCAGTGAAATACAGAGTCCTAATCACTGGACCATCAGGGAATTCTCTATATGGGCTGCTGCTGTTGCTAAGTCACTTCAGTCATGTCCAACTCTTTGCAACCCCATGGACGGTAGCCCGCCAAGATCTTCTGTCCATGGGGATTCTCCAGGCAAGAATACTGGTGTGGGTTGCCATGCTCTCCCCCAGAGGGTCCTCCGAACCAGAGATAGAGCCTGCATCTCTTATGTCTCCTGCATTGGCAGGCAGATTCTTAACCATCAGCGCCACCTGGGAAGCTCCTCTATTTGGGCCATTTTGTTAAAGTTGAATTTGAACATTTTCAGGGGGGCAAGTGCTCTCTAGTCTGCCAAAAGCTACACTATTCCCTAAGGTGTTGCTTCTGCTTCATGCATTTGGACGGATGGTCTGGCTCTTGAGGATCCCTGCTGAGGGAGTAAGTGATTTTCCTTCACTGAAAATACCCCTGAATCCTGACTGCTACTCTACATAGTCCCCCAGCAGCCTTGAGATCCCAGAATGGGGACCATATTGTTCCTGCAAGCTAATCCATGTGGTTTCTGTGTGACGTGACCATGCCTGAGGGCACCTTAATCACCTCAACCTCTTAGAAGGAGGAGTTGTTCGTATCAACTTTTTCATACTTTGCTTAACTTTTGTGCAAACTATCACTCAGGCAATATAGAAACTTATCACAGGTCTTTTGTTTTCTGCTTACTTTTTTCTTTTCATCTTTCTTTGATCTTTAGAGGGCAATAGAAGAACTAGCTCTACCCAGAAAGGAAATCAAAATCACCTTTTAAAACAAACAGTAATATCCTCCCCTACTAGGACTTCCCTGGTGGCTCAGAGGTTAAAGCGTCTGCCCCCATCGTGGGAGACCCGGGTTCGATTCCTGGATTGGGAAGATCCCCTGGAGAAGGAAATGGCAACCCACTCCAGTATTCTTGTCTGGAGAATCCCATGGACGGAGGAACCTGGTAGGCTATAGTCCATGGGGTGGCAAAGAGTCGGACACGACTGAGCGACTTCACTCACTAGCACTTCAGGTTAAAAAAAAGAGAAAGGAAATTTGATCTGAATATTAGAGAAAAAATATACTTTAAATTCTGTCTGCCTAAAAAAATTCACATCTGTGTGATGCTGCGGTTACCACTGTACGATTAATGAAAATTTGCTTTTAAAAAAGTGAGCTCCTATGTTATAATTTTATTTGTTTTTCTTTTTATAATGGAACTTGTTTTTTAATTACACTGGTAACAGAACATACACCAGCTTTGTTGCTGAAATTTTGCCTGGATTCAAAATGAGGCAGAATATAATTTTATGTAAGGCATTCATCACAACAAGAGGAAAGAAAATAGCAAGTAGTAATAATGTGGAAGGAAAATAATAGACTCTCAGGGCAGGAAGAGCCCTTAGAAGTCAAGTAGCTTAACCAACTCATTTAACTTTATTTTGGATTACCGTGTCACTTCTAGAATATTGCCAAACTTCTAGTCTGTAAATTCACTCAAGATTGAGCATATCATTCATTCAAGATTGAACATGCCATTTTTTTTTTAAATATAACTTAAACCGAGCAGTGCCTATGGGGCTTGTGGGCACAGAAGCCTTCATGTGCTCCCTGTTTCTTATAGGAAATAGACTCCAGTCTCCATGACCTTCCCTGAGTTCCAAAGGGCAGATTCGAACAGTTGCTAATCAGGGAAGGGAGGGGATGCAGAGGCAAGCGAGGAGGAATCAAGAAACAATAGTGCAGCCTTGGGACAGGATCCTGGTTCAGACTTAAGAGATCTACATAACAGTATCTTTGATCTCTTCTGTAGAACTGAAAAGGCAGAGGAACCAGAGATCAAATTGCCAACATCTGTTGGATCATAGAAAAAGCAAGAGAATTCCAGAATAACAACTACTTCTACTTCATTGACTACGTTAAAGCCTTTGACTATGTGATCACAACAAACCGCAGAAAATTCTTAAAAAGACTGGAATACCAGACCAACTTACCTGTCTCCTATGAAACCTGTATGCAGGTCAAGAAGCAACAGTTAGAACTGGACATGGAACAACAGACTGGTTCCAAATTGGGAAAGGAGTATGTCAAGACCGTATACTGTCACCCTGCTTATTTAACTTATACGCAGAGTACATCACACGAAATGCCTGGCTGGATGAAGCATAAGCTGGAATCAAGATTGCTGGGAGAAATATCAATCATCTCAGATATGCAGATGACACCACCCTTATGGCAGAAAGCAAAGAGGAACTAAAGACCCTCTTGATGAAGGCAAAGAGGAGAGTGAAAAAGCTGGCTTAAAACTCAACATTCAAAAACCAAAGATCATGGCATCTGATCCCATCACTTCATGGCAAATAGATGGAGAAACAGTGAGAGACTTTATTTTCTTGGGCTCTAAAATCACTGCAGATGGTGACTGCAGCCATGAAATTAAAAGACACTTTCTACTTGGAAAAAAAGTTATGACAAACCTAGACAGCATAATAAAAAGCAGAGGCATCACTTTGCCAACAGAAGTCCATATAGTCAAGGCTATGGTTTTTCCAGTGGTCATATAAGATCATAAGGAAGGCTGAGTACTGAAGAATTGATGCTTTTGAACTGTGGTGTTGAAGAAGACTCTTGAGAATCCCTTGGACTACAAGATCAAATCAGTCAATCCTAAAGCTGATGCTGGGAAAGATTGAAGGCAGGAGGAGAAGGGGATGACAGAGGATGAGATGGTTGGATGGCATCGCTGACTCGATGGACATGAATGTGAGCAAGCTCCAGGAGTTGGTGAAGGACAGAGAAGCCTAGCAGCTGCAATCCATGGGGTCACAAAGAGTTGGACACCACTAAGTGACTGAACAACAATAGAACTAAAGGAGATCAAACCAGTCATTCTTAAAGGAAATCAACCTTGAATTTTCATTGTAGGTACTGTTGCTGAAGCTGAAGCTCTAATACTTTGGCCACCTGATTTGAAGTGCCAACTCATTAGAAAAGACCCTTATGCTGGGAAAGATTGAAGGCAGGAGGAGAAGGGGATGACAGAAGATGAGATGGTTGGATGGCATCACCGACTCAATGGACCTAAGTTTGAACAAGCTTCGGGAGATGGTGAAAAACAGGAAAGCCTGGCATGCTGCAGTCCATGGGGTTGCAGAGAGTCAGACATGACTGAGCGACTGAACGACAACAACAACAGAACTAAAACCCCCAACAAATGGAAGATATTAACTCCTTGATTAATCATTTTTCATTCCAGAGAAGATCACAGTTTGACAATCTTGAGAACCAAAGAAGCTCACCAGGAGACCACTTGAGGCCAGATTAAAGGAGTGCAGACCCTGCACACACATCCTGATCCTTATCAGCAACTCCACCCTTGAATCACTGCTATAAAAGTCTTCACTAAATTCCCGCAATCCTACCCCAGGTTGAGACACACAGTTTTTGAGGGCACAAGCTTGCTGTGTTCCCCTTTGCCTGGCAAAGCAATAAAGCTATTCTTTTTTACCTCACCCAAACCTGTTTCCAAGATTCAATTCAGCACCAATGTACAGAGGCTAAATTTTCGTCATCAAAACTAAGAGTTTAAAGCTTCCACTGAAAGAAAAGCTCCCCCTCTTTTGACCTTAACTCTCTAAATCTGAGCATAATAATTTGAGAGGCAGGATAGCACATGGGCTTTGACAGCTGAAGAATCTGAATTTGAAGACTGCCTGGGAGTTGGGAGATAGTTCTCTATGAGCCTCTCACATTTCTGCACTGGTTACAGCTTTTGTGTCAGATAATCTTTGCAAGGAAGTTTGTATAGTGAATAGTCTTAGAATATACAGTGTCTCCCTCTGGGGCAAGAGGCAGATTTGTTTGCTATCCAAAATAATAAAAATAATGTCACTTTGGGGGCAAAACGTTGGGCAAGCTTACTAACAGCTTCTTTCTAAGAGTGGGAATATCCTAACCTTGGGGTTCCTCAGCTCTGAGTCATTGCATCTGGGCTGCTTCTCAGTCCCTTCATCAGACTTGCGGGCCAGGGGGCACTACAGTGACC
This sequence comes from Giraffa tippelskirchi, assembly GCF_054371585.1. Taxonomy (NCBI): domain Eukaryota; kingdom Metazoa; phylum Chordata; class Mammalia; order Artiodactyla; family Giraffidae; genus Giraffa; species Giraffa tippelskirchi. Next base: position 99,382,134 of record NC_137277.1, read on the forward strand.
AACGTCCTAGTTAGCCCAGGGTTTTCAATGCTAAAACTAAAACAGTCCTGTGCAAACTGGGATGGTTGGTCACGCCAATAAAGGAGGAAACTGATGTGTACAAGAAACTCCTGCTGTCTGCTATAACAGGAAAATGAAGTTTTTAGAAGTCTTTGACCCAGGAGTTTTGTGTCTTCTACCATCATGCATGAAAATGGTGCAGGCTAAGTTACTAGCTGGCAAGTAGAATAAAATCTCAAACCCTTCCTAGTGATAGTGAGATGTTTGGCAAGTACTTCGTTATGCCTCAGTTTTCTTTTCTGAAAATGGAGTTACTAATATCTGCCTCCAAGCCTTGTAAGGATGAAGGAAATGATACAGGTAAAGCCTAATAAGCGCACCATCTAGGACGTAATAGGTCCTCAAGAGAGTGTGACAGTTGCCACTTTATTATTGTAATTCCCATTAGATAGAAAGATTCTAGTGCAATCACTGCACTGGTCGGGTTTTTTGTGTATGGTTTGTGGGTATATATCTTCCTCTTAGTGTCTTCACACAGTGGAACACAGCAGATTAAAAAATGTTCAGTTAAGCATGTTTGATCATTTTTATCACCAAGATTAGACTGATTAGTGCTTGAGTCTAATTACTGAATAAAATGTTCCCCAACTGGATGATTCTATGACCTTCTATAGTTATTGCATTTTTCGTAAAGCTCTTTTTTTTTTTGGCCTCACAGTTTGATTTGTGGAATCTCAATTCCTCAGAACCTGGACCATGGCAGTGAAAGCCTGGAGTCCTAACCACTAGGCCACCAGGGAACTCCCTGTAAAGCTATTTTTAACCTGGTGAAACAACATCAAATGATATTTAACAAATGACCTTTGACCTCCTCCCTTAAAGATCTCCAGGAGACAATACAATTAAGTTCCAGGTAACGCTCTTCAGAGATTATTTGCTTGGTGTCATATGGCAGCATTCCACTGCTGTCATATATTATAAAGTAAATGCCACATCCGCATACATTGATCTCAGCTGCTACGGCAAACAAAGCTGAAAAATAGCATTGCCATCATTATTTGTATTTCCAAAGATTTTATAGATAGTTTTGCTGTGAATATGTGATATATTTATGGTCCTTTCTTCTAAGAGATGGAGACAGTTTTCTTTAGAAGGAAAAAGATCCCCAGTTTTTCTTCGAATTGAAGGATTCAGAATAACACACATCTGGGCAGTCTTCTGCTTGTTTGGAGACGTGGATAATGTTCATGTTTTGTGTGGCAGAGTAATGTAACATCCCTTTTATGTGTTAAGGGAGAGTGTATTGAACTGAATGTGGTTATGAGATGATTTGAAACTGTCTAGGAAAATGGAGCCATTTGGGACACTATGATTATACCTCACTTAGCTAGTTCATTTATGTGTGGGTAAGACAAGAATGACAAGCAGAAAGGAAAACCCAGTGCTTCTGCCTGTACTCAGATGTGATCAAGAGTGGGTAGAGTTCATGCATTATTCTGTTTTTGTTCTGAAATGCTGACTTGCCTTACATTTGCAGGCTCAATTCAGTTCTGGATGTTTCACAAATGTAACATGAGACTTAGTTAATTCCCTCCTAGGCCATCCATCAAAGTTTATTTTTTCTGAACCGGCAACTGCTTCAGTATTTCCGTTGACTCAAACACACGATTTATGACTTGATATTTATCTGCAGGAAATATCAATAGAAAACATTCAGCAATGCAGCTTAAAGGAGCCAATTACGGTCTTAATGTGATGCAATCATGCAGACCTGGGGTATCCCTCTCTGGCTGGAGCTGAAATTCCTCCAATGGCAAGTATTCCCTTGGTTTCTGTAGACAGTAAGGAAAACGGACCTGTCAATAATGACTAATACACATTTTAATTTTGTATCTTGTTTATTTTTATGGAAGTAAAAGCAACATATCATAAAGGCATTGTTATTTTTGAAGAACTCTTTTTTCCTGTTTGGTTTTTTTCAGCCCAATTGCTTTGACTGTGGTCAGGAACCTCTCTTTTCATTTCCAAATGGCTTAAGTTTCCTGGCTCCAAATGTGCTTTTCTGAACCCCCAAGCTCAGCCTGAGGCCTTGTCCTCTTTATTCTGTAGGCCTGAGATCTGGCACTTTCGTCTTACTCCTGTGTTATAGGGGAGGTGTCTGCTGACATTCTCCCCACAGGCCTAGAGTGGCAGCTCCATGACTCGGAGCAGGTTTTCATCCGCCCTACATGTTCCTGAAGAGCTGGGCTCCATTCTCCCATGTAGGGTGGCAGTTCTATAGCCCTTCCCAAAGCTCACTTTTGGTCTCAGCTACATGGTTTCCACAGCCCTGGAGACAACTTGGGGTTGTTGACTCACCAGCTGCACTTGGAGACTTCTTTCTGCTGCACCCTACTGTTGGTCCCTGCCTGAGTTCTGAGGGCTGCTGTAGCAAAGTGCCATGAACTTGGTGGCTTAAACGACAGAGATTCATCAGCTCACAATTCTGGTGTTCAGAAGTCTAACTTCAAGCTGTCAGTAGGACTAGGCTCTGTCTCCCTGACAATAAGAGGGAGTGACTGGCTCCAGGTCGCTCTCCTGGCTGCTGGTGGCTTAAGACGCTCTTGGCTTGTCGGTGACCTTCTTTTCCCTTTGTCTTTACATGTGGTTCCATCTGTGTGTCTCTCTCTGCGTCCAAATTTCTCCTTTTAATAAGGAGGTGGCTCAGTGTTAAAGAATCTTCCTGCCAATGCAGGAGACCCAAGAGACGTGGGTTTGATCTCTGCACTGGAAAAGATCCCTTGCAGAAGGAAATGGCAGCCCACTCCAGTATTCCTGTTTGGAAAATCCCATGGACTTAGGAGCCTGGTGGGCCACAATCCATGGGGTCACAAAGAGTTGGACATGACTGAGCACACACACATATTGGATGACAGCCCACCCTAATGACCTCATGTTAACTTGATTTTTGGTAGAGACCCTGTTTTCAAATAAGGTCACATTCATGGGTACTTTGGGCTAGACTGTCTACATATTTTTGTGGGGACATAATTCAACCCATTACAGCCCCAGCCTTTATACCTCTACACTCTGCTTTCAGTGCAGGACAAGAAGAACCCATCAAGAAACTGACCTGAGGCTCAGGTCTCTGGATGACCCTCACCAAGTCCAACCAGGATGCTCACCATGCCATACACCCTGGGGTGTACCTTCTTTTGTCTTAATGCACAGACCTGTTTCCCTTTCAGCCTCCCAAAAGGGGCTGCCTTTTTCTAACTTGTGCAAGTTGCTCTACAAGCTAGCCGAAGTACCATGAGGTCAACTTCTGATTTATTCACAGACATTTGCTATACTGAACATAGATTTTTTTTTCCAATTCAGTTCTTTTGTACTCATATCCGTGCATATACTACATTATCTGTTTTATTTATTTTTTTAACAAGGATTTAACCTTTCTTTTAGCAGAAACAGAGTCACAGTCATAGTTTATTTTCTGTAAAATTTCAAGGTTCAGACGAAGGATACATAGCAAATTTATGCTATGTCTCAGATGAATTAGGATCCAGATAGGTGACTTAGCCAGGCTTCCTGCCTTCCCTTTCTCATTGGTTTCACAAGCGCCTTAGAGGCTCAGCATATGAAAATCTGGAAGGAACAATGATTGCCCTATTTTCTCACAGCATCCAACTGTGAGATGAAGATTGAGATCTGGACTTGCTTATTATTTGAGAAATTTCAAACGTAATTCACCAGTGGTTTGTAATTAAAACAGAAAATTCCATTTACCACAATAGGCACGTCCTCTCCCAAGAGCATGACTGAGTGCTGAACACATTTGAATCACCTTCAAATCTCGTCATTGTCCATTAAATTCATGGGACAACAGTAGCCCAGGCTCAGCTCTCTAATTCTAGAGTTTGGCAAGCAGGGACAGTATTTTGGTTGCTCACTGGGGATGGGAATGCCAGCTTTGGGGAGACCAGCATAAACAGCATCTGTCTCTGCATTTAATGCTGACTCTGTGCTCTGTCTTCCCATGATTCATCTGCCTGAACATCTTTGCCAAACCATTAGGATAAATCTGAATGAGACTGGAGAGTGTTTCCTACCCATGACCTCTCCAGAGAGCTCAAAGGCACAGGACTCAGAGAGAACCACCTGCTGATTTAGGAAGGTCAGTGGCTAACGTATAAATCCCAGATTGTGCATTGTCCTGAGGAGCTGGACAGAGTCTAAAAAAATTGCTCAAGGTGAGCCATAAAAAAGCCAAGGTGTATCAGAGTCTACTGTAGGGATAGATTTAGTGATAGATAAATTTTTTGTCAGTATGTACTGTTTTTCAAAATAAAGTCTGAATACATCCCTCTAATATTTCTAGATTAAACAGAAGATTTTTATATTACCCATTTCTTCTTTATCTATAGTGATGGTTTAGAGCCTGTTTTGTGCTTATTAACATACATGTTCTTACAAATATTAGAATAGAATAATCCCATGTGTTAAAATCAGAGACCCAAGAGCTCCAATGCAGATGAGAGTCCACAAAAGCAAAGTAAAATTGAATATCCAAGAAGTGTATGCAAATGACCTAAAGAAGGAGTGACCCAAGGCTCCACTGTGTGACTGTCTTGCCACCTAAAGTAGGGGCGTGGAAAGCCCTCTCAGGGTAGTGCTGGCCTTGCATTGTTGTCAGCTGGTGCTCAAGGGTCCTGGGGAAGGCAATGGCACCCCACTCCAGTACTCTTGCCTGGAAAATCCCATGGATGGAGGAGCCTGGTAGGCTGCAGTCCGTAGGGTCTCTAAGAGTTGGATGCAACTAAGTGACTTCACTTTCACTTTCCACTTTCATACATTGGAGAAGGAAATGGCAACACACTCCAGTGTTCTTGCCTGGAGAATCCCAGGGACGGGGGAGCCTGGTGGGCTGCCGTCTATGGGGTCGCACAGAGGCGGACACGACTGAAGTGACTTAGCAGTAGCAGCAGCAGCAGCAAGGGTCCAGTGGTAGCTTCCATCATCAGACCACTTCTGCACTGTGATTTCGAATCTTGCCCAGGTGCCTAGCTTCAAGCGTGGTTCTCCAGCCTTCCTGACAATGTTAGATGAGCCACTCCCAATCCTAATAAATTCATTTTCTGCCTAAACTAGCCAGTCAGTTTCTGCACTCGTAGTTAAGAACTCTAACTGATTCGGGCACTCCGGTGGGGAAGCCAGAACTTGATCCAGGCAGTTGGACCCCAGAACCCATACCCTTAAGTTCCACAGGCACCACTTCTACTGCAGAGAGTCATTGTGCTGGGCTTCAGGCTGTAGGTGCCCATATGGATTATCGTCCAAAATAGGACATTTTTGAGAATGTAAAGGGCTAATATTTCTAATCATGTCAGGACTGTCCTCAGCAAATGAAATGGGCGTATGTCCTACTAATGAATTATGCTTTTTCCTTATGCTATGGAAGTGAATCCGTCGGCTGGAAATTATATGTGTGGTGTAAGGCTCTGAGCTGGGCTTCCCTGGTGGCTCAGTGGTAAAGAATCCACCTGCCAGTGCAGGAGATGCAGATACAATCCCTGTGTTGGGAACATCCCCTGGAGAAGGAAATGGCAGCCCACTCCAGTATTCTTGCCTGGAAAATCCCATGGACAGAGGAGCCTGGGGGCTACAGTCCACGGGGTCGCAAAGAGTCAGACAGGACTTAGCAACTGAACACACACCCATCCCAGGCCCAGAGCTAAGGGTCAACTCACTAGATTCTGTTTTGAATTTCTCAGGATAAAGTCAGTGTTGTTCCTTCTGCTAAATGTACATCTTGTTTCTTTAGAAATATTCTTTAGAAAATATTAAAACCTAAGAGGAACTACACTTCTAGAAGGATAATGCATGCCTAACTTTAAATGCATATGCAGAATTGCTGTAGATCATGCTCACAATGAAAAGTAATTTTAAGAAAATAAATAAAGCAAAAGGGAAAGAGCTGCATAGTTTTCAATGAGCCCATGAAATTAACAAACTATGAAGTGAAGTGTTCATTGAGGATATACCAATGTTAGATTAGTGGTTCCATAGAAATCCATAAGACAGAAACAAATAGAGACATTTTATTCTCTCATCTACTGGTAGATTTCCCCTTGAGAAGGGCATTATATTTGTTTGGAAGAAATACTTGTGATAAGCTTGAGAGAAAGGTGAGGCCTTAGGGGGCAAAGTCAGGTAACAAGAGGAAATAGGTAAATTTTCTTCCAAAGAGGGTTTCTGTCAATTCACAGGTATTTGTTTAAGCACCTTGGAGAGTCTGAATCTGCAGAGACAGGCTATGAAAAATGGACTCAAATGCTCTTTACAGAAAAAAGAGTAGGGAGTATGGAGGGAGAAATTAAGGCGGGAGAAGCCAGAGGGGTGGGAGGTGTGGGAGGGTGGGAAACCTTGGAGAGAAAACTACTCTGGTGACAATACTCCTGGAGATGGGAAATATCTAATGTGCTGCTTGATTTGATCTCTCTTTGCTACCCACAGAAATTCAGTAAAGACCAGAAAAGAAAGTAAAAGCGCTTGCAATAATGAGGTTCCTGTGATAATCAGTGAAGGATCTGCATTCTGCTTCCAAGTTGACAAGGATCAAGGTGTAGCTAAAACACCTGGATGAGGGATGGCTGACAAGTGGAGGTTCTTTTCTAATAAAAATGTGCATATTTCACATCCTAGCAGAGAGGCAGGAGAGGCAATGGGAGAAGGAGACTACAGCTCTGGAGAGTGAAACTGATGACATGAGGAACAAGAGGGAAGAGAGAAAGAGTTAGAATTCTAGAGAGAATTTGGGCAGGGAGCTCCATCACGATGCTGGCTCAAGGGCAGACATGGAGTGACGGAGGACAGCAAGGAAAGGGACACGTGAAACAGATATTCCCCCATCACTGAAGACTTGTGCAGCTCACACCACAAGCCCTAGAGCAACATGGTAAAGAGGCCCAGCTAAGGGCTCCCAGTTGGGATACCTGGAGACAAACCCCAGCTATATTGTCGATTACCCTACTAAGGTTTGGGGAAGCCATACACTATTTTTCTCCATCTGCTGTCACTTTTTTTCCTCCAGTTATGCCCAGTAGGTCAACCATGTGAATTTGCCAAGTGGAAAAAGGCAGCTTGCATGACTTGTCTTCTACTCCTGCTCCTTCCTCGCTTCACTTCCAACTTCTTCCCAACTTCCAGAGCAAAGTATCCCAATATTTGTGAGAATAAAGATTTTTTAACATCAAAGGTCTCTAGAAAAACTGCAATAGCAGCTGCTTCTACCGATTAAAAAACACATAGTGTCAAAAATATCAAGGGAATTTCCTGGTGATCCAATGGCTAAGACTCTGCACTTCCAACGCAGGGGGGTCTGGATTCAGTCCCTGGTTGGAGAACTAGATCCCTCATGCCAAAATTAGGAGTTTACAGGCCACAGCTAAAAATCTCTCATGCTGCAACAAAGATGGAAGATCCTGCTTACCACAACTAAGACCCAGGACAGCCAAATACATTTAAATATATATATATATAATGCAGTAATGTTTCAATTGGTTATCTATCTTATTAATTTTAACATCTAAATACAATTGAAAAAATAATAACATACACATTTGTTGGGATTAGCTCTCACTGTAACAGAGATCTGAAAAACAGTGGCTTAAACAACATGGAAATTAATTTTTCTGTCACATGAAAGTCTGGTGTAGGGACTCGCCAGTCATTGGCAACCCAAGCTATTTCTCCCTTTTGACTTCAGAGTCACTAGAGTATGTCTCATGTCATCGTGTTCCAAGATAGAATTCTTGCTATATTGCCATATCTGAAGAAGAAGAAGGGGGTGATAAAGCCAACAGCACAAGTCTCAGTTTTCTCTTAAGGAAGTTTCTGGAAACTTCCATGTAATTGTTCCTCTTACATCCCATTGACCGGAACTTAGTCACATGGCTACACCTAACTCCAAACAAAGCTAGAAAATTGAGTCTCTGTTTTTGGCTGTCACGTGCTCAGATAAACTGTGGACATTCCAAAGCAGCAAAATTAGTACTTTCTGTACCAACAGGTATGTGTGATTTGCCTAGAGTTACACAGCATATTAGTGTAGAGTCAGAACTGGATAGAAGCCAGTTCTCCCAAGTTTCCTGTTACTTGCTGTTTGGTATCATTTTTATTCCAGCTCCTTATTTTGCCCACTGAACTGCATATCTCTCTCTACCATGGGCAGATGCCTCTCTGGTGACTTATCAGGTTTTCTTAAATTGCTATTTTCCTATGAGTGTGTGCAGAGAAGGCAATGGCACCCCACTCCAGTACTCTTGCCTGGAAAATCCCATGGATGGAGGAGCCTGGTAGGCTGCAGTCCATGGGGTCGCGAAGAGTCAGACATGACTGAGCGACTTCACTTTCACTTTTCACTTTCATGCATTGGAGAAGGAAATGGCAACCCACTCCAGTGTTCTTGCCTGGAGGATCCCAGGGACAGGGGAGCCTGGTGGGCTGCCGTCTCTGGGGTCACACAGAGTTGGACATGACTGAAGTGACTTAGCAGCAGCAGCAGCAGCAGTATGTGTGTGTGTGACATTCTGATAATGTATGTGACACTGTGTGTGGGTCCTCTCATGACACTTAACACCACATGGCAGAATATTCTCAAGTCACAGCAGATAAAGGGTTGGGGGCTTGGATGGTCACTTGGGCACCTAAGAGAGTGCAGAGAGAGCAAGGAGGCAGACAAGAGTTGCTTGCGGCTCATGGAGGAATTTGGAGAAGGCAATGGCACCCCATTCCAGTACTCTTGCCTGGAAAATCCCATGGACGGAGGAGCCTGGTAGGCTGCAGACCATGGGGTCGCTAAGAGTCGGACATGACTGAGCTTCACTTTCACTTTTCCCTTTCATGCACTGGAGAAGGAAATGGCAACCCACTCCAGTATTCTTGCCTGGAGAATCCCAGGGACGGCGGAGCCTGGTGGGCTGCCGTCTATGGCGTCTCACAGAGTCGGACACGACTGAAGCGACTTAGCAGCAGCAGCAGCAGCAGCATGGAGGAATTCATAAGATAATCAAGAGAAGCTGCATTTGGCAGAGACTGAGATGAGACCCCTGTGGGTAAGTAAGAGGATGAAATATCTGAATAATAAAGGAAGTCTTAGTGCTTAGGAGATCTGTGTGATATACTTTCAGAAGGTGGAAAAATATTTATGATTACTTCATTGTTGCTGTACCCAGCTCATGACTAAAGATGGAAGCCTACAGTTTAAACAGCATGAAAACCACAGATTCCAATTCCCTTTTTCTTTGTACATTGTTGTGATTGAGAAGGTAAACTTGGGGCCTTAAGATTTGCAGAAAGCTGACACTCATCTTAGCACTATCTTTGAAATCCACAAAGGACAATTTTAAAACTAACTTCTTAATTCCCTTAAAGGCTGGATCTTCATTTTAGATCACAAGAAGGAGGATTTACATAAAATATTACAGCTTTACCTGGTTCATGTCAATTTCTGCTGAGAATCATTAACGGATATTGAGCTTAGCTTTGGACACCTTTCTGTATGAATGAGCATTGGAAGCAACTCTTTAATTCTGTGAAATCTTTTTGGCTGATTGACTGCTTCCAACATGGTGAGGCAAGGGACTCAGTCAGGACTTAATCAGGGAAGCAGAACTACTGGGTGTATTTTGGAGGAAGGGATTCATTACACAGCTGTGGGAGATGCTGGGGTAGTGAGGGCCTGAAAGTAGGAGCTGGAGGATCAGAGAAAAGTTATTGATCTGCTGGTATGGTGGGCAGTGTGGAACTTGCAGGAGAATCTACCTGGGAAAACAGACACATCTAATTGCCAGAGTAGGATCATGGAGGAGACCTGATGAAAGATGTGATTTCTTCATAACTATTGCTTCTAAAAGTCTGCAGCCAAGCTTCAGGTGGGGTGTCTGGGGGGCTTTCTGTCAGTAGTGCTGGCAGTTTGGAAGAGCTAGATCCAGAGCAGGAGAAAATGAGGAAGCATGGAACTTGCCCACACCTCTGTGTCTGTCAACACATATTCCTCCTGCTTTCTAAACCTTAAACAAATTTCTCTTTTGGCCAACTCTATCTGGAACCATAAGGAGATTCTGGGAAACATGGTTCACACTGTACATATCCCCACTAGAATAGCCAAAAGGGGGAAATCATAGTTTGTACATTTTATGAAAATTATTAAAATTCTAATATTAAATTATATTATAATGTTAATGACTCCCTAGTAGACTGGTTCTTATATTTACAAGTACAAAAAAAGAGAAAGTCATGGAAAAGCAACCAGTTACAAAATATCACACTATATTCAGACTTTAAACGTGAAACCACTGTAAAATTTTGTTCTTAAAATTCCCATCATAGACACAGTTTCAGTTTCCCATAACTACAGCGGAAGAACATCCAGGAGAATTGGTTGAAACACTGAATGCTTTCCTGAGTTTGATAAAGTGTCAAGAACAGAGGGTTGGACTCTATGGACCACAAAGTAATCCATGCCATTTAAAAAGGTGATTTATCCCGGTAACAATCCCACTAATAGTTTCACACTCGGTGCTTTTTAATGCTCATTACAGAGAGTATCCCTCAGCTCCATTCAGTTTTAATTTTAGCTGTTTTCTGGCACATTAACAATATGGCAGACCACCAAAGGGAGGACAGTCACAGGGTTAATGTTTTGTACAAAATCATTTGGCCACAGAATTGGATGGATTGGAAAACTTAAGAGCAGGACTCCACTCTACCAAGAAGATTCCAAGGAGCTGTGCATCTTGAAGTCCCACAGCCTTGTCTTCTTGACAGAGTAGCTGCCTCAGAGAAACATTAGCTTGCGAGCTTCTGAAGAAGAGGCCTCTCTGGTCTCGGGAGACGGCAGAGTGTGGGAGAGCACACTGAATTTCAGCCTTGGCACTCTCCGTCTGCCCTCTCCCAGGCAGAGGTGAGGCTGGGAGGCACTGAGAGGCAGTGTCTCTTTCTCCACAGGCTTCCATCAGTTGTGCTCAGGGCTGGCCCAGGGCCGAACTGGAGGAGGCCACTCCCTCTCCAGTGCCCTCCTTCCACTCTCTCTTGTCTTTGAGATATCCTTCCCCTGATGCTCAGCGTCCTCATTAAACCCCTTGGTTGTCCAAGGCCACTCAGTGTTGTTTATCCCTTAGACCAGCCTTGATTGGCCAATGTTTCATGCTTCAGAGTTTCCATGTTCTCTGCCCCTATAAAATGTCCTATTCTAGTGTCCCTCTGAGACCGTCTTTCAGCTAGTATCACAATACGGCTAATGGGTCCAGAAAGAATCAACAAGAGTCTATTGAGCGGTAGCAATTAGGTGTGTCAGGCTTCACAGATTTCCCTGCAAATTCCAATAGACAGTCTGACTGGAAGATAAATTGGGCAAGTTTTGGGCAGTTTCCACTGGCCACCTATTCTACCTACATGCAGGGTAAATTATAGACATAAATGTTTGCTTGGTTAATTATTAATGTAATTGATGGTTACTGATTGCTCAAACTCAAAGTCATAAATGTTTTGCTAAATAGATGCTTGTTGGCTAAAGTAGTCTTTTTTAGACTTTGCCCAAGGATTTTGCTCTCTTAAATTACAGGGACAGGAGGGGTGCTAATATTGCAGGAGAAAAGACAGTCTCTTCAATAAATGGTGCTGGAAAAACTGGACAACTACATATTAAAAAAAAACAAATTTGAACACTCTTTAATACCATACACAAAAATAAACTCAAAATGGATTGAAGACCTCAATGTAAGACCAGATGCTATAAAACTCTTACAGGAAAACTTAAGCAAAGCATTCTTTGACATAAATGGTAGCAATATCTTTTTCCATCCATCTTCTACAGTAATGGAAATAAAGACAAAAATAAATAAATGGGACCTAATTAAACTCAAAAGCTTTTGTACTCTAAAGGAAACCATAAACAAAATGAAAAAACAACCCATAGATGGGAGAAAATATTTACAACACAACCAACAGATTAATCTCCCAAATTTACAAACAGCTCATGAAGCTCAATATCTAAAATCCAAACAACCCAATCAAAAAATGGACAAAAGACCTAAATAGACATTTCTTCAAAGAATATATACAGATGGCCATTAGGCACATGAAAAGATGCTCAATATCATTAATTATTTGAGAAATGCAAATCAAAACTATGAATACAATGAGATATCACTTCACATAAGTCAGAATCAGTTCAGTTCAGTACAGTCGCTCGGTCATGTCTGACTCTTTGCGACCCCATGGACACAGCACACCAGGCCTCCCTGTCCATCATCAACTTCCAGAGTTTACTCAAACTCATGCCCATTGAGTCAGTGATGCCACCCAACCATCTCATCCTCTGTCTTCCCCTTCCATCTTTCCCAGCATCAGGGTCTTTTCCAATGAGTCAGCTCTTCACATCAGATAGCCAAAGTATTGGAGTTTCAGCTTCAGCATCAGTCCTTCCAGTGAATAGTCAGGACTGATTTCCTTTAGGATGGACTGGTTGGATCTCCTTGCAGAATGGAGTCAGAATGGCCATCATCAAAAAATCTACAAGCAAGAGGTGCTAGAAAGGGTGTGCAGAAAAGGGAACTCTCTGAACTATTGGTAGGAATGTAAACTGGTACAGCCACTAAGGTGAACAGTATGGAAGTTCCATAAAAATCTAAGAAAATAACTACCATATGAACCAGCAACCCCACTTCTGGGCATATATCCAGAGAAAAACATGGTTTGAAAGGATGCATGCACCTCAGTGTTCATTGTAGCAAGCACTGTTTACAATACCCAAGACATAGAAGCACCTAAATATCAACTTACAGATAAATGGTTAAAGAAGTTGTAGTACATATAAATAATGGAATATTACCCAGCCATTAAAAAGTATGAAATAATGCCATTTGCAGCAACATAGATGGACATAGAGATTATCATACTAATTGAAGTCAGACAAAGACAAATATATCACTTGTATGTAGAATCTAAAAACAAATATATGAATGAACTTATTTACAAAGCAGAAACAGACTCACTGACTTAGAAAACAAACTAATGGTTACTAAAGGGGAAAGGTGGCAGGGAGGGATATATTGGGAGTTTGCGATTGACATATACACATTACTATATTTAAAATAGATAACCAATAAGGATCTGTGGTATAGCACAAGGAACTTTGCTCAATATTCTGTTATAAACTAAATGGAAAAAGAGTTTGAAAAAGAGTAGATACATGTATAACTGTGTATAACTGTATAACATGGATAACTGTCACTGTGCTTTACACCTGAAACTAATACAACATTGTTAATCAACTATACTCCAACACAAAATAGAAATTTTTAAAAGTTAAAAAGTAAATTGAAACAAATAAACAAAAATATTCCAGCAGTGGTTCCAGAGGAGGAGGAGCAATTACGTATGGGTATATGGCCTGGAGGCAGAAATGAGAGCAAGGGTATCTGAGGCTCTAGGCCAGGTTTGTCAGCACACCTGAGCATGTAGCAAGATTGGAAAAGGAGGTGAGTCATTATTGGGGTCTCCCACGAAAAAGGGTAGGAAAGACCGAGGTACAGCCATGCCAGACAAAACAATTGGCTTAGACCAACTCAGTCAGTGCCTGGAAAGGGGTTTGAACCATATATCAGTGCTCATCCTTTTCTAGAGGGTCTTAGATTTCTGAGACTCCCTTCACAGGTCCTGCCAGGGTGTCAGTACTATTCCATGTAGGTCTGGACCATTCATGCATTAGAAGGTGTAGGACACTTTACTTGTCGCATTTACTGCCTGTAGGGCATATTTGGTGTTTGGCACATGCTACATTTTATTGACTAAATTATTCCTTTCTCACTGATCTATCCATTGAGGGCAGGAACTAAATTTTGGTACTCTAGGGTCAGCTCCAAATCCCGTACACAGAAGGAAGCCAGAGTGGTGGCTGCTGATAGTGTTAGGCTAATTGTTTGGCCACACATAACTGTTGAATAAGAAGCGACTTGAAATGAATCTTGGTTTTCTTGATTGGTCACCTCTAACTTTAGGCTACACACAACCTCTCTGGGCCTCAGTTTCCTCATTTGCATCATGGAGGTTGACAATCCTGCCTTCCTCCCAGGGTTCTTGGCAAGATCAAGTCAGATCGTGCTTGTTAAAGTAGGTGGCCAGCTCCAAAACACTATATAATTGTAAGATATATATGTGATATTTATAAGTAGGTGGAAATTTTTAATTTTTATTTACCGAAATATATTTAAAGTACTTATTTGAAAAGAACTTTCTGATAAGTCTGCTTAGGAATGAAGGTGAGATTCTAGTATTTCAAAGAAGGCAGTGAACACTCATACTCTACCTGAGATGAGTAGAGTTGTGTTTGTTTGTTTGTTTGTTTTTTGCACAGGGAGGGAGAAAATAGAGTGAAGAGGTAAGAGATGAGATAAAATCATGAGAAATTATCACCTCTAGGCTATATTTCTAAATTCACAGGGGCCAGACTCCTTCCACTAAGAATTTTAAAAACACAAGGTAAGAAAGAATTTCCTCCCTCTTCAACTCATTGTCATCTTTAGAATGCTATCTCCAGGATGAGGAAGTAGGCCTTTTATTTGCTCTGTATAGAGCAGTTTGGCAGGCTTCAGGAGTTTTAGATGATGATAATAGTGAGTGCTGGTAAAACTAGAAGTCAGGACAGGCCTGTAGGGTTAAAATGTGGAAGAATGAGGACAGCCACAGATGGCTGTGCCTGGGTCAGAGGGTGCTGGGTGTGGCAGAAGGACCAGGGGAGTGGCCAGCTGCTGAGAAAAGGGGAGCATAAGGCTCAAGATGGAAAATTATAAATCAGGTGATACCATCAGGGAAAACCTGCTGACTTCTGATATCATAACCAGAAACATAAGCCAAGTTCCTGAAGTGGAAATGGATCTACCTGAACATGGGTTAACAAGTCTTGGACTTAATGCTATTCTCTGTGGCCTAAGAACAGTCTTTTCAAAATTGTTGTAAATAATAATTATAATTATTATCCTATTACAATTATTAAAGATTAACAGTTCATCATTTTAGCCATTTCTAAGTATACTGTTCATCCGCATTAAGTACATTTGCATTGTTGTGCAACTGTCACCATCGTCCACCCCCAGAACTTTTTCACCTTCTCAGACTCAAACTCTGTATCCATGTAACACTAACTCCCCATTCCATCCTTCTCCCAGGCTCTGGCAACTCCCTTTCTCCTTTCTGCCAGTATTAATTTGATTACTTTAGCTATCTTACATAATCAGGATCATACAATATTTATTCTTTTGTGACTGGTTTATTTCACTTAGCATAATGTCCTCAAGTTTCGTTCATGTTGTAGCCTTTGTCAAAATTCCTTCTTAAGTTGATTAATACTCCATTATGTGTACCTAATACATTTTGTTTACCCAATCAACAACTTAGGTTGTTTCTGCTTTTTGGTTATTGTGAATAATGCGGCTATAAACAGAGGTGTACAAACACCTGTTTTGAGTCCTACTTTGACTTCTTTTGGTTATAAACCCAGAGGTGGAATTGTTGGGCTATATGTTAATTCTGTTTAATTTTTTGAGGGATTACCTACTGTTTTCCACAGTGGGTACATCATTTTGTATTCCTACCAGCAGTGCACAAAGGTTCTAATTTCTTTGCATCTACAAAAGTCTTTTTTGATGTATCTTAAGTGCGACATAGGTTAGAATAGCTGCCAGGTTACCAATGGCAGTGATCTCACTTTGGATGGTGCATGTACCTTACAAAGATTTTGTAGTTCACCTTTGAGTGCAGGTAATTTGAATTATGGTCGCTGTACTGTAACATGATATATCCCATGGCTGATCTTGTTTTTTTTGTGATCTGCTCCCTCTTTTCTTGGTTATACCTTTGAATTGTGGCTTTGTGGCCAGATACATAACTCGTCCTTGCTCCCAGAGAAAGAAGTAGCTTAACTTACTGGCTTAGAATCTCTAACCTCTCTTTAGAAGGTTGTTATTTTCACTTCATTCCAGACTTAGGAGCAGACTTTGGGTCTAGACAATGTAAACTACTCAGAAAGCCCTTCTGTTACCTGAGCCTGTCATAGAACTGGAGTATTTTAAAGAAATACATACACAAACATAAAATAGGAAAAAGAGAGAGCGTGGAGGATGAGGACACTAGGTAGCAATGGTAGGAACAGTCAAGCAAACGCTTTGCTGGGGGCGGCAGAGGGTGGAAGGAATGGAGAGCCGAGTGAGCAGACAGAAAGCTTCTCAAGCTCTCTTCCTAACAGTCTCCCCCTGCCTTGGGCAGGTCGTGGTGGTTTAGTTCTTCAGACATGTCTGACTCTTGCATCTGTGGACTGTAACCTGCCATGATCCTCTGTCTATGGAATTTTCCAGGCAAGAATACTGGAGTGGGTTACCATTTCCCTCTCCAGGGGATCTTCCTGACCCATTGATTGAACTCAGCTCTCCTGCATGGCAGGAGGATTCTTTACCGAATAAGCCACCCACCAGGGGAGCCCTTGGTCAGGTGGGGCTCTTGCAACAGAGTCATTGGTGATGTTGCAAGATGCAAAGAAAGCCTCTTTCCTATTTGAGGTGTCTATCATTGATGGTGAAATTTTCAATTTCCTAATATTTGAAGAGCATCAAAAATTAATAGAGAGTATAGGCATACCTCAATTTATTGTGCTTCACAAATAGCTGTGTTTTTACAAGTGGAAGCTTTGTGACAACCCCACCTTGAGCAAGTCTATTGGTGCCATTTTTTCAACAGTCATTGCTCACTTAGTGACTCTGTGTCACATTTCCTAATTCTTGCAATATTTCCAACTTTTTAAATCATTATTATATTCATCATGGTAGTCTGGAATCAGTGATCTTTGATGTTACTATTGTAACTGTTTCTTTGTTTTGTATATTTAAATTAAGGTATATACATTGTTATTTTGATAACACTATTGCACACTTAATAGACTACAGTATAGTATGAATACAACTTTCATACATACTGGGAAACCAAAACATTTGTGTGACTTGTCTTTATTGCAGTGATCTGGAACCAAACATGCCTCTGAGGTATGCCTGTATATTATTTTCCAAGTTGATTTTTATGTTTCTTTAATTTTACTTAATTTCTTAGATTCCCCAAATGAGAATTTTTTAGAAATCTCTGCCCTTATGAAGTGTTTCTGAACTAGTTGATCGTGATTCCTCATGGTTTATTCTGATTTTCTGAAAAGGATCTCAGGATTTATGCTCCAAATGGCCTTTCCCCAGGCTGGCAAGGAAGGTACCTTAACCAGTGAGGAATGGAGGTCTTGCCAAAGGAAAGAAGTCAGCCCAGAACAAGTATCCACCTGCCTTGAAGCCAGGAACAAACCAGCTTTAGATGTGATTACTGACTGATTATGAATTTCATGTTAGCTTAGATTGGGGATGATAAGCCTGGGTTGGTCTGGACCAAGAGAGTTAAATTCCCCATGAACTTGCAGTAAATCATCCAGTACCTGGTCTTCTTTCATGGGAGTCCTTGCAGCTAGTGACTCCCATATGGACTATCATGGTAACTACTTTCTCCCACACATGTTCTTCAGACAAGTTCTTACCTGACCTGGGTGAGATGAAGGGAGACCAACAGGGAGGATTCCAGGGACAGGAGGCCACCTGCTCCTTCAGTCAGTCATCTGAGGCTTGTCCTGACTTGACTAAGAGTATCGCTAGGAAACCACGATGTTCAGTGATGCATGCTCGCACGTAGGCCTTGGAAATCTATTAAACATTGGGCTGTCCTTCTATGATTGATTTAAGTGTTTGATGCTTTTTGAAAAAAGTTTTATTTGAAAATTAATTTTTTTTTAAAAAAAGGAAACTATATGAAAAAATAAAAAGTTCTGCATTCCCTCATCCTAGCTTCCAGTGCTGGGGATATATTCTTTCAGGTATATGCTGTACACACACACACACACACACATATATATGTATACATATATATAAAACGCAGGCCATATTGGGCTTCCCTGGTGGCTCAGATGGTAAAGAATCTGCCTACAATGTAGGAGAACTGGGTCTGATCCCAGGGTCAGGGAAGATCCCCTGGAGAAGGGAATGGCTACTCACTCCAGTATTCTGGCCTGGAGAATCCCATGGACAGAGGAGCATGGCAGGCTATAGGACATAGGGTCACAAAGAGTTGGACGGGACTGAGCGACTAATACTTTCAGGTCATATTATAATATGGCCATACAATCTGCTTTGTAGAATAGATACCCTTGGATGTCAACTCTGGATATAACAATAGATAATCTACTTTCTGACAGTAAGTATTATAGATTCATATTCAAATCAGGTTCTGAACCTCAGCTCAACCAGAATGTTTAGCTGAGTGTCACTGGTACAACTGGCCCTGGGCTACTGGCTCCCACGGCAGCTTGCCCCCTGTGCTCCTGTGTGTGTCCACTGCAAGGACCATGGCATCTTATCAAGTGCCTGTGGAGGCTCAGGCAAGGACTCCTGGCGAGGGAGAGTGAGCATGTAGCCAGTTTGGCAGGAAAATCCAATGGCCTCCAGGCTCTGTGGTCATCCAAGCATTGGCAGGACTTTGAATGTTGTCTGGGTCAGCGGAGGCTGGTGCTTTTTCTCATGAATGGTCCAACATCAGCTGCCAGCCAGAATCTCCAGAAATCTACGGTTGGTTGGTTTGTGGCCCAGACATGCCAAGCAGTCAAATTTCTGGAGTCCTCCTTGTTTTATCCCTGCTGTAGTGCAGAGGCACTTGCCACCATTGTTTGGGGGTTTGGGGACTAGGGGAGTTTTGCTGTTCTTAGTTCTTTTGGATGATCATAATTTGAATAATTTCTAGCATTTCAGAAGCAATTTTCTTTCAACTATGACTCCCTCTTCTGAGCTGCCTCTTTGCGATGATGACTTCCAGGCCCTCCCATCTTTTGCCCTGACCACTGTCTTGAGCTCCTGGTCTGTTAAACCAACTTCCTTCCAAAAAGTTCACCCTGCAATTCAGGCCCACACCTAATTTGTTCTAAGTGAGGCTAATATCTTCACCTGAAAACCTGTACCTGTTTCTTGTATCTACCCATCTAGTCACTCTAGAGAGAAACCGCTTAAATCATTCTTAATTTTTTTTCCTCACTAATTGTTAATAAGTCCTGTTGATTCTAGCTCCAAAATGTCTTTCAAAATGTCTCCCTTTTCTCTAGTCCCACTGCTACTGCCTCCATTGAGTCTGTCATTGTCTCCTGATTCAATAAATATTTACTAACTATTACTATGTACTGGAGACACTTTTGCCATTCAGGGGTTCATGGTTTAATGATTCTATTTTACTTGCAGAGGGATCTTACTGAATCACAAATCTGCTCATAACCTATCTCTGCCCAAAAACCCACATTAGCTCCTTGATGCCTAAGGGGCTTCCTGGATGGCTCAGTAGTAAAGAATCTGCCTGCCAATGCAGGGGGTGCTTCCCTGATAGCTCAGCTGGTAAAGAACCTGCCTGCAATGAAGGAGACCCACAGGTAGGTGTATCACAGATCCTTGTTTTTATACAGGTTAACTTCTCATTCTCCATATCAAACTCTTGGGATATAACCACTTTTTGAGATTCTGCTCAAAGCTAACTCCCTTGGGAAGCCTAAGCTTGCTCTTAGCTCTCTTGCAAAGTTTCTCTCTCCCTCCTCTATCAATATATTTACCTGAAACTTTGCCCATAATCCATGACAGCACTTAGCACCTTTAGTGTATGACTTATTCGCATCTTTACTCTCCACTAGTCCCCATCCCTGGAGAAGGAAATGGCAACCCACTCCAGTATTTTTGCCTGGAGAATCCCAGGGACAGAGGAGCCTGGCGGGCTGCCGTCTATGGGACTGCACAGAGTCGGACACGACTGAAGTGACTTAGCAGCAGCAGCAGTCCCCATCCCAACTGCGGTAACTTGAAGGCAGAGGCTGTGCCTTCTTCATAGTAATATCTCTTGCCGTCCACTTGATGCTTGCACATATTACTAAAAGATATGGGTACTAGGTTGGCCAACCTCTGGACTCAATATTGCTTTATAGCAATCAGGGTTTGTGAAGGGAACTGTGCTAATATCTGAAACCTATTGGTTGCATGTGACAGAAATCCATTTCTACAGAGTGCAAGCACAAACTGGCTTATAGAACTATTAAGTCCAAGGGTCCAGCTGGATTCGGTGGGGTGGTGGCGGGAGGCAGGTTCCAAACAATGCTGGCAGGGGTCTCTCTTACCACCTCATCTCTTATTTTCTTTGCAAGTTGTTCTCTTTTTTTTCCTTGAGGTGTGGTAGCTCTAAGCCTTTGTTCTTATGGTTTATGATTCAAAAGAGAAATACTTTCTCTCTTTCAGCATCTACATATCAAATCCCAAGGGAGTCTGCTTGGACTTGTTTGGTCATGTGTGTTGACAAATCATAGTGGACAGGCAGGTGAGGTACCAGGCTTGGCCAACCCTGGGTCAGGTGTCTGTACCTGTGGACAGGTGGCTGACGGAGCTCTGTGAATGACTAGCGCTGTGGGAGCCACAGGGGATGGGTTAATTTTTAAACCGAAAAAAAGCATCAGACGTCCACTCAGTAGCATGTTTTTGTCATAAAAAAACAAAAAAAACACATTTCATCCAATTTATTTGTCTGTTAACTCTCAATATAGCTGAGGTTCCTGAGTGGCCCATTTTTATAGTATCAAAAGCAGAACAGAGTTTTAAGACAGTAAGTGCTCCAGGATAGGGCTTATTAAATTGTAAAGTGCTCATGAATGAACCTGTTAAAATGCAGGTTCTCAGTCAGCAGGTCTAGGGTGGGACCTGGGATTCTTCATGTCTTACAAGATTATACTAGGCTCCCATAAAAATGCCACAGACTGGGTAACAAACTACAGAAATTTATTTTCTCACAGTTTTGAAGGTGGGAAGTCCAAGATCAAGTTTGGTTCCTGAAGAAGACTCTTTCCTGGCTTACAGATGGCTTCTTCTTGCTGTGTCCTCATGGGGTCATTCCTCTGTGTGTGCAGCGAGCTCTGGGGTCGTTTCCTCTTTTATAAGGACATCAGTGCTATCAGATTAGAGCCCCATCCTCACGACCTGAGCCTTAATTACCCCCTTAAGAGCTCTATCTCCAAACGTAGCCACACTGGGGGGTTAGGGCTTCCCCATATGAATTTGAGAGACCATGATTTGGTCTATAACAAAACTTCAAGCTGAATCTTCAAGCATCAGCAGCATCTGCCTGGCCAACAGCACGGAAGAAGCCAGTTAGAGCAGTGACCGGAGCCGCAGGGAGCCAGAACCAGAGGAGCTGAGAAGCCCCCACGCTGGGCCTCTGGAGGGACCAAAGGCTACAGGTGATTCTCCAAAGGTCCTCTGGGTCTTGCATTCTGAGTAGGTCTCCAGTGAATATGAAGGCAAAAAGTACCTCTGATTTGGAGATTAGTACCTGTTCAGTTATTTTCAAATTGTTTTGAAAGTTTTGTTAGAGCCTTTCTTTGCATTTAAGAAAGTGTGACTGTGGGAGGTTCTCCCTCCCCACCCCTCCACCCATAGCTCCAGCTCCTCGAGGGAGAAGTCGGCTAAGGAAGCTACTATTCTGGAAAGACAAGGGCTGGAGCTCAGTCTCAGTTTTCTGGACTTTATGTTTAGTAAGATATTTAGATGGTAGCAGAGGAAATAGAGGCAGAAGAGGGGTGCAAATCCATTATATTGCCTCAGGGCAATCTACCCTGCTCAATAAATTGCTTCAGACTTGTTATGGATTATGGCCCCAACTCTAAATTCATCTATTGAAACCCCAACCCTCAGGTCGTCAGAGGTGACTATATTTGGAAATACTGAATTTCCAAATACAGTATTTCCAAATTATATCTGAAGAGATAATTAAGTTGAAATGAGGCAAGCTCTAATCTGATAGTGTGAGCCCTGATCTGATAGGACTAGTGTCTTTATGAGAAGAGGGGGAGGTCTCAGGGACGTGCACACACAAAGAAAAGCAGGTGAGGGCACAGCGAGAAGGTGGCCATCTGCAAGCCAAGGAGAGAGGCCTCAGGAGAAACTAAACCTGCCCACAGTGTGACCTTGGACTTCTGGGCTCCAGAACTGTGAGAAAATAAGTTTCTCTGTGTTGGAAACACGAAAACAGTCATATTTTCTCATGGCAGCCTAAGCAGAATAATATAAGACCCAAACAGCTACATTCTATTGCATTCAGTGAGTATTAATTTGTCACTCAAATATTCATTCACTCAACAAATAGGCACTGACTATCTCCTGGCACTGAAGCTCAAGTCCTGTAAACGAGACGCAGTCCCTTTCATCACTTGGTGGTGGAGACAGACCTGGGAGGGGCCAGAGCAGTAGAGAAGGGCCTGGAAGTGAGACAGCCTGGTGGCCCGGTCCTGCTGGGCGCTCCAGTGAGGGTGGTGAGGATGAGTAAGGAGGCTGAGGGGAGGAGGTCACTGGTCCCAGTTCATGTCGGGCTTTGGAGGCCAAGTTGAACAGTGATGACATCTAGGCGGGGAGCACAGAGGTTCTGATGGGTGGAACAGAGCTGGGGGCGCTCTTAGGCAGCAGCTGCAATCAGGATGGAGGGAAGGACACACATGTCATAGCCATTCCTTCCAGGTGCCCCGCAAGGGAATGAGGGGCTTTAAAAGAGGGGACTGGCTTACATTCTGGTCATTAGAGTAGAATGAGAAGCATGCTGCACTGAGTTCTCCCTCCCTCTTCTACCATTTGCCAAGAAAAAGCAGTTTCTAGGGAACTTATTCTATGTATGCCTCACCCTTAAACACACACACACAGCTGCTTGAGCAAAGATGTTATTACTAAGCCCTGCTCAGTTGGAAGTACACAAACCTCACTGAGTACAACTCACTCGACCAGTTCTACAGAGAGGAAAGTACAGACGCCACCACACTTGCAACCACCTGTGCAGGTTAGGAAACCTCAGGCTGCCTTGATGACTCCCTCCCACTGACCCTGCCCTTGGAAATCTTTCCCTCCCCAGCAGTCTCCTACCCACCCCTCACTCCTTCGGCTCATCACATCTCCCCTAATGCTAACCTTCATGAGAACAGACTCAAGCCAACCAGGTTGTGTATAATACCTCAATTCTTTTTGTTAGACACCAGTGACAACCCAACAGTTTGAGGAGGGGAGCTTTAGCCTCTGCTTCACAACCTCCCTTCTGGTTTGTAATGCCAAGGATCTTAAGCTGGAATCTGTGAAACACATCTTTGGTTTCATCAGCCTCTCATTGACATTCAGTATCTCTTTCAGTCATGAAAACAGACAACAAACCACCTCAGTTATTAACTCCTGTGTCTTCTCAGCAGGAGAAATCATGGGTATTTTTCTATCACATTTTAGATGTTGTAGATATCTCAGAATTTTATTTATAGTTATCACTAAAAACAGAGACACCACACTGCTGACAAAGTTTTGACATATCTATAGTTGAAGCTTTGGTTTTTCCAGTAGTCATGTACGGATGTGAGAGTTAGACCACAAAGAAGGCTGAGCGCCGAAGAATTGGCGCTTTCAAAGTGTGGTGCTGGAGAAGACTCCTGAGAGTCCTTTGGACTGTAAGGAGATCAAACCAGTCAGTCTCAAAGGAAATCAGTCCTTAATATTCATTGGAAGGACTGATGCTGAAGCTCCAATACTTTGGCCACCTGATGCAAAGAGCCAACTCACTGGAAAAGTGATCACTCTGATGCTGGGAAAGATTGAAGGCAAGAGGAGAAGGGAGCAACAGAGGATGAGGTGGTTGGATGGCATCACCGACTCAATGGACATGAGTTTGAGCAAACTCAGGGAGATAGTGAAGGGCAGAGCAGCCTGGTGTGCTGCAGTCCATGGAGTCAGAAAGAATCAGTCACAACTTAGCAACTAAACAAAAACAACAGCAGGCAGCATAGGACTGCCTCTGGATTATGTTATTGCACAGTTTCTGATAGCTAAGGAGCACCCGGAGTTCCGTGACTTAGTAAAGCTTAAGAACCTCTGCCCTGGGCTGTAACTTGAAGGACTGAGAAGACGCCCTAGTGAAAACAGCTGCAGCCCTGCCCTGTGGATTCCAAGCCTGGGGCCTCGATCCTTCACTTGTTCCTGTAGTGGTAAGAGACAGACCTAGAGCTGACGGTTTCTGAGAAAAATCTTGTCCTGGCCTCAGGTGAGGCCTGGAGTGCTCTGTGTAGCGCTGGGGTACCACCACCCCATGCCCCTGCCCCAGGGTGGGCCAACTCCTATGCTCCTCAGTCATTTGTCTAAGAATCTGGAAATGCCTGTGACAAGACACAGAGACTGAAGGCAATATGCCTGTGAACGAAGTGCTGTCTAATTCTCTATTCCCGGGTACAGCCTTCTCCAAGCCTACCTCCCCATGGGGACCTCCACCCAGCACACGACACTGCTCCCCCCATCCAGACACACTGCCCATGTCCTCTGTTTCACACTGCTTCTCTCTTACACATGATGCTTTGACTCAAATGCCCTCCTCTCAGCCATCTGTCAAAATCCTGCTGTCCTCCTGTTCCCTTTCACCTCTTGGCTCAAGCTTTACTTTTAAAAAACTTAAAGTAATTTAAATTTAAGAAATTATTTAATTTTAAATTTAATTTTTAAAAATTTAATTATTAAGGTTAAAATTCATATAACATAAAATGAATCATTCTAGAGCGAGCAATTTCATGGCATCCAGTACAATGTTATGCAACCATCATCTCCATCTAGTTCCAAAACATTCCCAGCATTCCAAAATAAAACTCTATACTCATTCAACAGTTGCTCCTCTTTCAACACTCTTCCAGCCCCTGGCAACCAGTGCACATTCTGTCTCTATGGATATGCATGTCTTGGATATTTCATATGAACGGAATCACACAAGATGTGGCCTTTTGGATCTGGCTTCTCTCATTCAGCATAATGTTTTCCAGGCTCACTGAAGTTGTAGTACAAAGTACACAGTGCTAATGCACTTCAGTCATTTTTATAGCTGAGTAATACTTCACTGCATGGATGCACCAGAATTCGTTTATCATTTCATCCATTGACGGATGTTTGGGTTATTTCCACTATTGTGGATGGTGCTGCTATGTGAATAGTGCTGCTATAAACATGTGAGTACAGAGATTTGTTTGAGTGTACAGTTCTTTTGTATATTTATCTAAGAGTGGATTTACTTGGTCATATGGTAATTCTATGTTTAACTTCTTGAGGAACTGCCAAAGAGTTTCCACAACAGCTGAACTATTTTTCATTCAAACCAGCAATGCACAAGGGTTCCAACTTCTCCACATCCTCATTAACACTTGCTATTTGAAGCTTTACTTTTTTAAAGAACAGGGGAATAGTTTTTCTATTTACTTTGTGATTATTATGTGAAGCATCATTTAGTTCTTTAAGCCAAATTTCCCAATCAAGCATAGAAAACATATAAGGCAGTCATTTTGGAGAGTGGACAGGCTAATTAATTTAATTAGAATTGAATACCACCTTTCCAGTTATTTCATTTACTATGACTTATGCTGAAGCTTTACTATGTTGATGCGGGCCTTTTAAAAATAATTTTGTTAATTTATTTTTGGCTGTGCTGGGTCTTTTTTTGCTGCACAGGCTTTTCTCTAGTTGTGGAGAGTGGGGGCTACCCTCTTGTTGTGGTGCTTGGGCTTCTCATTGTGGGAGCTTCTCTTGTTGTGGAGCACGGGCTCTAGGGTGCAAGGAGCTCAGCAGTTGTGGTCCCCAGGCTCTAGAACACAAGGTCAATAGTTGTGGTGCACTGGTTTAGTTGCTCTGTGGAATGTGGGATCTTCCTGGTTTAAGGATTGAATTCCTGTCTCCTGCATTGGCAGGTGGATTCTTTACCACTGAGCCACCAGGAAAGCCCCTGCAGCTTTACTTTTTAAATGCTTCAATAATTTCTTCCCTTTTATGCCCATTCCAGACTCTCCATACCCATACCTGATCCATTCCTGCAGCACTGCCCTTAATCACACTATATTGTAATTCTATACTGTTATTCTGTGCTCGCACATCTCTTTCCATCGTTAGACTTTCCAGGCTGAGGTTGCTTGTGGGCAGAGATCCCTTGGTACCTGCAGAGAAGTGCTGGCCCCTCAGGTGGGCAATAGGAGTCTGAAGCCTAAATGTGTGACTGAAGGGCTCATGGGCTCCCTCCTGTGGTGAGCAGGAATAAACCTACACACCCAGCATCCTTGCCTGAAAAATCCCATGGACAGAGGAGCCTAGAGGGCTACAGTCTAAAGGGTCACAAACACGGAGTGGCTGAGCACTCACGCACTGTCTCACCTGTCCTGGTCTGCCTTGATGTGCAAAAAGCCTTCAGAAGACAAATGAGACACCAGATGGGCAAGCATGCTGAGCTCTTTGGAGAAGAGAGCCTGTGTAAATCCACATCTTTTATTGGAGAAACAAAGTAAATGACTCCAAATTGTCTTTGCTTTATCGTGCCTGAACAAGTCAGTTTGGAGGATGAAAAGAGCTCTTAGAGGCACAGAAATGAATCATCACGCAATAAATGTACGCCTTCTGGGGAAACTGACTCTGGCATGCAATGCTCTTGCCTAGTGACGAGGTGAATGTGTGCCCCTGCGTGACTTAGCCCTTTCTTTTCCCTTGTTTCTCACTGTAAAATTGGAAGAGCTTTTGCATTCCTCCTCCTGCAGCCCACTTCAGAGCATTTGTCCACTTTTCATTTATCAAAAGGCATCAAAACGTGCTAGGCCCTAGGAAAGCAAAGATAAATCAGATCACATCGTGTTCTCAATGTGACCATGTGTAAGATGATGCACGTCAAGAAGCCAGACACCTGGATTATTTTGGAGGAAAGAAATCTCCATGGAAAGGAATATAAAATTTGTTTATAGGCACATGTGACAGATGTGGGGAAGAGCAGTTATAGGTGCTTTATTTTGGTTTTATTTTGTCAGGTTAGCTTTGATGAAGAGCTAAATATTTTTCAGATGTGCTGGCAGTTTTAGGGCTGTTATGATACTTATTTTTCTAGTACCAATTGAAAGGCAGTAGATCAGGTCAGGGAGAAGGATCTGGCTATTGAAATTTTCTCAACTGAAGTTATTTCACCATTAAAAAAAAAAAAATAAAGGCCTTTATGTATGGGAGAGGCAACTTAGGTTAGGATAAGAAGGTGAGATTTGCAATTAAAGTCCTGGGTTTGAATCCCAGTTTTGCTACTCATTTGTCATATTCAAACAGACAAGTCTCTGGACCTGGGGTGCTCATTGGGGTCTATCTTTCCTGTCACATCCCTACCTTAAGGAATTTAAATCTAAATCTGGAGGCATTTCAACAGCTTATTACACCATTCTGAGATCAAAGGCTTTGTTCTTGAACCCTAATGTCACAGTCTTCATTTCTGAGTTCAGATGGACTGTTATAAAAGCTATCCTGCTGTTGTTAGTATGATGTGAATTTCGGCCTTCAGTCTAGAGTTGCTGTTAAGGTGGGTAGTTGTCTCTGAACACCCAAGCCTGAACATCTGCTTTAACCAAGTTTAAGTTGTGCAGCTTTACTTTCTAGAGTCCCCCACAGAAATCTTGTTAGATTTGGATAATTACGCCCCAGTCCCTTCCCCTGATACCTGTGGGCTCATCAGGCTTACTTTCTTGCGCTTCTCCAGGCCTCCCCACTCCTGTGTCCACCTGCTATTTTCACTTTTGCACTGACTCTGATGAAGAGTTTAGTTCCCTTTTGAGATGCCCACAAAGGACCCCCAACTCACTAGTGGGCCTTACAGACTAATCTGAAGTCTAGGTGGGACTGTGGTGGGGCAAATCCGGGGACGCTCACATGTGAAGGTGTGGCCAGCCTTCTCTCACCTGGCTTTCTCACTTTTCCATTTGTTCTTTTCATCTTCCCTTTCTTAGGCTGCAATTAAAAAAAAAAAAAAGAGAGAGAGATCCTCCCCCAGGGTCTAGCCAGAACCATTGTGTCCACTCAGGCCTCAGCTTCTTATCAAATATTTTCCTATCAGAAACAGCATTCTCTTCCCAGGGGGAGTTCTTGCTTTGGGAA
The DNA here is from genome assembly GCF_054371585.1 of Giraffa tippelskirchi. Classification (NCBI taxonomy): domain Eukaryota; kingdom Metazoa; phylum Chordata; class Mammalia; order Artiodactyla; family Giraffidae; genus Giraffa; species Giraffa tippelskirchi. The sequence goes on from NC_137277.1 coordinate 99,410,210, forward strand.
CCCATCCAATCCTTAGGGGCTCAGGCTGGGAGGCCAGTCCCAGGGCAACGTCAGTGAAACCTGCCACGATTTGTGGACGGCTTGGATGTCCCTTTTAACACCCATGACCTTTACATAAACCTCTAAAGCAAGTGACTTTCCACCATTAAGTTTATTATTAAAGTGTTCTGAGGCATTCTGTTTTTGAATCCCACACTCCCTACAGATTTTCTGCAGACAGGGCCATCTGGTGGGACTTCCTCCAGATGACCACAAGAGGGCACATGATTGCCAGCTCATAAGGCCCTCTGCACAGCCAACAGCCAATTCCTGGGGCTTTGCTATAGAAAGGACAGTTTCTATTTGTTTGTTTGTTTGTTTTCCCTCAGAAACAGGAGGAAAACACTTGAAATTCCCGGGATGCAGCTAAGGCATTTTCTACAGCATTCATCTGTGAAATGTTGGCTGCGAGAAGCAGACATTCTGGCGGGCAAAGGAAAGACCGCATTCTCTGTTTCTGTTGCATAGTCCCAGCCCAGGGAGAAGAAAAGGGCTGCAGAAAGTTGAACAAATGATTTTTGTTGTTTCTGAGATTACTAGTGGAATATGCTGGTAGGCTACATGTGTCTAGCAGGCCTCATGGTATAGTGTAAATGAAGTATTTTGGAATTAGGTCTATATGGGATTGATTTCCCGTTCCCAGGCTTCCTATCAGGAGGGCTGCTGGCAACTCTGGAGAAACTCCAACAGTAACTTGATGCGAGGTCAGAGGTGTTAGGATTGTCCCTTGGATTGGGGCCCTCAGGCCCTGATTTCAGATGAAGGGTGATAAGACACTATTCTGGAGGGGAACATGGAGATAGTGATGGGATAGGAAAATTAATTGGGGTGAGTAAACATGAGCATAGGTCAAAAGTCAGAAGTGACCTTTTAAAGATCAAAGTTAGATCACTTAACTTCTAAAGTAGCAGACAAACATTCAACTATAAGTGAAAATGAAAGAAGAAAAAAAGGAGTTAAAAACAAAAAAACCTGTATCATCAAGAACTCTCAGCTCAGATGCTGAACTAAGTCGTCATAAAACAGTATGGAAATGTTCCCCAGCTCCAGCACCTACCAACTCTGTGACCTTGGGCTGGGTACTCAATTTCTCTGAGCTTCAGTTTCCTCATCTCTAATACGGGGAAAACTATCATGGTTACCAGTTGGCTATGAAGAGTAAATAGCATAATGTGCGTGAGAGGGCTCTCCCACGTGGCTCTTTGTAGACAGTGAATATTCTAGTTCTCTCCTCTCTTCTCCCTCTTTAGCAAGTTTAGCTTATAAACACTTACTCATTCAAGAATATTTCCTGAGTACCTGCATCAGTTAGGTTGCTTTCAATTGCAAGTGACAGAAAATCTCACCTAAATAGCAGTAAACAATAAGGAAAAGGTATTATCTCATTGGGCTTCCCTGGTGGCTCAGATGGTAAAGAACCTGCCTGCAATGCAGGAGACATGGGTTCAATCTCTGGTCTGGGCAGGGCAGTTCTAGGGTGGGTTACTGTGGGGTCTTAGCACAATTACCAAGGACTTGACTTCTTCGCTACTTTGGCTCTGTCATCCTCAGCAAGTTTGCATCTGTCCCGGTGCCTCTCTTTCCAAGGCTGCAGAACAGCGGCTGCCCACTCACCTGGAAGCGGGCCTGGGCTCTTTTCTCTCACACAACTCTTCAGAATTCTCCTGGAACTGTTTTCCAGAAGTTGCCCTAGCAGACCTTATCTCATGTCTCATGTACCAAAAGTGGGTTACTTTGCTCCTCCCTGAATCAGTTCCTACTGAGATGAATGGGCTTCTGTGATTGGAATGGACCAGTTGTCATCCACCCTGAGATGTCCTTTCAGTTCAGTTCAGCTCAGTCATGTCTGACTGTTTGCGATCCTATGGACTGCAGCATGCCAGGCCTCCCTGCCCATCACCAACTCCCAGAGTTTACTCAAACTCATGCCCATTGAGTCAGTGATGCCATCCAACCATCTCATCCTCTGTCGTCCCCTTCTCCTCCCACCTTCAGTCTTTCCAAGCATCAGTGTATTTTCAAATGAGTCAGTTCTTCATCCTCTGTCATCCCCTTCTCCTCTCACCTTCAGTCTTTCCAAGCATCAGTGTATTTTCAAATGAGTCAGTTCTTCGCATCAGATGGTCAAAGTATTGGAGTTTCAGCTTCAGCATCAGTCCTTCCAATGAACACCCAGGACTGATTTCCTTTAGGATGGACTGGCTGGATATCCTTGCAGTCCAAGGGACTCTCAAGAGTCTTCTCCAATACTGCAGTTCAAAAGCATCAATTCTTTGGCATTCAGGTTTTTTCCAACTCTCACATCCATACATGAATACTGGAAAAACCATAGCCTTGACTAGATGGACCTTTATTGGCAAAGTAATGTCTCTGCTTCTTAATATGCTGTCTAGGTTTGTCATAGCTTTTCTTCCAAGGAGCAAGCATCTTTTAATTTCATGGCTGCAGCCACCATCTGCAGTGATTTTTGAGCCCAAAAATATAAAGTCTGTCACTGTTTCTGCTGTTTCCTCATCTATTTGCCATGAAGTGATGGGACCAGATGTCACGATCTTAGTTTTCTGAATGTTGAGTTTTAAGCCAAATTTTTCACTCTCTTCTTTCTCTTTCATCAAGAGGCCTTTGGTTCTTCTTCGCTTTCTGCCATAAGGGTGGTGTCATCTGCATCCCTGAGGTTACTGATACTTCTCCTGGAAATCTTGATTCCAGCTTGTGCTTCATCCAGCCCAGCGTTTCTCATGATGTACTCTGTATATAATTTAAATAAGCAGGGTAACAATATATAACCTTGATGTATACTTCTTTCCCTATTTGGAACTGGCGGGGAAGCCATGGCTGTGTGGCACGGGAGCGACTGTGAGATGTCCCTTCATTTTCCAGAATTGTTGATACCAGAACAAAATCAATTAGGTAAAGACAGAAGGGAAGAAATAGCTATTGGCAGGCAACCAAGGGTATTTTCTAGGCACTGTAGTTGGTGTTGAGCATACAGTAGTTAAGCCTGGAGGAGGGCATGGCAATCCACTCCAGTATTCTTGCCTGCAGAATCCCATGGACAGAGGAGCCTGGCAGGCTACAGTCCATAGGGTCCCAAAGAATTGGACACGACTGAAGCAACTTAGCACAAGCGACTGAGCACACAGGGACACAACAGTAGTTAAGACAGACAGCATTCCTGAGGAGCTTGTATGGGAGGTTACAGACGAGTAAACTGGCATTAACAGTATAGTGTGTAGGTGCTATGCAGAAAGAACTGTATGGCAGTGACCCATAATTGGTGGCAAGGGAAGACTTCCTGGAGGAGGTGCTCTTTGAGAGATAAAATAGGCATTTTCCAGATGATTAGGGGTAGTAGTAGAATGAGAGCTTGCATGAGAGCCCTGGAAGCAAGAGTGATTATAATATATTCAGGAAAAGGAGAGAAGTTCACCCTGGGAGGGGAGACTGAGATAGAGTTGGCTGGGGGTTAACAGGGGCCAATCACAAAGACCATGGAAACCATGTGGCGGAGTTGAAATTCTATTCTGACAGCAATGGGTCAAGTACCTTGAGAGCAATGATCTTTAAAATATGGGTATGAAATCAATACAGTGGTTCATAACCAGCATATAAAAATAATAATGGTGAGTTCTTAAGTAGTAATCACTATAGTTCATCACAGCACTTCTCTGAGAGTTTCATGTATCACTGTTAACTCACTGATCCTCAGATGTAGGTACCCTTATCTCCATTTTGCAGATGAGGAAGCTGAAGTACTTGCCTAAGGTCTGTTAAGGCTTGAATTGTGTTCCCCTCAAAACAAACATGCTAAAGGGTTAACTCCCACCGTCTCAGGTGGTGGTTTAGTCACTAAGCTGTGTCCAGTTCTTATGACCCCATGCACTGTATCTTTCCAGGCTCCTCTGTCCATGGGATTTCCCAGGCAGGAATATTGGAGTAGATTGCCATTTCCTTCTCCAGGGGATTCTCCCAACCCAGGGACTGAACCCAGGTCTCCCATTTTGCAGGTGGATTTTTCACTGACAGAGCCACCAGTTCTCATTTCAATTCCAAAGAAAGGCAATGTCAAAGAATGTTCAAACTACCACACAATTGAACTCATCTCACATGCTAGCAAATTAATGCTCAAAATTTTCCAAGCAAGGCTTCAACAGTACATGAATTGAGAACTTCCAGATGTTCAGTTCAGTTCAGTCGCTCAGTTGTGTCTGACTCTTTTCGACCCCATGAATTGCAGCACGCCAGGCCTCTCTATCCATCACCAACTCCCAGAGTCTACCCAAACCCATGTCCATTGAGTCAGTGATGCCATCCAACCATCTCATCCAGATGTTCAAGTTGGATTTAAAAAAGGCAGAGGAACCAGAGATCAAATTGCCAACATCTGTTGCAACATTGAAAAAGCAAGAGAGTTCCAGAAAAACATATACTTTTGCTTTATTGACTATACAAAAGCCTTTGACTGTGTGGATCACAATAAACTGTGGAAAATTTTTAAAGAGATAGGAATACAAGACCATCTTACCTGCCTCCTGAAAAATATGTGTGCAGGTCAAAAAGCAACAGATAGAACTCGACATGGAACAACAAACTAGTTCCAAAAAGGAAAAGGAGTACGTCAAGTCTGTATATTGTCACCCTGCTTATTTAACTTACATGCAGAGTACATCATGTGAAATGCTGGGCTGGATGAAGCACAAGCTGGAATCAAGAGTGCTGGGAGGAATATCAATAACAGATATGCAGATGGCACCACCCTTATGGCAGAAAGAAAAGAGGAACTAAAGAGCCTCTTGATGAAAGGGGGAAGTAAAAAAGCTGACTTAAAACTCAGCATTCAAAAAATGAAGATCATGGCATCTGGTCCCATCACTTCATGGCAAATAGATGGGGAAACAATGGAAACAGTGAGAGACTTTATTTTCTTGGGCTCCAAAATCACTGCAGATGGTGACTGCAGCCATGAAATTAAAAGACGCTTGCTCCTTGGAAGAAAATCTGTGACAAACCTAGACAGCATGTTAAAAAGCAGAGACATTTGCTGACAAACGTCTGTCTAGTCAAAGGTATGGTTTTTCCAGTAGTTCATGTGTGGATGTGAGAGTTGGACAATAAAGAAGGCTGGCCACCGAAAAGTTGATGCTTTTGTACTGTGGTGTTGGAGAAGACTCTTGACAGTCCCTTGGACTGCAAGGAGATCCAACCAATCCATCCTAAAGGAAATTTGTCCTGAATATTCATTGGAAGGACTGATGCTGAAGCTCCAATACTTTGGACATCTGACACAAAGAACTGACTCATTGGAAAATACCCTGATGCTGAGGAAGACTGAAGGCAGGAGAAGAAGGGGACGACAGAGGATGAGATGGTTGGGTGGCATCACCAACTCAATGGACATGAGTTTGAACAAGCTCTGGGATTTGGTGATGGACAGGGTGGCCTGCCGTACTGTAGTCCATGGGGTTGCAAAGAGTTGGACATGACTGAGCAACTGAATTGCACTGAACTGAGCCAGCAGGGAAGACCCTATCATCTCAGAATGGGTCCTTATTTGGAAATAAGGTGTTATAGGTGTCATGAGTTAAGATGAGGTCATACTGGAGCAGAGTGGCCCCTAATCCAACATGGCTGGTGTTGATAAAAGAAGAAGACTATGTGAAGTCAGGGACACAGGGAGAACACCACGTAAAGATGGAGGAGGAGAGGAGAGTGATGGGTCTACAAACCAAGGGTGGCCAGGATGGCTGGCTGGCACTGAAGCCAGGAGGCAGGCATGAACAGATTCTCCCTCACAGCTCTCAGGAGGAGTCTACCCTGCTGACACCTGGATTTGAGACTTTATAGCCTCCAGAGATGTCATAGAATAAATATTTTCTGTTTAAAACCACTCAGGTTGTTAGCTGCTTTGTTAACATGGCTAATAACTGAAGAACTGAGATGGAAGACCAGATCCTGGCCACTCTCAACCACTGTATTTTTCTCAGTAGGAAAGAGAACACAATGTAAGTAGCTGAGGGGAAGGTTTTAGCTGTCTATCTATCTGTTTGTGTATATGTACGCATGCACGTAAATATATACCGGGTCATAATGTAAGATGCAGTTCACTGAAGTTTGAAAGCCACTGAATTAAAAGGGTTTGAATAGAGTAATAAGATCAATTTTCATTTTAGAAGAAAAAAAGACAGGTCAAGATTGTAGAACTGGAAGTCAAGTAGGGTAGTAAACTCATTCATAGGAATGAATTCAAAGGCCTCCTCCCCTGGCAGGATGAGATGATGAGGTTTCTGCCTGAGGTTGATAGAGGGGCAGGAGTATCACCTAAGTTGGTGCGGGTCAAGGCGGACCTTTTGTAATCTGAGTGTATGGTGCCCTACGACATTGTGCAGTGCACAACCTGTATGACTGTCCTTGGTGTTCCTAGGATTGGATTAGAGATGTTCACTGGGGAAGTGGGGGACAGCTGTACCAATCCCTCTTCTCAAGCATGCTTTTCAAAATGGGTACCTTCACAACAGATCCTTAAAGGTAACATGTTGACATTCTATGTATAAGATCTACAGTGGACAGGCAGCAAAGGCAGCAAGACTGTGAGACCCAGGCCTAGGAATATAAGCTCCTCCAGAAGGTTAGTTCCCCTACCAGAACATAATGCCATGAGGACACAGACTTCATCCGTGATACTTGGTGCTGATCCCCAAAGCCTAGAATAAACACTCACCAGATGCCTAACAAATATTGTTGAATTACTATTAAAAGCAATATAGTGAGGAATATGCATGAAAGGAAGTCCAGGATGATCATTTTTAATGTCCTTGCTCCCTCACCAGCCCCAACTACCTATGGCAGTACCACCCCTCCCCCACAGGCCCCAACTACACAGCTCCTCCCGTGTCCCTTCCACTGCTGTGACTCTACAATTCCATGTCTGCCTCTCCTGTCCATTACATGACCCAAGGAAAAGGATGCTGCTGGCAAGCTGTGTGGCCTCTGCTGAATCATATCCCCTCTGACAACAAGCCCATCACTTAACAGCTGCAGAGGCGACTGTGACATTTGTGGATGCCCTGAGCCCTGTTCTGTGGCAAGGGATTATAGCAGCATGCACAAATCCTTGTCTGAAGACCATGGTGCCGGCTAGAGTGACTGACAGAATTAAACATGGTCTAGACTCATGGGAAGTCCAAGAGGGATTTATGGCCCAATACAAAGAAATGCAAATTTTGCTCTCATTCAAACCATTCTTATGTTATCATCGATTTTTTTTTTTCTTTCTCTAGGTGTCAGGCTTAATTCACCCTTCTGAGTTAGGAAGCTGACTCAGTCTGCGGCAGCCACATCTTCCCGCTTGCTGTGTTTTCCAGTGGGGGTCTGTGGCTCATGGATGCTTCCTAGTGTCCCTCTGTCGCCTGAGCTTTGTTCTGGGGAGACTGTCCCTGCATCCCTCTGAGGCAGGGGCCCATTCAGGGAGGGCAACTCTCCCAAGGTGCCTGGGATTTTCCTTCTTTTAGCACCGAGAATCCTGTGTGTGAGGACACCTCTCACACCTGGGTACGTTGGGATGACATGCGACACTGAGAAGGGAACAGGAGCTTGGGCCTGCTTGTTGGCACAACCAAATCGGCTAATGCTAGCTGTGCCAAAATTAGAAGCATCTCTCTCTGGCAAGATCCTGTTTCATTTTCATTTAAATGAGATGGAAGAAATGTAAGACACCCAGGGAGAGAAGATTCTACCTCACTTCCCATCCCCCGAAGAGGTGGTGAGGAAAACCCAGACTGCCTGCATTTGAGTTCCCACCTGGGCACTTCCTAACTACAAGTTAACTCAACCCTTTGGTGCCCCAGATACTTCCTTTGTAAGACAAATATTAAAAAAAAAACTAAAAATAGAACTACCATGTGATCCAGCAATCCCACTCCTGTGCCTATATCCAGAGGAAGCCATAATTCAAAAAGATACATGTGCCCCAATAGTCACTACAGCACTATTTACAATAGCCAAGACATGGAAGCAACTAAATGTCCATCAACAGAGGAATAGATAAAGAAGACATGGAATGTATATACAATGGAATATTACTCAGCCATAAAAAGGAATGAAATAATATCATTTGCAGCAACAAAGTTGGACCTAGAGATTATCATACTAAGTGAAGTAAATCAGACAAAGACAAAACACTTATACATGGAATCTAGAAAAAATGATACAAATGAACTTATCTACCAAACAGACTTATACATTTTAAAAAAGAACTAGGGTTATCAAAGGGGAAACGTGGGGGGAGGTGGGGATAATTAGGAGTTTGGGATTAACACATACTACTGTATATAAGTAGTATACATAAGTAGCGAACTAAGATGGACTGGAATAGGTGAATTTAACTCAGATGACCATTATATCTACTACTGTGGGCAAGAATCCCTTAGAAGAAATGGAGTAGCCATCATGGTCAACAAAAGAGTCCAAAATGCAGTACTTGGATGCAATCTCAAAAATGATACAATGATCTCTGTTCGTTTCCAAGGCAAACCATTCAATATGACGGTAATCCAAGTCTATGCCCCAACCAGTAATGCCGAAGAAGCTGAAGCTGAACGATTCTATGAAGACCTACAAGACCTTTTAGAACTAACACCCAAAAAAGATGTCCTTTTCATTATAGGGGACTGGAATGCAAAAGTAGGAAGTCAAGAAACACCTGACATAACAGGCAAGTTTGGCCTTGGAGTACAGAATGAAGCAGGGCAAAGGCTAATAGAGTTTTGCCATGAGAACGCACTGGTAATAGCAAACACCCTATTCCAACAACACAAGAGAAGACTCTACACGTGGACATCACCAGATGGTCAACACCGAAATCAGATTGATTATATTCTTTGCAGCCAAAGATGGAGAAGCTCTATATAGTCAGCAAAAACAAGACCGGGAGCACACTGTGGCTCGGATCATGAACTGCTTATTGCCAAATTCAGACTTAAATTGAAGAAAGTAGGGAAAACCACTAGACCGTTCAGGTATGACCTAGATCAAATCCCTTACGAGTATACAGTGGAAGTGACAAATAGATATAAGGGTCTAGACCTGATAGACAGAGTGCCTGATGAACTATGGACAGAGGTTCGTGACATTGTACAGGAGACAGGGATCAAGAAAATTCCCATGGAAAAGAAATGCAAAAAAGCAAAATGGCTGTCTGAGGAGGCCTTACAGATAGCTAGGAAGAGAAGAGAAGTGAAAAGCAAAGGAGAAAAGGAAAGATATTCCCATCTGAATGCAGAGTTCCAAAGAATAGCAAGGAGAGATAAGAAAGCCTTCCTCAGCGATCAGTGCAAAGAAATAGAGGAAAACAACAGATTGGGAAAGACTAGAGATCTCTTCAAGAAAATTAGAGATACCAAAGGAACATTTCATGCAAAGATGGGCTCGATAAAGGACAGAAATGGTATGGACCTAACAGAAGCAGAAGATATTAAGAAGAGGTGGCAGGAATACACAGAAGAACTGTACAAAAAAGATCTTCACGACCCAGATAATCACGATGGTGTGATCACTCACCTAGAGCCAGACATCCTGGAATGTGAAGTCAAGTGGGCCTTAGAAAGCATCACTATGAAGAAAGCTAGTGGAGGTGATGGAATTCCAGTTGAGCTATTTTAAATCCTCAAAGGTGATGCTGTGAAAGTGCTGCACTCGATATGCCAGCAAATTTGGAAAACTCAGCAGTGGCCACAGGACTGGAAAAGGTCAGTTTTTGTTCCAATCCCAAAGAAAGGCAATGCCAAAGAATGCTCAAACTACCGCACAATTGCACTCATCTCACATGCTAGTAAAGTAATGCTCAAAATTCTCCAAGCCAGGCTTCAGCAATACGTGAAACGTGAACTTCCAGATGTTCAAGCTAATTTTAGAAAAGGCAGAGGAACCAGAGATCAAATTGCCAATATCTGCTGGATCATCGAAAAAGCAAGAGAGTTCCAGAAAAACATCTATTTCTGCTTTATTGACTATGCCAAAGCCTTTGACTGTGTGGATCACAATAAACTGTGGAAAATTCTGAAAGAGATGGGAATACCAGACCATCTGACCTGTCTCTTGAGAAACCTGTATGCAGGTCAGGAAGCAACAGTTAGAACTGGACATGGACCAACAGACTGGTTCCAAATAGGAAAAGGAGTACGTCAAGGCTGTATATTGTCACCCTGCTTATTTAACTTATATGCAGAGTACATCATGAGAAATGCTGGGCTGGAAGAAACACAAGCTGGAATCAAGATTGCCGGGAGAAATATCAATAACCTCAGATATGCGGATGACACCACCCTTATGGCAGAAAGTGAAGAAGAACTAAAGAGCCTCTTGATGAAGGTGAAAGAGGAGAGTGAAAAAGTTGGCTTAAAGCTCAACGTTCAGAAAACTAAGATCATGGCATCTGATCCCGTCACTTCATGGGAAATAGATGGGGAAACAGCGGAAACAGTGTCAGACTTTATTTTTTTGGGCTCCAAAATCACTGCTGATGGTGATTGCAGCCATGAAATTAAAAGACGCTTACTCCTTGGAAGGAAGGTTATGGCCAACCTAGATAGCATATTTAAAAGCAGAGACATTACTTTGCCAACAAAAGTCCGTCTAGTCAAGGCTATGGTTTTTCCAGTGGTCATGTATGGATGTGAGAGTTGGACAGTGAAGAAAGCTGAGCGCCGCAGAATTGATGCTTTTGAACTGCGGTGTTGGAGAAGACTCTTGAGAGTCCCTTGGACTGCAAGGAGATCCAATCAATCCATCCTAAAAGAGATCAATCCTGGGTGTTCATTGGAAGGTCTGATGTTGAAGCTGAAACTCCAATACTTTGGGCACCTCATGCGAAGGATTGACTCATTGGAAAAGACCCTAATGCTGGGTAGGGTTGGGGGCGGGAGGAGAAGGGCACGACAGAGGATGAGATGGTTGGATGGCATCACCGACTCGATGGACATGGGTTTGGGTAGACTCCGGGAGTTGGTGATGGACAGAGAGGCCTGGCGTGTTGCAATGCATGGGGTCGCAAAGAGTCGAACACGACTGAGCGACTGAACTGAACTGAACTGTATATAAAATAATCAACAAGGACCTTTTGCATAGGACAGGGGATGCTACTCAATATTCTGTAATTGCCTACATGAGAAAAGAATCTTAAAAAGAATATATATGTGGATATGTGTAACTGATTCATTTTCTGTACATCTGAAACACAACAATGTAAATCAACTATACTCCAATATAAAATAAAAAATTGTTAAAGCATGTCTTATGGGGTCACACTAAAGATTAGAAGAGAAAAAATCATACAATATTCTTTTAGCTGCAACTAGCTGGGCAATTATTATTGTCACACCTTCTCTGCAGAAATGGAGTTCTATTTTCTGGAGCCTGCACTGCTTCCTTGGCAATGAGGGGGTTAAAGAACCCTGATACTTACAGATGAACATGACTAACAGTTCTAATGGGAAGATGTGATCTCTTCTTCCTCTCCCCTTTTTAAAATCTTTTATGTTATATATAACAAACACAGAAAAAAAAAGTGAAAGTTGTTCTGTCGTGGCCGACTCTTTGTGACTCCATGGACTATATAGTCCATGGAATTCTCCAGGCCAGAATACTGGAGTGGGTAGCCGTTCCCTTCTCCAGGGTATCTTCCAAACCCAGGGCTCCCGTATTGCAGGCAGATTCTTTACCAGCTGAGCCACAAGGGAAGCCCAAGAATGCTGAAGTAGGTAGCCTATCCCTTCTCCAGTGGATCTTCCAGAACCAGGAATTGAACCAGGTCTCCTACACTGCAGGTGGATTCTTTACCAGCTAAGCTACCAAACACAGAGAGTGCCATAAAACAAATGTAAGCTTCATAAATCCCTATAGAGTGAAAACTCTCATAACCAGTACTTTTGATAGAAGGCAGAATTTTGCCAGCCTTCCCAGGACCCCTCTCCACTGCTCCTCCCAAATTCTACCCAGTCTTTCCCCTGTGGGTCCTGCATGGCAGGCAGATTCTTTACCACTTGCATCCCCGGGAAGCCCCTGCTAAGAACATCCTCATATTTATTGTATCAAGAAATGACCCAATTTTTTGTTTGTTTTCTTCAGGCTAAAAAAAGTGGCACTGGGGTACTACCTAATCACAACTCTTTTGCTTCATCTAGGAAACAGAGGGCTGGGGTCTCCTCTTATTTATAGAAAATAAAAAAACAAAGCAGCATGATTTCTACAGGAAAGGGTTTAAGTAGGAACTTGCAAACATTACCTCCTTTTTTGTGACTACGCTTCCTATTGCCTGGAAGGGACACAGAGATCTCGGTGTATGTTGCTTAAAGAAAATAGACAATAGTCACAGTCCATTAAAATCCCATCTGCTTCCCATAAAATGGAAAAGTCATTACTGGCCGAGTCAGGGGGTCTCAGGCTCATGTGGAGGAAGCGATCACCTACCAGCTCTCCCTTTACAACCTTGCTGTTTGCAAAGGGGCGAGTCACCCCCTTATTTTTCTACCACATCAGTGTTTTTTACACTAAACCGTGCTTCTCCCCAGACAGTTGTTGGTATAAAACATTCCTAATATTATTTTGAATGGTGCTGAGAAAAATGCAGGGCCAGATGTGTGGGAATGGTATGAATTGCTGGATTTAGAAAGGAAGAGGCTGGGTGGGTGTGGAAAAGGTCACTGGGACTTAGGACTTGAATCAGACAGGGAGGGAACATGCTTCCCTGGGGCATGGGGTGTGGAAGGGAAATGGCTTAATGGAGGAAATTATTCACTGATGGGCAGGCAGTTAGAAATTCACACCAGGAAGCACAATTTGAAATATGGCTTGGTGTATCTGTCAGGATTTGTTTCATTTAACAGAACTGAAAGAAAATCCAAATAACAGTGGTTTAAAAACAATAAAGGCTAATTTATCTCTGGTGGTATGGATTCAATAGTGGGTGTGTTGATTCCATGGTTGGCAGAGACTTCTCCCTTCTTGCTTTGTCATCCTTAGAATGGGGGTGTCCACCTTCAAGGACACCTCGTGGCCCAAAGATGGCTGCTGGAACTCTTGCCACCACCTCCAAGACTTAGGCAGGTGGAATCAGGGAAAGGTGGTCCTAGTGGTAAAGAACCTGCCTGCCAATGCAGGGGACTTAAGAGACACAGGTTCGATCCCTAGGTCAGGATGATCCCCTGGAGAAGTGCACGGCAAGCCGCTAAAGTATTCTTGGCTGGAGAATCCCATGGACAGAGGAGCATGGGAGGCTACAAGTCCATAGGGTTGCAAAGAGTCAAACACGGCTGAAGTGACTTAGCACGCACAAAAATCAGGAAAAGGTCAACAGGATGTATATTAGCCCTTTAAGCAGCCTCCCCAGAAACAACACCCAACAACTTCTGCTCACATCTCAGTGGACAGGCTGAGAGGGAAGCCAGGAAATAGAGTCTTGAGTTTTTGGAATAAATTAGACTCTTCCGGAAAGTCAGATGGAGAGAATGAATAGGTGGGTAGGGCAACCAGCAATCTTTCCTACATGTGATGAGGCAGTAAATATCATGCTTAAACATGGCGACTACTAGGTTACTTGGGTTAATGTCTGAGCTGTATCACCTACTAGATGGGTGATCAACAACAAGACACCTAACATTTCTAAAATACAATTTCCTCATCTGTAAAATGAAGAAAGTAATAAAACCTCTTGCAAAGGTTTGTTGTGAGAGTCAGGTAAAAATGTTGACGCACAATGTTCAGGACAGTGTGTGTTACAGTGAAAGCCCTCCAAAATGGCAGCCATTGCCATACCTATGATTTAGGAGGCTGGGGAAGCAATATTTCTACAACTTCTATGCCTGTCCGTGATAAAATTCACACCCCATTGAAATAAATGTGTCATTCAAAAGGCATGACTGAGGAGTCTCCAAACCTGTGTTGATGGCTCCTGTTAAGTGCGATCCCCACAGGACTAAATGACTCAGGTATCCTTGAATTCCTCTGTGAGAGGGCCTGACCATTTTGAGGGACTCCCCTTGAACCTGAGTGGATGCAGCTTCTTCCATATCCCACTGCTGTCCACCTGGTAGAGACTGGAAGGGCAGACGCTACACCGATCTTGCTCAAATGAAATGGACAGCCGTGGGAAGTTCTGTGGCTGGACATCCTGCCTTCAGACATGCTACCCTTACTCCAAGAGCAAGCCCCTCACCACAGGCTCTCCTTCTATGGGGTTCTGACCATTCTGCTTAGATCTCCAGCTTCCTTACCTCTCTGCAAAGCTCTTTGGTTCCATTTTTTGGTAGTCCTGGTCCAAGGGACCCACCCTCTTGAGTCAGTACTTCCCAAACTGTGTCCCAAGGAACATTAGTCTCAAACACTTTTCCATTATAAAATATGTGTGAGAAACATATACTCTACCTCACCTTGGGGAAGTCACAATGCACACTAACATGTTAAAGGCTCTGAGAAGTCCTACAAAGAAATAAATCACTTTTGAACTCAACATGTCCCACTTATCAACTAAAAGACCTTGGCCTAAAGGTCAAGTTTCCTTGTTCCTGGGAGAACTTCCTAGTGAATCCCTCTTTTCAGCCAAGGAAAAGAGTTGAAGCCCATGGACAGATCTGAGATAACCACCAATTAATTGACACCAATAAATGATGCACCATTTCCTGGTGCCATTTATAGGTGCTTCTTGCCTCTTTCTGTTCTTTGGGATGAAAAATGAGATCATGTGAGTGAAAAGTGCTTTATAAGCCATTTAAATGCTGTGTAAATGTTAGTTGTTACCAATACAATGACTCACACTGGCGCTCCAAACCCTTTTTCCCTGGGAAGTGTCATTTTCAGAATTATAGTTCCATAATAGAGTTGAAACCTACACACATAATAATAGCCATTTCTACCAAAGGGTCCTTTCTGTTCATGCAGTAGGTAAACAATCTGTTCCCACAGAATGGAGGAAAAAAGTGTAGACACAAACCCCCTTGAATCCTCAGGTTATCTCCAGTCACACAAACCCCAAAGCCACTCCACCACCAAGTCCAGACACTCAGAGCTGCCTCTTGCCTGCCTGGCCACACACCATCAGGGTCAGACCCTCTAGGTCCCCATAGGCTCTGCCGTGACAGCCCCTGGCGTCAGATTTCACAGTAACTGCCTCCTTAGGATCCCTGTAAACTTGGGCCAGGAAATGCCAGGCGAGACCTGATTCGCCTAAGCCACTGAACAATGGACTCCTCGTTTGTTTTGAGAGATTTCAGTGGTGGCTCCTCCTTTCCTCGACACCACAGCAGTTTTCAGAGGCACACCCAGCCGCAGAGCACATCCAGGGCTGGCGAGGGCTCAAGGGCAAGGTTTAAGTTCATTTTGCTGACTTTTTTCCCGTTTCTCCTCCAGAGAAAACAGAAAAGAAAGCCAGGTCTCTATAGCCCAAGTAAAACAGCCACAACTAAAAATATTTGACTAAGCCAGGCACAGAACAGCAAAAATTGTATAATTCCACTTACATAAGGTATCTAGTTCAATGAGGCAAATTCACAGAAAGCAGGATCAACGTAACCAGGGGCAGGCAGGAGGGAGGAACGGGGAGCGACTGTGTGGTGAGTGTGAAGGTTTTTGGTAGGGAATGACAAAAAAAGCTCTGGAGATGGACAGCTGATGAGAGCTGCCCAACAATGCACATGTATTTAATGCCCCTGAACTGTACACTTAAAAGTTGTCGAAAATGTAAATTTGATGATATGCATATTTTGCCACAATAAAACAAAATAAACAGCAATGACTTCAATAAAATATTTTCTATGGTTCCCTGAACATGATGTCCATCCCAAGGGACGGCTCATAATCCACGTTGTGTGTCAGACATGGTCCCCGGGGGGGAGGATAAGAGGCCCCCCAGTCACCCTTCAGTCCTGGGCGACTGAATCCCACATGGAGGAGCCCAGTCAGAGTGTAGCTCAGAGTGCTGCTGGCACCAAGGGAGCTTGTGAAGCTCTGGGACACAAGCAGGAAGGCCCATCTATTCTTTCTTGAGCAGCTTTCTCAAGTCTCAAGACAGCCTGTAAAATTCTTTTGACAGACACTGGAAAGTCCCGGGAAGACGTCCAGGCCTCTCTTAGGACGAGAGCTCCACGAGAGGAGAGTTTGGGATCACAGAGAGTCATTTACGAGGAAGTAGAGGGAAAACGGAGTTTACTGAGCAGACAGGTTTCCTAAGGTCTTTTGTTTGACACGGAAAAATGAGAGAGATGACAGATTGGTGGCCGAACTGTCTGAATTTCAGACAGCAGCCGCTAGGTGGCGCACACACCGTAATAAACACCCCGAGAAGAGGCAGCTTCATTAGCAAATTGAGTTTCTTTTTTTTTTTAATTTAGTTTATTTTCTATTTTTTAACTTTTCAATATTGTATTTGTTTTGCCATACATTGACATGTTTCAAGGCTCAGTTCAGAAGCAGGGGAGAGTTTACAAATAAGCTACTCCTCACCGAAGCCGAAAAACACATCTAAACCCTTCTAGATTCAACGTAAGGATGGCAGGGCTTCCATCGCCTTGATGACAACAGGGAGGAAGGCATCGTATCTACCTGAGGATCGGCCATGGCCTTTTCTTGGAGGAGAGAGAGGTACCGTGAGCTCCCAAGAAAGGGCCCTGTTCACAGCGGCCATTGTTTCTCCCAAGAGAGGGTTAGTGGTGGCACTTCTAGAACACAGTGGTAGAAGCTGAAGAACGTATTCAGTCTGCTCAGCTCCTGGAGTGGGTTTTTTTCCTCCCCTTTTCAAGCCTGTATGTTCTCAGCAAGTGCTCAAGTGAGCAGGAGACCAGGACAAAGGCCATCAACCCAGAACGCAGGGCCTTGCGCCAGGAAGACGAGGAGGGGGCAGCTCCTCTCACCATCCTGGGTCATTCTTATTTACACAAACAATTAACAGGCACACATGCAAACCCAGCCAGGAACAGACCCGATAATGACCTAGATAATAAAGCAAGTCACTACTGCAGAGAATGGAGCAAGCAGCATATCACTCTTGTGCTCAAGTTAGTTTCAATTTTCTCTCCTCTGTCACACAGCTGTGTGGGGGCAGATCTGTTCTGATTCAGTGCAAAGGTGGCATCATTCAGTCAATCAGTCAGAGGCACTGATGAAGAGCCCTCCAAGAGCTTGACTCAAGACTGGGGTGAGATATGGAGGAAGGAGAAACTTCTGCCTCGGCATCTAGGAAACTACAGTCTAGGGTTGTATTATCCATTACAGTAGCCACTAGCCACATGTGGCTATTTAAATTAAAATGAAAAGTAAAGAAAATTGAAAATTCAACTCCTAAACCATACATACAGCTAGTGGCTACTCTACTGGACAGCACCAAAACCATTTCCATCATTGCAGAAAGTCCTGTTAAAGAGTACTGTGGTGCTAGTGGTAAATAATCTGCTTGCCGGTGCAGGAGACATAAGAGATGGGGGTTGGATCCCTGGGTTGGGAAGATCCCCTGGAGGAGGAAATGGCAACCCACTCCAGTATTCCTGCCTGGAGAATCCCACGGACAGCCTCGCGGGCTGTTATCCATAGGGTCACAAAGAGTCGGACACGACTGAAACGAGCGAGTACATGTGAACAATGAGAGACCACTTTCAGAGATGGCAATTAACCAAGAGCAAATTAATGGGAGGAAATGAAGGCTCAGACAAGTTCTGTCTTTCAGCCAGGAAATGGTCTTCTGATTCCTACTCCAGTGCTTAGAAGCATCCTGAGGACTGTCTTAACTCTAACACACTAAGTGTGTTTGGGAGGTGGTGGGTGCTGGATAAGTTATTGGAATAGAATTTTAAGCAATTTAGAAGCATGTTCTCTTAATCTGTAGCCTCCAGATAGGTGATTCATTTCTGGTTTCACTTCATCCATGATATTCTTCCCCACCTTCCACCTTAAAACACTCTCTCACTGAGAGTCACTCTGTGCTAGGGACTGGGCTAAATACTGTCACATATTTCATTTAATTGTCACAATTTTCTGTGATTGGGTTAGTGGTACCTACCTAAGCATCATCCATCCATCCCTTGGCTTTCCCAGGAAAGAGAGCCCATTCCCAGCTCTAGCTCTAGCTCCAGCAGTGGGCCTATTTGATCCAAGAGGAACAATTTGTCATTGATAGGCTGAGGAGCTCAGTTCAGTTCAGTTGCTCAGTCGTGCCTGACTCTTTGCGACCCCATGAACAGCAGCACCTCAGGCCTCCCTGTCCATCACCAACTCCCAGAGTTTACCCAAACCCATGTCCATCGAGTCGGTGATGCCATCCAACCATCTCATCCTCTGTCGTCCCCTTCTCCTCCTGTCCTCAATCTTCCCCAGCATCAGGGTCTTTTCAAATGAGTCAGTTCTTCGCATCAGGTGGCCAAAGTATTGGAGTTTCAGCTTCAACATCAGTCCTTCCAATGAACACCCAGGACTGATCTCCTTTAGGATGGACTCGTTGGATCTCCTTGCAGTCCAAGGGACTCTCAAGAGTCTTCTCCAACACCACAGTTCAAAAGCATCAATTCATCAGTGCTCAGCTTTCTTTATGGTTCAACTCTCACATCCGTACATGACCACTGGAAAAACCATAGCCTTGACTAGATGGACCTTTGTTGACAAAGTAATGTCTCTGCTTTTTAATATGCTGTCTAGGTTGCTCATAACTTTCCTTCCAAGAAATAAGCATCTTTTAATTTCATGGTTGCAGTCACCATCTGCAGTGATTTTGGAGCCCAGAATAATAAAGTCAGCCACTGTTTCCACTGTTCTCCGTCTATCTGCCATGAGTGATGAGACCAGATGCCGTGATCTTAGTTTTCTGAATGTTGAGCTTTAAGCCAACTTTTTCCCTCTCCTCTTTCACCTTCATCAAGAGGCTCTTTAGTTCTTCTTCACTTTGTGCCATAAGGGTGGTGTCATCCGCATATCTGAGGTTATTGATATTTCTCCCAGCAATCTTGATTCCAGCCTGTGCTTCCTCCAGCCTAGCATTTCTCATGATGTACTCTGCATATAAGTTAAATAAGCAAGGTGACAATATACAGCCTTGATGTACTCCTTTTCCTATTTGGAACCAGTCTGTAGTTCCATGTCCAGTTCTAACTGTTGCTTCCTGACCTGCATACAGGTTTCTCAAGAGACAGGTCAGATGGTCTGGTATTCCCATCTCTTTCAGAATTGTCCACAGTTTATTGTGATCCACACAGTCAACGGCTTTGGCATAGTCAATAAAGCAGAAATAGATGTTTTTCTGGAACTCTCTTGGTTTTTCGATGATCCAGCGGATGTTGGCAATTTGATCTCTGTTCCTCTGCCTTTTCTAAAACCATCTTGAACATCTGGAAGTTCACAGTTCACGTATTGCTGAAGCCTGGCTTGGAGAATTTTGAGGATTACTTTACTAGCGTGTGAGATGAGTGCAACTGTGCAGTAGTTTGAGCATTCTTTGGCATTGCCTATCTTTGGGATTGGAATGAAAACTGACCTCTTCCAGTCCTGTGGCCACTGCTGAGTTTTCCAAATTTGCTGGCATATTGAGTGCAGCACTTTCACAGCATCATATTTGAGGATTTGAAATAGCTCAACTGGAATTCCATCACCTCCACTAGCTTTGTTCGTAGTGATGCTTCCTAAGGCCCACTTGACTTCACATTCCAGGATGTTTGGCTCTAGGTGAGTGATCACACCATCGTGATTATCTCAGCTCTTAGCCAATCAGCGTATGGTATCCTTTTTGCCATAGCAATTAGTTAAGAAATGGCATGTGACTTCTTTGAGCCAATAGGACAAGAGGAAGTTAGTTAAGTGCTTCTGGGAAAGAAATTAGCTTTCTCCTAGGGGAGAGTGACTGGAGGAGAGTCTCTTTCTCCTGAACTTGTGTAGGCATAAAAGGCCTGGAACTGCTGCAGCCCATTCTCTGCTGCTGACATGTGCTAGGGCAGGGAGCCCAGATACAGAGAAAGAGAGAAGGCCCAGACTGAGCTGCTGCTGGTCCTCTGGTCCTCTGCAATGTCAGCCACTGAGCCCTTCCATTGTTTGAACACTGAGTTAGACTTTCTGTGACTTGTAGCCCAAGAACCTCAATTGATAACCCCATTCGGCAGATAAGGAAACTCAGGCTAAAAGAACTTCAATAACTTGCCCAGTCTGCTAGCTAGTAAAAGGCGGAAACAGGACAGAAACATAGATGTTCTTGATGCTAAAACACATGCTCTCGTTTCTATCATACTGCTTTTTCCCTTCATGAACTGTGTCTGTATTTCAAAGGATCTTGGGGAGAAACTGACAAGATAACCAAGAAATGACACCATTAGAGACATAAGAAAAGTATTTTACCTTGGATATTACCTGAGCTTGTTCTGATTGTCTTGGTTTTGTAGGCACATGAAAACCCAATGTGGACTTTAAAAACTCACTGGCAGCTACACTTTGTGGTCTTTTCTATGTATTAATCTTTCTGAGTGCCCTCAGAAAACACTTTGGGATCTTGGTTTTTTCTTTTTTTTCTTCCTAGAGTGGGTGGGAAGCTTCTAAAGAGAACTGCTGACAGTTTCACATCCACTGAATTAAATAAATACTTTGGCTCCTCCCAAAGACACAGCAAACTGAGCTCTGTGGCAGCCAGGCCTCACTTTACCCTTTGCTTTTTATTTATCAAGTGAGTAAATACGGGGAGCTTGCTGGTGAGCCCTTGAAGCTTGACTTAGCACCCTTCGATGCTGGAAAGCTATAGTCGTAGACCTTGAGACCTGTTTCAATATTTCTGGATTCATTCAGCACTCTGGGGAGAGGGAGCAATAATTTCCTTCTCTGTCTCCTTGCCACTCTCATGTGTCTCTTGGCTCTCTCCTCCAATGTTGCACTTGACCTTACCATTTAATGAAGGTCATTCTCCCTGCAAATATCACATTAAACATATTGGGAACTGATCAACTGAGAGATTTCCGAGCAGAAAGGTCACAGCTAAAGGCATCATTTTCTCTGCTCCCCTTGGCAATAGCACTGGAGCAGGGGCCTTGGTGGAGGCAGAAGGTACTCTGCCGAGGCAGAAGGTATCATAAAGATGTCTTGTAACATGTGGGATTAGCAGTTGAGGCATGCCTGCTGTTGCACTAAACAGGGAGTCTAACCTAAACAGTGCTGCCATGGAGAATTTTTGTCTGTGCTTTGGCAGAAGGGCAATTCACATCAAAAGCCAATGACCTGAAAAAATTGCTTCTTTTGATGATTGGGCCTAGTGACCAAGTTATTAGACATCTAAAGTTGCAAGTTTTCCCTACTCTCCTTGAGTTTTCCATCCCAGAAACACGTCCTGATTATGAAAGAACCACGTGTGCTGGACTTTTCTCCAAATAAAAGATGAGGGGCTAACAACTATGTCCTAAGTGCGTAACAAGTCATTGGGATGGTTCTGAACAGGATGCTGCTGCTGCTGCTGCTAAGTCACTTCAGTAGTGTCCGACTCCGTGTGACCCCAGAGACGGCAGTCCAGCAGGCTCCCCCGTCCCTGGGATTCTCCAGGCAAGAACACTGGAGTGGGTTGCCATTTCCTTCTCCAATGCATGAAAGTGAAAAGTGACAGTGAAGTCGCTCAGTCGTGTCCGATTCTTCGTGACCCCATGGACTGCAGCCTACCAGGCTCCTCCGTCCATGGGATTCTCCAGGCAAGAGTACTGGAGTGGGGTGCCATCGCCTTCTCCGCTGAACAGGATGAATTGTCCCCAAAGATGTGAGGTATTCTTGGTCTTTCTGCTTCCTCTCTTGGCACTTCCTTGCTCTCTAGCTTCATGCATCTGGTCCCTTTCTTATTCTCAGCCAGGTCCCTATTTTCAACATCAGCTTTGCCCTGCAGGTGGAACCGAGTACATGGGCCAAATGGGGATAAACGTCATCCCAAAGTCATACAAAGAGAGGCTGGCTTGGTCCCCAGCAGGTGTGAGTTAGACAGCACCTGCACTGCAGCAGGGCACCTGGCCCCACAGAGATGGGGCACAAGCAAGAGCCCTTGAATGTGTTCAGGTTGAACTGGGGTGCTTGGATGGGATGAGAGCAGTGGTAGACAGGGCAGAGGAAGTCAGGGAAGTGTCTGTGAGCACAGGTGCTGAGTCAGACAGACCTGGGTTTAAAACCTGGCTCATCCACTCACTACATGTGGGGTTTGATCAAGTTACTGAACTTCTCAGAGGTTTAGTTTTCTCATCCTTTACAAAGTAGTTGTTTAGGATGATTTGAAAGAATGCAAGTATCCATAGAGATGAAGCAGATTAGGGGTTGCCAGGGGCTGGGGAGGGGAATGGGGGGTGAGTGCCAAAGGTCATGGGGTGATGCACACAGCAATTCTTTCTGGGGGGATGAAAATATTCTGAAGTTAGATTGTGGTGATGGCTGTACAACTGTATAAATATGCTAAAACTCACTGAATTATATACTTTAAAATGTTGAAATTTATGGTATATGGATTATATATCAATTTTCTTTTAGTGGGAAAAAAGGAAAACATAGAAAACAGCACAGCATTATGTCCAGAATCCCGCTGTCATTAATGGTAGTGAAAGTTATATTCTTACTCCAGTTACAGTAGTAACAAACAGAATAGGCCCACTCTTAATGCATTAAGTCCTATTCCCAGGAATACAAAAAAAGAGCAGGCATTTTCCTAGAAAGTCCATTTAATTTGAAGTCTTAGGGGGGAAAGTTATAATTTAGCCTGTAAATAATTAACATTTTTATATTAATCAAATAAATACAGAATGTAAAATTTGCAAGATGCAGAAAGACCGATAACTTTAAATACCTTCCTAGCTTGAGAAGAACCCTTACCATTGTCTGCTGTAAAGCTTACTTCTTTGAACGATTTTGGGTGGAGTTTGCATGGTCAGACCTTTGTGGAGGGGGTGGCGGGGGGAATTTGCATTAGCTGCTGAGAATCTGAGGCTCTGGGGAAACTTGGCTCTGGGCATTATGATATCCTTCACCAGCAGTCTCAATGGGGACTTCTCAGACCATGCACTCTAGGGAGGTTGGTCTGCCCTCTGAAGCTGCGACAACCTTCTTCTTCCTCACCTCAGGACTCTGAAGATTGAACAGAGGACCTGAAGGGAGAAACTGACAAACCCATGGGCCTCTAAGCTTTGGGCAACACCAACTCAGGGATGTTTAGGAGACAAGGACCACCCCAAGGATTGGGTTCCTCCACCCCAAGCACCACACAGAAGAGGTGAGCAGGGTACAAGATGGCATCTGCTGGCCACAGAGACCTGCAGGCTTGTGCATCTTCCTGTGACTGACCAGTACATTGGATTGTTGTGTTTTTCATTTTCCCTCCACAAATACCCTAAGTGCTCACCCCAGCCCCCAGTAAGAGATCCCACCCTGCAAATACACCCCAGCAGCCTCACAGTCTCCCACTCTGATGTGAATGGGGGCAAGAATCTGAAAGAGGAATTGTACTGACTCTACAATGAAGAGACTCCAACAAAAATGATGTCTTAAGTAATGGTAAATAAATAATAAATAAAGTAAATAAATAATAAGGAACAGATTTTGAGTCTGGTTCCAAACCATGATAATTATGCACCATTTCAACCTAAGAAAAACTCAGTGATTCTGAGATTGAGACTGAGCCATATCAGCCTTCCAGAAAGGATTACTAAAAGGCAACTGTGATTACTGGGGGGAGATTTGGTTGGAGTCCCGTCTGTTCCCTCAGCACTGAGTGATCTTTTGAGATACTGTCTGGCTTTGTGGTTCTGCTCGTCAGCTGGAAACTCATTTTGCCAGCATTCGCTGGAGAAGAGAATTTAGAATAAGGCCTCATTGGACTTCATCCTAGGGGTTTCAGTCCCTGCAGTTCTAAATTTCCTGAGATAAGACTGTGGCACTCTTCCAGAACATGGCCCCAAGGTTGGAGCTCCAACCTGGGGTCATAGCCTAATACTCTGTGGTGTATGTGTGTGTACATGTGGTTGAGTGTGTGTGTGTGGGGGAGGTGGGTGTGAAGAAGGTGCTTGTGGTGGGGTAAGTGTGTTTGTGGTGGGGCATGTGTGTTTGTGGTGGGCTGAGTGTGTGGTAGGGTGAGTGTGTTTGTGGTGAGGTGTGAGAAAGAAGAGAAAACGTTCAGCTGGCTTCAGGTTACACTCTCACTGTATAAGCTGTATTGAGACTGGGGGCTTCCCCTTTAAGCCTCCATCTGGGACTGGGCCTCAGAATTGTTACCTTCCATTTTTCTCTCCTCTCCTTTTGCTCCTTTTTAAATGCCAGTTCAGGTGTCTGCCTGCCTCAGAGGACCAGGCCCCATGCAGACTAGCAGTCCCAGCCACAAGCGATTAGGGACTGTGGCTCTTCAGTCCAGGACATAGCTCTTCCTGGGAGTTCTGTTCCCGAGCTCTAGATTCCTTGTTCACTTGGCCAAGTCCGCCTGTTTCCATCCCAGGTCCCTCTTGTCCTGATTTCCAAGATGTTCTTCTTCTCCTATGCCTACTCTGCAGCACCCACGGGTCAGGAAGTTTTCTTACCACCCGCCCCACAACCACCCAAGGGAGTGGCTGCCCGGCTCTGCGGACCCGCTCAGCTCTGCCTCCTGCTTCCTCTGCTCCACCCACGAGCCTTCGCTCTTTGTTTCTGGCAGAACCATTCACCCACTCTCTGCTCAGGAGCGCTGACTCTTCACCGTGTATCAGCAGATTCCCCTCCCTAAGGTCTGCAGGGGAAGGGTCTCGTGGGCAGACACATGGGAAGAGAGGACAGGTGGTCTTCTCTTCACATCAGAGCATGCTGATGGATTACACAGGGACAGTGCCAGCTACAGTCATACGAGGCAGGTGCTGTTCAGCCCTGTACAGTGCCTCCAAAGCCTGGCACAGAGCAGGGCCCCTGCCGGTGGGCGCCTGGCTGAAGGCAGAGGAGGGAGGGAGCCACGGGCTTCTCGGATCACGACAGCTGCCTTGGACGGGACCTGAAGCTGGCTTTGGAGCTGGGTTCTGGTATCTCCTTCCTGAGATTGGAACTTGAAACTGAGGAAAGCAGGCGCTTGAGTTAGCCCAGCCCTTCAGGTGTCCGTGGCTGGTATCTGGCGCTGCCTCTCTGCCTCACCAGTCACACTGGGCTAGAGCACTCCGATGGTGCTTTTATGTCACACAGTCCAAGGCACACGACATTAATCACAACAACCTTGACCCTGAGTGACCAGACTACAACCCTAACCATCCTGTGAGGCAGACAGTGCCTTCACCACCATTTCCCTCCGATCTGATGGGTCCCTGAACGATGACCTGGCAACACAGGAGACCTGCCCCATGACCCATCCTCATACCCAACCTATGGAGAACTCTGCAGGCAGAACACCCGTGCTCTACCGCCAGCTCCTCCACTTACCTGCCGTGTGCTCTCAGACAGGTTACTCAACCTCTCTGGGCCCCAGTTGTCTACCAAGTGGGATATATTTAGTGTTGGGATAGTGATAACTTTGTAATGGGGATTAGTGAGTGAATAACACGACGTGTTGAGAAGAGTACTTAGAACGTGCCGGCTGTTACTGTTGACAGGAGAAGTGGCATCATGGCCACACATGTCCCAGTCCAGCTGCAGGGAAAGCCTACCACATGCGACGTTCTAGGGCCGAGATTACTGCTGCTTGCTGGGAGCCAGCTAACCGACAGTGAAATGTGATCCCTGCCATGAACAAATGCAGGACTTGCTTTCTGCTGAACTGTGGCCAGGTTTTTCCCAAAGACATCCACCCTGGCCCTGTCCCTCTTGAGACCGAGAGTGGCATCCCTTTTGGAGGGCAGAACCCCGCTGGCTTCTGGTGGCTGTCCCTTACCCAGCCTCCCACCAGAGTCCTGGCTGGGGGTGGGGAACCAAGCACCAATTGCTGGGTGTATGTAGACCATCTCCCACAGCCTGGCCATGGGTTGCCCCTGATGGACACCAGGTGGTAAGGTCCAAGTGGCATATCAGCCTGGCACTGGGAAGGAACCCACTAGCCTGGCCTGGGGGGCAGAGAGAACAACTCCCAAGGATGAATGGGGTCCCATCCCTCACTCTAAGAAACCAGGGGCTTGGCAGAGGAGTCCAGACACTGCCTCCAGTGCACAGCTCATGAGACGCTATTTGGCAGCCTGGGGCATACCTGAGAAAGTGAGACTGTGTGGCTGAGATGTTTCTCTGCAGGCTGGCTCCACTGAACAGCCCCTGAACTTTCAGCAGGAAGCTGCTGGGGGACCCCAGTCCTCAGAGGAGGGCTCAGGATTCACTCAGTGTGAGCCCAGCTTCCAGAAATGAAGTTCACTCTGGGGCAGGCGGGCCGGACCTGTAGGACCACCCAGCAAAGCTGTCCTCGGCAGCTCTCATAGGAGAGGAGCTGGTGAGGGCCGAGGGCTGCTCTTTAAACCATAAAGGATTGCACACCTCACGCTCTGTTGGTGGGGCCAATGGACAAGGAGGGTTAAACACCTGTTAATCGTACCTGTGTATAATGAGATGTAAAATTAGAGATGAGGAGTCCGTGTAAATGATTGTTTGCTGTTACTGTTTTAAAACTGGTCAATGCTGTATCCAAATCCTCTGTAGTTTGTCTGTATGATATCACTTTACACAATTAAAATGAAAATGAACAAAAAAACACCTGCGAGGTGCCACGTTACTCCACCAGCCAAATCACAGAGGCCTGCGTTGTCAGCCTGGCCTCTGTCAGCTGGACACTCATTGGTTTCTAAGGTTGGAAAACATCTGTTGCCCTTGTTTGACCCCTCTCCTTTAGACATGCCACAGAGAAGATTTGTAACAGTTATTTGCAAAAGCAGGTGGGGTGCTTTGAAGAAAAGCCTCCTACAAACAGAAAACACAGGCAGCAGGGGGCTCTGCCCTAAGGCTAAGACGATCCCCCGCCTGTCAGGCTCTGCTGTGTCAGCAAGGCTGCTGCCTTTCCCAGGGCAGCGCCCTTCGAGATCATGCAGAGGAGAATATGAAGCACAGCACTGTGGTCAGAAGACCTGAAATGCAGCCCCAGTCGGACCATGTGACCTTGGCTAAGTCACTCAGTTTTCTTCCCCTGAGCCTTATTCTATTCCCTGTGAGATGTAGGGAAGCAGAACTACTTTGCTTTAAAAATGTGTTGGCTCATGTTGGCTGAAAAAGCCCATAGAAAGTTCCAACTTCAGGCATGGCTTCATTGAGGGCCCTAAGGATGTCACTAGGTTTTTCCCCCTTGTCTTGCTTCCCCTGTATTGGCCCTGGTTCTGGATCCATGTGGCAGCTCTGGCCTCAGCCTCACACCATTACAGCACATGGGGCTGCAAAGAAAAGTGTGCACCCACAGCTTTCCATCCTGGCAAAGTCCAGGGATTCTCTCCACCTTAATCTGGTTAAGTCATGTGCCCACCCTGAACCAAGCAGTGTGGCCAGGACGCTGAAATGCACAGACTGACATCACTCGCTCACCGAGTGTTTGGGGAAAAAAAAAAAAGTGAGTGTTAGTAGCTCAGTCATGTCTGACTTTTTGTGACCCCATGGACTGTAGCCCTGCAGGCTCCTCTGTCCATGGAATTCTCCAGGCAAGAATACTGGACTGTGCAGTCATTCCCTTCTCCAGGGGACCTTCCCTACCCAGGGGTTGAACCCAGGTGTCCTGCATTGTAGACAGGTTTTTTTTTGTTTTTTTGGGGTTTTTTTTTTTACAGTTTGAGCCACCAAGGAAGCCCCATCTAGTGTTTATTGATCACCAACTACACGCCAGGCACTATTATATATGCTGGGGACACAGTAGGGACAAGACAGATCAGATCCCTGCCTTGTTGGGGCTAACTTACTAGTAGGAAAGAAAACAAATACATTGTGTAAGATGAATCAAAATGAATAAATGACAAGAATTAATGGAAAAAACCCACCAACCAAAGCAGATTAAGAAGGTAGAGAGTTGGGGCCCAAGTCCTTCTGATCGAGGCCCAAAAAAAAAAAAAAAAAAGAAGGTAGAGAGTGAAGCGGGATGACAGTGGAGCACTGTTTTAGATGAGATGGTCAGGGAAGGAGGCAGCCTTTGAGAAGCGGCCTGAATGAAAGAAGAATAGAGGCCGTGTGAAGACCTGGGCAGAAGGTGCAAGCGCAGAGGCTCTGAGGCAGAGCAAGCCAGGCTTATTAAGGAAGAGCCATGGAGGCCAGTGTGGTCTGAGCAGTGTGGGCCGAGGAGACAAGGAGAGAAGGTGGAGAAGTGGCCACAAGACGCTGGCCCTGCAGGCCAAGGGAAGGAGATGGAACTGTATTCTGATCATGGTGGTAAGACTGGAGGCTTTTCAAAAGGAGAGAGACATGAGTTATGTTTGATCAAAATTTCCACATACAAATGGTCAACACACACATGAACAGTTGCTCAACATCAGTAACCATCATTGAAATGCACATCAAATCCACAAGGAGCTATCACCTCACCCCTGTTAGGATGGCTTTTGTCAAAGATAAGAGATAACAAATGTTGGTAAGGATGTGGAGAAAAGGGAACCTTTATATGTTATTGGTAGAATGTAAATTGGTGCAGTCATTACAGAAAACACTATGACAGTTCTTCAAAAAATTTAAAAATTGAACTAACATGATCCAGCAATTCCATTCCTGGGTATATATCCAAAGGCATTGAAATCGGTGTCTAGAAGTGATATATGCCCTCCCTTGTTTATTGCCGCATTATTTCCAATAGCTAAGATTTGGAAACAACCTGAGTCCATCAGTGGATGAGTCAATAAAGAAAATGTGGTGTATATATACAAGGAAATATTATTCAACCAAGAAAAAGAAGGAAATCCTGACATTTGTGACATATATAGACTTTGAGTGCTTTATACTAAGTGAACTAAGTCACACAGAGAAAGTCAAAACCTGAATGATCTCACTTATATGTTGAATCTAAAAAAGCTGAACTCACAAAAACAGTAGAATGGTGGTTACTAGGTGCTGGGGGTTGAGAAATTGAACAGCTGTATTTTAAGGGTAGAAACTTATAACTAGTAGATAAATAAGTTATGGAGATTGAATATACAACCTAGTGATTATGCTCAACAATACTGTATTATATATAAACTTCAAAGTGACTGAGAGACTAAATCTTAATGATTCTCAACACAAAATAGAAGTGATAAATATGTAACAGGACAAAGTGTTAGTAAGGTTACTGTAGTAATCAAAGTATAATATTTCACTGTATCAAATAAATATGGAAGCCTTAAAAGTATACAATGTCATATGTCAATTATATGAGTTTTTGAGTTTTTTAAAAGATGAAAGACATACACAACAGGTGACAGCAACAACAGAAGATTCCATTGCCCTCATGTGGAAAGGGCAGGGTGAGGGGGAAGCAGGCACAGACAACAGCAGCTGGCAGGAGGCAGAATTGGGGAGAAGTGTCTGGACTCAGGATACATTTTAAGTTAGGGGTCCATCCCTGGAAGATCCTCACAACCTTCCCAAATGGAGATTAGGGGCTGTTGTCAGAAGAGGTGGTGATAGATACTGGTGGACAAAGATCAATAACTTTCCATTACTTCCACCATTTGCAGTTTCATGCAATTTTTCCTCTAGAGATATATTTTCACCATCGTCAGCTTTTTTCTGGGTTAGGGACTGTATCTCCAATCTCATTTCCTACCTCTAAGACCTAGAATCACTGCAAGGGATTTTAGAGATGATATGGTCCAACCCAGTCTGTTCACAGATGAGTATCCCATGTCTTTGAAAAATTCTGGGATTGTACAAAGTCCCCCCAAGCCAGTCAGGGCTGGAACAGGGCCGCAGCTCTGATTTCCAATGCTGGCTTTATTAATAGAACAAAGGCTCAATTTGGGAGGCTGCCAAAGACTTGTGGGGTGATGGGAGAGGGTTTAACCTACCAGCAGTCTCCATTAGCATCCCCCAAATAACCAGCAAGCTCAATAAACAAGGACCCCACCACTGACCATAAAGTTACCCCCAAGGATCCCATACAGGAATCCTGGAGCCACTCCTATGCTCAGTCACCAGCTCCTCATCAGCAACTCGAATGAGAGACAAGAGGCCAGACCATAAAAGGCAGGCACACAGATGGGAAACACCAGGGTAGTGCCTTATGTTCTTTTTTAGAGGAAACTATATCTGAAGTACAGGCTTGATAGTCCTGCTGGGAAAGCTGCCAGTGGACAGGTCATTGCTTCAGAGCTGAGGGACATACATTAGCCTCTGAGCAGAGCTGCAGTGCTGCAGTCTATAAAGCAAGAGGCACGGGCTGCTCTGCAGGACAAAACAGCTCAGGACCAAGGGCTGTCTGAAATTCTCTCCTGGATGCTCAGTGTGATGGCTGGTTTCTCTGTGGGAGAGGAAGCTGGGGGCCAAACTGCTTTGCACTTATGACCCAGCACGCTGCCTGACACTCAGGGGAAGACTGATATATGCTTGGTGAAGTCAGGGCCAGAGTGGCTGCATACCATCTGGGCTGTATTCTGAGTGACCGGAGGAGCGCTGCAAGTCACGAGGGTGGAGATGGGTTGAGCAATCTGTGGCTCTCACCAAAGCAGTGCAGTGGAGCTCCCCCCAGCCTCCCTCCCCTCACCTCAGTCTGTGGTTTTAATTTTCTTCTAAGAAAAATAATCCAGCTTCTCTTTAATCAGTAACCATGATGGTCGGGAGAAGCTGTCACAGAGCCAATGGGAGCGGTTCCTGTGTTTAATCATGAGAATGGCCCAGCTGTCCTCTCTGAGGAGGGCAGGGAAGTGGCGCCTTGGATGCCTTTCCATCCTCACCCAGTGCCCACCCTCATTTCGGTGGGGAGCCAGCTGGCTGTCTGAGGGGATGGACAAAGGGCATAAATACCGGTCCGTGAGCTCCCTGGGAGAGCAGGAGTTTTGACCGAACATCTCCCCAGATGACACAGGTAAGAAAAGCAGTGTCTCTGGTGGAGGCAGAGGAGTGGGAGGGAGGGAGTGCCTGGCCACAGGTCACTACTGCCTTCCTGGACTGATCAAGGCCATCCTTTCTCATGGGCCAGCTGGTGCCAGCCAGCAAAACCAAACGAGTATTGCAGTGGAGCAGGGGTGCTCATGGTGAGGATGTGGCAGGGGGAAGGGTGAGAAGAGGCTGCTGTAGTGCAATTTCAGGGAGATGGAGCAAGTGAGGGGTAACTGGGGTCCTGACTCCCTATTCTGACTTTAGCAAAGAAGGGATGGGGTCCCCAACACACACAGCCATTTTCTGCTTCTGACCTTAAACAGGGGAACATGGGGTCACCCTGCAGGGTGGCATGGTCAGTGGGCTTCAGGATAATGCTGAGAGCACTCTCACCAACAAGGAGGGACATGGCGTGCGGAAGTCATCGAGTGCTCAAGCTTTAGCCGGTGCTTCCTCTGCACGTGGCACCAGAAAGTGGTGCACTCCTACTGGAACCTTCCTTCCTGGTCATTCTGCCCCAACAGCCCAGTCAGTGTTGACCTGGCTCCTGGGCTCCTCCAGGCATCTCAGCCCTCACCCCAGCACCGTGTGGAGACCGAGGACATCCTCCAGCGCTTCTTGTATATGTCCCCATGTTTTAATTTACAATTTTCCTCTCTTCTTCTCTCGGTGGCAAACATGTCCAGGTGAAGAGCTGGCTTACATCTCCTCCACTACCTGCTGCCTCCTCTCCCCTGCACCAGGGTAAGTTCTGTGAAGCAGTACAGCTCTGGCTCCCCAGCCCCATGTGCTCTAGAAGAAGCTGCCCCTCTTTCCTCTCTGCACACACACAGGGAGCAGACATATTTTTCTAACCATTCTGTATTCAGCATTCTCCTTTCCTCAAAACTTTAGCTCCCAGAATATGTGTGTATGTGTTGGCCAAAATTTGCCCACCTTAAAACGAATCATCTCTAATATCTCTGCTGCTGCTGCTAAGTCGCTTCAGTTGGGTCCGACTCTGTGCAACCCCATAGACGGCAGCCCACCAGGTTCCCCCGTCCCTGGGATTTTCCAGGCAAGAATACTGGAGTGGGTTGCCATTTCCTTCTCCAGTGCATGGAAGGGAAAAGTGAAAATGAAGTCTCTCAGTCGTGTCTGACTCTTAGCGACCCCATGGACTGCAGCCTACCAGGCTCCTCCAGCCATGGGATTTTCCAGGCAAGAGTACTGGAGTGGGGTGCCATTGCCTTCTCCATGAAGGAGGGCAGCTACTATCATTTTAGCCTCATATACACAACATACAAAATGCCAGCTGTCCTTCTCTGGTAACCACTCACATCAGAGGTACCTCTGTGGCCTTCCCTTTGCAGATCACTTTAATTACAGGCACCGATGCCTATGGGGGATACGGTGCAAACTGGGAACCTTGGATTTCAGTAAAGTCCAAACTGCTTTGAAATCCAAATACAGCCAACCCTAAATTATCCATGGCAAGGAAAGGGAGCGTGGATAATCCCGAACAGCAGATGATTAAAAAATCATTTCTTTTGGCTTTGGGGAAGTGCCATATGCTATTTGCAACAGAGCAGCAAAATTTCCTCTCTAGTTGTGTTTTGCTCAGATTAATATTGCATTGCGCTTGCATTTCTCCTCACACGCCAGCTGACAGCAGAGGCGGTGAGACACGGGAGTCTGTGCGGAAGCGAGGTGAGTGGCAGGGGAAGCCAGTGCCCAGGGAAGAAGGGTAAGGCCCAGGTACTGATGAAAAATCAAAGGCTCTGAGTCTCCTCTCTCAACTTGAAAAGACATTAGAATGGAGGAGGAGGAAGAGGAAGAGAAGGAAAAAGAAGAAAAGGAAATGAATTTAAAAACTCTAAATGGAGAGACCAAGAGAGACAAGAGAGCAGAGCGTCCTGGGGCATCGCCTTACTCCCATCAAGCTTTCCCAGCAGACTCTTTAGGATCCCATGACATGAACCATCTCCTTAGAACACCTGTTCTGCTCTCTGCCTCCTTGCCTTTGTTTCAGCTGTACCACCTGCCTGAAAGGCCCTTTTCCTCTTGTGTCCTATCCACATTTCAGCCCCCTTTCAAGACCTAGCCAATTCCCCACCTTTCCTTCTCCAATCATATCCATCAGAAGCAATGTCCTTCTTTCTTTCTTCCACCCTGCTTCTGAATGCCCATGACACAGTCTTCTCTCTCTCAGCATACCTGGGGTATAAGCTCTGTGAGGACGGGGAGAAATGCTATGACAGATTTCTGATGGGCGTGGTATTCCCTTTAATACCTGGCCGTGTTTGGTATATGGCAGGTTCCCCTACCTAGAGATGGACAGATTAAACCTTGCAGAAGGTGTGAAGACACTAAACCCTGGTTTCAAACTTGAGCTGAGTTAGGCTTTCCTGTGGGACTTGGTTTCCCAGGGTCTTTTCCTGAAGATGATGCTTCAGTAGGCTATGGGAACTTGGAGTCAGGTGTTTGCTACAAGTGCTCAGGTGATTTCAACCATTGAGAATTCAGTTATAAAACACACAAATCAGGGACTTCCCCAGTGGTCTAGTGGC
Source organism: Giraffa tippelskirchi (assembly GCF_054371585.1). NCBI lineage: Eukaryota > Metazoa > Chordata > Mammalia > Artiodactyla > Giraffidae > Giraffa > Giraffa tippelskirchi. The sequence goes on from NC_137277.1 coordinate 99,443,722, forward strand.
TAAGACTCCCCACACTTCCAATGCAGGGGCCTGGGTTCAATCCCTGGCCAGGGATCCCACATGACACAACGAAAGATCTCACATGCTGCAACAAATATTGAAGATCCCACGTGCTGTAACTAAGCCCTAACACAACCAAATAATAAATAAATATTAAAAGAAAAGAAAACACACAAATCACCAATGCTCACACACTCAACAACTTTCATCCTTGTGTACCATTCACTTAGGTGAAACCTAAAGGTTAAAAAACAAAGATGCTGAGAAATACACTAGTGTTATTACTATTATTTCTCATACTTCTTAAGGCTGATTTCAGCATTTTCTTAAGTGAAAATAACTGCCAAGAGTAGAGGTTAAAATAGCACAGAGATTTACAACAGATTCTCCATATTTCTGTGAGCTGAAGCAGCACATTTTTGCACATTTTTTATCTTTGACGTCAGAGTGCAGCTAACAGTCCGCTTTGGTGTCCAGCACTGCCTGTCCACACACTAAGCTGGTCCTCGCTCTTCACTCCACCATCATGCCAATGAATTATGTGCATTGCTGGCACTACACTACACTACACTTGTTGAGTTTCACTGCTGTTTAAATAACTTCAAGGAGATTATACTGTCATTTGGTATTGCAATGAGAAATTGTTGTATACACAGAAGGCCATGAAAACAGAGCAGCAGGGCATAATAAATTTGATATTAGCGAAACAAATATTTACTGAAGGAACAAGCACACTTCCTCATTTTCTTGCAAAGAAGCAACCCATTGAAACAATTACTTTATAGCTTCACTTCTCAGATCAACTGGTACCAATTATGTTGGCCTCACCCGGGGCCACGAGAAAACTGAAGAATCTCAGGCCTATCTCAGACCTACTTCACAGTGGGTTTTGACAAGATTCCCAGGAGACTTGTATGAATATGAAAGTTTGAGAAGCAGAGCGTTATAGGACTTAAAGGAAGATATTCATAGGTAGATAAAGCTGAGTTATGTTTAGTTACTAAGATACGCACAGAAAGATTACCTATCACATGCTAGGCAAGAAAGCTTGCAAAGAGATGTCAGGGACTTAGAAGAAGATATGGGATATTATGAGAGATCATATCATCAGTTCACTTGAAAGCCCAGAGGACATAGATGTTTGGAAAAATACACATATCAGTGACTAAAATGTGATTCAGAAGAGTTAGGTGAACATGAACAAGATTTGCAAAACATGTTAACCAACTTTTCCACTGTTCTCCTTAGACAAGCATAAGAGTGATACATGGTAACAATACATGTTTAACCTTAAGGGGCTCTTTCAAAAAAGAAAAAAATTACATGAGCAAAGAAAGCATTTTGTCACAGTTTAATAAGGAACATTTTTCCTTCATAATACATAACATGGTGTATCTTAACAACCAAAGGCATCTCAGATTTCATGAAATGTAACTGAAAGTCCCACACACTTTATCAAATTGCTTTCTCTCAGAGTTTAAATTTCAGCAATCATTGCTTCACTCTGATACTTGCTAACACCAAGATATTTTTTACATAGAAAATAAAGTTTTGAGTTTGTTAATTCTGTTTTTTAAGTTTTACACTTTTTAGGTGCTCCAACTCCACGGTTTTAATCTCCTACTAAGAAAAACAGCTCGTCAGCTCTAGCCCCCATACTTTAGAATTTAGAGAGTTAAATAAGAATGGAGAGAATATGAAGTGAGAGAGGGAAATGAGGCAGAAAGACATGGGTCCAGACTGCCTCTAACAACTATCATATCTCTTTTTCCTGTTTTAAACACTCACCAACATAAAACGTTTAAAAAAACCTATTAGCTGCTTTCACAATTATTGTCTTTAATACTTAGAAACCTGTCAAACAGCTATCATTATCCTCTTTTCACAAGTGAAGAGAGTGAAGTCAGAGAAATAAAATAACTCACCCGAACAGAAGAGGGGATCTTCAGTGGTGGGACCAGAATTCAAAAAAGGTGTGCCCTCAGCACTGCCAAGTTGGTGTCTCCACGTGCAGCTCCGCCACGTACTTTGCAACACACAGCGCTGCAACCACTCCTGCTGGTGAATAATCCATACACTGTCCTCCGTGGACTTGCAGGCCTTCAGCTGAGTTGCTGCACTGACATTGCCTTTTACTGAACAACCCCTTAGGCTGCCTGAGCCCTCTGCCTTTAACCTGGGACCAGCCTCCCTGACTGTTCTTGACTTCACTGAAGTATCCAAAACTACAGAATTTCTTTCCATGTAAATGCCCCCAATTTTTGTAGTTTCTGAGAGCTCCCCTCTCCACCACATTTTTAAAAATTAGATTGCCTTAAGCTCACTTCACTTCTATCATTTAAAAGTATCCTATGTGACTGGCCCACACCCAACACAGCCAGTGCCATCTCACTGCTCACCTTTGAGCCTGCCTCATGGTCTCACCACACAGTAACTTTATCCTGGAGATTCGTACTCTTTCCTAGTAAATCAAAATGTTACTCTGAAGTGAACCCTCTTACTTCTCACTAATTACATGAGTGGTCCACCAGCCTCACTGACACTAGAATAACCTGGGAGCATTAAAATCAACAGGTCTCAAGCCACACTGGCAGCCAATTAAACCAGAATCTCTGGAGGTGGGATCCAGGATCAGTATTTTTTCATTTTGCAGGTGATCCCAATATGCAACCGTGATTGTGAGGCAGTAAATCATGCTACTTACCTCCTTCAGCTGTCCATTAACTCAGTTGTTGCTACCCTTTCCAACTAAGCTCTTTAAGTTAAAAGCCCTTTAATAATTGTCCCTTTTTAAGCCACTTTTCAAAACTAACTCGTTTTTATTGCAGAAAAGCATACATTTATTGTACAGTCTTTAGCTTTGCAAATACAGCTGTCAACTACAAATTGGCACTTGCCATTGGCATTTGCCGTCTACAAGGATTAAATCATGTGCTGCTGCAGCTGCTAATTTTCAACAACCCCTGAAAGTGGAGAGCAGAAATGAGGCACAGAAATAATGTCAGAAAGTCGGGGGAGACTGGCAGAACAGGTCTTCAGATAGATATCTTCAGGAGACAACTTAATGAGCCCAATTCTTGTATCTCCTCACATCTAGGATGACTGCTCCTCATGACTAGCAGCTCGTGACCTTCATGAGACTAGCAGAAACCTTCTGCAAAACATGTGTGCTTGATTGCAAATACTCCCCCTTCACCAAAAATGACATATATACAAACCTCTCCCCCGAACTCTTGGGAACAGTTTCTCAGAGCTATCTCTGAGCTACAGTCCTCATTTTGCTCCCAGTGAAACTTAACTTGCAACTCTCACACTTTGTGCATTTTTCTAAGTCAACACAACTGAGCAAAGAGAAGCAAATATAAATCAGCAATAATCTCACTACTGTTAACCTGTCCATGAAGATACCATCAGTATCTTTTCTTTGTATATGTTTTGCATATGTGCATTTTATTGTACATATGGTTTTGTAGCCTTCTTTTCTCATCTGAACATCTTTTCACTTGGACTTCTTTTCACTCTTGCCTTTTTGTCCTCTGTCCTGGCCTCCATAACTTTCACAATTCAGTCTTTCCTGGGTCTTTCAACCTGCCCTTCTGCTGTGAATTCTGAGGCCTCCTTCTATCCTAATGGGTGATTCAGTTCAGAAGCACTAAACATGTTCCTTTTGGAGCTGCTGCCTTTCCAAATGGCTCTACCACCTGGCTGCCCAACTGCTCAAGCCAGATGTACCTGAGGTCATCCTTGGACACTTGGACACTTCACACTTCGTTTCCTTTTTTTTTTGTTTAATTTTATTTGCGTATAGTTGATTCACAATGCTGTGTTAACTCCAAGCGCACAGCAAAGTAGCCACATATATTCATTCTTTTTTAGATTCTTCACCCACACAGGTCATCACCTCATATAGAGGTGATGAGATTCCCACCTCATACAGCAGGTCCCCACTGGTTTCCATTCCATGTATAGTATAGTCATTTCTAAACAATTATCAAAGCAAATTTATTGCACTTCTCAATATTTTTTGAATCCGCACAAATCTCTCCATCCCAAAGTGGCAGCTTCCTTCCATTGAGGCCACCATCTTTGCCACGGCCAAAACTGGTCTCCTTATTGTTTTCTTCTCTCTAGTCCACTCCCCATACCATCTGGGTGGTTTCGTGAAGTCAGTCTCATTACCTTTAAGGTAAAGTCCACACTCATTAAGACTGAAAATTTTCACGATCCAGCCCCTACTTATGTCAAGCCTCCTCCTTCCTCCTCCCACAACCCAACACATATCTGGGCCACAGTGCCTCAGAAACACTCAACTCTTTCTCTCTTTGTTCTGCCTAAAACATGCTTATCATCCCTTCTGATGGATGCCTGCTCATCTTGCAGGTCAGATAGTTTCTCACTTCTCTGGAGAAGTCTCATCTGACTCCCTAAATCTGGATTAGAAGCTCTCTTTGTGCTCCCCGGATATCCTGCACCTCCTCCACAAAGCACAGCTCACACTGCATTGTAGTCATCTCTGCTTGTCTGTATTCTCCTCCAGACTAGAGTGAGGGGCCACGTCTGTTTTCCTTGTCATTATGTCCCCAGCATCTAGCAACACATACTTAAGCCATTGGTTGAATGAAAAATGAATGACTGAATTTCTTCAGTGTGAATACAGCATGAAATCAATCTTCCAGCACAGAAGTGGGTTTATGCTGGATGTGATCTTGCTTGTTACTAAGAATATTAGCAAGCCAGGGTGATGTTTCTCTCCAAGCTGTAAGGGGACCCTGGGTAAGGGGGTGGCTTTTTCCTGTCTTTAGGGCTGTCCCCCAGTCTTTCTTTGCTTCATAGATTTTCCTACCTAATTTTCCCTCCCTTCAGGCTTTCTCTGTCTTCACAAACTTGAAGTCGAATTAGCCTAATTGAATTTTGTGTGAACTTAGTTTTGTTTTTCCAGAGAAGGCAATGGCAACCCACTCCAGTATTCTTGCCTGGAAAATCCTGTGGACAGAGGAGCCTGGTAGGCTGCAGTCCATGGGGTCACGACGAGTCGGACACTACTGAGCAATTTCACGTTCACTTTTCACTTTCATGCATTAGAGAAGGAAATGGCAACACACTCCAGTGTTCTTGCCTGGAGAATCCCAGGGACGGCAGAGCCTGGTGGGCTGCCGTCTATGGGGTCACACAGAGTCGGACACGACTGAAGCAACATAGCAGCAGCAGCAGCAGCAGTTTTGTTTTTCACAGTGGAAGCTCCTCATCTCCACGTTAATAAGACACCACTGTAACCCAAAGTTCTGTGGGTTTTCAAATAGAATCATGTTCATGAATGTCTGATGTTCGCTTGCTGTTGATACCAGCATCATCATTTCAGTGGTGGGGGGAGGGGAAGGAGTTAGTAAAAACCAGAGATAAGATTATGTAGTTTCCAGTCTTTATCTCAAGGAGTTTTGGCATCTTTCTTCAAAATGTGAATATTCAGTGCCTGTGAAATTAGCTCCATGACACCATCTGGGCTTAGATGAGGTTTTTATAGAGTCTTGAGGTGTATGGAATTGTGGGCCTTTTTTAAAGAAAAGAAATGCAAATTACATATACACTAATAAGCCTTGAAAAGTGCTTGTGAAAGTTGAGGCCTCCTGAAAATCAACCTTCATAAGGTAAATCTATTCTTCATTTTCATCTTCTTAACTTTCATAGCTGGAGAAACTGAGGCCCAGAGTGACAGGTCCACCTGTGAGTTGGCTTGAGGACTGATGGCTGACCTATCTGTCCCCATTCTAGGACCTACTGCTTGTTATGGGGCTAGACAGACTTCAAAAGTTAGCTAAAGAAAGCCTCAATTTCCTAGCTCATTCATATAGGTCAAGCCAGAAGGGTACCAACATAGATACATAAGAAATCAATGTGTTTTCAACAAGTTCAGGCTCTGCTTGAGCAGTGAGCTTCTTGATCTGGCAGGAAGGGCCCTGGGCTGGGAGTAGGGAGGGGAAGTTCTCTGAGTTCTTGTTTGTACTATTAAGCACCTACAAAAATTGACCTCCTTATGCTGTTTGAAGCTGATCGTGAATTTGGTGGAGCCAACAGTTTAGACAGCTGTCCAGTTTATAAGCTGCTGTACCACTTAACTGACTCCTGCAGGCTTGCAGGGGTAGAAGGTCAATCTTCTGCACTTCTACCTCCTGGCCTAGGAGCCATCCCAAGGCCTCTTACCTGGATTCCCTTTGTCTGCCTCACTTTTTGCCTCACAGGCCCTCAGTCTGGCCTGTTTATGACTTGGTTTCGCCTCCTGACCCTTGCTGTGGATCACGCTAACCCATCTGGGTACCCCAGTCAGTCCTGCAAGCTCCCACTTATCCAGGTTGGAGGCTCAGTTCCTCATTTCAGAAGAGTCCTGGTAAGACTTCAGTTTCCAACCTTGTCTTCCAGGTTGTCATTCTGCAAGCAGGAATGTACTGGGGGTCACACCGTTGATGCCTCCAGTCCAGCTGTGTGCCTTGGAGGACGTCCTTGCACCAGGTTCCTCATTTATAAAATGAAGGACTAGACTTCACACCCTTTGCAGCACCACAGTCTGCAGATGCTGAATAAAGTTGTAATGAAAACAAAGGAAATTTGCTCCTGTATCAGAGTGCTTTGTTGTTGTCACTTATGTCAGGGATAATCTCACCCAGGAATTCCCTGGCCACCCAGTGGTTAGGACTCTGCACTTGTACTTCAGGGGGCACAGGTTTGATCCTTGGTCCGAGAACTAAGATCCTGTATCCCACATGGCATGTCCACTCCCCTCCCCGAAGTATATATAGATAAGCACAAACAGTCCATATGGGTCCTTTTTACAACATTTTTTTGGCCACACTATGTAGCATGCAGGATTCTAGTTCCAGGACCAGGGACTGGCCCCCAGCCCCTGCACTGGAAGGCAGAGTCTTAACTGCTGGACCATCAGGGAAGGCCTCATATGGGTCATGTTGCTTCGCCTGCAGCTCTTCTCATGTTGAAAGAGGAACTCTGAGGGCTTCCCTGGTGGTCCAACGATTAGGAATCTGCTTTGCAATGCAGGGGACACAGGTTCAATCTTTGGTCCAGAAAGATTCCACATGCTGTGGAGCAACTTAAAGTAGTTACGCCCATGCATCACAACTACGGAGCCTGTGCTCTGGAGCTCCTGAGCCACGACTACTGAGCCCATGTGTCACAACTACTGAAGCCTGTGAGCCCTAGAGCTCGTGCTCCACAACAGGAGAAACCCTCGCAATGAGAAGCCCAAGCACCACAGCTTGACAGTAGCCTCTGCTTGCCCCAATTAGAGAGAGCCTTCAAGAAGCAATGAAGTCCCAGCGCAGCCAAAAATAAATAAGTGTTAAAAAAATTTAAAAGATGAACTCTGAGATGTTAAATTTCGATGCAAAGAGAAAGGTGCGGCATGAGGCCAGGTGCAAGCCTTGGAGCCAGTGTTACCAGCTGTTTACACTTGGGCAAAGGCTGTGGCAAACAGGACTGTGTTTGACAGTGAACCAGCAGGGCACAGAATGAGCTCAATAAAGGGTGTGTGTGGGGGGGTACTTAACACACCACCCTCTCTGAGTTGGTGAGTGGGCACAGAAGCCAGTTATGAGGATTCGGGGTAGGAACTAGAGACCCCAGGTAGGTTTGGAACTGAGGGCAGGAGGTTCATTTGGGAAAAATTCACAGAGCTGTTGAAAAGAGCCTGGGCTTTTTCACAGAGCACCAGCCCCTCTCCTTTGATGGGGAAGACAGGGGGTCACATACAGTGGTGCTCAATTAAGGGCAGAGTCCCTCCTTTCGAGGGAGTATGAAGTGTGTCCAGAGCATGGCCCATGGGAGTCATGGCTCACTCCCACCAGGCCTTGGGCACTCGGGGTGGCTCAGGCCGGGCCTCTGTATTCTCCCTGTGGGTGCTCCAGGCTTGCTGACCTCCAGAGTCAATGTTAGTCTGGCTATTGTTGGGCCAGTTACATTTGCCAAAACTTTAAAACAACTCATACAATTACATGCCTGTACTATAACTGTACTCACAGCTCTGAACGGGGTTCTTGTGCAGGCAAAACCCCCAGAAGGCCCAGGGTAGGGGATGGGGTCAACCCTGCTTTTCCCAGTCTGGCTGCCAGCTCTGTGGTTGCAGCTGGCACTGGGGATGAGGCTGGGGCTGTTCACATCCCCACTGAAACCCGTGTCAGTGACGGGGGTGGTGAACAAACAGGGGATTATCTTGAAGCTTCCCCGCCCTGTCCTTTGTTGGGGAAGCAGAAGGGCAGGGACTAGCAGAGTCCGGCTGTTGCAAACCCAAGTGCTCCTTGTACAGAAACTGCCCTCCAGCGCAGGCCTGCTCAGGGGGTGCAGCCCTGCTCGGGGACCGCAGCCTGCCTCAGGCCCTCTCACTGGGCAGACTCTCCCACTGGGCAGAGGAGGGAGTAGGCTGGACTCTCTGCACCTGGGCTGGGCTGGGGAATATTAATAGTGATTATCTGGGCATTTTTGTGCCAAACACTAAGCTCAGCACTCAAATTACATTCACCACAATTGACCCCATAAGGTAGATGCTTCCTGCAGCAGTGTCCCTGGGGTTAGAGAGGAAGGAGCAGGTGCCAATGGATTGTGTTCAAGGCCCCAGAAAGTGCAGGGCCAGGATGTGAATCCAGCTCTGTACAGCTTGTATTCAAGCTCTTCACCTCCACAGAACTCACATCTGCTGTGCAACTGTAAGCAAACTGCTTGACCTCTCTGAGCTACAGGTGCCTCATCTGTAAAGGGAATTTAATACAGCTCCTCTTAGGGATTAGATGAGATTAGGTATGAGAGCCTGGCTCTATTCCTGACACACAGTAGGAGCTAAACTTGGCTCTTTAACCTTCCTTGAGATTTTGGATGCTCTCATTGGGGTCCAAGGTGGGCATGAAGGATGTGGTGGTCACTTTTTGCTTCCCTTTTAACTCAAAGCATGTGACTCTGGGAGCATGTAGGTATCCATCAACCATGGAAAATCCATGAGCTGGGCAGTGATTGGCCTCTGGCTGCATCCTGACCACTCCTTCCCTGACAAGTGGATCCATCTTGAGCTGGTCCCTCCTGCTAGGTTGGGAGAGTGTGTGCCCAACACCAGGAAACTACAGAGCTCTGCCCTAGTCTAACCAAGATGCCCATCCTTCCCCTGGACCTGCTCTCCCTGAGGTCAGAATCCCACCTCCTCCTCCTATCCTGGCCCCATTCCTGGGAATCCTGACAGACAGTGTGACAGGCTGAAAAAGCTCCTCAAAGATATCCACATCCTGATCTAGAACTTGTGAATATTATTTTGTGTGGTAAAAAAGGACTTTACAGATGTGATTAAGGACCTGGAGATGGGGAGATTATCTGAGCAGGCCCCACATGTAATCACAAGAGTTCTTATAAGAGAGAGAGAGGCAGAGGAGGTGCTCACACAGAGAAAGCAGAGAAGAAGGCAATGTGGAGAAGGAGGCAGAGACTGCAGTGATGTGGCCTCAAGCCAAGACTGCTGAAAAACCAAAGCCCAGATATTTATTCTTTCACAGATCTGAAGGTCAGAGTTTGAAAATCACTATCACAGAGCCACACTCTGCCCAGAGGCTCTGTGGAGATCTGTCCATCAGTTCTTCCAGGTACTGAGGGTTGCCAGCAGTCTTGGCTTGCGGCCACATAACTGCAGTCTCTGCCTCCATCTTCATATTACCTTTTTCTCTACTTTCTCTGTGTGAGCTCTCCCTCTTTGCATCAGGTGGCCAAAGTGTTGGAGCTTCAGTTTCAGCATCAGTCCTTCCAATGAATATTCACGGTTGATTTCCTTTAGGATTGACTGGCTTGATCACCTTGCTGTCCAAGGGACTCTCAAGAGTCTTCTCCAGCACCACAGTTTGAAAGCATCAGTTCTTCAGTGCTCAGTCTTCTTTATGGTTCAACTCCCACATCCATACATGACCACTGGAAAAACCATGTGCTGTGCTTAATTGCTCAGTCATGTCCAACTCTTGGACACCATGGACCGTGACCCGCCAGGCTCCTCTGTCCATGGGGATTCTCCAGGCAAGAATAGTAGAGTGAGTTGCTATGCCTTTCTCCAGGGGATTTTTCCAATCCAGGGATCAAACCCAGGTCTCCCACATTGCAGGTGGATTCTTTACTGTCTGAGCCACTAGGGAAGCCCATATGGAAAAACCATAGCTTTGACTAGATAGACCTTTGTTGGCAAAATAACATCTCTTCTTTTTAATACATTATCTAGGTTTGTCATAGCTTTTCTTCCAAGGAACAAGTGTTTTTTAATTTTATGGCTGCAGTCATCATCCACAATGATTTTGGAGCCCAAGAAAATAAAATCTGCCAACATTTCCATTTTTCCCCCATCTATCTGCCATGAAGTGATGGGACCGGATGCTATGATCTTAGTTTTTTGAATGTTGAGTTTTAAGCCAACTTTCTCACTCTCCTCTTTCACTTTCTTCAAGAGGTTCTTTAGTTCTTCGCTTTCTGCCATAAGGGTATTGTCTTCTGCATAGCTAAGGTTATTGATATTTCTCCTGGCAGTCCTGATTCCAGCTTGTGCTTTGTCCAGCCTGGCATTTTTCATGATGTATTTTGCATAGAAGCTAAAAAAGCAGAGTGACAATATACAGCCTTGATGTACTCCTTTCTCAGTTTTGAACCAGTCTGTTGTTTCATGAACAGTTCTAACTGTTGCTTCTTGACAAGCATACAGGTTTCTCAGGAGGGAGGTAAGGTAGTCTGGTATTCCCATCTCTTTAAGAATTTTTCACAGTTTGTTGTGATCCACACAGTCAAAGACTTTAGCATAGTTAATGAAGCAAAAGTAGATGTTTTTCTGAAATTTCATAGCTTTTGCTATGATCCAACGGATGTTGGCAATTTGATCTCTGGTTCCTGTCTTTCCTAAATCCAGCTTGAACATCTAGAAGTTCTCAGTTCATCTACCACTGAAACCTAACTTGGAGAATTTTGAGCAGGATGGGTCAGGGTGAAACAATATAATGCTAAACAGCTCTTGGAATCAAGAACTGTTAAAGTTTTGTTGGCATCTAGGAAAAGGAGGAGATGAAAGGCTGTAAGACCAGCCAAAGGGAGATGGCACAGGGGTCTAGAAAGAGCTCTGGGAGAGCCCAAGGCACAGTGATATGGCACAAGGCTGGAGCAGGTCGGAGACGGAGCAGGAGGAAAAGTCCCACTGACAAGTAAAGGCTATCAAAATTAGGAACAGTGATGTTTGCTTGACAGTGAATTTATTTTCTACTCTGTGCTGTAATTACCGCCCTTTAGCCAGAAAACCTTAAGTAAAATCTCTTACATGAGCCTGTGCACAAAAAACTTTGCAGGAGAGGAAGACAAGTGTTCAGCACCATTCCAGGACATCTTAAGAAAGGAGAGAGGTGGGCACTACATGAATTTTGGTGACAGTGAGGAAATAGCTGGCAGCAAGGAATGATAAGATGGATGTAAGCCCCTGCCCTTGGAAATTCACACATATATTGGGAGATGACAGACCTCCTGCAGTAGGTGCAATGGGGACTTTCCTTGGTATTGGTGAGAGTCTCTCTGATAGAATTTGTGTATGTGTGAGTATCAGAAGGTTTATTAAATGATTGAAAGGCTAATAAAGGATGTTCTAGAGATGGAGATTAATAAAAAAAAAAACACAAAACTTTTCCTTTCAATATTTCCCTTCTTTCTTCTAAGCTAAGTGTGCAAGTATTTTAAATTTAAATAATTGTTTTTACGTCAAATCAATTTTGGAACAGAGAGAGTTAGAGGTTTATAGACTCCCTCGATGGTCAGCGGTTGCTGATTAATGATGCTGGAGTCTGTAATTATACTGCTGTCAGGAGACTGAGTGTCCTCGATAAATCCAGGTTCATCTGCCTTTCCAAGACACTGGGAGAGGAGTATCTTGATTTATCCCCCAATTGGCACATATTCTCTTTACTGTACCTTAGAGAGCGCTCAACTACTTAATGGTTTGAGAGGTCAATTTTCATCTTGCTTGTATTGAACAACCTAGAATTTAAGTGTCCTTGCCCCTGATTTAAATTGGACCTTTCTTCTTACTGCCTTTTTGGTTCATTCTTCTCTCCCTAACTAACCTCATTCATTCGAAAAACTGAGTGCGGCAAATTGCAAAAATAGTTGTAAGTCTCCACTCTTTTCTGAATCTATCCCCTTTAAAATGTGACTTTGCCACTCTTCTCATTAAGGGATGGAATAATGGAATCTATTTGGCTATCCTTTGAGCCTGAGCTGACCTTGTGACTTGCTTTGGCCAACAGAATGCAGTGGAAGTGACAATGGAAGTTTTCAGTCAGATCCTCAAGAGTCTTTTCGCTCTTCCACTCTGAGGACCCTGCCAGATGCCACGTGAAGAGGCCCAGGCTCAGCTACTACTTCACGAGAGACATGGCCGCCACCCTCCCCTACTCTCCCCAACCTTCCCGCATCCTCAGATCAAAGCCTACATGACCTGCAGCTGAGCCCAGCCCAAAGCAGAAGAACCACACAGTTAAGCCTGGCTTAAACAGACTAACTGCTGAATCATGAGCTAAATAATGACTGTTTTAATTTTGGTTCACTATGTAGCATTATTATGGAAATAGATAACAAATACCCTGGGTTCCTATCATATAATACCACTGTTCTAGAGTCAGGAGCCACAGAGAGTGAAAGATACAGAGATGGCATAGCTAAGACATTGCTGTTACCCTTGAGGAGCTCACAGTCTAGTGAGGCAGACAGGCTGACAAACATATTATACAATTGCAACAGGAAGTGACAAGTAGATTAATTTTATTGACCATCATCTATATGCCAGGCATAATGCTAAGCATTTTGTTAACATTCTCATCTCACTTAGTCTTTACCGCAAGCTGAGAAACCTGTATGCAGGTCAGGAAGCAACAGTTAGAACTGGACACGGAACAACAGACTGGTTCCAAATAGGAAAAGGAGTACGTCAAGGCTGTATATTGTCACCCTGCTTATTTAACTTATATGCAGAGTACATCATGAGAAATGCTGGGCTGGAAGAAACACAAGCTGGAATCAAGATTGCTGGGAGAAATATCAATAACCTCAGATATGCAGATGACACCACACTTATGGCAGAAAGTGAAGAAGAACTAAAGAGCCTATTGATGAAAGTGAAAGAGGAGAGTGAAAAAGTTGGCTTAAAGCTCAACGTTCAGAAAACTAAGATCATGGCATCTGGTCCCATCACTTCATGGCAAATAGATGGGAAAACGGTGGAAACAGTGTCAGACTTTATTTTTTGGGGCTCCAAAATCACTGCTGATGGTGATTGCAGCCATGAAATTAAGAGTCACTTACTCCTTGGAAGGAAGGCTATGGCCAACCTAGATAGCATATTTAAAAGCAGAGACATTACTTTGCCAACAAAAGTCCGTCTAGTCAAGGCTATGGTTTTTCCAGTGGTCATGTATGGATGTGAGAGTTGGACGGTGAAGAAAGCTGAGCACTGCAGAGTTGATGCTTTTGAACTGTGGTGTTGGAGAAGACTCTTGAGAGTTCCTTGGACTGCAAGGAGATCCAACAAGTCCATCCTAAAGGAGATCAGTCCTGGGTGTTCATTGGAAGGACTGATGTTGAAGCTGAAACTCCAATACTTTGGCCACCTCATGCGAAGAGTTGACTCATTGGAAAAGACCCTAATGCTGGGAAGGATTGGGGGCAGGAGGAGAAGGGGACGACAGAGGATGAGATGGTTGGATGGCATCACTGACTCGATGGACATGGGTTTGGGTGGACTCCGGGAGTTGGTGATGGACAGAGAGGCCTGGCGTGCTGCAATTCATGGGGTCGCAAAGAATTGGACACGACTGAGCGACTGAACTGAACTGATGAGGCTGACGCTATTATTAGCCCATTTTAGAGAATAGAATACTGAGACCTATGGAAATTAAGTCCTGACTCCAAAGCCCATGCTTTACCTGCCAGCTCCTGATGTCCCCCTATAACCTGTATACATCTTAAAGATTCAGAGGAAGGGGCAGCTGACACTCAGGGGTTGAGGGGAAAGCCTCAGTGGATCCCGGCTGATGGTACACACTGGGAACTGGAGGTCACAGGCCACTGAATCAGTCCAGGGGTGAGTTGTGGTGATAATGAACCAGGGAAGCTGGATAACGTGCATGCGGGCTGGGGCCCTGCTGGGGAGCAGGTAATAAACATCTTCACCTCAATTTTGGGTGGAAGCTGAATAAGGCAGGACATCACCCAGGGGAAGAAGGGGTAAATGCGGACAGGAGGGGTTTTGTTGTTCTCTGTGTTAAGAAGCATTTCTGCTTTTCTCTGCAGCAGAGCATTCAATGCCAGATGATGCCCAATTGGGAATTTCTGCCTGGAATGGAGTTCTGAAAAACATATCACTATTAATAGGAAATTCAGTTTTTCCTTCTGCTGCTTTCTTGGCAATGCCATTTTCAGATTTTTAAATAGATTGTCCAGCTTTCTTTTGAGGGCTTGCTTGCCTGAAGGGATTGCTACTGTAACGTTATGGTATGGGATGTGCCTGTCCTGGCAGCTCCTTACTTACTGTTCTATCCAGAATTTCCTTGTTTCTAAAATGTCCACAGACAGAGAGTAGGTCCTGACAGCTGCCTAGGCTGACTTTAGACTGTGAGGTCCTTGCAGGTAGCACCCAGGTCCACTCTATCTATTGTTCCTTTATTATAGGCAGAGGTCTGCTGTGGGGAAAACAGCTAACAGGTATGGAACACTAGGTATCAGGCATTGTTGTGTTTATATGTGTCAATTCATAGTAACATACACACTCCCATTTCTGAATTTTACAGATTAGGACAAGAACGGGAGAGGCCAACTATGTTTGAGTTCCCAGAGCTGGCAGGAAGCAGGGAATGGATTTGAGCAAAGCCATGTGGTTCTGATGGAGAAGGAAATGGCAACCCACTCCAGTACTCTTGGTTGGAAAATCTCATGGATGGAGGAGCCTGGTAGGTTACTGTCCACGGGGTCGTGAAGAGTCGGACACGACTGAAGTGACTTAGCAGCAGCAGCAGCAGCATGTGGTTCTGAAGCCCACAGTTTTAAACTCTCTGCTTTCAATGTATAGAAATGAAATTTCAGGGACAACAAACTAGGGGAAGTGGGGCTGGGGAGGTGGGTGGGGTCCTTCACTTTTTCCATTATAAAGTTTGGTTGAGGTGAATATGTAATAAAAATGCAAATCTAGGGAAAGAAAACAAAAAGGGTCCTATTTTTTTACTTAAATCATGAAATGTTAGTGCTTAAATGACCTTAGAGATGATCTAGCCCAAGGAGAAAACTGTCCTGAAGGTTAAGCAATTGTCCCAGGCTGCTCAGCGAGGTGGTGATGACAGAATCTGGAGAAGAACTTTCTGTCCTGACTGTCCTTGTCACTTCCTCTCAGCTCCTCCCTCAGGACAGTATTTGTGCTCCACCTGAGGGTGGAGGCAAGGTCTGAGTTTGAGTTGCCTGCTCTTTCACCTGACTTTCTACATTCTTCACTTAGTGAAACATCCTTAAGGTCCATTCAAGTGTGGTCAGTGACAGGATTTCCTTCTTTCTCATGACTGAATAATATTCCAGTGAATGCAGATCTCACATCTCCTTTATCCGTTTATTCCCTGATGAATCTTTAGGTTGTTTCCTATCTTGGCTATTGTGAATAATGCTGCAAAAATCATGGGAGTGCAGTAACCCCTTTGATATCCTGTTTTCATTTCCTTCAGATATATAACCAGAAGTGGCATTGTTGGGTCACCTGGTAGTTCTATTTTTAACTTTTTGAGGAATCTCCATACTGTTTTCCATAGTGGTTGCACCAGTTTACGTTACCATCAACAGTGTGCAAATGTTCCCTTTTCTCTACATCTTGACAACAATTGCTATCTCATCTTTCTGATGATAGCCATTCTAACAGGTGTACATCACACAGAGAAAGACAAATATGCTATGATATTACTTATATGTGGAATCTAAAAGGCCAAACTCATAAAAACAGAAAGTAAAATGGTGGTTACCAAGGTCGGCAGGTAGGGAAATAGAGATGTTATTTAAGTGTACAAACTTGCAACTAGGAGGTTAAGTCCTGGAGACATAATGTACAGTATAGTGAATGTAGACAACAAAAAATATTGTATTATAATCATCAAACTTGCTCTAGATTTTAATTATTCCCATCACAATAAAGAAATGATAATTACGTGATGTGATAGCTACCATGACAACCAACCATATCACGATGTATAAATGTATCAAATCAACATGCTGTACATCATACATGCACACAATGCTACATGTCAAATCTGTTTCAATAAAAGATAACTAGACAATGTATATCCTTTCCTTCCTCTCACCATCACTAGGTCTGCTTCAGCTGTAGAGGGCTCTTATGCTGGCACCAGGCTGATTACAGTCCTTTTCTGGGGTCCCTCCTAGGCCCACCATTTGGATGTGCTCCATGTTTTCTTTCTTAATTAATTAATTTTGGCTATGCTGGGTCTTCATTGCTGTGAGGGCTTTTCTCTAGTTTTGGGGAACAAGGGTTACACTCTAGTTGTGGTGCGTGGGCTTCTCATTGCTGTGGCGTCTCTTATTGCAGGCACAGGCTCTAGGGTGTGTGGGTTTCAGTAGTTGTGGCACACAGGCTCTAGAGCACAGGCTCAGTAGTTGTGGTGCATGGGCCTAGTGAACAACTAGGCGTTATGTGGGATCTTCCTGGATCAAAGATTGAACCTGTGTCTCCTGCACTGGGAAGTGGATTTTTTTCTTTTATTTCTTTTTTTTTTTTTTTTTACCACTGAGCCTCCAAGGAAACCCACTCCATGTTTTTCTGACCTCCCTCCCAATCAAATCTGTCTTGTGTCCATGTCTGATTCCTTGATCTATCTGATCAAGCTGGAGAAACTAATTCAGGCTAACAAGTGAATGTCTGAGACTATTTTCCCCTTACAGATTATAGCTAGATTTTTTAACAGCAGCCATTAGTGACTTACAAGACTCCTGTAACCATTGCAGCAGCTAGGCCTGGCCAGTGGGGAAAGTCTTTAAGAATTCAATGCCCCAGTTAATGTTCTTAGTAGCAAGAAGAATTGCTAAGTAGGAAGGAAGAACTAACTGTAGGCACCACTAAATTCCATTCCCTGGAGAGGCCAGTCAGACAAGCGACCTCAACTACAAAAATCCCTTGTTCTCTCTCATCTCTTCCCCACTAAAGAAGTGCCCTCCTCTATGACCATTTTGACATCACCGGAAAGGAAGATAAACATCAAGGTCTTCAGACAGGGGCTGTTTGCTGGGCCAAATGTTTAGTTTTTATAGCATCATCCAGTGTGTCATTATATTCCAGTGTTTTGCCCTCACGCAGAACCTCCTTAAAATAAGAGAGTGGCCATTTCCTCCTCCTGAGTCCCTGAAGGCAATGTGGCAGACAAGTCACTATTGTGTGGTTCTGGGAGCAGGAGGCATGCCACTTGGATGTTATGTTTATTGGTAACATCTCTTCTCAGTAAATCTGCTTTCTGAAGTCCCGGCCACTTCCTCTCTTGAGTCGCACAGTGGGCTATGGTGGCTGAAGAGGAAGTAAGGGTCAGGGAGCAATTTTGATCCTCATCCTGTATTTAGGATTCTAGCTTCCCCTCACTTCCCCAGAGGTTTGGTTCTGGAAAACAACACTTGTTTTCCATAGAACAAAGGTTTCTGGAAAGCAGGAAGGCCATCCTGGCAGAGCCCTGAGTGGGGCAGGGAGGGATGTTCTAGAAGCCCTGTGGGGGTGCTTCTGCTGGGGAGGCCCGAGGAGATGCAGCTAGGATTCAGGACACAGGATTCTGGTGGGCAGGCCCAGGAGGTCACACTGTACCCACATCTGGCAGGACAGGGCCCCAGTTGGGAACTGCAGGGACTCAGCAATTACTAGCAGCCTCTGCAGCTCAAAGGCTACAGATCCACTTCTGGGTCTTCTAGGAACACACATTTTTTGGAGCTTCTGTTCATCATTTGCAAAATGAAAATAGTAATACTTTCCCCTCGTACCTTGTAGAGGTAATGCACAGATAACAAATCAGTAACTAAAAGAGAGTAAAAGCACAGGTTATGAGAGCTGAAAAATGCAAAAGATTACTATGTTCCCTCCAGCCCTGCACTGTGCTTGTTTCATCAAGACAGAGTGTCCAGCCTTCTGGAGACCTGGGAGGACAGCTCACATAGTGAGATGCCAGTGCTTGCCCTTGTAGAGCCTGGGTCCTGAGATAATTCCCTGGCTTATGTGTGTGGCTCAATATTTCCAAAGTGGACACTATTACAGGATATGATCAGATATTCTGGGAAAACGTATTTCATGTTCACATTTATTTGGTGAACACTGGATCAAAAAATTAAGCACTTCTGTACTAGAGATCTCAGAGCCTTTAATATGCTAATTGCATTAAGAATCTCAAAGGGAAGGACATATCATGCAGACTTTCCTAGATACTTCTGATTTCAGAGAAATACTTTTCTCATGGCACAACTCTCAAACAGAGTGGTAGGTGCCAATGTTCATTCTTATGCCTTTGGCTATACAAAATATCTACAGTTTTTATTGATTTTTAGACTAAACAAGATTATGCTGTTCTTGATACCAGATTCACATAAAAAAAGAAATCTTCTGCTAAACACCATTCTCTTAGACTTTTGTTTCTGGGAAGGTGGAGTAGACATAATTTTCCCAATTCTTCCTGCTAATCACCACTGGAAACCACCAATGGACATTGCATATGAAACAAACATAGAAGATTTTGAAAGGTGGAGAAGAGAAGGCAACAGCTTGACCAGGAAAGTTGACCCCAGGAATGACAGAGTGATTTTTTTTTTTTTGCCTCATCTACCACAATGTGAAGCTAAAGAAGCTGGAAATGGAGAAAAGGGAACCCTTGTACACTGTTGGTGGGAATGTAAATTGGTACAGCCACTATGGAAAACAGTATGGAGGTTTCTCAGAAAACTAAAAATTGAACTACCATATGATCAGCAATTCCACTCTATAATAAAACAGAAGCACTAGTTTGAAAAGATACATTCATCCCCAATGTTCATTATTTACAATTGCCAAGATATGGAAGCAATTCAAGTGTCCATCAACAGATGAATGGATAAAGATGTGGTATAAACATACAATGTAATACTATTTAGACCCAAAAAAGAATAAAATTTTGCCATTTGCAACAACATGGATGGACATGGAGAGTAAGTATTATGCTAAACGAAATGAATCAGAGAAAGACAAATACTGTATCATATCACTTATATGTGGAATCTAAAAAATACAATAAACTAGTGAATATGACAAAGAAGAAAGAGATTCACAGAAATAGAGGACAAACCAGAGGTTAGCCTGTGGGGAGAGGGAAGGGAGGACACGGGTAGGGGATTTAGAGGTACTATCTACTATATATAAAATAAGCTATAAGGATATACTGCACAATGTGAGGAATCTAGCCAACATTTTATAACGACTACAAATGAAGTACAAACTTTAAAAATTGTGAAACACTATATTATACACTTATATTATATATCAACTATATTTCAATTAAAAAATAATTTTTAAAAAAGAAGTTGGAAATGGCAATAAGCATAGACAAAATAAATTTCCCACTCATCAAATTTCCTTCTCATCAAAGGACCAGGAAAGAGGCCTTCTTCAGTTCAGTTCAGTCGCTCAGTCGTGTCCGACTCTTTGTGACCCCATGAATTGCAGCACGCCAGGCCTCTCTGTCCATCACCAACTTCCAGAGTCTACTCAAACCCATGTCCATCGAGTCGGTGATGCCATCCAACCATCTCATCTTCTGTCGTTCCCTTCTCCTCCTGCCCCCAATCCTACCCAGCATTAGGGTCTTTTCCAATGAGTCAACTCTTCGCATGAGATGGCCAAAGTATTGGAGTTTCAGCTTCAACATCAGTCCTTCCAATGAACACCCAGGATTGATCTCCTTTAGGATGGATTGACTGGATCTCCTTGCAGTCCAAGGGACTCTCAAGAGTCTTCTCCAACACCACAGTTCAAAAGCATCAACTCTGCAGTGCTCAGCTTTCTTCACCGTCCAACTCTCACATCCATACATGACCACTGGAAAAACCATAACCTTGACTAGACGGACTTTTGTTGGCAAAGTAATGTCTCTGCTTTTAAATATGCTATCTAGGTTGGCCATAACCTTCCTTCCAAGGAGTAAGCGTCTTTTAATTTCATGGCTGCAATCACCATCAGCAGTGATCTTCGAGCCCAAAAAATAAAGTCTGACACTGTTTCCACTGTTTCCCCATCTATTTCCCATGAAGTGATGGGACCAGATGCCATGATCTTAGTTTTCTGAACGTTGAGCTTTAATAACAACTTCATTTGATCCAGACACTACAGGAAATACTGTGGCCCCTGCCTCCCCTTTACTAGCACAGACCAACAGGGAGCCTGCACTTGTATCCCTGCTGGCTGATAATGATGCACTCCCTGCCTTACAGCGTTAGTGGAAACCACACAGGAGGCCTGAACTTCCACCCCGACCCAAGAACAATGGCTTACTGTCTCCTCCCAGATCCCTACCTGTGTGGTATCCCAGGAGACCTAACAGAGTCAGGATGTTCAGCATTGCCCAGGGGTCACAAGGACATCTCCACAGTCGTGTCAGTAGAGACCCCACTGGGACCCAGAATTCCCACCCAGCAGTAACAAGGAGCTCTCTCATCCCTGTGTGGCAGTGGAAGCTGAGCAAGAACTTAGAATTCTACCTCCACATGGCAATAATGAGACGGCACAACTTCCCTTCCCTTGCTTGAGCTACGTCAAAGAAAGGCAGCTAGAACAGAAAATAGTGAACATGTCCACATTTCAATTGGAAGTCATTCATCACAGCAAAAACCAAGAACATCTCAAATAGAATGCAAAGACAGTTGGTAGATACCAACACTGAAATGACAGAAATGTTGTAATTAATGTGATTTTACTATAGTCATGGTAAAAATTCTTCAACAAGCCATTATGAACATACTTGAAACAAATGAAAAAACAGAAATCCTCAGCAAAGAAACAGGAAAATAGCAGCAACACTATAGACCACATAAAGAAGAACTGAATGGAATTTGAGAACTGGAAAACACAATAACCAAAATAAAACACCTCAGTGGATGGGGTCAATAGCAGAACAAAGGGGACAAAGGAAATATTCAGTGAGATAGAAGAACTTAACAACAGAGATTACCCAATCTGAGTAACAGAGAAAATAGACCGAAACAGACAGAGAGCTACAGGTACCTGTGGGACTATAACAAAAGATCTAACATTTGTATCATTGGAGGTCCAGAAAGAAAGAGAAAGAGGGAAGGAATGAAAAAGTATTTGAAGAAATAATTACTGATAACTTCCAATGTTTAGAAAGAGATATAACTCTACAGATTCTAAAAGCTGAGTAAGATCCAGATAGAATAAACTCAAATCTACATCAAGATGTATAATAATTAAATTTCTAACAACTAAAGACATGAAACAAGTCTTGAAAGCAACCAGGAAAAAACAACACTATACTTAGCGGAAAACTAATTTGAATTACAGTAGATATCCTCAGCAGAAACCACGGAGACAGAAGGAATCACCATATTAACTTTAAAGTGCTAAAAGAAAAGAATGGTCAGTTTCCTAAAGGCAGTGATAATACTCTTCAGAAATGAAGAAATGTCAAGATATTCTGAGATGGACAAAAACTAACACAATTTGTTACAAGTAAGCCTATCTTGAAAAAACAGCTAAAGGAAATGAAGAAGAAGGAACCTTAGAATATCAGAAAGGAAGAAAAAACACGGTAAGTAAAAACATGGGTAATTACAGTATACGTCTCCTCTTAAATTTTCTAAATTGTGTTTGATGCTTGGAGCACAAATTACAGCACTGATTAATGTGGTTCTAAATGCATGTAGAAAAATATTTAAGGCAGTTATAAATAGAGGAGGGTGAAGAGATATAAAGGGAGGTAAGTTTTCTGTATTTCACTCAAACTGGCAAAATGGCACCGATAAATGGCACTAAATTATGTATACATAGTATAATGCCTAGAGCAATTGCCAAAAAGCTATACAAAGAGATACACTAAAGAATAGATAAATCCAAAGGGAATTCAAGTAACCCAAGGGGAGGCAGGAAAAAGAGAAATTAAAGACAGAGAGAAAAAATATAAAACAAAAATTAAATGCCAAGCTTAAGCCTTAACATTAGTGTGTGTGTGCTTAGTCGCTCAGCTGTGTCCGACTCTTTGCGACCCCATGGACTGTAGCCCACCAGGCACCTCTGTCCATGGGGATTCTCCAGGCAAGAATACTGGAGTGGGTTGCCATTTCCTTCTCCAGGGGATCTTCCCAACCCAGGGATCGAACCCAGGTCTCCTGCATTGCAGGCAAATTCTTCACCAACTTAGCTAGGAGGGAAGCCCTTAACATTAGTATAATTACTTTTTCTGCAAATGACCTAAAAATGCCAAATAGAAGAGACTGGCAAAGTGAATAAAAAAACATGACCAAACTATATACTGTCTGTAAGAAACTTACTTCAAGTATAATGATATAGGCAAGTCAAAAGTAAAAGGATAAAACCACTTCACATACATTAGTATGGTATATGGTGTGTGTGCTCAGTCATGTCTGGCTATGACCCCATGGACTGTAGCCCACCAGGCTCCTCTGTCCGTGGGATTTTCCAGGCAAGAATATTGGAGTGGGTTGCCATTTCATTCTCCATTCATTAGTAAATCTATTATTTTAAAAAATAAAACAGAAAATAATAAGCCTTGGTGAGGATATAGAAAAATCAGAACTCTTGTCCATTGCTGATAGGAATGTAAAACAGTGCAGCCACAGGGAAAAAATTATGGTGGTTCCTCAAAAAATTTAACATAGAATGACTGTATGATCCACTTCTGGTTATTTACCTGAAGGAAACAGAAGTGGAGATTTGAACAGGTATTTGTACATCCATGTTTATAGTGGCGTTATTCACAATAGTGAAAAAGTAGAGACAACCCTAGTGTTCATCAGTGGATGAACGGATAAAGAAAATGCGGTATACACAGATAATATAATATTATTTAGCTTTAAAAATAAGGAAATTCTGTCACTTGCTAAGATATGGGCAAACTGTGAAGACATTATGTTGAATGAAAATCCAGTCATAAAAAAAGTGTACAGTATGAATCCACTTAGATGAGGTACTTATAATAGTCAAATTCATAGAGGCAGAAAGTAGAATGGTGGTTTCCAGGGGCTGATGGGGAGAGAAAAACAGGGAGCTATGGTTTAATGGGTATGGAGTTTCAATTTTGGGATATGAAAAAGGTCTGTATATGGGTAGTGGTAATGGTTGTACAATGATGCAAATGGTCTTAACGCCACTGAAGTATACATTTAAAAACAGTTAAAAAAAAGTAAAAGGATAGGAAAGGATATATCATGCAAACATTAATCAAAGGAAAGCAGAAGTGGCTATGTTAGTATTAGATAAAGTAGATGTCAGAGCGAAGGAAAATACCCAAGACAGAAGAGACATTCTATCATGATAAAAAGTCAATTCACCAAGAAAACAATTTAGCAATACTCAAGATGTATCCACCAAACAAGAGTTGCAAAATCCATGAAGTAAAATGAAATAGAATAGGAGGGAGAAACAGACAAACCCACGATTATAGTTGGAGACCTTAACTCCCCTCTCTCTACACTTGATATAAACAACATTCCTTCCACATCTGACTCTGGTTTTAATACTTGCTGTCTCTTTAAACTTGCCTTGCAGTATATCCTGTGAATTTCTGTTGAAAGCCAGATGTACTAGGTAAAAAGAACTGAGGTGCACGGCCTTTCGTGTTGTAGTGGTAAAGTATATAGGGAGAGGAGGTATTCTATAACCCTATGACTAGATCTCAGATTTACTGAGCTTGTGCTCCTTGCCCTTGCCCCTTAGACGGGGCAGGAAGTTGAGGGGGGTGGAGATGAGTACTGCCCTGCCCCCAGACTCTGTTGCTGCTGCTGCTGCTGCTAAGTTTCTTCAGTTGTGTCCGACTCTGCGACCCCATAGACGGCAGCCCACCAGGCTCCGCCATCCCTGGGATTCTCCAGGCAAGAACACTGGAGTGGGTTGCCATTTCCTCTCCAATCCATGAAAGTGAAAAGTGAAAGTGAAGTCCCTCAGTCGTGTCCGACTCTTCGCGACCCCATGGACTGCAGCCTACCAGGCTCCTCCGTCTATGGGATTTTCCAGGCAAGAGTACTGGAGTGGGGTGCCATTGCCTTCTCCGCCAGGCTCTGTTAGGCTCTGTTAAAACCTCAATAGGTAAGATTCTGGTAAGATAGTTTCTCTGGAGGGCAGGTCTTGTTAAGAAGAACAGAATGCTCTATTGTTATTTTAGAATGATTATCTTCCCCCTCCTGATCCTGGAAGCATGAGGGGATTTCTTTCTCATCTTCCCTATGAGAGCCTGGTAGGGCTCTGGAGTTGCGCCCTCCTCCCACCCAAGACTGAGGGCCCCACAGAGTTTTCAGCTCTCAGAGTTGAGACTGATGAATGGTTGAACTTCCGCCAATTTGTTAATTACAGTTTAGGTTTCCCTACCCCAGCACTTGTTCCCACAGAGGTTTCTACTCTGGGAAACTGTGATTCTCTGTATCTGCCTCTTTGTTTCTCCACCTCTTGGGGCAGTGGCTTTTCTCTGTGACCTCAGTTCTCTGGTGCATCTAAGAAGAGCTGTTGATTTTCAGCATTTGACTTGTTAGGATGGAGTGATGACTTTAAAACTCCTTACATGGCTAGACCAAAACCTGAAAGTCTAAGGGTTGTTTAAAATAAATTAACATAAAGTTGTTTCTTCAGGTCTCTACAAGTTACATGCTAAATAAGTTACCTTTATTTTCATTTTGGACAAACTGTTCTTAGAGGATATGAGCAGAAAATTCCAGGGCTTATACTTGGAAAACTGAAGACCACCCCTTGCAAGGTGTCTCATTGTCGAGAATATTTGCTGTGAGCTTAAAAGAAAAAAATCCACACAAAGGAGTCAAATGAACACTGGTTGGGCCATCTTGGGGCAAAACACTCCCAGGGAGGTTTTGATTCAATTAATCCTTCCTGACATGTTGTTACCCTTTTCAACAGGGCTCTAATTTAGTTTTCTCAAGGATACAAACTTCCAGAAAATTTAATCTGCCTGAAGAAAGTGTAGGTAACCCTTTCAGATAAGCTGTGCTCCAAGGAAGATAGTGTAGAGTCTGGGAGCAAGGGATGTAGATCTAGACTAGACTGGCTCAACTAGCTGTGCTGTTTAACTTTTCACCCTGCTGTTGTTCAAAGCTGACACTAGCTCACCCAGATTCAAGGCAAGGGGACTACTACAGATTGAATGTTTGTGTCCCCCTGGATTCATATGCTGAAACCTAATCCCCAAGATATTGGAGTGTGTGAAGGAGGAAACAGAACAGGTTCTATCTTGAAAGCAGGACTCCATCTTGGGCCAGACTGTGGACTTTGAACTACATGCCTAGTATCTATGGAAACGACATACCAACTGGAAAACCAAGGAAAAGCCCCGGGGCTCTCCATCGCCTAAAAGAATACCCTAATTATCTGTGTAACCAAACAGAATCACAGATTCTATTATGCTTATTGGGGTATGACCGCAAGCCTATTGATAATTATCCACTGTTAACTACCTAGGCTTAAGGCATATGATCCCGGGTTCACTTTGATTGTATCTTTTTCCTTTGTTCAGACTAGTTTGCTGCTGCTGCTGCTAAGTCGCTTCAGTCGTGTCCGACTCTGTAGGTTTTCACAAAAACTGGTTGGGGTCCTTGGCTAAGAGGAGACTCTGCCTTGGGCCCACCGGTGTAATAAACTGCACTCCACTATTTGCATTGTCATTCTGAGTAAGTTGTTTTCCCCGGAAGGCATGGCTACAACATGTGGAAATGAGGTCTTTGGGAGGTGAGTACATTATGAGGGCAGAGCTCATTAGTGCTCTTGTAAGAGAGACCCCCCGAGAACTCCCTTGCCTTTTCTGCCATGTGAGGACTCAGCAAAAAGATGGCCATCCATGAACCAGCAAGTGGGTGCTCATCAGTCACTGAATCTGCTGGTGACTTGATCCTGCATTTCTCTGCTAGAACTGTAAGAAATATATTTCTTTTGTTTATAGTAGCCCGAATAGACTAAGACAAGGGTCTTTCAATGGGAGGAATGCCAAAGAATTTGTGGCCATGCTTTAAAATTGCCACAAAGTCATAGACTCCATACACTTCCTGTGGAGTTCAATTTTCTGTGCTATTTTCTGTAATGGAAAAAAGCAAAACTTTGAGCAGGAGGAACACACAGAGAGGATGGACCTACCTTTTTAGTGTCTAAAATTGATAGTAGATGGCTGGGTATTGCCAGATTACCCTACTTTATTTTCACTTCTCTGCAGCTTGAATATTTAGGAGGTAAGGATGTGTACCCATGGCTTTTTGTTTTCTAAAACGTCAACTGCCTACACATAGTGCTATATATAAAATAAGTAAATAATAACCTATTTTTTAGCACAAGATTTTACTCAATACTTTGTAATGACCTACATGGAAACAGAATCTAAAAAACATTGAATAGGGACTTATCTGGTGGCCCAGGGGCTAAGACTCCACTCACAATGCAGGGGGCCTAGGTTTGATCCCTGGTCAAGGAGCTAGATCTCACATGCCATGAATAGGAGATTGTAGGCTGCAACTAAAGACCGCACATGCCACAACTAAAGACCCTGCATGCCATAGTTAAGACCTGGTACAGCTAAATAAATCAATAAGTAAATAAAATGGATATATGTATAACTGATTCACTTTGCTATATAGCAGGAACTAACACCACTCTAAGTCAACTGGACTTCAATAAAAATTAATTTAAAAAAACTTATAAAGGGAGGGAAACAGAAGAAGAGGCAACTAAAATAAAGCGTCAAATTTGAAATTTGGAGGGGGGCGAATAAAACATCAACTGCCACTACTTTCAGCTAAAATGTCATTCCTTTCTAAGATATACTGGTTTGAATACTATCCTGCCTCCCACCTCAAATTCTCATCTCAGAATGTGATCTTCTTTGTAAACAGAGTTTTTGCAGATGTATTTAGTTAAGATCTGGAGATAAAATCATCCTGGATTTAGGGTTTGCCTACATCCAGTGACTGGAGTTCTTACAAGAGAATAAAACATAAAGAGACACACCAGGAAGAAGGCGATGTGGAGATGCAGAGAGAGATTGAGTTTTGCTGCCACAAGACAAGAAGCACCTAGGATCATGAGAAGCTGGAAGAGACATGAAAAGATCATCCCCTAGAGCCTTCGGAGGGGGCGTGGCCCTGTCAACACCTTGATTTTGGACTTCTAGCCTCTCTAACAGAGAGAATCATCTCTGTTGTTTTAAACTGCCCAGTTTGTGGTTATTCTGTTAATGGCAGCCCTAGGAAGCTAATACATATGATAAATGAGGAAAACCCACTGAGGAAATACCTTTGCCAAAGGTGAAGGCAAGAAAATGTTGTGTGCAAAATACTTATAAGAATGAATTATGTTAGTATTTATTATTCATTCAAATAATACTGGCCCCCAGATAACTGCAATAATAATTCAATTCAGTCATATTTGATATCTCGCAAACTTTTAGTCATATGAAAACCATACCTTTAGGCATGCTTATGAAGGGATACTTGAGGAAAATATATGAAACATTTTATTTAACAGTATTAACAGGTTTATATCTTTTAAGACTCTCTCTGTATATATTTATATATCTATATGGCAGGTGTTTCCCTGTGCTCTGCAAATGTTAAGGGTGGACCTGCATTTTTGTCCCTCTAAAGAAAGTTGAGGGCTGAAGAACTGATGCTTTTGAACTGTGGTGTTGGAGAAGACTCTTGAGAGTCTCTTGGACTGCAAGGAGATCCAATCAGTGTGTCCTAAAGGAAATCAGTCATGAATATTCATTGGAAGGACTGACGCTGAAGCTGAAACTCCAATACTTTGGCCACCTGATGCAAAGAATTGACTTCATTAGAAAAGACCCTGATGCTGGGAAAGATTGAAGGCAGGAGGAGAAGGGGACGACAGAGGATGAGATGGTTGGATGACATCACTGACTCAACGGACATGAATTTGAGTAGATTCTGGAAGTTGGTGATGGACAGGGAGGCCTGGTGTCCATGGGATTGCAGAGAGTCAGACAGGACTGAGCGACTGAACTGAACTGGACTGAATCATGTTAGGAGGTGAGCTAGAGTATAAAATAATGGCTAGCATTTATTGAGCACTTTTTGTAGGCCAGATACTGTGCTAAGTGCTTACACGCACTATCTCAGCAAATTTTACAATAACTCATTTTACAGATGGTAAAAATTGAGACTTGTGCTTTGCTAGAGGTCACCCAGTCAGTGAGTGGGTGGGCTGGGACTATGTTCTCTCCACCCACCTTGAAAATAAGAACTTCTATCCTGAGCCTCCTAAACACAGCTTCATGCAGAGGGAACAGGAGTGGAGCTACTGCCATGGTTCCAGGCAAGATCCTCAGGGTTTCATTTCCTCTCTGTTTGGCCCAAGGCTGAAAAGTTATTAGCTGTGTCTGATTGTTCACCTGGGGACTCAAAAGAACAATGTTGACTCAACAATGCATGCTATTCATGCGTGCTATTCATCTGGATCCATCTCTCACTCAGTCTTAAGGGGCTGACCCAAGGGAGGGGCTCAGCGTGGGCGCAGCATGTGGTCTTTACCTTCAGATTTGCCGAAGCTGGTATCTTTCTTTCCCTCTGTTCTCTCTTTTGTGTCTGGGCTGCAAATCTCCCAGGGCCAAGAAGAAACATTGTTTCATCCTCCTGGCATGTGAAGAAGAATAAAAGATAGCTCTTCTTGGCTCACTTATATCATGGACCAACTCAAACCCTGCAGGAGAACAGGGCATGGATTACAGATAAAGCTTAACTCCATTCTTGCAGGAATAGGGTGGTTTACAAATGAAGGCAATTTTGGACAACAGCTACCTTGGGGACTTTATGGTTTTAATAAAATTCTATACATCAAAGCTCTTTAAAAACCTTTGCATCACGAACATGCAAAATGACTCTTCCTCTACTGGGCTCCCGGTGAAAAATTGTGGGCAGGGGAGAAGAAGGAGCATCAGCCAGCCTAGAGCACCAGGGCCCCTGAGAGGTGGGTGCCTCGGTGATGGATGCTCTCCTTTCAGGAGCAGAGAGCTGCATCCATCCTCCCACTCTGCCCAGGTATGTGCAGAGTAAGAAGGAACAGGGCTGATCATGTGAAGCAGCAGTTCTCCAAGAGTGGTCCAGGGATCTTGGGGTCCTAGAGATCCTTTCAGGGGGTCCCCAAGATCAAAATTATTACTTGCACAGTACTAATATGTCATTTTCTCTTTTTCATCCTTATTTTCTCATCAGTGTTCAGTGGCATGTTATGGAGACCACATGATGTGTGATGTCAGAACAGATTGAATGTAGAAGTAGATAAAATATAGCTGTCTTCAATTAAGGCAGACATTAAAGGTATATGTGTCCCAATGTTCACCGCAGCACGATTTACAATAGGTAGGACACGGAAACAACCTAAATGTCCATCAATGGATGAATGGATAAAGAAGAAGTGATACAAACATACAAGGCTGTATTACTCAGCTATGGAAAAGAATTCAACAATGCCATTTGCAGCAACATGAATGGACTTAGAGATTGTCATACTGAGTGAAGTAAGTCAGACAGAGAAAGACAAGTATCATATGATATTGCTTATATGTGGAATCTAAAAAAATGGTACAAATGAATTTATTTACAAAACAAAAAGAGTCACACATGTAGAAAACAAACTTGTGGTTACCAAGGGGGAAGGGGAGAGGGATAAATTGGAGAATCAGGATTGACATATACACACACTACTATATATAAAATAGGTAACTAATAAGAACTTACTGTATAGCACAGGGAACTCTGCTCAATACTCTGTAATGACCTATACAGGAAAAGAATCTAAAAAAGAGTGGATATGTGTGTATGCATAACTGATTCATTTTGCTGTACAGTAGAAACTAACACAACATTGTAAATCAACTATCCTCCAATAAAAATTAAGAAAAAGCCAGATATTAAAAGAGGTTTGTGGGAATTCCCGGGTGGTCCAGTAGTTAGGACTTAGCACTTTCACTGCAGTGGCCTGGGGTTCAACTTTGTTGGACTTACAAACAAATTGGACTTACAAATTTGTCCTTGGAATGGAACTTGCTCATTATGTGGGGGACCTACTGTAGTCTCATATTGCATGAGGGTGGGCGTTCCATTGAACACTGTTTCTAAAAAAGGTGCTACTCCCCCAAACAAAATGTTCTTGGGTCAAATAAACCTGAAAAATACTGGACTTCTGAATTCAATATTTACTCCAAGTTTACTCAGAGACCTCAAAATGAGTACTGTGAATCTCCGTGAGAGAGATGCTATGCTCCGCTTTCCAGAGCATAAAACTCTTCTTCAGGACAACTTGTGGAACTAAGGAACATAGGGAACTCCTTTACTCAGCAAAAGGATGAAGTGATGAAGTGGTCTCCCAAGTGCTGAGAGCTGCTTAGTATCCCGAAATCCACTTGCTTGCTCCAGTAAGGGAGGGCAGAGCTGGCTGCAGGCTCACTCCAGGTATGCAGGTGTGGGTCTGGGTTGGGGTAGTTGGGCTGGAAAGCATTCACCCCACTAAGGTGGATACAGAGGTGACTGGAAGCCCAGGGCAGGCCCTGGGGGAAAAACCAAAAAGGAGACTTTCTAGAGATAGTGGGGACATGGGATACCAGGGACGGGAGAGCAAAGCCTGCTCTTTCTCCCAGGGCAGGGGGTACAGTGACACAAAGTGAGAGATGGGAAGAGAGGGCAGGTCTGGCTCGCCTCACCCACCTGGTCACACGACAGGAAGGGCTCGCCATGGATGAGAGGGCCATGGCTGCTGGGAGAGTTCCGGTCCCCTCCTCCCTGTTCTCCCAGCAGAGGGGCAGTCACTAGTCACTCATGTGATGGCTCAGAGCCTGACGTTCCTTTATGGAGGTGGCTCTGGAGGCAGCCACTGTGCCATGGTCGTTTGGGGTGAGTTTCTTAACCTCCCTAGACAGGGCTTCCTTGTCTGTAACATGGGATCAAAGTGACCCTTTCCTCACAACCTTGCAGTGAGACAATCCAGGTGAAGAGCTGTGGTCAGTGCCTGAGACACAGCGTGAATAAGGAGCCCCGGGAGGGGGTGAGGGTGGGCAATTAAGCTCAGGGGACGTCCTTCCCTTGTCTGCACCCCACTCCTGCCTCTCTAGCCTTCCTTTGGCCTCTGACTGGGATAAGCAGGTCACCTCAGACCTACCTACACCATGTTCTTGGGGGAGAGGTGAGAATTCCAGCTTCACCCTCAGCTTTTGGCACCTTCTCCTAAAGGGCAGCTGTGTTCCCGGGGACTCAGGTGCTGCCCAGGTTAGCAAGGTGGGCTCCTGCTCTCAGGGCGTGCCTGTTCCCGGGCACCCAAGACAAACCTCCTTTTTATCTCTTCCCAGGAAAGGGGCCTGGTTCACATCCTGAGATTCCGTTTGGTCTCCGTGTGATAAGGATGCACTCCTCTCTACGGTGAGAACCAGGTAGCAACACAGGTGTGGTGTGCATTCAAACACCAGTCAGCGATTCTTGTTTGGGAAGTGGATCTAGGACCTACAGCCTGAACCACAGCAAAAAGCAGGCTTCCATAGCTACCCTGGGGAATGGAACTCACACAGCCAGGACTTCATGGGGGTGGGGATGGGGGTCCCTGAGCACACAGCTGCCTGGCGATCCCCCCACCTGGCAGGGAGGCTGAATACTCTGGTGTTTACCTGGGCAGCCGAGTGCCCTGAGCTTACCTTGGATTTTCCTAGGCACATCAGGTGGTCCCTCCTCTGTCCTTGAAGAGTAAAGAGGAGGTGAAGAATGAAGAGAGAGAGAAACGTTTTCTTTTAGCATCTTCCAGAATGTCCACAGTTCCCATTTTAGGCTTGCAGGGTTGTGAGTCAGCGTTCATTTGGGTGAACAATCTGCCTGAAAGGTGGGAGACCTGAATTTGATCCCAGGGTCGGGAAGATTCCCTGGAGAAGGTAATGGCGACCCACTCCAGGATTCTTGCCTGGAGAATTCCATGAACAGAGCAGTCTGGTGGTCTACAGTCCATGGGGTCTCAGAGTCGGACACGACTGAACAACTAACACACAACACATTTCTCCACAAAAGCTAGAGCAGAAGGTAGGGCCTTTCTCTGGCTTGGAGGCTGCCAGCCCCTTTCCCAGGCTGCACTGCCAGGGCCCCCTGCCCCTCCCCTGGCCCAGGCCGCAAAGGGTTCCCAGCTGAGTTGCTCCTGCAGGCTGGGCTTGTGGCAGCGGGCTGGTCGACCTGGGAAGGTGCTCTCTTGATTTTGTTGTATTCCTTGAGTTCTTTTGCTGCAGATCTGCTGAAACTCAGAGCGTAATTTATGAACAGGGCACTTTACATATATACAGTTTTCTATTATTTTAAAAACATCCATTTTGATTCAAGTCAATAAAGTATTTTCCTAATTATCTTTACTAAGGCAAATATTAAAACTAGTTTGCATTTTTTGAGCCTAATTTGGTGGAGAAGTTGGTAGGAAGCTGGAGGGGGGGATTCCTGGCTGGGACAGGGTTATCTCATGGACTCATGTTAACATCAACCTAGATGATGTGAAGGCTGGAAGTGACTGCTCTTTTGCTTCCTCCGGGAGACCCAGAAGGACAGATGGGGGCTCTAGAAGCCAACAGATCTCTTATTGATGTGGTGATGGTTTATTGTTCAGCCGTGTCCAACTTTTGCGACCCCTGGACTGTAGCCCTCCAGGCTCCTCTGTCCACGGGATTTCCCAAGCAAGAATACTGGAGTGGGTTGCCATTTTCTTCTCCAGGGGATCCTCCCAAATCCGTGTCTCCTGCATTGCAGGCAGATTTTTTAGCTATTCATGTTCCATTTTTGAGCACAATCTTCTCTTGCACATTGTTTTCAGACTGTTGTGAAGATTAAATGGGCTAATCATTGAAAAAGCAAGAGAGTTCCAGAAAAACATCTATTTCTGCTTTATTGACTATGCCAAAGCCTTTGACTGTGTGGATCACAATAAACTGTGGAAAATTCTGAAAGAGATGGGAATACCAGACCATCTGAACTGTCTCTTGAGAAACCTGTATGCAGGTCAGGAAGCAACAGTTAGAACTGGACATGGAACAACAGACTGGTTCCAAATAGGAAAAGGAGTACGTCAAGGCTGTATATTGTCACCCTGCTTATTTCACTTATATGCATCATGAGAAACGCTGGGCTGGAAGAAACACAAGCTGGAATCAAGATTGCCGGGAGAAATATCAATAACCTCAGATATGCAGATGACACCACCCTTATGGTAGAAAGCAAAGAAGAACTAAAGAGCCTATTGATGAAGGTGAAAGAGGAGAGTGAAAAAGTTGGCTTAAAGCTCAACGTTCAGAAAACTAAGATCATGGCATCTGGTCCCATCACTTCATGGGAAATAGATGGGGAAACAGTGGAAACAGTGTCAGACTTTATTTTTTGGGGCTCCAAAATCACTGCTGATGGTGATTGCAGCCATGAAATTAAAAGACGCTTACTCCCTGGAAGGAAGGTTATGACCAACCTAGATAGCATACTTAAAAGCAGAGACATTACTTTGCCAACAAAGGTCCGTCTAGTCAAGGCTATGGTTTTTTCAGTGGTCATGTATGGATGTGAGAGTTGGACGGTGAAGAAAGCTGAGCGCCAAAAAATTGATACTTTTGAACTGTGGTGTTGGAGAAGACTCTTGAGAGTCCCTTGGACTGCAAGAAGATCCAACCAGTCCATCCTAAAGGAGATCAGTCCTGGGTGTTCATTGGAAGGAATGATGTTGAAGCTGAAACTCCAATACTTTGGCCACCTCATGCGAAGAGTTGACTCATTGGAAAAGACCCTAATGCTGGGAAGAATTGGGGGCAGGAGGAGAAGGGGATGACAGAGGATGAGATGGCTGGATGGCATCACCGACTCAATGGACATGGGTTTGGGTAAACTCCAAGAGTTGGTGATGGACAGGGAGGCTTGGCGTGCTGCGATTCATGGGGTCACAAAGAGTCGGACACGACTGAGTGACTGAACTGAACTGAACTGAATGTGCGTAAAGCACTTAGCACAGGCCTTGACACCCAGTATCCTAGTAAACACTCAGCAGAGGGTTGTTATATAGGGGTGTATTCTCACCCAAACCAGTGAGAGAAATTCTTTGTTGCTTCTTTCTGCGTTTTCCACTTGACCTTCTCCCCGTCCTTGGGTGCAGCTGGCTTTCTCCTTAGCCCCGTGCCATTCTCATTTATTTCCTGCTGCCTTAGCTCAGAATTAACCTGAAGTTAATTACCCCGACGTTGAGTTCCTCTTGCTCTATGAGGTTTACCTTGACAGCTGACTTGATGGCTGCTGTGTGTTCTGATGGGCTCAGAGGGCGCTGCCAGCTCTCAGGATGATGGCAACCTCATCAGGTTTCCCACTGTGCCCAGGACATTGCAGGGGGATGCTCCATGGATGCATGAAGGTTGGAGTGAGTGGGTGCCTGAGGGGGGTTGCCCACTGCTGTGACTCCACCAGGCTTGCTGGTCAGGAGCACACACAGGTGTCCAGGGAGCTGCTCACAAGGTCAGTCATTGGCTATCATTACTTTTGTTTTGGGGGGGTAGAAAGTTTGTTAAAGAAACTTACGTGGACATGTGATAGAAAACTGCTTACTCTGGGCTGCTTTTGATGCAGTGGAGAGAAGGGTCCAGATCCCCTCCTCTGGACTCCTGAGGCTCTTCTGAGGACTTCTATGGCTCTGTCCCTCAGAAACTGGAAACCTCTAGAGGGCGGGGCTTCTGACCATAGGTTACATGGTAACTGGCTTTCCACCGTTAACATCTAAGCTACAAGATGGAGCAGTAAATTAAAACCGACCTGCTAGGGAACCTTGCTTCTAGGACAACCTAAGCTTGAGAAATGTTATCTAGATCTGTTTCCATGTCTAGGGATGAACAGATATTGTGGCTTCTGCCCACACACAGAATTAATACAACATGGATCTCTGGTTTGGAGCCTATATTCCTAGGAACCCCAGTAATGGATGAGTAGAGATCATCTCAGCACCATCTGTGTCTTGGGCAGAGACTTACAGAAGCTTCGTCTTATCCATACCCTTCCTAACAGAACCCCTACAGTAAGCAGCAGCAGCAATGAGTCCAGGTTAAACTACTCTTCCCATGAGATATATGGGATGGATTCTAGAAAAGCTCTTTAAAGAGGCTGATTCAAATGACAGGTTCCACATTCCACGCAAGTTGAGTTGAGGAATGAGGGCCTCTTTTTGTTGAAGAATGAGAATGTGATGGCTGGAGCTCCAGCAGCCAGCTGGGAAACCATGAAGATGAGGGCTATACCCGGAGATTAGGATGGAGCCTGGGTCCCTGAGGACATTGAAGAACCACCATACTAGCATTGGTCTGCCTTTCTTTATTAATTTCAATATGTGAGGGGAAAAAAAATCTAAGACCTTCTATAACTCATCTTGTTGAAGCCACAACTTTGGGAGATTTTGTTGTTATCAGCCGATTATAATTATGCCACTACCAGAACTCAGTGATGTGGCCTCAGAGGATAGCATTAGTAGTTCCAGGTGGTGTTGGGCCAAATTTTCTCTAATTAAGATGTTATATAGTGACAGTCTTGATAATTTCCAGTATCACCTCACCTTTCCTTTGATAGCTTTTCTCCACAGAAGTGTTAATTACCAAAGAAGCAATTTAAAAGTAGGCTACAAGCAATAAAAGTGAAATAAGGGGGCACCTAATTATTTGCAAACTGATTACTGTGAAATAAACACACCATTATCTCTAGATCACAGTTTAGAGACAAAAAGGAGACTTCTGGTCACTGAGGCCAACCACGATTGCAGTGATATTGGTGGATCTGTAAATATTTTAATCATTCAGCTGTAGAATGTGCTTCCTGGTTTGTCTTCACACAAATAGTTTGTAAAGGCTTGAAACGCATCCCTCACTGCATAACCATTTCTATAACATAATGGGCAGACCCCCTTCTATTGCGCTCATTTCCAACCTGGAGCCCATCTGGACTGAATCCCTCCCCCTAGTCCCAAAGGAAGCTGGGCACACCTCACTGTACTCATTCTCACACCTGAAAAGGAAAAGAGAGTTCCTTAGGATTGGGATGGGATGACCACTGACTTTGCAGAACCCTGAAGAGAGACTCTGGAAGGGCATTTTTCTCCCTGAAGTCACTTTATTAGATTAGTACTTAGTGGATGGCAGCTCATCAAGGCACTGGAGTCAAACACATTAGATTTCATCACCAGCAAATAAAGGCAAATTTCAGGGGTATTGCCTTTTGGGAAGCGAATGAACAGGAATAGGAGCTTTCTGAAAGAAGAACTGAATATTTTCCCACTGATCTCAGAATGACACCTTTGATCCAGCATAAGTTGTTTATTTTACAAGATAATACACTGGTCAGCTCTGGGCTCACTGGGGCATGAACGGAGGGTGAAATAGCCCATTGTGTCTTTAAGTTTGTGTCAAAATTCCCCCATCCATTGGATGGGGCTTTAATAATGAAAGAGCTGGTTACAGCTTATGCAAACAGTTATGACAGCACAAAATTCTTTTTAGTGATTTCAAGTCAGAATTAGGCAATGGCAATGGGCACAAATAGCCACTTAGGGGACATGCCAGCTGCTTCCAGTGAAGCTGCTGACATAAAGACAGGGAAAAAGCACTAAAACAGATGCAATTCAAGTCATAATTTGGTTGCTAATAATTTCCTTCTTGTGTCTGCAGCCTCGAAAGATTGTCCTGAATAAGTGTATTCATAAAGACAGTGAGCCAGGTCAAGCCATCACACAGATGAGTAACAGCCAACTGCTATCATAAGGTGAGTGAGTTTAGTTCAGTTCAGTTCAGTCGCTCAGTCGTGTCCAAATCTTTTCAACCTCAAGGACTGTAGCACATCAGGCCTCCCTGTCCATCACCAACTCCCCGAGTTTACTCAAACACTTGTCCATTAAGTCGGTGATGCCATCCAACCATCTCATCCTCTGTCGTCCCCTTCTCCTCCCACCTTCAATCCTTCCCAGTATCAGGGTCTTT
Organism: Giraffa tippelskirchi; assembly: GCF_054371585.1. Taxonomy (NCBI): domain Eukaryota; kingdom Metazoa; phylum Chordata; class Mammalia; order Artiodactyla; family Giraffidae; genus Giraffa; species Giraffa tippelskirchi. The sequence continues at coordinate 99,481,014 of NC_137277.1, forward strand.
TCAAATGAGTCAGTTCTTCCCATCAGGTAGCCAAAGTATTGGAGTCCCAGCTTCAGCATCAGTCCTTCCAATGAATATTCAGGACTAATTTCCTTTAGGATGGACTGGTTTGATCTCTTTGCAGTCCAAGGGACCCTAAAGAGTCTTCTCCAACACCACAGTTCAAAAGCATTGATTCTTCGGCGCTCAGCTTTCTTTATTGTCCAACTCTCACATCCATACAAGACTACTAGAAAAACCATACCTTTGACTAGATGGACCTTTGTTGACAAAGTAATGTCTCTGCTTTTTAATATGCTGTCTAGGTTGGTTGTAACTTTTCTTCCAAGGAACAAGTGTCTTTTAATTTCATGGCTGCAGTCACCATCTGCAGTGATTTTTTTGGAGCCCCCAAAATTAAGTCTCTCACTGTTTCCACTGTTTCCCCATCTATTTCCCATGAAGTAAAGGGACCAGATGTCAAGATCTTAGTTTTCTGAATGTTGAGTTTTAAGCTAACGTTTTATCTCTCCTCTTTCACTTTCATCAAGATGCTCTTTAGTTCTTCTTTGCTTTCTGCCATCAGGGTGGTGTCATCTGCATATCTGAGGTTACTGATATTTCTTCTGGCAATCTTGATTCCAGCTTGTGCTTCATCCAGTCCAGCATTTCTCATGATGTACTCTGCATATAAGTTAAATGAGCAGGGTGACAATATACAGCTTTGATGTACTCCTTTCCCGATTTGGAACCAGTCTGTTGTTCCATGTCCAGTTCTAACTGTTGCTTCCTGACCTGCATACAGGTTTCTTAGGAGGCAGGTCAGGTGGTCTGGTATTCCCATCTCTTTCAGAATTTTCCACAGTTTGTTGTGATCCACACAGTCAAAGGCTTTGGTGTAATCAATAAAGCAGAAGTAGATATTTTTCTGGAACTCTCTTGCTTTTTCAGTGATCCAATGGATGTTGACAATTTGATCTCTCGTTCCTCTGCGTTTTCTAAATCAAGCTTGAACATCTGGAAGTTCTTGGTTCATGTACTGTTGAAGCCGCGCTTGGAGAATTTTGAGCATTTTTTTGCTAGTGTGCGAGATGAGTGCAATTGTGCGGGTAGTTTGAACTTTCTTTGACATTTCCTTTCTTTGGGTTTGGAATGAAAACTGACATTTTCCAGTCCTGTGGCCACTGCTGAGTTTTCCAAATTTGCTGGCATATTGAGTGCGGCATTTTCACAGCATCATCTTTTAGGATTTGAAATAGCTCAAATGGAATTCCATCACCTCCACTAGCTTTGTTTGTAGTGATGCTTCCCTAAGGCCCACTTGACTTCGCATTCCAGGATGTCTGGCTCTAGGTGAGTGTCACACCATTGTGATTATCTGGGTTGTGAAGATCTTTTTTGTACAGTTCTTCTGTGTATTCTTGCCACCTCTTCTTAATATCTTCTGCTTCTGTTAGGTCTATACCATTTCTGTCCTTTATTGAGCCCATCTTTGCATGAAAAGTTCCCTTGGTACCTCTAATTTTCTGGAAGAGATCTCTAATCTTTCCCATTCTATTCTCTTCCTCTATTTCTTTGCATTGATCACCGAGGAAGGCTTTCTTATCTTTCCTTGTTCTTCTTTGGAACTCTGCATTCAAATGGGTATATCTTTCCTTTTCTCCTTTGCCTTTCACTTTTCTTCTTTTCATAGCTATTTGTAAGGCCTCTTCAGACAACCATTTTGCCTTTTTGCATTTCTTTTTCTTGGGGATGGTCTTGATCATTGCTTCCTGTGCAATGTCACGAACTTCCATCCATAGTTCTTCAGGCACTCTATCAGATCTAATCCCTTGAATCTATTTGTCACTTCCACTGTATAATCATAAGGGATTTGATTTAGGTCATACCTGAATGGTCTAGTGGTTTTCCCTACTTTCTTCAGTTTCAGTCTGAATTTGGCAATAAGGAGTTCATAATCTGAGCCACAGTCTGTTCCTGGTCTTGTTTTTGCTGACTGTATAGAGCTTCTCCATCTTTGGCTGCAAAGAATATAATCAATCTGATTTCGGTGTTGACCATCTGGTGATGTCCATGTGTAGAGTCTTCTCTTGTGTTGTTGGAAAGAGGGTGTTTGCTATGACCAGTACATTCTCTTGGCAAAACTCTATTAGCCTTTGCCCTGCTTCATTCTGTACTCCAAGGCCAAATTTGCCTGTTACTCCAGGTTATTTCTTGATGTCCTACTTCTGCATTCCAGTCCTCTATAATGAAAAGGACATATTTTTGGGGTGTTAGTTCTAGAAGGTCTTGTAGGTCTTCATAGAACCATTCAACTTCAGCTTCCTCAGCATTACTGGTTGGGGCATAGACTTGGATTACAGTGATATTGAATGGTTTGCCTTGGAAACGAACTGAGATCATTCTGTCATTTTTAAGATTGCATCCAAGTACTGCATTTTGGACTCTTTTGTTGACCAAGGTGAGTGAGGCTGAGGTCAAAAGTCAGGATCTCCTAAAGCGGGGCAGGATTCACACACACGGCTGAGAAGTGTTTTTGTATGGGTGGCATCCCATGTTCTCTGAGGCCCAGGCCAGTGCCTGGATAGGTCAACAGAGGGCAGCTCTCTGTCAGGATGGAAGCTTCCTACAGAATCCCCCAACATGCCTTGCATCCTTTGTTCTCCTTCAACCCCCTTGCCAGTTGCACACTAATTAAGACTGTTTGCTTCCTCTCCAGTAAGGATTTCCTTAACCTACAGCAAAGATCCTCTTTGCCCTGCATTTGTAGAGTTAAAAAAAAAAAATCCCATTAGCTGCTCCATATCTGATTTCAGTGACTTGTTTTTCTGCTCACACCTCTCTGGTATTTTGCTGAAAGGGCTCCTTTCCCACACTCTTTCCCTCTGGCTTGGGCAGCACCAAGGTGGGTGAGGTGTTTATTTACACATCTCTTTGGATCATTAGATAAAAAGGACGACACACTTCTCTCTCCTGGGAACATGTTTAAACATGAGCCCGAGTTTTACTTCTCCACTTACTTTCTTGTCAACACACACATAAATCAGTCCAATCACAGCTCATTCAAAAGGATGCTCCTATGTAGTGCTTTCAAATATAAATTTTCTAGAGTTCTGTTTAACTTTTAGTAAGCTATCAGCTTTTAAATAAACTGTGTATATAACTACAAAGAATTTTGCGCTAAAATCTTTAGTCTGAGAAACTACTATAAGTGGATGTTTTATAAGGCTTGAAATTTATAAACTGGATTTTTCTCAACTCAGGCTATTAGTAATAATAATTAACTTTGATTCTAGGTTATAAAACTGAGTCTCAGACAATGCTATCACTCATTTCTTCTGTGACTTTTGAAGTGTTAATTTTTTTATTGGAATAAATTTTACATATGATGAGATGTAAGATCTTATGTCTACATTTTGATGAGTTTTGCTAAATGCATACATCTGTGTAAGAGTCACTGAGCAAGATACACATTTCCATCATCTCCTAAAGTTCTCTAGTCAATATCCCTTAGATATTGGTACCCCAATAGGCAACACTGGTTCTGACCTCTACCAACATAGATGATTTTTGTTTCTTCCTAAAACAGAATCATTCTCTATGTATACTCTTTTGTGTCTGGTTTCTTTGGAGCATGATTTTTGAGATTCACCCATGCTATTATGAGTATCTGTGGCTCATTCTTATTACTGACTAGTATTCCATCACACAAGGGTATTCCAATTCGTTCATCTATTCTCCTGTTGGGTTGTTTACAGTTTTTGGCTATTATGAATAATGCTGTTATAAACAATTTTTAAAAATCTGAGAAGTAATGGCCAAATTTGCAAGTTTCTTTTCTTTATAATCTGGTGTGATCATGGAAGTAAAACCATCCAGTATCTTTAGATAACATGTTCCTCCAAAGGCACTGCTGAGGCTCCAAAATAAGAGTTGTTTTAATGGGCCTGTGTTCATAGACACGGTTTACAAAGTTCTTTTAAGGGGAGTTCTCAGCCCAACCGAAATTATCACAAACATCAGAATGAATGATCAGGACTCACGTTTCCAAAAATGACTGGTTCATGTAACACCAGTGGTGGAAGACTGGTGAATTTTGGTGGTACATGGATATTTGTATGTTTAATAGTTAAGTGTTCATTTTTTACGCTTGCCTTTTATTTATGGTAAGTAATGACAGATTTTCCTTTACTCTGTGTGATTAAGTTCCCTTCGGCAAATTTAAGACTGAAGAAAAATTCTCAGGAAAATAGTTCAGTTGAAGCTCAAGTTACTCAATTTAAAAAATACTAGCACTGTAGTTAAGGTAGACTGTGGTGCTAACTTACCTTGTCTTGGCCACTCACTGTGTCGTCTTGGCCACTCACCCAGTTTGCTTCCAGATCTGTAAAATGAGCTGTTGGTACAGGTTTAATCCATTTGCTGTGAGGGCTGAATGATGTCTGTGATACTAGGAGCACATCGTTGAGTGCTGGATAAAATGAATTTGCAGTGTTTCACTGTAAGAATCAGCAATCATGTGGATAACCAAACACTGGCCAGGGATTGATGATTGGAGGAGTTATGTGAGGTCCTCATTTTTGATACTCATGAAACACCCATGGCTTTCATTACTTTTTAAAAAGTACGCATGGGTAAAAGATATGTACACTGGCAAGAAGAAAAACCTCGTTTCTGACATTTTAAATTTAAGATCTCAATTTTAACCTTGAGACCATGAAATTTTGCACCTTTGTTTTATGTCCCTGGATATGTTCCAGTGTCTCCTAGTTTATAGTCTATGGGAACTTGAATACTATTTGTATCCTACTCTTGTGTGAAAATTACATAAACCTTAATTATGTTGAATTGGTTCACAGTGGTTTTCAGGTCTACTATATCCTTCTACTTTTCTGTATATTCATTCTATTAATTTTTGAGAATTTGATATTGAAACTCCAACTAAAAATCTTAGCTACTTAAAAAATAATTATAATATGGCTTCCCTGTGGCTCAGATGATAAAGAACCTGCCTGCAATATGAGAGACCCAGGTTTGATCCCTGGGTTGGGAGGATCCCCTGGAGAAAGGAATGGCACTCCAGTATTCTTGCCTGGAGAATTCTGTGGACAGAGGAGCCTGGTGGGCTATAGTCCATGGGGTTGCAAAGAGTCGGACACGTCTGAGGGACTAGCACTTTCACTTTCATAGTGGAACTATCTGTAACTTTGTTCTATATTTTCCAAGTCTCCTATAAATGTATCATACTTTCATAATTAAAAAAAAATAAAAATCTCAATTTTAACACTCCAAATCTTTATCACTATCTTCCAGGCAAGCTCTCCCCAACCCTAACTCCAACCGCTACATTTTCAGGTTCCAGGGAAGGAAACTGGTGAGGGGAATGGTGTGCAGGTCAAGTGGCTTGACCATACGCTGCCATCAGGCAGAGAGCTTCTCAAGAGCAGATGCCTGAACCCCACCTCCTGGGGTTGCCACTGGTCAGTGGGGTGGGGGGGGCCTCTGATGTGTGGTCAGGGTGGAGATGCACGGATCTAGCTCACCAACACTGGCTCAGTTCAGCCCTGATTCTCTAGGACTTGGGAGCAGGGCAGTACGCTGACCATGGCTGAGCAGAAGCACAGCTCTCTTCAGGAGGTCTGAGTTCTGCCTGACATTTTTGGGGCAGCAACAGAAAGTCAAGTTAGTTTCAGCAGAGCTTTTCTATTTCCATACCTTGAAGAGTGGGGTGGGGGTAGGGGTCAGATCTTTGAACCATGATGTCTTTCAGGCTCCATCTGCAGGTCCTTTTTTCCTCTGTTATCAGGGAGGAGCCTGAGAGGGCACCTGATCTTCTGCCCAGTTCTCACCCACAGGCTTCTTTCTGGCACCATTACAAGGTCTGGCTGGACACCCAAGTGAATTCTTCGCAACCTAAATTTGGATCAGTTTTTGAAATGCTGCCCGTCAGATGGGGTCCTGGTTCACCAAGCTACCTTAAAGGTTGATGAGGTCCCTAAAAGCAGCAGTCACTGTCAGTGAGTTCAGGCCAGCTGCAGAGTCCTTTACTCCTGACTCCCTGGGGGTGGGCCTTTATGCCAGACGCATGGAAAGCAGGTTCAGGGAAGACAGTGATTCAAAACTCACATAGACACCAGACATCTCCAAAGTCCTGAGGCCAGCTCCCTGGGGGAAATCCGGCAGCCTCTGCCATCGAAAGAGGGTGGTTTCCAGGGCACGTGAGGCTGGGAGCAGCTGGGCAGTCTGACTGTGCGAACTGGCTCAGGTGTCATTTCAGAAAGCCTGCACTTCGGAAAGGTTCGCCACTGGTGGACATGAGGAAGATGATGAGATGATTGTGCTCAGTAGTGTCTGACTCTTTGCAACCTCATGGACTAGCCCACCAGGTTCCTCTGTCCATAGAATTTTCCAGGCAAGAACACTGGAGAGGGGTGCCATTTCCTTCTCCAGGGGAACTTCCTGACCCAGGGATCAAACCCATGTCTTTTACGTCTCCTGCATTGGCAGGTTGGGTTCTTTACCACTACTGCCATCTGGGAAGCTGGACGTGAGGAAGCTTTTTGCTTATTCCTGTATTTCCGTTTCACTTTGGAGCCTAATTCTTGAGCTGTAGTCCATTCGGCAAGGGAGAGAAAGCACTTTCCTCTTGGAACTCTCTACGTATACTCACAAATTTAAACACACAGGTTAGACTAGGTTTTTTTTATAATCACATTTGCAGGATATACTGAGCTGAGTGAACTCCTCTAGGTTTGACTTGCTGTATGGGTTGTTTTCCATTAAGACCTGGGGTGGAAACCACAAGACTTGGGAGTTCTCAGACTTTGGGTCTTCAGGGATGGAGAAAGGCTAGGAAGAGATGCAGCTTGGTATTAGAGGACCCCTGCCTGCCAGGCATGGTGGGGCTTCCCTACCCTGTCTCTAAGCCAGGAATTATTTTGTTTCAAGGGATTACTCAGCAAAATAATTATTTAGAATTTGTTTCAGCTTATTACATTGCTGTGAACCAATAAGTGCCCGACCACTGTTCTTACGCAGTTATGGAGTTCTTAAAATGATGCCAAAAGGAGTCTGCCCATTTAGTTAGGGCCAGGCTGCCAGATGTAATTTCTCTTCGGTGAATAGTGGTGTTAAATATACAGCAGTCTGGAAAAAAACATGATAAAATGATAATGGGCATTAGATTAAAAACAGATCACAAGAAATAGAAACACTAAGATAGATAAAGAAGAGGAAAGTTCACAGCGTCATTCTGTGGAACAGTCCACTCTGCAAAGTATATTAACTGTATGGAACTAGGAAAAGTTCAAAATAGATGGATATATTTAAGTTGTTTCCTATATGCAATGAGATTCACATTTATTAATCTACTTTTCTGTGTCATACACAGAAAAAAAAAACAAACAAAAAGAACAGGGAACAAATTTCCAAGGATGAAATTTCCACATTTATTTCTTTCATGTGCATAGAAAATGGCAGTGAAGTGTCCTATGAAAGAGGCAGGGTATGGGCATGGCGCTGCTATACCAGACTGGACTTTGTGCTTCAAAGGTACACTATTCATTTTGAAAACAAAGGATGTTGTAGTTTGTTTTTAACTGCTAACAATTCCTTGGGTTTCCCATTTGTTTTTTAAGCTGTCAGTTTCTTCAAATCTCTTTTCAGATGACACACTGCGTTACAAGTGATGGCACTTAACCAATGTGGCATTTCCATATTTACATCAACAAAAAGAAATTTACAAGACATAATAGCATACAATCTTGACAGTTAGTAATAGCAATAAAACACGAAGGGCATCCATTTTATTTATTTTTTTTTCTGTACAAACTATCAGAACATAACTTATTCACATTAAAAAAATCATCTTTAATTTGATTTGACCTACACATCCCCCATCTCATTTCACCCATTTCTCAAACCTCTCATCACATCGCCCACACCTTCACCAGACTATAGAATCTACAAGTAATTAGATCTAACACCTAAGTATAGCTTAGAAAGTCCTTTCTCCCGAAGGTTGCCTCACTTCCCTGAAAGTTCCTCAAAAAAGAAAAAAAGAATATGCTCTTCACTCATTCCTTCCATGTCACTTTCACATTTCATCAGCAAATCAGCAAGACGGACTTCTCATCTCAATCCAAATAAAGTTAGAAAGAAAGAGTTCCTCTCTCGAGCATCAGGATGCTACACCCACGAGTCTGGGGACCCTGGGTACTGTTCTGCTCTGTAAGAAGGTCGTTTAGTGGAATAAAAGTCCACGTAATTCGTGGTTGATTTCAGTCCATACTGTGTCGAATAATCAGTAGAAGCTGGAAAGTGAACTCGGTCATCAAAATAAGGATCTTCATAGCTATGAGGAGACTGCAAATACAATCTGTATGCATCAAAGTTCTTTCTGTTGGAGTCATCTTGACTATAATACAGCTGTTGATGCTGTTGGCAAAATGAGAAAGCAAATAAATCAAGGCAATTTTTGGAAGTACACGTTTAGGGAAAATTAATGTGGGCTTCCTGCTTTATATTTTTAAAGCAATATTCAGTGTTTGTGAATTTATCGTTGAACGTTTTCCTGGTGCACACTGTATGTTTACTAGTGGACTGGAAGGATTTTAAACTGTTTACAGGTGAGCTGGCAGTTGGCTCAAGTCCTGTCCTATGACTTCTAGAAGTCAGCGACTTGGGAGAACCCCAGATAGCCCCTGCTACCTCCTTCCTTCCTAGAGGCCGAGTTCTGTGCTCTGCTCTGGAAGAGCCTGTGACCTGTGACCTGGACATGTCTGGTGAAAGATGGCCTTTATTTTTGCTTTGACACAGGGGTACAGTTAGCACATCAAGAACCCAGTTAAAGGTTGGATTTTGGGGCTTCGGATTGCTGTATAATTGCAGAACCATCTTTGAAAACATTTATCTCAGAGATTGAGTCCATCCCTCACTTTTAAAAGAAATATGTAGTCCAGTGAACAAGTCACACTTTGGAAACCCTGCTGTGCTTTTAAACGAATAAGCAATCTCCAGGCAGGAGAGAAGTAAAATTAGAAGAGATATGTGAACAAATACAATTCAAAAGGAACAGACTTCCCTCAAGCCAGGGCTGATACTAACTTCATCTGTAAGGAAGCAAAGTGAAACACAGGTGGGCACCCACAGCCTGCCCTCATTTCCTTTTGTGCTGTCTATCTCTGACTTCACACTGATTTCTTCACATGTTTGGAGAAAAACTGTAATGGTTCTAATGTCTGTCTTTCCTCCTGATTATGCCCAAATTCCACCCCCGCCCTGCCTATAGCAAGGTGTTACAAATTTACCACATAGGGATCAACATCATATTCTGGAACTAAAGGCATTCTAATATTATAAGGATTTCAGAGCTAAATTTGCTTTTTAACTTAGAGTGATGATTCTGAGGATACTTCTCCTGACGAAAAAACTATAGCAAAGATTATGAGTAACTTGAGAGGTTCTTCTTCCATCTACAGGGAAAAGATATGGAAGGAGGTCTGGGAGCATCCTTATCTGCAGGGCAGGTTACAGGCTTGTTTGGGAATCCCCCAACTGCTGTGTTAATTGAAGGTAAGAGGAGAGATCAGATGACCCAGGTAGACATGGCATCAGACAGGACCAAAATGAATTTTAGGCCCCCATGAAAGCAGAGATTAAATGTTATAATCACTAGTTCCCTTTCTGCTGGGGAGTGAGGTCTACTCCTGTAGGGCTGAGTCCATTGTGACCTCTGAGCCTAAGACTCAAGTGTCTTCAAACCATGGAGGCCTAAATCGGAGGGAGCCATGAAGGTGGAGTAAGAGATGGAGGTACAAAAAAGAGAACAATGAGGTGAGAGGACGAAGTGTGCTTACTGATCTTTCCCCACCCAGAGAACAGAAGAGATTTTAGAGATTAAAAAAAAAAAAGTGGGAAAAGGAAACTGTTGGATAAAGAATAGGAGTTAAAGACTTCTCAGCTGGTTGCCATCAGTGGTATGGGGTTACCAATTCGGATATGCAAGGACAAGAGGCTACTGTAGAAGTGATTTGCTTAAACCACGGATGAGCTTCCAAGGAACAGAGATCCCCTGGGACAGCTCCCCGGCCCCGCCGAGTGGGCCCAGCTCAGGTAAGTCAACCGGCGCGGACCCGCGCGGACCCCTTACTGTGTTGATCCCTGCTAATCAGCCTTCTGTAAAAATGGTATTGCAAATTCACCTGTAGCCGTCTATTTTGTTCTCTTGCTGGTGAGGAATAGGAACTGATGTAAATTGGTGAAGGTTTGCTGGAGCCTGTAAGAAAATATTTTATGAAATTAAAACTAGTGCTCATTATCCGGTCCATTAGGTCATATGGACTCCCAGCGCTAGGGCTGGTGGTGTGCCCGACAGGCCCTGCCTTCCCGGCATGGCACAGCCCCAGACGGTTAGCAGCCTGGGTGCCCCGGATCAAGCCTGCTTGCCGCCTAACCCAGGGCTCTCAGGGGCTAGTGAATATGGCAAAAAGAGGCTGCGTGTTTCACCAAAAAGCAATGCCAATGCACAGATCCAAAAAGGATTCCTTTTCAACCTCTGGTCACTATGGGGAGCTCTTCCCACCTGTGCAGATGTCCGCTGGCTGCCTTTCTGAACAGCAGACTTGCTCCCAGAGCCCAGGAACACGGCTTTTCCAGGGCTCTTGAGCTTTGCCCCCACCCCTCAGATGGGGGAAGGGAACATAGCAGAACAAGCCCCATGCCCTCAGAACAGCCTTGATTCAAAATCCCAGGTCCTGCAAGGAGCAGGCACAGCCTGTGTTCTAAATGGCTGGCCACCTGGAAGCACAGGCTTGTGTCCGCCATATTTGAGTATGTCTTAAAAAGAACCTGGTAACCAGACAGCTGTCTTCAAGAGTCCACAGTAGACTCTGATGATGTCACTGGTTACCCTTCTAGTATTGTTAAGGATAGCAAAGATTTTTATTTTAATGAGGAAAATGAAACATATTTGAGGCAAATTAGTTTATTGAAGCAAGCAAAGAAGATACAGAAGGGCGCGCATGCTAAGGAGGCGATCTTTGAAATAAAGCAGGCTGCTGCAAACCTGAAGCAACAATGCACTTCAGTTGGTATGTGCATTTCCTCTGCAAAGAGCTTGGTGTTTGAAATGTAGCTGCAATTTTCTGAGCTATTAATTGCCATAGTAACAACAGTCGATTAGTAAATAGTCCTGTGAAATCACAATTTTAAAGACAACAGCACAACTGAGACTGCTCCCCCAGCAGTTGTTAAATTGCTACCAGCTTTTATTTCTTTTTAATAAATAGGTTTTTTTTTTGAGAAAGGAGGGTTTCCCCCCTTTTTGAAACCTCCAGAGCAGTTTCAATTTGCAAGATAGCTGAGAATGGAGATAGTATGAAATCTTGGTAACCCTTCAGGTTGGCATTCTTTAAATAAATTATATGCACGGCTTTCTGAATAGGACATAAAAATAATATTGTGCAACATCACTTTTGTTATTCTTAAAAAATAAATAATCACTCTGAGGAGAATCACATTATATATTTTGTTACTCATTCAAACTTTTCCACGAAAATGCAAATGGAATTGACCCCCATCCGCAGGTTTGAATGTATGAGTCGGTCCAGGAGATTGGCCCTGCCAAGTGTCACAGAGCACAGGTTTCTGGAACACACAGGGGAGTGGGGAGGAGGCAGGACAAAGGGCCTGCGCTGCAGGGGAGCCGGAAATGCTTTCTCCCTTGGATACAGTGCTCTTTTTATTTGTGGTCAGCAGACCACTGCCTCTGCTTGTTTTACTTAAAACAAGTGGGAAAGGCATCAGCCCCTGAAGCAGGAAGGAGATGGAGAGAGTGGACCATGGTTTGCTGCTGGGGGACCATCTCAAGGCAGGCAGAGGTTACCTCCCAGGCTGCCGTTCAAGTGCCTGGGGACACGCGGCTTTTCGAGATACTCTATCACACACCCGACTGGCATCTTACCAGGGTACAGGCCTCTGTGTGTGGCATCCCCTTGGCTACTGTAATACTGCATAGGTGGCTGGGTCCTATCGTATTCAGAGCGAGGGTCTCTGACTCCTAACAGTGCTGGTGAGGAAGAGGTGCTGCCGACTGAAGGGACAGGCGAGAGGAGGAGGGGGAGAGAGAGGAGAAGAAAGAGAAATCAGATTGTCAGTGTCTCTAAGAAGTCCTTTCTGGAAGAACAAAGGTCAATAATTAGACGTGGCCAGCACTAAAGTCAGCTCTTAGAGGTGCTGAGAGCTGGAGGACAGCCAACTCCGGGTCCCTGGATGGTGGCCTGCAGACCGGCCACTGCGACGATCAGTGCTGTCAATCCCGGAGATCGCTGGGGAGCCCGGCACGGTACGGGGGTCGTGCAGTTTTCCCACTGAGATGGCGGGTCTCAATGACCTGCTTAGGTCTTTGAGACTAATGCAAGAGTTATGTTTGCTGTTTTATGATCTCAGTTCAGTCACTCGTGACACACCCATCTATTATCCTTAATGTATAGCTCTTCAGTAAATAGATGTTTTATGGCATGTTTTGATTTCTGATGATTTAAAAAATATCTGCATCTCTACATGTGTTTGAATAAGAGTGCCCAGGCCATGAAATTTATAATTCCTTTTATGGTGATCAGCTGTCAGGGAAATTATAAGCTCAGTAAGCCCTGCTCATCAAGAAGCTCAGGATGCTGAGAAGCCCATCTTCACGAAGGTCCAGCTTTTTTATCCAGCTGGAGCCAAACGTTTCATAACATATCTACCCTTGGGTATCCTGTGGGACATTTTCGCACAGAAGGAAAACACTGCACATCTTCTTTTTCTCATTAAGGAATCATCTTGCTTGCATTGAAGTGTCTTACAATTAAGAGTGGTCACTTATTCACTGGACCCACTAGAGAGCAGCAGCCCCCAGACCTGCCCCTGGTGGTTTTACATGCATTAATGCTTTCAGAGGAAGACTGATAGCAAAATATCTTCCCTAGAAAATATTTTGAACATGGGCAGTATCCATGTGCTTCTCATCCTACTTTCTAGAAGGTAGGTAGACATCCCCACCTGCCTCCCATTATTATCAATATGTCAGCAAGATCTAAAATGTGCCCATAAGCAGATATCACACTAGCCCCAAGGGATGGATGATCAGCCCTCAGAATAATTGGAGAAACAAGTGTGAATTATATCCTTCCTTCAAATGGAACTCAGAGAGGGACCTCGGAACTTGGATGGGGCTCTTCAGCACTGTCTAGTGTGGATATTTGCGTCCTCAAAACGAGTTCATTGCTTACCGACTACATCCTAATTTGTCTGAAATTACTCTTTTGCCTGCACTCATGCCTTTCGTTAAGCAACCAGCTCTCCCACTTGCCCTGGCACCACTCTCCCCAAGTTCCCTAACGAATCCTGAGCATTTTTATAAAGCAGGACAGCCTCAGGCTATACCTGGGAGCCCAGCAAGAATGTGTCAAAACCCAAGGAGAGGTCTTTTTGAAGGAAAACAACTCATAATTTAAAAACTAAGATATAAATATATATCACTGCAGTAGGCGGAGATAATTTTTAAAAATTCCTGGTATAAGTGAAGACATCTAATTACGCGACAAGAACCCCCAGTCGTATATTAGTCTTTTTGGCCACATTTGTCCACAAGAGAAATAAGACTGCCAGCAGGAACACAATTGAATACAACAGATAATATTTATATGTCAGAAGGGGAGATTTAAAGCCAAATAAAAGATGTTTATTACTTTTCCTGTTTCATTTAGTTAAAAATTAAATTTACAGCACTGAATCAACTTGGTGGTAATACTCTGTTCTTACATGTGAAAAAAAAAAATTACTTTGAGTCTCAAAACATTCTTTCTACCAAATTAAACACCACTAATAAGTAGGTAGCGTGGTTGCCAAGACTCCCAACTTACAAATCATAGGCAATCCCTGTAAAGCCACCTACAAGGCCTGCCCATGAGCTGTGGATGCTGGGGTCTGGGTGCAGCCAGCAGATAGAGGCTTAACTGGTGAGAAGTAAGGTGCAGGGGGAGATCATTGTTCTCCCAGGGTCTAAAGGACTCTAAAAGTTTTCATCAAGAAAACTAAAAAAATCACTTTGGAAGAGATTTCAGACTTATGGCCAGCAGGCAGACAAAGGCAACCATTTTCAGGCACAAGCTAGTGGTTCTCAAAGTGTGTTCCTCCACTCTCCTATATCTGCGTCACCAGGCTGGCTTATGAAGTGCAGGTTCCCAGGCCCCTTGGCAAACCTAGTGAAGCAGAAGCTTGGGGGAACAGATGCTATGGAGGAGGCTGGGCCACTTTTGTGCACCCTAGTTGGTGTAAACTTTCATAAACCTTTAAAACGGGAGGAGGAGAGTGGGCTTGTTGTTTACAATAACATGTAATTCCTGAAGAAGGCTTTCAGTTTGAAGAGCAAACTCTCCTTCCCTGTGTTTGGAAGCGACAGACTTATCAGTGTGCATGCTCAATCTTCTCAGGATGGGAAACAACATTCTGTCACACGCTCTCACCTAGGAGGGGCGTTTACCCACTGACCTGACTGAATGACGGGTGACATCTGTTGGTTGGTGGTAGACAAGGAAGGATGCGATTTGAACCGGTCTCGCTCTAACGTTGACACAGGTGTAATAAAATGGTTCTGATTCCACCCATCCTGTGGAGTTAAAAGAGAAAAAGAAACCTCTCAAAATGAAAAATGACATTTCATGATAATAAATGATTACGACTGTGTGTGCTGATGAATGCTAATTATACTAGAGCTATTCTTGTAAGTTACCTTTTTATAAATGCTCCGGAGGTCCCGATATTGCCATAATGTATTCAAGACCTGGGCTGCTGCCTTCACCACTTTCAGAGATGATCTAGGGAAAGAGTGTGCATGTTAATGAACGTAGGCAGCACCGCCCCAGGCTCCACTTGAGAGACTCTGGCAGCAAAGTGGTGGCCATGAGGCCACCTCTCCAAGGACCAGGGCGGGGAGGAGGCTGCTGCTAGCAACCACCACCAAGGTGTGAGGGGCCCCTGGGAGTCTGTCAAGTTCAGGGCTGGCCAGATGTGGCAGGGACCAAATAAAGGCTCCCAGGCATTCAGCTGTGTGGTCAGAAGCTGTGGTTGGAATGGGCCCATGACTGCTGACCGTGACCACACATCCCAAGGGTCTGAGGACCCTGCCAAGTTGACTGAAATACCCCCTGAACCATTATTAGGCCTTGTTATAACTTTCTTATCATTTATACCTCTTTGTAAACACATGTGTCTGTGTGCTCTCATATTTGCTTTGGAAAATAAGGTCAGTTACTGCCTCTCCTCTCTGAAGACTCTGTTGAATATCAGTGCTGTATTCGAGCACCGCTGACCACAAGTCCAGGCAGTTCACCTCAGGAGCTGGTCCTCTCAGTCAGCGGCCTCACCATGAAGAGAAGCGGGGATGCAGCTTCCTGCCTCAGCAAAGGCCTTCAGAGCACCTCGTGAGGGGGGTTCAGGGGCCCTGAAGAGAACTGAACACCTCTGTCCTCAGACTTCATTTTGATATTGAAGATTTGATCTGATATCCTCTTCCATTCCTTATCTTCCCAACTAAACCCTCAGGACATGGGGGAAGAAGAGAGGTGAGCAGGCTGGTGGCACCTCCTCCATCTAGTCCATCACAGCAGAATCTGGGCTGTGATGATTCTGAGGCTTCAGCAGTGGGGTGGCATGTAGGCAAGTGCAGGGGCCTCACAATCTCAGTTCCCAGAGGTGAGTCAAGGGAAAACCTGGGTCAGACCCAACCACTCTAAGACTTTTTAAATTTAAAATTTCCAAAACAGACAACAGAGCAAGGAATACCCTAAAGAAGAGAATGCATAGGAAATTTCAGACACCTGTGATGGTCCTGCAAGGTCTCCACACCTCACAGCCACCCACTCTCAGCCGGGGTCTCACACTGCTGTTGCTGCTGCTATTGTTTTTCATCTTTAAACTCTGGGCAGCTGGGATCAGGTCAGGAAAGGCAGACCTCAGACCTGGCTCCAAGGACTACTCCGCAAACCTGACAGCAGGGGCGTGCTAGGTGCACACCTTGACACCAACAGCTAGGCCACATATTTTTAGAGACAGGTTCTCTGAGCAGAAACCTGACTCCTGAGAAAGCAAGGAAGTTTCTCTGCTCTCCCTTTGCAGCACCATTCCTGGATGCAATTATGTAGTCTCATCTCTAATTTCTCTCGTTCCATCTTCTCCTCAATATTGTTCAATTGGGCACGTCTCAATCCTAGTCCTACCTGGCTGAGCAGCACGTGTAATATGCGCTCACCTTCAAAACACTTTCTGCATGTGGCTTGCAAGGCACCAGGTGTGGCTGGGTCTCTTCTGAATGGTCTGGCTGCCCTTTCTTGGGCTCACTGCTGGCTCCTCATATCTCCTTGACCTCAAACCATGAGGGACACCAGAGCCCTCAGGCCTCTTCTCTTCTCTATCTACATCTCCTGTTGATCTCATCCCATTTGTCTTCTCTAAATATGCCATCTACACCCTATGACTCTCAAATTGATCCGCGGCCTGGATCTCTATCTTGAACTTGACTCGAGTATATTCCACTCCTGACAAGACCCTCACGTGGACATCGAATAGCCATCTCAAGTGTATCACATCCCAAACTCCGGTCCTCCCTGAAAACCTGTTGCTCCTGCCAGCTGACCCTTGTCGGTAAGTGGCAATTCCATCCCATGGTCTCTTTAGCCAAAGACCTCAGAGTCATCCTTGACACTTTCCTTCTTTCCTGCTGCTCATCTAATCCTTCAGTAAATCCCATTCACTGATTCTATTTTCCAACATGTCAGGATCAACCCCTTCTTCTCCACCTCAAGTCCTGTCACTGTTAGTCTCATTAGGAGTCAGGGGAGAAGAGTTTGTGGAGTCACTCTGATTACTTTCAGGGACATCAGATCATGTCTCTCCTCTGCTATACACTCTCCAATAGCTCCCAGTTTTGCTCAGAGTAAGTCAGAGTCCTCTGACACTGACCCACAGGCTCCTATACTTCTGGTTACTGTCCCTCCCCCTCTTCCCTGCTGACTTGCTCTGTTGTAGCCCCTCTGGCTTCCCGCTCTTCATCACACACACGGGTGCGCTTCCATCTCTGGGCACTTCCACTCGTTCCCTTTGCCCCCAAAGGCTCTTCCCTCCCTCCTCCAGGTCTGTGCTCAAGAAGCACCTTCTCTTTGAGGTCTTCTCGATGACTGTGTCTAAACTTGTGATACCCCCTCCTCACCCTGGCAAGCCCTATAACTATCCCTGATTTTACTACTTGCCACATGCTCAGCACCATCCACAGGCTAAATGTGCTGCTCACTCCACGGGAACCTCGTTTGCTCTGCCCAGGGAACGTACGCTGCCTGTGGGTAGGTGTGACCTGCACACCACTGTAGCACATGGCAGGTAGGCAGGGGACATACTTGGTGAGTGAATTGAAAGGAAAGTATGTTTATGTTCAGAAGAAAACTTGATTTGATCTAGGACTCTCTGAATCTCGTTTTGAAAAAAAAATTATACTTAAAAAATATATATACAACGATTTTGGCACTGTTTCAGCATTTCTGTAGTCTGCTCTTATGCCTTTCACAAATAAAGGGTATCTCACAAAATTCTACGAGCGCAAAATGCGATTTTGGTTCCTCTTATGGAAGAGGGGAGAGAAGGGAAGTTAGTGGAACAGGACCTTAGTTTTTTCTGTAATGTTTCATTTTCTTTGAAATAAAAAGGAGCGTGTGTGCACTTATTACTAATGAGATAAAAAAGATACATACATAAGAAAAAAAGGACTAAAAGGAAATATGGATAATGTTGATAGCTGTGGTTTCTGTGGAGTGAGACTATGCTTTGCTACGTTATTCTTATATTTTATCAACAGAAATATTTCAAAAGTATATACAATGTGACTTCTAGCACTGATGCTCAGCCAACTAATAAATGTTTATTAATTGGGGGCCAGGCTTTGTTCTAGACACTGAGGATGTAGCAGTGAATAAAAACACAAAGCGCCTGCTACTGCTGGCGTTAGATGCCAGAGGGGCCATAAATAAACCAGGGAAGTCACTGCCCTACAGGAGGAGATGGGGGGGCAGGGCATTTTACTACTGAAGTGGAAGTACTGTCCTGTGTGTCCTACACTTCCCACTTCCTTGAAGGATTCTCTGATCTGGTACTAAGGCAAATTCATAGTCACCACTATGGCTCTGTGACAAGAAACCTATTTTTGCCACCAATCCTTCTGATGCTTCATCACTTGGGTGTCACCCAGAAGTGATGTATGATCCAAGCCCAGGGCTCATCCTGAGGCCACACGTAGGCTCTGCTGCATGTGGTGATTTTAGTACTTTGTGGGAGCAAATAATCCCAGAACTGAGGATTCAGGAAGAAGTTCTTGCAGAACAGGTCCTGGAGCCTGGAGCAGAGCCAAATGCCTGAAGGAGATGGGTCTTTAGGTTTTCCTCCCCATGTCTGATTCTTCCAGGAGGCAGAATGACCACATGCGGCTTTAGGGACAGGACAATAGTAGGGCTAAGGGATGCTCCAAGAAAATAAAGAGCAGAAAAGGGGCCACATGACCACAAATACTTCTCCCAGCAAAATAGGTTTTAACTGCTTAGCTTATTGGCACGTAAGAAGTACAGAAATAAATACCTCCCAACAGGAAATGTATCCTTGACCAAAGCCCTTGTCACAGGGCCAACCCAAGAATGAGGGTCTGGGGCTGGCATCCCCTTGCAGCAGACTTGCCTGTCTCCTCTGCCCTTGGTGATGTTCACCAGCTTCTCTATGCCTCCCGAATCAGCCAGGGCCTTGGCGTTCTCCATATTCTTGCTGGTGACCTCGTGCAGGGCGCAGCAGATGGCCGCCACGGTCTCATCCGACAGCACGCTGGGGCCGGCACCACCTGGGAGCCGGTTGACCAGGTCTCTCATGGCGTATTTCCCTGCCCAGGACAAAAGAGTTCATTTGGATTCTGGAAGGGACCTTGTTTTTGTTATTATTATTATTGAAAAATTGTGACTGCATGGTCTCTTTAAGATAAAGCCTCAAAAGAGACAATAACAGGAAAGAAAAAAAATCCACAGTGAAGAAGGAAATGACAAACATTTTAACTGTAAGGGGCAGGTTAACATCACAGCCAGGCCACTTGGGGAATGATTGGTTTATAAAACTTTACTGCAAATTGCTAAAAGAAAATGTAAATCAGGGTATAAAACTGGTATACTAATCATGTTGCTTTAGTTTCCACTATTTTCATGAACAGTGAGAATAAAGGAATTATGATAGTAAATACTGTTCTCCATTCAATTCCTATGCATCACAATTACAACTTCCTCTTAAAGCTTTTAAAAACTTTTCTTTGAATAAGTTTTAAGCTGACCAAGTAAGGCTGCCAAAAATACTTCTCATGACATCTTTCTAGATCTCAACATGTAAACTGGGTAGTTACATATTTTCATCAAGTTGAGGGCTTATATGGCTGGTCTGACATCTGACATCAGCAACAACGTGGTTGTTTCTTTTAAAGAAAACACAAGTACAATTCTGGTATGAATATTATGAGTATGCTGTATGTCCCAGAAGTAATGTAATAATAAAGTTCCCAACAGGACAAGGCAGGGGAGCCCCCTTGCTCCTGAAGTATTTCCTTACAGACCCTCAATTTCCCTTACTCTTCTCCAAAATGGAATTATCTCGAGCTTTTCCCATTTCAACTACTGGCTGACAAACTGGAATAACTGCATCAGAGACAAAAGAAATTAACTAAAGTGCAAGTAAATATTTTCTTAGTTTTTTTCCCCATGCTAATAATTGAGTGGATGCTAAATGGGGTTTTTGTTGAAGACCTGTTTATATACAGCGGTAGGCAGGAGAAAATAGGGCCTGAATACAAGCTCCATGATTTACAGCATGTCAAGGGAAGACTTGAGCTTTACTCATAGAGAATATTGTTACCAAGAGTGGGAAAACAGTGATGACATCTTAAGCCAGAAGATAAATATGGTTTTTAGGAAAAGATGATAAGGTAACACTTGTGATTGTGAATACTTGTGAATGACCAGAAGGTCCGCAACATGTAATCTGTCATTTTGTTAAGACATAGTTTTAAACTGCACTCTGGAAGTTTGGGAGAAGGCTGCTCACTCCATCTGTGAGCAACCCTAGCAGTTCTCTCAGAGCTTGTGCCCCAGACAGCTGGCTTGGTCAGACTCAGGTGAATATGCAGGAACTTTTGTGAACTCACAAAACTCTGTTTCCTCGTGAAGAAAAGTCTCTGGAGACTGAGTTCACTGCTAGTGCTGGACGTGAGGAAAGAGTGAAGGGAGTGGTTCTTAGGAACAGAAATGCTGGGTAAATCAGAGTCAGACACTGAATCCGGGAGGGGCTCAGACTGCCTAGCGAGGAAGGGATCGTCATGGGGAAACAAGAAAAAGTGACTCCTGAGTAAATAACGCTGGGTAAAATAAAGCTCATCAGTGGAGGGCGAAAATGCTCACTGAAGTTTAAAAGGGGGTGAGGAACTCACAAAAACACAGGGAGGCACCGAGAGAAGGCCAGGCCCTGGATGCACACTGGTTCTCCCCACAGGTCTTGGCTCTCATGCAACTGGCCAGCACCCTCTACTCTCCCACTCTCCTCCACGTGGAATGACAGGCCGCGAGACGTCTGTGGCCAACCCTTTATTTTTTAGCAGTAAGAACTCCCAAACTATAAATTCAAATAATATAGATGTAACAGAAATAACTTAAAAAATCTCTCTTTAGGGACCTAGAGGATTTCTCTCAAGGAAATGTGGGAACTAAGAGCTATAAACACATCTACTGGAATCAGGCACGAGTTGGGAGTATGAACAGGCTGTGGAAGAAGCTCTTTTCCTCTCTGTGAGGTACAGTTTGGCTCCATGGAGGAATGGTGTTTTAAGAACAGGATAATCCAGGCAATGACTTAAAATAGCACTGCTGTCAGGCACTGTGTGAGGGGCCATAGAGAATTCTCACAGCCACTCTGTAAGGTAAACCTTCTGGCCCCTGTTCCTTTCCTCTCTCCCTGTCTCTCCTGGCAGGGGTATTTTAAAGAGTTCAATAAACACTCACTAATCCACATAAGGTCTTGTCTAATTTCTCCTCCTCCTCCCCTGACCCGTCACCAGCTATGGGTCTGGCGTGGAGCGTGCATTTTCACAGCAAGTCCATTGTGAGGAGAGCTGGCATGGGCAGCTTCCTTTCAGAGATGGAAACCAAGGAGGAGTTTTCAACTGAGATGAAGGAATGGAGCCTGGTGGGCTCAATGGACACCCCAGGTTACATAGCCAGTGAGCAGTGGATCCAGGGTTTAACTTGAGGTCCACTGGAGGGTCTCTGATCTTTTCTGTATGCCATACTCTGCTTGGGATGTGGCCATCCCTAGGAGGCAAGCAAGGTAAGCTGCCAAGAGTGCAGAACTTTGAAGAGGAGCTGATTCTCAAGTTCATGCAAGTGCTAGCCACATCTGAATTGACTTAAGGGTGAATGCCTCCTAGAATTTTCTACCCTATATGCCTCATTTGCCTTTCCCTCATCCTGACCCTGCCCTGGGGTCAGGCTTTGGGGCAGTGGCTTTGTTTTGGTGTGAGCACTTACACAGATCTGAGAAGGAAAAGCTATAAAACATTCATGTGATTTCTTTTTAAAATTTAGAACATGGTAGTATCAGTGAATTAGCAGATATAAGTCTCAAAAACCAGAAAAGTGAGAGCCAAACCTTTTTTTCTGTTGTTTAAGAAATGAACCTCTCTTGGGAAACAGTCACACCAAATCTATCAAGTAGCTTTGTAATGTATGACTAGAATTGCTAGCTTTTCTGAACACTTACCTTCTGGATCAATGTTTAATTAATAAGCCTGCCTCTCGCTGAAAAGGAGTGGTCAGAAAGGAGAGACACAAGGGTGCCAAATACACCAAGAAACCAGGGACTAGGATTCAGTTGCTAATCATTTTAAATGTCATATTTTTATAAATCAAAAGAGTTTTATAAATGCTATCGTTTCTCTTTAGAGTTCATCAGGTCACCAGAACATACCTATGAGCTCCTTGTTGCGAACATCTAGGGCCATATTCCTCAAGGCAGTGGCCACAGAAGAAACAACTCTATCATTATCCATTCTCAGAAGCTCTACAAGGATGGGGAGCCCTTTTTCTTTGCGGACGGCCGCTCGGATATATGCTGCAAACTAGGAAACAAAACAAGGTAATAAGCAATATGAAACAGAGTGCAACTCTCAGGCATTACTGTCACCTAAGAAAGATGTTTTCAAAAGATGAACTAATAGATTAAATGTTTTCTTTCCAACTGGAGATTAAATCTGTGATGCTAGTCATGAGAAAACCAGTTTGGGAAAAAGATAAGCTAAGATGACTGATTTAAAAAGAAATCCCAAAGCCTGAAAACCTCAAACCACCATCTGGCAGATATTTTTGTGCAGAAAAGAGAAGGCAGTGATTACTTTCTACTTCAGCTACATAAACATGATTAAGGACGGATGGCGTGTCTTCTCTGCAGTTGGCCCCATGCCAGGTCCAGAGGCTATAAATAGGATGGCAGAGCTGTTAACTGATCGGTGCACATTAAAGGAGAACCTGTCTCTATCCAGTCATCGTTTCCCTGTATTCTCTGCAACAATATTTACAGTTTAGTAACCCTTCAAAGAAATTGCTTGGGAAAAAATCCCTTGCCTTGGAAGAAAAGGAACTCTCCAGGAACACTGAGCATCATAATTCATACACACTGATGAAAAAGTAAGTATATCTGTGCACAAAATGCTTTATCATTCAAGATCAGTTAGCTTCTGCTGCTGCTTTTTTAAAATCCACAGTCAAAAACTTCTTTCGTGATTAAGAGGCAAGTCTGTACAGTGAGTCAGTTTGGGCACCACATGAATTGGAAATGAACACGAAGTCATCAAGGAAACAAACAGAAAAAGTAACATTTGAAAATGGGTCTTTAATCTTGTTTTGAGCTTTCACTGACATTTTTACCAATACAAACTATCGTTCAAAATTTAGGATAATTGAAAAATGTTGCTTATAAAACATTTTAATACTTTCCTGCTGTGGTCAAGACACAAGGACAAAGATCTGCCAGCCCCTTGTATTATTTTCAACATGAAAATACGTGACTGACGCTTCTTTAATATCAACAGAATGGATTTTTAAAAAACATAAATAAAAGGAAAAGCTGCATTTCAAAGATCCTATTAGCTTTCTTCAGGTGAAGTCAATACTCCTGTTTTCTAAATCAAATGAAATCTGCAGGGGAGACATAATACACAACTTGTTATCGGGTAAAGGACTTGGGCAGCTTTGGCAACTTCTCCCTCTGAAACCTGCAAGGACAGAACCAATGCCTGTCTCTCTTGGAGGCAACTGGCTCAGTTTACCTCGAGTGCCTCCCTTTCAGAACATTACCACCCTTACCACTCCCAAAACAGCTTCTGACTTGCTCACATCTCTCACCATGACTATATTGTTTTCTTAATGAGAGTCCAATGTTTTGTTTTTTTTTTAATAGATTTATTTATTTTCAGTTCAGTTCAGTCGCTCAGTCGTGTCCAACTCTTTGCGACCCCATGAATTGCAGCACGCCAGGCCTCTCTGTCCATCACCAACTCCTGGAGTCTACCCAAACCCATGTCCATCGAGTCGGTGATGCCATCCAACCATCTCATCCTCTGTCGTCCCCTTCTCCTCCCGCCCCCAATCCTACCCAGCATTAGGGTCTTTTCCAATGTGTCAACCCTTCGCACGAGGTGCCCAAAGTATTGGAGTTTCAGCTTCAACATCAGACGTTCCAATGAACACCCAGGATTGATCTCTTTTAGGATGGATTGATCGGAACTCCTTGCAGTCCAAGGGACTCTTAAGAGTCTTCTCCAACACCACAGTTCAAAAGCATCAATTCTGCGGCGCTCAGCTTTCTTCACCGTCCAACTCTCACATCCATACATGACCACTGGAAAAACCATAGCCTTGACTAGACGGACTTTTGTTGGCAAAGTAATGTCTCTGCTTTTAAATATGCTATCTAGGTTGGTCATAACCTTCCTTCCAAGGAGTAAGCGTCTTTTAATTTCATGGCTGCAATCACCATCAGCAGTGATTTTGGAGCCCCAAAAAATAAAGTCTGACACTGTTTCCACTGTTTCCCCATCTATTTGCCGTGAACTGTTGGGACCAGATGCCATGATCTTAGTTTTCTGAACGTTGAGCTTTAAGCCAACTTTTTCACTCTCCTCTTTCAGCTTCATCAAGAGGCTCTTTAGTTCTTCTTCACTTTCTGCCATAAGGGTGGTGTCACCCACATATCTGAGGTTATTGATATTTCTCCCGGCAATCTTGATTCCAGCTTGTGTTTCTTCCACCTCAGCGTTTCTCACGATGTACTCTGCATATAAGTGAAATAAGCAGGGTGACAATATACAGCCTTGACGTACTCCTTTTCCTATTTGGAACTAGTCTGTTGTTCCATGTCCAGTTCTAACTGTTGCTTCCTGACCTGCATACAGGTTTCTCAAGAGACAGGTCAGATGGTCTGGTATTCCCATCTCTTTCAGAATTTTCCACAGTTTATTGTGATCCACACAGTCAAAGGCTTTGGCATAGTCAATAAAGCAGAAATAGATGTTTTTCTGGAATTCTCTTGCTTTTTCGATGATCCAGAGGATATTGGCAATTTGATCTCTGGTTCCTCTGCCTTTTCTAAAACCAGCTTGAACATCTGGAAGTTCACGGTTCACGTATTGCTGAAGCCTGGCTTGGAGAATTTTGAGCATTACTTTACTAGCATGTGAGATGAGTGCAATTGTGTGGTAGTTTGAGCATTCTTTGGCATTGCCTTTCTTTGGGATTGGAACGAAGACTGACCTCTTCCAGTCCTGTGGCCACTGCTGAGTTTTCCAGATTTGCTGGCATATCGAGTGCAGCACTTTCACAGCATCACCTCTGAGGATTTGAAATAGCTCAACTGGAATTCCATCACCTATATTATTTATTTTAGTTGGGGGCTAATTACTTTACAATATTGTAGTAGTTTTTGCCATACATTGACATGAATCAGCCATGGGTTTACATGTGTTCCCCATCCTGAACCCCCCTCCCACCTCCCTCCCCATCCCATCCCTCTGGGTCATCCCATTGCCCCAGCCCTGAGCATTTGTCTCATGCATCGAAACTGGAATGGTGTTCTGTTTCACAAATGATAATATACATGTTTCAGTGCTATTCTCCCAGAACGTCCCACCCTTACCTTCTCCCTCAGAGTCCATAAGACTGTTCTATGCATCTGTGTCTCTTATTCTGTCTCGTTACCATCTGAAAGTCCAATGTTTTGATTTACTATTTTAGATACCTTTGAAATCCCTTCCATATAATATTTACATTTTAAATGACCCTGTCATTTAACTTCTATTCACTAAGGGTCCCAGAAAATAAAATTCTATAACTCAAATTATATCTATTTTAATTATTGTCTTTTTTAAAATCACCATATGATTCTCAGGTCATAAGAAGCTGGAGGTGAACACCATATCACCAACATAAATATTTACAAATACTTATGTGCTGGGCACTGTCCTTGGTCTTCCTCATTTATTATCTCATTTAATCCTTAAAACCACATAATGAGGTGGGTATTATTTCCATTTTACAGATGATGAACCTGAGGATAGAAAGATCTGAGGCCTCCAGCTAGTAAGGGAGGTAGGGCAGGATTCAAAGCCAGGGGTCTGGCTCCAGAGTCAGTACTTAGATGCTATTAGCACTTTTAATGTTTTTAATTAATTAATAGTTGATTTACAATGTTGTGCCAATCTCTGCTGTACAGCAAAGTGACTCAGTTATACACATATCAAGAACAATAACAAAAAAACCACAGTGGCTTAGCACTAGGCCTAATTATTTATATATAAGCACTAGAACAGCTGGCTGCATGCTAGCAATGCAATACTTTTCACTCTCATGGAAAAAAACAATGCACAGACAATTTCCGTTTTGAGAGGTGGTGATGGGAGGAAATAACCAAAAAAAAGCATTATAATAATTCTACTAAAGCATACTTGTTGGAAACTTCTAGAGGTTGAAATGTTTCAAGAAGGATTGTCTGAGACGTTGTCAGATGATATTTAAAAAGTTTTGAGAACTTGCTTATAGTGGTAACAGTAGGAGATCACCTTCAATTTTCCTAATTAAGTCACACATTTACCAGTGGAGGCAGAAACTCTGCCATACGTAGGTTCTGCAAGTATTAGAAAGGAACAATGGCCCAATCTCAGCTCTAATTCAGACCCTTGGCATCTCTCACCAGGCTCTCTAACAGAATCCCAGCCTCCATGGCTCTTGACTTCAAATTCACTCTTAGTGCAGCTGCAGACAGGATCCAACAGTGTCCACATCAGTCTGTCTATGTCGCCTGTCTGCTTAAACACTTTCAGTGGCCCCTCTGGTCTGAAGGTCAGGTTTTAGCTCCTGAAGCTTGGCCATGAGGCCTGGTTATGAGGGCCAGTTCCACCATGGGCACTCTTCGTCCCCCTGCACATCTCAGCCACCAGCCCGTAGCCTCCGCCCATGACATCCTCACTGTGAGGGCTCTTGTACCCTCTTGTCCCTTTATCTGGAAAGCTCCCTCTACACTCAACCTCACACTGTGCAGGCTTCATCTGCTCATTCTTAAAGGTTCCACTTGGGCAGCACCACCCCCTCAGGAACTCTTCCCTACCTCCTGGAGTCCCTCCTTCCTTGCCTTTCCCTCACCAGGCTGGGTTAGAGGTCCTCTTCCAAGACCATGGAGCCTATACAACACTTACTCAATATGTCTGTTTTTCTCTTTTGCCTTCAGTTTCTCATGGGGAAGGGCTATGTCATATTCATCGTTGGATCCCCAGAGCCAACTGCAGTCTCCTCACTTTTTTCCTCCTACCCTTTACCAAGCTCTAAACACTTTCGTTCGTCCCTTTCCATTGAGCATGGCTGGTGTGACTGCATGGAGGTGTGGACGAGCAGAGGACACCCTACCTTCCAGTTTCCAGCAGAGAGGTTCTGGAGTGATCCGGCAGAGCCTTCCAAGGTGGCTGGGTTGGAACTTTCTGCTAGGAGGGTCAGATACGGTTTTACCACCGATGGGTGCCACAGCATCTCAACGCCTTTGGGGGACTTCGACAGTCCTGGGATAGGACCAACTCCATCCCACTGCAAGACAAAGAACATGCACTGGTGGAGGCAGAGTGAACACAGCATTCAACATCTGAAAACATTCCTTTCTGCTGGACTCAGCTAGAGCTATGCAGAAAAGCTGAATCATGAGAAAAAATTTTTTCTTGCCAAATATGTGATTTCTTACTCCCAGAGAAATGAAACTTTACGAGTTTCATGTCAAATAAAATGCTAACTTGATCCTCTTGTGGCGTCCTCTTTTTCTTCTTCTTCTTCTTCCCCCAGCAGCTTGGCTCCGAATCTTTGCTGGGAGACTCTTTTCCGAGTAAGTCATCCAATTCGTTCAGCCCCAGCAGCCGGGCCTGAGGCACCTCCAGCTCCAGCCGATATGACAGGTTCCTCAGGGTGCACACGCAGTTCTCCACGGTCTGAAACCCAACACGGCTCAGGGTTAAAGCCATCGTAGCATGTTAGTGCAAAATGCTTCTGTACCAAGTACCAGTGGTACTAAATAAATGTAGAATATGAAAGAGCTGTTTTTCACTGATGGGAACCTGCGATCTGAAGTTAGAACTCTGCTTCCAGACTGTTGGTGGGACCCCAAGCTCACAGAGTGTGCAGAGCCACCCGCAGTACAGCTGAGGATCTGATTTCACACTGAGTGAAATGTGCGGGGCTCTGGAGGGGAGAAAGCCCAAGGTTTCTGCTTCAGGGCTGCTGCAGTGGCAGAGGCCCCCAAATTTCCAGAACCCCACCCCTTGTCACAGCTGGGAACTCGCATCATGGCAGCAGGTGTGGCCAACCCCCTCTGGCACAGCCCCTCCCCCAAGTGCCATCTTTGCCCTCTTCTTCCATCTCCCACTCTCCCCTCCATCTGTGGAAAGTTCCACGATCTCTTTCATTCTACATTTTGTCTTCTGTACTTCGTCTTTTGCCCCCCAAAGGCTCTATCACACCTCTAACTGGGAGGCCAACTGTCTATTCAACAAAGAGTGTCAAAAACCAAGTTCAGTTTTGCCACGCAAGCTCTCCCCTTCCAGTTTGTTTACTCCTCTTAGTATCATCTGCAGATCTTTTGGTTCAATGAAGCTCAAATGAAAACCTGGCTGTCACTTTGAAGTCTCCCCTACCTCCTCCCAAGCCTACCACTCATTCTTTTCTTTGGCAGACCCTTATTTTCAAACCCAGGCCTGCTTGTGGCTTCTCTTTGTCTAGCCCAATCTGAACAATACATGACTGGCCTGCCTTGGGATTCTTGACACATTTAGTCCCTCTTTCCTGTTTCTTCCTACCTTCCCCAGCCTCTGATGCCAGTGCAGACCCTGGATGATGAGCAGAATGCCTTGTACAAGGGCCGGGATGGAGGAGATAGAAGGGGAGGATAAGGGGCTCATGCTGGGAACAGAGGGAGCGGATGAAAGGCAGCAACCTGGGATGTAGAAAGGGGCATCCTTTGGTACCGAGGCAGGTTGGGCAGAGAGGTGGGGGGGATTCCAGTGCCTCAATCAGGAACTTTTATTCAGTAAATACACAGATGCAGATAGATCTGATTGTAGCAGCAGGGGATACAGAATTAGAGGGAACAGCAGTGGGGCAATCACCTTAACATTGAGCCCAGGAGAATCACAGAGAAGGTCTGGACCCTGCTAAGGTTCTTACCACACGGAATCATTCAGTTTTCACGGTTCTAAGGCTATTTTCGTTAAGTTCTCTTGTCTCTGTTAACTTGTAATTTTTAGAGACATTCTCCCTTTAACCTGGATCGTAACCTAACGAAGAGGAGAGGGTCAGGAATTCCAGCCAAAGTCAGTGGCACGCAGATAGTGGTGGTCAGCAGCTGCTGTCCTCTGCCAACCAGCATTCACTGACCTTGCTGTCGTAATCAGAAGTGTTCACACACGTGTGGATCACATACAACAGCGAGTCCACCAGCCCCTCACAGGACCGCATCTGCTTCCTCGCTTCCTCCCCAGCAGAGCTGAGATTCCTATACAGGCAGAGACACGGGGGAGCTCATTAGCCATGGAGCCTTACCTTAATGATCTGAGAATGGACGACAGAGCAGCATGTAAATCTGGTCTGAGAAGGCGTATGGAGCCTGCATTTTAATACCTCAAGAGCTCACAATAATAGCCAGCCCCTCATTAGCCATGCATAGAATACAGCAGGGACACTTGAACTTTGTATCTCTCTCATGACAGGTCACTTTCTAACCTCCTAAAATAATTATTTTTGGGGCTTATCCTGAGTTTCCTTCTATGTAAAAAAGGAGGAATAATAGTAACTATCTCATAGGATTGCTGTGAGGAAAAAATGAATTGCTACATATAAAGCAATTACAAAAGTGCCCACCATATGAAAGGATGTTTGTTAGCCACGCATGGTTGCTATATTCAGGCAGTTTTACTTTCCTTGTAAGGCCATAAGGTCTTGACAGTCCCTGCACCTATTAAAACATGTTTTGCATGTAGTAGGTGGTCATAAATGCTTCTTGAATGAACAGAGGAAACATCATTTCTTACACAAAAACTTCAAGTTAAATGAGAACACTTGGTCACACTACAATTTTCCTCATCTTTTAAATTATTAAAAACTCTGAGTTGTTTTTAGGTCTCATTCATACTGAAATTTTACTATCCATTCAACTTTGTGAATTGATACCAAATTATAAGGCTCTATTTTATGTGCCATTAACAAAGTAGTCTAATTCTGCAATTTTGCAAAAATTAGCCTTTGTAAAGGGGATTGAGAATGACTTTTCTTTTCACCTTTGTTTTTCTGAGGCCAAAGAGATACTATCACCTATAATCCCTCTACTGTTGTTATCCGAGGTAACCTCTATGCTGCACTCAACAGCTGCTCTCTTCCGTTCCTCATATCTCTCTGGCTCTCCTCTCATCTGCTGTCTTCCTTCTCAGCCTCTTCGGCCGGTGGGTCCCTCTGGGGGTGCCCAGGGCTATACTGGTCCCTGCCTCTATCTTTGCACTCTTCCTGGGTGGCGTCCCTCTGTTCCTTGGCTTTAACACAAGGAACACAACCTATGGACCTATGACCCCCAAATGTCTATCTTTAGGGCAACCCCTCTCAAGAACTCCAAACTCATTTATCCTGATATTACCATACGGATAGCTAATTAGACATCTCAAAGTAGACCAGCCAAAACTCTCAGTTGCTCCTCCCTCCACTCTGCCTGACCTCATCAACAGCATTTCCATGCTCCCAGCTGATCTGGCCAAAGATAAAAGCGCTGTCCTTACTTCCTCCCTTTTCACTGTCTATCATAATCAGTCAATGAGCAAATCTTGTCAGCCTTTCCCTCCATAACATACCCCACTCTGCCTACCTCTCTCCAGAGCCTGGTCTCAGCCATTCTCATTGTTTGCCTGGATTGATACACAGCCTCACCTTCTTGCCTCCACTGTCCCCTACATCACAGTCAGAAACCATGCCCACTCCCGTGATTAAAACCCTGTTTCCCATGGCACTTGGCATGTGGTACAGACTCTTTCCTGTGATTTAAAAAATCTGACATAACCCGGCACCACTCTGCACCTTGCCCATTAAGCTCCAGCCTCAAGCCCATCCCTGCCCCAGAGTCTTTACACTCTCTGTTTCCTCGGCCTAGAATGTGCGTCCTCCTCACCTCCCTCACTGGCCCTCATGTGAGCAGCTCCTGTAGTATTTCATATCTAGGCTTAAACTTTACCTCCTATGTGAGACCACCTAACCTTCAGAGTACCCACCTTGTAACTCTTAGGTCACCCTATTTTTTTTTAAATGACATCTGTTATTTTCTTGTTTATTTACCTATCTCCATCAACAGAATTTTGTTCTAGCAGAGCAGGGATCCAGTCTGTTTTGGTCATCACTAAATGTACACAGAAGGCATTCACCAAATGTTAATAGCTCTGAACCACTGGGGGAGCCTGTGTGTCCTGCTCCTGGGCTTTCCCTGAAGCCCAGCAGATTGGCTGAGTGATCACAGTCTCCCCTTTCAGGCATGGGGAGAGGATGAGATGCTGACCCACGAATAAGCAGTAGAGCCCATGTGACCTGCTTTGTGATGCAGGAACCTGAGTCAGGGAGTTGGTCTGTCCTCTAAGAGCCTGACTCTTGTCACCACCACCACCCCCGCCCGGATCCACCGCCCCTGCCGGTTCTAGGCGAAGGAGCCCACAGTTAACCATTCCAATAGGTGAAGGCTTCAGAGGAGAAGCCCAGGCCCCTGCCCCTGCTCCCACAAGCTCTGTTATAGAGATGCTTAGACATCTTAGCTGAAATGTGAATAGTGCTCACTGTGTTATACACGAAGCATTCTATACAAGCTGAGTCTTCACAGCTCTGAGATGGTATTGTTACCCCTGTTCTAAAGATGAGGAAACCAAGGCTCAGAATGGGACAGGAGGCCAGTCTGTCTGAGGCAGAGCCCTAAGATTTGTTTCAAGTTCCCATGAAGCCTGGGCAACAGCTGATGAGAAT
Source organism: Giraffa tippelskirchi (assembly GCF_054371585.1). NCBI lineage: Eukaryota > Metazoa > Chordata > Mammalia > Artiodactyla > Giraffidae > Giraffa > Giraffa tippelskirchi. The sequence goes on from NC_137277.1 coordinate 99,512,663, forward strand.
GACCAGCAAATAAGGAGCAATACTGTAACACTTAAAGGAAGTTTTCTGGATTTCAAATGCTGAAGATAATGACTGAAAATAGTATTGTGTTCATTTTCATTTATTTATAAAATTCAAATCCAATGACTGTTTAAACCACACCTTTCTGCACCCTTTTAAAAGCAAAAAGGTTTCAACTATCACATTTAAAAAGTGAAAGTCGCTCAGTCATGTCCGACTCTTTGCAATTCCATGGACTATACAATCCATGGAATTCTCTATGACAGAATATTGGAGTGGGTAGCCTTTCCCTTCTCCAGGGGATCTTCCCAACCCAGGGATCAAACCAGGTCTCCCGCATTGCAGGTGGATTCTTTACCAGCTGAGCCACAAGAGAAGCCCAAGAAAACTGGGTAGCCTATCCCTTCTCCAAGTGGATCTTCCCGACCCAGGAATTGAACTGGGGTCTCCTGCATTGCAGGCAGATTCTTTACCAACTGAGCTATCAGGGAAGCTCACATTTAAAAAGACTGACGTCTAATTAACAGACATTGTATTAGTTTCAGGTGTACAACACAGTGATTTGACATCTGTATTCACTGTGAAATGATCACCAGAGCAAGCCTGTCACCACATAAAGTCAAAAACATATTTTATTTCTTGTGATGAGAACTTTTAAGATTAACTTTCTTAAGTCTCTTTCAGCTTTACAACACAATATTGTTGACTATGGTCACCATAGTCACCAGGGCTTCCCTGATGGCTCAGATGCTGAAGAATCCATCTGCAATGTTCGATCTCTGGGTTGGGGGGAATCCCCTGTTGAAAGAAATGGCAACCCACTCCAGTATTCTTGCCTGGAGAATCCCCGGACAGCGGAGCCTGGGGAGCTACAGTCCATGGGGTCGCAAAGAGTCGGACACGACTGAGCGACTAAGCACAACACACACAGCATACCAAGGTGTACGTTATATCTTCATGACTTATTTATTTTACAACTCAAAGTTTATACCTCCACATTTTGAATTTAAGCAAAAACCAGGCTGCAAACACATTAGCAATCAGAATGTAATAACCAGAAAAATGCTGTTAAAGTGTATATTACTGGAATTTTGGCAGTAATTTTTCAGACTGAAAGGGTTTTTCTGATTAGTCTATAGAAGAGTCATTTACAAGATAATGTCTATCAAGCCACTAGTCTGTGCTCATAATGTTTTCCTCACAGATTAACAAAGTCTATTGGCCTAAATTTTGAAACAAACTTGGAAACTTACATAGACATTAATTAAAGTGAAGTAAATCATCCTAAAATCAACTTAGCTATGACACATATTATTTAATCACAGATAATTGTAAAGAAGAAATAAAATATCTACCTCAGGCAACCTGTTGTATTACGCAGAACGAGTGAAGTCTGAAATTTAATTTTATGATCATCATCAAAAGAAGAGTTATTCCATCCAGAATGTGGAACGATCACAGTGTTTGTCAGGGTCGAGAGAGCATCTCGGATGATTGTCATCTTTACGGCATCACATGAGGATAAATTCCATAGAACTCCTAAAGAAGGCAGATTTTAAAATCAAATCATCAATTAGAAATCCTGCAGTTTTAGAAATGAAAAGAACATATTAGCATTAATTGATGGGAACTCAGTCTGTTCCAAACCTAATCTATGGCCTGAATTTATACCCAGGCTGGGGCTGGACCTCTAATAAATGTTGAGTGAACATATGTGAGTTTCTGGTATATCACCAAGTCATCCTTAGGCAAGATGACTGTGGTTTTGCAAAGCAAAGCAGAGTTACTCCATGAGGAGGATGGGCACAATCTAATCAAGGACCACAAACATGATGCGTCTGTGATGGTTGTAAAAATGAGGTTCCTGTATCATCTCTTACATTTAATGTTCTCTGTGACAAGCCATTTTTACAATTTAGTACTTGAAAAGAACTTCTCTTTCTCAAAAGACTGACACTTTCTCTTCATCACACTTCCTTTTCTTACTTTCACTAGTGGGAAGCTCAAGCATAAATATTATGTGTGTAGTGACTTACTGGCACAAAGAATGGTTACGCATTTGCTTCGTCTCCCTTATTTACAAAAAGTTTAAACATTTCTGTTTCCACGTTGAGTGTTATTAGTATGTGTGAATTACTACCATTCCTTTTTGGATACAGGCAAGACACTAACGATAAATTAAGAGCTACTGATACTGTAATTCATATCAAGATTCCTAGGACAACAGACCTTAAATGTAGCTTATTAGAGTGTTACTTGAATTACAAACATACTTGAAGGTCTTCATTTCTGTGTCAACCATAAGAGGGTTAAATTATTGTTGTAGCACACATATTTTCTAATAATTAGTCTTGTAGAAATTAGAGAAAATTCAAGATTATACCTACTCTAATTTTTACATCAATGCATTTTCCTAAGTAAGAGGGAAGGGGATGGAGGAGAGACAGTGCAGCTGGTTCCTCTGCACTGAAGTCCCTCAGAACCCTATACTCCTGATGGATCCTTGGCAAGTTGCTTTAGTCAGTACAGTGCTTTTAGAATTATTAGCACACAAAACGTTCGAGGCCCTGTGGAGGGGAAGGAGTTGGCAAAATCTGCCCATGTCCATGCAAGCCTGTCAGGCTTGTGAACATGACTGATCCAGAGTGTCAGGCCAGAGACAAGACTGAAAACTGCTGCTCTGGGTCTGGTGACCAAGAAGCCAGCCTACAAACTGCACAGCCTTCTCGGGGCCTGACAAAATCGCAGGGCCCTTTGTAAAGGAGGGAAGCAGGAGAAAACGACAGGAGCTTTCTTTCCTTATGAAGGGAGGAGGAGGAGTACAAGCCAAGGCCAGAATGAAAGAGAATACTCTATGAACCGAGAGGACCATCATTCCCCATGTCTGCCCTGACCCACCCACACGGTTGTCGATGGTCAATGATGGAGGCAGATGCCGGGCTCTGTCTTGGGTCCTGGCTGCTCTCCACTCTCACTTGGCTTTGACTTCTGGGCCTCGCTGACTGGGTTTCCTTTCTTCCGTGAAGATACTCTTTCACCCTTTCTCTGCTCCTACCCTTTGGGGTGGGACAGCCCACCATAAGCACAGCTTTTCAAAACCTCAGCCTTAACGGTGACCCACCTTGTTAGGCTCGGACTCGAGGGGGATTTGGACAGTCTGGAATCAGGAAAAGGAAAGACCCTGCTTTGTCTCTTAAAGCTTGTTCTGTCCACCACGACAGACCTTTGTTTCCATAATTATCTTGTGGCAGATGCACATGGTAGGTGCTCACAAAATGAACTTAAACTCCACAGGTGGACCTACTTCTCTACAGATTCTGAGGGTTCTGCTGGGGGCTCCCAGGGGAAGCCAGGTAAGGGGTGGGTGAGAATTGGTGGCAGGGCTCTAGACCCTACCCTAGTTCACCCAGAGTGGCTCCAGACTCTTCTCTCAATACTGGGCTTCACTAGTGTGTTGCTGTTTGAAAAACTGGGTTTTGGGTCTACAGACACTTAAAAAGGACTGTATTAGGGGAAAAATATCTGAGGATGGATGACCACAGAACAGACCTTGGGAGCTAAGAGTGAAAAACAAGTCTCTGAAGGTTGGTTCTGACCTAGATGATAGGTGAGTTGAGAGAAGACAACAGGTTGAAGTGCAGAAGGGTTGGTGACAGCAGCTGCCACAAACAGGGCTCTAATATTTCCTGCCAACCAGGTCAGCCTCACTGCCCAGGGTGCTGAAGAGGCTTGCATCAGGGGCAGCATTTGGCCCAGAGGCCATAAGTCATTTCCCAACCTCTCCTGCTGACAATTTTATATCATGTGATTCCTAAGGCCATAAGAGCAATTTTTCTGTGAAATCATTTCACAGTCCTCAGTCTACAGAATTTTACACATAGGGGACAGCTGTATTTTCCAGTAAGCTACGTTCTACTTCACAGAATAAATGCATTCCAGTAAAATCCACTTAAGGAAAGGTTTATGGAAAGTAAAGTCTATCATATTGTAGGCTATAGGTATAAAATGAGATATATCTATACAGAAATTAAACAGTGTTGAGTCACAAACTTCAGGTGAAATCATGACTAAGAAGAGTGCTGGTTCTTAGCACACTTATCTTGAAGCTGATGCCTAGAGGTTCTCTGATCGCTGGCAGAAAACCTTGTTTCTCATGGTTCCTGCCTCCACTCCTGGCCCCTTCTAAGATCTACCCTGGCAAAGGATAGTTACCAGGTTTGTAGATTGGTCTGATTTTCTGTCCCGGAATGAGAATTTTGTCTGGCTCTTTCTGTTCCTTGTCCAGCATTTAGAATGATCGGTGGAGTTATATGTCATTTCACAGTCTACTACCAGTCATTACATCTACTTGGAACTGGACAGCAGAATGTTCACAAATCAACATTAGCAACAGTAACTTGGCCATTTACTGTGGTCTTACTCTTTGCCAGGCACAATGTGCTTTACACATAATACCGTAAAGAGTCAAGATACACAAAATAAACTTTCCATTTAATAATTTGGTGGGCTTGAAATTCTCCATGTTGACTTTTTACAGTATGATGAGCATTATTTTTTCTAAATTTAATATTAATTTAAATTTCTTTAGGCAAGTATAGTAGGTAAGAAATACTCTTTCATTCTTTTATATGCCTGGTTACACTTATGCACACACAATAGGAGCTCAGGAATATATGTTAATGGATCCACTTAAATAGCCTGTATTTGTTTTTAGATTTCTGTTTTATTGCTTGCCTGTCAGATTTAGTTCCTAAGTATTCCTTCTTTTTCACTTCTTTTCTGAGTGTCCTGAGAGTATTCTTTCACGTCTGTAACTATAGGGAGAGGGTCAGAACAGTGGTGCGGATCTTCAAGGGAATTCGCCAGCATAGTTTTGCTTGTTTTTTACCTGAAGACTCAAATGGACAGTTACTGAAACCAGCACCCTAGTTACGGGGCTAGGGGAAGCATATTGCTGATTCATCTCCCAGAACCAGAAGTTACACCAAAATGCCTGGATTCCCATCCCTCAAACTGCAAAACTGCAGGGTCAGTGTTTCCCAAATATAAAATGTGAAATTATTTAGAGATATGTAATCCTTCTGTAGATGTATAGAGCAGCAGACTAGGCTATCTTTTGGTCAACTCAGATGACTCATAAGACCAGTCTGCCATAGAAATTTAGGCTTTCTCTTCTGCAACTTCAAAAAATGTTCAAAATTATTCTTGATCAGAAAAAAGGAAGGATTCTATTTTTGATATGCTTGTGGCATCCACACAAAGGCAGCTTTCTGATCCTACACTAAGGAGTTACATTATACCTCCAATCATGCACTTTTCCATGTAACACTCAAAACTACGTTTGGTATGGATTTAACTCGCCATTTTGAACATAAGAGCAAGTTCCAAGACACTAGTTTTTCTTCCATACTTTCTATTTAAAAAATAAAGGTTATAGAAGGCTAAAGTAACCAGTTCTGATCAACCAATATTAGATGAAGAAAGTTCAATTAAACTTAAAAGCCTTAGCCATGGGATGATTAATTTGACTTTTCTACTCGAAGTAAAAAGCACCAGTCTTAAGACCAACTAATAATACCTGTGTGCACCCACATCACTAAAGTAGTAATAAAATAATGTTCTTTCCATTTAGTCTGTCTAGGGCTTCATTTAATGGGTCAGGGAGAATGTTCCTAGAGCAGTAAGTAATGAAGAGAAAATACACCAACTCCCACATGCAGCGAGACTGATGAGAAATAGAGAGCTTCAGGATTAGCATTCTCCATCAACACGATAAACCTCCAGCTCCAACATCCTAATGTAGAATGTGCTTCCAAGATATTCAGCAGCACACTGCCCTGTCTCTGGGGTCCTTAAAAGAAAGTTAAAAATGAACTATAATTCAGGTTAGGAAACTTGAGGTTTTTATTCACAACAATTAGTTTTTTTTGTTACGAGAACTATGAACATGCATAAACAAATTTAGAATATGTTAGGGAATTTCATGCCTCATATTGAAGAAAACGCTGCTTATTCTCTACCACAGGAAAAAGTATACGTAATTAAGAGTAACCAGTAACCACAATGAAATACTGCCATAAGAGATGAAAGCTCATTTCCCCCACAAAGAACGAATAAAGTAATTAGAATACCATTTCACATAAATCTTTGGCTGCAGAATTTTGAAAGAGCTCACATTTAAAACTAGCTTTATAGCTATTCAAAGAGCCAAGTGATAATTTTATAGTTAAATTAAAAACTGAATTTACCTGATTAATTAAAATAATAGCACCATTTGAAAAATATATTTCTTAAAGGCTATTAGAAAACCAAACAACATTTAGAAAACGCTATTTTTCTAGCAGCATAAATACATAACAGCCTATGCAATTTTTTTCTGATATGAAATAAATTTAAACCCATTAAATTTTATATAGTATTCATGTTGCTTCCTAGTTATCAAAACAAAAAACAAAAACCCAACACCGAACAACACAAGAGTTCATGGGCACTGCAAAAAAAAAGAAAAAGAAAACAGCCAAAAAGTACCAGTGCACTTCAGGTATCACTACTGACCATCTCTTGCGTTTTCTTTCATAAGTTGGCCTCGTGCTCAATGTTTGTCCTTGTTTTAGTTATGCTCTTTCATGAGATGTCCACCAGGCACCCAAGCCATAGGGGTGTGAAGAGTATTAACTCAGAGGAGGGACAGTAAGGTCTTGGCCCCGTGGTTCCCTGCACAGAGCAAGCATCATGACAAGTCATGTCATGTTTAAGTTCTCTGGGGGTCAGAACACTGTGTGGTATACATGTTCATCCCCTTCCAGCTATTCTGCATCCACGGGCTCCGTGGAACAGGCTGCAGTTGTGTATACCTACCCTGCAAGCATCTTTGAAAACAGGGGGGTTGAAATATTAGACTATTGAGCACATAAAGTGCAGCTAGTCCAAACTGAGATGTGCTGTGAGTATAAACTATGCACTCGATTATGAAGATCTGGTATGAAACAAGTGAATGTAGAACACCTTACTGATAGTTTTCATACTGCTTACAAGTTGAAATGATATTTTGGAACTATTGGGTCAAACAAATTACACTATTAAAATAAACAGATGTTTCTTTTCCTTTGTAATAGGCTACTAGGAAGTTCATAATGACATGTGCCCTGCATTTACACTTCTACTGAAAGGTGCTGGTAGGGGTGCTTTTACATCAGACACTAAAGGAGACAAGTAGGCGGGCCCTTGGCTCCCAGGAGGCTTTGACACAAACAGTTACAGCACCAGGCAGCAGTGACCAAGGAGTCACCAGCAGGAAGAGCAACAAGGCCAGCCTGCATGTGGTCTGTGTCAGGCACTCCACAGCAACCCCAAGTGGCAGGTGCTGTGTTTATCACTGGGGAGCTGGTGCTGGTGAGGGGGACCTGCCAGGGGTCAGAGATCAAGAAGGAAACAAGTCGATCCGACTCTGGAGCCCACACTTGCTCCCAGTACCAGGTTGCCTCTCCCTGGATGTTCACTGAGCAGGCGAAGCTCCACCTTGGTGTGGAACTGCAGATCATGGCATTCAAGCTGGAGTGTGAAAGGTAGAGGCCAGGGGGAAGTGGGCTTGGGATGTCTCTCCCATCTGAGAGGGGCAGGAATGGGGAAAGCTTGAGGCTGGGGTTGGCCCAGAAGGGAAGGTGAGCACAGGGGCTGTAGATTTGGCTGGCAGGTAGGGAAGTGTGGACTGTAAGGCGAGGGGTCATCCCAGGAGGGGACAGTGACACTGAGGGACCAGGAGGGGCAGAGCCTGTGTCCAAGGACAGTATTTCAGGGAGCATGTGATGAGGACCTGAAGGAGTGTGGAGGGGACAGGAAGGCAAAGAGGAAGGAAGGATGCTTGTGATGAGAATTTGGAGCCTGATGTAAGCTGAGGGTGATGTCAAAGATGAGTCAACAGTTGAGCTCATGTGTGAGACTATGGTGCAGTTGACAGAAACGAGGAAATCAGGGGGGAGTGGGAAAAAGTAGTGTGAGAAGAAGTATTTGCTATTTGTGGCTTCAGGTAAATGTCTCAAACTTTCCACTAGGATGGGAAGGCTGTGAATAAATTATGACACTGAGACAGAAATGAAATAATGGGAAAGCAATTATTATGAGAGTGTCTTTAATTATAGTAATGGCTTTCTCTGGATAAATTCCCAGGAAAACAAGTCTTGGTGGGATAATCATCTCCAGGGTTCCCAAGATGAGACCATCTCAGCAGAGATTCCTAAAACATGTGTGGTGACCCCCAAACTAGCTGAATGTGCAGTCCTGGGCCTGGCTTACAGTCCTAGCTCCTGGCTTTCTTCTTCCTGTGCCTCTGCTTCCAGCCTAGGCTTTGCTACACTCATTGCTGGTTGGCACAGTGGCATCCTAGGTGGGGAGCAGTGCAGCTGCCTCGAGAGCTGGGTCCCACAGGGAGGCCTGGCCCAGCCAGCCTGTGGGGCTTGCTCTGTGTCCCTGGTTGCTCTCTGAGATTTCCTGCTCAGCTAACACATACTCCATGCCAGGCATGGGAAGGCTAACTCGGACCCTGCTGTGGTCATGATGGTCAGGACCTCCGGTTCCCTTCGCAGTGAGTGATGGCTCAGATGCTGCACACAGTGTGGTCCAGCCTGCATATTCAATTGGAAGGGGACTGCTCTGGCTGTTTAAATCTTTCCCAGCCAAAGGACCCAAATGATTGATCTTTATCTGTATAGAATCTTTAAAGAACGTAAGGGTTAGCCTTTGTTTCTGTGATTTTTCAGATACAAAGGTGGATCACAGCATCTTTAAAAAGATCTGCCAATTTCTAAAGCTCCACTTACAGACCCATATTTGCATTTCCTCATATTCTTTCTTACCTAGGTAATTTCCCAACTTCAGAGGCAGGTTGAGAGGATTAATGACATCACGGAGGGATACTGTCCTATGCACCCTGGAAAGGCATTTCCTCTGAAAATAAATCAGCTTACAATTCAGAACTGCTGACTAAGAATGGCCTGTAAGGCACATAAAGGATGATTGCTTTTGCTGGGGGGCAGTTTATAAAAGTGAACAGGTCACATGAAGGGAAATCCTTCTAAGAGAAGTGCTCTGATGCAGAGGTGACAGTGGGGGCAGTGACCTGGCCACCCTGGTTGATCTTCAGGTCACTTCAGGCGCTGACTGAGTTAGGTCATTTACACGATCACAGAGATTCCCCTGGGAAAAAGTTCCTGCAGTTGTAGGTTCCACAGCTGACTTCTATGTGTTCCAGGAATGTACTTATGCATTTGTAACGGCACTAAGCTTCCACCAAGTCATCTGGTCCAAGCAGAGCAGCTTAGAGACAGAAGTGCCTCCAGTCCTAGGTCTTAAGAGATCAGAAAGACTCCGAAACTGAAAAGGACCCGAGAAACATGGGTGGGGTCTTCTGGGCATCTTTTTTGGGTATTTTGTCACATGCTCTTATGCTTGTCACACTAACATGCTGGCTAGTTTACTGAGAGAGTGTTAACGGGGCCTGGCTCGTGCTGAGATACCCTACCCAGACCAGTGGCTGATCACTTGAATTCTACAGGGGTCTCTGAGTCTCCCCACTTGACTGCCTCATCCTGCTTGGTGTTCAGAAGCCTACGCACTAAACAGAATGTCATATTCCACTTCCAAGGGCAAATCTTTTCATACTCAGACTGCAAATCTTGAAGCAAACTACCTGATCATTAGTTTGATGTGGTCGTGCTAGTGACCAAGTTCAAAAATATTTCTCTATACATCTGGGTGAAATTCAGATAGTAAAGGAGATATGGGATTTTTTTTCCCCCTTTTTGGTGGTAATTTGAAAGATTAAGGGAAATGAGATGTGAAAATGGGCTTTTGCACCCTCCCCCAAACTTCGGGGATGGGCTGGGGCAGGCAGAGGTAGGGAGGAAACAGGTCCAGCCTGCAAGCCAGGGAAGCCAACCTCTCTGCACCCTAGTTTATTATGCTGAAATACCAGGGGCAGAATAGAAGATTTCTTTACAGCCCTTTCCAGCTCCAAGTTCTGTGACTTTGAATTAGCAGTTGTTGCATTTATAAAGCTATTTTTGTCTTGCTACCAATGAAACCTTTGTCATTTTATTTCTCATTACTGATCTTTATGGTTTGAAATGTTCAGTAAAGAAGAGAATGCATTTAATAATAAAATGCTATTATTTTATAAAGTGGGCCAAGTGGTAAGGATTCTACTGACTTGTGCTGAGAATTGGGCGATGATGTTTGATTTCTGAAAACTACCCATGCGGCTCCTAACAGCTCTAGGGGCCCACAAAAAGCACAACAGACAGTAGCAGGCCAACTCCTCTCTGGATCAGAGAATAAATGACTGTTTTGAAGGCACATTAATTAGGCCAAGGGGACATGTTTAGCAATTATTTCATCCTGTAATGGCAAGCAACCGTCCAAAAGGCTGAATGCATGTCCATTAAGCTCTGACTCTTTATAGGATGTCCTGCTGTTTGCTAAACTTTAGCCTGGCCCATCTACTCTTCCTCGGTGCACAGCTATCATTTTCTTATTAATTAACTAATTAGAAATATGGAGCTAATGATCAGGAAAGGAATATGTGTAATTTCACGTTCTTCATAGTGTCTGGAATCCATTGCTGGCATCCAAAAATTTTAAAATAAACAGTGTGGAAATATTTTATTTAGCCATATGGATGAATAATCACTTGCTAAATTGGAAGGAATGTGAAAACAGCAGTCATTTAAACAAAGTCCATTATTATCCAAAGGCTACTTTTGGGTCTTTAACACCAGTGTTAATGGGGATAAAAGAAGTGTGATAATTTTGGGACATCTGGTGCATTAAAAGGCAGGCCTCCAGATTCTATGCAATATCTTCAATTTCTATAGTTTTAAAAAATGATACTTTCAGGATGCTCAATAACTTGAAGCTGATATATTCTAGCTTAGAAACACTAATTATCCTGAACAAGTAAATTCAACACATTTTTCTAGTGACAAGATGATCCCACTTTTCATCCATAGTCTGTGACCTAGTAGATGTTCATGTTACAACCCAACCAGGGGAAAACCATACTTCATCCAGCTTTCAGGTTTAAGCACAATAAAAGCAAAAAGTATCTTTGTAATACAAACCTCACCTACACATATCAGCAGTTATTGGAAGAAAAGCTCATTAGGTTTCAACCTAGAAAATGTTCAACACAATGAAGAAAACACAGAATCATGTTACATATTAGAGAACTATTTTAATTAACAATGACAGCCACACTCTTCTGGGAAAATACACTTGGCCAAAAGTATTTTTCCTTTTTTCCCCTGAAAATAAAGATGTGGCCCAAAATGCAGGCCCTGGACAGTTATTATATTTAAAGCAAAGGCGAGGCATTCTTTTTAAAAGAATAGCTAAAATTTCTTCATTGAAGTGTGTTAAGAATGCCAAACTGAAACAAAAGGAACTAGAAAAAAGGGCTTTGGATTAATAACTAGGTTGAATTACTTAATATTAAGAACAACAGAATAAGGGGATACCAATTTTCAAGTGATACAATATTTTGAACATGACAGTTGCATTGTGCTTTAACATTTCATGATCCAAAGTTGACTATAACTTAACTGAAGAACTCTTAGGCTATACCTACAAAGACCAAGCATCATGCAAGGTTGGCCAGTGTCAGAGTATTTTGTGGAGACACTGGTAGAACGTTAGTATTTAGAAGGATATCTTCTAGGAGATGGGCAGGTGGTAGGGAATGCTGGGCCATGCAGTCACATAGCACACCCTGCAAACCAAGTCTGGAGCAGATGTGTTTTAATGAAAATGGTTCAGACTGGGACATGCTTTCCCAGTTAGGAGCAATCTGGAAGGCTGGATTTGGGGCTCTGTGTGTGCATGCTTAGTCATGTCTGACTGTGCAACCTCATGGACTGTAGCCACCAGGCTCTCCTGTCCATGGAATTTTCCAGGCAAGAATACTGGAGTCGCTATTCCTAGGCAAAATGAGCTCCTGAGGGCTTCTCTTCTTTGCCTCTCCAGTCATACTTAATGTTTTCTTGGTGTTTTCTGGCCAACTCTGCTGCTCAGTCTTAATGACTGAGTAATGATAAAGTAATGACTTCCCTGTCCCTGTGGTTCAAGCAAATGGTGGGTGGCTTGCACACCAGGGAAGCCACCCAGGGGCTCCATGCATTAGATGGCTGATGGGCAAAATGAATTTTGAGGTCCCCTCCAATCTTGTGATTCTATGATTTAGAGACAGTTTATGAGTATTTGACTTGAGGAATAGTTAGTGAAAGGGCAGAAGGACCTCTAGATGTTGTCATTCTCTACAACATATCAAGGATTAGTTGTTCTTAAAACACTACTGAGGACTTCCCTGGTGATACCAGTGGTTAAGAATCTACCTGTCAATGCAGGGGACATGGGTTCAATCCCTCGTCCAGAAAGAGTCCACGTGCCATGGGGAAACTAAGCCCATGTGCAGAACCTGTGCTCTGCAACAAGAAAATCCACTGTAACAAGATGCCTTTTGCACCGCAACTAGAGTAGCCCCCACTCACTGTGACTGGAGAAAGCCCATGTACCACAGTGAAGACCCAGCACAGCCAAAAATATGAATAAATAAATAAATAAATTTTAAAATAACAATAAACCACTACTGATCATTAAAGGTGGTACTACTAAATTCTGGAACTGAGAAATGTGAATAAATTTTTCTTGTCTCCATAAATCTTAACCTACAAACAAATGTATAAATATAATACACATACACTGCCAAGTAACTATGCTCAATTTATATTATAACTTGGTAGTTTCATATTAGGTAGATAATGTTTATATACAAATCAAACTTGGGCTGACATATAGTATTTTGAAACTGGAAACTCAATTCTTTAAGTTCTCTGGTCCAGCTCCTTTCTATATTGTCATCTCAGTGAACTGTTTACACACTGGCTACTCTCATTCCAAAGCAAAGCCTACTTTTGCAAAAAACATTTCCTAAGCAATCCATCCACACACCAGTAGAAATTGTTACAGGTACAAGTACAGAGTTATAAAACAGTTGTTAATATTCCCTACCCTACAACTATGGTCAAAAAAATACTTCTAAAATAGGCTAAAAGCTACTGGCAGCTGTTTCTAAGACAGAAATATCAGAGGTTGTTGCTAGTTTTATATTGGAACTGATACAATCTATTAGGGAAATAGCTTTTAGAAATGGGAATACTCATATCCTCCTTTCAAGGTCAAGGTCCAAGTCTTAAAATATCTTGTGTTCTCAGCAAACAGAAATGATGGAATATGTAGTAAAGCAGCTAAATTAGCACTCCCATCCAGAGTATGCACCAGGTAAATTAGTACATAAAAGCCCTTAGTAGTGAAGTCTGGCTCTACTTCAAATAAATTTGATTTATTCTAAAATGAAAAAGAAATCACCAAAGTTTCACGCACTTTACTTCTTATTTACCACTAAATCATAACAAATTTCTTGAGCTCAGTTCAGGAAAGACACTGTAACAATTCCTCCCAAGGATAAAACCTCAGAAACAAAAAAGCTGCCAAGACTCCTTCCTTCTGTGAGAAATTATGACAGAAGAGAAAAAAGCTGCACATTATGGATGTAAGGACCAAGCCATGATAAATTTACCTAGTTAATCAAAAGAGAACCAGATCTAGAAGATGCTGTGTTTCCAAGGTCAAGTTGACCCTGGATTGCCCCTAGTCCCTCAGAGAGCCTGCACACATCATTCGGTAGCCTTGCTGGCTGCACAGGTGTGTTACTGGGAGAAAATATTGAACATTCACATATATGTTCAAAGTGATGGGAAAGAGATATCATATGAGGAAAGAAAAAACTCATACACTGCAAGTAACACCATTTTCTCTATGCCTCCCTAACAGGGAGCTTAAGATAAATTTTCGGGTATAATCACAGTGACTGTCCTCACTTCTTAAATGGGTATGTCTATAATCTTTTCTTCTTAATTCTATTTCTTGTTCTAATTTTCATTTCATACACACACACAATACATAGTATGTAAATACAAATAAATTATTTTTTTGGTGTGAGAGGTTTTAAGAACATTTTATAAAGAGGAAGTACATACTACTAAATCAATATGTAATTTAGATGTGTTAAAGCATTAATATTCAAACTACATTAGGGCAAGCAATCCATTTTGGAGTTTAAGATTATACATAACGTGGATTCTACTTTCAGTACATAATTTTCATACTTTATTTGAATACAGGGTATTTACTTTGAACATTAATATCTTATAAGAAAGCTGATTCCCCTTAACTAAATATTAGATTCAAGATGGTTTGTTATTAATATATTCCTAAGTGTGACTGAATAAGAGCTGACAGAATCTAATGCTCTGATTTGACAGTGGAAGCCATTGTGGAATGGGTTTAATTTTGAAAAAAATGTTAAAAAATTTTAAGTTAACTATTTCAAGCATGAAAAATAGCAAAGCAAATATAAAACAAACACCCAGATATCTGCTACCCCTAGTTTTGTTAAATGAAATTGACTTCTGAACAATATGGGTTTGAAATGGGTCCACTAATCACGTACCAGAGAACTTCCCGACCCATCAGTTCTGCTCCTAATGCAACCTCTACTGAGTTCGGCACTTGCACTTTTCACTGACATTCACAGAAAATCGCTTGTGCTCCAGTGGAAGCGAAGTGCTACCTGAGGGCAGGGACTTTTATTCATTTTATATCTCCAATTACCTGGAGAAATGTCTGAGATACTAACAGGCATTCAGACACTGGCTGAACTGAAGTGGCAGGTAGCCAATCCATTAAGTACAGTTTATTTTCATAACGAAGGAAACCAAATCTATTTAAAATGAGTAATTACTATGGAGTATGTAATGAAAAATAATGTATTCAACCCTTTGTGAACAAGACATCTGTTAGCTGTACCTGCTCACTAACGAGTACAATGAATGAGACTAGAGGAGGTGACTCTGTAGCACTGCACGTGCCTTCTGAATCATTAGAATAACTTGTATGAGCCATTGTCACAGTTGTGAGCACTATATCATCATCTCCTACCTAGACCTTCTAAAGTCCCTCACAATGCCACCATACATGGGCAGAGTCTAGGCGGTTTTCAACATCTCCTCCAAGACAAGCTCACATTTTGTACCCACCTGTGACCAGCTCCCTTACTTCTGCATCAATAGATTTTCTCAACAGTCGCAACAAAGCAGGTATTCCGCCAACATTCTTCATTGCTATTTTATTTTCATCTGTAGACTTGCCAAAAACAAGGTTTCGGAGGGCACCACAAGCATTCTTCTGAACTTCCAAAACTCTGTGGTCCAAAAGGTCAACCAGATGCTTGATTCCCCCTAACCTACACACCTAGAATGAAAAACATTAAGTACCAGGCCTAAGTGACATGTGGTCAATCAGAGGTCAAACAAAAGACTATTATGGAAAGATCATGGAAAACAGATCAGATCATTTCAAAAGGGTACTTTTTATTCTAAGAAAACATGCTTTATAAATTTTAAGGACATTCTCTAAGATGAAGCTCTTTTCACAGGTTCATGGCTTAAAGAAGGGAAGGGAGACCCTTGGTGGATTAAGGGCCACATGCAGGTAGCACAGTCACACATCAACCTCTGAATGTACACAGGGATCATGCTGTTGTTTCTGAGTGACGTGCACAAATACACAAGCACAACAAAGTTATGTGGGGTTGAAGAAAACCCAGGAGGGGAGTTTTGACTGAAGTCATTGGCTTTCCAGAATTGTGTCTCTGGGTGACTCTCTTTTCTAAATTTTCTTCCATTTGTCACTTCATTAGTATATTATATGAATATTTTGGGGCTTTATCTTACTGCATCCACCTTTAGGTCTGTAACTGTGTGTTGTTCTAAATTTTAAGGGATGAAAAAAGCAAATGCTGCATGACACTGTAGGGGGAAAAATGGCTTAAAATGTGAAATCCAGCCAAAACTAGTGACTATTTTCAGTAAAAGCCCAAAATGCTTAAAATCTGAAATAAAATATTCATATATGTTCATAATTAGTAATGGCTATAAATCCTTTACTTAATTACATGTTGGCACCAACCCTGACCAGAATCTCATAAAATACGTGAGCTCACAAGTACATTTGTATCTAATAGATTTACAGAAAATACTTTTCAAACTGCAGGTTAAATTGATTTTGCTTCATGTTTTATAAATAAGGTAATGAGTGGACTCATGATTTGAAAAAGCTAAATGTACTTCCAGAAATATCCTCATTGCAGCTTTTCGCAAGAAATACTGAAATGCACAGTTGAGAAGTAAAAGAGTAACTGGTATCAAAACATCTCTTTTGAAAGGCCTCTAGATGCATTGGGCCATTTCTCAAGCATGCAAGCATGCAGCTGCTAAATAGAAAGGTACTGCTTCACCCTCCCCGTTCCCCGCCTGCTGTCTTGGGCATCCCAGGCACTGGTCCTGTACCTCCATCTTCACTTTGTTGTCACCAAAGCACAGGTGCTGCAGGTAGGCCGCTGCATTTGCCTGAACTGATGGGAACTGGTGCTGCAGCATGTGAATGACTTCAGGCAACTCAGGATCACGCCAGGCAAACTCCCTGCAAGGGAAAAACATGGCTTCAGAAAGGAAGGCCCGGGGTCTACCATAAACTGAACAAAACAAATGTCAAAAGAAAAGAGTAGAGACCACAATAGGATGTTACAAAAATCCTAAAAAATGAATAAAATTTAAAAATATACATAAATAATATTTTTCCACTGATGAACATATCACAGATACTTATGATCTTAAAGAAATCATGATGTACAGAACGATTCAGGGGCACAAAGGAGGTTCTTAATATGAGTTACTTTTCCATTTTTGTTTTCCTTCTCCTGATTCTAATTTTATGCCTTTCTGCCTCTGCAAGAAATTTGCAGGTGCGAGTGCGAGTGCACGTCAGTGAGGTGAGAAGGTATCATGTCTGGGGAGGGAGGAAGAAGGCTAGTGGAAATGCTGCGTGCCTGCTGGTTTATAAGAAATTTAATATATATGGTTGTTCTTGATTATAATAAATGTAAAACATGATAAAATTTTTTTCCCCAGTAATCCTATATCCAGAGAAAACCACTGTTTACATTTCCTGTGGGTCTTTTTTCAATATACCAAGTGTGCACATGTGTGTGTACAGAATTTTCAAAAACTGTATTATTATTAAGTAGCATGTAATATTTCCTGAGCACGTATTCTGTGCCAGGCACTATTCTAGGCATTTTATGTATGCTAATGCATTTATACTTAAGGCAGTCTTTCAGATTTGGAGGCTGAAGCAGAAGTGCTAAGCGACTTGCCTAAAGACACCTAGCTAGTCAACAGCCAAGCAACATTTGAATCCAGGCATCAGCTTTCAGGTGGGCTTTCCCGATGGCTCAGCAGTAAACAATCTGCCTGCAATGCAGGAGATACGAGTTCAATCCCTGGGTTGGGAAGATCCCCTGGAGAAGCAAATGGCAACCCACTCCAGTATTCTTGCCTGGAGAATCCCATGGCAGTCCATGGGGTCGTGAAGAGTCTGACACGACAGAGCAAGCAAGCGATCAGCTTTCAGAGTCTGTGCCCTCACCCCTGTACTATCCCCCTCCTTGTATAATGAGTACACAATCATACTAAATATACATACCATTTTTTAAAAAGATAATACCACATTGTCAGAATTTTCTGATGCCATTTAAACGGCTTACTGTTTGGTATCCTTGTTAAATGTGATTTTATGGTGATGTTGCATAAAGATAAGTTTCTTACAAATGGTTCACAAAGCAACACATTTGCAGACTTTGATAACAGGATGGAGTAACTGTTATAAACTGGTTCATCCACTTCAAAGGGGCAGGTCATTTCATACCTGCACACACACATTCATATCATCCATCAGTGAATTCCTACTACAAGTGCCACAGTAGGTGCTGGAGATACAAACATTGAGTAAGACATGATTTTATGTACAGGGTCATGTATGCCAAACTAAGAAAGCTTAGTCTTAATACTCTAACACGAACTGTTACTGAGTTTATCTGTGTCAGATATTATGTCAAGAGCTTTACAGACATTATCTCACTTACCTTGACTGTTGCCCCATGAGGTAGGCACTATCAAATAACATTAGATATAGACAGACAAGGAACCTGGGATTAGTAATTAAGAGGTGGAGTTCAGTGGTTCATGTGTTGTTCTCCCACATAGGAAAAGTAAGCTGGTGGAGGTTTTAAAGCAGAAGAGTGAGAGAATGCAATATGGTCACATTTATAAGGAAGATAACTCTGGTGGCCAAGTAGAGAATATACTAGAATCAGGAAAAACTGGTGGCAAGGAGACTATCCACCATCCCCACATTTGCCCAAAATAAAATAGGACCATCCTTGATTTTTCTCTTCCCTTTATCTTTCTCATCCAATCCACCTGCAAACTCTGTTAATGATCTCCAAAATATTTAATATAAATTCAACCCATCGACTCTTTCCATCTTGGCTGAACCAATTACATGCCACCTGGGCTCACTGCCCTTCAAATGTCACCCCTCCCCCGTCCAGTCTTTGCACAGCAGCCAGATGATCTACTTACTGAAAACTGAAGTCAAGGATGAGATGGAGATTTCCAGTTTGGGGGATAGACAGGCACTAAGAAAACCAAAAATACCAAGAGAGGGAGGATAACACAACAGAAAAGGCACAGATTTTGGAGCTAGACTGCCTATGTTTAAGTCCAAGGTCCTTCAATTATGATGTGATTTTGAAAACCATTTATTTAGAACTCCAGTTTTCCCATCTGTAAAATAGGAACAATAAAACTATCATTTTTAACTTCTTCTTAGCCTGGTTGTGATGATTAAATTGTGGTGATATATATTAAAGTATTTTACATACTTATAATTAGGATATATATTTTACTAACATTCATCAGCCCTGAAAAATGAACTATATACTAAGCAGGGGCAGTCTCTGTAAAAAGCAGATTTTCATTTATGCATTGAAACTATGTTAACTGTTTCTGACGAAAATCTGTTTACAGCCTACTATATAAATCTACAAAGTAATTAGCAGAGTGCAAGGAGTATGATTTAATCTCTCCTTGAAGACACAATCATTATGAATATACATTCTGTTCTCTTTAAATGGTCAAGATTTCCTAGTGTCCCTGGGTGTCACTAAGGCCAGACAACACAAAGGTTGGGCTCCAGCTGGAGACGGGGAGGTAGGCTCAGCTGGCATCAACTCCAAACTTGATTTTCAGCAGAAATTTATCCTGGAAAGGCTGCTATCAATTCATGGGCTGACTGGATGGCAAGTTCATTTGGGTCTTAGTTAACTGAGGGGGAAAGACTGGAATTTGGAGATGCTAAAGAGGTTAAAATTTGCAGGGCAGGATATTGGAGAGGAGAGGGCTATGCAGAGGAGATGATACACGTCTTTGTATGGTCTACTCATAAGTCATTAGTTGAACACTGGGCTGTATATATGCAGGTTTGGTGGAGAGCGGAATGAGAACTGAGTACATATCAGGTGATGTTGGACTTCCAGCTTAGTTACAGTGCAGACCTTACTGATCACCTCAGCATTTAGTCTCCACAAAGGCCATGTTTAGGAGTAACAACAATGCCAAGAGTAAGGGCCATGTGCTAGGGAGTAAAATAAATCTAAAATAGATCTGTCTTAGTAAGGAACAGAATCAATTGTGACAGAGCAAAGCACTTGTCAGTAATTTAGTTATTTGCCACAACAAAGCTTAGAACCCTAAGAGGAGACAACAGAGAGTGCCAACAACGTATCATCCACAACAATCAGCATATAATTTAAAACTACAAGGCATAAGAAGAAACAGAAAAATGTGACTCTCAAAGATGAAAATTATAGAAACAGACTCACAGAAAACATAGATGTTGGAAAGATCAGAGGATTTTAAAATGCTTTTTATAAATATACTCAAAGACATAATGCAAAAGATGTATTTAAGGAGTGAATAGATGGGGAATGTCATCAGAGACATGAAAACTATTTTTTAAATAAAGCCAAATTCAAATGTCTGAGAAAAAATTCACTGGGTGGGCTTAACAACAGACTGGAGCCCATGGGAGAAAAAAACAGCAAATCTGAAGGCAGATTAATAAAGTACATGAAGAACACAGAGAAAAAAGACTTTTTAAAAGTAAGCAGAACTTTAGTAACCTGTGAGATGGTGTCAAGTTGTTTCAGGAGAGGAGAGCGAATTTTGGGCCAGAAAAAAATATTTACAGAAATAATAGTTAACTATGTCCCAATTTTGGTAAAATCACCAACACATAAAGAATTTAAGTGAACCCCAAGCAGGTTAAATGTAAGACAAATACAACTAAGGCTTGTTAGAGTAAACTGCTAAAGGTCAACAAAAAACAGAAAAAATATGAAAGGCAGTCAGAAAAAAGATATATTATTTTAATGAGAAAAATAATGCAAATGTTGGTTGATTTTGCATCAGAAACTATGGAAGTCTGAAGATAATGAACAACGTTCTTTAAAGCACTGAAAATGAAAGCTTAATCCTGAATCCTATATCTAGCAAAAATAGCCTTTAAAAATCAGTAAATAAAAACACTTTCAGATAAGTTAAAGCTGAGAGAGTGCATTGCCAGCAGACATGCAACACAAGAAAAGCTAAAGAAAGTTCTTTGGGCTGAAGGGAAATGAGTTGAGATGGAAACTAGAATTTATAGGAAGATGTGCAGGAAACTATAAATAATTATGTAGGTGAATAAAAAGATCATGTTTCTGACTTAATTTTTTTAAAAGACAACTAACTATTTACAGTAAAAATAACAGTACCATATTATGGGTTTACAATGTATGTATAAGTAAAATATTTGACAATAGCATAAAGATCAAAGAGATGGTAAATGGAATTATGTTGGTGAGTGTCAGAGCTCAAGCCCTCCTCAAAAAGAATAACATGATGACACGTGTGTTCACCCGGTCCCCGCTGAGGTAGCGATGGACGCTTTGGATAGAGTTGTAAAACCCAAAACAAAAAGAGCCAAGAGATTCCTTGAGAAGAGAGAACCGAAACTCAGTGAAAATATTAAAAATGCTATGTTGATTAAAGGGGGAAATGCAAATTCAACAGTAACACAAGTGCTTAGAGATGTGTATGCACTGAAGAAACCATATGGCATTCTGTATAAAAAGAAAAATATTACAAGGCCATTTGAGGATCAGACATCATTGGAATTTTTTTCAAAGAAGTCAGATTGTTCTTTATTCATGTTTGGCTCCCATAATAAGAAGCGGCCAAATAATCTAGTAATAGGTCGTATGTATGACTACCATGTGCTGGATATGATTGAATTAGGTATTGAGAAGTTTGTCTCCCTTAAAGATATTAAGAATAGTAAATGTCCTGAAGGAACAAAACCCATGTTAATATTTGCAGGTGATGATTTTGATGTAACAGAAGACTACAGAAGACTAAAAAGTCTTCTTATTGATTTCTTCAGAGGCCCCACAGTATCAAATATCCGCCTGGCTGGTTTAGAGTATGTTCTACACTTTACTGCACTGAATGGGAAGATTTACTTTCGAAGCTATAAGTTGCTGTTGAAGAAATCTGGCTGTAGAACACCACGGATTGAATTGGAAGAGATGGGACCCTCATTGGATTTGGTTCTGAGGCGGACACACCTAGCATCAGATGACCTTTATAAATTGTCTATGAAAATGCCCAAAGCCCTGAAGCCAAAGAAGAAGAAAAATATCTCTCATGATACTTTTGGTACAACTTATGGAAGAATTCATATGCAAAAACAAGACCTAAGCAAACTACAAACCAGGAAAATGAAGGGGCTGAAGAAGCGACCTGCAGAAAGGAAAGCAGAAGATGAGAACAAATCAAAGAGAATTAAAAAGAATTGATGGAATTTAAAAAAAAAAAAAAAAAAAAGAATAACATGAATCCTGTCTCACTGCCACTTTCCACAGTAAGTACTTTGTTCCTTCTTTCAGATGAATTATTTGTACCATTAATGCATTTTGGCTCTAAACTAGATCATTATTAAAAAAATTGAACCCTTATATATAGAAAACATCAATAATTTCTTCAGTCTTAAGGGAAAGTGTCAGACTATGATGTGGCATTAATGACAAAGTAGGGTTAGAAGTGAATAAAAATATTAAAGTTGCTATTTTTAAAACTAACACTGTCATGAGTTTTTACTTTGGTTTGAATATTCAAACTTTAAACTCACTTAGATACCAGTTTTGACTAGAATAAACGCACCCATTATTATAAGATAATCATTTATTCATCCTACGAAATACATTATCAGTGAAGTTGCACATAATCAAAGCTAGCCATAATAGTTTTATGCATCAGACTATGAAATTATCATACTATGAATAACTGAAGTGTATTATCAGACATGAAATCCTTGTTTATAATGAACCAGTTCAAAACAGAGGTCAAAACTTAAGTCTTCTGGAATGCATACTAAACTCAAAGCCCTAATCACACTTCACTGATTTTCTGGATAGCTATTCTTTTCTCAGCAGGTTCAGTCAAGGTATGGTCTAAATTATCTACAATTCAAAACCCTTTAGAGAATTTCTGTATTATCAGAGTGCCCTATCCTGTTGTTCCTGTGAGGACTTCAAAAAAAACAAAATCATGTAAAAAATTTTAATTTAATTATACTGGAGGTGCTATTAGACAAATTATTTTCAAAAATCCTTAAAATGACAGAATGGTGGCAAAGAGGAATAGTTGAATCAAATGTACACATACACTGTAAAAAAATTTTAGGCAAGAGTGAATAGGCGGAGTGGTTTTAGTGGGGCAGTGGGCTGCCCACTCAGCTCAAAGTATATAAGGTTATTTTGTTTTAGTAACCAAAGCTTACTCATGCTTTAAATTCACATTCATTAGAATGAGCCGGTAGGCTGCTAAAAATGAATTGATAATTATAACAATCTTTCAGTGAAATAACTATTTGTGGGTGAAGGGAGAATGAAATCTTGCTAATATATGCCTTAAAATAACACTCAAGCTGCTTAAAATTTAGAAATAATATCACTCTTTCAGAAGTTAAAATTCTCTTTTAGTTTCTAAATATCTTTATTTCCTGAGTATTTTAAATGACTTTCATTAATGACATAGGCTAGTTTTTCAAAATCAATCAAGTACTAAATGACTTGTGCGTGTCTTAATAAAACATGTTTTCTACAAGACCAAATAATATTAAAACAAGGAAATAAATATTTTTTGCTTATGTAATATGAGAATTTCTTGTAAACTATTTTCCCCTAAATGGCAAAAAGCTTTTCAAAGGACCTAGTTAATAAAAGCACAACACAGCACTGACCAACATGATTCAAAATATACATGACACTGGGACTTCCCAATATAAAACAACCTCATGCATTTTCTGAGGCCATCATCTAAAAAATCAGTCAAGATGAAAGGGTATAAAATGATACTTTAAAATCTTTTGTGTAATTCAGACTAAGGCTATCTCAGGTAGTTGCCTTGGTAAAGTATTTTGAAAAATGATGGATGCTACAGATATTCACACAGACCTGTGCATCCTCTAACTTTATTATTAATGCACCAAAAGAAGGACACTATCTTTAAAAATTAACCTCAGTGACCTACAGTGCTGGAAAATATTAGAGATGAGAAGTTACTGACACTATAATAGATAGGGCAACTTGGGAAAAAGAAAAAGAATGAAGGAACGGGTTGACTCCTGAGATATGGTGGCATTCTGGAGACTCTTAACTAGTACTTGCCTGGGGTCTTTCTGAATGCTGTCTATTGACGGGGATCTCGTTGTGCCATCATCAGCCGGTGCTACGTGCTGAAGCCTGTTATAATTGCACTCTTGCACTCGGTACTGTATTGGCCTATAGGGCTCCGCATAGGTAGCTGTTGTGTTCAGAGCATAATTATTTCTTTGGTATGTAAGGGTACTTCGTTGGCTGGACGTCCTTTGCAGATTTCCAACACCTACTAGAAAGTCAACATTTTAAAAAAGATTAGTATGTTCTCCATATAGAAATACTTTTCAAAGTAAAAATGTTTTTAATTTTAAGAAGGGTTTTTAACAATTATATAAATTGCTTACTTTTAGATATTACCAATCTAGTTCATTAGTGGGAAAAAGGAACTGAAGTTTTTAATATAACACAAATATTAATATCAATTTTATTAGCAGGAAAGAGCAAAAATGAAACTATAAATCTGTTCCCATAGTAAGTCTTAATATATTAAAGATTTAGTAACAAAACTGCAAGTGAAATAAAGGAAAATGATCTTAGAAATAAATAGGAAAATTTCATAACTTAATTTTAGCAATAAAAAACAAGCAAGATATTTTTTCAAACTTACAGATTATTGAAACCAATCTTTGGACATGTAGTGAATACAGGTTACTTATTTTGATATGCATTTTATTTATAGATGTGTGGATTTTGATAACATTCAAAAAGAAACTTGACAGGAAAGAAGACTGATAAATCATTCAAATTCTTTTAAAGCTACTCCCTAAAATTATTGCCTGATGCTATGTATAAGGTATTGCACAGTGTATTTAACATTTTTTTCCAAATTATTGCAATAGGTAGCTTTCCAACGATTATGTTTATAATCTTCCTGCAATTAACATATTTTAATAACATTATTTATTACTTAAACCTCACAAAAAATTTTTCACTGTGTAGACCAAAGGAGTGAAATATTTCTCCACTAACATCTATTAAAAATTGTCACATTCTCTTAGAAGAAAAATCCCACAGTGGACCCAACTGTCAGTTTTTGCAATAACAGTCTTTTCCCTCGTGGTGGTCTATGAGATATGGCTCTTAGAGTTGTGCCTTTAGGGTGTTATCATTGCTATCTAGAATTCATTTATGGGCATGTTAATAAATCTATACTAATTTTTTTTCTTTTAAAGAAGGGGCCTCTTGAAAATCTATAAGCTAGACCTGTAGCACAATTTGGCAGCTCATGGCAGCTCATGTGATTCACTAGCTCCCTATGTTTTCTTTCTTTCTTTTTTTTTTTCAAGGTTTTTTCCCCCAAATGTTTTATTTAAATATTAAATTAAAAAACATACATCCACTAATCACTTGGCATATATTTCTCATGTGAACATAAGAAATAATTCAGTTATGGTAAAAAAAAAAAAAAAACAAAAACCCAAACTATGTACATCTTCATCACATAGCACGGTGCCTAGGACAGGCCCCCGCGTTCAGTTCGCATGTTTTCTTTTTTGACTTAAAATTTTTTTATTGAAGTATAGTTGATTTACAACGTTGTATTAATTCCTGCTATATAGCAAAGTGACTCTATTTCATATATATACACACATATATAAATTCTTTTTCATATTCTTTTCCATTCTGGTTAATCACAGGATACTGAATATAGTTCCCTGTGCTACACAGTAAGTCTTTGTTGTTCATCAATCCTACATATGCTAGTCTGCATCTGCTAATCCCAAACTCTCAATCCTTCCCTCACTAGCTCCCTATTTTTATAACTGTCATCACTGCATTCTGCCCTAGATTGAGTCGATCACAAGGAACATTTATTTCACATCCTACCACTTAAACATTCAGAAAAAATTCAGTATCAAAAAAGAGTAATACCAAATATACTTGGGCCACATACATGCCAAATCAAAGATAAGCCAATAGCTCACATAAGGTTTTTCTCTAAAGATGCATTCTAGGCAACGAAAATTACAAAGAAATATTCCCCCAAAGGCTTTTCTTTCTGATATGCTTCGAACTCAAGGAGTCAGATTTATAGCTGTCCAAACTTATTTGTGAACTAAAGTATAACTGTTTAGACTGAACTATGGTAAAAATACATTATCTATGATGTGAAAGTTGTTCAGTCATGTCCGACTCCTATGAACTGTAGCCCACCAGGAACTACATTCCTCTGTCCATGGAATTCTCCAGCTAAGAATACTGGAGTGGGTAGCCATTCCCTTCTCCAGGATCTTTCTGACCCAGGGATCAAACCTAGATCTCCTGCATTGCAGGCAGATTTCTTTACCATCTGAGCCACCAGGGAAGCCCACAAATAAATAGGTACTAAATGAACTTCTATTTTCCTGTTTATTGATCTGCTTTCGTAACTGTTTATCTAACATCCAAATGGACAATGTGAGTTCATTCTAACAGGAAACCCATCTCAATAAAATCCTCTACTCTTGGACCTGTGAAATTAAGAAAGGAACTGAAGAGAGCTGATGCCCACCTGAGCCTGTGCGGTACAGCGCTGTCTGTGATCCTTGGAGCTCCACGGTTCCATGGTTTGGGCTGCGGTACACTGGGCTGTAATAGGTCCTCCCCTCATATATAGGAGTGATGTGCAAGTCAGGAGACACAGCTGAACGAAGGTCTTGTCCAAGTTGGCTGTGCTGACTAGCATAGGAACTCCGTAAGCCTACAGGCAGGAAAATTACATCATTAAGAAACTTGGAACACTGTGGTGAGGTTAAAAGTATAACTCCTAATCAATATGACCAAATGCTGAGTCTAAACACCAAACCCAGTGAGTTTTACAGGATACCATATACACTCTAAAAGACTTTCTCCTGGCAGCAGGATAAAAGCAAATTTTCTAAAATATACATATACATATATATATATACATATATATATATACATACACATACACACAAAATTATTAAATGGCTTGATATTCTGAAATTCATCCCCCAACTGTAATTTATTTTATGGTGGTGACCAAAAAGAGTGCGCCATCATGTCCCACACCTCTTTAAATCCCAACGCTTAAGATGACACCTACATAATAGTGCTTACAAATAGGCTGATATTCAAGAACTGTTCTGACCTTTGTCTCAATTTATTCATGCAATTTTTTTACAGAAAGATGTGAAATTTTATGTTATAGAGCTTAAAAAACCATCAGCAAACTAATAAGGTGTATGAAGCATTATTTTATTATTTGTTATTGCAATCAAAAAAAAAAAAGACAAAACCAAACCAGATACTTTTCCAGGAACCCACATACCAGATTCTTGTTTACCTTCTTTCTGGTATAAAGGAAAAGTACAAAGTTAGTGTATTAACATTAAGTTACTTCAACCACTCTGTCATTCAAACTGTTTATAATGCAGATTTCAAACCCAAACATTTTAATTTCTTTAAAAAAGTGACGTAGTATTTTCTGTACTATGATGCTCAGAAATTTGTGATTTGTCATCATTAGTAAGCAAAATTTGTCACTTTGTAAGAATACCAACTAGGGTTATATTCCAAATATGAGGACGAAAAAGCACAACATTATCTGAAGTCAGTCAGCATATATTTGCTTTTAAAATGATTGCAAATAATCAACATAGTAACTAATTACAAAAAGAGACAATCATTCACATCCTGTTAGCTGACTTAATCATAGCATAACTAAAAACAAATGGGGCTGAATGTGAGTGATAATTATATGTTGCTTAGTGAGGAGTGGCAAGAGAGTTAATACATAAAGCTTCTAAAATGAATGATTATTACCTATCCCAGAGAGCAATGTGACATGGGAAGAAACTAAAGGAACAAATGTGGGTTTTGGCTACTGGCTACCCACTTGCTAAAATAAAGATCACAGGTTTATATAATCTTGTAATTGGGAGATTATTCAGTCAAATCTTCCCATTTCAAAATTGAGGAAACGGCCGAAAAGGAAATGCAGTTCATTCTCTTCAGAGAGCTACTTTCTAGGAGGGCTGAAAGGAAGCTCTCTCTGAGCCCTCTCTGTCACTGCACACTCCACACTGGACAAAACTACTTCTCAAGGGTTACTGAGACACAGTGTGAGAAATCCTGAGCTGGACTGAGCCCTCCACAAACACAAGTTTAAAGAGGGAGGTTAGTTCACCAGGGGCTCATGGAAGCCCATGTAACTCTAAAGACGATATTATGATTGCTATTGTAAAGTTCTCATTCGAGGATTTCAGCTTTGTATTTACTGGCAGATTTCTCATTCTTAGAGAGTACAAACTCCATTTCTTTATAGAGCCCATGAGAATCCTGAACAAAAGTGCCGGCATTGTTTGTTAACTGTGACGTAAACTGGGCAGCAAAATGTACCTAGTCCTTGGAAATCTTATTAGTATGAGGTGCTATTTTCATATTCAGTATAACACTTGATTTACCGTGACTGAAGATCACAAACACTTGGGCCAAGGCAAGTTGAGCCCTGGATGCTCCTAAAGCCCACTCCCACTGTGGTGTGAAATGAGAACAAAGCATTCTGTTCCGTTCAAAATGTAATAGGCTCACTGGGCAAGGATCTGGCTGGAGTCTTCAATGGAATTCATGTAATATGAAAACTTTTGTGGCCATTTACAATGATTTCATAAGAAAGGACCCAAATGAGCTTGTTAACACTTAGAACTATACGAAGTATCCAGTAAACATTCCCTGCTACAGGATTCCTAGTGAGATGAAATTACGGTATGTGACAGATTGTAACAGGAAATAAAGAATTACATTGAGGCATAGCAATTTTCTGATATGGTTAATATTTTTATTTACCCACTCATGCATGAAAACAAAAATACACTGTCTTAAAGATGAACATTTAAAAAATTACAAAATTATATAGCCCCAATAGATTAAGTTTAAAACTATCACATGGACCACAGCCTTGTCTAACTCTATGAAACCATGAGCTGTGCCGTGTTGGGCCAGCCAAGATGGATGGGTTATGGTGGAGAGTTCTGACAAAATGTGGTTCGCTGGAGAAGGGAAGGGCAAACCACTTCAGTTTTCTTGCCTTGACAACCCCATGAACATTATGAAAAGGCAAAATATAGGACACTGAAACATGAACTCCCCAGGTTGGTAGATGCTCAATATGCTACTGGAGAAGAGTGGAGAAATAACTTCAGAAAGAATGAAGAGATGGAGCCAAAGCGAAAACAACGCCCAGTTGTGGATGTGACTGGTGATGGAAGTAAAGTCTGATGCTGTAAAGAACAATATTGCATAGGAACCTGGAATGCTAGCTCGATGAATCAAGGTAAATTGGAAGTGGTCAAACAGGAGATGGCAAGAGTGAACATCGATATTTTAGGAATCAGTGAATTAAAATGGACTGGAATAGGCAAATTTAACTCAGATGACCATTATATCTACTACTATGGGCAGGAATCCCTTAGAAGAAATGGAGTAGCCCTCATAGTCAACAAAGGAGTCCAAAACGCACTTCTAGGGTGCAATCTCAAAAATGACAAAATGATCTCTGTTTGTTTCCAAGGTAAATCATTCAATATCACAGTAATCCAGGTCTACACCCCAACCAGTAATGCTGAAGAAGCTGAAGTTGAACGTTTTATGAAGACCTACAAGACCTTCTAGAACTAACATCCAAAAAAGATGTCCTTTTCATTATAGGGGACTGGAATGCAAAAGCAGGAAGTCAAGAGATATGGAGTAACAGGAAAATTTGGCCTTGGAGTACAAAATGAAGCAGGGCAAAAGCTAACAGAATTTTGCCAAGAGAATGAACTGGTAATAGAAAACACCCTCTTCCAACAACACAAGAGAAGACTCTACACATGGACATCACCAGATGGTCAACACTGAAATTAGACTGATTATATTCTTTGCAGCCAAACATGGAGAAGCTTTATACAGTCAGCAAAAACAAGACTGGGAGCTGACTGTGGCACCAATCATGAACTCCTTATTGCAAAATTCTGACTTAAATTGAAGAAAGTAGGGAAAACCATTAGACCATTCAGGTATGACCTAGATCAAATCACTTATGATTATACAGTGGAAGTGACAAATAGATTCAAGGGATTAGATCTGATAGAGTGCCTGAATAACTATGGACGGAGGTTTGTGACATTGTACAGGAGGCAGTGATCAAGAAAAAGAAATGCAAAAAGGCAAAACGGTTGTCTGAGGAGGCCTTACAAATAGCTGAGAAAAGAAAAGAAGCAAAAGGCAAAGGAGAAAAGAAAAGATACACCCATTTGAATGCAGAGTTCCAAAGAATAGCAAGAAGAGATAAGAAAGCATTCCTCAGTGATCAATGCAAAGAAATAGAGGAAAACAACAGAATGGGAGCTCTCTTCAAGAAAATGAGATGCCAAGGGAACATTTCATGCATAGATGGGCACAATAAAGGACAGAAATGGTATGGACCTAACAGAAGCAGAAAATATTAAGAAGAGGTGGCAAGAATACACAGAAGAACTCTACAAAAAAGATCTTAATGACCCAGATAACCACAGTACTGTGATCACTCACCTAGAGCCAGACATCCTGGAATGAGAAGTCAAGTGGGCCTTAGGAAGCATCATTACAAACAAAGCTAGTGGAGGTGATGGAATTCCAGTTGAGCTATTTCAATTCCTAAAAGATGATGTTGTGAAAACGCTGCACTCAATATGCCAGTAAATTTGGAAAACTCAGCAGTGGCCACAGGACTGGAAAGGTCAGTTTTCATTCCAATCCCAAAGAAAGGTAATGCCAAAAATTTTCAAACTATCGCACAATTGTACTCATCTCGCACGCTAGCAAAGTAATGCTCAAAATTCTCCAAGCCAGGCTTCAACAGTACATGAACCGTGAACTTCCAGATGTTTAAGCTGGATTTAAAAAAGGCAGAGGAACCAAATATCAAACTGCCAACATCTGCTGGATTATCGAAAAAGCAAGAGAGTTCCAGAAAAACATCTACTTCTGCTTTATTTACTATGCCAAATCCTCTGACTGTGTGGATCACAACAAACTGTGGAAAATTCTTTAAGAGATGGGAATGCCAGACCACCTGGCCTAACTCCTGAGAAATCTTATGTAGGTCAAGAAGCAACAGTTAGTACTAGACATGGAACTACAGACTGGTTCCAAAATGGGAAAGGAGTACGTCAAGGCTGTATATTGTCACCCTGCTTATTTAACTTATATGCAGAGTACATCATGCGAAATGCCAGGATAAATGAAGCACAAGCTGGAATCAAGATTGCCAGGAGAAATATCACTCATCTCAGATATGCATATGATACCACCCTTATGGCAGAAAGCAAAGAAGAACTAGAGAGCCTATTGATGAAAGTGAAAGAGGAGAGTGAAAAAATTGGCTGAAAATTCAACATACAGAAAACTAAGATCATGGCATCTGGTCCCATTACTTCATGGCAAATAGATGGGGAAACAATGCAAACAGTGAGAGACTATTTTTTGGGGCTCCAAAATCACTGCAGATGGTGACTGCAGCCATGAAATTAAAACATGCTAGCTCCTTGGAAGAAAAGCTATGACCAACCTAGACAGAATATTAAAAAGCAGAGACATTACTTTGCCAACAAAGGTCCCGAGTCAAAACTATGGTTTTTCCAGTAGTCATGTATGGTTGTGAGAGCTGGACTATAAAGAAAGCTGAGTGCTGAAGAATTGATTCTTTTGAACTGTGGTGTTGGAGACGACTCTTGAGAGTCCCTTGGACTGCAAGGAGATCCAACCAGTTCATCCTAAAGGAAATCAGTCCTGGGTGTTCACTGGAAGGACTGATGCTGAAGCTGAAACTCCAATACTTTGGCCACCTGATGCGAAGAGCTGACTCATTGGAAAAGACCCTGATGCTGGGAAAGATTGAGGGCAGGAGGAGAAGGGAACAACAGAGGATGAGATGGTTGGACGGCATCACTGAGTCGACGGACATGATGAGGTTAAGCAAGCTCTGGGAGTTGGTGATGGACCGGGAAGCCTGGCATGCTGCAGTCCATGGGTTCACAAAGAGTCAGACACGACTGAGTGACTGAACTGAACTGAACTGAATAGATTAAGTAAGGTGATTTTGTAGAAAGGCTACTATAATTTAGTATCTTTTAAACCGGAAGACAAATAATTTGCTGCAATTTCACAAATACATATCAAGTTTACCTACCTCGATGATATATTCCTTGTGATTTAAAACCTCTACATTTAAGTCAGTGGAAAGAAACAGAAATTTATCTTTCAAATGTGAATTCTTTTTACTCGCAAAACTTGCCTTAATATGCTATGGTTATATTAAAATGAATGTTTTAGCGCAGACATATTTTTCTGTTGTAGGACATAATTTATACACATGATTTAAATTACGATCACCAAATATTCGAGTGTCTGAATCAATTACAAAATATTGCTTTAGGTATTTCAATTAGCAGGTTGTTAAGTCTTTGAACTCAGGAGCCATGGTAAATATGACAAGCACATCACTTTCTGAAATAAAAATAAGAAAGGAATGTACAAATTAGGATCCACATTCAGAATAACTGGGCAGGTGGACAGATAATGGGAACCAAAGCTTCCTTAGAACATTTTTAAGAAACCCTTTGCTTCTTTTGAAGACTGTGGTATTCAAGGGAACAAAAAATCCATAGTGGGCTATAATTTTTTTTCCCCTGAAACATCAAGTGTAACTTCACCTGCATTGTGAAGAGAAGCAGGTTTTCTAAACCACATGAGTTCAGCCCTCAGGGTTAAAGGTGGAGACGATTCTTTCTGTGCTCACTTTCTTCCCTGGTTCCCTCTTGGCTCTACTGCAAACATAGATTTCTGCACAGCTATTGTTCATAAATATGGAGGGGTGTGGGTAGGGGGAATGGAAACCCTCAGAACTCTTTATCTCTTAAGGTTTCCTTTGGAGGAGGAATGTCATAAATGACTCCTACCTCACTCTGTTGCATACTTTTCAGAGACATGCCAGAAAATATCTAAGCCAAGTATACCCTTCTGATGGCTGAATGAAAAAGAGGTAGCTTCCCCATTAGGAATTTCCTTGAGCTCAAAATCAAGTTCAATATTTATTCTTGGTGTAAGATCATGCAATTAGAAAATCTCAAAAAGGCTTTATCTTTCCCAGAAGCCATAAGGAAAGGATATTAATTTTACCACACAAAATAAATATTAAAAACTTGTGTAAGTAAGAAATACCAAAAAAACAGTCAAAAGACAAATTACGAAATGAAAAATATTTGAGAAGCATATTACAAGGGGTCAATTTATTTCAAGTATAAGAAGCATTTACAAATTAAAAAAAAAAACAGACAAAAGACCTGAACTTGCAGTTTGCAGTAAAGCAATAAAATGGCTGATAAACATCAAATCACCAACCTCAGTCATTACTCAACACAGGCCAGCTAAAACAGTGAGGTACAGACCGGCAAAGATGAAACACCTTGACAATATGCAGTGCTCTTGAAGGTGTAGGGAACAGGCACTCAAGCTACTAGTGGAAATAAAAATCTATAAAAGTTTAGTGGGGGCAATTTGATAGTATTTCATTAAGAAAACACATACATATATTTTGATCCAGCAGTCCTACTTGAAGAAATGGATCTCACAGTTATCTTAGTAAGCTATGTGCAAATATGCAGGAAGAATAATATATATTTTATGATTGTCTCTGCTGCTGCTGCTGCTGCTAAGTCGCTTCAGTCATGTCCGACTCTGTGCGACCCCATAGACGGCAGCCCACCAGGCTCCGCCGTCCCTGGGATTCTGCAGGCAAGAATACTGGAGTGGGCTGCCATTTCCTTCTCCAGTGCATGAAAGGGAAAAGTGAAAGTGAAGTTGCTCAGTCGTGTCCAACTCTTAGCAACCCCATGGACTGCAGCCTACCAGGCTCCTCCGTCCATGGGATTTTCTAGGCAAGAGTACTGGAGTGGGGTGCCATTGCCTTCTCCATGATTGTCTCTAACAGCTAAAAATGAGGAAATCTAAATGTCCATTAATAGAGAAGTGATTAAACAAATTATAATATATCTATAAAATAAGGTCCTAGGCATCCCTTGAGATGAGGCAGAACCCTTAGATACATTAAAAAAATAAAGAAGGAGATATACATAATAGAGCTCCAACAGCATAAAAAATACAGTGTGTGCACATCTATACATAATGTATATACTTATATATGTAATTAAACAGTCTGGAAAACATATAAACTGGGGAGTGGGATTGGGTGAGGGTAAGAGGGGGCTGAGACTCTCACTTCACAATTTATATTTTCCTGCATACTTTTAACTTTTTTTTACTAGCTAAAGATGAATATCATTTTAAACAAAAGTCTGTACATCCTGTAGAAAACCTACCATGAGAAAACTCTGAAAGAAACAGCTGTACTATCAGTGATCTGGTTGGTGTCTTTCTGCCTTAATCCAAGTGGCATTTGAAGGCAATTCATAAGAACTTTGTGCATTTCCCATTGGGGTGTTAAAAATCAAGGCAGTAAGTGAGGAAATCCACATTCTAGTCTACACTAGTAAGGCATTTCTTTAAAAAAAAATTATATTTGAATAGACATTCTGATACCACCTTTTAACATAATTTAGGGTTTTGAGTATGGGTAGGCCTAGCTAGTGAAAAATATTTCACTATGAAAAACTGCAACCAACTGTTTAGAATTTTAGCCAATTCTTCTAATATCCTAGTTTTCTAAGGGATGGGGGAAATGTTTTCATTGCAAAAGAGGTCTGGTGATATAAATGTATATAATTTGATGCATTAAAAAGTATAAAGCCTGAAAGAAAAGTCAGCCTGCAGTCTGTGGTACACTACGGTACAAATTTTGAGATAAAAATATAAGGTTTTTCCACGTTATATGCTCTGTTTTAGCAACGGTTGCATGGAATACTTTCCCACTGGGCTTGTGTAGGGGTGTCACCTTGCACTCACCTGTCAGGCTGTCTGGCCGAGGTGGAACCATCCTCTCGTAAATTTCATACTGCTGCTGTCCGAATTGTTCCATGTCATGAACAGTCCTTTGCAGTGAAGGTCCCAGATGCTGTGGTACGGCGGTCATCCCTGAGCGTTTGGGGGATGATGACCCCACCTGCCCTTGGGATGGGGAAGCTACTCGAGTCTGTGCATCCGTCAGGGTCAGTGGGGACCCCACTCTGGTGGTGGTTTGGTACTGAGGGGTAGGTCCGTTGGGATTGGAGGTCTGCCGGGAGGTGACCGACCCAATCCGACGTACAGCTGATGGGGAGGCGGGTCTCTGTGCAGAATATGGAGAAGCTGCCCGTTGAGCGGGTAATGTGGTGGAGGAGTATGCACTGGGGTTCAGTGGTCGGGAGTCAGTCACAGAGGGAGAGCCAAATCCACTACCCAGAGAAGTTCTCAGCGACCCCCTTGAAGGAGACACGCCTGTGCTGATAACATAAGAAGGAGACTGTGCTCTAGATGGAACTGAACTAACTCTTCTCATGGCCCGATTGGCCACTGATGGCTGATGAAAGAGGGAGAAACGAGAATGGTTTATCCAGGGTTGTGTATCCATGGTCATTACAGAAAAGCATGCACATAGCTAACTACAGAATGTGAACTCACTATTTATTTCAGGTGTTCCCTTTTCTTTTTCAGCTGTAGAGCTGAATCTTAATTTTTCCTTATTCTGTTTTTCTCGTTCTACTTTTTTTGTTTTTGGTGATTTAACCTCCACCTTTCCCTTTCAGAATACTAAAACCAACCCGTAATGAGAGATACAAAGAGATTTAATATTTCTTTTACTTTTGCCTTTATATGATGTTACCCTCTGCCCATGCACTTTTCACAACACATAGTATGTTGTATCGCCAGTGTGAAGGGTCACTGGAACAGTGTACTTACTTTGTAAATCTAAGTTTGGCTAAGCTAACCCATTTGTGTAAAACAAAACTTTTTCAATATGTTAAGTTAGAGCAGTATCTATAACTGTCTTTATATCTGTCTTTATGGGTTGACCCCATTTACAAAAGGAAGGTATTCTTTCAAAGTGGAATAACTAAACATTTGGATAGGGTCTGGGGTCCAAAGGTCTCCTCTGTCTGTGAGCACTGTAAAGTGCTCTAGCCAAATCTACCTTTTCTTTTAGTTCACTGTGGCTGCTAGTGATTTCAGCCATTTCTTTCTATCTCCTTTGATTTATAGGCTCTTGTCTTAAACTGGTAGATTCAAAGAGATACGAATAATCAGCCCTCAAATCTGTTGCAGCAGGAAGAATGCTCAAAATCTCCATTGGGTTCTGGCCAGCTGGGAAAGAAGGAACATTTCTGCCATGGCCAGTCCTGTGAGTCCATAGACTCTTGCAAATATTGCATCTCAGATTCCTGTCTTCATGCAGGACAACAATAAAAAGGAATAGTGGCTGGACTGGGGTGTTGGGTTACAAGCTCAGAACTGAGCTTTCTGTATTTCCTTAGTGATGACTAGAGTTCAGTTGTCATCAACCTCCTGTTACTTTTAATTGGGGCAATAAAGGAAGAAACAGGGATGACTCAAAGACTTTGTATATTCTTAGATGCTATAAGAGGAAATATGCTCTGTCTCCATGTGTCACAAGCAACTGGTTGCCTGAAACACGGGTCTGAGACCACTCAGGTGCTCAAACTCAAGAATTCTGTGAAGGCAATAGCCATGGAAAGGAGAAGGTCTGGGGAGGGAAGGGGACTGTAAATAAACAATAAGGGAAGAAAGAGGTGGTTTAAAAATTAGTAGGCAGTTGGAAAATTAAAATCTGTGCTTGGGGTTTATTAATAGTACTAAAGGTAATTTTAAAAATCCCACATATAAGTTGTTTACTATCAAAAAAGGATGACACTTGACTCAGATGTCTACAATCTGTGTTTCCTGAAATACATGCAAATTTAAAGACCCCCTTGCAACTTCCAGGAACAAAATCAATTTACCTAAGTTAAAAAAAAAAATTAAACAAAAAGTCAACATGACCACTCTTAGGGGCAAACTAGAAAATCTTTGTAATTATTATTCAGAAGTGTGACTTTAGACCTGCCGACATAGAGATTGACCTAAGCATATGAATATCTGTAAACATTTAGTGTAAAGCTTGTCAGACCATTCCCTCAGTGCATCCCCAATAGCAGAGGAGTAAATGTATCATCTGAGGAAGGGGTGGGGTGGGGGTGGGGGGGTGTTGCAGCTGGAAGTAGTTTGCTATGGGCACAAGACTTCCTGTCCTAGCTTAAAAATTCATGCACCATGTTTGTGTTTGTTTTAATACAGAAATGTTACTTAATACTTAAAAGTTTCCCTTAAATTGTTGAGCCAAAGTCGTATTGTATTTCTCCTTTGGCACTGGGAACATTGGCCCACTGCTGTGTGTACCTTCAGGGCTTCCTGTATTGCATTAAGAGATTAGTGTTAGCCTAACTTCTTTGATCATCGTGCCATTTTTTAGCTCCAGAGAAATCACTGGGGCACTTGGCCATTCATCCTTACCGGTTACTGCCACTTGGGACTCCTATAATTTCTACTAATTTTGGCATATGCTGGAAGACTGAATGAATAAAGTGGCAATGAATGAGGAGCTAAGGAGTTTTCATAAATATATATGCATTATTATTATTAAGTAAGAAAATCCTAACTTAACAGAATGGTTATGGTTCTATACACTAGCTTTCTATAGGCAGGAATATCTATATTCTAGCAAAGATACGTGTTTTCAGAGAAAAATTCCAATGATGAAGGCAAAACCTTTGGTTAGAATGGACCAGTCCCATTTTATGCAAGTGTGGGAACTGTGCTCTGTCCCTCTAGGACTCTTCACAGCACATTTTAGCTCTAGTATTCTGAGGAACTCACAACTAGACTAGAATATTCCACCCAGTTCTCTCACACTCTCCCATGCCAAATTTGTTGCTTTCAGAAAAACTACACTGCTCTATCTAGAATTTATCAGATTTAATTAGTAGGAACTAATACATTTTTCAAGTTTAAAATTTCATTAGCATCATGGTGTAAAATGATTGTGCTGTGTCATCCATTCTAGAACTTCAAAATTGCACACATTGGGTTTACTTTTAATAAAGAATACTTAAACTAATAACATATAATCAATTAGGAGGGCATTTCTTTACAAAGATCTTGATGTGTTTGGCTTACCTGAACCAGTGTTTGCCCTTCAGCTCTTGAATTCCTCACCAGGTGGTTATTGGTTGATCCTACGAATGAATGCTGTGGTCTATTATCTGCCTTACTCAAGTTCTGGCTGTTGTGGAAACTCCCTGCTTCCTGGTATCCACTGTCGGAATAAGAATTCATTTGTGTTGAACTTCTTGAGTTACCCAAAGATCCTGCAGGAACGAAACCAGCAGGAAATGCCTTTATTTTACACTTCTGAAGCTCATTTTCAAAATGGAAGCATTAAAAACAAATCTAATACTTAAAAGATAATACAACAGACCCTCACTTTCATGGAGAGACGTCTGTTCTGGTGAGTAGAGGGTCCCTGGTTCTGGCTCTGTCCTGATGAAATAGTTGTTCGGATGGACAGCGTCAGAAACTCTAGGTTTGTTTACACCAGTATTTGGCACATCTGCAAGAAGATAAGTTTAATCAGCTAAAATGAATGACATTATATAAAAACTTGCTAATCGGACAATCTTAATACAAGACTATCAACTCAAGACTTCATACAAGTTAATATAAGACTATTTTCACCTTAATCCACAGTCATTTTGACTCTTTTCTATAGAAAAGTATTGCATATACTCAGTTTGCTACTATGTTTTGCTAAATTTCATGAGTGTTTTTCATCCTGATTACCAGCCACAAATTAACTCACATGCTGCATTAAATTAAAATCTGAAACCTGACCTTGTTCTCCCTTGGAAAACTCACCTCCTGGGTGACATCCTCCAAGAGGATCAACAAACTGAGTGAGAATGATGCTATTTAAACAAAAGATCTTCCATATCTCAAACTTTTGAAATGAAAACTTGCACGATGTCCACATTATTGAGCTTGGTGATGAAACTCTGGAAGGCAGGGCTAGCTTTTTATGTCAAATTTCATATGGACTAAAACCAAAAATACTATGCACAGTTTTCAGAACTGTCAACAAGGGAAATTTTAATTTCTTATCCATTTGCTTCTTTTATGCTTTTAGTCTTTT
The DNA here is from genome assembly GCF_054371585.1 of Giraffa tippelskirchi. NCBI lineage: Eukaryota > Metazoa > Chordata > Mammalia > Artiodactyla > Giraffidae > Giraffa > Giraffa tippelskirchi. Next base: position 99,551,572 of record NC_137277.1, read on the forward strand.
TCCAAATGAATACAGACAAATTTAACCTCATTACTGTTTTCTCTAGTCAAATCTCTTTTGCCTATTATCTTGTTTTATTTTCAACTTTATCATTTTGTCATCTTGAACTTAAAAAACAAAACTATTTATCTTCTTCTTCTTCCCAATTCCAACTTCCTTTTTATGTTATAAATTTAGCTGGTGCAGATTAAATTGCATTTTATTCAACTCCATTTGAATATGTTCTTGTTTCTCCAGTATCTTCAAAATATATTTGCCCAAATTCTGATGACAAGTCTTTCTTTCCTCAAATTTAACCCTCATGTTGCTAACAAACATTTTTTTTGGAATGCTGCTTCACTCTCACTTTATAAATTGAATTTGTATCATATTCTGAGTTTAACACACAGTCCTAAGGAGGACTGAAATCTGTCTTTCTGACTTTATTTAGTAAGGGCCTACTATAATGCCAGGCCCTAAGAATGCAGCTTTTGTTGGAAGAAAAAACTTTAACAAATGTAGACAGCATATTAAAAATCAGAGACATTACTTTGCCGACACAGATCCATACAGTCAAATCTATGGTTTCTCCAGTAGTCATGTATGGATGTGAGAGGTGGACTATAAAGAAAGCTGAATGCTGAAGAACTGATGCTTTTGAACTGTGGTGCTGGAGGAGACTCTTGAGAGTCCGTTGGGCTGCAAGGAGATCAAACCAGTCCATTCTAAAGGAAATCAGTCCTGAATATTCATTGGAAGGACTGACGCTGAAGCTCCAATACTCTGACCACCTGATGTGAAGAGGTGCCTCATTGGAAAAGACCCTGGTGCTGGTAAAGATTGAAGGCAGGAAGAGAAAGGGACAACAGAGGATGAGATAGTTGGATGGCATCACCGAGTCGATGAACATGAGTTTTAGCAAGCTCTGGGAGTTGGTGATGGACAAGGAAGCCTGGCGTGCTGCAGTCCATGGGGTTGCTAAGAGTCGGACATGACGGAAGTGAACTGAACTGAAGAATGTGGCTGAGAAAAGACACAGTGTATGTGTGTGTGTGTGTGCATGCAAATGTGTTCGTGTTACTGTCTAGAGTTAAGGACTTTAGGAAAAGTTTCCTAGAGGATGTAGTATCTAAGTAGTATCCACTTACCACAGGGGGTCACCTTGTCCTTTCTTTATAACACTTACCACCATCTCTCTCCACTAGAACAGAAGCTCAAAGTGGGCAGGGACTTTTGTCTGAGTTGCTTACTGTTGTACCTCAGTGCCTAGGATAGGGGCATAGTGCTCAGTAAATGCTTACTGAGAAAACAAATTCCCAGAAAGAATAGCATCTTCTTTTTACTGAGTACTGATTCACATCTGGCATTGTGCTGTAGCTAGTGTTCAGCAAGGTTTGTCTATGTAAAGCAAGGGCTTCCCTGGTGGCTCAGATGGTAAAGAATCTGCCTGCAATGTGGGAGACCTGGGTTTGATCCCTAGGTTGGGAACATCCCCTGGCGAAGAGAACGGCTACCCACTCCAGCATTCTGGCCTGGAGAATTCCATGGACAAAGAAGCCTGGCAGGCTACAGTCCATGGGGTCACAGACAGTCAGACAGGACTGAGCACCTTTCACTCACTCCTGTAAAGCAAAGTAGGCATTGCTGATCAAGCTAGTTTGAAAAGTGAAAACAGGGTTTATAGGCAAACTGGGAATCCTACATTCTAATCCTTTAACTTGACGTCAGATTCAATCCAAGGTTTGGTTTCCTAGCCCCCAGAAAGATTTGCTGACATTCTTAATAATAGGTTTTTGATGAATGTGTCTCCAAATTTATTATTTGACAGTACACTTCTAGGTAGCAGAGCTCTGTGACAGCTATGAATTCTTAAGTTTGAAATTTCAATATAGATTTCAGATTGCATGTGTTTCCCCCAGTACATACTGAGACATGCTCTATCTCTCTATCAGGCTAAAAATACTGGAGAATTATCTGCTTCAATTTGCAAGTCTTCTGTTTTTCCAGTTCTAAACATTCTTACACCACAATTTGTGAAGCTTTATGAGGAACAAGTAAAATACATAGTTTGCTGGGTTATAAGAGTTTTACAGGGAAAAGGATGACTGAGAGAAGCTAAACAAGAGATGACCTGAAATCAGAGCTATGCAGCAATCCGCCTTTATTTCATCCAGGAAAGGAACACCGGAAAACCACACATGAAACGGCAACAAACTATAGATATGGAGGAATCACTGGGGTAGCTTCAAGACGTCACATACATGGGGAAATGTGCCATTTTAAGAAAGAAAAAGGTGTTTCTAGCTTCGGCTTTAGTATAAGACAAAACCTGCGATACCAAAACATCAAAGTTTTTGGCTTGGAAACACTAGGTGGCATGCAGTGTCAGAATGTGAAAAAATTATCACCATGGAAACCAAAACCATTAGAGTTCTGTGTATGTCTCTCTCTTTTTAACCATTAGGGGATATTATTTAAATAAGAAAAGAGTAGGAGACACCCTAAAAATCTATACTTCAGCAATTTGGTCTCTTTATCCTATGGTACATTTTATTGCAAACCAGGAGACAAGCAATTGTGCTTCTTTTCTAAAAGAAGATATTTAAAACAAATAATCCTACAGGGATGGAGATGGAGGAGTAGGAAGACCCTGAGCTCAGTTCCTCCTATGGATATACAAAACAGCACCTACATTTAGAACAACCATGTCTGAGGATGATCTGAAGACCAGCAAAACAGATTTTCTACAACTGAGGATACAAAGAAAAGACCACACTGAGATAGGCAGGAGAGGCAGAGATGTGGTCTAGTCAGAACACAAACCCTCAGTGCAGCCACCCACAGTGGGAGAGATACTGCAACTGTGGAGGACCTCTGAGGAGCGAGAGACCCATGTCAGCCTTCCCAGCCCAGGGGACCTGCACCAGGAAGATGAGCCCCCATAATGCCTGGCTTTAAAAACCAGTGAAACTTAAGTCTGGGAGAGCCAGAGAGCTGTGGGAAACCACGACTCTGCCCATAAAGAGATCACACACAAACTCATTTTCTCCAAGTCCCAGGGCAGAAGCAACAGCTTGAAAAACATTGAAGATATAAGAGAAGGAGATTCACTGACTAATCTGGGGACATTTGCCAGAGGGCAGGGGTCTGGTGGAACTGTCTCTGGGAATGAAAACACTGACAGATGTCATTTTTTTTTCTTTCCTTCCCCTGGGTGACCTGTTGCCAGCAGGTGTCATTTCTGTTACTCTGGTTTTCAACCTAACAATCACTGTGAACTTTCCCAGGTCCAGCCCTGATCAATCCACCTGCCCCCACTGGCCGTTTTAAAGTGTTTCTCACTCTGCCCCCACAGTGGGTGACCCAAGCCAGCACCAGTACACCTCCAATGTGGCTCCCACTCCAGGGAACTAGCCCAGCATACCAGTGTGTCTGCAACAGTTCCAGCTGGGACCTACAGCCAGTTGAACTGTGGACCAGCCCCACCCACACATCAGTGTGCCTTCAGCAACTGAGGAAAAACCTCTCAGCTAGCTGAACCAAGGAGTCACCAATCTACCAGAGTGCCCACAGCAATCATGGTTCAACCCCACGAAGTAAAGGCAGCCCACATAGAGGGTATTCCTGCAGATCCTGGCTCTTGTGACTAGAACAAATTGTTCCATTGGACCTCAGAGGAGACTTTCTATATGAGACCACTCTTTTAGAACTAGGAGAAATAGTTGATATACCTAATGCATATTAGCAAATACGAGAGTTAGATAAAACAAGGAGACAAAGGAATAGCTTCTAAATGAAAAAAACAAAAGAGACAAAATCTGAGAAAAAAGCTAAACAAGATGGAGATAAACAACTTACTAGATAGAGAGTTCAAAACAATGGTCATAAACATGCTCACTAGACTAGGATGAAGAATGGATAAATTCAGGGAGAACTTCAAAAAAGAGAGAGAAAATATAAAAAAAGAAGCCATCACAAGTGAAGAATAAAATGACTCATGTTAAAAACACACTAGAGAAAATCAGCAGATTAGAGGATTAAGAAGAACATTATCAATGACCTGGAAGACAGGATGGTGAAAATCACTCAATAAGAAGAGTAAAAAGAAAAAAAGAATTTAAAAATGAAGAAAGTTTAAGGAACCTATGCAACAACATTAAGTATACTAACATTCACATTACAGGGAAGCTGCAGAAGGAAAGAGACAGAAAAGAACAGAAAAACCACCTGAAGAAATAATGACTCAAAGTTCCCTAACCTGCAGAAGGAAACAAATATCCAGGTGCAGGGAGCACTAAGTCCCAAATAAGATGAACGCAAAGAGATCCATACTAATACGTATCATGATTACATGGCAAAGATAAAGAAAGAAAAACAAAGAAAATCACATACAAAGGCTAATATGCCATAAGGCTATTAGCTGATTTTTCAGCAGAAAGTTTACAGGCCAGAAAGGAGTGGCATGATATAGTTAAAATACTAAAAGGAAAAACAAGAATATGCTACCTGGCAAGATTATCATTCAGAATTGAGAGATAAAGGGTTTCCCAAATAAACCAAAGATAAAGAACTTCATGATCACTAAACTGGTTTTTTAAAAAAAATGTTGAAAGGACTTTTTTAAATGGAAAAGAAAATGCTATAACTAGAAACAAAAAAATAATGAAAGAAAAACTGCACTGGTAAAGGCAAACACATAGTAAAGGTAGTAGGTCAATCACCTAAATAGTCAGCATGGAGGTTAAAGAAGAAAAGTAGTAAAATCATCTATATCTAAAATAATGAGTTAAGTAAAACACAAAATAAAAATACGACCCCAGAAACAAAGTATTCAGGGAGAGGAATAAAAAATGTAGTGCCTTTTAGAATATGCACAAACTGAAGTGACCATCAACTTGTAATAGACTGCTATATTCACAGGTTGTTATATATAAAACTCACACTGGTAACCACAAACCAAAAACCCACAACACATACACAAAAAAGAAAGAAAAAGACATACAAACATTACACTAAAGAAAGCCATCAAATCACAAGTGAGAATGAGAAGAAGGAAGGAACAGAGAACTACAAAAAACAACCAGAAAACAATTAACACAATTGATATAAGTATATGCCTATCAATAATCACTTTTAATGGAAACAGACAAGAACAAAAGACACGAGGTGGCAGAATGGATAAAAAAACAAGATCCATATATATGCTGCCTATAAGAGACATGCTTCAGATCCAAAGACACACAAGTGAAGAGATGGAAAAAGATACTCCATGCAAAGAGAAATGAAAAGGAAGCTGGGGTAGAAAAATAAACTTTAAAATACAAACTGTAACAAGAGAGAAAGAAGGGCATTACATAATGATAAAGGGGTCAATCCAACAAGAGGATATAACGCTTGTAAACATTTGTGCACTGAACACAGGAGGATCTAATACATAAAGGCAGATATTGACAGCAATATAGTAATAAGTGACTTTAACACCACACTTACTTCAATGGACAGATGAACCAGACAGAGAATCAATAAGGGAACATGACTTTAAATAATACATTAGATCAGACAGACCTAATAAATATATATACAGAACATTCCAGCACCCTAAATTGGCAGAATACACATTCTTTTCTAAGGCACACAGAACATTCTCCAGGATGGATCATGTTAGGCTGCAAAAAAACGTCTCAATAAATTTAAGAAGACTGAAATCACATCAAGCATCTTTTCTGACCACATGAAACCAGAAATCTAGCAAAAACACAAACACCTAAAGGCCAAACAACATGCAACTAAAAAAATAATAGGTCAAAGAAGAAATTAAAAACTACTTTTGAGACAAAACAAAGTGGAAACAAAATACTCCAAGCTCTACAGGACTAGGCAAAATCAGTTCTAAGAGGGAAGTTTATAGTGATACAGGACTACCTCAGGAAACAAGAACATTCTCAAATAAAGAATCTAACCTTACACCTAAAGGAATTGGAAAAAGAACAAAGCCTAGAAGTCAGCAGAAGGAAGGAAATAATAAAGACTGGAGCAGAAATAAATAGAAAAAGCAATAGAAAAGATCAATGAAACTAAGAGCCAGTTCTTTGAAAAGACAAACAAAATTGATAAACTTTTGGCTAGACTCATCAAGAAAAACAGAGAGAGGACTCAAATAAAATTAGAAATGAAACAGAAGTTACAACTGACATCATAGAAATTCAGAGGATTTTAAGAGATTACTACAAAGAATTATATGCCAACAAATCAGACAAACGGGTGGCCAAAATAGCTCAGTTGGGAGAACATTAGGCTGAAGATCTAAAGGTCCCTGATTCAGTCCTAGGTTTCGGCAACTATTTCTGACCCTTTGGGCTTCCCTGGTGGCTCAGATAGTAGAGTCTGCTTGCAGTGCGGGAGACAAGGGGTTCGATTTCTGGGTTGGGAAGTTCCCCTGGAGAAGGAAATAGCAACCCACTCCAGTATTCTTGCCTAGAAAAATCCATGGACGGAAAAGCCTAGCAGGTTACAGTCCATGGGGTTGCAAAGAGTCAGACGTGACTGGCAGGCTACAGTCCATAAATCAGACAAGTTAGAAGATGTGGATAAAATCCCAGAAACACTAAATCTTCCAGGACTGAATCAGGAAGAAAAAAAAAAAAAGAACAGATTAATCACTAGTAATGAAATTAAATCAGTAATCAAAAACTCCCAACAAACAAAAGCTCAGGCCAAGACTGGCTTCACAGGTGAATTCTATCAAACACTTAAAGTTAAGACCTATTCTTCTTAAACTACTCCAAAAACTTTGTGGTTATGTGGTCAATTAATTTACTACAAAGTAGCCAAGAATACGCAGCAGGGAAAAGGCAGTCAGTTCAGTAAATGCTGTTAGAAAAACTGAACAATTACATGCAAAAGAATAAAACTGGGTCACTTTTTTTTTTTATAGCACATACAAAAATAAAGTCAAAATGGACTACAGACTTAAATGTAAGATCTGAAATCATAAAGCCCTAGAAGAAGGCATAGGCAGCACACTCTTTGACAACAGTCTTATTAATATTTTTTTTGGATCAACCTCCCCAGGCAAAGACAACAAAAGCAAAAATAAACAAGACTATATCAAACTAAAAAGCTTTTGTACATCAACAAAATAAAAAAGCAGCCTACTGAATGGGAGAAAATATCTCCAAGTGATATATCTGTTAGGGGGTCAATATTCAAAATATATAAAGAACTCATACAAATGGACACCAAAAAAACCCCAAATAATTCAATTTAAAAATGGGCAGAGGATCTGAATAAACATTTTTAAAAGGAAGACATACAGATGATCAATAGACACATGAAAAGATGCTCAACATCACTAATCATATGGAAATATAAATCGAAACTACAATGAGGTATCATCTCATACCCTCAGAATAGTTATTATCAAAAAGACAAAAATCAGGTGTTAATAATGATGTGGAGAAAAGGGAATCCTCATGTAGTGTTAGTAGGATTGTAAATTGGTACAGCCATGATGGAGAATAGGATGCAGGCTCCTCAAAATAGTAAAAACAGAACTACCATATGATCCAGCAATTCCACTTCTGGATATTTACCTGAAGAAAGTGAAAACATTAATTTGAAAAGATATATACACTTGTATGTTCACTGCACCATTATTTATAATAGCCAAGATATGGAAACAGCCTAAGTGTCCACCAATGGATGAATGACTAAAGATATGGTATCCTATTGTGTACTGCCCATCCATTAAAAATGCAATTTTGTCATTTGCCACAACATGGATAGAGTATCATGCTAAGTGAAATAAGTTAAAGAATGACAAATACCACATGATTTTACTTATATGTGGAATCTAAAATACAAAACAAAAATGGACTCATAGATACAGAGAAAAAACTAGTTGTCAACGGGCGAGGGGTTAGGGGGTAGTTGGCAAAACTGGTGAAACGGCTTAAGAGGTACAAACTTTCAGTTATAAAATAAATAAGTCATGAGGATGTAATGTACAACATAGAGAATATAATCAACAATACTCTGGTAACTCTATACACTGACAGACGGTTACTACACTTAAAATTACCCCCAAGTAATACAATCATCTACCCTCTAAATGTAAGTATCTATCTTATATTTTTATTATTTATTTACTTTTGGCCATGCAGGATCTTAGTTCCCCAATCAGGGATCAAACCTGTGCCCCCTGAAGTGGAAGCATGGAGTCTTAATCACTGGACTGCCAGGAAAGCCTGTGTTTCTTTTAAGTGCAATGCTTCACAAAATAGAACATGGAAAAGGACACAGATGTTAATTGTTGTTCAGTCGCTAAGTTGTGTCCAACTCTGCGACTCCATGGACTGCAGCATGCCCAGGTTCCTCTGTCCTCTACTGTCTCCCGGAGTTTGCTCAAATTCATGTCCATTGAGTCAGTGATGCTATCTAACCATCTCATCCTCTGCCATCCCCTTCTCCTTTTGCCTTCAATCTTTCCCAGCATCAGGGTCTTTTCCAATAAGTCAGCTCTTTGCATCAAGTGGCCAAAGTACTGGAACATTAAAACATTAAATTCCTATATGCCAAAAATCTAACTTGAAGATCTAAATAACTGGGTTTAGAGTACAGCGTACATACTTTGTGCTTTACATTTCAGTAAATATAAAACAAAATTCTACAAAATTGGTAAAACATTCATTTAATATGAGTTGTAAAATAACCAAATTCTATACTATGAATAAGGTCTTCAGTCATTTTTCTACTTCTATAGTAGAGTCCAATTACAATGTATATCTGTGAAGAGAAAAAGACACTGAAATCTCTTCTGAATCATTAAAAGAAAATTAAAACTTTTTTTCAAAATAGTTTTGCTATTATTTACTGCTTCTTTAAAAATTTATAATCCACAAATTATATACATACACATAAATGTATGTACACACAGCCACTATACCTCAGGTAAACAAAAGGGTCATTTCCAAATTACTAAATAAAGCATTCCTTACTGTAGTATGGTATGTCACAATGACTAATTATGCATTATTTACACAATCTTTCAAATGAATGTCTTTTAAAAACATCTTCTATGTGGAATGGAAGCAGATACTAGTCAAATTTATCAGAGAAACCCACAGAGACTTACATGATGGGGTTAATCATTTCATGATTAATGCTCTAAACTATAATTAAAAAGTTGGCATGTTGTGATTTAGTACAATCAGAACATGAAATTAAGACATTTTTATGACTAAAAATGGCAAACAAAGTATGAATGCTACCTCTTTAATCTGTGTAAACATGTGTTACCTTTTGTTTTAAAAAAAATCATAAACACATTTTCTGGGACAACAGAAATATACTATGGGACATTTTCAAGCATCAAATTAGCATCTTCCAAGAAAATGAATGTCTATAAATATAGAATTTGAAAAAGCTTCAAAATAGATGAAATAATCTCCATCTGTGATTAAGATTAGGGGATTTGTGGAAGCATGGTCCTTCTTGCCTGCTACATTTCATCTGAGTGCCTGAGTATTACTCAGAAAAGGGCAATTAATTAGAAAAAGTAGAAAGTTGCAGCTAAGAAAAATATTTGTGTTAAGGGATAATAATGTTGTGGGGCTATTAAAAATGTGTTATATTATCCACCCCATCAAGCTCATAGTAAAAGATGAAATACAAAGTGAATTATTTTATCTTTTCTGTGCTGTATCTCCCCCATACTGAATACGCATGAAAATATGCTCAGTAAAAAGTCTAAGACTTCTTTAAAGAACTTGAAATTCTTAAAATGCCTCTTCTTTGTTAATCTATGTGTCTGTTTATGTTATATGAAATGACACAGGTCTATACTGTGTGTAAAATCACCATGGAAACAGAAACCTAGAGATCAGCAGTAAGGAGACTTAGCACGTACAACCCTGTAACTAGTCTTGCACAAAACAGCATGCTGTAACTTGATACCAGATTCTCCTTGTCCTGAGTGGCTATGCATTTACTGGTGTGCCCTTTCATAAAAAGTAGTGTAGTGTGAGTTCTGGCAAGGCTCTTAGGATGATAACAGCACGCAATGTTAAGGCAGATGATACTTTCTTTGTTAAGGGAATTAGGCATGTGACATTTTTTCCAACTCTGGCCTAGGAGCTGGTTAAGGCTATTACACACAGGGGCAACATTGTAAAAAATGAGCAGAGTATTTAGTCTTATGGGGACTCAACTTGCTATTTGGCATTGGGACTCTCACTTTTTGTAGGATCAGAGGCTCAGGAGGGAGTCCACTTTCTAGAGAGCTGTTGCAGAAATAGTATTCCAGTGCCTTCAACAGCTAAGAAGTAAAGCTCTCAGCCAAATTCTGGAAGGGCACCTGGAAAATGGTCCCCCAAAGATAGCATTGAAACATGTATATTATCATATGTAAAACAGAACACCATTCCATGTTCGATGCATGAGACAAAGGCTCAGGGCCGGGGCAATGGGATGACCCAGAGGGATGGGATGGGGAGGGAGGTGGGTGGGGGGTCCAGGAAGGGGAACACATGTAAACCCATGGCTGATTCATGTCAATGTATGGCAAAAACTATTACAATATTGTAAAGTAATTAGCCCCCAACTAAAATAAATAAATTTATATAAAAAAAAAGACTTGACCTCTTCAGTAGCTTTCCTGATGTACAAGATTTATTTCTACAGAAGGTAGCCTTATTACTGGAGACAATGAGAACACTGGCAAATCCTGTTTCAGAGTGAAAATGTAAATAGGGTGACGGAAGCATGAAGCACAAAGACACAGAGGGATATTGACTGATATTTTAAGAATATTATACATATTTGGAGTTTGTTGACAACTATAAACTATTATACACATATGATATCCTTTAAAAGTTGGGTTTTCATGGAAGTACAAACTTAGAAGAATGAACAGAAGGCGATGTTTTATAAAGCTATTTCTAGTCTGGTTCT